>NW_026535794.1:34205000-36697500 GCF_028551555.1 Melozone crissalis | reverse complement strand
TTTAGGAGTGCTGCGTGGCTGTGGCTAGATACATTTTTTTCAGAGATGTTAACAAGGGCAGATTCAAAAAGATAGATGCATGCTTATCTCTTCACGCTTGTGATAAAAATCAATGGGAATTTAAGAGCTTAGGATTTAAATACTTACAATTTGGAACTATCCCAAGATCCTTGACATCAAAAAGGCGATGGCCTCGTTTTATGCAGATGTCCTAGCACTCAAAGGGTGCATAAATTATTGCACCACTTATCAATTTCTCTTTAATGTATTCTTCTCTTATATCTGGGACACTGTTAATAGAGGAAAAGGATTAAAAAGCATAAAAATAACTTGTATGTAAGTTTCTTTGAGTTGAATTTATATCAGTCAGCCTGTCAGCACTAACATATGGGAAATATAGTTTCGCTACCATGCATAGCAGGGGCTAAAAGTGCTGTTTAGACCATGTGCTCAACTCCTACAGAAAAGGGACTTTATATCACTCGTGCAGCCCACTCACAAATTTAAGGGGTGACATCCATGTATTCTGAATACATGGTAACCCAAATATTGATCTTGTTACAGAAGATGTAAAATGGAGGGGACAAAAAAGAGATAAAGAAGTTCTAGATCTGAAAGGAAATTCTGTCAAATTTAAATACTCAATTTTTTAAAAAAAGATTATTATATTGATTTTGCTGTGTTGAAACAGTAGTTGTACATAGCAGGGAATTTTCCTGTAGCTTTCCCATATATTGGGCTAACTTGCACTAACATTTAACATCTCCTTGTACAAATTACTGTAAACTAGTAAAGATCCCTACTGTTTTTGTTTTGTTTTGCTTCCTAAAGCCCCCTGCTGCTGTTGATTACACCTAGATGTGCTACTGATTGGAACTGCTAAAAGGCAAAAATAGTGTGAATGGTTTCTGAATCATTTAATTGTTGAACTAATAGGATGTTTTCACTGGGACCTAATAAAACAGATCATATTAATAGGTATATGTACTGCCCATGAAATTTCTGATCGCTTTTTCATAATTTTTGTAGATACTAATGTAGGAGTCCCAAGCTTGATTAGTTATGTTTTTGAATAATACTCCTGGATATGGTTCCAAGGAAGAATGGGGAGCATAACCTACCCAAGAGAGTGGTACAGTAGAGATTTTTCTTACTGGAGTTTATATATTTGTATATTTTTAGTGGTGTGTAAATGTTCTGTGGACATATTGAATTGAGTAGATAATTACATGGACAAGATGTATTCAGTCTTATGTTAATGCTACTTTTTAATAGCTGTATAATACACACTGCACTTTGTGCATTTGAACCTTGAAAAATTGCTTTCCCAATACATTAATGCTTGCCAAATAATGCCCAAAATTGGCCTAGGGCTATCTTGGCTTATCATGAAAGTACCTCTTCACCTTCAATAGTCTGTCAATGTCCATGCAACCTCTTACCTCTGGTTGAAAAGAAATATGTGAATATATACAAGGTAGTCCTAAAATGAGAAGAATCCAAAATAGATCATTATTCGTGATAGTTAAAATTTGAATTGGTGGCTTTTGGATAATCTCAGACACATTAGTTTTAATTTGTAATGTAAATAATTTTCAAGAATAAAGGTGAAATTAGTATTTAGGGAGGAGAAGGAAAAGAGAGGAGAGGGAGGGAGTCTAAGGCTTAAGGCCTTGTAAATCTGCAGCAAAACTGGAAGTTTGGTTCCAAGCATCTAGAAAATGAATTACACACAGTGGAGAAGTCCACCTTCTACTATGGCTTTAGATTAATTCACACTGTGTCCAGGACTTCTCCAAATTTCTTCCTGCATAACTATAATCCCTCCCCGTGCTTTGGGTAAGGCAGCAGTAGGGAGCTGCGGAATCCTCAGTCTCCAAATCTTTCTGGTTGTGTCAATCTGATCAGCTAACCTTTTCTTTGCCCAGCATACCTTTCATCTCAGACAGATCTGTGTCACCTACATTTTAAAATTAAGTTTTCATTTTACCATTTTGTATACGTTTGCCACTGACCCTGAGAACAAATTCTGTTTTCACCCATGTTACTTTTTTGGAAGCCATTTTACTTTTCAGTCAGCTGAATGCTGTAGGGCTTCAGTTCAGGAAAATGAAATTATTGTTCATAACAGGTGGTTTCTGGTAATTATTTTCTTGATTTGTGAAGGACATTATATTCTGACAGATAATATCTTGCAACCTCTTCTTTTCTTGTGGTCACTTACGTTGAAATTATCTTGTAGTAAAAGGAGTAGCATCATTTATCCAGCAAAGGTAGTATTTTACCTATATAGTAATATATATGTTGCATTAACACACCTCATACCCACATGCATGCATATTTCTGACTACTTAAAGAATGGTAGCAAGAAGAAGTTTGAAAAGTCATACCTTGTCAGTCTAAGAACATAGTGAGAGAGCTGGAGAAAACTGGGATCATGTAAAATGAAGTGCTTTTTAAAAAAAAAATTACATACTTTATATGGTTCAGGGTTGAAGGAGAAGAGCTAATCTCAGTATTGAATGATTAGGACTGGTCATTTCTGTAACACACCCCCCCCCCCCCCCCCCCCCTTACACACACACGCACACTGTTCAAGGAATTAAAGTTGTAAGCATTAGTTATTGAATACAGATTCCCTAGAAATTTTGGCTTTAAAAATTAGAAGGCAGCCTGATGCAACCTTCAAGAATAAAGGAGCCAGTCATCCACTTTGCACTCTAGGAGACTTATAGTTCCTTTGACCAACTATTAAAAATTAATTATTTAATTGAAAAGGAACAAAATAAAACTCCACTGTTGTATATAAAAAGCTTAATATAGAAAAGAAAAAAAATCTGTTTATCACAAGCAGATAGTGTTCCTTCTGTGTTTCTTTACTTTCTACAAAGACAAATCCATCACAGTAGTGCTCATTTAATGGACTAACATTTTACAGGATCTGTTTCTTTTCATTGGCCTAGGTTGTCTGAATTCATTGAGCTTATTGTTGCAGAGATTATTTTTTGCAAGACTTGCATGGGCTGAGAATTTTGAACCATATATTTTAGATAACAGGAAAAATGGATTCAGTTTTTTAACTGAGATAAAAGATTTGAAAAATAGATTTTTGTGGAGTTTTCATTGACGGGTAAATTTGTGTCAGTCATTCCATTTAAAATTGGAAAAGTATTTTTGTGAACTACTTTCACTTATAATTTTATCTGCTGGTCCCTTAAAGGCCAGTGTTTGTGCTTATAGATGACGCCTGCTGGGGATTCTGCAACTGGAATTTAGTTTCACTGGTGTTAAATACAGTGTAATTTATCTCTGAACCCACTGTATTGGTAATATGCACTAGGTTATTACTAGAGTTATTTTGAGCTGAACCTTGAAAAAGACAAGTATGCTCTTCGTGTGGGGTTTTTGGTCTTCTTTTCTTGTATTAAGCATAAAAAAATCCAAGTCAAAATAGAAAAAAACCCCCAAAAAACAAAAGCAAAAAGGGTGTGTTGTTATTTAGTTAATCAAACTAAATAACAGCACACACTCCTCAGAAAAAAAAGAAAAAAAGGGAAAAACCGCTACCACCTTGGAGTTATTTCATACTTGATGCCATTAAAATGTTAGAATTCTTTTTATCTTGCCTTGTAGTTTGTTTAGTACATTAAAGTCTTGCATGGGATATGTAAGTGCACACTAAAATCAAACAGGAGTGCTGCTAACTGGAAGCTCTCGTGGTGCTTTACACAAAGCTTGTGTGTAAGCTTTCCAAGTGCAGGGAAGCAATGGCAGACCCTTGCTGCTCCTGCAGAGCACTGTAGCATCCTTTACCTTAGTCCCTGGCAGCATCACCTCCATTCCTGTGGCTTGTCATGAGCATCTCTAATAGAGTAAAACTCCAATGCATGTAGCAAGAATCGAAGCGTGTAGGGGAAAAACATAAAGATTCTTGACTGAAGTAGTTCTTTAACTTATTAACAGACAAGTGTGCATGTCAGAAAAACACACTTGTTTGCCGGGAGTATATGCAATTGCTGATGGTAAAGAAACAGAAACCTTAATGGCTGTTTGTGTTTAGGTCACCGTTCATTCATTCATTTGTTGCTGGAGCTATGAACTATTCATATGTTGCCACAGTATGTTACTTACACACGGCTGCTGCTGAAGGAAGGAAGAGCTAAGATGCTTCACAGACATCGACATCGGGGGGATTAACATGTCTGCTTCATTAATATATATGTGCATACATTAATGTTGAAGTATTGAAACTGTTTCAAATGAAATTAAAAACTGTCTTTTGAGGTCTGCTGCAGTCCTTAGAAACATTTTAGATTTTGGCATCAGTCTTACCGGTTTCTTAACCATTTTACTTTTACTTTGCCAGTGGGGATACAAGTGCAGACAGAGTGCTCATCGCTTGCCTGCTGCCTGGTTTTCTGTTGTTTTTCCTTAGCTAGGTCTGCTCTCTGTACTTGCTAGCCATCATTAAGCATATATGAATCCCTGTGGAGTGGCAGGCATGGATTCTGTGAGTGACATTTCTGGCAGCGTTTTCCTTGTATATGGCACCAGGCCTGATTTTCTGAAATTTTAAGCATCTATGATCCTCATTTGCTTCCGCTGAAGCTGTAGGTACTCTGTCCTTTTGGAAAGCATGCTGCTCAGTGCTAAATCTCAGGCAGTTAAGAGATGAGAAAGTCCTGGAAACTTACTTAGCACTCATGTGACAGCCGGCTCTGTAGAGCAGCAATATCGTCTGTGTGAAGGCATTGCCTCCTTCACTGCTGTATTAGCTGCGGATCCAATAATCTGCCCCTGTGAAACTAGGTTTGGAGATCAGTGGTGAATTGTTCACTATTGTTTATTGGAGCTCTTTAAAATATATTTGCAATGTATAAAACACTCTGATATATAGAAGCTCACATCCTAATAAGATTACATTAAGTATCCTAATAAGATCAAGGCTTGAAATTATGTTTTTCCGGATTTGAGTGATATAAATTAATTTTAGTTTAAACCAGTGTCAGTGTTCTTAGATGTTCGTTATAAATACTCTGTTTGCAGTTTATGTGGGTCTGCATTTAGATTTTTTTTAAAAATCAATTCTCCTATTAACACAAGAAGCATTCTCTCTTCCTTTCCTTCCAATGTGCTTCAGCTACAGATTATCCAGGCAATGCTGTAATTATTAAAGGCAACCAGTGAATTATAGAGAGAACAACAGTGGCTGATCACTGAACTCTGTTGGCACTGGCCTTTCACTTCTCATTTAAGTCTAGCTTACTATATAAAATGAATTCATTATTGTCAATTTAGATCCCTTGTGGAAGCTAATCCACATCATAAAGCCATTCTACACAAAAGTGAATTCTCTTTAGGAAGACCTTACAAGTACATGCAAACTGAAATATGCAGGAAAATTCCAGTACAGGCTAAAGTAATTGTTACTTATGATAACAGACTGCCAGGGTGAAATGTTGGAGTAGTTCAAAAAGAACTGCACTGTAATAGCTCTTCTATGACTTCTGTTGGTCAGAAATCCATTCCACTTTTTATTTTATTGCTATTTCTGATTTCTCTGTAACCTATTGCCCAAAAGTATGGATCTGAAGGACTAACTCAGTCTTTACTTGTTTTCAGTGTTAAAATTAGGTGCATAAAGTCAGGGGAGAGGCTTGAATAGTTTCAGTATCAAGAAATTCTCTTCTCCTTTAGTGGTCTAGTTGGAGATGTTTTTTTTGGACATGGATGAATTGTCCTCCAAGGTGTGCCATACTGGGTAAAGTATTACTGAGTTTACACAGAAGTACCTGTACATCTGTAACCAAATTATTCTGTTATAATCACCCTTCCAGATGCACCTCCTGCTATGTCAGGCCAAACCTAAAATGATATTCAGTAACAGTGTATATTCCTTGCAGTTATGTCAGAGAGAGTTTTCTTGGGTTTTTTTAAACTATCAGCATTTTAGTACGCTAGCATCTCTACCAGTGTTTTTATCAGATTTAATTATTTAAATATAAATTACTGTACTTTTATCTTCCCATCAGCCCTCACAACCTATGACCTGGATGGTTTTGTCGCTTTAATTTTTTTAATCTAAAATATAAGTATTTTTGAGAAGATAAATTTTAGTATTGAATGTCTACTTTTATTTCTTACTACGTTTTAATTCACAGAAAGGTAAAGATATCTCCTATTAGTGAAATTTACCTTACTGACCTGGTAACATTTCAAGTGCAGAGCACAAATATAACAACTCCAGAGAAGGTCTGTTCCAGTTTTGTGCTTAAATGCCAGAGTTTTATGTGCAGTGCAATAACAGTGAAGAGTTGATTCATTGCATTTACCAATGACTGCCCCAGATTTCCTTTTGTCCTGTCCAAATACAGCTGAGTATGTTTTTATGGATGCCTCAGCATACGAAAAAACAGTGCATTTTACTGTCCATTTGACATGAAGCAGTGGACACAGTGTAAAATTATTTCTGTACTTGGATGTCTCCAGTGTCAGGCATGGATCTTGTCAAGCTTTTACTACTTTGTTTTGCTGAAGGACTTTGTCATGAACTATAGAGCAAGAATAGTAATAACATTCAAACTCGATTATCTAATACTCATTTTACACTGTGAGCTAGAAAATGCACTTCAATTTCATGACTTCACCTGACTGATTATCAAGTGAACAATTTTTGGTAAATTTTTTTGATTAATTTATTATTTGTTTCTTTTAAAAATTGTTTTTCTTACAGGGTGTAAGAAACAGTTGAATTCATATTTTTCAATGTAAGAGGCTAAGAGTGTTAGCATCTGTGTCTCTATAAACATATTTAAAATTTCAGGGAGAGTTTAAATATTTATGAAAATATAAAAGGTAACTTAAAAATAATATGTTTCTCTTAGAAACTGGTGGCCAGAACTTATCTGCACACAAATTACTTTTGGGAAAAGAGGGGAGCGTACTTAGAGTCAGTTTTAATATTTTTAATGGTTTTCACTTTTTACTTTGCAGATTATATAAAGCCTTCAAATATTAATATATATTCAAGATTAGGGATTTATAGGCTTCTTTCGTTTACTATACATTGCTTGTCTGTGAAATTTTCATGGTCTTCTGATTCTTCTGAATCATAGTTATTGTGCATGGAGATAGACAGCTGATGCTTCTGATAACTTTAGATGACATAAATAAGTGAAACGCCTGGCCCAAAGATAGCAAAACCCATTAATTTCTTTATAAATAGCCTACAACTGGAAAGCATGTATGCTTTTTTTTTTCTGTTGGTTTCTGTTTCTTGGGTTTTGATGCTCTGATATTCAAAGCATGCTGACTTTTAAATGCTTGTTTTTCTGAGATATTTAGGTTCTTTTTGAAACAAGCTCAGTGTTTCACAGGGATAATATATCTGGCTATAGTAATAAATAAAAGTCACAGTGGTGGAATTATTTCATCATTACATGTTTTGGGTGGAGTTGTTTTTAAAGAATCTCTGTGTTTTATTTATGTAATTTAACTGCTGATCTCATATTTATGTATAAAAAAGAATTTAGATTTCTTTATTACTCTTCTCAGAAGTGCAGTGGGCAGTGGTCATGACTTAACTGTGCTCCCATATCCTATAATGAGGCTCTTGTGTGATTTTTCACTGACACTTTGAAGAAGACTTAATCATTATTCTACCCTTTCTTATCTTTCATTGTGCTACGGGACATTTCAAACACAGACCTTTCATATCACAAAGCCACCCACAGAAAAGATGGATATTCTTGAAACTAATGTTACTTTGCTTTCTGTATTTGGAGTATTTCTTATTTTCCTGTGCTGCTTCTTCCTTTAAATACAGACAGATTTTTCTTTTTGCAGAAGCAGATACTTAATAGCTATCCCGCATGGAAAAAAAATTCAAGGGTTTCAAGGAATAGCTTTTGCAGTAGCAATTGCAGGAGAAGTGTATAAATTACCATCTCTTTTGGGTTTTTTCCCCCTCTCAGTACAACTCTTACTATAATTAGCCAGCATTTAACAGCAAATGTTTGCTTTGGTTAAATTATTCAGAACATTTATTTTACTTGTCAAAGGTTAGATCAGGTTGTTGTTTGAACTGGTAATTAAATGCAGCCTAATACACTGTCATATTTATATGCACTATCAGCCCTGTTTCCTCCTTATTCTGTATAATTTTATAATGTTCAGGGCTGACATTTAGGCTTCCAACTCAGATCCTGTTTTCTTGGAAAGAAAGTAAGATCATACTTTTCTGTTTCATTGTACATGAATACACTTAAGAAAATAAAAATTAGGGTTGTTTGGAATATCACAGCTATGAATTTCATTGTCCTAAAATCAGTGAAGGCTCTTTGAATATTTTATTTGCTTATTTCAGTAAGTCATTACATAGCAACTGGTATATATAAATTATTTTCCAGAGATGAATGTGAGGTGGACAAGTGTGGCTATCTCCTTTGCTAATTGAATACCTACGAGTCACAATAACATAAAGTACATTTCAATTACAACCCCAAATCTCTACCAGAAATATGCATAGTACTGAAATACAAAAAGGTTCCTGAAGTAGTTACATAGGGGACTTAGATGAGCAAACAAAATTAAAATGTCTCAGGGTACGGGCTCCTCATGAACCTAGGGCAGTGGCCCTTGCACATGGACATCAGAGCACTGAGGTTGGCTGTCCAAGCTGATCAAATGAATGAGAGTTTTAGAGTAGCCAGGATTCAACCTCTCCACTTTCTCATGACAAGTTCAGAAACTATTTTCCACATGCTTATATGAGACAGTAATTTAATTGAATTGTCAGGTGTATAACATGTCCATTCCTTTTTCATTTCTGCAGTATAGGTTTATTTTCTTAGTCAAATTGAACAAAGAATAAATCATGGATTTTTTACAAAACTTCTGTGCTCATTGGATGTGATATTGTTCAATGTCTATGAAAGAAAGAAGTTTGCTGTCCAGATAAAAATAACCATAAAAGTGGATCGTCAACATTTCAGCAATGTGTTTTTCCTACCGTGTTTAGGCAAATATTTCTGCCTTTTTCAGTGCATTTGTGTGGCAGCTTTCTCTTCATGTAACCAGTGAATTGATATGTATACATTTCAGCCTGTCTTATTTTTTAGCATTTCTAAAACACTTTTTTAAAATTCTATCTATTGTACTGCAGGTTTGAAAGATTTCCAGTTGCATCAACTAAGATCTACGCTGACTCGTAGCCTTGTTAAGAAACAATTCATACTTAATGGTAGTGAAATCCTAATTTATCTACTGTCATGGTGATCACCCCAGACAGTATTATGTGGTTGCAAAAGCTGAGACAGGAGTAAGGGCAAAACATATAAGCACTATCTTAAAAAGCCAAGATCCACACCTCAGTTCCTGCACATATGATCTCTCAGTAGCAGAATTGATTTTTTTTAAGTTGGGTTGGTTTTTGGTTTTTTTACCCTTTCCTCCCCCCAACCATATTTTTTATAAAACTGGCATAGGCCACCACAGGCCACAAGGTAGAAAGATACAGTAAAAACAGAGTTAAAAGTGAAGTGTATTCTTGATTATAATTATAGCATTCCTAGCGTGACACTAAAGAAACTCGATGTATGGTGCTCAGTTTGTTATTTTGCAGCTTGTTAAATTTTTATACTTCATGGTTGTGGGAGGTAGCTAAAAACAAGAGAATATTCTGTGCTCTTACAGAAATCATTTTGACCTCTAGGTAAAGTACATTTATTTGTGTACACATCATCTGAACTGTGAGTCGTTTTGATTGATGTAGTAGATTGCATACACATATGGCATAAAGAGGACCTGGGTTAGGCTAAAAGTTCTGGGCTCTTTCATGATGGACTATCTAAATATAAACTAGAATAAAAATGAGTAAATTGATTTTCAGTCATACAGGAGTGACATGCAGGAGTAAGTCCTGGGATGGTTATTGCAGACTGTGTGTGCCTTTTATTCAGGAAACTCATCTGAAATTAAATAATTGCTGTATTAAAGTTTAAGAAGTATTCACACATCTGTCACACCAAGGCAAGTGGGAAGTAAAATCAGTGTAGATGTTTCAGATGCTCTCTTAAAGATCATGAATACTGTGAATCAGAAGAAATGGTTTGACAGCAGGGCACGTATCCATGAAAGTAGCCATTTCTTGGAAATAATAGGTTTAAAAGTTTAACATGTAGAATTAGGGTGTGGATAAGGTCTAAAGTGTTTTATCTGTGAACTGGGGAGCTCAGTGGTCAAATCATATTTCAGTCATGAAAAAAACAACCCAACAAAGTGAAAATCTTCCTGCAGATCTCTCATGGTCATTCCTACTGGCTTTGAGAATGCAAACAGTTTTAGTTAAAATATTCTTTTGTCACCTGTGTTACCTTTTATAGGGCAGGCTGTGTATATACCTTTGGAAAGTGACTCCTCTTTCTTCATTAGCATTTCTGGCATCAGTGCAGTGAGAGAGCTACACTGAATACAGAGTCAACCTTGCATTTAAAGGAGGCAAGGATATAATCTTTCAAACAGACTAACTTCATACAGATATACGAGAAGCATTTGTTAGAAATAAATGTTCATGTTAAAAATACTTGTGTTCGGTTTTTTGAATGGGTGAAGGGAGTCTTATGCAGGGTTCTTTGAGAGAAAGCAAGCTGACTTGGATTGGCATAGTAGAGGAGTGATTTCCTGCCTTTCTAAATAATTTTATTTCAATTATCTTTGTGTTTTGACTTTCATTTCTGATCAGATGCTGTCAAAACCTCTAAACCAAAACTGATGAATAGTTAATATTAGTTATCTAGATTTGTTGTATTCAGTAGTTTGCTCATAAGTGTGGCTGCTAAAACAGAACAGGATTTCCCTTTTTCTTCCCCAGTAAAGAACAGGAACTTCCAAAACACAAGAGTTTGGATGAGTAGGCAGAGGATCTGCTGTCTTCAAGCCTTCTTGGCAACAGGTGGAATTGTGATATGTGTTTGACAGAATAGTCATCTCAGCTAGGCAGTCTTTGTCTGCTACCCCTCTTTTGAAGAAAGATCTATCCCCTTGGTCAAGTTTTTCCTCCTTTTCCATCAGGAAGCAAGGAACACCTGCTACTGCCATCTTCTGTCTTCCTTTTAGGAGAAAAAGATGAATAATACATGACCAGAATTTCAAAAGCAACTACTAATTTTAGGTGCCCCAAGATGCACAGCCTTGCTATTAAGTAAGAAAGAAAAGTGAGAACAGATCACACCTCTATTCTATATGCTTGGTTTCTTTCCATTTACTTCTGGATGCAGTTCAAAATTCTGATTCCATTCTTCTTAATGCGCTGAGTGGTCCTGAGCCTGGCCACTGTTAGGTCACTTCTCTGCCTCAACTAGGGCACCTCTCTATCTCAACTATTAGCAGAAATGCAACAACATAGCAAAAATAACATTTTTTCTAGGCTTTTGCTGTGGCCAGGTTGAGATCATACAGTCTATATCAGGAAAAAGAAATATGAAAGCTGCCTTTTTGCAAAATGGTCTTCTGTGTGTTGAGCAAGAGAGAAATGAATAAATTTGGTCAAAAGGACAGAAAAAGAAAATAAAAATATTTGGAAAGAAGAATGGGAAAACAGCTATTTTGTCCAGGAGGATTCAGAATGCTTTCATGATTCAGATATTGGGATATTTACCTTAAATATTCTTAAAAAGTCATACTGGTCTGTCTAGCACAGACAAGGAAACTATCTAAAAAGGCTTTTTAAAAACAAGAAAAATTTAATCAAGGAGGTTTCTAACCATAACTTGTTTACATCAGTTATATTTTTTTTAATAAAATGGGCTTAAAAGCTTAGCCTCAAAGCTGTTGTCAGCTTTCTGTGAGGTATAATGACAGCTGTTGTTCCAATACAATTCTTCAAATCTATTTACTGTTTTGAGGGAATTCCAGTTCTTTTTGCTGATTATATACAACAAAACTTGGTATTCAGAGAACACTGGGAGATTCAGTCATGTCATAGTGGTTGCTGAATTAGAGAGAGCACTCAACAAAGCTTAACTTATTTAGGAGCCATCAATCTATTGTATTATCTAATAAAAATCAAAAAGCTTTAGAGAATCTGCCTGCTGTTCTGCTCTCATTCCCCAGAGCAGAGGAGTATATATAAATCTCGGGGCAATGGATTTCTTAGTCACGAAGACCTAAGGTCTTGTTCTGCTACTTACCTGTTGTCTACCAATGTCCTGAAAAATGAGGCTTTTGTTTCTTGCTGTGCAGTATGTGCTGACCGGCTTCTAAACCAAAATCAACCCAGGACTAAGGTAAAGAAGTAGTTGGTGATAAATTTACTGCCAAACCAAGAAACCCTTTTAATTGCAACTCACATATTTCCCCCCTTTTAACAGTGTATTTTATCTGTATTTCTGAATTAATTTCTTTTACGAATTCTTATTGTTACTATAAATTGAAGGTAAAGTTCTGCAAAATTAAATACCTTTTTAATAGCCAGATTTCTGCTCCTATATAACGTTGCAAAATACTGCTTTCCTGCTTGCTGTTTAAGAGCTTCATCTGCTTCAGGTTTTGAGGTGGCACAGGCAGTGTGCTTGATGTACCATGCTGCTTGCACTGGGGACTTGTGTGCCTGTGTTGTACATGCTCTGGCAAGCAGCAGGGACTGCCCAGAAAATTTTTTAGGAGGAATAAATGCCTCTAAGTAGCAGTGCATTATAGAAATCATTATGCTACAGGGGTTTTTATCAGCCTGGCTTCTCTGTGTCTGAAGACTTCAGCAAGACCACTTACTCCATTGGGAGTTTGATGAGCATGTACAGGAAAGCAGACAACACTTCATCCAGCTGCTCAAAAATTTTAATGAAAAATATGAGAGTAGGAAGAGAAAGGAATATAAGTTGTAACAAATAGCACTGTATTAAGAGATCAAATTATTAAATAAGGAGCATTATTGCACTTAAATTTTCTCCCATTTATAATATTATGAACCTTCGCAGGGATTAGTAGTAAGAGTTCCTGACTACTAGAAACAAAAGTGGTGCATCACGATGTATTGAGCAGCAGAGTGAACTTTCTGTGAGAGGAAGAACCTGTCCTGTCATCTTTTTTAGTAGCATGGAATACAGTGATTTGTTCCTGCCACAAAAACCCTGAGTAAAATGTTACTCATAGCAGAAATGGTATCTTGATATAATATCTTCATGCAAAGTTAGCAGGTTTCATCCATAGCTTATGTTTACAAGTCCAAGAGGTTTCCTTTGCTTGAGGTATTTTATTTTATTTTATTTTATTTTATTTCATTTCATTTCATTTCATTTCATTTCATTTCATTTAGATACTGCTGTTTGAAACTCACTACATCCTAGGTATGAGTAACCATAGTAAAAAATATTGAGCTTTTAGAGGGGCTCCTCTGCATCCTGCTTTTGTTACTGCAGGTGTGGCAAAACTGAAGAGGAGCAACGTGAGCAGGCAGTACACGAGGGAAATACTGTGCCTTACACAGAATGAGCCCTTGGGTATGAAAAGGAGCAACCAAGGGAAGAAGATTCAGCATAGTTTTTTACCAGGAGTAGCCCTACTTTGAGCCTTTTTTCCTTTGAGGATGACTTCTACACATAAGTAACTACTACTCCTATTGGCAGAAGTAGTGGAGAATCCTTGCTGTCTGCAGTCATTGCACTGCAGCAGAATCAGATTTCAGGTTTTCCTGTGTAAGTCTGATTTGAATTCACTCATCAGGATTGGATCACATAGGCAAACATGGGTTGTGGGTCTTCATGTTATATGGAATCTTCATTGTATGATACGAAACAAATTCTGCCCCTCTCTGCTCCTTTGAAGTGCCTATGAAATTCTCATATTCTTTAGCAAATGAGGTTGCTACCAACTTTCTTTGTACCTCAGCATGATACCATGCTGCTTTAGCATCTGCATATCTAGAAGAGAAAACTAGAAGAGAAAGATTTGATGTAAATGCTTCTGTGCGTGCATAACCATGCTGGTGTTTCTATAAAAATTCTGTCAACCCCTGTAGGAAACTGTTTTCTAAAAATAGTGAAAGAATAAAGGCTGAATCCAAGATTAATTGCTTACTGCTTTAAAGCTGTGATATTCCAGAAACTTACTTCATTGAATACACTTTTAGTGTCTAAGTTAGTTACTATCATTTTGGGTAAGGCTGCAGGCTAAGCTGCCATTTTTTCCAGTTCACTGTTTTGATGATTTCTTTCAGTCTTGACATTCTTTGGCCCTTTGAGTTACATTTGTATTACTAAAACATAAAGTGTGTAGCATAGCATGGTGCCTGTGTGTTTCTGAAAGTAAAACTCCTAAATACTTAAAAGCGTACCATAAACAGCAGTAAACCTAACCATATTTGGAAGAACAAAGCTTTAATTTAAATTATGTTGAATTGTTTTGTAACCAGGTAGATAAATTATATTCTAAAATAAACCAAAGTATTTCTTTCATTTAGTGAGTTTGAATCTTTTTAATATAAATAGGGTTTTTACCACCTCTAGATGACTCTAAGAAAAGGGAGTAGATTTTTAGTTAAATGATGTGTTGATTTGAACTCTTATGGTATTAATCCTTCTTCTCTTTCACCTTCACTAAGGCAAAACATTGTTTCTTTCACTTTTATGTCATAGGTTATATTTTCTATGCTCTTAATAGGTCTACTTGCTTCTCTCTGGACTGCAACAGCTGGTCCTTCTCCTTTGCTATCTGACTAAAGATGGATACCATATTTCAGCTCAGGCCTTAACCATGTCAGACAGTGGGAAAGGATTTACACATCTCATTTTTATCAACTGTTCTGACTACGAGGATCCTTTATTGGAGACTTCAGTTGAAAGGAAGAAATGTGAAAATGCATCAACATAGCATTTTCACATCTGGTGCTAAACGTGGCTTTTGTGGGTGGAGGAATGTTCAGGGCACAGGCTACATTTAGCTGTTGACTGGATCTTTTTTTGGTTTGCTGGTATTTCTTGCAGTCGATGCTAGATCAAAGTTCTGTTCTCTTAACAGCCTCACTGTGGATCTGTCACATAGTTTTTTATTAAGAATAGCTACAGTTCTGTGTTAAGGCTGTGGGATTTGTGATTTTTGGAGGTTTTTTGGAAATTCAAACTGCAAAATGGAGACTTGCTTTGGCTGGCTATTTTGTTGGTTTTTTGGTTTTTTGTTGGTTTTTTTTTTTTTTTTGTGAGACAGTACTGAACATAAAACTATAGAATCGGGTATTTAAGATGGTTGATACCCTTTATACTTTAATTGTCACCATTTTCAGTGCACAAGACAGAAGTTATTTAGCCATAAATGTCAGGTTACACTGTTCAGAGCATTACATCTTGGGAAAAATTGTTGACTGGGATGAGAGGGGGCTGTGGCTATAAAACTTAGTAGCAAACATGGCTTAAGAATTTTGATCCTCTCTGCATTATTCAAGTTTTTCTTCCTTAGTCAAACTAGTGTTTCAAAAGCACATAACCTTAAGAAAACTGAAAACCAGAAAATGCATGAACTTGTTTCCTGATTATAACAAGTGTGTAGCTATCTTTGAAATTGACCGAATTTTAAGATTTATTTAAGAAAAAGTTTTTTGTCTGTTTTTTTTTTTCTCAACTATCATATGAAATATCAAGAGAATACATTGTCATGGTCCCAGGCTATTTGTGTCGTTTCTATCCCTGACATTTTAATTCACTACTGAATTTATACTTGGCATGTTTTAGTACTGGTAAGACATGAAAGTTGTA
Organism: Melozone crissalis; assembly: GCF_028551555.1. Lineage (NCBI taxonomy): Eukaryota > Metazoa > Chordata > Aves > Passeriformes > Passerellidae > Melozone > Melozone crissalis. The sequence continues at coordinate 36,681,757 of NW_026535794.1, read as the reverse complement.
GGGTTAAAACTGTAGACAGTGCTTCAAATCTCCTATGATAATTGTTCTTAGGTATGTATTCCTTTACTGTGGCTCTCGAGACAACTGTTTAATAGACAACATTTGAATAATACAAATGTGCGGTTGGTAAAAATGGATTAGGGTTTCAGGGTGGTACCAATGGGTGATATTTAATATTGAATGACATGTATTAAGACAAATGCTTTTATATATAATTTATTTGGCATTGTAAATGCATTTATCTTGTGAGATACAGACTCCCTGTTGCCACATGAAGTATTCTGGAAAGGTTTGGAGTAAATAAATAATAAAACCACTTTGATATACAATCTAACAATATTAAATATTAAGACTTTCACATGATTGATTTTAATACTTAATTAACTTATTTAAAGTCCAATGTAACTCTGTTTTTGTATTAGAGATCAGACAGGCAGAAGTTAAAATGCAGGAAATGTTATTAAATGGGACAAAATTAATTGCATTTCATGACCATCAGACTCACTGGCTGTTAACCTGTCCATCAGTGGCATGATCTTGTTTGTTTTGTTCTGGATCCCAGCTGATGTTAATGTTCATCTGCTCCACCATGCCAGACCATTTTTTATGTTTGCATCATTCTATTTTAATGATACATAATCCGATCTATTTTATAAAAGAAGACAGACTTGCTTTATCCTATCCAAAGTTAGTCAAATTGTGCACTTTTCTTCAGACTTAGTAAGTCTTCTTCCCTAGGCATGTATTTTCAGTGGGTGGTGGCAACCTGTGGAAGTGGCTGAGTAGGAATCTTAGCTGGTTTTGAGCTGCTCTGTGTGTGTGGGAGGGTTGTTTGGGTTGGTGGAGCTTTTTGGCGGTTTTTCTCTTGGAGGCACTGGAACTAGTATCTTCTGTATTTAAATAGAGATGGTGGTAGTAAAGAGCTCAAGTGATGGAGAGCAGAAGATCACAGTGCTGTGAGATAGATGGTCTCTAAGTAAAAATCACTCCTAGAGCAAAGAAGAAAGCAGTGAATATTATAGGTAAGAACAGATTTTTCAAAAATACCTATTAATGAGTGTCCTGGCAAAATATCCAGCTTGAAACAGATCAAATGGTCCTCATGTCTTCATTTTCCAACGTTCATATTCAGGACTGTCTTCTACTCAGCCCTCTAGTTAGCATGCTTTTTCTTATTTTTTTTTTTAATTCTTGGTTCAGGATGAATAATTTAATTTGGCCAATGCAAGAAAACCCATGATATGGGACTGCTTCTAGATGATTTGGAAGACATCTGTGCTTCTTTGCTTTAAATAAACACAATGCATGTTTATTCTCCTAATGTTTAATTTCTTACCTACTTTAAAATGTTTTCACATTCTGGAAAATCCTCACTTCAGTGTTCTACCATGCTTGATTACTTCATAAGCCACAAATGAGGGGCAGAGTTGTGAACCCTCATAACATGATGCTGTCAAACTTAACAAAACATGCATAAGACCATTACCACATCAGACACTTGCTTTAAGTGAGGTCGTTTTAATCAATTTGACTTCACAGGGCAGCTAATTTATCACTTAGCTAAACAAGTATTTCCTCTACTTGTCATCAATTTAAGTAATTAAAATGGTAAACTTTGGATATGGCATGAAATAAAGGCCCAAAGATAATTTGGAGAAGGTGGTTGATGCAGTCTAATAGAATGAATGCAAAGTATTATTTAAATACCTTGGTATGCTTCAGTAGTTTTCAGAAATGTGATATTCAGGTAGCTTTGCTGGTACTGATGGAAACTGATTTTTATTTTTAGTATATCCAAGATTCAGCAATGTTGTTCAGCTTTGTCCTCAGAGTTTAGTGGGTTCTCATTTTCCTTTCTTCAAGCATAAAATGTTTTGCTCTGTTCCTTGATTGTTTATAAGAGGGTGTCAGAGAGCAAGAGTGGAGCAAATGCTGCAAATTGGGCAGTTCTTCAGCCCTCATCCTGATTATCTCCCTAAGCCTGCAGTTCCTCTCCTTACATTTTACCATGGGGGGAAAGGAAGAGAGGAAAAAATGGGTAATGTACAAGCTTTGCCTAATTCTGTCTCACCTACTCAGTTACACCTTCAAAATACCCTTGCTGAAACTGATTGTATTTTCTAATTTTGCCCAAACAGTATGAATACTCATCACTTCTTAAATGTTAATTTTGATATGTTTTGGTGTGTTTTGTGCTTTGAGTAAACAATTTTTCAACGTCCATAAAAACAGTGAAGATTAAGGGAAACATTTTTTGTGCATTTAGGTTTTTTTAGATTGAACTAATTTAGTCACCATTTCTGAAACAATGCTTTTAATCCATAAACTGCTTATTTGAATATTGAAAACTTTTATTCAATATCTGTGGCAAGTGAAGACGTTGGTGAATGTCTTATGACATGAAATAAGGTACAGTATTCATGTTGAACTGTGCTATGTTTTGTTTATGAAATACTGATTTATCAACATTTTTGAGATTAGGGTAATCTTACTGCTTGTAGTAGTGAATAGTCTCACTGCTAAAAGAATGCAACAAATTTTATTTTTATTTTGAACTTTCCATCTTCTTTATGAACATCAATTATAATCCTTTTATTATATGAACATTTATTATAATCTTATTGCAGCTGAGTCTTCTGCCTTGTACAGTTCTGTGTATAATTTTTTTTGCAATGTTTCACCCAGCTCCAGTCCAAAAGTGATGGGTGCTTCACTGGCAGTACAGCTAATGATAGAAACATATCTCAATTAGACTTTTATCTTTGCCTTGTTATCTCTGTCTAGTTAGGTGTGACTTATACATATTAGTGGAAGATGAAGTGGGGCTGAATTGAGGCTGATGCCACTGACAGTCTGGAGAACAGGTGGTTTTTGGTTTTGAATGTTTTAAATGTAATTTTTTTTTAAGCATTTCAAACTCACAGGTTTGTATACAGGCAGAATGGCAATGCTAGTGAAGGCACGATTATATAAGATTGCTTTATGGCTAAAGGTGGTAGAAATCACATAATGTGTTAGAGTAGCTAATAGGGAAGGCAAAATATTTGTAAAGTCTTGGGTGAATAAACCTTCTCACATCTAAAAAACAAGCCAGCGACTTCCAAGTAAGTACTAAGTACTTACTAAGAGTTAATGCCCAGTGAGAAAAAGGAGTTAGAACAGGTATGTTAAATCAGACTATCTAATGCAGCAAGTGGTTTATCTCTGTTGTGTAGAAAGAGGTTGTTAGTTAGGTAAATGTCAGTAAACATCAGTTAAGTTTTTCCTAATGAAAAAGAGTTGGTATTCCATCACATATGGAATACAGAGGAAGTGGTGGGAGAGGAGATGATCAGCTGTAAGCAGGTACCTCCACAGAACCCTTTTAATATCTGGTGGAGCTCTGTGTTGGAGTCTGTAAGCCTGTCTCTGGAGGGATTTTTGGTCTCTGTTGAGAACAGATGTGCTGACAAGCTGCCTTCACTGAAAGGCAGACTGGATTCAGCCCACGTGTGGTGGCCAGTGAGGAGCAAACCTGTGGCCCTGTCCTTGGTGGCACATGAGGGCTCCTCCTGTTGCTTAAGGCTAATAGCCAAAGAGTCTATGCCTGCCTTTTCCTTGGGCTCATGAGTGGATTCATGTTTCTGCTAATTACCTTGACTAGATAAATGTTTCATACATGGTCTTAATTATTTTCTCATGTATATTACAGAATAGTTGAACTCCCAGTAATGGGAAGCATGCCTGGTGTTTTGAGTTCCTTAGCCTTTCAACTTTGGAGGTTAAAAAAAAAGTAGAAATAGGTGCTTTCACTGTGATGTTAGGGCCAGCTAGAATCAAGTCTTATAATCCAGTAATTGAATTTCAGCGGTTTATAACATTTTTATTGTTTCACACTGAGAATGGTTTTAAATTGTATCTTATTTAATATGAACAATATGTTATAGGCCATTACAAATCAACCACAAACCTGTGAAGAATTAATCTGTCTCAGAGAAAGATCTCAAGTGTAATTGTAATTGTTTAATAGTTCCCTTTGCTCTTTGTTAGAAGAGTAGAAAAGAACTTCAGTATAAAACTGTGAAGAAAATTGCTTGGACTAAGGAGTGAAGACTAATAGGTAGTGATACTTTTTTTAACTCTAACCATATGTATCCATAAACAAACACAAATAACCGATTAAATCACTGTGCAGATATCAAAAGTAAATCTATTCAGCTGTTTAAGGCTGCTCTAACAGTCTGTAAAGTAAATTATGGTGCATATAGATTGTAAAGGTATGGCATTTGGGGAGTATTAAAAAAAAGAAGGTGGATACAGAAGAGGACATAGAAGAGCAAACTTACTAGGGCTAAATTGGTACCATGTTATGGATGTAAGACAGTGTAAGTCTGAAACGTACTGTGTCTTAATTAAGTGGCGGCTGCTAGAACTATAATGGCTGGTAAGGTCATTTTGTGCCTGGTTCTCAGTTTGAAAGACACTCAGGGTTCTGCTTTGGTCAGATTGTGTAGCAATCTCTGAAGGAACATAAAAATAAACAGTTAAACTTAAGCAGCACAGTCTGAAAAAACTTGTCATTTTAGTGAAGACAAAATCAACTGATCAGGAAAAAGGTATTTACAACTGTATAGAAAAAGAAACAAGAGCAGCAGCTAAAATTCCAGCAAGAAAAAAAATTACTTCTGTGAAGTTGGTGTGGGTTTTGTTTTCTTTCTTTAAATAAATTATTTTTTCTTTTATTTATTTAAAATATCAGGTATTTATAAACATCTCTTTATATTTTTGCAGCCATAAGACCACAGGTAAATGTTATTTAATGAGCTAACAAGTTTGTAAATATTTTTCTTCAGGATACCATTCATGCAGTTTTCATTGTTACAGTTTTAAAATTACATAGGAAACACGTGAGGTATGCATACAGTCGCAGCACATTTTGCTGAGCCTCATATAGAATTGTTCAAGGCAATTCTGTGGTTTAGTGGTGTGTTTTGTCACACGACTTGATGATTGTAATAATTTGACATAAAGGTGTACCACTGCTCAAGTGTAAGTCCTACCTTCCCTGAGTTACTGGCTCCTTGTTCCCAAGACCTTCAGATGTTCCCTACTAGCTGAACAGAAGTGAGAGATGGTGGGATCATTTCATCACCACAGTAACACAAGTGCCAGGGCACACAGAGGATAAACCCCTCAGGGAATACAGCTGAGAGAGCATGCTTTTGAAAACAGCCTGGGTGCACTGGTTTCAAATAATTGCCTAATAGTGGCCCAACTAGTTAATTATCCTGGGATTTTTTGGGTTTGGGGTTTTTTTCCTCATAACTTAATAGTAAAATTAAGAAGGTATAGACCATAAAAAGTCTTAAGGATCCCAGTTCCCCTTCATTTATTGACAGTAAACTGAAGGTATAAAGCCTACCTGGTCAGTGCCATACCTTCTAGGAACCAACAAAGAAGCATAATTGAAGTGATTTCAAATTTGCTAATATGCCAGTCCGGAAAGTGTAGATGCATACCTCTTCTAGTATCTCTTTTTATATTTTTTTCTAAATATAATTTTGTTGCTGTTAGAAAGTTATGGTACTTGTAAACAAAGCAGTTAAAGTAAGTGATATTTAAAACTCATCTGGCAGTCGTAGGTAGCTACTTAGTGTGCTTGGGCAAATCAGACCTATTTAGCTGGCTTAGGTTTTTTTGTGTTGTGAGTTAATAAATTGCTGTACAGTGACTAAAATGCAGTCCTGACAAATGTACTCTTGCACTGTTAATGCACTGGAAAGGTCGTTTCTCTTTCTTATGCACTGATCATAACATTGTCTGCTTTTCACCCTCTTATTGGCATCCTCTAATTTGTTGCAGCCAGTATTAGCTTCCAGCACTCCTCAAATGAACTTCTAACATAATTCTCGTTCAGTTGCTTGATAGTGATGTGAGTGCCATTCAGGAGCCTGTGATGATGAATCTGCATCACCTACTTCCTAAAGTTTTAGTTCTGCCATTACTTCCATTTTGGCCTACATTTTTGGAAGATGTCTTTGTCAATTACGTTTCTTAAAATGCTTCCTTAACATCATCTTTCTAGAAGGCCATCCTGGTTTAGGAATGGTGTTCTCCAGTTAAGTTTTCCCACTGAAACCATTACGTGGCACACACAGCTCACTTGCTGATTCCTTCCTTCCCTCCCTCCTCCCTGCACTGGGATGGAGAGGAGAACTGGAGGAACAAAAGGTACAGATCACAGGTTGAGATGAGAACAATTTACTGGAAACAGTAATGAGGTAAGAAAAATGAACAGTAACAGCAATGATGCTAACAACAAGAAAAGAAAGAAACTGATGACAAGACAAGAAAAGAAACATTCTTGCTCACTGTGGAAACCCTAACAACACTCCCTCCAGATGAGAGCCGCATTACCCAACCTCTGCCATTCCTACTTGACCAGAAAAAAAGCCTTCTTCCCAGAAAAGAATCCCTTCTCCCTGCCCTGGCAGTGACATGACATGGTATAGAAAAACCTCTGGGCCCTGGCCATGCCACCTCCTGGCGACTGCAAAACCTGTTCTTGCCAGAACCAAGACAAAAGTTAATATAAATCTTGATAAAACCAAATTCATCTATCATGCAAGTCAGTATTAATCCATTCTCTTTTTGTGTGTCTGTTGCTGTTATACTTGACCTATGATTTCTGAAAAAGAAGTGGTTAAAAGGAAGATTTCTGGGATGAACAGTCTTGGGTCCAGAAGAGTGATGATGATGGTCTTTCCTCAGTTTTGCTCCATAATCATCATCATGCCCAAGAACTAGCATCAGTTCTCCTTGGAATCAGACTAAAAGATGAGTAGGGAAAACTAGAAGAAGGGTGGAAAGAAGCTCTTGCCCTGTTTTACAGTCTTCAAAACCACACTTGGACTTTTACTTGCAGTGTGATATTTGTAGGAGCTAGAACAATTCTTTTGGACTCCAAATAATACATTTACAATGTTCAAATGGAAACACTATTGTTCTGCTAATTAGACAACTAATGGTGATGATGTGCCTGGAAAATAAGGGGAGGTTTTAAGTACTTTTGTTGTTGACTCGTGTGATTGAAAAATAGTTAAAGGAATACTAAGTGTTTGTTTCTCTGGTTTTTTTCTTCCAGATAAATACTCATCAGTTGGGATTTACTACTGCCAGTATGTATCATTCTGTGTCTGAAACCAGTCACCCTTTGCAAACAGAGGAACAAGAGATAGGCATTGATCCCTTGCAGAGTTTTTTGAACAAGCCAGGGGAAGGTGAGTTTGTATTTCTGTACTTTTTTTTGAGTTTATACCTTATATAAGTGTGTCATAATAACTGTACCTGTCATAATTTGTTTAATTCACTCAATGAAGTTGAACAGGGCAACTTAAAGAACATTTCACAGAGTATGTGAGGAACACTCTGACACTAATGAAAACCACGAAAAGTCAACTTTCAATTACAGACAGAAGCATTAGCCAAATGTTTAATGTGCTGTCATCCTTTTTTAATCATAAACCAAACACTGACTTCAGCATAAGAATATTGAAATGGAGCATGACTTTATGTTGCTTTCTCAAGCATGGACTCTTACACTGCTTTGGTTTAAGGATCTTTTCTGTTTGGTTTTTTTTTCCCTTTTTTTTCCTTTTTTTTTACTTATTTGGTTCTGCAGTTAAGTTCTGTATATTATTTTGGACAAAATTATGCAAATACAAAGTCTGATTTTTGTTTGACTCAGCCCCTATGTTCTTATTTGAAAAAATATCTCAAAGCTGAGATAGAATGAATAGGCTCTAAAGATAGAAATTACTACATAACCTGAAGCAAATTAGTTAAATGCATTATTTGGAAGACCCTAATGAACAATGAGAACAAACTGCTTGGATAATGCAATGCCTGTCTGTTTTGCTCATCTTTTCTACTTATTTGCTAGTAGTGACAGGGTAGTTGGTTAGAAGAAAGTGATAAGCTTAATGAGAAAGCTCGTCCTTGTCATGAAAACATTCCTCAAGTACTCAGTTATACACAGTGGCACCTTAACTACCTGTAATTTTCCAGTCATTGAACACATGTACCAGGAGGGCAAAATAAAAAATTTATTTTAAATAACAGAGTTGGAACAACTTTGTCACATTTTCTAAGTCCCTACCCAGATCAACTAGTTTATGTGGGTGTATCTGTTTATAAATCCTCTGTTTACTAGTGCTTATTAAAAAGCTCTGTCAAGTTGTGCTCAGTCAGGTTTATTACTTCTGATAAGAAGAAGCTGATGTTTTGCTTCCAAATGTATTGGTAAAACTTCATTGTCCCTTTGAGTTAATTTTTTCACTCGTTCTTTATTGGTTTACAAAGCTTCTTCAGTGTTTAAAAATGACAATGTACGTCATGGAGAAAATATTTTAAAACCTGACGAATAAATGGAATAGCTTTTCTAGGCAGTGTTTCTTTTCTATCATATTTGACATCTTAACGATACGAAGCCATTTTAGCCTGATAAAGCGAATGCATTTTTGTACATATTTTAGAAACTTGAAAATAATCTTTTTTTCAATAACCTAAAATAATAACCATTTTCAAGAGGACAAACAGCTTGCTTCTAATCTACCCCAGTCAAGAAAAAGATAAACATTTTTTTCCAATTGCTATTTGCTTTAAAAAAAATTGATAATTCTTTCAACTCTGTTTCAAGAAAAACCAAAATTTTCACCCTGTTAAAAAAACACCGTAAGTTAATTTTACCCTTTATTGTGCCCAAAAGCGATTAGTTACCTTGACTGAAAAGGTTTCTCATTTTTATCCGAACCTTAACATTTCTATGACATACAAAGTTATTAGGATTGAATTGATGTTTAAAAGTGCCATTAATTCATTTACCCCAAATGTTCATTAACAATGTAAATGTATGCTGATGTTCTATGAGACAAGGAAGTGACTAATGACTCTTCGCACTAACAACACTTAAAATGAATAGAAACTTTAGATAGCTAATCTTGAAGTAATCAAGACCCTCATTCAGCTTGGCATCTCTGTATGCTCTAAAACAGCTGTCAACTGTTAAAAATATATACACAACACACACATACGCACATGCGAGGATAAAGATATGTAAATACATGGTTCTCCAAGTCATGAAGGTTACCAACTATGGTACATTTTTTATGTTCTATCTATGTAAATATTTTATATAAAGCATCCATTTCATCTTCATAGCCTTTTTTGCTGTGAAACACATAGTGCATTTTAATTTGAAACTTTATATATCCAGAATAGGTCTTCGAAGTTTTAATGTTTCATTTTAAATAAAGCATGTGTATGGTTGGTGTTAGCTCTGTACGCATCAAAGTATACAGTTGTTCCTGTCCATGCAGTCTGCCCATTGTTGTCTTCACAAAAGTATTTCAAGACAAGGTTTTTCAGTGCAGCCTCAAGTTTCAGGGGTGATACAGAATCAACTTGGTGAAAATCTCTATCTTAATTTTTTTGTATTATGAATCACAGAAATACGGTGGAGTGGTGGTCCACTGGAGACATTCTGTGCAATACTGTAGAATATCAGTATATCTAAATTGTGTTTTTTAAACATGGCGGAATGCCTACCTTAGAGGCAAAGTGATAAAAGCTTTCACTGAGATGGCGTGATTAGAAAAAAGCACAGCCCTTATAAGGGTGCGGAAAAGAAGTATTTCGTTACTGATCTAGTCACATTTGTAAGTCTGCATGAAGTGTTGTATTTTTAGCGTATGCAGTTGATACCAAAACTTGATGGAGAACCAGAAGATGTCATGTCCAGCTGGAGTTACAAAATTCTCTCACAGTTTTCATAAAATTAAATCTCAAAAATACACGGATTGCTCTTAAGTATAGCTGCTTGGAAAACTGCATGCGTCGACTACTTTTTGTTCATTTGCTGTCAGCTTGAAAGGGTACATTGGATAGGATTCCAGAAATATGTTGAGTCTAGTAGTACTCAGTGCTTTTATTAAAAATTCAGTGAAGGAATAGAGAGAAAACGTGGTTTATTTGGGACAGGACTGTTGACACAATGGAGAGTAGATGTAAAATTCAAAGTATTCTTGAGATTTTGGAGAAGTGGCCTGAGAAGATTAAGACATGGTTCACTAGGAACAGCTGCAAGGATTAATGTTGCAGATGCTAGGCATGAGACAGTTAGCTAGCTGAACAAATGAAGGTAGATCATTACAGATGAGGTAAGTGTCATTTGGAGAAAGGTCTGGGTGTTGGTAGCTCTCCAGATTTTATATAACTGATAAACTTTGAATCTTAAGTTATGATGAGCCATGAGAATGTGCTTGTTTGCAAGTTTAAAAACTTCAGAATCAGCCTTTAACTGTAAAGATCTTTTTTCTGTCTCTTAAAAACATTTTCTAAAATCCATTAAAACAGTATTTTTGTCCTTTTCTGTTGATAATTTTGGCCCGTGTTATTTTGCTTATGTCTGATTTTTCTTTCAAGATACAAAAAGGTATATGCCAGAAAATGCACTCATGCTTTTTAAAATAGCATTTTTAAATAGTTGATTAGAAATTTATGGCAGGGATTCTCAATTTTGCAATCTAATACTTCAAATGGAGGATTCTAGTTGTTTTAAGAAATTTTAATTTTTGGTTGTTTCTTGTGAATCTAGTTGTATTTTAATTTACACGCATCTAGATATGTGTACATTATTATGTTTTGTTTTGATTATGGTAGTCTTTTGACTTGATGACATCTTTCTGCATTCTCTCTTCTAAGAATGGTCATGCTTTTATTCACTTTATTCTAACAAGGTTTTTGTGTGATCCCCTCTGAAACAGGGATCTTTCAAAGAGAAATTGATGAATCATAGCTCTGTCTCCAGCAGAGACTTTGTGAGACCTGAATGAAATTTCAGAAACATTATTGGTGTACCTTCTCCCTGCATATTGCATCTGACAAATCGTTTTTCTGACTTCCAAATGCTGAAGGTTTCTGTTATATTGAAATGGAATAACTAGGTTAACTTTCTGCCATGAATTTCACTCCAAGTTACAGCGTCCACCACATTCCGACAGAAGTTTTGAAGAGCGTGGTAGGTAGTATTCCCATTTCATTGATCTAATGAGAAAGTTGATCCTCTAAGGACAGACTGAAACAATGCATTTAATACTCTTCAATTTAATTTGCTCAATATCACAATTAATACAATTAAGGTCACTTGAAATGAAACTATTAACAAATTGGGTAATTTACTTTAACAATGTCAGTGTGTTCTCACAATTACATTTGCTTTAATTAGTGTACAAGCTATTATTTAATAGCATACTTCACACAGAAAAATGTAATGTGTTTTTTGTTCTCAATAGAAGAAAAGGGGAAACCTTTAATGGGTCAGAGTGTTTTGGAGTTTGGCAGGATATATTTCATGTGTAAGGGCTACAGTTGGTGGTGAGGACAGAGAAGGCTGATGTTGCTGGAAGGACAAAGATAACTACTGGAGTGTGTGACTGAAATTTATCCAGTTGAGCCAGATAAGTTCCCGACCTCATACTCACTATTGCATCCCTTCTGCTTCTCAAACCTGCTGTGAAAAAATATGAGAAATGATAACAGAGCATTCATATTTCCATTTTGGCCATATACTGTGTGGGTGTTTCCATTGCTTGTCTTTGGAGAATTTTGCTATTCTGGTGTTAACCTCATAGCCCTGATCACTAGAAAGTATTTCCATTGAGAACTAAACCTTATGTGAAATTTGAAAATCCTGGTTTATATTAGTGTCATACAGAAAAGAAGTAGAAAACAGAGGGGAATGAAGTAATAAAGTGAATGCCATCTTTTGTGGACAAAGCATGTGTTGTCAAATAATTTCCCCAAATTTTTAGTGTAATTGACATGGGCTGTTTTGGCCCTAGACATTCCTTACAGGGTTAAGTGAATTTTTCCTGTCAGAAAATGACATTATCTTCTAACTGGTCCTTAGCTACTCAGTGTTATGAGTTAAGGGTTTTTTCCCCTTACAGTCCCCTTCACCCAGATATACAGTGCTAATGTGAATTGCCCTGTACAGCATTTATTTACCTCCATTTTTAGAGATCGGTTCATTTAAAGGAAACAAACACAGAGGTCTGCACCTCTCTGTGTGAGAAATGCGTTCCTAGGTAAAAGCAATTCAGAATGCAAATACAGTGAGTTGTTGAAGACTTACTGTTTTCTTATCAAATATTTTTGATAGCATATTTTATGACGTCATGTGTGCCATATAATGTGTGTTATTCCATCTTCTCTCCAGGGAGTGGCATGTACATGAAATATAGCATTGTGTTTTTAAGAGTCCTTTTAAATATGCATGCTACTGTGTGTTTTCATTAAAAAGACAAGATTAGAACAGAGAACCTCTTTGCATTATACTGGAACAGAAGAGCTGAGGGTTGTGATTGTTTCTTAATGTCTTTGGGGTTCCATGCTGCGGTGTACACCAGGCCCTGAAAAAGCCCCGTGTCCTTCACTGGGGAGTTTTACCCTTCAGCCAGAAATTATCAGTGTGCCCCACCAGCACAGTTCTTGCTAGTGGTCCTGTTCAAAACCTTTGTGCTTCTGCAGGGCTTGGCTTCCTCATTAAAGGCACAGGTATGATGGAGAAGAAGAGGCCATCTTTGGTCTGTTTCACTTCATATTGGATGAATAAAAACAAGAATGGTTTTTACATCTTCAAACGCCATATGCTAACATAACAAGCATTTTAATATTCATTTATTAATAATAACTGCTCTTTAGCTTCCTTTAATTGAGCTGCAACAGGATTGTAGTGACAAAGGCTTTTGGAGCAACACAGTGTATCTTGAGCTAACTCCGGCTGTCACTAGCTGCTTCTCTAGAACTCTTAATTTTCCTCTTTTCTGTATTAGACATTTTTATTAAAAGATCAGTTAACAGAGAAGCTATGCATGTTTAAAAATGCATATATTTAATATAGTTAGTTGAAAATCTAGCTATCTTAGCTATCATACAGTACAGTTTTTACTTGAAATAATGTATTTGTACAAGTGTTGATATGCTCTTAGAAATTTGCTTCTTGTGAGCCCTTTGGTTTCAGTGCCTTACTGCAAATTTGTACTTAGGAATTGCAGGGGTTTTTTTTTTAATTACTTCAGTTGTGGGAGCAAATGTGAGTAGGGCTGCCACGGACTTGTGAAATACCAGCTTTAAGAGGTGGATTCCCGTCTCTAGAATTGGTAGATATGGGGGGTTTTCGTGGCTTCACATGAGTTGCACGTTGCTATAACTCCAGTTTGGGGGTTATTCTCTGATATGGGAAACTGGCACAAACATCATGTAGGGAAATGGCCTTCAGTGGTTGGTATGGCAGATACTAGGGATGACCTTTTGGACAGTGATGTCTGTTCATGGAATGGTTTGGGTTGGAAGGCAGGAAGCCTCCCACTAAATCATGTTGCTCAGGATCTCCTCCAGCCTGACCTTGAACACTTCCAGGGATGGTCATCCATAGCTTCTCTGGGCACCCACAACTTCTCTTGATCCAAGTGAAATTTTTAAAATGTCATTTTGGAAGTTCCGCTCTAAATCATTGTATGAAAACAAGACCATTCTCACTAACGACACTGGCACACTACCTCAGTTCAGTCATCTGAGCTGGGAGTTTCCAGATCTTTCCAGATACAACTCTGCCTGAATACTGGCATAAATCACTTGTCAGCCTCATGTCATTCTTCTAACAACTCCTTGTGACCCTATTTTGGGAGAGGCTGTTTTGAGCATTTCTGTTTCTTTTCCTAGCTCTCCCCAAATCCAAGTTAAAGATCAACTAGTTGGCTCTCATCTCGCTTCCTAGTATATGTGTAGCGTAATAATACTTGTAGTATAAAAGGGGAAAAAAGCAAGTTAAATGAAAAAGAAATTTAAATTTTTTTAATAAATATTACATGCTTAGAGAACCTTAAAATACCAAGAAGAAATTTCCATTTAAACTATAGTAACCTACTGAACAGCAAAATAAAACAGAATAATCTTTTTTAATACAACCTCTGTAAATGTAATTAAAAGTGGTTTAAAACTAGTACATTATAAAAAGTTATACATAAGCTAAGAATGAGAATACAATCATTCTTTTGAATATTTTACTCAGACTACACAGAAATATAATACGAAGATTACTGGCCATAAATACCTTACATATTAAGTGTTTCCAGGAAATGTTCAAATTATGTTAAATGGCTATATCTCTTACATATGGAAAAGGCAGATTCTCTTAATTTAAAAAAATTGAACTATACACGTTTGATTGTACTTGTGTATGTATAATGAAAGACTAGTAAATCAGAATTCTAGCTGAGGCCAGCATGATTGGTACAGGATAATAATTAAATGTCTGGGTTTACTTCTGTCCTGACGTACTAAAGATTGTAATTTACAAAGCAGTGTATGAATTGTGAGCAGCTAGCTGATGTTACAGACTTCTGTATCTGAGATTAAATGTATGTGAAAACATTTTTAAAGAGCTTAACTGTCACAAATTTGATTGAATTAGAAATTGATTGTTCTATATAACAGAAATATGCCACTACAGATGGGATGTTTCCTCTCTTTCATGTATGTGGATATTTATAAAGACCTGGAATTCCTTATTTTAAAAAGAGAAGGTTTCAACCTATTTTCACTCAATTGAAACTGCAAAGCTTCAGTTTTTAGCTTTTGATTGGCTAATGTGCTTTATTCTTTAGCCTCCATGGTACCAGGGTACTCCCTGCCCTCGTCCTCCTTGGACAATCAAAACTAAGACACACAAAAGGGGAGAGACATAAAGTACTGTCATATTTAAGTGGTAATAAATTATCTGGTAAGATGCGTATTATTTATTGACAATCTGGCCTTTTAACAAAGAAAAATAGGCCTATGCTTAGGTTGCCACTGCAACAGCCGAAACAGCTGATACTTTAATGAACAACATACTGAGGGCCATCCAGGACATAAGGCAAATTAAGCAGGTTACAAACTGCATATCTTCTGTTTAGGTATAGGAGATCTCCCCAGCTCTGACAATTAGCTCCGCTGATCAGGCAAGCAGACAGACAGAAACAGAAGGAGGCCATTTGTATCAATTTGAGGAACAGAACTAGTAATGAAGTAAAATATCTGTACCAGGTAGTTTTCACCTCTGCTTTGGAACAGATATTTCTAACTGCTGGTTTCAGCTTCACAGTAGCAAATAAATAAATAAATGTGTGCTGCTTAACAAAAGCTTATTTTCTGTTGTTTACAAATTGAAAGTAAAGGAATAATAATACTTCTAACCTAACGGGTTTTTAAAAAGGATAAAACATTTTCTGGACATACAAGCAAATACGAATCTTGGTAACCTGACAGCTTTGTTTAAACGTTGAATTTGAGTTTCCTTTCATGAAAATCTTTTCAAAGTACAGCAATTCAGCTGTGAAAACCTGAATACATTAATGATGACAAAGAACCTCTGGAGTGAGCCAACATTTGTTTTTGTTCTTTTACAACGTTTCCTGATGAATTGCACATACAAAAGTGTTGGAGGTTATTTTAATTTTCTTTTCTTACTTTGATAATAAATGTCTCCACTGTTTACCTTTTTGGTTAAGGTACCTTATTATTACTAATCAGCTTTAATTATTTATGACAACATGACTGTGAAAGATGTTTCTTTGATGTCGAAAAAGTCAGGGGCCCGATCCTGACCCTATTAAAATTAATGGCTAGGTTCCAATTGGCTGCAAAGGTAACGAGGCTGAGTGCCCTTTAAGGGAAGCAGACGTTTAGCCCAGGGTGCTGCATTGTGGTTTGTTGGGGTTCCTGTTTTGGGAGTGTTGAGATTTTAAGCATTTGGTGTCAAGGTTTGGCCATGCAAAGGCAGAACGCGTATAACTGATTCTTGAAGTCAGTCCCAATTTTCATTTTCATTTCATACACAATAATTTTTAAAAGGCTATATATACAGGATAATAAGAGAACACCTTTCTCACTAAACATGAGTGCTAAAAGGAGGGGGACAGAGAGAAATGTGGATAGCCTTTCTGCTTTTGCCTATCTTTTTTCAGTCAACGAAATAGCAAACTAGCTCAAATCTAAGCAATACTGGATAAGGACCATCACGTTTCACAGGCATGTGTGCCAGCTTGTGTTTAAATCTTATTTTGTTTAAGTGAACTATCAGTGGGTTTTGTTTCTGACTATTTTAAGCTTGAGATTTATATGGATGTACATAGACACACTCTGTGACAAGACTGAACACTTCTGTCAGATCTAGAATATCTTTTAGGTATTCATAAGTATCTTTGTTCAGTTTCTTCATCATCTTACATGTTTAGTTCATTACATCAGTAGTCATGTGACTATAACATTTCAACCACAGCACAAATGACACAAAAGGATATAGCAAATGAGATTTACTTTCACCATTTGTGGCAGCCACACAAGGCTGTGGTGCAATTTGTGCTCCTTGGCTTGATCTGCTTGAAAAGGGAAGTGGGACTTGGGGTGTTTGTTTTGCATCTGTATGCTTACCTTTTAGAAGTTGTCATATACAGAAGAAGCAATGAAATTAATTCTTGTAACTGTCATTGGGGGAGCAGCCAGATTATGTGTTCTCATACAAAAAGGAATTTGAAGCTGGTGAAATTATAGGACTTGTTCGTACAAGAGGTTTGTAGCAGGGCCAGGAACATCCTTCAAGGTGCAGGACACTGCATCAGTGATGATGCCATCCTTCAGATCTTTCTTTGAGGCAGTTTTTGTGAGGCAGGTAGCTAATTAACTAAGAACGTGTAACTTCACTACAGAAAACACACACACACAACTTTTTCATGTTTTATATACAAACTTAAATAAGCATATATCATCTCAGAAATTTCAACTAAAAGTATTTTTGGTAATGGAAGTGAAAAGTATTTCAAAAGACATAGATCATTGTCACCTTTTCAGTATTTTGAGTAATTAAATAAAATTCAAATGTTTTGAATATATTTAACTATTCTTGAACCTTTGATAAATGGTGTCTCAGTACAGATATATATGGGTATTACTATTAAAACATGATTTGGCTGAAAATCTAAGGAATACTACTCCACCTTAATGAACTGATTGTCAAAGTTGATTCATTTATGCTTATTTATTTCAGAGTTTTGTATCTTAGTATTGCCAGGTCCTGTCTTAAGCAGAGGGAAAATACCTCCCACAAGAGTTTTTCAAAGCAAGCACAACAGCGCTATGGTTTACTTGACATGGTGGTGTTCAGTCAGATTTGGGCTGAATGATCAATAAAGGTGTTTTACACCTTTAGTGATAAATTCTAAATACCTTATTTCTGTACAAACAGCTGACAGTTAAATCTTTTGCTTGGATACTAAAGTGATGCACAATAATGCATGAACTCTGGGATAGGAAGAATATGCTCAAACTTTTGAACAAATCCCATCCAGTTAAGTGCAACAGGGACCATATAATCAAAATATTAGCAAGTAGCGTGTATGATAAATTTCTCCACTAAAATTTTGATATCCCATTACAAATTATTGTTCTTGATCTTCCTAAAAGTTAAAAGGCACAAGCTTCATCCAGATAAAGCTTTTATGGTGGTGATAATTCTTTTCTTCTGAGAAATTTGATTTGTAATGGAATCAATGATTTAACCTTAGGAAAAATGAACTGTATAGTGTTTTCAGTACTAAGTACAATTAAAGGGATAGATCACATAATACATGTGAAAATATGTTTGCAATGATCTGATAATGTTTTGAGTTTCATTATAAAGAGGTGCTTTTTTTTTTTAACACGTTAGTTGTAATTTTGGAATATGCCAATGTTTGTTTTGTTACATACAATTTGAAATATTTAAAGGGTGGAGCAATGAAACATAAATCTGTCCATTATTGGGCATTTCTACTTCGCACACAGATGAATTCTCATCAAATTTGATTTGCTGACTGGTGGCCAGAACAGATGTTATCTTAATGGAGGAGAGAAGCATATGGAGCCACAGGGCCACCTCCAAACTTCTGTGACCCAATACTGTTTCATTGTTTATTGAAGTATGAAAGAAAATACTTCTCTGCAAAAGTCTACAAAGCTCCATTCTGAATTATTACAGCTAGGTCACCACAACATTATTGCCTTACTAAGAGGAAGATTTTATTGCCAGAAAAAGTGTAGATTAATTGTTGCTATTCTAAAAAAAAAAAGGAAAAAGAAAATTAAACTAAAAGTACCCCAGGCAGATGAGCTTGTGTCTTTTGCTTATTTGAATTTGAAAGAAAGAAGAGCTGTAAATTAGAGCTTACACTGTGGAGAGCTCTAGCTCTGTTCTGGGGTTCTTGAGACAATAACATACTGAATAATAAGTGAAAAATTCTGTTTGAAAAGTTATGGAATTGACTTTTTTTGCATAATTAAATTTAATATATTTTATAATTGTTTATTTATTATGAACATATAACAGTTTTAGTTGTGGCATTTGTATGAACTAAAGTTATACCCTTGTAACTGTGACATTAGAAAAACTACTTGTTCAAGTGAAGATTTTTAGGTTTTTTAGAGAAACTGGTTTGTAATGTATGCCTGTCAGAGGCAAACTTCTGATTTGGAAAATACCATGTAAACACAGGACTAAATGCTCCTTTTCACTTTTAAAAAAGAGCATATAAAGCCTGATTTAATTCTGGACATGAAAAATATCCCGAGGATTTTTTGTCTTGGAATTAATGTTATATTTGTATATAATGTATATCCAGTCCTCTGGATATTACAAATTCAGGAAGATACATGCAGATTATCTGTGATTTCCAAGATACTTACTCATATCTGTCATATTCAGTTTGAGATTCTTATGGAAAAATGAGCCTGCAGTTTGAATTTGCATTGCTTAGCTAAAGATAGTTTTATTTTTCTGCATATTACTCTGCTCCATGCTAAAGCTGTAGCTCAGAGCAGCAATTTGGAAACTTTTGAACATATTTAATTGATAATAATTGCATTAAAACAATACTGAATATTAAGATAGGAAGTGGGGACATCTGAAAATCATGTAGCAAATTATGTGTACAATGCTAATTTTTTATTAGCCTAGGATAAGGAGCAACTTACATTGACTCCTACAGCATGGATGCTTACTATCACCATTTCTGGCTTGCCACCTAGAAATAGCCATTAATGGCACAATACAGGCTACTGCAGTGAAGTTTGTACACAGCATAATTAGTCCCTCTTTACGTCTTTACTTTGACCATCAAGTGATTTACTGCTTATAAATTGTCACCACTTAGCATTAAAGATGATGAGTCAGTTTGGGGACCTGTAACTTACTTTAGCAATCATTTCTCAGTTGCTGTGAAGTCTCTGTCTGGTTTCAGTTTTGATGACGTTAAGGCAAAGAACAATTTCAGGGCTTTGAATTGAGTCGGGTTGTTTTTCTTTTGCAAACCATATGCCAGTGCTCCAAAGGCCTGTCTTGTGGCTGGTTAAAACAAAATAAGAACATCTATAAAAGGTCCCACTCTGAGTAATGTGTACTAATTTCAGGGAAAAATTCTTTTCATTTGGTGTTTATGAATTACACTTTTAAAACTTTGCCTAGAGGTTGGGAGGAGTGTTTCAAAAATCAGATGTTAAAGTAAAATGGCTATAAAAACATGTGATCTTCCATTTTACTGTATTTCTTCTTCTGAATAAGTAATGCTCTAATAAAAATTAAAGAGCAAGTTGCATTTCGAAGATCAGGTCATCGTAATTCATTGACATTAGGCCACATAACTGAATAATGTCTTACTTCAGTGAAATACATCAAATGAGATCAACAATTATGACTCATAAACATGCCTCGCAGGCATAAAACAGCAGGGAATTAGCATGTGAGGCTGATAAATATGCATGTAAATAAGCTCCCAAAGGAATAACATGGGTTTGATTGATAGGTTTAGAATTGGAACATATGTAAACCCCTTTATTCCTCATTCTGGTGTAGCTAAGTAAAGATGCGTTTTACTTGTTAAAAGTTTCAATAACTTTGTAAATCTTAATGCCACATCTGCTTTTGTGTGTGCAGGCACGTGTGAGTGTCACTTGAGAGATTGATTGAATTGTCTACAGGGTAGATGCCCTCACACTAAGGCTGACGTGTTTGCGTATGGATATTGGAGCGCTTGTGTATGTGCGTGCCCATGTGTACGTGGATTTGGGCACTGTGGGGTAGGGAGTGTTGAGCAAAAGAGTATTTTGGGGGTTGTTTTACTCACAATTTGTAGATTTTAAAGTTTGGTTCTCAAATAGAAAACTGAGTTGTGAGTTTTGGTATATGCACCAGTACATTTATTTTTGCAAATACATTCTGCATTGAAGGTAATTACTATTTATATTTCAGAAAGTCCCACAAGTGCTACTACATTTAAGAGTCTGGCAGTGATTCTTTACAAACTTCCAATTTTTTTGGCATCTTGCAGCTTGAGCTCTTATCTACAACTTCAAAGTACCTATCACAGCAGTATCTCTGTGTTGATCCACACAAGTGTTTGTGCTGTGCAGAGATTTACACCCCTGTTGTTAGAAAAGTATAACATACATTGTGTTTATAAAACATTAATACTTTGCTTTGCCAAATACAGACCAATTGGTTACCATTGTCATGTGGCCTGGTGTACATCTGCTTTATTGCTATTCCCTGCTATTAGGCAATAAAAACTTTTCCAACTGATGCACACTTACCCATGTTGCATCAAGCTGTAATTATGCTAAAGTGATCTTAGACCAGTGGCAGGCAAGATGCAAAACCATTTTCAATAGTGTGATGTGTGTATTGACTGTAGATTTTGGTTCTGGGTGGTTTATAGCTTAAATAGTCATTCAGAGAAATTGGAGCTGGAGCTCATATCAGAGATCACAGCAGTTCATATGTGAAAACCTCAATTCTGTCATACCTACCTTTGGCTTAGAGATACCTTTCTGTGCAGATAAAGCTTCAGCAAAACAGCTTCCTTCTGTTTAGATTTACGGTGTAGCAGAGAATATATTTCCCAGTTAAGATCAGTAAATTCAGGAGCTACCGCTTAGTTCTGAGAGCCAGCTCTTTTTGCTGCTGAAAAATAAATAAATGTGTAGCACTTAGAGACATCACATCAAATCTCACGTGGCTTCTCATGAAGCAATTTATAGCTACCTTGTATAATTCGTATAGAAATGTTAAACTGATCCCTGCTCCAACAGCATCAACTGCTTAACCCAGAATGTAACAGCCTGTGACACCAAGAAAAAGCAAGCCCTGTGTACAGTCTGGGGGAGGGGACTTTTCATAACCGAGCTGAATAAGCAGATTGCTATCAGGAACTCCGATGGGCCATGTTTCTAGCTGCATAGCACTGTCCTTTTGCACAGAGCATGCCTAGATATCTCTTGAGCCAACAGAAATACAAAATAAACCGCTTTTTTTTTTTTATCCTAACAATGTGCCTTTTTTTTACACTCAGGGCCATGACAGGCTGTCACTCAGTTGCAGCTCCCTACAAGAAATGTCCTTGAATGGTTCAAGAGAAGCCAGAAAATTGTTGTTAAGTGGTTTTTTTCATTCACCTCTAGAATTTTCCACATTTTCTCCAACATGTGTGAAGCCACTGGGAAATATGGTTAAATGAGTTAAGCAGACATCACCCATCTGTGCATCTCGGGGAAAATAAAAACAGTGCTGTCCCTCCGAGAGCTTTCTTGGTACATAACCAAAATCGGAAGAACAACCACACTCTAAAGCTAAACCTAGGCAAGGCTGTTGCAGGAAAAAAAGGGTGAGCACTTTGAAGGAGCTGCTTCTTCTGGCTTACCCCAGTCTCGCTGCTGTGTGGCCTTTGCAGAATGTGAGGTGACCCTAAAACCTGTTCTGCTCCCAAATTCCTGAAGGCTACTGGACAGCCAAGAAAACATGACTGCACATCATATTTGCTTCAGACAGTGCTGAAAACCTGGCATTCAGTCTCTGAGTTTCAGTCCTCTCACAAGCCAAAACAATCACGTTGCAGCCTCCCCCGTTTGTATAAATGTTTTATAATTTTAGATAGAAGGCATCACAAGAACCCTACTTTTGCTCAAGTCTTGATTTACCCTTTAATATTGTTCACTGCAGCTCTTTCTACTACTCAAGTGATTTGTAATTTGTATCTCTCAAACAGTTCCCACTTGGATTTCTCATGCACTGGAAAGTCAGATGCCTGACATTACTGTGTAAAGTTAAGTGCTTGGGGTTAATGAGTGGCATTAAATTTTATGAGGTCATGTCCAGTAGATGTTAAAAGAAGCTTAAGGGAACTTTATCACTGATAGAAATTAACGGTTGGCACAAGAGAATGCCTGAGGGAGTTCAGCTCTAAGCAAAAATAAAATCGGTGGTACAAAAACTAAAATATAGAGTGATTGTGATTAATGTAAACATTTTTGTTAGGTAATTGGTTACTTGTTGCAGTAAAAGAAATGAGACCCCACAGTTTGAAAAAATATTATTGTATTTAGAAAGCAATTAATGTTTCTAGTCAAATTAAAAAAATCTACATCACCTACAATATTTATATTCTTTCAGTAAACATATAACCTTTGGGGCTATATTTATCAAATAGTCAAGCCTCCACTTATTTACATGAGTTTTTTCTTTGGGCAAAATATGTTTTCCCTAGTGGAGTATGTTATTTTGTTTCATTAAACCTTTATTTCTAGTCACATGCATTGCTTATATTACAGACCAAATGAGTAAATTCTGTGTACTTAAGTCGTCTAAGGTTTGTGGTTTTTGGGTGACTGATGGATGGCATGAAAATTCTGTTTCAAAAAGAAAATGGCTACATTAACTTATGGATAGATTTGTTTTGCATAATTATGTGGGGAACCATTCAGTAATTACACCAGTATTCACATGCTGCAATTTTTGCCGTCTTTATTCACTGTCATTCCCATGGCAGAAAATGGAAGCCTTGTTCAGACGTAGACATTCTTTCTTGCTCTGTCTTGCAACCTGCAGTCACAGCATAGAGTGCTTTTTCCATAAGGCCTGTACTTAAGTACGACAGCTATTGTATGGAATTTCACTCCCACAGTGTGCATGAAAATTCAGCACCTCCTCCAGGTCTCTAGCAGCAGGCTATGGATGTGCCGAATGACCTGGTGCAGAGCATTCCTTTCACGCCACTTGAGCTCTGTGCTGTCTGGATGCAGTGTTGGGGGGCATGGTGTGAAGCCTGCTGAGAATGCAGAGCTCTGGTATGGAAGAGCCAAAGTCCCTGGTTCAAACCTTTTTCTCCTCTCTAGCTTGACAGAGAGGTACCATGCTTGTCATAAAGCAAATCACGGCCATAAATTGAGGTGAAATGGAAGGAAAAGGGGAAATATTTTCAAATTTGTAGACCCTTGGGACTGTTCTGTTGATCTCCAGATGGTTATTTTTGAGTTTTAATATGAATTACATATGTGGAATGCCTTCTTACATTTTCCTTAGGTGATGTTTGGTGAAAAAATGCAAAATCAAAAAGCTGAATCTCTCCAATGCTGGGTGACATTTTTGTCTTGCACACAGACTGTTTTCTTTTTGGCTAAAAGATTTTTTTGTTTTAAAGAACTGAGGTAACTCTTGGGAAGAATTGACTACTACTAAATAATTTTTCATATTGTTGTGTAAATTAAATCATCAAACTTTTGGAAAACTTCACTATAATTGTTAGGCACAAAAAAAATCTAGTCATACTTGTCTTATTTGCATTTTAGAAGTCTCATATTTCTTATGTCTTCAAGTGCTTTGTACTTTCATCCTTAGTACCATTCTGAAGTGCCACTAGGGATTGACACTACTCATCCTCCACACAGGAGGGCAAGGGTGCGGAGCAGAAATCTGTCCCATGATGGATTACATACTTTTTAGCAAAAATGTTTTATGGAGAGTTTTTTTTTCCTCAATATCTACAACAAAGTGATAGTTGTTTGACAAAGCACCTTGCACTGTAGTAAATAGAAGTGTTTTGTCATTCTTGCTGTCAATTTGATGTATTTTTATATTCTGATGTAGCTGTGGACTTTCATCTCTTAGACATCTAGAGTTTACTGCTAGTGCATATATACCTTTGCTCTTCAAATTTTTCTAGATCTGTCATTCACAACATGCATCTGCTTTTGCACCAGCAAAGTGCACAGTTGGTACTCTCCAAATTGCCTAAAGGTTGATTTACAAGAATTTTGATTAAAAATCTAGTGTTTTCATTATGCTTTGGCATATTTCAATTTGGCAGTTTAAAAGCTCTAGCTCAGTACTTCTTTTATACTGTTTGGTGACATGTTTTTTCTTTGGAGAAATCTATAGAAAATGTAGGGTACTGCTCCATTTTAGGTTCTCTCAGTTATGGGTCCTCTGGATGCACAATGTATTCCAAGAATTAAAAGCCTTAATTAGACAGCCTCAGTGGTAGTCCTGGGCTTTCTGGCTTCATCTTGTAAAACCAAGCTATCTATTGTCCCTTCCTGATGCATGTTACTCCTGTATTGTTAATTTGATTAGGATAAGGGCTGTTCCATCAGCAGCAGTAACACCCTTCAAGGGTTGAGTATTTGAGTCTTTGTGACAGTGTTGGTTATCTTCAGGTTTTGGGGTTTTTTCTCAGATGCCTTGCCAGGTTATAAGGTACTAATACTGCTGTAAGATGAAGGGAACACGATTTTTTAAAAATTTTTTTTAACCGTGTGTTTCTGAATTGTGCTACCTCTAGACTCTGCAGCTACTGGAACAGGTCTTAAGTTTTGCCCAGATAACTTAAAATGTGTTACTTAGTTATGTTATTAAAAATATGTTTACTAAATAGATGTGAGCAGGATCCTATTTCTAACGGATTTAATCTATTATTCTGCAGTTTATGTTAATATAAATCCAAAGTAGCCTTTTGGGCCAACAGATCTCTCTGCTTCCAGCAGTGCTAAGAGGAGTTGTGGTATGGAAGGAGGAGGCTGCAGCTGGAAGGATTTGGCAGAGCTGAGCTGGGGTGACAGTGATGTTGTGGGAGCCCAAGAGCCTCTCCCTCACCCTGGACATTTTAGAGACTGGCAGCTTCCTACATTCCTTCATGTGAGACTTTCTTCACCTCTTACTGTGTGCCTTTAAGACTGTAGCACTTAAAGAAAGCCCAGGCACTGCCCAGTCTTGCATCTCAGTGACAGCTTCCTTCCTTGAAGCTTCTTGTCTGTTCCCTCTTCCTTGGAGCCAAACTCCTCAGTTCTGCTGCTGCCTCTCGGGGGTAGTGCCAGCCCTTCCACTGGATGCCAAGGAGCTCCTCTGCCTTTTAGCTTCTCATGTGCCCAAATGTCTCTGTTTCCATTTATCCTTTTATTCATTTATTACCCCAAAATTCTTTTTATTCTTTCTGGTTGCCTCCTAACCATAAATGCTGCCTGTTTTCCCACCCCAGACAAGCAAGTAGCCAATTACACACATGTCACCACAGCAACCACATGGATGCTTTGATTTCAGGCTGTCCCTCTTTGCGTGCATGTGCTGGGTGAAGGAAAGTGGTATGATTTTCACGGTGCTCATAAACACATTTGCACTCCAGAAAGAAAGTCCAGGAGAGCTTTCATTTTGCTTTCAGGAGCCTTTCACATCCATCAGCAACGCTGTAAGTCATCAGCCTGCTGCAGTAGTGTCCTTTGATAAGAAACAGCAAAGAAGCAAAGCTCTTTTTAACTCCTGGTCCTGGTTATCATGAGACCATCTCCCCAACTTTAGGAGGTGAGGCTGCATATCACTGCCACGTGGCTCCCTGGCCAGGCTAGCTTTTCTCCTGATAAACCTGTTATTCTCTGTTGAAAATCAGCTAGCTCTTTGTTGAAAGGGCAGTTATATTTCAAAAAAAGAGCTCTTAATTCTTTCGTGTTTGTCTTCTACTGTCTTTTAATATTGGAAAAACAACAGAATGCTAGAAACCTCCTGAATGATCTTTTTTTGTTTTTTTTTCCTAAGCTCCATGGAATATGGAATATGCATTACTGCTTTTGAATATGAAAATTAGACTATACATCCATATGATTTATTATCCCAAACAGAAGGATTGCAACAATCTATAAGATAGAAATGTGGTTAAAAATAGGATGTAATTGAAGTAAGTTAAAGGATGATAGTGGCCTTCAAAGATGTAAAGAGATGGTATGTTTTTCTTATTGTCAGTGTAAATGGTCTCTGGAGACCACCTTTTTATAGTGATTGTGCATGTCTAAGATTAAGCAAAGCTGCATGACCAGTGCTATCTCAGGAGGATGCTGAGTCATTAACTCATGTTTATTGCCTTTTGCCATCTTTAGTTTATTGCAATTTATAGCTCAAAGGCCTTTTAGGCTGTTTATAAGTTAAAATTAGCTAAATTCTTCTGGATGCATGTATAAGTCACTCAGCATTTGTATATCATTAGGGTGTAAATTCCTAGCAATGATGCCAGGCAGCTTCTAGGATTTTTTTTTCTTTCTGTGCAAAGTCTAGTTTTGCTGCTTGTCCCTAGTTAAGCTGGATTACTCTATCCTGTTTTACTAATTTTGCCAATTTGTGATTTTGAAAATTGCATGTGCTCTTAAAAGAATTTACTCAAGTTAGAGATGAAATTATTTATTAAGTATACAGTTTCTACTTCAGTCAGACTACACCAAAATGTCTGTATCTTATCCTGGAGTCTTTTGAGTCAGACTTGGTGGGATGACCTAGGAATTTATGTAGGTTACACATGATAAATGATCAGCCAGGCTATGTAGGTGATACAGGCTCTAGTACTGAGCATATGAACAGAAGTGGACATAATATGCTATGGACCAAAGACAGGTGCACTGGGAGAAATAACTGAAAAACACTTAGAGGAATCACCTTTTACCTTACCCAGTGGATTTTTTTGTTCTGCCAGTCGTATTGCTGCTGGTAGCAAATTCAGTTCAGGCATTACTGGACTAAATGTGTATCGACTTCAGTGGAGTCACATTTGCTTATATAAGCTAGTATTGTGTGCTTCCCACTAAATGGGAAGTCAAACTATTTTTCCATGTACATGCATTTTCTGAAGTGTTTAAATCACTGTTTGCATCACAGTTAAACTTCTTTCCTTCCTATCATGCCTAGAGAGATTATATTAAAACACATCTGGATATAAAGTATTTGGGATTTTGGTAACTTGCAGTCACCTGGGAATTCTTCGGAAGCGTTCGTATGAATTAGTTCAGCGCCCTTCGAGTAAAATTTCTTACTCTGTTTATTATATTGGTTTTAGTTTAGAGTACAGTGTATGGCTCAGTCTATTTTTGTAAATGCAGAAGCTTCAACAGGAAAAGAAATATTATAAATAAGTCCCTTGAATGTACTTATTGTTGAATTTATTTGAAATTGAGCTGCATGGGACTACGTTTCTTAAACACTGATGCTACATTCTAATTTCAGAATCAGTCATCTAGACCCTTGTATATCTTTTCCCATCCACACTTTTTCACACATACATTTTACATGGGGAACGGTGGCATGTTAATTTACAGACTAACCTAATGACAGGGTTGGTGTTTAGATTTGTGAACACTCAGAAGCAGTTTCACTTAAAATGGAAACCCTCTTACTTTCGTGTGTCTTGATTTAAAAAGAAGTGCATAGACAAAATTGTTTCAAACGGAGATGTTGCCTGGAGAATACACTGAGTTTACTCATATATGCATATACACATACGCAACTGTGATTTTATAAGCAAAGATCATGGAAGGTGGGTGCCACTTGATTGTCATAAGTCAGCAATCCAAGAGACAGGGTTTGAGCAACATGCAGTACAAGATTTTATCTCCAGAAGTTTTTTTTCCTAAATGGAAACCAGTGTGTCTGCCTATCATACTGTTGAAAGAGCTTTCAGCAGGGCTAAAACAGGCTTTGATTTTGCACCTTGGTGCCAGTGTTCCTTACCTACTTCCAAATGTGACCAGCTTTCACTATCACAAGGTTGGCATCTCTGTGAGTTCTATATTGTGCTTTACAATTATGTTCCTTTAATAATTAAAATAAGCTTAAAGGGGAAAGAAGACTGGTAATGCTAAATATATTTTTTCATGTCAATACTGAAGATGAAACAAAATATTTCAGCCTAAGACTTTTTTACTTAAAATGGCAAGTTCATTAGTTCATTTCACAATTCATTATCTTCATGTATCAGTAATTATCATAGTGTATAGGTTTTTATTTCAGTTGTGGCAAAATATAATATTTTAGGGCAGAGCTGATAAAACTAAAATGCTATCAGAAATCTGTGCTGCATGCATTCAAAGTGTGCTTCTAATACTAAATGAACTTGAAGTGAGGGATAGAGAGCCAGGTTTCTACGTAAAAGATTGCTCGCCCAAAAGGTGCATCGTATTTATTTCAGAAAACCGAACTTGCTCAGAGCGAAACCTTCTCCAACTTTCCGGCCTAATAATTATTTAATAAATATCAGAAGTGCAGTGCACTTAATTCTTTAGCTGAAGGCACAATTTACAGTTGCTCTACGCTGCTCCGAGCGCGCTCCATTTAATCACTTGAAAAGATGACTTGAAAGCCTTGGCTGCGCGGGGGCTGTGCTGTGTGGGACCGGGCGGGGACTGTGCGGGGCCGGGCGAGCCGAGCTCTCGGCGGGGGCTGTGCGGGGCCGGGCGGGCCGAGCCTGTGGCGGGGGCTGTGGGGGGCCGGGCGGGCCGAGCCTATGGCGGGGGCTGTGCGGGGCCGGGCGGGCCGAGCCTGTGGCGGGGGCTGTGCGGGGCCGGGCGGGCCGAGCCTGCGGCGGGGGCGGCCGATCGCGCCCGGAGCCGGCGGCAGCCGCGGCCGCCGCTTCCCAAACTCTGCAGCGCCCTCTGTTGGCGGCTCGCGGCAGCGCCCAGCTCGCCGCCCGCGTCCCTCGCCGCAGCTCCGCGACGTTTCACTTCTTAAACATCTACTTTGTATAGTAAAATCTCGATTTGCCGTATGTTTTCGGGATTAGTTCTCCTTCTATTTTCATTTTTTTCCCTCCTCCCGCTCCCATTTTGGTCTATCAGCGGACCCAAATCATAAAGCTTCACACGTCTTAGGCTTTTTGTATTTTGTTTTATTTTTCTGTGCTGCAGAGATCCTGAAGACTTTCCAAACTGCATATTTGGTGCTGTAGAAATACAAATTGCCTGCTCTTCTGTAAACCTTTCAGTTGTCAGACTGTTCTCTTTCAAAATAATAGAGGAGCTTGGAATCGTCCATGCTAAAATTAAGAATTTATAACTGTATGGAACAGATGTTTTCATAAACATTTGCTATAATTAATTTCAACTAGGGGATTGAAGGAACAAAGCAGTTTTTCCCTCTTCAAAACTTTATTGCCTTTTCCCCATACAGCGAACTCAGAAATCTTTGCTTTAATATTGTTAATGAAACAAGTTTACTCCTCTGTTTGGTTTTCATTGTGGAAAAGGAAAGCTTAATTTGGACAAGATACGGGTCTTTGAAACACGGAGAAATACCCTGAATTTCAGACATCGCATATAAAGGCTTAAAATGCAGAACATAAGTGTTTAAGGTGCTCATTTCTGAGACCATACCTTTGTAGTGTCAGTTGTGTGAGATGCCTACATGTTAGAATAAATTTTATTGAGATCAGTCCAATGAATATCTATCTGTGGAGTAAATAGTACAAAGGAATTTTATGTTTGCAGAGTTGTGAACCTTGCTGTTAGAAAAAGCAAAGGAATCTCATGGTATTATATATAGTTTTAATGCATAGTAAAATGCTTATTGTATGTTGATTACCCCTTTATACTCTCAATAAAGGACTGCAATCTGTTAAGCAATTTTTTTTTGTTGTTTGTATTATATGACGAACACATTTTGACTAAAATTATTCTTCCATATTTGTATTGTCACTATTTTCGGGGGGGTATTGTTTGGAATTTATAGTAGTTTAGGGCCAGCATTTTGATAGTATTGTGAAGAAGAAAAAATATCCATGCTTTATTGTTCTGGTTTTTACTAGCTTCTGTATATTATATTGATATCATTTGAGAAAAAAAAATGTTTAAAGTTTTAAAAAAAGAACAGCTTAATTGTTTTACACCTGAAAGAACCAGTGCAGCTGCAAGGATTTTTTGAGCAAACTAGAATTCCTGACTGATCTGTCATCTATAAAGTGTGCAAAGAAAAATAGGTAGCTGTCATTAAAATTACATTTCAGCTTTCAATAACCATTTAATGAGTAGCGTAATTATATAAGTATGGTACCTCAAGTACTTCACTCAATAATTAAAAATAATCTCATCTTTAAAGTGAAAGCGCTATAATTATTATTTGACTTAACCAGGACCACTGTTGTGATCTCCAGTGGCACCTCAGATTGTTCAAAGTGGTTTTGAAAGTATAAATTAAAATTGGATAAATCATTAAATTATTAAGCTTTAAATATGCTGAAAATTAATATAGCATGGAATTTTGAAGTCATGTTATAAGAATTGACAGCCTTAGACTGCAACCATAGATTTGTGTTAAAATTTGACTTGTCTCTAATCATAAAACACTGCATTAATGATCGAGTGTTTATATCAACTTAAATTTTCACAATGTTAAATAAATTTTGTGTTTTAACAACATTTTAACCTTTGATTAGAATACAAGAAAAACATTAAGCAGAGTGCAAACAGGTCAGCAGAAGGATCTGTCTCCATTATGACACTTGTAAGCAGGGAAATGCACAGTTTGGTTACCTGAGTAGGATCACTTTTATCACAAAATCCTAAACTGCCAGCCATAAAACCCTTTCATATGTGATTCAGGGTTGGTAAATTGGTTTGCACTGTATAAATACATGTGTGCCCTCATTCAGACATGCATGTGTGCCTGCATACATGCCTGCAGAAATAGAGATATATTTAAAGACAATTCCTCAGTATCAAAGTATATTTTCAAAAGAAAAAAAATTAGTTTGATTTTTTTTTAATTAGGTGTGCAGCCATCAAGCAAGGCCCTGTCACTCAAGCTTTTTGTCTTCATGGACTTGCAGCTGGTTAGGACAGTATCCCACCCTTTCTCCTTAGAAAGTTCAGTGCTGAATTTTTACATCTCACAGGAAATTGCTGTTTTCAAGACATAGTGGGAGA
The DNA here is from genome assembly GCF_028551555.1 of Melozone crissalis. NCBI lineage: Eukaryota > Metazoa > Chordata > Aves > Passeriformes > Passerellidae > Melozone > Melozone crissalis. The sequence goes on along the minus strand of NW_026535794.1, from coordinate 36,650,650 downwards.
GATGAGAGAGAAATGTCTGATCCCTACATCTTTCTTCACATGCTTTTTTACCCTTGCTGAGCACATGCTTCAGCTCAGTGTTCATTGCGCCTGGAGCATACCTGGAGTGTCTTCTCACCTGTGAATTGAGGCTTTGAAATGCTGTCCAGTTTCTTCTTATTACCCAGAGTGGAAACTCTGTGCTGCACCTTCAAAAAGCTCTTCTGTGAGAAAGTACCCTATCAGTTGAGTCACCATCCCTGGAGGTATTTAAAATACATCTGGATTTTTTAAAGATGTGGCACCTGGGGACATGGTTTAATGCTGAACTTGGCAGTACTGGGTTAGTGTTAGGCCTCGATGATCTTACAAATCTTTTTCAACCTAAATAGTTCTGTGATTCTATCAGTGTAATAGGCTGTTAAAAAAGAAAAATACAAAAAAATAGTGTGAAAGTTTTAATCAGACTTCCTGTTAAAATTTCTTCACATAGTTTTCAGATAATCTTCAGGAAGTGAAGGCATCTTCCTTATTCTGGGTTCTCCCATTTTATGCTCTGTCTATAATCTCAAGTACGTCCTTGACAAGATAACAGTTACTGCAAGTGACAAGCCCATGTGTTCTGGGTGAATCTAGTACCCTAGCAAGTGTACAGTTTGCAAATCCTTCTCCATGCATCTCAGAAGTCTTAAGAAGCTAGCATTTGAAATGTTCTTTTTTAATTAGTTATTGGGAGTGTCAATTTTGAGTTACACAACTTCTCTTGAAACAGCCTTCAGCTGTGTCCAGCAGTGTCAGGCTCCAGCTGCCCAAGTCCCAGCTCCCTTTAGCCTTGGTCTCTGAACGAGAACACACTTCACTGAAGTGAGGCAATTTCAGGAGAAAGTTTTCATTCTTAGGAGAGGGAGATGCTACAGTTAAAGAAGGAGCAATCCAGGTAATTTTCAAGCCCTTTGGAAGGATACAGCCTTATTTTATTATTGTAATAAAGCCAGTAACTGCTCTAGTGCTGAAAGCCATACTTACTTTGATACAGGTGCTTGTTACAGTATTGCTTGTTTCCCTTCTCTTTCCTCTGAAAGTGTGACAGGATTTATTCTACCTTTTTTCCCCTAGCCTGTGCGTTTGAAGTTAGAAAAGCTTTTCGCAAGGTCTGTGGCAGGGTTACTAGAGCATCCTCTGTTTCTTTAGCAAAACCCTTCTTTCCATAACTGAGTTTCAAAAGGAAATTGAAAATCAGAGTAATACTGAATCAATTGTTAAAGGGGACCCCAAGTTTTGTTACTAGCATCATGAATCTTATATTCATAACTGTTTAGTATACATCCCAATTTTACCAGAAATTTGGGTCAATATCAGTTAAGAATATAGAAGTAGTATATCTGTTCTACTGAGAGTTCACCATATTTTTCAGAAGGAGTATCTGGAACTTTCCTGAGGAGAGGTGATCCAGGGCGTGGATTCCCACAGCTTAATGTCATTAGTCAGTGAAGCAGCAGTCTTATTTGTCCTCTTTATCACTAACTATGGAAACTTAATAGGATTTGCTGAAAAGCCTTTTGGATAAAACTAGGTAAAATGTAGGGAGTCTTCTGTTAAGAAAATGAATACTTCACTCTTTGCTTTGTGATTTTTACCACTTTCAATGAATGACATCTTAATCATCTTTCAAGGTGTCATAACAGACATGCCCATCTTAAAGGGGATAGAGCCAGGGAGCAATCACAGAAGGGTCTGTTCCTTTAAATCCTGGGTTTGAGAGCTGAGTACACTTAGCCCTATCCATTTTTGGTAGCTGCTGCTAATGATATGATGAGGCAGCTCACAAAGAAGTATCCAAACCATAACTTGTATGATTATGAGATTTATTAACAATGGTTATACAATTAAAAATGCAAAAGTATTTTGGCTATCGTTTAAATACAGGAAATTATTTTCTTCAGAATAAAGCAAGCTAGACTTAGAGTCGTTTGTGAAGAACAGCTCAGTGGATGTAGCAGACCCAGGATCCTACCAACTGCAGGGATCCTGGTGAAAGAACAACTATTATCCTTATTTTCTTTGTAAAGTCCTGTTCACTCTTCAAGCAGGACAAATGGTTTTGTTGAAAGATTATAAAGTCCATGCATTTTTTGAGATAGCCTTAAAGTTCATTCTTCAGAAAGGAGGAAGATTATGTTGCTATTCTTGAAAAGACATACTTTTTCAGTATTTTAACTTAGCATTGTTTATAAGGTGGGGTTTTTTTTTCGATTTGACTAGTGTGGTAGGTGAATGCTTAGTTTAAGTATAAATGAAGTGCAGTAGTGCCTTTAGGACCCATTTTGATGTGCTGTGTCCCTGTAGCACTTGCCCAGTATCACTGTACCTGGCAATATGGCTTTAACAGAGACTGAGCATAGTTCAGTCATTTCTCTGAATGCTCAGGACCAGATGTGGAGATGGGTAATATATGAAAAAGTGTATTACTGAAAATTGTCCCAATATGGGAGACTATTTTACAAGATATGAGGGGGAAAAAATGAACAGATGGTTATTAATAACGGGAGGGTCGGCTTCTGGATGAAATATCTGGTGTTGTTAATTTAGTTAAATTTAGTAAACAAAAAGCAGATTGATTAAGTAGGATTTCCATTTTCAAAATAAATTGAGAGAGCTAATTAGTGAAATCAACTGGACTGAGTGATTTTAAACTAAGATGTAGTAGAGGTTTGGGATTTGTTTTAGACAAAGGTGCAAAAGTTAATAAAAACCCCTGCATTCCAAATTAGATGAGAAAAGGAACACTTGGAAGTTTTATGCCAAAGTGAATGATTAAGTATTTTTTAAGGAATGTCTGGAATAAGCAAAGATCCTCAAAGGAACAGAAAAGCAGCTTGATCTGCAAAGAAGGCCACGTCCTGGATATCAGAAAGTGAGGGCTTATAGTGACAATCAGCAAAATTAAGTTGAATCAGATCATAAGATGAGAATTTAAATACACAGGAAAATATTACTTGACTATGTAAAGAAGCTTGCTAAGAAAGGAAACTAGAACCATTCTGCAGTATGAATGGACAAATGATACTAAATGTAATCCAGCTCTGGTCTGAAAAGGAAAACATTTAATTTTCAGTAAAAATAGAATTTCAGGCAAAGGCCTGAAAATAAATCAATAACATAGATGGGACTTCAGTAGATATTGTAAATTAGCAGAGCTAAAAATCTGACTTACAGACTTCAAAAATATTGACAAATGCTGCTGCATGGAACAATTTTTAGTACTTTAGTTCATGGCAGATGAGTGGAAATATCATATTTTTACTTAGATTAACAGGGGAAAGGAAAGGGCTAGCAAAACACCTGCATGGGCTGACCATTATGTGTGCAGGGCTTTAAAAAAGTTTTTGAGAAAGAAACAAGAGAGAAAAGCAAAGCAAATGGCTTAACTTTTATTGCAGGTTTTTTTGTTAAATGGGCTGTCGCCAGGTAACCTGCTTTCTTTTCAAAATATACATTCAGGAAATACATTAAGTCTGTGTGGATCCCAGTAAACCATCTGATGCAGTGCCACAGGAGATGCTGTGAAATCAAAGGGATGGTGATTAGTGAAGTATAGTAATTCTAGGACAAATAGGGAAATGCAAATTTTAATGAAAGAATTCTTTTTAGTGAAACTTGGATTTGAACCAGTCTTATCCTATATTTTCATTTATTGTTTTGCCACAGAATGAGAGCTGATAGACTTTTATTAAGTAAAGTTATTGGAAGGTAATATCTGATGCCAGTGCAAATAGAGTATTCAGGCTGGTCCTTTCTGAAGAAAAGAGGACTGCAAACAGCATGACCTTGTGTGAAATGCAGTATTGCACTAGCAAGAATTTTTCGTGTAAACTGAAAACTTCTTTTCATGAATAAGATTGAGAGTAAATGTGCAGGCATGTTTGGTTAAGGATGGCTGTGAAACTGCAAGATGGAGTGGCATGAATGTCATCTGTATCAAGTAAGATTTGTTTGATAAAGAGGAAAACCACTGTCCAAATTATCAGCTCTGGACTTTTAGTATGCTTTCCACAGCTCCTGTCCCTCCTTTTCCATGTGTAAGAAGGACTGAGTTAAAGAAAATGGAGAATACGAAGCGTCACTTGGAAAAAATACTGAAAAAACTTGATTTCAGTCAGCAGAAGGGAGAACAGAGTTGTGCAGTGCTACCTGTAAATTAATTAAGGAGGCACACAGGGACATAGAAGAATTATCAAGCTAAATGACAGTGCAAGAATAAACAGTATAAAACAGGACAAGAATAAATTTGCTTTGAGAAATATTTGACTCCTGGCTTTTAGCAGTCTTTCAATAGACATAGTTATAGAAGGAAAATTTACTTGTAATGCTGGATTTCTAGCAACATCGCTGTTCCATGTATTCACCAGCCCACAGGATGTAAAATAAGATGTTTGGCAGACGTCTTAATAGGTACTTTCAGGGAAGCTTTGAACTTGTGCTGTGACAAAAAAAAAAAAAAGGTATCACAAAGTAAGCTCAGAATTTTTCACAAAAGAGATGAACTTTTACTTTTTTTTACTTAATGTTGGTAAAATTAAGCTCATCTACTTATGTGGTGTACTTCTGTAACCCTATACTAGTTAAATTGTGTTCAATAATTTGAGAGGGGCCTCAATCAAAACTTTAGTGAAAATAAGTATCAGATTTTCAGAACTTTCAGATTCCAGTTTCAATTTGGAGGCTAATTAAGATGTCTGTAAGAATTTGGAGAGGTAAAGTTGAGATTTGTCTATGTAAGTTTTAGGTGAATTTTGTGGTGACTGAAGTTACCATATATGGTAAAAGCAGTTGCAGTTGTCATCCATATTGTGTTCATATCAGAGTTTGTCTTACAACAAAAGTGTTTTCTCTTATTTTTGTATTAGGAGGATCAAATGAAAATGGAAGCACACCCTCCACCTCAGATTCAGATGGAACTTTTATTTCTTACAGGTTGGTAATTTTTTATATTTATTTTCTAATTTTAAGAAGGTTGATTATAATAAGCATAATCTATTTAATGCAAAAGAACAGGTCCTATACGTTAGGAGGATTGTGGAATCTAAACTGATACAGTGAGTAAAAGGACATGAAGTATTTAATTAAGGAATGATCTGAAAATTTGTTTTCTGGATTATTGGTTTTTTTTCAAAAGTTGTTCAAAACACTTAACTGATGAAAGTACAAGATATTTGAAAGCCTAAACATTTTAAGGTTGTTTTTTGTAGGTTTATTTTCCTCCAAAGTATTTGATAAAGTAAACTCACAGTAACTAAGCTAAATGTTGAAATATTCAATTCACCAGTGATCACCTTTCTGATCTTCTCCAAAGTAACTGGATTTTTGGACCACCTGAAATTCTATTTCCTCATTATTTCATCTCAAAAACCAAAGCCAAGATTAGTTACATTTGAGATTATTTGACGGGAAAATAATATTTCAATTTTGTTGGCAGTAAAAACCAGTCAAAGAAACTTTTTTCAGCAATGTCATTGAGATTGAATCTTGCTTGGGTACATACCAGAGGGTGTCTTGTTCTTGAAAGCTCAGAAAGCTAATCAGCAGGTGTACACTTCCATCTTTCACCCTGCAAAATACTGACTGCGACAAAAAATCTTCTTCCTTGTGACTAGTAAATTAATAGTATGATTTGTGCAAACCAGAAGGATTGCATCTGATTTTTATGCTTAAGTATGGTAAAACAAAACATGCTTACCACATGATTATTTTCGAATAATTTAGTGGACTGTGTTGGTTGGCATTTTTTTCAGTTTTGGTTTGTGCTCTGCTGGAATCTGTGCTTCAAAGAGGTGCAGTCAGGCAGGAGGAACCTGCCTGTTCACCTTGTCCTGGTTGCAGCGTGGGGCAGGCAGCGAGCTGTGCTGTGCTGGTCACGGGGAGCCTCGGGCGTGGGGTGGCAGGGAGGGACACGGTGCTGGAGAACCTGCTGTTGCAGGCTGGAGACACAGCCATTGCCAAGGAGAGCAAGGAGCAAACAGCCTGGTCTGGAGGATGTTGAAAAGAAAGACTTTTTGTAAGGACCTAGAGGGAACAGCAAAGAGTTTGCTGCGATTCAAACACCCAGAGGAAGTTTCTGGACTAAGAGCAAGGTTGGAACAAAGGGTGTGCCTGCAGAGACAAAGTGGGACTGGGGTGGGTTGATTTAGGTTTCCTTACAATTTTTTTATCCTAATAAGTCGACTCTAATGAGACCTACTTGGTGATGATGTAAAACTCTTCTAGGGTAGTTAGCAAATTCACTTTGATAAAATATGTTAGAAGATCCATTTTAGGGTTCTGCATGACTCTTGTTTCTTGTCATATTAATGTTTTCTGCATTAACATACTGTCTAAGTTGAAAAGAAGGGCTGAAAAATACCACCCAGGATAATCTTCATGTTTTTTAGTTGTGAATCATGTGTAGACAGAGAGACCACAAATGAGTCTCTCAAAAGTAGGCAAGATAGAATTTAACCATATCTACAAAAGAAAGTTGAGAGCTCTGTCTGCCATTAAAGCCAGGAAACTTATTCCTGAAAGTCATCAACTCAAGAGCACCAGCTCTTGTACCTGCCAAGTGGCAACACTTGAAGAAGCAGCCAGCTTTAGCTAGACTTTGGTTCCAGAGGGTGTGAACTGTGGAGCTGGGGTCTGAGACCTTCTTGTCACCCGTGCTCCCCTCAGGCAGTAGCACTCATCTCTTAGGGAGCTGGACCAGGGAGCTAACCCAGCCCAACCTGTTCATTCTTAGTTGGGAGAGCTTTCTGATGACTTCCTCCTGCCTAAGCTTCCCATGGTATCAGTGCCAATGCAGGGAATGCAGCTAGTGGGAGGACAGAGCTTGGTACCTTTTTCCTAAATCAGCCTAAAGCTTAGTGACTCTTTAATTCTCCACAGATTAAGTAGAGGTTAAAGCTGGTCTTTGTACCTATGTATTCCTTAGTCCAAAGTGCATATAATAAATGCGACGTTGGCTACAAGTTCCACTGAATAATACTCATATTCTGTCAAAGAGCCCAACTTAGAAAACTGAAGTTAATTAGTCTTTTAAGAAGGGTCCCGTATCTCATTGCCAAAGTATTGTTGGTATAATTAAAGGCAAAATAGTAAAAAAGATATGTATGTGTGTATGTGTATTGGGGAGGTCTGTGTGCATACATATACATAAAAGTAACTTCTGACTTTTCATAGTTGGCAAGCTATCACCATTATTTAGTGGTAGTGCTTGAGATGTGAAATGTGTATTTGTTTCTCAGTGGCAAGTAATTCCTGCGATCTAGTGAGACTGGCTGTAAATTTGATAGTTGGGTTGGATATTGTTTTGATAGTTACAGTTCTGGACTGCATGTTAAGTAAAATTGAACATTAACACCTTATGAAAGGTGCAAAGTGAATCTTAAACTATCTTTAAAGATAGTGATGGTAAATGCTTGTTATTTCTTTAAAGACACCTTAGAAATTTTGACCTGTGTTAGGATACTGTCAAGGATTATTGTTTTAGTAAGTTGGTAATTTGATAAAATTATTGACAGTCTTGTTTGCACAATGCATTTCAGTCTATCATATTTTAAAAAGACCACCTCATGAACTTTAGCCCTGAAAGAGGCAAAGGCATCTTTGAGTCATGGTAGATGTTGTACATATGCAGAAGGTTAATACATGAAAAATTGTATTGAAAATTTTTGCTGAAACAAAAGTTGCTTAATATTTTGTCGGTAATAGGCCTTTACAATTTAATTAGAAGAAGTGACTCCAAAAATATTTGAATATTAATAAGTTTTGTTATTAAAGGGCTCTTAAAAGCCTTGTTTTTACCACCATGAAAAATACACCCCAGGAGAAGTTGTTTGGTTCCCACATTTTCTGTTTTAAAGGACAATTTGACTCTATCCAGTACAAGACTCCAAGTATATGTGCTAATAAAGGATGACATATCATTATTCTTTGGTATATTTATGATGCTCCAGAACTATTTGTATGGTTTCATTTTGAATATGAAGGTGTCACCTTAGAGTTTGTGACTCTTGCTTTTGTTGATCACAAGCACAGCACAGCACAGATGTAGTGCTGCGTGTGTTCAGATTGTGAGCATTTCCCTTTAGGTCATAAAGTTTGTAAGTAATGTAAGAGAAAAGCACATGTGACTGGCATATATTTCTAAATATTCCTTGAGTTTGTGAAGGCGTCCTGTCAGGTCACAGAGAATTCTCTGTCTGGTCTTTATGCTCTGGTGGAAGTACTCTTTGTGTACTTGGGAAGAAGCTTTACTAATAAGAAATTACAATTTTTTTTTTTTTCCTAGAAGCATGTCATCAAAATTAGAAGTTCATTATTAGAAAGATTTGAACAAGGATTTAGACATATGATAACTTTCAGCTTTTAAATGTAAGAAACTTAAGGAAAATACTTCATCTCTGCTCCACTGTATTGTTTTACTGCTGTGGTTAAAGCCTTTTTTGGTTGTCCAAATGTCCTGGACTTCACCAAAAGGAAAAGGAAAATAGATGTGGCTCTTTAGTTTCAGTATCTGCAATGCAGTGCCACTGGAAAGTAGAAATACTGTCTTTCTCCTCCCTTCCCAAGGGCAGCTGACCTTCTCCTCGCCAAAGAGGTGAACCCCTTGCCAGCACATATGACTACAGACTATTACATTAATCTGTTTAGCCTCAGTACCAGCTGCTTGCATGTTTTTAATTATCTTATTAGATGGTATAACAGTGACCTATGAAATAAAATGAAGGTGAGTATTTTTTAACTTTATTTTACAGGCTATTTTTCTAAATATATTTTAATGACCTAATTATGACTTTTAGGGAGAGCCATTGATGCAGACATTCAATTTGGCTGATAGAATCTAACATCTCAAGGACACTTATTTTCTTCCAAGGTGGATTCATACATTAATACTGCTTCTAATAAATATATAGCCTAAAAAAGCTCACTTTTCATACTTGTGTATGAACTTACTTTATGATTCAGAGACCCATGACTGCTATGTTGGATAATTTCTTAATACGTCTCTGCACATATATATAAGTTTAATTCTTACCCCATGTATCAAGATAAAGTTCTTTCCTCTGTGGCTTAAATTCCATGACAAATGGCAATTGCTCAAAGCTGTGGGTTGTGTAGACAAGGTGTATTCTTTCTTCTGCTCATATTTCAAACAGGCAGAGGATCTAGTGTAAGAAAGACTTTTGTGTTCCATTTTCTCCCCCTGACTTCTTGCAGATTCTGCTTGCCAGATGTTTCCTTCCTTGATGCAGGAAGGCAATGTGGTCCTGCTGGCTGAGGCGTTTCTTGTGTGCCAGCCAGCTGCGGGCACTGAGCGTACAGAACAAAGGCAGCAAGGGGTGCAAGCTGTTCCCCCTTGGTTCTTCCCTCTTCCCAAAGTGGTGCTCAAACTTTGCCCTTTGGCTTTTGCTGGCAGTTGAGCCAGAAGTGGCTACATAGCCTCTGTCCTTACATTTTAAACATACTGTGAAGATGTGTGCAACTTACATACCTCCACCTTAAGGAAAACTGTCTTACTCTATTAGGAAGCAGCCCTTTTCCATCTACACAAGCCTGTCTAGTCTTGTTCATACACAGACAATGGTACTTTATTGTTTTAATTTTAATCCACTCCTGTGCAATTACGGTTTTATTTTTCCTGATTTTGTTCATGTCCACACATTATCAAGAGATGTAAAGAACAAGCTTGTTTCTATGGGCTTTTCTATTACTTTGAAATAGGAAAAATTAGATGCAGAAGGCAATGCAGTAAAATTGTCACTGCCACTCCACTCCACGGTGCAAGGAGAATTCACAGCACTTGCATCCTTTCTCTCTTTCTGCAAGGAAGCAGTAAAACTGGCATCCATGTTTATTTTGTTTTATCCTAAACCATTTGCTAGATGCTGTTCCAGTCGATTCCATTTATGTGTAAAGAGGCCTTTTCAGTGTGAGTTAATTTTGTCTGGGAGCATGTAAATTCTCTCCTTGATTCTTCTGAAAGATCATGTTCACAATGTGCTAAGAATCTTTCTCTGGATGTGCTAGTCTGTACCAGTACTCTCATTTGTCAGTGTTTGTGATTCTGTTAGGAATTCCATCTTGCAAATCTCCTTTTTCCAGCAAGAGAAAGTGACTGTTTGCACTGATCACAGGTTTCCTCCAACAGGTTCTTTTTACTCCAAATCCTGGAAGATTACTTTTACACCTATGAAAAGCTTAGAAGATTTCTGGTTTTCTCTGAATTCTTTAAAATGGCATTATTTTTTTTTTCCTTTTAAGGAGACTTACTTACATTATTTCCATCTCTTTCTTTTCAAATTTGTATTATTTACTTCTTCTTTCCTAGTTGATCCTTGCTGCATTCCTTGCCTGGTGTTCTAAGGAATTGGGGAATGATATCATAAGACAAGGAAGAATAAATTGTGATTAAGGAACTGAAAACCTATATTCAGTATACTTTTTCTAAGGTACAAACATTTCAACACATGTATTTTGGATTTTTTTTAACGTTTCCAGTGAAAATTATATTATTTTCTAAAGGCGTAGAAATAGTAATATGGACTTGCTTTCTGGTTTAATGCAATGTAATAGGGAAAAACAAATTTAAGACATTTGCTTAAAGCTTGAGATGGTTTTGACAGAGAATCAGAAAGGAAGGATCGAGTTACCAACATCTTTTATTGGTAGAATGCTTTTTTTATGGATTGGCTGCAAGAAGGAAAGACTTACATTGTGAAGAGAGACCATGGAAGAGAGAATGGTAAAGTCCATCGAAAGCAAGTGAAAATTTTGGTTCAGTCGTGATTTATTCTGTTGTACTTGAAAATCAGCATATATACCACTGACACCACAATCAACTGATGCCATATTTTCCCTTACTAATGCTTAAAGTGGCTTTCATTATGAATTACTTTTTTACTCTCAATAACCTTCAGACTTTCATGGCAATTGGGGGATGTCACTGGGGACATTTTTAAGAAGGCTAAGAAGGAGGATGTAGGGAAATGGATCAGTTAGCCACACTCTGTACTCAGGAGAAGTAGGAAGTAAATGTTCTTCGTGTACATGCAAAGAATTTCAAAGATATTGGGGGATTTAAACTAGAAAGCTTTGACTCTGCAACTGGCAAACTCAGTTACAATACAAAAATAAAAATAATTGAATATAATATCAACATTTTGTCTCACCATTCTGTAAATGTATGCAGAAAGTAATGAGTAGAGGAAAATGTGCTGGTGAATTTTAGACTTCAAAATGGCTGTAACAAGAATTCTTCTATAAAAGCTGAACTGGTAAAGGGTTGGAAATTATGTGCTTTCCAAAGGCCAAACTTGGCTCTTTGGCTGAGAACCACCAAGGCAAAGTGGACAATTTGGAATATGGAGAAGGATATCTTGGGTTCTGCGTCAGACCTAGTGCTATGAGGAAGGGTGCTGGCAGAGCATCCTGCTGCCAGTGCAGCCTTATTTCAGTTCCCTAAACTGTGCTGCACACACACTGGTAGCTTAAAGAGCATAGCTAACTAATAACTTTATTTGCTGGAATGTTTGCCTTAAGAAAGTGATTTTACCTTTCTTCTCACAAACCTTTTTAACTGTATGTCAGCCAAAAGCAGATGAAACCTGAACTGTTTAGAAAAATCTGCCCTTTGAATGTTCAGCCTCCCAGCAACACAGCCATGCATATTCACACTTACATGGCTGTTAGCTCTGCCACGTATCCTGAGGCAGGACTTTGAGAAACAGAGGAAAATACGTGTATTTTCCAAACAGACTGATAAGCCTTCACATTAAAGCTGTCAAATGGATTTTCAGGGTAGCAAATAGAAATCTGTGTGTTTCAGAAATATTTTTTTAGGAACTCTACTTCTTATTACTTGATACTACCTTTCAATTTTTTCCTCTGTTTTTATAGAATTAACTGTCTTTATTGCATTCCTGAAAGTTGCCTCACCTTTTTCTCAACTGTTGATTTTACAACATAATAAATAATACAAACTATGCATGTTTCTTGGATTTATGCAGTATGTTTGAAGGGAATGGTTGCCTCTATTTAAATACTTACATATGGATACTTGATGTTCCTCTCAATAGAGATCTCATGTTGCAAAACATATGACACAATAATTTGAGAGCTGGTTTTCTTTCTGATGGCCTGTTCAGTAGCCTGTTGCCTCATTGATGCCCCTGAGGAGCCCAGTTTGGATCTCAACATTTTAAAAAGCAGATTTTGAAGATGAAGACTAGTATAAAAATGTGAAATGGGCTTTTCTAGAAGCACACATGCCATTGTTTTAAGATGATTTTGTCAATACTAGCAGCGCTGCTCAAGAATTTTCTTTGTATCTCTCTGAGGTTATCTATTTTATCTTTTAATATTGGTTTAGAGGATGGAATAAGCTTGAGATTTAGATTGAAATCCTAAATATGTATGCAAATGTTTCAGTAGTATAGCAGTATTCTTCCATAGACTGAGAGTATTCTTTGTTATCTGAATGTTTTTATAAATATCAAATTGGTCTTGTTTCTGCAAGAACTCAAAAAAAAGGTATTTCAAAATTTGGCATGAAATATTTTAAAAAGGCACGAGACAAAATAATGATGCACACTATCTGATGACCCAGTAGGTACTGGTTTCTTTGTTAACTGCAGTTTCACTTGAACATGAATTATGGACAGTAATATTTACCTGGTAGATCTGAGCCCCTGCAGTCACAGAACTGAAACTTTTGCCTTTTCTCAGTGGCATAGACTGTAGTTCCATGTGGTTCTTCACATTTTTGTGTTTTTCTGGGTTTTAGTGTCTTCCACAGAGTTTTGGTGTTGTCTGAACATGATGGTACAAAAATACTTCTAACACTAGTTTTAGAATTTGGCAGGATCTGCATTCATGCATTTCCCCAGCTTTATCCTCTAAATCAGTAAATGCAGAAGCATCAGTTATTGCTGTCTGTGCTAAACTAGTCTCCCTCAATTGTATTTCTTCTTCTTCTGAACAGAGTATGTATTTTGTAAGGAGCCTTAATGGGCTACCATTGCATTTTTCTGCATATCTATACTTGATGTTGGTTTTACCATTATGCTGGAGATGGAAATTTAGCGGCAGAGCCAGAGGCAGATGTTCTGCTTCTGCCTGTCAGTGGAGGAGTCTTTGTTACCTCTCCCCAACATGCACAAGCTCAGTGTTGCCTCAGTAAAGCTCTTGGAACTATTTGAATTTATTTCCTAGGCATATTGGTAGATTATTGTTGTCGTGCATTCTGAAAGAGTTTATAGTTGCTCATTCCTCAATAGCTGAGCAATAGTGGAATTCCAGTGTCTTTTAGTAAGATGTTAGACCTTAGAGATTTACATACCTTTTCAAGAATGCTATTTATGTGCATGTAGAATTTTACTTAGAGTTTCTGGAGTAAAGTCCTGCTTGTTGTGATCTCTACTAACAGTCAACTGAAAGGAACATTTCTGTTCCAAACTTCAGGCTTCTGTATCTGAAAATCTGATGCTTGTAATTGCCTTAACAAGAATCATATCCACAAATCATATCCTCTTGAAAAGAAAGAAAAATAGACTTCTGTATATGATTTGCTCAGAGGTCAACCTCATTTCTTATAAGAAAGAGAGTGTGTGTCTTAGAGCAGACCCCAGTATACAATTCTTTGGCAGAGAGATTTAAACTGTTGTGGTTATGACATAAGTGCATGTTTCAAAAGTTGGAAAGGAGCAGATGAGAACTATGAACAATTCCTGCAGAATTAATCCCTTCATTGATTTGCCTGCTTTTTCTTTCATACATATTGAGCACTTTTCCTGCTTTGAAGTAATGCAACTGTCCCTAATTCATGCCAGTAGATATTTTACATTGGACAGCAGAGATAACACATATGAAATTAAGTCTCTTAAAGAACTATTATTCCAACAATTTCTTTCTCATTCAGGTCTGTGTTGGTTTGGCATGGCCTGGTTATTGGTAGCAGGGGGCCACAAAGGTGGCTTCTGTGAGAAACTGCTGGAAGCTTCCACCATGCCCAGCAGAGCCAAGCCCTGATGGCTCTGAAGATGTACATGCTGCTGGCCAAGGCTGGGCCAGTTACACGTGTTGCTAAGGCCTCTGTGACAACATATTTAAAATGAAGATCAAAGTGGAGCATGCACTGTCTTTCTTATAGTCAGAGAAGAGAAGGAGGTGAGAACATGTAAGAGAAAACAACATGGAGACACCAAGGTTAGTGGAAAAGGAAGGGCAGGAGGTGCTCCAGGCTCCAGAGTTGAGATTCCTCTGCAGGCTGTGGTAAAGACCATGGTGAAGCAGCCATGCCCCTGCAGCCCGTGGGGATCCACGGGGGATGCAGATATCCACCCACAGCCCATGGGGGAGTGCCCACACCAGAGCAGGTGGATTCCTGGAAGAGTCTGGGATCCAGTTGGAGACCAGGTGGAGGGAGAGAGCCTGTTTCCAGGCTGGAGCAGCCTGTCCTTGGAGGACTGCAGCCCATGGAAAGAGTGACCCATGTTGCAGCAGTTCTGGGAGGACTCTGTTTCCATGGCAGGGACTCGTGTTTGCAGCAGGTGCAGTTTGGCTGCTGCTCGTGAGCATGGACCCACACCAGAGAAGTTCACAGGAAACTGTCTCCCGTGGGAGGGATCCCATGGCCTCACAGGGGAAGGGCTCCTCTCCCTGAGCAGCAGGAGAAAACCTTGGATGACAAACTGAACAAGCCCCCATGCCTTGTCCCCTGTGCTGTTGGTGCAAAGGAGTGAGGGGTTGGGAGGAAAAAAGGTGTTTTAAGGGCTTCTTTTACTTCTCATTATCCTCTTCTGACTCTGTTAGTAGTAAATTCACTTTGCAACTTTGACGCTGTTTTGCTCTTGAAGTGTTTTCTCCTGGTCCTTATCTCAACTCAACTCAATTTTTTTCTCTCCTCTCCCTAGCTGTGGCACAGGAGATTGAGGGAGCAGCTTGGGTGGGTGCCTGGCCTTGGGCCAGTGTCAAACCATGACAAGGGCTTATATTATATGTATTTATTATTACTAAGAAGACTTTACAATATGCCCAATAGTACATTAGACAGGATACTCAAATAAGAATCTAAAATGAAAATATTTACAAAATAATCAGAAAACATTAACATTGACATTTGCCTTTAATTGTACACTCTACAGGTGGTATAACACAGGATCATGCATTTCATTTTCTAGTTTGATTAAAAGTAAATGCATGTGCTTATTCATAGTTTAGGTGGTTCCTGTTAGCTCTTGAAATCTTTCCCTGCAGTGAAGCAAATGGAATATGGTAGACATGAGTTCCAATCTTAATTGCTCATTTCATGTTGACCGGTGGGTTTTCTGCAATCCTGGGTTAACAAGGCTCTTAGATATTATTTTACATAGTAGGGCTATATAATTTTAAATGTTATCTTTTTAGAATTGATTGCTTGTTCATATTAAACAGTGTTATCACTACTAAAAGTCTCTAGAATTGTAAAGCTTAGATTATTAGTCTTCATTCGAAATACTTGAGACATGAATTAGGGAATGCTGTTCAGAAAGGATTTTAAATATCATTCAGCTCTACTAAAACTGAGGCAGATCTCAGCTTCCAAGTAATTTCTTTTTCAGTTGCTTATAACTTTTTTTTGTGATCCTAGCAGCCAAGAGGGAATGCAGAGGAGATACAATCTTGCCAAATTTCTTTTGGCGGTTTTAAAAGTAATTTGGTTCAAAACGTGTTTGGAATCGCATTACTTTTTTTTTTTTTAAGGCATAATATCTGCACTAATACTATTTCAGAAGTGTTGAAATTACTTTCTTACTGTGTAGCAATCACTTCCAGCAGCTGGTGAGAAAAATAACCTGAAGAGTTTCTTTCCTTTCTGTTCTTTCTTTTCACAGTTGCACTGGTTGAAACCTTTTGCTAACTCAGCTGACACACTGGCATTTTCAAAGACATTGTGGGAATGTCATCCACTTGCAGAACAATGTGAATCGCTTCAGAGTCTGACCTGTTGTGTGCACAGGGGAATGTGGCACTCTTGAAACATAGCTACCTTAGGGAGGTGGCTTGGCAGGAGTTATAATGGCCAATGATGCTACAGAATTTACAATGGCAAATGAAGAATATTATACGTGGTAAAAACAGAAGGGTTATTTAGATAGCCATAATATACTGTAGTTACTGAAATATACGTGGCTGTGAAAGAAAGGCCCAGCTTTTCCTCAAGCTGTGTCTGCTGTATACCATACGTTGTATTTAAAGGAGGCAGAATCGTGGTAAACAATCGTAGGCAGCTCCCTGCAGAAGGTGAGGATGTGTGGGAGACAAGGAGACAAAAATGACCAGATAGTCTTTCTGACTTGGAGACTGGGGGATGTGAGAGGAATGGAGGAAGCTGCTCCACACCATTGGAATGACTTGCTGCTCTTTTGGTCACCTGGGCATATTGGCACGTGGGAGAAGCTGAAGGCAGCCCTAAACTCTGCAGTCTAACACTGCTGTAGGCATCTTTGCTCTTATCTAGAACGCCTTTGGTTTTCAAAGTAATTAATAATGAACACCCAGAAGTAAACACTTTTTTTTTTTTTTAAGACTATGGTCCTAGCTGAAAGGTTGTGCATTCACAAACACCACCAAACTTCAGGTCTCAGCATGAATCATGAGCTTGCTCCTGTCATAAAGGAAGACAACCATGATTTCCTGGCTTGCTGAGTCCATTCCTCTACAGTTCTCGGCAGCTATATCTTATAATTCTGTTTTAAAAAAACTCGCTCTCTCAACTCAGCTTAAAAGGCTGAAAACCATCTAACTTCATCTTGCATATATTTAGGGCAATTTGCAAAACCAGAGTTTGCTGGTATTTAGTATAACCCACTCTGTGACCCTCCTTAGCAGAGTAAATGTGGTGAGATCTTAGCCTGGAGTCATAATAGTAGTTTCCCTCTTCCTGGTTTCATTTGGTCTCCCAGGGAGAAGTAATAGTCTCCCATGTGACAGGGGGAGGAGGAGATGTTCACCTTAAGGACATGCATTGAAAATAAATCTGAAACACATTTCCTTGCACATAACACAGCTCCTTACCTTGAAATTGCCCTTTGTATTTTAAAGTGGCTGCAGAAAGTCTGCGAGCAAGTCGTGGGCTACTAAGACTATCAGATGGCTTCAGCTGTTCTTGAGATTCATTTCAGTAGAAGTTGCAGGAAATATAGGTTTAATTCTTTTATTCAAACTCAGTAGATGGTTTGGGACAATTAATTTCCAATTGTTTCCCAGTAGAGCAGATTTACTTGTATATTAATGAGGCACAGGTGTTAGGCCCCTGGTGCCTGCATGCCTGGGAGGCATATTTAGGTTGTTTATCTAGTCAGCCATAGGTACTGCAAGGTACTCAAGCTTGCCTTTAACAGTTTATACAGTGAGGCTTTTTAATTTTTTGATGTTTTTTTAAATTTCCTAGCACCTGTTAAAATTTTAAAACTGATCATGTAGAAAGAAGTAGGAGTGATTTCAATAGTAAATAGCACTAAATGTTAAAGAAAGTCATCTTCTATGATGCTTAACTGCCCAGCTTGACATTAAGAAGAAAAGAAGGTTCATTTAAGCAAATACGTCATGTGAAGAGCTAATACAGTCAACAGTGTACTTTTCTGTTGCATATTTTTGGAATAGGTACTTCTTTGTCTACAGCTGAAACATGAATGTGCTTATATTAATATTCATTTTTCTTGTTTATTCACTGAACTGCAGTACCAACATTTTAGAGGAAATGGAATAGCCTCCATAGACATTATGAATTTCAGTAGCTGGCATAATTATAGCGATCTACATATTCATTAAATCCAAAGAAGAAATGTGTCCAAAAAAACAGCCATGCGTTTAGAAGTGGTACACAACTAAATATATACATTTTAAAAAGTTGCTTTCCTCTGCTTATCCAAAATTGTATAGTGTCATATAGTCCTTAAATCAGCTAAGGCTTTTTTTTGTTTAAATGTTCATTCCTTTTGCTTTTGCAGTAAAGAATGGGAAGAACTATTTGTAAACAACAATTACTTGGCAACTATACGGCTGAAGGGGATTAATGGGCAGCTGAGAAGCAGCAGGTTCCGTAGTGTTTGCTGGAAGGTAAGAAGAGAAAATATTTATTTACAGTTTGTGGTTGCAATATATCAACACATTACCTGATGCGCTGGAAGATTATTGATGCAAAGAATCATGAATTTTCCAAGAGACTTCATCCCAATGTTTTCCTACTCGTTTTTATAATTCATTGGACATTTGCTAACCACATCAA
The DNA here is from genome assembly GCF_028551555.1 of Melozone crissalis. NCBI lineage: Eukaryota > Metazoa > Chordata > Aves > Passeriformes > Passerellidae > Melozone > Melozone crissalis. Next base: position 36,632,370 of record NW_026535794.1, on the reverse strand, counting down.
ATTGTTTTAAAGCTGAATTGCAGGTAATAGCAAAAGAATCCTAGGAAAGTGTATCTTTGTGCTGGTGATATGTTTAGAATTGAGTGCCATACAGCCATCTCTCCTCTCAGTATCTGTGCAGGGAAGTCATGCACTGGAAATAGATAGGAAGTTAGTCTAAAAAATTATGGTTTTGTGGAATTTGGGACTGCTTTAAAATCAGTCTGATGCTTCTGCTTTCTGGTTTTCCCACTGAAATGAGAAAGTGAAGATCAATCCCTCTTGTAAGGACTGGATGAAGAGGGAAGCAAGGTCTTCCAAAAGCACAACAGCTCCTTGGGAGTTATTTGGTGGTTTGTTTTAAAGTAGCAGGGAAAGGAAGAGAGAAAGAAAGCAAGGTAATACAGGGTAGCCCTCTAAAGTCCAAACAAATTTTTTACAATGACATCAAGTCTTCTGTTGTGCACTATCTCAGACAGTAGAGAAAATTTTTCTAGTAGAATTACTGTGTGTTAATGCTGATCATTTAAACTACTTCATTTGGAATTTCTGAACCATCATTTCGGCACAAAGACCTATAAAAAGAAATTTAAAATACTCCTTTTATATGAATGAAAGAAAGTTTGAAAATTGAAATATATGTAGCATTGAACTAGTTTAAAGTTAATGAAAATATTTTATTCAGCAAGCCCAGTGAATATATGCCACCTGCATTGTTTTACCAGTTTGCTTCTTTTTAAGTCTCTAAATTAGGAGGCCATAACTCAAAGCTCTGAACTAACACAAACAACAAGCCCTTCTCTATCTACCAATTAAATCAAGGAGTGGTTTTATTTTAGAAATAAGGCAAGGTTTATTTGCTTGTCCCAATATGCATTAGGGTTCTGTTGTTAAATTCTGAAATTTAGGAATGATTTGTCAGTACTTCTGTTTGTCAGTATTACTGTTTCTTAACACTTTACAATGTGCAAATAAAAACATTGAAAAAGCAAGAAAATACTGGGGTTTTTTCCTTGCTTCAAATGCAATTAAATAGTATTTTGCACTGCATGTTTCTTTCTAAGCCTTTTCAAAGAGACATGAAAAAACTGAAATGTAAGCTTTCTCAAGGACTTTCTGCAAAACTGCCTCTCTTAGCTGTCTTGCAGAATTCCAGAGCATGTTGCAATTCTCACATTGGGTATATCCCTCGGTGCTTAGGTCCTGCTCTGCATTTGTGTTTTGTTTTAAGCACATTGCATTAGGTCATCAGTGCTACATAAATAGCTTCAAATTTTGTATCTTTTTTTTCACGTCTTTGTATATTATTTCTGCCTTGGAAGTCACCATCAACTTTACTGTAGCTGTAACAGCTTACAAAGCTTGAGTTCATGGCTTCAGTTGACTTTAATGCTTAATTTTGCCCTATAGAACTGCTGTTGTTCCTAGCTATTTATTTATGGACTAGAAAGCACTGAAACCAGAAATATTTATAGCTCTTTTCTTTCTCTTTCTTTCTGGGGTGGTTTATGCTGTCTGATAGGATTTATATGGAAAGCTGTGTAAAACTGATGAAACTTAATGAATTTATTTTGTTTTGCTAATAGCTATTTCTGGACGTTCTACCACAAGATAGAAGTCAATGGATTAAAACCACTTCAGACTTAAGAACTTCTTACAGTAAGATCAAAGAAATTGTAAGTTGGTACAAAATAGGTTCTCATACTTTGGCATAGATATTAACATTTATAGCATAACACGAGAGGATCTGATTTTTTTTTTCCTGTTTTTGTCTAGCACATTACAAACCCTCGGAAAGCAGGACAGCAAGATCTGATAATCAACAACCCACTCTCTCAGGATGAAGGGGTAAGTTAACCCAACACTTGCTACTAAAGTTCTCATCTTTGTGATACTGACTCAGGTGAGTTCTTGCTGAAGTAGGCAAAATGGCAGGTGCTGAAATCTCCCTCCTAAATGTCCAAACTGACTTGTGTTAAGAGTTGTTCCACATGTTCTGCTGGACAGCTGGAAATGCTCATTTCCAAGTTCATATTCTGATTTTTAGGGCTTAATTCAGGGAAGGCTGTGGTAAAAAAAAAATCACTGCTGGACTATATTTAACTGATGCACTTTTTTATCTCTGTATGTTTTCATTTTATACATCAAATAGCTCTAGTTTAAGGAGTGTTCAAACAGTCAATATGAGGTGAATGCTGTTAACAGAACAATGAAATACCTTCCTCTGGAAGATTGTTCGGCCTTGGACAGTTTTTTTACTGCATTTTGTTATACCTGAAAAGCTTTTAAGAATTTTATAGCACATATCTTTAAGCTTTTCTATTAATTATGTTATCATTGTTACCATCAAAATTCTTTTTTTTTTCAATTTTTTAAAATAACTTAATGCAATGAAAATAAGTGGTTTGGCTGCACTTAAGAGATTTACACCTGAAAAGACTGTCTCAGATATCTCTGGTGATATTACTCCTGTTTTGTTCATAAACAGAAGCCCATACTTCATCTCTAGAGTGGTACTGTGCTCCTTATTTAATTTAGAAGGAGAGAGCTCTGCAGCTGTTATGACTGTGCACATCATCAAACTATTCTTGCATCCATCTGGACAGAAAGTTGTGTCAAATGTAAAAGATTTAAAGCATTTCTGCTGTAGTTTGTGATTATACACAGTGGCTCTACCTGCTTTCTGCCTGTGGTGTCTTTCAGATATAGAAAACAAAGGTTAACATGTCAGAATATGTGGCAGGGGATTAATCTATAAAAGAAAGCCACTGACCAAATCAGGCATAGGACTGAAGAACAAAGTGCCTTTGAGCCTCTGCTGTGACTGAATGTTACACCCATTTTGTGTCCTGATTTTTCCTTCCTTTCGCGATGCAACTTCTGTTTGTATCTTCTGTTCTGATGGGCCAGGGTGGGAGCAGGGACAGGGGAGTTCCAAAATGTGGTCTAGCTGCAGGAAAAGAGTTGTGAATTAAAAACATACAGTGAGTACTCACTGTATGTGAGACATTATCAAAGATATAAATATTTTTGAAGTCTAGATTTTTTCCCAAGTTGTAGCACAAATATAGCAACTAATTAACATGGGGTTTTGTTATTTTACTTCCCCCCCTATAGATAGCATTAATTTACTTTCTCTTTTCATTCTGTGGAGCATAAGCCACCATGGGAAAAAATTGCTTACCAGGAGGCCAGAAATTGTGAAATACGGTACAGACTCTGTGCTGTATTTCATTGATTGGTGCTGCTGCTGTCTGAAAACTTACCAAACCTGCATGAAGGCTGCTATAACTTTTGCTCAATCTGTATTTTGATCAAGCTACCATCCCTTTACAATAAATAATAGTTTCCAATACTTTTTCTGGAGCATACAATTAACAGCACTTTCTGACTTTTTTCCTGTTCGCTTTTACAACATATTTGTAAGCAAGGCATGGAAACAAAAGAGAAATCATGAAAATGGTCGTAAGCATAGCTACAGAGGAAGCTAAGCCTACTTCAGATTCTTTTTTTTCGTATTTCTTATTTTGATAGTGAGCTTTAAATACTCTGGCTTTTCTTATCATAATTTTTTTTAGAATGGCCAGTCTTGGTCTTCAGAGTGGATTAGAATGATGATGTTTTCATAATAGGTATTTGATTATCATTCACTCCTTATATGATTTTGTCTCCAGTATAACAAACTAACTTACTCCCAAACAACTTCTTATTATGGATATTGCTGCAACTTCCAATTAAAGTCCATACATCTATAGAAGAGGTATGGTACAGTCCTGTGATACAGACCTTTTTCCTCAAGTGAACAACTGGATTTTTTTCCAGTTGAATTGCTGGTTCTGATAAGCTTGACTTTACTCTGGCATTCTAAATATTCTTTCTGGAACCCAAACAAGTAACTCATAAACCTGCAGCCATCCATTGAGCAAATGCCATGAGCCTAGGACAAGGATCCAGGAATTTGAATGCTTTTATTTCTGATCCAAACTGACTTTCTCAGATATGTTGTGCTGATCACCAACATTCTTTATCTCCCATAAAATACTGATGTACCTGTCTACCGGGAATGTTGAGGATTAATTTGTCAATATTTGTACAGTGCTTTGCATTACTTTGTAGTTTAAAAGCCTTAAGTATTAGTAGAAGTCTGGTTTCATACAATTATTTTTTCTTATTTCAGAGTCTTTGGAATAAATTTTTCCAGGATAAAGAGCTTCGAGCAATGATTGAACAAGATGTGATGAGAACGTATGTAGATATTTAAGAAATTTATATATATAAATTTATATTCTGCATTTTTATGTGGTATATATTATATTGTGTTTTCTTGACTTTGGTTAGTGTAAATGTCAGGTTTGTTGAACATGAATGTGTGGAAACATACATTAAATGTATAAAAATACAACTTACATGGAGTAAAAAATGAGACAATTTAGCTGAACATTAAATCCCGGAGATTTCTTGGTATCATTGAAGGAAAGCTCTTCTAAATTAAGATATTAGGAAGTGTACTACTTGTGAAATTTAATGTAGTTTTCTGCATGAAGCAAAGAGAACATAAGAGAAGCTGAAAGGTCTTTTAACTAAATTATGATAATAATGAAAGATCGAACAGATTACTTTCCTAATTCTCAACACTTAATACAATCAATAATAAAAAACCAGTTTGTAATTAGTAAAGGAAATGTCACTCATGTATACAAGTTGAGAGGTTCTATTTTTATTTATCACTATTCTAGCTTTATTTGTCATATATGCCTTTTAAAATTTGTTCTGATATTACTATGATTATGTTTTCATCTTCTTGGCCCTTAGGTCATTCCTGTTTAGAAACTTGTTTGAGTTAGAACACTCAGTTCCTGAAAATATTTCTTTTCAGAGTGCAAGCATTGAGTAATGTGTAAATATAATTAAATTCATTTACTGGTTTGCTACCATGTGATATTTTACTGTATTGCAAATATTTTTCTTTATAACTTGAAAAAAGTGATGATAGTCGTAGATTCTGCAAATCCCAAGCTTACACATTTTCATTTACAGGAACCAAGTCATGCAGAAGAAATCATTGCAGTCTGGTTTTCGAATATTTTACATGTCCGTCCCTAGACCCATTCTTGAATGTATTTTGCCATGAGATGTATAATTAAAATCTGAGTATACTTTCATGTGCATTCTCACAACAGATGGTATTTTTTGTTTGTTAAAGGAAACAGTTCAGGATGTTCTAAGATTAAAATATATATGTATCTAAACTATAATTGGAGATTGAAAAGTTTTATGGAGGTTATGGTGGATGTAAGATTATTATTTAAATATCTATGTATATACACACAAATTGCAGGCTCTCACTGTGGCAAATGGCAAAGTAATATTCACTAATATCAGTAATAGTGTCTAAAGAAATTTTCATTAATGCATTTATACAAAATGACATCAACCTGAAACAACAGTATTGTGCCATCAATAACAGAATAAGTCAAGCAATGAAAAAGCAAAATTTATCAGTGACATGAATGCATTTGATAAGCTACATGCATTTTATATGTACATTTTTTGTCTAATCATAAAACATAGTATCCTTTTTTACATATTCTTATGTATTTATATATAAACTATAATTATTTTAAGAAGCAGTAAGTTCTTCATTCTGTGGCATTAGAATGTAAAAACCTTCTCTTTTTATTTATATTCTTTAAATAAATCCCTGGAGTTAGAATTTTAAAAGTTTAAAATTCATCATTAGTTTACAATGCTTTTTATTAAAGGTTAAAATAATTATTGCATTCAATTTCCATAATCACTACTTTCTAGCTGCTGTTTCTTATTTAATGAATGTTTTTATATTCTTTGTCATCTAGTTCAGTCCTCCATCATCCCACTGCATCAAGCGTATAATGCTGTAGAGAGTGATACTAACTACACACAGAGTAGCAAACCAGAGTTCCAGCTATCAAAGCAGTAAAAAAATTACTCTATAATGCTTTTGTTAGAATTCCCTGAAGTGTGGTAACAATAAACAAGAAAAGCAGCTAGAATTAGGTTCCTAAAATTGGTATTGTTTTAAACTCTTTTAAGCTTCAGGATTTTGCTGTCTGAAGGCAGCTGTAATAAAGTTTGTTCGTGTGTGTCTGTGTGTTTGTTCCTATGCATTTTGAGAATCCTTATCTCACCTAATTATTGAGTCTGTGAAGCCCAAATACTCTCAGCTGGGTTAATCATGCTGTAGAGCCTGTCTACCTGTAGAGCTCTAGGACACAAATCATCTCTTCCTAAAATGTAAATACAGTTTTTGTCTGATGGAACACACTGGAGAGGTACAGTTTGCTTCAGTAATTATAAAAGGCTCCTAGCTCACCAGTATCTAACAAAACTTCAGTTTCCTAAAGTCAGGTGATAGAAATCCAGTCCATAATGTCTACATAAAAATAACAACTTCCAATATTTGCAAGTAGGAAAGGATATTCTTAAGTTAGTCCCAACTCATTAGTGATCAATGTTTTTAAAATTTTTTTTAAATATTCTGCAGGAATAAAAATCAGCAGATTGGCAGATGCAAAAGCATTTAACACAAATTAAAATACCAGGTTACTTGTTGGCATCACAGTGTACATCTAGGGTTGGAAATGGCTAGATTTCATTACCCTCTTTCTCTCTCCAGTATTTTAAGAAACTAAAATGCCTAGGGGGCATTCCCTGTAGACAGATCAAGTCAATATCTCCTCTTTTGTAGTAATACTTTTCTATATCAGTCTACTTAGTTTCTGCTTCAGGAGTAACAGTTACAATTTAGGATGATGGAAGGTGTGTGAAGATGAGTAGTGGTGGTTGCTGGGGTTCCAAACTCTCCATCCCCCAAATAAGAATAAATTATTTTAAAATTTGCCAACATCAAAACAGCAGTGGAAAAGCCACTGGAGAGCTACATCTTCCCTAAGTAGGTGGAAGAGATGGTAAGGAACAGTAATCCATTGATTATGATCCCCATTTCTGTCTGCCACCAAATCTGTTTTGTGCATCCGTTTATTTGTTTACCAGCCTGGTTCTTCAAATTTCTGTGTCAAATTCTGGCTGCCTGTGGTGCAGGCACCCCTAAATCAGCTAAAGAAGTATTTTAAAAAGCTATATCTGACTCAGGCTGGTCTTCACTTTTAGAATGCTGGGATCTGAATGCACCATTGTTTCATTGTAGAGTTGTGGTAAAACAGTTTAGGAAAATTCCCATGTCCTTAATGCAGGCTTTCTCAGAGTTGTAATCAAATGTAATAGTCTCATGTTCATGAAAAGTATTCTTACCTTGCTGATTTGAGGATACTGTATTTCTTAAAACAGAGCTTTAATCATAAAATTACATTTTCCGTAAAAATCCTCCCTGAACTGATAGTTCCCTCATGATCTCTTCTATTTACATTTACTATAATTAATACTTCAGCCAGCTTATTCCTGAGTTCGTTATTATCCTTTCTGTTACAATCTCTGATATTACTAGATCCTCACAGATATCTCTGTGTATTTTTGAGTTTTCTTTATTAGTCTTCTGTTCCTAAACTTCATAGGGCAGGCCTGAATAACAGTCCTTCAGAAATAATCTCTTCAAACCCCTAAATTATGTCGATTGCCATCTGCTGTAATGCACTTTTGGTCTCAGCTGTGTCCTTCCTTTACAGTAATGTGATTAGTACAAGTGCATACAAGTTTCCAAATGTTGGTCTTACCATTACCTCCAGCAGGTGCCAGGAAAACGTTACACCTCTCATCCCAGTGCCTCTCTCAGGACTTCAGCATCACTGTGTTTAAGCCACAGTGTCTTCTCTGCCTTGGCTCTTGATTCAGCTCCTTCGTCCAAGGACTTCAAAGCACTTTCCTAGCCTTAATTAGTTCTGATTCTGTGCTTGCCTGTCATCACCTCTGTGAGATGACCACAGTGATTAGCAATGTTAATAGTCTTATCTGAAGTAATTTGTTCTAATTTCTTATTGTTTCTCTGTGACAGGCTTTACAATAGCCTTAAATACATCTGGTCTAAAGTGTAACGTTGTAGCTCAGACCTGGGAAACTTGTTTGAAGAAATCTTATTTCAAACCATCTGTTTTAATTCTAAAACTGACTATAATACAACCTTATTTCAGCACTCTAGCTTGAGGCCTACTTTTGTTGTCTTTTTTAAGTATTCTTCTGTTTTTCTTTGTCCAACTTTACCATTTCCTTTCTTTTTAGTATTCTACCTTTTCAGATTTTATTTTTTTGCTGTGTATTTTATATTGCTCTGTATGGCTGTGGAGCAATGTGGTTTGGGGCATTTGCTTTATGAAACATTTTTTGCCATCTAGTTACTTCTTCAGTAGCAATGAAAACACCTTTGCTTGTGCACTTATTCTAATTTTAACTAGGTCCTGCATAACTATTCTATTTCCTACCTCCAACAGTCAAGGAGCAGGGTGCACAGGTGAGAGTTGCTTCAGAGTAGTTACGGACTGGTAATATTTATATTTTCCAGTATGAATGTAACAGGATTTTTCCAAAAGCCTTTTTTCCTTATTCTCACACATGTTCCACTTCATTCTGGTTCACTTAGGATATTTGCCCAGACAGATTATTTTATAACTGTAAGTTTATTTGTAATAGCTGTTAAAGACAGTGAGATGTCTAATTGTGTTGTATTGCAACACATACCAGGAAGATATTCTCAATTTTAGGATACTGGTTTTCATGTCAATTATGAGATATTTAAATAATCTTGTCATTAAATGATAATATTTTTTTCAAATATTAAAGAAATACAGAACACTTGTTTATGCGTGTCATCTGACATACTCTAATCCATTCTTCCATTTCTTCCATTGTATTTCATTCTTGCAGATGTCTAGATTTAATGAGATTAAAAGGGATTAGTTATTGAAATACAACTGTGATGTCATCATACCTGTGTAGCAGACTGGTGTATATTAAAGAACATTGTTCATCATTTCGGTTGCAAAACAAATGTAACAAGTTGTTAGAAGTATGTAACTCAAACAGCACAGAGCAGTGGGAAAGCAGACAAGGGAGATGCTCTTACCTAAAACCTCTTTTAGAAGACCAGCAACTGGCATTCTGTGCACTCTATTGTTTACTCTTGCTGTATTGCTTCATTTCCAGCTTTCCTGAAATGCAGTATTTCCAGCAAGAGAACGTAAGGAAAATTCTTACAGATGTTCTGTTCTGCTACGCCAGAGAAAATGAGCAGTTGCTTTATAAACAGGTAATGAAAATACTGTACAGGTGGCATTCATTGACTCAACATTTTCTATATGGTTTGACAATAATGTAGCTCTGTTGTATCTGAAGTTGTATCATAATGCTGAAGTAATCAAAGAGCTGCTTGTCAGCTGGTTGGTAAGTAAGCTCATTGAATAACATATGCTTTCTGCTCATAACACAGTACCTTAAGTTGTTTTTTTTTAAGTTGCTAAGTTTTCTAACTTTGAATTTCTTTGTAAACATCTTTTTCTTTGTCATTGGTTAAGAAAGAAAAAAACCAAAGAAAGCCTTTCTCTGCTTAGGTAAAGAAAGTACACATCAGGATTTAAAATGGCACTGAATAAACAAAAACCATAGGATTTCTGAAATTTAAACCAAGTTTACTAATTTAAGTTTTATATAATATTTTAAGTTCTTCCCCAAAGTGCTAAAGCCATGCAGTATTTTAGAGAAAAGATCTTTAACTAACCTTGTAGCACTCAAGTACAATGCAGCTGACAAAATCTTCTTGAGTGAAGAAGTACCTTTTACAGAGTTATTGAAGGAGAGTCTGCTCAAAGCTCAAACCATTTTTGATAAAATGGTAAAGAAAGCCTAAGTTGCACTAAGTCTGCATCTACAGAGTTAGTAAGTTAATTAATTCAGCATTTGTTCTGAAGATTTTGAAGTAACTATAAACATGATATTGTATTCACATAGCAAGACCAATATGCAGAGTATCAATCAAAGCATATTTGTATTTGTTTCTTCACACAGTTATCTGTAGGCTGAGTAGAGACTGACAAACCAAGGGATATTCTGTGTGCTTGGACAAAGGATAAACTGTACAGGAGCCAGCTTTAGGAAGATAGGAAGTTTGTCATGGCAAAAATACAGAGATTCAGTAAATGAAGATTTTTATAGATTGTTATAAATCTATAAGATTTATAGATTGTAATAAAACAATCTATGCTTTCAGGCATGGTCGGTGACCACCCTGTCCTCAAGCCAGGGAATAGGGTTGTTTCATGGAAACAAAGGGCATATGAGTTGAAAGAACACTTACTTCTGAAGAATTTCTTAGAGAATATTTTAAAAAATGGACTGTATAGCTCTCAAACATATGAAACATGTTATTTCTCATGTTTGACTGACAGTGAGCAAGGAATAGTTTGCATAAGAACAATAAAAATGAGATCTAGGAGCTGTGTTTTGAAGGGTGCTTCTGAAAAAATACTTAGCAGTATTCAGCCTCCTCTTTCTAGTGAATATAGGCCAGAGTACTGATGGTGGGGAAATGGAAGAACACATTCCAGCTAATTTTGTCTATCATTTATTGAACAAGAATATTATTTTACTCTTTGATATGACTTAAAAGGACTTAATTACCCTCTGCTCATATTTAAAATCCTCTTGATTCCTTAGCAAGAAATAATACCTTTTTATATAGGGATGGAATATTTAGCCAGATCAAATTTAAAAAAAAAAAAAAGCACTGCGTTTCATCACAAGCTGTTAAAGCTATTATTTTCTACTAGGTGACACCCCGTTTAACATAGACCATATTGTTAATAGTTATGGGATTTTATTGAATTAATGAGACTGTTATCATGTAGTAGAATGTCTTGCTGAGTTAATTGAAACTGCAGAGATTATATAAATGGTATTAATGAACTTTGACTGCCTGATGCCTCAGCTTTAATAAAGACTGCTTGGTGGGCTAAATGAACATAGGCAGATAAAAGAACAGGTTCAATTTTGTGAGCCTACAGGCTGTTGACAAAGAAAACTTCTTTACCTCTGTTTTCAACTAGTGTGCATCACTAGTATGGTAGTTCCAGGAATGGATTGCTACAGGATGAAGAGGAGAGGAAGTGCAGAAAATTAAATTAATGTGGATCATGAAAAACTGTTGATTTAACCTCTCAAAGTGTGTTCAGTATATCACCCAAGTCTTGCAGTGCTGTGCCATGTCCACAAAATAGTAAATTATAGTGGTTTTCCTCTCTTGTTGTAGACTTGTGTTACTTTTATTAGGAGCTATGTTTTTTTCTTACCTCATTTTAAAAGAGTTGGTCTGTTAGGTTGGATTTCTTTAAAAATAATGCTCCTTTTAGCTTGTTAGTAAGATCCTCCTTTTTAGTCCCCATGCTCCTCTCTTGCTAGAGAACTTTTTTTTCATGACCATCATTACCCTTCTCTGAATTAGCTGAAAATAAATGGTTTATAGTCAACAGGATATGCTTTTTCCTTCTTTTGTCTAATACCTAGCTAGTAGTCAGTCTCTCTGACGTAGGGTTTTTGCCAGACTCATGCCCCACTTCCCATAATAATAATTTTCACTACAGCAAAGCCTAGCATATTTTTGAGAAAATGAAGGTTACCATTAATTTATCAGTAGCAGATAATCTCCAAGTTGTTGTCTCCACAGTGACCTGAATACAAAGCCCAGATTAAGGAGCTTGTCTTCATATGCAGTTTACATCATGGGGACTGGTCCTGTTGTCATCCATGAGAATTGCTGTCTTATTTGTATGACCACATACAAAAGATACAATTGCCATTAGAATGATAAAATTTGGCCAATGAATGAAGACTGATATTTTTGTCTGTCAGCATCTGTCCCTACCCAATGTTATCTTCCAAAATATTTGGAAGAAGTTGTAGTTCCTTGACAATTTGCATACTTACAGCATTCTATTGAAACTACTACATAGCATCAGCATTACAAGAAGCAATCAATAGTGTTTGTTTAATATGCATGTATGCGTGCAGGTTGTCTTTGTAGGATTTCTGGGTTTTTTGGCCAGTGTGGAGGAGCATTTTATTTGATGAGGAAAAACATATTTGTATCCCTAGTCTAATGGAGTAGAATGTTGTGGAGCTGTATTACAGTTTTTAAAGGCAGAACCTTCCCTAGGATCACTGAATTTTTAAATAGCAGCTGTAAATGTAAAATCTAAAGAGAATAGTGTATTGTAGTTAAGAAAATGTAAGATCTCCCCTTAAAGCTCCTCTGTAAGACTGGTGACAAAATTCTGCTCCTAGTTACACTGGAAGGAAATAGTGGAAATTAAGCTAAATCGCTAGGCTAACTATTGTTTGTTCATGATTTGATTGCCCTTAGAGAAGTCAATATAATTTTGAAATACATTGATTCACTTGTCATTGTAAGAATGCTATAATTCTGGTTTTCTTTCTAAACCATAGACTGTATTATGAAATCAATATTTTGTTGTAGCTGGGAAGTGTCATAAAATTATCTGAGCTCTGTCAACTTATTTATTAACACTAAAGAGTTTTAGTAAACTGTAGCATTGAAAAAATATGTGTATGCATATTACACTGGTAGCTTTTCTTGCCAAGCTAAAAATCTCTAAACATTTGAAGTACTCTTGTAACTGAAAGATCAGAGGTATCTTTTTGAAATCCTGATATTTCATCATCTGTTTGTTTTGGTTTTGTTATATGTGGGCAGCCACATGATGATTCTATTTTATTATGGAGTTGATATATTATTATGTTGGAAGAATGTGTGATGTGCTTTTATCTTTCATAACTAATTCTTATTTTATGTCCTCCTTCTTTTTCTGCTGCTTATATGTTTACAGCTTAGGTGGTAGTTTTTTTATATAGTCAAGTTTTCTGGCATTTCCATTTCTCCTATTTCATCTTTAGTATATCAGGGCGAATAAAAGATTAGATATGGAACTGTTAATTAAGCAAGGGCCATATGTGTGAAAGTACAACCCTGGTTACTTCAGTCTTTTTGCCACTTATATATTGTCTAATCCTGGACCTTTCTCCTTTGATATGACCATAATATTTTAAGAAATCTAAACTTTACAATTTGTAATCTAACCCATTTGTGGTGTTTTACATCAACTTCTGAAATCAAATGGATTTGATTTATTTTGTTTTTCCTAACTGAATTTCTCACTAGGCTTCATCTTTTAAAATAGCCCCTAAAGGTTCAGAAATAGGAAAGGAAAGAAAACATCTGAACTTCAGCCCTGCCATTGAGGCTCTAACAGTCATCTCAGGCCTGAAAAAATTACAATTAAATTTCCTAGGATTTCTGTTGATGGCATACAGAGAGATCATCAAAACTATTGTCAAAAACTGTGCATGCAAGCATACTCAAAATAGTGATGTAGAGACGGTTTCCACATCTACCTCTCAGGTCAGTTGGAACTACTTAAGGAAAATCCCCATTACTTCCAATACAAGTTTAAGGGTTTTGGTAGTTAGTGGATGTGTTCAGTACATATGTAGCTGATAAGGTAACTTACTGGTGTTGAACACTTCTCAGGTGCTGTATGGAATATCAGCTGAGGTACCAGCAAAGCAGCAGGGCAGCTCGCAAGCGTGTAACACTTCCAGTGTTCATGTCTGTCCGTCACTGAGGGGACTGGAAAAGCAAGTGCAGAGGCTTCCTATCTTGGAGCTGCACCTATTAAAAGTAGAACAGCTCAGGTCACCCATCAGCTGTCATGACTACTGACAGCAGCCTGAAATATTGATGTGTTTGTGGGCCAGCGCCAGTGCTCCTTCTGCAGCAGGATAGATTAAATAGTCCGCCTGGAACCCCCGTCTGCCCAGAGCACTCCCTTGACTTGGGGCTGAGGCTCCACTAGATGAAATAGTTGCACCCTTGAACTGGAGCAGTCCTGGCAGCAGGTTCTTCTTCCTACAGCTGGGCAAGGACTCCATCCAGAGCCATGCCCAGCAGGGGTAGCCTGGGCACTTGGCATCAAACCCCTGCTGTAACTGGTGGTTTTGGGCAGGGGTCTGGAATTCCCTCCCCTTAGAGTCATCCTTGTGCCCAGAGGCAGACAGACAGAGCTCCATCCTTCATCCCACATCCCTTCCATCACCAAAGGACTCCCTTCCCTTCTTTTGACTGGTGCCTCCCCCAGCCTAGGGCCTTTGTAGCTCCTACCTGCTGTCCTAGTCCCAACACTGGGATCCCAGCTCTCCTGGGTGGCCCAGCCATGCTTCTGATGCCAGCCCAAGCCCTCAACTGCCCACCCATGTTTTTTGTTCTGATTCCTGCCTATTTCTGTTTTTTTCTGTCTCTTAATATAGATTACATATATAAGTAGTACTCTGCAGCAGAACAGTACCAGGTCTTCTATGCATCGTGTTTAATGAGTTTATTTTGAATATTGACATAACAACTTATGAGAAACTGAAAGAGAACTGTTAAACCCCAAAACCTCATTTTAATTCTTATGTCTTTAGAAATTAAAGTTTTGTTTTCTTTCCCAAATAGCTACCCTTGTCTCCTTTGGAGCCTACTCTTACACTTTTATCTATGGTTTTGGAACATTATAAAATACAAAATAATTTTACATTTTGCAAATTTTCTCTATTGCAGATCTCTGTACTGTAGATCATTATTATAATTATCATAAATAAAATTCATATTTATGAACACAGATCTTGAAGTAAACTGCCAGGTGCAGGGTTGCCTACCATTGCCAATTTGTTGTGTGTTGTGTTAGAAGAAGGGAGACTAACTTGTTTCTGTATATTCTAGAAGAATAAACACTTGGATTTAATCAGAATTTAAGATAAAAGCCATTGATTATGAAATTGTTCTGTTAACACTGTGAATGAATGTTCATGTTTTTAGTTAGTCTGCACCTAATATTGCTGTCTGCCTTATGCTGTGCATTAGGAGCTATTATATGACTGGAAAATCTAAATATACTTTTGCTTTTCCTTTTATGTTCAGGGCATGCATGAACTTCTAGCTCCCATTGTCTTTATCCTGCATTGTGACCACCAGGCTTTTTCACATGCCAGTGAAGCTGCACAACCAAGGCAAGCATTGTGTTTTATTTGTATAAAAAGCGTCTTTCTTTAAAAAATAAGTTGGCTGAACTATAGCTTATAAATATGTGCTCCATAATTCTTTGTTTATAATTCATAAATTAATATCAGAAATCAATGCATCCTTATGCTTTGATGGGAATGTCCTTATTTCATCTTTCCTACTGCAGCTTCTGAGATTTAGACATTGGCCTCATCACAGACACTGGCTGGTGAAAAAATAGGGAGACAAGAAATCTAAGGAAAACCTTAATCTCAAAGCTTACATACTTACCTGTGGTTCTACCTCATCCTTATTGCCAGAAGTTGTTTTGTTTTTGTCACTGCAGAGAGTAGACAGATCAGTGAGCTCCACTCATAGAGCAGACGTCTTACCACCAACTCTCTTTCCTCATATCTTAAAAGGGGAAATAATAATTGAAGACAAATTTTTGGGATTGATATTTCTTTCATCACCTGCAGTGTTGTAGTTGGATATCCAACTATTCTTTGACTGGGTAGTAATATTATGTTTACCTATTGATCCTCCATTTCATTCAAAAGTGTGTATGTGTGTATGCATGCAGTCATACTCATAAAATATTGCATCAAATGGTTGTCTGCTTTTATTCGTGCCCCATATGTAAGGCTTTAGTTTTTATTAAAAAAGAAAAAAGAAACCAATTTCATTCTTGTGATATTTAGGACATTTTGTTTGGTTTTTTGCACACTGGAGTCCAGCAGTGAATAAAAGTTAATTTAATTATGTGTGCAATATCATATAACCTCTGTAGGTACCCTGCAACGTGACTGCCCAAAGGGAGTTAAGCATTAAGATGATTATCTACAAGTGTGTGCTTTTATTCAATGTCTGTCCTTAGATATCCTAAAATTACCTAGAAGATGCTCTTCAGTGCTAAACAACTTAAAATAACCATGTGTTATGTACAGCATTCTGTTCCATCCCCACTGAAAAAGTAGAGCTAAGCAGCAAAGTAGATGGAAAAGAGGTGCTGTCACTGATTAATTGCTGTTAAAGTACAATAAAAATACAGGCTATTAAAACAAAATAAATTAATGTTTTGATACTGCATATTTGACCAGTAACCATTTTTTTTTTTGTTTAGGATAAACAGTGATAGATTGTGCAGCAATCAATTATTCTAGATCAAGCATATTCAAATAATACATTGTGACATTCAGTAATTTGTTATTTGGAATAATTAGATGGTTACTTCATTGTAGTGCAGACAAGGCAGCTAATTTGTTTTTGATCTTTATAAAAAGGAAAGACTTCATTTGTTCAATGGAGTTGCTCTTTTTAATTAAAAAGGCTAGTTTTCTCATTTGCACTTTATATGAAAGTTGGCTTATAAATACATAACACTACATGGAGAACGCTGACCAAAAATAAACATTCACATTTGGATTGTTCACTGTTGCCTTTTGCAGTGAGGAAATGAAAGTTCTTTTGAATCCTGAATATCTGGAACATGATGCCTAGTAAGTTTTAACAAGTTTCTTTACATTTAATTTGCTCTTATTTGTAATTGACACAATTGTTTAACACCAAGTTTCTGGGTTGCTCCCTTTCAGTGCAATGTTCACACGTCTTATGAAAACAGCAGAACATTGGTTTTCAACTTTTGAACATGACAGTCAGAAGGTAAATATTGCTTTAAAATGTACTTACTGTGCTTTTAAGCAAATGTGATTTTAATATGATTGATGTTCTTTAAAGCTAGCTAGACATCTCTTAACTTGGTTAAAGCAGTCTCAAACCAGTTTACAGTCTTTAAAGGTTCTTCAGAATTTGGTCATAAGCACCTGTGGAATGTCTTCAGGTGAGAGTTTCTATCTGTTGAAAGATCACATGGTAATCAAAAACCGAGTGTACAGACACGGATTTTTCTGTACATAAGTGATGTCCTTGCATAGCACTTGAAAGAGTGCCTGTCATAGGCACTTCTGTGTGCCAAAAACCCGTGCAAATGTTACTTTAAATAGGTAAAGTATTAAGGCATGAATTATTTTCAGCTGTTTACAAACAATTTGCTTTGAAACCAAAACTTTACCTGTAGGCTGTCTGTCAAATGTCAGGGTGTATCTTTCCTTGACATAATCACTCCATTTCCTTCATTTTTTTTCTTAACCTTAGGATATTCAAACAGAGGAAATGTCTTTGCCTTCAAATATCTGGTGTATCTGTATGGACACTACTGACTTTAGTATGTTGCTGCTTTCATAAAAAAGCTTTTGCAGTGTTCTAAGTTTAGTTTTACAGAACCCTCCTTTGCAGGGACCTTCTAGAGATCATCTAGTCCTTGCCTGAATTTTTTCATTCATGGCAGAAAGGACAATTCCCTCAGTCAGTTGCTCAAGATTTCCTGTGGCAACCTTCTTTTCTTGTCTCTTTCCATCTTCATGTTTCTCTTTTATTTTCAGTTCAGGAAAATTATTTGTGTGATGGAGCGTATGTGTGGAGGCTCTAGCAAAATACTATTAACAGCATTATGGGTATTGCCAAGGCTTTCAGTGTATTATATCCTAAAAGAGTTGGTGTCCCAGCTTAGTTTCAGTTTGATTCACTTCACTATTTTTCACATGGAACATGGGGAGAATATCTAGAGTTAACAAAAACTTCATGAGAATTCATTTGGTTATGGATGTCCATATGTGTGCACCTAAACCTATAGTTGCAAACTGCAATTAGGGAGTACTGGTTTGAATGGTGGTTTTGTCAGTCTAATGAAGTAAAAGTTGTTCACCGAAGACTCATTTAAAACCATCTATTTCCTTTAAATATTTAAAATATTATATATTTTATCAGATATGGAGCATTGGTGTCTTAGCCTACACTGTCTACAATTATAAATTATTTGGATTTTTATATAATTTCAGTAGCTAGGGACAAAGCATATGAGATACAAATTTTATGAAGTTACTACATAGACACTTTTATTTTAAAAACAAGGCTGTGAGATATGTTTCTCTGAGTGTAGCTTTTCAAAATTCAGTGTATTCAAATGTATTTGTTCCAGTTTCCATGACAGAGGTGGTAAAGTCTGAGGTTCAATTTTATTCCAGAAAATAAACAGGTCTGCCTACAGATTTGCGGTGCTTGGGTAGAAGGTGAAAATTTACATTGCCCTTTGCAGTCCTTTCATGGCATAAAAAATTAACAGAGCAAAGTGAATGGATTAATATCTAGTTGTTTGTTTTTGTTCTTTGCAAACATGTATAATCTTTAATAATCCTTTCTTGTACATATGCCTTTTACAATCGTGACTTTGAGGGTTAGCTACATAGTAAAGTGTGAATCTTCACAAAGGAAGCAATGAAATCGTGTGCTCTGAGAGACATGTTACATTTTACAGCCTCTAACAGTTGTTTCCATTACTGCCAATTGCCATTAGAGGAGCTTCTCCAGCTACTCCATTCCCTAGTGGTTAATGAGAGAAATCTGTCCTCAGTTTATACTTGTACTATGTCCTAGCCTCTCTGTACTGCTGTAGCATTTGTTTCCTAAATGCATGAACATATAAATTGTATTAGTATCGACTACCAGACATTCCAGTTCGTGTTGTGGTAGGTAATGTTTTGCAGCAGCACTTGGTGACTCTGTTCCTAATACTTTGCTGAAGTTTTCAGCTGCATTTCACTGGTATTCATATTTAAACTGTTCTTAAGGGTGAATCTGGTGCTCTCCTATAAACAATACAGCACATTCTGAGCCATCTCTCATTTTTTCTTTCTGTTGTGAACCACATTCTTTTAGTATTGAACATTTATTTTTCATAGATGTTAGTAATAGATGACTAAACACATGCACTCAGTGCACTAAACACATGCACTTTTTGCAAGACCTGAAGGCTCACAAAAAGAAAATGTGTGTTTTCTCTCACATGGCAGATAATAATGTAGTGGGTATGAGCAGGAGCACAGTATTGTGTTGTCCACTTGGCTTAGGCACAAGCACTGTGAATCATTTCTAGTTAAACATTTTGGCGGCTTAGTTTTATTAGTTTATTTGAGCATCTTTCTGTTTGGGCTGTTTGTTTCACACCAGCTATGTGATTTTTGGAGCAATTTCAACTGACTAGAGGTATTGTCATTTTCTCCACCAAATTGCATGAGAGGAGAAAACAGACATGACTTTGTCGCACTCTAGTCTTCCACCGAGCTTCTTGGTGGAGTACACGGAATCAGGAGGCATGGACAGGCAAAGCTGAGATATTGGCTACAGCTGCTGCCTCACAGATTCTGTCATGCCTTGAAGATTTCTGTTAATAGGGTTAATTTCTGAGATGCTGATAAACTGCATTTTGATGGATACCATTTACTTATCTCCTGCTTTTAGAAAAGGCAAGCCAGCTCATACTATTGGATACACTTAGCCATGTTTGATAGTCAGTCAGTCTGACAGCAATGTGTCAGTGCTGCATTATGCCAAGGTGCACAAATGCTGCAAGTGACAAGTAACTCCAGTTTTGGCACAGTGGAAGCTTGCATTAGTTTTTGATATTCACAATCTTTCCTCACTTGAGCCAGGGTTTAATAATCTGTCTTGTAATTTTGTAAAGATGGCTTGAAACCCACAGACAACTAATGGTGTAAAGACTAAACTGAGTAATAGCTAGTCTTTTCATATTACAAGTTCACCTAAGCAGAGGGATTCTGATGTTGAGCTTTCCATATAAGGTTTTATACCTATAATAAAGAAAAGCTTAAAAACAGGTCTTCAGAGTCATCGGAGTGCTGAATGCATGAAGTGGTGAAGCTGAAGTCAGTTTGAATAAACCACAATAAAGTTTATACCCCAGATGTGTGCCAAATGACAGAATATGCACAGTTTACAAATACATAGAGTTACAGACTTTTATGATTGGTTTCAAAGATAAATCCATATGTTTATGAAAAAAATTAATATAGACTGACATTTAACATTAAGGCAATATTATCATATCAAGCTTTAAGAGTGGTTTTCTGTATATAAGAATACTAGTGGATACCTAAAATATTTTCAGTATTTTGCACTCTTGCATATGATCAAGAATATAGTGAAATGGATCTGAAATTATAGGAAATAGCCATACAATGCAGAAATAAAATTCAGAGTACAAAGAATGCTGCCCAACTTGGTCAGAAAGAATTTACTAGAATAATTTTTAAAATAAGGTAGGAGAAATATCCTTTCTTAATGTACCTGCAGCTGTGAAGAACTTCAGCATTTAAGTAAGTAACAGCGTTGCCTATTGGCCTCTAAGACACTAGATGTTTTATTTTAAATTCCTGTTTGTTGGAATAGCAAAGATTTTGAATAAATACAAGCTATGTCAGTGAGCTTTATTTGACAGTCTGAGGGAGCTTTTGTCAAGTGATTTGCTTGAGTATCTTAAATGAATATGTCTTGGTACCACAATAGCATGGTTAAACTACCACACTATAATAGACAGATCAGTCCCTTCGCTGCAATTGCCATAGCAAAGCAACAATTAAGCAGATTTTAAGATACAATTTATAATCAATCAGGTCCTTAAATAGAAACATATTACCTGAAATCACTGCTCAACATCCTACCATATTTTCTGCAGTACAGAAATCGAATAATTATGAAAAGGTACTTCAAGCAAACTCAAAAATAGACACTTTGGTAGACATTATTAAATGTTCACTGCCCATTTTTATGTTAAATCGTGTTGTAAGTGATTTTGAAATGACCATAGGAAATGACACTGGGAATAGCTTACACAACAAAAATAAACTTTCTTTGTTATTGAATGTTGAAAATAACGCTCTTTTCATAATATTGGAACAAGTGAGTTTGTATCTAAACAATGTAAAGTGCAATGAAGCCCCCTGAAATTATTAACCCTTTGAGCTGGATAATGATTCTCTATTAATATAGTGAGCAAAAGTGTAGAAAAACAACAGCTGTGTTTTCAACATGAAGCTTTTGAGTCAGAGGTCATGATGACAGATTGTGGCAAAGTCATTGCAAAACTCTTCTTTCTGTTCCAATTTTTCCTGTTTTGTAACCTTAACATTGTTCCTAACAGATAATTTCTCCATTTCTCTGCCCTCCTGTCTTTCTCTTGATAGGTTTGACTTGTCCTTTTTTATTTTTGCTTCTCCTTTTTATATGTTTCCTCTTCAGTCCAGTTCATTATGTTAGCGTTCAAAAACACATAATCACGGAGCGATTATATGCGGTGCTTTTTATTAAGAGCTCTGGGAATCGGGGTATATTCAACCCAAATCTGACTCCGACCATACATCCGAAATGATCATGTTTTATACTCTATCGTTACATAACTTTCATGTTAATTATTAAACTTATATTGTTCTATTGTATACATAAATTTAGCCCCTCTCTGAATTTCCAACATAGTTTCTCACTATTCTTCTTATGGTTATATAATAATTACATTTAATTACTAAACAATCATCACGTCTAACAATTATATAATTTATCATACTGCTTACGCAGGTGCAGCTGATCTGGGAAAGCACAAAGCCTAACATTTTAGATTCTATCTTTAACTTTTTCCAGGGTTCCACTATCAATTACTTACTGCATTTTTTCTAGCATTCTGTCTCTTTTTCAATAATACTTCACTGTTTTGCAAGAAGAATGAATTTAATGCAGTTCCTGTTCAAAGATGCTAATACTCCACTGGTTTTCACTTGAGGTGTGTTGTAGCTCATGGCATAGTTTGCACAGCCCTCAGGTCCAACCAACTGCTGTCTCATTGTTCTATTTATTTTTTCCTTTAGAAGTTTCTGATGCTTTATCAGAAACTGTAGGTTTTAAGGTAAAGCCACCAGATTTTCTGTGCTAGGGAAGCCTGTTTAGAAAGGATTGTTTGAAAATAAGTTACTTCCTATTTGGTATGCAATTTATTGTCCTCTGAGGGCATATATTCTCTACTGAGTTACTATTCATCTGCTTTATTCTGGACTGACTCAGACTGCTGATATTAAAGCTAAAATAAAGCTGTCAACACTTTGTCAGAGCATGAAAAGTAAAGCATGCACATAAAAATTGATG
The DNA here is from genome assembly GCF_028551555.1 of Melozone crissalis. Taxonomy (NCBI): domain Eukaryota; kingdom Metazoa; phylum Chordata; class Aves; order Passeriformes; family Passerellidae; genus Melozone; species Melozone crissalis. The sequence continues at coordinate 36,610,310 of NW_026535794.1, read as the reverse complement.
CGCAGAATGACGGGCACTCCTTGGCACTCCTGGGAGAGGGAATCCCGCAATACCTTCCACAGAAGTGGATGCTTGAGATTCCTCTTCTGCTGTAAAAGAAATGAGTTATTACTATGGTTTTTTTGGAAGCCAGTGTTTGCAACAAATGAAATCTCCTGCACACAATCCCTTTAGATAGTAAGGCTTCATGATTTGCTCTTTTTTTCACCCTGTTATTTGTGTCTGCAGGAGAAAGATGTGATGGTGACACCTATGCCCTTTGCAAGGCCACAGGACTTGGGGCCATCTATTGCTATTGTAGCAAAAGTAAATCAAATTCAGGATCATCTGCTGAAGAAACATGATATTGAGCTGTACATGCATCTGAACCGACTGGAAATTGCTCCACAGATTTATGGACTGTAAGTGTTTGCAAATCATTATTTCATTTAATTCCTTGGGGGTTTTACTTCACTATATTAGGAAATTTTTCCCCTAAATTTTGGATTAGAGGAATGGGACTAAAAAGAAGTACTTATCTCTTAGAACTTATTTGTTTTGCAGCATTACAGTAAAAGCCACCCTACTGCTGCAGCTGTGACCACTGGCATTTCCAGTGCAGATAAAGTCCATTAAGCTGCATATTAGAAACCCTGATGAGGAAGACTCCTGTAATTTCTGAATCAAGTACAGAGTCTGCGTGGAGTTCTCCTGTAAGAACACATGGGATAATAGTACATAAAAAACTATTAGCATGAGTGGTTTGTTTACTTAATTTTATCACCAGTTTAACATCAGTGAAATTTTCCCTATTGTGTATGGGGTTTTGGTTGCTGGTAATACAGGGCGAGTGGCATGTTAAGAGTAAAGGCTAGGTATAATAAATTGTGTGTGTACAGAGTCAGCCCAAGTATTCCTTTTTCCATGAAGCTGCTTCATATCCAGTCAGCTGATTGTGTATTGAATACCCCCATTCCAGGGGGGATTGTTGGGCCAGGTGTGACTTTGGATGTGTTTGTGCAGCACTGAATCCAAAATATTTATAGCTGCTGTAGTCAGTCTGGCTCAACACAGAGTGTGCAATTTGTGTGAACCATGAGTAATGGTGAAATGACCATGGTTTTGAAGAAGAATCTTGCCTTCACTGTCTGGGATTCTAGAAATTTGATCCATTTTGATCATTCCTTAAGGAGTTGGCAAGCCATATATGCCTTTGCAGGTACAGAGAAAATTACACTTGTTAATTTTTTTTTGCAGTGATTTAAAGATTGATTTTGCCTTAAATGAAAAAAAAAGTTATAGGTGTGGCTTTCCAAATGCAGTTGTGGAATGTAACAACTCAATAGAAAATAGAGAAAGGGAAGGAAAAGGTGACTGTAAATGTCAGGCCATAACTGCAATACTTAACACTAAAGTCTAATTTGATGTTACTGTAAAATAAAAAAGTGCTGCAACATAATATACTCTCAGGAGAAGAGTTGAGCTACTTATTAATAGCTTACATTAGGAAGATAAATGTAATTCTACAAATCTTACTTAAATACACTTTATAGGTATAACTTACCTGTGGGGGAAGAAAACAAGCCAAGTAAACTCAGGTCCTAAGAGGACAGATTGTCCTATTACAATATTGTTTGCATAGTGTGTTTTCTTAATATCTTCACTATTCTGGAAGAGAAAGCAAACATCCCTACTAAACTTCAGGGGTAGTAATGAATAAGTAGGCTGTATAAATATCAATGAAAACAAAAATACATTGTTTCATTTATGAATACTTATGAAAACAAAGAGAGAATAAAATAAGTTAAACTTCAGAAATTTGCAAACAGATATTTTGGGGCAAAAATTATTTGAAATGTAGGTATTCACCTCAGTTTAAGATTCTGCCTTTCAGTAAGAGAAATAATTGGAAGAAAAAATTACATTTTAGCTCTAAACATAATATTATAATAACAGAAGAATGATTCAGTCTGGTGTGGCATAAATAGAACTGAATCTGAATAAAGAAATTTACAGTTAAGAGAATGAATTATGAGAGAGAGCTTCAGGCTGACTATCAGGAAAACCTTACTAACAGGGAGCTGTTAGACTGTAAAATAATATATTAAAATCAACAAAGGAGACGCCATCAGAATGTTTTGAAAACAGGCTTTGAAAAGCTCTCAGAAATGGGTGATATCATAAAGAGAGAGTCTGCATTGGTAGAAGAGGAAAGTAGGTTACCTGTGAGGTCACATCCTTCTCTGATTCCTGATTTGATATAGACAGGAGAAAAAGAAAGGGAAAGGGGCATGACTGTGTTGTATTATTCTCACCTTTAATGATGTCTGAACTCTTCAGAGTAGTCATTTCCAGTAGTGAGCCCACTGACAGTCGGAGACACTGTATCTTTTCCTGTATTTAACATTTCTTGAACTAGAAACAGCATTTCTTAAAAAACATTGTTTATCAATAATTGCTTAACCTAACCAAACTGCAGAATTCATCTGAGTTTTTTGTTAAGGTTTATTGTTTTGCTGAAGATTTATCAACAATAAATATTCATCTGTCAGCCTTGATACCACTCATAAAATATACAAATGGTAGAAGGAAGACTGGGAACTTTGCTCAAAAGATATTATGGCATTCCTAGATCAACATGAAAGGCCTGTATTTAGTAGCAGTCTACCCTAATTTGCGCAAGTTTTAAAGTTCACTTATTTAAAATTTAGCATTTTATACTTTGCATCCTTCTATAACCTTCTGGGCCAACACAAAAACAATTCTATACATTTTTATACAGTTGATTGCATCCTTTGGTGTTTTCAAATGCTTCTTTTTATTTTTCAAACACTAGCAAGACTTGTTTTGCTGGGAGGTCAGGTACCCCAGCTGGTTGTACATTTCCATGTTCAGAAGCTGTCCTTTACAATAAAATGTGGTTATACACTTCCTGAAGTCATGCTTACCTGCTTACAAGACCAAGGCATTTCAGTATGTGTGGTACAACTCATTAATTTTGGTTGCTGCCCAGTTTTGAAGTTTTAGCTCAAAGCAATAGATCTCCTTCTCTTCCAGAGTGCAGCAGTGAACAGACTTCAGATTCCCTGGCTGTGTCATTCCATTGCTGATGGGGGAGGGAGCCCATTTAGGTACAGCAAGGTATACTGGGTCCTGGCTGTGCCATGCTTCCATGCTCTGGAAGTTCAAGCTGGTGTCACAGACAGCAGCAGCCTTAGCACAGGAATTTCTGTATTTGGAAATTTTGAGACTGCACTTTCATTCACTTGCAGTCAGCACTGCTTGTCCCTCTGATAATTATTCAGCTGCTATTAATATCAGCTGAAATGGAACTAGCAATACAAAGATAAAGAGTTTTTGCCTTATCATTCCTCAGTCTTCTATCTTTGCCTTGTCTCTAGCCGGGATCCCTAGATAATGTTTTGCAGAATAACATTGTTTCACTCTCCTGGTAGTACTGTGAATAGTCTAACCAAACTATAATAATTATCTAATCATACCTAATTTTGTACTTTGTGAAGTCAAGTACAAGAATCGCTTGAAAATAAAATGGAATTGATTACATTAATAGTTCAGTGACATGCTTCCTGATAATAAACCTTTCTCTAAACAAAAAGAAAAAATTGCTAGGATTGAACATAAAGATTGGATATTCCGAAGAGGTGACAGATTGAATATTCAGTTTAATTTTAAAATTAGAGGAGTTAACAATGATTAATGTCCTAGATTAACTGGTACTCTGATGTTAATTTCTTTGACCCTTACGTCTAATTCAAGTTAAAGTACAAAATATTGCAAAATGATACTGCATTTTCCACTGTGGCCAGTGTTTGCAGGGACAAATTACGCAGTTTAGGCTCTCAACTTGAGAAAGGACAAGGCTTGACAAAAGTCTTTATATACCTGTAGTTTAGGACATTATCTTCCATTTAAAGGAATTTCGAGTAGGCAACTTCTTTCACATTTCACTGAAAAGATGAATCATTTGGAAATGTCCCACATAATATTATTGCCACTTTATTTTATTTTATGTACTGAGGGAGAATTATATTGCACCAAATGAATTTCTCATGGAACTGCATGCAATAAGTACAGCCAGATCATGTAAATATAAATATGATACAGTTGTGTAGAAATAATACACAGAAAGACAACGACAAGGTATAAGGATAAAAAGCTTTATTTAAGAACAAAAATTAAATGTTGGCATATACTCAACAGCTTCTGCATCATAACAGTGATGGCCATATTATACTGGTGAAGCAAACTCTTCCCAAGCACATATGCAGCAGACAGTAAAGCACATGCAGAAGTGAGTGTAAATGTTTCATGGTGGCCTGAGCTCAGCGCTGGGCAGCGATGCCTCTGCCTCGCGCTGCCGCTCTGCTCTGCGGCCATCGGTCACAGAGACACTGCCCCTGCCCCTCCAGAGGCACCTGGGCTGCCGCTGCCCCCGCACTTCAGCAGGAAAGCCCTCCTCAGGAAGCTAATGAAGAAATACAAAACAAAAGAGAAGGGTGTAAATAAGTTGCAAGGAGCCAGGCATGAGTGTAGATCTGAAGGTAGCGTTGGAAAGGTTATGTGAGGGTGAAGGCAACAGCAGATGTGCTGTTCCACTATTACTGTTCTTACTTGCTTTGCTGTGAGCACTGCTGTGGGGCATCCACCTGTTTTAGTTTCTCACCCGTGTCATTATGGTACCAGGCAGTATTCTTTTGCGTAATCAGATTGGTCTCTGGAGGGAGAATTTAAAGGATTTTACTTGTATAGTAAAGGAACATAAATCATATTCATTGTATCAAAAAAAAAATAATCCTACTAGTTATGTTAGAATAAGAAATCTTTATGATCTGCAGAAAAAGTAGGTCAAAGATCAGTATTGCTAAGGAGAACTTCTCAGATCATGCAGGATTCCTGAGTTCATTTTGGCTTCTCACACCAAAAGAAAATGAGATAATATATGACATGGTCCAAAACCATTGCATTTCCTCTGTAGCTTTTAATCCAGTGTCATCAATCAATTGGACAGCAATTACAATGAAAGCAACTTGGAGGTACTGTGCACGTAGTAGAGGAACCACCAAAATCTGACCTTGCTATTAAAACACATTAAAAGGCAAGTATCTGGCAGTGAGTATCTAGAAATGGGTAAGACTAAGTAAATACAAAGTCTTCCTGAACAAAGTATTAATTCTTATTTGAATGTTCAGGACAAATTAATAATGAACTTAATATTTGATACTGGAACTGCTGTTGATTTCCAGTACTTATTTTATGTTTGACTTAAACAAAGCATTATATATAAAACAGAATTTAATGGACTATAAATCCCAGGTTGTCTCTCAGTAGACAATTTGTTGAGCATTTAGTGCCAGATGACCAGCCTTTCTAAGAAATGTTGATGTCCACTGCTGGCCCCACAAATTACAAGATACATTCTACTAGAGTTAAGCAGGATTTGCTTGCTGCCTGAGGTACAATACCTACCTCAGGCAGCAAGCAAATCCTGCTTAACTCTAAAAGGTGCTTTTGTTCTTTTTTGAAGTAAGGCTACTCACACTTTTGTGCTCTTAAATGACAGATATCTGTTCCTCATTGCTGCTGAGTTCCTCAAAAAGCTCTCTAGTTCATTGATTGAAAAAATGTGTATTTCACTTTGTGCTGATTCTTGTTGTGTATTGAGTTAAAAATTACAGTATGATGAATTTGTGATTTTGTCCTTTTCCCAACTGTCAAAAATAGTATTTTAGTTTTATCTCTGACTTTAGGATTTTAATATGTAAATATTGTAAAAGACCGCTCTATAAACAGAATGAAGGATTGGTTGAGGTGTCAGAAGTGTTTGTCAGAGTTTTACTCTCCTGCTGCATAATTATGTGCTGAGATGATAATGAGCAGTACTGGATGTCTGTGAGGACGGAATGCAGATTTGTCGTTTTGATGCTTCTTGATGCAGGTGATGTGCTTCCCATATGAAGTACAGGGAGTTATCTTTATCTGGGAAGGAAACAAGCAAGAAAGCTTCCATTTTGACTTTTGTTGCATACCCTGAAAAGAAAAAACCTAGTAGCATTAAACATAAATTGGCTTAGAAACCACTAATATGAATACAATTACTATCTTCTTAAATCTGTGATGAATTTAGTAGGAATCTAGACAGGTGCTTGAAAGGCCATCTTTGTCCTTTTTTGGTTTTTGTTTGGTTTTTGGGGTTTTTTTTTTGTATTGGTTTTGTTTTGTTTTTTTTTTTTTTTACTTACGTAGACAGTAATTGTTGACTATAAAAGCAGAACAATGCCTAGAGAAGTTCTACTCCACTAAGGAATTTAAGGTTCCATATATCAAGTATTTACCTCTCTTTTATTTTCTTTATATTTAAATCACATCAGCGTTTCAGATTAACCAGGTACTGTTTAATTTAGTGCACCATTTTGTTTCTTTCAATGACATGGAACTTAGTCTAGAAAACTCATCTTGGAAATTGGTACAAAAAAGGCAATAAGTAGGTCAAGTAACTGTTGCAGAAAGTAATTATCTCAGCATATGACTAAAAATGAAACTGCTAACATGCCCATGCTGACATGATGTTAGGAGGCAAAATACAGCACTTTGGACTTACGCATTTGCTAGTAACCAGCATATTTCCTGTAGAATCCAGTCCTGTGGGTAATTCGTGTTTTGGTTAACCAGTGCTCCATCCTCACTACTTATTCTTACTAAGTCTGTATGAATCAAGTTGGTATGGACATGCAATCACATGTGACTAGCAACTCCTTATTTTCCTGTGAAGACAGACCTTCAAAAATTTAATGCAGTATTGTAGAGAACCATGTGCACCATCCAGGGAAAGATCACCCTGTCATCAGTCCTTTAGATAAAAGTCAATGTCCAAAAGTTGTCTGAAGGCTAATAGAAGCATCTCAAAATCTTTTGTGTCATGTTGATGCACTTAAAAAAGAGCCACACAAAGCAGACCCTCTGCTACAATCCAAGACCAATGGTAAGGGATAGTAGGCACAATTTAATGAGTAAATTGTAAAATTTAGAAGTTATACCAAACTAGGATCTAGTGGGTAATGCAGCTAAGAAAATTTTGTTTGAAATCTTTAAACAGATCAGCATGAAATACTTAAATGCATAATGTTGGCCTGCTGGAAGCAGAGGTAATCTTATTTAAAAAACCCTAAGGTTTTAATACTTAGTCATTATTCCATGTCAGAACAAACTAGGCCATTTTGGATTTTTCTAGGTGGGGAGAAGGATGACAAGGAATTGCATTTGAGAAAAAAGCAATTGGTCGTGAACTGCCTTGAGGTGTGGGATGTCAACTTTAGGGATAGCACAGTCTTCAGTCTGAGTTTCCCTTGGCCTAGGACATGTTAATCATCTGTCTCTTCAGGGTCATTTTTGTCTGAGTTCTTCATTTTAGCAGAAAATTATATCCTGGAACCACAATTCATCACTAACGAAAATGTTGTTGAAAATTAGTGAAATAGTAATTCTGTAGGAATATGGCCAGTCTGCATTTTCTCTAAAAGCATCTGATTGCCCAGTAGAATGCAGTTAATTGGGAGTATATTGCAATACATAGTGTCAGCATCAGGAAGAATGCTTCCTTTTTGGATTTTCTCCACACCCAAGTAATAATTCACCAGGTAGTCAAGTCACTCTGCTTCCACTCCAGATACCAAGATTAGTTCTTGGATAGCCATTTCTACCCTTATTGACAGTGCTCTCCCTGCCCTTCAGCCTAACCAGATGTTACAAATTGAGGTGAGGGGTTTGGGCAAGGGAGGGGGAAAAGGTGGGGAATCCTGCAAACAACCTATATATTTCCCCTTGCATGCTCTGTATTTCCTCTGGCAGTTGTTTGGAAGTTGGACTTCTTGAGTTAGAAAGATTCATAACAGAGTTGGAAGTCCATGCAACAGTGAAAGATCCTGCCCTGAAAATAATGCAAGAGTCTGTCCTAATTTTTAAAATGGGTGAGCTGGATAGTAGTTCTCCATGACCTTGTGAACCTCTTTCCAACATCTTGCTAGAGTCGTAGAAGCCTCATCAATAAAAAAAAATCTTGTTCCAAATAGGTGCACGCCTTGAGTATCTTTTCTCATTCTGATGTGGTTTTGAGCAAGAATTTTTAAAAGTACCCTATGAAATATTAAAGCAAGCCATCCATATCCAAAGAATAAAATCCATTAACGCAGGTCACAGGAATAGGTTGCTCAAAAGTAGTGCTGTTAATTAGGGTGCACAATTTTGTGTAACTTTTGCATATTGTATGAATTCACAATATTTTAGTCTAGGTAAAGCATGAAAAATTATGTCTGAGAAACATTTCTAAGAATAGAATCATTTCACTGAACTAAAGCTGTAAAAATGGGGATAATATTTCATCACACCTCATACTGAATATAATAGCAAGAGGCCCTAAAGGGTTAAGGTACATAACTTAGCAGGAAGGCTCCACAGATTTTGGCAAGAGGAGAAAAATCTGTGCACAGCATTGCAAAACAGAATTGTCGAGTGAAAAAAAACAATAGCAGACAAGAGTAGGAGCTTTTTTCCAATACAAATTTTGAAATCAATGAACGAGTCATACTTGAATCTTTACAAAACGCCAAGGGTGCTACCCTTCTATATTCTTTCCCTGAAAACACTCAGCACAGCATTTGCAGCTTGGTATTGACTGCCAGTGATGACTCCCTTGAACTTCCAGATAGCACTGTTTCTAAGGAAAAAAGGCCATGCATGCACCTAGACTTTGTTGTTCGCTATGGAATGTATTGATAGCAGAACAGCAATTCTTCCCAAATTTCAGAGAAGCAAAATGACATCACCCAATATAGCATCAGCTTGAGAAGTTCATGAGAGAGCACTGCCTTTCACAGACCTTTATACTGCCAGCTGTCACTTTTAATGGTCTGCTTTTCTTACTTCTTATCACCTTATTTGAAATTAGGAAATTAGGACCGTGGTTAGCATACTTCTTTTGATTACCTTTTATACACTTTTTTGTCTGAAAAAGTGTCCAATACAATGATCTTTGAATGCCACTGAAGCAGTATCTTTTGTTCGTGGTATTGAGAAAAGGGAGAGAGAAAAGAAATTTCTTTTTTTGTTTGTTTTTAAATTCACAAAATAATATAATGCAGAAAATATGAGATGATGAAACTCCTGCAGCTTCTGACTGCTTGTTACTCCTACCAGTAATGCTACCAGGCTTTTATTCACAGAAGTGGAGACGTTAGCAAAAAATGTTTTTATACTTTGGATAAATCTATAGACACACCCACATGTGCAGTGTAGCAGCAGAACTGTGTAACATGTTGTATGTTATGAAATATCTTTACAGTGTTTAACTCAAAATTCCACACATCTAAATGAAGTCTTTAGTTGTGTACAGCACACACAGTGAATGTCGTGTGAGCTGTTAGAGTCTAAGCTTGGGTCTTGCAGTTTATTCTATTTCTAGCAAGTACATTTAGGACTGACATGCAAAATCAGTAATATCAGGTTCTGGGCGTTTTTTACTAATGGAAATACAGCTGGCCAGAAGTGTATGGGACATTTTGAATCAAAGAATTCTCATTGTTTTACTTCTCTATGAGAGAAATCACAAAAGAGAAATGTCAACAGAAGAAAACAGTCCTTGCAGAAAACTTACAGCATAATAGCGTGCTTAATATCTAGAAACATTAATGATGATGGTTATATTTGTATAGACTGAGCGGTAGAAAAGATAATGGCATCTTTGACTTTAGCATTCATATATTAGTATTAATGGTTTGACATGCTACTTATTGAAAAGCTGTTTAAAATAATTGAAATAGATTTAATTCTCTTTTTTCTTACTTCAGTAATTGTAATCAGAAAAACCTTTTTAATGGTGTAATCCCAAATCCAGCTGAAGTACGTAGTTATACATCCTGCTTTAATGTACATCTGAGCACTGGGGCTCTCATGCTGAAACACATTCCCTGATTTATCTTCTGTCTAAACTATTTCTTACATTATGACTCTGTGCTGCAGCCTTTGATATTCCCTGTGACATCATGAGACAGCTGTGTTACATTGTGTTTAAGCAGTACTAAACCTTTAAACTTTAAACGAATATTTTTCTTCTCAGAGGTATAAATAGAATATGTAATAAGCATCTGTGGGATATGCAATTAATGTCACTTGTGAGGAAAGGCCTTCATGATGCACTTGGGTTTTGGCACTCTTAAATTATGAGCTCTTTACTACACTCATGGGATAAATTCCATATCCCCCAGATGCTTATTATGTATCTTCCATCTCCCTTAATTCCTATTAGCTGGATTAGTAGTTGTTGTGATGTTGAGGTTTATGGTAATTTAACTGGGGTAGTTCTCAGTGATCAATAAATAAACTTCAAAAGTTTAGTAATTTTTATTTTCTAGCAATTCCTGTGTGTATAGCTATAACAGTTTACATTAAGTGCTAGTTGGATATACCAAAAACTTTGGTCATCTGTACATACTGGTCTATCCATTACCTAAATTTCAAAAAAACAAGCAAATTTATAAAAGCAAAAAATTTCAGTAGGAAAAGATGAGTTGGGTTGCAATGTTGTGGTGTGACTAATATTACCTTCAACACCAACAAATGTTAAAAAAAAATAGTTTACATAGAGAAAAAATATTTTTTGCTAAATGACGATATTATTAATGTTCTAGTCACAGTCATTATCTGGAGAGTTTGTCAAACTGGTACAGAATGGGCTAGATTAGTTGTCAACTCAGGAGCAAATAAGATTTTTAAAAGACTCAATAAAGTCCAGTGATTAATTGCTATATATTCTGATTCATGCCTATCCCATTTTATCTAATTTAATAAAAGTCTAAAATGATGATTAATCCTTTCACATCAGCAGTTGCTGGTACATCCATTACATGTCCAATCTAAATTCCTCTGCCAAGGAGTTAACTACTATTTTGAACTTGGTGTGAAAAATATCATTATAAATTTCATTAACCTGATCATCAAATTTAAAAAAGTCAACTCGTAAAATCCATTACTACATATCATGCATCGAAGATTAAAAACTGGTCCTTAGTGGGCAGGAATAGCCAGGATTTAATTCCCACAGCATATGTTTAAAGTGCTCATACGACATTATTGTATCTGTAATTATCAGAATTTTATGTTTATTAACCCAAGCAAATTAAGAATCTTGTTTTGCGTAGAATTTAGCATGCATGTTGAATTGACCATTAATTCAGAGCTTATCAATGTATATTTATTTACCACAAATGCAAAGATACTTGTTTAAGATATTGTAATCCTTTAGCTTTTAGAGGATTGCCTTCCTTTAATTTTTCCTTCTTTAACACAATAATTTATTTTTTCAGTGCTTTCAGTTGGGTGTTTTGGTGTTGATCCCCATGGGTGACCGTGGTACAAATTTTACTTCTAGTAGTCCTTCTGTGGGAAATTTGGAGTATTTCAAATTAGCACTATGTCTCAACCTATAAGCTCTCTAACTATAACTGTGTCTTCCTCTGCACTAAGGTGGTTTTCCCATCCATGGTTAGATCTGAGAGACAGCTCTCCAGAGACAGCTCTATGGTAAACGTGCCTCAGCCCAGAAATACCCACAAAGCCTCGCAGATTCAGGATGGGTTTTTCATTTATTTTTGGGAGGCTTGCTCAAGTTTGAAATTCACTAAATGCATGAAAAACAATGGGAAGAACTCAGAGAAGCTGAATTCCCCCATCCTGGTGCTGGGGCAAGGCACAGAGTATCAGCAGTTTCCTTAGGAAACACCAGCCCCAGCCTGGCCAGCGCCCCAGCAAACCCTGCCTAAGCTGTGCCCAAGGGGTAAGTGCTTTTAGAGTAGTGTATGGAATGCACAGAAAAAAACAGAAGGTAGCTGGGACAGACAGCTGTTCTCTGGTTTGTTTTTCACTCGTGGCTGCAAGCTGCAGACCCATTGTTGGCTCCCGGCAGAAGGATGAAAGTCACAGGGTATGAGAAAATAGTGGGGGGTTTGCCAAACCAAAACCATCACTATTTTACTATTTTCTTTATTGGCACAAATGTGAAAATACACCTCCCTTCTGAAAGAGGTTTCTGACTGCAGGATCTGCTGGGGCTGCAGCTGTGAAATGGAGGCACGGCAGGTGCTGGATGGCGATGCCCCCGTGAGCCGCGGCTGCGGCTCTGCCGGCTGCGCTTGGCACAGCCTGAGGCCGAGGTGCTGCAGCCTGGCACAGCTGTCATTACGTGCTGCAGGGAGCTGTGCAGCTTCACAGCTTGGTGTAGTTTCACCTTACACAGCCCTCCTTGGCCTGTCCTAATGGCTTTGCCCAGCTACCTTACCCCTGCTCAGGTGTTCTGCAGAAACAGCATTCCGTGTTGCAAAACATTTCTTCATGGGAAGGGTTGCCAAACATTGGAACTGCCCACGGAAGTAGTGGGATTGCCGTACCTGGAGGTGATATAAGAGGGGTGTAGATGTGGCACCTAGGGACATGGTTTTCTCATGGACTCAGCAGTGCTAGGTAGGACTTGATGATCTTAGAGGTCTTTTCCAGCCTCTATGATAATACAATTCCATAAAAAAATATTAAATTAGAAAGAGTGGAAAGGCCCTTTTTTATCTACAGTATATCTACTTGGTGGAGCATGCTTTTCTCCCTCCATTTGCAGACAACTAGCATCCTTATTTCAATAGCTAGTCGTGCAGTGCAAAAGTGTTTCAAAATAGCCAGATGAATCATCAGAGATGTATATCATATATTCAGATTATCAGGTGTTGGACTTGGAAATGCACATTTGCACCATAGTACAGCTTAGGTTCTACTCATAAAATGAAAAAAGGAGAGTACCTAGATTATTTTAGTCTTGGATGGACCAAAATTTATTTCTAAGAGTCACCTTTAAATTAAAAAAAAAATTGTCCATTGCAAGATCCTTGCCTTTTACAAACTTATTCATTGAATTGGCTTTAACTTATCTTTTGACCCTAAATGTTGGAATTAGAGCAGCTTTTTATTCTAGGAAATGGTTTAAATAATCTGTCTGCAGGATTTCACATAAACACCAGCATGAGTAAAAAATCCTCAATAGAGTTTGCAGATGAATGTATGTGGTATAGTAGTGACTCCCAAAAATTTGTCTCTATACTTTATGGGCTGGAATAATACCCAGCTATATTTCATAGGATCCTTCCTATAAAATTTTGTAACTTGCATCAGTTTATGAACATAATAGAGACTTGTTTTCTTAACTTTGTGGAAGAGTTCATACTAATTATCTCCTGTGGAAAAAGACAAGCAATGCTACGTTCAACAGTTCACATTCCACTGAAAAATTTCAGGTATCATTAGTTGGCTTTTGGTGTGTGTCCATTGCAGGAAAATATTGCAGTATTTTCTCTTGAGATGCTTTCAGTAAATAGCATTTGGCTTGAATTGGCTTGAATGCTGAAGCACCTCACAACAGAAGTCATCTGTAATAAAATTTTTCACCAGTATATCTGAATCTTCCAAGTACCCAGTCATTTATTTTTTATTAAACCTCAAATACTGGTATCAGTTACAGGATTTTCATAATTAGCACATTTAGTTTGGTAGCAAACTACACTACCATCAGAAGACAACATGGTAAATATGTGGTTAGTAGGGGGGAAGAAAGTTTGAGAGATGGTTAAATGACATACTGTGTGAAGGTTTTGCTGGAAGGGGAGGAGAATGTGGGAAGGAAGAGATGGAGAGACCAAACATGAGACCCCACCAGCTAAATTGCTGAACCTGGAGAATATGAGGTGTGTTTGTAGTGTAGCTCAGTCATTAAATAATGCACAAGGGTTTATCTCATATGGCCAGTTGCAGCACTCGCCTGGTAGTCAAAGGATGAAATAAATATCCAATGTGTAAACCTAAGCATATGTAAAACAGGTAAACACAGGGTAGCCTTGAACAGAGTTTCTCATTCTTTAGGTATGTGTAGGTGTGGATAAAGTCTTACATATGCAGAAACTGTTAAAACCCAAATTATTTAGCTAACTCCTAAGTAACAGACTGGCAAAAAAAAAAATCTGGTTCAACTGATTTCACTATGAGTAAGGGGAGAAAGAAGGTTCTTCTTTTTTTCCCCGTTTCCTCTAGTTATAAAAATTACAGTGATTACACATCATAAAGCCTATCTGTAATAAAACGCATCAGCTGGCCAAGGTTTTCATCGCTCACTCAATAATCCATTAATACAGCAACGCTGCCCAGGCATCTTTATAATACCAACTCGGAGGTAATTTTAATCAGCTAGACCAGCTGGTATTTAACAGCAGCTGCTGGAGACGCCACAAATATACTCAATAGCTGACATCTTTATTTGCAGTTTTTCAAGGGGAGAAGAGATCCTCCTGTGGTTACTTATATTAAGCTTCTTTTTTTTTTTTTTTTTTTAAATAAGTATTGGTACCGGAGGGTAATACCTGAATGAAAGCAGGAACGGAGCTAATGCAAAAAATAAAAAATACATTCTTGGAGTCAGAGGGCTTTTTCATGAAGTCCTCCTCATAAATGAACAAAAAAATAAAGCATGGATGCCAGCTTTGTTGGAGTTTAGAACCTTTTCCTGGTACATTTACACTAATCTCAGACATGGCTTGCGGCATAAAATGTACTCTGCAGTGCTGCATCGCCCTATCTTACTGGAGCTTTCATGTCTCTCCACGATATAAATATGTGATAAATAGTGCTCTTGGTAGGAAAAAAGTGATGCTTGCTCACATGTGTTCAATTTTAACTGACATGTACTTCTTTTGTCCTCAGTTTTGGCTTAGAGCATCTGCATGCTGCAGTATAAATGTATATATCTATGCTTAAAGACACGGGTGTTTGTGTATAAATAATATACAATATGTTTATTTGTACTTCTCATCTCTTATAAGGCTAGAGATGAAATCAGCAACTGAATAAAGCACCGCTCTCTGCAGCAGTAAATGTGGAATACTATTTCACATTGGATTTGGGGGGGGGGGGGGGAACAAGCAGAGGCAACACAAAGTTAACAGTCACAAACACATTATAAATAAAAATTTAATTACACTTGGGGGAGCTTGGCTTACAAAGCTCACAAATCCATAATGGAGCTTGCTGGTAATAAAGGCCTGCTCTGTTTGTTAAACTCCAATATTCCTGTCCTCTGTATCACTTCTTTTATATAAAACTTCAGTTTCTGCATTGATTACCAATTGCAAAAAAGACTGACTTCACTGGTAAACAGATTTTTTTCTGTCAGATACCAAATGCCATATTTCTTTATTAAGAAAATAGTTATGACTCCTAGGTAGGGCAGGGGAGGTGCCATGAGAAGTGTAAGTATATCTATTTTTGTTGACTATTTATAATATGTCATAGATTAGTTATATCATGGATGTGATCTGTGTTTATTATGAATTTGAGTTTCTGGAAAAAGGCTTTTGTTAATTTATGAACAAGTTCTGAGGTAGAAGGTTCTCTGTAATGAAGATTTCAATAAATGCTTAAATGAATAGTTTAAATGAATATGAACATTGAAGAAAACACAGTACTATTGAGCTGGTGTGTTTCTAGGACAATAGCAGTAAAAACAGTACATGGTCTTCATTTTTCTTCTTTCTTTAATTTCAAAATCTCATGTTGAAAAAAGTTGATAGTGTGAAGGAACAAACCTGAGCACCTAGATATAAATCCCTAAACAAATTTGGGGCTATAGTAGTCATTTGCAGGTACTCATTTGTTAGTCCCAGTGAGTTTCCTCTCTGTAGTCAAATATGGATCTGTCTGAGACTGTGATTGACTACTGCAAATTAAAATCCAGTGACAGAATGGATTACTGAGGTTGCAGTTTGACTAAAAAATACTTAGCAAGCATGTTTTCTCTTATTTGTAGTGAAAACATTCTGTTGAAATTTGTTTAGTATGTTTGACAACAGACAGTTTGATATATTGCTGGGCACAGCAGTAGGTTGGACTTGAGTAGTATTAGCTTTCACTGTTTTGATTAATTGTAATTGTTTCAATGAAAAGGCATGTTTTACGTGCAACTCATAGTTCTGGAAAACAGAAGTCAACTTGCAAGATCTGTAATTACTGTTCTGAGTTAGCATATAAAAAAGCTTGGAGAACATGCAGGCAAATCACAGTAGGGTTTTTTTGTATGTCTGTTTATTTTGTATGGGATTGCATTTTGTAGCTTTTGTACACTGTTCCTTGTCTGAGGAAATAAATCTTAGGTTTTATCTCTTCTTCTATGCTGCAGTGTGCTTTTAGATATATTTCGGAGTTCTACATTGTAGTTTCAATCTTGGTATGGTGAAATTTTTAGTGTTTTCCATCATCAGTAACAACAACAACAACAACAAAAGGTCAACCTGGAGACTCCCATCTCCTCCCATCCCCACACATTCCTGAAGGGAAGGAAAATGCATCTGTTTATGTTTAAATTCTGTTTTCTCTACTTAGAAAAAGACTGCCTTTTCCCACTCTCAGAATGAATTTTCTAGTTTTCCTAAGATACTTATTTTTTTCCTTTTTTAAAAATAAATATTTTATTTTCAGTGTATCGTCAGTAAAGGGAAAAATAGATGATTATTTTTGTATTTAGGTAAAAAAAAAAAAATTCAATGATATGTTTAGATGTAAGCCAATACCAGCATAGTAAAGGATGTCAACTATTATTACTAATACCATCTTTCATTTATATAGTGCTTTCATCCTAAAAGATTGTGGTTGCTGGAAAATGTAGATTTAAGCCAAAAACACAATTAAAAATATATCTCCTTGTCCTAGCATGTTAGCTTCGAAGTATTGTTTGTCAGTTCAACAGACAGTATCAAAATATCTTTATTCTGCTTTGCAGATGCAAAAATGCACCATGAACTGAATATGCTGAAAGTACTGTTAAACCATCTCTAGAAGGAGAGAAAATTGGTTTTATAGGTTCCTCATTTTATGACATGCTTTCTTCTCAGATTTTAATATTTTGCAACATGTTCTGAAAGGAGAAATGAATAGATAGTGGTTTTCTATATCTGAAACATGTAGGGGCATCACAACCTACCTGAATTGTTCCCTAGACAGTATTAAAAAGAAAGCAGTAATATCTAAATTGTGGAGGGAGGCAACTAGGTTTCTAAGTGTGGTGCCAATGTTTGTAGTCAACAATGAGACATAAAAAAAATTGTAGCCCATGTTGATAGCAGCAGGGTTTGAGGTTTGTGTTATTAGAGCTTGCCTAAAAGTATTAACACACAACTCATGTATAGCCTTCATATAAACTATGTTCTATTATATATTTTGGGGGAAAATAAAAATCTGTAAAGCATGAAATTGTGTTGTTACAAAACGATTATTTCTAAAAGTGAATTATCTCGTCTCATAGTAGTACTAGCTTGGATTGCTATGTTAGATGTCAGGTGGTTTATTTCTGAGCAAAATACAAATTAATAAGTGTACATTTTAATACTTACCTAAACCAGTGACAAGAAAATAAATACTACTTTTTATTTACCTTGCAGTTAACAACCATGTGTCATTGCAGCATCTTTTATGGAAAGGAACTTTATTTAAGTAGCATAAACTTGTTGGATGGGCTTCAATTAAATGATGATTTGTTAATGCAAATGTGTAGCGAATGACTGGTAGTACATCTGTCTCTTCATCCATAGGCCATTACTGTGCAGCATTAGCACATGATTGTAAAAAACTGGAAATCATTATATGCAGGTAGTACATATTCAATCAATTCTGACCTTATGTCTCTGACGAAATAAAAAAAAAAGGATGCAATTTAAATGATATTTAATCTGAACAAAAAAAAAGGGGGGGAGAGAATCTTTGAATATCGACGATTCAAGCTGTTAGATGATGTGAGGTGACTGCTGTTTGGAATTGATTGTTATTGGTGGCCCCAGTGGGGAACAGCCAGCACATTAATCCTCTCTTACTCCTCCCTCATGCTCCTCCAATCCAAATAGTATTTTTGTTTATATTAGGAAATAAATACTGTTCTGTTTATCTTAAAATTCCTTCTTTTTTTTTTTTTACACCTCTTTTGGAGATTGAGAGGAAAAAGCTATGTATTGATGACCAATGTTAGCCAGCTAAGCAGGCAGTGACAATTAATACAACAAAAAATCGTACAATTAGCTTCAGTTCCATAAGTGTCTAATGAGCCATTTGTCAGTCTTTTGGTGAAATAAACTACTCTATCTTAATTCTCCACTCTTGCAGCAAATAAATAGAAGTTATTAAATACCCAGGCACCAATAAAATCTAATTTATTTTTGCAGGGCATGGCAGAACTCCTTACATATATAAAATGAGCAAGTTATTTACAAACAACTTGTAATACTAATATAAAAATATAAAAAAGAATTTCAATGCTAACTGTTTTCATTCTGCACTAGGTATGTTTTCTTCCTGATTTGTTTAATCATTTAAATATATAATTACTCCTAAAGGCATATGAGTTGAAATGACTTTTCCTGACTTGATTAACTCATAAAGCCAAAATTAACCTTCAGAGAAGAACCTGAGAAATTCCAGAGATTGGCAGTATGCAGCTGAAGTCCCTGCCACTGCTGAGGAGGACAACATGCACATTTCCAGCTGGGAACATGTCGCTGCTGATGTTCCCTCCCTGACCCTTCTGGCCTTGTTAGTGTCACAACCACCTTTCCACAAAAAAAGGCACGGCAGCAATTGCTGTTCAGGTGCTGTTGGGCTGGGTGGAGGTGGAGCCGAGAGCTGGTCTGCCAGCAGCTCCTCATCAGCCACTTGTGACCAGCGGTAGCCACCAGATCTACTCGAGCTCCAGGCAGTGCCAGACCTCAGCAGAGGTGGGCAGGGAGGGAGTGGGATGTCTAGTCTGAGGGATCCAAGGAAGGCTTTCTGCAGAACCTTTAACTGTGCAGAGCAAGGCTGTTCTGCTTTCCTTTCCCATTCAAGCAGACTCTTTGTAATGTAAGCTGATGAAAATATTTCAGACCACCTGACTTCTTCCTCACTCTTCATTTTAACAAAAGTTTGAATATGTCTCTGGTTCACTTTTGTGATGTATATCTGGCCATCTGTCTTACCAGGCTGGTTTTCAAGCTGACAGTAACTTGGTATTTTTAAAAAAAGACAAAAAGAAGACAGGACGGAGCATGATGTGTGGACAGAGCCAAGTTGCTAGGTCTCAGAGTAGAAGAGAATATTTGAAATGACAGAAGACACAAAAGAGGCAACCCTTACTAAAGAAGCTAGAGTAGTGGGATGGCAGAGCTGCTGGTAGGTGCATTTTGAGGACAAAGTGAGTAGAGGGTATTCGTGTGAATGAGGAAAGGGCTTCCTTTACTGAACTTGAAGAAAACCTGAAATTTCTTTTGTCAGTCTGAATTACCTGTTCAGAAGAGTGCCCTGCCAGTTCCATTGTTTCCAAGGGGAAAGATGTTGCACAGAAGAAAGCAACTCTGTTTGGAAAGCCAAAAAACTAATCTGGGAATTCTACAGAGTGTTTCAAAGCAAGCTGCAGCATTTCGTTATAATGGTCATTTCAAGATGGTAGTTCTTTATGGTTGTCCATAACAAGCCAAGTTCAGACAAATGTTGAGCAAAAAGAATCATGATTAATGTATTCTTAGGAAATCGTGGGCAGTTTCAATTCGAACAGATCCTAAATTAGTAATAGAAACCCTCGGTGTAAAGCTGGCACAAACCATTCAAGAATTTGAGTGTAAGTGGGAAAACAGCTTTTTAGGAGATCAGTGAAATAATTGAAGAGGTTAATGTACAAGAGGAGTGGAAGAAAGTTGTCTTTGAGGAAAATAAAATGTTTAAGTTGTAATTTATAGAGGAGATTTAGTAGATCTTTTGTATCCTCAAATAGTTTTGAGCTAATTCTGATCATACTTTCAGATGAAAAAGTGAAACTCTCTTGTTGCATTTTGCTGGGTTTAATCATACTGTTTCAAAGTCCTTTGGGACTTCTAGTCCTCATGGAAGGACTTCATTTACTTCTAGTTTCCTCTTGAAATGACTACACTCAGAAAAAAAAATATTTAATCCCAGTTCTTGTTGTGTTGGTAATTCTTCTGAGTGGTACCATCACACTGTGATTGAATGTGTTTGCTTGGCATTCAGGTATCATGAGGACTGCACTAGCTGTTTGCACACACACAAAGTGGATTCAAGCTTTTTGCTTTACATTTCAGTTGACTTTTGAAGGTTTTCTTTTCAGAGTATTCACCTTCAATTTTGAAAGACTGTAATATGCTCTCCTAAGCAACACAGATACATTGAGGGTAACACATTTACTGCACTGTGGTTTTCCTTAAAATTGTTGTTACAAAATTTTATCCTTTCCCTAATTCCCTCACAGTATATAGATTACCGCTGTAGCCTTTGCAGGTGGCCACTGGAAAGATTTTTTTTATTATGCTTGCCATATATTTTATAATATTTGCCATAGCAAATAATGTACTTAAGGTCCAAATTCAAGATCTGTTACGAACAACTGTTTTCTATGTTCCTTCACTCCAAGTCATCTCCTTTGAACTCTTTTGTTCTTAACTCAAACTTTAAAGGAAAGCTGCTATTCATTAGAAGAATAGCAGGCAACTGTACCCATAATTACAGACACAACTAAATGGTTAAATATATGGATGTTCTAGAAGTATTTTGTTTTTGTATTTTTATAACAAGCAAATTCTGCCAATACTCAGTCCTTGAATAGAGGAATGCTCACATTACTCTTCTGAAGACTTAAAATTTGCAGCTTATTGGCATTTAAAAAAATGAAGACTGGAGTATTCTGAGAATTTTTGAAGGGGCTAAAATCCTCAAAAACAGTTACCATTCCAAATACAGTTTTATGTTATAAATCATGTCTAGGTGGCAATATTAGTGATGTCTGTCCATCCAGCCAGATGAGGCATAACTGTTAAAACACAGGCTGACAGAAGAAGACAGACAGAGCAGAAGAAAAGGGCACTGTGTTTTTTGCTTGACAAAAAAGTTTGATGAAAGGGTGAAAGCGAAAAACATCTTGGAGCCACCAAATTGATGAGCTGTGTAAAAGACAAATGGTGTCTGGTTACCTGTGTTTGAAGAGGAGATGAGAAAGTGTCAATGCTATTGTGCAGGTAACAGTAAGACCGCTCCTGAAATGCCATATATATTTTTGAGAAATAATATTAAAAAGAAATTTCAGATCATCATCATTTGTCAAACAGGGTCAACATCTTGTCAATAGAAGTTTGTCAGGGAATAAACATAAGATAAGAAAGGGAGTGAGCTAAAGTTGAGCAATGTTGTCAAAAGCAAAATGATCCAAAATGGCCTCAAATTTATGTATTGAATATCAGAAGGTTTCAAGGGGGATATAGTTCTTGCTACCTGTTGTAGAAGCAACATTCTGGAGCTGTGTAATGAGAAGCATAAGGACAAGAAACATCAGTTGAAGGTGAGTCTTAATAAAAGCAAACCTGTCATACATTGATTCTAATCACAGGGAAGTCAAGTAAAGGAGATGTGTCTGTCTTTTAGGCCTAAAAGAATCTTCTGTGGATTTTATAACCTGTATTAATTCCTAACCATGGAATGTCCAGTGTTAATCCAGATGGAGCATTTTCAATAGGCAGGTTTTTCAAAGGCTCCTAATGTTTTTACATGCTTATGCATTTGCTTATTGGTGAGTCATTTTTAAAGATAAAACGTGGTCTTCATTGGTTATTTGTAAAACTTTCTCTTAAAGATGTTACTGCTGGTTTTTGTCCCTAGAAAACTCCTTCAGCTGCGTATGATTCCTTTGGGGAAAACTGCAGTTTTTCCACTCTAAATGATAAGATTACATTTATTATTTGCACTTAATTCAGAAATAGGCAGTGTGAAGTGCTTATTTCCGAGAATCCCCACAGTATTTGGTAGCTTTTTGTGTTTTCTTTTCCATAAGCAATAAAGTTATAATGGGGTTACAAGATCACACTGAATCTGTGCTAAGGCATCTGCTAAAACTTTGTAGCAGAGCCTAATAAAGTCCTGCCCCATTTGTGACATACCAAATCACATTCTCCTTGCTGGTCTGACAACCACAGCTCTTAAACAGCTGCTGGGATAATTTGCATAAAGGAGATTGTAAATGTCTCATCAGAACGCATGCAGCGCAATTCACCCCAAAACCACTGCCTGAACACCAGGAAAAGAAGATTGTAGTCATAAAAATTGTGGCTCTCATGATTTCAGATTATGGTCTCCACAGTCTTACAGCTTTTGCAAATACCAAGCTTTTGTGGCAAAAAAAAAAAAAAGAAAAAAAGAAGAAGAAAAAAAGGAAAGTTTCATTTACCGATACAGAACAATACAAACAGATGCAGTGTTGCTGTTTTGATTCAGTCTAGCAGAAAATTGACTTCAACAGCTAAGGTTCATCATGACCCCTCGTCAGTTCTTCACCCCAATGATAAATGAATTGATCCAATTGAAAGCATTTAGAATAACATTAGTAAAACCAAATCAGTTTTATGGTAGTGATAGGAAAACAAAGAAAATGCAAAGTAAAGTTAATGCAATACAGAGGATTCAATAAAGAATACAAAATGCAGAAGTTAATACAATATGTTAATTGTCTGCATGCATCTGCTATGTTTTGTGATGCATATTTTAATAGAAATTAGCGTTAAAATTATGCATCTTTTTAATAGAAATCAGAGCTAAAGGAGATATACATGCAGAACTAGGATTTCACAGTGTGACAGGAATTAGGTGTATGCATTTCCTGAGTTTTAACTATGTAACTTCAAATTTTCTCTTTGAAACATCATTCTTCTTTTCCTTGAATGAATTATGCTGGAGCAGTTTGGCATGGCAGTGAAGCTCCATGTTACAACTAGACAATAAAGAAGTCATTAAGCTCCACAAAGTTAGTATCTGTGTATCAGCTAGAGGTTCTGCAGGTTCATTGAACCTGTACTTAGCCCAATTTGTAGTGCAGGTTGAGGCTATTTGCCTGGTGCTTCCTTGGTTAAAAACACTTGCTCTGGCCTCAGTTCACAGAAACACGTCATGATTGCAGCTACACCAGTCACAGCTGCATCATCATCAGTAAGGACAGAATTGCTAATAGCTATGGGACATGTTGTTCTAAGATAGTCATCCTCCTTCCACTCCCAAGTTTTAATCATCCATGACACACAAATTTATTAGCACCCAAGTCACCTATATCCTTGCCATTAGTAGTTTACGTACGGTCTCCGTAAATCTGCATTTGACACAGTTAATAATTTTGCATATGTGCTATCAGTTGTGGAATGGCACAACTGACAGTAATCAGTTCAATCAATGCCTTTGAGTTTTAATACTCACATTTAGCAACATTAAATTGAAGGGAATTTGGAGTCAAAAGGTTATACTAGAGGCATAACCTCCAAAATCTCAAAAATTGTATGCACTGTTTTGCTTTCTGTAAATTCCAACTGCTTTAAAAGAAGTTTGTCAAATCATTTCAAAGTTTGGTTTGTCCCTTTGTATAGTAGGATGCCTACTTTCAAGGCAGTGATGATAAATCAGTAGTTTCAGTGAAAGTTCAGTAACCGGCCAGTGAATATGAGAAGTATCTGATACCTGTGGAATAGAGGTTTGTGGGTAGAGAAGTCAAGTGGTGAGCTGATTTTGACTAGGCATAGTAGAGGAGCACTTTACAGATTTTGAAGTATAAGGCTTAGAGAAAGTACAGTGGGAATAAAACTGGTGTCTGTTTTTAAAAACGTATTTCTTATATCCAAACTTAATTTCTCTAAAATAAAATCTCTACATCTGGCCAGTCAGCCTTCAAAGCCAGTAGAATTGAGGCTAATACTGTGCACTATCCTTACCTCAGATATTTAGCTTGTTTCTTTCTTGACGTGTCTGTGTAAAATCTGTATCTCTGACAGACACATTTAAATCAAAATTGGGCCATTTTGTTGTTTTCTAATACTGATAGGATAGCTGATAAATACGTATTACCCTCACTAATTTAGACTGTGCTAAGAAAAGAATATCCTTTACATTAGTGAATCTCACCCTTTGGGTTTGATGTGTGTAAACTCCATCATTTTATATGTTATGGTATTCATGATAAGATTATTCACAATTGTTTTATCACAGTAGTAAAATACTGCTTTTTAATATAAGAATTTCTCTGATATGGTTTTAATGCATAGCACTTGATGAACGTTATTATGCTTATCTTCCATAAAGAGAGAATAATTATATGGGACAATAATTTGCCTATGGCTGTGCTTCCCAGTTCCTAAATTGGTGCTTTATCCTGTGGGTTACATTTGCTTTCATAGGATGGAAGTATTTTCAGTTCTTTTGTTCTCCATACTGTAATCCTTACTGTCCTCACCAAATGCTTTTCTAAAGTTCATGCTGGATTTAAAGTCATTTATTACTAATGATTGGACAGAATCAAAACAAACTCCCAAGACTCCACAAATTCTCAGAAAGCCAAGCTCAAGTGTGAGATTATATGTATTTTCTGAAGATAATTTTCTGCAGACAATGTAACAGAGAATTTGGATCTGATTACTCCAATCATTTCTGTGGTACAAGTACTTCCCTCAATTACAAGTGAGGTCTTAGGGTGTAAACCTCTTTGAACCTGTGTGTATAAACCTCCGACTTGGAGCTTCTAACACAAAAAAAAAAAAGTAAAAGATAATGCTGCAAGGATAGCCTCCATTTTCAGTCTCTGATCCAAGTCAGAGCTGTTGCTCAATCAGCCTGGTTTGGGCATCAAAAGCTTGCAAAACTCTCTGTGAACAGATCCTTTGGAGACCATGCCAGTTCTGTGTGAAAGTAAATGCCATAAATTATTGGTATCCTGAACAGTGACCTTTCAAAAGCAGGCAAGGAATCACATATCTAAGATTGTGGAATACCAGCCAAGACAGTAGGAAAGTTTATCATAATCATTGGCAAGTCTTTTCACAGCATGGTTCAGCTGGCAGAGATAGATGCCACCTCCTCAAAGTATGCATTCTACCTGTCACAGCCAACTAAATGCTCAATAGCATAATTACCTCAAATAAAATACCTCCTACATCCCAAACAACCATAAGCAATGACTGAGTCAGGATGTGCCTCAAGAAGTTATTGAGGTTATCACAAACCAGAGTGATCTGTTTTAAGGGCTACTCTGTTCCCACAAGATGAAGAGAATATTTCAGTCCCTCTGGCAGGAGGTTTTCAGTGCTAGGTGCCATGCTGCCATGGTTTAACAGGCAAATTATTTGGCTCCACTAGCCCAGATGCAACACCAGATCTGTTTCTGGCTTCTTAACCCCCCAGGTACACTGTGACTTCGTTCTGCTGCATCATGGACAAGTATGGTCAGATAAATCAGCCTTTAGAGACAGCTATCCTGCAGCCCTCCCTTTTCATGCCTCCCCTTAGGGATCATTTATCCTGTATCTGATCACATCTTTGCCCACATCTCACTTTCTCCAAAACCCAAGGAGCAGCCTGCAGAAGAGCCTATCTGTATTCCTGGAAATGCTTCTTTCACTTCTAGCCCATCAGACTGACGCTCTCCCCATCTACATTTTCTAGTCATAGGAAATGCCAGAGAATTGGGATTCAGGTCCTTTTGCAGTTGCCTGAAAACAATCATGTAATGTCCATTGTGTCCCTCTCACATTAGCTTTGGAAGGTCAGAGGTTCAGAAAAAGATTCTTCTCTTCAGAAGGAAGTTAAAATACAGTTTTAAGGAAACAGATCAAACCATATATTGAAGTCAACAGAATTCAAATTAGCATCATTTTACAATACATATAATTTCAAATGTAGAAGTGTGCAAAAGATTTTCTGCCAGAGTCAGAGAGGGATTTTCAGTTCCACCTTTTTACCCTGAATTTTCTGAGAAGCATACCCAAACTTGAATTTTTTGCTGTAGAAATGCTTCTGTTTGGCAAAAAGCAAATAATAAAAAGCAATTTTTTCATTTCTGAAATTAAGCACCTGTTTGAGTAGGAGAGCTGTAAAACCTGCTGTATTTTTCATTGTCATGGGTTTTGGTCTGTATATAACAATAAGTTAATATAAAACAGTTAATTAGCAAAAAAAAAATTGGATCTAGGACTTCCAGCCAAATTTACAGTGCCAGAAATAATCACAAATCCACATATACTTAGTAGAAAGTTTCTGAAAATACTTAATGCTGCCTAAATAAGATAGAAATGGAAAACAAACATCCTCCACTATCTCTCTGCAGTATTGGCTATAGCTGGGACACAAGAGTTGTTTAAAGTGTGTGGAGCTGTGGCACCTGTACTCGGGGTGCTCATATGGCCAGTCACAAACATGTGTGGCAATGAATGTTTGTCCTGCTCTCAGGACAGCCCAAACTCTCACTTTCCCTATCTCAGGTTGTTTTGCTGCACATTCCAAAATCTCTCCCTAGGACAGAGCTTCTTCCTAGCATAGAGCTTTGGCGGACAACGACTTTGGCCAAGGAGGAATGATTAAGGCCTCGTCTGATCTGTCAGAATTTCAGGCATAGGTCTGAGTTGACATTGCTTTGGATAGCACCATTTTTAACTCTTTTATCTTTCCAGTTTGCTCTAAATATTGAGTAACAGTACTAGCACATTCAACTAAACTGTGTCAAAAATCTGTGGTTTGTTAACAAGTAGAAAACATCATCTTAACCATCAGACTCTTTAGTCTCAGTCTCAGTGTAATCACAAATGTATTTTTGTAATGGCCTGTGAAATAGAAAGCAGATTTCCATCTTGGCAAAGACAAGAGCATATCCTATGAGATCTGCAGTTCTATTCCCTCTGTAATGATACATCTCCAACTACAGGGTCTTCTCTCCCAGAATCCATGTGGTGTCCGGGAGTGGAGTTCTGCAGACACCTGTGGGGAGAGCAGTCAGTTCAGCTCTGAGCGAGGGCACAGGCTGCTGCTTTCACCTCCTGCCAGCATCCACTGTGGATAAGGAGGTAGCTAAATCCTTGGCACTGGCATGGGGCAGAGCCCAGTGTCCAAACTACCCCTTAGGTTATATGACTTGGTCTCCACAGCTTCTATGGAAAAAATCCCCACTGGTACTTTGTTGCCAGCTGAATTCTCTATTACTTTTTGTGTATCCTTCATCTCTTCTTTCTTTCCTGCACAGTATTTATTTCTCTTCTTGTTTTCCTGTTTTAATTATTTACCTCCTTTATACCCAAACCCCCTCACATATGAATGTCTATGTGCGCAGATGGGATTTCTAGGACAGTCAGTATATAATTTTCCACAAACACTGTTATTTTAAAACAAACTCAATCATCTCAATCAAAGGGGCAGAAATGGAAAAAATATTTTAGGGTTTTTTTTTTTTCAGTTTGAAAACTAGCTCTCTGTTAAAGTTTGTACATCTGATGAGAAGCTGATCCATTCCCTCTCTTTTGCCAATAACTTTATTTTGATTATATAGCCCTATTAGTAGTGAGGTGTGCACATCGTTCCTACGTGGACATTTGTCAGCAAGCTTTATGCCCAGATGTCTTGTAAATTAAATTCTTGTCATTAAATAATGAGTTAAATTTAGTTTAAAATATTACACCTGCTCAAAGTCCTCTGTCTATTTTTATTCCTTTGCAATTACTTTTATGGTTTTAAACGATGTCTCTGTCTCCTCACATTGTGTGAAAGTTCCATACAGATGGAAGATGCTGACTATAAAAGGAAAGCTACTGATAGGGTAGAGGTATTGGAAAAATAGGAAAATAGCGATTCTTATTGTTCTTTTTAACAGTAGCTGGTGAATTTCTACAATACTGTGGTTTTTCTTAAAGTTCTGTGCTACTTTAAAAACTTCTTTCATAGTGTAATTTTATTGTTATTTCCAGGAACTGTGGTTATTGCTTCTTCCTCTCAAGTCTGAAATATGTAAGCATGCTTTCATCAGCTGTCTGTATGGCATCCTTGTGCAGGAAGATGCTAATTCTTGAGTGATTCCTACTCCTTTTAATAGGGACTAACTTTTTGATACCTAACTGTGGACAACTAGACAAGTTTGGAGTTGTCTTTGATTGCAAACAATTTGATTTTGACTGATGGGCTGACAGAAACACATTTGCAGTAGCTGATCTGCAAGAAATGTTGGAAAAGCGGTGAGCCTGCTGCTGTGCTTCCAGGAGGAAAGCAAGGCAGCCCTCCGTTATTAATGAATTTTTTCAAGCTTCCACTTCTCTTAGAGACGCTCTTATAGAAATGAGCAGTTATTCTCATAAAATAAAGGGAAGGATACTTAGAATAAGCATTGTTTTGTGTTTTAGAAAGGTGGCTCATAAAAATTGTCAGCTTACTTAGCTGTCGGTTCAGCTGACCAACCTGACAGAAGTGCTGCCCTGTGGTCCCTCTGCTTGGAGAGATACATTTCAAGCACATGGTAATATGTAACTCATAGGTGTATAAAGTCATAATAGAGCATTTCATCACATCTAAATAAGGGTAGGTGCATGCTGTCTGAACTGTTAACCACTGAAAACATTGAACACAAGACATTTGACACTAATTTTACTGGTCAAATACTCCCCTGAAAGAAGTCTGCCCTGACAAGCCGCTCACAAGGCGCCTTTTGCAGAAGGAGCCTGGCTTGATGGGTCGTGGCATAAGCTACTTGACATTTGTCCCCAGTCAGACCGGATGCCACATGAAAAATTTACTCAGGCACGGGGCTCTCAGGAATAAACATTTCTCTGGTGTTGCTCACCAGGGACTCGGCAAGGTGAGCGGAACTCCAACTTGTCACGGATGCTCTGTTCTGACAAACATAAGTAGATGCTAATGGCTAAATCGTGACAGAATAAAGTCCCACAACCATATGGCTAATTGCCACAACAATATCTTCAGTGTTATTAATCAAGTTTTCATAGTGTGCCATGATAATTGGAATAATTAGAAACAGCCTAGGCATTGCTTGCCTCTGCCGCACAGACTGCAGACAGGGACCTGGAACAACCACAATTGCACTTTCTCTGCAGCGTTGTTTAGTGCTTTCCTTTCCGGCAAATACTGTGGTTAATTAATGAATTAGCTGTTTGCCACCAGAGTGTTTTATTGCTAGCAGGGCTTCTTCAGGGGCACATAGGTAACTAAATGAGACCACTAAGCCCTTGTGCATCTCTGAAAAGATGCAGAATTCCCATAAGGCTGCAGCTACACAACACAAAACTTTGCCAGTCAAAGGTACTTTTGTTTCACAGAAGTTGAAGCTTATATCCTTGCACTTAGAGGAAGGATAAAACAAACTGAGAGTGTGTGTTTTTTTGCTTAACAGTTTAAATGAAAACAAGACTCTGGATAACAGTGGTACAATTAACTTACCAAGCAAAAGAAGTTAACTCTTATTTGCCTTACCCTGCTTAGTAATGAAATTGGGCTCCAGACATATATTCTGCCTTGGAACTAAGGTTGTAAGTGAAGTGGTGATTCTAACACTGTTATTTACACTAAGCATCTAAATCATCCTTGTGTGCTACCTATTAGAACAGCCTCCCTCAGTTCTTCCAGGAGTACGACAGTAGGGAGGAAGCACTCGTGTTTCCTCGGTGCATGCATCAACATGTAGTTGACTGGTCAGTAAAACTGGCAGATTGATGATGATGACTCTTTTCACTGGATATATGAAGGCATTTAGCCAGACTAATAGATTGAAATGGACTGCTGCATGTATGGCCTCTGAACAGCTTCTTAATTTAGTTTTAGAGCATGCAATAGATGTAATATTGAATTCAGTGATGATATAAATCTTCTTTCCTCATTTTAAAAAGTAAATAAATTTCTTCTTTGGAGCGGAGATCCACAAAGAGATTTTGCAATACTATATGCTTACTTATAAAGAGTTTTGGAGAAATAAGGCCCCAGTTCAGGCGGTAGGTAGGAATTCTGTCCATTTTTGGTTTATTGCTGTTTAATTTTGACTCTCAAGGGGAAAGTATCAAGTGAGGATTTGCATCTGTTTTGGTATCCTGGTATCTCTACACATTTTTCTTACTAGTTTATTGGTAAGGGTTTTATTTAACTTTCAATCTAGTTTTACCTATGTTCAAATTCAGTGTAATTAGGAGGAATTTTCCAAATTCTAAAATAAGTATTCTGCAAAAGGTATGTTCAATAAGATTTTTTAGAAGTTATTAATCTTCATTACTGATGCCTGTTCGGTTCTTACTATGACTGCCAAATAACAAGGTTTTTATTTTCTTCATATCAAAGTATCACAATTTCAATTTCTTCTGTTGTAAACCCAACTGAAACATTATCACTTTGTAAAGGCCATGTCCTTTTACTTCAGATATGTTTGACATATATTCATGCATTTTTATGAGATAAAGGAGGCAATCTGATATATAATTTAATTATCTTAAAGTTACCAGTTTACTTTATAATTCATATTCTTGGATATATTGCCATCCTTAATTTTACCACATGTTATGACCCACCCCTGAAGGCAAGGGTAACTGAGTTTCCTGGTAATTGATCCCTTGGGGTGGATTAGAGTGAAACAATACTGAATGACTGGCGATTTTTTATATTTTTTTATAGATATATATATAATGCAGGTTTATTTTAGGACAAGTATGTTGCAGTGGAAAGGAGATAGGTAGAAGTTTTGGTTATTATCTATAGAAATTATCTTATACTTCTTATCTGTATAAAAGTATAAAGATATCACTTAAGAAAATATGTGAGGAAAAGATGGAAAAAGGATAATAGTAGATAATGGAGAGAAAAGACATCACCATCCATGGATCCAGCATCTTGTTTGTCCAGGTGATGGTTGCAGCCTTGATCCATCAAGGCTGGGGAAATCCCATGAAACACAGAGTTCAATGGGTTTATTACATTCTGGTTCAGGTGGGAACACCCAGGCACCTCCCTGGGTGAGTTTTACCCTGTCTGTTCCAACACTGGGATCACGTGCAGTGGTCTGGGGAAGGCCCCAGAAATGGGTCCGGGGGCACTTTGGGGTCTTTGATGGGTCATGTCACCCTCTAAGCCATGCCAGATGCCTCTCATGGCAGTGGACCTGAGCCAGGTCTGCCCCCAGGAAGGGATGAACACCCTCAGGCCCAGCTGGGAACACGAGTGGCCTGATCCCTTCCCTGGGAGGGGAGAGTTACAGCTGGCCCAGCTGTGTGAGGGGGGGACTCTGGCAGGACAATCAGCACTATCCCACCTCGGCAGCACCTGCTTCCCACTGGCCTTTTCCCTCATCTGGCTCAAACCCAGCTGGTTGCTAAACCAAGGTCAGTTTTTTGTGGTCATCCTCTGGTGGTGGTGCTCACCCTCCCTGCACCTGGGCTGCTCTTATGCAGATCAGAGCATTCCCAGCACACACCCAAACCTCTCCTCCTTCAGTCCAGGGGTGCAAACCTGGCCTCAGCACAGCCCTGTAGCTTTTCCAGATGGGCAATTGCTTGAGCCATTAACCATCAATGTTTTGGTCTCTGACACCACCCCATGGCTCAAACACTTTGTTATTTCTCTCTTGCTGCTCTTCACTCCAAATCTTCTCCTATGGTGGTGATTTTCACATAGCAGACAGAAGGAGAAAAAAAAAGATGATAAAGAGGGATAGTACATATCATTGCCAAATACAGTGGGATTATGAAAGTGAAAATACACCAGCAGGCATCAGGAGAATATCACAGGGTTTGATTAGGATATCACCAAAGGGGTATCGGGGACAGACAAAGATGATACAGAGACTCCATCATTAGAAGACATGAAAAGACACCTTATTTTTAGAAATCCACAGTTCTTATAGAAACAATGGTGCAGCTAAGACCTGATTGGCCTTTAGGAACCTTCTCTCACGTATTGGTCAAGAAGGGACAACTCCTTCTTGTAAACATCTTTGACAAACAGAGATTGCCTGCCAGGTGCAGAGATTGAGATAATAATTGTTTTAATTCTTTCTCTGAGCTTTCTCACAGCCTCCCAGGAAAATCCTGGAAGAGCTATGTCTCTCTCTGTTCAAATGATACGTGATTTTAGCACCCTGATTTTAGCACATCAGGGTGCTAAAATCATCTGTCTTAATATTAATGGGTTATTAATATTATGAACACAAAGAATTGGAGTGAGTACTTGTACCTTCAAGTAGGCTATCTGTGAGTAAAAAGGTCTCGTGCAAAATCTCATGCAGATACATCCTTCCACCCGGCCCATACTCTGTGGAATAAAAGTGGTAATTCACAATGTAATATTTAGGTTCCATAAGTGGTTAGAGTTTCATGGGAGCTGGTATTCTGTCCATGTCTTGTTTACAGTCCATGGCTGTCCTTCCTTTTGGTCTAGGATGGGGATCTCAGCTCCCCATGTGAAATTTTCTTTCATTAAGATTATTTAGTTGACTGGTTAATATCTCTGAAAAAGGTAGCCAGATTATCATAAATCCAAAGTCTTCTGAGGCAGAAGTGGGAAGGTTAATATATGTTCCTTAATTTGTATGATTCACTCATAAATCTGTGTACTAGCTCCCAGGCTAAATTTGGTCGAATTCACTGATTCCCATTTGATTGAGACAAAATTCTACATCCATAAGAAAGATATTAGAAGCTTTTCCCACACCTTTTTTTTTTGCAGTAAAATGACAAAATAAACTTATAAAAATCAAACTAACAATAAAACTAACAATACATAAAGGGGTCTATCTTATATAATTCTACTAATATTTGCTGTCCCAATAAGTTGCTTGTGATAAAAACACAAAAAAGCCCCTCCAAAAATTAATAAACTGATAATACAAGCACTTATGGGCACATTTAAAAGCTTCATTGGTCCTATGCAGCTTGGTCTCATCCAATAGCAGGTTCCTATTTTTAAAAAAAGAGTCAGTTTGACCAACTACAGACCAATTATTAAAAAGATGGCATGCAGGAAAACCTAAAAATGTCTTTTTTATGAGCTGAATTTTCTGTTACACCAAAAAACACCTGTGATGGAGAAGCAAGATTAGAGAGGGTAAAAACCTAACAGGTTGTATACTCACAACAGACATGTTCTCTTCATGGTTTGAATACAAAGTGTAGCAGCTCCATTCCTGGACACAGGCAGATAGCTTCTTGGCACACCAGAAAAAAATAGCTTGTTTCACATTTCACTACAGGGTAACAGAAAGATGGTTCAATTGTAGATTTCAATATTTTATGGACAGAAAAGACATTTTATTCAATTGTAATAGAGAGGTCTCAAAGATAGATTATAAACTTTGTAATATTTCATCAGTGCTTATTTGTTTACTTTGGAGCTATTAACAAAATTATCTATCTTCCTTTTATTTTAAAATGCACATCATTTTGATTAAGCCTTGTAGAGAAAAATGTACTACCACTATAGAATATTTGACAATATGGATCAACGAAATGTTATAGACTCCTCTTTTAAAGAGAAATTCTACAAAAGGATCGTATCTTTTAAACCTACTGCCTACATCTTGAATCAATGGATAAAGCTATTAGCAAATTTATTTTATCATCTTAAGAACTGTGCTTTAATTGCAACACTGAGAGTTGTTTTTCTAATATAATTTCTCCACTTTAAAACCAAATTTAATCATTGCTGTTTAAAGATGGAAAAGTTGGGGGGGTGGAGTTCCTAATTGCTAATAGCTGATATCAGTAGGAACTTCACTAATTTAGAAGTGCCTCTTTTGTTTCAATAGGCTTATTGCAGCAAACAGTGTTTAAAATCATTCACCTGTAATTATTTTTGTCAAAAAAAAGAAAATGTTTTTGCTACTCTGCAGCAATTTTCAAAACAAAATGCACATACATCATCAGTATTTAGGACTGTAGGTTTTAATTGCACAGAGGCAAAGAACATTAAGGATTCAGTAGGCACACCTTCAGGTTCCTGTATCTTTCTCTTACTATTGCAGATATTGGTCATTATATTTGGGGTTTACAGAGTGTGAAGATGAAGATGAGATGAAGTCTCATACTCTGTGCACTTAAGGGGTATTTATCATTGACTTTAAAGGAGTTTTTTCCAGTATAATGTATCACTCCCCTCTTGTCATTCTGGTTTGTCACCATAATTTTATCAGGCTGATCCTGGGTCTTTAAATCTGAACATTTCCTGAGCTGTCTCAATTTAGTTGTTTCGCAGAAACACAGGCATATTCTTCAGTCTTTTTCCTTTGAATGAAAGCACAGTTCAGACCAGATAACTGCTAAATAAGTCATGATGTAACAGCTAAATTCTTCATTTTGTAACATCTGCATTTTGGCCAAAATGAAAAAACATATGCCTTGGTTTTGATCTGTGATATTTGTTGTCAACTTGACCCACCTTTTAAAAAACTAATAACACATGCCTAGAATTTCTGTTCTTTAAAAAATCAGCAATGACTGAAAGTATGACATCTATTTCATTGTGATCATTCTTCCTGTAGGTAGTTTCTGGAGTACAACATTGTTCTCCACCCTTCACACTAAGGAATGGTCAGTAAATTGTTTTAGTCCAGTAACTCTTGTATTTGCTGCAAACACAGGCTGGCAGTGTCAATACAGTGCTTGAATAGCTGTTAATTACTAAGCCTTTATAAAGTGTTATTTATCTGCAATACGAAAATTGAAGTGCTTTAACTTGTAATGGTTAGGAGGAATGAAAAAGAAACTGAACAGTGTACTTTTCTGCCACTGCAGAGAATTTCTTAAATTGAATGCCACATTCAGTGCAAGTCTCTGATCACTCAGAGTTACATCCACAATATAAGTTTGCATCTAAAGGTCCAGTTTCTCCCATCTGCCATGCTGAAAACTTAGAAAATTTCTTTCTGTTTTCTCTTCTAAATAGATTCAAATTCCTAGCTCTGTTTTTGAAAGTCAGTGTTAAAGAAAAGCCAGTTACTGACCACTCCTTATGATATTTTTGTGTTTCACGTGCCTGGAAATGGTATCCAGAATTAACTACTTCATCATCTTTCCAGAGATCAAGGTGAGGCTGGCAGGCCTGTATATCCTTGGGTATTTCTTAACCTTTTTGAGGATAGGAGTAACATTTGTTTGGTTTTTTCCTTTAAGTGCATTTCTGAGTATATTAGAATTGGTCTGGCTTAAAACTGCAGTAAGTGCTTTTTCAGAGGAAGGTAAATTGCAGTAAAAAGGAAAGGTAATTATTAGGAATTCATTTTTTGGAAAGAGAAACCTTCATAATAAGGAAATGCACAGAGTTTTCCCAAAACAGAAAGATTTTTTTTTAATGCAAAACTAAGTAATCTTTGCTAGCAATCTGAAAGAAATCAAACAGGAAAGGAAATAATCCACATAAGAACTAGATGCTTGTGTCACTTTCAGTAAAAAAAAAAAAATTCATGGCTTTTTTTTTAAGAGATGTGCTAGTCTATGTTTGATAAGGTAATTAATATTAAAAAGTTCAGGATATGTACAGTAGTAGGAAATGTCAACAGAGCATATCAAAACCTTTTTCCCAAGTGCAAGGAAGGCAACAAAGTAAAATATGTGCAATATTATTGTTCATCACTTAGTCTGAATTTGAGTAGATTTATATTAATAAATGAGTGTTTATTATCATTATTCTTTAATCTTAAATGCTTTTTTTCTAACAGGAAAACATATGGTAGATCTGAAACATATGAAATCTGTAATGTAAATGTCTATTTTCTTTTTATTTGAATTGCTATCAAACTTTAATTTTTATCTTTGCATTAACACCCTTGTTTCTAAACTGTGGAACAGAAAGCTTGTGGATATCATATTTTTTCAAGTTGAGGAGTTTTTAATATAGCTGTGTAAAACTTAAAACTGTATGGATGTGACCACAAACCAAAGAGTATTTGCAACAGAAAAGGGAAACCAAATAACTGACTGTGTATCCACCCTGCAGTAGGGCCATGATTCCTGTATTTGGTGCAATGATCCACCAAATCTTCATGCAGCAAGAACGGGAGAAGCTGGGTGAACAACCTTGATGGGAGTCCAGGACAGGACAATCCCACCCAGATCACGGGCATATTAAAGCATGTATGTCATTCTGTAGCAGAATAGTACTCCATATACAGGTCTGAAATTACTTAAACAGATAAGGCAGACACACATAAGAAGGATCTTTTTATATACTCACTATTATCTCTAAGGAGAAGCTGAATGATGTGCTAGATGCTGGCACATACTTTCTCCCTCCTTATCACACACACTTTTTTACAATCAGCATACAGTGCTTGAGACAATGTGGTAGAAATCTATAATATTTAAATGTTTTACAGCCTGAGGAAAATCTGATCATCTTGTCTGCCTTCTCAAATGACAAAGGCCACATAATTTTATCTAATAAATCCAGAATTAACATTTGAATTTATGGTTGAAGTAAACACATCTTCTAGCAAGATGTCTGTTTTCATTCCCTTCACAAGTTAAGTAGATTAAGGCAAAAAATTGAGCATATGCTGTAACAATATCACACTGTACATCATTTATGGGTAGTGTGCATATGAGGGTATGCCGTGTGCAAAATTCTCAGTGTTTAAATCGAACACATTAGAAGTCTCTATAAATCCCTGAAAGTCTGCTGAGCTTCCCACATAACTTCTTATACCAGTTTTTTGGCTTTGTAGGGATTTCACAGGCTTCTTTCTGTTCTGACAAAATATTGGATTTTAATAAGGTTTTGTTTATCTTAGAAATGCCATTTTGTTAATTGTGACACTTAGCTGTTTTGCCTTTCTTCTCATCTGTGATCATTAAGAGTTCCTCATGCACCATAAGCAGTACTGCCCTTCCACAAAAGCCTTGTAGAAGAGTAGCTGAAAGAACAAGTTGTGATTATACTTCAGGCATGTTTCCTTCTCTGTCTTGTATGATTTGAAGGTTTTGTTAATCTCTTTAGGACACTCAGAACAAAATCCTGAACCAAATATAGCCATGGTGGTTTTAATAAAAATGAGATTTATTAAGGAAGGAGATTGGAGCACTGGAGAAATTGACTGTGTAACAAGTCTAAGCTGGAATGCTGCTAAGGCTTGTCTTGATTGGTCTCCTTCATGCCACTAAAAGAAAGTGAACTACCATAAACATCCTCTGATTGAACTTACCTGTCTCCCTCCTGCCTCTTGCAACTATCAAATCTGTGAGAGTTTCTGTTTT
Source organism: Melozone crissalis (assembly GCF_028551555.1). Classification (NCBI taxonomy): domain Eukaryota; kingdom Metazoa; phylum Chordata; class Aves; order Passeriformes; family Passerellidae; genus Melozone; species Melozone crissalis. Next base: position 36,573,189 of record NW_026535794.1, on the reverse strand, counting down.
CTTTTTTGAGGGTGCTTTTGCTATGTATTTCATTCTCATCCCTGCAAGTGTTGATGAGTGCTGCTGTAGGAGCAGCACCCCCTCTGTTACCCCTGGGTGCCTCTGCAGGAGGTACCCAGCCCACCTCATCTGCAGCCCACTCGGGTCCATAGGTTAGAAACACAGTCTGAAATCCTTGTGCAGGCACCAAGTCTGCCCAGAGTAGTGCTTTCTGGTGGCATTGAACTACTAAAGTCTTCATCTTCTATATAATTTGAAGTTCTTTTGCAAGTGTTATACAAATGTTGCTCCTCATCCTTTTCCCACATCTTATTTTTGAACAGGCAGATCACAGCTCAAGTCTGTCTACCCTTTCTCCTAAATTATTGACCATGACTTTACATAGTAAATTGCACTGGCTACAAATGTTTGCTTGAACATAATTCATGACAGAGTTTAAAGAGACAGAGCTTACATATCATTTTCTCAGTTAGTAAACAACTGATGTTAATTTTGGCATTTCTCAGCTTCCGAGTGCTTAGTTTTGATAAGATGGTATTCTTTTCAATACTTAAAGTCCATTTAAATAATTTTCTTATTAAAAAAAAAGGCAGCAAAACTTGCACTGGAAATGAAATTACATCCTGCAAAATCCTACTGACCTTCCTTTCTCTGAGAGACCTTGACTAGTCTTGCAAGCTTTGGAAACCAGAGCAGCATCATCCTCTGCCACCACCACATCCCCCAAGTGACAGTAGCCATTGCAGGGGTGATACACTCCTTCCATTTGCCATGCAGGGAATGTAGAATGTGTAGCTGGGATGAAGCACCGGGTGGCAGATGCATTCTTGGGCTGGTGGCAAGAGTTAGGAAGAAACAGAACATGCTCTGTGGAAATCTTCACTCTGTTGTGTTTAGGTCAAACAAGGAATTACCAAATTTGGGCTTCTCTATTTTTTATATGCACAGTAAAAAGGAAGATACCGGAGACCTTGTTGTTTCGATTCTAGACCTTAGTGAAATGCTTGCAGAAAAAACTAAGTTAAGCACGAGCAGAATTTTTTTAGACTTATTCTAATGAATAGTATCAATGAATGAAAAAAAAAATCAAGCCTTGAGCAGATGCTTGGAGTGGAAATTATACTGAACATTGAGTTAGCAAATGTATAAATGACTGAAAACATGCTCCTAACAATAGACTTTTTTAGGCACCTTGTTGTCAACTTGTAAGTCCTAGGTCAAGGCATTTAGCTGCAGAGTGATGCTTTCCTGTTTCCTGTTGTTACAATTTGTCTTATTCTTTCTTATTTCATTGTGTTGTTTTGGCCTCATAAACAATCCTAACTGTTTGTTTCGCCTCATTTGTAACTATTTCTTGGGCTTATTTAATTTTCTTAAAAAGAATTCTCTGCCTCACAAGAAGACTGAGAAGATAAACAACTAAATATATGGAACATGTAATATAAGTTTAAATTTTGATGGCTGGGGAATTGTCCTGTAAATCTCTTGTCAAAATGGTTTTAGTGTTAGTTAAAACTGGTAAAGCTGGATCATTGCCTTCTTTTATGGCTTTGCTAGCATAGAGTTTTCTCCTGCTTTCCCTATATTTTAAGGTCATTAATGAATCATTATCTATTGCTAGTAATTACTGATCTCTTGAGAATATTGATTTAATTATATAGGAATCATAAGTGGAAGATGCAGTTACATACTCTACAATGTAGGTAGTAGTACCTTGGTGTATTATGGCTTTAAAGAATCTGGGGGTTTTTTGTAGGTTTTAATTGCTAAGTGTGCCTGGTAAAATATGAATTATTGTATTACCACATGTGATAAAAGGTATACTATTGTGAGTTTCACAGTCTGCAGGTGTAACAGATGTAAGGCAAGATTAACAGGACAGAACAATAATTAAAACACAGACAGCCATCTCAACAAAAAAAAAGGGGGGGAGGAAACAAAAAGAAAAGGTTTATCATGCACAATGCAATTATTAAGGGTGTCTTAAATTCTCTGCAAATACTTGTAAAAGCAATAAAAATGTGTTAGTTTGAAAGACAGCTTTTCAGTGTGGACACTTAGTTAAGAAATTAAGATCTTTTTTTATGAATATAAAAGCTGAGTGAAGTCCTGCCATATGGCAGCATGGTTCATAGGCAATAGGGCCCTCAGTTTATAGATGCTGTGAGCTAAACGTTACTGAAAAAAATAAGAGAGCGTTTAGTATATATGCATTTACAACAGTATGAATTGCTTACTCTTTTTAAGACAGGAAGGTTCAAATAATTAACAGCAATATTATGGTTGCAAAAGGAAGTCCAGTTGTTCTTCAGCAGTCTACATCTGTGAAACGTGATACCTCTGGGGAATGAGATTTAATTTTCCCAGGAGAAAATATAAAAGCAGGAGAAAAAAAAGGAATGACTTCTGCTCGAGCAGAATAAACCTGCATCTACAAACGATTAGCACTGCATAATGAAGTAGTAAAGAAGCAAAAGAGATTTCTAATAAAGGACTAATAACAAATCCCATTACACCATGGTGTATTTTTTCTCTTGAAGTGTATTAGACTCTTAGCAAGGCTTTTGAATGAGACTTGGGTAGTTGCAAGCAAAGTCAGCTCAAATGCTTCAAGCTTTGCTGAGTTTTCTTGCCTAACAGTTTGTGTAAGTGGAAAGTTGTGGCTTTACAGGTGGAAGGAGTTGCTACTGTAGGTTAGCAGTCTGCGGCTTCATGCAGAGTCTGAGTAATGTTTGTGTCACCGTAGGGTAATAGTCTCCTGTAGGCTGGGCACTGCAGGGTAATGTGCCCTATGGCAAAACCCCTTTGTGAGAATAGACATGGTACTAAATGCAATGGCTAAGCCTTGGTTCTGTAGAACAGTTCTGATTTCTTTTTCTGAGGTCTCAAAATAAGTCCTCATAGGAAAGGGGTTTGATCAGAGAGGGAAATACAGAGTTTTTGTTTTGTTGTAGCTAATATTGGCACTTCTGTAATTACTGTACTAACATAAAAAGTTATAAGACCATAGAACATAAATGTTTGATATGAGAGTGAAATGATGCTGTCTTTTGAAATCATGTATTTTCACTTTTAAAAGGGAACATATCTTGCAAGGAAAAGATTCTATGTAGTGATCTCTAAATCTGGATATTTTGTGTACTGTACCTATAGTTCCAGTGGCATGGAGAATAAAAGTTTTGTGAACATAACCTTCACTCACAACAGTCCCTTTGAAATTCTTTTATAAGACACTGTCTTTTTGTGCAGATCGTTACTATTTTCAAAGCCTGTGCTAGACTGGCATGCTGGAATTAATTTGTCCAGTATTTTCTTTATACTGGAATCAGAAAAAAAAAAAGCCAATAACAAAACCCTGGATGCCTTAAAGCAACAATGAGTTCTGGAACAAAAGTGGTTAAACATGAATTCTTACGAGTGAAACTAATCTTGAACAAGAAATTTCTAGTTGCCTTTTTAGAAATTTTTGTGAGTTTTAAAGAATGACTTAATTTGCTTAGCAGAAATTTGCAATCAATCTTTTCTTGCCACTGAATAAACAGATTCCACATGCGTAGCTATTTGCATATCCCAGCTAAAAATGTAATTCATTATTTTTAAGTCCATTTCGTAATAACTATTTCAGGATTAATGTTACTAACTATTCTTTAGCTCATTCAAATGTGACCTTAGATAATCCTACCTAAAAAGATGCAAAGCTAATGGCTCTGTTCTGGAATAGGGAAGAGAAGTGCTTTTCCTGAGGTCAGCAAGTAAGTCAGTGTAAGAGTCAGAACTAGAAACGAGAAATCTAGAGAAACAGTTTCCTTATTCTACATCTCAAGCTTCCAGCCTCAAGCAAATATTGCTTTTAATATAACAAATTTTCACATTTTGCTAGATATGAAAACAGCACAGAGATGAATAGGAATTAACAGTATAGTCTACATGAAGATTATCACTAAATCTGGTAAAGATTTAAATGAGATTTAATGAAAATAGCATCCATAGCATATTTTATATGGAGTTGCAAATACTGTCATCCATAACAGGGAGAAAGCCCTTTCACAGTAACTATGACCTGGTCTATTTTAGTTGCTGTTTGGCATCTGATTCTGAACTGGCTTTCACTTAACTGGGCTTTTCAGGGCTCCTCATAAACCACTGGCTTCACCCTCCTGTTTTTGCTGTCCAGGCCATTCTTGCATAACATTTTTTCCTGTTCATCTTAGGTCACTGTCACATTAAATGCTCAAAACTGTGGTATATGGGATTGATGTATTTTGTCCTTTGAGGGTCACCCACATAATAATACTAGTCAGTAAGCTTCTACAGTCTCTAATGTATAATTTCTTTGATGTGGATGCAGTAACATTTCCACAAATACAATTAGTTAAGTCTTTATCACAGATCTTGATACTTTGCAGAATTTTTGGATAAATTGTTTAGGACTGTTGCTGATTCTGGGATATATGTCCTGACTTTACCATACTTGGTAAAATGGAGAAATACAAATCATAACTTTTGCACTTTTTTTTCAGGCGATGGGTAAGGCTCCTGTTTGGACGTGAATTCCCTCTTCAGGATCTTCTGGTAGTCTGGGATGCTCTATTTGCTGACAGTATCACCCTGAATTTAGTTGACTACATTTTTGTAGCCATGTTGTTGTATATCAGAGATGCCTGTAAGTATCAGCTATCTTGTAATTTTTTTAAAGAATGCAAACCTATTCTTTGAAGGAAAAGGAGACCTTAAAAAGGCTAAATTTCATTGTGACTTTTTTAACATATTGAAAATGGTTCCAAATACTAGGAGAGGAGATATTTATTATGAGACATGGCCTGTTGTATTTATGAAACAAATTGCATCTTGGAATTAAATGCAGGTTTGTTTTGTGAGTAGTTCTGTGTTTTCACATGGAGTTGCAGATTTTGTGCTCTAAGTGATACAGGCAAGTATAGAGCTCCACCTTGCGACGAAGCTCATGAATTGAGTAAAGCTTCCCTGTGACACTTGAAATATTTTTATGTTGTTCCCCTGTGAGAAAGGAGAAAATGCACAAGACAATGGCTCGCAATTTTTGAAGAGATATCGTGAATAAAAAACAGAGATGAGTAGCAATTACTGAGAGTGTTTATTCTCTGCAAGAGGGGCATCTTAAAAATATTGTCATTTATTTTATTTTGGTTGTGTACACCTGAAATTTGTGGACTGGTGAATTCTTATAATTTAGTGATGACCAGTAATATTAAGTTGGTACAAACAAGCAACCAAGAAAATTTTGTTAGCTTATATAATTGTAAATGGGAGGAGAAAGATACATAATGATAATTGAAGTATTTATTTTTGTCCTATCAGATTCTGCAAAAAATTCTGTATGCATCTGATGCAACAAAGTATGTGCTTCACAGCAAGATGTATGGCTGTCGTTAAGTATATGAATTCTATAGCAAGTTATTCAGAGTTAAGCATATACCATCTGTAAGCTTTAGGTTATAACAAGGTCACATATTTGACACAATTTTGCATTCTAGGACATAGGAAGTTTTCAACATCTGTGGTTCCTATTTTAGGGCCCAGTCTTGAAAATATAATGTGGTACTTTACACGTACATGTTGTTCCACTGCCTGCCTTCATGTGTTTTTTAATTACTTTATAATAAACACGCAGAATATAGAGCTACCTTCCATTCCTTTCAAAAAACTGGACATTTAATTCTGGTCAGAGGTTCCAAAATTAATGCTGATGTTTCAGGAGGATCTGATTCCAGGTTATTATATTTTGAAGTCTAAATCTTGCTTGTTTATATTCAGTAAATGGAAGTAATTTAAAATTTTTAGTAGAGATATGTTCTGAAATGGCATGTAAGAAAGTTTCTTAACATCAATATTTTATTTTGTGTCATTGCTTACTTTTAAAAAAAACAGCACATCAGAACTGTGCTTCTAAGAAACCTCTCTCTTCTTGGGGAGGGAAAGTTGTGCTGGCTTTGTTTTCTTTTGATTTGTGTTGCTGGGGTACAAGTATCAATATAAGTTAACTAAAATGTGAGCTAAAATTGTGTTCTAGGCTTTTGTATGAAATCAGTCTCCTTCTTTTCCCTGAACTTCCCAGTCTTAATAGTAGTAAATAGAGTAGTAAATAGCTTTGCAGTGTGGTACATTTACCCAAATGAGAGGGAAAGACATCTCATCAGGACAGCTAATACTTCATATTTTGACTGTTTCTGTAATAAGTAACTTCTTCTACAGCTGAATCTAGTTAGTTACTCTAAGCATAATAGAACAGGGAAGCAAAATAAGTCATAAATAATGTAAAGTTGAATCTATTTTTCCAAAGTCAAGCTCAAGCCATAACAATTTCCACAGTTCTTTATTACATAAAAAACCTTTTGTTATATATCTGTAACAGAAAGTTTTCTGGTTTTCCTCATGTTTTTTATTGCTGGTAATATTTGAGCTTTGAAAAGAATTCAAAGTTGTAGAAATTTTAAAAACATTTTCAAATAAAGTAAGTTTATAAAAGCTTCTCTTTATTTGGTGAAAGGAAACATAAGCTCAAAACATCCAATGGTGATAAGCATCTTTAATTTAAATAAACCATTGGGAAATTTTTAGTTTAGAAACTTTGAAACAATAAGAACAATAATAAAGCTCCTGTGATATTATGTTATGAAAATGTCAAATATAAGCAATTATAATAATACAGTACTCAAAGCATTTGAAAGTTTAGAAATTGTGCTGATTCTTTTAAAACAGCACATTTGGGTATGGGTGAAAGTTGCTGGTTTGAGAATTGATGAATTTTTTTTCTGTGCTCTATTATGATGTTCTCAAGGACATGATTTTAAGAAACTCATTTCTGCTATATTTCTCATCTTTATTTTAGTTTTGAAATCCTCTGTTGCTCAAACAATATATTATGCAAGGAGAAGGGAACCTTTAGATTATCAGATTATTGCTTATATATTTTAGAGATTACAGATACATAATCATGTACACAGCCATTCTGTAAACTGCTCTGTTCAGTTTTACATTTGTATCCAAGCAGATCTTTGTCTGTGGAGTGAGAGTCCTCACATGCCAAGCTTAGGGTTGTGTACCAGTATAGCTGTATGTTTTAATAAATTATTTCCTGTATTTCTTTGGAAAAATTCTTGAGTTCATGCAAATTTGGTTTTGTTTTTGTTTTTTTTTTAATCTGTGAAATCAGAAGCATGAATATTTGCTTCTGTTTCACCAGTGTGAATATACATGCAGTTGTTGATGAAATCAGAATGGAGGGAAGGATGTGATGCAAAAATAAATGTATTTTATCTACTTCCTTTCAAGGAAGATAAGAATGAACAAACCTAGAAGACCTGTCTATGTTTTGCATAGTAAATTAATGCCATTATTGAACCAGGAGCTAATTTTGCCTGATCAGTATTAGAATAAGTGTATTTTTATCTTGCTTCCACTTGAGGAGTAGGTATGGCCGTTGTTAGAATTTAGTTTTTTCATCTCTAAAAGCACTGCAAATATTTTGAGAGAAATAAAGAAGCCATAGCTTCTTCTTAGAGGAACTGATTAGTTATTTTTGTTGTAGTGCAAGATGTTCATTTGTCTATGTTTAACTCAGCTGAGGGGCTCTTAAGAGAACCTGGCCATGTGTAAAGCAGAAGGGGGGAGTAATCCGACCCTTCCAGGGTTATGAAATAATCTGGATACAGGATCAATGACATCAAATAATAAACTTCTAAGAAATTAAATGTATCAGAAAATTTGGACTTTGCTGAGGATAGCACTCTGAATTTTCAGACTTTCCACCACATTACTGCTGCTTGTACCCAGGGGTGGTTATTGGGCCAACAGAGAAAGTTCAGTCTCCTCTACAGCAGAAGGGAGAAGGCAATTTGATGTTCCTCTGGGCACTGAATTATAATATTAATAAAAGAACAGTAAGATTGTATTCTCTGTGGAGAGGAGTTTCTCTCCTCCTTTCCCTAGAAATGCCAGTAGCATTTTTCTGTGGGGAAGTGAGAACTTGTGGTTCACAGAAGAAGCTGGATCCAGATGTGACTCTCACTAAGCCAATGAGAGAAGCAAAAGCACAGCTGAAGAACCACCAAGCTTTTTACAAGGCAGCTGAACACACCAGCTACTGCTGAGGCTGGATATTTGTATTTCACAGAATCTCCTTCCAGAAACTTCATCCTATAGATGATTCTTAGAAATCCATTTAACACCAACAAGGATATTCTGTTTTGGTTTACTGCTGTTTATCTGTAATTTTCAAGAAAACTGCCCCTCTGTTGTATAATATTACACATTTTGTCCTGAAGAGACAAGAATCATAGAATGGTTTGGGTTGGAAGGGGCCTTCAAAGATCATCTAGACCAATCCCCTGGCATGGGCAGAGACATCTTCCACTAGACCAGATTGCTCAAAGCCCCATCCAACCTGACCTGGAACACTTCCAGGGGCATCCACAACCTCTGTAAGCAACCTGTGCCAGTGATTCAAGACCCTCACAGTAAAGATTTTCTTCCTTATGTCCAATCTAAATCTACCCTTTTTCAATTTAAATATGTGGGGGAAACCCTAAAGGTAAAAAAAAAACATATATAAAAGTTAGCAGGTCTTCCCTTTAAAGTGCTGATAAGAGTTTTTTTGTCAGGGGTCAAGTCTGCACCATTAAAATAAATTAGTTTTTTTAATATTTAGTTTTCTCTATATCTGTGAGACAGCAAAGAACTCTTCCAGTAAGAAGAAAGAAAAATAAAGAAAATATATTTTTAATCCATTTTTCATTGCAGAATAGAACACATATTTATTTAAAGGAGAAACACATTGGTGTTACTGTCTATCATTTATAAAGCTATTTAGCATTTAATATCAATATTCATTGTTTTTATTTGCTTTGATAAAAAGGCATCATGATCACAACCGCAGTTCAGTATCTGAAATTTGATTTACGAAGGAGAGTTTGATTGGGTACATTCTGTGTGATGCTCGTGTTATACTCTGAAAGAACTCTGGCAGAGGCCATTGTATTGTGTTCATTATGCCAGCTTTGTGACTTCAAGAAGAAAAAGCAGGTACCTGAATATGAACAAGAAAAACAAAGGGTAGGAAAAAGAACAGGCAGAACAGATAAAGAATGAGTAGGATAAGTGAGTGCTTTACAAATGAAAGCAGATGTATGAAATTACAAGCTGTCGGATCAGCAACGGAAATGAAGATGATAAAGTGGTTCCTTACACAGATTATAATTATTCATTTTGCCCAGTCCTGCATCTTTTCCCCATAATCCTCTTGTTGAGGGAGGTAAGGTGCAGGAGGATATGAGGCTTATTCACATGAAAGGAAAAAGAGTAAACCATTTAAATTTCTCTGTCTGCAAAACTGCCCTTTATTTTGCTTTTATTGATCCAAAATAATCTTGTATTTCCAATATCCCGATTAATTAAAGGTATTTCTTACTACAGCTGAAGTTCTCAGCATAGTAAAGTTTGTTAGAAATTTATTTACAATTGCTATTGTTGGAGGCTGTCTTTATGTTGCAGAGTGGAGGCATCATTAACAGGCATTGCTTTGACAGCTGTGGCAGATGGATTGCCTGGATTTAGATGGTGCAAAAGAAATGAAGTAGTTTACATAGACCTGCTTGAAAAGATGTCTTTAATAATTGCACTCATAATTAGATTGATTTGGGAAGGAAAGAAAAAAAACCAGAAGATGACAACGAGCAAAAAGCCATAGAGTATGCTTACATAGATTCAGATAGAATCAAACAGCTTAGAACAAAATTACAAAGTTTAGCAAAGCATGCTGAAAATGTTATGAATAAGTGAAAAAAATCTAAGCAAGTTAATAGTGTACTATACTATTTAGTATATATGAAATTAAAATCTAGTCTTTTCCCTTTTTCCTAAATATTTTGTGAAGTTTCTGATTTAAAAGAAAACAAGGAGTTGTTCAATAATTTTATGTATGCACAGGTATCTGAGTACATGTATTTATGTAAATATGTATTTAAGAACAACATAAAAGATATTTCAGCAAAAAATAATCAGAGTGGGGCAAACTTATCATAAAGCCATAAATGCAAATTATTACATTTAAATTTAGATATCTGTGGAGGAGCATCTGAAAAGTACATGTCCATTTGCAGCACTAGATCTTCAAGCTCTGCTGATGGCGTTGCCCTGAGCTGTACTGACAGGGGCAGGCTTTGGGGGCACAGCTACAGAGGTCTGAATTGAGGCATCTGAATCTGGAGCTAACACAAGTGTCGATGACATAAAATCATAGTTTTAGAACTCTTCTTAATTACACTAAACCAAGTGCAGTCACAAGGCTTGATTATATCTCTCTCCTTTTACTCTGAATACTTTTTGAGTTCTAATACACCATGTGGGAAAAGACAGCCAAATCTGAACTGCAATGAATTTACTGGAAAAAGTGCTGTTTTGGAATACCAAAGTAAGACAGTTATATTTTTTTTTTCTCTCTCTCTATTTTCATTTTAATTCTAGTGATTTCAAGTAATTATCAGACCTGTTTGGGACTTCTGATGCATTATCCACCTATTGGAGATGTTCACTCCCTTATCCTAAGAGCACTTTTTCTCCGAGATCCAAAGGTGAGATACCTGTTAATACAGGAAATAATAAATCACTGTAAGTAAATGTTCTAAATGCTATGAAGCTAATAACAACCTGCATTTTGGAAACTAAATGATAGTTTCAAGTTTCTTCTCACCTGACAAAAGAGCTGAAGGAAAGAGTTGGAAACAGAGTAGAAACAAGTCCCTTTACTCCTTAAAGGACACTTTGCTAAAGTTATCCAGGAGCTCTGGTAAGTGCTGATGTGCTCTTTAGAATAACTTTGCTTGGTATTCTGCACAGACGTCTTTTGGGATAAAGTACACTTTTCAGGGAAACAGTAATGTTACTATTTAAAACCTAGTAAGCTGTATAGAAAGCATCATGCAATTTCATCTGAAAGACCTTTTTCATGGGATTTCTGGGATTAATCACTGTTAATCCTTAAAGCACCACCCCTGCCCAATATATAATGGTTATATGACGGGTTTTGATTAAAAACAAGAGTTTGATGTTACAGGCTGTAAAGACTCACATGTATAAAATGTATAAATTCATAAATTCATGCCACATATTATTAGCATGCAGTTTCTGATGTACTCATCTATTGAAAAAAGAAAGAAAACCTCTTCCTGTTTTAGAATGGCATGTGTAAATGTGTGGGTATAGTATACAGGAGGCACTCACTGTATAGTGGATAAAGTGCTTGAGATTCAGCTGAATGCAGTAATCTGTGCTTACTCAGATCTCTGGCAGATAGCAGAATTGTGCTGCTGGTTTTGAACTGTCTTTGTACATGTCCCATTAGTAGGTGTAAAGTCTGATTTCCCTCATCTTCTTGATGCACAACATCTTTGAAAGCAAAAAATTCATCACTTCTGCACTCTGACTGCCTTCTGCAAAATTTCATTCAGTACCAGTGTTTACACTTCTATGGATTAAGAAAAAAATTGTCTCTTTGTTTTTCTATATCAGTTTTTTGCAGAAATCTGCATCCTTATAACTGTTTTTTTTCATTCCTCTCAAGCACAAAGATTTCTTTCATGATGAGAAGTAAAGTGTATCATCTTTTCAGTGTGTAAGAAAGTTTCTAATGTTAGATCTCAGGAATCTTTCTTAAGATTTTGGCAGCAGCCTGTGAAATCAAACTGCCCAGCAATTTTTTATGTACTTTCATTCCAAAACAAGATAGAAATACTTTTTAGAAGAAAGATGCAAAGTGAGGAAAATTTTGCTCAGTTATCCATCTGAATTCAATATGTAATCTGTCATTTATTGAAGAGATATGTTAAACAATAAAGTGATTACTAATGATTCAGCTGTCCTCTGAAACATGCTAGGCAGCATACAAGATATGCTATCAGCTGAAGGGCACAAAAATTAACCACCAACTTCCCACAAAGAGGCTTAATCACTATTCCACTCCTTGTGCTCTTGTTTCCAAGAGCAAGAAGTTGTCAGGCTCATAAGGCCTTGATGTCCTATTAATTAATATTTTCAGGTGGGCCTTGAACACCTTTCAGATAAATGCTAGATGTATTTCTGTAGTTCTTTGTCCAGGTGAATCAGTATTTGAAACTCTTTGATGCTAAGAGTGGTAGTTGCTTTGTCAATTTAAATATGATAAAATGCAGTTGTTTCTCATTTCTGAGCTGTACTTTTTTGCTTGAGAAATACTCTCAATGTTGAGAAGGTCTGATTTCCAGAAAATGAAGAGCCTACAGGACTTGCAGCCACCCTTAATTTTACACTGGGTCTTTATGTTGGGGCTTCGTAAAAAGATCAAGACTTCTTACAGTAAGGAAATAAAACTGTTCTAAAGGATCCTTCTGAAATTAAAACATCGCTCCTGGTCTGAGAAATAAATGTATTTTCAAAGCTATTACTCAAATGTGTGTTTCTTACCTTTTCCTAGGTGTGACTTTAGGTTTCACTTAGGTGTCTGTAAGCATATATTTGATCAGTCTCTTTTTTCCATATATCTGAAATGGAAGTCTTGCTGTTCTTTAAGACCTATGCACAAACGTTTCCAAGTCTGTCCATATTTTTCACAAAAAGGGAAGGGAAGACTTCCCTTCCCTTTTCATGAAAGGGAAGACTCAATAAGGCATCATGGGTGCTGTAGGAGTCTAAAGTCAGTGCACAGATTATATTCAAAAATAAGTGGGAAAATTATCATGCTTTTTTTTTTGCTAGTTGTATAGATAGAATTCAGTTTGCCCTTATTCCCTGTGCAGATAAAAGCAGGTTGGAAGAAATGACAAAGGTTTTAGTCTGTACTGCAACTTGTAAGTGGCGATTAACAAATTCAGTGCTTAATTATTTTTCTTCCTTCTTTGATGTTTTCCTGTGCATTTCTCCATCACAAGCTAATAGGTTTCTAATAGAAAGTTACATTTGGTTCAGTGCAATTTTATCTCTCCTTATCCAGGGCTGAGTTTTTCTGCATGGCATTTCTTCCAAGATTTTGCTTGGGTTTTAATATGTGAAATCAGAGAACTCTTCTCTGGGAGACTATTGCATGGTCCAGTGGCTTATTTCATTATTCGTTTAACATACCAAGAATGTTTAGTGTTGTTCCAAATATCTCAGAGAGGCTTGCTTTCTGCTCCTTGAAGCTTTAAATCTCAACTGGGCAAGAAATGCAGTTTAGAAGTCATGGCCAGTTGCAAACAGGAATCTACCACTTGCAGGTTTGCTAATATATATGTTGTCTTCCATATTATTTTTACAGCTAGGAAAATACCAAGTCATCTTACAGAGGGGAGGTTGTGGGGTATTTGGACTAAGAAAGGTTGGAGTTAGGTGGATAAAACTGAAAGGTTCTTAAGGAACAATCTTCTCATAAGTGGTGAAGTTGTAATCAGATGTTAAACCTGATACAGCTTTTCCATCTGTAACTTCCAATTCTGGAGATAACCTGGGTTTGTATATCTAAATACATCTATAAATTTTTCACTTCCCTTGCTCTGACATAACAGGTGTTTTCTTCTTACTTTTTGTCATGTAGTCTCTATCAGGGGAGATAAACTTAGGCTTGATGAACCTGTCCCATTTTGTTTCCCTCTTTTCACTGCAGTCATCACCAGGAGAGCAACCTAAATGTCAGAAGCAAGCTGTACTTAAAAGGTGGGGGGCATTTTTTTCCTAAAGATGGACAAGTGCAGTTTCCTGATCTTTTGTGAAATCAAGCCTTACCAGAAGCCATAGCATTATCCAGTATTAACAATAATATGAAAAGTAATTAGTACTTGCCATTAATCTAATGCTTGCAGCAGCTCTCCTGTTCACTTTGGGAACCCCAGTTGGCAGCTGAGATGAGAGAACATTTTAGACACCACATCTCTGATATTTTTCAGTGTTACAGAAGAGAAATACACATCTCTATAATAGCTGAAAACAAGTTAATGCACCTGCCTCTGAGGGGGGGGCCTAAGAGATACTAATTTTACAGGCATGAGTATGGATCAATGCAGAATAATTGAATTTCAACCTTTTCTGCATTTGGCTAGCTCCACTTCTTAGGAAAACGTGGAATGAAAAGCTCAAATCAGTGTTGTTGTCTGTGCATAGGGTGATAAAGTTAACCTGCTTAGCAGAGTATTTGTTTCACACTTCTAATCTTTGAACAGATAATTGCCTCAATTATTTATATTAAAGTAACTTCTACGCATTTACAATCTTTCTGAATATAAAAGTAGAGCTTCTTATGGAAGAATGGGCTATTAAAATTGTGTATATGTGAAATGAAAAAATAAGGGAAGGTTCTTTTATGTATATCCAAAAACATTTACTGAAGGTATGTGTCTGCATATTTAATACACCACGAGTGGCTCATTTGCTTCAGTTTTTTCCTTTATCAAAACCATTGAGCACTGTTAATTTTCACAGCAAAGGCAGCAAAATTAAGAAGTAGAGATATGGAGATAGGGCATTGGAAAAATATAAAGTGATTAAAAAACATCGTTCTAACTAGAGTTGTTCAAATAAAAAAAAAATTAAAAAACCCAATTAGAAACAAAAGTCATAGAAAATGTGAACATATTGTGTTCCTTAAATAACCAGATGTTCTTTCCTTCCTGAAGGCAGCCAGGGCTAGGAATAAAAGGTTTAAAACTATTGTTTTAAGTTAACTGTGAATTTTGAAAATCTGTTTTCACCCTTTAGCAAATAAAATTCTAATACAGCAACATAAGCAAAGTAATTTTCATCTTTGGGTGTTCTTATTTGTATGTTGTTCAATGTTGAAGTGTTAACCTTATCACAGTGACTTATCAGAAAACTAAATCACTAAATGGAATATTACAGTTTTGAACTACACACCAGAAACCTGACAACTGTCCTTTGTCTGAAAGCTTACTGCATTTGTTCTTAATTTTTATGTAAAGCAAGTTTGCTTTCAGATATTTTAGCATGGTGAGTTGTCCCATTCATTGAGCAAGCTAGTTAGGAGCTTACTTCAGTGGAGAGATCTTTTTATCATAAGCTACCAATTAAAAAACAAAAAAAAAAACCACAGAAACTAATGTTCTTCGTTGATGGAAATTAATTTGTTACTTATGCTAATAATATTATAGCTACTGCTACTGATATTTTCTCAACATTGTATTTCAGCTATTTACTGACATTGAAAGTAGCTATATATTAATATTAAATTCTAGCTAAATCCATGGAGGAGAATACATGACATTTCAAAGAAGTCATATTAGTTCATCGTGACTGAAATTGCAGATACTGCCAGAAAACTTAAACAATAAAATATGGTCATGATCACTCATATAAGGAATAGTTGGAAAAATCTGCATTCTAGCTTTTAACACTGTTCTCTGTCTAAGCAATGAATAACAAGGGGAAAACACATTGCTGAAATTTTGAACCAAACTCTTTGTACATTTATTTTCAGCTGAATTTTCTTCTTAAGTAGCTGCCACCGTCTCATAGTTTTCTCCAAGCTGGTTTCATGTGCCTGAAAGGCTGTTGAGTTTCACTTTCTTCTCCCTCAGATAAATTCTTTTCTATACACTCATTAACTGAGGTGCCGCTGCAGAGCTGCAACTGTCCTTTGAACGCTGCCGTTATGTCAGTATTGTTGTTTTGCCGTTTGTGGCAGGAGAAAAGCAGGTTTGGGGTTGTTTTGTTTGTTTGTTAGCATTGTGTGCGCAATCTGGCATTAATTACCTCTCTTTAATGACCAGATTGCAGCCAATCAGAAGTTGGGATCTGGCGCTGCTCCGGCATTAGCAGCTCATTAATTTGTACCTCCACGCAGAGGTACCGCTGGGGCGCGGGTCCGCTGCGTTACAGGGGGACCAGCAAGGGGGAGGGAGGCTCTCTGCAAACATTTCTGCTGGTTAGTTTTGATCATGGAGAATGTGACTGATATTTCAGGAGCAATAATACATTGAGGAGGGGTTCAGGTGCATGAAGCGTAAGTTACCAGGAAGCTGGGATAATGGATATGCCAGCATGAGCTGCCTGTACTTTAGGTAAGGAGAGTTCCCTGGCTGAGTGAGGTCACCTGTACTTTAAAGGGGAGTCACCTTTACATGAGATATTATTGATAAAGGAAGTTAGGTTTTCCAGAAAAGCTAACTACACATCTCTTTATCTGGAAGAAAAGGACTTAGGAAAAACAAAAAAGAAATGCATTTACTTTTAGTGATTCACAGAGAACTTCTATTTGCCTTAATTTCAGTTTAAGTTAAAGATATTGGAAATGCAGTTCAAGATGAATTTTTATGGGAATAATGTGGCACCATTCTCAACTTGACCTCTATTTTTATAACCACATTCAATTCCTTGTACTGTACCTCAAGCATTTTGATGTTCTAACATTCCCATTTGCAAATACAATGAGGTTAGATGTAATCTAAACACCTCACTTTAAATAAATCAATGTTTTTTCTGTAACTGCATGCTAAGTTTTTTAATGGTGGCCATGATATTTACTTACTCTTTGTTTATGTTCATGTTCTTAAAATGAGAAACTTATATTTTCCAATTAAATAGTCTATGCTTTGTTTTAAGAATTATTGATTTAAATATTCAGTTATTGTGTTTCATTAATAGAATAAGGTATGACAGGCGGCTAAGAGTTTAATGATGAATTACTTGGAATAACCATGTTGCCATAGTACCACATAAAAATAGTAAGTGTACCATGAATTAAAAATC
This sequence comes from Melozone crissalis, assembly GCF_028551555.1. Classification (NCBI taxonomy): domain Eukaryota; kingdom Metazoa; phylum Chordata; class Aves; order Passeriformes; family Passerellidae; genus Melozone; species Melozone crissalis. The sequence goes on along the minus strand of NW_026535794.1, from coordinate 36,556,446 downwards.
CGCTTCATTTTTGTACATTTGTTTCAACACCTTCTTTCCCAGTGCACCTATACATTTCAGAATACAAAAAGGCTACATGGTCAATACTTGTGATACAACAGCTTTGTTATCTTTCTCAAAGTTCATTGCAATCTCTTCACTGGTACATTAACCATTTAATCCACCCACCATAAAATAGTCATCCTCAACATACCCCGTATGTCACAAGCAGTATTTTCAGGGAAAAAAAAACTTGGAAAGTGGTTGATTAGTCATCTAGGCAAGACTTTTCAAATGAGAAACCTTTCGATGTCCTTCTCATTCTGCAGCCCCATATGCAAGACAGCAGTCATCACTCAAAGGAGAGACTGATCTCTTGGATTGCCAATGGCAATGCAGTTCCCAGGTGTTGCTCTCTCCTTAGTGTTGCACACACAGGCCAGTTGTGTGGGTAAGAACTCACAAACACTGTATCCATGTAAGCTGAGCAACCGCTGCATTTAAATTAATAGGAATGCGGTGGGAAATAATATGGAATAAAGCAAAGCTTCCAGAACAGTGGCACTTCCCACAGTTAAAGCCATGCCGCAGGTAAGGTGGTGCAGAAGCAAAGGACTTGTCCCAGTTCTGTGTGGGGCCAAGCAAGATGGGGCTGCAGTCCCCTGCTGGTAGCAGGAGCAGAACCCAACCAGGTGACTGCATTGTCCTCACTGCCCATCTTGTGTGGCCCAGCAGGAAGGAGTGGGTGGTGTGGCTAATGATTTCTGGGAGGGTCAGGAGGTGCAGAGTCTTTCAGAGGAAATGGCTAAAGGTGAGTTTCTACTTTTGGCTAACATTTGACAGCAAGTCTCCAAGACAAAGTGGACCAGAAAGTTCTCTTTGGAAGACAGAGTTTTTAAACTGTTCCTTCTGTTTGAGCAGGTTGACATCCTCGGTAGCAAAGCAAAGACAATTCTGATTGTACTTGCTGCTAAAACAAGAAGCTGAAGCATTTTAAGTTCTTAATTACTTTAGCTACCAATAAAACTTATTGTTTGTGGTTTTCTTGGGGCTGTTTCTTTCAGCTGATAGTTTTACTTCTGTTTAAAATGTCATTTAAAGCTACTGACCCTCTCCTAAAAAAGTTATAATGTTAATTATAGAATTACACTTATAAAATGTATTTAACAGTGTTAGAGTGAGGTGATCATGGTTCTTCTTATGTGAACCTGAAAATTCAATCATTTTTAGTTTGCAAGGGAGTTTATCAAAAAGAAGCATTTAAAACACTTAAAGCACTTTGATTCTACCTAATCAAAAGTTCTCCATGTCATAATTTATTTACTAAAATTTGCAAAACACAAACTGTGAGCTATATAAAAGTTGATTCATAACTTTTCAATAATATATGAAAGATTAACTACTGAATCATATCCAATCTATTATGATGGAATTTGAGTTCAGAATCTTCTGATAGAAATGTAGATATACTGCTTGTGTACCTACATATTTTATAGTAGATATTAGTGTATCAGTTGTAATGAAGGCTATTTGAGTACTTTGTATTGGGAAGAGCTTCTCTGAAAGAGGAAAGTACTGTCAAGATAGAACTGGGAATGGTATTTTTTATCCTTTGCTATAATTTTTTATGGAAAATTAGGTTTGGAGATCTTATGTCTTTTGTCCTTTGTCTTTTTAAGGAGCAGTAGTGATGAAAATGGCTCTCTAGGATAATTCCTCATGATTGGAATCCTAAATGAAAGGAGTTGCTTGTCCCACAGCACCAGGCCCTTAGCTTCTCTCTGTGTTTCACAAGAAAAGACTTGGATGTCACATTCCTTTTGGTGTGGTGTGTGCATGGGGCTCTGTGAATGAGCTTTTTTCACTCCCCTGGGGACCTTTTTCAAGTGGTTTATGTAGCAGATTACACGCAGAACGTGAATTATTCTGTTTCTTCTTCTTGTAATGAAAATAACCAAATAGCACCTTAAAATGTTCTTGTTTTTCCCTGATATGTGAGATTTGTGTACAAGCTTGTATGTGGAGAAGATGTAATGCTGTAATTGTGCTTACAAGGGGTGTATAAGTATAAGCTTCGGATAACTGCATTACTCACAGAGCCATCAGTGAGTTATGCAGGTTGTCCAAAACGAGTGCCAATAAAACCATAATGTGGTAGCTTTTCTGTACATAAAGATGTCATATTTTAAATCTCATAATTTGGAGCATTCCAGGGTTTAAAGCGAGGCTTGCTGTGTGTTCCTTTCAAAAGCCTGGAGCTTTCCTCCACAATGTTGTAAAACTCCTGTTCCTAACTGTGCGAGGCTGCAAGATGCCAGAGCATAAATCTGTCACAGGGTAGAGCTGAACACTGTCAGATTTATACCTTACTATTTAGTTAATTTACTTCTTAAAACCAAGGGTTCAGCTGAAAAATAGGCAACTAAATTAAGAGGCAGATTTAAAAGGTACTTAAGCGATTCTGTTGATGCAAGATGGGGATTTTACGCAGGTTATGAACTTGAACATTGGCAGGTCGGAGTCTTTTTGTCTGGAATAACAATAAAAGCTGATTTGGTAGGATTTGATCTACCTGTTAAAATGCAATATGCTGTAATACTAAATAAAATAAAAATAAAAATAAAAAAAAGGCTTCCCAAGCAGTTAGGACAAGAAGCCAAAATACACAACTAGAAATTTCTTTCAGTCAAGTCACTGAAGCATTTTTAAATCTCACTTGTCATTTTTTTTCAGTTCTTCATCTCTTGTCATAGAATGCCCATGTGAGAGAAAGCATGCGTGTATGAAGTTAAAAACAGACCATAACGCACAGTATTTAAAATATCTTCCTGGTGTCTGAAATTTCTAGTTGCCAGGGGAATGGAGGGTTGTCACGTAACAAAACTGGAGATAATTTATTTCAGCCTAATCAGAGTTCAGGGGTCTTCCATTCTTGACCCAGTTAACTGAATTTTCTTTCCTTTTCTGTTTTTTTCTGGGAAATTTTGTTGCTTGGGGGGACAAAAACGCCTCCTTAATTTTCTTTAGAAACAATTAAATATGATAATTCTTCATGCTCTTATTGCATTGTAAATAACAAGGTCCATGATTGAGACCCTTAGCATCTTGTGAAAAATGTAAACAGGAAGCATTATTCCCAGTTTGAGGATTATGGCATTCCTTTGCCAACACCAATATTAGTGCATGGATCTCCTGACTCCTGTGATTAAAGGAAGTTCTTTATTAGTTCTGTGCAGTGCACCCTTCATGTTGTGCTGCTTTCATACACAGGGTTGATAGACTGTCAATCTATGTTTTAGATGGTATTTTGCTCTTGGCCTTGAACCACTTTTGAATTGGCAATAGTACCTTACATCTAGTTATATAGTACCTTATTATCTAATGTCTCACTGGGTGTTTTCATTCTAATAACTCAGTGGTTCATAGGTGGATAAAATACCTTTCGTGCCCCAGCAGGTTGCTTGCTGCAGAAGGTATAATAAGGGAAGAGGAGAATTAGCAGGTGAAAAGAAATGTTTGTTTGTTTGTTTGTTTGTTTGTTTGTTGAATAGGGTTTTTTTTCTTTGGGTGGTTTGGTTGTTTAGTATATAAAATACAGTGATGTGTTTCTGTAATGTTAAGCCTTTGCTTATACTGTGTAAGTGTGTTCATGTGGGGAGGAGACAGCTGCCTAAACATCTCACAAAATAAAAAGAGGAAAGGTGAAATCCTCTCTCCAGTTATTAGATAATAATTAGTAAATACTTCACATTAATTATTAGTGCCTGAGGGAAAAGCTGCTGCTGAAAAGAACAAACTGTATCCTTTATCCATCTCAGCTGCTCTATTTCAGCTCTGTTCCCAGTCAAAATTTTTGTCAAGTTTATGTCATCTTTAATGAAAAAATTAGCATAGATGATCTAGCAGGAAAAGGTCAACCTTTCCTGACCTCTCAGTCCTATTTGAATTTAGGGTCACATGATCCTCCAACTTTAGAAACAAATAAAAAGGAAAAAATAGAATTTTAATACAGAAATTTCTTAGATAGTGCAAGAATTATGAAGAAATCCAGTATTGCCATGTCAGCTGACAAAGGGAAAAAGGAGAAAATTGGCTCCCTAAAAGTAATTGTTTAAATAAGTAGAACAATGTTCCATCATGATCCTTCTCTTCTTTATACATATGTTTGGTTCAGTCATATTAGTAGTTTAGGGGAAAAAACAATAAATGTTTGGCAGCATTTGGAAAATATATTGGAAAAAATTAGTCTTAAAACATTCCATTTGACATTAGTGAGATGATTATTTTGATCAGCCTATTGTGCCTGGATGTAGAATTCACTGCTGCTATTTTGTTTGTTTTTTCTCTGTTGCATTGAGGTTATCTAGTTTCAGATACAATCTATTAAGTGGAGTATTTTTTTAGTAGCTGAGGTTTTCCCACCTGTCTACCCTAAAACACCTGCAACATATGTTTGTGTAACCCTGCAATGCTCTGTGGTTTGGGCCTTGAGAAATTCCCCCAGAGCTTTTTGCTTATAAGCAGCTGAGCAATTCATTTCTCTGATGACAAGTGTTTTTCCCTTGGCATTGAGGCAATAGCATGCTTGCTAAAATACATCTCATTTTTCCTTAGATATATTGAAAATCTTTTTCCATTCTTGTCTCTTATTCTAAACCTTCAGATTTTGTGTAAAATTGTGTTTGGGTTTTTTTTTTTCCCTCATTAATAAAACTAAAAAGGGAGAAAATACAATACCTCAACAAAGAAAAGTGTTATCAAGATTCCTCCACTTGCACCTGCATGTAAACTTTTAACCCTGCTGTGTATTCAGGGGGTGAGATACCAGGTGCATTGTAGAACAGCCTGTGACTTGTGTCACACACGAACACACTTTGCTATGTCCTGTCTGTTCCTTGAGTAACGTGATGCAATTTGTCTCCAGAGGCCAGGGAGGAAAAGGCCAGGGAAGAAAAAGGGTTTTACTTGAGAATTTGAGCAGCATGTGGAGCAGGATCCTTAGCTGGTGGGAGCTGCTTTTCCGCAGTTTGTGCAGGTTTGGGGGATCGGCTGCATTCAGGGTGATTGTGAGCCCTGGCCTAGGAAAAGTGCAGCTGTGGGTATAACTTAGCTCAGCCCCGTGGCCCTGGAAGAGGATAAAGGCAAATAGAAAGTCCCCAAGAACCTCCTGGCAGCTGTGGGAATTGGAGTGAGTTAGTCTGGGGCTGGCTGGGAATAGACAGGAGGACAGGAAGAGGACTTCAGCAGGCACATGAGCCGGGACAGAGGGATGGATCTTTTAGGCAAGGAAAGGCTCAGAAGTAGGAGTGCTTCAGAGATACCTGAAACATTTTCAGGCTTTTTTCCCCTTTGGACTGTGGCTAATACATTTTGAAGAGACAAAGTCCAAAATCACATCTATTTCTGTGTGTTTCTATATATGAATTTCATACTGCCCTTTTAAAAGCATAAATTGAGCATTTTCTAGTGATTGAAACTATGTCCACTCTAAATAGACATTAAGATTAAAAGAATTATAAATCCAGCAGACTACTCCTACAAAATGGGTGTGGGAAAAGGAGGGGGGCGGGTGGTGTTCTAGTATTGTATTTCTGCTCTCTCTTCCTTACTAGGGGAAAACCATATATGTGTTAATCTGTACAGTGCCCTCAGCCCTCATACAATTTCTTGGAGGGATTCAACAAACTGTACATTGGAAGGATTAATTTCACTGTAATTTTCACATTTTCCTTTTAATTAAAAAATTATTTTGTTTGAGTTAGTAACAAAATAATGCACATAAATTGAAAAAGAAAAGGAATACCTTTACGTATTTAAGTAATGAAAAATACAAATTGGATCTTTCTAAATTGCACTTTGTAGGAAAAAACTGGTTGCTGTGAATATTTTAGGCAACAGAGGTATGTTTTTTGTAAATAAATCTAGTCCTTAGTTCTGATACATAGGTTGTAATTTAGGGGACAGCTCAAACTGAATGCTTAGAGAAGGGGAATTACTTTAAAATTCTTAAGGAACAAGCATCGTAATTGTGTAGGTTTTCAGTTCTGCATTTTACATTTAACTTGCCAAAATAGTTGAAAAGAATACAAAACTTAAAGGACAACCACAGTGACATAAAGATCATAATCTTCAAAACAATGTATTTTTTTACTGTCTGAATTTCAGTTTTCAGAAGTATTTAAATTTTCTGTGGTGACACTTCACAGATATTTGTCTGCTAACATATGTATCAGGTTGAATATTGGAAATTTTGAAATATATTGAAAATATAAAATATTTTATTATTCAATATAAAAAATATTGAATTTTTTTGAGGTGCTATCTCAGTGATGCTACAAAAGAAGTCACAGTAGTAACCCTTGCATTTACTGTATTGCATTTCTAATGTTTTTTCAAAGAGAGTTTTTTTCACTGCATGTAATAGTACTTTAAACTGCTTCTTCCTTTGATACCTTTAAACCTCACAGGAATTTAAATAGGCTCCTGTGAAAGTAATGCTTGAGCCTCATTCATGTGTTTGAGCTAGATGTTATTCCTATTAATGGCTTTAAGTGCTTAGATAGTAGATGAGCTTTTCATGTCTTCAATTGCTTGCCATTTCTGCATAAATATGTTTTAAGATACTGTTCCAAATGATCTTTTCCTCTTTTTTTTTGGTTTTGGGTTTTATTTAATTCAGAAGCAATGTGTAATAATCTTTTTTTATTATTTATTGGGTGGTGAAAAAGAAATTTCAATGTTTTTCTAACTATCAATATATACCAAGTTTATTGGAAGCAAATTGCAGATCTGGCTAACACCTGGTGACTTGTACTTTACAAAAAGCTGTCTTATGGCTTAGAAGTGCTCATTATTTTATCCATCTCTTACTCTTCAACCTTACCCTTCAACATATGTAAAGAAAGAAGTCACTTAATTCATAGGAGAAAAGTTACACTGTTTGATTACTTAGACAGAGCCATCAGTTATCCTCATCATGTCAGTTTGGATTTGATTATCATAGAAATGTATTGAATTACCAAACTAGAGCAATAGTAACTAAAGCTGATTCATTGTTATTGCTGTCAGTTGATGAGGACTGACTTTCAAGCTCTATGAATTGGTAGAGTTATTCAAACATTGTTTTTATAACAGGAGATGAAAAATGTAGAACAGCCATTACAGTGTGGGTGGTAGGATAGATGAGAATTTTTTTAATGCTTGTCTAATAGCTTTTAGTTGCTTCATTTTTTAATGAACATTACAAACATATATGTTTAAAATGTTTATTGTGTTTCCAAAGAAAGAAAATGAGACATTTCATACAAGATTAAGTCTAACTGCAGGAAACAATCTGGAAATTCCCACCCTTAAATATGCTTCCAGAAATCATCCTGGCCTTTGGTATCTACCAGTTCTATAAATTTTCTTCCCTCCTTTTATGCTCTTGCAACATTTTGGTCTTTAAAATTCAAGTCCTGTATCCTCCTCCAGAAAAAAGATTTTCAAGGAAGCAGGGCTATCTGTAGGTATGTGGAAAATGAGAGGATAAGACTGTAGATACTCCACTCTGTAATGAAATCTGAAGAGCAAATATACCATGTGAAACTGAAGGACCTGAAGACTGACTCTGTCAGAAATATAATGTACTCTCACCTGTGAACAATGGTTTTGGAAAGGTCAATGCATGGTTCACTAAAACTGTATTTACTAATAGCAGGATTTAAGAAGGCAGATCAGAATATAAGGCAACAGCCAAAAAATAATTAAACCTTTGTAGCAAGTACTTAGAAAGTATTTAGATCTCTTTTATACAAATCTGATCACTATGCAGAAATTTTTACCACTTTACCATTTTCTCTTGCTCTAGAAATTATTTAAGCCACTTCTCATTTATATATTTTTTTTTAAAGGGCCTTTCTGTACCACTCTCTTATTTAGTTTCCATCTGCATGCAATTTTTTTTGCTTCAAAATATTTGCTTTTCCCTCCAAATAGCGTCCTTCAGGATGCATGCAATCAATCATGATACTTTATGCATATATTGCAGTCTATGCTTAATGTTCAATGGATTCTTAGATCCCAAAAGGATCTAAGTCCTGATTTCAGGACTACTGAAGGCAGCATATTCCATGAAAGAGTTTCATTGTGTCAGAAGTGGACAATAACAAGTGGATTCTGGTGTCAGTATTAATTATTTACACTTTATTATAGGACAACAGTTCTTTATTCATGGCCTCGGTTTTCAGTAGGGTGAAATTTGGAGAGGAAAAATAGGCTCTGTGTGCCATCTAGTGGGATTGTTCAGGCTGTCTCACTAAAATTAATTCTTTGCTTAACAGAGGTACTGCTAGGGATGTATTCAGTTCAAAATAATTGCTATAGTTTCTCCATACTATTACCATTTTTTTTAAAAGCATAGCACTTTAGCTTGGAGCTAGTCAAATTCTATACCTGACTTGCAGGAAGAAATCATATCAGTATGTGTTCTTGTGCAAGAATTACTGATTTATTTAGGAATGTTACCACTACAGCAGACTCTTCCATGTGGAAGAGTACTGATTTCTGTGAGCATGGAATGAACTTACAGGTAGAATTTGGTTTGAGTCTTCACTTTAATGTAAATGACATTATTGCCTTGAAAAACCAAGATCCCAGGAAAAGAAACTTGTTCTGTAAGTTTCTAATCCTCTTTAATGAACATATTTCTTGTCTCAGCTTAAAATCTCCCAGAAATTTACAATGAAGTACTTTTTTTTTTTTTTTTAGCGAAATCCAAGACCGGTGACTCACCAGTTCCAACAAAATTTAGATTATTACAAAGCACGTGGAGCAGACTTGATGAACAAAACCCGGTAAGCTATTTCTAAATATATGTTCTCCAAACTAAGACCTTACATTAAAAAAAAAGTTTCAGAAGTCACGTTTATACTAAACAGGAATTACATAAGCAGTATTAGAAGCATTTATTTCAAATCTTTCCCTTGACTATTATTACAGGAAAAAATTGAAGCTTTTACTTGTAGTGTTGCAGTCACTCGCTGGCATCATTTTAAGGGAGGACACTATTACACAATGACATGTATCCTGAAAATGGGATAAAACATTGCCAGTGTGACTTCTGTAGCTGAAGTAATTCTGATAATGCACCTAATTATAATCTAGAGTATCCATGTACCAGAAGCTAAGTTGAATGAATGTAAATCCAGTTTGAAGTAATTTTTAAAAAACTTTACCTCTCGTCTTTTAGAAGTGGTTTGTATCAATAACGCCAAAATTCCTCGTCAAGGCCACATTATCTGGGTGCCAGTGGCAGGTGACTGCTGGTGGCTGCAGGTCAGTCCAGCACAAGAGATAATGCTTCAATTGCCACAGCCACAGGCAGTTTCTTGGGCTGCACGTGGCCCCAGCCGCTCACTCTGCCTGCTGATTCATGGGAACTTGCTGGCTTTTGGACTTCTGCATCGCTGTCACATTCTGTTGAAATCAGCTACATTAAAAGCCAACTCCAATTAAGATGGTGTAGTTTGAGAAGCTTTTAAAAAGGGACAAAGAAGCAGAAATTAAAACTAAGTAGAGTGACTACAAAACCATCTTTTTCTTTATAATTCGGGCTTTAAAGTTGAGAACAGGTGTCAAGAATTGCTGCATTCTATTGCATTTTTCTTAATTTTTTTACTTATTCTTCTGAAAAATTATCTGCAGCGTTGCCTATATTCGAACAAAATAAGTTGTTCGAAGTTTCAAAAAGAAAGATTTCAAGGATTTTGAAAAAACAAGTAAATTATAAAGCCCAAACAAGACTGACACCTGCCGGAAGCCTAAATTCCAAGAAAAAAAAATTGATTAAATCTGTGTAGGAATATAAATTATTTGCACACGTAGACTACACACCAAATGAGATAGGAAGTTGTTTAGAATAATTCAGATAGAAGAAAATCTGGGATAAATTCATCTCAAGACAAGAAGGCTTAGAGTAGGTCAAATGTGGTAAAGCTGTTTAAGATTGGACTAGGGAGAGAACTGGAAGATGTAACATTAGGAAATGTCTCTGCAGTGATCAGAGATGGATTAAATCAAGTACTAGGTCTATTTCATCTTTAATTCCACAGGCTCAGTGATATGTTTAAAATATCTTGACAAATCTCTACTATATATTGCTTATTTTATCACATATAAAACTTTTTAATCGGTCATATTCATCTATTTGTCTCTCATCTCTTGTAATGATTACTTGCTGAAAAGAGAAATGCCTTTGAATAAGGCCTGCAAAACAAAACATTTCCATCTTAGCAGAAAACTGCAGAGATTGAATCATCTTCCTACTGCTAGTTTAAAAATACACCATTCACAGTCAAGGTCAATGATGCTTATTGTGATGAAACAAAATTGTTTGCTTCGTGGATGGAATTCATGTCTCCTTGGTACTCATATTTTTAAACTGATGCCTTACTTTTAAATGCATCTGCTGATAACTTTACATTGTAGACAATGTAAATCAATCAGTATTTTTCTTGTAATTGTTGTGCATGTTTGGTACATTTAGATGGCTAAAATGTAGATTGATCCATCTTTGATGGCTGCAGTCATCCTTTGCATTAATATATCAGACATTTAAATGGTAAGAAGTAGACACATTGTTCTTATTTTACTGAACTTCAGCTCACTTTCAATGTAAGTCCTCCAGAAATGTAGCACCTCACTATTGTTCATTTTCTGATGCTGTCATTCAGAGAAATTGCACAGATTTTACTTCACAATAAAATATCTTTTTTTTTAAAACCACCTCTTGAAAAGATATTTAGATATCATCATTATTTATTTTTCATTAATTTATACATGTTCTGAGCTGATCATTAGCAGTGTCAGTTCATAGCACAGCCAAATCACACCACAGGTTATTAGGAGCTGTGATAACTATCCTTTCCAGTTGTCATGTACTTCTAAAACATTCCTGCATTTTACTGTTGGAAGCACTTTTAAAAATAGTGTTTCAGACATAAAGGCTTGGCGATTGTTCATGTAAATTTTCAACCATCTGAAAAATGCAAATAAACTAATTTGTTATAGTGTACATATATGTCAAAGCAGCAAATCAAACAGTGTAGAATTAAAACTGACACCTTTTTATTAAGCAAAATATAGCTGAAAAATAAAGAAACAAGAAAGAAACAATCTGCTGGACGCAAATACACAAGCCTCTGTATAAGCTTTGTTTCCTGCATCTGTGTACTATCACAATTCCCATAATACATGAAGCTCAAAGTGTCCAGTGGCTTTGTTGCTCAGGTGGCCTGTCTGTGTAAATCACTTACTTTCAGCAGATTTTTTGTGCAAACTCAAGGGGTTTTATTAGTGATTGCCAAGGTTCTAGGTTTAGAGACAATGTAAACCTAGGACTCAATGTGCAAGCCATTATCTTCCTTCTAAGTTAATGTTTCAGGTGAGTGAGTCATATGTACCGCCCCAAACTCCAGTAAACGGAGGGAAAAAGTATACTATGGGTTCTGAATCTCTGCCTTATTACTGGTATGACCCCCAAAATTGGCAATGTAATGAGATTTATTGCCAGCTGTTGATAACTGATTGAGATCCCATTCAGCTTGATCTTATCTGTTAGCAGGTTCCTATTTAAAAAAAAAATAGAAAACTCAGCCTATTACAGGCAGATTATTAAAAAGAAGCAATCCATTGAGTGTTGATTCATGTACCCAACTCCTTTTCTTGTCTGGCATAATTCACTAGAGCAGCAACTTCACTTTGAAATGCTGACATTTGTGCTCCTGTGTCTACCACAAAAATAACCAAATATTTTAAATGGCCCAAGAGAAAAGTGATTATCAAATCTCCCTGGCTGTTTTCTGTGAGCCTTCACATATAAATCCACTCCATCCAGTGGCTATCCCTCACTCAGGACTGGTTAATCTGCTAAGTCCAGGCTCTGGAGGGTCTGAGGGGACCAAAGTGTTGGACTCCTCAGGGGAGTGACTCATGTCCTTTGATCTTCAGTGGGAGTGTTCTGGCATCCTTCCTGGCAAAAGAAGCCAATACAAGTCTCGAGGGGTTGGTCTGGACAGGTTACCCCTTCGTGGCTGAAGTTGTTTAACAGCATGGACTTAGGATATTTCTCAGGTGGAATCTCAGCTTTAGTCTCATTAAGTACTTTTCACACTGCTGTTGTTGCTTCCCCCACCTTTTCAGGGGGCTCTCCTCTAATTATTCTCATTTCCAGAGGGAGTGAGACTGTTCATTGCACAGCCTGAGCAGTGCTGGGTGAATGTTCATACCCCTGCAGGAGGCTGTTTAAGGTGCACTGCCCTCCCTTCCAAGCCATGCCAGCTGAGCAATGGTTAAAGGCACAGTATTGGCATTCAATTGCCTGAAGTAAACTGGAAACCACAACTCTCTGTTGGCTCCTTCACCACCCAGGCAGGACAATTAGGAGGGGACTTTGAGACAAACCCATCAATGCTCAAATCACATGGGTGCTTATATTGTGGCTATTGAGTTTGCAGTGGTGGTGTTGCACTGTTGATAGAACCGAATCAGCTATAACTTCAGAAATTCCATTTTGTGCTGCAGCAAAGACCCAGCACTGTGATACACCAGTAATCCTTGAATTTAGTGCAGGCACCGCATGGAGTGAGTGTGCTACTGTCTCTGGACTTCTTTTAGAGTCAGGTTCAGCAGGGTCAGGGTCAGGAGCCACCAAACATCCAAAAACTCTCCATGTCCCCTTCAGTTGCGGGGTGCAAACCTGGCCTCAGCAAAGCACCTGAAGCCTTGGCACATCAGTGATTGTTTGAGTCACTAACCATTAAAGCTTCAGTCTCACAGCTACTCAGTTTGCTTTTGAAACCATTTGGACCTCCTGCTACAGTATTTTATACAGTTCTGCACATGCTTTCCTTGTAGTGACTTTGTCACTCACTCTCAGATGACTGTGGAGGGACATTCTGTAACACCAGCAGCAATCAATAAAATCGGGAGGCACAGAAACATCCTGTAATTATTATCCACCAATCATTCTTTCCCAGCTTCTGTAAATTGGGAAGCAGCACTTGGTCCCAGTCTCTGTACTGCTGTTCCTTCTAAAACATTCTAGATGCCATCTTTCTTCATCACCAGTATATATGGCAGAAGCCCCCCACAGAGTTTGGGGCTGTATCTTGTGAGTGTGAGGCTCTCATACTGCCTTCTGATAGCTCTCCTTTTCTGTCTATTCTGAGTATATATTCTGATTCTAAACAACTCAGCTGTTGTTATTTTCTGGATGTGCTCTATATGTGTGTGCATGTTTCTATTGTGTATTCTAAAAAAAACCCATCTCTGGAGACAAATAGAGAAGTTAGAGGAAGAGCAAAATCAAAATTACTCTTCCAGGTGTCTGCAGAAGTTATAAATTACCCGTATTAATTCATTTATAGTTTATTTTTAGTTCAACTTCCCCAAAACATTGTAAAGCTATTTTTCCCCAGTACAATGATTGTGTTGGTTTTAATTACATTTCTTCATGTTTTTAAAGGACAGCTATTTATACCATGGAAGTACAGATCAGTAAAGTAAAACCTCAGGAGTGAAAAGGTCTTTGTGGTTGTGATATATTTCTGTGCAGGATATTTCAACCATTAATTATATAAGGCAGGGAATTATTGCATGAACAAATAGGAATGGCTTTGCTAATCTGTGGGTTATGTGAACGTTTCCACTGGGAATTAAAAGGTTCTTTGCCTCTTTATTTTAGACAAATTAAATGGTTTGACAATTTCCTCAATCTTAATGTTGCATATAACTGAAGTGAATTAAATAGCCACTGTAGTTAAAAATAAAAAGTAACAATTATAAGGGTTGTGATTCAGTATATGTGTTATACCCTGAAGCAGATCTTCAGCAAAATCGCTTTGGAAATCAAGATTCCTGTTAAAACGTGCTTGGCTTAAAATGATTGAGCTGGGCAGAAGGTGAACTTGGAGCAAGAGACAAATAGCTCTGCCAATCTAAAGGGACAATCCAGTGCTTTGCTTGCTGAAAGAAGTGTTTGGGGTTGGCTCATTTTAAACATTGGAGAGAATTTAATCCAACAGAAATAAATATTAAAGCAGTCCTCAAATAAGTGCAAAAATTCAATTTTATAAAGTTTTTGATTCTGTAGAGACTGGATTGCTATTTATTAGTCTTCTTTTTTCTTTTTTTTTTTTTAATTTAGGAAGGCAAATTTAAAAAATTATGAAAATTGGTACAAACTCACTTTGTTTGGGATTAGTCTGCATTTTTCAGGGAGAAGGACCAAAAAAAATTGTCCACTTCTGGTTGGGAAAAATTCATACCACACCCTGTGGTCTCTGTGTGTATTCCAGTGCAACTGTAGTAAAACACCTTCTCTGTAACGTTCAAATCTTGGATTTTTATCTCCATGTTTTGAAGAACTGTGCATGTATGGCTGTGCCTGTCCAAACCATTGGCAATGATGCAATGATTTCTCCTCTTCTCAGTGCCAGTGCTAAAGCTGCCCCTCTGAACATCAACAAAGTGTCCAACAGCTTACTGAATTTTGGCCGAAAGCTCATTGCTCCGGCCATGGCTTCAGGTGGGGCAGTGGGCGCTCCTGCTGGCGGGAGCAGCTTCCCTCCCTCTTCAATGCCAGGCAGGAGCACAGTAGAGGCCCCTCAGCACCAGCAGCACCACCAGCAGCAGCACCATCACCACCACCACCAGTCACAGCAGCAGAGGATGATGAAGTCTGAGAGCATGCCAGTTCAGCTGGGCAAAGGTAAGAGGGAAAGGTGGGGCAGCACTGTGACTTTGGGGAAGCTTTGTCGTACATCTTCAGGGCTGAAGTTCTTTCTTCTGTTGATTTTTATATCAGTGTGTACATACTTTGAGGGAAAAGCAAAAAAAACCTATTTTGTTAGTCAGGATGCTTATGCCAAGTACAACAGGACGTTTGCAGTGCAATACAGAATTAGATGTTACCTCTAGAATGTACAAATACTGTAAGAAGTTTTGAACTTCTAAAAATATATGAACCAGAAACTGCATCAGACAGACCAACAAACTAATCATTACCATATGAAACATGAGCCAGTTAATTTTTCAGATTCTTACATGCAACCTTTTTTTAAATGGAAGACTAATTTCATACATGCTTTTCAGGTTATCAGCAAAAAATCGCATGCATAACAGTATTAGCTAAATACATAATAAGTGAAGGAAGTTAGAGAGGAATTCTTAATAAAGAAATTCTTATTCCCTTTAGAATGTGTGGAGCTTATTTTAGAAGTTATTTGAACCATAATATGAATTTGTCTTTTAATAATTTGTGATGACCCCTGCACTTTATTTAGTAAACACTGTGTCTTTTTCTTAAGCTTTTCTTTTTATATTTCTTGAGGACAGCTTATTCAAACAACAAACTCACAAGCTCAGCTTTGGCAGTTGTTTGCTATACTCTGCCACACTCAAGGTAGGTTACTGCTTTTCACCTCCAGCCAGCCCATGGCAGTATGCACTTTTCAAGGAGTATGTAGAGCAAAACAGGACCTGCTGCTTTTAGCAACTCACCCAGTGTCATGGTTATGAGCTTGAGGGCTGGTGCTGGTTGCCCTGAACCTTGGCATAGGATTGCATCTTTTTTTTTTTTTTAAATCAGATTTGAAAGTGTAAAAGAAGGGAAATAACACTTAACAGCTGAAGTTGGTGCTCTCTTTGCTGTGGCACCCGTATGGTCCAAAGGCCCTTTCATGATGCATGGCATCCCCAGCAGAAACTGAGGGAGCCAAACTGAAAGGTACAGCTGTTCTTTTGGAGCAGGCACATACAGACACTTCTGTAAGGGCCACTGCAGCTGCTTGGCAAAATCCAGATATGCAGCTTCTCTCGGTTATAGGAGAATCTCAAAACGTGCTCCAGCAAGGGTTTTACAGTACAGAGGTGAAACTGAAATGCAGTGAAACTTTGATACAAATCCTGTTCACAACAATGGAAGTAAAATTAGGTGTAGAACAAAATTATTTACACCGTTTCAGAGAGACTTTTTCTTTGCTTTTTTAAGAGTTTTCCATAGTTCTCTTATCACATAATTCTCTTTTCCCCTTTTGAGTTTAACAGTGGTTCTTGGGTAGCTGTTTTCTTTCACTGCTTAATGTAGTAAAAGCACACCATTTGAAAAAACTTCTATAGATGGGATTGATTGTAGTTTAATCTTGATGTGGCTGCTAAAGGATGGCCTGTTATATGGGCCAATTAACATATATAATCAGGAAATGCACCTGATACTTTCCATAAAAGAATCAGAATAAAAAATTGTAGTTATGTTTGGTCATTGTTATGTACAAGCTGTGCACATATTGCTTTATCAACAGGAATATGGAGATTTGGTAAAGTTATGAAGAATGTATGATGTAGGGCACAAAGCATTTTCATGGTAAGTGGAAAAAACATACTGCAGCTTCCTCTCAGTATATTCTGTCTATCCATATTTGGTACAGCCTTTGCAAAGTAATTTAAGGGCAAAAAATGTAAATACACTATTTTTAATAGGTTCAGATGACAGAGTTTTGTTTTACATATTAGTGCCATTATTCTGGAGTTGTTGTTCCAGACCTGTACAGTTATAAGTATTTTGCCTGTAATTGTATAGAAATTTCAAATGATGGCAGCTATGTTTGCAAGTGCCATACTTAGTATTTTTAAAGAGACACAGAAGGAAATAAAAAATATTTTAGAGGGCCCCCAGTGAATTCTCTCTGAAGTAAGTTTAAACGTTCAGCAAAAAAATCCCTATTTGCTCCACCATGGTGAAGACACACTAAAAAGTCTTTCAAAGCTTGCTGCAGTGACCTTTGTAAACAGCACAAGCTCCATCACACCTTAAAAGCAAGAATAAGTTTCTTCTGTTCTGTGGAGGATAGTAAGACCACCTCAGAAAAGAGCTGTACAGAAAATCCAGTGAATGAGGGTACTCTCCACAGCTATGAGAAGCTGCCAGTACTTGTCTCCTGGCCATTGAGATTCAGAATTTAAAATATATTCGTACTCTCAGAAGCTCTCACTCCACTCATGTTTGTGCTGAACTTTTTAGCTTCTACGCTGGCTTTTTTTCTAGCTCTGGATTCTGGTGTAGTTTTTTGAGTATCTAAAAACTACTTGGCAAGGCTCCCAAATTACTAACTAGCTGTCACTACCTGTCTCCTGCTCTTGTTCTTCCCTGTGTGTTCAGCTCTACTCAGCCTCCCGGAGCCTAGTTATTTAGCTGAGGTAGGCCGAGACATGGATTTAGGATTTAAATTGAAAGACATTTGCATTTCCAGCTGATGTAATGCTTACAGATGTTCAGTTGGACAGTATAACAGGCCAAAGTGCTGTAAATCTAACGGGCATCAAGCCATAAAATAAGTAATCCATTTTTTTCTTACTGGTCTTTTCAGGTTTGAATGCTGAAGGTTTGAATGCTGATAATTTAAATTAATATGTAGAGATCTGTACGTTTGACAAGATTAAATTAACTGGCTGATGTACTTTGTGAAGAAGTCCTTGGTAGCAAAATACCTTGCAGGACTGTCAAAATAATCCTCTCCCAGTTTTAACAGCTCTGTTTCAACAGTTACCACTCACAAACCAGCTACCATTCATGCTGCCATACTCTAGATGAGGGATGATTGGGTTACATAATCAGTTGTAATTACTTCTCACTCCAAAGTTTTGGTACTTGCTGAATTTCTGTAAGAAAAAAAATGCATATAATTTAGATAATGTAAATGGAAAAAGAACAGACTGGGAAAAAAAAACCAACCATAATTGCAATCCTGTAATTCCAGATGAGTCTTCAGCATTACAAATCACAGCTGAACGAAGTATCCAGACATCTAATTGGAAATTCAGTTCCTCCTAATAATATATTAGTCCCATTCAGCCTGTCCTCAGCACAGAAGAAGATCGGGTATCATTACTGATTACTTATGCAAGGTAGCCTGCTAACAGAAGAGGGATTAAAACATTCTCTTGATCCTGCACAGTGAAGTAATTCATTGGCACAAAAGTTGAATTCAGATACTGAGTTCATTGGATTTTCAGTTAAGGTGGTTATTTTGAAAGATAAAAAAATTGATAATGAAAAATAAAAAAAGGGGAAAAAGCTCTATAATTGCCCTGTGTGTTCCAGTGGATCCTTCATCATTCAGAAACTGGATATTCTTTGATTACCAAATGGCAGTGTATTGCCAAGGAAAAAAAGCATTTATCTTTCTCTTCTTTTCTGATAGTGCCAGATACAGTTTTCCTTCTAGGTCATTTCACGGTGAAACCCAAAAGGTTTTGATTTAAATGCAGCTCTATCACAAGGACACATTAGAGGACCAGTTAAAAGACAAAGTTCTGCCAAAACTGTATTTAAAGAGTCCCAGGCTACTCTTTGTTTTTATGAGTTGATACTACTATGGTATTTGTTGTAACACAAACAGAATTTCCATAGTCAACACGTATGCCCTAAAGAAATGATCCCCCAATTTAGAATTATTTATAAAGTTAAATAATTATTTAGAATTATTTATCTCTAGAAAATGAGTATGATTTTCATGTGGATAAAAAAATTGTCCTTATTAATAGCAGAAGTGAGTACAAAGTAAAGGAGTAAAACACAGATTGACAAACGGGGTTTTTTTCTTTTAAAAAACATATAAATATACATATTGTTAGGCAATTATGTATGTTTTTGACAGCAAGGATACAACTTCTGAGCTCCACAGTATAAGAGAGACATGGAGTGAGTCCTGTGGAGGGCTCCAAAGAAGATTGGGGGACTGGAGCACCTCACGAGAAAATTGAGGGAGCTGGAACTGTTTGGCCTTGAGAAGATTTGACAGACAAGGGATAGTGTCTAAAGGGAGGTGTGAAGAGGGTGGAGCCCCCAAGTCTTTTCTTGGTGGTGCCAAGAAGTAGAACAAAAGGCAATGGGCAGAAACTGATGCACAGGAAACTTTGCCTGAATATGAGGAAGAACTTCCTTACTGTGCGAGTGACCGTGCCTTGGAACAGACTGCCCAGAGGAGTTGGGGAGTCCCCTTTGCTGGAGATACTCAAACGCCATCAGGACACAGTCCTGAGTAATGTGCCCAGGCGGATCCTGCCCGAGCAAGGCGCTTGGGCCAGTGGTCTTCCAACCTCAGCCATTCTGTGAAGCTCTCAAATAGCAGAATGGCACTGTCTCTGTAAACTGCCAGCAAAAAACCGTTTTGACTCTTCAGTTAAGTTTAGATTTTGATCTAAATCATCACTTAAAACCACTGGGGTTCTGCAGCTTGTGACAACTGGTTATCCAACCTTCCCGTTTCCTTTTGCCTGTCCCTACAGCGCTCTCTCACGATGTCCTTTCTGTTCAAAGCAGGGTGCTCCGGCTGAACCCCCAAAGCCGCGGCTCTTCCCTCGGGCGAGCTGCAGCGGCGGGGCCGCGCTAACGCTGTTGTTTGTTTGCCAGGCGAGGCGGGCGAGGCGGCGCCGCCGGGGCCGGCCCAGGCCCAGCAGCACAGCCCGGCCAGCGCAGGTAGGCCCGGGCGGCGCCCGCCGGCAGCGCCGCTGTCCCGCCAGCGAGCGCCGCTGTTGTGCCGGCACAGAGCTCCGCTCTGCGCGTCCTGCCGAGCTCTGTGTCTGTGTCTGTGTCTGTGTGTGTCTGCGTGTCTGTGTGTCTGGTCTCTGTGTGTGTCTGTGAGAGAGAGTGTGTGTGTGTGTCTCTGTGTGTCTGTGTCTGTGTGTCTGTGTGTGTCTGTGTCTGTGTGTTTGTGTCTGTGTGTGTCTGTGTCTGTGTCTGTTTCTGTGTCTGTTTCTGTGTGTCTGGTCTCTGTGTGTGTCTGTGAGAGTGTGTGTGTCTCTGTGTGTGTGTGTGTGTGTGTGTCTGTGTGTGTGTCTGTGTCTGTGTGTGTGTGTGTGTCTGTGTCTGTGTGTCTCTGTGTGTCTGTGTCTCTGTGTCTGTGTCTGTGTCTCTGTGTGTCTCTGTGTGTCTGTGTCTCTGTGTGTCTGTGTCTCTGTGTCTGTGTCTGTGTCTCTGTGTGTCTGTCTGTGTCTGTGTGTGTGTGTGTGCGTCTGTTTCTGTGTCTTTGTGTCTGTATGTGTGTCTGTCTGTGTCTGTGTCTCTGTCTCTGTCTCTGTTTCTATGTGTCTGTGTCTGTGTCTGTGTGTGTCACTGTGTGTCTCTGCGCCTGTCTGTGTATGTGTGTGTCAGTGTCTCTGTCTGCCTGCATGTCTGCATGTATGTATGTATGTCTGCGTGTGTGGCTGTTTGTGTCTCTGTGTGTCCGTGTGTCTGTCTGTATGTCTCTGTGTGTCTGTGTCTCTTCACAGGCATCCACTGTGCGTCAGCATCTATCTGTGCTACAAACCTCTGTGCTCTTGCACTTTGTAACCCATTTCCCACTCTGTCATGGGGGCCAGTTCCACCATCATTGTCCCTTTTAGCTGCATTACTTGCCTCCTGTTATATTTGGGGCAGGGATTTTGGGCCGAACATCTGCTGTGGTGCACTTGACTAACAGGGAGCTTACCTGCCTTGGCTGAAATAAAAAGTACATTAATTTTTGTGATGAGGTGGTTTGAATAAATTTTGAAAGTGCTAGAAGCCTTTGTTCCAATTTCACTGCAGGAGAAAAAGGGAAACTAATTTATCTGAAAAGTTTTACAAAACTCATTCTTTTTGCAAATTTTAATACTTAACATCCTCACTATGGCAAATACAGACAGATGAGCAGGTCTGAATGGTTTTGAATTATATATAGTGCCATACTTCTGATCTTCTTGGTATCTTTTTCCTTGCTCTTCTTGTAACTATGAAAGCTATTCTTTTCCTCTGTAGGGACCAAACAGAATGAGCCATCAGTTTTGTATGTCTTTTTTGCATGTTCCTCTGATTTTTCATGTGTTTTAGCAGGGACCGCCAGTGTTCCTGGTTATATCCCCCATAACTTAACTCAAACTTACTAAGACCTGAGCTCACTTTCCTTTCATTGTAAGTCTTCTCCTCCTTGCCATCACCTTTTACTTTATTATACGACCTAATTTTTGATCACATTAAATTTAAATTATCATTCTCTGCAAGACATCAGAGGTCTCCATGATACCAACAGGTTGGTCCCTTTTTCCACTGCCTCATTTGTGTTTTCCAAATGGTTTTGAAGCAGAGCATTTCTCACCCTGGGGTCAGTCCCAGCATCATTAGCAACAGGCAAGTAGTGAGCCACTTAGAAGCCAGCCCATGGAGATAATGTTGCTCCTTTTTGCCTCAGAAATTAATGTATTTTTAGTGTGTGAAATCCTGTGCATCATTACTGTGAACTATTTATTCATTTCAGAATGCATATACATACATACATATATATATATATATGTATGTATGTATATATTTGAAACATCCTACACGGTAATGTATTTTGACTTCTGCATACGTCAGGGATCCTTCCATATTTGTTCTGTGTGCTTCATAAGCATGTATTTGATTTCCATATTTATGGGGTTTCTTCAGCCTGTTTTATATAGATTTTACGACATTCTGGTATATGCTTAGATGGTCAGAGATTAGATTTCTCCAATGTTTTTTAAGGAGCTATAATGTATTTATCTGATATTGACAGAACAAGGAGATGAAAATGAGAGTTTTGATTCAGTGGTGTTCTCAGGTTGCTGATTGAGCTGCTAAAGAAGGACAGGAGTTTAGGTATTAACTGTACTTTATTGCAATCTTTATGCATTTTGATTCTACATGAAGGGTAAGACTTCTTTTTTCTTTTTCCTCTTTTTTTCTTTTTTTTTTTGAGGAATAATACAAAATTAGAAACTCTGTCCCATTACCTTCTTGTCAAGAGAGAGCAGAATGTACCACACTGCACATTAAGAAAGATGTAAAATCAGTAAGACACAGAACAGTGAAGGTACAAATGGCATTTTTGTCATTGTCCTGAGATCCCAAAATCTGTGTGTTGGTACTACAGTGTTGTTTCCAAAGTTATGTGAGGGTTGTTAATGCCTCAGTGCACAGTGCATACATGAAACATCTGAAGGACTTCAGAAGCAACATGGTGACTCAGTTAAATGTTGTTGCAGCAGCTTCCTTAAGAGTTGGACTCAGTGATCTTTGTGGGTCCCTTCCAAGTTGGAATATTCTGTGATTCATTACATTTCTGTGTTGGGAAAATCATAGATGTCTTTTTTCTTTTTTCTTTTCTCTTTCTTTTTCCTTTTTTTTTTTTTTTTTTGACATTAGGGAAAAAACATATGATTGGTGTGACCTGTCTTTCAGCTTTCATATTTGCAGTGGCTCCTGGAAATTAGAAAATGACTCCTCTGGAAATTAGAAAATACTATCACAATCCAAGGTTCCTGCTTTATGAGTTGCAGCACACTGTAATTATTCATAAGTGCTGTTCTTTCTGTCTTAATTCTCAATTATATCCCCAGATAATCCATGTCACCCCACTGTTCACAGGGTTGTTAGATGCAGAATAAAAAATATAGTGTTTCCTAATAATAATTTCCCCAGATTTGCTTGTTCATGCAGAAGGATCAGGTGCATCCTAACCTTTCTTCTTACTTGGGTATCAAACATACAGATACAGTATTTTTATCACTTCTGGTTTACTGTATCTCTGTCTTAACTAGTTCTAGTTAAACTGGATCTAAACTAGATGCAGTTTAATTAGATCTTATATTGCTCTTATTTTTTATTTTCATTATATAATTTATGGCTATAAGAACCAAACTGTTCAAAGCTCTTGGTGTTATTTGAGCAAATTCCTTTTTAGGACACTTGTATTATTCTGTCCACAAAATCTTGTTTGGTTATGCAAGTAGTTGCATATTCTGTTCTCTGAACTGCGATCCATCTTTTGAAGTGTAGCTGTTTGCAGTGGCCATGAGGACACTTCTCTGTCTTTTCATTTTCTTACTATATTTTTGACATTTTTTTCCTTAGAGCTTTAAGACAGAATATAGAAAAAAAATCTTCATACATCATTTTTTCCATTATTTTACCAAGCTGTATTATTTCATCTGTGTGGGTTCCTCAAATATATTTAAAGCGTTCTTCTCTCAATATTATCTGTGAATTTTTATCACATAATCTGCTTATTTGCTGGTGAATTGTGTTAAGTCCAGGCCATACAGTGAAGTGTATGTGAAAAATATACATCGCTCATTGTTTAACTTTTTTTGTTTGTTTTTTTCATCTTCACCCTATAGGGAATATATCTTCTTATTACTAGGATGGTAAAGAGAGACTATTTAATCTGATATATACTTAATAAATATTTTTCTGTTGCACTTTACTCTGGCAACCAAATACAGGGGGTTTTTTACGTTTAGCATTTATATTGGCTTCTCTTGCTTAGCTGTGTGAATTGCTTTTATAAATGCTTTATTTGCTAAAATATGTGATTCCATCTGTTCTAAAACTATTTTTAAGTTTACCTACTTCAAAAGCACACTTCCATTTGCCACTATGAAATTAATAAAAAGTCTTTTTTCTTACATAAAGGCAACTACAAGGATAACAATGTTGCCAAGTGACATGATTTTATCCTAAAATTAGAAATTTTCTAAAAATTTCCTGCGACTGAATTATTTCTGCTGTTTGCCATGCAGTGTTTTTTCCTTTTTCATCTCCAGAATTATTTGCAGTGCACATGATTAATGCATATCCCATTTTTCTATAAAATGGGAAGGCAAAAGTTAAGTGAGATCTACAAGAGCCTCGGTCTCATGCACTTTTAAGGAAGCTCCTCAGATAGATGGTAGGGAGTAAGTGCCTGGAGGAGGACTGTGAAGAAACAGAAAAATCCAGTTGAATGAAGTTGGTGGGAAGTAAAAAACATGTAAAGACATAAGTTAGAATAAGAAGTTGCAGAAGAGGCAGTGTGGAGGGATCTGAAGAAGAGATGGAGGCAGACAGGAAGGTCCACAGAAACAGGGCATAGAATGTAGGAGGGTTATGGGGGAGGTGAGCAGAATAAAGCAGCAGAGAATGAAGGACAAGATGGGAAGCAATTAATATGAGTTTTCTTCTAGAAAATGTTCAGCATATTAAACCCAGATCCTTTTTTTGGGTTTTGTCATTTAAGGTCTGTTTATTCACATGTAATGTTTTTTTCCTTGCTAGTTCAGTCGCTTTGCGTTTAACAGTCTCCTTGCAAAAAGTATATTTCAAATAAATCTGTATTTATTCCCTTAAGAAAATGTGAATTATTTAATTGCAGAGGATCATACTTAATGCTATAGATGGTAACATGAAAGCACACTAAAAGCAGAAGAAAGGAAAAAGGGAAACATAAATCCTCTCATCAGAATAGCCATCAAACAAGAGATAGGGAGAATACTTGAGCATTAGCTTTCTGTGCTATTAAACTTTTTTCCAGAATGGAAAACTCTGCAGTTTCATGGAGTCATTCGAGCTTGACTTCATCATACACATGATAAAAATATTTCTTTAAACTAGCATCTGTCCTAAGGCAACATTTTTTGTAATGAATGTTGATGAAAACTGACTTACTGGAGTTTTTTTCCTCCTGGAACAAATGAAAACAAAATTTTTATTTAAATATTTGAAAACACTTTGTAAGCCTCAACTAGAAGAAAACTAGCCCTATCAGAGGCTGCCTGATTGCCTGATGCATACCCTGCCATGGTGAACCAGCCCAGGCTTCTCCCCAGCTGTCTTCACTATGATAGTGGACAATGCTGGATTCATTTCAAAAGCTCTATGAAATGACAAGAGGTAACTATTAAGTAGACTTCATCAAAGTGTCTGTTAGGTGGTGATGGCCTTAAAATTTGAAGCATGAGAGCTTATTTTTATTTCCAAACTTAACTTTTTTTCCTGCTTCAAGTCTCAATATTGTGATCTAGATCTTCAGTGTCCAACCCACTTTTGGAATCTGAAGTTCTTGTTAGCATTCTTTGCCAAGTTTTATAGTTGGAAAAAACTATTTCCATTGTAGTGTTGATGATACCAGATGTTTTTTATTATTATTGTTTTTATGAGGTGGTACTTTGATCATTTTGCCACACAGGGCATGAAGTTCCTCATGAGGTGATATTTATTTATATATATATGTATGTATGTGCATATATACACACACATCATTTAGCATATATATAGATACAGGCGTGTAATAGATAGTGTATGTTTGTGTATATATCTGTATATACACAAAGATTTTGTGTTCTTCTCTCATACAGAAATTAAGTTCCATGTGAGAGCAGTCCTTCAGTCTCTCAGTGCATGCTGACGCACTTCAACATTTCATTCTGTGTTGGGCTGTCTGTGACTCTCAGTCCATGTCAGTTGAGACAAGGAAGTATTTGTGGGGAAAAGGAAATGCCCATTGATTAAATGTTTTGGTTTTTTTGTACTTGCTTTACAGGCCAAAGTTCAAAAAACATCAGTTCATCTCCAAGCATAGAGAGCTTGTCTGGAGGACGTGAATTTACAGGATCTCCACCTTTGTCTGCCTCAAAAAAGGATTCCTTTTTCAGCACCATCTCCCGCTCGCGTTCCCAAAGTAAAACTATGAGCAGAAAAGAGTCGGTGGGTTCTTTTAATTTATGAACTATTTTTATATCACACTGCATTAACCTACTCGTTGAGACACTCATTTCTTCCATACATTGAGCACTTGCACTTGGAAATGTTTCCCTGAGCACGCATTAATGGCCAAAGCAGAAATAAGCTATTTCAACTTTTTGTGTTGAGTGACGTCTCCATTATGGCTTCCATCCCATAATGGCTTCCATCCCATTATCCTGCCTGAAACGAAACTGTGCAAGTGCCTGTTGCCTCTGAGAAAGACGAGAGAAGTCCTGTAAGATTTTTTGCTTTCTTAGACTTTTGCTGTAGTCCTGAAGTTAATAAACATTCAGTGGGAATCTTGAATGCTCAGCAGATCCAAACATGTCCATCTGTTGTCCCTGAAATTCCTTAATACATCAGAGATTTCCCAGTGTCTGTAGCATCTGTAGTCTGCAGTCACAGTTCTATTTCTTGTACAGCTCTGACCTTCCATTTGGTCACAAGAAGCTAGTATTTATACAGATTGTTCTCATCCAAGAAAATCAGCTCTTATCATGGGTATGTTCCAAAGAAATTCTCATCCCATCCAAGATATGTTAGGAGCACTACTTTGATAAACTAGGTGTGCCATGGAACATGAGGATTTTTGTTTATTCTCTATACACATTTTCCTTTTTCACTCTGTTGACTATAAAAGAGTCACATAGTAGATGTAATAAGTTATATATTTTGTAAGGTGAAGGCACAGTGGTTTTCTCCATTCTTTCTTCAGAAATGTAGGCTCATATAAATGCCTATTGATTCCAATATGTAGGAACTGTAATAGCCAGATTTCTGTTACAGCATTCTTCAGGTGTTCAGACCTAATATTGCACAGAAATTTCATCTGAACTTCTCAGTGCTTTTTTACTCTAAACAGCAGAATCTTTATTAATAGTCACATCATGTTTTCAGTTTGATATTCAAAACGTTCTAATGAAATGCACAACTTTGTGCAACTTTGTTCAGTTTTTGTTCACTGAATGAGAGTGTTTAATTCTTATTCCAAATGTTTTACTGTTGTCTAAAGAAAAGCTGTGTTTTGTGGTTAGTCAACACGAAGCTATAATTTTGGTTTGTGACCATTTAAAACATGTTGAATTTAATTTAAAGCTAAAACAACAATTTAATTTCTTTCTGCTTGTCCTCATGAGTTGAAGAAAAATAAATACAGCAGTATTGAACTTTTCTTTTTATGTGGCTTAACAATATCTAAATACAGCTTTCATTTTCAACTTTTATCCAGACCAGAACTTGGGGGTTTTGCACCAGTAGAGTTGAAGAATAATTCCTCCTTAGTCCTCTAATAGGAGACAGGAGAATTTACCATTATATATTCATACTCAATTAAAATCTATTTATTAGTAACATGTTTTTTTCAGGTAAATAATATCCCAAATTTGGGGTATTATATAATTCTTTAAACAGTGGTACGTAATTTCTGTTTTAGCATTTTATGATTAAACAGCTAGAAAAGGTTTCAGGTTATCAAAATCCATTCCCTTGGATTCAGTTTTTGACTCACCCTTAATATAGGCAAACAGAATTTGGCAGATCCAAGAGGAAAAGGTTTGTTTAAATATATTTTCTGTTGCACAAGAGAATGTTGGGTTTTATTTTCCTTTAAATTTCATGGTACTTCATTTTCCACATAGAGTAGAAGACCCCAAAGAGTGTTTCCTGAGGTCCCAAAGTAGTTGCATCAGTAGTCTTGAGTTGAACAATTGCTTCATTTACAGCTGTTTTCGGGAAGCAGAAGGCTTGAAAATATAATGGATCCACATTATTTTATTTATCAAACTGAACTGATTTACATTTTTAATCTTATAATTATACAGATTATGTCGTTAAGTATTAGGGAAATTACCTTTGTTGGAGTGTTGCCATGCATCAATCTCTTTATAAAAAGATGGTTTTTAAAACATTGGTTCTTGGTGTGGCAGATGAAAGATAATCCATTTTGTTGTCATCCTTGTATCTCTAATGCAAGCTTTTTCCAAGCAAAGTGGAAGTTGAATGCATACATAAAAATATATCCTTTAAGATGCAGTTAAAATAAGTGATTCTGACAGACCATAGCGCATTACTGTAATGGTGTCATGGGATGGACAGAAATGTCCTTGTCACAGATTGCACCTGGAGTGCTGTGTCCAGCACTGGGCTCCCCAGCACAAGAGAGATGTGAGCATACTGGGGGAGGTCCAGCAAAGGGCCACAAAGGTGGTGAAGGGGCTGGAGCATCTCTCCTATGAGAAAAGGCTGGTAGAGCTGGGACTGATGCGCCTAGAAAAGAGAAGGCTCAGAGGGGATCTCTGCAGTGTGTATCAGTATCTGGAGGGAGGGTATGAAGAGAACAGAGCCAGGCTCTTTTCTGTGGTGCCCAGCAACAGGACCAGAGGCAATGGGCACCAGCTGCAACACAAGGGGCTCTGTCTGATCATCAAGGAAACTTTTTTTCTTTCTCTTGAGAGCAGCTGAGCACTGCCATAGTTGCCCAGGCAGATTGTGGATTCTCCATGCTTGGAGATATTCAGAAGCCATCTGGACACTAATCCTAGGCAGCCAGCTAGGCTCGGTGGCCCTTCTTGAGCGTGGGCTTAGGCAAGATGAGCTTCTGAGATCCCCTTCAACCTCAGCCGTTCTGGGATTCTGTGAGAGCATAAACACTCACAGAGGAATGTGACATGTCTAAATTCTTTCTTTCCTAAAGCCAGTCCAACAAATTGAGCTTTATCTGTGAGAGTTGCAATCAAAATTGATACTTAACTTGTTTAATTGCCTCCAGGACTAAAATGTGTCCATTTCTCATACTAAGGCCTTCTAAAAGTTAGTAACATGTGGGTTGTATTTATTCTTCTACGTATTTATCTCCCCTCAGATGCAAAGATCAGTGGAGTGATTTATTTCTGTTACCAGAAACAGATGTCCCCTGTTTGAAATGAAATGAATCTACAGCCTCAGGGGTGAATGCACAATATCAGTTCATGTTTTGGCAGCCCATGGCATTCTGATGTTTTTGACATTACTGTTGAGTGGCACAAAGCTGTATGTTAATGTGAGGTCCACCAAAAGGGTTTGGAAGCCTGTGTTGTGCCCAGCATTGAGAGGTTCCCTGCTCGTTTGTATCCTTTGTGGCTTTCTGACAGGAATAATTTAAGCAGCACTTTCTGGAGCTGTCTTCCTGTAAACAAATACAGGAATTTTTAATCGGTAATGCACTCTAGTGCCACTATCTTCTGAATGGCTCAGTCTTGCTGGAATAAAATCCTACAAAATTCCCTCTCCCAGCCTGCCTACTGCCCTCTACTTTTCGGTGGAGTTGTGAAAAAGGGTGAATTTGTGGTCCATTTATTTCTCATTATGTTTCATTTATGACTGATAAATCATTAAAGAAAGTCTACCCCTCTTTTTAGCAAATAGCAAAGCTGCTTAGACATTGATTCTGGCAAATATGGTTGGCTAATTCCAGTTTCTGGCAGAATATTCTGTAAATTGCTTTCAGACATAGAGATGTGCCAGAGAGGAAACTTCTGAGTCAAACAATATGAACATTTTTAAAACTTTCTTTAAAAAGAAAAAAAAAATTAGGAAAATGTGGATTTGACTGAAAATAAAGTTTTGATTTGGAAAAACTTTGTGTTTTAATAAGTAAATTTCTACATAAAAGGTTTCAACTTAAGAAAAATCAAATTACCCATTTGGAAAATACATTAGTTAAAAAGTTCCCAAGAAGAAAACATTTCTAAGGAAAATCTGGAGCAGTTTATTTTCTTTCCTAAAATAATTTGCAAACATGGTCAGTCAGAATCCTCAGTTCTTCACAATAATATCCTGAACAGAAGTGTCATGCATTATGCTGGTTCTGATTGCACAGACTTTTTAATTAAATCAAATTTGACAACATATGCTATTGTCCCCACAAGCATGTATAAACAACTGTTACTGTCTGTGATTTATGTAGCTAGTCTGACTGATTTGAAGTTAGTTATGAGTACCCCTACAGGTTAGAAAATTAATGTATGCCATTATTTTCAATTAAATAGGCATCTGCTGAAGTGATTTAAGAACCTGAGTTTTAGCATACAAGTAGAGGTGGTGTATGAAAACCAACAAGATAATAAGATAAATACTAGAAAACCACACAAAGAAAACCATGCATGCAAAAATTCCTTTGAAGGAGAGCGTGCCTTTTGTGCATGGTACACATCTTAGAGATGGTTTTTATTACCATATATCTTTTCCCTGGCTGTTACTTTTTAAATTTTTTTAGAATGTTTTAAGCAAAATACTTGTCAGTTCAGACTTACCAATGCCAAACATTTATTTGGAAGTACAAATGCTATGATGAAATGTCCTTTTTTTGTTAAGCATCGTAAAATGTGCCCAGAATAAGTTAGTCTGTGTACATCAGCCAATTCTTGATCAGTATATTGGATTTGTTAGGCCTGAGGTTAAAGACATGTTGATTATTCTCAATGCCATTAAGTTTAAAATACTTTAGTGCCTTAATGTTTAACTGTAGTTTATACTGCAGGACATATGTCTTCCTTATTCTGATGTGACAGGCCAATTCTGACAGAAAATAAAAAGGCAATTTATTTAATATTCCAGTGCCTGTCTAATTTTAGAGTTAGAAGAAAAGAATATTAAATTTCAGATGCTGACAGGTCACATGAACAGAGTTCACAGAAAAACCTCTGAGATATTTTGGAACTATGGTTCTTTTCTTGGTTGCCTTCCTCTGGCTTACATGACATCCAGTAACTTAAATGAAGGAGCTGGAAACAGTAGAAGAAAAAATAAATTACCGTTTATAGTTTCTATTAGAAATACTTGCAAGTTTCTTATAATTTGCTAAAGCAACAGCTGTATGCATGAGTGGCAGCTTTGAATCCTAGAGCTCCTTATCTTTTTTGGAGTGATTCATTTCAGGGAAAAGAAACTGTACTGTGATAAAAACAGGAAGTTAATTGCTTAGGAAAAAAAAAAAGATTAATAAAAAACCCAAGAGGCTCTGCAGTGCTTTTTCTGTCATATTACGAGCAATAAACATGTATAGAGAACAGACCTGTGGGGCCATTTGGAATATTTTTGAAATGTCAGTGTAAACTTATCTTTCTCTGGTACAAAAGATTCAGATACATGCAGGTGAATATTTTCCAGTAACTTCTGCACAGAAGCAGAATGAAACCACTTCAAAAAAAGGCAGTAAGAACATTAAAAATTATTGGGCAGCACTTTGAAACTGTCAGAAAGAATTTAAAAATTACAAAAATCATGAATGGATGAGACCATAATCAATGTTTGCAAAAGGATCAAAGTGACTGAGGACACAAGTGTGACACTTCACAGCAGTCATGCTACCAGCAGAGGTACAGGACTTGCTCTGTCCATCCTCTTTCCATACATTAATCATGAAGTTCATGTTTCGACATCCCAGTGGAAAAGAAAACATATCAGAGGGTCTGTGTTGGTAGCTTGAGCTGCCCCATTTTCCTTTTCAGAGGGAATTTCATCTCTTCATCCTGCTCTTTTAAGATAGCAGCATGAAATTACTGTCCATTTCTGTGCAGAGCTGAGAGACCTGCACTGAACTCTGAACAAAAACATGGATGTGGATGAGATACATGCCTCTAAACCAAGCTGTTGTTTTATTTGGGAGTTTTTTGGGTGGAAAAGGTTTCTGTGTTTGGAAGATTTTTTTCCCCACTGGAATAGGTTGTGGCTATGCATTTAATATCTTGATTCTTATTTTTGTCTGTGTTTTGTTAAATCAAACAACTCCCTATGAAAACAACAAGACTTGTACTTATGTTATTTTAACAATGTGGTATAAATGGTGTATATTTATAGCCCCTACATAATCACTATACTTACGTTTTACCTTCATTAAACTCTGAAAAATTAGAGATTCTAAAACCCTTAAATAAATAATCATCCTGTGGTCTACATCCTGTGGTCATGTTAGGAATCATAGCAAAGATCAAATACATCCAGCCTAACCAGAGGATGATTTAGTGAAACTATTTTTGCAACTCATGCTTAAAAAGAATTTAAATGAGTATGAGTTTAACAAAGGATGGGCTTTGGGGAGACTGTTGAACGAGTGTATTGAAAAGCTTATTCAGGCAGCAAAATCAAGAAGCATAATTATGTAAGTACATCACACCTTATCAACTCTTTCAGTAAGGTTCAAGTAAATATGTTAGTGTTTCCCTCTCTTATTTCTCTTACATTTGCCACAGTGGACTTATGCAGTCTTAAAAGGCAGCAATGTGTTGTGTAACATATGGACAGAAAGTCCCTCAGATGTCATAGTGAAACGTAAGGGAAGATATGGGATTCTCATTGGCCTATGTGTTTATTTATAACTATTTCCAAAATGCTTACAGCCATACCATCTAAATTAATGTATCCTTTGTATTATTTATGAAGGAATTTTCCAATATTCTTAAGTCAACAATCTCAACAGCAGAACTGAGAGAAGCCTTTTATCAGCATTTCTGTTCAAAGGGATAATTTCTAGTACCCTGCAGCTCTTTCTCTTCTTATCTATTCCCTTACCAAGTGGAATACCACCTATTCATACATACTGAGCTGTTCAGTGCCTACCCATCCACAACGAGTTATGCCCAGCTTTTTGCGTTTCCATGGATCTTGCCGATTTTTATGGGTTTCATTTTTAAACTGTCTCTTGGCAGTCCCAGAGTGCAGTGCCAGCAGGTGGACTTGTCTCCCATGTGAGACAGCAGGTAGATAAGTCTCCCATGTGTTGAGTCTGCTTACAGAAGAAATTTCTTTCCATCCCTGCTTTTTTTGTCTCCAGGCAGGAGCTTTCTCCATTAGTTGTATTTATCCTTCCCCATCTTCCTGCTAAGGAAAAATTGTCTGACCACTGAAGCAGAATATTTTTAAGAGGAAAATGTTCCCAGGTTAGATTAAAACAATCCTTCTCATGCTCCAGTAGTACAGTTGCTGGTTTCTAGCTCTGAACAGTGAGGCTGGTGCACCTGGAACCTGTTCCAATAATAGGTTCAACAGTGGGAGCTGCTTTGGAAAATTCCCAAGCCCATGGTCCTCTGCCACTAACATCTCCAGGCAAGGTGGGATATGGAAACTGAGCTGGCAAATTGACTTTGAACTGTTTAAGATGGAAATTCAACAGCAGGACCTGGTGATTAGAAGCTGTTAGCCAGAGTTTCAGTTATTTTTCGGACTTTAATTGAAATTAAATATATCTGTCAGGTTGTAGGGAGATTCTCTGAGGCACCCCCTTTCATTTTCTTCCAAGCTTCTATATATTTTTAGCTTTTTTTTAAGAGCCAGTAAATAAATAAATTGATAATCATACATCAGTACAATAAAATAGCTATTTTGCCTCAAGTTCACCAATCTTAGTAGACTTTATAAATAAATATGGATGGTAAATAAGTACTGTTTATTTGTAAAGAATAATGAATGAACATGTAAACTCCTAAAACTAGGGGGCAAGGAAGAGGATCGTTATTCCACTTTGGAAGAAGAGAAATAATTGACCACAAATTCTTGTTTCTTAAATTTCAAGAAAGCTACAGATACATAATGCAGTAAAATAATTTTTCTTTCATGTTGAAAGTGTGGGTCTCCTCAACAAATGCTAACTCTAGAATGCTAGAAATTTGGATATTGGAAGCAACTTCCTGGGTTATTGGTTATACAGAATCCAAGTTGCAGCTCCTTTCAGTTTTGTTGGGGCTTGATCTCTGTTTTGAGGGGGAATGTTAAGTACAGAAATTCTTATTCTTTTATTCCTTTATTATAATTTCTTGGTTCTGTTTATGTGTGCATAGCTTGTAGAAGCGTCATGAGATGCCATCCCTTACTGTGTTGTTATAAAGAGCACACACAGGAAGTAAGGATTGTTTAATGCCCAGAAATATGTGCCTTTGCAGGTGAATGGCTGCTAGCATTTTAATTTATTGCCAAATTTGTCTTGGTCTCAATCTACTTGAACATTTTTATCTGTACTGTAAAATTCCTTTCTCACCTTTGATGCATGTTTTCAATCTGATCCCTCTGAACCAAATAATTTGTTGTTGTTGTTGTGCTGGTACATATCCTGATTTAGCTTGGCTCCTTGGAGGTACAGTGGATATTTTGTTGAGCTTTCCTTCATTTTTTTGTTTTATTTTCTTATTTTTTCTCAGTCGTATTCCCCCCAGCCCTTTCAGAGGGTTGCCACAAATATACGTTCACAAAAGATTTGGCAGTGGCAGTTCTGTTTCCATTTCTTCTGAATTTAGTCCTTTGAGCAGAAGAGGTTGCATTGTACCCTGAAATGTTTTAACTTTGATAGCACTAAGTTTGGAACCTGGACTTCTAGGATTACTGTTTGTCTAATTCATTTGTGCTTATTCAGTGTCCTCTGATACATTTTGAGATATGCAATGCTACCAGAAAGCAAAACTGGAAAGCAACAGGTCAAAATAATAAGTCAGAGGAGAAAAGAGTTTAAAAATGTTTCTCTAATCTGACAGAGAACCTGTTTGTGCTTTAAGAGTTCAGATCTAATAGATATGTAACTATCAGAAAGTATAAAGTCTAAGCAACTGTGCTTACTAGCACTACACAACACTAGTGAATTAAGAGAAATTTTGAAGAATATATAAGAAAAAAGGGAAGAAAGACATTCCTGCTTAAGCTATCTTGTACCACATTAGAATAGCTGTTTGAGTTAAAATGGTGCAAAAAAAAGCATAAGCAGGAGTTAAAGGTATAAAATAAAAACAGGGTTCATGTTTGCTGTGCCTACAGTCTAAAGGAACAAAACACAAGCTTGTAGGACTTTGCTGAAAGTACTGTGCTTAAAATGTTTAACATTTATGAAAGTATGTTAAAAATAATAAAAAACTAGGCAGTTGTGAAGATGTGAAGAACACAAAACATGACTTATTTGGAAATATATTAAGTATGGGGTTATTTCAGTTACCACATAGATAAATACTCTCAGATAATGGTTCAGCACAGGAAACCAATACAAAACCTCTACTTCTGCAGGAATTAGTATATGAAGGCAGTATCTGAACTTCTTTATGTCCTTACTGGGAAATATATTAGTATTCACAAAATTTCATTTTGTGCAAAGATTTCACAGGTGCCAAAATTTTCAATGTAAAATTAACAATATACATTTCACCCCTGACCCTAATGTGCTTGGTGCACTTTGATCTAATAATTTCATAGCCCCTTTCACACAGAAGAAACTTCCTCTAAACATCTGAAAAATAAATGCTTTATGAAAACTCTCTCAAAAATTCTGCCTTTTCGTCAACAAGAGTTTGGCTCCATGCTGAAGCCATGTCTAGAAGACTGACTAATATAGCCATATTGTTTCCATGTCCTCCCCATATGTGTGTCTCCAGCCATCTGTTGTCTCTTGGCTCATACCACGAAGTCCTTCAGAGAAGCGGGATTTGTCTTTATGTTTGTACAGCACCCAGCCGAGCAAGGCCTTGGGACTCTGAGTGATACAGCTAAATAACAAGTTAAATTCGTAAATAAAATAAATTAAAAGCTTGGGTTAAGTTCCACTGTATGCAATTCAGTGCTCAGAAACAGGGGTTTCTGGTTTAAATATCACCATATGCTGTACACTATTCTGTGGCTGGCACAGAATATAAAAAAATTATGGGGGTGTCAACCAACATTCAACTGTCAGAGATTCAAGATTATAAGGTTAAATCTTGTATTTAATTCTTGGATTAGAAAGTGAAATAAATGAAACTCCTTCCACAAAATGGAAGGAGTAACCACTGCTTTTGACTTCAGGGGAATTTGCTTAAAATTAAATGAGAAAGCAATTTATGCCTTGCATCTGAGTCTTGTTTGACTTGTAAACTGCTACTGACATCTAAAAAGAACACTCTTTGTATAATTTATGAATAAGAATTTAAGTACTGGTAAGACTCTTAGTGAGTTCCTGGCTTCAGGATTTCCATATATCAATCTCGTATTTCCCATTATTTTCCTCTAAATGTTTTGAAACCTCATCAAAATAATTTTCTAATTTGCCCTGCCAAGAGCTTTGGGATGTTTCCTGAGTGCTCTTACTATGAATACTGAAAAAACTGAAATTGTGACTGAGCAATTTAATATAAGAAAAGTAGCTATTAACTACTACAGGAAAAAACAAACAAGCAAACAAAAAAACCCCATACCACCTCAAGCTCAGGACATCGCTGCTGTGCAAATCTGTATAGTCTGGAACAGTATTCTGGGCAGTACTGTTCCATGTTTATGTCATGTTCTCCACATTTCATCCAACCCATCATTGACCAGCATCAGAACAGACCCCAGGAAGAATGAGCTTTTCTGCCACCTCAGTTTTGTCACTGGTTTGGGGGTTTTTTTATGTTTTAAATTTCAGCATTAGTGCTTACATACCTTAAATACCTTTAAATACTCTTTTCTTTGAAGATAGTTTCTTTTCCACAGCACTTAGCACTTGATGGTGCTGCCAAGTTAATTCTTATTTAGGATTCAAATTTAAGATGAATGGAATTCTGCCATTCTGAGCATTCATGAATGAAATGCTTGGACATACATTGTTATAAGCTTTGACAACAGAGTTTGCTTTTCCTTGACTTTTCTACTTGGGTTAAACAGACAAAAGTACAATATTTCTTATCTCCTGAATAGCAAGACTGAAAACTAAAAGGTATTGTGAAAGAAAGGCATTACCTTCCTGATTTTCCATGTTTGTTTTCCCTGTTTTCCATAATTCTGTAATAAGCTACATGCCATATATTCAGGAGAAAATTTGTTTAAACTGATAAAAGCAATTTTAAGAAAGAGTGGCTTCCTTCCAAAACTGTATGTCATCAGACCTTGTAAAGGATACCAAGTTCCAGTGCCCATACCCAGGTCTGCAAACCTTATTGCAGCATGTAAAGCCATGAGCTGTAAAGGGAAAGGATTACAATGCCAAAAGTGTAAAAGTTTCTGTTCTTGACTATACTGACTACTTTCCTTTTTTTTTCCTGATGCAGTAAAATTTGATGGAAAATGGGGCATGGGGAAACATTGCTGATCTCATTATGAGCTCAGGAGAAAAGGAACGATATAAAAATTTATTTCCATATCTCTCTTTGTAAAGGTGAGAAGATAGATGAAAGGAAGGGTAGTAAAAACAGAAGAACAAGCTTTGGACAAATGGGGAGTGCCAGAACTGTATAGACTGGAGGGGAAATAGCAAAGAAATGTCAAAAAATTAATCATAAAGGAATTAGTTCTCATGGCAAAAGAAAAAAAAGGAAATGTAACAATATAAGCAAAGTTCTATATGTGAGTAAGAAGAAAGACAAATATGAGAAACATAAATGTAAGTCAAGTTTTTTGCAGATTCAGTCTTGCAAAACTAGGAAAATAATGAGAGATGTAAATATGAAGGCACTCTAATAGAATCTTGATTTTACTGGATACATAAATTCTGGCCTGCTTAATATTGTTAGTGAAATGTAAATCAGTGTAGTATCACAAATAAATTACTTCCTTTTCATTCTCCTGTTAAACTCCAGATGTTAATGGTTATCTGTGAGGCTCTACATCATCTGCAGGGTTGAAGATGTGTCGCAGTTTTTTGAGAACCCTGGAGCTGAATTTTCAGAAAGTATTAAGTTGTTTTTCTGCAAGATTGCATACGTCAATTTGCAGATCTTGGTCTCCTGTGTCTGATGCAGTGATTCCTTAGTTTGATTTGCTGCTTGATTTGCTTCTCTTCCTCATAATGCAGCTCCCAATATTAGAAAATATTGAGCTTTATAGAACATGTTGTTTGGTAAATTGACACTAATTTTGTATTTTGGTAATGAGTTGGAATCATTCATGTGTTTCTGGTGCTGTGTGTGTCAGACCAGCTGAAGGGGCAGTTTCAGCTAAAAGGTTGGTCCAGACCATACTGGACTTCTCCTGACTTTGGTTTGGACTGTTTGAAGAATTTATAAGTCTCTGTTCATTCATAAGAGAGGTCAAATCAGCACTGCTATATGTACACAAAATAAAAATGTTATCCAGGCTGCTCATTTTGCTAGCACAATGAAAAGCTGCACTTAGAGGAAAGTGCAGTGTATATGAGAGCATCTGCACTATGCTGGCCATAAATCAGTTGTTTCATCTAGTACTGCTAAAGAATTTGACATTAGAATACTGAAAAAGGTCATTTTTCCTGAGGGGATTTATGATTTAGCTGCTTACCTGTACAGAGCAATCTTTGAAAGGCACTGTGAAAAGATTAGTCTTAGAAATGTTGTATAGAAGAGACTTCTGCTTAAGCTGCTACTTGGTGGAATAAGACAATCACTGGCATTGGGTCAGGTCAGTGACTTTGAATAGAAACTCTCCTCTGTAACCTCTTCCAGTGCTGCGCTGCTCCTCTAATGAAGAATACTTTCCTAATGACCAATTTGAACCTTCCAAGGGGCAGTTTTGGGCCATAGTGCCTTCTGTATCATCTGTGAGGAGTTTGATTCCATCATCTTTGTCACTTCACGTAGTTACAGGCTCCCAGCAGATCCCCCTTGAGCTCCTCTTCACCAAGATCAACAAGCACTGTTTCTTCAGCCTCTTCTCCAGACCTGAAGCCCTCCCAGAAGCCCTGCACTGAGTCCTCTCCATTTTCTCAATGTCTTTGAACTGCAGGCCCAACGTGTTATTAAAGGCAAGGGCTCACAAGCACTGAGTAGAAAGGGGTGTAATGACTTTCCTGGATCTGCTGACCACATTGCTCATAATGTAGCTCAGTGCAGCTGTCTACATTATTCATGATAAGAGAACTTATCTCTTAGTGGCTCAACAGCCACTGTAGCCTCCATATCCTTTTCAGAAGATCTAAAACAAAAAGTTCCTTCCCTGTCTGCAATGATGCATTGGGATTTTTCTTCTCGGGTGCAGAATTTGCGCTTACAGAAATTTCTTAAACAGAAACCTCAAAAAGACTTCTCTTGCCTAGGCTTCCTGTGTCTCAAGGTGTTTGTGAGTTGAAGTTCCACCAGTCAGAACAGCAGCCACACCTCCCAGTTTTGTATCATCTGAAAATCTACTGAGTGTACATTCTGTCTCCTTATCTGGGCTATTGATGAAGATACTTCATACCAGTCCATTTGTTACTGTGCTCATTTCCAGACATAACTGGACATCAAGCTATTGTCTCTGTTCTTTAAGCTTGGGATTCTGAACAATCCAGCCGACCTACTGTCCTTTCAATAAATCCACACTTCATCATGTTATAAGTGACGATGCTTTTGGAAATGTGTCAGAAGCCTAATTACAGTAAAACTCCATTGCATTCACTTCCCTCCCTTCATCTGCATGCCCAGTCATTTTGTCATAGTGGGCAACCAGATTGGTCAAGCATGATTTGCTCTTGGTAAATCCTTTTTGACTTTTCTTGATTATTGTCTTGTCCTTTACATGTTGGATATTGATTCCAAGAGGACATGCTCCACAATTTTTCCAAGGACTAAGGTGAGGCCAACCATTGTATAGTTCCTTACATACCCCACCTGACTCTTGTTTAGTATGTATGTAAAATTAGCCTTTCTAGGTTAACATCAAGGATGTTCTGTAATAACAGTGATTTTTCACAGGTGGTAGCCAGTGGTGTTGCAATCACCCTGTCAGTTTTTTCAGCACCCATAAGTGTAT
The DNA here is from genome assembly GCF_028551555.1 of Melozone crissalis. NCBI lineage: Eukaryota > Metazoa > Chordata > Aves > Passeriformes > Passerellidae > Melozone > Melozone crissalis. The sequence goes on along the minus strand of NW_026535794.1, from coordinate 36,517,226 downwards.
CCCATGTGGTCCCACGTGTTTGAACACACACTGCTACTTCAGGTATTCACCAGCTTATGCCCTTCCCCTCTCCATAGCCATTCCTCTCCTTCCCAAACAGTACATGTGGGGGTCTGGGAGCAGAGTTGGCCTAAAAAGTGACTTGCAAAATGGATTCAAGTGCTGCAACTTTTCTGTACCATGTGTAATTGTCTTATCTCCCTTAGTTAGCAATAGACCATTTTTCTTGAATCTCCTTTTGCTGCTCTGCAAATCTTATAAAATTACTTCTTGTTACCCCTTAATGTCCCCCATTAATTTTTGCTCCAGATGGGGTTTTGTCCTTCCTAGTTTTGTTCATGTGCCCAAACAATGACTGTGTGCCTGTCCTTTGTTTCCTGCCATTGTTTCCACACATATGCTCTCAATTTCCACCATTTCCACCTCTGTATGTGCTTTTCCCATTTCAGTTCATTAAGAAGCTCGTTACTCAGCCGAGTGGACCTTCTGCCTACCTTGTCTGTATGTGCTGATGTGTATCAGGGTTAGGTCCCTGTTCTGTGGCAAAGTCCTCCCCACTAGATTAGCAAGTCTGTTCACAAAGATTTCTTCCCCATCTTTGCCAGGTAAACCTGTTCTCTAAGTTGTCTGTCCTCATCATACTGGGAGCCACAAGCAAAATAGTTGAAGCCCAGCTAATGCCAGCAATTATGTAACTATATGTGGTTTTGTGGGCTCCCTGGTACGCCTGCTGCTCTCCAGGCTTTTCTGTTTTGCCATAGGTTTGAAGAGAAACACCAGAGTGGTTCCTGTCCCCTTCACCCTTGCTCAGGATCCCTACAGTCACTTTTGAACTAAAATGATTTCACATCACTCTGGTTTTGGTGAATGCATGAAAAAGCAGGAGAAAAGTCAGAACATTAGGTGACCCCAAACAGTCTTTTGTAACACTGCAAAAGAGGGGTCCAAACAAGCAAGAAACCTCCCTAGGTGACAATGCAGGCTTGAAGAGTCACCAGCCACACACTGTCACTCCTCACTTTCCCTTGGTAATGGTCTGATAAAGTATCCAACCTGAGTTCTTCCTCTGAGGGAGCCTGTTTTTACCTTTCTGCTGCCAGAAGTCACAAGTTCACAGTTTCATCCCTTGTATCAGTGTACGCCTTCTTCCCACTGTATCTTGCCTCAGTTGCACCTTCCCTGTCTGTTGCATAAAGTTTAACACCTGGAAAGGTCTTGTCAATCACCTGTCAGTCACCCCAATGCAATAAGCACACCTGCCTCTTCTTACAGCTCCTCACCTGCTGCTGTGGAACCACAACAGAGCAAAACCCCCATCAGGGAGCTCACTCTCAGAGTGTGCACAGAGGTTGTTACAGCACCGCTGGTGGCAGCAGAGGGGGAGGTTACATCTTGTAGCAAGTCATCACCATTTGGGTGTTGTCTAATTGTGCAAACAGCCCTGGGTCTCTTGTGTGTCAAGTGCCAAGTTCACTGTCTTGCCTGTTTGCCCATCCCACTGCCAGCACTCCTTGGTGCCCTTCCCACAATTGCCAAATAAGTCAGGAGCTCCAAGTTCATTTAGCCTTGTGCAAGATTTCCCACTTGGAAAGGAGACCTCTGGCACTGTGACTCTCTGACCACAGTTCCCCTCCTTTGTGCCTGCTGGGTCTGCTGAGCACCGCTTCTCCCCATGCTGGATCCCACTGAGCAGAAAGAACAGGGGATGTAGTTTGATCAGCACTGCTCTCACTTGCCAAGAGAAGAGGTACTGTTGTATAACTGAAAAGGTCAGTTTCAGACTCTGTTTGGATGGATTCAGCTGTCCAAAAGCATTTCAAGATCAATTTACTGCAGTTCTCACCTACAAATAAGAAAAAAATTAGTCTAGGAGACATGGAAATATTTATTACAAGAAGTTAAATTTTCTTATTCACTTGTAGGAGATAAACTGGGGTTCAATTACTGACTAATGATTTTAGAATTTGATTGTGTTATTTTATAGTAGAATACTCAAATATTTTCACTTTTCCCTATCTTACAGCTGCAGTGCCAATGGGAGTTTAAAATTTATGGTAGATTATTTCTTGCAGTCAATAGCTGTTTGTACTAGAAAAAGGTCTTCTGCAGGAACATCACTTGAATAGAAATGTCAATGCAGATATGCTTGTACAGGCTGTGACAGAACTGCAGACTTTGAATGAGGTCACTCAGCAATTCTAAATTGGCAAAAATCCCTTTGAGGTCTAAGTGGTCAAAGTATGAGGATAAGAAGAAAAAGGTGAGAGTATATAATATAAAGAAATAGCAAGGAAAAAATATTTCATATCTATTAGGTACAAGGAAAAAGCTGGTAGGCAAAAGGTGATAAAGTGATAATGCTACAGTTACATTGCTTTTTATTCATCAATTGCTTTTGGATTTATGATATATTAGTGCAAAGTTTCCTTAACTTGGTTCTGACTTGGTTTCTGATGGAGATTAAGATCACTTACATCTTTAAATCAAGACTGACTCATTCTATTTATTCTTGCTGATTGGTTTTGGGTTTTTTTTTTTTTCATTTGAAAAGTAATTCAGTCTCTAATGCTCAGTGATCTCCATCAAACAAGACTGTGATAGAACTGCAAAGCTCCAAAGAAAAACAGGAGGCTAAAAAGTTTCTTTGGCTCTCTCTGAATATTTTTAATTCAGCTGCATACTTAAACTAGAGCCTGCTTAATACTGTTTGTGACTTAGCTTTGAAGTAATTTTTCCAAAGGAGTGGTGACCTTCCTCTGTAATATGGTCTTCAAAGTCAAGACGGGATGGATTTGTAAACCAGCAAACAAAGGCATTCAAAGAGGAATTCTTAGCTGAGGTAGTTCCCATTGCATAGACAGGGCATGGGTAATAATGCTTCTCTTGGGCTTTAAAATCAATTTTTTAAATTACTATTTTAAATTTTAATTGATGCATATTTTTTTAACCTTAACTTGATAATTTAGAGTAACTGCTTTATACTATGTGTGTTAAAAATAGTGTTCACCTAAATATTATGTATGATGGTGTCTGAAAGTGAAGTTGGCTGTGAAGACAAGTGTAGGGATTAAATACAGATAGAGGATGATGGATGATTACAAAAATAAGTGTACCGAAATATATGGCAGTACTGCATCCTTGAGATGCAATCCTAGGTCTCATGAAATATGCCTCTTGAAATTCAAAATAAAAAAAGGGTTTCAAAGGAATAGCTGAGGAAGTTACTCTAAAAGAAATTAAAATTTTTCACATTTGGTGAGTTTTTCAGCCAGTGCTGTGGTACTGTGTTTGCACAAGTGAAACCAGGTAGCTGGTCTATAAAAGAATCCTGAATCATTAACCTTTCTGAAGTCAATGTAGATAGATTTTTATTTAATTTCTTAGAAAAAAAAAAAGAGTAGTACTATTAAACACGAAGAGATTAAAATCAAACCCTATTTCAATGAAGTGACAAAATTTTCCAAGAAAAAAGTAATAGAAAAAGTTAAAAGAGGTCTAAGCCTCTACTTTTAGTCTGCATTATAGAAATTTTGGAGATTTTAATGCTAATAATCTCTTCATTGTAGGAGGAGGAATTAGAGGCCCAGATTTCATTCCTACAAGGACAGCTAAATGATTTGGAAGCCATGTGTAAATATTGTGCAAAGATGATGAACACGCATCTTGGTAAGTGCAGTACCTTGAATTAACCTGTAAATCTTTGCAAAGGCTCTTTCAGTGTTTATATTAGAACTAAAACAATATTTATGTAGTACAATGCATATTATTTTATAAGCCATGATAAAGAATGAATTGATGTACTCAGTTGTTCTATCAGATGCTGCCAGCCTCTGTATCTTTATTCTGTCACACTTTTAAACTTGGGAGTAGGATAGCTGCTGATGATACTAATAAGAAGCAGAGGCATTTTAGCACAGTTTTCTTTGATTTCTTGTATTATAAGAGACTTGTTGGAGCTCAAACCTTGTGAACTTACAGACTTGAAGTCCACTTGCAGTTTAACAGCGCCACAGTGATACTTGATGTGTGTAGTGATAGTTGTATAATATTCATATACTTCCATTAAATGTAACATTTTTATGATCTACGATTACCTTTGATATGTCAAAATGTTACTGTAGGCTGGATAGTTTGATATTTTTCTCAGAACAGAAGAAATATAGCAAGATAAAAGTCAATACATTGGGAACAGAATCCACAAATACTCCAGTCCAAAATCCTGCCTACATATTGCCAAGGCAAATCTTACAAGAGAAAGTAAACAAAAAAATTTCTCACATCAACCATAAATATTTTTAACCAAGTTTTGATAAAAGTGGTGGTTTTAAACTATGTTGAGCTGAACTCTAAATGTTGGTATATTTAGTTATGTGAAAAAGCACCACTGTTGAGAAATCAGGGCAAAACTGCAATAATTTTAAGATTTATTTATGGCCTGCAATATCTGAGCAAAATAAATTAAAGTTGAAGATTTCAGTAGGTAGAACTAAGCATGTGATATCTAAGTTTGTCAGGCCAGAAAGTTCAAATGTGAAAACCATATTGTAATTGTATTTTCTTTCATGTGGGTGTTTTACTAGCCACTGTTACACACCTAGGAAAAGCTATAAATATTGTATTGCTTGAAAGTTGGGAATTGCAGCCTTGAAAAGCCAAGTCTAAACCTCTAACCCTGACAGCTTTAGTCTGATGTATTGTATTGCTTTTGTGAAGGCACATGACTAATGATGAGATTAGAAGCAAGCAAAGGGATAAATTATTAACTACTGAAATGATGGGGAAAAGATTGCTGTGTCAAGAAGAAAAGCTGAAGTTTCTTTCCTCTGGGAAAGAAGACAAGGAGTGTTTAGCAAGGGTATCAGTTCCAAGCATAAACATTTCACCAACTATAGCTCTACCAGGAATCGGAATAAACCCAGACAAATCTCCTTGAAGCAGTCTGCCTTTCAGCACTGGATTCATGAACTGAAAGCATATGATCTGTGATCATATCAAGGGGTTAAACTCTTTTTCACAAACATATTAGAAACAAAAGCATTTAGGGCCAGCAGTTTCCCAGAAGCACTGTGGAGGGGTTTGTTACCCTCACAGGACAAGGAAAGCCATCCCACGTAGTGCTTTGCCTGTGGGGTGTCCTGGGTGTATTGTGACACCCCTGCAACACTCTCAGAGCCTGCCAGCCTAGTCTCTTCCATGTCTACTCCCTGTACTTGTTCACAATATTCCTGCATGTCTTGTCAACATCATGGACTATTAACTTTGTAAACTTGTCTTACACTGGAGTGTTTATATCCTATAGAGATTAACAGTTACAAGTGATAAACAGCACAAGAGAGACAAAAACACCACCAACCTTCACAGCCTCTACATTTGTAGCAAATTTATGAGTTAAGGTATGCCCAAATCAACCAGCAGATGATCCACATGAAGGCAGGGAAAAAAACCCACCAGAGTTCTTGATGATGTGGAAAATCCCAGCAGGCTGTGCTAGAAAATGGATTCTCTGGTGCATTATAGAACACCCCCTGAGGAATGTCTCCAGAGTCCATATGCTGCTCAGAGCTTCAGAGAAGGGCAGCAAAACAAAACCCAAGAGCATATCTGGTTATTTCTAAAGGGAAAAGTTAGCAGAGGCTCCTACATCTGATTGTCCCCCAGGTATCCATTTACCCATGAAAATGTCTTTGTTTCAGAAACTGTAGAGCAGATGAGTTATATCACTCCTCTTGTAAACTGTACAACACTTAACTTCAAGGATATTACTTCTTCCTCTTGGGCTGAATTTTTCTGACTTCATCACCCAGCTATTGGCTCGTGTAGCATTTTTAATAACAAAGTTAAAAATCCTCATTTAACTTACCTATATCCAGTGATAAAGTAATCTCTCAGCACTGTCTTTGCTAAGTAGAACTCTACATTTTATTTTATGTGAGTTACTTTTTAGACCAGATCATTTTTGTGGTCTTCCTTTGAATTCTTCAGGATTTTCATATGTCTTTTCAAGTGGGTTAATTGTATCAGGATATGCTGTACCAGCACTGGGCCCAGGAAAGTGGTTACTTAGTTCAGGGAAGGTCATCTCTCTACTCTCCTGTGGCATTGCTCTTTTTAAACATTTGTAATGCAGCATCACATTAGTGCTCTTTGATGCAGTGATAGTTTGAGGTGATAATATGTTATGACCTTTAAAATTTGGTGAATCACAGCTTTCTAAACAGAGGCATTTATCCTGTGGGTAAAATCAGGAAATGTTTATTTCCGCCTGTGTTCCTTGTATTTGACAATATTAAAATTCACTTCTTGCCATTTGGCATTTTAGCTGAATAATTCAGGTAACTCTGTGATGTACTCAGTTTTCTTCTGCCCTTCTAACTGCAGATATAACCATCATATATTTAACGGTTGTCTAAATTGTTTATAAAAATTGTATATATCTGATTGCAGATATATAAAAGTTGGGGAGTCGTACAGAACTAATTCTTTCAGCAAAGAGCTAGACAACGTTTCTGTGAATTATGAATATGTTAGTCAAGCAGTCAGGCCTGCCTTTTAAATTTGATAAAATATAAGTGCCTATTCTTAAGAACCTCCCTTTTTTTAGATTGATGCTGTAAACCTGCCTTTTCAGACATTATTACTCAACCAATAGTCTTTTTCTTGTAGGATGCATTGCATTTGCAGTTCACGTTATAACAAAACAATGTTAATTCAGGCTTTTAAAAATGCATATCCAGTGATCATTTGCCACAAAATTATCACAATATCAAACAAATATAGAATATTCTTCTCATGGATTATTATGAGACAGTTGAGGATTTTTTGGCTGTCTTTTCTCAGGTTCTTTCCCTTACTAGGGGAATCCAGATGACAGTCAGATGCAGTTACTTCATTACAGAGATGATGTGTTGTAGCTGAGAAATTATCAAAATAACCATGAAATTATCTATGCTGTTTTGAATATGAGGGACAGAATAGCAGTTTTTATTTTGTTCATATGTTCAGAGATGCTTTCATTAAATGTTTATCTCCTTCTGTAAATAAACCCCACTGTCTACAACATGGCAACGACATAATTAACTGCTTGTAATATCAGGGCATGTTACCATGGCAATGAATGATGGTTCTGAAATATTGCTACAAAGTGCTATGGGTAGAAATTAGAAGTATGGGGTTCATTATTAAAATGGAGGAAAGTCATTTTGTGATCTTGTTCTCCATCTTAGGGCTGTGTGCATTAGAAAGAGCTTTACTTTTCTTCCCTCTCTCCCTTAATCACTGGAGTACTGCTCAGGGGAAATTCCTTTTAACACCTCCAAGGACAAATGTCAAAATTTAGGTATGTAAAGTAGCAATACAGGGAAGTAGATTTTGCTGTTTCTCCCACCTGTTTTCACAAGGTTGTCATAGCTGTCAAAAAAAAAAAAACAAAACCTGTGTTCAATTTTTCCGTTATTGAAATGAAGATACATCCAAACTTGTAAACCTGTCATGTGGCTTTGCTCACAAAATAAATGCAGAATATTACTCAGCTCATAGTGAAAAAGTATAGTTGCCATAGCTATCACTGCTCCAGCATCATCACAGATACTGTTTCTTGATGTTACTTTTTCACAAGCACTAGCCTTTTTCAGGAAATAATATTGTCACTGGTGATTTCAGAAATATGGTAATATTCTGAAGCATTTTTCTTTCTGGGAGATACTCTACTGTTAGTGCACATAAATTCCTCAAGGCTCAATGATTCAGAAAGCTGTAATACACCATTTAAGTATTACAGTTTTATTACCTGTCATAATGTTACTTCTTTTTTGAAGAATTTTGATTATTTCCTCCTTTCTTGCACTATGTGAAAATAAAAGCATCAAGCTAGCAAGCACATTCAGAAAAAGATTTTTCCTGGTAACTGGTAAATGTGACATCTGTACGATGTCTTAGAGTAGATAATGAAAAACATGTCTAAGAGACACGCACACAAACAGCTCTCGGAGGGCCTTATAGTATCTGCTGGAAGATTCCTCCCTTGTCCTTCACATGGGACATGGGAATGAGTTTGAGGTGTTTTTTCAGCATGTCTGGAGTGTCTCAAAGAGCAAAGCTTTGTTACATCCCAGGCTCAAGCCTGTTAGATGGCAGTTCATGTGACACCAGCTAATGACACTGTCATCTGACACCATCTGCTATTCTAATTTCTTTCGGGTTTGGACCATGTCCACACTGGCCCACAATTAAAGTGCAGCTTCTTAACAAAAAAAGTGAACTAAACCCCTGGAGAAGTATCAGCCCTCCCCCTCCATAGGCAAGTACCAATATGAGAGATTGTGCAGGTTTTATATTAACTTGCCAGTTTTGTTCCAGAAAGAAAAGTGCTGAATTTCAAAATGTTGTCTCTTTATATGGGAGAGGAACCAATCCATCACGACTGTCTCAGGCAGAAGAACCTACCATTTGTTTCCAACATGGTTTTGGACCTCCAAGTGTGGGAAAGTTTACCAAGTAATTATACAAGTAGCACAGTAAGTCCTTCTCATGAGAAGCAATTTATAGGAACATTGGTTCCGTATTAACTTGGATATGGAGGTCTTTATATAGAAACTATTTTTTTGATGGGCAATTTATCAGGTTATAAAAGTAGAGAAACTAAGGTCATTCCCCACTTGCTTTTGCTTAAGGGCAGCACTATGTAAATGCAGAAGGTTGCTTCCCCAGCTAGCTGAAATTCAGAAGCAATTTAGCTGCTTTCTTGCTGCACAGAGCCTCAGCTAATGAGCCCTGAGGATTCATACCAGTTCTGCAGAGTTAGCTCACAGGGTTCTGCACAACACCCTAGAAATATGTGCAAAGGTACCCAATTATACAGAGGAAACATAAGTCTGCCTGGTTTTATTAATTTCACCTTCATACTGTTACTGCTTAACTTGAACTAGCTGCCAGAGGGAGATTCAGGTGGGTCTCAGAAATATGTTGCTCAATATCCAGGTCTTTAAATCACTTTTTGTCTTGGAGGCAACATCACAAAAACCTCTTAGGTCTGACCTACATCTACTAAAGCATCATGGCTTCACTAAGCCAAAGCAAATAAATCCTTCTCCGAGCTCCCCATCCAGGGCTGTTGGATTTTGCTTGTGGTGCATTTTCCAATTTCACTCCTGCTATCTGTAATATGTTGCCATGTCCTTGACCAGTATTCCAGTACATCTCTACTCCTCCATTGCAGATTATGGAAGGGATGTGGAAAAGTGAAGTTTTCATCTCACATCCTTCCAAACACCACCAGCATCCTGCCTTTGGGATGGCATGCCAGCTGTCAGCTTTCATAGGTAGCCTGTAAAAAATTACATGTATTTACAAAATGCCCAGAAATTATGGCATCATGGTAGCAAGAAAAACGAAAACCAATCTTTTGAGAGTTCTTTGGATGGGATCACAGGACATCCCTGCCACAAACATCAAGCAGTGCTGGCACTTTTATATTCACTAGCACTTCCTGACATCTCCCAGACGAATATTATTTGGAAGTTTTATTAAAAACAGTTCAAAGCCTGTGATTATTGCAAGCACCATGAGCAAGGAAGAAAAAATACCAAAATAAAGAAATAAAAACTTACAGGATATAGTTGCTAGTATAATTTTAGTTGATGTGTGAAATAGCACTTTTAAAGGTTTAATTAGACTGATTTAATTCCTTCCTCTTTTATCAGTCAGTGCAATTGTTATAAGGATGCATTTTATTTTAAGGATCATTTACAATGGAGAAAGGAGAGGAGGAAGTTGATTTAATGCTCAGTATTTAGGGATTGACATACTGCCCAATATAGATCTGAACACAGTGCTTGTTAAATGTATGCAAGATAGTACTGAATTCTTGTTTTATGTGTCATGTGATGAGAGGAAAGGTTATGACATTTTTGTAAGGATAAAATGAAATGGAAATTATTTTGCTGCCCTGTGCTTAAATGAAATACTTCAGCATTGTTGAGGAAGTAAATGCATTAAATGAGTTCTCTTATGCTTGGGACATAAATAAAATAATCCATGGTGTATAAATCCAGTGTGATTAGAAATGCTATCAGTATAAAAGGGCACATCAAACACGGGCCCATGAGTCTAATGGATTGTTGTATTTGGTTCAGAATAATGGTGTAAAATAACCTACAAAAATAGCATATAAACAAAGAACATTAGCAAATTCATTAAATCAAATGTAGGAATGCTTACTGGGAAATAAGTATTTGTTGTATAGCATAGTATACAAGAAATATTTGTTATACAGACTTACTTTCAGACTGTCACACTGTCACTTCTGGTCATTTAACAGATACATATATATATATATATATATTTTTTTTTTTTTTTTTTTTTTTTTTTTTACATATGAAGAAGAAAAGTGTAATTCTTCATGTTCCATGAATTTTAACCACCTTTTTGTCACTTAAGGGTAGCTTTTAAGATCAGAAACAACTGGTTCAACTCAGAGGAAGCCTCCTTTCTTTCTATAACAACCATGCCAGTCCTGAAAGTCCAGCTGTGGTAGGCACCTACAGATGCTTTCATCCCAGTAGTCTGACTGAAAAAGAGATTAAAATAATGAAGCTTACACAGCCCCTCATTACCTGGTTAACAGCTTTCCTTGCAACTTTCAGTGAATTCCTGTTGCTTCCTCCCTGCTGCTCAGTGAGCGTCTCTCTTATACTGAAGTACACTGACAATCCACCCTTTCCTTTCCTTTCCTTTCCTTTCCTTTCCTTTTCCTTTTCCTTTTCCTTTTCCTTTCTCTTGGGCATTGGTTTCTCTTCCAGTTCCAGCTCTAAGGAAGTAAAACCTTAGCAGAAGCAAAATTGTTGTAGGACTAAATTGTTCGTTTCCCCATTATTTCCATAAATACACAGATGTTAGGTATATGTTAAGCATAATCTGCATACTGTGTGTAAATTAGAGTTGACAGCTAAGAATTGATTGTGTCTTTGAGCAATAGATGGACAAAATGACTTCATTACCCTAGCAATCTCCTTCTTCGTACATCTGCAATTCTGTGCCCTGCTATGGGTTGATGACTGGTAACTTTTTACTACTGTTTCTCTGATGTCACAAGCATTGCCACACTCCAAATATTGATGAAGTGTTGGTGCTCTGCACAACACATGAATCAGAAGTACGAATACATCACTTATACTCAACACTGTATAAATCATTTATATTCAAATAAATATCTTGAAGAATGCAGTGTTTCACAGATAATTTCAGATTTTTAGCATCTTAAGTTCTTTAAGACTCAAATGTTGCTAAGTGTTGTTTTTAATATAATGTGTGATTGTTACTAGAAGCATTGGCATTCACGGTGAGGTAAATGAAAGGCTACTTAGCAGTGTTGCCTTCATCAACACTTAGATCACAAACACTATTGTATTAGAAGGGAATTTAACTCCTCTCATTTGTATTTTTAATGCTGGAAGGAAAATGCAGTAGTTGGAAACATCCTGAATTGCATTATTAAACAGCAATATCACTATGCCATACAGCTTCGTCTTTCTAGAAAGGCCACAAAGCAGTGTTAGGTCTAGAGTTCATTTTTGTGCTCATCAGACCAAGTTCAGGTAGGAAAGCAGTATTTATTGTGAAGAGAGAGAAGGATTGATTAACAGAAGCTAAAGTCTCAGTCTGTCCTCCTGGCCCCTTAATGTTCTTGAAAAGGCAGTCTTGCTATCACTAGTATATTGTGCAGGGAATGTTGGAAACATTTTCTGTAAACCCTGATTTCATAAAGACAATCATACAGCAGTACTGGAATATGAGTCCGGAGAGTTGGCTGTGCCTTGACATATATAGGAACACTTTTGGCTTTTCTGTTTTGGAAAAATAAAGAGGTGTAGTAATACCCTCAGTTCTCTCCTTGCTCCTGCCTGCAATGGAAGTGAGAAGGTACTTTTGCATTCTGAGTTTGAGCTCTCTTCTCAGTAGTGAAAACAAGGGTCAAAAAAGTCAATTTAACATGACTCTGGCCCTGTTGCTTGTTCACAAGTCATTGATCAGGAGCTAGTAGTAGAAAAGCAGCGTTCGTAATACAGCTTGCAGCTATTTCGAGTTAGCTCCTCTCAGCAGGAGTCATCTTCCTGGAAAGGCCCCACGGAGACCAGTTTAAAATAGAAATCATTAGCAGGGAGATGCACTGCAAAAGCAGCAGTGAGGAAAAACAAAACCTCAGAGAAGTTTGGTTTTCTCCACATCCATCTGATTTTACGTCAAGTGTGCTTTGTGCCTTCATCTGGCAGGGTGTTTGTCTCCCACCTCCTCGGTGGAAGGGGAGAGGTGCAGATTTGTCTTCTGGATGGATGGGCATGAAGAGATGCCTGAGGGGACCTTGTCTACAGCAGACAAGTTTTCCCACTCATTTAGTGCAGCTCCGGTTGGGTGGTTGGGTTTCTTGCAAAATCTGCATTGAATGCAAGCAAAATTTTCAGTGAAAGTTACTGTATTTAATAAGCCTCTAAAATAATTATGCCAAACCTAACAGCTTTTCCACATTCAGAGAGGAATGTTTGGAGTAGCCCCTTTCCCTGGCCTGGGAACTCAGCAGTGACTGCTCACACCATCATGGAATATAGAGCATTTCAATTGTCAGAGAGCATAAGCTTTATCTAATTTTCCTGCTAGAAGCTGCTGTGGATGTTTTTCCTCTTTCATAGCTATAGATAGCATGTCTTCAGTTTAAAATTTAGCAATTAATTTAGGCGAAGGGAATAGAAATCGTGATTTTTTAAAGTACTTCTACACTGAGTGTGCATGTGAAGTGTTTCACAATTTGCCATAACTGTAAGAGCAAGAAATAAAAAATATATTTCATCTTACTTTTTAGCTGTTTCAACTGTTGCTAACAAATTCACTACCTGCTATAATTTTTCCCCGCATTTTTTAAAAAAGAACATGAATGCAATCATTTGCATCTTCCTGCTCTGTAGTTGTAGTTGGATTTAAAATATATCCAGGCAGGTGATCACACTCTCACTCAGGAAGTAATTATTGATTTACTGGTCTGGTATCTATCAAATTTAAACAGGTCTGCTCATTTAAGAATAAGTACCCAAAATTAATTCTAATCCATTATATAAAAGGCATCCTTTAAGATGTGAATCTGGTTTGAGGGCATCCATCAAAGTGGATAATGTTGCTGACTTCTGAAGAGAATAACTGGTTTAACAGCTCTGGTATTTCTGAGGCTTAGTCAGGCTCACAGTCAGGCTATGACAGTTCATTTTGTGGTAGTCAGACTTTTGTTAGCACTATTTTGAAACAAATCCAGAGTCTTGTAATGGCAGTCTGGTATCTCGTACATCTCACAGCAGTGCTCTGACCACTAGGTGAGAAGTTGCAAAATTCACTTTTTGTTTTCCCCTACTAAGAACTTCATTGAATAAAGAAATATTGTCTTTTTCTGCAGAAAACATTTGGCATCAGCTAAATGAAATCTTGAAAGAAAGAAAAAAAACCAAACAAAGCAGTCAGGAATATCTGACCTTAACCTTTGTTTACTGTGTACAATAGGATTTTGAAACTTTTGAATAACAACAGCTATGCCAACAGATTTATAGCACAGAATCAAACTGGACTCAGATTTGAATAATATAGAAATCACATAATCTGTTTGTTTGATTCATTGTATCATGGGTTTTTTTTTTTTAAAGTAGGAAGGTGTTTTCACTTCCAAATTGTCATCTGCAGGGTTTTTTTAAGATAGTTACTTTTTTATTAAAAAAAAAAACAGCTGTGAGGTACTGATATATAGCAACAGATAAGGAAAAAAATCAATATGTGGCAAATTCATTCATATACATGAAGCACTTCTCTCAAAGTGCAATAACATCTTCTGTGAAGGAATAATTAAATTATACATCTCAGTTTAAAGTAAAAGTCCTTCAGCTGAGTAATATTACATCAATATATATATCAATATAGCACTCTTGAAGTAGTAACTTTTAAAGTATTTCCAGTTGCAAGGGTACCTTTTGAGATACAGAAAAGTAAAACAAGCTTTTTTCTGCACTTGACAGCTTGTTTTCCCTCTTGATCTCAGCAACTGACTGCCCTATGTGGTCCCCCTAGCAGTGGGAAAACCTTGGATGAGAGTCCCCCAGTGAGGATGCTGTGCCCTGGTGCATCCATTCACAGGAGAGCAGCTGCAGAGCACAAACCAACTTTCTTTTCATCCATCCTCTTCTCACGTCTCTTTCCAGTCACGTGGATTTCAAAGGGAGGTCCCAGCAGAAGGATGTGATCAAGGAGGCACTCATGCAAAATCACATTGCCCATATACTTCACTCACTTAGGATTATTTTTCTTAATTCCTTCCTACTCACTAGCCAGGGAAGAAGAATGAGCATTGGTAAATTTGGGTTCCACTTATTTGAAAGTTAAAAAACTTTGCATTCAGAAGAGATGAAGCCAGCAGATTAGAAGCCATATGCAGTTCAAGGACATATTTAAGAAACGGATTCATTGCCAATTCCACAAGGAATTGTACCTTCCTTTCTGTTTCATTGCACGAGAGAAAGACATCCCAATTTATGCCTTTATGCCTCAGTTGCTACTTATTGGCTGTATTTCCTACGTTTTTGCTCCTAATCTTTTTTCCTCTGAAACTAATATTAAAATCTGGCATTAATTTTGCTAAAGTAAATATGTGATGATACAAACATTTCTATTAATTTTTACTGCTGGTTAACTATCATATTTCATTCATCATTTTTTTAAAAATTTCTCTATGTACTGGCTCATCAAACATGGTTTCAGCTGGGTTTTACAGTGGGGATAAATTATTTTCCTTATATTTTTAAATACTGATTCACAAAACATCTCTAAAGGTCAGTAATAATAGTAGAGTATTTCCACATCATGTGGAATACCTTTCAGCTTTTGTTTTCTTGCTCTTGTCCTCCCAATTTTTTATATTTCCTTCATTTAGTCTTCAGCAGGTTGGAGGTTTGCTTTGAATTATTTTCTTGGTCCATCTGCTTAGTTTGTGTGCATGCCCTAGTTTTTTAATGTATGGTTTAATTTATGTGGGGATCACACACTATGGAATACTTTCTAATGCTGAGAAATGGAAAAGACTGTTGAATTCAGTGATTCAGGCTGTGGTCAGGCATGGCTGTCCTGCCTATGAAGGCTTTGGACTTCTGATGTTTCAAATTATGGACCTTTTAAAAGAAGGAAATCATGCATTCTTTGAAACAGTGGAAAAAAGAATGTAAGTTATTCTTTTATGAATAAATATTAATATATTTTACTTACCAAATTGAAGAAATAGATATAAAATAAAAAAGCAAGTAAAATGTTGCAATAATTATGGATTTTTGCAATTCAAGATGCTACATATTTGCAGAAAGATCTGGTTTTTTATTATTTCTGGCCTTCATAATGCAGTGTCTTTCTCATGTAAAATTGTTCATTTGTGCAACAATTTGACAATTGTGCAAGATTGCTGCAGGACATTGCCACTGTAGTATAGTAAATAAAGTGTGCTAAATAATGTGAGCATAGATCTCCTTGTTCAGGCAGGCTGCTTATGCTAAGCTGAGTTATGGTACCTTCACTGATGCTCTTGACCTTGATCACATCACCTTGACTTTTGTCAGCTGTTGCCTTTCCTGGTTCTAGACTCTTTCATTCCTTCTGTGTCTCAGATTGCTTTTTAGCGGTTCATTTAGTACTTAGGCGTGGTTCCTTTTCCTCTTCACCCTTTCCATTCCTCCTTTTTACCCATTACTGATTACTGGCCCCAACTCAATTTCAAACTTGTGTTTATACACAAGTTTTAAATCTACCTTTCCACCTCTAATCTTTCTTCTTGTCCTGTCTCCCACATCTCATTATATTGCTATTTATTATGTAAACAAAAAACTCATATCAAATTACTCAATGCTTTTACTTGAAACTTCATATTGTGTCAGAGTTGGCAGTGTCATCATATTTGTCCTTGTCAGGATCATCTGTTAACAGCAGTTGTGGCTTTTCACTGATTTGGGCCCTGAACATGCAGGATGTTGTTAAAGACAAACAAAGGCAATGCAGGTGTGGATTAATTGTACAAAGCCCTAATTGTGAAGTACCTGGAATACACATTTTCAGGAGCAGCAAAGCATTCTTCAATAACGAGTGTCACTGAGGGCTTTGGGCTCAGTCTGTGTATGTAAGACAGGAGTGGCACAAAGGAGTATCCTGTCGCTTTCAGGTGACAGATACAATCTCATTCTGCCAATCTGTCTCTAGGAATCTTTGCTGTTTTCTTAAAGAGTCAGAAAGCAGGAGCTGGGAGACCAGAGAATGAAGTGAGTCTGCAGAGTTATTGGAGTTGTAGTTTCTCTGGGCTGTGTTGGAGTGTGGAATTGCCCGGGGTTGTCTTCCTACAAACACTCCATACCAGGGTAGTGAAATGCATCCTTGAAGGACCATTTTGTGGGTATGGAAGGCAAGAGTCTCCTGAAATGTTGGTACTGCACTGCTCCTTCTGTCAGATAAGTTTTGCTTGGCCCTGGGTCTTTTACCTAAAAGAAGAGAATAGGAGGGGAATGAAACTTTTTGTAGTCTTTCTACAAAGAAGAGCATTCTAGCACCTGCAATAGCCATGGGATCAAGATGAAGATTGCTGTGCTTCTACCCAAACCTTTCTGTGAGCTGCAGCAGATTTCTCTGGTTTTGAATGTTTTCTAAACCATTTTTAAGTTCAAAACTGTGTGTAACACAGAGGCTGGTGTGGTCTTCTAGGGGCCACTAGTAGCCTGAGTTCCTTGGTACACAGGGGCAACAGAAGTCCTGCAGGAGCAGAGCATTGCTGGAGGCTTCCTGGCAGCAGTGCCAGGCTCAGGCTGGCCTCACCTCTGCAGAAAATAAGGTTGTCAGTCTCTAGGTTTGGATACAGAATTGTGTTTGCAGGTCACAGAAATTTGTTTTGAAAGCATCAGTCAGCAGTAAGTAACGGCACATTTGAGTTTATTTAGGATGTTTTCTCTCTTTATCTTTCTTTTGATGTTACAGGAAATATTCAGGAAGTCATTTTGCAAGAACGCTTGGAAAAAGAAGATGAAATCCTGGTTTCCTTGGCTGGCTTGAAGCAGGTATTACTATTGCATAGTTTAACCTTCTTGTGCCCTTCAAAACTATTAATCCTTTCTCCTTTTTTTCTCCGATTCTTTTTGTATACTGCTATTTTGTCTTCTTGTAGCTGTGTGCATCGAACCTTGTGGTGTATTTTTATTTGTAACAATAAAACTCAGCTATAAAGAGTTCAAACAATTTGCCCAGTATTTGCTCCTGTGGAAGTTTTGGAGGCCTCAGATCAAAACTAAAGTGCAACACCAAGTGCTGGACTTAAGCCATGCTATCATTTTTCTTAATGCCAAATGTACTTGCTAGACAACAACTATGCCTGTGTCCCCATTATTTCATTGTGACAACACTTGAATATCATTGAATTAAAGGAAAAAATACTACATACATAAAATGAGAATGCTGCTGAGCATCTGTACCTCTGATTATACTGCCCTCTGCTCCCTCAAAATACATTTTATGAAGAGCAATGTGTCATATGTTAAATCTATAATGAGGCAGGGAGTAATCTTAACAGTTTTATTCTTTTTAGATTTCCTGGATAATTGTTCTCCAGACTCTAATAGAAACCACATTTCACTGTTATTTCTATCTTTGGCCAATATAGGTCTGAATATTGACTTGCTTCCTATCTTTTCAAAGCAAATATTTTGTGGAAATGGTGTATGAAAGCAGTCTGCACAGAGCTTTAGAAAATGTAGAGTTCCTCCCAGTTTTTAACTTACATCCTTTCCTTTCCTATTCAACAACAGATCAAGGATATCCTGAAAGGTTCATTGCGTTTCAACCAGAGCCAGCTGGAAGCTGAAGAAAATGAGCAAATTACTATTGCTGATGATCATTACTGTTCCAATAATCAGAACAAGGCAGCAGGTGATGTTCTAAAGGGACCTGTCATGACAAAGCAACAGTTCATCTCAGGACAACAGGTAAAATAAAAACATCTCAAGTAGGCCATTGATGGCCTTCCGTTTTTTGGAGATTTCCTCTAGCATGTCCAGACATTATGTGGGGACACACCAGCATTCCTGGTCCATATGAAGAGTGGGTTAAAAGTGTATCTCTAGCTACTGCCCTGCTCTGATTAATTATTTTTATTGTAGCCTTATGCTCCACACGCAGATATTTAAGTCTAAGTGTTAGGCATTTGAGGGGAGTTCTTTAACACTGTTGAATCACAGAATCACAGATTAATTTCCTACAAAAAAAAAAAGTAAAAATTGCAGGTAAATGTTCCCATACCAAATGTTCTCACATGATTATTCTCATTGTCCTTGTCCTCCAGGATCCCATTATGTAAGAGCTGATTAACTGCATTGCAGTGTATTCATGGCCTGTGCCAAAAAGGAAATAGCAAGGAGGTTGCTTTTACCTTCTACTTCATTGTATCGACTTTCTCCTTGAATCTGTAAACAATGTTTTCACATACAAAGCATCCAGTCATAGGAAAGGTTCGTAGACAAAGGGCCCTCTCTGTGTAAGCCTCAGTCCAACCCAAACGTGATCTTAAAAATAAGTACTTTTGTGCCTGCTCATTTCTATGTTGGAGTTCTATGAAGTCTGCCTTCCTGCTGCTGATACTCACACTCATAAATCAGTGGCAGCGTTATCACCTCAAAGTCTGAGTCTGCAGTCAGTTCACTTTTGACAAGTTTACTTAGGAACTACAGGAAATATTTATTCAAGTAATGACACAGGGTCATTTTGATTTATTACACACAATCCCCCTGAGTTAGAACATTCTATGTTAAAAATATATCTTTTAATTGTATTTTGGTATTAGAGGCAATACCGAGATTTATTTTTTTATACTCAGTAATGGTGAAGAGCAAAGCTTTGCTAGAGAGTTTTCATTTCTTGCTTAGCTGTTGTCATTACAATCACTACTTTCTGCCATAATAAAGGCATAGGTTAAACTGATACAGCATATTGGACTGTTCATATTTTTGCCCTTGATCTCCTAGCTTTTTCTATTACATACCTTTTGTTTTCTTTCCAAAACGGTAATGTTTTTTGGTGATTTTTTACTTCTAGAAACTAGAAAGTAGAATGCCATATAACATGGCAGCAAGCTGTGTGTGGTGTGGGTGTGTGAGCAGACCCTACTGATGCTGGAGAAGCCCTTACTCAGAGTCTGGTCTAAACCACATATCATGGATGTGCTGGGACTCTTTGGTATTGAGAGTGTACAGCTGAAGCCTGCTCTGCACAGATCTGCTCCAGTGCAGATTTTCAGGGCAATGTACAATGAGGTCTGGGCTTATCCCAGTCTGTAGTCAGGGTATATGCATCCAGCCCCAGGAACTGAGTGGCATCCATGACCCACAATTTCAAGGCTGCTCATAAGTCAACTATGAGCAACATGAGTAGAGGTTGTACAAGCTGAGCTGCTGCAAAGCATTAATGAGGCATTAGCACTGCATGGTTTATGTTTGGAGGTGCAGCACATCCATATGGATTAGCCCCCTCTCCTCTTATCTTTGGGAACTTCCAATTATGATAATGAGCAACAGCACCTCTGACGGAAAGAAAAATATTAGTGTTAGAAATGGTACTCCAGGAGGACTGGTGGTATCCTTAGTTAGTTGATTAGGGATGGTTTGTCTGTCTGTCTAACTAGCCCCTAGTTAGTCTGTGCTGTTTCCAAGCCCTTCATCTTTAACCACCATGCATAAAATCAAACAAAAAGAGGAGAGCTTCGGACCCCTTTTAATAAAATACAGAACAATAAAAATGTGGAATAGGGGAGTGTGATATTAGACTGTTAATTGGTGAGCTCAGTTGTCAGCCCAAACCAGGCCACAGCCCAGGTTTTTAGCTCTGCTGAAGAAAGGGGGGCTGCACTGATGCCCTGGATCATGCAGGGAGTACTCACAGAGAGCTGCAGGAGGATTAAAAAACAACCACTTCTAGCTATTTTAATGCATTTCTTGCTAAATAAATTTCTATTCTATTTGCATTTTCTGTGACTTTGGTAATGCCTGTAATTCTGTTTGGTGTGATTTGTAGTGTAGAGATTATTCTTTGCTGGAGTTATAGGGTTATTTTCTAGGACAGCTGAAACAGTTATAGGTGTAGCTATTCTATAAATGAGATTAAAATCTGTTCTTTTGAGCCTGGCTGTTATATAAGTATAAATTATTTATCATTTAGTTTTTTTTTAAAAGTGTTCTTCCTCTTTTTTGTATCAAAATCCCTTTCTGCAAAATGAGGATAAGGGTATAGCCCCTTTTTAGAAAGGAAAGCTGCAAAATTAAAAATGCAGAAAAAAATTAAGATAAAGGCTAAAAGGAATAAAGCATTTTTTGGAATGTTTGGCTTTGGTAGCAGCATGCAGTTGACAAACAGAAGGCTTCTGTTGCTAAATAATGAATGATAATTAACACATTATCTTGCCTTTATGTCTGTTCAAAGAAGGAGGCAAAATGAGCTGCTGTTCTTCTAAGCTTTCTTGATTTGTATCCTTGCAGTTAGTTTTAACTCATTCACAGTGTGAAGGCAAATGAAATAAGCCTGGTCCTAGTAGCTGATATTCATCACGAAAAATTGTTTGGAGATGCCATATGGCAACGGGCGTAAGGTTGTTAACTTTCAAAGCTACTGGAAGTATAATTCTGTCATTTTTCATTTATTCAGTAGTGGCAGCAGATGGGAGAAAACATGCTTCACGTCAGCGTGAGTTTCCTGAAACAGAAACAGGCAAAAGAAGAAGGAAGGAGGTATTTTACCTCTGGAAATATCAGTTCCAAAATTCCAAAATACCAGTGTATGCTAGGGATAGGCAAACATTTACAGGCAGCTCTTTTATAGGATTTTGGGGTCGATATCTCTGCTTTGCTGCTTCTCTGTTACTTCAATGAGCTATAGGTCTCCTTAACCAAACCAAAAAGTGTGGGTGGCGTGAAGAGTAGTGTTGAGAAGCTCAACAGTTACAACAAGAAACTGGGATGAGTGGTTTTCTTTCCTTTATTAAAGAGCAGGATGCTTTTTCAATTGCACTAGAACACAGTCTTGAAAGCAGAATTTAGGAAACTGGGGAGTGCCAGAAACAAAAATACTGATCTTGCTGGGCGAGTGTTTCACTAAGTAAGATCTGTGTCACCCTACGCAAGGTGGAGGTGTGAGGGCTGTGAGGACTGAAATAAAGGATTCTTGATAGCTTGGAATAATAAAGTGTATAATTTTGAAAAATGAGGCAGTACTGCATTCCCTGAGAGTTTTTAAATAGAAGTGTGGAAAGTGGCCAGGTGAATTATGTGGCGGTGGTTGTTTAGAGGAATGTATATTTCTGTTGTACAGGGCAGGGGGATGGGAACAAAGTTCTGAAATTTTGACTATGGCATTTAGAGCTCCCAAAAAAGTATCAATACAGGCTGGAAGATTAGGGATTGAGACCAGCCCTTCTTGAGAAGGACTGGGGAATACTAGTGGATGAGAGGCTGGACATTTCCCAAATGGGCACTTGAGCCCAGAAATCCAACTGTACCCTGGGCTGCATCCAAAGCAGTGTTCCCTGCAGATTCAGAGTAGGGATTCTGCTCCCTCTGCTCCCCTCTGGTGAGACCCCACCTGGAGCATTGCATCCAGCTCTGGAGTCCCCAGCAGAGAAAGGACATGGGCCTGTTGGAGCAAGTCCAGAGCAGTGTGACAAAGATCAGAGGGCTGGAACACCTCTCCTATGAAGACAGCCTGAGAGAGTTGGTGATTTTCAGCCTGGAGAAGAGAAGGCTCCAGGGAGACCTAATAATTGTGGCTGTTCAGTACTGAAAGGGGGGCTTAAAACAGAGATGGAAACAAATTTCTTAGCAGGGCCTGTTGCAATAGGACAAGGGGCAATGGTTTTTAACTAAAAGAGGGTTGGTTTAGATTAGATCTAAGGAAGAAATTTTTTAATGATGAGGAGGGTGTGATACACTGGGGCAGGTTTCCCAGAGAGTTGATGGGTGCCCTGTCCCTGGAAACATTGATGGTCCAATTGGACAGGACTCTCAGCAACCTGCTCTAGTTGAAGATGTCCCCGTGTCTCACCGTGGGAGTTGGACTATGTGACCTTTAAAGGTCTTTCCAACCCAAACTATTCTGTGATTCTGTGTTGCTGGAGCAGAGCCACGGTTGTGTGCTGCCTGTGTCCTCAGCCCCCTGGTGATGGCAGCTGACTCACTGACAGCTCATGAAGACAGCATTTCAAACAGACAAGATGAAAGCAAAAGGCTAATTACTAACAAATGATGCCTCAGCTCAGAAGTGTTTAAACAGTGAAGTGTCTCTCCTTGTAGGATAGAACTCTGTGGTTTTAACTTCATGGAAACTGCTTGCAGTTTTTGACATTTGAACTACTCTGGTTCTGCATGTATCAGGAGGGTTGGAGATCAATTTTGATAACACTCAGAAGAGGCTAGTTGTTGATCTTTCTAAAACCAACCTGCTGTGTTTTGTATGAATTGTATTAAGTCTTCTGTGAAAACGGAGTTACTACGAAAAATAAATGTCAATTTCTGTCAATGTGACGACTGTCTTACATTGGGACAGGTAAAATTTTGGACTCAAGATAGTTCCATTTGAATTATAAAGTGGTAAAATTAGTTCATTACAAAACAGAATATTATATGTTATTAAACCTATTGTAATATTAATAACATAATATTATTATACCTGCATACTTGTAGATAACATACAAAAATTATAAATTATGAGAGCAGGATATTTCAGAATTTACTAGAAAGGGAGATATTTGAAGCCTTATTAATATAAATTTGGGCACAATTCTGTATTTGAATATATTTTCCCATTCAGCTGAGATTTATCTTCATTGTGACTTCTAACAATTTGTAATGAGCATGCAAATGACAACCAAAGACTTCCAGCTCCCTCATTTCATCTTACAGTCCTTCATAATCACAAGTGGGTTTTGCCTCCTGAGCTACAAGAACATTCTGATCTATAATCAGTAGTCAAAACAAGAAAGTCATTTTCACCTGTAATGATAAATTTTGCAAAAGAAGTTTTACTGGTGGTCATGGATTCTGTAACTGCAGTTGTGGCTTGCTCATGGTTGTGGTACTCCAATTTTATATACCATGATATAGGTTTGCCTTTATCTCATTCAGATAAATCCTGATTTTTCTTTTCTATAACTGCTTGTTTTTTGGATTTTTTTCCTTTTTGTAATACTTATAATCTCTTTTCATCCCAGAATGAATTTTTTTTTTCTTTTTTTTCTTTTTCTTCTTTTTTTATTTTTTGTGGAAGGGTCACAGCTGAAGGGCTTGTATTGCCACAAGTGTGGCTGTACACATTTCCCAGTACTTTTCCTTTTTCTCAGTCTTGGATTCGTGTAATCAAATATATTGGTTTCAGCATCACACCGCTTCAGGATGCTTGTACCTACAGGCTGTTTGGCAGGTTGCATTATTACTCTGAAAAAAACCTGTGTGGAAGCAACCAAGAAAGCAGTCATGTTCTTGCCAGAGGAACATAGCACTAGACAGGAGCTGAGTGCAGCTCTTGCAGCAGGAGACAAAGCGTTGTCCATTTGGGTTGCAACCAAGCTAAAAGGCTGCCAGTTGTCAACAAGTGAGAAATCCCACTCTACTGTGTATGGCAGTCTCCCTTTCTAATTGCATATAGCTCTGATTGGAAAAGCTGGGAATCTGAGTGTGGCTAGTATAATGGATTATAAGATTGAGGCTTCATAATTTTCTGATGCACTAATGCATGATCTTGAGCTACTACGTAAGTGCTCAGGGACGCACATTTCCCAAGATCTAACCAGACAGAATTGGGATTCCAGACCCTCATTTTCTGGAAGAGTTAGGAAATAGTCAACAACACTAACCCTGGAAGTTCTGGCAGCCCTGATTTTTTGAACCCAAAGTGGTGCACACTAAACCAGGTCTATGGGTGGTTTAGATTTCACAAGTCAGGGTTTTACTAGGAAATTCTATTTCAAACCATTCTCCTGACAAGCTCCAAAATGCTATTGTACATGCAAACCAGCAAAAAATTTCTCAAAACCACTTCACTAAATACTACAGAAACCCACTGTAATTGCTGAAAGTCTTGACTATAATGTATGTGTGTGATGCTTGGCTGCTGTGGTCACCACCTGGATGCACTGTGATGATGAGACATGTAAGACTGTTAGACCAAAAAAAGTATTTTTAGAGTGTTACATTTTATGCTTTTTTAAATTAACTCAGTTGGTCAGAGCGTGGTGCTAATATGCCAAGGCTGTGGGTTGATCTCTGTGGGAGCTGTTCACTTAAGAGCTGGGCTCAACGATCCTTGTGAGTCCCTTCCAGCTCAGAATATTCTTTGATTCTGTGAAATAACAAATTATGTCATCCAAAGACTTTATTTTTCACTTTATTTAGTCATTGCCACTTTTGGATAATAATTATTCCTTTGTCCCATTCTCATATGTCTGACGTTCTTCATAAGTCTCGTTATGTGATGGTGCTGGTGCTCACTTCAAGTCTTTTCTGTGCCGTTGTTTCACAGACTACAACTGATGCGAGCACTAGTGAGAGCAAGAGTGCTGATGACTATATTATGGTTTCCAAAGAAGAGGAGAGAAGTAAAAGTGCTGCTCCAGAGCCAGTGCAGCCCCTTCAGGCACACAAGGAGGCAGCAGTGAAGGCAGAAGCTCCGTCTCGTTCCTCTTTGATATTTTCCGACCCTCTGATGGGTTCCATTTCAGCCTCCTCCAGCAACCTCAGCTCCAGCCCTGATGATGACAGTAGTAATAACAGCAAAGATTCTGACTTTGCTATTGTCAGCCCACTGGACATCTAAGGAAACAGGTTGGGAGAGTTTGGGAAATCTGTCATTACAACTCAGCTCTAATTTCTGTGATTTCACGGGTTGGATAGTTCTTTGGATTACACAGAAAATAAAGGTAGCCCATTTCAGCTGCCAAAAGCCTAAATTAAAATAAAAAGGCAAACAAACAAACAAAGACATAAATTTGCTACTTTTAAAAAATAATATATACATTTTAATAACTGCCTTAAATAAAGACCCAGTAAAACCCAGTTCTAATATACAGTTATTATTAATTATGCTGTTACCCTACATAGGAGCTTTGTTACTATAGAAGTGATGCCTTCCCAAAGCATAGAGTAGTATATGCTAGGTACCATAATGAAAATGTGTGGATACCTGACATCAGACCTGATGCAGGAAAGACAGGCTAGATTTATTATTGTCATTTTACAAAATGTGCTTGACTGGGTTTTCTGTGTAGGAAAGGGTACTGTTTCTTCAGAGACTGTGATTAGAGAAGTAGGGAATGAGTATCAAAAAGATTAAAAGCATCATCCTGGTAGGAAGTTTGTTCTCCCTTGAGGAATCCTAGTTTCTTAATTTTCATCCTGCAATAGCCTGAGGTGTGTTCAGGGCAGAGGTTTGTGTAGCTGTTCCTCAGTGCTTACAGGAGACAATGTGACAAGCTCCTTGAGAATAGGGACCTACACAACAGAGCCATATTTGCCTTTCTCTACTTTTCCCCCTTGAGAGTTCCCAGTTCAACACTTTCATTCTTTATCTTTGTCTACTTTTACTTCCCCTGGCATGATTTTTTTAATTTTGCTCAGACTACCGCAGTCAAGAAGTAGGTGCAAGGGAAATAACAGTATTTCATAATGTAGACCTGAGCTGGTTGAACTAAAGCTAGCCCAGGTATGATAACTTACCAGGGAAGGTTGCAAAGTGAAATGAAATGTTCATAATTAAAAGCACTTTATGTCTCATTGCTATTATCTTCTATAGACTCTGTTTACATATATTGCTATATGATTTCCATATTTCTAATCACAAGAAACATAATGGTGCAGCAGCGTTAACCAACAGAAAGTTTCTAATTAACTTTGTTACTTGTTCTTCTATGGAAAAGTGTATTTTTTTTCCCATCAAGTCCATAGTACTTTTAATAACAGCTTTCTTCAAGTAGATAAGGGGGGTTTCTGTGCTCTCTGATCCCTGTAACCTCTGTTGGAATTCAGAAAACAACTGGTGGTGAGTAAACCACTCCTCTTGCAAGACCTACACGGAGTTAGCTTGAGGAAGGAATGTTAATATGTCACTCTGTCACAGCAGCAAAAAAAAGCACCATTTGCTTTTAAGATGCATATACATTATACCATGCAACAACTTCCTATTTGCATGGCAAAGCTTGTGTTTGTTCAAAGTTATGAAATTGTAGTTATTTGCTGCGTAGTCTGTAATTGTAAATGAAGTACTGTATCCCAAAGATGAGGTGACATGTAATTTGCTGGTCTTAGATTTTACAAGGTCTGTGTCGGTGACTGAACTGAAGAGTTAATTGTCATGCAATTACGTGGTAGCTGCCATCCTTACATGTTCAAATGCCACCATGTAGTTCTTCAGAGATTATTTGTGCCTTGTAAAATGTTAAAATACTAGAATGTTATGAGTGGGCATAGCATCATGCCTCTCTGCAACAGAGTGATGCAGTCAGGTGACTGTTTAGATGAAAGATCTTAAATGCATAACATTTTGGAGAGGTGTTTATTTTAAGCTTCATAAAAGATCACTTTGGAATTCAGCATGCATGCCTGTCTCCAGTTTATTTTATTACCCTGAGTTTGCATGAATGCCAGGGGATGGGGTGGCTTATTGGGGTGGTTGATTTATTTAAGCCTTTCAAGCTTTTCTAGCTTTAACCTATACAGCAAGGCTTGTGGCACCATCAGCAAAGGGTGGCTGTTGAAGAAGTACCTGTGGAAAGAGGGAAGAAATATTCTGGGGACAGAGAGAAAAGTTTTATATTCTGTGATACATAAACATTCAAAGATTCCAGTAGCTTGGCAGGAGAAAAGGTTTTTACTTCTTTTTTATTTTTTTAAGCATCAGTCTTTTGATTTCTATTCTAGTGGGTTGTTTCAGGGATCATATTGCTATTTTCTTGAACAGTCTCATTGCCAATGGAAGAGTGTGATTTGTACAGGTTTTTTTTATTTTTGTAAATTAGTTGTATCTTTAATGTTGCATATTTTAAAACAGTAGTTTATGAAGATTTGGGGAGTTTCTAAGAATCAGTGAATACCGATAAACTGAATGCATATCATGCCATGGGATATGATAAAAATCTCCAAAAGCAGAGAGACAATTATACAAATAAGATCAGAGTAACTCCAGTAAATTAATCTGGTTTGGTTGTACCATGTCCTTTCACATCTTAAATATGTTGTCTCTGATATTTGATCATAATGCAGAGATAATGAAAAGTGTTTTAGTGTATTCATTAAGTTAGAAACTAGTAAGTTAGAAAAAGCATCAAATCATCACCCTGTTTTGTGTTATGTTAAGAATACACTGAAAGAGAAATTGTCATTTAAAATACAAGATTATTCATTTTCTCTGGAAATGACCTGCTCATAATGTTCATGGATAACAGTAATTGGATAGAAAAATTATTAGCATTGCAAATTGCTGACAAAAACTGATGCAGCGTTAAGATTGCCAATCTGAGACTGTTTTACTGTATTTACTTTATAAAGTAATAAATATTTATTACTTAAAGTCTCTTGCATGTCATGTCAGTTGTATGTTCTGCAGAAAGGCAGCATCATATTTTGACTGGATATTGATTTAGTCGTGGAGCTTTGTATCTTTACTCTGGAAGAACATTTAGCCCGCTTTATTAAAGAAAGAATTAACAAACTTTTTGTGTTGTGCTTGTGCTGTTTTCTCAAAAAAGAGGGAAAGCTTTTTGACTAGAATACTGGAAGTATCATTTCTGAGAACTAGGATGATTAAAACTTTAAAACTATCTATATAAGCACAAAAACTGATTGTTACTTTAATCAGATGTTATGTATGTGATCCAGGGAATAAAACTGGATGTCATTTATCTCAACTAAACAATATAGAATATTTCCTGTTTTATGAAGTTTCCTGTATCTGAAAATGAATCAGTATTTACGATGACATAACTTGTCTGTAATTTCATGAAGCTCAGTATAGTGTCATCATTGTGTCTCAATGACAGTGCCAGTATCTGTACAGTACATTTCGGAGTCTCTATACTTGAATTCACATTCCTAACTCATGGTTCTCTTTAAATGGCATAGAGGCGACTATTTTAAAGATTACATTTCAGATTTAAGGTGTACTTGTGCCTGACTTGTGCCTGCAACGTCATCTCTTCAAATACATCCTAACATGAACAGATTTTCAAATTCTTGGTGTCAGCCCTTAAATAATACTTTTCATTTTGTGCTGCATGTGTTGGTCTAGAATGAATTATTCTAATGATTTATTAGACTTGAAAAGGTGCAATTTCATAAAATAAACTTCATTTGGCTACAGAATAGTAATTACACTGTCTTGTAATCTGTGCTGTTCTTTTGAGAGTGATTATATACAGTCTGTGCATAGTGTTTGCTGTGTCCCCCAGTCTGCTAGACTCTGGCTTTAGTAGATAAATTTAGAGATGAAAAAGCATGAAAAAAGGTTGTTAGAGTAACAGCAACTTGAAGCATGCACACGGGCAACTTGCTTTCCTGCTTCTCACAACTTACTTAACCACTGGAATGGTGAGGGAGGTTTTAGGTATGTGGGAGGATCTGCAAGAGGCAAAGTGCACAACCCTAGAAACAGACAATGGGCTGGAAGGGTTGCAGCTGGAGACTCTGAAACGATGGGTTCTTTAGGGCAGGAACCATCTTTTTCTCTGATGTTGTACTACACAAACACTGTCAAAATTAGAATAACAATAATAATAATACACACATTATTTCACCCCATTTTGCTCTTTTAAACTGCAAACTAGATTTAATCCAGTAACAGTAACTCAGATGATAGCAGTACTGTGGGAGCAGCAGAATCTGGTCCTACACTGCTGAAATAAGTGCAGATGAGGAACAGTTGTTTAAATAAATAAATTAAAACCAAAGAAACCTCACACCACAAACAGGACTATAATATTGCCAAATACAAAAAAAACCCTGTATTTCTTTCTAGATATATACAAATTATAAGAGGTATTTTCCAAACTGTGCTTCAGATAGCAACTTATGTGACTTGTTTGACTATGCCAGGTAGGTTTGTGCAAACCTATCTTTGTTTTTAACTTGTAAAAGCCTAGCTGATGCCAGAATGTGGGAACTATTAAAATATATCAGCTGCAGAGAGAAGACATTGTGGTTTCATTTTCTGTGAATGGTAAGAATTTGATCCTTCAAATCCTGCTGATTTAACACTTTCACTGTCTGCCGAGGTAACAATGTGAAAAGCCCTGTAATCATTTCCAGAGACCTGATGGGAGCTCCACTGCTTAAGGCATCACATGCAGTTGCAGAGCTTTGAGCTGAGAAACTTTTCACAGCTTTGCCTTTGACTGTGGGCTTTGGGGACTGCAGCAAAACCAGGTTTGTCTGAATTTTTAACTCATACAAAGATGCATTTGAAGATTTTACAAATTATCATGTCAGTATTTGAGACCTTTTGAAATATAAATGCTACATAGTTTTGAGATGGAGGAATAGTTGTCAAAATATCTTGATTGCCCACCTGCTGTGTTAATTGAATTCAGTGGATGGGGAATATAGCAGCATTTCCAGAGCATCATTAAACTGCCCTTTCAAATAAGAGTATACCAGGCAAACAGATATTAGAAGGCAGATTGTCAGTGGTCTCATATAGCTTTCTGGATAATATATATCTCTCTGCAATTGTCAGGAACATGCATAATTTCTGTCCACAAATGGAGGGGCTTGCAACATTCTGGAACATGTGGCAGAAAATGTAAGTGAACGTGAGCCTCTTCACAAAAACATTTTTAAAGCTTCAAGGACTAGAATATGCCAAAAAAATTTTTAAAATATGAAATAAATACACACAAAGATTATTTAGGCTTGCAAAGATTATCAGGTCTCAAAAAAGTTTGATTTATTTTACAGAAGTTTGATGGAACTCCAGGTTATAGCACAGGGTGACTGACAGAAGCACCTATAGGAGTGCAATGAACTTCTTATGCTTCAGACTTGGAACTTTCAGATTCTGGAGAACATTAATTCCAGTATGTAAGCAATGAATTGCACATGTTTACTAAGCTGCAAAGAAGTCATGATGGGGGAATTCCTCAGCAGACCCTCTTTCCAAACTTCTTTTGTTCTCATTTCCCACAGTCAAGCCCATCTGACAATTTTGTGGTACCCATAAAAACTTCAGCTCTTTCATCTTCTTGAATAACTGAATTCTCCGTCCCTGTGATCAAAGTTAGCTGTTAATCATCTCAGGACTCTAATACCCTGTGCCTGCAGCCTGGCCACCAGCCCAACCAGTGTGCTTCTTGTTCTCATGTAAAACCTGAAATCTTATGAAAATCTCACAATACTTCTACAGCAGGTGGTATCCATATTCAGTC
Source organism: Melozone crissalis (assembly GCF_028551555.1). Taxonomy (NCBI): domain Eukaryota; kingdom Metazoa; phylum Chordata; class Aves; order Passeriformes; family Passerellidae; genus Melozone; species Melozone crissalis. The sequence continues at coordinate 36,486,739 of NW_026535794.1, read as the reverse complement.
CCCATGACTTCCCTGTGGTAAACTTTATTGTAAGTTTTATTGCCTAATATTTTCTCTAGCCATATTTCTGTTGTAATTCTTACAATCAAGAAAAAAACAGAAGAATATCTTGGCTTCACTCAAAACTACTTGGCTTTTTCTTTTCTGCCTCTACTGGCAAAGTCTCTTTGCTGAGAATTTTTGGTTCTGTTTCTTGTAAAATAGCCTGTGTATTTATACTGCTTGTGGGGTAAAGTTCTCATATATGTTCTCTCTAAAAATGCTGAAACAAAACGCTGATTTCTCCAAACTTTTTCTCATAATAAATGGGGCTTGAGTTAAGCGTAAACTTAAAAAAAAAAAAAAAACCTGTGAACAGGAATAGTGTCTGTTTTCAATTTCTGGAAAACATCATCTTCTAGTAAACACACTGGAGGGCAAATAATGCACTCTACCAAACTGTACCATTTTCTTTAAAAAAAAAAATAATAATTCCCTATCCCACCTGATGAAACCATGGAGAGGGAGAACTCTGTTTGGCCCATGGTTTTGCTTGGAGGAAATGTGGGGCACCCAAGGCCATGCCACACTGACATGTGTTCCCATGCATGGGAAGACCCATCCTTGTGCAGGGAACACAGGCTGAAGTGTTGCTGGACAGATGGAGGATCAGAAGATGCAAATTAGTGTGTTTTACCTTCCATGGATCTTTAAGCTTCAGAGGAAATAAAAACGGGAAAGCAATTGCAAGCATCATTAACACCATCTGTGCTGGCATTGCCGTCACTGAAATGTGCTTTCCTCAGTGTTTTCTTTCTGTGGGATGCAAATTTTGCATTGTAGAGGGGCTTATAAAGAGCAAATAAAAATCTCTTTTTTCATATTCTGACATTTTTGCTGTATGTGAATATTATGGGTTTTTAAAGAGATATTGTTATTATTGGTGTGTATCCACATAGAGATCGCAGCAACTTCCCTCCTTCTCTCTCCTCCCTATATCAAACATTCTGAAGAATGCCAAAGAAAAGAGAGAGACAGAGCATCTTTAAAATTCTTGTAATCTAAGTGCTGAGTTTTTATGTGATGGTGTTAGTATGCTTGGTAGCTTGCACTGAGTAGAAAACCAATGTCTATTAAAACATGCTGGAGAGAGAAAAGTGTCTACAATTTTTCATCTCCGTGAGCACTGTGTGTTTTGCCAGTGCTTGTTAAGTTGCATCTGGCCTTACTGGAGGAAGTTATATCATTAATATGCCTTCTGCAGATTAGGGGGGTTTTTTTGAAAAAAATTAGTACTTGCTTTTGCATATAAGATTTCTTATTGTTTTCTAAAATCTTCATTCTCTGAAAATACCTTTTTGCTGTATTGACATATAAGATATGCTAAGAGTTTATTTTTCTTCCTCACCATCCTCTGTCTTTTGTCTGCACCCTGGCCTGTACATAACCTGCAGACCCATCTCATCTCCCCATCTCTGCCTTCCCTTCCCCAGGCTGGGATTTAGGAGAGATCCAGTTGCAAATCATTTGGGGAAAACTGCACCAAGAGATATGATGCTACAATACAAATTGCAGCCTGACCCAAATGAACAAGTCACACCTTGCCAGCAAACATTCACTGGTTCTCTGACCTTGCAAAGCCACAAGCACACCCAGAGGTCTCGGGCTGTTGAGCCTGGCCTCTTGTGAAGGGGAAGCATTTGTAGGAAGCAATCTGCATGATAGTGTACCATTATTTGAGAATAACTGAGTCCTTTACCTTCAAAATCAGAAAACATGAGCCTAACCTTCAGGAAGTTTATAAAATGCACAGCAAAGATCTCAAGCACAGAGAAGCAGCCCAAAACTCTCACATTTCATAAGCCTGTCAATGCACACTGTGGATGCACCGTGATCAAGATAGAGACACACACTGGGGGCTGGTGATAAAAATATGAACTCCAGTTTCTGCTGCAAAATGCTGATGACACCAAATAGAGCCATCAGGTAGAAGCAAGGCAAGTTATTCCTTCAGAAAGAAACTGTAAAAGTTTCAAGTATACTATTTTGATACTCTCTAAGAGAAAGGCACCTTCTGGTTCAAAATTATTTCAGTTAGAAACTTTATGTAATCCTTTACAGAAAGTACAAAAGGTGTAAGATATACAAAACTTTTAAAACTAATATATTTCAATTCATGATGTTTTAAAATTGCTTCAGCAATTCACTGGTTTTTGGATGGAGGGGAGCTTATCTTTAATAAGAAATAAAATCTATATGAGGCAGGTGGGCCTGTGCTGCAGGATGATCCTTGGGAACAGAGCCAGGCAAGTTTAAAACTGAGAGATACTCAAAACAGAAACTGGGGCTTTGCTGCTTACACTCAAAGGCAGGACTGGCATTTTATGGGGCTGGCTCCTGGAGGTAGGTGCTGACCTGAAAAATCCACTCCTCTAGGGGGGCTGGTCAGCCGCACTGTCAGGGACAGCTCATACACTGAGGCAGATGGAGCTGTCTGTCCATCTGTCTCTGTACATCCTGTACAATATCAAAACCATTAGCTGTATGATTGGCATTCAGTATATTGTGGATTAAAGACCGGTAGGTTAACCCAAAGTTTCAGCAATGTGCTGGGAAATCTTCTCTGTAACCTTACCACACTTGCAGGGCCAGCATGGGGAGAGGTAAATCCCCATTTCCAGTGCCTGCAGTGCAGACCCAGCCTGCTTGGATCAGATCACCCTGAGTGTGAATCAGCACACTTTGACTGATGCCCAGAGCCACAGCTGCTTATTCAGATCAAGGTATGCTTCTGCTGGCCTAGATAACCATGTGCATCAATGGTTCACCACAGGGCTTGGGGTGGCACTGCAAGCCAGCAAATCAGGGGAATGCAAATGGTCTCCAGAAGCAAAGGCACCACAGGGAAGTTTTGATTTATTTTTGATAAGAGGATCTGTTAAAATTTGAGAGTCTTAGTGAGACTAACAGAGGACTAAGATTATTGAGAGCATTTTGTTTATCAGCTACATTGCTGCACTGATAACTTGGGTAACCTGGGCACTGGGGAGAGCCTCTTCTGCCCTTCCTGCTCCACAGTTCTGTGCTAGCACTTGTTCATCTCTGCTGATGGTGTGTGCCATTCTAAAACACCCATAAGAAATGAGAGGTCCTTGTCCTGTCCAAGGTCCCTGGAAATGCTCAGTGCAGACACAGCCCCTAAATACCCCTTGGTCTTCAGAGATACCAGACACTGATCACACTTGGACTTGTGGGTCTGGCTGTTGTGCACAGAACATCCGTGCTGAAGGCGTCCTGCACTCTGCTGGGAGCAGCCACGACAGAGCCTCCGCCAGCCGCAGCCGCTGCTGAATCACGTAGCAAACCCCAGCGAGGGCGGCAGCCGCTCACACTTCTTGGAAGTCCTCGCCTCAGTTCAGGGGAAGTCTCAAAGAGGAATCACAGGCCAGCCAGTGCCTCTGCACTGGGGTGGGGATGGGACGCTTGCCAGCAGCCCTGCACTGAGCTCTAGCAGCGTATGGACAGCGGTGCCCGGCCCTTGCCCACTCCCTCCAATGCTGCATTGATTTTGGGGCTGTGTGGGGCACTTGGCACCCATCCTGCAGCACACTCTGTGCCAGACATCCTCCCCATGCTCTGCTCCATGGCCCCTCAGCATCACATGGGCTGTTCTGGGGTTGCTGTGGAGGTAGTGACAAGTTTGCAAAGGCTTTTGGTGTGAGTGGGCACTGAACCTCATACAGGCTGGTGAAGTCTAATTTTCATATATCCATGCGTCCTCCAGTTTGGCTACATCTGGGGAGAAAGATTCCCCTGTTGCTTGTAATTGGCTTCCTGCTGAAAATCTTCACAGAGCTTTTTCTTGGAACTTGAACCCCTCAGGGGGGTGAAGGGAGGATGTTGGTGCTCTTCACTTTTTCAGAGTCAGGGAAGTGTTGGGGATTATTTTCCTTCTTTTATCTGTGCATAGGCCTTCCTCCTGGGGATGAGCACACTGCCTTTTCAGTGCTGCTCTGTGCCACAGGTGATGGTCACAGGGCTCCAGCAGGCCGCTGAGCATGTTCCAGAGAGAGCAAGGGATCACGAGGGATGATGGGAGAAGTCTGCATCTGAACAGGAACAGCCATGGCCCTCGCCCATCCCATGCACTCCTGAAAACCCAGGCTGTGCCACAGCCTATGTCAGCAGGGAGCTGTGCAGCACAGGCTCCATGTTTCCCTGTGAACCAGGCTCTTCAATAAGCAGAGCGTGAAGAACCCCATCACCAAGGGTCCTCTGCCACGCCATGCGTGGGCCAGGCAGTGCCCTGTGGGCTGCCATTGCCCCACAGCACAACGAATCTGCACTGACCTGAAACAGCATTAAAAATAGATCCCGAGATACGGGCTGGGGAGAGCGGAAAGGCGAAGCATGAGCTCATTGCTGCTGCTGACTTTTGCATTTGAATAGGTTTTTTTAAACAGTAAAGAAGCAGCTAACATCTGGTTAGACTTTTGTTATGGAGTCCATGTTTTAGCACCATAATTACTGTTGCATTCAGAGTTTTCCTGAATTCCCTTATTTTACATCTCATATAGCTTAATGAAAATGGCTAAGAGATTGAGCTGAAAATGCTTGTGCAATATTGATTAGGAGGATAATTTTAGCAAGGCTTGGTAACTAGAACATTTCATTAAAAGAACTTCTTTTTCTAAAAAATGTTACATAGTGTCTTGTGATTTTGTGACCTACCTTCTCAGCTAAAGATTAAAGATGATTTTTTCAAACTAAAGGTGTTGGAGAGTAAAAGAAACTAACTGTACCATGATAATAATGAGGAGAGGCTGTGAGAGCAGTGTGAAGGCTGTTGAATTCTAGTTGCCTCGAAACAGATTTACAAACAGTTCAAAGAATAAATTTAAGCACACATGAATAACAAGTGCATTAGTCACATTAGGGCTTAATGAAGTGTTTATGAAAAGCAGCCTTGTAGCACTGTCCTTCAGAAGTAATTCACTAAGATGGGTCTGATAACATGTTCTGGATTTAATTTGTCCAGTGTTTAGGTCCATTAGGAAGGGAGACAAGGATAGGATACCCAACATTGTTTCAGGATTAACAATCAATTGGAGAAAGTCAGAAATTCTCTGGGAGCATCTGTGCTTTATCAGATTGAACTTCATGTGTTGTAAGTTCATAGACAGCATTAAAATCAAGAGTAGAACCTACACTGCGCTCTGATTTTCACAGAACTTTTGGTAGTAACAGGGCAAGAAATGGGGAGTTGAAGTGAGATTCTGTTCATAACTAAAGGAGGCTGCCAATGGTGATGCAATTGCCTCAGTGCAAGGCAAAGCACTGCCTTTTCTGCCCCACCTTGGACACTTGCCCATGCTGTTTTCCTTCTGTGGACGACCTGTGGCCAGGGAGTCTGAGATTGTAATGCTGCCATCTCTGCCATAATCTCTGTGGTCATTATGGAAACAGGGAACTTGCTGTGCTCCCACCGCAGCTGCATCAAGTTCCGACAGCTACCCTAGGGTCATTCAGAGAATTGAGGAGTCAAATGCTTCTCTTTGGCTGTTGGAGAAGACCAGTGTGACAGCTCATCAGCAAACCAGGTGTCTGAATTCACAGGCAGCAGCAGAGCCACACCAAGCAGGAGCAGGAGCTGGTTTGGCTTTGCTTTTGGTGTCATTATGACCCCATGTAATCTGCAAGGGTAGAGCAGGCTCTGCACAGGATGCTGAGGTGGGACCAGAGTTAGCATTTGAACGAATTAGCTGCCTCAATACCACTGAACTGGATATTTGGATTTAATAGCTGAAGTGTTTTGCTGCTTCTGAAAATAGTGCCAGCAGCTTTAAAGTCTTGTCTGAGCTGTTCTGTATGCCCTTTTCCAAGCTCTGGAGGGTATAAATACAGCTCTTCCCTAATGTTGCGTAATGAATACATGAAAAATGGTGTCCTCTGCTGCTGAGGTAATGGGAAGACCCTGCTTTACTTCATATTGATAATTGGAGTAGGTTTATTGATTACAGCATTTCTGAGAACTATAAACTCAGAAAAGAAAGAAGAGTAGTTGGCAGCAGAGGTTAAGTCTAAAGGTACTATAGATCTATCACTAATGTCACATACTTGTTTGTATTAATGCAAAGAAAAAACTGCAATGGCCTGGATGCTGAGAGCATCATGAATTTGCTCTGGTTTCATTTTCTATGGAATTCAAGATTAAGGCCACCTTTGAAGAATAGCTTGGATCAAATAGGTACATGCAACAGAACTAATCAGTTCTGAGACTATGTTTGCTACACTGAAAGAAAGTTGCCCCCCCAAAAATCATTCTGTGACTTCAATAACTCTCAGGGCATGGAAATATTGACTGATAGATGCATGACTTCTCCTGAATTATCACTTGCCTATGTGTACTAATGTAAAAAATACAGACACTGCCTATTCTTTGCCAATGACTGGAAAAATAATTAATGCTCTAGGTTACCTTTGTGGTTTTCAACAATAAAGGCTGGACGAGCTTTATGCTTTCATTAAGGAATAAATCCAGCACAGACAAAAAAGGGTGTTGGATACGTCAGCCTCTGCACTGTTACGTGCCAATTTAGCCAATATCATGTAGTGCAATCTCTCTGCAGCATGAGAAAATGAAAGAATTTAGAGCAGACTCTTTTCCTCAGAGTCTTTCACAAAGTACATTTCCAGATATTTGCTATTCAACCCATTCTGAAAAAAGGGCAGAAGTAAATCTGTGTTTATGTGGTTTATTATTTCAGGATGTTTATCATTTTTACATAAAAGTGCTGAACTTTATTTGAATTTGCTAGTTCATTTAATTTGTGGGAGAGGAAGGTTCCTGGAAAAAAAAAATTAGTTGTAGAAGTCTGTGCAGAACAAATATGGTATGCTTCATGTTTGAATCTGGAAACCAAGACTTCTCCTTTTAGAAAGTGTGGGAAAGAATTCCAATGAACTCTCACACATGGGATGACTTTAAATAATCTTTCTTCATCTGGGAAGCTCTAACATTAACATAGGACCTAGTATCTTTGGGGAGCATAAGCAGCCCTTTATGGAAGGATGAAGGAGTTTCGGAAAAGGATGACCTGTCCAAGATCAAAAACCAAACATTGGTTTGAAACATTTTGGCAGTTGCTGAATTTTAACTTGTTCCCTTTGTATGTAATGAAAACCATCATTAAAACAATAAATAACAAGCTTGCAATGTTTATCTGGCCTTAAATAAGATACTCCTATCATGGTATTTGAAAGTCACCATGGTCATAGAGAGGAACTGTTCCTTAAGTTTTGCTTTAAAACGCAAATCCCTCAGTGTGCCTTTGGCAAAGTAAGTTTTAGGAAGCAAAGAACTTACTGTGAAATGCTGACATTTCCAAACTGGTCCTTTACAATGATCTTCCTCCATATCTGAACATCTTAGGGAGTGAGATCCCTAATGGACCTCCCAGTCTGCTCTTACCTGTCTTCTTACAGTAAAAGACAGAACTCAGCACTGGGCACAAATATTACTCTGTTGGCACTGATTTACACTTCTTTTGAGGAGTGGAAGGAATGGGAAGACATCTTTTATGATGGAGAGGAATTTTCCTAGCATTGCTGTACTTCTTAGAGAAGAGAGCTGTGTCCAAGAGCATCACTGGCAAACATCCCTTGAGGATCAGGGCTGGATTTACCTCACCCTTCAATGTCTGTTAGGAAACTCCGAACTATAAAAATGGAATTAAAATTAACATGCTGTTTTCCCCAATTCTTTTCTTTTACTTTTTCATTGTTTTTATTGTTATTAGTGTCTCTTACAAAATACCCAATGTAATTACTAAGAGTATGAAGCCCTTGCCTTGCAGATCATATGATAAATAACATAGATCAGGGTACTTCAAGTGGAGAAAATGTCATCTGCTCACAGTGTCCTTCAGGAAGCAGGGAGATGTCATTCTTGCACGTTATCTTTCTGTATTTCCTGTAAGGCTCAGCATGTTGGTTGGAGTAAGCAAGAGTACACCCAGATGAGTGCTGCAGGTTGTTATGGGTTGAAATAGCAGGTAGCTCACGTTATTTGTGTACAAAGTTTCAGTTCCTTAATAGCATAGCAAATCTTGAAACTAGGCTTACACACTTCTGTGGTACGTGGGAAGAATGCCTGTTTCTCTAGGCTTTGATTATAAATTCTGTACATTGAATAATTTATGTTAACCAGGATCCTCAAATAAAACCAGTGAAAATGCAAATAATGCTTCTTCCTTTTTATGAGAAAACTTCTAAAAGCATATAAATATTTTGTTAGAAGCTCCATTTCAGCTTGCAGACCTCCAGAAATTAGGGCACTGAGCTGTAAACTTCACATCCTGTTTTTTCCTTAATACCATCTGGGGAAAATAATGGAATATAAGCTTTACTGTCTTTCCACAGATCATACACAAGCAAAAAGGCTATCGCTTGCTCTGTTGTGTTGAGGCTGTCACCATTCATGTGAAGCCTAAACCTCGGATTAATCTCTGAACCATGATGGCTTTCTTTTCAAAGCAGCACACTTAAATTAAAAACTTTATGTGACTTGAGGTTCTGGCTGCCTGAGGCTGCTCTGGTCTCTAGGTGTCCTTTCAGTGGCCATTATCTCATCCAACTCCTCCCTAAAAGGTGTTACACTAACTCACTGCCGTGGGAGGAGAAACAGAGTTGGAAAACTGACTAGATTTTCTCCTTCCTAAGATTGCAGCATACATAAGATTGCAGCAAGGTCTATACCACTGATTTTGAATTTTTTTTTAGATCTTTTGTTGATCTTGTGTGTTTTATTGATAAGTAGGGATATTTCATCTATACTCTCCTCAAATTGCATTTCCCAGCCTCTGAGATACAGTCATTGCAGCACTGTCACAGAAAGAGGAGACCATCAAGGCTCTTATTGCCAGAGAGGATTTAGATGTCATGCAGAGGAAGCAGCAATTCTGTCAGTTTTGTTATCTAATTCTTCACCCTTCAGAAAGAAAAAGAATTTCTGGTTCTTTCAAAAATTTGGCAAAATGATTCATGATCTCCATATTGATCTGTTTTTTTTCAGAAGCCTCCCAGCCTATTACTGTTAAGGACCTGAGTCTTCTTTCTTACATTTAATGCAACAGGGATAATATTAATGGGGTTTGGGTGTTTGTTTGCTCATTAAGCAGCCAGCAGGAGCTCACTTAATGGAGCTCAAACTCACAGTTATTATATTATCACTTAGTTATTCAGCACTGACATCACTGCATCTTCACAGCAGGCAGCTGCACAACTTGAAAAGGGGTGTGTTTCACTTCAGCCTTGTGCATCTTGATGAAAATAGGGTAACAGGAGTGGCTGGAGGCAGCTTGGTGCCAGACTGATCCTGCCTTACTTCATATAGCCTTTCAAGCAAACCAGGCCCTCATCACAGAGCACAAGCCATGGGAAGTTATTCTGAAATAGGGCAGCTACAGGGAAGGGTAATCAGAGGAAAGGAGCTGCCAGTAAAAATGTCACATTGCTGTACAACTGTGCTTGCTGAGATATTTTTAGGTTGTTTAATAGAGAGGAAGGGGAGGGATGGATGCTTTTGCAGTGGTTAAAAGTGCTCACCTAAGTTTCCTGAAATTTCAATTCTTTGGTTAATCCATGGGTGAAATAAATTTAACACCGTGGAGCTCTTGTTTCTCTGTGAGTGAATTTCTAGTGTAGACTTCCCTGTAGTCCTTGAGGAGTTAATTGTTTCTTGTGTCTTTCCCAAACAAAATCTTGTCAATTGGCCAGGCAATACAAGCCACGATTATCCCACCACTCCACGAAGCTGTGTTACAGGGGGATGCTGTAGAGTTTTTGTTCTCATGGTGGTGTTTTAATCACTTTTCTTGCAAACATGCAGCAGAGCAAAGGCCAGATGCCAGGCAGTGTAAGGTCCCAGCTGAGTCTCTTTGTACAACAGCTACATTGCCAAAGTCAGTCATTGTTCAGGTGACAAAATTGGGGTGAGTCAACGGTGCTCAGCTTTGCAAAGCCACGCACCAGCTCACTACAGAAAATGTGGAAAAGCAGCAAGAAAAAGAGGCAGGAATACTCTGTACATGGGTTTGTGGGGTTTTTTCATTGTTCTGTGCAGAAGAATATGTTCTGTTAGTGCTTTCTCAAGGGAAAAGAAAAATCTCTTTGGGCAGAATTGTCTCTAACAGAAATGATTGGCAGCCTCATGCAGAAGCACATTCCTGCAGATAAGTGATTGCTTCTTATATAAGAGAACAGCTTTTGCAGGAAGTCCTGAATGCACAACTTTTGAACATCTTGTATTCAGTGTTGAGAACACGTGACACAGGAATTTGTATTCACCTCAGTGAGAGACCTGTGAAGTTTCTGGCAATGACTTCATAGATTATGTTTGTTGCTGTGTCATTCTGAGATTTAGAAGTGATTTTAAAGGGTGATGTGCAAAGGCAGAAATGGTTTTGTTCCACTGATGTTATAAAGGTGCCTACCTTTTTGTTGAGTCTATGGATCAGGGTCTGGGAATTTGCAGCCACAGAGGGATCTCTTCAACCCATTCCCTTCTTTGTTTGTGTCTGTCATTTCCTTTTTGTTGTTAGCAAGAAACACAAACATAAAATTTTTAAAGCCTTGGTTTGTTTAGCAGAAATTACTAATTTTCTATTGCCAGAAAATTCCCTGAGGAGAGGAAGCCAAGAATATTGAGGGGAAACGCAGACAAACTACAGGTAACACATTAGGCTTGAGGAAACAGTTCCGATGACTTGTGGAATATTGAATATTAGAGAGTGATCCCATATCTGTACATATGGTTTGATATCTACCTGCTGAAGAGGTTACTGTCTGGTATGATTTCCCTAACTGAGTTTTTTGGATCTTTGGGGTGTTTTGATTAGACTTTAGAAACCTTTTGAGTGTCTTACTACATAGATGCATACGTGGGAGTTACCTAAGATCACTAATATATTACTATATAGTCTACATATTGCTTCTATGGAAAGCTCATGGAATTTTCATGAGGAAAATGTCCTCTGTGTGCAATGCAGGAAAGGCAGCAGGTCTGGCAGAAGCTGGGCAGCAGGAGTCTTGAATTCTGGTGTGTGCAGATGGTGGGGTTATGAACCCCACAGAAGTTTTCTTCAAAGAGATGCCTTCATTGTATATTTAACCTAGATAATGGCACTTGGGATTAAGCATCCTCCAAATAATAAGTAAATTCCCGTGTAAGGAACTGAACTGGCAAACTAGAATGCAGGCTGGCATCACATTCAGTCTTTTGGAGTTTAGGGCATTCTGCAGCCACAGTATCTTCTTAACATTGAACAAATGACTCAAAGTCATCCTCTGACTTCTTTTCCTGCCCCTACAATGTTGCAAGGAGAGCTGACAAAATTGTTCAGCCACACAGGCCAAGCATGAGCCTAATTCAATTATTTATTCAATAAACAGTTTCTGACTTTCAGTCTATAGCTTTGTTCCAGTGGAAAATAGCTATAAACATCCAAGAATAGTGACAATTTGAACTAGTATCTGGCACCAAGACAAATCTATTTTTGAGAAAAGGAGGACAATAATAATAATAATTGCCTAATAAACCCAGGACATACTTGGACAGTCCCTGTGGCCAGATGCCCATTACCTTGAGAAGTCTGAGAAGCCGCAGCCCTAGAAGGGCTTTGCCAGCTCTGCTCTGCTCTAAGGAGGCCAGGTTTCCCAGACATCAGGTGTTAGCTGTGCCCCAGCAGGACAGACATACACACAAAAGGCTCAGCAACACCTCAGTGTTTCTGATGCTGATGCTGCTCAGGAGTTTGTATGTGTTACCAGTGTAAGGGAAAACAACCACAAGGAGAACAGTGTTTAATAATGAAAGTGCAGAAGTGACACTAGGAGAGGTATTTTTCTGACTTTCAAGGCTCCCACAATAAGCAGAATACCTCTGGTTTATGCTTTATTTTTGTCACTTCACTCTGCCTTCCACCTAAAAAGTGAACTTTTTATTCCCCCTTTGTTTTGCTCTGCTGTCAGTCAGAATAGTGACTTGTGACCTTTTAGGGCTGTGACCAGTGTTTCCTGACTGTGCATTAGCCCAAGCTATTTCATGCATTGTTTGACAGCATAGAGATGAAACAACTAGCAGTAAGTTAATTGCAAACATGACTCTTGCAAGCTCTGCCTTGCAAGCACTCTACCTTGGGAATTCATCTGCTTCTTTAACTTGATACAGAGAAAGTCTCATCTTCCTTGCTTACAAGTGTGCAAAGAGATGGCTAATTGAGCTGTTGTCATCTTTGTTGCAAATGAGAGCAGCATGCTGGAGCTGTAGTCTCAAGAGCACTATTAATCATCCTAAAGTGTCCTTTTTACTGCAAGCCCAGAGTAATGTAGATTGATTAAGGAACTGAGGGAGAGATGTGTGAAAACAACGCATGTGACAGATGTGCCTATGGCCACTGGATTAAGGAGGAAGGAAAACTTACTTTCTCTGGATTTATATTTAGAGCTATTAAATGTTTAAAGAAAATTAATGTAGCTACCTAAAATATTCAAATGCAAGTAATTCCCCGCAGATAGATGGAGCTGCCTCTAAAATACCCCTGTGAATTGAAGCAGGGACATCCAGGATGGTGGCCCTCCCTCCTGTAGCATGAAGTGCAGCCCACTCTGATGCTCTCACTGTTCCTCCTTGCTTTGTCCCTCTAATTTATTCCAGAGAGGCTGAGGCTAACAGGGGAGTGATAATTACATGCTGACTGCTCTTGTTAACCTTCAGTGACCTGCTCCTGTTGCTTTGCTGGCAGGAACCCCCTCCCCACATTACAGGGAAGTGACAGAGGTGCTGCTGGTGCCCCAGTGGGTGGCTGCAGTCTCACACGTGAGTGCAGCCATCTGTGCTCCCTGTCGATCTAACACGTGTAAAACACAACATTAACATGATGAAGGCATTTGGGGGTAGGTTAATGTGAAGCTGGAGAGAGACTTTTCCTTCCCCTGTTCTTTTATTCTACTGCATTGTTTCACCATGATCCTTTAAAGGGTTTTTATCTGCTGGATATTGATGCTTCTGAATAGCGCTGCTTGCTGAGAAAGCTCTGCAAGATGTGCCTCTTCAGGGTATTTAATTTTCTATCTACAAAGGTATTACTAACAGGAATTACTGCATCGTGGTTCACATCATCTGCACTTCTAGAGAGTCTGGGATGAATCCCACAGAGAATTTAGGAGCTGCTTTCCAAATAGTTATGGCTGGAACGGAGAAGCAAGGAGCTGCCAGCATGGCTGGCACTTTCCATTTCAGCAGAGAGAGGACAAGAGACATCCCCTGTGTCCACCAAAGGATGCCCTGCAGAGTCCAGTGGGAAAGGGCTGGTCCTGATCTGTGCCCTAAGGAGGAAAAGCCAGTTTGGATGCTCTGCTAGGCAGAAGAGGTAGGTGCTGCAGTGTGTTCCCAGCCCTTTGTGGCATCTGAGGGGAAAGCAAGGACATTGTATCTTTCTCCTTCATTCACCTACAACAATTGCTGTCATGACCAGCTAGATCATTTTTTCATGCCTTTTGTTTTCTGCACAGAAGCCTTTCCACATGAAACTGGGCAGGATTTCTCATTATAAGCTCTCAGTGGTCACTTTATCTTTCATCTCCCTTTTGCCCTGCCTGAGCTGATTGTCCATAAAAGATAGTTTTATTTCTTGAGCTTCCACTCAAGCTGTGAGGTGAGGGTGCATCTGGACAGCACAGTGCAGAGCAGAGACCTTCCAGTCTTGCACCAAACAGATCATGTCCATGGCTGGAAGTAGGACATGATTACCAGGGCTAGCTTCTCCTCTCTCCCAAAAACATCCCTGAGACTGCCATCTGAGCACCAGGAAGCAGCACACTCCCAGCACATGTGGAGTAACAAGGAGCAATTTAAACCATGTTCGTGGCTGTGCTGTTCAGGACCCTCAGTATATCGTGGGTCCTGCACAGGAATGCAGTAAATAAGTGACAGCTTATCCTCGAGAGTGCCTCTGTTGAACACTTGCATTCTACTCATGCATTGTCTTTGGATACATATGATGGTTTGCATTAAGTAATTTTCTTACATGATTGGCTGTATTAACCCTAATTCACCAATCTTGTCCTCATCAACACGTGTTTGCTCCACTTAATAGCAAACTTTGGGTGTCTCAGCAAAGGAAGCTGCTGAGTTACATTTACAAATTGGCACAGAAAAAGAGTAGTTTTATCTCCAAAAAGGATTTTACTTCCAGGAGGATTAGTGAGTGAGTGTATTGGGAATTCATCTTGAGTCTTTGTTTCTTCCCTTTATTTTATATTCACATTTTTATTTTCAGAAGAGCAGGGATGCACCTAGTCAACCTTGCTCTTTATGGAATACACTTCTTCTAAAATGGAAAAAAAAAGGGATCCATAGAAATGCAGTCTGAAGCTGCTTTTGTAACACAGCTTATCCCACCACATCCCCAAACCCCAAATTACTAATTTTGCTCAGCCATGAGGCACAGCGAAAAGAAGAAAGATCAAGGTATCTTTGACACAGGGAACTTGAAGAAAACAGGGACTAAAAATGAATTAATAACTGAGTTTACTTTTATTTCAGCAACATTGGCAAGAGTCCTTTGAGTGACCTCCAGAAAGCTTTGCTGAGGCATCCTTTTATACTCTTCTAGAAGATTAAAGCCACCTTTCATAGCTTTAAATCTCCTCTTTCATAGATGCCATATGTTATCATCCTTGATATGCATAAAAGAGCTGATTAGAGAGCCACCTTGAAGACATGACTTTACCGAGTCATCCAATTTTGAAGACACATAAAATGGTTGCTGATTTTTGGGCATTTCTCCTGAAAGGGTGAATGAACTGATTAAGCTGGAACTGTCATTGGCTTTTTCTTGCCCAAAGAACCAGGCACTGCCTCTAGTGAGATGACAGAGAAGAAATGCTGCAGGCAGCTATTTCAACAGCTCCTTACCAAACAGATTATGCACGATTTGTCTGGCATTGAATCACTGGCTTGTGTAAACACCAGATGCAAGTGAAATGCAATGTCTTAACTAAAATGCTGTGTTTTGGCCCGTGAAAGCAATAGATTATTAAAGTTAATGCTACAGTTACCTATATTTATTATGTGATGTGTTGTGTGCTTTTATTATCCTCCCTGTCTCCCTGGCTGTGCCAGGGGCTACTCTCACACCCAGAAACTGCCAGGAAAGGGTGCTGCTGAGACCCCCATGTGTGCTTTGCTCAGGGGGAATGTTTCTTGATGTCTCCAGAAATCAAGCCTAGCTGTTTGATGCCCTGAAGAAGGACCTGAGCACCAGCAACCTTCCTGTTCTTGCTCCAGTGCCTGCATCTCTGTCCTTAGGGGTGTGCTGAGTCTAAGATCCCCAGGGAGGAGCAGGCACAGAGCCTTATCCTGGACAGAGGGAAGATGTGACCATAGCCTGCTGGGGTCAGTGTGGAGGAAGAGAGACATCTGCAAACACTTAATCTGCACATGGGGTAGATGCCTGCCATTCTGTGCTCCAATGGCTGCCAAGAAAACCTGCAAAGAGATGCAGGGAAAGCACTGTTGTCACAGGGCTCTTGCCTTCCCAACCCAATCTCCTCTGCAGCAGTGCTGGCCACAGTTCCAGGGAGTGTGTCCAGGTAAGTGCAGGACATGGGTCTATGCAAGGAGAGCTCTTGCTGGCTGGTCAAAGGAGCTGGAGGCAGGTGTCCCACCTGAAGGTGGCTCCTGGGGCACCTCCCCACAGCCCTCCACACACATCTCATCAAGCAGCACATGTGCAGATGTGGTGGTTCAAGGTGCTCAGCCCTGAAACAGCAGAGCATTCAGGTGCTGGGTGGCAAACGTGGAGCCAATAGGGTTTTATAGCTGTTTATAATAAACACAGCCCTGGGGATGAAGAGTATGTCCATGAAGATGATATACATTCATGTGTGTACATATACACACGCAGTCTACACCCCACCAAACTTTTCATAGTCACAGCAACCACGTGCCTGAACCTAGAGCCACACCTTGCTCTTGCAAGACCTTGCCTTGAATTTTTCTTTCTAGGCGGGAAACAAAACATTTGATTTCCTTCCTTTCAGCTCTTAGAAGAACTGCACTATCAAAACACTGCCTACAGATCTGGAGAAGAGAATGGGGAAAGCTGTATGCAAAAGGACAGCCAGAGATGATAGTTCACTGCATATCTGCTGTGATGAGGGGATCCAAGACTCCCAAGAATAGTTGTTGGTTTACCTGAATGGTGTGGCCAACTGATCAACAGCAGAATTAATCAATACAGTTTGCTTTACAAACAAACAATAATAAAAATACATGACGTATCTTCAGGTATGAAGGCTGGTGTTACAAGCATTAGGTGGTGCAGAGACTGAACTGGCAGGGCATTAGTGATACATGACAGTCTGAGGAATTTAGTCACAGTGTCTGTGACTAGAGAGACAAGAGACTTCTGGAAACTGAGCTAGGTCTGCATCTTACATACTGCCTGGCTAGGGTGGAGTATCTTGTCCTGTCCAGCTCTGCAGTTACCACAGCCAGGGATGCAGTGGCTGTGGGACTTCTCAGTTTCTCCTTCCAGTGGCCAGATGTGGCTCCTCAGCTGGCAGGGAAGGATGAAGAGAAGCTCATGCTTAGCATGATGCCTGCTTTGTGCACAAATCAGCAATTGAGGACAAGGTCTGAGGTTTTCCAGTACTGTTCTGCCATGAGAAAAATAATTCAATTATCTGACAAAAAATATGACTTAGAGGTGCTGAAGTGTGTTCCTTCTTGGTGAAAACACATCATTATGGAAAGTCATTAACCTTGCTGCAGAAGAGCTGTGTCTTGATGCTTTAGTAATCCAAACAAAATGTGAAGTACCTGTTTCAAGCTCTCAGCTTTACTTAAGCCATCTGGGATCTGCACAAGCCATCTGATAACAGGTTTGCACCACTGGTCTGTTAAATGAACTTCATTAACCTCCCACTCTATAACAGTGCAGCTTTCTTTTTCTGTCATGCAATTCATTGAATTACCAAATATCCAAGAAAACCAGCATTCTCTGAGGCTGGGAATGGACAGAAACTATAGTTTTGATCACAGTGATCTTGAGTCTGAACTTTTTAAATTAATCCCCTGTTCCTTCTGACCTCTTTACCAGCAAAAGGTTTGCAACCTTCTTTTTTATTGCTGTGGCACCACATAGCGAGGAGTGAGCTAGCTTTTCCATTACAAAGCACTTTTTCATTTCTCAGCATGCTGAAGCCTGGCACACAATGCTAACGCAAGATGCAGGAAGGTTTTTTAGCAGCTTAAAGCAAATTAAGTTTTCTTTGAGTTTTGGGAGCAAACAGGGTTGTTTGTTTCTGAGAGGAAAAACTGGGTGGTTTTAGCTGGAGCCTGGCAAAACTGTGCGTAAATAGAGCCAGGAAAACCAAGTTGTTTCTCAGGCTCTAAATATACTCTTTCCCCTTACTCTGACAGGGATTTTATTTTTAAAAACAGACAAGATTCCAGCAATCTTAGTTCTTGCTTTGAATAAGTTCCCTCTTTCGTTCATGTTATGCATTTGCCTTTTTTTGTTTTCCTTATTTTGCCTTGCTAGTTCAACACTGAATATAGCCATCCCCTGTCCTAGATTTATCTGCACAGGAAATCCATCCTGTTTCCACTGCAAGCAGCTTCTTTGGGTCACCCCTAGCACAACTCCCTGTGGGCAAGGTGATCACAAACAGCATACCCCTCTCATCCCTGCATGATTTCCGGGGAATGCAGAGAAGGCTCACGCTGGCCTTGCAGTAAGTTTACCAAAACACAGTCCTGGCCAATATCAGTGTAATGAACATGCAGGGCAAGTGGTGACAAGTCCAGTTTCCTTCTTAGATCCCCCCAACTCAAGATGCAGCTCTCATTCCCAAAGAGGGAGTGGGCTTTTCTCTCCTCCATCATTTCTGTTGAGAAAATGTTAATAGCACCACTGGTAATATCATGTGTTTTATGGTCAGTTGCCTCTGTTTTATTTGTAAAGTATTCTGAGATGCTTGAATAAGCCCAAAACGCCCTCCAGCCATAAGCCATGCTGGAGGAAAATTGATTGAGTAAACTGAAGTCATTAGAGGAAGTAAAGAGTGTTAAGCAAGATACATGAATGTATAAAGCTATGCTGCTGCTTTGTCCATTTGAAGATCACCATGGAGTATAGATCCGTGATCTCTAGATTAATTTTGACTTGAATTGGTTTCCAATTGTATTGGATGTTATTTTCTTACTGAAATTATGTTTTATAAAGAAGTGGATTTAAAAAACTAGTGTCCATCTAGTTCCCCTTAAATCACACACAGCATCTGCAAAGGCATAAGTTGTTTTCACTTTTATAACACCAGCACAACAGAAGAAATGCCCAGTGTGTGCTGCCATTTATGTGCTGCCTCCTACTAAAGGCAAAATTGCCTGTGTGGCCATGTGCAGTGAGCATGATGAACATTCTATTCATGTAGATCCACCCTCAAAAACTAGTATAAGACAAAATCTAAATGGAAAATTATTAAAAATAAATGTCCCTTCTCACTAAAACCACAACACAGAAAAAAATTCATCCTTCTATAAGGTTAACCCTTTTCTACTCCTTGGAGCCTGTAGCTCTCAAAGTTATCTGCCCTGGGGGAGTTTTCATCAGTATGTGCTTCATCCTCATGTAACAGGGGAGGAAGCTGATACAGCCCATCTGTTTCACTTTTGAGGCAGGAGCTGAGGAAGCTGATTTGCCTGGTGCAATTTGAGGTGCTGAATGGCAGCGCCAGGAAGGGAGCTCAGGTCTCATGTGTGCACCACTCTGCTCTCACAGCCTGAGATCAAAGCAGCCCTTTTCCTTTGGTGCATCTGTCACAGACAAGGAGCTACATAAACAGCCTTGCAGCAGCACTTGTGCTCTGACAAGCACATGATTCAATCCCTCAGAAGAAAGCAATGCTGAGCATAGTTACAGTTGTAGTTAGTGGAAATGTCCCACCGGAGAAATAGTGTCCAGTGCACAACTTGCACTCCCATTTTTCAGTCCCAAAAACTTTAAGCTTCAGTATCATTCTTTTGGCTAATGGCACCATATTTCCTACATGAAGAGCCTCTTGTGAGTCTTGTCGACAGTTCTTGTGTCCCTAAAACCACACTGAACACACAAAAGCAACAGAAAAGTAAGTGGGTGGGGGTTTTTCCCCTAATTTTTATGACCAGACTTTTGTTTTTGGTGCAAACAGAAAGATTTCCGTTGGGGCCATAGCATAGAAGTCACATAGAAGTGACATTGTGGCATTGCCTCTCTTGGTGGCAGTCAGCTTTGCTGGGACACCACCTCTGTGGGCAATCTGCTGTGTGCATCTGTAAGAGAAATTTAGCTGAATACTGTGAAGGTGATGAAAGTAAGGACTTGAATAAAACCTTCAAAACTCCTATAAAGCTGGTTTCTCATTTTAATAAAAGCTGTAATTCTCTTTCCTTATTACAGTAACTTTCTAGCTCTAACAGCCAAGGACAGAAACCAAATTAAATAAAAACCACTTTAAAGGTACGATACAGGGAATGGAATACTTTTAATGTCCTTAACAGTGTCAAATTCCAATCTAACAAATGAACAAGAAGCAACGGTATGCTTTGGTATATTACGTATTGTAGCATTGAGGCTTGCAGACATAGCAAAAAAATAAATAAAGCCCAATCTTTTGAGTCAAGGCACTTGCTAGAAAATAGTTCAATAGACCCAGGTACAAGGATTCAAATGAAAACAGTCTCTGAATTCATAGTGAAAATTCTCCAAATTAATTTTGTCCAAATATTTGTCGCCCAATGGGATCCGTGAACACCACTTTAGCACTGACCTGAACTTTCATTTAACTTCCCTTTTTCAGTATTGGCAACCCATGCTCAGAGATCTTTTATAGAGCATGGTGTACTCCACATCATATTGATGGAGTTTTTAATGACCAGTATTAAGTGGAGATGACAGATACCTGCCTCAAACAAGCTAAGGGTGATCTGTAACATGGTACACAATTCACCAAAACCCAAAGCTACTGTGATATTTCAGACTTGCTTCTTGTTGTAGCCCAAGGTTTGTTGTTACCTATTACCTCATGTGAGTTTTTTCCCTGTGTACTTCTCCAAACTGGTGAATCCTTGTGCAGGGCTGGCACCTGTCCTCTGAGGAGAAGGGGCTCTGCAGCAGACACTGCTCCAGTGCCTGACAGCCTGAGAACTGCCATGGTTAGAGGATCAGGCTGGGAAGTAAAACAGAGAAAGCAGCCATCCTTGCTACAAGCAAGAGAATATTTCCTACAAAAGCAGAAGCTAATGAAGATAAGCTTTCTACCAGTGAGGTCAGGCTGTGCAGAGAGGGAGACAGAGGCATCTCTGTGGCCACATCCTCAGGACACCCTGAGCCAGTAGAGGAAAGGAGCTGAGCCAATGAAAAGAGGTGAAAGCCAGCCACACCAAGCTGTTACACACCCTTTTCTTAGAGAAGATAACCAGGCATCCTAACTAGACTAAGCACAAGAAAATCTCCTTCTGGCTGCTACAGATGCCTCCATTTACAGAGGACATCAGAAGGACACGTAGGTTTGGTCACTCCATGGGCACAGCTCTGTCCTGCCCACATGAAGTTACCACTGAACTTGCCTAGGGCTTCCTTAGACCAGGGACATCAGCATTTCCTCACCACTGAGGACTGAGGGGCTCCTTTCTGTAGGGACACAGGAACACTCGGTCCTCCAGGACTTCTGAGCTCACTGGGTATTCCACAGGCAAAACAATGTCATTTGGAAACTGTGTTTTAAAAAAACCAAAAAAACCTCAACCACATCCTGCTTATTAAAGCCTTAACACTGGCAAAAGTCATCACGATGAGCTTTCCCCACCTCTTCCTCCAGTGACATTTATCTTCTTGTCAGGCCTTCTTGTATCCAAACAATAACAAATATGCCAGCAGTTTAAAGCTCATTTCCCCAGCCTGCCTAGGAACCACTCCAAGTCCTGACATTTACCCGATCCAGAAACTGTTTTATTTTGCCAAGATTTCTCCAGACCCCACACACCACATTCAAAACCTTTTCTTCTCAACTTGCACCATACCTAGATAGTAGCTGCTGTTCTTAAAGGCAAACTCGTCAAAGCACAGCAGGTATTAATAAACAGCTGCTGCTTCTCTTCTCAAGGAAAGCAATGAGAAGCTGCTGAAAATCTGTTTACGTGATTCTTAAAAAGCAAAGTTCTTCTTTCTCCCCAGAAGCATTATTGATTTAATTGAAGAACTCCCCTGGGGGAGGGGGTTGCCTGCAGAAAGGTTACAGCCTGTTAAGAAAAAATTATCTCCATCAATTGTCAGCTCTTTAACCTAATGATGACAATCTTGAATAGCTTGCTCTACTCTGCAAAATTACATACAGCACTTAATTAGATTAATTAGCAAAATAGAGTTATCATAAAGAGTCTGGCTCTGTATTTCAGTGCCAGAAAGGAAGGAGGGGGAAAAAAGGCAAAAAAAAGAGTGTGCACATTAGTCTGAATGAAACCTGTCACTCATTTAATACTAGATAGTAACTGCTGTGGTTTGGTCACTGAAAATTTGTTTTCATGTCTATTCTGAAATCAGAAAAATAAGCTTTAAAATTTTCTCTTTTTTTTGATGGATACTTGCAATGAATGCACCTTAGGATTGCTTGTTGCTGTCCTTCCAAAGGATAGTGTTTCAGAGCCATGACTCCATCCTTAAACAAGCAGAGAGGTGCCATAAATGGAGGTAGCATGAGGCAATGAGGTGGCTCTGACAGGTTTCTCAGCATCATAGCCCTGTGCCAGCAGAAGCTTTATCAATTTCTTCAGAAAAAGCATACTTCAAAAAATGAAAGAAGTGCATAAATTGATGGTCTTTGCCAAGCCTGAGATGTGTGAGACTCAAAGAATAATGTTTTGTGGGTTTGCAGTACACACCAAAGTGAGTCAATGTTATGTTTCATATTTCCTGCTGGGGAGCATCAACACTCACATGATGTTCTGCAGCAAAACCCAAGCCCTGGTCTGTGCTTTGTTTATTGAGCATAAACTCCTGTTTCACACTGAAGATGCCATCTGCTCTTACTGTGTCAATTGATGTTTCCGAGTCTTACAACATTACTTCAACCAAATGTTTATTACTGAAGGAGTAGTACCCTTTAAGTAAGAAGGATGGGTTTGGATCTCTTTCTTCATGTAGAAATATTAAAACAATTGTTCAGAAACTTTCTGATCATTTGACTTTGTTTCTGACTAAGTGTGGTAAGATGAGAAAGTTCCCAGGATAGAAAAGCCAGAAGACCTGTAGTACACCAAAGGAGTAAACATAGAAATTTTCATTATCTGGGCCTTCATGGAAAAAACATAATGTGCTATTTACATTGGACAGCTGGGTAGGGGGAGAAAGGGACAATCAAAGATCGACAACTTACTCAATTTCCATTAAAGTTATTTTACCAAGCAAAATGTCAAGTAAGCTTTCCTTCTTCTTGGATACAATTTTAATTTGTTCATTTTGTACTATGCTCCATGCCATTCCTGATATCTTCAATTTTAAAATAATTCGATTTTAAAATAATAATTATCTGAAATTAGTTTAATGATACTGATATATAGTTAACTTCAAATGGCTAGACACTACCCAGGAGTGTTTGTGGATGAGTGCCATGTAGTGCCTGATGGTTTCAGTTTCTTTATACTGATCTGAAAAACAATATAATCAAACATCCAATTTACAGAGAACACATATAACTGTGTAAATAAATGTAAATGAAAGTGAGGTGAAATCATTTGTATGGATGGATTTTCATCACTTGACTACATGACATCACTAAACACGTCTACAAAAGGAAAAACCTTGTGACCAGTAATGGAAGCTCATGTGAGATATCACTAGCAGGGATCATGTCTCTGTCATTCCCAAAAACATTTTCAAAGTGTCAACACCAACATTTATGCTGAGAGATCAAAAAGGATAAATAATGAAAGCAAGAGTGACTTGAGGCATTGACAATGCACTTCAGTGAGATAATTCAATCTGATACACAATACGTGTTCCATCATGGTTAGACTACAGGAAAGATTTCGGATTATAGGGGGATGTGTGATATTGATGGATGAGTGAAAGCTCAAGGCAGAAAAACTCAATCTCAAAGTGCAAGTTCTACCATGAGAAAAACTGGCCTTTGAGAAACACAACCTGCAAAAATTCTTTAGTTTTTAATTTTCATCACTTCGGAGCTCTGAGCAAGGGAGGGATATGGATTTTAAAAACTGCTGCAGGTGAAGAATCTAGGCAGGAGAACTAGGTGAACAGGCCTTTATAAGTGCCATTAGGCAGACTAAATTACCTGAAGTGTTTCAACCTTAATTTCTGAATACCTCTTTTTCTCATGTATTGAAAGGATATTTGCCAGAAATTTTCAGTAAAGTGAATCTGAGACCAACTTCAGCCTGCACAGTGGCATCCCTCATGCTGAGGAGATGGAGCTGTGATGTTTTCTTTCCTTTTCTGCAGAGGTGCAGAGTAAACAGAGGCTGGTCAGATCATAAATTTAGCTGTGTGGCAACTTTCAGGAAAGGAGGCAAGAGTGTTATAAATAGGGGCAGGCAAACCAGAGGGATTAAGTTAGAAACAACCTCAGCCTGGACTACAGACTAATATTTACACAAAATGTGTGGTAAAATTGGAATATAAATAGCTGTCAGTGGGTAAAGTCAGGATGTTTTACATGAGTGAAGCACCCCAGGGAGGACATCTGATGGCTATTTGCATCATGACTTGACAATTTCAAAGATGTGGTCCCAGAGGTGTAGCCCCACAAACCCTGATTTTCAGTGATGCTTCTCCATTTTGATAATTTTTCGTCTGTGTATAGCCATTCCCAACAGCAGTGATGACATCCATCTGGCCCAGCTTTTGCTCACCTAGAGCTGAGTTCCTTCTAAATAGCACATGAGATCCCTCAGTGAGTGAGGAAGTTGTTTAGTTTTGTTAAGTGTTCTCAGGGAGACAATCCACAGCTCCGCCACAGGGCAGCCATAAATAGATTGTGGTGTACCCCAAGAAAGATGTTGCACATAAATCATACAGAGCCTTCCTGCCACATCCCAGGATGCCAGCACACCTATATTCAGTCCACAGACACTCAGTCATGTGTTCAGCTGGGCTCAACAACATAGTATGGTTTGAGGTCTACAAAAATATATCTCTTTCTCAAAATATTCCAGGCCATACAAGCCTCAGCTCAGTCTCCAAACACCCCTGAGATCTCATTTCTCCTCTCAATTACAGGCACTAAACAACTCTTTCTCTACGTGCAACTGCCTTCCTCGGGGAACCCATTTGGAGGCTGAGCTCGGCAAGCACAAAATTTACGCTACTTGGAAAAAGATGAAATTCTGTTTCTTAGAAGGGTGTTAGCCACTCTTTATGAGACAAAGCCATTTGATTTCAGAGTTTTCCTGGCTCAGTAACAGGACAAACAATAAACCAGTGCAAGCATTTGAAGGTCTCTGGAGACAGACAGCTCTGCAATGAGCTGGCAGACATGGAAACTAGGAAGAGCCCACAGTGGATTTCACCTCAAAATGTCTCTGATGCACATGATATGTGCAAGACCCATGCACAAGGTCTGCTCACACCCTGTTGGAGTTCTGGATGCTGAGAATTTTAGATTTTCTGTGCTCACCGACTCTGACTCCCAGGAGAGCACTGCATTTGACCTGAGGCTGTGGAAAAGGCATCCAAAATTTATTGATAGCACTGGGATTATGGGTGTATCATTTGATTAGTAGTGTGTAATATCACAGGGTGGAAAACTTAGAGTTTAAGGTTTTAGCATATAGCAATATATATGGAACAAGATGGAGGTTTTAGGGTGGTGGCTGGTTGTTCTTCTTCACCTTCTTCTTCATGAGTTTGGGTGGTATTTTGTAATTGGACAGAAAAGTCCACATTGTGCGCTTCAAGGGATTAGTTATTGGGTTAAAAGGGAAAACAATTTAGGTGTCATTTCTAAATTAGATAGTTTAGCCTTAAAAGGCCTTGGAGAGAAAGATAGCCATTTTGTAGCTTGTTAGTAGAATGTTGTAGAACTCATGACTTGTAATATAGATAAGAAATAATATACATCTAAGCCTGAATGCAAAATAACCATCTCAAGTGCCTTCAATCCTGACCTTGACAGAGGCAAGAAAAAGAAGCTGAGAACAAGCAATACCCATCTCATATTCTTATGTATTTGCACGTGTTTATGTATTAGAAGCTTCTTTAATTAGGGGCAGGCCTCTCTAATGCTCCATCAAGACTCAACATCCTCTCTTTCACCAGTGCTGCATGCCAGCATCCAACTTGGCAGAGCAAACCCAAGGAAAGCACCCAAATAACAAAGGCAACAACTTCTGTGACTCTTTTGAATTCATTGCACTTTCTATTAACTGCTCCTCCTTTACTGAGTCCGCTCTGTATGGCTGCAAGGTCAAGCTGCAGCACAGGATGGACGAGGTGGTTGGGCACAGTCCTCCCTACCTAAAAGCCTACGAGGCCGGGCGGAAAACAGGCCACATGTGTGAGCTGCTGACAGCACTGAGCCAAAAGCTGTGGTGTTGGTGGGGAGTGTGTTCACACCTAATGTGTGGAGCCAGTGAGCAAACAGTGACTTGCAATGTGCCCAATACTTTTCCCCTACCTAAGGGGAAAGACCTGACCACTCTCCTGCCCTGCTCTCCACTCACTCTGTGTGTGTTGGATGCAGAGGCAGCTGCTGTGCTGGGGCTGGGGTCTGGGCTCCTTGTTCACCTGCCCACTGCTGTGACATTAGAGTTTGAAGCACTGCAGGGAAAGCAGTTAATAAAACCAGTTCATTCTGTTTCTCAGTCATTTAAACTATTTTCATATGTGTCAGGTTTCATTTCACAAACCCCTCATGTTGCACCTGAAACCAGTTGGCAGTTTGAAGCTTTTGAGAACAGTTTCACAATGGATCATATCATATGTGGTAATGTGGCTTTATGGTACCAAGACCAGTGTTTTGTATTTCTGCCCTTTAGGCCTCCCAGCTGAATGTAAATTTAACTTCGTTTTCAGCATAAGCATCCTTCCAACTCCAGATCACCTCAGCATGCTTCAAACCTCTGGAGAAGCCTGAGCTTTCAGCTTATGTTTGCAGCTCAGCTGACTACAACAATTTACATGAGAAACAGTTGGCAACCCATCCTATTTTGTCATCTTCCCTGCTTGGTCTGCAATGTGTTTTGCTCTTTGAGTCCTAGAAGAGGTGTGAGCATGAGGAGAAGAGCAAAGTCCTACTGATGAGGCATTTAAATGCCATAAAATGTCACTACATCAGATAAACTTCAAGATCTTCAAAAAGGATAAAAAGAGAGTTTATTGGATGCTGACATGCAGTTAATAGCACTTTTGCGTGCAATGACTTCACACACTGTTTCTATGAAGCTTCAAATGTCATGTAAGTGTATAAATTCCATTCAAATATAACCTTTATTATGAGGCCATCAATAACAGAAAAATCTAATTAAAGAATAAAAAGCTTGCTGGAAACATAACCTTTTTCATATCAAATTGGTAATGAATTCATAGAACTCTATGAAGGATATTATTTTAGAGGAGACTGACAAGCCCAGAGAAAATGCTGTTTTCTACCATATGGTTTAGTGGAAGTTCCTCCTCTCTCTTCAGCAGCTCATCCTCTCCCTTTGTAATCCTGAGCGAATTATTATTCAAAATGTCTGCATCAAAATACATTAAAACAGCAGCTGCACCTTTGAAATCCCCACGTTTTTTCAGCTTGCATTATCTGCACTGGGACACTTGTCACCTTGCTACAGTCTATTACACCCAAGCCTTTGGCTGATGAATTACAGCTCTGTGAATCATCCTGTTTAGCAAATTGCTAGCATATGAGAAGGAACCAAATATCAGTACCAGCATTACAGAACACTATGGGCAATGTAATGGCAGGCTACATTTCCCTTGGTCAGTGCTTACCCCAGAAAAGTAGGCCATGATGTCCTTCAAGCCATAATGAGAATTACTATATAGAGGACTGTCAATCCACATAATAGAAGAAATGAGGCTTGACAGTTCAGAAAATTGGGGATAAGTACAGTAGCAGAACCAATTACTGCAATAGGATTCGTTATTTTCCCCATGCTCAGTCGAAAAGAGCTAGAAATTACCCAGGCCAAAGTTGTTGCCTGATTTTGACAAAACATGCTTATCTGTTTTTAGCTATTGATTTTGCCTGGAAAACCAGAACATGATAATGTTCTGTTTACAGTGTGTCTCTCCCCAAGCCATAGTTAAGTCCAAGCTATGAGTGTGTCATGTCACACTGCAAATGTATGATCAGCATCGCTCTCATCTCTTTCTTTTATTATATCCTTATAGGAACATCATAAATATAAATATGATTATATATAAAAGTATTTTTATCTTGTTTTTGCATTGCCAAACATCACTTGTTTTTCCTCTGTACTGATTATTCAAAAGTTATTACTTTTCCCTCCAGACTAAACTAAGATATTACAAGCCACTCAATACATACTGTAGACTGACACTGAGAAGAAAGGTTCAGAAGGGCATCTGAAGAGCACTGGATTACACATGCCTTTCTCTCTGACCCTCTGCTTCCTAATACTGCAGAGTTCCCTCACTCCTGTCTCAGAAGTGCTTCCACTGTCAGTCCCCAGCCCCTTTCTTTCTCAGATCTAGCAGAACACATCCTGCAGCTGATCACAGAATCTTTGGGGTTGAACAGGACCTCTGGAGGTCATCTAGTCCAACACCCCTGCTAAAGCAGGTTCACCTAGAGCAGCTTGGACAGGAGAAGCCTGTTGAGATGGCTTTTGAATGCCTCCAGAGAAGGAGATTCCACAGCCTCTATGGGCAGTCTGTCCCAGTGCACTGTCGCCTTCACAGGAAAGAAATCTTTCCTTATGTTCAGGTGGAACTTCTGTGTTCCAGTTTGTGCCCCTTGTGCCTTGTCCTATCACAGGAACCACTGCAAAGAGATGACATTCAGGACAGGCAGCTCCATCATCTTTCCAGGGATTAGGTGAAGTGACTGGCCTGTAGTTTCCTGGGTCCTTCTTACTTTTCTTGAATACCGGGCTCACATTGCTTTTCTTCCATCCCTCAGGCATTTCTCCAGTTTTCCACAACCCCTCAAAGGTGATGGACAGTGGTTTAACAACAACATCTAGCTTTCTTAGCACTCATGTGTGTATCCCATCAGGGCCCCATGGATTTGTGAGATCAAGTTTGCCTAAATGATCTCTAACCCAATCCTCCTCAACCAAGGAAAAGTCTTCCTTTCCCCAGATTTTCTCTCTTGCCTTCAGGGCCTTGGGATAAAGCTGCAGTTCTGGACCCTGCAGTTCAGCAGCAGCTCATGAAAACCGTAGTTCATCTCTGCAACTCAAAAACTGCTCTAGCCTGCTTCAAAACTGCTCTGCAGGGTGTTTTGAGCCAGGTCAGTGGTAGTTATTGGAAGAAAGAAGAGTAACCACAATGGAAACAGCAGTTTTGGAAGCTGCTGGCACTGGGGAAAAAAAGAATGTGACCAAGTTGTGTTTCTGAGCTCCCTGAGAAGAGTCTGTAAAGCACACAGCAGCCATCAGCAGCCCTACTAAGCTAAAGATGTCTCTTGATGTCAGGTGCTTCATGGATGCTTTGCTATACCACTGGGAAACTCATTTAGATACACAACGTGTACAGCGTACAGGCAGGGCTGGTGGGACTGTGTGTGATCATGTGCTTCTGAAAACATCTGAAGTCTGTGAGAAGTTCCACCTACTGTCACTAATGCTGGGGGAAGGAGCCTTGTTTTCAATATGTTTATGGTACAATAACTCTAATTGCAAGTTATGTGCACTAAACGTGACACAAAAACATCCATACAGAAAACAAAAGATCTCCTGCAGCAGGGGATCTGGCTGGCATTGACTCTTCACTTGTACCAGTTGATTCATTAGATAGCCTAAAGTTCTCTCAAATATGATGAAATAGAGACTATTTAAGGCCCTGGTGCATGACATCTAATCATTCTTTATTTAGTGCAACACTCTATAACTCTGTTATTCTGTATAAATTGCGTGGTATCCTTGTTGAGCTTGCTAAGCCTCAATGAAATCCTGTGATTGTGACTATTAGCTACTATGGAGAAATCCTTTATGGATTTCAGTATTTTGCAGCCTTTTATTTCATTAGCATGTTTCACCATTTACTTACTTTATCTGTATCTGAAACAGCTCAGTAGAACCTATGAAACAGCAATATTGAATATCAAACACAGCAATTCTTACAGCGTTATAGATACTATTACTTGCAGCACAGATCATAAGATAATTTTAATCTGGCTCCCCTAATGAATAGTTTGTGAAAAGAATCATAAATGTGAGGGTCTAATTTTCAGAGATTCAGCACTTGGGGGAATTGCACCAATGTCATTTGCATGTTATATGCTTAGGCAATTTACAAAAACTGCAATTCCAGCTTTCTTATTACAGTGTTATTTATTAACTATTTTCTAGTTTTTGTCTATACAAGGAAGTACATGGCAAATATAGCACTGCTGGAAACTGTGGAGGTGATGAATTTTAGAGTATCTAGTGCTCCCACCCATCAGGTGCATCTCCACCATTATAGGCGCAAGTTGTCTTTTTAGGGTCCTACTCTCGGATCATTCTACTTTTGGTAATGTAGCTATGGTAGGCAAAGTACATCGCTGATTGGCTTGAAACAATCTGTTCATATTTAATCATTGTTCTTGTAGTTTTCCTCTGGGCTTTGAGCTGTGGCAGATCTCTTATGTAGGTAGAAAATGCCATTTTTCTTTTGCTAGAATTCTTCTGGGGAGATGCTGTCAGAGTGCTCCATCACATGTGACAGATCATCACTTACAGAGAATTATCTCCAATACAAAATTGAGTTTTTATCTTGAACTGTCGTGTCTGAGAAGTCTTGGCTGTGACATGGGGTAGTGGAAGGAGCTGAATTTAGTAGCTGATTCCTTTTCCAGGACTGAACACATCTCTCATACCCAGATCTCATACCCTATCTCTCATACCCAGTTCTCTCCTAATCTCATAACAGCTGCCACCTCCCCTTCATGGGCTAGCATGTCTCCTCAGTTAATACTATCTCCAGTGCAGCCTCCCTGAGCATTAGACTGTACTCACATTATAGTGCCACATTTTCAGTCCAGAATTTTGTGTTGTCACAGCATTGACATCACCAGTGCTCTTCATGCACTCTGGCTCTTACTATTTGTAAGTTATTGGCTGTTAAAATCACATTGGAAATAGTGGTGTAAAAATACTCAGTTAGCAAATCAATCCAACATTCTCCAAGCAAATAAACTTTGAATACTGGTTACGAATCCAGGCTCAAAAAAAAAAAAAAAGAAGAAAAAGTGAGGTGTATGCTTCTGTACAACTGTGTGCCAATAAATGTAAGCACAAAATATTGTACTCTAGAGAATGATGTTTGTGAAATGCTGTTTCCAGTCCTGCTTGCTGACTGCTCCCTGACAGAGCCACCGGGCTCTGAACTGCAGCAGCAGCAGCCATCACTCTCCTGGGAAATTCACTACTCACCTCCACAATTACAGATTCCTGGTCTAAGATGGGATCTTTATTTCTCCATCCAACAAAATTGCTTTTTTTTCAGTAATCCTGGCACAGTGACATCATCAGTAATATTAAAAAAAATTGAGTATTTTGTTAAATATTAATAGTTAAAATTTAATCATTATTTGGCTGAAAACATACCCAAATCACAGCAGTTATCAGCAGTTCTCAAATTCAGAACAGAGAAAGAGACAGCTGAATCCTAAGGCTTTTTCTAAGATTTTTGTAAGGTTTTGGGTTTTTTTTATCTGGAGAATAACACATCTGAGAATAAAAGAAGTGCTCATGCCGTGAGCCACAGCATAAAGTCTGTATTATAAGAGTATAACAAATTCTTCTTTACACTTTTATTAGACAGGAAAAATATTGGAACTCTCCTGGCCCCGAAACCCCGCACAGACATTCTTAGCTTGTAATCAGCTGATAGGATTTTTATTTCAAAACCCTCTTCACCAATCAGTAGCATGTTTAAGAATGCCTGCTAAGTACATGCCATGGAACAGCTGTGTAGGCATCAGTGCACTCTGCAAACCAGGATCCAGCAAAACCTGATGTACACGGCATTCAAACACAGAGTGCTGCCTTTCCTCAAAGCACTCATTTATACAACAGTTTATTTCTCTCCCAGCCACCTCCTGAGGGGGTTGGGTTTTTTCTGCTGTCACACAGTATGTTTCTCCTGCTACTTTAAAAAGTGGTAGATGTCATTTCCTCCAATTTATCGATGGAGGAAGCTGAGGGCCGGAGAACAAAGCACAGGGCTTTGAGTTCCAGCGCTGTTTCCTGGCCGTGCTCCTTCCCTCTCCCAAACAGTCCCCAACGCACAGGCCAAGGCTGCAGCCAGCCAAGAAGGGCCTCTGCTCGCCCACATTCATCGCCATGGAAAAGAGGCAACTAATTAAACACCCAAGCTTACTCAGAAAGCTCTTCCACACACTGCAGATAGCTTAACGAGGCCGGATTGCTCTTGACAAGCAGGAGAGGTTCATGACAGCTGAATCACTGCTGGCTTGTGCTGCTCCCCCTCCAGCTCAAGCTGCCTCCTTTCGTACCACCCTCCCACGCCCCCTCTTGAACACTCTCCTCCTGATCACAGACACACACATCCTCCTTCCTCTCAACTCTGCTGGGCCACAATGGCACTCAGTGAGAAGTCCTATGAGCTCAAGTGGCAAAAGTATGAGCCTCAAAGCACTGCATGCATCTAGGCCCAAAAAAACACTTTGGTGTTTGTACCTGACTACTCTCCCAGCATCACTTTACCACACTAGATGATTTTGTAGAAGGAAGAAACACTATTATTGTCCCAAAGTACCAGTAACCAATGGGAAACATTAGGGATCTGTCAGGATGGCACTGGGACCACACCATCTTCTGGCTACCCATACTTCTGGGCTAATTTTTTTTTTTAACATCCAATTCTGCTTGTCTATCTCTTCCTCAGCACTGCTTTTCAATTCTTAAGTGCTGTTCAGCTTGGTTGGCTACAATGGATGCTGCCCCAAGCCTGTGAGGACTTGTTGTTTTCTTGTATACTAAGTTCTATTTCTAATCTTTCTACCGTGCTCCTTTTTGCTACCCTGTGTTTCCTCAGCCACCCACAGAAGAGGTGATGAGTCAGAAAGGGAAGTTTAATCGGGTCCTAAAACAGAAATAACAAGAAAACCTCAGGAGCTTTACTTAGGCAGTTTACTGCCTTTTTCTTATTGAGAACAAAAAAGTTGTAATGACTAAAGAACATCACACAGATTAGTTTTGAAAACTATCAGACTGATCTGTCCCACATAAGCTGCTTTCATAATACTGAGAGCAACAGGAATCAGTGAGTGTTCAGAACGGTGGAGGGTTTGATTGCAGTATTTACAGGAGCTCAAAAGACTGAAAGTCCTTATAGGATACATGCAGATCTATCAATCTTTAAACCAAGTTGTTAGATACTGCATTTAGAAAGTTTAATTGGTCAGAATGAGTAGGTGTGAATAGAGAAAAAAAATGTGGTAAAGTCCTACACCCATTACAGTCAAAAGAAGCCAGCTGGGGACATCACCAGTTTCAGAATTCTACTCATGGTATCAAAACCCCATGGGCTCATCACCCTTCAGCAGCAGCACCCCAACTCTTAGCTATATAAGCATAAAATGATTTCACAGTGAAGAACATGCCTTTGCAAGGGCACACTGTGCCCTGATTATGGCTGTATGATTACCCTTCTTGCAAATATCATTCTTTGTATTAGCTTTTAACCTTCGATTAACACAAATGCAAACCTAGGTAAGCTAAAGCTTATTCAAAGATTATTACACCATGCACAGGACACTCAGGAGCTTCCTGGATCTGTGCAGCAAATGAACATAGCAAGAAGAAATCAGCATTACTTTTAAAATCCATGCCAGAGAAAACTATATCAGGAAATCATACAAATGGAAGGGATACTCAAGCACTGAAAGAGCAAAGGACTGGGTCCTTTGAGATTAGTTTATTTGATTAGTAGACCAGCATTAAAATTTTTGAAACTCACTTCCATTTTTCACGCTGGCAGCTCTGAATCCTCTCTCTCTGCTGTTTCAACTTCAAAACAGGAAAAAGTGAATACAGTAACTGGCCATGGAGTCTTATTAAATTATTCTTGTGCTGTACAAAGTAGCTGAAAAAATGGTTGACTCATACAGCATCTTCACCATGCCTGCATGGGCCAGCTTGTGAAATTGTGCAGAGCACCATTCTAGCATTCTTTGCTGCAGCAACAGAACAACATGAAGGTACAAAAAGAAAGGACCAGAGAAAAAGGGGACATTTTGCAACACTGCACTTAAATCCCAATCCTACTGACTTGAGTAGAAGACTACCATTGACATCAGAAAGGCCACAGCTTCAACAGTAGAGCCAGTCCCTCACCTGTGCTTTGAAGGCTTTTGCTGTTTTGGTGGCTTCACGAGGCTCAGGAGTGTCCCTTGGTCACTGCTGCTGGGGGAATTCCTGGAGAAGAGAGCTGTCTGCTAGAGCTGGCTGCTGCATCCAGAGGATGGAAGGCATGGTCCTGGCACTGTGGTTAAATATCCAATGGGTGATATGTACCACACCAAGCAAAACCAATGAGGAAGGGAGGAAGAATGCAGATGAGGTTTGGAGGTGCTAAAAACAGTTTTTCAAACAGGCACTGCTTAGCTTTTTCTTGTCTTCAAAAAAAGAACTAGCTGTTAGTGTCTATATGGTTAATCTGTATGTGAAATTTTCCATTCCCAATTACCCTTCAATTTTAAATTAAGCAATATATTGACATATACCTGTACTCACTCAATGATTATTGGGGCCAAAGAAAACTAAAAAGGCAGTCAGATAGTCACTCATATTTTGGATCAATCTTCCACTATTAAAGACTACATTAACAGTTCAACTGCATTATAGCACATTTAAGAAAATAAAGGCTCCAAAGAAGTGCAAAGTCAACCTGTGATTAATTTTATTTTGAATACTTTGCTGGGTCTTGGTTGCATCTTTCTATATAACCTAAAATAAACATTGTAAAAAAATGGACTGAAAATATGGAGGCAAAGAACGCTTTAAAAAAATACAACTGAAAAAGCAGACTAATACATTTAGTGTTGAAATCATCATCACTGGGCTAACAATAGAGCCAGATACTTTGCTTGCAAGTGGTTATCCTCAACTCTTTTAACATGCAACATGTAAACTTCCTGAAGCATTTTTAGCTACACATCATCTTTCAGAGCGAAAGATGATGACTCAGCTCATTTTAAGACTTTCTGGTACATACAGTTTTGGACTGAGCATGAATAATGCACAAAAGTGACTTCCATTTTAAGAATCAGCACTAAAATCAGATGCTAACGTATTTAAAGTGTCAGTTAGCTAAATGCATGTATTTTAACTTTTTTAAAAGATATATTATGTATCTATATTACTCAAAAAGTATTATCTTCCTTTTTAACAAAGTAGAACAGATCAATAATTCCATATATTGTAAGAGTGAAGCATGCAAAATCTCTCAGGCCGTGTCTATGCGATAATCAAATTTCACTTACTATGTTTTGTCTTAAAAGAAAGGAAAAACTATCAAACCCTTTCAATGTTCTCTCACCTCTGTTCAGGTTGTAATGTGCTAAACAGAAATACGCAAACACTAAGAATGCCCAAGACATCAGTTCTGATAACCTGGTTGGAGGAAAAGACTCTACAGAAATGCTTCATTTGTGATATAAATGATGTTGTTCTGTAAATGCCATACAAACAGCGTTGGGGCAGGACTGCAAAAGGAGCCTTAGTGGTTTTTAGGTCTCTCTGAAGCCTAATGCAAACAGTGATGACATTTTCCCACAGCCTACATCTTTCAATCAGGACTAAAAGTCAGAAATAAAATTCCCACAGTCTAGGTTTTGGGATTTCTGATAAAGTGAACCTGACCTTGCATATTTATGGTGCAGATGGATCTTGATCTAACGCAGTTGTTTTGCTGTAGATAAATTTAAATCTAACTCTAGATCAGTTTTAAATGTGATAGATTTTGCCCTAGAAGACTAATTTCACAGTGGCTTAGGATACAGTTAACAATGTGAATTTCAAGTTGCTTCCCATCAACTTCAGGTTCCATCAGAAGACTTTCAGCTGCCAACACAGAAAAGGACAGCCTAAAAAGCAACACTCACAGATGTTTACTGCACCTTAAATGCTTCATTTTGTACTACACAGAACAGAACTCACTCCTAGCAAGATCCTAACTTTAGGGCATCCTAACAGTCTGTAACTAGACACTGAAAGAGCTTAGCACCTTCTAAAACTGATCCTAACCCATACAGTTTGACATTTAAAAGTGCAAGCTCAAGATGTGACATTTACTATGCAAACTGTTTTCATCCCACCCCATCCCCATTTTAATTTTATAATGCCTAGAAAATAAATTAAGTCCTCAATAACTCAATGAAGTGCAAGTGTAACGGTGTTTTTGTTCAGAGCTCTATTGACTTTTACCGGATGTTATAGATAGGTAGATTTCATTACCCTCAGTGCAGAAAGAGCATCTTGAACTGGTTAAAACAAAAATCCATGTAGAATGCATGTCTTGAAGACTTCTACTTAAAACAATGCTTTTCAACAACCATCCTCATCTTCTCTTTTTCCCCACAATTGAACAAAAAAGCACATTTTGATCTCTGGAGGATTTCACTTGTTTTTCTTCAAATTTATTAGCTTCTGTAATTATATAGTCCATTTTATTGTTAAATCAGAAACAGTAAGAGAACACTCTAGGTTGGTATAGTCATTTTACAATGAGCATATCAGCTACAATACCTTTACCTAATGTTGTCAGAAAACCGAAAAAAATCAGAACAGCAATTGATTTATTTTTTTGACAAACCTGCTTATTGAGATATCACCTATTCTGTAAGGAAGAAAATACTCAAAAAATAAAAAAGTTAAAATTTAGTTAAAAGCTTTCCTTGTTTGGGAGCAATCTCATAAAACTCTTTTTAATATGAGCACTTCACTTCACAAAATGAAAAACTATTTACACCGTTTTGCTTGCGGTTTGGTCACATTATCTACACACATTTGCAGAAGATCTTAGGCAAAATAGGTATGCATCTTCTTCTGACATAGGCTATCAGATTGATTGCACATTTTCCTTTTACATAATGGCTCTCCTATAGTGCACTGAAGTCAGTGATCACTGTCTAATTACATTCTCATTTTAATTTATGGCTCAACAATAAAATCAATACCACTTCAAACCCAAATATCCAAGCGGCTGAACTACATATAGTGTGAAACATGTGGATTCCACTTTCTTAGACCTGATTTTCAAAAGAATGATATATCTCACTAGCACAATTAACAAACTGTGCAAAGAAAGAAACAACCTTTGCATCAAATTGGTTTGAAAATCAGGGCATCTTGCCAAATTCTGTCAACCGATTTCCTGCTAGTTACATCTCATTTTAAAAATGTTCATTTCCTGATGGCACTACAATGAACTTTTCAGCACGCGATTACTGAATTACAGTATCTTTTACATATATATGCTATATTTAGGCCAATAATGTAATTTCCATGTTACACAAAATCATTGCCTTCACAAGCAGAGTTGCTACATACATTCACAGTTTCAATAGATTGTAATTAGCTTCTCCAGTTGTGCTTTAAAAATTCCGAATATTTTCCAACAGTAAGTGCAAAGCAAATGTCCTACGCAGCTACAATTGGTCACAGAGTTATAAACTCCAAAATTACGAGAAGAGCCTTCTCTCATTCTCCGTTTTCATCACCTGCTTTTTCAGGTATGACCTCCAGACTTCGACGAGGCTTTGAGATTTCTGCATTTTCAGTGCCTGGCTTATTAAGTCCACATGAAAGAGTGGCATAATGGATTTGCTTCAGATTCTCCAGTGCTTCATTTTTAGCATATTTGAGAAGATCAGCTTGTCCCTGTAAGGAAAACAATGCAGTTAGAATGCATGTTTGATAACAGCATTCTCTTATCTGTTACCCTTCTGCTTGTTTCAGATTAAAAGTATAGTTGTCCGGCTTAAAAAAAAAAAAGAAAGACCAAAATCCAAACCAACCAATGAAACAAACAAAAACTCCCCAAAAACCAAAACAGAACTCAAATACGGATTATTTAGTGTTAAAAAGAATCAAGCTCTTTGCTTTCTCTGAAGCCAATCAGTGGCATCAGCAATGGGGTAGGGGTAATTTCTGCCTGACACTTTTCATGTATTTTTAATCCATGGGGACTATAAATGTTTCTGCATAACGAAAACTGTGATGATTGTTTTTAATTCCTCAGGGAGCCATTTAAAGCTTTCCTGGTTTTATGGTTCCTAGGGATCTTTTTTCCTTAGCAATGTGATTCACTCAATAGCAGGATGGTAAAGGACCAGTGCTTGTCGATGCATGAAATATGAAAACACAGACTGGAGAGCAGCACATAAAAAGGACAGTGATGACAAAGACTTCACAGGGCTGTCTGCAGTTCAGCACTATCACTATCCTTCTGCAGAATTACAGAATCACTTATGTTGAAAAAGCCCTTTAAGACCACCAGGTCCAACAATTAACCTAACACTGCCAAGTCCACCACTAAACCATGTCCTTAAGAGACACATCAATCTTCCTCTTCATGGCAATTAAGTTATAAGCCAAGCTGTAAGAGAAATTGTCCCAGGCTTAGGTCATTTGGCTCTTGTTCTATAGTCCTCCATCTCTCTGTATTGATTAAAGCCCTCTAACAGCAACAGCCCTCACTGGGAGGCTGTGGACAGCAGCTGGTATCTGCCTACCCTGCCCACTTGCAGCAAATGAGCAAGGCTGCAGCACATGGTGAGCACGTCTGTCTTACTGGTGGGCACAGAGAAGGTCAAAAACAAGAGCAGCAAGTCTGCAAGGGCCACAGTGATTATGCTGTGCCCACATTCCTGACAGAGAACTGCTCCACAGCTCACAGGAAAATACCTGAACGAGACAAATTCATACCTGAAGGGGGGAAATCACACACACACACACACAAAATCCATGTACTATCGTTCCTTGAGACTGCCAGTACCAGTGTCCAATGAGGTATGAACACTGACTGCACCTTCTCCTGTCACGTCTGCCCATCCTGGGTAAATTCTGTCTCCTGACAGACATTTCTCTTAAGACATGCTAGTATCTCTTCCAAAGATAATACGTTGCCTCTCCTCTGCCAAATAGGGGTGAAATGCATCTTTACCTCTTGATTTTAAAAATGCAGGAGTTGAGATAGAATAGCAGTCAGACAAAAACATGTGCACTCATGGTGTGATACTTCTGGTGCTTCTTTAGCAACTCAGAACATAAATACTACCCAATGAAGTGAGCAGACTTATGTCTTTGAGACTCACAAATTGAAAACAAATTCTACTTTCTTCAAAGAAAAAACATCCCCCCTCCCCTCACCCAAGACAATAATAGCCAAAGTCTTTTTTTCTGATCACCAGAGAAGAAAAAATCTAGAATGTCATCAATCATAGCACAAGCTTCAGTAATATTTTCTTCTAAAGGGCTACTTTTTATAAAAATCACATACTTTTTTCCAAACTAACAAACAACTAAAAGCTAATTTAAAACACTCCAGCACACTAAATGAGTCATATCTGGAGTGCATCTGTTTCTAGCCCAAGTTCTGTTTTACACGGATTAGTAGAATATAGTTCTGGAATTTTAATCAAGTTGTTTATTATAGGCAGAGCTGCTAGCAAGCAGTCTATTAATAAGGTTGCCCAAAACTTCTCAGTTAAAAAAACACCCCTGCTTTCAGTTACTTACATGCTTGCCAAAGTTTAACTACTTTAGCTGATACTTTCTATGCAGGATTTTTGCCATTGGCAGATTTCATTATTATTTCTGTTTAATATAGTTCTTTAACCTGATCCATATGGTTCATTCAGTTCTGAGAATAAAGATGGGGAAATGCCATCAGAAGTTTATTATCAACCTTCTACACTTCCTTCCCTACTCTCACTTGGGGTAGGGACTTGTAATTGGAATGACTACAGGGCAGTAGATCCAAGTCATGAGCTTTTAATAAACAAAAATCAGATTTTGAATGTGGTTAGTACAATCACTGAGGATTCCACTCTTGATCATCCTTCATCTCTTGACAGCTCCAACAATGCGGTAAGAGAATGCGTATTCCATTCCCACAGAATAATGAATGCGCATTAGGAAAAAAGTTGGGTTTTTTTCCTGGACGGCTTCTCCAAGCCACCAACATTGGGTTGCCAAGGCAAGCAGGACAAAAGCCAGACTAGAGGGGAGGAAGGAAGAGCCTGGGTCAGACTGTCGAGAAGAGGTAGATGGGGAAAAGGAGGGTGCAAGAGCAATCTCTGGGACTGACCCGGCAAGAAGCCTAGGGCTGCTGAAAGGGAAGCTGGACTGCATTAAATAAGGTGGATGCTAGATCTTTCTGCAAGAGGAGATGGTGAAACACAAACACAGTGCAACAACAATAACTTTGGATCTGACAGGTGAGCAGAGAGAGGGAAAGACTGAGGCAACATTTGGGAGTGGAATACAGAAAGAAAACAGATCAACAAAATCCACCACATTAAAAGTAGCCTGAAAATTATATACAAGGAGAAGAACTAACAACGCAAAAAGAGTGAGAGATTGGTAATGGGAATAAAAGCTGGTGAGAAAGAAAAACAAAAACACTGAGCAGGGAGAAGGCTGCTGAATGCAATAAATTGGGTAAGGTGACGAGAAAATGAAAATTAACACCCACTGGGAAGGATCTCTAGAGGTGCCACGGAGGAAGAAGAAAATATTAGGCGTTAGCAGGAATGGCTCCCGTTTGCAGCAGGGAACTGTGAGTGCCTGGACAATTCCAATAAGGGAAGATGAACTTCGAAGACAAAAGAGGATCTAGGATAAAGCCTGGATTATTGCAGACAAGGTGTCCAGACTAAATACATTTGACCAAGTGGTATCGGGTTCAGACCACGGTGAAATAGAAAAATGCATCAGTGCTCATTACTCTCTTCTCCTATGCTCAG
This sequence comes from Melozone crissalis, assembly GCF_028551555.1. Classification (NCBI taxonomy): domain Eukaryota; kingdom Metazoa; phylum Chordata; class Aves; order Passeriformes; family Passerellidae; genus Melozone; species Melozone crissalis. The sequence continues at coordinate 36,446,530 of NW_026535794.1, read as the reverse complement.
AATTTATTTCTGAATGCCATTGAACTCAGAAAAATGTTTGTGAAACCAACTGTGTTGCCATTATCTGCTGGTATGTCCTGATCTCAAGATAAAAGAGCCAACCACTACTACCAAAAATGCCATGAGCTCAAGTGAGAGAGCTCTGCACAATTTGTGTGAAGTGCCTATTTCTGTTGATATACCATCATGAAGATGTATGCTGGGGAAATGAAACAGCATGCACCTCAAAGATTCAAGCTGTAGTCACATTGAACACCACTGAAAAGTAATACAATGCATTAGAAAGGCAGAAAATTTTATAAGTCACCCAGATCTGGAAAAAACTGCCATCACACTCTCAATTAAATACTCACAAAGACTTTCTTTCTAGTTAGGTATCAAATGTCTCTTCTCCTAGGGCTCTCAAGGTTCAGTTTCAAATCTTTTTATTTTATGCATCCTAATTTTCACAGTAGGTGCTGTTGACTTAATAGCAGAGTCAGCTGACTGCAAGCTGGAACATGGCAATCTCTCAGACCTATGGACTACTCAGGGGTCTTTCACATTCTTAGCAGACCCAAATGACCATAGCAACTTGCTCTGATAAAATGCATATTGTAAAGTCAATACAAGAGACTTACAAATAGCTCAAACTTTAGGCAGGCAGATTTATCTTAAGGGAGTCCCAAAAAACCCACATTCCAAGAAATAAGCTGGTTTGCACAGAGAACACAATGCTGGGATCTGAAGCAGTTGTAGAAGCAAACCAGAGTGTTTCTTGCTGTGTGGAAGGGCTGTCTTCACCAGGCTGTCATCTCAGATTAAGTCAAAATGTAAATTAATTTAGTCCTCAGTGTTGTCTGGCAAGCACACCAAAAAGCTTGAATTGACTTCCAGCACTGTGGTTAACAGGCAGCTTGTGGTAATTCCCAACTGGGAGCAGGATGGATCTGGGCTTTGCAGAGCACTGGGAGAGTGCTCTCACAACAGCAGCACACAGCAACCACTGCTCCCTTTCCTTCACCATGGTTAAAATTCACTTACTGAACTGAGCACTGTGTAACTGGAACATTTCATGTTTACAGGCTTCAGAAAAAGTTGTTTTCTAGGCAGACGTGGAAAAAGACCTTAAAGAAGTCAAAGAACAAAACTGATATTCATTCAAAAGCTTTTAGTAAACAGCAGCAATAAAGAATATGGATTAATTTGGAAGCCCAATTCAGTACCCTTTAAACTTCTCTGGCCCAATATGCCCGTGTCATCTAGTCTGGTTTATTTTTTCTTAAATCAATGTTAAAAAAATTCTGTTTGTTTTGAAACTTTTGACTAAGAGGCAGTGTCTTATATCATAAGCAGTAACTGAACTCCATAACAGCAACTGAAAACAAACCCAAAATGGTTCCTATTAGTTCTTGCACATCCAAAATGAGGTACCATTTCAGAGTCAGTGAGATATAGAATCAACTAGAATGCCTCAGCACAGCTACCTTCATAAGCTTTTAGGTATTCACTCATGATATTCAATTAACTAGTTCTTGAACCTGAAAGTAAAATTGTACAGATGACATTTAAAATAACTGCATGAGCATCCTTTCCCCAAAAAATCCCAAGCAACTCTATCATTAATGACTGGTCTTTAGCTCAGGATCTGGAACCCAAAGCTCCTATCAGGAAATGCAAGAAGCCACTATCCCTTTCTCAAAGTGCTCCTCAGAGTACAACAGAACATTGCTTTGAGCAACCTGGTGGAGTGGGAGGTGTCCCTGCCAATGGCAGCGGGGTTTAAACTGGTGATCTCTAAGGTTCTTTCCAACCCCAGCCACTCTGTTATTCTGTGACACATTACAGTGTTCCACGCCCAGCTGACACGCTCTGAGGGAAGTTTTGGAATCAGAACAAAAGGCCTTAACTTCCCAACTTCTAAATAAGGGATTAATTAGGAGACAAAATCCCATCAGTCCAGCAACATCAAGAGACTAGTAGTTCCAGATATTTAAATTGAACTGGGATGTCTTCTGAGGACCTACAGGACCAGGCAGCAACTATCAGAGGCTTTATGAATGCTCCATGGCTGCCAGAATTCACTTGGAGATTTGGTTGAAAAAGTTCAGATTATTTAAAAGGCAGTAAGAAGCTGCAGTCCTGTAAGTGCCTTGAATGTTCCATTTATAAATACATTTTTTTAAATACTGTAGGTGCAGAACTAATGCTATTAAAGAGATAACAGATGCCATGGACTGCATGCCTTGCAAGAGAAAGTAACTAATATCATATAATGTGACATGCCTAAAAGCTCATAGCCAACAAGAAACATCTAACAAATGCTGAAGAGTTAGGAGTCCCACCTTCATTCCAAATATTTCCATTGACCCCTCCCTTCGTCTTTAGAACAAAGCTCTTTAGCTCTTCATTGCCAAGACTAATTTACAGTTGCTGCTATGTTCTTCCTATGGGCATCTCAAATTCTGAGCCGTATAGAGGGTTTTTCTCCAAGTTTTTCTATGCCAGACAAGTCCATAAATTTTTACAATAGGTTGTAGGAGTCTGCTGCAACAGCACTTAAGAGTGTTTTTCCTTCTTCAACAGTGTACTTTTGGCAGAAAATGTGATTATCTATGTTTAGAAAATATGAATTCTATCAGCCTGAGTAGTAGCAATAAATAAATTACTAGCAAATAACTGTCTATTTGTAAGAGACGAATATTCTAGCAGTTTACAATCCCTGAATCAGGCAACAGACCAAATTTACTCCAAATGATGTTGATGTTGATGTTAAATATCTCTGTGTACATATATGGGGTGAATAAGAATGGGCATGCATGCATATACACATACACAAATTGGATGGAATTTCAGCTGAATTCAAACATACTATACTAGTAATAAATTTGGCCACATGGCTTCAAATTAAGAAAAATTAAATCATTTAAAGCAGTAACTGTAATGCATGTGCATGCAAAACACATAGATATACTTAATAACTGCATCAGATGTTCTAAACAAAGTTTCCCTAGAATTAAGCTGTCAATTTTGCTATTTTATCAAACTTTCCATTGCATCAACTGCAGTCAAAATGTCCCAGCTGAAAGAGAACAATCAATATGTACCTCGAGGGTAAAATGCAGCTTGATCAGTTTGGAAAATACATTAACCACACCATGTGAGCATGCCATGAGTCCTCTGTGCAGGAGCTGAGGATGGCACTCACGTAGGATTATTTAGTAAGGCTGTTCAGAGCCCCACAATAACTCCTATATCATAGCTAAGGATCCTTATCTTTATCGTGTATTTCCACGTTCATTTTTGTACTATTTGAGAAGGAAGTTAATTTGAAGAAGGAAGAGAATTCAACACATAAAAGAAATCCTTAAAGTGGTTCAGATTGTTGCTCTCCTGCTCAATTTCTACTCAGTTGTGGATGTTCACTTTTCATCCCTGTTTCCTCAGAGTTTTTTGAGAACTGGGAACATGGCAATGGAAAGACAGTGAGATTGAAATTATGATTGCAGATCTTTTTCTCCAGACAGGAAATGTGTCTTAGAAACCGTTTAACTTCTGATTAATTATATGATACGAAAGTACGGTTAAAGCCCACAGTTAAAGTGTTGGGAGTGGAAAACCTCAGTGTGTCACTTCAAACAAATATCACTTTTAACTTTCTGTATATCTAAATGTGAGCAACAGCACTTAGCAGATGCTTGAACTGCAGTACCTCTAAAATAACTTTAAAGATGTTCTGTAATGCCTCCTGTTAAAGTTTCAACAAGAGGCTGATTAAAATCACACCTTTTTTTTTAACTGAAGTATTAATTATGCGACAAATTGCACCTTGCAAAAGAAAGGATCTTAATCTCTGACTAGAAAAATACCACCCAATCAATGTTGAAGATATTTTCTCAATAATCTCTTCAAAAGGAAGGCTTTCTAACTTCATAACTATGTTATAATCCTAAGGACATGTACACAAGCCCTTCAGTGCTCCTCGGAGCCAGAGCTGCCATGTGGCTCCTCCAATTCCTGGCGAACGCAGGAATCACGACTTCACATTTCAGTCACTCACCAACTGCAAACCTCCCCCCCACCAACCCTTATGTTTCGAATGTAAAGCAGAGATGAAGCAAAGGTACTGCTGTTTCAGGAAGCATTAAAATAGATTTGCCTATCCAAGCTGGTATCTGACACCTTTGACAGAAAAAAAGGGATAGGAATTTATTTCTTTGACATTCACCCAACGCCACTGAACTAACTCTTCTCTATGCTCTCGGAAGCACAGGACTGATACATTACACATCCCATACACTGTCTTCAGGAAACTCTGTTCTGATACAGGAAATGTGATATTCTGGTCCTTTACCTATAAGCAGAACCTGCATGAATATTTTTAGAATGCATTAACTGTACATGCTGTAGCAAATTTCACCAGTTTTTGATTCTCCTCCGCATTGGATTTGTGCAGTGTAACACAAGAGGGATTGGAGCACCAAGTGACCTCATGAAAAGCTTAACAGTTCAAACCAACATGGAGAAATACATATGCATTACTGCTTTTCTGTCATAGTTCACTGTAAGAAGAGGCGGTATGAAACCGTATTTTCAAGAAGAACTAAAAATAAAAACTAGGTGGGAGAAAATAATTTTCTTTATAATTAAAACAGACTTTATAGTTTAATGTAGTGAAGAAGTATTTGATTGAGTGGGAGAGAAGAACTCATTAGTGGATGTAAACACCAAACTTGAATAATATGAGCTAGAGTCAAGGGAATAAATTAAGGGAGGCAGTTTTGCTATGTCTACAAATTTTGATATACTCTGCTGAGATCAAAGATCACCGATAGGAAACCTGAACTGTTCCACATTCTAGTTTCCTGAGGGTCTCTGGCTGAAAGCTTTTCTTATACTTCACCATTTAGTCTTTTGTCAAAATGTAAGCAAATGTGCTCGACAAAATGTAAAGAGAGTCTCCAGCTCATACACTCAATTTATCCCAGCCTGGATTATGAACACAATTTGCTTCTACCATTAACCACCATTCATCATCGACTGCAGCAGTAACAGCTTCCCTTTTGTTTTTCAGTAACTGCATTAACCTTAACACTTATTCCCCTTCAAATCACAAAACAGGGTTTAAACAATGGCATAGCTGCCTTCCAGCCTGAGCCACTTTGCAGAAGCCAAGAGTCATTGTTTCAGCCAGGCATTAAAGGATCCTGCCAGTGTTAAAAGATTGCACGAAGAAAGTGTCAGACAAACTAAATGAAATAAGCTTCTGTAACACTACATGAGAATAAAAAGTCACATTGAGACTCTGCTGTGTTTCAGGTTATATAAACCAAACTGACTATGATTATAGAAGTGAATAAAGCCAGTTGAACTGCGACACAGAGTAATGACCAGTAACAATATCAGAATGACAGTTTTGAACAGAAAAACACAGTAACTAACCAAAGGAAGACACATTACCTTTAAAATTGTAATGTTCCACGTAAAACTTTCGACTGATTTTTGCAGTTTTCTTTCTTTTAGGCCCTCTCTTGCTCCTATATTGTGCAGGTTTTCATGAAACTCCATTGCTGTAGAGAATAAAAGAGGGAGAAATATAGTATAGAATATAGTAGAATATCTATTTTAGCAACATAATATAGAGAAATATAGCATCTATTTTAGTATCTATTTTAGCATTTTTGTCATCATAGAGATAGCAACTTGAAACTAATAAGGCAAAATGACAGTGAAAAAGCCTCAGAAATTTTATTCTTCAAGCACAAATCTATCTGATGTAATAAGATTCAATGTTATACAACATGCCAATATATACAAATCTCTCTAAATCAAAATCCATGGAAGCACCTGTTAGGTCATTGCTATACAAAGATGGAGCCCAGCAATTATTTCCCATAGAAATATAATCTCTAAGCACAACTGAATGCGTTGTACCACATGTAAAAACCTTTTTGTAGTTGCTATAGGATGGAAACAGTAATTTCCTTAACTCCTCTGGCCCAATAAATTTCTTTTGTGCCTTACTCTTTTATGCATTTACATCACAGCTGTCCAGCTTACAATTTATATCATGGAGTCTGCTCAGAAAATAAACACTTTACCTTATCCCTGAGGATAAATGAGTAACTGTGAAGGAGGAATGCCAAGTGAACTTGCCAAGCAATGCCAACAATATTTTACCACACCATGTAAACTACTGTGTCCACAAAATCTGTATCTGACAAACTCCAAATCAAAAAATTTTGGTAACATTTAGATTAGTTTGATCTAAGCACTGAGCAGACCAAATGAAGTTGTTTTAACACTGCACAGATAGCAGAGACATAATTTCTTTTCCATGCTGCTGTTACAAGCCATGTAAAAATAAACTTTAAACTGTTTCTTTCACAGAGGAGAAGTCAAATGTCCTTCCATGGGTACACAGAGCAACTAACATGGATTACAGCTACTCTCCCACGAAGGTCATAGCTCAGTAGTGCTCTCAAGATCCCCTTCTAATAATGTACAGGGTATTTTGAGGTCAAAAGTTGGCAAGTGGCTCTGACATACACCTATGAACATAATAGTTAAAGCACAAATTATACTTTTAACTATGTTATTTGCTCAGTGAGTGTATGTACTTCAAAATTTACATGTACTTTATTACCACAAATAAGCACATAAACTTGGGTTGGCTGTCAATCTGAGAGAAGACTGACTTTTAAGGACATTATCTCTTCTTCTTTAACCTACACTCATGTCTCATTAAAAGAGAGAGAGATGACTGAATGTTTCCATCGTACACTCCCTTACCTTACTCCCACATACACACACACATATATTTTAAAAAGTATTCATAGATTCATTTGAAAGGCAAAATTGTTCTTTCTACCCTTTCTTACTATTTTAAATTTTGCTACAAGAAAAATAAATGGCAAATATTTTCCCTGAATTAATATAGTGTATAATTTTTATTTCAATCACTTCTCTACAGCTCTCCCTTTGATGTCTCAAATATAATGTTCATCTTATATTTCCCCAAAACTAATTTCTAAGCAGGTGAGAAATTAAAGTTTATAAACCCATCATTGTTCTAAGTATCCATTTCTCATTCATATCAACCAAAATAATAAACTCCCAATAGGATTATGGAAAGGAAAGATTATACACAGATCCCTATTTACAATATTACACTTCTAGAGCCATCACAACAGTACAGATTTTCTGATCTGTACAATGAATTCTGAGACATACTGGCAAACTTTTGAAGTTTGCACCTCATTTCCATCTTAACAATTATTGCTTTTTAAGTCAGTGGACAGCAGCAATCGATAGTAACTTGAACTAAAGAAGAAAGATATTAAGAATAATGCTGACCACCTGCATGTTAAAAGTGGGATTGGTGCTTTGTAGATTTCAGATTATTTTGATGTATACAAAATTCCTGATATCACAGACATGAACACAATGGTGACTGCGTATTCTGCCAGCCAGAAAAACTCCTTTATGTTCACCAACAACCTTCTGTGGTGATGCTCTTCCCAGTCTACACTCATGCTATGACACATTTCTGTCCTGCCAAAGCCATTCCACCGCAGCTAAGTACACTTGGAAGTTGGCAGGAACATCTCATCACCCTTCTTCAGAAAATGAAGCAGTCAGATCATCCCAACAGGGCACACACATGTAAACCCCCAGCTGACACATGCCTCCTGCTTAAACACCACTAATATTGATACTGATACTGATATCAGGGGCATCCTCAACATCTCTCACAGACTGGCCAACTCCTCATCATCATGCTACACTAAACGTAAACACACAAGCAGGAACAAGCAGATTTGAATTTTATTTCTGCTTCCATTACTAGCTCTTGCCTGATTAATTGAAACGAATTATTTCATCTCTTTGTCTCAGTTTTTCCATCTGCTGAAAGGAATGGCTCTTATTTGGTACACAATATATGGACAATTAAATTTTAGAGCATGAATGCAGCACAACATTTAACTGTTGACTATGCCTCTCTTGGCATTCATCTCTTATGCTCTCGCTTGGTTTTCTTGCACTTTGCCTTGGAATTATTTCATGCTTTAACTATGGCAAAGGAATAACACAAGTGTTAAATTCCAAAATTAAACATATTAGAAGATAACAGAAAAAGGGAAAAAGAGGAAAGACATTCTCATTTACAGCTAAATTAATAAAATAATTTACATGTTCATATAAACCCATGTAAACATGCCTTTAGGATATGCTTACAAAGAAAACTCAAGGTTAAATTACTTTTTTATATAAACAATTTTCTGTCTCTTTGCAAATAAAAATTCAGCTCTCACTCTCATTAAGATATAATAAACAAGTCACTTTTTACGAGGCTTAATTACTTCTAGATTTATTAGTCAATTAGTAATTTTGAACTGCCTGAGAGCTCTTGAATGGTAACAGGCATACCATTAACCTGATGTATCACCCATTATATTTTTGCATATACCACCTCAATCAAAGAAAGCACAAGTTAGTTATATTTTTCATTTATTGTGGCAGATGTTAAGGAAGATATAATTCACAACTTTCTGAGTGTCCACGAAGAATATATAGGATGTATGCTCTTCTGTTTGGATGGTATTTTCTGTGTTTTAATTTTTGCCCACTGCACAAATGTATTTATCTACAATGAAATTATTACTGATTGTTGCCTTAAGCCAGAAAGCTCAAATCTAAAAAGCTCTTTTGACTGGAAAATCCTTATGTGCACGGAATCACTGAGGTTGAAAGGCAGATCTGGACCAACCCCATTGCTCAAAACCAGGATCAGAGCGAACAGGTGGCCCAGGACTGCGTGAGGTGGCTGTTCAATATCACCAAGGATTTCCCCTCTTTTGTGGAACTGAGGTGAGGCTGACTGGCTTAGTCCTACTTCCTAGCTTTCTTTAACTTGTTTGCCTACTGCTTGTAGCAGTGTGACGAAGTTTCAAACATCATTATTTGGTCCCCTTCTGAGTTTCTGCATGGGGGTACTAAGGGCTCTTAGTTTGCATAACCTGCATTAAGAAGGCTGGTCATCGCTGCATAAGTAAGGGCGAGCTGACAGAAGCCATACAATTTCCTAAGCATTTGCAAATTGAAAATGGATTCAAGTATTCCACATTAAAAAGAGCAGCTTTTCTGTAAAACATTCACCCCAGCCATTGCAAGGCATGTAAGTACACTGTAATGTATGTAGCAAAACAGCAATAGCATGAGTCAACAGCGGGTTTGTACAGTGAACAAAACACTGCTGACAAATTTTCCTAATCATAACCAGAGATTTCACAGCATATTCTTCTCCTCTGCAGTACACTTGCTTATTCTAAAGCATTCTCATAAGCAATCCTTCAGTATTTCCAAATAATATTTTCCCCATCAGTGCTGAATCTCTTTCTGGTTCCCCAGTGAATGCTGGTTAGTTTGAATTTCATGATTGTCTCAGCTTTTCCCTCTCTCTCAGACCCGTTCCCACAGCCCTGGAATGCATTAGATGGCTTTAACCCTTCCTCATTCACCAGGAACACCTTACATCCAAGATGCTACTCTGAAATTTTACGCACAATCCTCTTCAATTTTTAATAACTTTAATGGCATGAAGAAAAGAGAAACACTATAAGGCCACTTGATGCAGTAGGAACTATGTATCATTGAGGAGATTAACAAAAATTTGCTTGGCTAGTCTAGCAAAAAGAAAACCAAAAGAGGAGCAATTGCTCTCTAGATACTCTACACCAGTCAGGTAAGACCTTGGACCTCAAAGGATCACTGTAGCTAAAGGACAATATTAGGATGGATGTCCACTAGCAAAATCAGAACTTAAGTAAAATTTATTACCATTGTAGATGTGTGTCTGTGATCAGTTTTAAAATGAGAAAATTACTCAGATCAAAAACTCACATTCATTGTGAAATACAGTTCAACACGATCCATTTTCAAGAGGTGCACTGGGAAGCAGAGTGAAGCACCTACAGTCCTGTGTTTCCTCAGCCAGCTGCAGGATGACCTACAGTGGTACATGCATAGGATGCCAAACCTGCATTAACTCATGTTTGCCATGTTCTGATGGAACATTCATGTTTATAATCTCAACAAGGACTAAATGACAGTAGAGAGAGCAATGTGTCTTACTGCTATGACATACTTCAATAACTTCAAAACTTTAGAAGTTTTCCTAAATAAAGCATACAAGGCAATATAATTGTCTTGACAGGATGATAATTTTGAGTCATCCCCTGTCAGAATAGCTTCCAGATTGGACTTCAGCTTTGCTTTATGTCCCGGATTCTTAGTGTTTAATTTTTCACAAATATGTTCAGTAGATACAAAACCATTCAGAACTTGCAACATTCATATGAGCTTAAATATGTTTGTTGTTCTACTGATGCTTGAAATGCTAGAACAAAGATGCCCTGCATATTGTTGTAATCCCAACACTGTGCTTTCATAAAAAAAAAATTATTTGGTGATACACCTCAAAAGCAACATTTTTGATACTAATAAAAGCCACTCATCTTCAACTGTATTTAGCTTGAAAAAATAGTTTATTCTTTTCTTTAAAATGAAGCTACTTCATATAAAATTTATTTTCTTTAATTACTAACTAGAAACGACACCTGTTGGAAGCTGGTTAGCAATTCCTCCCACTACTGGGCTCTCACTATAGTTCCAAAGCATCATATTTAAGATATTAATTAAAATGTGCTATATAAAGCAGCATAAGTGATTCTGCTATTTTTAAAGTAGTTAAAAAGCATATATTAAAAAGGAAAGAGGCCTTAGGTCACTGAGCTGCATGTAATTATGGTTTTACATACAATATATGTATATTTGTTTGAACTGTCTGATGGTAATTACACATGTATTAAAATGAAGAAGTGAAAAGAAACTGAAAAATGGAAAACTGGAGAACATACCTGTGTGGTACAAGTACAGAAACATTTGGAACTCTGAGATTTGTTTGCTTTTGTGAGAGCTCCTATCACAAAGCCCTGGCATACAATCTCAGTTTATAGCAAAAAAAATTCACACCTTTTCTTTAACTGAGAACCAAGATACTAATTTTTCAAGGAATTTTTAGCAAAACAGCCAGCACAACACTTGCTCAGCTGTATTTCTAAAGCCAAATCTTCCCCTGACATGCTCATTTGTTTTCTTTGATGAAAGCTTTCTTGCCAAGAGATGATTTACAACCTAGCTGAGACATGACTACACAGCAGGTGGGCTCCTCCTGCTATGTTTTTTCTCTTAACAAAAAACTTTATCAGTGAAACAGCACAGTGATGAGATTCTGGCAATAAATGCATATACTGAGTATGCCTAACGTGAAATGAGTAACACACAAAATTTGACTATGTCTATATGAAGTAAACACTGGTAATACTCCAGGTATGAAGCACTTAAATTCAGTCAAGCCAAATATAGGTTATTTAATTTCTGGTAGAGCTCTTTGATTTAAAATCAAATTAAATACTTTTGAAAAGACTTATAAATACAAAATAAAATTAAATAAACATTAATATTTTTTAAATGTAAAGAAAATACCTCACAGCTTTGTATTACCTCACAGGTTTTAGGTTACCACACCTTGCAGGTCTACCACTATGCAGATTCAACTCAAACAATTACAAAGATGCTGTGAATAATTTGCATACACAAATTTCTTCTTTACAAGACTAAAAATCCATGAAATCAGTTTATATATTCAAATATTTCTTCCTCCACTGTGTAGGTCAAATGGTAATAAAGGAAATGAAAAATTCTAGGAAAGTATTTAGGCTGTAAGTATTCATTTCCACAAATAAATATTTAATTTGCTTATACAGCTGCTACTCTTGGCCACATCTTTGAAAGCGACAGCTTCAATTTTTTACAGCATTAAATATGTTTCTTAATATTTTTATTTTAGATTACATTCCTTAAATAGTCAGCTATTTCAGCCTCACAAACAATTTCCTCTCAAAATTAATTTTATCAGAAAAAGAGATTGGGAAAAGAGTCTGGCTACCAGACCATATCAACAATAAATCAAATCCATCATGTTAGAGAAGCAGTAGGAGTCACGATACTTGTAAATTCTCATATATTTTGCTTACAAAACACTCTTCACGCAAAGATTTAAAATGAACCTTCATAAACTAATGCTTAGTGTATCTCTGTATTTTTAAAAAGTCATTACTAACTGCAAAAATGGAGTCTTAGCAGGAACAAAGATTAGATGCTGAAGTGACTTCCAAACACTTTGTTTCCACTGAAGACACTGAAAAAATGTTACGCCATAACTAGACAATCAGAATTTCTTGGCAGGTTCAAAGAATATTTTGCTGAGATTTAAGATGCTCAAGGAATTAATTATTTGCATTCAATATATTCAGATAATTATTTGACAAAAGAATACAATACCTTAATTAGTTGTTCAGCATTTTTTAATTACTTTGACCTTTTTGGCACTATCTCTGTAGTAAGTGGAAATGTTCCTCAGACACAGACAGACACGTAGGTGCTGCCTCTACTTAGGTGGCTAAAAACTGTTTTGGTGCCCAACGCCCTATCATTCTTGAAAAACAGTAAAGACAAATTGCATACTTTAGAGAACTTTCTTATTCCAACATCCCAAACAACAATGGCATCACAGCCTGCTGAGAACCAGCATTTCCTTTAAATTAGTATTCAGTCTTCCAGTCCAGACTCACACAGTCCCATGTGCAATCACAGTAATCCAGTTCTCCATGTAAAAGTCTTTCTTTAATGCTGGGGAGCCACTGAGGACTTAAAATGCTCACTAAATTCCTTAAGGAACACCATCAGAAGAGATTTATAGTAGTTGCAGTACTAAGCTTACACTATTATGAAGCTGAAAAGAGGAAATGTGCAACATCTATGCCACGACGTTGTTACTTCCAAGGGTTAAGTAACCAGCTCCACCCGTTCAAACACTTTCAGGAACAATCCTATGTAAAATTACCCTTCTAGATACCCAATATCCACTGACAAAACTCATAAAACCCACACCAACACTTTTTCTGTTCCTCCAAAACAACACTTCTACAAAATTCACAGAGAAACAGACGTTGACATAATAAAACAGTTGTTCTGGAAAACTGACTCATGGTATTCCACCCCCAATGTACAGAAAACTTTATTCCACAAATACACTCCTCTGTGAAGACAGACCGTATTTCTGAAGGGGGGTCAAGTTCAGCCACTACACGTATGAGAATGAATTAAGACTGTCAATAAAGGGCATAAACACAAGAGAAGTACAAAGGAGAGGATTTTTTTTTTCCACAGACTGCTGTTTCCATCTCTTGTTTATCAGTCTTGATACTCAAGAGAGACCAATGAGATTATATTGAAAAGTTTCTGATTTTATTGAATGTTAGAATGCAGACTTAATAAATATACTGATTTATGGCACACTGTAATTTTTCCCAGAGTTCAGATCTAGCTGAGCCTACACTGTTTCACTGGCAATAGTAGTCAATCTCTTACACTTCCACAGAAATCTAACTTCTTTCTTTTCTGGCATTACATTAACAGGAGGGGGGGAAAAAAGCCTCATGTGAAGGGGCAAACTCAAGAGAGTAATGCAAAAGTCTGTGCTGATCAATATTTGCCCTAGTACCAATGAGTGAGGTCGTTACGAAGTATATGAGATGTCTCCTAGGAATCATCCACCCATTTGCAAAATATATCAGATTCACAAAAAAACCCAATACCATCCAAGGTTGAGATGTAATGTACCAACCAGGATGAGAAGTAATATGCATGGGAAGTAATACAGGAAAAATGTGGTGTATGACTGGTGTGAATAACTATGGTGACAAACATGTGAGCATAAAGAAAAATGACTCATCACCTATTCACTAATACTATTTAAGTTGATCTAAGTGCAATTCTTCACTTCCCCTCCTCCCCACTAGAATGTGGTTTCCAGAATATTCAAGGCACAGGAGAAGAACAGGGAGTACAGGCAATGACAGTACAATCTGGGCTGATGTGAGCTGTACCTGGAGAGAGGCTTAGTGGAGTTATTTGAGGAGGAAGGACAAACAGGAAGAAAAAAATGCAGAAAAAAAAGGAGTGGACAGGACAGAGAGCAAACAAGAAAAAAAAAACAGGTAAAAATGATAGACAGAATACAGAAAAATTAGAAACATAAATAAAGGGAATAACTTGAATACACCCTTTTTTTTTTCCCTTAACTATCAGCAAAAGTCTATTGTGCTAATAAACAGTGAAAATTATGTTGTGGCAAGTGTAGAGAAAGGAGTTAAAACAATTTGATAACTGGCTTATTAAAATAGGAACATAGAGAAAACAAGGAAGAGCAGGTATTTCAAAAGCATGCAGACTGGCTGAGAGGGGTCTCCAAGTACCCCTCTTTAGCTATAGCAGGTGACGTTGGAGCTTACGTGGTGGTGACAAATATTATAGATGGCTTTCTTTTGACAGTGAATCTCATGAAAAATACAGCAATGGATCCAATTCTAAGATGTAACTTGAAGATCAGCATGTCCTACTGATGGCAGTCAAAAAAATGAAATATTTTCAGGTGCAAAGTCCAATGATAATAGAGGAGCATTCCTTCACTCCCTAGTTACAAAACAGTAGTTTAAATGCAATGGCTTCTAACCAAGACCCAAGACCTGCTGATGAGAGGCAGTATTTCAGAAGGCATGGAATAACATGTTCTGCTGAACTCCACAGTACCCAAACCATAAAAAACATAAATTCTCTTTCAAGTCAGGGATAACTGCAGAAATATTGGGAACCTAGTCATCGCCTCTCACACTGTAAATAAAAACTCAATTGCCCACCTATATACCAAGTCAAAAGTGCTCCTCAATATTTAAGTATATAAATTTCTTTTGCTCTGTTAGTGGATTATCTAATCTGCCAGAATATTACATTTCCTTACATGTTTTATTTTGGTGAACCTGAGTCAAAAATTATTAGAATATAAATAACCTGAACAAACAGTAAGGGAAAAAAGCTCAACAGCTCAGTGGAAGTGTCATTTTGCTGGAAAGCTTAAGTAGTAATAATGGGGAAGTAAGAGTTCCAACTATTCAAACAAAATTGATTTTATTCCTTTCGCTTTCAACTACCAGAAGCATTTGAAGTGTTTGTATGGCTATCATCCTAGTATTCTTCTGCATGCAGCTCAGATTAACCATTTTCCAACAGATACTGTGTACTGTGTTTATCTTTAATGGCATCCAGAATGGCTGGATATTTCCTTTCCTGAAACCATACCTTGCTTTGAAGTACATGTTAGAAAATATACTCCTTCTCTGTCATTCATTACTTGCATTATTAAATAAAGTCAGTCACTGTATGGATGGGATAAATAAGACAGACTGTGCTCCAACAACTCAGAATCCAAGTGTGAGGAAGAAAGAGAACAGATGGATACAGGAAGAGTGGGGAGTACAATGAAAACTATTTTGGTTAAGGTGGTAGGAGGACATGTGTCAATCTAGCTATATTTGTGGGATAATTTTAAAAACAAATTCAAAGGAAGTAGCCAGGTAGATGTTTACAGAGAGCCTGTGGGACAACATGACTAGGACTGAAAATCCAGCAGGCACTGGAAACTCTTGCTACCAAATGAGCAAACACAAGAGAAGTGAAAGCAGCTCAGTCCTGACGCACAATGAGGAAAAAAAACCTAAAAATCCATCCAGGGACAGACATCATCAAAACGACAGCCAGGAAAATGACGTGCGTAAGGCAAAACTAGGATGGTCAAATGGAGAGACAGAATAGTGTAGCTGAGGGCCCAGAAAATAAGAATTTGAAAAAGAATTCTGGCTGCACAGATGCCTAGGGAAGGCTATGCCTATTAAAAATACATATGGAAAGAAATATGTATGTTTTTTATGAATCTGAATTCTTAAAAATTAATTCATCCTCAGTTTGAGTAAACAGTGCTGAAATACACATTTATGCATCATATTAACACTAAACTGACACTGCTAGAACTTCATACAAAAACTTCAGTTTCTGAATTAGAACAGAAACCTCAGAGACCATTCCTTGCAGGTATTGTCAAGGCAATATTTTCCCTGACACACATAAATTTACCCTTACTGATTTTATATTTCCCAAGATAATAGAATCATAGAATGGTTTGAGGTTCGAAGGGACCTTAAAGATCCTTTACATCCAAACCCTCTGCCAGGTGAAGGAACACATTCCATCACACCAGGTTACTCAGAAATACTCCAGTCATATCTACCTTTAATTAAGTTCAGTAGTTCTTTGTCACCCGCAAGCTGTGTTTAGTGATTATTGCTCCCCGTAATTTGATGAATATTTGGAATATTCTTCTGAGCTTCCAATGCTGAACACCAAAATGAATTCCTAAGTCATGGTTCTCTCATTTAACCAGGGATGAGCTCAGACAGTATTTGAATTATAAAGCAAAAAATGCAACGGAAGATTCAAAAGACGAGTTGAGGAATTATGTGATTTGAGTACAAAGGAGGCTATAAATGGGGTAGGGTGACCTGGACATTCAAATTCTTTACTCTAGCAGAAATACAGGAGCATTTTAGCACTGTAAGAGATTCAGTGAATGGATCAGATTATCTTCAAATTCCCTTTAGCACCTAGATTCCATTTTCTTGTAGCATCTTTAACTGGTTTAATAGTGACGAAATAAATGGCACTGCAGTCATCTTGAAGTTATGTGGATTTTTTGTAACTCTGAAAAGAATAAAAGTACACTGGGAAGCAAAGCAATATCATGTTCCCGTATCTTTTCATTATTCATGTATCTAAAATACTTTCAATAACTACTTAACTAATAACAAAGTGTTGAGCTGAAATTAATATGCTGATATGGATAAAACAGACAGGCTTTTAATATTATTTAATTTTAAAGAACCAAAGTGAGGAAAGACGTTTATTGTTAAATGTGTTCAGAGAATATTAATAGAAAAAAACTTAAATTCTGAAAATAGCCATCTCAATAATTGTCTCTTTACTTATCCAAAAGGCTATCAACCAAGGAAATAATACTGCATTTATTTCCAAAATAGGTCTGAATTCTATAGGAGGCCAAAAGTCCTATTATTAAACTTAAAATAGAAAACAGTTCAACCGAGTGAATCTACTTTGCCTATTTAACAAAATTCTCTTATAAGCCTGGTTATGACAACAAAAATTTACTGCTTATTGGCAGCTTGTCCACTTCTTATTTTAGCAGCTTTTCCACTATTTGAGCCCTAGAAGGAAAAAAGGCCAGACAAAGGCATGATTTTGTTTTCTCCTTATCCAGAAACTACATGAGAAAATGTATAATCTTTTACTCGTAATTCAAATAGCATCTGCTGAGATCATGAGATCAATAAGGTAATCTTCCAAACCCATTGATACTAAAAGTTAATTCAGTTCAGCTCATTCATCTTAAAAAAAATGCCTTGACCCTGCAGGGCTAAAGCTGCCCTAAATAGCAGGATCTATTACATAATCCATACTTAGGCTTATGTCATCACACTGGAGGGTTCTCATTTGAAGGAGATCAAAATCTCCACTATATAGCACAGGCTTTAAGTCTTTAGCATCTTAAGCAAAGGATTCCTGGACCCAACTGTCCCTCATGTAAAATAAGGCAGTAAGACTCAAGAAAGTCAGATATATGGAAGTCTACAGGAATCTATATAAGCTAGTAGAAAGCAATCTTTTCTGAAGAGCAACAATTCTAAAATATAAAAAAAAAAAATTTGGGCAACTGCCTTTTGCCTTACCTCTAACCAAGGATCTAAACTGCTTAAGACACTGGTGACACTAAAAAATTTAAGCACATTATCACCACATAACTGGGAGATGATTTAAGAAGCAAGCACACATGTCTACCAGACAACAACATCCTTACAACAGCACAATACATTCTGTGTTTGGTACTGCTGTGGTTTCACCCCAGACAGCAACCAAGGGCTGCACATTTGCTCACTCCTGCTGGGTGGATGGGGGAGAGAATCAGAAGAGCAAAAGTGAGAAAACTTGTGGGTTGAGATAAAGACAGTTTAATGGGTAAAGCAAAGGCCGTGCACGTAAGCAAAGCAAAACATCATCCTGTGTAAGCACTGCTCAGCAGCAACAAAAAACATCTCTGCATCATCAGCCCCATTTTAAAGCCCTCTGTAACACAGTCCCACATCTGCTACTAGGAAGAAAAATAACTATCCCAGCCAAAACCACCACAGTATTTTTGATAAATCTTTGCATCTATCAATAAGATATGTGCAGTAATATTTTGTCTCTCATGGTATTTATGTTTGGTATTTATGTTTGACAATTTCAAGTAAATAGGGCAACTTAAAACATTCAGGTATTTTGACAGTCCTTTGGTTTGACTGAAGTTCACAGTGTCTGAGGAGTATATGCTGTGAATCAAGGGGAGATCTAGAAATTCCAAGTGGGTAAGCCTTTCTTGCTGCTGATCTGAAAGCCACTGTTAACAGGAGGGAGTTTGCAAAGGAAGGCTGAGGGTGTAAGAGCATTATTTCTTTCTTTTTGGAAAAAAGGAACAAAACAAAGGGACTGGAATTTGTAGGAGAGCAGAGAAGCAAATCAAAGAATGGAGCAAAATTATGGAAGATAATGGAAGCTACAGGATGCTAAATATCAGGCAGATAAAAATGTATTTGTATATAAAAAGCTTTTGTTCCAATTGAGTCATGCAAAACATGTCTGTAAATCCTTTGGCAGAGTCTTTGGCAGCATTCCTGTTTCTGATGCAAAATGTGATGCATCACTTTGAGCAAATTTGTAACATTATTTATAAAACAGTTGAAAGTTCAAAAGAAAACAAGCATGCTTAAACAACAAGGTTAGGCATGCTATCAAAACAAGCAGGAAACCTTCAAAACTCAGCTGCGCCCAGATGACAAAACTGTTACAAAATATCACATTAAAAAGGGGTCAGTTTGTGAAGGGGTCAAGAAGTACTTATACCATCTATTTCAAATATATATCAGACCCAGGAAACTTTTCAGAGAACTTGTGGGAGCAACACAGAACCAGAGGGCATCCACCCAACAGCTCTGAAGAAATACAGGAACCAAACATCTGAATTACTGTTACACAACTATCAGAAGGCAATATTCTCCTGACAATTCAAGTTTCACCAAGGCCCTTGAGGACACTGGGCTGCCACATCAAAAGAAGAAAAGTTCTCACATAGAGAAAGAGGAACAAATGGTTAAAAAACTTCACTGTGAAGAAAGATCATTCTCTTTGCTTCCTGTAACCTTGTGTTTTCATTTGTGGAAATTACTATAATGACAAGCTACAGTCCATGTATAAAATACTTGTAAGTTCTAAATTCAAGATGCAATTCTATGAATCTTTGCTTTCTATGATTTGAAATGCCTTTCCACTCTTACTGGATGTGCCTGAATTACAGTAATCTTTTTTTGTATTTTTGGTTTTTTGTTGTTTTTTTGTTGGGTTTTGCTTGTTGGGGGAGGTTTTTTGCTATAGTTGAATATTGATTTAAAGTTTTGGAAAATACAAAAATTGCAGCAAGTTCTGTATAATATTTTTAAAAGCAGCTTGCACTTACCTGCCTTCTGACACTGCACGATCTTCTCATATAAGCTATCTGTATTTTCAACCAGAGTCCTGATGGTGTGAATCATCTACAGAGAAAATAAATTGAAATATACAGAATATCAGTAAAATTAAAATTTTACTTAAATTTTTTTTATCTGTAAATGATGCCTAAAATTGAACTCAAATTGATTAACTAATACTTATTGTTAACATAATGAATGTACTCCTTTTTCTGGTCATAATGAGGTAGCAAAGTGCCCTAGACATAGCATAAAGGCATAAAAAATACAATGATTTTGGGCTGGGATCTGTGAATACTGAAGCAAAACATCTACTCCATAGTTCACTGCCTATCAAAGCAACTGGGAATGATATAACCAGGCAATTTGCTTTTGGTGGCTTGGTTGAGATAACCTGGATGCAATTTTCCTCTTCCTCATTCCCTCCAACACTCAGGATGATGATCACTCATTACCCAGTGCATCGTTTTTCCTAGGCATCATTCCACTGTTTTTCCAGATTTTTTCCTCTACATTTTCCCTTTTGTGGCTAGACCCACACTCATGTATGAGACAATGCTTTATGGAAGAAAACAAATCACTTGAGGCTGGTAGTGGAGGATAGGAAAAATAAATTATTCTTTTAGCTGATCTTTCTAAATAAAAAGCCTTTCAGGGAATCCCAGCTGAATGCACGAAGATGGAACCATGCAGAATTTTCAGCCTAGGGTATGTACTGAAAAGTAACAACTTTGCTTCTCACCTTCCCCACTGACATCTCTGCTTTCCACTCAAGCAGACAATTTTCCCTCCACTAAAACAATGACTACATTTTTGACATGTTACTTATGTGGGTGTTCATGTGGAACTTGCTTTTCCTTAGGAGACCACCATTTGCTTTTATGAGGAGGAACAATCCTCCTCATAAAAGCATGTTACAGGGAAAAAGGAATGTTACAGGGGAAAAAAGCCCAAACCTCTCTAACACTGCTCCTCAGAGAAAAATTACTGTAAGAGGCATGACTCCCTCACACATATTAGAAGGAGCCTTCTCCAGCTGAATGACATTGAGGCTGTTTTTCTGAACATTGCTCCAAGTAAGGCATAAATCAATTTGGAGAAGCAGGCAAGCAAGTCTCAGATTTTTGATCGTGACAAGTGTGCAAGCAAGTGAGGAGGAAAAACACCTGCACAGACAAACTACTCTACAGGCTTCTATAACTGTCAGCTGCAAAAAAATCTGGTTTAAACAAATGACAAAGCATTTAAAAATAATTCTAGTTCTATTTCTATTATTTTGGTTTGAGCCAATAAAGAAAATTATGCAAACCATGAATTTTTACTTGCTACACACCAACAGCATGTGAAAAAGCAACTTTAGAGTACATGGAGGTCATCATACTGGATAATTTAATTTAATCCTCACATCCCAATTAATCTCTTTTTAAAGTATCTACTTAGCCTGATCTATATTATGTCCGTTGCCGGGGTTGCTTTAAATAAATGTAAATTAGAATATATGAAGTAAAAATAACGTGATCAGGTTGCTAGGCTGCAAATGAAAAACTTTAGTTTAAACTGGATTGTTCTTTGAATATAAATATCAATTTTCACTCAAGCAAAAACTACCTATAAATAGAATTATGCTGATTACTATTTAAGTGTAACAAATTGAAGACAATTTAAGTAAGAGAATACTATATTTCACCCACTGCAAACTGACTATTCCTAATCAGTCAAGGAGAAAGCCCCATTTCACTTTGTTTCATTACTATTCAGTCTCTAAAACAGAACTCACAAATTGAAATAAGATCAGAGTAAATTTGCTTGACAGGCAAGGATTTACCTGTTTCAATATGTATGTCACATAACACATTTGTTTCTGCAATGAACTTAAATGGGGAGAACCAAAACACAGCTGATGTCAGCTGTATAGTTCCAATAGCTGATATTATTTTGCTAACTGGCTGAAAGGAAACTGTAAAGCAGGTTTTTCTGAATTGACAATCACACTGAAAATTGAAATGCTGAGCACATATGACTCTTGGGCTTTTCTGGGGTGCTAATACACAATACTAAGGACCAGAGAGGGATTCCCTATCAATACGAGTCCTTTCACCTGAGCACTCTTTTGACTGGAGTTCATAAAAAAAGAGAACAACTATGCTGCCTGTTCAAGGCATTTGTTTTGAAGGAATTGTAAGAAATATTACAACTGTCCTACTCTGTTTTCCTGACCCCATGTGTTTAACAACATAATTTCTAAGTTATCTCAGTTAGGTCCTATTCCAGACACAGAGCATATCTACCTGCTCTGCTTCCTTTGTATGGCCTACATGAATATCAGATAATTTAGAAGCAGTGGAGAACAAGTCTCAGCTGATTAGAAAACTTACTTTGAGACGCTGCACTGATTTTCAGAAATAAGAGAATTCTAAGATGAATAAAAATGCTTACATTACTGCTTTTTTGTTTACTTTCTGTATTGACAAAAGAAGAAAGTTCTACTGATTCTGCAGATGAAAAGAAAAAAACCTAATAACTGTATTAGTGCTCTTTCATCATGGTCAGGCTAATACTGGAGAATTTATAATAACATGCCAATTTCATATTTCACAGTTCCAGTATGGAAACCTAGTAAATACCCTATGATCAAAAGGAATACCCTCTTTGCAACTTCTGAAGAAAAATGGCAATGCATTTCATGTGGCAGAAATTATTCTAATATCCACTTTTAGATTATCAAGACCAGTAACAGTTACTTTCATTATCTTTGGTCTCTAAAATACATACAAAGCTGTATTTAAGATTAACAGCACTGCAGAGCAAAACTGGCTGAGCCAGCAATAATTCAGGGGTTGACTGCCACTACCATTCAATCACTGTTATGGAACACCCCAATTTTCAAATGTCCTTCCCTAAGAAAATAATGGAGCAGTATGCTGTGTGCATGAGTAGGTGTCACCTTCTAGTTGTGCTTGATTAATAAACTAATACTATTAGTTCATTCTAATTTTATTCTTACATTGCTCTTCACCACACAGTCATATTTTAGTATGGATTCAGCTATTTGTTAAATTACTCCTATGGAGTGTTTGAACATATGAATTCTTTCTAGTGTTCAAGCCAAAGTTTTAACCTCATGAAAACACTTATATAGACATTCACAGAGACTGAAAGACTTGTGGCAGACACAGCATATGGAACAACTATGTATAAATATCCATATTTAAACAGAAAATTAATCCAAATATACTGGCATGTATATGTGTGATCAATATAAAAATGAAATTGAAAATGATGAGTAAGGAGGAGCTTTAGTGTGAAAACCACTATGTCTGCAGCAGAGTAAGACATGGAAATCTCAAGGCAAATTAGTCATGGAAATGGAGCAGAAAGACCAGGAAGAATCTGCTCTACACTGAACTAGTCTATATTGAACAAGGCAATCAATAAGCAGGCATTTTCTAACCACATCTAACTTCTAGAATATTATCAGTGACAAATCTGGAAAGAGAAATGGAAACAAATGCAATAGGGAACAATCAGTTGCCACCTGATCATTAAAAATGTATTGCAAATTGCCTATGCATATTCAAGAAAAGAACACATGCTATATGAAGTTTAGTAAGCTGTATTTTCTAACAAGCCTCTTACAATACTGATTCACATTTCTAACCTATGTTGCTTTTTTTCTGGAAGCAAAGATTCAAAATATCCAAAAATTTATTTTAAATATAGAACTTATAAGATACAATGCTGAAATTGCTTCAACTCCCCTTTCAATTCCCGCCCCACCACCACACTCCAACCTCAGCATGACCAGAGAACTTCTCAGGTGCTCATTTCAGACTGGACTATCCTACTTTTTTTGTTGGTCAATGGAAAACAGGAAATGCAGAATTCTATGCTTTATAGCCTTGAAGTCATCACATTTTTTGCAGAGGCCAGGTTAATAGTTTGATCTATTTGTTATATTCTTCAAACTCTATTGTTAAATCATGCAAGCATTTTACCCAGTTATTCTAACAAATGGATGAATGTCAAGCAAGATGTTTTAAAAATTAAGTAGTTATTATTATTGTTGTTGTTCAGAAGTAAGCACTATATGATTAGTCCAGAATTCTCAATGAGGATTGGAGACCTGTATTATTATTTACATTGTTCCTACCTTAAAAAGCCAATGATGATGGTTAGAAATCACAATTGTTGCTTCAAACAGATGGAACTGCATTGTTAACAGTTCATCCCTTATGTGATGCTGTCCTCACAAACCAAATGAAAAACTCATTTACTGAAAAAAATCTATCCTCCTTCTCAGCAAAACAGAACTCTCCCATTAAGATGGTTACTTAAAATTATATATATAAATGTCTAGACTACCCTTTAGGATAGCTTTTTTTTATGTTTCAAAGTTTCTTGTCTGATCTGTTGTTTTATGAAAGAGTTAAGTGCTATGAACTAACACCATGTAAATCAATGCAAGTGCTCACATGTACCTACACATGCATATATTTGAAACCATTTCTTAAATTTCAGCTGAATTTGAACAAGATCTATTTCTACTAGGCTCACATAGCCAGGTCTTCTGGTAGAAGATAAAATATTCTGTTTATGCTCTCAACTTGTGAAAAACATGTAACTGAACTCAACTGTAAATATCACATTTAACATAGGCCTTGGGAAAGAAATCTTTCAAAACCCCCAGGATTTATCCAATCTTCCAGTGTGGAACTGGTTGGTAGCACACAAGAAGACATCAGCTGTATTTTAAAATGGAAAAATCAACCAATTATAAACCGTGTCTGGCTGATGAAACTCAGTGAGAGAAAACACCTTCACTGACACAACTGCAACACCAAGGATGAATGTTATTTTTAGCAAGAAAAGCACACCACACATTTAAATTTCAACATCTGTAAATGTGTTGCCAATACTGCTAGATCTATATTCCAACAGCAAACCTGAAACCATCCTTACAGTAGGTATAAATCAAATCTTCATTAAAATGGCATTCACATTCTACTTTCATCCAAACCTCTACATATTAGATATATTTCTGAAATCACAAACTACACCATTTCTAATAAATGTATGTATCTTTAGTATTCAGAAGCCAAACCTGAGCTCTTAACAGCAGTAATAAACATGTAATTTGCATTTTCCAGACATTTTATTAAGCTCAAGATTGTACAAATAGCACCATTATCAAACAGCACTTCACAAAAATAGGAAACCAAACACAAGGCATTCCAAACTGCTAATAGCATCTGCACCACTTCAAAAGAAGTGTTCCACAGTGAGGATCAGAAGCTGCTACCATTGCCCCAAGCAGTAACATCAAGGAAAGGAACTCTGGTAGGGACTCCTTATAAACTCTTTGCCCTCAAGAACCATTATAGGTACCAGGACCTCAAACAAAACATGGTCAGCTCTAATTGAATGTCTGTAAAAATTATACCCAAGCAGTCCAGCATTCAGTGTCAATGCACCAAAAGTCATTTTTGTTGATGCACTAGAACAAGCAGATGAACTGTTCTTAGTCCTTTCAGTGACAACTGCCATGGTCAGCTTGCTCTGCAGCTGCATTAGAAGTTGTTTTAAGCTGTATGTGCTGCCTTTTATTTTCTGCTGGAGAAGAATGGGGTTATAGCAAACAAGAAAGGAAATTGCTATAAAATCACATTGCAAACCTCACAACTCAAATTAATTGTGTTCTAACTGTTCCTACAGTGTGGACACCACACTGAAAGAATTCCGAAACATCCAACTTCTAACAGGACCACCATAAACAAGAGAAGTCGACTTTTATGAAGAAAAAACATTCACAGCTTTCCTCTGCTCTGCCAAGCCTGTCACCACATTGTAGAAGGCTACACACATTGGCTAAGCCTGATTTCCCTTTTGTAAACCCATGCTGAGTTTATCCCATCTCTTTCTTGCGAGGCCACAGCTGGAGCATTCATCCCAGTTTGGGGTTTTTCAGTACAAGAAATACATGGACTACTGCCCAGCACAAACTCACAGAGATTTAAGGAACTGGAGCATCTTTTATATGACGAGAGGCTGAGAGGGCTGGGACTGGTCAGCCTGGAGCAGAGAAGGCTCAGGGGGAATCTTAGGTGGTCAAACACTGGAAGAGGTTTCCCAGATTGACTGTGGAGTCTCCACCCTTGGTGATATTCAACAGCCAACTCGACACAGTCCTGGGCAACCTGCTCTGTCTGATCCTGCTTGGAGCAGGGGATGGGGTTAGATGATCTCCAGAGGCACCTTCCAACCTAAACGACCCTATGTAAAAAAGAATTATAGTGAAGTTGACATCTCCAGTCAACAGAACTGAACTTTCTGGCTCAAGATAACAATCAATAGTAACCTCTTTATAGATAAAAATCAGGTGTGGTTTTGCACAGAAAGTTCAAAGCTCTATAAACAAAAGGTGATCTTTCTCCTATCCGAATACAGTAAAAAGCACCAAGGTAAGAAAATCAAGCTGCTAACTGATACTTCTCTACACACAGAGGATTCATCATATCAAACAAAATTTCCTTCAAAGCAGTAAGGTTTTTAGCAAATGTATTGTCTAAGTTAGAAAATATTTCTTCAACTGTACAGGAAAATAAATTTAGCAGAGAAGCAGAGAGATTTAAAGTTAGAAGGGACCTCAGGAGGTCATCTGGTCCACATCCCCCTGCTCATGCAGGGCCACTTACCATGGCTGGCTGCCCAGGGCCATGTCCAGATGGCTTTTGAGTATCTCCAAAGCTGGAGACTCCACAATCTCTCTGGGCAACCTGTTCCAGTGTTCAGTCACCCTTACAGCCAAAAAGTGTAACCTGATGTTCTGACAGAGCCCCCTGGTTTTCATTTCATGCCTTTTCTCCTGTCACTGGGCACCAATGGAAGTGGCCTCTCTCTGGCCTCTTTGCACCCTCTCCTCAGGCATTCATACACATTGATAAGATCCCCCTCAGCCTTCTTTTCCCCAGACTAAACAGTCCCAGCTCTCCCAGCCTTTCTGTGTAGGAGATGCTCCATCACCTTAGTGGCCCTTTGTTTGAATCTTCAGCACATCCATGCCTCCCTCGTGCTGGGGAACCCAGGAAAGGACACAGCACTGCAGCAGGTGTGCCCTCAGCAGCACTGAATAGAGGGGAAGGGTCATCTCCCCTCAATAATAACTTATGTTATGATATAATCAGGTATTATGTCTCTCTTTAGACTTTAAAACCACTGCCTTCTTCCAAAAAAAAAACAAACCACCCCAAATAAAAAAGCAGACAAAATTTCCCTTATGCTTACTGAATTCATTGGCATATTATGATAAAAATGTAATGCTGTACCTGACAGTGGCAGTTTATCCATTTAAGTGGAAAAAACATAGGAACAGACTTATGGCCTCATGGTCTAACCTTTTCAGCCTACCTTTCCTCTCTCATCTCTTTTTGAAATGTTTTATATTCTAGAAAACACATACACGGAAAATGGTTTCTTTCTTCAGAAAGAAGCAAGACAAGATTATGCCATAATACTTTGCAGGATCAAAAGATATAAGATACGAAATCCACTTACCAAAACTAATTCTTGTAGGCCTGAGAAAAAATAGGACATAATCTGTTCTTAACTCTGCAGCATCCCAAAATTAATTCATTTCCCCCAGTTTAAGAAAATCTACCAAAGGAACAAACAGTCCACAAGTCCTCCATTAAAGAGAACTATTTGCTCTTAATTCCTCATGAGTCAAGTCTATGAGAAAGACTAGGTTGAAGACAAAGTAAATATAATAATCAGCAGCTCTCTTCTAAACTATGTACCCAAGGACAATAAGCCCTTTTTAAATCCAGTAGTCACTGCTTTTCACTTTCCTGACAATCTGGTTTTTGTAGCAAAATTATTTTCATAATTTTAAAAATAAAGCTGATAGAATGAAAAACCATGTGAAAAGTGGACAATAAATAAGGACATGTATATGAAATTAAAATATTCTCTATCCGTATAAGAAGCAAAATCTATCATCTGTGTAAAAAAATTCATAGGTAGTTAATAGGTTATTTCTGAAATGAGAACTATCAGTAGCAGCTCCCATAGCCACAATTCCTTTTCCACACAGATGGAATCAAAAAGACAAACACCAAATTTAAAATTTATTGAGAAAGAGAACTCCTATTGGAAATATGTAATACATATGAGAAGTTGCTCTGCATCTGACCTATTTTTATGCTCTTCCATAAACATTTCATTGGACTACATTAAAGCAGGCCAGAAAGCAACACACTCTCCTCTTCCCGAGTAGCCGTATTATTTCATGCTCTTATGAATTCTGTGAGTCAGCCATTAGACATAATGGGATTAGTGAGAGGACACAAAAAGCTTCACCATCCATGCTCTCAAAAAGAAATGCAGAAATCTTGACTTCACAGAAGCATTAAATTGTCATTATCAGAGCTTTTCAATCAATGCAAAGCAGCTCATACTTTACAACATTTGGCACTGGAGCCTTGAGTACCCAAAATTAGACATTTGCTTTGTGGACTGAAAAAGCCCAGCATAAGCTAAGGTTATCATCTGCAGCTCTGTTTTTGGAAGCATAATTACAACCTTCATGTTGTTATAAAACAGGAAAATAAAAACTGATAATAAGCAGCACAACTCTTTCTGAAGAAAGTGTCCAAGCTATTCACTATATTTTCCATGAATGCTTTGTTTTCAGTTTTTATGACAGGCTAACAGCCACACAATCAGTAACTATTTCAATTAATCTCAAAAACCAGGATCTACAATTACTATAATTTATTAAACATGGCAAAAACCATTACCTGGGCTATTTGCAATATTAAATTGCAATGAATGATGGATGTTTTTCCTTAGATCTCTTCACCATCAAACTATATCCATTTATTACTTAAATAAAGACAGCTCTATTCTGCAGAGACTGATAATGAAAGTAAGCAATACTGTAGAAAGTCAGAGGCAATAATGGAAACAGTGAGACACTGTGTGTTATCACAATTTAAATACTGCATTTGTGTTGCCAACTCTGAAACTCACTGTTTTAACACACATTATAACAATCTACCACTAAGATTGAGAAAGTTGTTGGAAGTCTAAGCAGCTACATACCTCACACCTCGATGATCTTTGCAAATCTGGGGGCAGCATTAATTCATACAGCTTCCAGAGTGCTTAGCTACTTGAGCTGGATCAAAGTTGCAGGAGCTATACCTACTATCTCTAATCCACTTACTGGAAAAACACACCCTTAATGCAAAAATCAACACAAGCAACTGCCTTTAACAGTTCTTTTCCTGCTGGAGCACCAGGTTGAGTCCAACATTCACTTTAGCTATCAGAAAAGATCTAATAACTTTAAAAGTCTAAAAATTTAATGGTAACTTTATTTTAATATGAGCATTTGAAAGGAAACTTTGTCAAATGCTTTTGAAAATCTAACCAGACTGATCTGCTGTGTCTACATGCTTTTTGACATCAAAGAACTCCAAGGGATTAATGAGCCCTTCATTTTATAAAAGTTGCATTGACTCTTCCTCAACATGACACATTTCTCCATGTTTCCTCTAATTTTCCTCTTCAAAACAGTTTCTACCCATTTTCACAGTACAGATGTCAGCCTGTCTGATCTGTAATTTCATCATCTTCCCTGGAAATCTCTTAAAACACTGGTATCACACTAACAACTTTGATAGTCAGCTTCAAGTGAGAGAATACACACAACAATTAGCATTTTTGATACATCAACTCTTGAGGTCTTTCAGAACTTGTAAATTAGTATCTCCTCTTTCTGGTGTATTATTTTCCCAGTCTTTTGCCTTTCCTATGTAATATCTTCTGTCAGCATTTCACTTACAGATGAATTCTGCAATTAGTCTTTCATAAAGAAGCACTTCATGTGAAACCTTGATCTCCACAGGTATATGGATGCAAAAACTAATTAAGTGTTGTGGCTTTGCCTCTTTAGCTGGGGCTTTCTTTTAAACATTGATCAGCAAGTGAACTTAGATAATCTTTGACTGACTTATGTTTCTGCTTTTTCAGAAAAGAGGTTACTGTTATTTTTAAATCTGTGCAGATCATTTTTTCAATTCTTCACTGTCAGTTCTCTTTTATTTCTTATTTAACCATGGCAGGGTTAAATACGGATCCTGTCTACCCCATTTGCACATGACTTCAGGTATTTGGAAGATGCCTTATTTTCATGAGAACCTCCTCCATGCTGTTCTCCCCAAGTATTTTTTGGTAAGTGGTACATATTTACTTCAAACTCCCCAGGCAGTATCTTTAGTGTCTGTGATGTCTGTTCTTTTGACTATTTCTTTTATCTTTTTGTTTTGTTTTATGTAGTTATGCTCTCAAGTATAAAAGCAAGGAATAATAGCTTTTCAACCTTCTGTGCAAAGCATTAAATTCTCTTCTTCATAACCCAGAAAATGCTAAGAGGTAAATTGTAACATGGAAAACTCATGGAGCTTGACTTCAAAGTCATGGGCTCAAGGACAACGTTCTGAACCAGCTGGGCTCAGAACACAGCTATCATGGTCTATGCCAGTCACATACTCCTCAGGAAAGGTATTATATGGATAAATCTGAATTTTCTTCAAGTGCACAATGCAAGTGGTAAGCAGGTGATTAAGCACGTGATTTAAAATCATGTGATATCCAAAGATTGGGTTCTGCTACAGGAGATTGGTGCTACTGAATTCAGCCTCCTCTGACACAACCAGAAACTGAATATTTAGGCCTTTGCACAAGTTGAAGCAACATATTCACTCAGTTTTAGGAGAGAATTACCAGCACTGCATCCAGCATTTTTGGGTTGCCCAGGAGTTTGCAACCTCAAAGGGTAATTCGGGGAACAAAGGCTTCTCAGCTGAATAACCCTGACACATTAGCAGGCTGAGTTGAAATAGAAGTATTGCTCTATTTGTTTCTCAAGATACAAATCTATAATCACAGCATAACTGTAATCCTCCTTACTGTATTTGCACAGTAACCATAACCAAGGACCTACATCAACAACAGGAAACTAATACAGATTTTATGAACTAAATGTATATCAAAACAGATCTGCTAATCACTCTTCCTTAGGCCCTGTGAAAGAGGCAATGGATATACCCTTTCCTTCCTTCAGAATTATGGAGTTCAATCCAACATGCCCAATAAAACTCTGCTCAATTAATCTATATTAATATCAAGATGAGTTTTAAAAGTGAAGAATATTTAAAATTTTGAGCAGTAGCTGAAGTTTGAGAGGATTACTACTATTTTACCAAACCTTGACAATCAGTCCTTTTCAGATAGGCTTTTAATAGCCCTATTAGTATCAATCCAGTCTGTAACTCTACCAGGTATAGTG
The DNA here is from genome assembly GCF_028551555.1 of Melozone crissalis. NCBI lineage: Eukaryota > Metazoa > Chordata > Aves > Passeriformes > Passerellidae > Melozone > Melozone crissalis. The sequence goes on along the minus strand of NW_026535794.1, from coordinate 36,415,612 downwards.
TCAAATTATCTGCTTTCCAGTTCAAGTTCAAAATATAGCCTATCTTATTTAGTTTACGTCATTGCTGAAATTTCCAGCTCTGTAACATGAAGTTAACTTCTGCATGATTGCACCTGCAATCTGCTGTATTGAGTCAGTAGCTGGAAAGAGCCAAAAATAAGGTAACCGGATTTAAGCTTACTACAGCACTGCTTACCCCCAATGATACGGTGTTTTCCAATTTAATAGTGTCACTCTCTTTTAATACCTTTCATTTTCATTATCTCACAACCCCCACCACCAATAAACACAACCTGCTTTCATGCCCTTCCCTAGGGTGTATATACAAAATCTATTCATCTTGTTTGATTTCATTTAAATCAAATACAGACTTATACCACATTCTGTAGACATTCTGATTTACAAAATCACCTCAAAATAAATAAAAAAATTTGAAAACCACTCCAAAAACTGAAAAATATGGAACTAGCAGCATTATCTAATTAGGATTTAATAACATCAAATCCTAATTACTGTAGCAGCACTACTGATTTTTCACACAGGTATAGTTATCTGCCTGGTCTGTGTTAGTTTTTCCCTTAGAAGTAAATGCCTGTTTGCAAAGTTCAGAAAACCCTATCCTCAGCAAATGGGACACTTCATCCTCCACTAAGGGCAAACAGAGAGCCAAGTTCTCAACAGTATCTGGCTTTATTTGTATGCTACTCTAGGATATCTCTGAAGTGCTCTTATACTCATCACTGAATGATGCTGCAGACTGAGGGTGAGATAATTTTTTTTTTCTTTTGCCATAGTATAACTTTTAAGGTTTACTTACTGTTTATCTTAAAGGTTATAAGACATTTTTAAAAACATGCAATGGTGTGGAAGAGGCACTTGCCTTAACTCCAAGCTTCAGTCTGCAGCACTGATCAGTGATGGGTGTGATGACACCAACAGAGTGCATGCTGAAGTATCACATAAAGGAAGCTGAAGTTCATGAACAAGAGGGAAAAATAAAACATTGTTAAACAGTGAAAAGATGGTAGGGTGAAAAATACTCAGGAGCATGGAGAAGTTAAAGAAAAAATACACCTGCAGTTTTTCCCTTTCTCAAAAATTTCTAGATATATGTGGGTTTTATTATCCAGAAATGATACTTCAGTTCCTATAACATGGGTTTTTCAACCCATGACTAGTACTAGCCTTGATCACTTAACAGCTCCTCCATTAAGTGAATGCAGATAATTTAAGAAAGCACTATGTGCTATTTGTTTAAAGATAAAACCCCCAAATATCTACTGACACACTATTTTATTATCATTTACCTCACTGTTTCTTTCAAAAAACCTGTGTTACACTGAAGATACTTTTTCCTTTCCATTGCCCCTGCCGTATTGCACTTATTTGCAATTATTTCAAGGTGGACTGACTGTCCTGCTGTTAAGGTCTTGCATTCTTTCCCACTTGACAGAGCAACAATGAGTTCTTCATGCACTCCCAGTGTAAACAAATTCTGAATAATTAAAATCTTAAATATTATCTTCAATGTTTATTATCATTTTATAGAAAAGGGAGTATTTCTGACACATAAGAATCCCTTCGTTAGCTAAAAAAATCATAAACCTGAAACAATCACACTTTGAGAATGCCATGACGTGCCACATCGAGAGGGCACACAAGGTAGTGACAGCCTATGCATGCATTTATGATATACCAATCCAGGTTTGTTTCATAAACATTGAAATCTATTTTGTTTATCCACATGATTTCATAGAGTACCTGACACCCTGGAAGTACAGAGTTACATCATTCTGACCTGTACTGAGGCCTAAGCCAGCAGAAAGTAAAACAAGTAGGTAATCATTACTTTGTCAGTACATCTGCCCTTTCTCAATTCAGCATGAAGAAATCTCATTATTAAGTGGAGTTTTACACCCACGTATTAATGAATCGTGACAAAAATATTCCAAGTCTAAACTAATGAGGTAAGATTTGTCCTTTTGAGGGCTCATTATATAAACATACACCAAAATCATACACCCCCCCCCTCCAAACCATAAAACTGTCAGACTCTGATCATCTGCCACTACAGCAAATACCCATATATGAACTAAACACCATCACATTTCTTCTTCTCTCTTTGAGGAAAGGATGATACAGATGTCTCCCACTATTTCACCATGTGCTTTCAGAAATAAGAGCACAGGAATATGTCTCCCATGGCTGACTTCCTTTTCCAGCATACCCTACAGATTTTAATTGCCTAAAATCTTTTGTCAAACTGAACAGAGTATTGGCAAAAGCCAAATGCCACAAATTTAAGTGCATCTCATTATCTTAACTTATAACTTATATTTGATTAAAATAACCTTAAATTTACTTATCTTCAATACCATTTAGAGCTAGAAGCACTATCATACTCTTTCTTTGAAATTCAGTACTTAAATTTTAGGGACAAGAAGATGGAAAAATGCTTTTTTTTGCCAGTAAATAAATGTTCTATTACTTTAACATGTATAAGTGAAGTATAGATTTCTCAAGTAAATAAATATTCAAATCATGTATAGAGTATAATATGTGTGGGGGAAAAAACATATGTGAGAGCCAAAGAGCAAAGCAAACTTAGATTGTAAAGATTTCTGGAGTCACAAGTCACCTTTGTCTAAGTGATATTCAAAGAAAAAATGTATTCCAGATTTAGAACTAAGACTTTAAGGACCTAGAATAGCTGAGTCAGTAACAATCAGCACCACCACATCAGAACAAACTGCAGGTAGACATCTCCAGCAAGGAAACAGAACTTCTTTACTTGTTGCAGCTGTAATCCCAACAGCCAAGCTTGTTTACATCCTAATTACAGCGATACCCTGTAAGCCACCACTAAGAGGATATGCGCTATCTTCTTGTAGCTCTGCTATCACTGCAACCAGATTTTGTCATATCTACGGCACCACTGAACTACACAAACTCTGCCTACACTGCTAATTATCAATGAGTGGTTTTTTTCACTGTGGTACAGCGTAATTCTAAAGCTACCTTTTCTTTAGAAAGCAGTTTACAAGCTATATATGAAACAGGGATACTGGTTAATTTTTCTCCATTTTTTTTTCAGGCAAGTGACCCGATGCTGCCAGGTAAAGTTTCTCATTTTAGCACACAAAATTATTGCAAAATCATCATCACATGAAAGAAAACATTAAATAAATGAATAAATAATCAATTACACTCTGCCACATTACTTCAGTGGCAGTAAGGAGGACATTTCAAATCAAACTCTTCTTGATCTTTTTTCCACATTTCCAATTAATGCAAAGCAGATGTAAATCAGTATTTATTGGTGTGTTAGTTATTCCTTCTTTTTTTCCTGCAACATGTTTAATTTCCAGTCTCTAAAGACACAATTTATGTATTTACTGAAACATAATGTCTGAAGTTAATGTTACAGCTGTGTAAAAATGGCTAATCAAATGACATATGTAAGAAAGATAGAGAAAAGGAAAATAAAAGAGCATGTATAAAATTTTACATGCCAAGGTGCTTATAAAACTACAATGCCTAAAAGCAGAGCCTGACATTTTTTGTATTCGATGTTGAGCCAAAGCCAAAATAAACCAAGGTCCCCCAAGTGGAAGATGTAAAGTAGGAAGAGGTTTATAGATACAAAGTAAGTTTCAAACTACTGAAAAACAGGTAAATCAATACATCCTCTTCTTCATGTTAAATCCTCTTGACAATAACCACCTTACCCTTCTGAGGTGTACAAGCACTTGTTTGCATGCAGTATATCAATAATCTCTATGTTTTACTCTGTATGAAAACACTTCAAATTGCTGTACATTCATGGGAATAACTCAAGCACAAGTAATGAAGCATGAAATAGGAAGTCACAGGCTAAAATAGGAAGTCACAGGTTTTAAAACAAGCATGGTACTGTATATTAAATATACATTCAAAAACTCTTTCAAACAGACAATATAAGACAACCACAAAAAACTACTCACCATTTCATATGCTGTTACAATCTTTTTCAAGACCTCTGGAACAATCCCTTGGAGCTCCATAGTTGGGTACTGATCATTGAGATTCACTACTACCAAGGGTGTATTATCAGGCCCAACCAAGTGCATAGACACTGCCAAAATGCACTGCATAAGATTTGCTACAGGAGAGAGGCCACATAATTCTTTGAATGAAACTACTGCATTCTGCAAAAAGGAAAGAAAGAGTTTCCTTTACAGTTAAATATGAAATTTAAAGTCTTGTTATTTCAGGATAAAATATTTCACTGTTATACTTGAGCTACAATGGTTGTGCTACAATTACCACAGCTTTTCCCTGAAGAACTGGCATTTTCAAAACCAACCAGTATTACACATACATTTTACAAAAATGTTAATATTTCAAGGAATGCAGTACATGATACAAAAAAAAAAATCTATTTAGAACAAGCATATCTCCTCTCTATCATGGCTAACATTAACTATGGAAATAAACAGATTCTAAAACATAGTGGTTATATATTTTGAAAAATTTCAATACATTTTTAAAATGCTACCAAGTGAAAAAAATATTGGAGGCTGAATGTCCCAATTAAGCAAAGTGAAGCAGAAGGAGGAATTCAGCACATTTGTAACTTTAAACATACCTGAACTACAGCCCAGACGTGCTGGATCTGCAGGCTCCCATTTGGTGCAATTCACAAACCCAGCACTCCACTATTGAAGTATTCCTATCACATAGCCACAGTTAAGTGAATTTTTAAGGTACCTTAACTTAAATACTGATTCTGTACCTTTCCCTAAGACTTTTTAAGTCATATTTTATATCCAGTATGGTAGAATATAATGCCATAAGTTTAAACTTGAAGAAAGTTTACAGCATTGGAAATACAATGTGACTCCAAGTAGCCACTGATATTCCATGATGGGAATATTGTCAGCACTGTACAGAATTCAGGATTTTTGTACCAATTGGGAACTGCTGATCTATGGAAGGTCTGGAGTTTGTGTTCCTGTAGGAAATAAAAATGAAAATATGGTATATTTAAGTTACAAATGTGCTCAGTGCTCCTTTCTCTCATGTTGCACCCAGGCAGAGTATCTGGTACAAATTTTCACTTTAATCCACACCACTTTCCATCTTGCTGGCATGATAAGACTCTTGTGGACATGTCTTTCTAAGAGACACAATGCCAACCTTAACTCAAACAGGAATCAAATGTGAAATATTTTGCTCTCCCTTTAATCAGACAAAATACCAAAGCAGACTTCCAAGTATGTATGCATAGCATATTCATGCAAAATTCTGTGAACACGAAATTGCACCTACCCAGTCACTTAGAGTGTACTTTTAGTAAATGTCCAGGAAACAGAATTGTCTTTTATCAACTGATGCACACTTCAATGACACAATAATTACACAGCTCAAGAGAGAGACACTGGGAAATCCATTCAAACAGATTTTGCTCAAGATAAGTACATGGCTTTTTGGCTTGAGATAAGCCATTATGAACAACCATTTTACAGAGAGGTTAACAAGGACGCAGGGATTGTATATATTCATTAATGCCAGGAGGACAGGAATAATATGTACCACTACAGTAACTCCTGCCTTTGGACTTCCAATTCTATATCCAGAGACTATTCCTCATACTGTTTAGTAACTTAAACATGTAACATCACATCCAGTTCAATCATCCATTACTTTTATCAGTAATTAATATGTAAGAAGTTATGATACCAGTTTTTGTCATGGTAATATAGGAACAAAAAGAAACAAGAAAGTCTATTCTTATACAGATTTAGAGAAACTATTAAACTTGCTGCTGCACATTTTCTTTTTTTCCTCTTATTCCATCTTATATTAAAAAAATCAAACTAACCAACTTTGCCCTTCATAATCTGGCTTCTGAGGACATATTGGTCATAAAAACCATTACAATTTATAACACAAAATTTCAGTAATACAAAAATTAAATAAATCTCACATTCTCTGGCATAAATTGATACTTATCTTAATTGAGTGGTTTATTTGCTTTTATTAGCTGTAAAAACTTAAGTTACACAGAGTTTAAATGGTGCACATTATATAATCTGTTAGCAAAGTTAAGGAAAATTAATCTTCCCTCATGCTTAAAATATCTTCTTGATAGCAATTTGAGATAATGATAAATTTAGTTGATAGCACATCTTTCAAACTGACAGAATAAAATACATAAAATACCTTTTAATATTTCATGTTCAAAGAAATCCCACTGTAGAGTCTGTTTTCAATTATATCTTTATACTGTGCATACTGCAGCATGCACATGCAAGAGTTTAATGTAGCTACACAAAATTCTATGTTTTCACTGCTTCCTCAACTCAGTTTTTCCTTGAAAAGTATCTTAAAATACAGTACTCTTCGTTCTACAGAATTCTAATCTTCAATAGGCTAACTACAGGTAAAGTTCATTTTACATGCAGCCTGTAATTTGAAACATTTATGAGTCAAAGTATCATCCCTGTATTTTTTAAATTATCTTTTAAAAGATCAAATTTATATACCAAATGGAATGGGAGAGCTGCATAATGATGTACTAATTTCTTCTTTCATATAAAATTAGCTTTAAAATTATATTACTATTATTTTTAATATAAGATTATTCATTAAGGAAATTTATATACACTGATGTGCCTTTGAAATCCAGAATCAAGTCTCAGACATTTCCTTTAATCTCTTTTCCTTCATCACTGTATAAGACCAAGAGGATTTGATAGGTCAGTCCATTTGAAATGATGATTCTTAATTTTGTTGATCGATACTAGTATTCCATCAGAAGTTAAAAAATAAAGTTTTATTAAATTAAATGTAACTTTAAAACTCAATTTTAATACATTTCTAAAATGGGCTATGTACCTGGAATCTCCAAGTGACACATGTTTTTAAGTGATATCTCTTGGCTTCCACAAAACAAAGCACCTCAGACTGCACTTTTTCTCTAAATTCAATTTGTTTACTAATATGACATCTAAAGTAGGACAACTTCTTCTAGAAGATGCCTTCTAACACCTCAGTGCTAATGCCATGTATTTCTAACATAACTAGGAAGAATCATGGAAAGCAAATGGATCTTTCTTGAAAGTACTGCCTTCTATTTGGGACTAAAGGAAAAACATAACTTAGGTGAAACTATGCTAAACATTCTTAGACATACAAATAACATCTCTGATAAGCATTAAAGTTTCCCTTTTCTACCTTTTGTATATTCTTCCCACATTTCTACTTATTTTTTTTTAAACTAAACTATTGCCATACTTTCTTTTAATGTATTTCTAATATTCCTTCAACCATATAGGATGAGGGTTGAGTTCTGGAGTCATATTTCCACTTCACATTCACAAAAATACACATGTGCATTCAAAGTTGCATCAGCAGAGAGTTCACCTTAAATGCTCCTCTGACATGATCCACTCTTAGAGCTGTTCAGAATTAGACTCAAATAGTTCAACATACAAGACACTTTAAAAAGCAGGTATTCCATATGCATCATAATACAAAGGTACACACACGAACCAATAAATTATTATAAAACTGTACCTGCATATTTTCTCTCAAATCCGTAGCATCCCGAATAGGTTGGAGGGCATTCTTGAATACTTCATCTATTGTTTTAATCCATAATGTTCTCATAGAAGCATATTCCCTTGATTTCTTGCCCTTCCTCACAGAGAGGCCCCTCTTATGAGGTTTCCCACCACCCCTTCGATTAGTAATGGCCACATGCACAAACAAGGAAGCATGAGCTAAACTTTCACCAGTCAACGACTGCAGAGGAACGTGCCGATAACCAGTCTGGAGACACTCAAAGGGAATAGTGTACTGCCCAATAAACTCGTCCCCAATGTAATCATCATCCAGCACTACAAAACGCACCATAGCTAGCTCTGGTAAATTTATTTGAAATTCAAAGCTTTCATCAAAAATTGGATTATCCCCGTTCTGATGCATAGTTTTCGTCCTTTGCTCAGCACAGTCAGCAGGGATTCCATGTATTTCAACATAGACATAAGGATCCACAACATCACCTTTGGCACCTGATCCTTTGGGTTTAGGGAAGTTTTGCCCACTAATGATTTTAATATGAAGCAGCTGAGGTGAAACTCCAGGCACGGTGTCTTTTGTATTGGCGCTAAAGAAGGAAACTTCTTCTCTCATGATAGCAGGACGAAGGACGTAGCCACAGTTTCCATTCTGTCGAAACCAACCAATGTTCAGGTCCATCATTAGGCCAGGGGTTTGAAAGTTCATTGCTACTATCTGACAACCACATTTCCAAAAGTCCTGGGGATTCATATTACTAGAGTCAATCCTCATCGGACTGGGGAAAACCCTTGCGAGAAAACGTTTGTTATAATTTACAAAGTCTCCTGGGTTTTCGTTGGCATACTTGCTAGCAAGCACTTCATTAAAAGAGCACACTTCCCAGTACTTCTGGAGCTGAAACGAAACTTGAAACTCTTTGAACTGAACTGATTTACATATGCTTACCAGCTCAGAGAGATCTTTGCAGAGCTGGAATCGTTTCCCTGTCATTGAGTTTTGCTGTTCTACTCCCTCTTTTGCCACTCTCTGTGACATTTCTGCTCCTTCATCTTCATCCGTAACATCTCCCTCTAGTCCAGAACAATTAGCAGACAGCTTCTTTGCTTTAATCAGTATTTTCCCTTTAAGTGATTCTGGTGATGGTAGATAAGACTCTTCAATGTTTGGAGACTGCGTATGCAGCTTGTCCCCCAAAATTTTCTTCATGTGCTGTACCATCACTTTCTGCTGCTTAATAGAACAATGATTTTCTAAACACAAAATAAGAGGGTACTCTGAAGCAAAAAAGGCATACTTGTTAATAATGTCAATGACACTACGGAAGACAATTTGTGATGTCATTGTATGCCCTGTGTAAATCACGGGCTCATTATCTGGACCGTCCCATACGTCCAGCTCAACACTTCGACAACCCATTTTCAGAGCACGAATGTAACCCGTGATGTCAGAAGGCCCTCGAAACTGATCCTCTATCAAGTATGTATTATGAGATGAATTTATAAAATAATGAGATAAAGGTTGTTTCATATCTTGACAAACTTTTTTATGCTCTGGATCAAATATGTGGCAGTCTGGTGAAGTAAGGTAATTCGTAAACCCATCTATAGAAAGACAACCCTTTTCCTGCCCCTCTTTGGCTGGCTCGTATTTCTGAATAATTTCAAGGCTTATTTCTTCTGTGACCTGTGCCATACCCTGCTCTGCTTCCAAAAACATCATGAGGTCCTTGGTATCTAGAAATTCTTTATTGCTTGAAAACTGAACTAACAGGAAATAGATTTCAGGTCTGGTACAAAGCTCATGAAAAACTTCAATAAATTCTTCTTTTGTTACTTCAGTACCAGCTTTTTCCCTGGATCTATGTAACTCTTTGAATTTTAATTCAATTTTATTAGTTTTTAAACCAGGGTTTAAGTCTTTTATAAATTGTACAGCATTACATAGGGGTATATGTCCCAAATTATCTACATCTGATTCACTGAACATTTGTGAAAGCCACGAAGTCCGCATATTATCTTGACTAGTTCCTAACATATCTAGAGTATGTTTTCCATAAGAAATCAGGTATCTTAAGCCAGTAACCCAAATATTTGCAACGTCCGCTGAGTTAGCAACCAGATCTAGTGACTCGTAATTTTCTCCATATATAATTGAAAACGCACAATCTTCCGATATCTGGTCGTATATTCCATTGCTGCGAAAGATATCCGTATTTTTTCCTGTTCTCACTTCTTTGATTGACTTGATATCAATCTTTGCTTTCTCAGAATCCTTTTTGGAAGGCTCCCAGCGCAGAGACTGCATGTCAGCATCCAGGAGGAAGTAGCGGTGGTACACCCTGGAGTTGGACCGGACCTTCTTGAGCTCGGAGCCTTCCACCATGGCGTTGATGCAGTCGCTGGCGCTGCTGATCTTCTTCTCCGTGGGCATGCTGCTGAACGACACCGTCTTCTTCCTTTCTCGCTTCTGCTTCGTACCATCCTGGTAAACAAGGGGGTGGGGGGGAGAAAAAAAAATCATGTGTCAGTGTGATTTTGCTCAACATTGAAATAGGCTTCAACTTAAAGCTGAAAGTTCATCAAGCAGTTCAATAAAGTCTGTGCGATGAGCAGTAAGATGGAAATTCTTACTGGCACCATCACAGAATACTAATAATGCCTTAATAGTTGCTCTTGCTTCTATAAGTAATCTTCCAGGGTTAATTTTTAGTACTTTTGATGGACACAAAATTAAAAAAAAAGAGTTTTGAATGCTAATGAAATAATAATGCTGTATTATTGCATACATTTATGTGCATTTTATTTTATGAGTTGTACCCTACTTAGAGAGAGAATAGGTTCTAAAGTCAAGGCAGCAGGAAGCAAGCTTTTCTCTGAGTCCTTATGCAGTCCTATAGATACTTGCCAAACTTGTCAGTACAGAATCTAATGCTTTAATACCATGCTGACAAGGTCCTTGGACCACAGAAACATTAATACACAATCAACTACATAAAATCCATAGGACACAGTCCTATTTACATAAAATCTATAGGACATGGCCCTAATCTAAGCATACAAGACTTAGGAAGCACTTCTTCATGGAAAGCTCCCTTCACCAGAGCACCCACCCATGTTCCTCCCCCAGACTGCCCACAGCATTTACACATCCCTTCCCTTAGCAGGAAAATACCCACAACAGTCTAAAGAAGCTGCATTGAAACACAAGGAACCCGCCTGGAGCAGATGCAGATGCAGCTCTGCAGTTTCTGAGCTTCAGAAAATACAGCAGTGACTCAGAGGGGAACTTCTGAGACAGTTTAATTTAACTACTTCCAAAGAACCTTCATGTCATTAGAAAGAACTTGAATAGATGACCTGGTCAGGAAGGGAAGCAAAAGTGATTCACCATTGCTCTTAAAGCAATTAGATAACCCAGAGATCCTACTTTACTAGAGAAAGCTTGGGCATACAAGGATATATAAACATAAAAAAAGGGGGGAAAGGTAATTTAACTACCTTTATTGTACCTATTTGTATTAATTAAAGCAAGTGCAAATAAGTCAGCAACACATGACTTAAGTACAATCAATTCATAAGAACTGAATTTTAGAAACGTGTGTGCTTTCATTATCTGCATTTTCTGAGACTGAAAAATGCTAGGATTTTTCTTTTGAAAGCAACGTGTCTTGAGGAGCTAACTTTTAGTCTGAAACAACACTTGCACTAAAATATTTTTATGTTAGATACCCTAATTAGAAGTGTTCTTCTTATAAACTAGCACAGTGCAAAAAATTACTTTTCCAGCTTTACAAAAAAAAAAAATTGTATTCCCTGAAACAGTTTTCCATTTGAAGTATGTTCCAGTGCAAATCAGCATTGCTTAAATGGCAGAAAGGAAAGTGAAAGAAAACTTTTAACGATTGCTATGCTGAACAGATGTTCAAATAAAAACCATCCATTACAAAATACATTTCCAGCTCAGTACACATGTGCTGTATGTTGAATTTCATTCAATTAAAAATACAGAGTCCTGGTTTTGTAATTTAATTTATAAGCATCTGAAAAGTCTTTCACTGAAAACAATGATTAGTAAAGTGAGCAGCCTTAATATTTGATGTTCTGTGTTTGAGAAAATTAATCAACCATACTATTCTTGCACCTTTAATGACAGCAGAATTTGCTTTGTTCAAGTTCTCAAGAGACCAGTAAAAGTGAATAGCCCTGCAGAGGACTGCTTTATTTCCAACTGCAGATCAGACACCTGCAATGGATACTGCACAGGGTTGACTCTCAGAATCTCATTACATGTAGTTGAGGCATAAGGACTGTTTCCAAACAAATGTAAATTTCCTTAACTTAAAAAATAAAATAAATAAAAGAAATCAAATGTGATTTTTGTTTACAGAGATTTTTGTTCTATTTTAATCCTAGCTTGTTTGTCTACCTATTTATTTCTCCTAAACTGAAAAAGTGGCAAAGGACAGTCCCACATAAGTGAGCAATGACATTCCTGCCTGATACTTCAGGGCTTGGAATTAAGCATTTTGAAACTCCTTATTGCTCCAGATTCCTCAGTCACAGACCTGGGAGAGGAATACTGTTGATTGAGAGACAGCTGACACCAGAACCATCAAGGCCTGGCAAGTATTACCTTACCTGACCATGATCAGAGGAAAGGTCTACATCTTTCTCTATGATCAGACTGTATCTGATCCAAGTCATTGAACCACAAAGGAAAAAAAAAATATTTCCTATTTCTTGATGCCATCTGATGTAAAGGAGCCCATCTCCAGGCAGTTCAATTGCCAGTTCTGGTTACTGAAAGCTTGAATTGGAGTTCATGCATGTGGATCAGAGGAGCAATTCAATATATCACCTGCAAAATTATTTTGCCTCCCTGCCAGATGAATTAGCAGCCAGTTCAGCAGTACTCTTCATTTTTGTAAGGTAAAGGAGTCTAGCCACTCAGATTATTTATATAAAGCCAGCACCACAGTGTGAATTGCTGTGAAAACATTCTGAGCTCCAGAACACCTTTCCTAAGTTTTTGCTTCTCCAGAAATCAATAATTCTGAACTACCAAACTGCCTGTGCAAGTCCCCATCCTGACAGGCATGGAAGTCATGATCAATCTCTGTGTGATCAGAGAAACTTCAAGGATATTTTATCAAAGACACTGTTGAAAAGAATTCACGTGTCTGAATTACCCATCTGTCTGAAAAGACACAGAAAATGAACTCTCACTCCACAAGCTGAGCATGCGATTGCACAGAGCATGCACAAACTGTGTGAAACTCATTTGTGCGCCTTGGCAATATAGCCTGGCCGGGAGGAGACAGATTTATTCTGCTCTAAGATGTGGAGGATTTCACCCCAAAAGTGAGGTGGCATTCATGAACTGGGTCAGGTGTCTCACGGCCTTAGGTCTGCCTTGAATCAAAAAGAATGGCACATCAGAAAACTCCATCTGAACAAACACAGGAGTGATTTCTTGGCATTCATAAGACTTACAGGGTTCTTGCTGTTCAACGTGCTGGAAGTGACACTGACTCCACAGTGCAGATGCATAATTCAGTCCAAGGCAGCAGCTACATTTTTTGTGCTGAAGCAACTTTGTCTTTCTAGGATCTCTCACACAATGAAGAACCATGTCTATCTACAGTTTATAGCATGTCCTGTCATCATTACAGGATTTCCCCTAAAGACTGTCTGTGTTACATATGACTTAATCACTGAAACCAGAACAACCACCTCACCAACACATCTCCTAATACTATTCATGCCCCAGCCAAGGTCACCTGCAAGATGTTTTGAGGAATAGAGGAGACCACAGATAAAACTGTTTTGAAACATTGCTCATAACCACTACAAGCAACTACACAAAGAATTTAGTTTATCCAGAAGTTCCTAGCAACAGAAAGCAAAGCATCTAGCAGTTTAAAAAACAGAAATAATCCCAGCTGTCACCTGTGGCACTCAAGAGACAGAGACAGCTGGAGAAAATGGATTAAAAGCACAAGGAGGGAAGAACATATCCATGATAACTTTTTTTTATTCCTCTCAAGGTACCAACAAAGAATTAGTTGTGTGACTAAGACAGCACTTGCTACAAAATAGAATTCTGGAGACAACAGAGAATCTTGAATCAGACATTGAGAGAGATTGAGACATTCACATCATTCCTGAACTGCAGTGCTTTTAATTTATGCAACTTTATGATAAAATTACTTAAAAGGCTGCTCCAATAACTACTGGTACTGATAGGGCAGAGTTCAAACAGAGATTTGATAACGTAACAGATCGGGATGATAGAGGAAATGATGAGTAGTGCATGGTTTGTAAATATCTCCCAGAGGAAAGGAAGCAGAGAGAGAACTTTATGACCTGTAAATGCCCAAATGAGTCATGCCCCAGAAGCGGTACTTCAAAAATATATAAACACCAAGTTGCCAAGATGTTTAGGTACCACTTGGTCCAGTGGAATTAAGAACACCACCCAAGGCAGGGGCTTGCCAACCCCCTCAAAGTGGCAAGTGTGGGGCTGCAACACAATGCAGAACACTCCTTCCACCTGCCAATGCAGAACAATCCTCACACTGGCACATGCAAACTCTGGAGATGGGTGCCTGTGATCCTGCCTCTCTCCACGACTAAAGACACCTGCTCTTTTCAGAACAGAGCACTTCAAACAGACGAGACAATAACAAGAGGAAGTGACACAATGACAGATTTTCAGAGCACTCCTCTGGGAAGTGAAAGTCCCTGATGTCACAAAACAAGCATTTCACTTGGTAACCCTGAGTGCAAAATTTAGTCCACGTAGCAAGGACCTGAACACTGATTTCTTCCTCTCAATGCACACCTCCCCGGGTGGCAGGTCCTGCTGCTACTTGTTTATGCTCTAACCATAAAGAATTTCCATTCCTTTTTATATACCAGAGGTTCACCAAAGCATGGAAGGCAGCTCCATGCTCGTCTTGAGAACACATGGATGAGCACTCCAAGATGCCCAGGCAGAGGGGACAGAGCCCAGCCCCTCCACGAGCAGCTGAGTGCTCTGCCAGCCAAGAGATTAGGTAAGAAACAAGAACACAAAACAAGAGCACAAAACACATCCCCTGAAGTGCAGCACTTCACTGCAGGACTTTGGATTGCCAAGGGCTGAGCTCTGACAACCTCTGAGAAAACTCACACACCTTGAAGCAATGATGGTACAGTCTGTAGAAGCCACAGCCCCGAGAATGCCTACTTAGTTCATCCCAAGCAGGCTTACAAACAAGATCAATGTGAACCATTCAGCCTAGAAAGGTCTGCACAGAGGTGTAGTAATAAGGCTGCAATCATGTACAGCATCTCAAGAGCTTTTTTTTTTTTTTTTTTTTTTGCATACAAGTTCTGAATTGAGTGGCATGGTTGTGTGTGAACTTGAAGACCAATGGTGTGCCAAAACTCTGAGCAATTACAGGTGAGTAGGTGAGAAGAAAGGCCAGACTTAAGTTTGGTAATTTTAATTTTTATCAAATTACACCATTATTTTATATAATACAGCATGAAAGCTATTTTAGATGCAATTGAATGTACATCTGTAGCCAACAGTTTCAGTAAAACTCAATTCTTTATGATGAGAACAGGCAGCCTGATAATCTACATAATGAACACAGAGTGCACTACTCTTCTGACACTATGCAACTCATTGATGACTTTTTTTTGTAGTAGATGTGATACTTCTGTAGCCAATTTGAGTACAAAACCTGCCTGTTTGCATCAAATGCAATTCAGCAGTAATTGAGAAATCACCTTGCTTGAAGACATAATGTATAACAAGCCCATTTCAGGAAGTGGTAAGTTAAAAAAGCCACAACTGATGCTTTGTTTATTTAATTAAGATTGTTAAACATTTTTCTTCAAAACAAAAACCTTGAAATTTATAGATTTTCTTGATACTTAAGGAAGCATGTCTATACATAACTAAGTCTACTCAAGAAAAAAAACCCACATCTTTAAGTTCGTACTTTAAAATATTAATTTTTAATGCATTTTGTTAAAAGTATTAAAATATCAGTAACTTGTTCTTTTCCAGGTTTTCCACCTGTGTTTTTAGAGATATAAATGCTACTGTACATGAGCAAATGAGCTACAAAAGCAATGTCAATATCATATCATCTTTATAAATATTTTTAGCACAAAAATTTTTAGGGTTTTCTTTGGAAAAAAACACCTGTAACTGAAACAGCAATGATGAACAGGACCACTTGTTTTTGGCAACAAATACAAAAAAATAAATCATATTATGTATAGTTTAACTATGCACAGCTGCCAACTCATTCTGCAACATAGAATGCAGCATTATAAAAGAAGCCAAGCAAGTTTTTATGTAAAAGAGGCAGTAAGAAAAAAGGAAGGAAAATATCAGGTAACCAAACTTAGCACTGATTTCAAAAGTTACATGCAGTTAAAGGCAGAGTGGGAATCTTCTTTGGAAGAGTGTGGGGGAAAAGGGAGAAAAGAGCAGGGAGGAGGAAGGAGGGAGGTGGTGGTGCAGAAAAGGCACTTCACCATCCCCGTCCTCGATGCCCCCTCTCTCAGCCTAATTCTCCTGGAATCAACAACTCAGCAGAAGAATCTGCTGACAGCCACCACTCAGCCCCTCTCTTCCAGCCAAGCATCCTCTCTTCCTTTCCATTTGCCATTACCAGGAGATTCTCACTAACCCAGTGACCCGGATTCAGCAAAAGGCACGTCCCTTTTAATGCTGTTCCACGGCTGCCCAAAGCTTCCAGAGCATGTGGAAACCAGAACAAGAAAAAACTCTCCAAGCAATCAGCAGCTCAGCTGACAGGATCCCAAACACTTCAGAAATGGCACCTGTTAAACCAGCCTGTGTCCAACAGACTCAGCAGCCACCGTCTGACTGCACACAGCTCCCAGCAGTTGTGTGTAAAACAAAGCACAGTCCTCAAATGAAACAACAGCTAGCTAAGGAGAGACAAAACATCAGCTATTGGGAAAACACAAGTCCTCCCACTTGTTGTGAATCACTGTGTTTGTGCTCAGCATTTAAATATTTCCCCAAAAGCCAGTACTCATGGCATATCTGTTGTTTGCAGAGATCTTTGAAGAGGAACACATTTATCTTATGTGTGCTGGATTGACCCCGGCCAGACCCAGTTACACCATGTTATAAATAACAATGAGGAACAAAATTATGATTAATTGAATAAGTAACGATTCTGGGCTGATTTTGTTGTTGTTTTTTTGTTTGGTTGGGAGGTTTTTTGTTTGGTTGTTTTTTAGGGGTTTTTTTGGGAATTTTTTTTGTTTGGTTTGGTTTTGGGTTTGTGGTTTTTTAATCACGAATTCCGTGATTAAAGGAATATGGACACAGGTGCTCAATATTCAAACAAAAATGACCTATATTATTTCAGATGAGCAAACTGCATGGTTCATGATAGAGTTAAACCAATTCTCTCTTCAGCCCCTCTTCCAAACATTAATTTTCTGTCCTGTCTCTTCCTCCTCCTGCCCCACTTGCATTCTCCCTTCTCCCCAGTTCAGCTCCTCAGGCACTCATTAGCAGCTGTCTAACACACAGTAAGTTAATTTACCTCACTACCTCAGGAAACAAAAAATCTATTTTCTTCCAAATTAGTTATCTGCAATTTTAGTGAGCTGAAACGATTGTCCATGTGACCAACTAAGTATCAGAGCTGGTTCAAATTAACCATTAGAAGCAAGGAACCGATTAAAAATGGGGAGAAAGAACAGAATTTCTTTAACAGAAATTAATTCAATTAAAATCAATGTACCTGAAACTCTTCCATTGAAATCTGATCCTACATGAACTGACAGAAGAGTTTTATGTCATTAGGTTCTGTGGTGAACTCAATAACCTTAAAGGCCTTTTCCAACATAATTCTATTAGGGAAAACAAAATCTCTCATCTTGGTCCACCTCACAGAGTACAGCCACAATTTCACAAATACATAAAATATAAAGGCAAGCTATAAGAAAGAACTCACAACATCATAAAATAACAGAATTGAGGTTCTCAGGTACTTGGGCTCATTTTGTTCTGCCTCATTTCAAGAAAGCAGGACTCCAGAAAATTTATGATTCAATGACATGAGAGAGATCACTTTCACACTATCTGTTAGAAAGAGCAGAGAGAAACAGTAGCCTGTGCTGGCCTTGTTGCTGTTATAGCAGCAATTTAACTCAAAAGACTGCGACAAGCCAGGAAATAACAGGATATGGTTTTGCAAATAGAGTCTAGACCAAAGGCTTTCTCTGCAAAACTTCCTACTGAAGAGCTTATTTAGTCATTTGATCAGCTTACCAAGAATAAAGAAACCATCTTTTAATACGTTTTTTATGTTGCTGTCTCAAGTATCCTCAGGTTTTTCATTATTCAAGTGCTCTCACAGGATGTCACAGGGGAGCTTTCCCTGTGCTCCCTGGCACAGATACAGATTCACAGAATATTCTGTGTTGGAAGGGACACACAAAGATCATCAAGTCCAAGGCAGACACTTCTTCCACAAATATTCCAAAGAGATCCACAGACATGATGCTGTTGCTCCCTTTTCACTCAGCTCTAACATAAATCCACTCCATATTCTTTTGAAGAGAAACAAAACAATCTGATATTGCCTACTCTGCTGAAAATAAAGGACTTGGAGCTACTTTTACTATGTTTGACTTTGACCTAAACTTTAAAAAGTCTGTGGTAGTTAAGACTTCCCCATTCAGCAGTTCCATGATGCCATTTATGTTTGCATTCTAGCAGCAATTACTAGGATACACCATTCTAGGATTCTGTCATTTTATAACATAATTTTATAATTTAATTATATTGTACTATGTATGATATTATAATTCTATAATACATTGTTATATTATGCAAATAATATTATATCTGAACATTAAAACACAGTAGCAAAATCAAACTTCAAACACCATTGAGGCATTCTTTCTTGTATGAGCTCATCTGCATATTTATGAAATTAAAATGAAGGGTCATTTGGTTTCAGGGGTTAATTTCCAATACAGATTAGTAGGGGAAACGGGGAAAAAAGTCTGATCTGAAAAGAAAATAAATAAGAAGCATTTAAGGAAACTCTCCAGACTGCTGTGAGCTCTGAGAGAGCCAGAGGCTGAGTTATGCTTGGCATGAGTGTCTCAGCTCTCAGTGTTACTGAGTCGGTAACTGGTTACAGTTCAGCCTTCTGGGGAGCATTTCCAGCAGAGCAAAAGAGGTATCTCATTTTCACAAACTTGATAAAACAAAACATGCATGCTTCAGATCCAAACAACCAACATCTTAACCAAATCCACATAAACTGCAATAATTATTTATGAAAAACAGCAGTTACTAAGTCCTGAGTCTTACACTGAGGAAACTGCACTGACAAAAAGCTGTTAAAAAAATGTGTGATGGCATGAGGAGTTTTAACCCTAGGTAAGTAAGTGAAGAGTTTTTAGATTGCTAATTTCTCACATACTAAGAAATCATACCTAATCTATGAAAAACAGGTCATTTTAACTACTGCAGAGAAACTTTGGATTATTATAACCATTTATTTTTTCTGCCATCAATTATCAGAAAAATGATAGAAGGTACAGATGCTTTTAACTTGAATAATAACTGAAGATGTCAAAGCTGATGCTGCTCGTAAAGGTACTGAAGGATTTGAAATTGGCTCAACAAAAAGGTTCAACAGGTTTTAGCACAGCTCAGGAGGGAAGAAGGCTCTGAGTTTTCAGAGTTATCCCTAAAACCAGCAAGATGCTCTTTCTGCACACATGCACACCTATTTAAACTCTGAGCATTTTCATTTTCCGGTCTTCAATAACATTTTAAGTACCCAAGCATTATAGCTAAGATACACTTTCAGAGGGATTCTAATCAAGACATATCTACAAGATTTAATATGCAGCAGTCTGAAGCTGAGTATCAGATTGCCTTCAAGAATTCGTAGCTGCATGTTAGTTCCACTGGTAGAAAGCATGGCTTTTTTTCCTTTTTTTTTCAGTCATAAACAGCAATTTGATAGAACTGGCAAAATACCTAGCACAGCTGTCAGCCTATAAAGCAAAAGTACAGCATGTGGGTGACTCTGAAATATAACAGAGTAACTGTGTTTAAGATTTCTGTAATTTCAGATGCAGGCTCTGCAGAAAGCTGCTTCACCTCTCCCTCTGCTGCTGCCCTTCAGTGTTATAGGGGAAGAGAAGCCAACAGCATCACCAAACTGCCTCAAAACTCCCAACCCTTTTCCACTCTTGAGAAAGCCTTCTCAGCAGCTTTTCCACATCTTCCCACAGACAAAAATGTTGGCTTTGGTTTACTTGTTTTTTAACCAACTTTCCTGCATAGCAGGCTGAGACTCTCTCCTACCTGACTCAAAACAAACCGGGACAAAACCATCTGAGAAAAACAAGCTTGTAGAGTGTGCATCTTAGGATGCCACTATAGGAATGTACTCCATGAAATTACATACATTTAAATACTAATATGGAAAACAATGCCTTACTCCATGCAGACAAGGTTCTTATTTTCAATGTTGCATATGCAGCCAACAAATTAAAATAATTGTGTTTGTTATGATTGACAAATGTAGTCAGAAAGCAGAAAAGTACCACATCTCTCTACTGCAAGAGGAAGTCTACGTGATATTCCCTTAACTGTCAGCATCTGCTGCTCACAAAAAATATGCAGCAGATTGACCACAAATGTGTTATCTGATTTACAGGAATGGCTTTTTCACACATCCTTACAGGTCAATGTTATGACTAAATCATGCACTTTTACTTTCCCTGATGCAGCAAAATGTTCACTTCCACCTGTGCTGTCAATTTGTGTATTTTGTCCAAATTTCAATCCAAATGTCATCTGTTCTCTTGGAAAGTTCTGGTGTTTTTGTGTCCTTTCCTGTTACTGAGTGTTTTCCAGGGAACACAGAATTAAAACTATCCTGTGTCCTTTCCTGAGTGTTTTCCAGGGAACACAGAATTAAAACTATCACATATATGCTATTTATTCCAAGTCAGACATTCAGGCTACAGAGTAATAAAGTGTAATATTTTTTTCATTCTAAAAACTATCATTACCACTGCCCTGCAGCTTTCAATTCATCAACTGATTTTCTTCACTCTAGTGATTGATGAATGGTGTCTAAAGATTTGCTTCTGGACTAATTTTAATTGGTCTAGCAAATTTCACAAGATAACTTTAAAGAAAGAAATGGAACTTCACAGACTGAGTTGTTCTCCTTGTGTGGTTTGAGATAAGTTCCTTTTTGTCAGTTAAGAGAGTGACTACTACCAATATTAACTCTTCACTGCTACAAAGAGTTCATGCAAACAACTCAGTATTAAATTAAATACAAAATTGGAACTTTTAGAAACTTACAGCTTGCTAAACAAATATTATCTTGCAAATTCTTGAGTTGCTACTTCTGCCTTATTACTTCGGTGGCAGTGGTAATTAAACAGTGATAACTAGCTGTTAATTTTTAAGGACAATTCTTATGATATAGATCCAAAATACTTACTAGGTTATCACATGGGCAGACAAGACATGAATACCCAAGTACCTTTGCTAACCACATAAGGCTGTTTCTAACTTATTTTCCTTGTTGATTTTCAGATGTATGTAATTTAGAGTTGTCCAAAAATTACAGGAAATTCTCATGCTGAATGCTACATCCATGCCCTTCTCCCCCCTTAACTCACTTTAATTATTCATAGCAGTTACAGGCACTTAAGAAAGAACAGTGAACTATAAATATTTAATCTGAGATGCCTGTAACAGAAAGACATGAGAGAGACTACAAAAATCAAATAAAGTATTTGTTTATCCTAAGCAAAATAAAAAGCAAGGCAAGCGATCTTTATATAAATGTTCGTAGCTTTGACAAACCAAACCTAATAAGACATCAGCATGCTTTACCAAATAATTACAACTAAACAAATAAAAACTGGCAGGTATACCAGTTTCTTCAGACTTTTAGTATTTTATAGAGATCTATTTTGATTGCAAGCTACAAGTTTCTTGTGAGGAATGCTGAAGAAGTATCACTACAGGACATTACAGTTCCAAGTTATTAAAGGATGCAAGAGTCAAGAGCAAATACACTGAAGACAAATTTTAAATACTCATCTACAACAGTGGCATCTTAGCAAGTAGCTGCTGAGAAATTCTCAATATAAATTAGAATTATAGCAGTTGGGGTGGTAAAGAAGTATGAAAGAACTCTAAAATATTGTCAAATACAGTTTATAACCCTTCTAGTTGTGGAGGAAGGCTAAGGAAACAGTGTGCACTCAAACTTCAGTATAATACGGCAGGCAAAAAAATTCCAACTTTTAATTTTCAGAACTCACTGTACTCAATATTTGGTACAGACAATAATGAAAATATGTTAATACTATAACTGTCTTCTGTGGAGGAAAAAAAATTACTAGGAAAACAAGACTCCTTTTTTAAACCACTAAGTCATACAAGGGAAATATCATTAATCTTTCATTACTATGTTCACATACCATATCTCAGTACCCTGTTTGCAGCTTTCTAAATTTCTTACGCATGACAAATACTCAAAAAGTCGCAGTGTAGAGCACAAAAAATTGACTCCCATGATATCCAAAACTAAAACCAATCACAGAAGCAAAACAATGTTCTCATCTGTTTTCTTCAAATTGAATTACTTTCTGCTCACTCTGAAACCAAAGGCCTCCATTGATTCTGCTGACAGCTACCCCTCTCCTCTGAAAGCAGCCCAGGGTCCCACCATGAAGGCTCCTCTGCCTAAACCAACAGGAAAAAATGTGCATGCCTGGGGTGGGCAAGAAAAGGCTGAAGAAGGAAAGTTTAGATAATCCTTAGAAACTAATTTTCCTTATCTCAATATTATAGCCACCCACCATGAAAACTCACAGTTATTAAATGATTTCATGGGGAGAAGTTTTATTCTTGTTCAATGCAAGAGAAAGAGAGAAACTAGAACTGGTCCCTTACAGTCAACACCCTCACTCTCCCAGCTTCCCACTTCCAACTTCTCTTTTGTTATAACTACTGGTTAAACAACACTTCCAAACATATTATTTTAATAGTTCATATTTTCTTGTTTTAAAATTATTTGAACACTCATCTTCAACATAGAAACCCTTGTAAAAAAACCATTTTCTTTTCCTAAAACTGTTACTCAGAACTGAAAAGTATCACAGGAGCCACTTGTGTACCTAAAAGTATGCTGATAGTTTAATCAAGATGTGGTGGAGAGTATATTTAGATTGTACTTGAAAGTTTGCCTGTACAGTGGACACCAGTGTAGCAGAAAAAGTACTAGAATGGACACAGTTATATCTGCAGATGTGTCTTTTGGTTACCTGCCTCACTCCTCCCAGTAGTTGAATTATGGCAGGAAAAAAGCCTGCTGTTACAATTTGTGGGGTCCCTAAAAATGGAGCTGACCTTCGTGTCACCTGCACCAATAAATCAGAAGCAGACAAACCTTCAGTATTAGTACTTACACTTGAACCCTGAAAATAAAGGTAAGCATTCAAATGCCATAATGAAATCTGAAGGAACAACATTTTATACATCTAAGAACTCTCAGAATAGTTTAATAGATACAAAAACTAAAACAATAAATCCTTAACTTCTTACAAAACCAGAGAGATAATTAGATTTAAAAAAAAAGAAAAAACCAAACAAAAACAAAAAAGCAATGAAAAGCACTGACACTAACATTCAAAACTTATGGAGTTTAATTTTTTGTCTTTAGAAATAGACTGTATATAAAACATTTTAAAAGTGTGTCTTCAACAAATTTCTGTAAATTCATGTAAAAACATGTTTCTGTAAATTCATACTGCAACATGACATGCCCCATTGGACTCAACAGAACTGAACTTTTAAATGACAGAGGGGCTAAAGGGAAGCATGAGAAGTGAAAGGAAGCAGATGTGCCATTAAAGGAATGCTGCTTTGGAAGATTTAGATTTTTGTACTAAGAACAGAAAGAATGCGTCCAAAGGAAAATCATTTGCTGAACTAACTTGATGCAATGGTTAATTGAAAAGTTAACCAAAATATTAATTATTTCAATACTACATTTTGTATACATAGACACACATATATATACAATTCAGTGTCTATTTCCCACTTTGAATCCTGAACTAAAAATAGTCACATTACCATTGAAAATCCTATAAATCAACCAATTCTCTGAGACACAAAGTTAAGTGAACCCAGCAAAAATATTCTGACAATATTAACAGTACTGTCTATTCATGTTTGCAGCAACTTGTTGCTGGCCAATTTCTCTTTATCACTGGATTTTAGCTGTCAGTCTAGTGCAGTAGAAAAGAACAAACAATAAGTGGTATAACTATTTCACACTGACATTTGATAACTTCTCATTCAATATATGTTGAATGCTTATTTCAGCACCTTGTCTTATGCTGCAACTCTATCTCAATCTTCCAACCAAGTGTAAATTAGCTATTTAAACCTGTAGAAATGGGACACAAATTTTACAAATTTAGAAAATCAACGACAATTTGATCCCAACTTGTTACACTGGATTATTTACTTTAACATTTTTTAAGAACAGTTCTAGTTGCACACGTTACATAATAAAGAATAATTTTTGGTCTCAGTAATTTATTATAAATACCCTTCTTTTAAATACCCATCATCTTCTGCCAGTGCTCATCCAGCATTCCAGAAGGTTAAGGAACTGAACCTTCAGATTCCTCTGTTAAATGATCTGTTCTCAAATACAGCAGAAATGTCCCAGTTTATACAGAATCTTTTCCCTACCACAGTATTTGCATACCTCTCACAATGGCATTTAGTTATAATAAAACTATTTCTTAGAAGATTTATGAGAAGGAAGGAAATCATGGCAGAGTAAGCTTCGTGATGATAAAAGCCATTGAGACAGAAGCAGACTGTTTCCAGGGCTACCAATGAACCATATATTATGTTTTAGATGGTTTCCTAGGAAAATAATCCTAGGGATCACATCATCTAAGAATGCATAAGAGACACACATTCTCCTAACTTTAAAAATTTATTTCTTTATTTTAAATAAATCTGATAAAAGAGGAGATCTAAAGATGATCTAAAGTCCATAGATTGCCAAAACCAGGCAGTTGGGAATAAAAAAAGAAACAGCAAAATTCAGATTATTTTAAATAGCACAGATCAAAAGCTCACACTTCCTTCGATCGCCAAGTCAACCCACAAGACACAGTCCCATTGGAACTGGTGTGTCACCTGATGCTTTCCATGATATAAAATTTTAGCCCAAAGAAGATCTTTTCCCTTCATTTTTTTTTCATTCTGGCTTCACTTAAATGGAACAGATCTACAATGCTGAGATCTAAACATCTGAATTCCTTACTGCCTCTCCCAGAGATTTCCTCAGCAGACATTACAGCACAGCTGAGAACTCCGGAGGGCTGGATAAGAAAAACAAAAGCTTGTTGTTTAATGTTATCAATCAAACCCTGCTCCAAGAAGGGCAAGGTGTAGAGTACCTGCCTCTTTAAAGACAACATTCTCTGCTACTACACAGACTAAGATTCCTTATCTCTCCTAGGCAAGACACCAGAGAGGCTTATCTCATCAGAGCATGACCTGCTGTCTTCCCACAGAAGTTCCCAGCAATTTTGAAAGAAAACAGGAAAGGTTTCAGAAGAGCTCTTAACCTGTGTCAAAATCCCCACTGTGGTTTTTCCAATGTAGGAAATTCATGTATTGCCTGAAGTGCTTAGAACCAGCACTGTACTCTTCACCTTCTTTTTCTACCAAGAGAGTTGCAAACTGTATCTGACCAAAACCAGCCATCCCAGTGCCCTTAGCAGATGCTGACAGGTGACAGATACACACAAGAAAGTCATGAAACTTCCTTGTATGAACACATTTTCATCTGTGTTGGAACACCTGAATTAAACTGTAAGATTTCAGAAATTACTTCTCCTCAGCTTACCCTAATCTCAAATGATTTATTTTCTTCGGGCAAGATCAGAGCTTTGTACAAGGGTGACAGGAGCAGCCTTCTGCAGACATTGCTCCTCGGGGGCAGGGGGCTTTGGGCCTCCCACACACAGGTCAGTGACCTCAGGATACTCAGAATCACATTTACTGATAACTGATTGTTAAGACAATTCAGTACACATCTGTTCACAGGATAACAGTAACTGGAGAGCTCTTTGCACATGGATAGATAATCCTGTGCAATTTTTGCCTCTAATATACAAAGAACACTTAATTGATAAATTAAGCTGACATCTCCCCTTGACCTGCTGACAGCACTCTACCCAACACATACAGGATACTGCTGGCCCTCTTTGCTGCAAGGATGAATTATTGACCAAGTGTCAGATTCTCATCTAGCAAGGTCCTAAGGTCCTCCTCTGTAAAATATGAACAATTTTCATAGATAGGTCTTAAAAATGGCTAAAGGACTGTTAATAAGAAAAAGAAAACTTGGTATGCTAGTGATACATTACCATTGGTAATTTTTACCACAACTTAGAACCATTTCTGTGTAATTTGTTTGTTTTAAACACAGTCCATTTTAGGAGGTTTGCTCCTAAAGATAGTGTGCTCATAAACTGAATGAAAATCCATTGTGCAGAGGGTTCATATTGGCTGCAACCTATTATAATTTCAGTATAATTTAGCAGTTGCTTGTGTTCTCAACAAAGTGCCAATGCTGGCCACAGTTTCTTTATCTATTGTTAGGAACCCCTTTGCTTATTATTTAATCACTTGTTTCCCTAATCATGACCAGCCTCACCAGTGCTGAGTGCAGGGGGACAATCACTGTCCTGGTCCTGCTGGCCACACTGCTGCTGATACAGGCCAGGATACCTTTGGCCTATTTG
Source organism: Melozone crissalis (assembly GCF_028551555.1). Lineage (NCBI taxonomy): Eukaryota > Metazoa > Chordata > Aves > Passeriformes > Passerellidae > Melozone > Melozone crissalis. The sequence goes on along the minus strand of NW_026535794.1, from coordinate 36,389,162 downwards.
GCTACCTGGGAGTGCTCCTGGAGAGCTCATGTTCAGCTGCTGTAAACCAGCATCCCCAGGTCCTTTTCTGTTGGGCAGCTTTCCAGGCACTCTGCCCCAGCCTGTAGCACTGCCTGGGCATGATGTGACCCATAGTGCAGGACCGGCCACTTGGCCTTGTTGAACCTCTCATGATTGTCCTCAGCCCATTGATCCAGCCTGTCCAGATCCCTCTGCAGAGCCTTCCCACCTTCCAGAAGATCAACACTCCTGCCTAACCTGGCATTACCTGCAAACTTATTGAGGGCGCACTCCACCCCCCATCCAGGTCATTGATAAAGATATTAAACAGCGCTGGCCCAAAACTCAGCCCTGGGCAATGACACTTGAGACCAACCACCAGATGGATATAATTCCACTCATCACCACCCTTCAGACCTGTCCAATGACCAATTAACTCACATTTTTGTCTATATTCTGTATATTAGAGAGAAAAAGATACCATTTGAGCACACAGCCTACCCGCTGGTTAATTAGAAAACACCAAAAGCCACAGTGTTAAAAAATCTTTAAAAGCCATATTATACATAACACAGTTTACTGATTAGCTTGTTAATGATGACTATAAACATTCTGAAAATTTCAAGAGAATATCTTCTACGTTCTTCAAGACTTATGACTTACAGTCTATGCTTTTCCCAGAGTTCCTGGTTAATTTCTAAGCAATACAGAAAATAAAAAGCAAGCAGGACATTAGAAACTTTCCCTAGTATAACACTACTAGGTAACTCTGGATGTCTATAAACTAGACAAGACTAAAATACACTTAAAAACCCATGAGAATGTTCAGAAATGTTATTGTTATTACATAGATCCAAACTTTCTGGAACAGCTATTTATTTTTGGAATTCAACTTTCAGCTCTTCCAGCAAATCTTTTTAAGTCATCCATTTTCCTGATCCCTAGCAATAATCAGCCACTCTTTTAAGGAACCCCAAAGTGAACAGTCCAACATCATCATCAGTTTATGCATGTTCAACTTCAAGCAAATCTTACAGGGCTGTAAACCTTTTTCAGTTCCTAACTGACTAATAGTTGGTGAAGTAACATTACACCAACAGTATTATGTTTCAAGAGGCATGAAAACATATCCAAAAATTTTCTCCTCCATTTAGCTGTTCACTGCACTTTGTGTGAATGTATCACAGCTACAGAATTATAATTCTAGTTTTGTTCCCATATGCCAGATTGAACAAATGTTATGCAGAGAAAATAGATACATTTTATGGATGCATGCAAGTATATTATTCACTGATTTATAAGACACTGGTGGCTAACAAGAAATGTTTACACAGGCAACCTTCCTAAAATTCTATGTTGTATGGTAATAGGACTGCAATTCTGCCTGAGATTAGAAGTAAATTACTGTATCCAAAACCACACTCCAGGTATAAACATTACTTTTTGAATAGCAAGTCTGCCATACGTATCATTTTGCCGTGGACATAACTAAACAACACACACATTAGCAATGCAAGACTCCTCAAGAAAAACTGGCAGACTTGTCACAGCCCTGGATCCAGCAGTGTGTGGAAAACTCATAAAAATGTGTGACTGGAAGGCAGCAAGTGCTGCTGGTGAGACTGCACACACATCCGCTGGCTGGTTCCAGAAACAAACCCAACAGCTGAACACGAAGGCTAAACAACAGCAAACCTTTTGGATGCTTCTCATCCTAAGATTTTAACCAGTTTCAGGAAAATGTTCCAAATTCAGACTGCAACTCTGCCTCACTGTGTAAGATTCACTTGTTTTGACTAACTTAATATATAACAAATGTAGCCAAAGTCTGAGGAAAATGGACAGGGTCACTTGTATCAGACAAAGAATGACAAAGAAGATGAAAAATATAGAGATAAGACAAAGATCCGGGAACATGAAAGACACGGGGTTTGATCAAATATTTTTTACCTCACAGTCATCTCCCTAATATATAGCAACAGAGGTGAATAGTACTTTTGTATATGTTTTCCTTTGGTTTATTTCCATGTTGTCCCAGCAGGCTGGTATTTATAGAATCAGTAACATTGTGAAGCTTGTTTGATATAGTCATAACATTCACCTGGTAAGCTTTTTTATTTATTTAAAGACAGTATTTAGTATAAATTGCTTCTGTAACCACAAACTGGTTTAAAGAATATCACACTGATTCCCTTTGAAAAATAAATCAGCACTTCCTTCAGGAGTGGACCACAGTCACTTTACTACAAAATGCAAAACATATCAATTGCATACACTTTCACATCCTTTGATATTTTAACACTGTTTTTAAATTCTTTTATTCACCATCCAATAATTGTCAGCAATGCATACTTTTCTGGTTTTCTTATTTTATTGAGATTACAGTAGAACTAGTCTAAATTCTTGTTTTACTTAGGAAATTCCATTGAGGTATGTTTTGAAACCAAGCTGTACAGTGACTAAATTTAAATCCTCACCACATGTCAAGATTTAAGTAAGGATCCAGAAGTCCCACTTTTTCTTACATGGAACAAACTAGACTTCTTTCTACCATTTTTTATTTATAGCTCATCATGAAAAACCACAAAAAAAAAAAAAAGAAAAAAGAAAAAGCATTTTAGAAGAGAAGCCAAGGTGACTCTGAGAGAGCAGGAATTCTATGACTTAGGCAATACTGTGCACCTTCCAACTAAAAGCTGGTACTAACACAGCTCAATCTTCCTCTGAACTGCATAAACAAATGCAAGGTGCCAACACTGCTAAGTCAGTTTATGTTCCAGGTCCTCAACTAAGAGAGTGGGAGGCAAAGAAAGGGAAGAAATGCTGAAAATTATGAGATTTATTCTTTAAGAGGAAGAGAGTTTGAACATTCCACCATTGCATAACTGTTTTCTACTGAAGCTTTTATAAAAGCAGCGCTTAAGGCAGCATTATTTTTGTCTCCCAGTTAAAAATTTGTATCCTCTTGACTTCCTTCTTTTAGAGACCAACAGCATTAAAGTACTTTAATCCACACATCTCCCTTTTATGTCAGATGAAGGCAGAATTCATTCTTCTAATGAATACTACATGAATTCAATTTTTAAGTTATGTTACTAAAGTAGAAGGCATCATCAAATAATGGTTCATCATTTGGGAGAGTGCTCATGATGCCTTTTTTGGAATTTTAAAGCCACATAATTTTGGAGTGCATGCAATCTTTCTTATTTTATTTTTGGGGAAGTCTGCTACCAAAGACACCTTGATAACCAGTTTTAAATATAAACATAATTACTCAATATTTTTAGACATTACATTGGCATGTAGACTTTGAGACATTTTTCAAGTGTATTTCCAGAGGCTCCTGGGACACCAGTTACCAGGGCAACCTCCGAGGTCACACGAGCTACTGTAAATTACAGAAGTTTCAAGAGACTCCAATTTATGTTAAAATTGATATGTACCATGCATGACTGCAACCCACTGCACCGCATCGAACCCATGCAGCTGCTGCAGCCCTACAAGGCAGCCAAAAGGGTGCTTCAGGGAGAATTCCTGTCAGCAAAGTGACAGAGGGGAACATGGGGAGGAAAACAGTAATTCTCAGCCTCAACACACCTGAGCACTGCCTGAGCCACGTCCTCTCACATCACCAGATTCCACAACGCTCCCATGTCACACTAAGCCTCGCGTTCGATCGCATTCCTCATTTTCCCAAGCATGCTCACTCCTCTCCTCTAACCCCTTCCCATCTTGTAGGGTCCTCTCCCAACTCCAGCAATGCTCCTAACCAAGCTCATGCAAATCCTGATGCTGTCCTTTGTTGGCATGGCTTGCAGGACAGCCTAGAGACAGCACATGGTGCAGCTCAACTGGAACAACACCCGGGCTGGAGGGCCTGGCAATGCAGAGCTGGCACCTGCTCAGAAAGTCAATGCCAACAGAACAGTCACTGCACTTTCCCCAAGTTACTGCCATGAAAAAGAAATACTGCCTCTTTTGGCTTTGCTTTTTTTTTTCCAGCTAAGTACGGAGATCTGTCTGAATCTCTGGATCATTAAAGGGAAAACACATTATATGGCAAACATATTGTCTGAGCACTTCAGACAGGAAGCACATGCAAAAGATCTGTCTCCTGCTGGCTTTACAAAAACCAGATATCTTTTATAGAAGAGAAAAGACTGAAGACTTGGAGAAAACACAGTAAAACCTGGGTGTTTTCTCATTTATCAAAAATGTTTCCTTTCGCATACAGTAAGTCATGCTGTCACACAGAACTTTCTAATCTGTTTACTTTACTACAGCCACTCTTACATTTCAACCTACTTTGCACTATTCTCTGAAAAATCACAGCTTTCTATTTAATTTAATTTATAAAACTTTTGCTACAATTTTAATCAGCAATATAGAAGGGTATCTGCTCTTTATTATGTTCTGGTTTTGGAAGGAGACTAGACAAGCCAGCCTGTAGTATAAAAAAAAAAAGCTCATTTGTAGAAGAGGCCATCAGTCAGTAAAAAAGCCAATGGACTTTCATTATCTATAGATTCTTTCAACAAAACACATTCACATGATCAGTAAGAGTTTTGGCATCATTCTCCAAGCTCAGGACTCCAGACAAAATGAAGCACAGCTCTGAACCACTCTCAAAACAGCTCTCCCTATTCCTCTTCAGCAAACTGGTAACAGAGGAAAAACTGATCAGCACACACTCCAAACCGGATACTAAAATAAAAAAACAAAGAAGCAAACAAAAAAAAACCCACAACAACCAAACTCCACAATATATTAAGAATCAAAAACCAATACAAAAATTTTGAAGATTCTCAGAATTTTTTCATTTGTTCCAAAAAGAAAAAGCAACATGCTTTTCAGAAGTCAAAAAACTAAGAGGACAAACTATTTTGGCTTTCTTATATGTTTTATTTTCAATATTAAAATAATGTCTTATATACATCTTATTTTCTAGAGTTAAAAACACTTCACAGTAAAGTTCAAATTTCTGAAAAAAGACCTGTTTTTTCAGTGGAGCTAAGCCATGATTCCCAAGCATTGCATATCACAAGCTCTAATAAATGAATGTACAAGTGTAATGAAACAGCAATGATTCTACCTGGAAGGGGAGAGAAATTTAGGGGATACTGGGTGTGTACATATAAATACATGTAAACACAAAATGTCAAACAGAATGGGGGAACAGCCATCTTCCAGTCTCATATAGTTACTACTTTGAAAAGAAGCACAAGGCCCCACATTCCATGGAATTTTGCTACCTAGACATATTCTGTCCCATGTGCTTTGATTGAATCAGAATGTTTCTATACCACTTGTCATGGTATAGAAGTGCCCCAATTTCAGAGCAACAAGCTTTCAAAACTTAATCAAACAACACACTTCAACCTGATGTTTCAGTGCTTTACAATTAGTAAGAATTATCCAGATCCAAAAATTATGGGGGAGTGTATTCAATAAATTATATAGAAAAGCACTGAAAAAAAACTGTTTACAAGAGTTTCTAGAAACAATGGGTTTTCCTCTCAATGAAAAATGTTACTTGAATTACAAGGTTCACCCACAACATCTGAGGCCCAAATGATGCATAAAACACTGCACACACTATATAAATGGGAAAAAGAAAACAATAGCTGGTATTCATTCTGAAAGCTCAGTGAAATGTACCAAAAAGGAATGAAAATGAAAACAGAATTACAAATATTTATTTAGATTGGTCTCCAACTATTGCCCAAACATACTCTCTACATCTTTACATCTGTAAAGTACATTCTCCACATTTTATAACAAAGAAAATATGCAATATTGTTCTCAGGAATAAGAGTCAGAAAACTTTTCCAGGCATTTCCTTACTTCTAAATACACAATCAAGTGATCATACCTATAGCAGAAGGAAGCAGAAGCTCCGTTGCTGTTGCAAAAAGTGACATTCTCAACATTTTCTAAGTCTTGAAATTCCCCCCAGAGAGTGCTAGCCCTTCACTCAATTTCAGTGCAAATATTTCAATGCAAATATTTTAAGACATTTTCAATTACTATCAAGCGAGTAGCGAGTTGCTCCCAAAGGAACGTCCTGTGCTTTCAGAACAAACGTTTTGAAGGGTATTAGCTACCTATTCTGACTGGAAAGAGGGAAGAATCTTTTGATCCATGTATTTCTGAATCACAATTGTTTTCTAATCTCCTCTAGAAACATCTGCATTTAGAAAGCCAGACCATATACACAAGCACATACATAAGGGACTGATCTGAAACTTCTGTGATACCGATAATTTTTGAATTGTTTATGTTTGCTTGGGTAACACATGACTCTATAGGTTTAACTTGAATGAACTTTGTGTGTAAAAACAGGCAAAACTGAAAACTTAGAGATGACTAAAACTAAGTTTATCCAGTTCAGACAAAGCAGACAGTGCCAGTGAATGAAGATCATGTCTGCTCTGCAACCCATCCTTGCAACTGATTCTAAACCTGTAAAGCCAACACCCACAAATTAGCAGAAAATACAGGGGAGTAAGAAACATTCATTCTTATAAGACAAAAATTACATCTTATAAGGCAAAAAATAAAGGTTCCACTTGAAATATACTATCACATTTTTATATAAATCAAACAATGGTCTCTTCCCTTCTTACTACACGTATTATTTGCCTTCAACTGAATTTCTTCAGTCAATCCTAGCAATTCGCAAAATGAAAACATGACTGAGGCCTTCCAGGAGTTGCTGAAAAGCACAGGAAACAATGTTATAAAAAATTTCAGGCAAAAACTGAAAAAATTCAAGAGAAATTAGAAAACAAGAGGAAAAAAAAATGTAATGCTATTTTAAATAAGAATTTTCTGTTCCAAAATTGATGATCCTGTCTCTAATTTCCCCAAGAGAAACTTTCTCAGCTCAGGCACTCTCTAATGACTACTTGCAGAATAGCAAACAGATTTCCCCTTATTGACCTGCTTTTAAACCAAATGTTAAAATCAAGTATTCTGGTTTTGCAGTGCAGTGCAACTAAGCAGAATTTGACTCAACAGCCTTAAAATTACATTAGAACCAGCTTGTTCTGGACATTTTTAGAACATAACTGGTGACCCTATTGTTCCCAGACTCCAATAACTTCTTTATATAACTTTGTAGGAAATTTATTCCAGTATACACAAGTTTTAGTTCATGTGTGGGTTTTTTCCCTTGCAGACACTACAAAAATGTTCATAGCATGCATTCCAACAACAATAATCATGATAGAGAAAGTCAAAATTACTCATCATTTCCTAAATATGGTACTGTGTGTTTTGTGAAATGCCACAATTCTGTACTTTTCAGTCTTGTAAACCAATGGTTCCTAGGCAGCTAAAAAGACAAGTAAGGGTGAAACCAATTTTGTATTAATCCAGTGATAACATAAAGTTAGAAAGCAAATTCTTTAGTTAACAGCAAAAAATGTGTTTTTTCATCTGATAATGCTACTTTAGATTGCCAGAAAGATTACCACCCATTTTGCAAAAATTACCAAGTGTTTTTCATTTAGAATTATTTGCCAAGTCTCCAACCACAAGATCCTCTAACTACCGCTCATAAGGCCACTGACTCTACCACAAACATTAATTAATCAACCACTGCAATAAAAAAATAAAAGAAAAAATCAACCCACACACAAAAAAGAATAAGAAAAAAAAGCTCTTGAAACACATATTTTAATTTTAGAGGTTCTACAAAACATGTTTACTAAAATTAGCTTGGTAATTTTGGCCCATTAACTAGGCCAAAAAGAGTTTAGGTACAGTTTATTCTCTTTCCTGCTGCAGCTGTTATAGGAATAATTAAAAACCTCCCCTGCCCCCCTTTCATGCTGTAGGGTTCAAATGACAGAGTAACCTGGCATCGGGAGTTAGGGAGGATGCAGCAGATTGAAGGAATGCAAAATGTATTCAACTAGGAAGCTTCTTCGGCCAGGCTACAGTTACAAACTACAGTACATGAAAAAATTATACAGCATGAGAAGTAACAGACTCATATTACAATCACATATCAACTGCAAAAAGCTCTCCTAAAAAGAAAGCCAATTCCTACAGAAGAATGTCAGGCAGGACGTTTATGACAGACTGACAACTGAAGCACAAGAGAAGTCACATAAGGTCTTGGCATTCTTCCAAACAAAGGGGTTTTTATCCTTATTGATGCAATTAACTGTCTTGCTTCAGACACATGAAGTCTATATTTTAAACTAACTTTCTCTAAGAACACACAGATCATCAGTAAATACTTTAAATGTTCACCTAGCTGTCTCCTCCTTTTGTAGCCCCCTACTAGAGCTTTTAAATGCATTAGCCTATGTTAAAGAAATCTGAAAATGGAAACAGATATCCCAACATTATTTTATTGCAGTGGTTTTCCTAAAAGTTGGTGCAAGAAAGAGGGAGAAAAAGTGGGCAAAATTAAGATGTCCATGAAAAGCCATCACCCAACTGGCCAATCTATATCTACCTATACAGCTGCCTCTTCAAAAATGGGGCTTAACACAAGAACTTCATCATTATGTTCATAAAGTTCTCAGTTTCTTGAAGATATCTACCAAACTTTACAACTATTTTTGCAAAGCCTCATTTCTTCAACTAACTGTAAAACATGTTGTGTTCCCAAACAGCAAGATGCACAAGCGTTCAAGAATCTCAAGCACTGCACTGAATCAGATGTCCTAGAATTTCAAACAAAGGCATATCCTGCACTTATTTTCAGCTTCTTTAGACAGCAAAACTCTAGCTGCTGATTGGGCAAACTCCTACAATGCCATTTTGGCCAGTGTCTCACCTTTAGACCCAAGTGATTACATTTCCATTACGTTTCATCTTCTCCAAAATGGAAAAGTGGCATTCAAGAAATAAAATCCGAGTTTTGACTGAAAAACTGTTTCATTAACACTGACCTCCAACAGCCAAGCTTCTTTTGCTGTAGACAAGGGCTCAGACAGTCGACTCAAGGAGATTTTACATAGTCTACCACTACTGATAAACAGCCTACAGCTGGATTTAAGATCTTAAGGTCTTGGTACACAGTTACTCTGAAACTTGAGTAGTTGCAGCAGATGGTAATCAGAAATCTCTCATCAGCCCCAGAATATCCTCATGGTATATCATCCTATAAATAAGGCAAACCCCTTTCCCCTGGGCTGTTGCTCATGGAACATCAGAAGTTTCTTTGGATTACAGAATGCTCAGAAAAATATGATGCTGCCAAAGCTTTTATCTCGTATTTTTGGAGTGAAGTATTCTCATTACAAAGTTAACATAGTTTAGAAGAACGTCTGATTCATTTGTAGCTTATGCAGTTGCAATTTTAAACTAGAAATTTTCAATTACTAATGCAGTTTTTAAAGCATCTTTTGTCTTACTACAGCTATTATGGGCATATTTTGAGTTTTACAGAACTGCAGTCAGCTAAGAATAAAAATAATGAAAACTGATGACCTAATTTGGTTTTCAGAATAAATTAGCTCTATACTTTTAAAAGCTAGTGCTACTTATTCAAAGCAGAAAATGGTACATCTGAGGTTTGATCACTTTTGGTAGGTAATGAGATACATTAAAAACAAGGCATCTTCAAGAACAATTCAGCATGAATCCCTTAAAGAACCCTGACTTTAATCTCAGTCAGGGGAATAAGGAGTAGGGGGTGGGTATAAGCTGAGTCCAAACATAAAAACAGTCATTACACTGACTATAGCTTTTACATGTTTTCTACTAATTTCTGTCTTCCCATCCACATATAAATGTATATAAATCTTATACATATCCAGTGCTTCTAAAAAATAGAACCTAAACCACACATCACACCACTTTGAAATGCTTTTTCAACCTTATTTGACAAAAATCAAAAGTAATATTTATTTCTTTCCTTTAACTATTATTTGCCAATGACAACATAATAGTCTAAAAATGTAGCCAAAGAGTTATTTTCAATTGCTTCCTGAATGCGGCAAAGTCGACAGGTGTTGTTACCTCTTCTTGCAACAAGTTGCAAGGTTTGGGTTTTCCTTGGCTGTATGATCAAATGAAACTTTATTTTCATCTACTTTTACCTGAGGCTATAAAAGTTCACCAATTAAGAACCACATCAACATCAAGATTTCTGGTTAGCAGGAACCCCTATTACTTGAATGTAAAGAAAATGCAGACTCATCTTCTGGCGTATGTTTATATTTGCAAAAAAAATTCCTCAGGCAACCCAGTCCATCGAGATCTGAATGTTGCAGCAGAATGTAATCCCTACCAGTTCAATCATGTGAAATACTTCAGAATATCTCTGAAAGACTTTAGAACCCAGTGAACCCTAATATGACACCCTTAACTTCCACAGATTTTATAGCAATTTTAATAACATCTGCATTAGCAATTAATTTAAATAACGTTTCTCAAAGACCTCTTCTCCCAACACATATTTGTCTATACAGAATGTCAACAGATTTAGCTATTATGAAATCTCTGATTGCATCAGCAGCACAGTCAAGTATGCAAATAAATACAAGTAATTGAAGTAATAATGTTTATTAAGCAATCAGCACTTCACACACTTCACTTTCAATATTACGTCTCCTATTCACAGTGACACGAGGGTTGCAGACACAATCAGTGTATGAAAACAATTATGCTTTTTCTAATGATAGCGATCATAATGATCTGATAAACAAAAAATTATTCTGTAACAAGTCTTTCAGATATTGGGGCAATTCAGACAACTTTCAACACCAAATGTGGAATTGCTTTGGCTGGGAGGGTTACTTCCTGTGACCACTGACAATCAAACACACCAAAAAGAAAATCCTCCTGCTTCTCAATAAAGCAGTGAGGAATGTGCCTGAACTCTGCATTTACTAAGTATGTGTCACAACATGATATAAATGGTTAGGTGTACCTCAGTATACCTTAAAATGTCAACACTAGTCACAAAATAATTTTCAAGTTCTATTTCTAATTAAGCTATTTAAATACCTGTATTGATTTGGAAGTTTGCTATCACAGACCTTAATAACAACGGACAACATTGATTTACCTTTGTTCATGATACCTGGAAACTTCAAAGTCATTATCTTACCCATTTTTCTGTCATCACACTGTACATAGCCTTGCCAAATTCAAGCCCTTATTACTATTACCTTGTGATCTATAATGCCAGCATTCTCTACCTACAAAGTCCTCAGTGAAAGGGGACATTCTATATGAACAGCATGAGAAGCTTTCAAAACACTGTTTTACCCATTATCTCACTTAACTTCTGTTTAAACCACACTGAAATAAATACCAGGAAACTGTGATGTCAGTAGGGCAAACATAAATATTTTTAAGATTTACTAAATTTAAAAAATCTGGACAGTGTAGTTATGTATACATGTCACAAAAACAGGCTGCTAATGTCAGCGCTGCATTCTACACCTATCATTATTTACAACTGGTAGAAGCTGCTGCTTTGTAATTAACTAATTTCTGTTGGTTGCATACTCACATTTCCAGCTGCCATGCCATAAAATCTAAGCAAACACTCACAGCTACTGCAAGCATACTAACTACAGACTTATCCCAGGAAATTTATTCTGCTCTTGGGTGAGAGATTACAAATGTTTGCACACATTTCACTAATTCCTGAAGGCCAGCAGTAGGAAGAGACATAACCTCTACACTGACCTCCAAAGTTTGAACAGAAGTAGATGCAAAACTGTGTCAGTTAAACAATTACTACAGTATGTTGTGATAATGCCCAGAGGCACAGTTAGGAAAGGCACCTGAATATAGTTATTAGACACTGCCAGCTTTATTTTTTACAGAAATAAATCAAGAGTCCAGAGGTTTTGCTCTGCAGTCTATAAATTGCTAAACAACAAGGCTGAATGCGACATTAAAAGATCAGGAATTTTTTCATACACTGAGCTACCAGCTCCTTCAGTATTAAATCATGTACAGGTACACTGCCTTTCACTGCTGACAGGGCACACAGAATGAACAGCACAAAGGGAATAAGTCAGCATTTGCAATTAGCAAGGTAAGAGTCCTTGAGGGTGTCCCACTGGGATAAAACTAGGGAACTAGGATAACACCAGGCAGAACCTAAAGAAAGCACAAATAAAAGGAAAATGATGCACAGAGAAGCGAGGGAAACAGCAAGGTATTGTATCACTGTAGAAAGTAGCAGAATGAGGGCAAACAGAGGAAAACAATCAGCACTAGTGAAGAAGAAGGCAAAATCCACATTACTTCTGTATGGTCTTTGTTTGATTGATTTTAAGAAATTAAGACTGGATTTTGTGCCAGTTGATAAAGATTGGAAAGTTCTGCTTGACCTACAAGATCATGAAACTCAAGGCAAAGGCAAAGGCAGCCTGAAGAAGCCTCACAAGGAAAAGAGGGTAAGGAGAAAAGGAAGTGGTGACTTGTGAGCAATGTTTCACATGGTGACTAACCCATCACCTTTGGGCCACTGTCCACTGAAAAACACAGCAGCAGTGGAAAGAAAACTCAATCCCAAGAAACTATGTCCTCAGGACAGAGATAATACTCCTTCCCCAGCACACAAGTCCCTTGCAAGGTAAATGCACTAGCCTCAGAATGGTGTGCAGGCACATTTAGACATGACAATACAGAACTGTTTTCATTCTTACTCCTTGGAATAAGGATATGAACTATTATTGATAGCATTAAAAAACATTATCATTAATTATCAGTAGTTTTAAACATCTGCATCTTAACTGATTACATCTCCAACTAAAGTCTCCTTCCTTACTCCTCTCAAAAGGTATAGTTATACTGTCACCAAGACCAGAAAATAATAGGCAGACCAAATTAGGCTGCTGTGGCCTGCTATTATCTCTGCAGGAGTACAAATCTTTATACAAAAAGATCCTGAAAATGGTCATTCCATTTGTGTATTTCTGCAATCTTGTCTTTATTAATTATATCCAAGAAACCTAAGAATCAACTATCTGTTTTCAAGTTTTCAAGATTTTGCTACCATTTTACTGTGTTTTAGCATACTGCTCCTTGTCTAAATTCTACAAGCAGTCTGATAAAAGTTGAAAAGAAATGGAAAAGTTATATTTTTTATTTCAGGTGTCTTCAAACTATATACTCTTACAACTCAGAGAAATGGGTTTGGTCATCCAATTTTTTTTAAACAACGTACTGAAGCTTATCTGCAATTTTTTTATTGTTTCTGACTACAAGTCAAAAAAGCAGTGCTGTTCAGCTGACCTCAGAATCTAGAGAAAAGGTTCCTTCCACGGGTAAGCTTAACAAAGTAGGGGGGGAGCCAGCTACTCACAGTCACACCTTTGGGGGCAATGAAGAAAAGTGTGATGATTATCTCACTGTTTAAAACTAGCAAACACTACCTTTCAGGTCAGATCTTATTTTCAGAACAGCACGAACAAAAATTCTCATACACCACACCAGAAGTTCATTTTTTGCTTTTACTGGTATGACCCTTGCACTAATATGTTTAACACTGAGCCATATAACAGCTGCTTACTTTTGCTTTAGTGAGTGCAAAGTGCAATATAAGTAAGGCTTGTCTTCATTACAGCACTCCACCAAAAAAACCCACACAGCTGGCTGTGTAACATGCAACATCTCACAAATCCTTTCTACCTTCAACTATTAAATGTAATCTTTTTCTATTTTTAAGCTTCCAAGCATTTAAAAAAAATTTAACACTATTTTATACTTCAAAGACTAAGAACATAGTAACACATAGTATAAGAATCCAGAAGAAATATTAGATTCTGCAAAGTGAATTTCCCCCCCCGCCCCACTGTTCCCTAACTTCTAAATGGATGGTAATTAAGAACCATGCTCTTCCCACAGCCTTTAACTTTGGCAAGTTTTATATGCTAAATTACAACAACTAAGGAGTGAGTGTAAAAACACCAAGGAAATACACAATAAAAATAGCAACTTCAAAGTATTGTTTTTAACAGTGTAATGTCCTTGGTTCCAGCATTAACAATACTGCTCTGTTCCCAAATCTTAAAACAAGGGCAGTATCTCTTTTCCAGTTTGAAGATACCAAATTTAATAGAACCAACATGCCTTAGTAGGAGTAAAGAACTTTTCCTAACAATGCACAAACAAAAAACTCAACTATCTGTCATTTTAGAGACAGCTGATCAAAATTTGTTTGATAGCTCAGCACTCCTCTCTCTGCAGCTTCTGTGTGGTGTGAATGAAACCCAGTGTGCATCTCACACCCTGTCCTCCTACCACGACTGCAGCAAGAAAGAAAACTGGACAGGGGATAAATCCAGCACTGTCTCAGCACTGCTTTCTCCTGCTTCCAGTATTATTACTGTGCTTCCTTTTAACCTTTCCTCCCTAATGTTTCAGACAGAGCATTCAGAGATATTTTTGGCTGTGCCAGGCTCGGGAATGCACTTTTGCATCGGTAACAGCTCAGTGCCCGGCTGCCTTCTCCAGCCTCCCAATGAGCTGTTTCAGCTCCTCACCCATCCAGCACAGCCAGGGCTCTGCACAGCAAACCAAAGTGCAAGATCAGGCAAAAGGGCATTCCCATTCCTCCACTTGTGTTGCACAAAACCACAAGAAGAGCCCGAGATGCTAAGGGCACTCACACACTGAGCTCTGTAACAAAACAGAGGTGAAATCAGCACTGCCTTGTTTGGCAAAATATTCAAAGAAACATTAAGCAGAGAGTGTACAATATGCATTCACATGTCAACCAAAGAACACTTTAGCTAGCAATATTCTGATGGCTACAGAAAGTAGTAATAGATGTATGCCAATTCAATTAATGCTAATTTAGCACTTGGTGTATCTCTCATTTAATTCAAAACAATTCATGTATAAAATTGCACCTTTTTGTGCCAATGTAGTTAAGTTACAGGAAAAGACTTCAAGTCAAGCTTTGCATTTTGTCTAAGCATATCATACTTTGATAAAAACCTATATAGGCTGAAGAATAACTAAGAGAATCAGAAATCATTAGCTGTTTTTACACAAAGATAACAACTTTCAGTTTTAACTACAGGTTATATCAAGTCAACCATCTAAACCAAACTTTTATGCAAACTAAAATACACAAAGGCATTCAGTACCAGTCAGCTTAAGGTTCTGTTGTCAATATCTACACACAGAAAAAGAAGAATAGGAGATACAAAATCCAGGACCTATTTCTCTAACTCCTGCTAAGCTGTATAACAATAATAGAGGATATAAATCAGCCTGAACAATGGAACAATAACTATGATCATTTCTCTACAGTTTCTGTGTAACAGTCTTTAGGTAAAAGATAAGCTTATTTTTCCCAAATATAAGTACTTTTGATTACAAGGCATAGCACTTCCTCTTAAGAATTCAAGACATTTTTTTATAGTTTCAGAAGCAATTGTTTTACAATGTTATTAAAATATTATCTTATCAGACTTTTTGACCTACATTCCTAAAATCTGATGTATGATTTCTGAAGTTATAAGGAAGTTTGATGAACTGGATAGATTGTGAAATGAAACGTAGAACTGATCAAAGTCTTCTCTTGTTACTATTATTAAAATTAGTGCTTTGAAAATCCATGAAGATTTTAGCTCTCTGGCACTGAGAGGAGTGAAATTACCCCTTTCCCAATGACCAACATCTGGATTTTATTTCTTGTTAAGGCTGAAAACACATGACAGACTCAAGATTTTTTTATGAATGCCACTATCCTGAACTGGCAAAATGACAGGGAGATGCATCTATGACTGTAGAAGAGACAGCAAATGGCATTAGCAGCAGCCAGGGAAGTTTGAGGACAGAGCATTATAAAGTCAGGCTTGATGGCCTGAACACTGTGCCAGCTTTGCAATGATTCAATCTCTATGACAGATTGAGTCAAAATTTTTAATTAATGTATGTAATACTTAAAAAATTAAGTACTCTGAGGAGCTGTTGAGCATTTACATGGAATCACTTTTCCAAGCCATAGTAGCCATACAAAGGTTTCTGATCACAAATCTATCATACTCCCTGCACTCATCAACATCAAACCACCAGAAGAGATTTATTTAAAAGACATCAGTGTACCAAACTGAAATATACAGAGAAAAACTCCAGACCATGCAATCATGTATTTATTTTAGAGACTTGTTTTACTCTGATGATTCCACCCTGGCACATGGGAAACCCACGGTCTGGCTGACAGTGTTGATTTTCTCCAGAGCCTGTATGGAGCTGTGTTTTGGCCCTGTGTTTCAAAGGGTGTGGATAACGGCAATGCCTTGGCTGCTGCTGGACAGTGCCTACACAGAGTTAGGGCTCCTTTTTCACCCCCTCACTCTGCCCCCATTCCAGCACATGGGCTAGGGCTGGACAAGAAACTGGGAGGGAAAAGAGTCAGAAGAAATTACCTGATCTGGTCAAGGGGGTATTACACACTGTATAACCTCATGCTCAGCCACCAAATTCAGGCAGCAGAAAGGAAAGGTCTGACTGCTGACAGCCACCAAGATGCTTGTGGAAGGCAAAAAGTAATTTCCTTTGCATCAGTTGTTTTTCCTTCCTCTTTTTTTCACTTGTTACACTGTCTTTAGCTTAAACCTGCAGGTTTCTGCTTTTGTAGCCATGGGACAGGCAGGCAAGTGAGCAACTGTGTGGGTGCTTGGCTGCCCTCCAAGGTCAACCAACCCACTACACCTGGCAAGTCTAAGATCCTTTCTGACCCTGTATTCTGCTAAAAAGATCATCACTGGCATCTTCTTGGGATTAATAACACTCTCCTCTTGTATTTAAAACACCAATATATAGAGGGAAAAAAAAAATGGAGAAAAAACAGGCAAGAAAAATGCTGCAGAGAAATAACAAAATGGGTATCTGACTAAGAAAACTCCCCATCTCAGTTTTTTTCAATTTCTTCTCATTACTTTGATACTAAACCTTCATATATATTTCTATAAGTCAGGGAAATAATTTTACATCCTTAAGTTAGGAGTCGTTTTACCATACCACGTCACTCAACAGCTGTGTTGCCAAAGCATTTCCATTTTTTTTTCTCAGTACCACAGAAACTAACATTTGTTTAATCTAACCAGTCACAGTACAGATTGCTTTTTCTAGATCCTACTTTCCAATTTATCTCTGGTTTCTAGTACTCTAGGCAGAAAACATGTCCAACAATCTTCTGATGAACTATTCATTCTCTGTATTTCCCTTGGGAGATAAGGAGGGCTTTCCCAAAGTTCTTGACATAGACTGGGACTCAAAGCATCCAACTGGTATCAAAAGTAACACAAAAATTCTCACTTGAAAACAAAACTGTAACTCCTAAGAATCCTCCAGACAGAAACTGTCATTATAAGCAACCCGACTGACAAGGTCATCTTACTTACAATTCTGGGGTTTGTGTTTAATTCTGTGTTTTAACTTAAATTCACAATTAAAAATAAAAAATACTGGTTTTAAAAAAGCACAAAAATACCATAAATAGCTCTTATCTCTTTTGTTCAATCAATAACAAATAAATGGCAGCAATACAGCCTGAATCCTAATCAGGAGTTGTGGAAGAAAACTTCTTTTGCAGCCTCAGTTTTTAGGGATAAACACTGAGGACTGTCACCTCTGCAGAATATTCTTCAGTTCCAAATAATTCAGATTGACCTACTAAGGACTCTCCAGATCAACTGGATTTTATCAATTCCCATCAGTTATTACTAAACACTATGGACAACAAGCAAAGATTTTATGCTCATTTTCCTCTCTTGTACCCACCACAATTCCCACTTCTGCTGAGTGTGAAGGAATAATTTCAGTACCACCATGAGATTGCCACAGGTATCTCAAGTTCAATGCAAGAATTTTGCTAATGGATTCAAGCAGCAAGCAATTTCTGTTAACAAAAGGCCAGTCTGAACTCCTCAGAAAAAGAAAAAAGCATCAAGAATGAAGAAAATAACTTTCCTCTCTCCCACACACACAAGTCATCAAATTGTTCCAATCACTTTCAGAGCTAAGGGCTTTTTTCCTATATGGGTGAAAGAGGTGAATGGAAGGGGAGGAGAATAAGTAATATACTATCTCCTGAGAGAGGCCAATTCTGGGAAGAATAATTCCAAGGAGATTTGCAGAAATTGGAAAAAAGAGAGTGAGAACATGCTAGAAGAAGGCTTCCTCTAAACCAAAAAAGAACAGTGTCAGTGATTTAATTCAATACTTTCTTGTGACCTTTAAAACTTTAATACCTGAGAAAAGCTGTGAAGGATTCAACAGCTCACAGTTTATGAATCCTTTGTGGAATAACCACACTAACACTATATACTTAAATAAGAGAGAGGATAGAAAGTGACTAGACTTCAATAGAGACAGAGGATAAAACAGAACAGAGACATTTAAATAATGCAGACAAACAAGATGGAGAAACAGGAATGCCAAACCTTAAACGAGGACGCTGATGTGACAGATATTTCAGAAACTCCGGCTAATGAAGACTATCACTGGGAAATTATTGCCAGCACAAAAGTTCATCAAGTCAAAATAAATTGTTAGCATAGAGGGTTCTGCTATCCATGAGAGGTGCCTTACAGTTAAATCAGATAAACTAAATCTATCAAAACATATCACAAGATCCATATGCATTGAGACTTCAGGTGCGACCAATCTACTTTCACATACTGAGGAAAAAGAGGCTGAGGGACACAGCACATTATTAATAAAATACTTCAATTCTTTCCAAGTAGATGGGACAGCTGTTACGCTTCAAATAAGATGCCAAAGTCCTAAGAAATCTTTTAATCTATATATCACACCTGACTACTTTATAGGAGAGCAAACATAACATCAGAATACAAAGCAAGACAAATAAGAGTAAGGGATGCTTTCTCACCATCTCACCCTATAAAGAGAATAAAGACACATCAAATGAAATTAGCAGGTGGCAGATTCAAAATAAAGAAGGGTGGGTACCTATTCCTCACCAGGACATCCAAGATACAAAACTGAGCCACAGGTTGGGCTACAGATGCCAAACTGTACAGGGCTGAAAAAGAAACTGGTGAAAGAAATGGGAGCAAAATCTATCCTTTAAATTAGATACTAAATATGAGAATACCATTGCTCACTCCAAGAACCCTTGAGCAATAGGTCACTGAAAACTACTAGGTCAATATTGAGGGACAATAGTACAGGTTAGTTCATCCTTTCACTTCTGCAAAAAGCAGGGCAGGGGAAAGCAATGAACTTCAAGAATGAAAAGTCAAAGCACTTCACTGCCTGTCTCCTGCTTTGTGCACTCTGAGGCTTCTGAGACAACAGGGGCTGCTGTCCTTGTTCCACACATGGCTGAGCTTGATGGGCTGTTCCAGCCCTGGGCACCTCCCTGAGGCCTCTCACCCCACACAGGTGCTGGGGCTGCACAGGGGGATGCTTGGCTGCCAGCTGCAGCTCTCAGCCAGCACCTCTGTGCTGCCAACACATCCCTGCAGCCAACAGCTCCAGGAGGCAAAGGCAGCACTGAGGGATGGCTGCACTGGCCCCAGTGTCACCACTTCCTCCAGGTGACCCCACTGGCAAGCACCTGGGTTGCCAGAGGGCCTCCAATGTGATATTTTGTTACCTTGTCCTTCCCAGTGCTAGAATCCAGCCAGTGCTTGTGGATCAGGGACACTGAAGCCTGGACATTCAGCACTGAGTTATCTTCCTTAGTTATTGAGAGTTTGGCCTTCACCAAACCATGAATCTGCATTCCCTGTACTCTTCTGAGCAGAGTTTCCCCATCTAGTATCTATTTAGTGGGCACACACAGCAGTTTATTCTGTCTTCTTGCTTATCCTTTGCCTAGACAGCCCTCAGCTTGGCCTTCCTTGCATGATTCAGAGCCCGCATTCAAGAACTCCTCTGCAGGCCCACTGGAGAGAGGATGATGGGCTAGATGTGAAAAGGCCATTCTTAACAGAAGACTTCACATAGCTTATGAAAATATGTGTATTTAGGAATTTGTTTATTTGTGTGTTTGACTTTAATTTATATTCCAGTTTTTAATTTATTCTCTGATCCATTTCAGGGCTGTGGAGATTGTCACTCCCCATGCCTGCTTTACAGCACACCAATGAACAGAGCAGCTCATGACTACCAGTTTAGGAACTTCCAACTCCCACCTTTTGTTTTCCAAGAGTAACACAAGCTGGATGGAAGTGTTTTACTGAGGAATTTGCATAGACAGCCTTTGCAGCATATCATGGCAACAATTCTAATACCACCTTTGTGGATGGCCCCAGGAGGAATATAATCACAGAATGGCTGACAATGGAAGGGACCCTAAAGACCACCTAGTTCCAATCCTCCCTTTCCCCGTTATTGGCAGGGATGCCACTCACTAGACCAGGTTGCTCAAAGACCCCTCCAGACTGGCCTTGAACACTTCTGGGGATGGGGCATCCACAACTTCTCTGGGAAACCCATTCCAATGCCTCACCACCTTCAGAATAAAGAATTTTTTTCTAGAATCTTATCCACATCTCTTCTCTTTTTAGTTTAAATCCACTCCCCCTTCTAGCTCAATGGTAGTTTTGCGATACTTTCCATTTCCTTTATCCTTGGCTATTTGAAAGTGTAAAGGAAAACGAAATGTTAAAGAACTTGAGTACAAAAGATGTGAAATTTCAGTATTCTGTAACTTTCTTTCTTTCCTCTAAATAATCACTCTCCCTTAAGGCTGTGACCTGCTTTGTTGCATGGTTTCTTAACAATACAAAGTTATTGGAACAGCAAACTGGTATCACAATGGACCAGATGCTGCTTGGCCCATTAGGAACACCACAGCAATACAATATTCTCTTCCTGTGTACTTAATAAGCCCCAAGCCATGAAATAAACCCCAAAAGTAACTATTTTTAATAAGTCTCAAATAAAATAAGGAGTAGTTTAAATATCTCTGCTTTTAAGCTTATACTAACAATTTGAAATGCAAGGGCATTCTGTTCTATTCCCACATCTGGCTCTTCCAATGAACCCTATGAAGCAAGAACATTCCTATGAATCAGGAAAAAATATAATGAAAACTACAACCCTGATTAATTCATACTAAATTGAGTATTTTGTCTTCCTGGTAAATTCATCTTCCCCTTTACATACATATAAATATACATCCACCAAACTAAAACTAATCTATTCAATTAATCCTGCATGTCACACTAAATAGAATAAGCTTACAAGTTTGACCCAAGAAAATAACACCATCTTATGCAATTACCTTTAAAGGAAAAAGAAAATGTTTCAAAAACATTGATACACAGTGAATATACATGCTACAAAATCAAGAACCACATATAATAAAATAATGCTGTAGTAGATATTTTTGTTGTTCTTCATTACCAACACAGGTCAACTACCAGAACTCACATAACACTCAGGCCAGACAAGAGACCTTCCAGTGTCACACACCCAAAAAACCCCAAAAACATAAAACCCCAAAACCACAAAAAAAAAAAAAAAAAAAAAAAAAAAAAAAAAAAAAACAAACCCCAAAAAAAACCGAAAGGGAAACATGGACAGAAATAGAAGTGAAGGATTTACATTATGCCACCTTAAAAGTCAGCTTTCTGCATCATTTGCTTATTTCCTCTGTTTGGAAAACTGCCACATTTCTTCCTGAAGCATTTGTTAGGAAAGATTTTCTTAATGACGCTTTTGCCCCTTACATAGATTTCTGAGATCTTGTTTCTCTATGATATGCAAGTGGAAAACAAATGTCTCAGACCTGAGAAGCTTTGCAATAACTGAAGTAAAACAGGTTATGACAGATAAGTGTAACAAGTGTCTTCAGTAAAGAATTCAAAAAAATTTGGGCAATGAAATGGAGAAAAGGTGCCCATAAACTCTGAAATTTTTCAAGTTACAGCTTAAAATGTGGGGGTTCTGTTTTGGGGAGGAGGGAGGGGGTGGTTCTAAATTTTTGCACGTAAGCAAAACAGTGTTATAAAATTCTAGCAGGTGTCACCTTCTCCCAGTCATCTATTGTGAATACTGAAAGAAAAGGCATAATGTGAAATAAGTTCAATTTTCAGTAACAGTTTGGTTCAAAGTCTCCTAGAGTTTTAGTACATTTCTTATTGTGTTTTACAGTAACAAATTACATTAAAACAAAGATTTCCTGGAGGCAAGAAGAAATGGCTTTTCATTGCTTATTTAAAACAAGTAATGAGTTTGGCATGCTACAAAGACAACAGAGATGGAAATGAAGTTTTAAGCAGCACAATTTGTGCCTCACAGAACTGCAGCTAATGTAAGGCACAGAATGACCACAGACACAGTGAAGAGAGTTCTCCTGTATGATCTCAACACAGCTGGGTGAGAACACTTCTTAGCAGTAGTATAATGCAAGACAAGTTCAAACATATTTTATTTTCTCTAAAGTGTTGCCTCTCTCCCTTTCCTCAACATAGCAGGTGCAAGAATGGCAGTCTTGTTTTGTTTTCCCACTGGAAGAAGCCTGCTCCCTGAGATGACCATAACATTTATTAAAAACAGGGTAGTAACAAAACAACAATATTAGACACAAATTTTATTCTGTCTATATTAAAAAAGAAATCTTATAAACTAAGAACTGTCATGAAAAGAACCATATTTCCAGAAAGAGGGTTAAGAAACGCCACATTCATTTCATACACTGTAGTGCAGCAAGATGATTTGACAAGCCACAGAGGGATTTTGCTGCTGCTCAAGAGTACCTTTCACAATAAGATCTCCCAAGACACTTTCCAGCAAGAAATTAACTGGTTTTCCACAAAGAAAAAGAAAAAACACCACTGCAAAATACTTTCTAGTAAATGTAAGCTGTACAATGCTGAAATCTGTGAAAACTATGAGCTACCAAAGTTGTAGGAAAAGGACTTGAAAATATTTTTCCTTCTTCAGTCTTGCTATTCTTTGCATAAAACCCATCCTGACCTACAACCAAAAATCCATTCTTTTTTTCACCAGCTTTCAAAAACTGCCCTACTTAGCAACGAGGAACATATTCCACACCTAATGTACTTCTTTCTGTTTGTTATCATATGGAATATTACATTTTCCAAGTAACTCCTTTAAACATTGTGACTATGATTGATACCTCAGCTGTCTGTGAAATCATTGTATTTCCTTCCCCTGCAACCTGCTTGCATTCCCATGCCTCTGTTTTCAGGAACCTTGGACTCAGATTTAAATTCCTGCCAAGTTGTTGGCCTGAAATAATACAGAGCTTTTTTCATCCTTTCTAGTATAACAAATTGAGAGCTTTGAATTGAGGCCTTGCTCTTTTTTCTGAAGTTTTGTCTGTCAACAACAGCATTTTAAGAATCTTTAACTGTAGAAGCACCTGATCAGTGCAAGACCAATGCAGTTTACACTGTCCTGCAAGGACTCCCAGAAGTTTGTTACCAATGTCTCCTAAGCAAGTAAAAAGAGGAAGGTTTATGTAACTACATTGTTAACAATTACATAAGATTTCTTGGATCTAGAGTTCAGTCTGTATTATATTTTTGAAAAATCCTGGAATAGAGAGGCAAACACAAAAGCCCACCTGGCTTATGATAAAAGCAGCCACCAGAAGTTTTCAGCAGGAGCCCATGACTTATTCCCACTAACTATTGTAAGTAGAGCAGATGAGACATTTGCAATAAGAAAGGGTTGTAAGGTGCACATTTCTAGAATACAGAACTGTATTCTAAATATTTTAAATAGTAAGGGAAAAAAAGGCAGGGAGTAGCTTTTACCACAATTAATTTTGATTCTTCCAAAATGCAGCAACATGGCAGCTAGGAGTAAGGCTCTGAACCAAACAGGGAAAACCACAATAGTGCTCTTCATTTGTCTTTTATACTAAAAAAAGTTTCACTTGTATTTATTTCACATAAAAACTTCTTAAACATTTATCAGCTATGCTGTATTTTAAAAGAATGCATCAGAAAAATCTTTCTCCATCACCTCAGCCAAAGGCACCATTTGATGAAGTACACTGAGCAGATTTAAATAAAGCCTCTGTGATGGTGGAAAATTGGGCAGTAGGTTAAATCACCAGGTGACAGGTTTTTCCCAGCAAAAGATGCATTTAGTTGATGGCATCTCTAATGTAATTTTACTAAATTCACCAGAAAAACTGAGAAAGACCTGAAATGAATTCAGTAATTCAATAAATTCACTTCAGAATACCTCCAATATATGAAGAAACAGCTGCAGACCATATTATAAATCTAAACATTAGAATCTTTTTTTTAAATAAAATTAATTCAAGATTCTTAGGTATATGTCAGGTGGTTAATCTTGTAAATCATTTTTATTGGCCAAAGTTTTAATCACAAGGCACTGAAATGATTATAGTGAACTTTATATATCCACTAAGGACTGAGTTGAATTTTGGCATTAGATGTAGAAGAAAAAAATATTTTCTGCAGCTGAACCCACTGAAAGTATATACTTGAGCTATGATTTCCAACTAATATAAAAATTCATCGGCAATTCTCAGGACAAAAAATGGTGAAATTTCTCCCAGCAAGGCAAGAACTCCTAAATTACTATTTTTTGGAGGTGAAGTTCAATATTTATGGAAAGAAATATTCATTTCCACATGTAAAAAAATGAAAATCCATGTCACGTTCTATTCTTGCTACTCCAACTGAGTGTATGTCACTTACACACAGAAGAAAAATCACACACAATGAGACATTTTAGAACAAGCAGGAGAATTACCTGAAGCTTTGAGACTTAATTGCATCAAGATAATGCTGCTGACAGAGATGCTCAGAAATTATGAGTCAAACATTGGACTCTTGTCACAAAATGGTCACACAAAAGCATGAGAATTCAAAAATCTGCAGGAATTCAGGAGTAACCAAGGCATGTGTCAACAGAGCAGCCCAGCTGAGAAGGAGTAGGCTAATAGGGATTACTTTCCTTCTCAGTAGTGAAAAAGTAAAGAAGAAAGGAAAGAAAAACCAGTTTCCCTCCTCAAAGGAAAAAGACAAGCAACAGTGTTGGGATTTCCTTCCAAGATAACGTTGCTGTATCCATCTTGTGGGACACAAACTTCTAGTTATCTTTGTCCTTCGTTGCTTACTGTATTTAATAAACTTTTTAATCCTCAGTTGAATAATTCTCTGAAGTGAAACTTTAGATGATCTATTTTCAGGAAGCTATCAGATCTCATTGTTGTACTTTGTGTGAGCTTTCTAAAGAATAAAAATGCCTTCTTGACTCTTCTGGACTCCGACACAGGCATTCTGAAGAGCCTCGGACATTATAAAGCAAAAGGAAAAAAAGCTTGAATAAAAAAATCCATTAACGTGAGTGCTGGACATGAACCTTGAAAGTCAACCACAGCTAGAAGCTCAATGTGCTAATCAGCAATGCTGTCACCAGCACCATGAAAAGACTTTGTAACACTTTAAAAGACTTCTAACAGAACAGCTGTCTCTTGCAAAGATGTGAATGGCAGCCACTTCCAACAGAAGTATCAGCAGCAGCACTGCCCTTCTTACACAGCTCTTTAAAAAGAAGGTTTTAAATATTTAGCAAAAGGTTTTAACAGCACTCTCCCACTGCCAATTAGCAGCAGTGATACCATTTAAATATTTGATGATGACAACACTAAAAATAAATAAATTAAAGTCCAATTTAGTATCACAATATTGCTAAACTTTCATTATGTTACAGTGGATCTACACATTTGACTGGCACACATTTGGAGTATCATTTTAGTCCTGCACTGCAAAAAATGAATAAAACAGAAGGAAATATATATATATATAAAAGAGCACCAGAATTAAAAAAAGCATAGAAAAGCTTCAATAGGTGAAAAAACTAAAACATCAAAATTTTTTAGTCCAGAAAAAGAAATTACATAAAGCAAATGTGAGGAACACCTCTCAGCTCATTTGTGGAAAAGATAAAGTGTTGTTCTAACATAAGAACCAGGGGATACCAGGTAAACAAGTAAAAAGCTGCCTAGTAAAACCATGCAAAGAAAAAACAAACAGAGGGGGAAAAGAAGACTTCTCCACACAACATTTAGTTAAGAAACTGCCATAGGATGTTAAAAGCTTCCAAAAGTCAAACTGGCCTTTGGCAATTAATGGGGGGGAAAAACCACCTGTAAGGATTAAATGTGCCTTAGCTCCAGATCACTCAAGGCTGGAAGCAGATGTCAGGAAAGGAGGCTTGTTCCATTCTTCCTGCTGGAGGCAACATCATGAGCCAAATGGACTTTTCAGCCTGACCCAGGCAGCCATCCTTAAAACTCACAAGGGCTGGGAGAGCTTTTGAAGGCTGGGGGAAAGAGATGCATTTAGCCCAAGCTGTGCAGCCAGCTTTCATCACACACAGGTTCAAGCCCCAAAGGCTGTGGGGCTCCAACCCAGTGTGAAGGTTGAGCAGCCTGCCCTGGGCTCTGCCCTCCCCTTTCATCACTCCTTTGCTGGGACTCGCAGGCAGACACCAAGCACTGCACAGAGCACACCGAGTTCTGCTCTGCTCCAGCCCTTGGCTGGCAATAAAAGGTTCTCCAGCAGCTGTTCCAGACAAAAAGCAGAGTGTGGCCAGGCTGTTACTGCTGAAGCAGGAAGGCCAAGCTGTATGAAGGATGCAGAGAGCCAAGAAGAGGAGGGACGAGCAGGCAGGGTGACACCACAGATGAGGTGACAGACACAAACCGGATCCAGACCAAGCAGGCTACTGAAAGACCAATGCTATCAATTCCACAGCACCTTTCTAAATCTACAAAATACCACAAGGTAATTCTTATAACAACTGAAAGCATTTGGTGCCAAAGACCAATGCTGTCAATTCCACAGTATCCTTCTAAACCTACAAAATACCACAAGGTAATTCTCATAAAAACTGAAAGCATTCAAGTGCCTTCCCTCTACACCACCACTCTCAGAGCAGATTCCACACCAGGCTGGCTGCTCCCTGCAGAAGGACCAAGCATGAGGCACATGGAACACATTATTTAAGCTGAAAAGTGCTAACCTCAAACAATGCTTGTGAAACACATCTCTGCAACTACTGCAACTGGGAAGAGCAACAAGAAGTTAAAGGACACTTGGGTTTAACAAACACAGTACATCCAATAAGCCATGTAAAGTTCTTGGGGGGTGGTCTTCAAAACCGAGGAA
The DNA here is from genome assembly GCF_028551555.1 of Melozone crissalis. Taxonomy (NCBI): domain Eukaryota; kingdom Metazoa; phylum Chordata; class Aves; order Passeriformes; family Passerellidae; genus Melozone; species Melozone crissalis. The sequence goes on along the minus strand of NW_026535794.1, from coordinate 36,362,064 downwards.
TCCTATTACTACAGGGACTCAAACTACTCATGTCTGATCTAGCTTTCTCCACTATGTGGTAGTAATGTGCCATGCCTAAATACATTCTCATTTCACATAAATATTAGCCTTGAACTCTAGAATAACCCTGGCTTTTTGCAACAAACTGCCACCAACATATCTCAAAAAAATCATTATTTAGGAGCCATTCTCTGTAAACAACATAATACATTTCAGTTGATTCAAACCATTTCCTGAAGTGATTTATTTCCACCTATTATTGAGTTTTTCCTGCCCTATGTAGCAAAAATGTAAGTATTTACATTGTAAGTGTGAATATTGCAATAATGTAAGTATTATTTCAGCAACTCAGAAACTAACATTTGCTACAATAGGTACATGAAAGACTCATTCTGCTTTAAATTTACTAAACAAAGAATCACGGTAGAATATACAAAGTCACTGTCTTGCCTTCTTTTTTGTGTTCCTGTACTGTTCGCAGGAGTTACTTAAAATCAATAAATAGCTGCCTATCCTAAAACCCCCAACAACAGGAAAAAAAACATTCTTAACAAAACCTTCAACACAAGCTGGATTCCTGTCCTTTTAGTCCAAACTACACTTTGGTAATACAAAGCAATGAAATTATATTTTTCTAAATAAGCAGCCATTTACATTTAATTTTATGGAACGTAGCTAGAGCAAACATTTGGACACATGAAACTCTTTTATCACAAGGAACTAGGTAATTAAATATATCAAGCATCCTGGGTTTTCCATCATGAGAGGTACTTCACAAAACAAAACCCTTGCAGACCATTCTGCTGCTGCAGAATTTCACAATCATTCCTCCTCTCCCATCCTACAGTAAAAAGGGCAGTAAAGGATGGGGACACATTCACAGATGCTAAAACATCAAAGCACACACAGAGCTGTAAAATGCTCTGGGGTTTTTTTGTGTAAGCAAAATAATAATGCTGGTAAGAAGAAAAAAAACAAGTATAAGACAATAAAGGGGAAAATTTATAATCACAGAAACTCAGTCATAAAAGGATCTTGAAAATTCTGTGGATGTGTTTTTTACCAAAAAAAGCAGCAGTATTCTGCAATACTGATTATCTCAATTTAAAGGAAATATCAAACAATTTTAATCAATTCTAGCAAAGGCATTAGGACAGTCATTACACTAATAGGCACAATATCAATTATCTGCTATATACTTGTAAGGTACCCATTTCTTATACCAAAATGAAACACCTATATAAGTTTCTTTTGTTAAAGATTTTTAGACTTCATTTTGAAATCCCGCTTAATATCTTGCTATTTTTTATTGTTCATTTGATAAAACTGTCAGCTGCTATTCTGAAAAGGAGTTGGTTTGTTTGTTTAAAGATACTTCCTGTCTGCCTGCACTTATTTCCAGAATGTGAATATCTGGGATCTGAAAAGATCCCTGAGCACGGTATACAATCTGAAGTACTCAGGGATATTTTATTACTTACTCCAAAAGGCCAAATGACATTAAAAGGAATCCCAAGAGAGGCAGAAATGAATCACAGCTATTTTACTTTCCCAAGGCAGCACCAGGTAACACTGTGAGCCTCAATACTGCCAATTTCCAGTCACTCACTATAATGTGTGTGCACCCTTCAGTGCTTTGACCATTCATGTTGTGTGGTCTAGGAGGGAAGGGGTGAGTGAATCAGGGATGTTCCTCTTCAGAAACAAGGGACAGGTGAGTCTGTACACACAGCTCTGGAAAAGAAGCAATTTAAGTAGATATTAAGAGACATACTGCAGTCAAGAGGATGGGAAACAATCCTTTCAAAGGACAGCTTCATGCACAGTCCTCTACAACAGGGAAAAGCAAGTGCAGCATGGCACTGCCCCCTGTTTCAAAGGCACGCCAGATGTGAAGATCCAGTGTAAAACAGTAACAATACTCTTCATAAACACAGCTGCAAAACAGGGAAAGAGGCCACTTGCTACTTACTCTCATTAAAGACAAACAAACCAGCCCCTTCCAAAGGGCCCTTCTTGTGCCAGTGCTGCAATCCAGTAATAATAATAATATCATCAATTTGTACTTGCCAACAATTATTTTAATATATTTAGAAGGGAAAAATATTTTCTCATAAATTGTATTTTTGAACTAGATTCTGCAACATCATATTGCTCTATTTAAAGGTGGTAAAGAATATACATAACCAATTTTTATTTTAACCCTGGAATATATAATTTGATCTTGTACCAAAGTTTACCATCACTTAACAACAACAGCAAAAAAAAAAAAAGATCACATACCACATATGATAAAATGAGAGCATCATTAAAACAGGATGTTTACCTGAAGGTGGAGGAGCTGCATGTATGTTAGAAGGTAAGTTAAAATTAGAAAGAAACTGGCAAATTGAAGGTATAATCTGAAATAATTAGAATGCAGTTAGTAGGACAAGTACAAGCTTTCTGCAGATGATTGCTTTTGCCCATTACAAAGAGGAACAATCAGGCAGCAGCCTGCATAGAAGGATGATAATGAAAAGGTGATTAAAAGACAAAAGCATCATACTGAAATTTATTAACAGTTGATCCTGTAGCACAGCAGTGGAGCAGAGTAGACTGACCTCTTGAGGTCTCTTCCAGCCCGATTTTTAAACCTTCTTCAATACATATACATGCTTTTGTATTACATGTATTGCTGATTTTTATCACATTTTTATAACTTCCTCTTCTCCATGTATATTACACATAAATTATTATATACCTTTCCTCCCCCAAAATTGACCTGCTAATCTGTTTATATTTACACATATAAATTCTGAACATAATCCCACATTTGAGTGAAAACATAAATTATTTAGAATCCATGTACTACTATTATAATATGTCTTCCTAATTAATTTGGCCCTTAGAGATTGATAATTGGTGAATTTCATATAAGGATTTTTTCTAACAGAGTCAGTGCAAATAATACAAAGATTGATGGTAATATCATCCATGGACCAGCAAAGGCTGGGAAACTACACTATTAATTTGTCCTGTCAGTCTCTGTTTAAATTCTTTTAATCTTCCATGAATGTAGTCAAATCATGGGAGCAAAGTGTATTATTTGTGAGCCATGGGCAGGACACCACTGCTCTAATTCCTAGTTTAAAAATAGGCTAAACTAGTTGTGTCACTGATCAAGCCTGATAATAGGCATAAGTAAAAATCTCATCAGGTATTCATAATGATTTTTAATTCCATTAATTAATTTTTCACCACTGAACAGACTGAACATGTTCTGTGGATAGTCTAAGGTTCTGTGGGCAGAGGAGTTGTTATTATTCACACTAGCCAAGCTCTTTACTCAGTCAAGAGAAATAGACAGATAAGCTCTTCCAGAAGAAAAGTCAGAGAAGCTAAATTCATCCAAATTAAGAGCCTGCTTCAAATCAGCTTTTAGAAAAAGTATTTCTCTTCATAGGGTATAGTATATAAACTAACTAAATCACATAAAGGCAGTATCCTCATGAATACATTTCTACAAACAACTTTTTTTTATGTGTTGCATATCTCCAAATAAAATTTTGATTACTGTGGTCTACAGAACCTACTCATGCAAATAAAATACATTGCACAACATACCCACTCAGTGGCTGTGACACAAAGTGTCACAGTTAACCAGTAGGAAACTGCCTGATACATAGGTCTAATGTATATATGATACTCCATGCAAATACTTAAGTTATACAGCTTTTGTATCACAGAAGATATGCTCTTTATGGTGTTAAATATTCCTTCAAAAAGATTCAATTTTTTAAAAAAATAGGAAGCCAGTACAAGATCAGTAGTAGAAGATGGAGAAGGAATACAAGTATGGATAGGTGCTGGTAACCTTCTATAATCTAGCTTTGTTGTGAGTCCAACAAATCATAGAGACAGCACCTTCTAAAGGACAGCTGCAGGACTCATGGAGCTGCAAGCAGCTATTCAGGTCTCTCATACTGACAAACCAGAGAGATAGGACGGATCTGCATTAAAACAAAAAGAAAAAGCTGAGAAACAAACAAAAACAAATCCAGAAATTGCTTCTCAGAGAAGCTGACACTTTGGCTGCGTAGTTGAATGGCTGTCCAGGGTAAGGTGTAGGGGGAGCTCAACTATCAAAGCCTTCTTTCCTAAATATATGCCTTTTTTTTTGTGCTGTCAGTTTTGGTGTCAATTAGCACATGTGCTCTAGGCAAAATATCTTTTACTGCTGGGACATCCATGTCCTTCTTTCAAAGATCTTCTGTAACCAGAAGGAATTCAGCTGATACTGTCACATTTTGTTTCCAAGGGGAAGGGCACAAGTAAACCAAATATGTTGTTTCCTTCTTTCCTCTCCATGGCTGTTTTCTTTGAAATTAAGGAACCTTAGCATCTTTGGGCCAAATCAAATTTACTTGCATCATTACACAGATTTCTTTGCAATATGAAAAATGATTGAAAATCAGGTAATTTCATCTACTTTAAACTGTGTCCAGCAACCTAATTCCTTGATATTCTTTCAGATGGAAGCCAAATATATATGACCTATTCCTGGGCCTCCATGAGGACTTGCAAACATTGTGGCTAAGATTATTTAGGACTACAAAGAATCTGAGTCCACTGAAAATGCTACATTAGAGCTTACCATGAATGCAAGAATTTGTATTAAAGCCTTTAAAACAATCATAGTTGTAGAAAACACTGTACAACATTTTCCATATTTCATATTTTTTACACCTGATACAAATGGGTTTACAGTATGAACTAGAGATCACAGAAGACTGAACAAGTTAGCAACATATTCTGGCACTCTAACAAGAAAGAAGATCTTGATGTACATGCTGTCTAAATCCCCTGTCATAGAAAGACATGGATATGTTTAGTTTCAAAGGAAAGCTCTGCTGAAAATTATACCCCAGAGTATCTACCTGCTAAATTTGGTTCCTCTCTTCTTACAGGCTTTGAAAGATAGAATTTTACAATGCTCAGCAAGTACAGGACTTTACAGAATGAAAGCTTGAGTTTAGACACATAAGCAAAAAGGAAAGATGCAAATTTGTTGAAGTTATCAGCCAAGAAATTTATTGACACTGAGATCAGTATTGGTATATGCAAAAAAACCACCCTGAACTTTGCTTCCACACACATGTTGATAAAAACACTCCTGCTCACAGAATGCTAAAGCCACCTTTCTCCACATTTTTTTCCCTGCTGCCTTCCTAAATAACTGCAGTCTCTCCTAAGTGCATCTCTTCTCATTTTATTACCGCAACCAATCTCCTAATAAAGACATATCTATCCCCATGGATCTCTTCCTGTCTAGGTCTATGGCTTTGGGAAACCATGAGGTTCTGTAAGCATTTATTGGACACCCCTGGAAGCAGGCAGCTCTGAGGAAACATATCCATCCACCACAAGTCACTTGCTGCCTGAAAGCTTCTCAAACGCCTACCACCTCAAAGCCTCTTTAAGAAAGGCGTGGAGGAACCTCACACTAAAATAAAGCAAGCTCACTGCCAACTGTCAGAGAAGCTAAGAAAAGTTCACAGGATGCTTAAACCCACTTTGAACTGCAAGATGTAAATTAATTTCACAGAATATTATAGGAAATGTTGTAGGAAATTACATAATAGGAAACCACAGCTAGCTGCACCAAGGAAAATATTATGGAAAAACAAAACAGTCACCCCAAAACCCGCTACATACAAACAAGTGGTATATGAATTAGTTCACAAGTCAGGTATCCAAGAGCCTTAATCCCATGGATGCACAATGTATCATCACTATAGCCTCTTGAAAAATCAGAATCTCATAAATACAGAGAATAAGAAAGTGAAAAGTCTCTATAAACACATGTATATAGTCCCTGGCTCTCAAATTTTGTTCAACAAAGGCAATCAATAAAATAGGTGATATCATAAAAATTGCTACAAATTCAATACAAATTGCTACAAATTCAATTTAATCCTTTCAGCCTAAACAGAGCTGATACATGAGAATGAAAGGCCAAGTAAACTACTATGTATAAAGACTGCGTTACTTTTTCCAGCAATAGCAGCTGCAGCACCTGTCATCATCCTAGGGGACACCTCAGCCTCGAAGGGTAAATCATCTTGTACCAAACGAGAAAGGAAAAGTCAAAATTAGCAGGTGCACAAAAGAAATAAGACGGAAAAAATATGGAGCTACTGGAAAAAGGGAACAGATACTGCAAGTAAGAAAGGAAAGGGAAAAAGGCAGCAACTGCTCTTCTCAGAGTTATGAAAATAGACAGCCAATGGAAGCACAGACTGAAACCAAAATAAAACACGGATCTGCGCTCCTGATTTTCATGCACAAACATGTGGTTCTAAAGAATTTAATCTGAACTAGAACTATTATTCAAATGTCAATTCTCAGTTTGTGACCCAAGCACCTACACAGCAATTGACAGACACAACATTTAAGTATTAGATATTCCATAAAGGTGCATTTTACAGATCAACTACAAAGTCATGTTTTGCATGAATGTAGTCCCTGGACCTCAGATTTGGTTCAACATGTTTTGCATGAATGTATGAAATCTACATCTGCATGGAACAGACCCATTCCTTAAGGTTACTTTGTATCTTCTTTAAGATCAGATATAATTTATTAAAACTCCAGGCACACTTTCCAAAAGCATATTACATCTTACTTTTCCCATTCTTTACAGACTTCTGCTCTACAAGAGCAGGCAAGAAGCATCCTCAGGTTTACTACCCATGCCAGATATTCCATAAGGTTTCATAGTGAAAACCAGGCACCAATACACCTGGACTCAAACCACCTGAACTGCTGAATTAAGCAGGCAAAATCATAATCAGAATATATTTAGACAAGTGATTTTTCCCAGAAGTATTAAAACAGTCATATCTAAAATAAATATGGACCACATAACTTTAAATGCAGTGTTGCCACATTTCTCCACCTGAAATAATTATTCAAATAATAACAGAAAGTTTTAGTAATCAGTTCTTGGCTGCTACACAGATTACTGTTCACATCTGCAAAATGGTATTCAGCAGCAATAATAGCAGAAAGTTGAATAATTTTGTATTCCAAAGTGCTATCATTGCTGTAGAAACTAAGAACCTTGACTTGGGTATCCATGAAATGTAATTCAAAACCTATTTCCTTATCTCATGCTTCTTGATCTTAATATATCACAAATCCCTAGGTACTGTGACCTTGCTTGGTCCCCAGAGAGGCAGAAGGTTGCAGCATAATTAAATCATACACTACAAAGTAGTAGAACAGCATGGCACACGCTGCAAACAACACTACTGTCTTTCTTAGGCTACCACAGAAGAAACAAGAAACTGTTAAGAAGTAAAAGACCTGTAAAAAAAAATCACTGATAAATCCAGCAAATATGAAATTATTCCAATATTGAGCTCAGCTGCCCCCTATCCATTGTTATGATTTCTTTAGCACACACACACACACACGCCCAGCATCACTGCTCAAACAGGAAGGGTGGGTACAGCCTGTCAAATGTGTTCCACTGCTCACTGCCCTTGCTCTCCCCTTGGTTTGTACAGCAAGGCCCAGGAGACGGTGACACAACTTTCAATACACTATTGTGCATTGATATTCTTGATATTCTGCACATTTTTCTATCCAGGCAACAGAACAACAGAGATAATGGGTAAAACACGGACTGATTGTGTGAAATTCATGCTCTAACTGTGGTGAATTGTCTGTGTTCTGTTTGGTGTTGTGACAGTGTTGGTTTTGACTTTGGCGTGGGGAATTCTTTTCTGTTGATGCGACTGACATTTGTGAAGATCGCATGACGGATGTGGATTTTAGTGATAAGGGCTGGCATGTCTCTTGGGTTTGCATGACAAGATTTAGGTAGCAGGGGGGCTAAAAGGGTGGCTTCTATGAGAGGCTGCCTGTGGCTTCACCTATGACTGACACAACCAACACCAGCCAGCTCCAGATGGCCAAGCCAGCCCCACCAGCGGCTGTGGCAGTGCCTCTGGGATAACAGGGTTAACAGGGGAGGGAAAAAACACTGCTCAGAAGTGACTGCAGCCAGAGAAAGGGGGGACGACAGACAAGTGAAACAACACTGCAGACACCAAGGTCAGTGAAGGGGGGGAGGAGGTGCTCCAGGTGCCAGAGCTGAGATTTCCCTGCAGCCCCCAGAGAAGAGCAGGGTGAGACAGGCTGTCCCCTAGCAGCCCATGGAGGACTCCACGGCACTGGAGCTGGATGCCTGAAGGGGGCTGCAGCCCTGTGGGAAACCCAACCTGGAGAGGGCTCCTGGAAGGATTTGTGACCCCATGTGGGACCCACACTGGAGCAGTTCATGAAGAACTACACTCTGTGGGTAAGACTCAGGCTACAGAAGTTCATGGTCCCTCCCATGGGAGGAGACAATGCTGGAACAGGGTAAAAGTGTGAGGAGTCCTCCCCTGAGGAGGAAGAAACTGCAGAAATATGTGATGAACTGACCACAACCCTCATTCCACATCCCCCTGCACCACAGGAGAGGGGTAGAATGAAGGGAAGGTGCTTTTAAGCACCTTAATTTGGTTTTATTTCTTATTATCGTATACTGATTTGATTAGTAATAAACTAAACTAGTTTCCCCATATTAACTGTAATTAACAAATTACTGTCATGGTTTGTCCTTGACAGTAATTTCTGAGAGATCTCTCCCTGTCCTTACATCAACCCATGAGCCTTTCATTCTACTTCCTCTTCCCTGTCCAGCTGAGGAGGGGAGTGATAAAGTGGCTTTGGTGGGTGTCTGGAATCCAGCCAAGGTCAGCCTACCACAGCTGATTTTGAAAGCGTATAAATATCTAAGAAGACAACACATCTAGCTTAATTTAGATCTAGCTGATCTTGATTAAACTCAGATCTTAAGTACTTGAAGTTGTGCCTCATTTCACAGCTGTTATACCATTGGAGCAATTTCTCTGTGTTCTCTCAACATTTTCATTGGAGTTGGGAAAGCTAACCCAACATATATCTCAGGAACTGTGGATTTAAGAAACCAAAACAAGCGTCTTTGTAGATATAATAGTATTTTTTTAAAAATCCCATTCCTTTTTACCCAAGCTACATTCTACCACTGATGCTCCCCCTGCTTTTCAAGCTGAAACATCAGCGTTCAGAATATGCAGAGCTGCATATAAAGATGTTTCTATAGGTGAAGTACAACTCAGCCTACTGCTAAACGAGCTGTCACTTTTAACAAGAAGAATGTTCCCTATTATGTACCTTCTCCCACCCCCAGCCCAATGAGAGCCTGAATCTCTCATCACCTGCTGTGTGCCTGTCACACACACAAGCCAATGGAGCCACTAAATTGCTCTGCACAGGTGCATCCCAAATAACAAGCATACTGTGCAATTCACGTCTTCCCCTGCCAGGCTGGTGCCCATGTTGTCTTGTCACAAGCCAGCTAGTTTCTCTCACCTTCCCTAACAGGAGTTAGACCCTTCTACTTTAATAAGCCTCAAAACACGACGCCCTGCTACCCCCAAGCATGGATGTATACAAAGCCATCCTCTCACTGTTGTCCACTTCTGACAAAGGAAAAATCAAGTCCCCTCACCACAGGGGGGAGGAAAAAAAGAGAAAGAAAAAAGCTGCCTGTCCTTTCATCCAGAGCCAAGGCTCTGTGAACCCAGTGTATCGCCGGCATCTCCCTGCCTCTGTCACAGAGAAAAAGACCCCGATGGGGAGGAGCAGGAGCTCTTACCTTAATTATACTGCTCCTCCGGGGGATGCCGGGTTTGCCTTCTCGTTGTTGACTGGCGGAAAATCCTCTTTCTTTGCTGCTGCTCTCCGGGCTTGCAGGAGGAGCTGATCCCGGCTCCTCACCGGCTCCCGGCTGGGCACAGTCCCCGTTGGAGACCCGGCTGCCCGCACTGTCAAAGCGGGATCTCCCGCCGCCGCCGCCTCCTCCTCCTCCTCCTTCCCCATCTCCTGCCTTGAACGCCACCTTGCCTTGGACCGGCCCCGGGGAGGAGGGCAGCCCCCCGCCGCCGGTGCCGCCACCGCTGCCAAACTCCGCCATCAGCTTCCCTGGCTACGGCAGAAGCACCGCCGCTGCCCCCCTCCCCTCCTCCCGCGGTGCCTCTCCTTCCGCTTTCTCTCTATTTACGATCGGGGGATTTTGAGCCTAAGTCTCTCCCCCCCGCGCATTTGGCAGACGAGGCCGCGTAGCTCCAAGAGGGGAGGGAGACGGACGAAACGTGTCGGTGGCGGCTCGGCGAGCACCAGTCCCGCAGCACCTGGGGAGGGAAAAGGAGACGAAACGTGACAACCGCTCCTCACACGAGGCGGGGGAGCGTCGCACCGCGGCGCGCTGCCCTGCGCGCACACACGGGCACGCGTGGGAGGAGAGGGGCTGCCCGGGGTGCCCGCCCGCACACCCGCGACCCGCCGGGGGCGCCGAGCGGGGCACCGAGCGCAGCCCCGCCGCGGGGACGGGGACATGGACCGGCCCGCCACGGGGCGCGGGAGGCTGGAGGGGACCGAAGCAACGCAGCTTTTGGGGCTGCTCAGCCGGGAAAAACGAGAGGCGTTGATGGCGGTATTTTCTCACCCTGATACAGCGACACCCACAATCGCTGAAGCAACGAAGCGGGAGCGAAAAGAGAACTTGCAGAACAACACGCCCCAAAGCCTCCGGCCCCGGCCCGGGGGAAAGCCCGTCCCAAGCACGGCGGGGACCATCCGCCGCAGCCCCTCTCCGGCCACTACCGGCGGCCAGAAGCGGCGGAACACGAGCAGGCTCGCCGCCGCCGCCCCGCGGGGCAGCCCCCGGGCGCCCTCGGCAACTTTTCTCCCTTCCCGCTGCCTGCCGACATCCAGCCGCTCTAGAGCGGAGACAGCCCGGCCGGGGCAGCGGCGGCACCCCCGGCCCCGCGGCAGCCTCGCCCGCAGCCGCCCCCCGCCCTCACGCTGCGGCCCCGCTACCCACCTCGGCGGCGAGCGGAGCCCCGGCTGCCGCTGCTGCAGGAGCCGCTTTTCCCCTCTCCCCTCCTCCCCGCTATGGTCGCCGCCTCTGCCCGGAGCCGGATACAGAGAGAAACTGATTCATGTGGCTGCTTCCCTCGCTCTCCGCTGCTGCTGCTGCTGCCGCCGCCGCCGCCTTCCCCGGCCCAATGCTCGGCTGCAGCCCCGTGGGGGAAAACGCCGGCAGCACCGAGGGGAGAGGCAGCCCCGGCCGCCCCCGCGAGGAAACTCTCGGGGGAAGGCTGAGCGAGCGATCGGGCTCGCCCCCCTGGCGCCGCCGCCGCCAGTCACAGGGCCGGCCCCGCGCGGATTGGCGGCCCCGCCGCCAGCACCCCCTCCGGCAGCTCGGGGGCGCTCCGCCCGAGGGCAGACCCGCCCGCCCCTTCCCGCGCCCCGCGCTCACCGGAGCATTCCTCCGCACCTCCCGCCCCGCGCCTCTCGGCCGGGCTCCGGGCCCACACAAAAGAGCCCGTGCCCGGCCCCCCGCTCCCGGCCGCATCCTCTGCTCCCCTCCGCCCGGACGGCGGCTCCTCCCGCCCCTCCCGTCGGCGCCCCGGGCCCTTCACCCGCCCTGCCCACCCGAGGGGCTGCGGCCGCCGGGCGTGCAGGAAGGGCGGGGGGCCGCGGTGGAATGGCTGGAACGGCCCTACTGGGCGCTGACAGCCCAATTAGTCCAATTAGAGCCGTTAATTATTAAAGGAACGAATGTGATGGAGTGCTGGAATATTAAAAGCTTAACGGAAACTGCAACTTGATGGTTGCCTTCAAGCGTGTCCACAATACAGCATGCTCGGCCGGCATGCCCTCACATACCCCATACACGCTCGTTTAGGTTTGCTATGAGACAAACAGGAGGCACTTGGTGGAAGAGCAGTAATTCAGAGAGCCGCATATTTATTTTTACCTCTTAACACAGCTGCATGTTGCAAGAGTTTGATATTTCACGATTAAGTTGAATAAAGGGAAATGAAATGCCATAGTTGAGGCACTTGGCCCTTTGCTTGAAATTCAGAAATTGAGTCAGTTCGGGAGACAATACATTGAGAACATGAGCAAAATTGGAAATAGCAGAAATAAGAGTGCAAAGAGTCACACTGAGCAAACAGACACCTAAGATGGCCCACACCATCTGACCTTCAGCATTTGGCTGAAGTGCTTAATGCAGGAGCTTGACTCAGATTATAGTCGAATGAAAGCACTACACTTTTAATTTAGGTTCCCTCAGTTGCCCTCGGGAGATCACTGGCTGTGCCTGGAACCGCTGGCACAGAGATCAGATACCTATCCTAAATAGCTTGAATAAGGCAGCACAAATATCCCCCTTCAGCATACTGATGCTGAAAACACTGGATTGAAGGGTGCATTTTCAGTCCTGTTCCCCAGCTCCAGGGCTTTACCACGGGCTGCAGAGCAGTGCCATTGTACCTTTGTGGTGGCCCAATGCTCTGAGCAGTCTCCAAAAGGAAGGCACCTCCACCTTTTTCTTCAGAACACCAAGGGACATCTCACTCCTCCAAAACACAGAGCCACAGGGATGATATCTTCTGTCTGTTTTTACTGTTTAGATCACTTGGAGCATGAGAGCCCTCATTTCAATTTCCTCTTCCTGAAGAGATTGACATCTGTGTCCCCATGGTCATTAAGCAGCCACCAACTTACAGGCTGGTGGTGGTGAGAGCGTTTTCTTCAATATTCTGTCTGCAATCTGGACAATGCTGCTTGTCACTGCAGCAGAAAAGGAACCATAAGGTGTGATGCAGATTGGAGGAAAGTATGAAGCTCTTTGGAGAATATTACTTACTCAGTATCATTTCTAGTGGGTCAAGGAAGTTCAGAACCTGACACTGCTACGTGACTCATATATGGTCCCAATTTAATCAAACTATTAACAAAGCTTAAGGTTAAATGAAAACGTGCACATTTGCAGGATTTAGACTGTAAACACTAGGGACATTAATATTAAACTTAAGATCTGAAATAGCCAAAGTTTGTGGTTTTCATTAGCTGGTAATACAGTGATTTTACCATTTGCCCTTATGCGAACATCTCCTGCCTGAACATCTTGCCTCACCATTTAACTAGGAAAAGTCCTCCTTGAATATTAACTATTATCCAGTATTGTATCTACAGATGTGGACATCACAAACCATCCCTACAGGAGACACTTTGTCATTAGGAGCGTCACTGTTTCTTCTGAAGGATGAAATTTATACAAAACAGGTACAAAATATTATTAGAACCATTTGTCACAGAGCCTTGCCAGTAAACTGGTGAGGAAGATGTGTGCTTTCTGTCGTCTTGCTGCTTAAGATGCACATAGCAGAATACCAGTTTTAAGGCCTTTAGCAGAATTTGATCAGTCCTATCTCAGAAAAAAAAGGATTTAAAAAACCCTTTTCAACTCTGCTTATCTGTCCAACCTGTATAGAAACAAGATAACAACACTGAAAAAGAAATCATTTAACTTTAGCCTTGGCAGTTCTGTAATGAAGGATATCAAGACCTGCAGACATTGCCAGACTTTTGACTGTGAAGGTGATGATTCAATACAAAGGAAACAGTAAAACTTCTGAATCTAGTCTTAAGGATACATGCACACAAATCAATACAATAGTATCAATACAATATTGATTATATTGATATATAATCAATAGAATAGTATTATACTTATTCTAAATATTGACATTTAATTACTGATAAAAACATTGTATCAGACACTAAACTAGAAAGGTTGTTCTAGCAAGATGGAGGTAGAAAATTCTCCAAATCTGAGATTTCTTCTGACGACCATTCACTGATTTCTCTTATTGTGCCATTCTGTTTTACAGGACTTCTTTAAATTAGTCCAGTGTTTATTCAGATGTATTTTGAATGCTTAAAGTTGAAAAATACTTCCATATGCAAAAGGAGGCATTTCTGATAAACCAAATCCCAGAAATGGTCTCCAATACTGAGCTACTCATAGAGACCTTGTTTATCCCTGTGAGCTCAGGTTTCCAAAGTAGTTCATGTGATACTAATGTGAACTATATACTTTCTTTGCCAGAACTTTTTGAAGATCAAGGGGTGAAGAAACTTTTTCATTATCATTATTCAATAGTGGCCTCAGCAGGCTCTATTTGTTTAATTGTTAAATGAAATAAGGATTATAATGGAATCAAAAGACCCTTCTATGACAATATTTAACTCTGAGAACTTGCTGCCATGTGCACATATTAGTATTTTCATAAAATCCTATTAAATATCAGAGTTCCACAGCTAAGCTAACATTACCCATTGAACTTTTCTAACTCAAATAGTGTGGCATCAGAAACATGCCAAGAAACAGGATATGTTTAAACCCCTAACCAGTGACTAAATCACTAGTGTTTAAAGAAACCAAATACCAGATTATTGCTAATACACTAAATACTTTTTATTCCAAACATGAAAAATTTTAATTAGCAATTATCTTGTTTAAATGTTGCTTTTCTGACACCTCTGCTTAAAATATGTTTTTTCACTATTGTAAGTATCTCCGCAATTCCGGTGATAATTTAAATTGCTTGACTTGATTGTTCAGGTCACAGTCTAGCACATACTTGTTTGTTGTACTTGTATAATTAAGTATACATGTTTAAGCAGTCCCATTACAGTCAGAATCTGATTCATAATTAATCCAAAGCAAAGTTTATCCATAAATAATGCATTATTGTATAAAACATCTGTAAAGTGCAGGTGTGTAATATGCACATAAAATGTGCCAACAGTACAATGTGCACTAAAGGTGGCAAAAAGAGGTAGAAAAACATAAATTGACAGATTTGTCTACTGCAGAGCATTTATTAACATTGTGTACATGAATTTTTTTTTTTTTTTGCAATTTTAGAAAGTTCATTATACTAACAGTGACTATAGGAGTCAGCTGGGAGTTGGGCTTTGATGACCTTTGTTGGCCCTTTCCAACTTAGGCTGTGATTCTATAACTCTAAGTATGTGGATTTTTTTTTTAATCAAGCAGCTCAACCACTTTAGCCTATTAAATACAGCTTAAGGAATGTTTGCTCTCTATCCTACCTATAATGCCTTTTAGTTTGGCTACCAGCCTGCTCAATGTGATGGTTCAGAATTAACAAGAGCTTAGCAGTAAATCTACTATTCCCCTACAGACTCTTGAATCCAGGAGGAGTGCTTTTCGAAATCAACATAATTCAACAGTTCTTCTCTAAACTGTCTGTTTTTAAGACTATCACGCTGCAGTGGTTAGTTGGTTGCAGCATAGCTTTAAATCACATTGCCATGAAAATGAGACTCTTTGTATATATGTTTTAAAAAAGGTCAAGGTTTTTAAAAACTGAAAGAGAGTATTCCCTTCCTGACCATTAAAAGAGATGTCTTAGAGGGAAAGTTAAAGAGCAGACAGGAAGGACTTTCTGGATATCAGAGGCCTCCCTTAAGGCCTCAGTTTGCAAACGAGAAATTAAGTATTTTTAAAAAGTCTTGACCTAGGCACTAAATCTGAATAATTCTTTTGGGAATCCTGGAGTTATCGTAACAGGAAATTACAGCTTATCTTATTCTAATATCATGCTGTTAGTTTGCCATTCCTGAAAACGCTGAAAATCAAATCTTTGTTTGTCTTTAATATCACCATTTGGAAAACTTATTTTGCAGCAATATTGTTTGAGGTATTTTTGGATAAAGTTTCAGTGGAGCAAAATTTGCATTTTCTTCTACTAGGAAAGGCAGGCACCCTGGAAAAGACTTGTGTAATGCCTATTTCAGCAGAGGCATATGCATGTTATCAGAGAGACCAGGACAACAAACCTGTTCTTGAAGTGTTTCTGGTGCATCATTCAAAAGAACATACACACACTGTTTCCCATCTCCTGGCATTGTGCTCTGCTCTCTAAGGAGAAATTACAGTTACAAAAACCAGACGAAAGCCAGGATTCTGCAGAGGATTGGATTTTGTTTTTTCCCTCCTCATGTTTGTAAGTACTGGGTATATACAGAAGTGTTTGACTTGTGAGATGTAAGACATTTCATAAGTCATCTGTTTTTGTCATTTGAAGCATCTGACTCTATTTTTACAGGACCATGCCAATAAAATAGCCCACAAAAATGTTAATAGTGATTAAAAGCTTTCATTAAATTTGCACAAAGAGAAAGACATAAAACTTTTCATTTGTAATTTCAGCACTATATGCTTTGTGAATTCTCATCATAGCAGAATATTAAACGCTTTCATTCCTTTGAGAAAAACTGCATCTTTTCCATCATGGGTGAGTAGGTAAATAAAATCAGTAGGACTTTTTTGACAGCCTGAGTTCCTTCTATAATTGTCTTCATTTTATCATGTCCATGAGGGTAAACACTGGATCTACATGTGCTAAGTAGGAGTTGCAGTGTGTTATGTCTTCACCTTTGAGGGTTTAATGGGAGAGTTAACACATGCACACTTCTGCTGATAAACAATTAACTGTGTGCTGGTGTCAGCTTGTCTTGTTAGAAATATTGCAACACAATACCACAGAAAGAGGAATATATATGTATAAAAGAGGAATTAAGTGCTTTTATTGAATGGCAGTCAAAATTCACATAATTTCCTTTAGCCTAGCAAGTTTTCTGAATTAGAAGAAATCACATATTATTCTTAGTATAGTTGAAAGAGGAGTTGATTAAACTTGTTATACTCCAAGACATAAATGCATTTCTTTTCAGTCATGTGAGAAAAATCACACAACACAAATTATTTGAAGCAGGTTTTAAAAAGGTGTGGTAACACATGGGGAACATAGTTTTCATGCTGTTTGACATGGATACTGGTAGACTGCAAGACAACAGCCAGTGAGATTGTATCCTGTCCTAAAGCTTGTAATGGAGTTCCTTAATCCCATTAATTTTTGTGTTTCTCACATTAGCAATTAACATCAGTTTCTGTCCCTTAAAGATGGTAGATTTGGGGATGTTGCACTAACCAGCACAGTTCTTAACAGAAGTCAATTCCACCATTTAATTTTTTATCCAGTATTCCAATTTCTGAAGCATAAGTCAACAGTCATATTTGTTTTCTTTATTTTTAGTTCTAAAAATGCTAAAAAATTACAGTATTTATAGATGGTTTCACATGCATATTCAAACCTTTTTTACTAGAAATAGGTTTATGGTTGAAATTTCAGGTTAGAAGACCTTAACAAAATATCTATTGTACAAATCTCACAAACTGACAAGTGTCAGTAGACAGGTAATAGACTTCCTAATTTCTTTGAAACATCTATATTTTGTATAAACCAGACATGAAATTCAGGGTCCTGATCACTAATGTAACTTTTCCTATACTCTCTGAATTTTCAGAAAAATAGATTTATGTGCAAGATCTCTCTGTTAATATATAGCCTTAATACAGTTAAATATACTCACTTTCTGAGTAAACAGCAGCTGAAGTAAAGGGAAAGTACCACTTTTCTTCTGCCAAAAACCAGAAGGAAATTCCCAGCTTCTGTTCTGTTCTTTGCTATGGCAACCTACTCCTGGAAGAAGAGTCACCAGGAGTGAGAATCTCTGTTGGGATAACAGTAAAACTAAGCAGTATTTGAAGATTTTCTGGTTCTCTCACATTTTGACTTCATGTATCAGGAGGCTGTGAAAACAAAGTTGCTGCAGCTGGCACTCCTCTAACTCCTTTTTGTACAGAAAAAGCCCTTCCATCCTTCCTTTTCTCATCCGAGTTCCCCTTTCTGTAGTGATCTATACATTTTTCCTGAATTCATTGCACAAATTGCTTTTTCCTCCTCCATCTAAGATAAGAAGTTGCAATGAAGTTCAGTCCTCTGAGCATTCCTAAGTCACTGCTCAAGGACAGGAGAAACTCCAGAAAAGTTAGGAAAATAGTAGGGGAAGAGAATGAATGAAGATAATTTATGAAAAGGGACAGCAGAGAAGGACAATAAGACATAATGGTAAAAACATTAACCTTTACTTATAGTAAGTTTCAGGATTACTATTATCATATTCCATAGCACTAATATAGACACAGGAAAAAAGAAAAGAATGAACTCTGAGTGAAAGAGAAAGTCAAAATTAGAGAGGGAGATAAAGCCAAGGAACCATGGTAGCAGAAAGAGAATAAGATCTGTTAGTCATTAGAATTGAAAAACAAATTTAAAGACAGAAGAAGACAAAAGGAAATTAAATAAGATTGATAAGATGGACGAAAAATATATTATTGCAAAGAAAGTCTTAAAATATAATATTAAAATAAAATTCAAATAACTTAACTTAGCTGCCAAGGGTTATGACTGTACAGGGGAAGAAGGAAACTTGACTGATCACATGGAATGATTATGAATGCAAGAGCTCCTCACATTCAGATGTAACGAGGAAGCAACAGACACAAGCTGAAGAAGGGATTTTCTCTTGCAGATTACATTGCCAACACTGATATGTTCCATATGTGTTTTGTCCAGCAGAAGCAACTGAGGCCTAAATGCATGCTTGACTATTTGACATTGCTCATTTCAGTACTTAATAAACTCACTTTCTGTGGAAAGAGATGCTGCTTTTTTGCTCTATTTAAAATTCTTTCTTTTTTCCCCTGAAGTTCCTAAGTTCTTCCTAAGCAAGAAACAAGACATTAATTCAACTGCTGATGAAGAATGAGATCAAATTACTGATTTTAATATTTTTTTAATTAATTATATTTGTACTGTGTTACAGAAAAGCCTAAAAGCCCCAGCCAACATGGCTTGCTGCTTGCTGGTGTTGACACCATATAAATGTATGGATCCAGTTCAGAGCTGGCACGTAGCCATCCAGTTTGGAACACAAACTGTGTGATCTTGCATCTCTTCCCAAAAGACCACACAGACATTCTCTGGGAAATCAGGACTTCCAAAATTTCTGGCCATCTTCCTGAGCGCTTGGTCATCTTTCACTAGAAAATTGTTTTCTGCATCCTATGTGCGTAGCTAGAAAGAATTTAGGATAAAGAGCAGTGAAGAAGGCACTGTGTATGCCAAAAGGATTCACCAGTGTATACCCACTGATTTCTACATCTTTATTTTTTAATTTGTTTAAATTATTTTAAGGCACATCATGCACTTAAATCTTATTTGAAGTCTCAACCAAAAGGCACTATAATAAGGGTGCAAAGGGTGATGGTGTCAAAGAAAGGAAAATTATCTTGATTAATCTTTGTTAAATACTGCATTTTTACATAAGATAGGCAGTGAAATTCAGACACTGAATTAATAGATACTGTCCATTACTTAAGTAATGTTACTTCCTATCTTTTAAAGCCTCACAAAGGTTCCCTGGGCATTTAGAAGTGCAGGTGTGTTTAACCCAACTCCTCAAAACTATGTCCAGCTCTTTTTCTCACCAATTATCTCAGAACTCTCAATTCTGCTGATTTCAGTAATTTCTTCTGACTGAAGAGGCACCACCTAAATTCCTTAAATTTTGTTTGTCTGGGAGAAAAAAAACAATTTATTTGACTTTTTTTTTTTCCTGCTGCCTAGCCTCTTGAATTATTAATAATGCTTTGTTTCACGTTGTTTATCAGCAGGATTTCTGAATTATGACTATGTGCACGCAGTCACACAAACACACACACACACGTTCACAACTATTTTCTTTCTTTTCACGTTCTGAGTATTCTTGCTTTTCCCAATAAAATACAAAGCTGTGCTCTTGGGAAAAAGAATATAGGTGGAGTTACATGAAGCAGATGAAATAGATGTTTCCAGTGAGACAAGCTATGTGAAAGGAGCAGATGAAGCTAAAGAACAATGTACTGCACTGTTCTCCAGTACCAAGTATGGAAACCACCTCACGAATACTGGTTGTAAATGTAAACATGAGTTGTCCAAGGAAAAGAGAAAAATTGGCCAGAAAAACAGTAGGTACTTTAAATAGGTGCTTTATTTAAATTTCTGAGTTTTGAAATCAGCTTAAGATTTTTGATATGTGAATGACTTATAAATCCAGTGGGAGTCTGAAATTTATTCAGTGGAAGAAAAATCTTTACCCTAAGGCATTACAATTGTTTCACTATATGTGAACTAGTTTTCCTGAAATTGTCTAGTATATTTTTAAATTTAGATAGGGCTAGTGTAAGATATACAGATATACTCCATAGTAATTCTTCCTTTTCCTTGTAGCTGAAGACTGACCTTTCAGTTCCCCAGCACAAATTTTCTTGAAATACCTGACAGGCAAAGCAAAGCATCCATCTTGGTTGTACATTTTGAAACAACAGTTTGACCATTACAAATCCACCAAGTATTAAAATATTCCACTCTACATACAGAGCTGCTTTCCTTTCAAATGCAGACTATAATTAGCTAAAGGCTCCCCTCTGCTCTCCTGAGTATAAAGAGTCATGCTAGCTGTGTGTGGAAGTACATATAGTCAGGCATAGCTGGTATACTCATTTCTTGGTTCTCACACTGGCAAAAAGCTATTATTACACAAACAAGACAGTTATCCCCAGAGAGGCAAAAAGTGCTGGGCAGCAGCTTGACATTACATATTTTACATCTTGTAAGCAGCGATTTAATTAAAACTACCAAGATAATCTGAACATCTGTATTTTGCTTTGAAAATAAGAAGAATTACATACAGGACATTTTATTTTTTCTTGTACAAAGGCAGTAGTTGAGAAATTTGCCACAGTCTCAATTATTTATGTGAGCATGAAGTTAGGTTGGCCACACCAACTGAGAGTATGACCTGCAAAACCACAGCTACATTAGCTACGCTGAGGGAATTCTATTTCATTCACAGTGACATGCTTGGGCTTACCTTATATTCACTTTCATCAAGGAGGAGACAGTCACTGATATTTAGATTTTAATTTTTTTTATTGGGTTAAGAGCAATCCTCTACAATGGACCTTCGTGGACAGCAGTTCATGAACTTCGGACTCTCCAGGGAGATAAGGATCCAGGGAGAGTACTCCTTCCTCAGGCAAGCTGGTTTTGAAGCTCCATTGCTGGAACTGCAGAATCAGTAATGCACAAGTTAGTCCACTACTATTGATGGAAATAATGATGCAAAATCATTTCCAGAGAACCCCATAACTCTGAGTCACTGAAAAGGTAGTCACTATCTCTGTCACAGTCCCTTTGCTTTTCAGGCCTACTCCATGTTTCAAATACCTGATCATATTTCCTACTGTTACTGCCTTTAAATAGCAATAATGCTGTCTGCAATAATGCCAATCATTAATGATAAAGTACATTCCTTAAATAAATGAACAGCTAAGTTACCATGTGATACTGCCCTTTTTTATTTTGCTTCTCCTTTCCAGGGCTCTGCAGACTACAGCCATTTGCAACAGGTCTTCTCAGGACCTTGTCTTACAAAAGACAAAACGTTCTGGCCCTAATCCAGGAAAGCACTTAGATACATATTGACATTTAAGTAGATGAGTGGCCTTAGTGAGGTCAATTGGACTGCTTACTTGTGTAAAGCTAAACCTGTCCTGAAATATTTTGTTCGATGGACACGCACTATTCAACACTTTGAATGATTGAACCCTCAGCGAGACCGTATGCAATTACTATTATTATACAAATATTTTATGTGATAATAATTGCCTTCCAGATTATTTGAAATATGCAATTTTATATTCAGTGAATAATTAATGTCTCAAATTTTAATCCAATCCCATGTAAAAGGTACACAATTACTTCCAGTAAACATAAGGTGTTTCTAATTTGATTTGTTTTCTAGTTGATGTTGTGTTTCCATGCAGTGTTTTCATCTGTTGAGATTGCAAGGATAGGTCATACTGGGGTCTGAGTGTGACCCCAAACCTGCCCCACAGAGCATGGCTAAGTCTCTGTCACCCCTCATTTGCTCTCTGGCAAACATCTGCTGCAGTGTGCTTTGTAAAACAGGGCAAATGACCAGACCACAAGCTTGCTAGAACTTTTGAAGGAAAAATGACACCAAGATACTTTGGCACTATGTTGCCTCTCTAGTCATAAACAAGTATTGCAGCATGGAAGCTGAATGCTGCTTTTTGCCCTATAATCCAGCAGGTCCATTTTTTAATGATGTAAGACATAACTCAGACTTTGTTTTTATTCTTCCTCTGTAGAGACTGAATGGCCGTGTGCCCTCATTACATTTCTTAAGTAGTGTCATTAACAGAAATTCACAAAAAATTAAATTTTGTCATCACTTACAGGTTCTTTCTTGGAGGTACAAAGCATGGAAAGGTAAGAGAATACACCTTTTATGATGTTTCACTGGAAAGTTCAGCTCTTTCTGTGTGGCACTTTCAGACCTCTCCAAAATAGGGAGGGGTCTGTAAATGGTTTCTGCTGGGACATACTGAGAGCAAGGCTTTGAGATCTCAGTGCACCACTCTGCTAGGAGAAAATAATTTTTTTTAAAAGGAGCATGATCACAGAGTCACAACAACAGGGTTTATCTTGTAGTTTCCTCCAGACATCTGTCAAACAACATAGATTAATTTTAGAAAAAATTCCAAGGCTTTCTATTAGAGCTAAATTTCTTCTTGGTCCTGATATGTATGCAATACTCATATAAGTAAACAGGAAATAATAATTGGTGAGATCCTAATTAGAATTTTCTACTGCTTGTCTACTTGTATTTTTATGATCTTCAAATTGTTCTAGAAGAGGAAATGTGAAAAACTAACACAACAATATGAAGGGTATCTTCTTCATGCTTTCATCATACTGTCCATGAGCTCTCTGCCTCCAGCAGAATGCCACAGAAGGTTATAATGGAGGAGTTAACCTCTGACCTTAATTTCTCCAGTAGCTGGTAATCAGTGAAGTGATCAACATCCAGAGTGTGCACCTCCTCTTTCTCAGAATTCTGATGTTCACATGAAGTAAAGCACTACTCCACAGGTAAAGCCAGCGAGGTTTACAACGCTTCTGAGTTTAACTAGCTGCCAGAAAAAAATAAAATTTACATTCAGTTCTATTCAAATGAACACCTTGAAATTCGAAGGCTGTCTCCAATCACACTTGGGCTACGCAGCCCTTTTCACTTCTCAACACTCTGTTGTAAATCTTGCAGCAGTGAAGGGCCCTGCAGCACTTCCTGCTCTCCCTGCGGCGAGGAAGGGCCACGCCGAGGCCGCCTGCCCTGACACTGGTCACAGGCAGGAAGCCAGGGAGGCATCAAAGAACAGCACAATAACCCAGACTCTTGAAACCCTCACCAGCACTTTGTCTGAGCTTGGCCAAAGGTTAAACTGGCTCCTGTGAGCTCATCTCTTCTGCCTCGATTTTATGCTGACTTTCTATTGCTTGTTAAACAGGAAGCAATGGCCAGACTGAACTCCAGTGAAGATATTTTCTGAGTGTGTTTTGTGATTATTTGTTGCACTCAGCAAATCTTCTGTCTGTTAGTCATTTGTATTATGATAGTAGGAGCTCCCTAATTCAGAAACTGTCAGAGCACTCTGGCTTTGAAAATATGTCCATGATCATTCACAGTTCATAACATATCAGTTCAAAACAGTTCTGCATGTTTGTTTTGTTACAACACTATCAATGTGCTATTCTAAGCAGAACACACCTTCAAAAAGTATTCAAGAATGCATGTGAAGGAAAAAGGAACACTTCTCTTTCTGAAGTACACAAATTGTAAACATGGCTTGAAAAAATAAGCCAGGCCATTAAATTCCAGTGCAAGAAAATGTCCTGCTGGGCTTTTTGATGTCAAAAAAATTTACAAAACCCTATGAGAACCTTGACCCAAACTCCTCTTCAAATCTACCTGGAACAAATACCAGTTTTATAAGTCTCCTACTCAAGTGTGTACAGTTGAGCTTTCTCTTTCTCTTTTTCTATCAGTGTTTCCAAAGTGCCTCCCTCTCACTGGTTACCAGGCAACAGAACAATATTGCTCTGCATGCACAACCAGCAATAAATGACATTATACTGTATTTTTGCAGAGTTTCTCAAAGAAAATAAAGATGTCCTGAAATACAGTCTTGTGAGATAAATAGCTACTGCCCAGAAGTCATTTAAATGCTTAAAATGCTGGGGTTTTTCTTCATAGAAGGCACAGATTGAAAAAAACCGAACCACTTCTCTAATAGAGGAGCTCCCATCCAAAATGAATTTATAATGCTAAAATAGACCACACTCTGAAAGAAAGCTGCTTCAGTTGACATTTCAAACAATTAACAGCCTTTTAGGTTCTACAGCCACTTGCATAAACCTTTATCTTACAATCAAGGCAAGACTAATGAAGCAGCAAGAGACATCAAGTTAAAGTACTTTCAATGTCCTAAACACTAAAATGCTGCCTGTATGACAAAGCTCTTTTTTTCCTGCTTTGTTTGATGGTTTGATGTCAATAAAACTCAAGAAAGTTTGGCAATTTTTCCAAAAAATCTTTGGTTTTGATAGCAGTTATTAAAGATGGGCCCAGATCAAATCAAACCCCACACTTTCTTCTAAACAAAATAATTACTGAGAGGGAGGGGTGGTTTGCAGCCCTTCATCTGCAATCAAAATGCATTTAAGAAAGGTCTGACTCTAGATCATGACCAAAACCAATCCTAACTTTAGATTGTTTTATGTAGTTTTGATTCAGTTTCAGATTTCACATTGTAGGTCAAATTCACCTTTATGTAATACTAAGATAAGAAACTGAAGGCTTCTGCAGTTTTTTCACTCCAAAACAAGGGGGAAATCTTTAATTATAAACAAATATCCCATGTAATCCTACCAGAACATGAAATGTTAATCCCTAATTCTTAAATACAAAGATATGCACTAGAACCAGAGAATAGCCCCAAAATATATTTGTGTAATACTACACAAATATATTTTACAACAATGTCAAGATTGAAATCTCAGAATACTCATCGGCCTAATTCTTTGATTCTGCAGTAATCAAATTACATCATTTTCTAGGACCGTTTTTATTTAAATTTATACGGAAAACTTTAAATTTGTTACACTTCTGTTGGACTGAGTTTGTTTGCTTGGCTTAGAAGTTGAATAGTAAGTGATTAATATTTTTAGACTAGATAAAAATCTGTTCCCAGAATGATTTGACACATGACCTTCAGGACAGACAGAGCACTGGGATATATATGACACCTGAAAAATAGTTCCATTGCCTGCTGTTGTTGATTTAGTAGCAGTATAGAGTTACTTGCTAGATAACAGCAGAAAGATTTGTGGTTTGCTTTCTTGGATCTGAGAAAACGCAGTACAGCAAAATGATGCATTCCCAGCTTGTCTAGATAACATAAATAGCATTGCTGTATGCATACATTTGACTCTTTATTTACTCTGAAAGTCAGCAGAGATGAGCATCGAGTCTGTACTATAAACGCCTCAATTCTGTTTCTAGCTCCTGCAGGAGGAACCAAATGCAAACATAGGATTAACTTATTTACGGGGTGGCTGGAGCATTAGCTGGCAATTGCCTGTAGTGGGAATATTATGCCTTGGTCAAAAGAAAGACTCCAGTCTGCACTGAAATATAAATAGCCATCACAAGAACTAACACCTCAAGGCATGACCTGGCTCGTAGTTTACTGACATTTCTTGTATGCCAGTCCTTCCCCACACAGAGCTTGTTTTAACTGGGCAAAAAATATTATCAGCTTATTTTTACAGTTCATAAAATCCTGTGCACTCAAGAGTACTTGGTGAGACTTCTGTAAAGTCCCCAAGCAGTAGGCAACAGCATGTTTTCTCTGCAGAAGAAAGCAAACAATTATATCAGTTGGGATGAGAAGTGAGCAATAACATGACATGTCTAGAGAAATCAGTTAGATCCCTTATGTGTTCGTTCTAACAGTTGACTTTATTAATAGAATTTTTTTGATAAAAATGTTCTTGTCACACAGCAAAAGGGAGATGGTGGCCTCTGCACTCTTCTGAAGCCAAATTAATTTTTCATCTTGTTAAAATTATATTTGAGTAGTCCTACTACACAACAGGGAAGAAGAACACTTAAAAGTGAGTATTTATTTTTTATATGTTGTCAATGATGAGAGACAATATTTGCATATTGAATCCCTTTCCCCATATAAAGGCACACAACTTGCAATCCAATTATTTTAAGCTAAGCTAAATGAAAAACTAGACTGCTGTCTCCTAAAAACCAGTCAAAAGCCACTGTAAGGATCAATAATCTAAAAAACTATTGATTGCTCATGTAACAACCTGTACTTTCCATTACACACTAAATACTATTGTAGATCAATGTTTGCCAGATGTCCATTTATAAACGAAACATTCTGGCTATGGTGTCTGTCCTTAACCTTGCAAAAAGGGCTGGTCCTTACATTTAATTTTAACATCTCCTGGTGTGCTGCAGTGTTCCACCAACAGCATCTCCCAGAAGCCTCATTATCTCCCTTTTCTAAACTTAGTGGGATAGTTGCTTTCCATGGCTTTTATTACTCTGGTGGTAACATTGTACAAATCAGTCTTCATAATTTTGACAGTAGAGTTATGTACATTTGGAAAAGGGTGAGAGGAAAATGCCTGATCTAGTAATGAGGGGGAATTCCTTATCTTTGGAGATAGTTGACTATCAAGACTAACACATTGGACTAGCAAGCAGAATTCTCATTTGCACCTATTTTATTAATAGATCTCCTAAAAACAATCACCCTTTTTTTTTTCCTAACGAAAGGCTGAACAATAGAAAAAAACCAGCTGTTAGAATCCCACTGCTACTCCCCCAAATAGCTTTGAGGCACTGAATTTGCTGAAGTGTTCCCACCTGTTGGTCGTGGGTGGCATGGGCACAGGGCACTGCGAGCTGCAGCACTGACTAAGGCTCCAGTAGTGGGGCAGAGGGGCAGTGGTGGATTTCTTTCCTGAGAAATCACCGGATTTCTCTCCTGAGTCCTGCAGTAAGAACTCAGAAAGCACTGGGGCACTTTGCATCTGAAAGAGGAGCTGGATTTTGTGTTGTCAGGGAGGGAGAGAAGGTTTAAATAGGTAATTTTCAGAGACTGTCAAAACTGAAAAGTGTAAACATTGTTAACATCTCTTTAAAATTCTGGCAGGGACTGAAAGCCACCTGGATGTGTGCCATCCCCCAGTTGCAAAACCGTTTAGCAAACCATATGCTGCCCTAGAAGACAGGTCCTAGACAGATCTCTGCTGATGGCTTTGGAGCAGCAGCCAGTGGCCATTGCCCAATCCATGCAGCACCACGGCATTTCCTCTTTCTGCAACAGCCTTTGCAAGATGGGTCCTAGAGACAGCAGGCCCTGCTGGGGAAAGTGTGCATGCACCTCTTTTCAGCCTTGTACAGTGCCCCTTTCCATTTGCATCCAGGTAGAAGGGATTCAAACATCCTTCTGATTTACCTCTACTAAACAGAGCCTAAATCTCCTTTGGATTTGATTTTGCACTCTATGGTTCTCGATAAAATAGTTCCCCTTTATCAATATCATTCTGCAGTAATTTTATGGGTGTCTGTAGTTCTTCATCAGTGAGAACAGAGGCAAGTGATTTCAGGCAGACATTAGGATTTTTCAAGAGCTTTCTGTTGCTTAGAAAAAAAATCTGATTTAATAACTGCAATGTAGATGTTTTCAACATGCTGTCAATTGCTGATTGCTATGCAATAAGACTCTGAAAATTAAAAAGTCAATTGCTTTCATTTCACTGTCTTGTCTGAGCAGTCCTGGTGAGTTTGTCAGTACACCAGTGTATCTGAAGCAGAATTTGGCCCAGTGATGCAAGATGTCATTAGCATTTCAAAATAGGCAATGTTTTGCAACGTGACAAATAGCCTATAACTCACATAAATTACATACACTCGCACAGACCTGTTTGGTCACACAAAAGACTCCTTTTTTTCCCTCAGTTCCAAGTGGCTAAATCTGGATGCCTTATCCTCAATCCTGCATGCCTACCATCTCAACATTAATTAATAGTATGCTTCTCAACCCTGTATCTTCTCAGTCTTATAAATTATTCTGACCCTTTCAGCCTGACATTAATTACAGTGCCTCACAATTCACACTGACACACTTTATCTTGGACTCAAACTGTCTCTTAGGGTGATAGCTCCAACCATACATACCAGACCAGTTCATACTGGTCTCTCCCAGCTTTAGTACCTGCAGCCTATCAGCTTCATCATCCTATCTTGTCCACTGCCCATCACTGCTCCTTCTGCACTTCCCTGGGTTCTCCACCTTTTTTTCAGGCTCTGTGAGAAAACTTCAGACATCATTCAGCCCCGTCCACAGCCCTGAACACAAGGCAAAAGGACAAACAGGGTGTTTTAGCATTTTAGGGGCATAGAGAAAGCTTAAAAACATTGAGAGCTCTTGTTATAGATTAATGTCTTTTCCTAGTGGATTAATACAGAAGTTGGTTTGAGCACTGTACTCATACAAAGATTGGTAATTTTTTTGGTGGCTGGCTATAATCTAGATTTCTGCTCTATTGGAGAAAACGCAAAGTTTCCAAAAGGGACTAATTTAGACATCCTGGGCAGGCTTGCCTAGTCGGGTAAAAGAGCAACAGTGTGGTCAGCTCCTGTGGGAAATTTCCAGCCCGGTGGCTGTGCAGCATCTGTATTTTGGCACTTTCACCGAGGCTCCCGGGAGCGCGCAGCTGCCAGCTGGAGGCTGGCACGGCCCGCGGGGGGATCGCTGCCAGCAAACGCCCTGGAGGCCCCGCTGCTTTCCCCAAGGCTTCTCCCCAGCCCTTGATGCTGGTGCCGAGCAGGGAAGCCGCAGCACCGGAGGCAAAACAGCGGGGAGACGGAGAGAGGTGTCGGGAAGGCTGCAGCAGCAGGAGGGCTGCCGAGCATCGCGCTGCGAGGAAGGAAATGATGAGGTGAAGGCAAGGAAAATACCCAACCTCCTTCTAGCTAAGTACAGTGTCCTTCCTCTGTTCGCCCCATCCCCTTTTTAGGATTTTTAGGAAGAAGTAGACCCCTGCCACCCTCTCAAAACCTCCCTCTTCATGGTGAGCACACTCCCAGCACGCCTGGAGCTCTGGCTGTGCATTTCAGGCACAGCCACGGCAAGGCTGTCCCAGCCACAGCCAGACCACTCCAAGGGTAGCAAAGCCTATCCTGCTGTCTCGGGAGATGTTTCTGTTCCCTGCAGCTGCAGCAAGAGGTTTGAAGTGGATGTGTTACATCTGCAAGGGAGCCTGGCACCATGCACTGCCACACTGTAGCGAGCAGCAGGACCGGAGGTAGAGAAATGGAGCAATATACTCTATACAAGAGCTGTTTTCCCCTAAATGTCACAACTGCTGGCCTCTTGTGACAAGAAAAGAAGCAGAGAGTGGAACAGCACAGCAGACACAGAAAGAATCCAGGCTTGAGTATAAAAACAAGGGAAGGATTATTTCCAGTCAGGGAGCAAAATCACAGCTTAGCAGAAGGCTCTTGCAAGGGACAGAGTCCCTTTGGGAAGGAAGCCTGCTCAGAATTTTCATTTTAGTTGGGAAATCTAATATAATTTTTACAAACATATATGCCAGATCTTTTTCTTACTCTAGCAGTTTATTATTCTCCTTCTCAGCTTTAAAATCAGAAACCTAAACTCCAGCAGCGAGTCCCAAACCTTTTTCAAAATAACCTATTTAAACTCTTCTTTATTTGATTATAAGACCATGAAAATTTCCAGGTGCATTTTCTGAAATTATGCTGCCAAGAGCCTGAGAATCTCTGCTGTCACAGTCAGCTAATGCAGTCACTCCGGACATCTGTATTTCAAGGAAAACTACCAGCATCCCAATTCAAACAAAAATGGCCTGGAGAAGCCTGAGCAAACCAGCAAGAACGTGATGCAGAAGGCTGTAGAAATCATCAACGTGTTTTACTAATTAGATTAGAATTAGCTGAGTTTTAGTAAAGATACATGAACATTTACTGTGTCATGTACTCTGCTGACGTTAACATGATGTTAAATTACAGCTACGTACAAATAAAAGCTTTTTCCATGAGTAATGAAACCAATTTTTTCCTAGTGAACTTTTGAACCTCTATTATTTCAAAACATATTAACATTGCTGGTAAAGGAAGAGAGAGAGATTTATGTCTGATGGTTTGGAAATTCTTGCTTTGTGAACAGTCATGAGAAATCTACCCCCTGTCTGCCCAAGCAGTTTGTGTTCCAAAGCCAACCAGGAAACCATCCCAGCCAGTATTCAAACAGATGCCAAGAACAAATATAATTTGTTCAAGAAAATATGTTCATAATTTCTTAATGCTCAATGGATGTATCCATATATAAACAGGCCAACAAACTTATGGCTGGAGATGTCACCATCAAAGACTAGAAAGAATCAAGCTATCAAAAGCTACCCTGATGGTAATCAAGGGACACCTTGGGCTTCTGTAACTTGCTGAAGAATGTCCCTGATATCATTGGATATGATATTAGCCAGTAATTTATAACATATTGAAATACTAAGCATAGTTTTCCCATTTGTAAAGGGAATAATCAAAGTTACTTTAAATCTATTAATGAGAATCAGTTTTTTAACAAATAAGTACTAGTAAGATCTAGTATCAGTTTTCATCTTTGTTACTCTCTTTCTTGTATCCTAGTTCTCACTGATAGCTTTTCATCTTCCATGTTATCTTCTACTGAATATGTTGGTAGAGACTGTCTGGTCTGACCGCAGAGAGCACAACACAACCCTCTATGCACCAGGCCCATAGAGTCTGCTTGGGTTGTGGCCAGCAAAGATGCCTGGGTTTCACTCTTTAGTTTTACTGCTCTTTCCCTACTCTTTTCTTCTTCTCCAGCAGGCTGAAATAATTCATACCACTGGAGACATAGGAGCCGTGTGACGCATTTCCTCGCCTGTGGGGTCCATCAGCTGAGAGATTGTGTTTGATTCCTTTTTCTTCATTACATAATTTTAAAATATAGTAATAAATTGTAGCATAACTTTGAAATTTACCACAGGCCACAAAGAGATGTACTTCATTTTATCAGAGTGGAATCCCTCTGCACAGATATTGCAACAAATATTGTACATCACGAAATCCATAAACTGGGATTTGACTTAATACATTGGGAATATTGTTTAAATAGGGAATTTATTGACCACCTTTCTAAGACACATTATGCAGAGAATTCAAATCCTATTTATTCTAGCTTTGCAAAGAGCTTAGGGACTATCTGATAAAAGATGTAAAGAACTGTGTATAGTATTGTATATTGATACTATATTTGTTTTGGGTTTATTTTAGATAAATCTTTTTTTTCAGTGGATTCATACTTACAGATTATAGTAAAATTTCTCCTTCCCTCTCTTCTTACTGTCCTTATTTGCCTCTCCCACTCCTTCACTTATTTTTAAATACCTCCCACATTTCCTGGCCCTCATGCTCCCCCTCCCTCCCACTTCCATCTTTTCCACCTTTTTGCAGTATTTTTGTTTTCTTCGTTCTTTCTTTGGACAGCCCATCCAGGATCTATGAAATAATTTCTTCTGTATTATTCCCTGCCTGCATACAGTATCTGAAATGCCATAAATGTCTGCCTGCATCTCTGCTCCCTTCTCAGAGCCTCTCCCTGTCCCCTGTGCCTCGGAATGCTTTCTGCACATGCTGCATACCCTGCAATCTTCTGCTATTATCCCTCCCGCTATTCATTCAAGCTCTTGAAGCCCATCCAGTTTCTGGCCTGTACTCTGGCTCTTTTTGCTGCCAGAAAATGGTTTAGTTCTCATATTTCTGGGCAAGGAAACAATCTCCATTTCCTATCTCACTTCCTAGATACTGTTTCACCATCAAATGCCTCTGTCTTTTATATTCAATCCTTCTTTCTCCCCAGTCCTAGCAGATCTTAAATTTCTGGCTTGCTTTCTGCCATTTAGAAGTTCAAGTATCACAGCATTGTTTATCCTCAGTGTGTCTCTGCCTCGTTTATTTGTAACTAATCCAATGTCAAATATAGATAACCAACCTGTCCCAAACTCCTCCAGGAGTACACAGTGATTGATAGACAGTTCTTTCTAGAGAAAATATTTACAGGTCCAGTTTCATTGTAGAATAAGGAATGACATTTCCCCCTGCCTAGAAATCACTACCTCTCAAAGGTGCACTTGAAAATCCTATTCAGTACAGTTTCATGTTCTACAGTGTTTTGAATTTAAGCCACAATAGAGATTTTAATTAGTGTGTGGGCAAGGTTAAAATCCTAAGAGAACTAGAATATATTTTCTCTGAATATCTTGGTTTTCCCCCATTTCCTCATTCATCTGTCAATTCTTGTTTCTGTAAATATCAAAGATCTTTTAGGTGATGAGTGCTCTTTTGGTCAGTTCTGCTTAGAAATTTGTACGAAATTTTGATCATAATTTATTTCCAGTGTCCCAGGTCTCTAAACCCCAAGGTCAAGCTTCTCTTTTTTCCTCCCAAGAATGCCCACTTTACAGGTGACATATTTAACCTTTGGCTTAGAGGCTTAATTCTCTGCTAGATCTTTCTGAGATGACAGAAGTCATATATGGCCTAGCTCTCTGCTGCTTCTTTGAAAGAATTAATTACAGCAGTGCTTGCTTCAATTTCCAATAAAGTAGTGGGATCCCTAGGTATAGAATAAAGTTTCATATTCAAGGAAAAAAAAAGTGAGCATTTCACTTGGGCTTACAGTTAACTCCTCTAGTCTAGACTTCAAAGTGAGACTGTATTTATGAGATTCAGTAAGTCCTGAGGGCTCTTAGTCTGAAAGTCACTGAAAAAGTCTCTGAAAAGCAAAAAAGTGTGGGATCTTCTCTTCCTCTTGGAACAAAGTTATGATTCATGATCAGGAAGCAGGCTAAAACCAACTTTGAAAAAAAAAATCAAAAAGAAAAACAGTGATTATAGAGTCCAGTCATATCATATTAAGGTTCAAGTTGTTAATTCTCAGTCAAAGTAAATTCTGCATTTTTTTCCTTACAATTGCTGAAGGAGTCTTATTCAAACTGCCTTCATTTTGGAGAGGTATTAAGCTCAGCTTCTTAGGAATATGTCTGTAAGAGTAACCAGGGAGAAACCCTCTGCTATTTTTCAGTGCTTCTAATTCAGGATAGACCCTGAAGATGAAACCTGCCCATCACCTGTACTTGTGATTGCCACAGCTGCTGGTTGCTCAGTCCTGCCCCCTTTAACAAGAAGTTTCTTGTAGGTTACAGAAACTGGAAAACTCTTTAAATAAACCCTGTCAGAGAATTCCTGTCCTTCAGCCCTTTTCTTTTGGTTTGATATACCAACCACCAGGAGGGGGGAGTAAGAATGTTACTAGATGGTCTCTAGAGCACACAAAATGAAGCAATCCTCCCCATTGATTTGCCACTTAGAGTGGTCAGGGGGGCCTCTGTTTGATAGCAGAAAGTGATTGTACAGCATTAAAGAATGTGACCAATTATTTTCATTACTGTCTATGTGGCTCATAGCAGGCTGCTGCCAGCTTGTAAATTCTAGATGTGAAACAGTAGTTTTGATTTTATTTTATTAATGGAAGAACAGTCTGCTCTTCTTGGAAATAGTTCCTCCTTCCCTCTCCTCCAAGACATACAGAAATTATTTCAGTTCTTTTCAGCACAGGGATTTCAAAGTGCCCTTTCAATTAAAAACTGTTTTTACTAGCTTGCATGGTTCTCTGGTTACGGTTTGATTTTTATAGTTCTAATTTTAGGAATATGGTAATCTGAAACTGCAAGGGACGGAATACCACTGGTTCTTCCAGCAGCTGAAGATGAAGCACATTCCAGGGTTAAATGTCTCTTGGTTAATACTTGAACTAATTTCATCTATAATTATTCTCAATGCCTGAGAAATGTCTGCATAAGTGGGAAGATTATGGTTTTGTGGTTGTTTGGCATGTCTGAAATCCTTCTCATTCTATTATGTTGCATCTGTGCGTCTGCTAAAAAAGATAAAATATAGCTGAAATTCAAAATATAGCTGAAATTCAAAATATATGGCTGGTGCATACTTTGAGGAGTAAAATTTGTGTGGCGTGATTCAAGAGAAAAAAGGTAGCTGGAATTCTTCCAGACGTGCCATCCTTGAGCACATTGCCACAGATATTCAAGATCAAACACTTCTCAGTGAGCAACAGCTTTAGGATGGATGCACACATACCCTGCCTGCTCCCACACTGAGCACAGGTATTTGGCATTCTGCCTGCTCACTTACACAACCCCAAGAGGTTAAAGAGACCCTGGAAGAGAAGAAGGAGAGCAAATTATGAAAGTGCACATGGACGATGCATCTTGAAGGTCGCTGTTTACAGAGTGGGTCTATGCACAGACTGCCATGCTCACTATAAGCTACAGGCACAAACAAAAGAAGAAAAGATTTAATCCTTTTGAAACAGAATGACATGGCTTGTTTGACATGCCAGGTGTGACATGATCTTTTATCCCTAGAAATGAAAAGTCTTTGAAAAAACATAAACAGGCTAATATTCTGGTTTTGATGAAAATCTGCTTTAGCATAGGTAGAAATTTTCTGGGAGGAAAAAAAAACCACATCTGTTTCACTTGTTTTATGAAAAGTCTATATCCAGCTTTCTATTTGCTTTAAAAAAGAACAAAATTACCCAAATAACAACAAAAAAACTGTAAGGAGGAATAAGGCTGAGAAAGAACTAAGCTAAGCTCAGACTGAGGAAGGCAGAAGAGAATAATAATTTTTGAAAAGTTTTTAAACTCTTCATGGGACAAATCAAAGCCCATAGCTCCAATTAAACATCTGAGCAGTGCAAGAGAAATTACAACCCCTGCGGTCAAATCCCAACCTGATCTACTGCAGAATTTCCCTCAACTCATTTCAGTCAGTATAAATAAGCAAGATAACAGAGTCTATGATCTATATTTCTCCACCTTCCTACTGTTTGGTTTTTTATTAGGTAATTTAGGCAAGCTTTTACATTAAATGTTCCAAGAGAAGAAGGCAAACAATAGTTAAGGAATGTTTTCTGGGCATATATTCACACAGACATATATACTGAGAGATAGAGGGTGGATGACACTGAAACAGTGCCAGAAGGGATGAGATGAGGTAGGTGTGACAGGTAAAACTGGAGCCTCCCTATGAACAAGGTCTGCTGACCCTGTTTTAATGATGAATATATATCCTTACCTAGGTGAGAGTAGGAAGATCAAAACAAGACTCCCCAAAACCTGGTTCAGAAATTTAATGAAAACTTTCCCTCTCTGGGGCAGTCAATTGTATTCACTACCAGTTGTATTCTATTTTTTTATTGTATTTTTATTGTTTTTACATCATAGTACATAGTACTGTAGGCATTAACAGAGATCACAAGACAGCCTAAATTTATGCTAGAGATTGTACAAATTCATCTAAGGAAATGCTTTTTGCTTCAAAGAACTTGAATCTACTGTTGGTTATAGATAATAATATAAAGAAAAAAAGGTGAGGAAGAGAAAATTATGAACAGAAGTATAACAATCACACAGCAAATGAGCAGTGAGGTCTGACTTTGATGTTCAGCTTATGCTGGAATAAATCTGGAGAGGGTTGACTTCAGCCAGAAGCCCTAAACTAGTTTAGGAAAAGACACAAATGTATTTTTCATCATAAACAGAGAAAAAGAGAAGTTTAAAAATAACACAGTGTTGAGAAATAAGATGTTGCCACTGGTTCAGGAAGCGTTTGACAGCAGTTATAGCACACCAATGCCCTTTCTCTGAAGTGAACCTGGATGAGCCCAGGAGGGACTTCATATAAGCAAAACCATTGGAAAACAATTATTTTGGTGGAAAAGCAGCATGTTGACAGTGCTTCAAACTGTGATGAAAAGGGGAAAACAAATATATTAGTACAACAACTTACAACAGAAATTATGCTGATGGGCCACTAAAGGCAGCTCAGCAGGGTTAGAGTCTTCCCATTTTCCTTCCCACACTCCCTACATGGTGCTCCTCAGCAAGCCTTCCCACAGGTCTGCCTGCTGCTGGAGAGACCTGAAAGATGCTGGAAGGACACACAGGAGGGTAAGCCAAGCAAGGGCCTCACATCCCCTCCTCCCTGGCAGCCAGTGCTCAGTCAGCAGCTCTTGTCCACAAGGACCTTCCCAGGAGAGGACAGGAAAACACAATTTCCTATAGGCGTCCCCTACAGCCAGGAGCTGGGATTGTCAGTGTGAGTGACTGCAGGAAAAGATCTTCTCTGGACTAGGTTGCTATTTCTTAGGGTCCTACAGAGAACCACACAAGCCACAAAAATATCTTTCAGCTGCTACAGGGAAAGAAGCTACTTGGTGGACTAAGTAAAGACCTCATAGAAATGCGAGGCACCTCTTTTTGTCTGAGTTTCCCTTTTGGGGTTTGGTTTTCTTCACTTTTAATGTGATGACAATATCATGGGAGAAACATAGAGAGTCTTTACACAACAACCATCCAAGTGCAGACCTGATCAGCAAGATAAAGCTGAAATAATGGACTGTATGAAAAAAGTTTTTAAGAGGAATGATATTTCCACCCCCATATTGCCCAGAGATAAAATGAATACACAGCAAAATGAAAGTAAAAGGCTTTAGGACAGGTACAAAGGGTAATTCTAAAATTTAATCATCCCTCTTGAACCAGAGGAATATTAATTCCCATTTTTGTATGCTGCTTAAGTGAGAATCAACAAATTAGGCATATTGTTTCTGTCATTTTAATTTTTTGTGCTGCAGCTAGAAGAAGAAATCAATAGACACTAAAAAGGTACATCTCCAGAGAAGGCTAATCAACCTATTATTGATTTACCTACAGTTGTTTTTTGAACAGAAAATATCAAGAGAGTTTTCAATACTCTGATATCTTGATTGAACACAAAGCCTTGGCAACATGTAGAAGAGCCATCACAGTGGCAGAAAGACAACAGGAAACAGATTTCACTGAGCAGAGGTCACAGCTAGAATACAATACTTCACTGCTAAGGACTCTCTAGGCATTTGGAAAAAATGTAGAATTTGCATTATATTTGCATTTTATTTTTCCTTTAAACATAACCAAAACAATATGCAAATTTACTTTGGAATACATAAATACATATTTACATGCTTGCTTTCAGTAATATAAATGCTTGTCCAAAGTTATATATTCAGTCACATAAACTTTTTTGCATCTGAATCTTTCTAGTAGGAAACTATTCATCAGTGTCTGCATCCAGAGTGGACAAACCCTGAAAAGGTGCAAGTAATGCAAGAGCCCCCTCACACTCTACAAGTCCCAGGACAATGTGTTACCTATCACATAACATTCCTTAGTTTTTCTGCAGGGCAATGGTTTCATCTGCAGTGCATCTGCTCTCTGTCTGCTGCAATAGCTCACCTCGTTCACTCAGAGGATATTTTCTAACACAGAGCTGGTCTCACGTCTCAGGTTAAGAACAAGTAGCCCTTTTCAAAACAAACATCTGGCCAAACTCTTATCATAATTGCAAATGTTATCCCGTAATTTAAAGGCAATATCTTTACTGAAAAAGGTTGTTCCTATTCATATGCCGAGAAGGTTTTTTGGTTATTTTCCTGCTACTGAAATAAATTCACATTTTGTACTCACTTATATTCCAATTAAAGAATTACTGGAATATGTAGAATTGCTTCCTAAATTAAATAGGGGTTTTTTGCCATCAGTGTAACCTAACAGATTAAAAGCTTTAAAAACCTCAGGTCAAACTTGATTTTCTGACGCACTCAAGTTTATTGCTCAGGGAGGAACATAACTTAATACAACATTTGAGTTTCCTTTTTCTCTACAGATCAGAACAGTAAGCTGGCTTACAGAATTAATCCTCAGAATCAGATAATTCAAGTCACTGCTTATTGATTTAATAGATGAGGGTTTTATTTGATTTTGAAAATGTTATTTGTAATTGCTAATCATGTTTTTACCTGCATCCATTAGTATTTTTATAGTGCAAAAGACATTGCATGGAAGTCATCTTTAACACAATAAAGAACTGCATCATCTACCACCTATACCTCTAATCTCTCATCATGCACAGCACTGAAATTCCAAGTAATCCAGTATTTCCAACTGCATTCATAAGCTGAAGTGGTAAAAATTCTTTCATGGCATAGTAAGTGTAGCAGCCTAGTTATCTGGAGGAAAGCCTGTTTTAAAAACCATTGAAAGTTGGAAATTGGTACCTATTCTCAGCCTGCAGACAGGTGTCAATCTTCCACAAACATTCATGTATATCTACAGTGGAAGAGAGTGGATGCAGGAATGTGACCTTCCACTGCTGTGCAGGCTGTCACAGCAGCAAAGTTGTTCTCTCTGTCTCAACAGATATCTCCTGCTGTGCAAAACACAAGTTACTGAGGTATTCCCCAAAGCTGTTATTTTAAGGTCTGTTCATTTTATGAAGCTTTCTGATACACATTAACAAATAAATTTTAAAATAAGCAGGGTTTTCAAAATCATTTAAATTACATAGGGTGTATAAGACTCTAAATCCAATTTTGCCTAGACTTTTCTTCATACAGAATCAGTTATGATGCTTTAAAGAAAGAGCAAATGAAAGAAATCTGTTCTTTCATAGTTTAAGTTCCAGTCCTCTATGTGAAATTCAGACTAAAATGTGCTCCCAAGGGGCTCACAGAAAAGGAGTTTATAGCAAACCCCAGGGGTTTATAGGAAAACCCCTTTGGGAGGCAATTACTTAAAACTTCCTTTCCCTAACAAAGCCATGCTAGCCGACAACATTAACATAATTCAGAATTTCACATCCTGGTGGATATATTAGCTGATGGTATTTGAGTTGCTTTGAAATGCTGCCTGAGCCTACAGATGCTGCCTTGAAGCATCAACACCAGCTTTGTCAGGTGGCAATAATTCCACTGCTGCTGCATTCAAGAGTAGTTATCTCGCTGTTAAGGCTGCTCCATTCTGTGCTTGATGCCTGAGATTTTCTCATTCAAAATACTTGAATCAAAGCCCTTATCTCCCTCCTTCCTCGTATTCAAATAAAGCACTATTCCTGCACAATCTGCATCCTTCTGATGTAAAAAGAAAAAATAATCATGACTAATTGACTAATTCTTATGGTAGTACAACTTTTTCAAACATAATTTTCTACTGTAGTTATGGACAGTATCATTTTCACAAGGAAATGGGATGCTCCAAGAGCTAAATCTAGTGGTTTGCTCCATTTACCCATGTAATCACTTTAGTGGTTTGCTTCATCTTTCTGTGATTCACCTGCATTTCTGACATCAGTTTCAAAGAATATGATCATATTTGGCTTATGAATCCAAAGGTTGAATGAATTTGAAGTACAGAAAATGCTGGTTTCACATGTTCTTTTCTTTAACTTGGCAACCCTAAGTGTGATTCAGAGTTTAAGTTTACAAATCATTAATAGTTTGCTTCTTATTTTGACAATCCCAGTAATCTGTAAGATTGACAGTCAGGGTATTCAACATTTGTACAGCTCAATTGTACACCTCTGCAAACTACTTAAATTCATGTCCAATAAAGTGTAGCCTGTGGCAAACCAGAATGTGCTTAATTTGCAGCCAGAATTTCCTCAAAGAGTTATCAGCAATCAAAGCTGTAAATACACATTATAATTTCAGCAGAAAGCATTGCTATTCATGTAGTACTGGAAACTCAAAGAACCACCTGCCCAAATAAGTTGGCAAGCAGAGGACTAGGGAAAAGCTGACCTTGTAGCCAAAAAAGTGTTTATTGCCTTGATCTGGATCTGTTTATTGCCTGGCCATGGACCATTTATCTGGGCCACAGTCCTGATCCTGTGGGTTGAGGTTGTCCCTGTGTCCCAGCAAAGATATGGCTGGTGATGGGGACTGCAGGCTGACTGCAGCTGTCCCCCTGCCTGTACTGCTGGCTCTGCAAGGAGACCAGGGCCTCACTCCTGGTGCTTCAATCCCCAAGGAACAGCCTCCCCAACAGGTGTGAAGAGTGACTAACAGGTTTGAAATGGAGAAGAGAAAATGGAAAAGAAGGTCCTGGCCCTAAAATAACCCAGACAGTGCTGACAGGATGCAAAGAACAGAAGAATCCAGATGCAGAAGAAGAGGGGCTGATCAAATCTCACTTACCCACAGTTTTCTAATCTGGAGTAGGCAGAGGGTAATTTGATGTACCCTTGAGCTGCTGACAATCAGTTTGCAACTCAGGTGACACAGTAGATCACTCCATCCCTGTTTTTGCTTTCAAGCGGTGCAGCAAGGTGGAACTGCTATTCATCCTTATGGAGGAGTATCTATATCAAGCTTCACAAGAGATTCCCTTGCCATCTTCCTTTTAAAAACCAGCTAGCTGGTGGGTGGACTGAAAATCTTCCTTTAATTTTCTAGACAGACTGCTGAACAGCAGCAACAGATTATTTTTGCGGCCTGTCTTAACAAATCCATACCTGTTTTGCTTTAGGAGCCCAGCAATTTCCCTGCTACCAGCTTGGACTCATTTGCTCGTCCCCGCTTCATGTATTTACTTTCCTGGATTTTAATGTACCACCTTATGAATCTCTGTCTTTTTACTTTAAAAATGCAGATAAAATTGCAGCCTGACTCTTTCATTGTCAAGTTGGAGCTGGGTAACAGTCTTCTAGTCATTCTACAATAATATCTTTAGGACTTCTCAAATAATTTAATCAAAGTCCATATTTCATCTATGTCCAGCCAGGTTTACTTGGTTGGTTTTTCTTTGCAGGTTAATACATGCATAAAGCAGTTTATTACATTGATGTGCTATGCAGTGCTGAAGACAGCATGTTTGCCACTACTGAAATTCATTCTGGAGGTGCAGTGTGCTTGTAAATGTTTACTTGTGGATGAAAATACTCCTTAGGGTATCCTTAGGGAGGTTTTTGGCAATAACTTTTTGACATGAGCAGCTTATGACCAGCTCTGCCCAATACTAACATCTCATACAGAAAAACCAAAGGCCTTTTCTGCCTACAGATGTCTGCCAAAGCCTGCGACCCTGCTGTGCCTACAGGCTTCCACTTTTTAGTATCGACTACGATTCACAAGTGCTGCACTCCAGATTTCACACTTCTGGGAGATAAGGCAAACACACGCCCTCTTCACCTTTGCCTAGTCTCACCTTCAAAAATAAGGCTCAAATTTCTCCCATTTACCCTCTGCCGATCCTGACTTTTCTTTCCAAGATAAGGCGGCTGTTGCAGCTGCAGCAGCACTGGTGCACTTGACTCCTACTTACAATTAACAAAGCACTTTCTATTTGCTTGGAGAAGGGCAGTCTGCTCGGGTTATGCTGCCCTGCTCTCCAAGAGTTCTGGGAAGGGTTATTCTCTGCTGGATCATCCAGACTGTGCATGGTTTGGAACTGCCTACAAGATTCATTTTCTTGTCTGATTGAAATGTCTCTCCCTGTGGCGTCCCAGTCACAATCTGGGCTTTTTAATAGGATCTCTGTCCCCCATCCCTAGCTGCAAAATGGGTCTTCTGCCTTAGATCAGTCACAAGAATTGTTCTCTCTCATACTGATTTATATCCATTCATTAGTATCATTTCTTAATATGTGTTGTTCTTCTGTCCCAGAGTTCAATTAAAACCATGGAATAAATAGAAATATATTTCACTCAGTGTGTGTTTTTTTAATTGATTTTTGCCTTTTTTATTTCTGAAATAAATTATTAAAACAACTCTTTCAAGGAACACAATCTGCAGAAATACTACTGCTTTCAGTAAAAGACAAGCACCAGGATGCAAGGCTTGGCAGCCTGATAATTGACTGTGTAACCTAGGTGTAGTCAAATATTTTCTTGCCCAAAGCAAAAGGTGTTCTATAGAGCAATAGAGCTGATTTTGGACACACAACTTTAGCTTTTGGGTGTAGCATACTTGACTAAAATCAAGATCACCTCTGAGTATATATATTGGCTGATACTATTTTGTACAAAAAAACCTCAACAAACATCCCAGAAATTCTGTAGTGAAAATCTAGTTAGTCATACATCACATTCAAAATTTTACTAAGAGAATTACACAAGCATCATGTCTTTACTCTAGGTTACTTACCACTCCTTCTGAATGCCTTTTCTGCTATTCTCCCATGTTCTTTTGTCTCTAACCATATTTTACTGGCAAATCATGAATGTTTAGTCTGTGTAAGTGCATAATAAGGACACTAAGTGTAATTAAAATCCTTCTAAGCAAAATTATTATTTGTCAATTAATAGAAACATACAAAAAATTGTTCCTTTATTTGAATCTGTTGACAGTGCAACTGCTGCTTCCAGTGGTCTTTCTGTATGCATTGACTCCTCTAGTCAGCAGTATTACATCAATAAATGCATATACCTGTCATGCCCTGATTGAATAACAAAACTAAAAACCTGATTATTATCCAAAACCTTCTATCTCGCTTAATCTAAATTTCAGTTTTCAACAGTTTGAACTTCAGATAGTTACAGTTAAAGCAACAGACTTTTGAAATTATAGGAAATATTAAATATTGAATACTTAGGGTAAAGAATATGTTATTTCTATGTTGCAACAACTCCCCCAAATCAAGGTATAATTTGTTCAGTAAGTTGTAAACGCTTTTAGAGGGAGTGTACGAAATAGTTAAAATAGATAGTACACTGCAAGATAAAACCATCTGATTTTACTTTGTCTAGTAATTAGCATAACGAAGACAGAAACTCAACTGGGATTTCCATTTACTGCCATCAGAGAAATCATCATATAAATAACTGAAACAATGTTATTTTTAAAAGATACATAAAACAATGGTTGAAAATACTGAAAAATAACTTGCAATATGAAAAAACCCATTACTATACAATAGTGAAATACAAGAAAGAACAGGCATTGCTTTCAATAAAAAGAGGAATGGGAAGTATATAGTTTCCAGAATTTACCATGTCAGGTTTACTTGCTTTCATTCCAGTTAACTCTTCTCACAGAGATTTTCCGATTAAAAAAATCTTCATAAATAGCACAACAAATTGTATATAAAATTAAAACAGAAACTATGATTTATGTTTTGAGGCAAAAAAAAGAAAAAGCAGTAGCCCTCAGAATGCTCTTCAGTACTTCAAAAATCACTGGTATGTGGTCAGTGCAGTGTCTGCTCTTCAGCGTTGATCATCTATTCACTTTGAAAACAGGGATTACTTTTTTCAGACTTTTAAGCACATGGAAACACCACCTGGAGTAAAACAGAATTTATGAGCAAACCTTATGAAACCTTTGAAGTCTTTGGGCTCTCTCTTGCGTTTGAAAATATCGGTGCTATGCATGCATTGCAAGTGTGCTGCCAGCTGTCAGAGACACCCGATACGCGGCAGGCTGCGATCTGCGCACTTTGTACACGTGGCCTGAGAGAGGGGTGAAGGAAAGCAGGGCAGAAGCACAATGAGACAGGATCAGGTTTTAAGCTCTTGGCTTAGGGCAACGTGTTTACACACCAAAACTACACAATATTACTCTACGGAAGTCAGGAAATTATGAGTAGCTTGAGCCACCTCTGGTCCTCACCTTCTAAGAGTTTATTCCCTCACAGAACAGCAGGATAAGCTGCAGCAGTCAGTCTGTCTGTAAAGGGTGCATGTGAGGGACTGATAACGTAGCTCCACTGGAAAAGAAATTGCAACCCAACCACCTCACATTCTTCTCATGTTGATAGAACTACATGTTGATCAAGCCTCAACAGGGGCAGCAATTTGCCAGGGCTGAGTGTGTCCCTGTGGATATCAGAGAAAGGAAAAAAACCCTCATGGGAGAAAGGACTGAAAATATATCAAAAAGCATCAAAACTGACTAAAGTCTTAATAGCTAATACATAAAATAAGCCAGTAGTTTAAATTAAGGCAGATAATAGTTGAGAAATGAAACATGAAGTCTTTTTTAATTCAGGAAGTGCTCAAAACTGATTGGGGAATTGGAGTGTGTATTTTTTATGGTTTAGTGACTGAAAATG
Organism: Melozone crissalis; assembly: GCF_028551555.1. Lineage (NCBI taxonomy): Eukaryota > Metazoa > Chordata > Aves > Passeriformes > Passerellidae > Melozone > Melozone crissalis. The sequence continues at coordinate 36,318,202 of NW_026535794.1, read as the reverse complement.
ATGATATAAATGAAACCACTGAGCAAGAAAGTTCATTTCAGGCTAATGCACAGAGCTAGAAAAACTCAGGGCTCTATTATCTTATAAAAGTAATAATGGCATTCATCTCCACCTGATGTAGCACGCTTTTCTGGTTAAACAGCCTTACAGTTTATGAGCACAGCCATAGTTTTTCAATAGGGGAGGCATTATTCACAAATTTAAACATAATTGAAAAAAATCATTTTGCCAAAGACTTACTTTTCAAAGCTTGCAAGAAGAAGAATGTCATTAATTAGAAATAGAGAACTGCCCATCCTGCCTCCAGAGATCAATGTTTGTCACTCAAGGTATGTCCCTGTCACACTTCTGTTCACTCACCAGGGAGAAGGAATTATAGACAGGAAAATGCAATTACCTATTTTAGAAGAACTCTTTGTTCACTGCTATCCACAACTAAGTGAAAGATAGAGTGCAAAACTTCATTTTTGCTGATCCAAGCAGCATTATAAAAAGGCAGCCAGAGAGAAGGTCAGGGCAAGATCTGTCTTCACCTGCACAGCCCTCATTGCCCTGTGCATGTCTCAGCTCACCGTGACAGCATAACTGCAAAAATCCCTTTCCTTCTCTGACTACATTGTGGCCACATCAATCTCCACATGCCTTTAAAGCAGACCATTCACGTCAGTAGAAATGTTTGGTTGTCACCGAAGGGAATTTGTCTCAAAGGCAACACGCACTCCTCCAAGTGTGTGGTGCCCGGGCCGCCTCCCAGCCACCCACATACAGGCTCCAAGAAGCAGAGGTGGCTGTGCCCATGCACACGGATCCCATTTCAGGCGTCCCCTGTTGTCCTTGCCATCCTAAAACATTTTTTTAACCCCTGTCTTTTTCCATTCCAAGTGACCAAAAAAAAAAAAGCGAAGACAGTGTTGTTGTAACATGATGCTGAGGGCTTGTGCTGCGCACCGTGAGGGCACGCAGGGGTTCAGATGGGACAGCAATGGAGGGCTGAGGAGAGGGCGAAGAGCCAAATTTAGCGGAGTCTCTACTGCCACCCAGGACAGCAACTGAGGTGGAGCCTCCAGGCACGCCCCAGTTTCCCCCCACAGGGAACCAACAACTCCTTTCATCCCAAAGAGAAGCTGGGTAGGAAGCAACGTGTGAGCGCTGTGCACAACGGACACAGAGCCAGGAATGAAGCAGAAAACTACAGCAGATACACCCTACTGTAGCCCCCCACAAATCCACAGTGCGGGGACAAGCTTGGTATCATCCTATCCCATCTGTCATCTAGCAGAAGTAGACAGTAAACTAATGGAAAATGTAGTTGGAAAAACTCAAACCAAAGCAAGATAAATACGGTAAAGGCAGAATTAATTACTCATGCAAAACTATATATTCATTGTAACTGTGTCTGGTTTGACATTATCGAGCTCCTTCTAATGGTAATGTGGAGTGATGGGCACAGGATAACACTTTGTGACAGAATGAAGATAAACACCCACCACTGAAGCAGTCCTGGAAAACAAATACCTAACTATGTAGGTTTGCATCTGTCTTCTTTAAAATATTATTAGCTATGTATGACACTAAATAAGCTAAGAATCCCACCACAATCTGAGAAAACTTCTAATCTATCACTACTCAAAACAAGGACATGCTGTTTTTCTCTGAAAATTCCCTCTGCTGATACGCTAATCATGTTATTGCTGATACCGAGAGGTGAGAGGGTGGAGTAACCTAATCCAGTGAGAGAAGCATGAACCAGGGAGCATAAAACAAGGCATAGACATGCATTCTCATAAACCTTGCTTCACATTCAATATAACTGCTCCATTTTACTGACAGCTTAAATCACAATGACAATGAAACTGAAGATTCCTATTGACTTTAATATAACTATCCAGCACTTTCTTAATTTCTTCCAGCAGCTTGAATATACTCAGAGTAATAAATAAAAATGTGTGTTATAGTTTATGGTTGCTGAGCTGATGTAACGTTGCAGATAATGGGGTTTTTTTGTAAAAATAAGGCTTTTTTCCAACCTCCAAACAAATTTTCAGTTAGGTTGGATTAGTAGAGGTCAGAAAAGACAAACATTTTGTAATATCTTTCAAATATCTAATCCTTTTCCAAAACAATTCAAAGAATTGTTCAGAAGACATCTGTTTGTTTGTCTTCTAATCTTCACTTGAGCAGTAATAGCCCCTTATCAAGGATGGAATGCAACAAGATGTCCCCTATTGCCAAGATATTCCTTCCCTACAGCATTGCATAAAGCATAAAGCTCAGGAGAAAAATATTTTGGTAGTAAACTAGTTTTCTTTCAAATTAAAATGTGTTACAACTCCATTTTCTACATAATGACCCTTCTCTCCAGGAACGTTCAATGATGAACTCGCAGCTTGTTGCTCATCAAGGGTACTCATACACCCCTGCTTCTGTCCGAGCATCTGCACCTGGTACCACATTTACTCCAAAAATCTCCCCCCACTAGCTTGCTTTTGGTGAAAGCAGCCCATTCTGTTTTTCCTGGTGTGGCTTTAGCTAGATTGGCTGATAACCAGATGGTCTTTGTCTTGCAAACAGCGGGCCATCAATTCGGAAGCTACAGACTCTAAGCTAGGTATGGCGGTGATTGCTAAACATCCTGAAAGTCTTACTAGGATACGAGCCAGCTTTATCTGCATGTGTGAAACCACAGACAATCACTTGTTGCTGGATAAGAGAATTCAGCCTTTTGTAAACCTCTTCTCCAAAAACATCAGATTTAGGAGTGCGAGTCCAATGTTAAAAAAAAAAAATCCCAAACCAAGAACCCTGTGTCTTTAAAGGTACTTCACTGTATAATGTCAGGCCCCAAGTGCACATCCACACTGCCATCTCTTTCCCATTCATCCCCTACCCAGGAGTTTGGCTACCACTCTTCGATGTCAGCTTTCATACAGTGGAGTTGTGTAACTTTGAATCAGACTGCTTCTAAAAGTATAGTGTGAGAAAGAGCTGTAAGATATGTCATCTGGGGCCTCTGCCCTTGACTCAGAGGCTGCATTTGAGCTCAGGGCCCTGCTATCAGTCCTTTCCTGTGCTGCATTATGAATATGGCTGTGCCTGGCTATTTTCTTTGCTAATCCTGTGATTGCTTTCTGATTTGAATTTGCGGCTTGGCCTCAGACCTGTCTCGCCATTACGATTGCCTCTGTGTAATTTGGTACTTTGTCATTCAGCAAGCAGTGGAATCAGTGAATCCTGGTCAATTATGGATCCTCATATGCTACAATTACTCTTCTCCACCTAGTCCATCTTTCACTCAGAAAGCAGCAGAGCTGCCCTTGCTGTGTCTACAAGAAGTCACTTGTAGTAAAAGTCTGAGCTCCCAACACACATTACTTCCCCATCCCCACCATGCCTCCAAATCTCTGATGGTGTGTAATTTTCTGAGCTTCTTTCTCTGCTCAAATGAGTAAATGGAAAGTCGTGACCAAAGCAGATGGACCTGTGATAGAGGCTGTTTAAACTCTGGATATGTACTGAAGAAATCCATTATTAGAAGAATATAACTTGTCAATGGTAAATGAGCACCAAATTCTATAGGGTAGACTGTCAGCTTCTCAAATAAGAACCTAGATGGCATCAGCTGGTACCAACTCATGCTTGTTTTGTCAAGCAAAAAAAACTATTGGAGCAGTTGGAACATCCAGCCCTCACTACTGATGGAGAATTTATAATCAGTGTTATGAAAACTCACTGGTGTGCATCATGAGCAAAGTATATTGATTTTGTCTCTAATTCCTCCAGAATGATACATTTATGAGTTATTTGTTTGTCTCGCAGGAAACTTCAGTCCAGCTCAAAGCATAGCAGAGATAAATTAAATTTGCTATGATTATTGTCTGTTTTGCTGTCAGGATGCCATGTAATTTCTGCTCAAAAAACACAGACTAAACAAGCACCTTTATATTACTCTTCTGAAACAGCAACAAAGACTTACCCAACTTGTTCAAATGCTTCCATAGTAGAAGACAGTACCTCTGTGTGTTCAGAGTATTCAGGGAAGATAAAAATTAGCAAAACAAGAAGTCAAACATCACATTTTTCATCTCTTGATTTGTCTTCTATGACATATATAAAGAAAATAATACTACTTCACACTTCTCTAAGTATTTTCAGTGTTAACTGTACAATAACAGGCAAAGGAACATGATCCAATGGAATCTGAATTTATGGCCGAAAGATGGGGTGTCACTTTTAGTGACAAGTCAGTATTTCCTCTCGTGGATGAAACACTTTTTCCTTGGCTTCTATAACTCTTCTTGAAGAACCCATAATGATTGACCTCAAGTATTTGGGTAAATGTGACTACTATCTCCAGCTATTTCTACCTCATTCAGGAAAGGTAAAGTAGCACATCATTTTAAACTCTGGTCACTTATAGCTATGATTTTCATCAATGCAAAATGAAGCTGCACCATGTTTGTTCAGGACATTTTAGATTTCATGCTTTCAACAGTTTTACTGATGGAACATAGTTTGGAATGTTTTCATATTATGATAGAAGAATTAAGGAAGACTGAAATACTTGTAATGAGCTTAGTGATGAGGCTTGCATAATTATAGCAGTCTATGCTGAACCTGGTCCAGTTCTAGTGGAGAAAGTATGCTCCCCTGAAAGGACAATTTTATCTGAAGTGGCATTTGGAAAAGTGAAATTTCAATTCTACTAAGCTGATATATTGCAATGTCCTGTAAATGTTCTCCTTGTTTCACAACTCATCAGCTAACACTGGATTTCAGGCTGCTTACTAAAACCATTAATCATTACTTCATTTAAAAATATTCAAATGTATGGCATATATTTTAAACACCAAAGTGATCCAATGAGCATCATTTCAGGGCTGTAAGGGCTTTGTTAATTTTGAAAAACACAATGCAAATCAAGATTTTAAAACAACTTTCCACCTTGAACACTTGCATTAAGCCTGTGTAGACATGGTTGTCTTGCAATCATCACAACTTTATTTAGCGTCTCTAGATCTAACTAAGAACGTTTTCTTTATTCCTTGTAAAAAAATGTGAAAATACCGACTAAAAAGATATTATTTGTTTGATAGAAACATTCAGAACAGATCTTTAAGTGCTGACAGCACCTCATTCCTACAGACATTGACAGCTGACTGAGAGTATATTGCCTGGTTATCACATGAAGTCAAATTCTAACTCTGAATAATGCTTCACACAGCTGTAACTGCTCTCTGAGCTACCTCACGTAATTGATTAAACCTGAATCACTGTTATGGGAGTGTTTTACAATGTGGAAGCATTTCTGCTTGTTCAGTGTAGCCCACAAACTTACCCCCTGCAGGAGTGAGCATACAGGTCAGGGATGCCAGCAGTATGAGTCAAAAATCACATTTGCAAAGAGGCAGCCCCGCACAGGATTTGTTTCCTCAGCTGGTTTATGAGATTCAGTCTCGATGAAGTGACAACCTCCAAAAAGACTGATTTGAACAGAATGCAGACTCCAGCACACATCTCCAACATCATATCTATAAACTCACAGCCACTTTCTGAATGTAGCAGAAGTAAAACCAGCATCGCTCGTTCATAGCACGCCGTACTCACTCCAGGGACAAGTAACTTCCCACTTCTGCTCTTCATGCAACCTTAATGAAAGTGTCCAAAAAGCTTTAGGAGGGTGTGAGCCAGGGCTGCTCCAGGGGAACAGTGCAGGCTGCCTGGGCTTCCACAGCCTCGCCGCGCTGGAACCTTTCCGCGCATTGGGACCTTGCCGCCCTCCGGCTGTTCCCAGCGCCCACAGCCAGCCAAGGTCTTGTGTTTTTCTGTCCCAGGCTATCTGAAGGGCACCCTCTTCTGTCCAGCACCCAAACTGCAGCAGCACAGTGATTTCCCCAGCTGTTTCTTGATTCTACGGAGGAAAATTACGGTACTGAGGTTTTTCTGTAAGATTAGTAAATGCCATGACCCAGCCTGCTCCATTATGGATGGAAGACTGTTCTGCATATGTTAATGAAGACAACGGATGTAAAGGAAAATGAAAATATTACAGGAAAAGCAGGAAAATTTACAAAGGGTAGGATTGATGGATAGAACTAATTTTCCAGTGGAAATACAGACAGCTGAATTATAAGGACTATAATGAATGTTATTTGAATTCTCTGATGAGCTATCCTTGTGGACTAAATGCAAGAAGTTTACTGGGGTTTGGGTGGAGCAGGGAGAGGGGGGTGTTTCAAATTCCAAGCTTTCAATAGAGAAGTCCAGGACCAGGAATTGCTACGTCCACTTCCATACCAGGTTATTTTGGTTAGTTCTGTCAAAATTTTGGAGAGGAATTGTCTGTCCCAGTTCACACCCATTCCCTCAGGTATGTATTTATTTAATTGAAACAAACAAAATGTTTAATTTAAGTTACTTTATTTTCAGGTGATTTTTAAGTGGCTATCCTAAGGAAATAAGGCTTCTGTGGCCACCCTGTATCTCCAGTGATTCCTGATAATGATGGAAACCATTGGTCCATTTCAGACCAATATGGCAGATGGACAGAGATCTCAGACATAGTGAATTCTGGCAAATTTTCTGATAATCAGCAGCTGGATAGAAGAGCCTAATAAAAAGGGGCACCTTAATTAGTGCCCCCACTCAGCATGAGTCTGAGTCCAGAGTCTGGTTAGATCACAATCAGCCAAGCCATGTGTCATCCCATGTCCCCAGGGACTGCAAAGGAAGAGGAGAGAGAACAGAGGGGAGGTGAGAGGAGATGAGGAGGAAGATGAGGAAGATGAGGAGGAGGAGGAGGAGGTGGTGCATGACCAAACGGATGTGAAATACAAATCACCAGGAAAGGAGATTCCATTAGGTCAGCTAACAGATGAACTTATTTTCTCACTCCCTTATGCCTCATAGTGGTTTAGAGTAATGTTGTTTGGATTGACTTTGGCAGCAGGTAACTAGATCAAACTGCTGTCTGTCCATCTGTTGTGTTAATTACTGTAATTTCTTCCCCTATGTGTTGTTTATATCATGTTTAGATGCTATTTAGAGTTTTTTTTATCAATAAACATGGCAATAACAACCAGGGCATATAGATCTTTGACAATGTGAAGGGGGGAAATAAAGCTAAAATGATGTGTTTGGCAATGCTTAGTGATTTAAGAGATGGCTCTTCTAAACATAGGGGTTTTAGGAATTGCTTGAGTGCTGTATAACACCTGCTAGGAGAAAAAAATATTTGGTTTTTATCAACTTTGGTATTTTTCAGCTTTTAGGAGAGAATAAACCTAGAGAGCATTAGTTAAATATTTTTCACTGGTCAGGTCATGCCAGTTTCAAATTTTTTCTTGGAAAACAAGGGGACCTTTAACTTCATGTTACATATAGTGCATGGTCATAGAAAAAGAATTTTACAGACTTTATAATTTCAAGATTTCATAACGTACTTCTAGATAATAAGAAACAAGCTGCCTGTATTAAAAGAGATACACTGACATGCAAATGCATAACCAAGCACTGACCTGATTGAATTTTTATTATACTTCATTGCTACATCCTTTGTTATTTTAGATCAGATCTAAAATATCATACTTCTTTCATGGGGTAGGAAACAGGCTAGATCTCTTTTGATCCTGCAGTTTTTCATTTCATTACAGACACCTAATCATATGGCTAAATTCAGATTTCTTGGGACGATAAAGAAAAGCTCCCTATGTTTTCCACAATTACAGGAATTGTTTTCTTCAGAGTTAGTAGTTTAAAATAGTTTTTCTTCAGACTAGTAGTTAAAAATAAATATTTTAAAATAGTTTCAGAATCAGTAACTCTACCTTTAAGGTTATAAAGAAAATTTGTACAATGAGGAAATGTTCTTTCTAAATTTAAAGACGGGAATTGGTAAAAATGTGTCTTACAGCTAAAGAAGTAGCAAAGATAAAATCTCCTCGCTGCCAGAGCTTATACACACCTACCAGCCTTGGATGAACTTAAATGATGCACTAAACTGTGCGTTTAGCACCTGAGGGGTGCTAAACAAGGTGAATGTTCCTCTCTTTGTGCTTCTGCATACACTGGGTACTGAACCCAGAAACACACCAGGAGATAGACTTGGAAAATACCGGAAACTGTTAGCCACTCAAACTATGAGACAAAATGTGCATAGCTGTGAAAAAGGCAAATATCACGAAGAATTCTGGTAAATACCTGAATACTGCCATTTTAAAAATTATTAATTCTTATTTAAAATGCTGTGTTCCTTCTGTGCACTCTTCAGGAGAGATTAATTCACATTGGACCACAACTATTTGGATGACAAAAGAGAGCACAGAGCCTCCCTTTGAAATGTAACTGAAAGAGTGTTGTTTACCTTAGTCTGCAAAAATAAGGGGAAATGACCATACAAAAACCAGCTGGTAAATGACATTTTGGAGAAAGAGACCAAATCTAAAGGACAGTTGTTTTTATGTGAAATCTAAGATGGTATAAATGGATTATGAGCACATTTAACCTAGCAGTCAGAAAAATACTTTTAATCTTTGGAGGCTCTGAACAGCTTTTCATTGGGAGCAATGGCAACAAAAAACTCAATAATTTCAAGATAAGAATAATAAATCTGCAAATCACAGGATAATATATGTGGTGTGACCTGCATTAGGCTTAGACTAATGTCAGGTACATATTGTGTGGAAAATCACTCTATGAAAAGCCAGTGTCTGCAAAGGAGGAGTCCTGCAACTTTATTCAAATAAAGGGAGAGTGTCCACTGGGGCATACTCCCATGGGGATTCTTTGGTTTTGGAGATTTTGGAGGACCCAGTAGCTTCATTTTATCCTGAACTCCTGCTCACATGTTGCCCTTTACTTTCCCTATTGGCTGAGGTACTAGAAAGGTAAAACTTTTCCGAACCACCTGCCATATATTGCCCCCTTGAAGATGTCATTTTCCTCTGAAATTTGGAAATTCAGACTATGTGGGTCCTGCAATAGATTTTGTGCTGACCCATTTGACTATTACCCTAAAGTTCAGGAGTCAAACTAGATGGGCTCTGTAACAAACTTGTGTGGCTTGAGGTTCATAGAGGCAATTAACATCCATTTCTCCTAAAGACTTTTACTCATTAAATTGTTTGTAAAGACATTAGCACCCATCTTACCTATCAATATCAGCATCCTCAGAAAACCAGAAACTGTGACTGGTACAAGAGTGCTGTAAAAAGCTCTGAAACATATTTTGGAAACCCAGATATCACCACAACATTTCAATTATTATACTGCTGCTAATTCTAGTTGAAATCTTTGGGCAAGTCAGTCTTATGTCACAGTGATGTATTTACTTTCAAACTGAAAGACTGAGTTACATACCAGTTACCTTTCTGTTAAGAAAAAGTTCCTATTTTCTTAACACTCCTCCTGTCTTGCATTTTTTAAATTTTCCTTTACTTAGATTCTAGACGTGCCATCTTCAGTTTTAAGTATTCTTGTGAAAGGGCAGTGTTCCTCTGTGATCTTATTTTACCTCTAGAATTTTTTTTACTTTAGAAATTTTCAGAATAATTCCTCAAAGCTTTTCGTAATTGTCACTATCAGTGTGGTTTAGTGGAGCCATATAGTCTCTTCTGTGTAAAATTATGGACTATATTTGTGAAGCATTATAAAGCAGAGATTCAAAGGTTTTTCCTTTAGTGCCACTGCTGTAATTGCTCCAAGGACAACTTTATAATATCTGCAGTCCCAGTAGGCAATAGCACAGAAAGAAAAGCCATAGCAGCTTTGTTTTTCAAAACCTGCCATGTACTGTAAGCAGTGATGACTTCAGATACAGAATATCAAAAGACACACACAGTGTGTTTCCCTTCATTAAACAAGCATTTGGTTTTAAAGAATGTATTGGCTGCCAACTACAAATATACTGTTTTCTAGATCAAAGAGTCCCTGTGAGCAACAAAATCATTGAGGGTGGTTGTCTTCACAGTACTGGATACACATATTCTTTCAGGATACTTTAAACAGATGCAGCCAAATGTATAACCAGGCAGCAGAAGCAGACCAGCTTGGTAAGAAAAATTAAGCTGTCTGAGCTCCATGCTGCTGCCACTGAGATATTTGCAATACCTGTGCATATACACCTACGTATAAGTAGGTGATTTATGCAACCACTGCACTGCAGTGTGCAGCACAAATATATCTGCAGATTTGGAACAAGAAAAGGGAGTAGATGGTGATGCTGAAAATAACTCATTGGGTTTCAGACAAGCAGCTGGGATGCTGACTTAGCACAACAGTTGAAGAACAGAACGGAAGTTATCCTCCCTGCACCATCCCTGCAGGAGGACAGGCAGTGAGGTCTGGGACTCAGGAAGAAAAACATAAGGACAATCTGGGGAATTTTAAGGCAAGACAAAAGTGCTGAGGTCTCTGTTACCCTGTGGTTATCAACTCTCTTTGAAACAAGGCTGGAAATGGCCAGTTTAGTGGATGACCAGGAGTGCCGACAAGGACATTGAGTTCAGAATTGTCAGCTGCACTTGGCAGAAGTTTCTACAATTAGCATAGAATTTACCACTTTGCTGATGGCCTCTGTAGATGTCAGCAATGATATTTCTTTTTATTCAATATGAATGGATAAAACCACAGACAATGGAACATTTAGAAAAAGTAAAATGCCTTCAATACAAAAAAAAAAGGTATTGTACATTGTTTAAAATGCCAGGATAAGGACTGTCTATGATGTCTTATTTCCACTTGTTGTGTGTATCCTTTTAATTGTTAATTTCTGTATCAGTCAACATCATGGCTGGTTGTTCTTTGACACTTGGCGTCTGGAAGGTTTCTACTTGTAAACCTGAGGTGAACCAGCTGAGGTTTCTGAAAGATGTAAGATTGTGTTCATAGTTAGGTTACAAACTGATCCTCAAAAGCAAACTGACAAAGTTAGTTTGTCAGTAGAAACAGAGGGCTGAATAAACAACCAAAATATTAAAAATTATATCATACTGCACACACATAAGATGGCTAAAGGCAATTGCTCTGGTGCAACATAAGCAAAGCTTAATGTAATTTTTTTGTGCACAACTTTGCATTGCTTGTAATGTTCTTTCAACAATATTTGCAAGCTTTATAAGCTTAAGACAATGAAGGGTACTAAAGAATCACAAAATAGTGTTAAAACATTAGGCTGAAGTACACAGCAACAGAATTCAATCTCTTTCAGGACATACCCATTAGGATGAGAAATAGATTATAGAGTTTTACGTTATCCAATTATGGCAAGTGCTATAGTTATGCAAATTACATTTCCTTGAACAAAGCAGAGATCAATCTTTGATTGCCCAAGCAAAAGAGAGCAACAAGTCAGTTGGGATATAGAACAACTATCTATCTGTGGTATCACTAACACTAGGAATTTTCAGTACTATAGGAGATTGGTAAGGATTATTTACATTTTCAGGTGTGCTGCAGTTTGGCTATATTGACTGATATTGCCATCTTTAAGCCAGATGCTACAGATTTATTCTCATACTGTATTTTAAAATTTTTATGTTTTGACAGCCATAGCTGGAACTCTGAACTGATGCTGAGATTTTGATCTATTTTTTGCAAAAGACCATAGTTTTACTGTATATTTGTTCGATGAAACAGTGGTGCTTTCCTGATGCTACAGCAATATAAGTAAACTAGTAGATACCATCAGAAAAGGCAAAATACAGTAAATCTCTATTAATCTTAATCACTTACTAAAACTTAATGAATTTATTCTGTTGGATTTTCTAAGGATTACAGAAAGAGGTTTTTTTTCAAGGAATTAAAAAATTATCAAGAATTGGGACTAGTAATTTTCAGTGGAATTCTATTGGTATAAATTAAATGATTATCAGGCCAATAGATGAACATTTATGCTTGGTTTACTAGCATAAATACTTACAGTATTGCAATTAGAAATTATATCTATATTTTACAAGTGAAGAGAGAAAGAGCAAGCAATTTGCCCCAGCAATCAAACAAATTCTACATCAGAAGCTCAGCTGCTGCAAAGAATATGCAAAATGCAAGCATGGAGACATATATATATATATATGAACATTCTGCTCTACGTAGGAGCATATTATCTATATTCATTCAGAGCATTGGAATAATTTTTAATCTTAGTTTGAATCCTTGCAGTAAATCATTGCTGAAATATGAATTAAATTTCTGTTTTAATTTATGTCAAAGAAATTGCTTGAAAGGGGACTCGCTGTTTGAAAAACATTGTATTAACAGTTTTTCAGATTATAATTATACATACACCATGCTTAAAACTTTGGCTTGTGAAGCTTTTTTTTCTTTTTTTTTTTTTTGCTTTGAAACAAATTTTTAAGCAAACCACATGTGAGCTGGTGTCAAGAGTGAAGAGAAGAGTTTTGGTTTTGAATACATGAGCCAATTAAGAAATACATATAATTTTTTCAAATGAAGTGACTTGCTAACATCCATAAATTTAAGGAAGTCAAAACATGAGTGTCAGTATGAATAGCCAGGAAAGATATTGGAAGGGCTGAAAGAACTAAGGAGCAAATTAAAATTAGCACAGATGTGGAAAGCTAAGAGGAGTTAGCTGGATCAAGTCAAGAGAAATAAAACTGGGAATCAAATGGTATAATAAAAGCCATTTAGAAAAATAAGTAAGAGCCATTGTGATAATGTGATAAAGGTCCCAGGAAAAAAAGCAATTAAATTCTGCATTTTCTTATGTACTTTTTAATAGCACCCAAGAGGTAAAACATAATTCTGTGTTAATACAGAATATTTTTTGGATTTGTCAAAATAAATCATTGTCAAAATGATTTATGAGACAAAGATCAGATACTAAGGGTGAATAAATAGGAAAGCAAGGTCTTATGGCATTGGAGGGAGAAAGGGATATGTGGAGCTGCACAAGAAAATATTGCAGTGATGAATGAATGCAGATACATTCTGGTCTATTTTAGTATGCATTCAGTTCTATGATAAATATGAGCTTCAAAATGTAGCAAATTGCACACATAAAGGATAAGCAAAGAAGCATCACCATATGAAGATTTTACATTTATCTGAAGAAGTGAACTGCAAATTCAACATTAAAATTCTATGTATTTCACTAATATATCTCCATCAGCTATAGAAAAAACCATTTATCATGCTACACATTAAAATGCATACTTTAATGCTATTTTTATATCACATATAAACTAACTTCATTCTACTGCTTCCTCATTTTATGATAGCCCAGTTAACAGACAAATCCTTCAGATCATGGACATGCCCAACTGTTGGCAGTTATTTAGTAAATGGAAAATACCAAATAGCCACATTTTCCAAATACATAATTATTTTAAGCACCTCTTTTTTAGGTGGAGAGATTTGATTTACAGTGTGGTTAACAACATATGCACAAAAGACAGGTCTGCACAGCAGCTAGGAAATGTGACTGTCATGTTTACCTGTAGTCTGGGCTTTGAATTACCCATAGCAGTGCAGTTGCAGCAGCACAGACTTCTCCCTCATGGAGCAGAAGACATCTATTGCCCTGGTTTAACCCCATCCTGTCCCTAAGTACCTTGCAGTTGGTTGCTCACTTCCTCCTTCCCTCCCCTGGTGTGACAGAGTGGAGAATCAGGAGAAAAAGACCAAAACTGTGGGTTGAGATAAGAGCAGTTTAATAATTGAAATTAAATATAATGAGGAGGATGGTGATGAGGATGATGATGATACTGATTAAAAGATAAATGAAAAAAAAGAGAGGAACAAAACACAAGGCAGAAAAGTGATGCACAGTTCAATTGCTCACCACCTGTTGACTGATGCCCAGCCTGTCCCTGATCAGCCTCTCACAGCCAGCTCCCCCCCAGTTTATGTACTGGCCATGAAGTTCTGTGGTATGGAATATCCCTTTGGCCAGCTTGGATCAGCTGTTCTGACTGTGCTGCCTTCCAGCTTCTTGTGCACCTCCACACCAGCAGGGCACAAGACATTGGAGAGTCCTTTGTCTTGGACTAAGCACTGCTTAACAACAACTTAACACCATCAGTTGTTATCATCATTATTATCATCCTAAATCCAAAATACAGCTCTGTACTGGAGAGCAATGGGCAACTAATCTAGGATGCTGACATCTGCTGCACTCACAAGTTTCTATGATCTCTAGACATGCCTTCAGAAAAAAACCAAGGGTCTCTAAAGGACCTCCCTTAGAGGAGAAGACCTGAAAAGACCAAGAAGAACTTGTGAGTGGCATGAGTGAGAATGATAAAAGGCTAATTTTTAGCTCATGTTCTAAATGCTCCACTTATTCTAACCTCTGATGTTACCCATCAGACTTAACACAACTTTTACATTTACAGTTTGTTTTTCAGGTGTGTAAATTCTGCTTGGAGCAAAGCTTGTAACATTAAAGCTCTACTAAGTGATCCCTTAAGGACAACTTTGAAAAGAAGAGTCTGTAAAGAAGCAGAAAGGATAAATTTACTCTGAGCTAAAAATACAAACTCACTATGTAGGCTGGTGTACAATGTTAACTTCAAGTGGTAGAAGAGGGAAAATAAAATCTCCAGGACAACTGTTTTTATGGACTGGGACTTCTATTCAGAAGAACACAGAGTAAAACAGTTTTAAGCCTTGAAAAATTGTCTACCTTTGAATTTCTAAGTAGAAAGCCTTACAAAGACATAGAAAAGCCTCCAATAGTAGGAGGATGAAGTAGTGTAGACACCTCCCTAATCAAAAATTTATATCGGTTAAACTGTTCACAATTAACAATAATTTAAAAAAAATCTTCGGCACATGTTAAAAGAGGGCAGGTATTCTAATGGAATTAATAGTTTGCTTATAGTCAACACTACATATGACAAAAAAATCTATAACCAACCTTATTCCATGATACATCAGCTACAAAGGTGGACATACAGTCTTATTTTTAGGAGACCTATTATCAAATTAAACAAAACCTTCTTTAAAGAAGTTTGGCAAAGAAAATAGAGAGAAATAACTAAGTATTTAATCTTTCCAAATATAGTACAGCATGAAGACTCATTATGAAAAGGACACAATTAGTTCCTTTCTTTAAATTTGAATATAAAGAAAGGTATTATATTTGGAAAGGAACAGTATAAATTTCAGGGAAAAAAAGACAAGTGATTCAACTGGATGTTATGTAAAAGAAGCAAGGACAGTAATGTCATCCAGGAGATGAAAACATTCCTAGACATGTCCCAACAAAATTACTGATAAGATGAATATTCTTATGAGGTAATAAGTTCACTCAGGATTCCTTGTTCACAGAAGTACAAAAAATTGCTTTTCTTTTTGTTACACGGGTCTTGCTATTTTACACTCTTTGGCTCTGCAGTGTCCTATTCTTTCAACCAGTGTTTAGATGAAGTTTACTTCTATTTCCAATGTATTCACATAAACACAGACTCACAGAATGGTTGAAGTTGGAGAGTATGGCTGGAGATCACCTGGTCAGTCCTCCATGCTCAAACAGGGCCACCTAGAAGAAGTCACCCTGGGCCATGTCCAGATGGTTTTTGAATATGTATCTCCAAGAATGAAGACTCCACAATTTCTCAGGGCCACCTGTGACAGCACTCAGTCACCCACACAGTAAAAAATGTTTCCTGATATTCAGAAAGAAAAGACTTTTCTCCCCAAGCAGAAGCAGGAATAACAGGAATAACTGTCCATAACCATAGGTCAAAAGGGGCATGGTTGGTCTCAGCAAGCGTAGAGATGTATCATATTATAGTGAGGGGCCAGCAGGAGAAAATAAGGTACAGAGGTTCCTGGGTGATTGCGAGAGTACTGAGGGTGTAGTTACCGCTGAGAAGGACAACGGAGAGGAGGATAATTGCTAGGTTGACCTCATAGGAGATTGTTTGAGCTACTGCCCGTAGTGCGCAAGTCAGGGCGTATTTTGAATTAGAAGCTCAGCCTGATCATTGGACGGAGTATACTGCCAAGCTCGACATGGCTAATAGGAAGAGTAGGCCTAGGTTAAGGTCTGCTAAGGAAAATGGAAGGGGCAATGGAGTTCAGATTGAGATTGCTAGACATAAGGCTAGTATTGGGGTTGCAATAAATAAGATTGGGGAGGATGTTGATGGTCAATTTGGTTCTTTGATAAATAGTTTTACTCCATCTGCAAGAGGCTGAGGGGGCCGAATGGGCCAACAATGTTTGGGCCCTTTCGGCCTTGTATATAGCTTAGGATTTTGCGCTCTACTAGTGTGAGGAAGGCTACTGCGATTAAGATTGGAAGGGCATAGGAGAGGGCTATGATGAGGTTGATTAAGAGAGGGTAGTTAGTCATGGGAGATTATTTGAGTTAAGCTAGGGAGAGGATTTGAACCTCTGAGTTAAAGGACTTAAGCCTTTTGCATTTTCCGAGCTCTGCCACGCTAGCTGGTCCTTTTCAGGGACATGGTGTGGTGTGATAGCCTGCTGTACTGCTGATGGGGAAGGATGTAGAGCTGGGAAGGAGGGAGAGGGGGGCAAGGTGGTTTTTTTTACTCCTTATTCTCCTGCTCTGATTTTGTTAGTAATAAAGTTGAATCTGTTTTGCCAGTGATGATACTTACTGTATCACTGACTGAGAGAGTGATCTCTCCCCATCCATAACTCATGAACTTTTATTATATTTTCTGTTCCATGTCCACTTGTGGAGGGGAATGATAGAGAGGCTTTGGTGGGTGCCTGACATCCAGCCAACATCAATCCACCATGGGGGTGCCTGGAGTTGTTTCTCTCCAGGTGCAGAACTTTGCAGTTCCCCTCATTGTGCTTCATGAGACTTCTATCAATTTCTTCAATCATATAAATCCATTTCTTCAATCATATAAATCACCACATTAGAATTCCTTGATAGCTGTAATCTACCAGATGCTGTTGAACAGCTGAGTGCACAGCTAATCTCAGAAGTTGACTACACCTTCTAAAGCATTTGAAAAACTAAAGAATGGTTGGTTATAAAAATGCAACAAATAAAAAATGCTTAGCATAATTCTTCTTCGAATCCATGCAAACCAGAATTAATCCTCAAAAACTAACCATGAATCATTGTTTCTTAAACAGATTAAATTTAGGGCTCAGAGAACATGGCTAGGGCAAAAAGGCAATCATACTGAAACTATAAAGAAAGAATCTGCTAAATTTCAGCCCTACATGTATTTACCAAGACCCAATTACCCCTTCATGCTGATAACAATAATAACATTTATGCACAGCTAATATTTACCATAAATGTAATAATAAAATACAAGATAAAACAAAACTGAAAAGTAGGTGTTATATTTTGACAAACATTTCAGGCTAAATCCTGGTCTAGTGAATTCATCATTAAAACTTAACACAGACTTCTACTAAATCAGGACTTCTGGTTTCATGCACCTGCAATGGGCAAATGGGCTCTTAAATCATGCGATCATGGTGAAAATGGTAAAGTTATAAAAGTACAATATGCAAAGTGCATTTGGCAAACAGAAGATAAAACTTTCAGCTATTATTTCACAAACATGTAGGGGTAGATGAGGCCTTGGGAAACTACCCAGACTGAACCTGTCCATTTGTTCTGTACCTCTTATATTTGTCTACATGTTTTAGAGTCATGCAAAATGCAAAAATAGCATTCCAGCTGAGATCTCACCACTTTTGAGCATACCAGAATAATTTGTTTCATTATCCCGTTCCTGACCTCCCTGCAAGTATTTCCCAAAACAGCATTGTTTCACTCTTTTGTACCACTACTGTATCACTGTCTTATATTTACCTTGCTATCCAGCATAAGCTCTGCTGTATAACTGACATATGGTCATTCCTTGTTTTGCTTCTGTGTATCTGAGCTCTGATTTCTTAAGCCTTGATTTTCCAGATCTATTATGTGAATTTATCCTGGTGATTGTGGACCATGATTCCAATTTGTTAAGATAGTCCTGTCCTTCACAGGACTTGCCCTCTCTCTCAGAATCCTCTTACTCATAGATCTTGTAAGCACATTCTTCTCTCCACTATCCAAATGTTTAATTATAATATGAAATAGAAATGACCTTAGGATAGACTCTGCTGGAACCTAACTTAAAATTCCCTCTCAGTTTGAAGCAAAACACTGGTTACTGAACTTTAAGAGCCATTTTTTTGCTCTGTCTCTACACTCTACTCCACTGTTTGCTTGCAGTATAGAACAATGTCAAATCCATTTCTAGGAGCAAGGTTGCCAACAACCCCTTTGGCCATGAAGCCAATTATTTCTTTACAGTGCAGCTCTTGATGCCTCTTTTAGTCTCTTCCCCTAATGAAAGTACCCTGGAGGTTCAGAGGCTGAGAACAGGAAGGCAGTGCTGGATCTCTGACTCCTCCTACCCATCACTGAGGCCCTCAGCACTGCTTTTCTCCTCCAGACAGTAGTAAAGTGTGCCTAGAGAGCTTGGAGGAGAAACCCTGCTCTATACCCTACACTTCTGCCTCTTCCCTGTCCCATCTGCAGCATGGAAGATGTCCAGAGAAGAGAGAAGGCATTGCAGATGGAGGACATTGCAAACAAAACCTGCCTGGTAGGGTTGGGAACTAATCTAGGAAAATAGTATTATATTCTCCAATTTTGACCATCTTCCACTCTAAATTTCCTTTAATCTATTCTGCCTCCCATTGGGATAAATTTTAAAATAGAGGAAAAAAAAAAGAAAATAGCTAGAGCACCTTTTAAAATTTGTTGTAAAAACCCATATGTGCATATCAAGATGACATTGTTTAGTCCCTAAAATGCAACATAAATTTTTTACAAATACATCAATAATACATTGCAGGAAATGTTAATAGTTTAATGTCAATCTCAATAGTAAGAATAATCAAATGAGTCAATTATGACTATTATCTATTTTTCTTCCTTTCAGATGAACACAAAGTGAGGAAAAAGTAGCAGAGATGAGAAAAAGTAATAGCCTACAGCATCCAGATTTGAACATGACATTTTTGTCAAGATAGTGAAAGTCCTGGTTTTACTTTCCTTCTCCTTTTCTTCATTGCTGCTAAATTATATGGTGGATTTAAGGCATTTGGGCATTTACAAAAGTTGGATATTTAAAGGCATTCCAGGGGAAAAAAAAAAGGGTTTTTTCCAGGATTGGAGCTGGTAAGAAGCTGTGAGATTTATGAAGTAGCAGAGCTAAAAGGGGTGAGATCTGCATAACAACTGCTATATAAATGCTGACATCAGCTAGCGCTCTCAGAGCTGAGTGTTAAAAATCATTTAGGCCCATTGACACAAACAATACTTTTTAAACAAAGATTTTGACACCTGAATTACTGCATTAAAGGTGATCTGCAACCAACACAATAGTAGAATTTCTTTTTAAAAAATCCCTAAAGGCACACACACTACAAAATTATAAAACACATATTTTGGGGGAATGGAATGTTTACTTTTAAAACAACACTTGCCCTCTTAAGAATAATACAAAAGAACAGAAAGAAGTCTATAATCTTTTCCTTCAGGGATTTCTTAGACATTGTTTTACTCAGGGCCAAGTATAAAGCATTCTGCACACTCCTGACCCCTATGAAAAAAAGTATGTTGTGTAATTCCTAGGCTCCAAAGGACTTCTCCAAGATAGGAGACAAAGAACATGTGTTTCACCCATCTTTTCCTTTTGACGTACAGAAGAAAATATTCAAAACCCAAAATCCACCAAAACTGTTGGTATAAATTTGCTATATAAGTTATAATCCCTTGTGAATTCCCTTCAGTTATAAGACTTGAAGTTTACACTTATATGCATGTATATGGTATGAATTTGTGTAAATTTTTCTTTTCTAAAACAAATGTTTAAATATAACAGATGTTCACTTTGTTTGCCTCTATAGTGCTGGGTAAAAACACTAAAGTTGTTCCAATATATGGTCATAATATTTTCCCTTTTTTTTGGCAGACATCAGATGCCTTGAACTTCATTCAAACTCAAATGAGCAGGGCTGTAGTGACAGTGAAGGTCTGATCTCATCTTCTGTCTAAAGTGATGCAAATTAGATGTCCAGGACAGAAGATGACCCATCTTGTGTTACTGTTCTCTTCCCCCTGGGCTTAACAACCCTTGTTGTTAAGCCCAGGAAAGGATCCCCCATCATTCTGCTGGATTTAGTAATTAGGAGGTCAAGAAATGCCTTTCTGTGTCCAGCCAATGGTTCATGTTATCCCCAAACCGACAATCGCAGTAGCAGATGCTGCAGAGTGAGAACAGTCTCTGTTCAGAATGAATGGTGACACAAATTTTAACAACAGAGTACAGGATCTAGGACAATGCCAGATACACATTGCATTTGAAAATGATCAATTTTATGATACTTTTTAGAAAAGAAAACCATTTTAACATTCTCTCATGTCTCTCAGCAGAAATAGTCTGTTGACTGTAAAAGTAGACAAGATAAAGATCTCACTCCTGTTTGCTCCACTGCTCTATATTACTCTGCATTTTTTGCTTCTGGTAATGTGTCCCTAGTTCTGTGACCTTTCCTGTTGAAAGTGCTTGGACACACATTAACCATTATAACATCATTCAGTTCTTCTAATTTGAAAGATGCAATTTCAGATGTGGACCAGTATTAATCTCCTGAGCACCATCTCTTGGTTTCAAATACCTCTGTGGGCATCCTGTTGGTTTTCATCATTTGATCTTTCTTATTCATTTTGTTAACTAATGCAACTAAATAATATATACAAATATCAGCTATAATAACTGTGGGGGAAAAAAACTAGCAGGAAATAAAATTAATTATTACAGAATCTCACTGATATGACAAATGTTTCATGTTTAATCTTCAATTCTATCTCTAAATACCTTTTATCTGTACCACTTTTTCTTTCTATGTTAATACCTAAAATTGCTTATTCCTAATCCTTAATCCATCTTGAAAATTGTTTAATAATGGCTATAGTTTATTACACCATTATGAAATCACAAAGCTTTGCTTATATTTTTATTACTATTTTTGGCTCCTTCCATGTGTTCTTGACAACCATACAGTTGCATTCACTACTTCAATGACAAACTCTCTGCCCCACCAGAAAACTGAATCGGAGAGTTGATTTTAGAAAAACTTTACTTTTTCCCAATCCCCACCATAATGTAATCAAAGATGATTTGCTACTTCAGGCATAGTCATTCACACAGACTGCCAGTTTTCATTCATGTCACTTCAGCTTTGCTAAAGATTGTGGTTTTTAGATCTTTTGCTGCCAGCACTTAAACGATAGGGATGCTCAGAAACATTCTGTATCAGTGGAGTTTGAGTGGGTGGATTGCCTTCATCAACAAAGTACTTTGTTATGGGCAAACAACACTAAATTTTGGCATTAATAGCCATGACATTATTAGCACAATCACAGAGATAAGGAATTAATTTCTACAAGAGCTTTCAACAGTGAAAACAGATTGATGGTTTACTACATTAAGTTCTAGGCCTACTGCTTGCTCCATTTCTTAGATACTTGTCTAACTTTGGAAGCCCACAAGCAGTTCAGCCAACTACTGTGCATCATGGTAGTAATTTGTTAGAGCTTTTAAAGATATAAGGGACAACTGCATTTGCATCTTTTACAAGGGAAGTTGCAAAAGGATGATTGCAGAGCTTGTATTTCACAAAGTCACTAAAACATAAAGTCATTAATTTTGTGGACAGTGGCAGCATTTGCAAATATACTGTCTTGGTTTGAGACAATTATATGGGTGGACAGTCCAAAATTAGTTAGCTCCCATTTTAATCACTCCCTTTTCACCAATAAGGAGAATGCCGGAAGATATAGGTGAAAAAATAGCAGTTTACTAAAAGCAAACCAGCAACAATTAACCCAACATCAACAAGAACTAAATACAATGTTGCTGAATCCCATGGACCGCCGGGAAGAAATTAAAACAAGAAGGAGGAGAAGCCCCTCCTCAGTATGGTGGCCACCATAGCTGACCACGGATCAGAAGATGAAGATAATATGGCAGAAAAGCCTCACATGGCTGAACCTTTGCCCTGGAACAAGGCACAGGAAGTTAGGAGCTTACAAAGCAGTTCTGGTAGCAGGTGAGGGGTGCCAGCTCCATCTGGGGTAGCTCTGAACTTGCAGTCAGTCCCCTTGCTTTTTTTGGGCCAGCTGGACCTAGTTGGTGTTGGTGCTGCAGTTCTGGGTTGCTTCTGCATTGCAGCAGAAAGAAAAATGGATTTGCTGGGCACTGAAACTCACAGGCCTGGCCCTGACAGCTCTGGATCCAGAGATGAGGGTTGCCCCCTGCAACTGTGGCCAAAAAGTTGTTGCCAAATTTGCTCCAAAACAGTTTAGGATTGTGGAATGCAGTTTCTTGTGCCAGGCAACTTCTCATGGAGAAAAAGAAAAGGCATCTGCCTCTCTTTGCCCTCGCCCCAGGCAACTCTCTTGGCAGCGCAGTGAGAAATAAAAACTCCATGTTTCTGTTGCCTGTCTCTTACCGGGACCCTGGGCCAAACTCCTTCACAAACCTGGGAAAAACACCCTGATTCTGCTCCAGGTTCCCAGGTCTTAAAGTGAGAATTGTAAGTAGGTTGGCATAGAAAAAATATGGAATACAATATGCTTGATTTTGGTTACTCAGAACATACACAAATATTTCTACACTGGAAAATGATGATCTCTAGGAAAAAGGGCTGGGAAGGTTCTTTACAAGGAAGCTGAGAGAAGTACAGAAACAAGCTTGAAGTTGCCCACCTGAGAATCTGAATAACTGAAATGTGATAGCTATTTCTTTTGAAAATAAATGATGAAGCATCACTGGCTTGGACTATTACAACAGTCTGAGAGAGACTTTAAAGAATTTGTGCACATAACATTACATTTTAATCTCTTAGAGAGCTGAGGGGAAGCAAAATACAGAAAAATAAAATTAAATCTTGCAATGATTTGTCAATGTGTTCAGGATTACAAATTTGTGTCTGCTCTATATACTTTCACAGGTTTGCAAAGACACCACCTTAAATATTGTAGCATTGAAAATATGCTACTTTGTAACTGGAAAATTTAGTTTGTATTTGATTAATGTTTTAATATTTTCTGTGATGACACTTTGACATTTACTTTGCGTACTGCTTAGCTCTTGATCTGCAAGGCATTTTGTAAAGAGCTTTCTATGGGAACTTTTACAAATCAGGGATGTCAAATGTCACAGTGACTCAGCAGGAAGTGGAATCAGTCTGACTGCCACAAGAGTTGGAGTCAGTGAAGTAAACTATTAATTTGTTGATATTGTGAAAAGTTCAAACTTGGCCTCTAACAGTCCTTATTTTTGCCATGCAGGAATCATATTCAAAGGAATAATTGACTCATATCCATGCAACATAATCATGTCAAGTTGAGCCTGACAAAAGCAACTCAGCTGTAGGTGTAAGTATGCAAATTGATTAATCACAATTAAGTCAAATGCAATTAAAAAAATATTTACCAATTATGAAGTCTCCTGAAAAGTTAATAGGTTGAGGATTTTCAGTACTAGGAAGTCAATTGAAGACAAGATTGTAAGGCTGAGTGCTTATTTCAAGTCCATGATTTATTAAGCCTTTGGAATCCAGACAGTCTTTTTTTTCCTGAGAAGAGCTCTTGCCTTTTAACAAGTTCTTGTATCAAAAGCCTTATTGATCTCTAAGTCATCAGCTTACCAGAAGTGACAGTTTATGACAAAGATATGGGCAGCTCCTCAATTAACAAGAAATTGGAATCACAATTAGATTATTATTTTTCTTGTAAAAGCATTTCATACCCTTACTATTAACCTGCCACGAGGCACTGGCTGAAATCACAGCATAATTGCTTAGTTCAGAACTCCTTTGATGTCTTGCAAAAGCCTAAAAATATTATTATTGAAATATTTCATCACCAGAACTTTTAAAATATTTTCATAATTCCCAAGTTGATAAGGTCATTGCAATGTAAAGACATTGACAACAATATGAATAAAAATCTCCTACATAGACAAAGTCCCACATAAAACTATCCAGTGACTTCTAGTCATTTTTTTTTATGAGACAGAACAAAAAAGACAAATTAGCTGAAGCACACTTTGATTGCAAATGAAAACACCACTTAACACTCCAACAATTGAAAGAGCACAAATATTGAGTATGTGGTAGAACAGATTGAGTCTTCATCTCTCCCATGAGATACACATGAACTAGAAAAAAATAAATGTTTCTATTATTATACTGCATAATAATTCTCTCCCCAACTCTTCATGCTCATGCATTTTGTTAAAAAATTTATGAAACACAAAAAGCGGGATTTGTTTATTCAATGTTCTTTTGTTTTGATTCCTGTAGTATCACATGGTAAAACACAGACAGACACAGATCTCTTTCTCAGCTACACTATTACTGGTCAAAGCAATGTACTTTCACTGAAGTTTGTGAAATTATAATGGTTTAAGTGTTGAACTACTGACAGGAGTAACTCCAGTACCCAGTAGCCTAACTTCTAACTTGAGTAATTCTTCCATTCAATTAAGGGAAAGAATAGCCCAGCTAAAGTGTAGAAAATCAGGCCCATAGTCATGATGCCAGAGAAAAGGTTGACGTTCATATTTTGTGCCATGAAATAACCTTATATGAAGGATAAATGCTTTAATACCATGATGGGCCATAATTGGTCTCTTACACTAATGTAAGAGACAGCTGCAACACCTTAGAAGGTGTCAAAGACTCATGAAATGTCCCATGATCCACTATTTCATCAGCTAGGGGGGAGGTACAGGAGGTGTTTCCACCTAGGTCAGCATAACACAAATCCCATGCACCAGGTGTTTCCTGGATTCTTTCCCCCACTACTCAAGGGATACCATCAGCAACCACCACTTCAACAAGATTCCAACCACTGAGAAGGCCAGAAAAAAGAGAACCAATGGCATGTCATTGAAATCTCTGTAGTGTTGATATTTTTTCTACTTAATCTGTTTGTCTGTCATTCTCTTCCTCTCCCCCTCCCTCTCTCTACCTCACATTTACTGTTAAATAACAATCTATACAATCTATACTATTGACTTCAGTATATTTTCTCATTTGTGCCTTTACTACAAAAGAGGCATCTCTCTAGTAATTGTAATAATCAGATCTTAGCATTATTTTCACTCACACACAGTCTATTCCTCTGTTCTTAGCAGGCACTACGTTGTAAACAATCCCTGAGCTTGTCTTGCATATGCTAAATGGAGCTACTTTAAAATTAGAACTTGACCATCAATTTTCTTCTTGAATACTTTCTGAGAATAGCATCTGATTTGAGAACTCTCATTTGTCACAGATTTGATTTACAGTTAGAAAAGTAGCTCATATACAGTGTCACAGGAGTGAATTTAAGTCAGTCGGAAATGTGTGGAAAGACAGCTTCAATATATTTGGAAAAGCTGACAAAAACTACATCTAACAAATAAACCATGTCTGTAGACACAAAGAGAAAACCACTGTCACGTTTTTTTAATCTTCCTTAATTATGAAGAACAAAAAGCAGGCATGGCCTCTGTGCAAGAGAGAACTGTTGTAGTTCAACTCAGATTTATATGTAAAGTTTCAGTTTCACAGAACCCACCAGGGAAAATACTCAACAAAGTTGAACATGAAATTGGGACAAAAATCTACTTCCCCTTATTTGAGGAAAGCTGTGATTATTCAGGTAATATCACAGAATCACAGCATTGTTATGTTGGAAGGGAATTTTGGAGATCATCAAACCTTAGTCAAGGCAGAGTCAGCTACAGCAGGAAAGCATCCAGATGGGATTTGAATACCTCCAGAGAAGGAGGCTCCACAACCTCTCTGGGCAGTGTGTTCCAGTGCTCTGCCACCCTCAAAGCAAAGACATTTTTCCTCATGTTGAGGTGGAACTTCTGTTTCTGTTTAAGCCCATATCCACATCAGAACTTTTAGCAGTGCATATATTTGAGCAAGCCTCCATTTAAAGAAAAAAACCTGTAAGTGCTAGTTAAAGAAAATTTTGTAATTAGCACCATTTTTCTGGTGTTTCAACAGGTGATGAAATAGATAAACCATCTATGTTGCTGATTTGCCTATTTCAGAATCAAATAAACTGAAATAGTATGGGTTTAATTCAACTGCAAGAGTTGTTCCAAATACAACATGGCATTTGTATTTTCTTCAGAGTCTTAAATTAACTTGGCTAAGAGCTATCCTGTAATATAAGAATTCCACCACTCCAGTAATTTGGCATAGCTGCACTCCTTATGACAACACAGGACACTAACACTTTCTTTCTGGACACCACCTGCATAAACAACACTGACAGACTAACCATATTTAGGGGTTGTCAAAACATTGAGACAGCAAGTTTTAGTAATCTAGAATTGGCATCATAATTAAGATGGGCTCAAGTTCTACTGAAGACATAAAATTCACTTTTTTCATAAAGTGAAATATGAAAAATTTGAAATTAAAAATGAGTTACTTTGCTCATAAAGTGAGCAAAGCAGAAATTAGATTCTCTGCCAGTTTTCAACTTGTTAGCCAATTAGACTGGAGCTCTGAAAAATCATTCTTCCTCTACTTAGATGATGCAGGTTAAAACATACTTTTAATTTAATGAAGATGAAGAAATTTACTCAGCCTAATGGTTTAAATATGAACTACTCTAGACAGAAAATTAATTCAAAGTGGAATTACTATTCTATTTACAGTTAATCAGTATTAGAGTATCAGTCAATGAAATCGAAGCACTCCCAGTGTAGGCACACTGGGTTTGTACCACTCCAATAAAAACTATCATTCCCAGAAGGAATGAAGGAATGTAACAGTAAGAATAGCTTTTTGGTTTTTGTTTGTTTTTTTTTTTTTTTTAATGAGAGGAACAGATGTTATGACAGATATCTCCAGAGTAGACACCTGTTATAAAAATGAGGTGCTTCAGCTCAATCATTTAAAAACAGTAGGAAAACATCTAGCAGTTTAAAATCAGCTCAATATATCTGAATGAGAACACAAATAAAAATTTATTGTGTTTCTGTAAATCACAAATAGAGGAAAGTCCTTGACTAAAGAACTATGGGTAGGTTAAATTCTTGTAGTTCTACTTTAATTAAAGCCAAAGAAACTTCATTTTCCATGGACTACATACCTTGCAAGGGTCAACAATACTTAATGCTGAGCATCTGCTAGCTATTTCTTTGCTTTCCATTTGACATTAAAATCAAGTGCAACTGTTTATTGCAGACAGCTCTAGAACATTCATCATCACAGTAAGTATAGAAACTACATGTCGATACTAATTTCTGCAACAGAAACAGTATTTCAACATACAAAAAGGACATAATTCACTGTGCAAACATTTTTATTCTCTAAAGCTAATTTCATCTCACTAGGTTTTTGTATGGATATTTGCAGATCCTCTTGCTCTACTGTAGAGTGCATAAGCTAGATATTAAGTAGACACACCAAGGCAATGCAGAAAAGTAAGTAACAGACGCAGGTTTTATCACAAGTGGTACATTTATTGTTATTCAAGTTGAGTCATGTGAACCTATATTTCTTGTTTTACCTTTCCAGTTTGATTATTAGCCATTTAAGTCCCCAAAATATAAAGTACATGCACAGTAAAAGCTTGACACACACCCAGAAATCTATGCCAAAGTATTTTATTAAATGTCGTACTTCTAAAATCAATTATTTTTGGATGCTTAATTTAGAACACTTGGTTTTCACAGAAAACTTTTCTAATTTTTGGTTGCTAAAAAAAGCTTTAAAATGCAGATCCAAAGCACTGGAAGACAAGAAAGCAGACTACACCAACTAGAAATGTGTATCTTTCTCAAGTGTCCAATTTTTAAGCCATACAATGATTTTTTGACCTAAACTATGATTTTGGAATGCTTGAGATGAAAACATTATAAAAAATGTGACATAGGATCACTACTACGACATCAGGAATTGCTTCTAACGCCCAGTCACAGGCAAGAATCAACTCTCTGGATGACAAGAAGTCAGTATGCAGCAGTAAATGCATGTGACATCTCTCAGGATACTTACTGCAAATCCCATAGTAGGGCAGAAGTTACCAAGCTAACCGTAAGCAGCTTGGTTTGGAACTAGAGGCAATTTAGCTTCAGCAAGAATAACTATTTAGATGTATGGAAACCATAGGCATGCAGAAATGTTTACTGGGGCTGTCAGAGCCATGACTGATGGAATGGGAGAGTCCCCATTTCTACAGGCTCATGTATAATCTTGCCAAACAGTGGGAAATACCAGAGAGTTGTGAGCATTGCCAAATCACTAAACTTTACCCTTGAATTTTATAGAGTTTGGCCTCTTTTTAACAGTCTCCTTTGAACTTAAATCATTGTCCTTAACTTCACCATTTCTCTCTTCCAAGTGCAGCAGTAATGATTTAAAGCTCTGCATCAACTCGGTTAGACCATTTCTCCTGCAAATAATGTGATTCAAACTAACTCAGCCATCTCTGTACAGCTGTGTCATGTAGGGGTGCAGAATGAAACGAAATTGGATCCATGATTCAAGGATCATTCAACAGGGTCTTTAGATATGGTCTTTAGAACTGTAACAGGTTTCCATAAAATACATAGAAAAATAATTAAAATTGACAGAAGAGATTCTACTGTGAGTAAGTGAATAAAAAGGAGCAAGAAAAAGCTAACCTCCCAAAATCTTGCTTCCACTTAATATTCTGTTACTTCCTTTCCCATCTTCCTTTAACCAAGACTGAAAAACTACCTCATTAATAAGCAAATTTAAGCATGTCAGCCCTGTTTTCAAAGAAATAAACAGAAGATTTGTGAGGATGGACAACAGCATGTGTGGGCATCCTTGTTACAGAGGTAAGAGGTGGAGTTTAGCTTTAGGGGTGACGCACAATCATGTATTCCATATCTTCTCTACAACAACCCACGCAAGTTAGTTTAGTGTCTCTTTAAGGCGCGGAGTTAGGATCAGAACTCCTGTGTTTTACCCCAGCTCATGGCAGGGCAGGCCAATCCCTTGACTGCCGCCCCTGCCACTCGGGAGAGGGCGCAGTGCGCTGCTGACCACGGGCGCGCCGTGCAGAGAGAGCCTGCTAAGCTGCACCAGCGCCCCGGCAGCACCGAGTCCTCTGGGACAAAACCAGCTTTCCCAGGTTTTGCTTTTCTGCTGCTTCCCACAGTTTTGTCAGTTCTCGGGGGAGGGAGTTTGTTTTCTTGGAAGCGAGTTGTCACCGTGTGGTTGCGTTTGTTCTCTCTCTCAGCCGCATGGCCAGAGAGAGGACGGTCCCTCACTGTGTCCGCGCTGCCCAGGACAATTCGCAGGATCTCCTGCGGCATCGTGGGTGGGGTTGAACCGTTTGCCTTTGTATTTCTTGGTTATTGCTGTTTTCTCTTAGTAAACTGTCATTCTTTCACTTATATCTCTGCGCATTTGTCTCTCCTCATTGGTAGAGGGAAGAGGTTAAAATACGCACTTGCACAAAGACACACGAGCCTTAAGTTTCTGAAGAATGGCTTTTACATTTCAGGCCATGTAAATGTATCCTTCCTCTCACTTCATAAACAATTTGATCCTCCATGAGGGTCAGAACCGTTTCACAGTCCACAGTTGCATGGCAAAGACCCATCAGAAAAGGAAACACAGATCTTCACTATTCCTCCTCTTTGCTTCCTTTGATTCAAACACTTTTGAATACTTGAGAAGTTTTTTTGGCTGCCTTTTCAAATGAGGGACCACCAAATGATACCATAGTGGATGGAACTGCAATTTTATTTTTATAACCCCTTACCCATTAGCTTTGTGAGAAATACCTCACAATGATCATCTTTATGGAGTCAATACCCTATGTATTTCTTACATTATTTAAATTTATTACTTTCACTTGGAGGGAAGACTGAGAGGGATTTGGAAAATGACTCTCAAGTCAAGTGCATGGTGGAATGCGGGCGGTTACTCCCAGCTGAGTGAGTACAAACACTGCGATGGACAATCCGCCCTCCTGAATGCACCGGGGCGGTTGGAGCACTCGTGCTGCACTGAGATGCAAATGCAGCAGTTAGCGCTGATGTGAGGCACTGATAGCTGGGGACTCGTACTGAGCAGTTCCTCGGAGGAACAGAGACGGCAAACATCCACTGCTGGTTTTCTTTCTTCATGCTGCCAGCACATAGTATGGATCAAGCAATAACAAGATAGAGAAGAAGGTGGTGACTTTTAGCCATATACAAAAACAGTCCAAAATTGAAAAGGATTTGTCCAAGGTTCAAAAAACAAGCAGACATCTGCAGACTATATGTTTTCTTTTTAGGGCTTCCCCATTTTCTTCAGTAGTGTTAGGAGTCTGGATATAGGATTGTAGGTCATTATTTCAATGTTAAATGCCTATGTGATTTTTTTATCTGTGGTCAGGAATAATATTAAAAAGATCAGACCATTTAAAACATATACTGTAAATATAATTTTGATTTAGGACTTTGTCTCTCAGTTCTATCCTTTTCAGAGAAAAATTTTTATATAAATGGAAAATGAGAAAAAACAGATACTTGGGGTTTATTTAATCAAATATAAAATGGAGACTGTGAAAAGTTGTTGCTCTTTCAGAAGAAAACAATTGAGTGAAAGATGGGCTAAATCAGGAGCAAAGCAGAGAGCTGAGAGGCTTCTCTAAGCCATGTTTCTATAAAGGCTGGCAACCCGCTCAAGATTATACAGAAAAGCAATAAAGGGTCCTGCTTTTACTCCTTTTTTCTATAGCAGATGGAAGGATAATTATCAGAAATAGGTTAGAAATCTCACAAAACTGTTGTAAAATAGTTGATAATTGTTAAGCATGTACTGTTAGTTCGGTTATTATACTGTAAAAGGGGTTAAAAGGGTAGTTATAAGAATTACGGTACTCCACGTACCGTATTACACCGCAGTAAAGTGCATCCCGCCCCCGCTCCGCTCCAAGCAAAACGAGCCAGCCTGGACAGAGCTGTAATGGGCCAATCAAGCGCCTTAAACCTTCACGTAAATGAAGGATCCCAACAGAAACCAATCCAAAGGGACATAAAACAGGATAAAATGGGGCATCTGACCCAGTGAATCCGTGCCGCTCCACCGGGGACATCGCTGCTCAAGACAGAACCCAGCGCCGGCTCTGCAGCATCCTCGACGGGACCGCTCCTGCTTGGCCCGCGGGCCCCCTTGCTTTAAGCCTTTATTTTTTTTATAATAAGTGCTGAAATCACTTTTAGTACCGGGAGTGTGGTCCCGTTTTTAACAGCAACGCTCTGCAAGGAAGTGACCAATATCAGACAGTATTTGTTCTATTTGTTCTGCCTTCTACAATCTGTTTTTTCAACACAAGACACTAAGGTGAAACACCCGGAAGGAAGGGACAGGGACGTGGCTCCTGTCACTGCAAGTAATTTGAACTTGTAGCATGGTGAGGGAAGAAAAGTTTTCAGGGTCTGTAAGTTTAGAGAAAAGGTAGAAGAATTGCTAACAAATTAATTGTAAAGCAGGCAGATATTAAAACTCCCAGTAGAGTGGAAAAACTCTTTCCAGAAACCAGAGATGCATACAGTTTGTTGTAATTCAGAGCAGTCCTGGAAGCATAGGATAGCAAGGAGAAATTGTTCATAAACGTATTTTACTTTTATTCTTAGTGTTGAATGAATGACATGGCTCTAGTTATAATGAGAAAAGCTTAAGCAACCAAGTACTTTTTCCATACAGTACCTTTTTGTCCTCTGGCCCTCAGTGTTAAATGCTCCTGTGCATGTGTTAACCCCAAGTTCAAAAAGAGACCAGAGAAATTTACAGGAAAAATCACTGAGTATCATCAAATACACTGAGTATCATCAAATACAGTCATGAAAGGGGCTCAGGACGTGCTTAGGAGGCTGGCAAGCACAGGGAGAAGCTAAAAGTAAGAAAAATCACTCTACACCTGCCCTGTCTTCACATCCTTTCTCTAGGCACTCCTGGCTGCTCTGAACAAAGACGCTGAGCTGGAGGTACTTGTGATCAGAATCATGCACAGCTGTCTTTACACATTCCTATGTATTTGTAGGAGCCATTCTTGTAGAATGTTTGGATGAAGAATATTACATACCTGTGCAATACACTGAAATTTTTCTGTCATGCCATAGTACAAACTGAAGTGTGGACCAGCTTTGCTACAGTAGTTAAAGTTTTTCAGGTTAAATTTAAAGAACTTGTCTGAATTTAAATGCCTAAAGGCTAATCATAATTATTGATAGTGCTAAACATAGCCTTGACAACCTCATACAATAATTTCAACAGTGTCCTGACTTAGGTTACAGATAAGTTATGTATGGTTTAGCTCTTAAGTTTTCATTTAGATATTGACTGTATGAGTTAAATTTATTATCAGATGACTTAAAATGTTCTAAAATAATGTAGCTTCTAGAAAAAATAAGCTCCCAAATTCCACTAGTGAAAATTAAATAATTAATGTTGAAAATAATATTTCAGTTTTCATCCAAATCAAGGGGTGGGAGAAGTAATTTTATTGGTAAATTATATATGCAGAAATTGTGGTTTTTTTAATAGAGGTTACTTGTGTTGCACTACTTCTTAGAGTCAGGGGGGAATATAAGGAAAACCATTCAGCAAATATTCACTACATTTTGAAGGATTTTATTGTACTAGTGAAAATATAGATTGTGTTTTGATTATGGATACTCTAGTGGTTTCAGTGCAAATTATAACAGTGTATGGTTTTTTTAAAAAAGTTAGATGTTCATCAGAACATTATGATGCATCCTCTTAAAGAGCAGCAAAGGAAACATCCAAAGTTTAACTGGATATAGAATGACTCCTTCAGCTTTAAAGCCTGCTGTGAAATGTATGTATGTGGCACTCTCTTCAGTATGAAGTAGGAAACTCAGAAAACAGTTATTCAAATCCTCTTTGGTTACCCAGCGTCTTAGGCAAGCTTGCTGTCTAAAAATTGGGACCTTCTCTTGTTCTTAATCTAATAGCTTGAATATCTCTTTCATATTCTCCTTTTTATATGTATCAATCTCTTAAGAGTAGTAAGCTGCTTTAACTTTACAGAAAGTGTCAATATTTTTCACAAGAAAACATCCCAAAATTGCAGAAAAGTTACAAGAAATGCTACAAAAATTCAAGTGCTACATGATACCCTTGCTATCCACTTTTAGGTCTACTTCTAGGAAGACTAAATCTAACCTGACTTTTAAAGCATGTAGTCCTGTACTTAGGAGTATTAAATTTCAAGATGCAACCTCTACTATCTGTAATCAGACTGGCAATTTTTCAGGACATTTTTTTGTAGAATTCTCACCCACTGCAGCCTTCAGATCCCAAGCCAGAGGCTCTTCCTGAATTACTCTGATTTACTAAATGAATTAATTTATCAATGTCCTAATTAAACAGAAAAAATGAAACAAAAAAAAAAAAAAAGGTGTATTAAAGTGGCAAGTACTACACGGTGCAGCAGAATATAAAATCTGTTTCTTCTTCTGCTACTTAGTGCATTTAACAAATAAATCTATTGAGCAATAACCATTCTAATAGCAGTATTGATAAAACAAGCTAAGACAATAATTTCCTACTCCACTTCCTCCACTCCTTTTGAAGTTTGTGTACTGGCAGCAGAAAATAAATTACTTTTTCCTTTGTTTTAAGCAACAGATCTTCTCCAGTTTTAGAAGCTAATACCTAGATAAGGAAAACGAGACACAAGCCTGCCCCAAACCCAGTACAAAAAGCTTGGAACAGCCTCACTTGTTTCCACCCTAAAGGTCAAATCTGAATACATTACACCAAAGTAAATACTATGTATTATTTTCTCCTAATTGTTGGGGCCCATTTTCAAAGTCTCAGCCATTTCAAATAAGATCTGATAAAGTATTGTACAGCATGCCTTTCACTGAAGTAAGTGGGCATTGGCTGAAAACCCAGGCATATGCTTACTTTTAGATAATATTACAACCCCACCAGATTTAACAAAATCTCTTCTATAGGTAACATAAACATATCTATGTGATCAGGGCTTTGTTATTGCTATTACCTAAACCAGCTCTGGGTCCCATGTAAACCCAGCGTAGCAGTCTACTGGAAAAGGTATACACTTGGTAAACGGATTAAAAAATTCAATCATTAGAAGTCATAAAATTTGATTGGAAAAACCATCTTACGTGTTAAAAGCACTCCATCAGTTTAACTTTATACTTCAATTTTACATCTTTAACAAGGATCACTTGTATGCCTTTGCTATAAGAATAGTCAAAATAAACAAAAAACCAAAACAAAAACTAAAACCATAAAACAAAACCCCAAAACTCAAACAAACAGAAAAGCAAAAAACCCAAACCATAAATTAAACATCTTATTAACCTAGCCCAGTCAGACGTTGAGTTAATTTTGGTGAGATGTCCATAAGATTCTACTCTCCCTGGAACTTTCTAAAATCAGTATCTGTTCTATACATTTGATTCTAGTGGTAAACAGCCATTTAAAACTAATTTCCAAATCCCATCTCATTCCTGTAGAATCAGGAGGGGTTCCAGAGAGGTTTCCTTCTAGAAAGGCCTTGGGCCACTGGTGATCAGACAGAAAACTGGAATTCAGCCCGGGTGGTCACAGGATGGAGACCGAGCTTTTGCCTCAAAATGTGTGAAAGCCTCTTCAACAACACACCATTCTCAAAACCTCCACAAGGGAAGCACAAGCTCGTCAGAACGGCAGGAACTGCTGCTGCTGGGCCAAGCACTCAACAGCAACTTCCTGTGCAACAATGCCGCAAATGATAGTCGCAACTTAATTCGCTCCCCGCCAGAAAAAAACCCAGAAAAGCCACGGCATTCTCGATCCTTTGTCTTCTAAAACTCAGTCACGAAGGGACCGGCGCCATGTGGCGGGGGGTGGGGGGGCACGACGAGTGCGAAGAGCGGAGGGAGGGTGTGGCCTCGTCTGTGCCATCCCCCAATGGGGCTATTTAAGGAGAACGGAATTCCCAGCGTCCGGCTTTTCTCGGGAATTCAGCTTCGCGAACAAGGAGTACTGACGGCCTGCGCTTAGTTTTCTCAAAAAAGTTCATACGGGTTTTGCTTGAAAGTCATTTTTTTTTTAAGTGTGTGAGCGCAGCCTCGGCTCCAGTGAGTGATGGTGAGTGAATGCCGAAGGGGAGGCACGCTGGGGCGGTGGGATAGGGGGTGTTTGAACGCCGAGCCGACGGGCGGGCTTCTGCTGGGGGATGTAGTGCCTTGAGGGGGGACCCCAGCGGGCAGCGGAGCGGAGAGTGGAGCTGTAACTTCTTCGGGTTATTCTTGGGGTGAGAAACGGGAATGCCCTCAGCTGGAGCACTGTTCGCTTGTAACGCGGTGGCGGGGCTGAACCCCTGAGGGCTACTAGCATTATAACTATCTTGAAGGTTTTAGCACCTTACGAGGTGAGCGGTTAAGGTGGAGGGAGTACCGCCATTAAAAGGCCGGGGGCTTCTGCAGGGGAACGTCTGGCTCGTACCTGTCGGCGATACGGGGTGCGTGTGTGGGTGCTTGGCGTCGGAACACGCTTCACACCCTCGAGCGGCCATTTTGTGACGGCGCTAAAGTAGCGCCGTCCCGCACGGCTGCGCGGGTGCCCCGCCACCTGCCCGTGGCGGTGTACCCGCTGCGCGTAGGCTCCGGCAGGGCCCTTTGTCTGGGGCTTGCGAATAGCTTTCAATGTCCTGAGGCGCCAAACCGTCCTGCCCACGCCCCGTCGGCGCTGAGCAGCCGAAGTGTGAGGTAAAATGGCGGTGGCACCACGAGCGGCGCCTCGCCTGCCCGAGGTCCTACGTCCCCCCCTGCTGGAGCAAAGGCCCGGCGACGCCCGGAGTGCCGCGGGCTCCTCGGCCCGCACCGGCATGCTGCTTGCTGTTTGTTCTTTCTGTGTGAGAAACGTGCTTTGCGACTGTAGCGCTGACGCTTCAAACACTATACGAGTAAGGTGGTGGGGCTTTTTTTTGGTTTTGTTTTTTTTATTTTTTTATACAGGAGAGGTTGTGCCTAGCGTGCAGTGCTGGGCCGAGGGCTCCGCTTAGTGCCCAGCGGGAAGGCTGCGGCGCCAGCCGCGTTCTTCCCTCAGGCGCCCGCGCTGTCATGGAGACTGTTCAGTGTCCGCGCAGCGGGGCGTGGGTCACGGGGTTTAAATGCTTCAATTAAAAACAAAAACTACAACAAAAAACTACTGCTTACTTTAAACAGAGAATGTGCTGAGGGCAGGGAGAAGCCTGAAAAATCAGGGGCTTGTGTGGCCAAAAAAAGTGAACGTTTTTCTCTGCTGGATGAGCATAAAATTGAGTTATGTTTGTAACACACGTGGGTGGGTAGGTAGGTATTTCCTCCACGTAGCCCAACAAACGTCTTTTTCCACCTTTTCTTTTGCCAAAATTCTTAACTAGTCTCCCGACTACTGTTGCACCAGTTTTCCCTCATCAATTTCAACTTTATGAATTTAAACTTCAATAATTAAGAGCAAACAGATTAATTTGATATTTTGATGAGAGAAGCGAAAAATCACCTGTTAATTCTGATAAGCTGAAAAACTGAATAAACCCCAATATTCGTGGCATCTGGAAGTTTGATATCAGAGCTACTTCATGAGATAGACAAAGTAGACTTCTTTTAGAGTAATTCTAAAGGGGTGAGTCACTTCAGCTGATGCTGTAGTTCCAGTATCATAGGCAGTGTTTCCCACTTCAGAACTTGAGGCGGTTTAGGCTTTGGACACTGATTCAGCAGCAGTGTGAAGTCTTTGTGCATCATGTATGTATAACAGTCATTTGTGTAGTGCTATGTTGACAAAATTATTTGGGTTTAGATAAGATAGTAATTTTTTTGCATTGGCAAGTGTTTTCCATCATCGTATTGGGGACTTAAAAAGTGGCTTCGGAGGGAGATTTTCTTTTTTTGTTGTAGGAGAATTTTACCAGTGTGCGGTTTTGATCTCCTTTTTGAGTTCTAGGAAATGCATGTATTAATAAATCTTATTTTTCATGTTGCCCAGCTTGCTGGAATGCCTAAGTAGTCTGTTTATTCTTTCTTTCTTTCAGGTACATAATGTGTGAGAGTGTTAAATAAGTTATTTTCTTTGAAATTCGGCATCATTAGTGTGAGACAGGAGCACTGCACTTCCATGGTGGCCAAGGCCGTGTGTGACAGGTGTGCCAGCAGCATCTGTGGTTACCAGCAGTGTCTGTGGTTGCCAGCTTCCTTCAGCTGGTTCTGGCACTTGCTGGGCTCCTCCCCTGAGAGCCGTTTCCTGTTTTAGGGCTGCCAGAGAACTTGCACAGCAAAGTGAATACCACTTCTAGCTTGGTTCACTGACACATCCAGAAAGAAAGAAGTAGAAGCAGCAGTTAGGTCAGCTTGAGGAGTTGCCATCTCAGATTTCAGTTCAAATGCCCTTTAGCTGGGTATGCAGCCAAACAAAAGCAGAATACCAGGTGGGTGAAAAACTGCTTGCTTCGTGTTAATCTTCCTGCCAGATTTTGTAGAGCCAGTTTCATTTGAACTGAGAGGTGTTAGAGCCAATGAATGCTCCATTTGTGCAATTGAAATTCCTTGTCACCTGCTATATCTATAGGAAGCTGCAGGCATTCTGGTGTCTTAAAGTGTAATCTAATTGACTAAAATAAATATTTCTGTTTAAATTTTTTAGGCAGCCCATGTGGAGACCCAACGTTCAAGTGCCACGGAGGGCAGTGCCTATTCAGCAACAGTCAGTCAGGGCTATGTTTTACCAGAAGGAAAAGTCATGCCCAACACAGTCTTTGTTGGTGGAATTGACATAAGGGTTTGTATACACTTTTAATTATTTAAAATGGGGTATAGGGTACATCAGTGGAGAATAAGTGGAAATTTTGCTTCTGTTGTAGTGTGGATTTTAAAATTTTTTTGTGGTGGTGGGGTTCTTGTTTTTCTTTGTGTGTGCATTTGCCAGTCTAGAAGATGCTGAAATGTCATGGGAGAATTCTGGAACGTGTCTTCCAAAACTAACTTTTAGTTCTTATGGGAGTGGAAAATGGGTTTAAAAAATGGTACTTGCCTGCTTTAAATCAGCTCTAAGCAGTTGAATGTTTTTGAAGATGTTTAAGACCTTGTTTTCTTTTAGATGAATGAAGCAGAAATTCGGAGTGTCTTTGAACAATATGGTACTGTGAAGGAGGTGAAGGTCATCACTGACAGAACTGGTGTTTCAAAGGGGTGGGTAGAATAAGAGTTGTTTTTAGTTGCTGCTTATGTGGACAGCATTCTGTAATAGGTGATATGAGCAGATGCTTAGCAACACACTTGACATGCTGAAGCCTTAACACTAACTGCAGTCTGCTGTTATTGTGAGTTAAGACTGAAACCAGTTAATCTATACTGCCCCAAACTAAGTCTGTATAATCTTACAAAGAATAGAATTAATTCTTCTACTTCAACCTCTCTGTTCAGGGAAAAGAAGCTCACTGTCACTCAGTCATTGAAAACAAAGCCTGATTGTGTGATGCTTACACAGCCAATTCTTTTGTAGGACTCTTCTGCTGGCTAGAGTAGCTAAAAATCAGGGGACAGTTCAGAATGATTAGGAGAATTAAATGGCTTATTCAGGGCAGTAACTCTGCCCTCTCCTGACACTTGTGAATAAGTTCTAGAGGCAAACAGCCCAAACTTCTTTGGGTGAAGACTAAGTATGTGAACAAAGTTGAAACAAGGAAATTCCCTTTGAATATATTGAGGAGTTCTGGATAACTATGGTGAAACCCTTAAATAAGAAAATGAAGGACCTTACCCTGCTGAGTTCTGGGGAGGCCATCCCAGTTTTGAGGTTATCCCTCCTGATGAGAAGGAGGGACTTCTCCCTCTTGAAGTTCCTTCCAGTGAGAATTTTTCTTACATTCTATGCTTAGCTCCTACAGTGTCATATCTTTTTCTTCAGCATATATAGCAATGGAAGAGCTAGAAATAAAATTCATTTTCTCATATCCCTTTCTAGTCTGTGAAGTGAACCCTGCTGTGCTGTTAGTGTATGTTACAAGTATTGATAATCATTTGACTTATTCCATTAATGGGACACAATTGTTACTATAATGCTCTGAAATTATCTTAATTGTGTAGACCAGATAAACTGGGAATGCAGTGAAATAAACTGAAAAACCTCTTCAAGAATTGCTTCCCTCCCACTGATGTTACTGTTCCTATAATGCCTGCTTTCATCCAGACCTCTGTAGTAAATACAAAATTTAAAGATAAGTCAAATCTTAGTTAAAAATTTAACTTTCTGAGTTACTAATATTAACAGCAGTCCTCATTTTGAGTAGTTAAAATAGAAAAATAGGCCTTATTTCATATTATTCTAAAATCTGGCATTTAGTTTCTTGCATCTGGCCTGAGTCATAAATTAATGTTCTAGTTGATAATTTTGATGTGCAATATAATGTACCTGGCACGTTGTTAACTGGTCTTGTTTCAAACATTTAGCTTATAATCAAATGATACTGATTACTGAGTAGTCTGTTCTTCCTTTTTAGGTATGGATTTGTGTCTTTCCTGGACAATGTGGATGTTCAAAAGATAGTTGAGGTAAGCTCAGCTTTGTCCAAATGACTGAGAAGTTAGAGGGATGAAGGTTAGAGACAAGTTTGTGGAAGCCAAGTTGTGTACCCTGTAGAGTAAGTTAAGACACAGAAAGTCTAGGGCTGCCCAAAAAGTAAACTTTCCTAAAATGTGTGCTGGTGGTAAAATCTTTGTGTATTTGCTTAAATAAGAAGCAAGATTAGTCTTCAGCATATTAGTTTTTAGCCTGGTGTGGTCAAGCATCTCATGTAATTTTGTTTGATTGCTCTCATTTATTTATGTGCTTGAAAGCCTTGAGGTGTTTGGCTGCTTGCTTTTGGTAGTGGATGATTGTCATAGAACCCTTTTGCTTATGGCAGAAATGTAGACATTTAGTTAGAGAGATGCCTTGGTTTAAGATAATTAAAGTGGGACACTCTAAAATGAGTCATCTCTCCTTTAGGTTAACCAATCCCTTTCC
Source organism: Melozone crissalis (assembly GCF_028551555.1). Lineage (NCBI taxonomy): Eukaryota > Metazoa > Chordata > Aves > Passeriformes > Passerellidae > Melozone > Melozone crissalis. Next base: position 36,278,173 of record NW_026535794.1, on the reverse strand, counting down.
ACGAATAAGTAGAAACAAATATGGATAGATATAAGTGAAAAAATAACAGTTTACTAATAAAGAAGGAAATAGCAACAGGCAAAAAAATAACAGTAATAGTCACTAGTTACAAAGTTGCTGGAATCTCCTGGATTCCCAAGGAACAAAGAGAAACTTGGAATGGTGGGGTGACACCTCCCCAAAATAGTGGCCTCTGCAGCTGACCAAACTTGTAGTTCCAAAGACAAGGAGAAAATGGTGACAGCCTCCCCCTTCTTACCTCTTCATTGAGGAATGCAGCTGGCACTTGGTCAGGGCTAGAACTCACGGAGGGATTTGCCTTCCTTGGCAGCAGCCAGCCAGGCAAGGCCAGGCAGCTGGGCTGGGGCGGCTGTGCCTTCACTTCTGCAGGGCTGCTCCATGCTGGTGCAGACAGGCAGTGGTGGGATTCACCTTGAGCCTGTCCAGGATGCAAGAGAGAAAAGAGGGGGAAAAAACCTCAGAGCAGAGTCTCTGCCTTGAGCAAAACCATGAGGCAAGAGAGAGTGCTGTCTCTGAACTTTCAAAAGGCTGGGGCACTTGCCCCACTCTGCTCCATGGTTGTGTTTTCTGGCTCCAAGGTCTTCAGAGACAGTAACAATTTTGGGCAGAGACAGATAAAATACAATAACATTTTGGGTTACCTAGGGCATAGGAGTAACAGTATCATGGAAGACAGGATTAATTTTTTTATTTATGTCTCAGTAGTTGAAATATGTTTCTCTAGCAGTATTTTGTGCATTTGGATGCTACCTGGGGTGCAAGTATTTTTTAAGCCTCCTAGATTGTGCTGTGGCTGTTCATGTTTTAGTGGGTCTAAGTACTGGCCAAACACCACTGCATCCACTAGAATCATCTACTCATTTTCTGCTGTGAGATAAGGATTAGGAGGAGAGCATAACAGGCTTAAAACTTTTAAGGGTATAAAGGAAACTTTATTAACAGGACTAAAAGAAAAATAATAAGAAATCAGAATAAACCTTCGGAACACTTTTCCTACTCCCAAGTCTTCTGTTTTTTCCTACTAACAACGTAAAAAGACAAATGTGGCATTTTCAGTCAGTTTACCACTTTTAAAATAATCTTTTCTTCAGTTCATTTAGGGAGAGGAGCCTCTCCTGCCATGTAAAGGAGACCAGGCCTGCCGGTGGTCGTGTGATCTCCGCTGGGCAGCGGCTGCTCTGGCTGGCATGGCTGCTTTCCGGCCGCTCTGGCTGCATGGCCGCTTGCCGGCCCCTGCTGCAGTCAGTTCCAGCTGCAGGGCTGCCTCTGTCCTTAGCCGTGTGATTTTCCCACTGCCAGTGGATGGCTCAGCAGCTCACAGCCAGAGCAAGGCCAGGCTCGGTGGTGGCAGAATCTCCACCAACCTGGCTGTGAGGCGGAGCAGGGCCTGGCCAGTGTTCAAAGGCTGGAAGCAAGAGAGTTTTTCCTGGGCTTTGTTCATTTTTAAGTGTGGTTTTGGAGAGATGTGTTCAACTTTTTTTTAAGTCATTTAATAGGGCGTCAGTATTGAAAACTAGCTAGCTGGTTGGTTTTGTCAGGTCTGAAGAAAGGTCCTGCCAAGGCCGTTATAGGGAATCACTTAGGTAGCTGGTGGATTTCTTCCTTAACTAAAAACCAAACGATGTTAAACCACGACACTGTCACCATATAGTTTTTGTGTAGCAAACACAGGAGATGAGGGGGTAGAACTGTTACAGACCTTCTGATCTTGGGAGTTTGGTATCAGAGAAATTTTAGATCTCGGCGCTTATAACCAGATCAGTTACTTGGTTCTGATAGACTTGGGCAGGTCACAAACCACTGACAAAGCTTTTTATTTTCCCTCTTTCTCCCCAGCCTGAATACAGTAACTGTGAAAATAACATGTATTGAAATCCTTGCCTCTTTCAAGTACTTGCCTCAGAAAACTCCTGTGTCTCTGGAGGATGAACAGTCTCTCATTTGCTTCTGAAGCTTTTAGATAGGGAAGTAGATCAGAAAGACAAATCCAGACAGATGTGCCAGGCACAAAGGTAGTGTTCTGTGATGTGCAGATGTGTTTACTGGCCATCCAGCTCTGTAAGTGGGAAGAGAACATGTTTGAATAAAGTGGAGAGTAGTGAAACCCCAGCAGGAGATCCTTGATACTCACCAAAAGATTTTTAAAAGCTTACTGTTACTTGATGTGGTATGATGACAAAAATATACAGTGACTGCTGTACTGAGAAACAGACTTCATCTGAGAACACCTTTTTCTTTTAACTATGTGTTACATTTATTATGCTGCATCAGTGTGGCATGCTTGCTCTGAGGTAACATTTTCTGTGGAGACCTCTTGAGTAGCGTTGACATTTGAGTTATGCAGAGTACTGATTTTCTGTGTGTGCTTCAAAACTGGAGCCTGCAGTGTTCCTCTGTTAATATAGTACTTACTGATCTGAGTTTGTGTACCAGACGTCTTAAAGACCCAGAGGCATATTGTGGGTTTTCTTTTCAGTGCACATTTCAGGTCTGCAGGCAGTACAAATACTTGCCATCTCAGGAAGAAGCATGTTCAGATAGAGCATGTTGTCTTTTGGCGGGGATTGAAGAAAGGAAGACATTAACATGGGGGTTGTAGAACTCAAATTATATGCAAAGGTTACTGCAGTAAATCGCTTAAAGCCCTATCTGCACTGAGTGGTCACAGTGTTTTCTGTAAATAAGCATGATAGAGCCTCTCTAACTAAAATTACTCTCTGTGCCTGTGTTCATCTGCCTGTTCAACAAGGCCTTGTAGCCTTGTTCAGCTCTGGCAGTGTTTTTCTTCTGCTTTAGGTGTGTAACTGCACTCTGGTCCAGCATGAATCTGTTCGCTGTTCAGATTGGAAAGTTGTCTTTCATTTAGAGAGAAGGCCTGTCTCCTAGCATCTCCCATTGTTAAGGTGGAGAAAGTAGTTGCATGATTTTGGGCACAGCAGGATTCCAGAATTTTAAAATGCTCAAAATCAACCAAGACACTTACCCCTGAAAAACATAAAAATCAAACAAGTCCACTTGTCAAATTAGTCAGGTTATTGCACCTTTTTTCACCCCCATATCTGTTGAATCATCTTCTCGTACTAATAGAAATTAGAATGAGCAAGTTTTTTTGTAATCATGATATTCTTATTTTGCAGGCAATAATACAGTTGCTGTTGCCTGTTCAAAGCACTTCCCTTTAGCAGAAATTAGGGAAAATTGCAAAACCATGTATTTTCTTGTGAAGCAGGCACTTCTGTAGAGTTGCATGTGATAGAGAATCTAGACAGACTGTCTGCATCCAATACTGACTTAAATGCTTGGTACTAGAATTGTGCTAATAGGGCCAAACCAAAAATCTTACACTAGAGACCTGAGACTGTGGTCACTTTGCAATAGTACTGTCACTGAGACAGGAATAGTTAAGACCCGTGTGTGTAAAGCAGCAGGGCTGATGGTCACTGATACATAGTTGCAAATTGGAGTAGTGCATGTTACTATTAGGGCCAGTGATACATAATTTTGGAGGGTTGGTGAGTAGGCTGCTGAGCTGAGGGCACTGCAGGAAATCTGAGGTAAAAGGCATATGGTGTAGAGAGAGGAGACTGGAGGCTGTTGAGCCTTTATGAGAGTTGCTGTGCTGTGATGTAGAAGCAAAGTCCAGTCTCTTTAAAGTCCTACAAACTTCTCACCTTGCTGATTCCCAGCTTACAGAGAATAACCTGTCTTTCAGTCACAAATCAACTTCCATGGTAAAAAGCTGAAACTGGGGCCAGCAATCAGAAAACAACAAAATTTAAGTAAGTATATCTAAGTAAATTTCTTCATATTGCAGGTATTATAATATAACAGGATTTTTTTCTTAGACATCATTATCCTTGCAGATACTTTTTATCTGATGCAGTATGTATAGTTCAGTTACACCTGGGTTCTGACTTCTGTGACCTCACTTGTATGATGTTGTTTTAATAAGAGTGAGGTTGGTAGCACAATACAATATAGTTAATATTGAGGTAAATTTGTGACTCAAAACCGTTAAGGTTTTTTCCAGCTTGAATTCAGATTCCTAATGAAATACATGTGGTAATGTCTTAATACTATTTTTTATCTGTTTCAAAACAAGATTCCTGCGTGCATCCCAGACAAATAGTTCTTGGTCCTCCTCCACCACAGTTCCAGAGCGTGTGGGGTAATCAGAGTATGGAGACATATGTGCAGCCTCCAGCTGTCATGAACCCTGTAACACCCTATGTTCAGGTAGGCCTGCTCCTGACACTGGTTTTGAATCATAATTAAATATTTTGGAAGGTGCAAGCACGTACGACTTTTGGAGTATGTATTGAGATTCCAATCTGATTTTACCTGCCTGTTATCATGTAGCTTTCCCCAGTAAGAAGCACCCAACTTCAAACCATTTCAAAGGAATGCCAGCAACCTTGAAAATTTGATTCAGTGACGTTAACTCATTCTGAAACAAAAAGGAGATACCCTTTAAGAAGGAGAGCTGTTGAAAGTGGAGGGAAGATTGAGTTATTACTGCCTATCACAGATGCAGTTCACAAATGAAATATATCCAGATATTTAATGTGTTGCTGTCCTGCTTCAGAATAAACTACGAAATATAAAATGTATTTTTGTAGACTAAGAGTGGGATAAGAAGTTATCTCGAGTACTTTTCTCCTAGCCAAACACATCCTTGGTTTTAAACTGCTGTTGTGTTACAAGAGCACTGTGTTCCAGCATCTGCTGTTAATAGCTGTGCCCAGCACAGTATTGCACATGAGCATTCCTTCTGAGGTGTGGGTACAGTGCTTCTGGCCTGGATATGAGTCCTGTGCTGTGGGAGTGAACCAGATCAGGCTCTCTTACTGCATTACTGTATGATGGGGCAGTACTGACTACAATCTGACCCTGTCTTGTATATCTTAAGGAAGGAGGAAGAACAAACTTGCAGAAATACTTTCTTGCAAGGCAGAGAGCTTGATAATAGTCTTCTTGCTGATTCTCTTTAGTTTATTAATTTAAGAGCATTAATTCTCTTAAAGGCTGGAATTTGTCTTTAACTATTCCCTGAAGAATCTGGGAAAGTTCCACATTCACAGTGGAATACTTTCAGGAAAGAAATACTAGGAAATTCTTAATTTGAGTATTTAGCTTCCTTTTCCTCCTAGAAACTGATCCTTCAGATTGTACTCTGTTATTTCAGAGATGTCAGTCTGCTTCAGATCTACCTCTCAAAGTTTATGGCATGGCTTGCACTTCTGAAATTACATAAAAGATCAGTTACAAGCAGAAATGGGGTTTTTAGATATGAGTTGGAATCCCACTTTATAGATGTTATCAGTGCCTTCAGGCACTGAAGCAAGCCCTGTGGGAAGTCTAAAGGTTGCTTTTAAATAGTGATTCTAGTCTGCACAGGAATTGAAATAACAGTGTAACTTCTAAAAGTGTGCTCCTGGCTAATACCTCTACAAATATCATACTTGTATCTTGCTTCAAACTTGCAGGCATTTTTTAAAAAAAAAACTTTCTTTCCAGCCCTATCCATACAGTTCATCACCAGCTGTACTGCTAAAGCAGCAAGTTCCCATAGGATATCAACCTGCTTACAACTATCAGGTATGTCAAGTTTTAGTAGAAGCAGAAAGGTTGTTGGATACCTGACTAAGCTGGAATGAAGTGTTAACTGGAGTCTGATCTCTGTGCTTCTCATTTTTTGGAATCTATCTTCCTTCACTTCACAGCTACTAAAGCAAAAACAAATTAGTGATGAAAGCTGTTGAGTAAATTAGCATACTCTTTTCTTTTTATAGTTTCATTACTATTTTCTTAAATATACTGGGATAAAACAACTTTGAAATTAGAAGAAAGTATGTGAATTAGTAGTACTTGTGGGAGGGAGTTTTGCATTTGTACATGCTGTAGTGTAGCATGTTAGGTACTTGGAATCAGAGTCTTATCAGATGATACCACGTTAGATGTATATGGGGAGGATGTGCTCTTGCACTATGAAAATGTCAGAAGGTGCTTAGCTGATAGTGGGGTTTGAACTCACAAGGGAAGTGCGTGGCTAAGTCCTATTACTGGTGCTAAACTGGGAGTAACTGGAAGCAGCTTAGAGGCTTGAGATCTGTTTTCAGTGTAGGTACTTGGTTTCTCTTATTTTCCTAATATTTAGGAACATTTTTAAATTTTTCTTTAACTTGGAGTGAGAAGGCAATATCTGACTAAAGAAAGGTATCTTGCTGGATGTAAGACTGTATTTATTAATTGATTGTTTTGTGAAAAATCCAGATATAAAATGCTATAACCAGTGGCTCCTACAGAGCAGTTACTTGTCTGTGTTGGCCATAAATGAGTAAAAGTGTTTCTTGTCCAATTTTTGTTTAAGGCTCAACCACAGTGGCTTGCTGGGGAGCCAAGAAATTATGTAATACCTCCAACTCCGGTAAGTCTACAAAGTTAGACTTCTGAAATTGTCTTCTTAATTAGCACATTGTTTTTACAGCTTGATACTTCTCAAAAAAGTCTGTTTGTTGTCTGGATCTGTATAATCTGGTCTGCAAATCTGTAATTGCCGATAAGATTATATGTTGTCGTTCAGAATTTCTACTGATGTAACTGCTTTTTTGAGTTACCTGGTGGAAGAGATCTGCCTGGTGTTGGCACTAGGACTACATGTTCTAGTTACAGAACTCTGGAATTCTAAGTAAAATAGAGTTGGTTTTTCAGGAAAAGTTAAAGAAAAAGTAAGCTGACTTGATGTACAATTTTTTTTAAGTTTAAAAAGTCTCCATGTTCTTTGCAAGTACTGATGAATTTTTTGGCTCCTTCCAATAGACTTTACCGATTTTCTCAGGCTACTACAAACTGTAGATGGTGCTGCTGGCCTCTAAAAAAATTCCTTGTGTTCTGTGACTTAATGCGAGTAACGCCTGTGAGAAGGGGGAAAAATACTCTATTTGTTTACAATGTCAGAATTTAAACTTGTCCTCTGGGTATTTTTGTATGTTTAGGTGTATTTATTGACTACAATTTTGATTAAGTGTTTAAAAGCTCTAGTAAGTAATTTTCTCATGAGTGGTATTCTCTTCCTGAAAGCTGCCAGAAGTCATTGAAATATTGATTACACTATTGGCTTGAAATAGTTGTTTTAATAACCTCCATGAATGTGGATACATTATACAGCCATAATGTATCACTTCACAATTCAATGGTAGCAGGCCAAAATGTTTTTAGAGCAGGTGTGCATGGGGGTTTCATTGTTAAATGTTACAAGTTTGATTGTAGGAGCAGACAAGTGTTCTAGAACTATCTCAGCTAAGCAACTTTAGGTATCATTCTTAACTGTCATAGTAAAATGGGTCATGGCACAGTATTTCCCTACTCATGAAACTTACGAAAACTGCAAAGATGAACTTGGCACATCTTATGGATAGATGAGGATCAGTGACACTATGAGTGTGCATGTTATTCCAGTGTTACTGAAACATTCTAATACTTTAAAACACTATAGGTGTATACTTCAGTGAACTATCATGGCTCTGAGGATCCAGGATTTATACAGATGGAATGTGCTGTTCCAGAGCCCACGCAGTTGCCTAGCAGCCCACAAAAGGTAAGTGCTTTCTCAAAACTTTAATATTATCATAATTGCCATTCCCAGAAATTTGCCCATGAGGGTTATATAGCTTTGTCAGGGGCCTTGGACAGATATCCTAGAAGTCAGGGTTATAGTTGCTCCTTTCAGCCTCTTGTTAAGTCCCACGTATCTGATTTCTGTGTACAACTTCAGAAGTCTCAAATTTCCTTGAAACTGTTAGTGCTTGTTTGCAGTGCTGAGGGCTGGAGAAAGTGTATGTACTAGCTGATTAAGTCTACTGACAAGACTTTGCCTAATCTGTGGAAATTCCAGGGAAAATTAGAGGTACTAAAAAAGCAGATTCAATAGCACTGCCTGCTCTGTTAGGTAGATTTATTTTAAGCTTCAAATACCTGAGTTGGTAACTTTCACCCTTTCTTACTGTTTTGTGGAAGGCGGCCCCAATTTAGTGAACAATTTGCTCTGAATTCAGTTTTCTAAGGGAGAAATTTCATTTCTCTGCTGTCAGCCTCATCCACAAGAGAACTGGCCTGTCACTGATTAGAATTGTTATGCTGTAATGCTGAAGGGGGATAATAAGTTAGTAGTTTTAGAAGATTGGGAGGGACAAAAAAATTACAAGTATCTCAGGAAACACAAGGCAGTTGAGGAATCCTGATTTCCAGGTAAACCCTGTGACACCCTGGCATTGCTAGCTAGTAATGTCCTAACTAAGAAAATAACCTATAACTATATATGCACCTCTAACTGTATTTCAGAAGTCTGTGGACAGGGGCATGCAAACAGTACTATCCTGTCTGTCTAATCCTGAGAACCAGCTGACAAATGACTTTGTATCACAAGACAGCAATGTAAAGGTATGTAGTCAAAGTAAAATGATATCCCTGAAACATAGGTGCCCTTCAGTGTGTTCGCCTACAGGATACCATAAAAATGAAGCAATTCATATCTGTGGATGCCACTTGAATTTTTTCTTCCTTGTACACACTCTGAGATGTGTGCTTAATGATGGAAAGAAGTGCTGAAATTGGATTCAGTGGGTTTAATCAGGACAGGATAAAAATTGCTGAGCAGTCAACTAATGAACAATTAGAGCATAAGTCTGGCTAGTCATTTCTCGGTGACATGGCTGAAAGCAGTAGATTACTCCCTAGCTTGGACAGAGGATGTTGACTTTAAACCTTGATAGTCTGTACAGTGAAATAGCTACTCTGGATGGTGCCTAGTTATGCTTTGTCTCTGCTTTAACCAGTAAATTAAGTCTAGGTTGGTAAGCTGGTTGTTCTTTTTTTGCTTTATGTATTCCATCTTTGTAGTTTTGCAATTTCTGATTACATTCCAAGCCATATGTAATTTCAGGTTATTAATTTCTAAGACCTTGCTTCCTTTTTGTAAAACAACAGATATGTGAACTAGACAGGTGTACTCTGAAATGGGAATGGAGAAGCTGCGTTTTTGTCAGTTTTGGAGAGGGATGAATAGAGTACAGGGTGTCTGGAGATAGTTTTCATGAGACTTTGGTTCCTTTATTCTGATTAATGGAATTTTTTTTCTTGTCCTCTCTTCTATCCCATCCCAGGAGGGTAAGACATACCACTTCAGAAAAGGAAAGACAGTACACAAAGCCATTTGATCAACAAAGACTTCAAAGTATCTAAATTAATTAACTAGATGGTACTACAGTTCAATTTAGCAACACAGAATGTAACATTCCTCAAAGTTACTTCAGGTTATGTTTGTACTCCTGTTCTACATGTTTTGATACTGTTGTTGTTGCTTGAATAGTTTGAGGTTCGAAGTAGTAAGAGTTGACAAACGTCAGTGTTACTGTTTGTGTGCTTCCCCTGATAACTGACTGGAATGTTAGAGAGTTTATATGTTTCCTTTATGTGGATTTTTCTCTGAGCTTTAAGGTACAGTTTGCATATTACATGTTGTTTTTCATTAACACATGGTTTTTCGTTAACTACCACTTGACTCATTGACCAGTTAACTCCTGCAGTTCAAAAATGGAAGTAGTTATTTGCCCAAGAGAATGTATTTTAAGACTGAGCTTTTAAATCAGTGCAAAGGAAGATGAGAAGTTGTAACTGAGCTGAAGCCCTGTAAGTCCTGCTTGCCTTTAGACGACATAATCAATGTGATTATGTTCATTGATGGCAGTCTATGTACCTGCAGTCTTGAGCATCACTATTATTTTTGGGTAAGTAATGAAGAGAATCCTAAAATTCCTGTCTGTAACTTAAAATGCGAGAATGTTATCTGTATTGGACGCTCAGTCAGCCAATACAAGGTTTTTTACTTGAAAAATCTTAACAATACCTGTATTTTAAACTTCTGAGAAAATACTGCACTTATATAAGCCTTTGTTATGTGATGCAAACTGTTAATCAAAGAATATGTGTATGACTGTTTTAATAATCATGTAGATTTTAGGTGTGTATTGTGAAACAGTGAAATAAATTTTTACTTTGCCTTGGTTTCCTAAATTTCTGGTGTGACAAATCTAAATAATAACTTGTTAAAGCTGTTAAAAACTTACTGCTCTATGTGAAATTTCTAGTTACTATAAATCTATAGTAACAAACCTTCATTTTGTGTAGATACTAGCTGAAGCTTCCAAAGAGTAGAACTGAGAAAAGAGAACAGTCTTTTTATATGTCAGGTCCTAGCTTGCTTTTTTTCTCCTATTCAAACACCTCAATGTCTCCAGACAATAAAAGAAAAATATGCCTCTCTTGTTAAGGATGTATATACAAGGCTGTTTAGGACTGCCTGTTCAGCTTCAAATTTCCAGAAGGTTTAGAGATACAAATGGCTAGGCAAAGACTTAGCCAGACAGACATGTTAGTGAAATAGTAGAAGGGCAGTGGATGTGTGAGGGAATATGGCTAGAGCAAATGTCCAAGGACTGCTTCTCAGGAGTGTTGTGGATAAAACTTTATTAAAGGAGGGTGAGGGAGAATGATGATAAATTTTTTTTTGAACCACTTTATGCAGCTTTGTACTGATGTTCTGATAGCATAAATTAACCTGGAAAAAGCAAAGCCCATACCAGTTTCCCTACTCACTGTTTCATGTTACTGAAGATAGTATTAAGTGTTCCCATGATACTGATTTGCCGTGTTTTTTTCAGACTGCGCTTTTAAAGATAGTGGCTTGATTGTGCTTAACTTCTGTGTTAGCAGCTTTTTTGCAAAGGTTTTTCTAGTATTGAATCAGGATCCTGTCCTTTCCAACTTTCAGTATCTAAACAGCCTGCATGTGGTTTCAAAGCTGTGATGTCAGTTTATTGATAAAAGGTAGTTGTTTCTTTGCAAATGCAGATTTCTTTTTGCCTTGATTTATGTTGGCTTGGTTGCCCCAGACCTTACCTGAGGCTTTCTGCTGTAGCCCTTAGAAAATGCAAAGGGCCCTGTGCGTAGCTGTCTCATTGAAGAGTCTCACCACCAAAAGAGGAGATTGAACCAGAGGATGCCTACATAAAGTACACATCTTCTGTTTATTTGACTGAGTGTTATGCACAGGACCGTCTGGTGAGCAAGTCAATTGTGCAGTGCTCTTGAAATGGTACTAGATTCTTACAGGCATGCTGAGAGATTCTATCACAAGGGAATTGCCAAGGCCTTATGAATATAATTTATTTTTTCTACCATTAGATCATGTTGTGCTGGTTCTGCTGCCTGCTTACCTGTAGAGCAGCCCATGTGTTTTTATTGTTCTTTTGAAGTACCCTATAGCATGTAACATAAAGCATAACACAAAACCAATAAGTACATCTCTTTCCTGTTGCATTCAGAAAGTTAATATTGTTGTGATTAAAGGCATTTCCAAAATCAGTGCATGGTTCCCCTTGTATTCTCAAATCAAGTGGACCAATGTTAACTGTAAGCTAGCAGGCTTGTCAGTCCTTGTGCATCTGCATTTGCTTGCACACAGTATGTACATTCTGTGAGAGACTCAAAAGCTTTAGGTGTACTTTAAAAATTAAGATAGCTCTTTGTCAAAAGAAACAATTGCTTAGACAAGATAGAAAAATACAATGCTTACATTTAATTGCTATTCTAGAGCTATGACACTTGGTTTGTTTTACTTCCTGCCTGAAGTACCCCAGTTTGCTGTTTGATGGCCTTTTCATATCTTTTTACACATTTTGCCACCTGACAGAATTATTCTTGGAATGAGACAGCCAGACAGATGGTATTCTTGGATCTCCATTAGAATGATTGTCTGGCACAGATGCTAATTCCCTGTCAAAGTGGAAATATTTTTTTCCTTTTAGGTATTTGTGTGCTAAACTGTCTTAATCTGAAGGTGATGTGATTCTTTATTGCTATAAAGAAACAAAAGTGTTTTCTATTTTGTATTTCACAGGGTTTTCTTCTGTATGCCTTACTGAAAGAGATTTAAGTCCTCTAACAAATCTACACTCTATATTCTAGGAATTAGTTTCTAGAATTAGTTTCTAATATTTTAGAAGTGATAAAAACTTTAAGAACTTTAATGTCTGCCATTTCTAGTATTGCTGGGAAAGTTAAAAAAAAGTGATTCCAAGCTACTAAAAAAATTGAGGAGGTTTCTTCAGGTAGACTATGCATCTTAAAAATCACTTAACTAGCTTTACAACTCAAATTCTTCCTTCCTGCTTTGTTTCTGCTCTAAAATTTGGGCTGAAGCTTGGGAGACAAACTCATACTGTAAGTTCTTTTAAAGGAAAAGGCCCCAGCTGAGTTTAAAAAGGCCTCTGTATTGTCCCAGTGACTGTTCAAGCTTCAACTTAAGGGCTTGTTTGTTTGTGGGGATTTTGTATTATGTGGGGGTTTCTGTTTTGTTTTGGGCATTAGGGCGTTTCTTTTTTCCGAGTAGTGTGAACTTGTGTAGTGGGTGCTCAAGACAAGCATGAAAAGGGTTTCCTACTCCTTCACCTTAAAGTTGGAGACTGTAGAAAGTATAGAAATGAGGGCAGGATTTATATTTAAAAATGTTGCTGTAGAATATTGATGCTGCTAGTCCAAAAGCAATTACTGTATGGATATTTAAAAACAGAAAAACTATATCAAAATTTCTAAATGTGTAGTCAAATAAAGGTGTGTGCTGTACTTAATATGTTGCTGATGTAGTGGGATATTAGAAGTATGCTTAATAAGACAGTACTGATGTGTCAGCAGTACTTCTCTTCTTGGGATGTGTGTATCATGCCCTTTAAGCTTCTGTTCACCTTTTCCTGTAAATAGGTGTCCAAATTTCAGGCTATTGTTTAAACTACTTGGTGTTTATACTAGATGACCTTAAAAGATCCTTTCCAACCCAAACTGCTCTATGATGCTGTCAAGGAATCTGCTTTCCCCTATCCCATCCAGGATCACTCTGGATTTAATCTTCGTAGGCTGTCTTAAATTTAAAAGAATGTTTTGCTGTGTGATGCTCTTTTTTGTCTGGAACAAACCTAACCAAATCTCTTTTCCCCCATTATTTTTGCTCCTCTATGAAAGACTCTTCAGTGAACTTCTAAACTTCTTGTAAAGTCTTTCTAGAACAATCTAGGATTAAACTCACCAATTTAAATAGAGGTTGTCTTCTTTTCCTGGAAAAGAATTTGTGCTTAGAACTGTAAATTAATTCGTGGATCATTTCATGGGATGGCTTGGGTTGGACAGGACCTCTAAAGGTCATATAGTGAACCCTCCTGCAATGAGCAGGGATAGATCCAACTAGGTCAAGTAATTCAGAGCCCTCTCCACTCACCATGAATGTTCACAGGGATGGGACATCACCACTCCTGGACAACCTCTTCTGGTGTCTCACAGACCTCATGGAAGACAATATCTTCATTCTGTCTGATATAATTCTTCCGTCCTAGTTTAAAGCCATTACTCCTTCTATCACAACTTGCCCTACTAAAATGTCTCAGTCTTTCTTACAGGTTCCCTTTAGTGTTGGAAGGCCCCAATAATGTCTCCCTGGAGCATGCTCTGCCTGTCTTCATAGGAGAGCTGCTCCAGCCCTCTGACCATCTTCATGGCCCTTCTCTGGACCTGCTCCAACAGGTCCATGTCTTTCCTGTGGTCAGTACTCCAGGTGCAGTTTCACCAGAGGGGCAGAATTCCTTCCCTTGGGAGGAAAGGGGACAAACAACCCAGTGTTTTGGCCTGTAGCAGTTCATAGTGTCATGCTGATGAGTTGTGCAGCCGTTCAATTCTTAGCATAAACTGATTTTATTATTCCTGAGTGTAGGGAAGCAGTTAAATTATTAAAATGGGATTGGTGGCTCCTGTATATTACAAAAAGATGTAAATGTCTTGGGGTAGAGGTGACTAGCCTTCTATAAGACATATAAAGATCCTACATACATGTGGTAAAGTAACCACGTGGAAATGTGTTCTGAGCACAAACACTTCCATTTCTAGCTTTTAGGAGGACAGTGAGGCAGGGAATAGAATATGAATTGGTCAGAGGCCATACATGAAATCAGAATCATTTAGATTGGAAAGGATGTTTGAGATCATTGAGTTCAGTCTGTTAACACTGCTGAGCTGAACAAGTCTCCCCAAGCGCCACACCTTCTCAGTATCTCTAGGAATAGTGACTGCACCACTTTTTTGGGCAGCCTGCTCCAACACTTGACAGCTCTGTTTTTGAAGAAATTTCTACTGAACATCAAAGGTGGACCTCCCTTGGCCAAAGGTGGGCCTCCCTCTGAGGCCCATTTCTTGTCCTGTAACTTGTTACTTGGGAGAAGAGGTGGACTCCCAACCTCCTGTGCTGAGTGACAAGGTCTGCTCCAAGCCCCATCTTCCTCAGCTGTTCCTCATCACATTGGTGCTTCAGACTCCTCACCAACTTTGTTGCCCTTCTCTGGACATGCTCTGGTGTCTCATTTTTCCTCCAGTGAGGGGTCCAAAAGAACACAGTATTCAAGATGTGGCCTTACCAGAGGAGGGAGTTACAATTGCTTCCTGGGAAGAGAGTACAGGGAGACAATTGCTTCCTGGATCTGGCTGTCATATTTTGTGATACAAGCCAGGATGCAGTTTGCCACGTGCGAACACTGCAGGCTCATGTTCAGGCAGTCCTGTCTCACTCAGGGCCTAGCGGCTATTTTGGGACTGCTGTGGACCAGGGCAATCTGACTGTTTAATTAAAACAAAGCATTACAAAGGTCTGTGGTGGGTGTTGATGCAATGTGATTTCATCCCAGTGCCCAGAATGTCAAAGTGAAGAAACCCAATGAAGTGCAGTACATGCTGGGCGTGACTTAGGATTTTCTTAAGAAGAGATTGTGGTTGCTAATGGGGCTCAGCTGCAGAGGTTGCAGCTCCCTGTGGTCCCACCTGATGCCCTTAAGCGTAATTCAACTGCCCTGTTGATGTGTCTTGTTCAGCATGGTGTCCAGCTCTGTGGCTCTGAACCCCAGGGGCATCTTGGGGTAGAGGTGACCAGCACTGGGGTTGCCCAGGTGCTCCTTTTCTGCCAGCACAGTTTTCCAGACACTCTTCACCAAGCCTGTAGTGTTTCATGCAGTTGTTCTGACTCAAGTGCAGGACCTGACACTTGGTCTTGAGTGTCATCAAATTGGCTCATTAATCCAGCCTGTCCAGGTCCCTTTGCAGACCTCCTTCCTGCCCTCCTGCAGATTAACACTCCTGCTCAAATTTGTGTTCCAAACCTGGGAAGTGTACACTTGATCTTGTCCAAAAGAGTGATAAAGACACTAAACGGAATTGGTCGAATACTGAGCCCTTGGGAGCCCCATTAGTGACCATCCAGATTCAACTCCTGTTTGCCAGTATTCTCTGGGCCTGGTAATCTTGAAGAATTTTACCTAGCAAAGCATCCACTTCTCCAAGCCCTGAGCAGCTGGTTTGCCCAGGAGAATGCAGGGGAGAACTATCAAAAGCTTTGCTAAAGTTTACTGAAGTCAGGGTGCTGAGTACCCCAAGAGCAACTGTTGGAAATCTGAAGGTAGATTCTTAACTTACTGGGGAAAACCAGCTTGTTTTACAGTGCTTCATGCAACTGAGCAGCTCACATGTGATTTTCAGGTAGGTTTCGAGTCTGCTGCAGGTGATGTTTTCATTACAGCCATCAGAGGGCTCTCACATCCAGGCCTACATAACAGACTCTGGCTGTAGCTATGAAATGCCAAAGAGCAATTGCACTGATGAAGGCATGTGCTCACTGCATATAGACAAAAAGCTTACAGTGTGAATAAGATTTCCCTTAGTGTTGTTTATTAAATTTATTTTGAGCAATTGTGCAGAATTGATATGCCTAAGAATATTAATGGAGAAGGAGAGGTGTGAAAGGGCACCTCCCAAAGTAGGTATTTTTCTTTCTGTTAAGTGTTTCAATTGTGCAGATAAAAATTACCAATCTAGCACTATAAATGTTAGGAACATTAACTGAGGTTGCTTACTTGCTACTCCTGATTTTACTGGAGAGAAAACTTGGTACTCCTTACTTTCACTAGAGTAGAGATCTTTATACATAATTAAGCAACCTACTTACTGAATCTCTTCTAGAGAAAAGTGTTGCAATGATGAGTTGTGGCTTAACCCCAGCTAGCAACCAAGTACCACACTGCTGCTTGCTCTCCAGTGGGATCAGGGAGGTAATTATTAGAATGGTAGCTAGAAAAACTGTGGGTTCAAGTAAAGGCCTTTGTAATAGAAAAAGCAGAAGCCTCACACACAGGCAAAGCAGAACGAGGAATTAACTCACTTCTTCACATAACCAGGCAGGTGTTCAGCAATTTCCAGGCCAACAGGGGCCCATCAGTGTATCAGTGACTAGAGAAGACAAATGCCACACTCGAAATGTCCCCCACTTCTCCTTCACCCCACTTTATAAACTCAGCATGAAGTCCTGTGGTCTGAACCATCCCTTGGGTCAGTTGGGATCACATGTTCCCACTGTGTCTCCTTCCAGTTTCCCATGTACACTCAGTCTCTTTGCTAGCATGGCAGTACAAGAAACAGACAAGGCTTTGGCTCAGCGTAAGCACTGCTCAGCACTAACATCTCTATTACCAGCACACTATTCAGCACAAAACCAAAAAATCCTCATGGTAGCCAGTGTGAAGAAAACTAACTGCACACAGATCTTTATTGGTAAGGCACTTCCTGAAAATGCTGGATTCCATGTGGTTTTGACAGTGAAGTAAGTGTGTGGTCCTTGTTACAGTTATTCGTAAAACCGAAATTGCCAGTTGTGATTATCTGAGTGTTGCATTGGTTATTCCCTGACTTAGGAGAAAGACACTGAAATTACTTATTTTCTTAGGGCATCTGTGATAGTTTCATCAATTAAAAGTGCAATTGTGTTAACAGGTTTTAAACGTAGATTTTTCAAAGTAAGATAAAAATGATTAATAATGGTGAAGTTTCCAAAATGGTATTTTAGTGCTGTTGTTGCCCATTAGTAGGTTGTGAATGTAGGGCTGATGAGCTTTGTTCTGCTGTGGTGTCCTGGACTCAGAAAGGTGCCCAGCAAACCTCAGAATGCCAGGCTCTAGAAGATGGGCAGCTTCTGTGCTGTGTGACAGCTCACACCAAAGCCTGCTTTTTGCTCTGAGGCAGTACTAAATGTGGCTGCTGGGCTGAAGGAAGCCTGGAAAGGGATTTTTATTTTTACTTCCCATGCTATATGTAACTTGATTGTATCTCTTCAGCTTTTAAAAACAGCCTTTTAGGCAGTTGATTCCATGAAGATATACCTGTAAGAGTTCAGGAACCTTGAGCTCCTGGTGAGTCAGTAGATTGAAGTAAAAAATAATCCTGGAACTCACACTTCAGCAAGTCCTTCTGTATCCAGGGAAAGAATATCTTCTATGTTCCTGTGTAAATTCAGGACCACTGCAGAAATATTTCATGTTCATTTCAGTTTCCCTTAGCTTGGTGGGGAATTTAAGCACAACCAGTTCTGAAAGGGCTCTTATTCATGCTTTTTCAAACTCATAAGCAGGCCTTAAAGTCAGGCCGGCACTAACTGCAAGCAAGAGCTCTTCCAGGCAAGTGAGGTTTGTTTAAAAAGTGAGCAGTAGACTGTACCCATTCTCTAAAATAAGCTTTAAAACTCTCTTTCAAAGAGCATTCTCAGAGAAATGAGACTGAAATATTTTTTTACATTTGAAGCCTTGACTTCAGCCTTTGGTCCTAGACTATTTGATCCATTTTTGAGAAACTATGCCTGAATATAACATAGATCAGTATGGTGACTGAGCTGGGTACAGATGAAGGTGTAGGAATTCTTAGAAGCTAAAGATACATGAGGAGTTCACTGTTTTTATATTATTTCTTGTTCACATTCTGCTTTGTAATACTTCAGTGTGATCTGTCTGGCTTATGTCTGGTTTATAACCATCTCGGTTCTATTTCTGCCTGCTACTCTTCACACTGTGGTGGACCCAGCTGTGCAGTCCATCTCGTACGCAGAATGGTAGCAGTTGCCATGACAGCATATAGCTACCTACTGGTGGCAGAATAATAGCCGTGTGACTTCTTTGGGAAGTGTCACCAATGTCATTTAGTCGTCAGCCAGCAGGTGGGGCATTAAGCTAACAGAAACCTGCCTAATACTGTCATTTATAAAACCTTTCTCTTGGGGAACACTGCAGTTCGTCCTTTTGATAATAAAAGCTGTCCATTGCAAAATGTTACGATTCTTATTGTAGGCTAATTCCTTTTTTTGTTAAAAATATAGCCATAAGAAATGCCATGAGAAGGCTTTGTAGATTGCCAAAAAACATGTTATGAGTTGTAGTGGATTTGGAAGAATGGTGGGGTTTGTGAGCAGGTTTGACACTAGTTCCAAGTATGTCATCAGGACAGAGCTGGGCATTCCATAGGAAAGTTTGAAACACTGATGTGTTCCCTAGCTGAAAAAATCCCTCAGTAACTCTTTTCACTTCTGTTTATTGTACAGTGCTTACAAATTAAATCCTTAAATGAACACAACAGTATTTCAAAGGATTATAAGTCCAAAAGGGTTTTGGTTTTCCTTTCTGCTTCAGGTAAGTGTAGTTTATTCTACAATCCCAAGAATTTGACAAATACAAAACAACAAAAAGAAAAGCCTGTAGAGCTACCCAAACTCAGTATATTTTGAATCTACTTATTCATCCACCTTCATTGTTTCCTTTTTTACAGAGGTAGTGTTGAAATGAGTAAGAACATGGACCACTTCTTTAAACTGGATACTCAATCTCTCTGTTCTTGTAAATGGCACGCAGTAATTGCCAGTGGGTGGGAACTCAGATATGTGGTTTACCCTTCCTACCAGTGCTTGGTGTTACCTGCTGTTTTCAGTGTTTCCTAGAACCAGATCCCTCTAGGTTGGTTGGAAAAAGGGAAGCAGTTATCTGGCAGAAATTGTGGATAACTTAATTTTCAGTTGCTATGTCTGCTTCCCCTAGGGAACTAGGCACTCTATGAAATGTTTGCTTTCTTGGATGACATTTTCCAATATAAATAACACTTTATGATTGGGTATTATGAAGCCAACAGTGAACAGAGTAAGAAAAAAAGAGTTAGGGTTCACTTACATATTTGCTTACCTTATTACAGAAATACTACTAAAGAAGAGAAAAAATAATAAAATATTATTCTGCTGAGTTCCTACATTTTAAAGAGACTCCTAAATAGTCTTACTTAAGAGCTACTGTGTGTGTCCAGATCAATGTTTTTCTAGTTCAGTATTGTATGTAGTTTTCATTATTGGAAACCTGTCTGTAAATGGAAGGGTAAAAAGGAAAAAAATAGATCCTTGAGAACATGGCTCAGCTTCTAGTAGCTTGTGTCTGAGCTTTTCATATTGTCTTTTATTCTTCCTTTTGCTATATATTGAAGAGAGTAGCAAGGCAGGCTGTACTAAACTATTTTGCCACAATGTCATAAAATGCATTTATAAATAAAAAGAATAATATTTGCTGCATGAGTGCAGTGTGTTTTCATCATTGCCTTTAAGACTTCCTAGTGTTTTAACCTAAATAAAAATCCATTAAGTTGTAACAAGCCTGTTACTTAAAAAAATTCAAAAGATGAAGCCAACTTCTTTCATAGAACATTAGGATTCTTTAACAGATTTTTTGCCATACTCAGTATTCTGAAAAGGGCTTGAATTCTGTACAGAAAACCCCAATCCTGTGATGGAACTGCCTAAATAAAAGGAAGTCATTAGTAAGAATATGTATTTATACCTGCAGGTCTCCAGAAATATTCTTTCTTTGTTGTTAATATGGTAGTTTCATGTATGTTGTGTTATGGTAGTTGTTGTATGTTTTGTTGTGAATATGGTAGTGCATGCACCCAAAAATATCCTCTATGCAGAATTAGAAGCAGCTCCTTAGGCCACAGGACAAGTTAAGTCCGGAAGGTTCTGGTATATCTGGTGAAGTATTGCTTGAATAAGGTTTTTGTAACAAATGTAGGGGACATTTGTAGCTAATGATGACTCTGATTGTGTCCTGAAGCTTTGAGTTTTGGTGACAGATCCTGTTACAAGCTACCAGAGTGTTCTCAATCCAAGTGCCAGGGGTCTGTGTTTTGGTAGGAGGTATTACCTCAAACCAGCCTGCCTGGCTTTTAATGTGCAGCTTCAGAAACTATGAAATTCATGTTTCTGTGTTTGTTCCCTGACATATGTATAAGCTAAGGATGAAACAGAACTATGTTATAGTACTGTTAGTTATTCTGGAAAGAATGCTTTTCAGTTGCAAAGCAGATGTCTTATACTTAATTGGAAACAATTCTATCTTAGGCTAAGGACAAGGGCAGTAAAGGGAATTGGTCAGTTAAGTGCCCCTGGCAAAGCTGTGTGGGGAAAAAAGACAGAATCTGTCTTTCCTCATACAACAGCAAGGTTATTTTTACTTTTGTCTGAATTAAGTAACATGGAGAATTAAACTTCCATTTCTTTGACCTGTTAGGAAATGAAAGTTTCCTAACTTGATTTTTTGATATTACATTTAAGAAATTTTATTAACTACTCTTTCAACCTGTTTGCTGCACTTCATACCTAGTGACAAAGAGATGGTGGAGCTGGTGGGGAAAATGCATTTCTCTGACATGCCACTAGTGTTTTCTTACTGTATTTTTTACCTGTCACAACAAGGATATACTTATACTGTATATGCTTATAATAGTAAGGTCAAGGATGAAACTTAATGGTTTTGTTTCTCACTGTTCCTCAAGTGCACTGCATGGTGAAGTAAGGTTTCTGAAGACTTGCAGCACATTTTTTCATCTTATCATTCCAGAAAACTAAAATAGTGCAGGCAATACCAGCCTTTGCAGTTATGGAAATTTAGTCAACTAAAAGATTTGTTTATTAGTACAAGTGCATAGGTTTGTTTTCTGTCTGTATGTGAATGCTAATGAATACAGAGTCCACATTTGTCTTGTTTGAATGCTACTCACTTTGTTAATTCATCATGTGCTCAAGCAGTTTCTTTTCATCACCATTGGCTTTCTGTCTTTGGTGTCAGAAAGTTCTGCATGCTGGAATCACTTTCTTAATGGAACTGCCTAGAATGATATGATTTTACAGTTTTCAAAATCTGAAAGTAATCTATAGGTACCCTGCTAATGATTTTCTCTTCATAATTGACTCTCTTCGGAGCAGGCTTTTCTCTCTTGCGCTGTCGCTTCTAGCTGGATCTAGAATAGAAAGTGCACTTTGGTACTTATTATCCCCACTGTTTCTTAGGAGTCTGGGTTAGATCATGGTCCTTGTTCATATTCTGTCTTGGTAAACCTTATCTAATTAGCTATAATTGATTCAGGTGCACAAAGAGATCTGGAAAGATTTTACTGTGGGGGGTGAAGCACTGTTCAAATAACTTTTGGTCTGAGAAGTTTTAAGAGAACATAGAGGTAGGGTAGTTGAGGCCACAGTGATACTTTTGGTGTATAAAACAATGCACTCGGAATGCACAGTTCATGTGCAACTTCTGTGAGATCCTAACTTTGCAGAAGGGATTAATTCATTATAACTTACATTTTTATTCATTTTTTAGATTGTTTCATTAAGTATTGAATTTCCTAGGGCTGCATCTATGTAGAGTTTATTCAGATGGTAATGAAGCAAACTCTTGCCACAAGTTATTACCAATCAGGCTAGAATCAATTGCTCAGAACTATAAGATAGTGACCTACTCTTGTCTTTTACCTTGTTTAGTCACTGTTTGTGCTACTGGAAGAGCTGGGCTCCTGTAAATACCCATCTACAACTTCCTCAGGAAGGGACTTGTTGATGCAGGCGTTGATCTTTTTTTCTCTGATGACAGTGACAGGACCTGAGAGAATGGCATGAGGCTGAGTCAGGGGAGGTTTAGGTTGGAAAAGGTTCTTCTCTCCAAGGGTGATTAGGCACTGAAACAGGCTTTCCAGAGAAGTCCCCCAGCACCAAGCCTTGTCTGAGTTCAAGAAGTTTGGACAACACCCTCGGGCACATGGTGTGATTGTTGGGCCTGTCCTGTGCAGGACCAGGAGTTGGACTTTGATGACCCTAGTGGGTTTTTCCAACTCAAGATATTCTATGATTCTATGAAATTCAGGGAATACTGATTTTCTGGAGCAGATGTTACCTATCCATTTACTAGAAAAGTAATAGACTATTTAACACTTAGTAAAAATTGCATGAATTTTTGCATTATTTAAAGTGCCTGGTTGTCCACGCCTTTTTCATATTAGTGAAATCTCTCAAATGAGAATCTCAGATGACCTCATTAATACAGTTGTGCACCAGGTTTCAGGTAGGTGGAAATTTACAACTTGGGAAATTCTAAGAATTACTTTCCTTTATATGTGATTTAGCTTAATGCAGTGGTAGAAGGAGAAAATGCAGTGATTTGTTCATAGTGCTCTGTTAAACTACTAGAATGTTCAGAAACAGAAATATGTATGAGTATGTATCTAACTCCTTTTTGAGATGGTACTAAGTAGTGCTTAATCTGGATATCCATAGAAAGGGAAAGGCACATACTCCAGCTCCTTCAGTAGTTTGGTGCTTCTTGTTAGCACAAGTCTTGGCCTTCTGCACTGGCTTGTAACTAGCTGTCCTTTTATAGAGGGCTTTCACTTGCAGGTTTTTGGAGCATCTATGCAAGAGAACCAGCTTGTGTTCTGTAATCTGAACAGGTCATAGCTTTTCTCATACTTGTTAGAGTAGCCCTTCTGACAAGGAAGATTTGGCCACTGTTCTCATCACACTGAGCAGGGGCAGCTTTAGTGCCAACTTGATAGAGCAATAAACCTCTCTCTCTCTCTCTGGACAATGGTCTTCTATATGCAGTCATTTGGGGGCATATCTCTCCTGTTTCTGAAGGTTCTTCTACAGCCTGGATTTAACCAAAATTATTAATTAGATGAGAATGTGAAATCTGTGTTATCTGCCAGATGTGAACTAAAACATTCAAGAAAGGCAGAATAAATAGAGATGAATTAAATAAATTGTCAGAAATTCTTAAATGTAGCCACAATTTTCCTCTTGCTCCTACAGAGGCATATCTTGTCAGTAATGATCATGTGAAAAATTACAGCCACACAATGTTACATAACTATGTACAGTCTTCAGAAATTTGTCTATAAATGCATTTTAGGTTTCAAGACTATAGAAAGCAGCTTTCAGAAAGAGCTTCCAAGCAGAAAACTGATTATTAATTAAATCTAGCTTCTGCGGCTCCCTACTAGTTGCTTTCAAATGAACTACAGAAGCACTTTAATAATAATAAATTTTTTTAAAAATTGGCCTGTGCCATTAAAATGCTGTAGTGTTAGAACTCACATTCAAGTCACTCTCCTTGGGAAATAAACTGTGAGCTATTTTCAATAATTGGGCTAAAATTGTGAGCCAGTCTGAGTTGTAGACTGCCTCCTAGCTCTGGAACCTTGGAAAGTCAAAAATAGCTGCTGCTTCTGAGCAAGGGTCAGATTGTGTGCTGCTGCTGGGACAGAAAGGGTTACACCACCATCACCGTTAGCAGCTGGGGGCTGGTCTGATTCTCTCTCCACCAGCAGTATAGATCTGACTTCTCCCGAGTTTTCTAACCTGTCCAACTTCTTCAGACTGGGAAGCAGTTTTCCTGGTATTTCTGAGAAGTTATGCCCTAGTTCTGAATAACACCCAATGGCATTACTTCTTTGCCAGAAGAAAAGAGTTCATCAAAAACTGAAATTTTACATTTCCACTCAAGCTTATCATCACCTCTGTGTCTGGAGTGCTCCAGTCTGTGGAAGACTCCAACGTTGAAAGCTACAAGACATTCAAGATCTTGTGAGTGCAAGAATCTTAGAAAAACAAACTGGAACCAGACACAGGCCAGACAGTCACAGAGCCTTTCCTGGAGCTACCAGCTGGCAGCTTGCTTGGCACTAAGGAATCGTGCAACACTGAAGGAATGCTTTTCCCTACCAGTCACACCAATTCGTACCAATTGAGGAGGAGATGCAAATGAATACAAGGGAATGATATATTTAGCATTGCTAAGACAGAGGTACTTTCTACTACAGGACCCAAATACAAACTAGAAATCAAAAATGTGTTTTTTCAGCAAATAAGGAAAAAAGTCCGATCGTTGAGTAATTAAGATGTTTCATAGCAGTTTGCACTGGTGATCTGAAACTAACAGTAACAATAAATGAGGAAAATATGTTAAATGTCTTGTCTACCTCAAATAGAGCCTAGTTTTTCTGATTTTGCATTTTATTTCATGTTTTGTCTTGTTACTAAAATATTCAGTAGATCTTAAACTTGATTTTGCAGAGTGGTAGACAAATAGAACTAATTTTCTTTACTGATATTTTGGTATCTCTTTCTGATTAACAGAAGTCATTCAGAAGTAACTTAAGTTTTGCTGAATCCTGTTCAATGTGATGATTCAGGTGTCTGTTGCTTTTTGACAGAGGAAACAAAATTTATTCTAAATGAGCTTTAAGTCTTTTTCACACAAGTGTGAAAGCTAGAAAAATGGGATGTGGTTACTTTGAATGCTGGAGTCTAAGTTTGTAGTAAAAATAGCAGCAACTGGCATCATATTGTCATGCAAAAAAACCAAAAAGACTTTACTTAGACCAGTGTGGATCTTTCCTAATTAGTTGTTCAAATAGTGCTTGGAGTAGTGAAGTAAGGAGTTTCCTAGTGGCACAACTAGAAACACCTTGCACAAGACAGAAATGCTGTGCATGTGTTTTCATGCTGCTTTTGCCTAGGCCAGAATAAACACAGACATTTGGCCAAGCAGAATTCTTAAACAGCCCACCAGTAGCAATTTACACCTATGCTGAACTTGCCTTACTCAGCTGCACCCAGGACTACAAAGTGCAAATAGAAAACGTGATCACTCCTGCTTGTGGTACAGGAGCTTGTAGAGCTCTGCACTGCTAAATGTGTGGATTTACCAGAGAGATTACACTGACTAGACACAGAAATAAAACATTTTAAAGCTGTTCTTAACTCCCAGGGCAAACTAATATTCCCTAATGGAGTGTCTAGGGGCAACGTCTTCCTGTTGATTAAAACAATAAGGTCCTTCAGTTGTTTATAGTTAAATGGTTGTTAGAGTAGTATTTTATACTTAATTAAGTAAGTAAATTGCTACTGTTTTGCAGTAGTTTATTGCTCTGCAGGGAGATGTGTGTATGTGTGTACATATAGATATATATATTTTCACCACAACTCTGAAATCTGTCTAGGATCCTTGTTTAGGATTTTTTCAAGCTGAGCTGATTTCTCATGGTAAGACTGTTGGCTGTTTTTGGAGTACCACATGAAATACCTATTACAGATTAAGTTCTAGATTGTATCTTAACAGGTCTTTATCAAAATGGCTCTTAAAGACGCAAATAACCCCAAAATATATCAAAAGTGCGTACTTTAAAAAAAATAATTGAACACTACCAAGCCAGAATTGAATTCTGAAATTCTCACAGTGGTAATCTAAAAAGAATAGTTTAGATGTACACCATCTTTTTACATTTTATGCTATGTTTCAGTTTGCATGAATTACATAATTTCAATATTGGGACACCTAAATAGATGATAACAGAGGTACCCCATTCAGGTTATCAATCTGCTGCTTCTCTAATATGCTTTTGTAGTCAGAGGAAAACATGTTAGCATCAAAACTCCTATGGAACCAACTTTCAATTCCAATTTTTTTTTCTACTGAAAAGTGCAGGACTGCCCTAATGGGTCGTGTATATAATGCTGGAGTAGAGGAATTCCAGGTTGAAATGGTGCATCAAAACACCTCAACGTGATGGCTGTAAGTTCACAGTCATGTCTGATACATGACCATGAAGTGGGCAGTGGAAAAAATGGTTGGTAGTGCCTAGGTTTGTGCTTTGTGACCTGTTACAAACACCAATTTGAAACACTTTTCATCTGTACAGGACTGCTACTTCATAACAATCTACAGACATCCAGGAATGTTGGTTTTCTGGTTTCCTTTATGTATCCAAGAAGATTCTGCATCAGCAAAAGTCTTCAATGTTGTTGGACATTCTTTCAATTCAATCCCCAAGGTGTAGATCTGCAATTTCTCCGGTGTTGCCATGGTCTGGTGCTAGGATGTTCCTTCTGGAGCCATCTCTGTCCTGATGTGTTTACAATACAGGGAAAGCTGCACTTTCACTTCTCCCTACACACTAAGCAATCCTTCCCCATATGCTTTAACAGGGGTATTAGAAAAACAACTCAATTACATGGCACCCTGATGTGACTGCATGCTGCTTTCTCACGTGGTTGGAAAGCCAGAGAAACTAATGAGTGGAGGAAAAATGATAGAGGGCAAGGAAAGAGGAAAACCTGTGTGTATAATTAAAAGAAATGGAGAGGATAAAACCAAAACACACAGAAGGAAATAGAAAAAGGAGATGAGTAAAGTTCCCAGACAAAAGGCATTGCTAGCGTTTGTTTCATAGTTTAGTGCTGGTAAACTAACTTGATTTCTTAATTTCCAATGTGTTGATGTTAGGCTTTTGGCTACTGACTACGTGCTAGTGCTGCTGGTTGTGCTTTAAGAGGACTTGAGGCCACTGAAGAAATTTTTTTGTTCCCTGATGGCACTTGAGGGAAAAGTGGAGGGAGTACTTTCAAATAGATGTCATCCATCACAATAGCAACATTTAATAGAGAAATATTCTGCACTTAGGAAGGAATTAATGTGCCGATGTAGTGGTTTCTGTATATATTTTTACATAATTTAATTTTGTTTATGCACCTACACAGTAGGGAGAGATTCTCAAGTGGACCAGGTGTAGCAAATGTATTTGAGCCTGCTGTGCACAAGGACTTCAAGTAGTTTCCACACTAGTCAAGGGTGTTTTAGGAGATGCTGAACAGGTTTCTGGCCTAATAAGGGAAAGTACGACGAAGGTGGTGCACAAAGTCCCAGACCTGGTTCATAAGCAGTACATTTGGGATGCATACATGTTTTTCTGGAGAGACAGGGAAGATGAAGGCAGAGGGTTGCACCCTCTGTAAAATGAGCAGCTGGAGTGTATGGAGCTCTTGGGCTGACAATCAGACTGGCTGAGAACGCTAAAGATCAGAGGGTGACAGTGGTGGATTACAGGCCAGCTACTCTTGATGAAAGTTGATTAAAATAGCAGCTCTGTGACATCTATGGGTCACAGACACTGATTCTTGGGAAGGAGTGAAGCTTCCTGCCAGTTGGATGAGTAACGTGGTGGGATGGAAACAATCCAGCAAACTTCAGGAAGCTTTCTTGGTAGATATCCTGTGTGTTGCACTAATGGATGTCCAGTAACAATGAAAAATTGTCTAGGAATGTGAGAATGGCAACTCTGGCTGTAGTCATGGTCATACAATGGAGCTCAAGATCCTGAAGGGAGTAAGGATATCAAGTGTCTGGACTTCAGAGAGCAAATTTTGACTTATTTATGGAACTGGTAAATGGGAGACAGTTTTGAAAAGTGAAGGGAGCCTAGGAAGGCAGGCACATTTTAATGGAGCCTTTTCCTGATGCAAGAGTGACACATCCAAGTAGGAGGAAATGATGTTGGTGAATTGGGATACCAGCTACACTAAGTGGGGAACACCTGACTGAACTTCATGGTAAAAATATGGTGGAAGCATGACCAGGTTATAGTGAAGGAGTTACAGAAATATCAAAGCATGTAGGGAAGGGTGTAGACATACACAAGGGCTTGTGGAATCTGATGTTGCTCTCAAAAACCTCTGTTAACAGTAAGGGGCTGGACAAGGACCACAAAGAGCTGTTGAGTGTGAGCACAGGTAAGGCTGATGTACTCAGAGCTGCCTGTGCCTCAATGACCTGAACTGTGCACTTGGAGGCAAGACTGGAGCAAGTGAGGAGCTACCAGCAGTGGATGAGCATCAAGAGAGGGATTCTTCTGATAACTTGACCTGGACAAATCTGGCTAGGCTGGGGTTCTGGGCTGTGTCTAAGGGTGCTGAGAAGGCCGATGCCTTGAGAGCAGCTGCTCTCTGTGCCAGCAAGCCCTACCAAATGTTTGCCATCTTTGATAAAATGTAGGCATTTTCAGGCATGGGGGTGGTTGTTGATGCCGTGGCAACTTTAGTAAGGTGCTAGGCACTGGCTCCTGTGCTATTTTTGTATGTGCTTAAGACTCTGTAATCTGGGTGGGTAAAAAGCTCATTGCATAGCTGGGGTCAGAAAGTTGCAGTTAAATGGGTTGCACTTTGCCTGGAGGACAGAAGCAAGTGGGATCCTCTTGTATTTTAACATGTCTTTCAAGGACCTGGAGGAGATGACAGGATCCACTGTTGCCATGTTTGCACATGGCTGCATACTGAGGTGTGATCAAGCAGCTTCAGGGCTGGGCTGCTGTCCAAAAGGAACTGGGCAAGCTCAAGAACAAGCCAGCATGAACTTTTGAAATTTAACAAGGACAAACATTCAGCCTCTGGGAAGGGAGGGTACCTTGCAGAGATTCAGGCTTGGCACTGCCTGTCTGGGTGGCAGCTCTCTTGCAAAGGCTGCAGGCACGCTAGTAGGCAGCATGACTACAGCCAACAAAGATAACAGCATGCCAGTAGCTTGGAAAAAGTGACAATCCACAGCTATTTGGCACTCACTAGGGCTCTTGTAGACCACATACTGTGTCCAGGTATGTCATTCCCCTCTCAGAATCCAGTGCCAAAAAGTTGTTGACAAGCTGGGACAAACTCGGTGGCCAGCCAACAAGGCCAGGGATGGAGTGTGTGTCCTACAAGGAGAGGCTAAGGGAACTGAACTCAGTTGACCTGGAGCTGCTTGGAAGGGACAGCAATGGGTCATCTGGTCCAACCTCCCTGCTCAAGCAGGGTCAGCCCAGAGCACACGGCACATGATTGAGTCCAGATGGTTTTTGAAAATCTGCAGTGAGGGAGACTCCACAACCTCTCTGAGCAATCCATTCCAGTGTGTGGTCACTTGCACAGTAAGGAAGTTCTTCCTCATATTCAGGTGGAACTTCCTGTTGTGGCAGCTTCTGTCCATTGCCTCTTGTCCTAGTTGTTGGCATCACAAAGAAGAGCCTGGCTCCATTCTCTTCACACCCACCCTTCAGATATTTTATACACATTAATGAGCTCCCCTCTCAGCTGCCTCTTGTTGAGGCTGAACAGGCCCAGCTCCCTCAGCCTTTTGTTGTAAGAAAGATTCCCCAGACCCTTAACTAACTTTTGAAAAGGAAATCTTGTGAAACAGAAAAGAAAGACTTACAAACACTCTGTAATGGAGATACGATCAAAGGAAATGCAATTGAAAAAATCCCCAAAGAACCAGAAGATTGGGACATTTAGTGACTACAAGAAAATGCACCAGGATTACATGAGGTGCAGTGCAAAGGACCAAAACATGCCAAAACTAACCTCATAGATGTTACAAAAGGAGGGAAAAAATCAAGGATGAAGACAGAACTTTGAGGGGAAGATATGAGTGACATGGCATGGATACTGGAAAAAAAAGAAATCTTTGCCAAAGTGAAAGCCATCAAAAGGCATGGGATGCCATGAACTGCAGGGACATGGACCAAAGCTTACCCAATTGATCCCCATTGAAATCCTGCGAAACAGAAAAGAAGGACTTACAAACACTCTGGAAAGGAGATATGATCAAATGAAATGCAATTGAAAAAATCCAAAACACCCAGAAAATTGGGATATTTACTGACTACAAGAAAATGGACTGGGATTACATGAGGTGAAAGGCAAAGGACCAAAACATGCCAAAACTAACCTCACAGATGTTGCAAAAGCAGGAGAGTACTGAAAAAGCATGGATACTGAAAAAAAGGGTAAAAGCCATCAAAAGGCATGGGATGCCATGAAGTACAGGGACATGGACCAAAGCTTGCCAAATTGATCCCCATTGAAATCACAAGATTTCGTTTCCCTTCCCGAAAGGAAATCTGTCTGCTGGACCTGCTCCAGAAGCTCCATGTCTGTCCTGTACTGAGGAGCCCAGAACTGGATATGGCACTGCAGATGTGGCCTCCCTAGGGCTGAGCAGAGGGGCAGCATCACCTCCCATGACCTTCTGGCAATGCTTTTCCTGATGCATCCCAGGATTCCCTTGGCCATCTTTGCTCCAAAGGCACACTGCTGGCTCATCCACACCTTGTTGTCCCCAGGACTCCCACGTCCTCCTCTGCAGGGCTGCTTTCCCTAGGTTGGCTCC
Source organism: Melozone crissalis (assembly GCF_028551555.1). Taxonomy (NCBI): domain Eukaryota; kingdom Metazoa; phylum Chordata; class Aves; order Passeriformes; family Passerellidae; genus Melozone; species Melozone crissalis. Next base: position 36,247,904 of record NW_026535794.1, on the reverse strand, counting down.
TAGCCCCTACTGGTGCATGGGGTTATTCCTCCCCAGGTGCAGGACCCTGCATTTGCCACTGTTGAATTTGAGATGGTTCTTCTCTGCCCAACTCCTCAACCTATCGAGGTCCCTCTGAAAGGCCGCACAATGCTCCTACGTATCAGCCACTGCTCCCAGTTTGATGGGGGAGTACAGGGGAGCTGGGTCGGGGCCGGGGTGGGGGCTGAGGGGGGCAGTGCGTGAGGGACTTCCCGCCCCGGCCGGCGGGCGGAGCAATCCGCCTTCGGGCTGTGCTGCCGGAGCGGGCGGGAAGCGCGGCTGCCCGGTCCCTGCGCGCCTCGGGCTGGGCGCGGGGCTCTCGCCGCCGCTCGGAGGAAGAGGAAGTGGCCGCGGCCCCCGGCCGGGCCGAGCGGGAGCGGAGCCGCTGCCCCGCGCTGCGCCGCGCAAACTTTGTGCCGGGCGGCGGGGCCGTGTGGCGGCGCGGCGCTGCCCCGGCACCTCCCCGTCGCGGAGCCGAGGGGGGAGCGGCCCCGGAGCGCGGCGGGCGGGCACGGGCGACAGCCGGAGTAGGAGGAGGAAACGCTGTCAGCGGGGCGGGCCGTCTCCGCCCGCCGGGCATCCTTCAGCACCACCGGGCTGCGCTTCGCCCGCTGCCTGCCCCAGGTAATGCCGCGCACCCCACCGGCTCGGCGGGCAAACTTGGTGAGGGGGCGGGAGGGGGTTGCTGCTGGGCAGGGTCTGCGCGCCGGAGCGGGGAAAGCCATTCCGGGGCTGCGACTCGTCGTGGTCCTCCGGCTCCCGAAGTTCGGAGCGGGGCGCGGGCTGGCCGGCGTGCCCGGGCTCGGAGGGGCTGCTGGAGCTCGGCGAGGGGGCGCACTGCCTCCCGCCCGTTTCCCGGCCGGGTTCCGGGCTGTGCAGCTGCTCCTGAGGGTCCGCTGGCTGCGGTCCTGCCCAGGGGCCGGAGCGGAGCCCGCCGGGAGGACGGCAGGGCTGGCGGGCGGTGCCGTCCTGTCAGCCCATGGGTGCGGAGACTGCCGGGCTCCCCCGGGTTGCCCGCGGCCGGGTCGCACCGGGGGCGGCATCGCCGGCAATCCCTTCCAGCCTGTGGGATGGTTATTTGCGTCCAGCCCCCGGCGCGGTGAGGCAGAGCCGTGAGAGGAGGGAGCTCTGAGGGGAGCCGGGTGAGCGCCCGCCTGCCCGCCCAGCCCGGCGCCGCTCCTCACATGCCGGGCACCTGGAGGCGGCGGTGCCGTGCCATCGTGTGGCTGGCTGGGGTCTGGGATTTTACAGTCGCTGTTTTCCAATTTTATTGCCTTTTCAAGTTCTTGATGTTGTTTCAGCACAGTTTTCTTACAATGTAAAGAGGCAGTGGTTCAGCATTTTTATGTCTGAGTGTGAAATACATCTCTTTTCTCTCTGGTTTGTCTAAATTCTTGTCAAAACAGTCTCTTCTTACAGCCTGTGTATTTCTAGAAAAGGGGAATTTAGTTGAATATACTTTACAGTTCTTCTTTGATACTTTCGGCTTAGTCAAATAATTAATGGGAGACATTTGTTCTCCATTACGCCTGAGCGTGCTTCCCTCCGGAGCGCTCCCGGCTCGGAGCGGAGAGCGAGCTGAGCCAGGGGCTGCTGTGTGCCAGGACAGGGAGCGGGGCTGGAGTCCTGGTAGTGGCTGTTGTGCTAAGGAGGATGCTGTATTTAAAATAATAAAAATATAACTATACCTGAAAGAGTGTTTTCAGCCAAAGTTTGGAAGCTGTGGTCTGATTGTATACTGCTTCAATTTTAATTGCCTTAAAGAAAATGTATTTATTTATTTATTTTGTTGGAGAATAACCTTATCAAGATGTAGCTGGCCTCTAGCTTACAAGGGGAGATCTTTTTATACATCTGCTTTTATGTTTTATTTTTAATAAATCCAATCCATTTCAGGTCCCGGTATTGAATAACAAGTTAGTGGCAGTAACCCTTTTTTTCACAATGCTAGTGGTCACATATGTGTATTTAATTTCTGTTTTTTCTAGGGAAAAAGTAAAGTCTCAGAATGAAGGGTTATTTTAGGAATCTAGCTTAACCTCAAGTAAGTTACATTAGACAAGGGGCTTTCCACCTCTTGAATGTTGGCATTCCCCGGTCTGAGAATGAAGCATGAAATGAGTATATACAGCTGTGATTAAATACCCTAAGGGAGTTCTGAGCTGTGGTACTGGGAAGCACAAATACCATATTGGGTATAATGAACTGGCCTCAGCCTCTGTGGTGGAAAAGCTGGGGTCACAGACTTGTGAAGAATTAAAATGAAAGTCGATGAAGTCTCTATTTGAAGCAAGTAAAAAATATTCACATAACTACTATTCTATCCCTAACTTCGTGTGAGATCCCAGAGCTTCACACCTTGCACTAGTGATCTACTTTACTTTTTGCCTTCATCAGGTGGCTGGGGTTGTACTCCTAGGCAAACTAGCAAAAGGCAGTAAACACAGGACTGTCAAGTCTGTAGTTTTGTGTTTTACCATGGTTTTACTCACTGTCGTTAAGCAGCTGTGCATACATGGTAATATGCATCTGTTTCTTATGCCTGTTCTCTGTGGGTTCTGAGTGCTGTGGGGTTAACTTTAAAAGAAAGTTGGATTCATATCTAATTCCTGTGGATGCTTTTGTCAGATTAATTCAGTCTTTATTTTTTAATCTGCTGTGATTTCTCTTTATGTTCTTGATAGCAGTACTCTCTCTTTCTTAGCATCCGGTAGTCTCCTCCTGTCGCATGGAGGCAACTTGCTTGAACATTTGCACGTGGTATTTTGGCATAAATTTTACCTGTGCATTGTTCATTGACATTAACACTTTGTTATCTTGACCAGAAATACGCTGCCTAAAAGTATTTTGTAGAAAGATGTGGTGTTATCTGAATCTTTTGCTTTACTGGAAGATGGTGTTGTGGTACCAGCAAGTGTTAAATATCTTGGATGAACGTTACAGGGTGATGTGGGAGGCGTGGGAAGCAGGGGTCTCCCACCAACCTGCTGTTCCTCACATTGCCCCCACTGCTAGCACAACGCTTGCCTTATTCCTGCACCACTTCTCTCTGATCCTGCTTGCTCCTCTTCCTCCCACCCTGTTGCTCACGTACACACACACCCACACAGCCCAGCTCTGTTTCCCTACAGGGGTTTCAGTGTGGCTGGTGGCAGGGAGCACACAGAGGTGGCCTGGTGACTTGCAGGCCCAGGGAGCACACAGAGGTGGCCTGGTGACTTGCAGGCCCGGGGACAGCACAGGGCACAGTAAGCGTGTCATGCAGGGCAGCAGAGTCGAGCCCAAGCCGTGATGTGAACTCTGCAGTGAGAGCAATAGCACCTAATAAGAGTTTGTTGAAATCGTGCTATCATGCTGGCGTGTTATTTGACATGCTGCATGCTAGTGCTGGGCTTTCTGTGTAACTTGTGTTTACAAGACCTGTCAGGGTAGTCTGTTCTAACTTTACTGAATCCGTATCATAGTTATCCATGTATTACTTTGCTTTCTTCCTGAAGCTTAGAAACTCTGGAAACTAGACTAGCAATTGTCTTAATTGGCCAAATTCTGTTTTTTCTGTGTAGTCAGTACATTTTCTTGTCTCCCTGGGAGACAGTACCAAATCTGATGAAATAGTTCGGTTTTTAATTCTAGCAATTGGGGCTGCAATTCATCATGACAGGTCTTCCAGAGTTCTTGGTATGAATCCAGATTAGTCCTGATTTGTGTTCTGCTTCTGTTGAGTTGTGGTATCTTTGGCTTCCACAGCTTGCCTTGGCTTCTGGCACATTTCATTTTATGCTGGTGTTTCTTGATCCGAGACTGTTCCTCTGCTGAACTTTGTTTCTGTCTCTTAAGCTCTCTGCTTATTCTACATTTCCTTCTTTGTTAGGTAATTCATCTCACTGTGTCTGGAAACCTTCTTATGAATTCTCTTGTCACTCCTTGGGTTCCTAGTTCTGCAGATACTCATATTGTAGTTTAAACATGTTCCAGACCTCCCCTGTACATCCTCCAGTTGCTCATTCCTGTTCATCTTACTAACGAATTCCTCAGTTTTTGAGATTTGCTTTTTGAAATTGAAAACCTTAACTGTAGATTTACTTGGGTTGCTCTGCAGTTTAATTTAAATCAAATCAATCATAAAGGATAAATCTGGGATTATTCTTTCACCAGCCTTCTTAGAAGCTGAGATTTAGTTATCAGCCTCAAGTCTAAAATCCTGACAGCACTGGTCAAATTCATAGATACGTGGTGAAAAAAAAATTGGTCAGCTGTAACATCTGACAATATATGGAACTGATTTATGGTAATTGTTCCTTGTATCTGTAAGTTTTTCAGAATGTTTCAAATTGTTTGGTAAACATTAGTTACTTAAGCACAGATCCTTCCACACAAATAAAAATTACTGCATTATTTATTGAATATTTGCTTACATGTCTTCCTGCATGGCAATGCTATTGAAAAAGAAAGACTGAGTGGGTATCTCTTAGTAAGGAATGTCCCTCTTAGGTGGTGTAATCTCACAAAAAACCTGTGCAGTGGTGAGGAAACCTGTGCTGGGTGGGAAAAATGAGAAGTCAGAAGTACGGCTCTTTTCTGGGGACTGACAAAGGATCATCCTGGCATCCTATTCTGCTTTCTTTGTTTACCTGTACACCCAGTTTGCCAGGTCTGCTGCTTTTAATTCTCTGCTTTGGTTATGCTGTTTTTTTTGCCTTGTTATTCTTCCTCTGCTTCATTGCTTTAACTATGCTAGGAAAGGGACTCGACTGTAATTTGCAAGCGCTCTCAGGGTTTGTTTGGAGCTGAGTGGGGGACTGAACACTCTGGTGTTTCCTAGACTGAGAAGGATGCAAGAATGAAGTGACCACATGCCAGCAAGTGAACTGAGCATGAAGTGCTTATTATTTTGAAAATGGAAAGGTCAGGATTGCAGGAGTGAGGGTTTAAGAAAATAAGCATGTCTCATTACTGCACAACAAATGTGAAGTCCTGCAATTATTTGTAAATGCCTTCCAGCATCCCTGTGAGGTACCTAGGTATTACCCATGGAAGGAAAAATGAAGATGAAAGGTCTTAACCAAAATCAAGAGAGAAAACCTGTTAATACATTGCAGTTACCTTGTTTTCCAGCTGCTGCATTCATCAGTAAGAATACTATATTCTATATTTTGTGCAAAGAACATCAGCAGTAACCTAGGATATGTATTTTAAAAAAATAAATTAATTAATGATAAAGCTTGCAAAATACATTCACTAGTCCTGGCCCATAAATGCTTTAAATATGTTAATGCAAGCAAGCTTGCTCTCACTAATTTTGCTTAAAAACAAGCTGACAAGCATTAATTTTCCATGCAGCATGTTTTCCTTGGATGCCATTGTAAGTACTAAAATTACCTTGTTCCTATTTCAGCTGGTAGTGTATTTCACTTACATGTTTGCTAGAATGTTCAGTCTAATGCTGTATACTTAGCAGTTGACTCTAAGGTTATAAGTATTTAAAATGTTTGTTTTGGAATTATTTTCAAATCATCCCTCTTAGTAGTCATTGACATTATGCATTGATTAGTTGAAATAAACTATTTAGCCAATATGTACTTAGTTGATAAGCATCCCTTAAATTACTTATTCTGGTAATCTATTCAAGCTTCCATTAGCCATGTGGTTCTGTTACATTTCAGTGCAATTTTCATTATTATTCCTTGGAGATAAATTGTTAAGGATTTTCATGAAAGGATGGATCAATAAATCAGAAGATTAGCCTCATTTATTCCCCAGTATACCCCTCAAGTGAAAATCAGATAGAAGGCAAGGGTTTTTTTGTTTTCCCTTCTTTTCTTTGTGCCCTTTTTCTTCTGAAAGGGAATCCTGGGCTCTGAATTGCTGTTAACAAGAAAATAAGTTGTTAGCTACATGGTATTATTTTATCCTTTCTCTTTGCTAATTCTGAAGTTGTTGTATTTCATCTATTTTGAACACACACTAGCAACCCAAGAAAGCAAATTCAAGCTGCAAGAGGGTATTTTAGCAAAGCTGAGGTTCAGAAGTCATCAGCTGAGAACCTGACACGTCTCTAAAAGAGCTGTAAAAATTCCTATGATACATTCAAGATACATTCCTTGTCATGGATCACAGAGGTGATTAAAAGTGGAAATACTGCTGACTTTTTTTTTTTTTTTCCTCTTGCTGACTACAATTTGTTGTATTTTTTTTATTTGGTTTTTTTTTTCCATGGCAAAGGATATGGTACTGGTTTCAATACAACTTACACTGAGGAGCATTCAGGGTCAGGTCATTTGACATGCTGGGGTGGGGTTCACCAGGTGCAGGTACAGCACCTGCACCTCCAGATGCTCTTCTGCTCCTAAAATACACCATGCAGGACCCTACTGGGGAGGAGGAGGTGGCAGCAAGAGGTTTATTCTGCAGCTTGTGGGTTGGGAGTTTGTTTGGGATGTTCAAATCCTGGGTTAGATTTTGCATTGTTTGCAGAAGCAAGCTGCTCCTTTCCTAACCAGTGAAGGCCTTTGCTGGCCTTCACAAGAGAAACTAAGGAATGAATTGACTACAGGCTTTGCTGTTCTGCATCTCAGCATACCTTCTATTCTTGATGCTTTGCAGAGTTAAAGTGAAGATGCAGACTAAAAAAGCCCACTCTGTTGTGAGATTTGCGTTTCAGTTCTGGTTTTATCATCCTGTAGCTGAACACATGAACAGTTTGAGATCAACAAGATCATAGAGCACGTGTAAGATTAATTTGCAATCTAAGTGAGTTTGTGGACAGAATTAGTTTTTCTGGCATATGTAATTGTAAAAGCCCATAGCTAAATCATAATTTTAGGGGTTAATGTTCTTCATTAAGTGTTACTTTTCCAAGGTTTTTTTTCTAAGTATAGAACTTCTGAGTTGATAATTAATTTCTGCATTAATGAAAAAGAAAATGTTTATCTTAGAACCTACTGCAGAGCAAAAAGAATTTGAAAATTTGGCAGTGTCTTTGAAGGATTGTTTTTCAATTTGCTAAAAAGTGAATATTAGTGATAATATTTTGGTTCAATATGAATAAAAGTGGAATTCACATGCAGATGTAGAAAGACAGGATAAATGTATGTAGTATACAGTAACCTTAAGCATGTCTTACAGCAAACTAATACACCTGAAAATGTGCATGGAAGTGAGTTTAGATACTTTGAATGCAGCAGTGATGAACATTTCTTACAGCACTTTTTGATAACTGCAATTTAGAAAATTAAGGTGAATAATGTCCTGTTGACAATAGATTTGTAAGTGAAAAGCAAGGAGATACTTTCAGATGATGGTGGGAAGACTAAACAGCACTAACTTTGCTGTGAATAGAAGAAGGTAATAACTGTTAAAAACTGATGTTAAAAGCCTTTGAAAGTTTATAAAGCAAGCTGTCCCAGAAGGACATTTGTGGGATAACTTTGAGCAGAATTTGGTGATTGAGTGATGACTTGTCATGCACACATCATCAGTATATTTGAGAAAACTTTTAAGAATTCCTACCTCTGTGGAATTATTTTCATGCTTAGACTCCTCTGTTAAAATAGGAACTTAATTTTTGAAGATTTGTTTTCTACTGGTGTAGCACTTGTATTCTAATTACTGCGGAAAAGATTTTGATGGTGTGAAACCTAATTTTTGTCCTCTGATCCCTCATTTTTTTCAGGTGAAAGCATCCTTTTTCATCATCCTTTTCCATATGCCTGCTTTAAGTAACACAACTGCCCATACTTAGCGAAATGTGAGGAAGCCTTTATCCTCAAGGATACTGTGTGATGTTTTAGCTAAACAGCACAAAGGTGAAAATTATTCTAGGAAGCAGTCACTCAGGGAATTAGTAACAAAAAAAAGTGTGTTTTCAGTCCATTCCCAGGTGGGCAGGTAGCTCATGCTGAATGACTTGTGGCTGTCTCTGTTTGCAGAGGTCATTGCTCACATGGGTAGTGAGGGTGGAGGAATTTTTCTCCAAAGGGCTGAGAAAATGTTTGCTGGAGAAGCACAGGAGAGTATCTGTGGCTGCTGCTGGAAGTGCAGGCTTTTATTTTTTAGTACTTTCACCCCAGTTTGGGAAAGAATGCAAAACACTCTGAGATGTGAAATGCAGTGTCCCCAAGGCCTCCTTCTGCAGCCATCACTGTCTAAGAGTCCTGTGGATTTCAGACTATTTGTTATTTGTACAACTAAAGGTTGCAGGCACTGCAGCAGAATGACCTCTGAAATGGAATTTTTTTCCTTACAAAACCCTGTGTACTTATGATGTGTAAGAATTACTGGGCAATCGCTGAAACAAGAAATTTGGTACACTTGCTAACACTTCTATCTCCTATCCAAAAGCATGCTGCTAGATGTGTTCCATTATAGCTCATGGAAAAATACCTAATGTCTTGTTAGGCTCATTAATATGCAATACATGTTTATGTATTAAAATAAATTATATTTTAGACTGAAGCAAATAAACTGCACAGGCAAAAGAAGAAGCTGCTGTATAAATGAAAGAATAATCTTTTAATGGTAATAGTTGTCATTACAAAAAAAAAAAGGTGGAAAGTATCACTTTGGGAGCATAAAAAGATCATGAGGATTTTTAACTTTAAATTCCAGATTAAAAAAAATTGAGTCTGCAAACCTCGATTTCATTGATAGCAATTGTTAAAGTAGTTTTTCCCTTTCCTTTTAAAATAATCAGGGAAAGTTGTTTTCTGCTGGATGAATCCATCAAATATTGAGACTTCAGGAATACAAATATCACATCATTCTGTTTTCTCAATTCTAGAGGTCTTTGTAGCAAATGTTTTTTCTGCTTCCAGGTTCTGTGTGATCAAATATTTACTGTGTTACTTTTTTCAAGTTGGATGTGTTGTTCAGTCCTATTTTGATATATTTATTAGAGACTTTGCAGGAAGATGTAGGTGTGCATTTATGGACTTTGCACATGATAAGAAGGTGGGTGGTATTGCTGAGCCCAGAAAAACTTTCAGCTCTTTCTTCCAGGGGTGCTGGAGAATGGGGTGAGGCTATTACTGAGCAGTAGAAGCACAAAGGAATAGAGAAAATTTATGAGAGATGAGCTGGAAACTTCTCAGTAGTTATGTTGGATAAAAATAAGGAGAAACAGATTCTTTGTCTGCTAGGAAGTTGACAGTAAACTGTGAATGTGATGATTCAGCTGTGAATGATGATTTTAGGTGCAGTAGGTGTATTATTTGCACTAGAGATAGGGAAGCATGAATGTTATTTTCATCAGCCTTGTTAAGATCTCATTTTGAGCATATGGCCACCTGTGTTCATGTAGAGAAATGAGAACAGTGATGCAAATGAGAGTGAGTGGGGTGATGAAGGGACCACAGATCCTGTCTAGGAAATGGCAGAAAAGGCAGAATGCATTTATCATAGCAAAATACAGCAAGAGATTTGGGAACTGTTAATAAGAATGATTTTGCAAGGAAGTATGAGGAAGGAACAAAATTTATAAAAGTTAAACCACAGTATAAATAAAAATGTAGGTAATTTTCTGCAAGTGGTTTCCAAATACCTTGGGGCTGTATATTTGCCTGACTTTGTAAGCTCTTGGGGGATGAAGCTGTGGCATAAGCTGACGAGCAGCTCTTTGGAGATGGTGAACCTGAGCAAGGTTTTCATTCTCTGCTTTACGTTACTGAACTGTCAAGGTAAAGGCAGCTCTGATGTGTGCCTGAGCTTTCTCAGGTGCTCACTGCTGTGTGTCACAGCTGGCAGGGGGCTGTGGCACTGACCTTCCTGGTGCTCCATGCAGTGTGCTGTCGGTTCTTGGCTGTTTTATGGCGTGGAAAGGCTCGGAGATGGCCTTGGGCAGCCCGTGCTTCAAAGCACGAGAAGAGGCTACAGGCCTTTCTCGGACTTCAGTATTTATTGGTTGTTTATCTAAAAGATTTTCTCTCTGCCCGACAGAGGTCCGCACAGCAAGCCAGCCACGTGCACACTGCGAGCCCCCGGGGCGGTCACTTATCTTTATACTCAAAATTACGTATACAATATTTACCTATTCTTTCCAATACCTTTTACCCTTATTGACCGGTGCACTTTTAGTAATAACCAATCCCAAAGTGCCACCATCACCACAGAAGATGGAGGCCAAGAAGAAGAAGAAGGACAGGACACGCCCCAATTCCTCCATCTTACTTCTTTAGACCCCCCTGTACAGAAATCCTAAACCCTGTGTTTTACACTCTAATTAACTTATCCCTTCACCATTCACCCCAGTGAAATCCTCCCATCCTCATACAGGTGTCGTCTCCCATGTAGGATCAAAGTCCAGCCACCAGACACTTCTGGCAACATTCCAGGACTCCCGAGCCCCCCAAGGGTGGTCTCGGTCACTCTGCACCTCAGTCCTGAGGTTCTGAGATCCCACAGTGTGCTCGCACTCCATGGATCCCATGCCTTTGAGCATCTGGGCAGGGGGGGCTGTGGGAGCCACTCTCTGTTACTGTGGGTTTATTCTGCATTTCCCTCCCTGTTCTCAGAGCATGACTTTATCTGTGTAGGCGGTGGCAGGATGTTAGATGGGTTGTGCTGAAAAACCTCAGGTGCCTACCTGACGTGTCTTCACACTTTTGATTTTTGTACTTGATGCTGGTTGAAATAATTTGTCTGAGCCTCACCAGTGTTGTTGAGAGGAATTTGAGGGTTTGGATCACCTGCATGTTTTCAGCAAGTAATTCTTCCATTCTTTCATACCCAGATGAGCTATAATGTGCAGGATATTGAGAAACATTTAATGTGTAGCAGGAATGGTTGTCAGGAATAATCCTTTAAAATGTTGTGGGCTGGCAGCTTATTAAAGAGAACTAGATTTATCTAATGCAGTTCTGTGGCCAGGTGCCTCTTCTGTTTTGAAGATAGGCTTGTAAAGTGCCATTATCTCCTAAAAAAATGAGGTGGGAGGAAGTGAGGTTATTCTGTAAATGCAGGTAGTTCTCTGCAGAGAGAACTTGCTTTTTACATTAAATTACAAGGCTAGATAGTAATTTGAATATTACAGGGATCTGTGTGAAAGTTAATACTAGATGCTCTCTTAGTAACTGCATGTATAGAAGTTGTTACTAGGTTGACAGCCTTAATATTAGCAAGTTATTTTGCATTTTCAACTACTTTTTATAATGGATTGTGTGTCTTCCAGAATGTACCATTGAATACATTTGAAAGTTGCAAAATACATACATTAAACTGTCAATTTTCCAATAAAATAATAGTATGCCTGAGGGTAGATATGAGTAGTATATTCTTCAGTCACTATCTGAGCATTTATTTGATTACACAATTTTATGTAACTTGTGGGCAGCTTGCATTTAAAAATTAAAAATACTAGTGTGGGGCATGAAACCAGAAGGAAAAACCTCAAAGTTAATAATGCTTATGCATTTTCCCTTTTTCCTACCTCTTTGTATCAGGAACTGCTGAAATGGGTTGTGGATTGAACAAATTAGAGAAGCATGATGAAAAACGACCTGGTAATATCTATTCAACTTTGAAGAGGCCCCAGGTAGAAACCAAAATAGATGTTTGCTATGAATATCGATTCTTGGACTTCACGACACTAAATGATAGTAAGTACATAATATTTTTCTTTAGATTTTTTTTCTCTATTAAAGTAGGTGTGTTAATTGGTCCATAATGTTTTTTAAACATTAGTTAAGTTCTTAAAATGTCTTCAATTTCTTTAAGTAAACGCCTTTTCTTCAGTCATAATGCTTCCATGCCGAGATCTTAGTGAGAATTTTGTGTTGATTTTTAGCCTTATAGCTAGTTCCAGGTTATCAGATTTTAGGTTCTTTTACCCTTCCCCCATTATCTGGTTTGCTTTCTTTGATTTTCATTTTTTGGTTTTTGTTTATGATTTTTACTCTGATGTGGACATTTTATTTCCTTCATTTGCATTTTGTCCAATTTTCATATGGTAAACAATGCAGGTTATATAGTTTATTGCAAGGTTATATACTTTATTGCTCATTTTCCTTGCTCCCCTTGTGCCCTCTGGGCTCTGTGAGAGGTATTTTGAGAGGCTGAAGTTAGTGTCTTCATTTTGGTAGCTTGCTATAAATAACTCTGGTGTGGTTATAGATACAGGTGCACCCATGTAGGTGGAAACAGGATAGTGGGAGACACTGAAGACCTAAAATATCAAAGGGGTGAAGATTCAATCTCATGCATTTTTTACCTTGGTTTTTTTCTTCAGTCTGAAGTAGTCTGGTTTTAATTCTTGTGGCAATCCACAGATATTCTGGTTTTCTCCTTGCTGATTGACGTCAGGCATCTCTGCCAGTGTTGCTCACACCATTGCCTGTGCCCTCTTTCACTTCAGAATTAGCTGTTCTACAAGCAATTGCTCCTCACACCATTTGGAATCTGAAGCTTGAGCAGAAGGCTGGGACCTGCTTCTTGCTATATATAAAACACCACAGTACCAAAATCTGCTAGAGCTGGCTGGCAGGACGCCAGGTAGAGCCTCTGTGCCCTGCAGTGTGCTGCAACTTCTCTTGTTTTGCAAGTCAGGTCAAAGGAGAAGCTGGAGCCTCGAGTCTCTCATGGTGTGAGACAGAGCTGCTGGTTGTCACTTGATGAGACACCTCGTGCAGCTCAGCGTGTCAGCCCAGAGCAGTGGGAATTGGCTGGGTCTTAAAACTGCTGCAAGCCAACTTGGGTTTGAAGAAGGTGGAGGTTTAGCACAGGTGATTGGACAGGACTGTGCTCTTGCAGGCCGTTGTGAGAGTCGAGAAATTTTGTCTTTGCAGACTTTGAGTGCCTGTCTTCTGTATTTGTGTTCTCTTACGTTTTTTGATACACTAATTGGGATGCACTGCTGTTATTGAGAGCACCAAGCAAATGGGAGAGGAATTTTTTTCATGTTTATGTATTGCAGTTGTTTCGACATTTATGTGTTTTTATTTCAAAGTGAACTGTTTATGTCCTTTGATAGTTTGACAGCTTTTACTGGGATGTATTGCAAGTTGTGTCATTAGCAAAAATGAATTAATATTGAGGACACACTTCTCTGGGCTTTTCTGGAATGTTCATCACTGTTCTGTCTGAGTGCCTCTCAAGCTTTAGCATGTGCATTATCCTGTTCTCTCATGAAGTCTCATCTTTGACACTGTGGAGGAAGAATCAGTACTTGTGGTAGCAACGTGGCTTGCTTCAGGCACAGAGGATGTCTGGTAAAAAGAGAAAAAGTTAAACCCAGGCTTTCTAAGTCTGATTAAATACATAGGTTCATTGTAAAGCATACTTGTGTATGTTTTTCTTACTCATCGTAGATTGTTACAATATGATTTTAGGAGGCATGGCTTTAAGGAGACTGTTAGTAGAAGCATTTCTATCAGATTCTTGGGCTTGCCAAATAGCATAAGCGCTTCAGCTCTGCTGAGTTCTGCTTTGGCATGTTTTATCCCATCACTCCAGTGTCTGAAGATGTCAGCAGATAGGCAGATGTGGGGGGATAGAGTGTTGTTCCTGCTCTTTTTCCTTAGTTTCCACTTATGACTGTGCGCTCTCAGGATTGGCAATCCCCTCCCTGTTCTAGTCATTGGCTGTGTGAAGGCTCATGTTGCACTATGTGGCGTTATGACATTCCAGCCTTTTTGCATCATGACTGGTTCATTTATGTTTTTGCTGAGAAATAACCTCTGCAGATAAACAGAGTTAACAGTGACTGTTTCACCTATATCTGTGTGGTTTTGGAGACTTCTAAGAATGAAATGCTCCTAGAGGTGTAAAAAAAACCATTTGGATTGTGAAGTCTATCTTCTGTGAATCTACTTTAGCCCTTCCACTGTGTGTGTATATCATGACATCATTTTTTCCACAGGTTTTCTCCTTCACTGGGTTTTTAGAATAAGCCATGTTAAATTATGAGTGGTTACAGAGTATTTTATTGTATTCTTGTGCTAGGCCTTGTTTACAAAGCTAGTGAGCCTGGTAGTGCAGACAGGTACTCATTTTTCTCTGTAGCTTTTCTATTGCAATGATTGCTCTGATAACTATATCTCTCACAAGTCTTTAATCTTAATGGTGAGAAGGAGGTGATGATCTGCATGTTGCAGGTGGGAGCTAATTCACAGGTTACTGCCAGAAGTTTTCCAAGTTCTTAGCATTTCTTCCTGTGTTCCAAAAGCAGCTCTTGTTGACTTGTGACATAAAGGTGGATACGGGTCATATTTGCAGTTTAGAACTGCATGTATTTGCAACTTTGATACCCAGATAATGAGAGATCAGTTCCAGAATGTGGCTTATGTTTAAAGTCCTCTTTGACTGGCTGGTTTTTTTTGGAGTTTTTTTGTAAGTTTTTGCAGCTGTATGTGGGGAAATCCTGCTCCCCTCTCTCTTGCCTCCCATCAGCTCTGTGAATTGATTTAACTCGTGTATCTGGCAGGTTATGTGGTTATTTTGTTTGGTTATCCTCTGCTGTATCGGTGTCTTGTGGAAGGGTCTGAAGAATGCTGGAGTTGGTTGAAATGAAGGGAGCATATTGTCAAGAAGGGAAACAGAACCTTCTTTAAATCAGCTCACACTCTTATGAACTCAGAGAATCACTGAGTGAGCTTGGAAGGGACAACAATGGGTCATCTGGTCCAACCTCCCTGCTCAAGCAGGGTCAGCCCAAAGCACACGGCACATGATTGAGTCCAGATGGTTTTTGAAAATCTGCAGTGAGGGAGACTCCACAACCTCTCTGAGCAATCCATTCCAGTGTGTGGTCACTTGCACAGTAAGGAAGTTCTTCCTCATATTCAGGTGGAACTTCCTGTTGTGGCAGCTTCTGTCCATTGCCTCTTGTCCTAGTTGTTGGCATCACAAAGAAGAGCCTGGCTCCATTCTCTTCACACCCACCCTTTAGATATTTATGCATATTAATGAGCTCCCCTCTCAGCTGCCTCTTCTTGAGGCTGAACAGGCCCAGCTCCCTCAGCCTTTTGTTGTAAGAAAGATTCCTCAGACCCTTGACCAACTTTGTAGCTGTCTGCTGGACCTGCTTCAGACACTCCATGTCTGTCTTGTACTGAGGAGCCCAGAACTGGATGCAGCACTGCAGATGTGGCCTCCCCAGGGCTGAGCAGAGGCAGCATCACCTCCCTTGACCTGTTGGCAACACCCATTCCCTTAGCATCACTCTCTTGAAGCAGGGATAAAACTGTCCTGACAATCATTTTTCTGGAAGTTAGCTAGAAACTTAACTTTGCTTGCTGGCTGTCTTTGGTTACTGTTTATCTTCTGACATGCACAGCTAAAAGAATGTAAGAATATATGCTCCTTTATTAAATTTTTTTATTATTTTCTGAACTTTTGCCTTGCTTGGATCTGATGCAGATGTATGTCCAGTGGAAAACAATGTTTGATTACTTACTTGAGTGCTGGGTAAATAATGCATAGATGCAAAAGACAGATTTAACGTTGCAGGTGTAAGCTTCATTTTTATGTTGCCCAGTGTTAGAAACTGATTTACTTGAAAGTGTCTATGGAAAGACTATCCAAGCTTTCAAGGAAAGCAAGCTATGAAAAACCCATCAGTTTCCATTGTGTGCCACAACCCTGATAATCTGCATGGTTCTCCAGAATTAAAGCGGTTGGATTTGCCACTGTCCTTTACTTTTTGAAAAAAGCATGTAAATTGCTATCAGCAAAGGGTTATCTAGTATAGACTGGCACTTGAAGAGTAAGGGGTACTTTGCTAAGACATTTCAGGCTTGAGGTGGGCATGCTTGTTATAAATCTGCTTATGAGCCTGATCTTGTTTCTGTTAAGGTGGCCTCTTGCAAGAAATCCTTGTCTGTCTTCCATGTTGTCCCTTGACAGTGTCATTCTGTGTTCTATTCCTTAGTCATCTGTACTGTCCAAAGCTTATGGGCTGCTTTTCTCCCTCAGGTGAAACCACATCTGTTTTCACCTAAATTAAATTGATAAAATCATCACACATTTTTACTTGTGAAGAAGACATTCCTATATTTGTGAATTGGGTGGTTCATTGCTGGTTCAGCAAAATGTCAGAAGTGCAGAGGAAGTCGTCTTCTCACTGCCCTAGAGACAATACTAGTGTTTAGTTGCAATGACTGAATTTTATAACAATAAAAAACCTGAGGAATATAAAAGAGTTGCAGCAACCTTTTGCCACAAAGCTGGAAGAGACAAATTAGGGTCTACTCTATAATACTTCAGGCCTTTACTATAAAAAACCTGAAACAACAAAAGATTGTATCACCTGCTCAAAAGTCAAAGATTCTATTTTCCGTCCTTTGCCTTATAAAAAAATGGGATGAAGAATGGTCATCTTATGTCTCTGCTATCTCCAAGTTTTATTGGAAATAGAGGCAATTGGTGAGCAAATCTCAAGGGTATATGTGCTGGCAGATGGAATAGTCTTAAGCAACCATGTTTTCAACAGTGCCTCTATGGGGTAAGCTGGTTTGTTTTGTTTTGGTATTTTGTTGGAAAGAGAAATATTTCAATAATCTGCATTCCTTCCTTGCTCTTATCTGATCTACTTATTTTGGAAAACTGTCCTTGCTTAGACAGATCATACAGAAACTAAGCTAACTTATTCATCCTCTGTTTCTTCTCTTTCACCTCTTTGGTTATGATGACCTGAGAAAAAACAGGAATCTGATAGTAATTTCACTCTTCACTTCTCAGAATCGTGTGGAATTTTTTGATGTTTAGGGGGATTTTTTTGACTGACTTGATTGAATTTTTTTCTGTTTTGCTTTACATTCCTGTAGTATTTCATTGGCCTGATGAGTTACGATAGGTTTGGCCTTGAATAAAGTTGGCATGAAGCATATGCTAGCCATGTGATGAGAATGGAATGGGGTATAAATTTTTTTTTAAATGGGGAAAGGCTATACTCTGAACAAGCTATTTGTGCTGTAAAACCACTAAAATCCAGATGTTTTGATGGAATGAAAAATACCAATACTTCACATGTCCCAAAGAAGTTTTTAAGTTATGATGTGAATACGTGAACATATGGTTTTTATCCTGATTGTCAAGAATTTGTCTCTTTAGTAAAAAAAAAAAAAAAAACCAAAAACTAAAATACCCCCAGAGAACAACATGAAGCAAATTATTTAAAAGTAATGTTATTAATTGCATTCTAACATTCCCACCATCTTTTTTGCTTGAATCTTGTAAGCGTTGTAGTCTAAGGACATGTATTTTTACCAGGACAGTACTCCTAGTTTAATAAATTTGCTACATACATGAAACCTTCTAATTTGAGGCATTTTAGGGTGTCTGTGTATATATATATCTATATCTATATATATATATATACATATATATCTTTATATGTATGTATGTATGTATATATATATATATATATATATATAAAATTTGAAAGTGTATATATCTTTCAAGTTCTGACAAGCATATGGATACTTTACCATCATGTTTTGGAGACAGTTATACTGCTTAAAAACCACTTTCTGTCATATTATTAAAACTGCTATGGCTGGGCTTATGATTTTTATTGATTTTTTTCCTAATACAAGACACAAATAATGTGCTAGTGGACCTTTATAGGAGGCATCATTATATTAGAATCAATAGTTAAGAGTATATCCATACTGAAGTCTTTTATTTGAGATCAAATTTCAGTTTTGGCTTAAATTAATAGAAGCCCCCTCAGTTTTCTCCTTGGAGAAGGAAAGAAGTCTGATTCAGAATTTGAAGTGTCATGCACTGGAAATTGTGCAAGTAGAGGACAGAGAAGCATTTTTCCTGTAAAAAGTGTATGCATTTTTGGTGAGGAAGTTCTTTTTGTTGTAGAACATAGTACATGTTGATTTCAATGCTTACCTTCTCTTCCCATCAGTAATTTTTACATTAAGCAGGTATTTGTGCCCGACTTCTACTTTCTGTTTCACTTCACCATTCACCTGGGAAAAAAAACCTAAAACCCAAACATAAAAAACTCCAAGCAAGTGGCTGTGTGACTGAAAAAAGAACAAAACCTGCAACTCTGCATTTGCAGGTGTGATTTGATTTAAGACTAGTAAAAGCAAATATTTCCCCATTGGCAAAGTTATTTAATTTTGTTTTCATTTCTGTAAGCAGAAGAACATAAATTAAATTAGCTTTTGAGTTTTGTATTTCAAGTTGACCAGGTCTGTTACCACCATTTAGTCCTCAGGAGTGATGAAATAAAATTAGCACGGCAAAACATTGTTAGGTTATTTATGAGACGTGATAACTTGAACCAGACTGTGTATAGATCGCCTATGACTGACTAAAACAATCCTTCAGAGCAGATTAATGTCTAGCAGGTTCAGAGCAGAAAGATGATGAGCAGGAGAGCCAATGGATTATTGCTTTGTAGCCCAGATTCTGCTAATGCTTCCCCTTTCTTAAAGCTTTGTCCATGTGCATATCTCATTCAATTTAGTTTGGTTATATGTGTGTGATCTAAAGAACCAGCATAAGGGTTTTGCTGGATCGGAGCTTCTGTCCTTTCTGTTAATGCAAATATGAAGAAATGATTTTTTTTTTGGCTTGGTTTTCTGTTTCAAGTGAATTCCAGTCTGTGGCAATACAGAATCACAGAATATTCTGAGTTGGAGGGGACCCCCAAGGATCATTGAGTCCAACTCTTTAAATAAATGGCCCATGCAGGGATCAAATCCACAGCTTTGGCTTGCTCCAGCCAACTGAGATAATTTCCAGTAACCCTTCAGGACTTGCCACTTTTAAGTCACAGCAAAATGAAATGTTCCTGCTGTAGCAGTTTATAAAACTCACTTGTGTGTCTCGGGAAATTTGCAATTTGACATAAAAGGAGCATTCCATATGTTGGGAGTTTAATAAATGCCATAAATTACATCATAAATGTAATTGCTGGAAAGAGTCATTAGATTTGAACTTTACTGTTTTTTAAATAAGGATGCACAACTGTGAGATGTATTTTAGTTTCTAAGTGGAAGCTCTGCTTTCCATAATTATTGGTTGTATCTAGATCCTTGTTGTGATAGACTGCATGCACTCACTTTTTCTTCTATGTGTATATATATATATATATATATATATATATATATATGTTCTGTATCAGTATATCAGTGAGGTGTGCAGTACACAGACACACATATATCATTGAGAGGAGTAATTCCTGGGGATATGAGTCTTCAATCACTTAAGTTTTGCTTTATTTCTGCACTTAATTATACCAGAACAGAAAGTGCAAAGAGCTTTAGCTGAAGTCCTGTGATGACTGTGACAGAACTGGGAATAAAACATGGCCTTCAAAGCAAGAAGCTGGTCAATGGTATGAATTAACTATTCTAGCCCAAAGGTTAACAGCCACATACCGGCAGAAAAGCTGTACCATTCACATAATTTCAAAAATGAAAAAGCATAAAGTTTGCTGGCATTTCTTGTCCCCTCAAGATCCAGCTGTACTGTGACATCGCTATTTTGTGTTGGAATAATACATTATAGACTAGATGAAACCTTAGACAGAATATGGTATGTATGTTAGAACATCTCAAATATGTTAAAGAATGTAAGTATGATGTGTTTTGGAACTCTGTTTTCAGCTTGTGCTTGGAAACAGTTTTGGTTTCGATGCTTTTATGGAATCCCAAGTACACCTAGTGATGTCATAGCCACGCTTTCTGTGTGGACTCTGCTTGTGTATTTAGACAATGGGTGTGTGCAAACCAGAAATGGACTAGGGAGGAAAGGAACATCTGCAGGATGTTCTATTTATACATGTTTCACTTTGTCAAAAAATGTGTGTCACAATAGTCATGTGGCTACTAATTTTGTAGTCTGCACCCATTCTTAGAATGAAGATTGGATTCTATAATACTCCATTCTTACCATTCAGTCATTCATTTTATCTGCTCTGAGCTCAGGGTTCTTCTTAGTGTAGTTAGTGAGCTCTTCCAAGAGGTACATTTCATCATCACGTTTACATGAGTGCTGTAATTCACTCACATCATGGAAAAGTACAGATACTGTCTAAAAAGACTTCTCAACTTCTAAGAAACCTTTTCTTTCTCGCAGCAACTCAGGAACTGCACGTGATCTTTCTGAGTGGCTGTGTCTTTTCTTTGGCCTCTGGCTTTGCACATTTTTCGAGTCTTCATGTGGTTTTCATCCTCCTGATGCTGTTCAAGAGCCAAGGAGCCAGATTTGGCAGTCTGCAAGGCTGGCAGACAGGCATTTCTCATGGAATGGTGAAATTATTAAAGCCACAGGTTTATTTTCTGTCTTCTCAGAATCAAAACTTGCCCTGTGTTTAACTTGAGCAGGAGATCACACAGTAACTTCAAATAGTAAAAGTCTCATGGTTTTATTATGAGAGAGAAGTGATTAAGAGTCATCACTGTGGTAATCTGCTGAGTCTTTTTAGAACTTGTTGCTACAAATTCGTTGACATTATCCAGATAAAAGATAATATACAAAATTTTTGCAGTACTGTAATGGACTTCTTAACATATTTACAAAATAAATTGTTGTTTGGCTAAGATCTCCTACAAACTAAAGTTTAGAATTGGTTCATCCTGAGTGGAGTATAGCCCCTTTGAGATAAAAGGAACTTTGAGTGTCAACTGCTCTTGACCTTGAGATGGTGAAAGCACCAAACATGTACATTGATTGTGCAGGATTTTTTTAAATGTTTGCATTTATATTCCTCAAGTTCCAATGTGAAGAAGAAAAAGTCTCTGTTCTGATGGAAATGGTGTCAGCATTCAGCTGTTTCACACAGCCTATAACAGTGTCTTGGTGGGTCCAAGGGTCCACATGGCTGAGGACAGGCTGGTGTCAGGCTGTGCATTGTGTGAAGCCAGCAGTGTAGGGCAAGAGGAGCAGACAGCCAGCTTGGGGCAGTTGCTTCTGGGGAGTTTACACTCCCCATTAAATGTGTTGGAGGGTTTTACTTTGGACAAGTCATGTGTTCTGCTGTACGCTGGACGTCCCAGTGCGTGTGTTTCAGAGCAGCCTGCAGGAAAGGTATCTGCAAAATGCTCCTGTCTGGCTTTGAGCCCTTCTGGGGGCTACTCCAGGACATGCTGGTTTGTCCCAGCATCCGTCTCACGCTTATGACTGTACTTGTCATTGCTCTGCCCAAGTGACACTTGTAAAGCGATTTCACATTCAGAAGCATGTCTGATTTCTGTTCTACATCTGTTCTGGGTTTGTTTTCTGTTAATGCATTTTCATACATGCTACCAGTGCAGCTACTGCTTGATGACTTCCCTTGACTTCTTTTTGCCACTGGCAACTGTGGCAGCTAGTCTGTGAGCGCACTCCAGATGGGCTGACTGCCTCCTGCTTCCTCCCTAGTGTTGTCTGAGGATGAAGACACGGACAGTGTTTTAACCTGAAAAGTTTTTGCTCTTCTGTGTGCTCTGCCCTACACCCACTGGGGAAGGTACCACGGGTGTGGGACACAAAGTTGGACTGGTAGGGTTAGTGCTTGCCTCTCGGCACTGAGGATGGTGTGGTAGGTCAGAATTTGTTGTTGTGCAAGCTACTGCTGTGACTTTGCCATCGTTGGATGAAATTCTGAGAGTCCAAACCTGTGTTCACAGGTGGCTGTTGCCCTGTGTTGTCCCATGATTGCAGTACCTGTTGGTCAGTGGTTAGGCAGTTTGGGGAGGGAGCACAGCTTTGCAGTGTCATCCTGCAAACACTGTTCCAAACACTGCTCTTGCAGAGAGGCTCAGCAGAGCTCAGTGTCTAGAAGAGAGGAGAATCCAGTCTTTTCCTGGTGGCATTTAGCTGTTTATCTCTTTTATATGGGCATAGTTACTTTGTCTCTTCCCTGACTTTGAATGCCTGTTTTGACTTTTTCTCCTTGTTGGCAGATGCCTCTGGCTGCTGATTCAGTGGCCCTCAGGAATCATTACAGGCTTGGGACTGAGTTTATGCTGAGGAAAAACATGGCTGAGAAGTAGCAGCAGCAGCACACCATGTGGGAAAAGGGAGGGGTAAGAGTGAAACTTGTGCCCTTCTCTTATGAGAAGTGATAAAGGAGGGAGAACTGACAAAAGTAATGGTGAGAAAGTCTATCCTTCTGCTCCCCTAGCTTGTAGAGAGGAGATAAAGGAGAAGGAAGGGGAATAGTACATTCTGATCAAGTCCTGCATTATGGAGATCATCTCCCCCCTATTCTCAACAAGCAAACATGTATTTCTCCCTGGGAAGCATCTGTTCCTTCCCTGCTTTTCTTTCAGCTTACAGAGGAAATGGCCTGCCAGTCCTCTTCCTAGGCTTTTGGCTGAAGCATCCCGTTCAGAGGACCGTGCCCTGTCAGCTGCTTGATAGGCTGTCAACACTCAGCTGACATGTCAGCTCGTATGAAGCTCCAAAGGGTCTTCACAGCCAGAATCCTTCAATCCTAGAAACTGCCTCCACACTCTTTCCCACAAAAAAATCCAAAAAAAAAAAAAAACAAACCAAAAAACCCCACCAAAAAAAAAACAAACAACCCAGCAGTCAAGATATCTGTCAGCCTTGTGATGAGCTATAACATCCCTAGCCCAGGCTCTGTGCCATAGCATTCCTGCTGCTGTGCCCCAGACAATACAGACACTTCAGGATTCTCCACTGAAGAAGTGGAGTGGAAGGCACAGCTGCAGCTAAACAGCAGTGGGGCAGAGAAAGGGTTCAAGTAACATATTGGCTAACTTTATTGTCACACAAGATGAACATGGCCCAAAGTTACAAGTAAAGTGGTAAGAAAAACATGGAGGGAAAGTGGGATCTGGAACTCCAGGAGCAGGGACAAAGGCAAGGAAAAAGGATGATGGGCTGCTGATATGGCCTGCACCAGAAACATGCCCCCAGGGACCAGCATGACCAGAGAATTAACTGGAACAAAATTTAACTCAGCTTTGGTGCCTAGCATGCACCTCCAGTCATGGAGAGAACATGAGAGATATGCACCCTGTCTGTTGGCTGCGTGTTGAAATGGGGAGAATAAAAGCAAGTCTTCCAACATCCTTCCACTGAATAGCAACAATTCAATAGCATTGAATTGTTGAAATGGGGAATAAAGCAAATCTTCCAACATCCTTCCACTGAATAGCACCTCCCTGGTACAAAATGAGGCCTCCATGCTCTGGCTATCTCTGCAGCAGATCACACACAGAGCTGAGAAGAGTTCCAGGAGCAGGACCACGTTGGTGCTGCTGTTCCCCTAAGGGGGTATGGGACCAGTTGGCTTTTCATGAGTGCAGTAGGAAAGGGCACTGCCCTGAGGCTTCTACCACCTCTGTGTTCCAAAGAGGTAGAGCCACCCTGGGCTGGACCAGTTGTGGGTCGTGGACATGGAGATCCCCCCAAACATTGTGTGTAATGCCATTGCTCTGTTCTCCTGTGTTTGGACAGGGAAGGGATTTCACAGCAGCACCTCACTGTGTCTGGAAGCCTAAGAGGGAGGTGTTAGCTTGGCACTTACTATGCCCTGCTCCCTTGATATGAGCACTCATGCATGGTGGAGAGAGGAGAAAAGGTCTTCAGAAAGGAGTGGGCATGAGGAGAAAATAGAGCAGATGAAATAGGGAAAGAATATCAAGGGAGAGGAGTAGTTGAACACAAACGAAAAGAATTTGAGGGGTCGTGAGTGACTGTAGAAATGGAGGAGGACAGATAGCGTTTGACATGTTGAGCAGGAAGAGAAGACATGGCCTTGCATGAGCTTTCAGTATTCTGGGAGCTTTCCAGTGCCAGAGGGATGCCTTTTTGTTGTGTTGTATCAATGAAGCCCGGCAGGGACTGCGGCTGTCACTCTGACAAGATTTGCTATCAAGTTCTGCTTAAATAAAACCCATCCTATCATGCATGGGCAGGCACATGGTCTTTTACTGAAGAAGACAACTTACATTTCTGGATTCAGATCCCTTTGGGTCTTTCATGACAACTTCTTTTTTATTTTTTTCCTTCTTTTGAATTTCAGTGACAGGAAAAACGTCCTCTGAGTGTGTTAGACTTATTTCATTATTGAACAGGGGAAAGCTTACTTTAAACCTTAAAATGCTGTCATTTCTAGAAAAAATCAACAGTCAATTTAAATTTTGTTTAGAGAATAACCTGAGAACATTTACGTAGTTTTAATCTATCATGGAAACTGCAAAATTTCTCACTTTCTTTGCCCTGTTCTGTAAATACGTAGAATTGTTGCTTTAGCAACAAGCATAATTGTGACTGCAGTTTTAATTAAGGTTGTGAATATTGTACTCAGCAAAATAATGTAGTTTGCAAACCTTAATTATTGTCTCAATCTTAACTGTTCTTCAGGTTAGTGTTCTCACAGCAGTTGCATGGGTTTTGTGTGCGAAAGCCTCACCTGCATTTTCTTTACCTTGACTTGGTGTATAGAGAGGCATTGATCCGATGCCTGTGAAGGTGCTTTATCTGCTTCAGGCCTTTTGTACTGTTTTGTTTTCCAGTGCCTGTGTGTGTGTGCACTGGTGACAGCCTAGTAAGTCTGTAGAAGATGTAAATATACTGCCAAGCAAACATCTCACACTGGGCCTGGTATAAAACACCTTTTTGCCATAGGTGTCAGTTCAGTGCTGTATTCGGGATGCCTGCTGGTTCATGGCTAGTTTTTGCAGCAGTGTCAGAACTCTTCAGTGTAGTCACTTGGTGAAATACCATTTGATCATTACTGTCTTGCAGCCATAACATATTACAAAGCTGATAAAGATTGATCCAGGCCTCCAGATTGTGGCCTTCTCTTTAAGCGATGAGGCAGCCTGAAAATATGTTCATTGCTTCTGTAGAGGACAAGAACTTATTAGCATTTGCCAAACTCTGTGCTAGTCTTGCTTCCAGTTCCCCAGCTAGCTCCTTTGGCACTTGTTCAGATATCTTGGCAAAACCTTGGCACATGTTGCATATTTTTGTCCCATGTTTTAAACAGTCTCAGTGACTTGGTTTTATCATACTGCAGTCATACAAGTGTGTAATTTCCTGGACTGAGAAGTGACACAATTACTACATGAAATTGCAGCCTGCTTTCTGTAAAACAACTTGCACACCCAGCATACTCTTGGTTTGTGTACAGTAATGGTTTTGCAAATGACTTGATATTTGTGACACACTATACTGTGTGATAATCTTAGGAGAAGCAGGGGAGTTTCCAAGATATGAGGTGGCATGTGAGAAGTTTTGGCTGAGTCTGATGCTTGCTCAGCAGCTGCTGTAGTGAAGTGGTGTGGCTCTTCCTGAAACGTGGTAACCCATGGACTGTGATAAGGTCTTGCACAGGAACTGCAAGCTTAAGGCTTCCCAGCCAACTGGTTTTTGCAAAACCTGCTCATTTCATATAAATGAAGCTTCTTTAGTTGAACTGTGCAGAACTCGCAGCTTCTGTCTCCCCCCAAATAATCATCCTCTCAACTTGAGACTTGCAGTGATTAGCTACTGATTCTTCTTGAAAGAAACAGTCCTTTCAAGGGAAAGAGAATCTCATTAAGCCTTTGCTGTGAGCTGCAGCTCTTGATCAGCCCACGAAAGACAAGCTTGACAGTCATCAGGTGAGTTAAGAACTGCAAAAATATTATCTGTCTCTGTTAAACAGTCATCAGTTGAAAGAGTTCATCTCAGTCTGAGAATACAGAGACTTTTGCGTACGATGTGGCACATAAAAAATTAAAGACATCAAGGATGTGAGAAGTCTAAAGGTGCCACGCATTTCCAAATGAATTGATAAAAGGCCCTAAATCTGAAAGAGAATGAGGTATGAGGTTTACAAATAAACAGGTGGAATTTTTGAGAAAGTAAGAGATAAGCCAGGACATGGTTACTAGTGAAGTATAAATAAACAGCAGTCTACTGCTGTAGTTCCTCATTTGCGAAGCCCTTTGTGGTGTTCTTCTATTTGAACAATTGTTTCCTGAATTTCTTAATAACAACTGGTAAAAGAATTGACAAATAGTCCAAAATTGCATGGGTTAATTCACAAGCAGTTATTGTACAGATTACTAGTAAGCAAAAAAAAAAATTAGCATCTACTTCTGTCTCAAATCACAAAACAAAAGAACAAAAAGAGAGTGACAGAATAAATGGTCTTTTGTTAAGTTATTGTTTCATAAAGTTTGGAACTGTGTCAGAATTGCCTTTTTTTTGTTTTGTTTTGTTTTTGTTGTTTATTTACTTAGGAATGCTCAGCTCAGATGCAGCATCTGTCTTTCTTTGCAGTCCATCTACCCTGTTTTTCCAGCTGGGTTGAATGCCTTGATGAAGCCTTTCAAGTAATCAAATAGATAAAATTGGACATATTTTGTGGGATTATTTTCATTGTTCTTCACCACATGTTCAATGAATACAACATGTTTTAATTGTAACACTTCGTTGTTAAGCTGCACTCTTGCACTACTTGTTGTCATTGTTGTTTGTTTGGTTTGTTTTTTTTTATTATAGTAAATTTTTGTGAAAAATTGATCTTCTCATCAACAGATACTTTCAGAGTACCCTTCCAGAAACATTGGTGGAAGCTCAGACTACTTTATCACTGATATTTCATTATTAGTCAATAGCAGGTCTGACCTTTTTTGACATAAGAGAAGTTAGAAATTCTGTTTTGCAGAATCCACTTAGGACTGGGGAGAAGTGAAAGCGACTTTGACGTGGGCTGTCATATGATTAGAAGTTAGAGCCACGTGCAGCTGCCTGTGACCTCTCTTTGGGTTGCTTTATCAGGAGCAGCAGGAAGACAATATTAGCCAGGGCACAGAGGCAGTGTGCTTTACACTTTTCCCCACGTTTGCTTCTGAAGTATGGTGTGTGCAAGGAGGAGCTGACAGGAATAACAGCCTGCAGTTCTGTTGTATGGAAACTGTGAATATGCGTTGTCACACCGCACTGTGCCACCTGTAAAGGTTATTTTCTATTCCTTGTAAATAGAATAGTGAAAGTGACCTGCTCATTTGCCTCTGTATTCTATTATTTAATCAGTAAGAATGTGCAGTTAAGAAACTAATTTTTGATGTTACTAACCCAAAAGAGATCCTATCCAAGGGGTAAGGGAAGTCTTAGATCTTAAGACTGTGTAATGCTTTTTAATTACCACCTTCATACCATGAAAGTATTCTGTCCCTGTTGGACAGGACATCTGTTACATCTTTATTGCATATACTTACTACTTTGATATTACATTATATTTACTTCATTAATTTGTTCCTTAGCAGCTTTGAAGATAAGGTTTCTCTGCATCTTTCCTTTTAATTTCCAATAAATGTTGTAGTTGCAGCACTTTTTCTGACAGAACAACTCTGAGAAATAAGGGTAAAACAATGCCTTCTCATAAACTTTTGGAGAAATATTCTGCTACTATTTGCAAACAAAATTGCAACAACAACCATTTTATTGCAAACTTAAAAAAATAAACTGAAAAAAATATAATTTGCTATGGCTGTTCCATTGTAATGATGCTTGAATTTGTGGCCATTTTCCCATGACCCGTATTAAGCAATGGATTTCCATGCTATCAGTATCACTGTGTGGGAATTCTTCACTTGAAAACAGAAACTGGCCACATTTTTCTGAAACGAGGGAGTAGGAGTTCAAATTCTGCAGAGTGACAGGAAAATTTGCTCTAAGCGAAAAAAGCAGGATTTTTTTTGCCAAGAAAAGCTTTTTTCTTTAGTAAATCCATCACCCATGCTCTAGCAGACTTGCCTAAAAAAACAAAACAGCACTTTTGGGAAGTGCTTTGTTAACTTCTAACAGCCTTTTCCACTACTCTTTGGCTTTCTATCAAGCATTCTTGCCAAGTTGAAGTGATGTGGTGTGTTTGGCAGTGACATACTGCTTTTAGGTGCCAGTGGTGAACTATTGCTTGCTAGTAGTTTTCAATATTCTGTGAAAGCCTCATCACTGTTAAATACACTGTTAGAGGTGTTACAGAAGGTAATATCCCATAATACCTTTTGCAGGATTTTCTTTCGAGGTCTTTATTTTTGAAGGAATTTTTTTTTCAGAGGGTTTGTAGGTGGTAGTGTGATGGATTTTCTGTTTTGTTTCTGAACCGGTTTCCTAGGGAAACGAGAGTTAAAAAAGGCTCACAGTCTGTCTGTCTCATTCCTCCAAATAATTATAACCACACAATTTCAAAGCAATTTGTGAGAAATTTAGGCTGCTCCTAGAGCTGTGGAAACTGGCAGTTGGGCAGAAGACTGAGACCTCTATTAATAATCAGGGAAAGGCAAGGAGAACCAAGATGTGCACTGACAGCTCACTGGCCAGTGAGCTTGTGCACTGCTCCAGTGTAGCCACATAATTGGTGTTTCTCATCAGTTTGAGGAATCCAAGAGGTGGGAAGAAAAAAAACAAAAACCAAAGGAACATTTGAGGCTGTGGCAGCAAGGTTGAAGAACAAAAGCTTCATTAGTGGGAATCACTCTCCATTAGCTAATGGAGAAAAACTTGAGTAGGAATTTGTATAATAGCACAGGTAGCAAAAAGTCAGGGAGAAATATTTTATCTTGTGCTGATCTTAATCAGATTTTTGATCACCCTTGTGTACTAACAGAGTCAGCAAATCCAAAACGTATGGACAGGAAGGTAGGTCCTCTTTGGAACCTCTCACCTCATTTAACACTTGCCTAATTCGTTGCAAAATAGCCGATCCATTTGGTGGTTCTAATTTTATATATTCTGGAATTAGTTTATCTGGTCACACTCTTCCACATGCCAAATTAATCAGGAACCATTGGGAATTTGCTTGATAGGGATTATTGCTACCCTGTATTTTTGTATTTCCCATGGAAACCTTTGCCTGTTAAGTCTGTCATGGGTTTCCTGTGATGACTTTGAATAACAAGGATTCGGACCTGCAAATTTTGCTGCAAATACCAGAAGAGCTTCAGTTCCAGCTGGAGGGCTCAGGGGTAGCTGAGATGTCCAAGTAGAGCTCACCAGTGGCACTGAGGGCAAGTCTCATGAGGGTGACATGAGGTCTGCTGGGGCAGTAAAATATTGACCTTGCTTTTGTAGACACAGACTCTTCAGATACCCTGACAAAGGTATTCTTACAATTAACAGTGATGTGAATATATTCTCATTATCAATACTCAAAAAAATAAAGTGTGGGGCAGGAGAGCTGAGAGGAATAGTAAATACTGTAGAATATTTTCCATTTGGTTTTTCATTGATATTTTCCATTTGTTTTTTCATTGCAGTTCCCCAAGCAGGCCTAGCAATTGGAAAGTAAGCCAGATCTAATTTGCTTGTATTCCTTTTTAAAATTTGGTGTTTTCCTGGAAATTTTCATGGAGTTAAATAGCTCAGTTTTGACTCTGTTTATAATCTAACAGGCTGTTGTGTTCTGAGTCTTGTGTCCACAGAAGTGTTCATCTTAAAATTACTGCGGGATAGATAATGTGTTTTTTAAAAATCCAAATGCATTATAAGCTCTTTCCTCTGAAATTAATTTACCTGCCCCTGAATATCTCCTGTTTATACTGAATTAATACTTATTTAATCATGTAGCATCCTCTTACCCAACTTTCTTTTCAAAAATGACTAAACCTGGGGCCAAAATCTAATTGAGAGTATATCTTCAAGTAACACAACTAACACTGCTTGTCTGGTTATACAACCTGTGTTACATTTCTGGCTGCTTTAATATTTATTTAGTTTTGCCAGTAAAGCTGAAAACAATTTAACAGACATCTGTGAAAAATTACAGCATTTTCTAAATAGGGGATTTTGATTTAATAGAGACCAAAGGAATAGTGAGAAGTTACACTATATTTTATCTTCCAAATGAAAAACATGTATCATTTGGAAGTATCTTCTCTTTATCTAAAATATATAATATTTCAAGCTAGGAAAAAGATAGAAAGATGAAAGTCACTATGATACTTAATCTAATTTAAAATATTAAGTGCTTTGTATCTTTGGCTGCCTTTTGAAGAAGAGGAATATCATTGATACAGTCAAGAAATGAGAACATCTGAAACAAGGTAATATATGAATTTAAGAGACAGGATTAGGAAAAATCCCTTTCTAGATTTTAAAAAAACCAAGCCAACTTGGCACACAGTATCATTCTAAATAAGATTTTATAAGAAAGTCTAAACCATCTCTTGGAACAGAAGGGGAGAATGCATGTGACGCAATGTGAAGCACTGGCGATGTAAAATGACAAGAAACAGAAAGCAGCAGGTAATATTTGAATAAAGCCTTCAAGCATTTCTAAAGCTGTCTGTCCTTTTCTGTATATATAATGCAAAGTGTTATGTATAAAATACATACAGGCATGACCTGCCAAGAGGATTTTGGTTTCCCTGGAGACTATCAGTTCTCAGTTGCAGGGGTTGGCTTGGGGAATAAGAGCTATCTTGATAGATCCTAACCTTTCTTCCTGAGGTTATTGGATATGTTGATAAAGATAAATCTTCCTGTGGAAGACTGAATTTATAAAATTCAAATTTTTAAAATGTTCTCTCTAGATTCCAGCTTTTTCTCCTGGCATATATTTATTGTATGAAGCAATTACCTTGTTTTTTGGGGAAAAAAAAAGAAAACCTTGATGGTCATACTTTGGTGTGCCAAGTCATTGATTTTAATCACAGTTATCAGTGTGTTGTGAAAAACGTGCATGAGATCATAGCAAGTGTATTCAGCCACAATTACTGCTTAGTTGACTTACTTCTCCTCCCTTTTCCTCAAAGGTTTGAAATCCTCTTGTCATTTTTCAGTTTGGAAACTAGGCTTCAGTCAGATTTGTGGTTTATAACTACCTTGTGAGTATGGAAAGAAATCCCATGTAATGAATGCAAACTACTTCTCTACAATCTCTGCTTGGTTAAAACTGAAAACAGTAATCTCAAGGTTGTTCTCAGTTGGTTTGGATGGAAATTCATAGATGGGTATATGTACCTTCCTGCTTTTGACCTCCTTAAAGAATCAGCATGTGCAGCATTTTATTGACAATAGGATATAGTGATTTGGAAAGCTAAGAAATGCTAAAAATTCCATTTCAGAGGAGATTTTTCTCATCCAGCAAAGTATACCATAAAATGAATAAATTCTGCATAATTTGAAGCTTAATAAAGTAGACAATTTTGTACTCATCTGAGGGTATTATCTATGCTTTTTACAGTTTTTTTTCTTACTTCAGTGCTATTTTCTTACTGCTTGCTTTTTGTAAAATTTGCAAAGGAACCAGTGTTACTTTATTATATTCTGCAGTTCTAAAATCTGAAAAGAAAATTTGCCAGAAATATGGAAAGAACATTGAAGTGAAGCATAAAGCAGAGAGGAGGAGAAGAAAAGGAAAAGGAGGGGTTATGACAGGGGGAAAAGACAAAGTACATTTTAAAGAGTATGGGAGGGAATGAAGGTTAGGTAGACTGCAGAGTTTGCTGTGAAACTTGCCAGTATTCATTATTGTTGCTGCTAAGAAAAATCACAGGCACATTTGTTAGAGAGGGGTCAAAGCAAAAAGGATGCATCAGCCCTCCAGCTTTTACAATGCCACCAACTTGTAAGATATCAGAAGATCTCTTCAGTGAGTTGGACTATTTTTTGCTTGTTGGGTAGCTCCCCTTACTCTCCTTTTAAAGTATTTGATAACTGGCTGCTTGCTGTGAGACATGACTTGCTGCACTGCTGGTGAAGGTGATGGGAAGTCCTGTTTCACTTCTGCTTAAGCTGTTTAAGAGAACAGCAGTCAGTGTTAGACTTTGGCAGCTGAAGTATTGCCATCAACAGATTCATTTTGTGTCTGAACCACATTTAGGAGAGCCAGTACTTTGGGGGGCTGTGGGGGGGATGGGAATACATGTCTATCAGCATGCTGGTCCCTCCTGTACTTCAGAATTAAACCTTTCTCTCCTCTGTAGTTCAATGTAATACTCATCTTTAGGAACTTATGCAGTCTCTAGCAAGTCTATATGGATAAAATGTAACTTTGAACACTTCCTGTGTTATGTTGGACATAATTGGCATTTCCTTGGTTTTGTGATATGTAAATTACCTGTCTTTGTTGTCTCTGTGTTTGGTCTGGATCAATTTAGGAAGTAGAACCAAGGAGGAGGGAATGGCAAATAGAAAAGATAGCATTTTGAAGAGCTATTCAAGTGCAGAAGGGATAGGATTTCCTAGGTTTATTTCTGTGCAAGTTTAAAGGAGAAGTCCCTCCCCTTTTCCACTGTTTTTAATTTTTCTTTTTGCACAGTCATTAATCCTTTTAACCTCTAGTAGGTGGTCTTCTGTTTGCTCATTTTGTATAATTCTGCCCACAGGCTAATGGGTATAAGCTGTGAGTTGTTTAAGAAGTGCTTGTTAATTTTTTTTAGGTTGCTAAACTTCAGTTTAGTCATTGTTTTTAACTTAGTGGAGGAGATAGCCTGGGTATTTCCTTTTTTTTCTGAAACACCAGAAGTTAAGCCATCCCATGCATAACCTCATCATTGTGGCAAATATACCCTGTTCTTAGGATACTTATCTTCTACTTGAAAGACACAGAAATGAAACTTTGGCTGGGCAACAAGCAAGGTAACTCACAGATGCAATGGGATTGGACAACACATTTGATCAGATAAGTTCATGTAGTCTCATTGCATCTGTGAGTTATCTTAGTACTTTGTCAGTTTGGCTAATGCGTGTATCTGCTGTTTGCTAAAGGGGAGAAAAAATGTTGTGTACATCTGTGTGTACCTTCATACATGTATATGTACATTTCTATGTATTTATATGCTTTCTAAAGGTGTATATGCAGTTTCACAGTCTTTCTGTGGATTTTGTCCCCTCTACCACTTTAAGATAAAGTGTTTTGCTTTTGAATATCTTTAACTTCCATTATTACATTTTCACTAAAAGTAAATACTAGGAGCTTATTGAACAGACACCTTCATTTATGAAGCACTGGCTGCTCTTGCATATCCATCCTTACTTTCTTTTATGGGGACATTTATTGTATTTGTCTTCAAGATTGAAAGAAAAACCACTGAGAATGTAATTTAGAATAACTGAAAAATC
Source organism: Melozone crissalis (assembly GCF_028551555.1). NCBI lineage: Eukaryota > Metazoa > Chordata > Aves > Passeriformes > Passerellidae > Melozone > Melozone crissalis. The sequence goes on along the minus strand of NW_026535794.1, from coordinate 36,214,910 downwards.
CATGAGTTATATTAACATCCAGTATCTTGCCTCTGTTAACAGTCTGAGGAGTAGTGCACCAATACTATCTATCTTCTCTTTGAAATTAAAGAACCTATAAATGCACCTCCTGGAATCTCAAGCTCTGCTCAAAAGGAAGAGAGACAGTAGTACAGCTTGTATAGTTGTTGCTCCAAAAGCTTGAGCTGTTAGCTCATTGAATTCTAGAATTAGTGTCTTTCAGGTAATTCAAACCATGTTATAGTGTCACAAGCACCATTATATTTTCTGCTAGGTTAGTTTTACTGCTTTAACATCTGTTGGGTAGGTTTTAGTTCAGAAACAATTATTGGGAACTCATCACAAAACTTGCTAGAATATGTATTTACTGTTTTATGTTCTTTAAGTTACATTACTGGTAGGTTTGTCTTTATTTTCATTAGAAGTACTTTGATAGCTTTGTGTTGGTAGCAAGACATCATTTGTGGGTTGAATGAGGAAAGAATAATTATAGTTAAGTGAGAGTAGCATGGTTGCATTGTTCTGGCCTACAAACAATTTGTGCTGCTTGAAAGAGTTCCTTAGTGTTTGTAACAAAGAATGAAAAATGTACAATAAATGGCTTAATATTTTTTTGTGTGTGTGAGAGTGACACTGAATGGAAATAACCTTCTCTCAGGATGAGTCTGTAAGTGTTTTGAGAATATTCAAGTACCAGTTTGCTGTCTTCCCTCCAGAGTAAAAAATTGGCCTTAGCAAGCCTGAATAGTTGGAAAGGATCATGATCTGTATTCCTTCAGCTGTTCCAAACTAACTGCTGAATAAGTCAGTGAAAAGTGCCTTAAAAACTTTCTTATTTATAGGACAGAGAGGGGATATTTTCCAGTCTGTTCTGCATTATAAGAAAAAAGCCAACACTTCACAATAGGTTGTTACCCTGCACCTTCCTTCGCTTAGATTGTGATGATCCCCAGCTCTCTGAGGGGCTGTGGTACCATTCAGCCCTCAGGGCCTGCACAGAGAAACCCAAGGACTCTGGCAAACCAAAGGTGGCCTGACAGGATGGTCCTTCATTTAGCAGTCAGTGCTCAGCTCACCCAAACCAGCTGCTCCTAGAGACACGGGTTTGTTTGTGTATCCTGGCTGTTGTGACTGCACCTTCTGTCAATGCAGTTCTACCTTCCCTCAGGAAATCACAATTCCAGTAATACAGGTAATTCCAAAATTTCAAGTGGAGTGGAAATTCATAGCAACACTGAAAATGATGTGCTTATTTAACCACTTTGATCTTGTAAAACATGAATACATTACATTGATTTCTGAACATTACCCAAATTAAAACCTTTGCTGCAGTTGATGTGTTCTTACCAAATGTTTTAAGGTAGGTGAAACTGCATCTTTTCTGGGTAAACTTTTTAGTTAAATTTCTTTGACTGGTCCTAATACAGTGTTTTGCTCTTCTAGAAGTCAGTCTGCTGTTGATTTGATTTCTTTAAATTAGATTAAAGTTGCTGGAAAGAAATTGATATTGAATTAAGGAACAGCAGTCCTCATACTAAATAGAGGAAGCGTGCTTGCCTTGCAATTCTACAAATGACCAGGACTGTTATAAACAGTCATGAATGTGCTCACAAAGTGCCCTGTGTGAAAACGTGCAAGATTTTCTGGACTTGAGTGCTCTCCTACGTGCTCTGTGTAGTGCAGGAAAGAGATTTGGATGCTTTGGAAGGACAGGAGCACAAAAATTGTGCTGAGTAGGGAGGTGCATGGAGGTAGGGAGTAGGAGTGACAAAGTATGTAGTGTGCCTGAATGTTTGTTTCTTTATAGCTCACAGGCTCAGTCCTGCTCAGAGGCAACTTATGTGGCTTTGAGCCCTCAGTGGGGAGGGAGAGCTGCACTGAGGTCACCCCTGTGGCCCTTCTGTCAGGAACTTCCCTCTTCTGAGGAGGGCTCCATGGACCCTGGGCTCCCCTAGGGAGGAGACAGGAGGACATAATTCTTTCTGTGAGTGACCTGAAGCATCTGTAGTTTGGTGGAACGACCTGCAAGATTTGTGATGCTGGACAGAGGAGGTACAGGAGGAGCATGAGTAGGTCCATAGTTCACTGGCTGTGGGTGCCTTGAGCAGGGATTGCTCATAGGAATGGCCATGGATTGGGAAACAGTCTCATCCTGCACTTTGTAAAAGAAAACAGTTGGACCTGTATTTCTTGAAGGGTCTGAGCCTGATAATACATGTTAGGCCTGGTCATATGACATGGAGTGCAAGTTTGTGGATGACAGCAGGCTGAGTGGTGCAGGTGACACACCAGAGGGATGTGGTGCCATGCAGAGGGACCCTGCACAAGCTAAAGGAGTTGGCCCATGTGAACCTCATGAGGTTAAAGGAGCCAAATGCCAAGTCCCACACTTGGGTCAGTGCCACCCCGAGTACCAGCACGAGCTGGGGATGCAGGGATGGAAAGCAGCCTGCTGAGAAAGGCCTGGGGATCCTGGGGATGAAGAACTGGACATGACCAAGCAGTGTGTGTTCAAAGCATCCATAGCAGAGTGGCCAGCAGGTCAAGGGAAGGGATTCTGCCCTTCTCCTGTACTCTGGTGAGACCCAAGCTGCAGTGCTGCATCCAGCTCGGGGGCCTCAGCAGGGAAGGACATGGACCTTTTGAAGCAGGTCCAGATGAGGTTCACAAAGCTGCTCACAGGGCTGGAGTACCTTCCCTGTGATGAAAGACTGAGACAGTTGAGCTTGTTCAGCCTGGAGAAGAGAAGGCCCCAGAGTGACTTTATTGTGGTCTTTCAGTACTTAAAGGAGGCTTGCAAGAAAGATGGAGACAAACTTTTTGATAGGGTGTGTTGCAGTAGGAGGAGGAGTGATAGTTTTAAGCTAAAAAGATAGATTTAGATTGTACTTTAGGAAGACATTTTTTTACAGTGGGGATGGTGAAGCACTGGAACAGTTTCCCAGAGAGGTGGTGGATGCCCTAACCTGGAAACATTCAGGGTCAGGTTGGATGAGTAACCTGATCTATTAGAAGAGGTCCATGGGCCTTGCTGTGGGATTTGGAGCAGATGATCTTTAAAGAGCCTTCAACCCAAACCATTCAGTGATTTCATGGAATAGGAGTAATATGGATGCAGCTACCAGGTAACTGAGTTGCTACATCACTTAATAGTGTAAGTCTGTTGAGTTTGCCAATCTGCCTTTGTTTCAGACCCCATGATGTGTCACACCTTGAGCAAAGTGTTTTCTTCTGTACGTGGTGTGGACAGAGAATGTGTACAATCTACGTGGACCCAGATTTGATCTTTGATTGTTTTAATGCAAAGGCAGAGGGACTGGAACTAGCTGATCTTTCAAGTCCCTTCCAACCCAAACTATTTTGTGATTCTATGAAAAAGGCTTATTTAATGTTCCATAATAAATTGAGGAACATTTAAAATGCAGATGAACATGAAAACTTTAAAAGGTAACAAGGAGTAGTTAAAAGGAGTCTCCATTATTTTTGTGGAACATTTTCACCTGTAATGTGAACTGTCATTAAGGGCTTCATCCGCCTTTAGCAGCTGTGACTGAAATAAGAGCATAAAGGCTTAATCAGAAAAACATGTTGAAAAATGAAGACCAAAAAATCCCAACACTTAATTGTTGGGGTAAGCAAACTAAGCTAATGTTACAGGGTAGTAGATAGACAGGATAATAGAAATTTAAAGTAGAACTATATGCTTGCTGTTTAAAAGAAAGTATTAAGGATAAGTGCCAAGAAACCAAGACCCAAATTTGACCTCAGATCTGACCATTTCAGTAAAGAGAAATGAAATAAATGCCTTGTTGGCATTTAACGTTTCAGCTTTTCTGAGACATAGCTATCATTCACATAATAGGAGATTAAAAAATAATAAAATTCATTTTATCTTTGTCTTAAATGTAAGTGTCAGGAAGAGGAAGTTGCTGTTTATCAAATAGAATAGAGTTAAAATAACGTAATTCTGTTGAGTACATACATAAAGATGTCTTGTACTTGATGATGGGTATCATTAAGCATAGGCTAATAGGTAAATCCAGGGATTATTTTATAAGGCATACTATACTTTTCTTTCTTACAGTGTTGGTTTACAGCATCTCAAAGGTACTCAAATCTATTGTTTTAATACACAAAAATCAGGCTACTTTTTATAGACTGTTGCTGTAACTCCCTTAGTACTTGATCAGGAGGTGTCTCCCTCATTAGTGTGGACTATAGCACAGTTGTCAGAGGTCACATGAGATGCTTCAGTTTAAAGCCAGTCAGTGGCTGTTTGTTCTCGGTGGTAGAAGCCCTGGATGATCCACTGGGAGGGAAAGAGGAGCTCCTTAACACAGGAAGAAGCCCTCTTCAAAATTTGTCTTCCCAGTCTTGTTTCTCAGCTTGCTCTTAGTCCCTCAGGATCCTGGTAGTAGTCTGTGCCTCCTTTCTCTTTTTCCCATAAATTGCTTTTTGGAGCTACAGAAATGACCACTTTCAAATACACATGAAAACCTGTAGATTTTTATGGAAATTCGCTCCTCTTAGTGATTTCTCTGTGGTAAGATGAGGGTAAGTGAGAATATCTGGTCAAGTTTTTCCATTAGCAGCAAAGAATGCACAAGTCCCTACACCCAAGAAAGTCACCTTACAGATATCAGTCGTGTAACACAAACTTTCTTTCTTTTTAAAGAGTCTGTAAAGTTGCAGTCTTCTGTATGTATCAGGCAACAAACTAATTTATCTGGTGATCCGGTCCAAAGGCAGCTAGCACTACTATTTCCACCTTCAGCCTTAACCAAAATGAAGAATGTGTCTTCATTCATTTACATTTAAGTTTCTTACATAGTCATCTAAATGATAAAGAAAGGAATCTTCTGAGGCCACACTGAGAAATACAACAATAAATGTACAAATATGGACCAGAACCTAAAGCTTAGAGCCACTGCAGTTCAAAAGCGAAAAAGAGGCTGATAAAAGAAGTCAGCATTATCTTTTGGCAAAATAAAGGCTTATAAGCACTGGTGTTATGCAAGTTTTTATTTAGTTTTTCATTTGCTCTTTTACCTTAAACTAGTCCCGCTTGTACACAATTCTGGGCTTCCTTTTACTTCTAAAATGATATAGTTAGAATTCTCTTTAACAACTAAACCAAGCATTTTAATATATTTTACTGAAAATCGGGTAAGGCTTTCTGAAAATGTTAGCATTTTTCTAAGGTAAAGTAAGGAAAGACTAGATTGACAGCTGATTTGATAAATCAGATGTTTCCAAGTAGGCCAAACTTACAGGTATGCACTGTAGAGGAATTAGCTGAAGAAATAATTGAAATTTTATAGTTTAAGATTGAAGACTGTTGAAGAATGAATACAACTCTGTAGCAAAATGTGATGTCCTTTTTTAACCTGCATTGAAAGAGTTTTGTGAGATTGTTAGCTCAACTTAATGCCCAGAAAGATACTGGAAAAAACGTGTTATGAAATACTCAGAGGATGATGTGTAGCAGGGATTTCTGGGGAGGAATCTGCACAACTCAAACCAGTTGGAGAGTAACAAGAATGCACAGCACAAGTCTATAGGTCCAGAAAACTCATAGACCTTGTGGGCATCAGTTGTGTAACAGGAACTTGTCTTTCTGCTGTGGAGGATCTCTAGTCTGAGGAGAAATCAGCAGTAGTTCAGTGTCAAACCAAAAAGATGTATCAGCTGTAAGGCTTAAAATTGTTCTGGTCAGAGTCTGTTAAAATTCATGGTTTCCATTAACTATTGTAGCAATGACTGCTGAGTATGTTTATTACAATTTGCCAGTCTGAGAAGTGCTGTTCATTCTGTGAAAGTCAGAACCCAGAATGGCCCTTGAGAACTGAAAGGAAAAATCCTAAAATTCACAAAGAACAGGAAAATTGGCCACTGTTAGTTATGGGGAGAAGAATTTCCTTTGGTTTTTTTTCCCCTGGGATGATGTAAACTGACATAGGATGTAGTAAGCGTTAAGAGTTTTCCATTCTCCAGAGCAGTGGTGAGGATCACTGTGGTCAGAATTAGGTACTATGCTTGAAGAAAAATGTGGACAGTTGAAGAGAATCAGGGGAGAACATCAAAAGTTACTTAGAAATAAAGAATACAGGAGAACAGGAGCATTGAAAGGACTGAGTTTATACAGTATAAAGAAAGTAAGATTAAAGCATGAATGGTGTTAGGAGTTATGAAATGCTGTTGCAGAAAAGGAATACTCTAGTGGGGAAGTAGCAATCATGAATTTAAGAGAGGGAAATTTGGGCCATGTGCTAGGAAAGGGTTTTAAGTAGGAAGAATAGAGAAGTGCTGAAAAATGACTTCAGGGGCTTGTGGAATTTCCATTACTAAAGGTTTTTAAAAATAGATGAGAAAAATGGAGAAACAACTAAACTAGAACTGATCCTGCCTCTAGGTAGCAGGATGAACTAGTTGGATGATCCCACCCATCTCTATTTTCTATTAAGTTTCTTTTTTAATCAAGTTACATCCCAAGGCTCAAATTACATGCATTTCCACACTTTTTCCTCATGTTTAGCTTTCAGGAGGAAGCAGCCAGTCTCCCATGTTAATGACTAGACTTTTTACTAATCTTACTCAAGCTATCCTCAGAAGAATCCTGATGCTACATACATACTCCAGGCGAGCATCAGTTTTCATAGGGGATGGTTAAAAATTGGAGCACTCTGAGCAGAATTAACAGTACTGAGTAGTGTTTAGTCATTCCATTGTATCCAAGTAAACCCCTCATTTAGAAATTAATTACTTGCAGTGTAGTCAAAAATAATTGGAGTCTCTGAGTACAAGAGGAAAAATGGAATTCTCTAAAATCTGGGTTTCCCTATTTTTATCCCCAGTAGGCTCCAGTAAGTAACTGTTTGGTTTATTATTTATTATGCATTATTCATTGTGCCATCTCTTTTTATGACTCTGAAGTGATTTGTATGCTGTTGTAGAAGGTAGAGCCCTATTGTCTGTCAATGTGCATGTTGCATGGATCTCATTTTATTTGTAAAAATAATAAAAAATTCTACATCTTAAACTCCTGGTCAAAAAGTTCCATTATTCCCTTCTGGAATGTGGTCTTACATGAGGAAAAAAACCTACTAAGGAGATCTATTCTATTATTATTTAAATTATTCCTTGGTATTATTTGGTTTGAATATTTATTAGTTTTTTGATAACTCCTTAAATTATTCATAAAGGGTAGCTATACAGTTTGATGGAAAAAGCAGTACAATGAAACCTTATTTTGCATTGCCCACTTATTTCATACAAACTATTCTCCAGTGCTTTTTTTTTAGCAAAGGCTTGCAAGGTGCTGGGAGCATTTGTTGTGTTTCTTTCCGCATCCCCTCCCCTTCTTCAGTGGGAGGGAAGAACACCCAGGACCTCACCACCCTGTATGCCCTGGTGTGGTTTAGCTGACGTAATAAATATCCTCCAAGCGAGATGGAAATGAAGAGGCAAAGGTCAGGAAAGAGAGATGTCGTTTCCCATAAAATATGAAAGGTGTATGAGGAATTACTGATGTAGAGAAGAAGAGAATAAAAGATTGTTTTAGGTGATTTATGGGATTTTCTTTTGAATCCCACAAGACTCCAAAGAAATAAGGGCAATTGCCATACTGACTGAAATATCCATGTGTATGTCAAGTGTCTGACAGGAGTCAGCAACAAACACTTGACAGGATGGCATAAAACCTTGCAGTAAGCAGATTGGGGAAGGATTATTTTCATATACTATGTCTCATCCTCACCTCTAATATGTATTGGTTTGCTTAAACCCTGAGGTATAAGATTTAGTGTTTATTCTAAAAGGTTTCTCATTGCTATAGGTATGCATCACTCAATGTTCCTATTATCAATATACCTACAAAATTCTCTTCAGACATTTTGGCAGATACTTGGTCTCATCAGCATCTTGCATCAGAGATCTCTTAGTCTGATTTTGTGTAGATTGATACTTCTTTTTATAGCTTTTGAATTTGACATGTTCTGCCTTCATTGACTCTTTTCTCTTGTTTTGTTTTTTTTGACTCCTGGCTCACTCTTCTTTACTTGCATTACTATGACAACTACTAAAACCTAGAATATCTTTTGACCAACTGCCTTGTTTTTATTAAATTCTTCGACTAATCTCTGCCAGGCTGTGTAGTGGATTTGGCATTTTAATGTATCTGATTTCTTGTTTAATTGCGCGAGTCTCTTGTATAATACAAGTCCTTCGCCAAGAGAGCCTGCTTAAAATCTGAAATACAAAATGGGTCTCAGAAAAGGTCAGTTTTGGTGTTAATATTGTAGATCAATGTGAAGCTTACTTGACTCTGAAGAGTCTGGATTTTAAAAACTATGATAGTCCAGTGTCGGATTATTGACCAATTTCTTTTTGTTTCCAGCTGAGCTGCCAGGATCATCTGCAATCAAGCTCTCCTCCTTGTATGATCTTCCAGCTCAGCTGGAAGAATTGTACCAGCAGGGCTTTGTCTTGGCTGCTGTCCACCCTTTTGTGCAACCAACTGATGAAAAAGAGAAAACTCCCCAGGAACAAATCTTCAGGGCCGTGCTTATCAAGAAAACAGAAAGGTAAAGCACTTCCAGTGAACTGGGATAAAAATAGACAATGTGATTTCCTGCTGAGTTTTGACCTACATCAGGAAATTATAGCAGAGTTTACTGTGCAAGACTTGATTTTTTTTTTTTTGTGGGCTTGAATAGGCTTAACATGTTCTTCATGTTTACAATTTGTCTGCAGTTTGGCAGGCGACTTGGAGAATAACAAGTTGAAATATGCTCTGTATTTTGGGATGTGTTGTCATGAGAGGCAAACAAACAAGCCCTATGCATGACAGTTTGTGAGGATGGTCTTGTTGGTACCCTTTAAAAATTTATTAGATTAAATTGTGACAGGAGAATTGTTTGCTTAGAAAAGGCATATTTTGTGTTTAGACGGTTACAGTTAACACAATTAATTTGAGAACTGTAGTGCTAACGCATACTTCTTAAATTTATGCATAGACTTTAGGCCCTTCTTTCCTCTAAACAGTACAAGTTTTAGTCAGTGCAAACTCCATCAATAAAAAGATTTCTTTCCTGCTTTGTGCACTTATTAAAAGGCATTAAGAATATCTTACATAAAATCTGAAGATAGATGAAGAAACAGGAATTCTGATCTTTTATGATTTAATTTAATTTCTAAAAAAAATCCATAGGATGTGCTGTTAAATAGCCCAGAAGAAAATTGAAATGTGGATATTTGCACACATATGATTTTTAGTTAATGATTTAAAACCTAATTTAATATTATCTGACCATCCCCAACTCTGCAGCTACCTGTATTGTTGCAGCCATTCTCTCCAGTTTCCTACATCAGCTGCATTCCCCAGTCCAGCCCTTCTTACCATGACCAATTCTGAAGGCTGGCAGATAATTAAACCTCCATCTGGCAATCCTGGTCCCTCTCTTTGTGCTGATGCTTGAAGAAAAGGACGTAGCTGGTTTATACTTCTATTTAAAAAGCAAACCATTCAATTTGCTTCAGTTGATAGAGGCTATGGACAGAGTTGAAATTCAGCCTCTGACCTAAGGAAAAAGTTCTGCATTTTGTTAGCAAGTGTATGTAAGTGTTAGATGTCACAGGAAATTTGAGCTTCTAAAATAACTCTAATTTTGCCTTGACTTGATTTTAGTGTGAATACAGAACTTCATGCTGGCTTGCTTGTTATTATTGTTTAAATGGCTACCAGTTTTATGGTTAAAGCATAGAATGTTTGGCTGAACAGTGGACTTGAGTGATGGTGGGCTGAGATTGCATGGTTTTGGGGCCTTGTCCTCCCTGCCTACACATGCTGCAAGCAATGAAAGTGTTTACATGCATGAGTTTGTAATGCTAAGTAAGTGCTTAAGGACTTCTGTTGGTTAGGGGTCTTGAGGGTTCAACATCTTCTAGGTCTGAGCTCTGAAGGCCTGTCAGGGGAGAGCCCATTCCTTCTCACTCATGTGGTCCTCAAGCCAGAGTGCTCAGTGTCTCTGCTCTCACACTGTGTCCAGTAGTTCTCTTCTGTGCAGAGGGATTGTGGAAGAGTACAAAATATTAATTGCCTGCTCACTCACTTGGGTGCCAGTGTCACAGGCTTTAGACAGCTGTAAATGACTGTACAAAACTGAAGAGAGGAGAGAGTCTTGAACCAATTATATTTCCTTTTACAGTCAGAGTCCATTTCTCTGCATTTTCTTATCTGTCATTTTTGACTGCCTAGGGAAGCGGAAGGGACGTGGTGAAGCAGGAAAAAAACAAGTACCAAAAGGAAAATTACATCAGTTTGATGTTTCATGTAGCTTAGATGTGCCTGATTTTGGCCGAGAGTATGGAAACAGCTTCTCCCATAGTGTGTGAGTGCAACAAATATTTGCATTGCCAAGTGTGATGAAGAGAGTGGGTGTTGCACAGATTTCAGATAACTATGGCCTGCATAGAGACCACCTGTATCTGAACTGCAAGTTCATGTCATTCCACAAACAGCTGGGGACTGAAAATATCTAACAGAATGAAGAAAAAAGACCTACTGTAATTGTTTTAATTAACCTTTCTCATCACACTGCTGATAATGATGAAATTATATTTTTCCCCCTGAGAACTGTCAGGTGTCTTGTCATCTCAAGGCAGTCTCTGTATATCACAGTTAAATCATGGGTAGAAATTAGATCTGCTTAGGCTAAGATCAGATGAATGTTTATTTCTGTCATAAGATTTTAGGAGTAAAAGTAGTCCAGCCACAGTTGTAGGATCACTGGTAACATCATTTATGCTGTGGAGTACAAATCCATCCCTCTGGTGGTATGGTGTTTATGGGGAGCCAAGAGTCATAAAAATCTCTGTACCTTGGTGTGGAGCCCAACCTTGGGGGGCCTGGGCACTTCCTGCAGAACACCTGAGGCTGCAGCTCTTTTCTCACTGCAGGTGTTTCACCCCAGGTGGCTCCAACACTCTGCACTTCATCTGTCCATTGTCTGGCAGATACAGAGTGTGTTTTCCACCTTCCTTTTTTTGTTCTCTGAATGGAACAGAAATGAAATTGTTGCATTAGTGCCTACAGTAATTAATGCCAATTCCATCTATACAGAGACTGAATGCTTGAATTAGTCTGTAGTCAGTGTTGCACCTTTCTGTGTCAGTTTTATGGTTTAAAATTAATACTGTTGATTTGTGCTTTGAGGACTTAGTTTTATAGCTCTGCCCCCCCAAAGGTAGGAAGAGGCTGTGCCAGCTGCAGCAGGTGATGGATATCAGGAACACCATGCTGCTGCTGTCAGTGAGATTTGCAGTGCCTGAATTTGTTCAACAATAAAATGGAAAAGGTAGTGCTGAGGCATGTTGTGCATTAGAATTCATGGAAATTACCTGTTAGTGTTATTTTTATCCTATTTTGCCATTGTCGTGTAGCTTCACAATATTCCTAGTGAATTTGCAATGGCATTGTACATTAAGGTGACTTTTAAAGTCACTTTGATAGCTTTCTGTTTAATCTGGTATCTCTGGCTTTGTTATCTTGGCTATGTAATCATTTGTGGTAAATATGGAAATAGGAGTCATTCCTGCTGTAGGACGTTTGAAGACACATCCCTATCATGTATGGAAGGTGTACATGTTGAAAATCAGGGATTATCCACTGAAAGTGTTAGGGAAAATATGGAATTAAGGGACAGCTTTTTAAAAAATCAACAATGTAATTGTTTGCAGTGCAGAAGGCATCACGTTCAATTAAAGTAAGTGAAATAAATGTAGGGGTGTTTAACTCTTTAGAGGCACTGGGCATGAAGGTAGTCTACCAAGTTGTTAAAAAACTGCCATTGCTCTCATTAAATTTAATATAATAAATTTAAATATTTCTGTAGCATCTAATGGCATGGTGTACACTAAGCAGTTGATTGGAAAGTGGTTTGAAAGTCACATAGAATATAGTCAGATAAAAGAATAATACATAAAATGCTCATGAATACTTTATTTCATGACTCTAAATACTCTAAATTTCAGTGGACTTAACTCAAAGGCAGTTGTCTGTTCTATTGTCTGTGCTGAGTTCTGAGGTATGTGTGTTTCTTGAGGAAGAAATCTTGAAGAATCTTGTATCAGTTGTGTGAAGAAAACTCTGAGCCCTGGTTTTTGCAGATTTTTTTTTTTTTTCTGAATTTAGGGAAAGCCCCAAGAGTGAAGCGTAGGTGTGGCCTGCTGTTCACACTCCTGCTTGAGAAGAGTAGATTCACACTGATTTACACTTAGAATCTCAGGAAAGGGAATAAAAGCTGCTACCTGAAAAGTGTGAACGTGTGACAGTGGCGCTCTGCTGATGGAAGGAATGGGGGGAGGTCCGTGTGTTTGGGAGGTCCTGGCTAACCAAGATGAGGAGAGTAACACATTCTTACATTCCCCTAGGAGCAGAAACCAGTAGTTCTTTGTGTCTGCAATAACCTTTTTCTCCTTGACCTTTTATTTCCACACTCACTGGCTTTTTTTTTTTTAACAATCTCTATGCAGGCATCTTGGGTACATTCTTATTTTGGACAGCTTGTGGCTGTTGCAGGTTATCTGCTTCCTGTAGAGAAATTGCTAAGTCAGCCCCTGAACAAAATTGCAACAAAACCATTGCACAAAGCAGCTTTAACTTGTTCCCAGCAATCTGTAGTGTGATACCCCTGTCTGGTATCTTAAAGTTTCAAAATTCAGTGTCAGTTAAAGTGTTTTGATGTCCCTTTCTAAGTGTTCAGCACTGGAAAGCAACCTCCATTCTCTTTTACCAGGAAAGGTACAGGATCTGGGGCTCATAAACTGTCTGCTTATAATAGCTTTGACATGTTTGCAGATGCTTTATTGCACCATGATAGAGAAGCAGGGGATATAAATGGTATTCCAAAGAATTTCTCTCCATTGTTCCAACTGTGTCTTAGGATGTACCATCTACAGGTTTTACCTTCAGTCAGTAAAGCAACCAACAGGGAAGCATTGCACTGCAGAAGTAGACTAAGTAGTTTAATTTAATCATAATTTTTTTAGAGTTTCTAAATGTTCTAAATTTCTGTTTTGACCTCAAACAGCTTTGCAGCTGTTTTCCCTTTCTGCAAAATAATGAGGTGTCGAGTGTTGCAGAGATTCATTTGATGAGATGATTCTAATTCTGTAATTCCTGTATCTGTTAGTCCTGACAAATTCAAACTATCATCAGTTGGATAACAACAACTCTATTTATCTGCGAAGAAATATGACAGACTGAGTTCAAAAGTTTAATAGTAAACAAAGATTTTTACAGTTTCCTGATTTTGCTGGTATTTCTCTTTGGTGTTTTCACTTTGGTGAAAGTAGGTACTTTGCATAGATAAAATATATTTTTATTTTGAATATAAATGCATCTCTGTGTGTATGTGTCTATTTGGTTTTCATGTAGGATTTAAGCTTGAAGATGAGAAATGTCTGAATTTGCCTTCATGAGCATTAGGGATCATACAGGTTTGTGTGCAAATGTAGTCTGTGTTGTTGCTCTCAGCAGGCTGATTTCAACTTAATGAAAAGATAATGTTTATTCCATGCCCAAGAGTCAACAGATATCTTCTTTTAGCTCAAAGGACAATGGTTTGAGTTTTGAAGGCTTGTTATCTGTTACAAGTTCAAAGAAATACTTATTTCCTCACAATAACTTCTAACAATGACCCGAAATAAATGTCCTTTCATCTGTATTCTGAAAATTATAAACACTGCACATTAAAGATGCCTGTGTATCAATACATGGCCAAACTTTTCTCAAGAAACTTTATATACTGTCATTAAAAAAAGTTTATAAATTTTACTAACAAATAATATTTATTCCAGTGATAAGATTTCCTATAGTAAAGAAAACGTTTAGGTAATAACATTAAAACAGTGTCGCATGGGTTAGACTTGGCGCTTAGCATGCAATATACCTACTTCTGTTTTTATAAAAAATGGTGGGGTTTTTGGCTGGGCATCATAAAACCTATGGATTTTTAGTTGTTGAGTTCTTGGTTTTCAGATACTCTAATTTTGCTGGAAATTTAACCTGAAATTGTAGAGATACCAGCTGCTCATGTTCATCACTTTGGTGTGGTTTTACTGTTCTTGTAATGTAGACCAGTTTGTTATGAATGTACAGTTCTATTTGAGTGGTAGAGCTATTCCTGTGTAGTGGAAAATCTCAAAACTCTGCTCACATTCTGAGCATCATCTTAATGAAATAGTAATTTTAGAGCGTCTCTGCAGTTTTGCAAGTGTGTTTTGGCATGCTGAGCTCATGGGCATTGGGAACTTCAGGAAGATTAGGACCAAATGTTGGCTTCCTCAGTTCCTTCTTGTATCTGAAAAGGGCTGGAAATCCAGTCTGTAAGGGACACCAAGTTGTCAGCTTTAATAGTTACTGTATGAGTTACTGGTTCTCCACAGCTGGTTATGGTTTTTCTACCGTGAAAATGTGCTTAACAGCAAACAGCTGTGCAGGAAATGACAACCTAGTGAAACAACCATTGTCACATGTGTTTGGCCAGTGAATTTCCAATTATAAGTTAAAATCTTATTTATTCAATGTATAATCTTCTTGTTTAGTGGTACTAGAAGCCCTGTTTAGGATTCAGGATTACACTTTTTGGAAGTCTGTGGTCCTGAGCCCTTTCCAAATTGGTAAAATTTAAGGGTACCCTCTACCCCCTCTTCACCAGGCCTGTGAATGCTGACCCTCTGCTCAGCATCAGGTAGACTGAAATTCCACCTCAACTCTTTGCCATCCTATGATTAAGGTTGTCCATGGTGAGCACTAAGTTTACCTTCAGTGGCAGAAGAGCCCTTCTCCATGAAAATCGTTAATGATAAACAAACAATATATAACAAAAACAAATGAAACCCAGGGTGTGTAAGTTGCAGTGAAATTTTCTGGCAATCTCCAGGGCCAACCAGTGGTTGTTCTCTCCTGGGGTGGGAGGCAGGAGACTGCCCTTCCTCACTGCAGGGAAAGTGCTGGTGTTGTTCACACTGTCCCTTGTGTTCCCTCTCAGGCATCCCAAACGTGTAACAGTGAGTGCAGGGTGTTGTAGTGGGTCTGGAGGTAGCAGCTTCTCCAGTTCATCCTGCCTTCCAGGAAGGGCACAGCGTTAGTGTATCCAGGTGTGCTGCTCTCAGGGCTGGACCTTTTTTAATTAACCCAGCCATTTTTTTAATCAGAGGAATAAAGGTAATACAAAACACCCAAATGTTTGTAGGAAGATTTGGTTTTCCAGCTTAGGAGGAGGAAAAGAAAATGAAGAACTTGATGACTGTGCACCCAGAAGAAAAGGAAGATCTTCAGAACTGCTGGAGCTTACATATTTTTCTGACTAAACTGATCTGAGCATTTCTCTTTTCTCCTATTTGTTGAGAAATATTTTATGATGGGAAAGTGAAAATCAGCTTTACATAAACCATTGCTTTAATTTTAAAGTATTTTATATGTTGGACTCCCAGTAACATCCTGTGCTATAAAACTGGTAAGAGACTCCTGGGTATGGATTATTGGGTTATTTCTCACGATTGACATCAGTCTTTTTTCAGAAAAAAGCAGAGGAATGCAAGTGCACAGAACTGTGCTCTTTGGACTTTTTCTCTGGCTTCTGGGATCTTGATAGATTTTATGGGGGTCCTACTTCATAGTTTCTTTCATTAGAAACTATGAAGTAGGACCCCCATAAAATCTTGACATTTTATGAGGGTCCTGCTTCATAGTTTCTAATGAAAGTGGTCCTAAAAGTAGTCCCATTAAATTAATAAAACTAAGACGATATTAATTTCTGTTAATACAGAATTTAGCTGTATCTATAATTATCACTTTCTCTATGGCTGTACTAATAATATTTGAAGAGTTTAATGAGAGACTTTTATGATATTTATGACTACTTTACGATACACGTATGAAATGCACTGTTTATTGCATAGAGACTGGAAACAATTCCTTGCCCACGTAGCTTTACTCAGAAAATTATTTTTGTGGTCTGTGACATCCACAGGTATTTATTATTTTCACATGAAAAGGTATGGCTCTTGTTCTGTTTGTTTGTTTTTGACAGAATAACAGGCTTTTAAAGCTTTCCTAAAAAGGTAAAAACTACCAGTATAAACAAAGACTTGCTTTTAACAAATACAGACATAATTTACTTGAGATCATGGAAAAATACTTCTTGGAAATACAGAGTCTTTCTATTGGAAGATATTAACTAAGGGTTTTATAGCCTTTAGTAGGATCTGTTAAGTGTGTTGTGTAAAATAATGTTCATAACAGAGTGCAATCATATTTGATGCCATTTCTTTCATGAGCCCTAGTGCAGAGGTAGCCCCTAAACTGCTACAGAAGGAATAAATTGTCTCCAATTAAATATTTTCAAGCAGCAAATGTATTTTAAAGTTGAGTGCTTTTTAAAGGAGTTAAACAGGACATTTTAAGCAGCTGCAGTAATAATCACTATATTTTTATGCATATAATCTGTATCTCAGATAACTCTTCTTTCAGAGAGGTTGGAAGCAGGTCCTCAAAAAATTGCACAAAATCAGAGCTCAGGGAGCTGTTCAGGGGGAGGAGAGGAATTAGGAGAGAGTGGTTCAAGGCCAGCTTCTCTCTTCCTTATACCTGTCTATAAACTTTACCAATACAGGTTGAAAAGGATTTATTTTTTCAGGTAGCCAGGGGATTTAAACTTTAAAATGCAGTCTGTCTCATTCTTTTAGAGGAATTAGAATAGTGAATTTTCATGTGGGTCACAGCAGTGCCAGAGTTATGAACAGCCTTTGCCAAATGGGTGGGCACATAAAATAGCATGACACATACTTAATTTTCTGGATTGGATATCTTGACTTTGAATTTGAGCTGCAGCATTTTACAGTCTCAGGGAGGGGAGTGGCTTCCTCAGTTGGGCTGGAAGGGAGCTTCTATCCAAGAAGGGAAATAGTGGAGATATTTGTTCCTTGCATTTATAGTGTTATGCAGTTGTCCCCTTAAGATGGAATTGGTTGTCTAAAAAGGGCTTGGTTCCTTGCTCCCTGTTGGTACCACACCTCTGGTTTGTACTTATACAACAGCCAAAGCTCTGGAAAGTTGCATTTGCTCCACTTGATGTTATATGGACTTGACTTTACAGTGTTGAGTGGCAGCATTGATAGTTAATTGATTGCTTGAGAATTAGAGTGCCCTAGTTCATATTATTTCTGTCTAGAACGTGGCTAGATAACATCAGGGCTACTTTTCCTGTTTGTCATATTCAGACTAAAAAAAAAAAAGTAGGTCTGGTTGTAAGTACAGTAGCAGGGAGGATTTCTAAAGTTTATTTTTATGTTCTCGAGTTCATCAGTGGCAGAAAATCTGCACAGGATGGATTTTCTTATCTAGGACTTTAGAACAGCAAAAATGATTGTCTGCAGTACACATGTTGTGCCTCTCAAAATGATTTTTCATTTTCTTGACAAAGTTGTTCTTGCTCTTAAGTTAATTTATGTGTGCCTGTTGCAGAGGAGTTGTTCTGGAATACTGTTAGCCCCCCAGTAATGACCTATGTAAATTCTATAAAGATGTTTGGAGAATTTTCATGAACACTTTAACTTCTATTTTAACACTTTGTTAAAATTTTTGTCCAGAACGAAGTAGAGAATGGAACCACAGATTGTAAGAAGAACCTAGAAAAGAGGGAAAAAACAAATATAGAGAAAGGTCTTCAGTGTTAGCAAACAATGCAGAGTCTGCTACCACCTGTTCAGGTATAAGTGAGATAAGAGCAATGAGGTGAGAGTGTGGCCCGTGTGGAAGTGGGAGGATCAGATGTAGCACATGTCTGCAGCATTGCCTAGGAAACACTGGCAGTTTGCAGTCAGCAGCCCACGCACCGCGCGGCTCCGGGGAACTGCAAGTGTCTCGGGAAAGCCCCTGGGACCATCTGCAGCTGAAGCTTTGTGTCACACAGTCCCAGTCCCCAGAGCAGGCCTTTTGCACAGGCTGGCTTTTGCAAGCATGGCAAGCCTGCCAAGCCCCTGTTTTGCTGCTTCCTCAGCACTCCCAGTTCAAACTTCTGTACCTTTCTTTCTGTCCTCTAGGTAGCCAGGCATCAAACAACTGCTGGCCAGGATTAGTTCTTCACTTGGAACTTGATCTTTTGATTCTCTGGGAAATGTTAGTTAACTGCTTTGTTACTAATCCCAAGAATGACAAGCTTGCTTTTATTTTTAATGTTCTTCCATGTGTTCTTCTGAAAAACTGAGAAAACAGGTGATTGTCTAGACATCCTCTGTTGATCAGGTGTATCAGTTTCCTTTCATGGGAGGCAGGAGGAGATGAAATCTGCCTTCAGTAGCACTGCCTGCAGACTGTTTCTGAAGATCATTCAGTATAACTTCCAAATATTCCCTTGGCATATTTTGACCAGTACCTTATTTCCACAGTGCTCATTTGTTCAGCAAATGCACGTGGCAGATGCCATTTGCTTTGAATTATTTTAGGAGTTAGTCTCTTCTGAAAGAGAAGGGGACTTCAGGCACAGCTTTACATTTCTTGAAAACAGAACATAAGCTAAGGCTGAAGATTAAACTATTTTGATTAGCCCCTGATTTTAGATGTTGTTTTGGAATAGTTCTAGATAAAGAGAAGGGGTTTCTTTTAATTGCTGTCTGAAATGCATCTTATGGGGTGCAGACCATCTGTCAGACCATAGCATTGGAACCTTCTTTTTGTGTATCCTGAGCTTTATCACCCATGCATCTCCTTGGTGTTGGCCGTAGATGCCAGGCTGCCAAAATGTTTCTTGGACAGAAAAAGAAATCTGGAAATCCCTGAAGCATCCCACCATTGGTGGTCATTGGTGTGATCTGCTCCCCTAGCATGTGGGTCACATACTGTAGCTGCCACTTGTTGGAACTGTATTGAGCTCAGTGGGGGGAATGTCTTAGAACCAAAGTTTGTCTGAAGTTTGGCTCTGCAGGAGAAATACATATAAATGGGATGTCTGGGTATCCAGTGTAACAACAGAAATTGATTCTTCTTTTCTGTGGGTATCCAGTGTAACAACAGAAATTGATTCTTCTTTTCTGTCTGCCTCTTTAGGTCTTCAAAAGGTGACGTCAATAGTGAAGGATATGTGTTGGAGGTAGAATGCTGCTCCTCTTTAAACCACCTTTCAGAGAAAAAGGAGATGCCTGATTTTATTAAGAAAGTGAGTAAAAAGAAAAGGGGGGGAACCCCCCAGAACACAGTATGCTTTTATTTGCACTATAGTTACTGCTTCTAGTTCTGTCAGTTTGGCAGTAGGAATATGTATCACTTGGACCACCTGGAATACTGTACTAGAATTTGTTGTTTTGTAATTTAAAGTATCTGAACAGCAGTTATACTTCTTGAGAGAAACAAGTTTGATCCTATTATTATTAAAAACTTATTTGTAGTGTCACAGGAGAATGACCTCCCACAGATGATATCAATGCAGAAGATGGTCCTACAATGTACATTTTATGTTGAAACAATATATACAGTTTCTGGTTTTAGTGTCCAGATATCCTGTTGGATAGTGCTTTACCTAAAAGGCGTTTTACCCCCAGATTATTTAATTTTGTTTCAGTATCACATGGTGTTTCATAGAGCTGGTATTGGTAACCTAAATACTTTTGTGAACCAGAATACTGTTGCTTTCAATTAGGTATTAAATATATATTAGGGAATTTGAAGAGAACACTGCAATTCTTTATCTATTGCCTTCTTTTTAAAATTATTTTTGACACTATAATATTCTGCCAGACTGGAAATTAGCAGGTTATGTCCATTTTAGTGAAAACAGATTTACATTGTGCTTGTTTTAAATTCTGCAGCATCTGTTGTGTCCTGTTGCATGTTATATAAACTAGCACTGAGTAGTGTATTTATTTAGCCACAGGGTGTGAGTAGGCATGCTCCCCTAGCTTTAGTCCATTTGCAGTGATAATAGTTAAGAAAATTTTTAGAATAAACTACAGCACAGGCGTTATGAGCTTGATAGGGACTCAGCTTGACAGACTACACTGATCTTCAGTCTTCCATTTTTACTGTGAATTTTAAGAACTGGATTAAAAATAATGCAGCTGTAACTATCTGAGGCTTAAATATATATAGATTTTGGTATCAGAACAAACTGAAGTTTTCTGAACACATAATAGCATTCAAAAATGTGGGCCCAAATTTTGTTTCAGGTCGAACTGTGTTATTACACTGCTATTCTGATGTTATCTTGGATTAGTTCAATATATTCATACTTAGGAAAAACTGGTGTAGTTATTGTGTACCAGTTTCAACATGTTTGATTTTGTTCTTCAGTTCTTTGAGTCAGAGTAGAATAATAGGCATAACTGTCACAACTGGTGGCAAAATTGTGCATCATTGAAACAGAAAATGTCTTTGCATTTGTAACTTCAGAAAGAGTATGGATAACATGAAAACAAAATTACAATCCAGGAGTCATCTTATTTCCATAAATATCCAATTCTGAGACTCTTTAGAATGCTTTTCTAGACATGGAAATGTTGCTGTTGATAGAAGCCATTTGATTGTGGGGTTATGAAGATCCCTTTTTGAAAGATAATAATTTAAATTTTAATAGCTAGAATGTATATTTACAGTTTCTCTGTAGGTTGAGTATGTCGCTCTTCCTCAGATGTTATTTGATGTAGAGAAATTTGAAGTTCTTTGAAGCTGTTGCTGTCAAGTGCATGCTGTGTCACCGTATCTGATTATGCACTCTGTGAAAGTCTCAACACTTTTATGTAAATCTAACTCAGGAAACAAGACTTGTTTGGGAGTAGGAATTAATTGTCATATTAACTAATTTGTCTGAGCAACAAAAATATCCATTGCTTTTAAGGGCATATAAACCAGATATAAATCATGTTTACAAACATAATAAATGGAAAAATAAAGGATGTTCTTCAAACAAAAGAGTAACAAAAAGCTGTTAGAGAAGGCATTTCCTTTCTTTAAAAAATGAACAGCCTTATAATTCTTCTCAAACTGTGGAATACAATTGAAGTTAATAGAATGTTTTAATTGAATAGGGAAATCCTTTATTTTTTCATAAGCTGTTCATTACAGAGCCTTTTAGCAGTTTTAGTATCTTAGTGTATTGCCAGTTACTGTATTTGAAAAACTCCAAACCAAATAGAATAGCCATGTTTTCAAAATAGAATAAGAAGTCAAAATTTTCTCCCTGAGCTTACTAAAAATTTTCTATACACCAAGAAAATTAATTTTATCCATTTTATTGTGCACTGCTGAGCAAGTATGACTTACCTTGAGTTTGAACAAGGATGCAATTTTAATAAGTTTTCTGGATTGACTTTTTGTTGCATTGAAATTGTACTTAATATTGAATATTAACTGCTTCCTTCTGCAAACACAATACAATTTTACAATAGGTAATATGTGCTTTTCTTCTATAACTCTATATAATGTGTAACAAGGAGGTTGTTTTACCTGGAGAATGCTTCTTGCTCACCAAAACAAAGTGTCTCAGTAGAATGTTGACTATAAAACATTTAGGAAATGCCAAAGACTCTGGTCAAACCTTTGTTCTGTGGCTGAGATCTTTCTGTGCTGCTGGGCATCATTGCAGTTCTCCATTGTCTCTGCTGCTTTTCTGCCATGGTTTCTGGCTATGGCAAGACAGGGAACATTTAAATATTGGGGACATGATGTTGCATAAAATCTATTTTTCCTATACTTTAAAATCACCGCAGTGTGCTTGTTCTTTGATACCCATGTGGATCTAGAGTGACTTAACCTGTCCTAAAGAGCTCAAACAGTCCCATGGTGTCTTTGATACATAATTTGTGGGCAGTGAAAGAAGTAACTAAACTGTTGTGCACATATTGTACTGCTGTATTGATATTAACACTGCTGTCTTTTGCTCTCAGACTAAACAGACATTAAAGATTTGCTCACCTGCTTTATAATAAGCAGAGCTAAGTTTTGAACTTTGATCACCGGGACTCAGATCATTCTGAAATTGTTGAAAGTAGAGATGTTACTTCTAAGATACCATATTTTGTAATATTTAGACTTATGTCTCATGTCAAATAGGGTAGCCTTTAATTACTTCCTTAGTTGCTTTTTGTTTCTGTGTATCCTGTTATCATGTTTTCATCTGAGAGTGTTCTCTGGAGTCTATGGAGACAAGTAAGGGAAGGAGGAGCTAGGCTGACATCCCAAGTAAAGATTTATTTTGGACACACAATCATATGTGAATGCCAGATATATTTCTCATGACCTCTGTTTTCTGTATCAATCTGATACATGTCTAGAATCTACAATCTGGTACATGTCTAGAACTAACAGGCAGAAGGTTTTACTCTTATGTTCACATTTTTGCCATGTTGGTGACAGGTTAAGAAATGGAGGATTCTTTCTGTACCACTTGTCCCCAGTTTTAACTTCTTAAAATTTAGGAAGCACATTTTTGGATCCTTGGCTATCTCCTTAATAATGCACCATCAAAGGGAATTCTTGTATGGTGTCTTTTTTTCAGTGTGACACCGTTGCAGGATTCACGTTTCTTGTCCCTGTGGAAGTAGGAAGCATGATAAGCACAGAAGAGCATGGTTTAAAAATGGTGCAGCTTAACTGAAATCCAAATGCTGGCATCTTTTGTGTTTTTGGCTACACATGGATCTCTCCCTGCTGGTCTGTTCTTACTTGCTTCAGAAATGAGTCTAATTTCTTTCAGCAAACCTAAGGCAGTACAGATGAGTAATTGGTTCTGCATTTTCAGAAGTGGACTGGTTCCACTTGTAACAGGACTGCCATTGTGAAACACCTTTGTGATGCTTATTGTGCCCTGAAATGTGCTGGATGAGACAGTGTGTGTCAAATCTGCTCTTTGCTGTTCCCTCTCTTGTGTCTTGGTCAAGTTCAGTGAGTACAAATCATTACCGCTGGCTCCAAAGCTGCCAGTAACGTGTCACTCCCTTAACTGATCCTCAGAACAACTTCTGTAGTCCAAAGCACCCCACAAATAATCTTGACTCCTGCAGATACAGTGACTTTGCTGGTAAGTTTCTTGACATTTATTTTACTGCCTAACAATAGCATTGCTGGGCCATGGAAGCGATGGTACCTCTCAGATGTAAGTGAATGGGACCCCAAGGAGGATTCTGCCAAGAGAATTCATTGCAGGGATGCTGCCACCCATGTTCTTGATCTAGTGTGACCCCCAGTTCTCTCTGTTACAAAGGCAAGTTGAGCAGAGAATTGCACTATTTTGAAAGAAAGGCTGTACAATACTAACACTTGTGTGAAGAACTCTCATCCTGCATTGCTGAAAGGATCTACTGCATTTGAGCCCTCTAGACAGTTTTATGGAAAAGTAAATGTTACCAGGAGTAAAACTGGCATGAGTTATGCCATGAAAATGCTTCAAGTGTTAGTTTATGCTCTGGAAATTAATATGCATGGCTAAACTGTAGTTGAATTCAGTGTGCTTCTGAGGGGTGAGACATTCTTGGAGCAGTTTGATCCCCCTGCTGTTACCTGCCCTCTCTTCATTGGGGGGAGCCTCAGGCAGGAGACTGGGTGGATAAGGAACTGCTACACCCCCTGAAAAACTACAGGTCACTCTCACTGCATGTTTCTCTACTTTGGCGATTTAATTAAAATATTGAGATCCTTCTTTTCTGCTCTTTTGATTTTTTCCCCTTCCATTGATCCATAGCTGTTTTGGAGTTTTCAGAATTCTGCTGTCTTAGTTGATGTGCATTGTTTTCTGGAGAGTCATCAGTGTTACAGTTCTAATTGGTGAAGAATTTTTGTGTTAGTGTTGCTCTTAAAAGACAGGTTCATTCTCCAGCTTCTTTTAAGTTGCAAGATCGAAGCAGGCTTGAAGTATTTAGGAGGACCTCGATTTCTCCTCTAAAATAACATCTAAATACCTATGGAAATTTCAGAGTTTTTAAAATCTTTTCCATAATTGCTTCTAGTCAGAGGAGTGATTCACTTATTTTCTACATATTTACTCACATTAGAGTGAAAATTTGTTTTGTGTGATCAAAAAAAGGGGCTTCACATATCTGTATTTTGCATGAAAGCAATATGAAATGATTCTGAACTCTCAGCTTCTGAGTTTTTCAACTCTCTTCAGCATCTAATTAGGAAATGGCAAGAGGATATGGAAGATAAACATATCAATGTCTCCCTAATATTATATTATTATTTTTTTAGTTAACAGCATGACAAAGAAATGAGAAGACAAAACTCTGCAATTTCCTAGAAAATAACTAATGTAAACATTATTGATATTATAATTTTTTACTGATAAGAATAATAAAAATGCTGGGGTTCATATAGCTGTTCCAACATTTGTCATATTCTTGTCTGTTTCATTACTTATTCTTCATGTCTTAATCTTTAAATTTAGATTTATTTTTTGGAAAGAGCAAAGAGATGCAGCTCATGGGTTCTTAGGAGCACTGGCGTGTTTGTGGATTTCTTGACTCAGATGCTGCAGTCTTACAGGGCTCTCTCTTCTGTGAAGTCTGTGTTTGCTTTGTTGGTACCAGGGGACCTTAAATGGTTATTGTAATCCCAAGCATTATTCTTTATTTTACATGTGTTTTAGCTGGTCTGTTCAGAAGTTTCCTGCAGGGTGTACAGTCAGAGCAGGTGGCAGTAAAAGAGAAAATGAGAAAAAATTAAGTGTTTAATACTGCTCAGAGGTTTGTTCTTCAAATAAATAAGCAGTTCAGATTTATCTTTGTGGCTAAAAAATGACCCTTCTAGAGTCTTGTTTATTATCTCGGATTATTTACCTAGATGTGATTTCAATCTCATCTAAAATAATTTCTGTCCTTAAAACAAACCCAAAAAATCCCACCACAAAACCTTCACTCTCCAGGGTATTTGCAAGAGAACAATACAGTATTATTTCTGTAGTGCATTGTAATGAAAACCATTTCTGAGCACTTAGCTGACAGCTTTGTTTTCTGCATGTTTTCAGTGCAAACAGAGCCCCTATTTTTTTGTAAGTATTTGGATGTTAACCGTAGATATGGTCATGAAGTGGAACTTGAAACTCAACATCAATAGTTCAGCTGTTTGTAATCTGCTGTGATAATATTTATTAAAGTGCATTTTGTTAACATTTTCTTCGTGTATATATAACAAGAGATGGTAAAAAATAGCATATACTCTATTTTAAACAGCCTGGTGTGAAGGGAAACATCTGTTCCTGCTTAAACTTCTTTCAACTTGTGTTCTTTTGACTAAGCCCTGTAAGAGTGGTGTTGATATATATCTTCCATGGACATTGCAAAACTATTTTCAGGACTCTCCCAGGAGCCTGGTAGTGCTTTTATAATCCTTTGCCCCCATCAGCTTTCAAGTCATCCCCTTGCCCAAGATAAAAATAGATTCTAAAGTATGTAGTTGATATTTTTAATGATCCTACTTCTGTCTGGTGGGAAAAAATAACTTTTAAAATAACAATAATATGATAATGTTTTATACTGTGCTAAAATAAATTACCAGCAAATTGTTCAAATTGTAATTTTGGCTACGAGTAACAGATGGCTTGATGAAACAATGAGATTTTAAAGAAACACTCTTCAGTTGATATAAAAATAAAAGTAGCATTCCCTGCAAAGTAAATGTAAAGCCTGTAAGTTTGAGACTGAATTCCTACTTTTTAAAATACCGCTGAACCTTTTTTTTTGGTTTGTTTTCACTGCCTAGAGCAGAGATGGGCTAAAATCACTCACATTGAATCACATTATCGCCAGTTACTAAAATGGTTTTTAGCTACAACAGTCAACTACACACCTCTGTAAATCTATATTTTCCCCTTGCTTATGTTCACCAGTTAGTGTAGGAGTTACTCACTAAAGATTGCTGCACAGATCATGGTCTGCATTTGGAAAATGCCAGGTCTCTACAGCAAGAGATTGGGACAGAATTTCTACAGACTTATTTTTAAAGTGAATATCAAATATTTAGTTTGAATGAGCATAGCTGGCTGCTCTCTCGCAGTTGTTCCCAATACAAATTATTCACAAATTATGTGAATAATTTCAAGATTTTTTTTTCAGAGTTAGAAGAAATGTGGGAGTATGCAGATATATTATGTGGCTTTTGGACAAATACCACACTCACTGAATCTTCGTAGCGTGTGGCCAGCAATGTTCACTCTTTGCCTTCAGTGAAGGAACAGGTGCTAAAAGTGAGGATTGAGAAGAATCAACACATCCAGGAGCACAGAGGATGAGAGAGTGGTTTCAAGACCTGTCATCTAATGAAATATGTTGAAAGGAGCAAGTGTACTTGCACTGTGCTGCACTGCATGTGTAGCATGGTTATATTGTTCTGCATTGTTCTCAGGAGTGAATACAATGTGAGCCAGAGAGGAATTCCAAGTTGTTAATCTCACCCCTTTCTTGGCTCAAGTAGCAGGAGATGTGTGGCTTGCTGTAATTTAGTATCTCCTGCAGCACCGCCTTAAGATCCCACCTTCTGTTTCTTTCAGCACGGCAGTAAGTTGCAGTAGCTCCTCATTCAGTACATTTCTTCTCCCTGTGCTGTTTGTGGCCTTCAGTTCCCGTCTGCAGAGGCTGCTACCAAGGAACATGTTGTAAAACTGCAAAGCTTGCTTCCTTGTCCAGTGCCTTATTCTCTATCTTGTTCTAGTTCTTGTGCCTCTGCCACAGTTGCAGTGAGATCTTAAAATGGCAGATGAATGGTTTGGGATTATGGCAGCATTTTCCAAGGCATCCCCCCAGTGTTTTATCCCTCATGGCCTATTTTGATGTAATTGACCGTGAAAATACTTGATAATTTGAAAACTTGAATGTAGACTGGGATTTCACTCTCTAAAAGCTACATTTATATTTGCTTCTATGTATATGAATGTGAACTATCTATCTCAAATACAAAATTTGGTGAACGTGTAAACTGGAAAAGGTTAAAAATGCATGGGAAGTACAGGCTTAAACAAAGGAGCATTCTAGTCAGAAAGGTTGCATGGTTTGGAAATGTGCAAGCAGTGAAGCAGTCCTGAGTAATAGGGTAGAAAAACTATGAGCAGTTGATACTTTGCTATTTGATCAGCAGAATTTTTTTTTTTTGTAATGTGTTACTAGAGATACAAAAGTACCAAAGTTTCAAAAGTTCTGAGTCATATAGAAAGAGCTAAATCCTCCTTTAAAGCCTTGGCTAAGCTTAATTGGTTTTAAAATAAGCAGTAAACTCTTGATGGCTGTTCCTGTCTTCTAAGGAAGGAGCATGTGAGACCTATGGAAAATGTAAGGGGCAGACTAAAAGCCTGTCTTAATTTTAAACATCTGTTTCCATAAATGAGCAAACTGGAAGGGGGATGTGCAGTGTTTATGATGAAACATGTTTTACTAAATATTAATGAAGGAGGACAGATTTGGAAGACTGTAGTCTTGAGCATACTTTCCCAGTTCCATCTCCTGGCATGCACTACATAGCATTCTCCTCAAACCACAGGATCGTGTTTTGTGCATGAAGATCTCTGCTGCTGTCTGTTTCCAAAGGAGATTTGCTTGAATCCTAAGCAGAAGGTAGAGAAATGAAGCATTTTTGATTTGTGTGTTCTTTGTAAATTGTTTCTGGGTTTCTATGAAATTCTTTCAGTACCTTGTTATATAATGAACCATCTAGCAAACCTACTAATGAAATGTTCAATGCCTAAGTCTTGAAGGTGTTTTTTTCCAGGTCTTCAGAAAGTGTAAGCCTTGAGACCATTTTGGACTGCTGTAAACTCAAGTGCCTTGATGACATTAGTAAAACTGTTTTTTCTCTGAACACATCTCAAAAATATCCAGCTCCTGGATATTTTCCCTTAAAGAGTTAAGGGAAATTCCTAACACTTACTAAATAATTTGTTTGAAATTCTTGTCTGGGAGAGATCCTCATTATTAAATTGCTACGTGTTGTTTCACATTTTTATTGATTTTGGTGGAATACTACCCTGAGCTTGCTGGAAGTGTTTGATTTTCTGTGTGCTGTCCCACGGGGATGTTATCAGCATCTCCTTGTAAGCAATTGCTGAAGCTGACAAAAGTGTATGATTCTGTTCAGCATGGGATCTATATCCTTGAGTTTCCATATTTATAAGAGTACCATCATGCTTACTGTCAATAGGAGATTATTATGGAGCTGACAATGGAGCAAGAAACACAGAAGCATTTTATGGGCTGTACAATGGAATTGACAAGTGTTTTTCTCAGAATAGATTTGAAAAGAGAACCTGTATGTGACTGTTCAAAATGAGCTTTTGAACGTGGGTTCTCACATGACTCTGAGAGCTACAGAGTAAAACAGGTACTTTCCAAAAAAGAGGATTTTATCATTCAGCCATGCTGTTGCCAGGTGTAGTTTTACAGATCTTTAATTTAGACTGTCATCCATTTTCTAATTAGGGTAGGGAACCTTCAAGAGAACCAGAAATATTAAAAAGATGGGACATAAATTGCTACATCAATGTAATGTTTAGTGACACTGCTTTGTGCTGCTGATGGCTCCTTTTCTTCTAAATGCAGTATATAAAAATAGCGGTCAGGCACTTCTGAAATAAACAATAACACTTCCCAAATGTTAAGAATGTTAACACAAGTGCCCCAGCTAAAATTCAATTAAGGTAGTGACATCAGGGTTGGACACGGTGCTTGTTCCTATTCCTTCTAAAGTTCGTGGGAAATTTGATATTTATTTCTCAGACAGAGAAGGCTAAATCTGTCATTTTTTTCCCCTTGGGGAAAATGCCAGGTTTCTAATCAAGCAAATTATAGGGATGACATTAAATTGTTAAACTGCCTTGGCCCTCTGTACACATGAAATTTCACCCCTTCTTTAAGCAGATTCTATTTTTAAAGGGCCATAAATCCAATTTGTTGCAAGCCGGTTGCAAATGAATTTGGATGTACCCTCTTGGGGGTTTATCCAGATTGAAATAAATGAGTTAAGTTCTGCTTCTGTGGTTGAACAATAACGTCCTTTGTGATGGAGATCTGGTCTTGTGTTTGTGGTTAATATCATCCAAGCAGCGCTTTATGAGGCAATGAAAATGTTTCTGTTCCCATCTGGGGAAAGAAGCAAAGAATTATTTTTTTAAAAAATTTGCTGGAATTTCCCTTTTCAAAATTTCCCAAGATGTAAAGGGCAAGTATATAGTATATTTGAGGTATAAAAATTACCATAAAATAGTTGACGTTAGTATTGATCTCCTGGCATAAGGGCATTTTAAATCTAGATTTTTGTCTGATCTGAAAAGGGGTAGAGATGTAGTTGTTTTTATGTTTTTTCCTTTCATTTAGTCATACAATGCAGTGTAACGCAGACCTTTGTTAGTGCTCTACACTTGCACATAAAGACAAGTAATTAAGTTATTTATCTGATCTGGAATATGTCTTGGGTGACCCTGTCCAACTAGCATCACGTTCTTCCATTCACTTCAGCTTTACCCCTTCTTTCTCCCATTCTTTGCCTTCTTTCTGATTCCCCACACTGCATCTGCTGAGATGTTTTCCCAGAAGGCAGTGACAGAGATAACTGACTGTGTGCTCCAGCACAGGATGCTGCAGGGGGGCCCAAAACCTGCAGGTGGCTCACAGAAACAGTCCTTCTGTCCTGTGTATCTCCTGGGCACAGCCTCTCCAGTTACTGAGGTCTGGGTTTGGTTTTGTGGGGCTCTTTTGTTTGTTTCTTTGGTCAGTTGGATAGTTTATCTTTTTTTCTTTTCTTTTTTTTTTTTTAAGTTCATATATTCAATCTTTGAAA
The DNA here is from genome assembly GCF_028551555.1 of Melozone crissalis. Lineage (NCBI taxonomy): Eukaryota > Metazoa > Chordata > Aves > Passeriformes > Passerellidae > Melozone > Melozone crissalis. Next base: position 36,185,101 of record NW_026535794.1, on the reverse strand, counting down.
TACAGGAAACAGAAAATGTGATTCTATTGGATGGCATGATTCAGTCTGGATGTGAAGGCAACTAAAATTTCTTAATATTTAAGCTCTCAGCAGGATTCTGAAAAACAAATTGCCTGTGTAGTTTGAATGTGTTCAGCCTTTACACTTTCTGATGAAAGCTAGCTTCTTCATGGTTTTGTGAGAAGTTGAAAGGAGAGACTGTGAGACTGTGTCTGCTGATACATCACTTTCCTGTTCTGCAGTTTGCATCACACTTTTGATGTAGCATTTCCTGCTACATTTGCTTTCTTGAGAATAATGAGATGCTTGGTTCTGCCGTATGTCATTGGGAAATTTTGAAAGATATATTTAAATAAGATTTTGTGTTCTGTATTTTACAGTATTACAGTATAAACAGTAATTAATTACAGTATTAACTTTGTTGGGAAAGGGCCTTGAAGATACAAAGTCTTTTTTCCAACTTCCCTGCTAAGCTGTTTGGCCAGTACAGGTAAGACTGCAATTGGGTTTTCAGTTCCTCATGTTTCTATTTTGAGAACAAGAGCCTCAAAAGAAGCACCTCAGCTTCAGGTACTCCTTAGAATAATCAAAATTTTTTTGAGTAAGCTGTAAAAACATTGCTACAGTATCTGTGAAAGCTGTTCTTTCTCCTCCCTATCACAGCGTGGGAGTCTGATGTAGATTGACAAGCAGACTTTTGACCAGGAGCAGTAATATTATCACATATGTAGTGTCCTCAAACTCTCTAACAGTTGCATACTAGTTAGATTTTTATAATTAGCTGCCCTGCAACCTACTAAACAAATGTAGTGTTGTGTCTGTACATGAGTGATAAGAGATGAAATGAATGTGTAACTCTATCACTAACTATATAAAAAAGTATTAATCAAGTTACAATGGAGAGTGTGGACCATTGAGCACATTATAAATACATCTGTCACTGATACTCAGTTAAACCTTCCTAAGCAAAGTAAAGGCTAACTTTCTTTGTTGAGAGATACCCTTTTGGTCGGACACTGCTAATGGTATTTTTATTGTCCTGTTTAAAAATGAACTTTACTTAAGTCAGCATCCCATGTTTCCCAGGCTAAACACCTGTGAAGACCATTGCCTTGTTTCCTGGAGGCCTCTGTTTAAATTCCTGTGATCATGAAATGATGAGTTAATTTAACATGGAAAATGCAATAGTGGTTTGAAAAAGGAAGTTCTTGTTGATTAGGCATCGTCTGCAGGTTTGTGTGTTCGGAGCAGCAACATGTTACCAGGAAGTAAATGATTCATTAAAAAAAAAAAAAGATGCAGAACTGAGCTTCCTCTTAAATTTGAAAAAGATACAAATTTCTTCCTTTTCACTTGCTACTGAAAAAAGTCCCACTGAACTGTTTTTCTTCAGTTCATGCTAACTTGAGCATAGGCAAAGAATTTAGACACTTTTACTCTTTGGAATTGTGTTATGCAGACAAAGTGAAATTATTTCTCCATTCTCAAGGCATTTATTTCTGAAAGATTTATGTGTATTTGACTTTACATTATGTGAAGAGTATACATTAAATGGAAGCCTTTTCATTTTGGTGAATGATTTTGATAAATGAAGCAGTAGACACTCATATGTTTTCACAGAAATCTGTCTCGCACTCACACTTCTCCTGGGTTTGAGGAGTGTGAGGCTGATGACTCCATAGTGCAGAATCTGCCTGAAAGAGTTTTCTATTTCTGCTTCATCTCAAACCTTTGTTAGCTAATGCTGCCTTTAGCTGATTGTCCTTACTACTAGCCCAATGCTTTTTTTTCTTGGGATCTTTTGTGATCTGATTCCTTAATTTTCCTTCTTTACTTGAAGTTTAAAGGATTAATGATAGAGCCTTTTAGTTTCCTTTTTTTTTCTTAGCTCGTCACAGTGCCTTTTTCTATTCTGAGTTCTGTATCTTCCCCAAAGTGCTGTATTAAAATAGCTTTGCTTTTATGCGCTTGTTATGTGAAAGTTTGCCATTTGTGTCTCAATCCAAAATAGGACAAACAACAACTGTTGTTATAGAATTAATAAGCTTTTCCTTGCATAAATGTCATAATCACACACCTAATACAGCAGAAGATGTAATAATTTCTCTGATTTCTTATGGTCAATACAAAAATATTTTTGTAAGAAATACCACTTCTAGTATTTTATTATAAATTAGATTTGTCTCTTGTGAAGAAATATGTGGGTATTTTCTCTTTTTTCTTCCCCCCTCCCTTCACATTGTATCAGATGGTTTGGGCAACTTTTCATCCTGCTTCTTTAGAATGTACCTTTTTATATAAATGCAACATGACAATTTCTAGTGGTAGTGGACAAAAGTAGCAAAATGACATGCTGGTTGCCTTAAAGGGTGTTATTTTCTGTGTTTCTATTTAGCTAAGACAGCTTGACAGTTAAAAATCTAATCTTCTTCAACTTGTAGATTCAAGATGCTGCAAGTCAAGGCTTGAAATTTGTTGGAATTATACCTCAGTACCATTCCCAAAAGAACTGCCTTGTCAGCGCCTCCCTGACACCTGCCAGTAACAACTCTGTGCAATCAAGAGATAATAAAAATGTTTCAGATTACCCCGAGGATCATGCTTCACCGGATGGCGAGAAAATAGACAGCACTGATGGATGCAGTACTCCAACTCAGAGTGAGCAAAGTGCTGACCAGTGTGCCACATCCAGAGAGGGCTGCAGAGGTGAAGGACAGGCTACTGAAGAGCTGAATTCCAAATCTGTGAAGGGAAGTGAAGAGCAGTCTCAGCATGAGAACCTGAGTGTGAGAGAAGCAGCAGACAAGACGAATGGACTTGCAGAGAATGAAACGCCAGCACGATGTTTAAAACCACTTACTGGCAGTAAGTACTGCAGTGACCTCTTGTACATAAAAGCCAAGTAAAAATTGCCTCAATTACGTTCCCAGCTCCTTTGGGGGGTGGGGATACAGATGGGACATTTCCACTGAGATGGTGAAGAAAAGATGCCCCAAATGAGCCACTTAACCTGATTTCAGCATGGTTACTCAGTTCACAACAACTGAGCGGGAGTCAGATGGCAAAGGAAGAGATGATATAGGCAGGTGCAGCTTTGTTGTGGCCCATATGTATGCCTGAGTGTGAAGACTTATTTTTGTCTGCTGTTCAGCTGAATTGGTTCATTTTTGTATTTGTTGCCATACCCTGAGAGCTCTTGATCTTTGTCTCCTTTTTGTGTGTTTGAATAAAAAGCCCTGTTAATCTGCCTGACAAGCTTTTGCAGCCATAGAAGGAATAATTCACAAAGACTTATCACAGTTAGTCCCTTTGTAGCAGGTGAACAGATAGCTGGAATTAAACCACCTCAGGAGCAGCATGAATACATGTGATCTGGCCTCTAAAGTCTCCTGGTATCCTACAGTCAGTGTGGGGGTCAGTGCTCCAGTCAGAATTGTAATAACTGGAAAAAAGCAGTTATTTTTGTTAATGACTCATCTTTCTAATTCATAATAAAATTTTTGTAATGAGGCTCATCATATTTTTTAAATTTTATTTTATTTTACCCATATACTAGTTTTATTTCTTTCATTTCTTTGACAAAATTTTCCTCAGGTGGGCTTTCCACTTTTTAAATGTCATTTTATGCCATCAAAGACCACAAGTCTCAGCTGAGATCTAAAATACACTCCTTAAGGTGCTTGTTGCTCAAAGGTTACTTTCCATAGCAAGAACTGTAGTTCAAAATAGGATGTAGACCAGAGCAATTTAGAAAACTAAAAGGAAAAATATTCTTGCTTCTTTTCAAGTTTAAGCCTCAAAATACTTTTCTGTGTTTGTTTAAATCCAAGAAAACCATGTGTACACTAATTTCTCTTACTGCTTTCCTTAATTTCTTTACAGGCTACAAATCTATGCAAGCGGGATGTAGGTGGAATTTCTAAAGCTGGGTCTGTCCTTGACTTTTATTTATCCCTATTCTCTGGACTTTTCATAGATTCAGTCAAACAATCCTGTCCCTTTGGGAATTGCCTGTATAGGACCCAGAATGACTTTGCATTGTACTCCTTGGATTATTGTCTGGTTTCCGTTGCAGTTTGGTGTAGTTAGCTTTTGGATCCAATTTGCATCACACTCTGGTAACTTCCAACATAATTTCTTCAGTTTTTGTTCGGCAAGGGGGCACCCAGATAGGGTCAAAGCTTAGCTGTTGTTTGAGCAATCCCTTCTCTTCTACAGCCTTAGAGGTGGGTTGTCCCAACACTTTATTTTACACATAAAACCTCTCTTAGTTTTATAGTTAAAAATTAGTTATCTGCAAGTCTAGCCAGATCAGTTCTCTCTTTTTTATATGCTGTCTTTGAGAGAGTTAACTTAGCAAGTTTAATCATCTTTTTGATGCTATTCCTCTCCTTACTGAACACTGAAATTCTTTTGCTACAAGTAATCATGTTCTTAATATTTCTGCATAATGTGAAGCTGATCACCTCCAGTCTTCCCAGCTTTTGTCTGCAACACCCCAAGATTGCTGCTGTTTTGCCAGAGAAGAGGGTTTATTTCAAAAATGTATTTTAGCTTCCTCAGTTATCTTTCTTTGAGTGCTTTTTAGCTTTATTTTTCATGCTTTTTTTTTATTGCTGTTATGCAAATACTTTCCAAGACTGAAGGTCTGAGAAGGCAGTTTTATGTGATAGCTCATCTAAAGTAGAATTTTTCCAAATCCTGTACAACACTGCTGATTTCTTTATTACTCTTGAATGAATTTTTGTTATTACAACACTCCCTTTTCCTCCCATGGAAAATGTATTTCAGTTTTTTGGCACCAGTTCTCCGTCCTTCCTTGGGAGTGTGAAGATTGAAAGCATCAGGTGATTGTTTTTTTTTCCCTACGTATTCTTCTATGGGAAGTTACCACTCTTGAACTGCTTCTCCCCTACAAAAAACTTCAGGAAAAAAAATTTCTTACTATTTGTGGGATCTTAAATATGTTCTTTATTTTGGGTTTTATACTATTCAAGTGTTACTTTTATGCTTCACTTGATTCCTGAATGTTTTGTAGTGCTCATTTACTTCCCCCGTTTTTAAAAGGCTTTTCAACACAATGTTGAATAATATTTGCCTGATAACAAGGCACAGATATTCCAATAGTATGTCCAAAAGTGGTGTGTTACTTAGAACCAAACTGAAGAGTGTCTTTGGCCATGCTTGAGGATCTGGGGTCACTGGTGAAAACTGTTGTCAGTAGTGATTTGGGTTAGACAATACCCTAGACCAGGTTGTCCAGGGGTGGGGCAGTCATAACTTCCCTGAGCAATCTGTTCCAGGGCCTCACCACCCTTACCATGAAGAATTTCTCCCTAATATCTAATTTAACCCTGCCTTCTTTCAGTCTGTAGCCATCACCCCATGTCCTACCACTACATGCCTGGTACAAAGTCTCTCTTCAGCTCTTTTGTAGGCTCCCTTCAGGTACTGGAATGTTGCTCTGAGATCTTTCCAGACTGAACAGCCCAAATATTCTCAGCCTTTCTTCATAGGAAAGGTGCCTCATTCCTCTGATCATCTTTGTGGCCTCCTCTGGACCCATTGCAAGTGTTCTTCCTGTGCTGGGAGCCCAGAGCTGGATGAGTGCTCCAGGTGGGGTCTCACCAGAGCAGAGCAGAGCAGAGGGGCAGAATCCCCTCCCTGGCCCTGCTGGCCACTCTGCTCTGGATGCAGCCCAGGGTAGGGTTGGATTTCAGGGCTGTGAGCACACATTGCTGGGTCATGTCCAGTTTCTCATATCAGTGTCTCAGTATGCACCAGAAAGATCTCCTTTTCCAACAAAAGATTCTTCTGGGGGTCAGAATCAAAATGATGAAAGAAGCATTCTGTGTGTGCTTTTCTGAAAAAGGACTATCATAATTTCATTCTTTCTGAACAAGTGGTGAACAGCAAGAGGATTCACATTAATGTTTATTCCTTTCTACTCTATTTAAAATGTAGTTCATGTCTGAGATCATTAGGTCTCTTTTCATGTTGGTTATGAGCTTCCAGCTCTTCTCTTCCAGTGCTGCCAGCCTGTTTTTGAGCGTCTCCCTTCTGATATCTTTTTCAATATACACACTGCTTCTTGCTCAGTGGTGTTTGTTAGGGAGCAATCTTAACATTTCTCTTGACATCACTTTCTTTATTTTTGCTTGGAATAATAGCTTGGAAATAGTAATAGCTTGGAAACAAGAGGATCTTATTGAATGAAGGGATTTCATGTAATGCCTTTACCTTTCATATTAATATATTTGGGGAGAATGTTTGGCATTTGGAAGTCAGTAAAAATTCTACCATTTATTTCCATGTCCATTAATAAGTAAAATAATGTCCAAAAATTTTTGTTGGTTATTTTAATTATGGTTACACCCTTCAGAGAAGGATATCTGCTTTTAAAGTTGATTGCAGTTTAGGACTGTGAAAGCTCAGCTTTGCTGTCAGCCATTACTTTTTTCCTGTAAAAAACTGCTCCTAAAATATACTGGAGGAGACATGGAAAAGAGTCTAGAAGATGTGCTAATTTTTAAGACCCCTCACAATTCCATTTTTAAAATTCATTTGCTGTTGTGTTAATGTCTCACCTTGGCTCAGATCCAGAGTAAATCAACAAAGCAGCTACCAGAGTCTCTACATGAATGATTCATTGCATTTTCTTGAGATGAGACTGCCATTGGCTTTTTCCATGCTTTTGTGTTATCAAAACTGAGTTATTTAATACTTTAATGGCCGTGATCTACAGAATGCAGTTCCTTCTAAATTTGCAGTAAGATTCCATGTTTGAACCAATGATTCCCATGGAGGAATGTTGCATCAGTATTCAGGTATTACTGTCTTTAAATGTTTTATTATCAACAGCGAATCCATTGTGAGTAAGAAATACTGTAAAAGCAAGCAAAATACTGTACTGGGTCTTGAGAAAGTCCTGCTGTGTTGGACTGCAGAAGTGTGTTGAGGGGATAACCACATCTCAAAGAATTGTTTGCTGTTGCACAATGTGATTAGGCAACAGCAAACAGTGGGTTCTGCATTGTTTTGGGTGAAATTTTATGATATGGTTGTTGCATTATTCCATTTTTTTACTCTTTGGTAGAAGCAGAGATCTTCGCTCTCTTCAACAAGCCCCAAACTCCACAAAAATGCAGCCAGTATTACACAGTGACTATCCCTATGAGGATCTCCAGAAATGGGCAGACTGTCAACAGCTTAGAAGCAAACTGGCTGGAGCACATGACAGATCACTTCAGGAAAGGAGGCTCACTGGTCAACGCCATCTTCAGCCTTGGAATGGTAAATGGTATGGAAATTACAGAAAGCATTATGCTGTGATTATTTTCCTTTCTCCTCTAATGGAGGTCATTGTCTTTGAAGAGAAGTTATTTGGGAGCTGCTTTAATATAGACTTGGGGTAGATTTGTATTAGATCAACCTCTTTGTGAAATGGAATGAAAGTAATGGACAGAAAATATTTTGGCATTTGAATAAGGAAAACAGATTATGTATTGTATTTTTATAAACATACTAGACATGATTTTGTAATTGCAGAAATATACAGAGTTAATAAACAGTACCAAGTAGAAAGAATTAAACTAATAAGATTGCAAAACAGATGACCTAAATAGAAGGGTGACTTTGCTGTCCAGCCAGACACTGCATCTGGCTCTGATTGCAGGCCGGTACAACAACTTGAGTGTTATCTGGCCAACAAGAAATCAGTTAATTCCTGTTCTCACAGAGACCCTTTCTGCCTGGATGGCACACTGTTTTACAAAATTGTCTTCTGTGTTTGTTTCATCTTACCTGTGAGTGATGGATGAAGGTCTGTTTTAATTTAAGAAGATTAAAAATCCTAGATTTTTGCATCTTGTGGAAGAGTGGCAGGGGGTCCAGCTTAGTACTGTTACACTCATGGCCATCATGGCTTTGAAGGCAAGCCTGTTGTGCAGAGAAAAACTTGGGTGCATACATCCAAGAGACATAACCAAGAAGCCATGAGAGCAATTCAAGGGAAGTACTTGGACATAAAAATGTTGATGTTGCAGCTGGATTTATTTTATTGGAAAATTATGTGACTGGTGTACTTCATGGTTAAAGTGCTTATGGCTGAATCATTCGCCTAATTTTGGTTTGTTTTGCATTTTTCAAAAGGACTGTGGTAACCCAGAGATTGCACATTCCTACTAAGATTAGTTGATTTGTACATCAAAATTATAGGGGAGCTGCTTCCAGAGCATCTTCTTACTGTTGGTCTGAATTCCAGAACCCAGGATAAAAAACAGGAATATGACTCAGTTCTGGTAAAAGTCAATCAGGAAATTAACAGGCAATCCTAATTTTTCATTTTACAAACAAGTAGCAGAAAAAGGGAAGGTCTAAAGTTCAGCTGGTGGAATGCTTTCACACAGCTTCCTGGAAAGCCTTGTAATTGCTAGTTAACTAGCTTAAAAACAAATGGTCATTTACTTTATGTATATAAATTGCACAGAGGCAAAGCTAATTGGCTCTATCAGCCTCAGTATCAGACTCAGTGGGTTTTTTTAATAAAATCTCCTTGTCAGTTCACTCTAAAATGTTTTAAACACAGCATTTTTTTGTTATTTAAACTTTTAGAGTTCATTTACATAGCAGAGCCCTGTGGGAGGTTCATGTACTTGGATACCAGAGTGAGGAGTGCTGGATAACTGCCTGTGGACATAGATAAAGTAGGCTTGAGTACTGGCAATAAAGTTTCAATGCAGTCAGAACAACAAATTATGTAAAAGTGGACAGATTCAGGATTAAGTTAGCATAGTGATTGAAGAAGAACAATTAATAAACATTTTTATTAGCATTTCAGGTTTACAGGAGGAACAAGTTTTGAAATCAAAAAGCTGAACCAAGGTTTCTGAAAGTGTATTATGCTGTTATAAGAACATTTACTAAGAGTATCTCTAAGTAGCTATTAATTGCAGTTAAATGTTTTATCATTTAAATCCTAAGTTTTTTCTATGCTGCAGAGAAATGGAACAGCTTTGTCGCTCATATGCCAGTCAGTACCAAACAACACAGGGTAGGCACAAGAGGAGAAGCAGGGGTCTGAGGGCTTCTCAGCTCCTCACTTTTTTCTAGACTTCTGTGGCAGCCTGTCCAGCTCTTCATATCTACTCTTATTCACTGATTAATCCTCTTCCAAATTAAGGTAGTATCAGAATACTTTCTTTAATTGCCTATATCACATTTCTTTGTTCTAGGGGCTGATTTTCTTTTTGGCTTAAAGTATGAATTCATTATTTTGCTTATTAGACTTAAAAGCAGGGTTATTATCTTCTTCTTTTCCCCCTTGTCCTTGGAATACCCAATGAAGTGAAGATTTCCAGATTGTCAGTAGTCATAAATCTGTTTCTTCCTTCTGCTAACAGTTTAATAATTAGTCTTTAAAGGAGTTTTAAAGTTCACGGGTAACAATTGTTTCTTTTTGCTTATTGTACCAGATAATTATAAACAGAAATATAACACAATTGCTGATCACAATATATAAACCATGCAGAGTTACACCATATATTAAATGTATTCAGATTTTGCTGGTAAGTTGGGAACAGTAGCCTGCTTGGTCCTTGACTGTTCTCATGTCGGCAGATAATAGTTTTTTATTTAAATTTGCACCTCAGTTACCTGCTGGTGTTTTTCATGCAGCTCATGTAATTGATAATTCTGCCTCTAGTCCCAGGTGTAAACTGATCCTGCCTAGTGATCTAGAGTGACTGTAGGAATTCACCCTTGCCCTCTTGTAGTGAGAATGGAGTCTGTAGCAGCAAGCTACAGATTAATACCAAATGGAAAGGAAGTAACAGGTGGGTCGTCTTCTTTCCTGTAACAGCAAGTCTCCAATCAGCGCTGTGAGAAGGCAGGAGGAGTCAAACCTCTTCAAGGTTATATTTTGATGTCTTAACAGAAAAATCACAAGCCTGCTCATCTTCAGTTGTTTTGAACTGCAGCCCCTTAAGTGCCTAGCGTTTTTGTATTTGTTGTACCATTCTGTCTGTGAATTTTCTGCCTTTCAAACCTAGAAAAAGGCAGCCAAAAAACCAGCCAGAAAACACTGACAGCACTTAAACACAAAGCAAATGAAACCAAATGTGACTTTCTTGGAACAAGAAAGTAGTCAGGTTTTTAAGAGGGTCCGATTGATTGTCTCTGTCATCTGTCTCCGACAGAGATGAGCTGCGATGCCTTTGACCGATTATTGTCACCTTAGCCACAGAAGTACTGGGATTTTTATCATCCATATGGAATTATTTTCTCTGTTTGTGCTGAAGGTGAAAAGATTCAGAAGGGGGGAGGAATGCAAATAGGAAGCAAAGGCAGACATTCAGGTCACGTGCCCCATAAAGTCACAGAGAGCTAGTTTTCCTCATTGAGAGCAACAGCAGCCTAAAGGTTAGTTTTCCTCGATAAGGAGAATTTGTAGTTCAAAGACAACAGGAGGAAAATTGTCGCCTGCCAAGACAGCTGTCATGGTAAAGTAAGTAATCTTTTCCCATATACCTCCTGTAAATCAGAAGCAAGAACATCAAAATACATTTTTGTCAATCGAGCTACATCAAATATTTATACAACCCAGTGAAAATAGCTTTTTGTGCACAGTAGGAAACCTTAATAAAAGATGCAGTGGTAATGGAATGTTTTCAGAGGAAGGACATTGATTGTAACCTCTACTTTTGTAGCCTTTTCTTTAAGAAAGAGTGAAAAGATTGGGAAATTCAAGAGTAGAAATTGGGAAGTGATACTACAAACAGCAAAGTCAAAATGTTTTGGTTTATTGGCATTTCTTACTGCACTATTGCAAATGGATGAATATTTGGAATTTCTAACAAACTTTTTAACTTAGGCTATGTTCCAGGAGCTGAATCTTGAAACAGGAGATTAACAAAGGAGACTACAACTGCATCAGAATCAGGAAATATTTTATATAGCAAGCAGTAAAACCTGGAAAGACCTGCTTACCATGTAAAACTGTAGATGAGTCATCTTTGTAGGCAGGCTAGGTAACATCCAGCTGAATAAATGTATCTGTAAAGTCTGCCCTGCAGGAATCTGTGTATGAGTTGTCACCCTGAAGTGCCAATGTTATCAATGGAAATCTAGTCTTGGACTGATATAGTCAGTAGGATTTGTGTTGTGATCCACCTCATTCTACATGAAGATATGCAAAAAAGATCAGATACATCTAGATAAGACTGAGATACTTGGTGCTTCCTTTGCCTTAGTCTTCATAGACACAGGCAAAGTTTGCACCTATCTGTAAAACAAAGGCCAAAAGGACAAACTAGGGACCTACAGGATGATCAGCCTCAATTTGTTTCTGGCTGGATCACTGAGTAGGTCCTGTAGGAACTCGTGGACACAAGAAGGAGAGGACAGTGACTAGGGACATTCAGCATGGATTAAAAAAGAGTAGAACATACTTGAAACTGATTGTCCTCTATGATAAAATAACAATTTGTGGGTGAAGAGAAAGCAGTAGATGTCATTTTGGGTGAATTCATCAAGGGAGTTTGGCAGTGGCTCCCACAGTATTTTCTATCCAAGCTCAGACCATGCAGCCTAGGTGGGTAAAAATCTGGTTACATGGCTAGACTCAGAGGGGTGTGGTTAATAGGTCACAGTTTACCTGAGGTGAAAAGTGGAGTACCACAGAGATCTCTCCTGGGGCTTGCTGTGTTTAACAAATTTATCAGTGATGCACAGGAGGCAACGAGGCTTGCTTTTGTCAAAATTGTGCATGATCCCATACTCAGGAGACAGCTGATGTGCCTCAGAACTGGACTGCTGTCCCAAGGAACCTGGGTAGGCTGGAAAAACCTGACAGCAGGAGCTGTTTGAAATTCCATGAGGACAGATGTCCTGCCTCTGGGAAGGGAGAGGCTTTTTCACTACTCCAGGCTGGGGGCAGCTTGGCTGGGTAGCAGCTCTGTTGAAAGTTCCAGGGGAATTTTAGTAGGCAGCAAGCTGAAGATGAACCAGCAGCTGAGAGAGTTAGTTCAGCCTGGAGAAAGGACAGCTTTGGGGGACCTACCAGTGCCTGGCAGTGCCTATGAGAAGACAATCAAGAAGGTGGATCCAGGCCCTTGATTGTGACTGTGTGGTAGGAGGATTGGAAAAAATGTACGTTAATTGAAATGAGAGGTCCTTTTTGGATATAAAAAACCTCTTTCTCATAATGAAAACAGTCACTCTTTGGAAGAGGCTGCTCAGGAAGTTGTGCCATCTCCATTCTTGGAGATTTTGAAGATGCAGCTGGATAGAGCCATGAGTGGTATTGTCTGCAGTTGTATTGAACCTGCTTTGAGCATGTGGTTGGACTGGAGGCCTCCTGGAGGTCTCCATCCAGCTGAATTATTCTGTGAGTCTATGAAACTGTTGGATCAGATGCATCTCATCTAGTGGGCCAGCTCTAGAACATGTGATTGTCAGCTTAAGTTGCTCTTAGATCTAGAGCCCTGTGTGATAAAGGTACTGCAGACTCAGTGTATCTGGCTGTTTCTTTGCCCTTCCACACCTCTGTGTAAGAGATTTTCTGAAATGCCTGCTGATCCTGACAGCATAGCATGGGTTGTAAGTGCCTTTTCTTCAAAACATGACCCTGCTAGCTTTCTCTCTGCTGCATTCTCCTCCCCATTATTCTCAGCATCCCAGATGCTTCACATGCAAAGGAATTAATGATCCAATTATTCTTTCCTGTGCCTCCCTTTTTCTCTGGAAGTGTAGTACATGACCTGTAAAAGGTAAAAGATGTGAGATGTGAGAATTGGCAGGTGTGCATTCATGACGTGAATGTTTAAAAGACTGTGGCACAACTTGTAGAGAGAGGAGGTTGGTTCTGGTTGGGAGGGAAATCTCAGTGATTGTCATCAACCAGTTTCTGTGGAGTTTTTCACCAGCATCACTCTGTTGAACAGACACTGTTCTTTGCATTTGCAGCTGTCTTTCCATCATCATTTTCCCCTTCCATTTTTCTCATTTTCCATGGGTTTCTTTACTAGCAAAAAACCCCATTAAAAATCAATGGCTTGTGTGATTGATGGATGTAGCCTTCTGAAGCAGTCATTGTACTTCCAACAGGGAAGCAAAATCTTACAATCATTTAGGCTGGAAAGGACCTTTAGGATCATGAGTTGGACCATAAACTCAGCACTGCCAAGTGAAGTTTCTGTTGCCTGTAGGGTCTCCCGAGCTCAGCTATTGGTTTCTAAAACATTGCATATGTGCCATCATACTCACATATGTGGAAGCTGTGAATTGCATGAGTGGAATGTTCAGCAGAGTGAAACATAAAGGATGATTTACGAGCGAGTGTAAACACACGCCTGCTGATTGTGTTGTGATCGCCTATTAATTAGCTGGCAAACACGGGGCGGGGGAGAGCTCAAGCTGCAGTTGTGCCAACAGTGTGACACTGAATTTCATTAAGGGGATTCACAATGCAGTGCACTGGTGCTGTATAAAGCTGCCCTGGCGAGATCTGAATGTCTGTGTCTAGCAGGGATCTGCTTTCAGTCTTAGGTGCTCTCCTGTCATCCCTGCTTTGGAAAATTAAAGGACTGTTTGTACATTAGCATCCTGAAATAGATTTGGATATGGGTTTGGGTGTTGGAATGTGATATTTCACAGGAATTGAGTTGGTTCCCCCTTTTGTAGTGTCAGGTCTAACAAAGTGCTGCTTTTGAATGAAATCCAGTAATTAAATCTTGGACCCTTTGATATGTGGCAAGCTTGCTGTCCCTGTGTTTTCAAACCTGTAACCCAGCTACTTAGTGATCTGGCCTGTTATTTCACAACAAAAATGTCTGTTCTTCTCACTTGGATGAGAAATCTGTCTGGATGACAGGAGTTACTGCTTTGTAGTCCAGCTCATCCACCTTGGAGCAATGTGTAATCCTAGCTTGCTGTAGTGCTGAGGAGTCTTCAGCTCTCTTTATTTTAAATAGAGTTGCACGAAACCTGCCTGTGAAAACAGTGTGAAAGTAGACAGAGTATTTTTCTTTCAGTCTCCCAACAGAATCTCAAGGATAATCCCTAGTAAGTGCTATACAGCTTTTTTCCTTCACAAGTGAACAAAAAAAACCCCAAAAAAGAAAAAAAAACAACAAACTGTTTAGTTTAGTGACAAGTATTTGCATCTCCTGACTTGCAACTTAATGACTTGACTGTAGCAGTAGCAAAAGAGGATAAGGGACTGTGCAAATAAAAACAGGGGTTGTGCATTGACACCTGCAGCAGCAGTCTTGCTGCAGTGTGTATGTGTAGACATAAGCCTCCAGATGTAGGAGTCTGGGCTTTGCCTGCAACAAATTTGTTATTTTCAGATAATAAATTGAATTTAGATCATATAATGACATTGTAAGATGTTGACTGAGATTGTGTCTGCAAGAGTTAAGAAGCTTCTTAATCCTCCTCACTGCTTCCTTAGTGAAAATTGTTTTTGAGTTTGATATATGTTTTCTCTTGGAGGCAGCAATTCCTTCCTGCTGGCATTTCTTGACCTCATAACATCCAGCAGGAAAGCAGGATGACCCTGATGAAACACCTAAGCAGGCTTATCCAGGAAACTCCCCTGTCAGTTCAAGAATCTGTCAGTTTGGCATGTGTGACTGCATTTCAAAACATGTATTATACCAGTTCAAGGAATATAGTGTTGCTGGAAATGTAAGGAAAGTATCATGCAAAATACAACATTTGGGGAGGGGATAAGCAAGGTCTTTATAATCAGTCATACAGGGTAGATATATTGTTCATATTAGAAAGGCTGAAAAAGACGCTTTTTGACAATGTGAGAAGAGTTTTCTCTGTTTGTAAAGATCACAGTCCTGCTTATTTGCAGTTTCCCTAAACATAATTCTGTTGTTCCATCAATCAGCTTATTTTAACAAAGAAAGATAAGGTTGGATTTTTTTTTCAGTTGTTCTGTTTCTGTTCTGTCATGCAGCTGACAAAACCTGAGTTCTGGTGTATGGGAGTGATTGCTGGTTATGGAGTGTGTGGCTGTGTTAAAGGAGAAAGTGCTGCTCAAGTAACTTTAAGAGGATGTGTTGTCTGAAAAAAGGCTGAACGTGTAGGGAATGCAAATGAGAACAGAGAGGCACTAAACCAGATGGTCAAAATGCCTTCATAAATTGATTAAATAGTTATGAATGTATCTTTTCTTTCACACTGTTCAGATATGCCAGATCATCCTTAGTCCATGTAGATCACTGTATCTGCAGTGGCTGATCCATATGCAGGGTTCTGTCTTGTGTGAATGAATTAATATAGTCACAAGTATTAATATCATAACTATCATAGAAATAAATCAGTATACATTCAAAACCCCTTGAAAATAACACGTTGACATAATAAATGGTCTTTAGTGTGTTTACAGCTTCAAGTAGGTGAGCAGTACTGCTGAACTGAGGACTGAATCACTTTTGCCTGCTCAGAATGGGAGAGCTATGGTTTCTGGTGGCAAAGGAATAACAGACTGGACAGCAATGTGTGCTGTTAGGGAGCGGGATTGCTCTTAAAACTGTTAGAGATACAAGTCTCATTCATTTAATAGAGATAGGTTATCAGAGAATGTCTATGAACTTTATAGTAACATCCTTGGAAGAATATGTTGTTAATAAATTCAGATGCCTCACTACACATGGAGTGTCTTTTGTAAAGCTTACAGGCAGCCCTGTGTTTTCACAGATTCTTTACATGGGACAATGGATGGAGTGTTTCTCTTCGAAGATTTTGCTGTGGAAGACAGTAAAACCACGCGGGGCTATGATGCAATTGTGGTAGAGCAGTGGACTGTCTTGAAGGTATGTGTACAGTTTTTCTTTGACTTTTTTTTGTAAATCAAAACACTCCAAGACTGTGAGACAGACTCTCACGTACTGACCTGTGCTGCAGCAGTACCAGCCAGGCAGCCAAAGTGAAGGGATGCAATGTTAACAGTGATGCCAGTTCACCACACTGGGTTTGTACAACACACTTCTGATCTCAACCTCGTGCTTTTTTTGGAGGGTAGGAAATGTGAGTGACAGTGAGCAATGAAACTCGGGGCTATCTGTCTCCAAATTACAGATGTCTGCTGGATTAACTGCACAGAGGATCTCCATTGGTTGTCAGGGCAACATGATCACACAAGCCATTGTAGTATCGCAGTTCTAAAGAAGGCACCCCTTTAGGTAGGCAGGCTTAGCTGCAGCAGGAAAGTGTGAAGAACTGCCTTGCCTCTCTTTTTCCTCCTTCATATGCTGAAAAAACTGCATATTCTGGGTAGGCCCCTCTAGACAAACCATAACTTGGCGTTCTGCAGATCCAGGTGCCCACACAGATCAGTAGAAGCACTGCTTAGGCCAGCTTGGTCAGTTCCAGTCTTCCACAGCAAATTTTATACACACAATACTTCTGTGTTTGAAAAGCTGGGCTTAAATTCTTTGTGACTTGAAACAAAAAGAAGATGGGAGGTTGAGGGAAGAAGTAGCTGCATAACTTTTAGGAGGTTTTTTTTGGTTCTGTCTGTTGTTTGCTAGAAATAGATGCTGTGTATCTGTAAAGGCAATACCTATCACTTCACTTGGAATGTATTGTAAAGGGTGTAAAATCCTTAGACAGATAATCCCTTATTTTGGCACACACATACGAGAAGAACAGATTAAGGGAAAATGGGACAGATGTTAGAGTAAGTGTGTAAAATTCCAGGAGACTAAGATTAAGAGCTTTGTTAGTAGATGATGGTTTTCTAGTGCAGCAAGAAATGGCCAAATAGTAACGACTACAAACAACTTGCAGAGTTGCAGAGTTGACAAGCTGTGTTAATAGCAGCTTTTCTTGTTGCTGATGAGCGTCTGAAAAATGATTCCTTTATTGCATTAAATGCTATTCCATTTATGACAGACTTGACTGTAAATTCTTGTTCATTTTTAGGGTCAAATTGCATTGCTGCCACTCAGGAACGAGGTTTTGGGGTAATGACAGATGGTTTCATGAGTGCATTAGGTCAGGGCTGATCAAGAAGGCAAATGTTAAGAAGCATTAATGTTAACCATGTGTTTAAAACTGTTAGGAAATGAATAGAGGTTGAAACAGCAAGTATATACTACTTCATACTACTGTGTAAGCTGTGTTTGACAGCACCTTATTTCAGAAGGCTGTGTTAGCTCAGTAATTGTCCAGAGAAGAGAGTGGGCATGGTCAGTGATACAGATTCCTTATTAGGAAGACTTTACATGTGTGTCCTTTCAGCCTGGAAAAGAGAAGAGTTGCAGGGAATGGAATGGGTAGAGAGGTCCTAAAACATGGGAAAGAGGTGAATAGGGATTGTTTGCCATCTCTTCCAGTATAAGAACTAAGTGCCAAATGGTGCTAGCCAGAGCTGCTAGTCAGAGCCAGGTGCAAAGCAAACAAAAGAGAGAGATTTCAGATAATTATTTATGCAGCAGATCTGTGGAACTCCTTTCTGGATAAGGTTGTGAGTCCAGGAAGTTTAGAGGATCTTGTGTTCATACAAGCATTTTAATTCAGTTCAGGAGTGCCTTTTTGAAGTGAACCCACTGATCCATCCTTCATATGCCTCACTTCACCTCACAGAATGGTCCCACAGTGCACAAACTGGATTTCTTTTGGTAGAAACAAAATCAGACATGCTAAGTACACAAAATATTTGGGGCATGCTTGACTTAATACATATTACTTTTCCTCAACCATCACCTAGAGCCATGTTGGAAATAGCTTTCTAAGTTATAAATGGATTCCTGGCCAGAGCCAGTTTGGCTCTCAAACAGCCAATCCAAGGTTCTCCATCTCAATAGGATATCATAACAAAGTTGGGCATAGTGTGTGGGCACAGGACAGCTTCTGTCAAGCTACATGACAAGGATAATGGGGATCTTGTGTTGGCAGAGTGCTGACCAGAACACCAGGACTCAGCAGAAGAGTATTTTCTAGCAGCACCCTTGGAAGTGTTAGAGGCCCTGGGTGGAGTATCATTTGCTTTCAGTTCTAGCAATTCCATGCTGGAGAGCACAGCTGGTCAACAGATTAAGGATTGAACCTCCCAATGCCATCTGGTGTGTCAGGAGATGCTGAACTGCTGCACACCATGTCTTTGTGAGGGCTAATGCCGAGAATCTCCTGTTCCACACATAATATTTGGGATGTGCAATTTCAGAAACTGACTGATAGCATATACAGAGCTTGTCAGTGTGATCAGATTATTCTCTGCTGTAATTAAAAATTTGGATACTGGGTTTTCCCTGGCAGTTTTGCTCTTCTGAAATCAAGTGCGGCTGTTCTGTGGGCATTATGAAAATGTTCCCCACCACCTGAAAGAGGAAGAGAATGGGGAAGAAGAACCTTTCTGAAGGAAGAATATTGAGGCATTAGGGAAGTCTTGCAAAGGTCTTACCTATTTGGAGAAAGAGCAGAGCTGGCCACTTTGATTTTCTCCTCCTGCATTTTTACTAACTGGCAGGATATATCTTGCCTCATGCTTTCTGAGACATAATAGGTGTAGGTAGGTAAAGTCATGGAATCAATGAAAGGACTGGAAGCTGGGGGATCTGTAGGCACATGCACAGTGTTGTACTCAGAAGACCAAGTGTTCATTCCAAACCTTGTTGGAATTCACCTTTATTTACCATCAACATGGAATAATGCAGTGGCAGAGGAAGGGACTGTAAAATGGGGAAGGAGACAGAGTTTAGCGGTGACAGAAGATGTCCAAGAGCCAGTAAAGGCTTCTTTCTGTTATGAGTTTTACAAAGTATAGTTGTTACAGACATAGTTATGGAACAGTGGAATGACTCATTATGTAGAAGATTGGGGGGGGGGGGGTTTTGATGTGCATTCAGCTCTCATCTACATTAACATTTTCCATTTGTTATTTCCATTTCTGCCAAGGCAGTGGTAGAAACCCTGATGGGTAGCATGGCATAAATGAATATAATGGACCTTAAAAATTTGTATTGGATTTGGTTATCTGGGTGAGCTTTGGAGTTATTCAGATGTGGTCTGAACTGAATGTAAATTTATTGTGCTGTACTAATTAAGAAGAAGAAGAAACAAACAAAAGAATCCCAGCCACAACAGAAGAAAGCTTTTTTAGAAAGGGAGACATGTAGAATGTATCGATGCCCTTTGGAAAAAAAATCTCTCTAAATGAAAAGGTAAAGGGTTGCTGTTTAACCATTACCACAAAAGAGAGGGGTTGGCACACCTCTTAGCAGGGAAAGTGCTGCCTTTTTAATTGCTAAGGCTAATAGAGAAAACAAGCTGAACAGTGTGATGCACTCAGTGTGTGTGTAAAATGTCAGTTTGTAGAGGATGTAAAGCTCGCAGCTGTCACAGTATGTGGTCCCGCCAAGCAGCAGACAGGATGTAATAGCTCCGAGTAATTTAACTCTTTCTTCTCAAAAATAGAGCTGTGGTGTCCTCTGCAAATGACCACAGGACTTGTTATGACAAAATACTGCACTCATCCTTATCACTTTAACTCTAAAAATGTCAGGACGTATTATTTCCACTGCAGTCTCTGAGATCTGGCCCTAAAACTTGTTTGATGGTTTTAATTCTGCTTGTGTAGGCAAATGTGGGTAGACAGTTCTGATTAATCAGAGCCTGCATGATTTCCATCTCCCCATCTCTAAATCTGTCACCTTCCCTTCCCCATTACCCAAGACAAAATAGCTAATATGTCTTTAAAATAGAATGCTAAAACATTTATTTTAGATTGCTGCATTGTTCTGCCTCTGAAGCTGTGTTCATTTTGAAAATATTGTCCTTAATTTACACCCATTTTCTCATTGAAAATCTTGAGCTGCTGATTCATCATTTTGTGTTTGCTGCTACGCCATACCTTTGGTGTACTGACATGAATTAAAATCTCAAATACATTGTGGTGTTGCCATATGCTGTGGTGTTGCCATTTCCCTGGCAGACTTGAATGGGGTCAGTCTCCACCATAGACATGGTAAACCTTTTAAAGTGCGACATAACAAAAGATTTAAAAAAATTATCTCTGCTGAGCCTAGGTTGCAAGTTGCTTTAATGTAAGCCTTGAAACAAATTCTCTGGAAATAAGGATTTGATTTGTCTGTAAATCTGATTTAGGTCATGTGTCAGTTAAGCCATGTTCTGCTGTCTCTGGCCACGAGAGAAATGCATGACCAGGTCAGCCAAGGACCTGATGGCAACGGGCATGAAAAGCCCAGGGGAGTCATGTGTGTGACCCTCTTTAGCACTCAAAGGACAGATGTGCTGCCTGGGCAGAAGATTTCAGCAGTGTCTGTTGCTGAATTCTTGTTGCTTTTTAAGAAGAGCTGAACAAAAACCTTTAGGAGCCTTTTATCTTCCAATAATTTGTTTTTATTAATTCTTGTTTCTTTCCTTCATATAACGTATGAAAGGCACATATATACATACATATTTTTCTGCTGAACTCAGTAGACATAGGTTTAAAATTGATTAAAGTCCACATGATTAAGATCCATAGGGTAATATTTTCATTGGTTTTGATGATTAATGTAGTAACAGAATTTAACAATATAAACTTGGAATGTCCCTGATAATTTCTTGTGGCTCTGGTAGCATTGAACATCTAACAAGGTGAATGCTTCTTCCATGTGAGTAAGGGCACTTGAAGTAAAGAAACTGAAAATTCAGCACAGTATGGATTAAAAAATCCTTCCCAGCTGTCATGGTTTTCTAAGAATTAGTTCTCTGCTCACCCATAAACCTTCAAGAGAAAAGCGAGCATCCCAGATCTAAACTTCCCACTTAAGAACAAGCTGAGAAAAAGTATTTCAGTCCTCTTTTATACTTGCTATAAAACCATGCAGGGCACATGTTCCTTTTGCTCAGCAGCTGTCTCCAGCCAGGCAGCAGTGCCCTGGTGGTGCCTCTGTGTGAGCACGTTGAGGGGTGTGGCAGTGGGTGCAGGACCCCAGGGGCCACACACGGAGCCGCCCGTGGGCGAGGGGCAGCGCGGCGCCCGCCTTCCTGCTGTGGCAGCCCCTGGCAGTGGAGGGTCCAGGCTTCAGCTGCAGTGCTTGCATGGAAATAGATCGTTACTTGCATAACTGGGGAGTGCTGCACAAAGCCTTCTGGTAAAAGCCACATGTTGTTTGGGAATAAATTATAACCGAAGGGGATTGTGTTGGGGAGGCTGCCTGGGGATGATTAAGCTGCGTGTGTAGGGCACGCTGGAGTGTGTAAGTTCTCAGGTGGTGGTTTTCTGTGTTGTATTTTCCCCCCAGAGAATTGATGGGCAAGCAGTAAAATCAATGTTCACCTTAGGGTACGCTTCAAGTGTTGCAGGAATTGTGAAAATAAAAATGCCAGAATTATTGAAGGAACTGTACTGATGGAATTGCTAGATCACATTTATTTCTTGTATTTCCGGGACAGTTACATGGAGTTTCATCATTTGTACATCGTCTGTGAGGTGGTGAGTTCAGTACATCTCATAGGATGTTTCCTGTATGGAGAACCCTCTGTGTCAACACATTCATGTTGTCCAGTTTTTGCTACTTCTATAAATGCAAAATTGTGCTGCTTTGCAAATGTACTTCTGTGTTACAGGTGTAGGCAGTATCAGGAGTACTCTGATATTTCTGTTAGTATATATACAAGCTAGAAAATAGGATTGACATCCACTGAGAGAAGCAGGCATTGTGGGCACAGAAAGGTTTTTTGATTGTTGTTTTAATGTTACCCTAGATGTGGAGCCAGCTGTGAATGGTACTCAGCAGCCTGTGTGTGTACTGAAACTGTGATTGGATTATCTGAATTGCAGAAACACTCTCTTAACACAATGCTGCCTCATATAGTCTTACAGCCTTACTATATTCTCCAAAATATTCCACATTGCAGGAATTGACATATATATTGCTAATAGTAAATAACTCTAAATTACATATGCCCAGAATATTGAGGGAAAAGCCTGCCTGTGGATTTATTTATTACTCCTTTTTTTTCTATTACCTTTCCATTGAGGTCCCCATTTGGCAGCTGCTCTTTGTTGGTCAGTGACCCACCTGCTTCCCAAAGCTCCTGGTGGTTTCCAAGGATGCAGGAGCCATCCCACAGCCCCCTGCTCCACAGCTAATGGATTTGTAGCAAGTGTCTGCCAGCAACATGCTGTGGTGTGTTACACATGGAGATTCAGGAGCAGCTCAATACTAGAGGAACAAAGTCCAACTTTTTATTGCTGAAGCATTTGTGAAACTTCCCTTTTGCTTCCAATAAATGTTTTTAATGGTTCAATACTATTACACTGTCAGCAGAAATTATCTCTTGGAAGAAGTCTGAAAAGGAAAAAGGCAAATAATTCACAAATTTAGAGCTTGAATTTAGTCCCCATGTCAGCTGTGTTACTGCAAACATAAAACGTTTGCAGCACACTTTCACTGGGTCATTCTTGCACAGTCCAGGTATTCAATTTCTCTTACTGCATTTTCTTTCTTTTCCACTAAGGTGCAAGTCCTGCTTTTGCCACTTCCCTTTCCTCCCTTCAGTGCCCAGGGACAGAAAAGCTTTGGCTTTGGCAGAGCTGGGGACTGGTAGCCAGCCTTGGCTGGGGGTGTGTGGTGCTGCCCTCATGGCATCCCTCTGGTTTTTGTAAGGAGCTGGGTTTGAATGCAGTGCCCATTTTCTGCAACAAACAGTAGGTTACACTTTCAATGCAACTTGTTTTTTTTTACTTCCCATCCTCTTTGCCATCTGTCAGTAAATTTTGGTACGCAGTCTGTTAGGATTTGCTGATAAAGGTTTTATTAAGATTTATTTAATGGGATTTTCAATCTACCACTCTTTAATCCATGCTGGAAAAAAATGTTAAATAGTGACAATCCATAGCTGCCTTGTAACTAAATCACGTTCACTTAGCCCAGGAATAGCCCAGGAAAGAATGATTTCTGAAGAACTTCTGTCTCACAAGAGCTTAGTAGTTGTCTTGTTTATTATCTTGCTGTGGTTAAAATTGCCACAGTAGGGGGGGAAAAGAAAAGAAAAATTGTTAATGCAGTTGTTTGTGTGGCTTGCCCTAGATATTATTCTTATCATTTTTTCATCTTTTTTTTTTCCCCTCCTAATGAGCAGAAGCAACTGTGAAAGGAAAAAATGCTGGAAACAAACAATACAACTACAAATAAAAAGAATTCTTTTCATGTGATGCAAGTCAAGGGAAAATCCTAGCTCAATATGCTCTGGCTTCTTGACACTCAAGGTGTGATCAGAGATTACTTATCATCCACAGGAGAGTGGGAAGCAAGTTAATTAAAATTTTCCACCCTTTCAGTGAACGAAATGTCTCCCAGTTTGAGATGCATTGTTTGAACACTTCTTTTTCAGGAGAGCTCTGGCACGGTTTTTTCTACTTCTACTGGTGTTCAAATTCAGTATTTGCTAGTTAGAAAAGAGCATTGCACTTTTATTTGAGGGAATGGTGTGCTTGAAATTTCATTTCTATTGTCTCTAATAATAGTAGATAAAATAATTACTGTATTAAATGTAAAACGAATACAAGATTACTCTTTTCCTCTGCACCCATCCCCCAGTATGTTGTTTGTTTAGAAGCATTTTTGCTTTAGAAAGCATTTAATATTACACCAATTAAAGGTCTGCATAACTGTGACTCTGCTGGCACACAAATTCCAGTTGTGGGATAGAGTTACAGCTGATGATTCAGGAGGGGGAGGGAGAAATAATTTCATGTGGTCTTAAAAAAACCTTCAATTATCTGTATTTGCAAGTGAGGAGTTTGAAGCCCATGTGGATTAACCTGTTTATTTTGGAGTGACTCCTTCCTCTTGTCTGTCATCTTCAAACTCCGCCAATTATTGGGAATAAGGACCTGGAGATGAGGTGTAGTGTCTGACTCCAGTGAAGCATCATGGAGTTGGAGGGAGCTTCTTAAAGGGCCTGAGGAGCTCAGAGGAGGGAACACCTCTGCATCATGTACACACCTCCTGTCTCCAGACAGCCCAGCAGGCACACTGGGGTGTTGGGTACCAGCCCATGGGAAAAATGAGAGGTCATCTTTTGGTAACAACTCTGTAGAACTCTTTAAATAGGTTGGTTTTTCTGTTTTTTTTTTTAATTGCCAGATTTAAAAAAAAAGAAAAAAAAAGTTTTTTAGGCCTAATTGACTTAAATTTATTTTCTGGTAACTTTACCCTTTTGAATGTGCTTACCTGCTTGTTTCCTTTCTGCACCACTGGGTTGGGAAATACACCATCATCTGCTGCAGATGATGCTTAATCCTGACAAGTCAGACAGGTCCAAAGCCAGCCCTGTCTCGCTGCTCAGAGCCTGCAGGGACAGGGGGCTGTGGCAGGAGTGATGGCATGTCCCTAAAACAATTTGGCTTCTACAGCAGCCAAATGAGCTCTGCGTGGTATTGATGTCCTTCCTCATTGCCAAAATCTCCCTCTGATTTCTGACATTTGTTGCACATCCTGATGCAAGAAGAAGGTTCTTCCTGCTAATCACCCACCTGAGGCAATGAATTCAAAATAGAAATCCTCTCTACAACACAAGATGTTCCTCAGGGCACAGACAAGCTCTGCTGTGCCAGTCTTTCCTGATCTGCTTCCCTCCTCTAAATGAGTGAGCTCCTTCTGGTTTTTCCTCTGCAAACACTGTTTGATGGAGGGAATGTTTTAGACAGGTCCTTTTATGTGGCACCTCATGAAGAGCTTGTGATGGTGGATGCTCTGACCTTACTCTTAATCATCGTCTTGCATATTTTCATCTTTATTTTTTGCAGGCATTGTTGACCAATCTCATAAATCTCAGTGTGTTATTAATACATCTTTTTGAGGCATTTCAGCTTAAAGGCATCTAGATATGTTATGATTTTTTTAATACCCTTGGACACTCTATTTTAAACACTGGAAAGAGTTCACAAATATCCCTCTTCCAGAGGGAAATGGGAATCTACCACAATCCCAGTTGCAGGATGAGTCTTGATGGCTCCAGTGGACACTAGTTAAGGGCTGTGTGGTATTGCCCCTCTCCCAGAGTCACAAATTCCGGTTGTACTGGCGATGTTTTAATGTAGCACTACCTCACTAAGCCCCCACAAGCCTCTGTACAAAGTAACATTAGCAGTGTTCTCTTGCAAGCACTTTCTGGGGTAGAGATTTAAAACATTTTCCTTTTAAGCAGGACTGATACAGCTTCTTTAGCTATTTGCACTTGTAGTCATGATCAGGTTTTTAATAGGTATAGTCAGGCAGCCATTCAGTTATAAAGATATAAGTGACCTAAATTACATTTGTTAGAAGAAAGGAACAGCTGAGATTGGAATTCACTAAAATACCTTGAAATAACTACAGAAGGATTTGGATTAGTTCTGATCAAATGACTGTTTCATTACTGTGGAATAAATGGATTTTTTGGAGCTGCAAAACTATTGTGCCTTCCCCAGTGTTGCGAATTGGCAGTTAAAACTCCTTTCCTGCACGTGAAACCAGTGTAAGTGCCTGAGCTTTTTGGCAAATGTAATTGTTATTCCAATCAAATTTAGTTATATTTGTAGAGACTAGTAGTTACCATTTGTCTGCTTTGTGTTTATTAAAATTAAAACCCAGTAAATATGCTGTAGCATCTATTCATTAAATTACTGGCAGTCTTGGCAATTAGACACCTCACTGGAATAATCTTTGTTGAAACCACCCCAGTGGTTCTTTCTGTGTGGATTGCAAGGTCTGCCAT
Organism: Melozone crissalis; assembly: GCF_028551555.1. NCBI lineage: Eukaryota > Metazoa > Chordata > Aves > Passeriformes > Passerellidae > Melozone > Melozone crissalis. The sequence continues at coordinate 36,159,373 of NW_026535794.1, read as the reverse complement.
TTAGTTGAAAGGGAAAGAGCAAGGCTCTGCTGGGTAAATGTGCAGCAGGAGCCAGACTCCTGCACTGAAAGGCAAAGCTTTTGGTCTCGCCCACAGATTTCCTGATTCAAAATAAGAAGGCAGCAATGCTTATTTGTGAGCGATAAAAGGCACAGAGTCGTACTTAGATTTTTTGTTGCTGTTGTTGGCTATTTTCCTTTTGATCCATCATGGTAAAGTAACACAACTGATTTCAGTGCAGATATTCAGGATTAACTGAAGCTTAGACAAGTGCAGAATCCAAGCAAAGCAATGCTGTCATTTTTTAACTACTTGAACATAATTTTTCTCGGGAGGAGATAATTGATAACATACAATGAATTTATCCTGTTCGGATCTGGAACGATCTAAAGCTAGATGGATGAGTCAGGCAGTGTAAGAACAAGATCACAGATGTTTACCATTTTAAACAAACTCCTTTAACAGTTTGGGATGTATGGGCGGTCGATCATTTGTCTCATGTTATTGAACATTTTCCTTCCTGCCTAGCTGAACATAAAACATGACCCACTTTGGTGCAAAACCCCATTTTCCCTCTGAGAAAACACACACGTGTATTTTTTCTTGGGTTTATTTTTTGGAGTCAAGCTGAATGTGGCACTCCAAGTGCTGATGCCAACTGTTGCTTTTCCTTCCCCAGGGAGTTGAAGTGCAGACAGATTACGTTCCGCTGCTGAATTCCCTTGCCATGTACGGCTGGCAGCTGACGTGTGTGCTTCCCACTCCCATTGTGAAGACAAACAGGTAGGGAGGGGTGGGTGCTGCCTTTTGGCCAGGGAGGGTGCTGTACAAGCACCAGAGTCTGCACAAGCAATTCCCTGTGCAGTCAGTGTGGGTTTCCTTGCAAAGGCTGCTGCAGCTGTTCTCGGGGTTTTCCGCGCCTCACAAGGCACATGTGGCCGGAAGCACATGTCTGGTGGGCAGAACGACTGCAAGGTGGCAATGTGCTTTCTGCATGAATTTTCTGGGTGTTGTTTCTGCAGCTCTCTAAACTCTGTGACTGTAAAATTCCTGCTCTGGATCTTCCAGTAAGGTCCTTTAGAGCAAAGACAAAATGTGTGATAATGCTTGGAGTGAGATGTTGTCTAGCTGAAGAAAAGTAATTTTATTCTTAATAGATGTCTGTCTAATGCTGCTGGTACAGTCTAGCTGAGCAGAACCCCGGGAGATTAGTGTGTCACTGCTCGAGTAGCCTTGTGTGCAGATACAATAATTCTGTGGTCTACTTTGCTATTATTTATATTCTGAGTTTTTAAATATAAATGCAAATCACTTAAAAATAATCTTCATAACTGGTGAAAAACAATCATACCACTTGTTAATCATGAAGATGGTGCTTTCTGAATTTTCACTGGTCAGGAATATATTTACTTGTATATAGACACCAATATAATCAGTTGTGATTTTCTTATCTTAATTAATATGCCCAGCTCTTTACAAGATTTGGATGAAGACTACTCACTCCTACACATATAAACCTAAAAAGTAAAAGGCCATCTGTGTTGAGGGAGAAACTGTATTTAAGTTTTACATAAATATTCATTCATAAGAATGAATAGAAAATCAGTTATGATTTGTAATCTCTGACTCTTAAAAGATAAAAAAAAATATATATATATATATATAAATAAAAATTTCTTTCAGCTTTTTGTATCCCACTAATACCTTGAGTAACAGAGGTCAGTGCAGAAGGGCACCCACCTGGTGGTTGTTCCTCCTGCCACGCTGCAGACCTACAGGGAGCACCCACCCCCATTCCAGATCAGTGCCCTTGGAGGGAGGGAAGGAACCCTTTGGTGTTGCTGGAGCACTGGGGCTCTTGGGTTTCTTCCTTTCTGTTCCAAACAATTTATTCTGTGTTTGCACACTAATGCTAAAACATTCCACAAAACTGTGTCATAGGCTGACAGGCTCTATCAGTCTGAACATTCCCCTCTCCCTGCCCCCCAAAATACCAGGCTGCTCAGAGACACCAGGGACAGGCAATGTGAGGATCATTCTTCATTTTGTTCTTCTTTGACCTGCAGAAATAAGTGACTGAGATGGATTTTTGCTTTGAATGATGCTGGATGTGAATTTAATTCATTCTCAGGAGTGTGCATTTGTTTCTTTTCAGGGAGGGAAATTTATCTACAAAGCAAATTGTATTTCTTCAGAGACCTTCTTTGCCCCAGAAAGCAAAGAAGAAAGAGTCTAAGGTAAATAACCTTGAGTTTCTGGTTTCTTTGGGTTTTGCTGGTGGTATTTTTATATTGAAATTGATTTCCCATAGAAACAAAATGGCCTATTCAATGTTTCTCTGATACAGTAGGAAGACAGAAGGAATGGAGCTGTTCAAATGAAAGAAACAAAAAATGCTCAAATGATGTCAAAGCTCCTAGATTTCATTCTCTGATGAACTCCCAGCAGTGTAAGAAATGCAGATTTTTCTTCATGTAAACCAGCCATAAACCTCCATTTAGACCTAAAATTCTTTCATGTTCAGGGCCTGTAAGGTGGAACCAACACTATTTTCTCTCACCTATTTCTGTATTTTCTGTTTAAACTGCTCTCTTATATCTCTATTTCTCACTGTTTTGGTAGAACCTGGCACAATGTAGGCCTGATGTGGGCAGGTGTTTCTGATGTGTGAATATTAATGGATTCTGCTGTAATTTTACCAAGAAAAGCCTCTAGAATCCAGCTAAATTATCCAAAGGCATGGCTGACAGCTAATGATGTATGGATGTGGATGCATGTATGTATTCCCACTTCCATTTTTAAACACACAGCTGTGGGAACCCCTGCCCAAACCTGTCATGCCATACAGCTGGAGAGAGAAATACAGGGACTGGTAACAGAAAGTGATGGCCTTCCTACAGTGGTCAAACTTGCCTTGCCCTTTCAGTATGCAAGGGATCAGAAAAGCCAGATGAAGTATGGAAAAGACCTCTGGAACCACGTGTCAATGAGGTTGTGACTAATGCAGCCTTGTTTTTGTTCTGGCTCTGTGGGCTTTGGTGAGTGCTGCCAGCTCAATGTCACCTGCAGGAGTGGGTGCTTGAGGCCATGCAGAGCTGAGCTGCAGCAGGAGATGGGAAATGCTGAGCAGAGCTGAGCACCAGAAGCATTTTACCCAACAGTTTGAATAATTGCAGGTAGTTGTCATCTATGAAGCCCTTACTGTTTTGGAGCCTGGTTCTGTGAAAGTTGTCTTTGTGATACAGTGCAGACCAGGGGAGTGCTTGAACTAACTGAAGCAGGAGAGAACTGCTAGGAGTGTGACTGATTTAGGATTTACCCTCTCTCTTTAGCAAAGCTGGAGCCCAGAATACTGTGTGAACTTGTTCCAAATCCCACTTTCCTTGTTTTCTCTCTTTGTTTTCAGGTGATTAAAGGGATCTTGAGATGAGTGTTAGAGTGCCTGTATTTGGTCATTCTTTTCCTACCACTTGTTGTTTTAGTGGAAGGGATGAGAACCCATATGTGGTTGTTCATCCTCAAATAGAGAAAGAAGTATGATGCTGATTTCTTGTATTATAATAACACACACATACCATCCAGATGACTTGAAACTTTGTTTAAGTTTTTTTCATTCCGGGTTATAAAAACTTATTTAACAATGTCTGGTTGACAAAACAAAGGACTCACTTGTTGGCAGTGTTAAATATACAGGCATATTTGAGGGCAAGAATCACAACAGCACATTTTCATACCAAAGGTCAGGGAAGGATGACATACCTTGATTATAGTTCTGTAAAGGGATGTAGGACTGGTTCAACGTCCCCAAGTGGTTGTTGTGTCACATCAAAGATGCCAACCCAAGCATTTATTAAAAGTTGTTGAATATTCACATGCAACATCCAAGGCTCTCAGGGATTTTTTAAACTTAAGCTATGGTATGTCTAAAATGTTTATAGATAGCCCTCAGAAGAGGGGAAATAGTATGATAACATTAAAAGGATATTGCATTGATGGAAAATGTTCTGTCCTGTCTTTGCACATCAATGAACTGCTGTTCAAGGTAGTCAGACAAACAGAAAAGAAAATAGGCAAGGAGTAGTACAACTTCTCTCTTCAGTGGTAAGTACTCCTATTACTGTAATATTCAATCAGGAATTAAGTAAGTGTGTTCATTCACTTCATACAAAACTGATGATTATTTCAGCAGAAACTGGCTGAATGCATTTTTGTGAAATAACGGTGTAAGTACCATTGAGTAACGGTGAGTACATGTACACACACTCCCAAAGCCTCCTACAGCTGGATCTTTATCACATTTAGGGCCCTGATCTTACCTTCTGCCAGTGAGAGCTTTGAGTTAAGTGGAGTAGTGGGTGCCCAGCCACTTCTGCAAATCAAAGAGGAAAAAACTCAGGTGTCTGAATTTTAAACAGCTGAGCTCTAGAACTGAGATGTTATCGTTCCTCTTTCTCTAAACTGCAGTGCCATTGCAGTGAAAGATAACTTCCTCTAAGTAAAACCAAGAAGAGTTTTGTGAAGTCCAGTTTCTTTCTTTTTTTCCCCCTTCTCCTTTTGCATTAAGTTCTGGCTACCAGGAGGAAAGAACATTGTTCCAGCTTTGTAATCTAATAATAAGTTTTGAATGGCTTTTTGATTAAGGAATAAATAGCTAGATCAAAAATTTATGAATACAAAATCAGCACAGACCCAGTTTCACTGGAGAAAATGGCTTTTTTTGAACATGGCTGGGTTTGCTGAATGTCCTGATGGGATTATTTATACCATCCAAATATTGCCTCCTAACCCGTTCCTGAGCTTCCATCAGCAACTGACACTGCTGAAAAAATGGCTGTGCACATTCAGAGGTACTAAACAAGCTTGTGTAGGATGGCTTAGCTGTGGTTTAGAACCATGGAGCAAGTCCAGAAGAGGCCTAGAAGTTGGTAATGGGACTGGAGCACCTCTCCTCTGAAGACAAGCTGAGAAAGTTGGGGCCGTTTAGCTTGGAGAAGAGAAGGTTGCATGGAGACTTCACAGCAGCCTTCCAGTATCTGAAGGGGCCTGCAGGGAAGTTGCAAAGGGACTCTTTGCCAGGAAGTGTAGTGATAGGACAAGGGGTAATGGCTTCAAACTGAAAGAGGGCAGGTTTAGATTAGATGGTAGAAGGAAATCCTTTACTGTGAGGGTGGAGAGACACTGGCACAGGTTGCCCAGAGAAGTTGTGGGTGCCCCACCCCCTGACAGTGTTGAAGGTCAGTTGGATGGAACTTGGAGCAACATGGACTTTTAGGAGGAGTCTCTGCCCGTGGCAGGGTAGTTGGAACTAGATTACCTGTAAGGTCCTTCCAGTCCAAATCATTCTATGATTCCATGACTCTGAGGTCTGGCTTTCCTTGGGGAAAGCTTGATTTATTTTTTGACAAATGAGGCAGATATAATAGTGACATATTTGTCAGCCTTCATACCTGTCAAGTTAGTATTTCAAGGCACTGCTAGTTCCCTTTTTGTTTTTTAATAGTAGTTAAAGCAACTGAAATGGTGGCTGTGGCAAGTCCTGTGGAAGTGCTGCAAGTAGCAGCCTCACGCTTTCTCATCAAACAGCATTCCTACAGACTGTTCAGAATGTTTTACTGTTTGGGTATGGTCGTGGGTGTGGTGTTAGTTCTGCTGTTAACCTGGTGAAAAACACTGGAATAATGCCATGGGATTGCTTCTTCTGTCTGCACTTAGGCAGCTTTGCATATCTTTCCCTTCCACACAGTGTAGAGAAGAACCCACCAGGCACAAAAGCAGAAGCAGAAAGCATCGAGCTCTCCTTCCTCTCTGTAACAGAGATATCTGTGTGGGCAGCAGTCATCTTAGGCCATCTGATTTGGTCAGGCTACTTCTTTTTATCTTGGGTCTTTCTGGTCAAATTCAAATTTAGTTTTTGAATTAAAACTAACTCATCAAAACATGTCTACTCAGGAAAGTAAACGTCCACGTGAGACTGCCTCTAATGGTCTTTAACATTTGGATCCCTTCTTTGTAGTTTCACTGGAGGTTCTCCAAAGAAGACATGCACAACAGAAAAATGAAGAATTCCACAAAGGCTAAATTAAGCACTAGGGAGAAGCAAAGGGCACAGGAGAAGCAGGAATTTGAAGTCACAGAGAACACGAGAAACTTAGAAGCACAAATCTCAAGAGCGGCCAAGCCTGATCCGGAGCAGCAGCCAGATGATGTCATAGACTTGGGAGAGGAGGCAGCCGGGACCAACGACAGCGGTGCCCCCCAGGACAGGGGGTCAGCAGAGACGTGTCCTGCCAGCTGTGACACTGGTGACAGTGCTGGGCAGGCCTGCCCCAGCCCCAGCGTGCCCGGCTGCCCCGCGGGGGAGGCCGCGGAGGGCGGGGGCTGCGCACCAGAACCGGACGGCTGCGGCGGCGCTGACGGGGCAGCGCCGGACGTGGACTGCTCCTGTGAATAAGACCGACTCTCAGGAACCCTGTGAGTCTTTTGTCTTTTGCCAAGACAAAAGAACAGATTTTGATAATCCCCACCACTAACTCCGTTGCTCAACTCAGCATTTCTTTTGCATTTCTTTGACTTACTTTGCTCCTTAGCACTCTGGTATCTTAATGTTTTAAGAATCTACAGGGCCCAGATTTTTCAACCCAGAGAAACGGCAAGTTTCCTTTCACTGTACATAGTGGGAAAGGCTCTCCTGGAGCTACACTTTAAATTAAAAAGTAGGGAGGGACAGAAATCATACCTTTTTCCATGATCAATCTTAGCAAGCTAGCTTTGAGCCTGGGTCAGGGCAAGTGTTCAGTTTGGTCAGATTTTACTGTGTAGTACTTTCTTGTTCATGTAGCTTTTCTGGAGAAGTTATTGTGCCAGATGTTATTTTGTCACTAGGCTTGTAGTGTCATAAAAATGATATTTGGACTTCGAGAGGTTGAAACTGAGGTTGGAAAGCTTAGATAAGATAGCTGTTATCTATATCTTTCTCCAGGAGCACACTGACTGATGATACTCTCTTCTGAATTTTATTAACCCTTACAGATCTTTAAGCAATAAGCAAATTGTGTACCTGTTCAGGCACAGTGGGTAAGCAAACCCCATGGTGAATCTGTGAGGTGGATGATTGCAGTACAAAATGCAATTTCCTATTCGGTCTTTGCCAATCAATAGTTCATCAGTAGCTGTGGGGGCTTCAGAAGACAGAAAAGCAGGAAACAAAAAGGCAGGTAAAAAGTACTTCTGTCAGTGGTTATCCCCACTAAAATGGGAATTAGATGTTACCTCCTGACCTTCTCCAGGTGGTTTAGCACCACTTCCTCATTGTTATGAAATACCTTGTGGTAAAGAACTGAAATTTTACACAGTGGTCTTTGGCCAACAAATGTCAGTAAATGACCTTCCAAAATGAAAAGACCTTAACAGTCTGTTTTCTTGGTACAAGTAATCATATTCTGGGACTGATACCTAAGGGAATTCTGTAAAATTACCAACATTTTCATGTTTGAAGCTACATAAAAATATTTACAAGTGAATGTACATGTAATATAATTTCTGTGCCAATGTTCTCCAAGTACTTCGGTATTTTTACAAATGTAGGAAGGAGTGGTTTCTCTCTTCTTAACCACCTTCATCCTTATTTAGAAGTGGTCAAGTAATCTGGTAACAAGATGAGAAAAACATTGTAAATTCCACTGCTTTTCTTGTTTTAAAGCAAGAGGTAGAGCTCTGTGATTTGCTGTTTTTTTCCCTTGACTGATTTATGCTTGATAATTTTCCTTAGTCTTCAAATCAAAATGCTGTAAAAAGGACTATGTTCTGTATCAGACGTGTACCTAGAGTGGTTCAAAAGCATCTTTCATGCCTAAAAATTACTCAGTTGGCAGAACATTGCAGAGAAGGGAAAAATTACATCACTTAAATATTCATTTAATTGGGATGAAAGCACTCAAGTTTAAACCATTTGATTTCACCCACACAAAGCACAGTGGTATAGTTTTGTCATTGATTAAAGAGTGGTTTATTTTGAATCAGTGGTTTAACCATAGGACTGTAAGTAACTTCAGTTTCTGATACTATTTTTCAGTTGCTTCATTTGGTATTTTAAGATTATACTGGGGTTCCAATATCCTCAAAAATAGGTTGCTGCAGTTGTTCTGCTTAAATACAAGGTCTCTGCTCTGTACAATTTTAAGTTCCTTTTGGCAGATTTTTTTAGCATAAGATCCTTTTACTGATGGTTTCTATCCCAAGGACCAGCTTTGTATTAATCTTGTTTAAAAACTCACAATATTTAATGAACGTTTTGCTAGTAGAAAGTGTTGTAGTAGAAAGACCTCTCCAAATACTTTTTAATAGAAAACGTTTTTTGGATTGCAGTTTGACCTTGTTTAACTGAATCCCAACTGCTTACAAAACTAAAGAGAAATAAAGGTCATGAGGAGATTCCTTATTTGTGGTGTTTGCACAAATGCCAGTTATTCATCCTCAAAAGGAGGAACTTAGTTCTCATGGTGATGAGGGGAAGCTCCTTACTACTGAATTAGCAGTAATTCCTGGAGCTGCAGAACTGGCTACTTGGTTTTCCTTTCCCAACACAGCATGGAAGGGCCTGTGGGGAAGTTGCACTTGTTTAAGTGAAGGCTTGATTTAAAACTGTTCCTGTAAAAGCTGGGTTACGCTTGGGAGGAGTTGAAGAGAACTTGCATGTTTTTTCAGTTTCAAAAGGGCAGCTGCTTTGGGGTTTAAAATCTCATAATCAGTTCCAAGTTGTGAAGTTGAACTACTCTAAGCTGGTTCAGCTGTCTGAAGTTGTGTGCATGCCCCTGTCCCAAGGAGAGTGAGAGAGCCTAAATCATCTCTCAGACAGATGATCCAGATGTGATGAGGGCTGGGGAAGGCAGGTCTGTGGTGCAGCAGCAAGGCTCCACAGCTGTTACCTGCTTTTTATCTCAGCTGCCTTTGCCATTTTGGGCCTGAAAAAGCAGGACCACCAGAGTGGCCAGGGAAGTGAAAGACAGTGGTCAGCAAGTGGTCATCTGAACAAGCCACCAGCTGCTAGGCTGGAGAAGTTCAAAGGAGAAAATCCAGCTCAGGCATTGGAATGGGCTGCCCAGGGCGGTGGTGGTGAGGCAAATGGTGGAGGTGGAGTCACTGTCCCTGGAGGCATCACATCTCTGGATGAGCCAAATGAGGAATGTCAAAGAGTGGATGAATTAAATGAAAGATGGAAAAGAATTTTTAAATTGCAACAAACAGTGGGGAGCAGGGGCAGAGGAGTACAACTATGATGGGCAGGGTGTCCAAACTCTTGAAGCATCATAATGAAAATAGGTATGTTAGGAGGGGTGAAGTGCACAAACCATGGGACTGGTATTTCAGCTTGCATTATGTCTTTGATTATTGGATCTGTGCACTTGAAAACAGTATATATGAAATAGCCCAAAGTAGCTTTAATATATGTATGGAAATGCAGCTAAGTATAAAACAATATACTCATTTCTCCCTAATCTGACTCCTCTGTCAGCCTCGATTTCTGAGGTGAGCAGAGGAAGGAAGAGGCTCTGCATTTGGATACCCTACTTTCTCTTTGTAGTTGCTGTGATTCTACATTTGCCTCAGGGAGCCAATTATAGGGCAGAAATGAAGCATGATCAGCCTTTCATGCAGGAATTTCATCCTCCCAGAACTGAAGAGTGTAAGAAGAGCAGATACTAATTTCTTGCTGATAAATGTTTCTCAAAAGTATGAGAAATGCCACTGAACAACACACCTATGAATTGTAGTTGCAGACACAATTCTTATGTCTCTCAGGCTGTTAGTGAAGATGGGCCCTTGGCTTTAAAAGGTGATCCCTGCCAAAGCCTCCATCCTCAGGAAGGTGCCTGTGGTGCTGGATGTGGCAGCTGACTCTAATCAGTACCTTACCTATACACTGAAGAGGGAAAAAGGCTTTTCCATTTTAAGTGCTTTCTGTTACTCACTTACAAAAGCACCCTACTAACTAAAATGATCCAATGATAACTGAATAACCACTCTTTTTCCAGCTAATTGATGCAAGTACTAGAGGAATATTTGATATTCATTGTACCAGATGAGCACATGGCAAACTGGTATAATACATGTCACAGGAAGAAGAGAAAGTCTGATAAGGCTGCAACATCAGGTAACTCACAAACCATCTTCTTAAGTTTAAATATAAATGTATACATTTATATTGGAGAGATGGACACATCTCTCACTCCTCATCCTTTATTGCAAAAAAAAAAAATTTTCAGTCTATTTTTTCTCCATCAGCTCTTTAGCTGATGGGACAAGTGTAAGAGGAATAAACATTTTCTATAATGACAAGATTCACCAAAATGATGAGAATATTTCTCCAACTCGGTAGCAGCTGAACAGCAGGGGCTGCTCTCTGTTCCCACCAGTGCAGGCCAGTATCACATTTACTGAATTATTTGTAGACCATGTGTTTATATGGGTTAATGTTTCTGGGATGTTATTTATATCTTCAATTACAGCAGAGTCAGATCCAATAACAGATTTTAAGGTGAAACTGACATCTCCCTAAAAGACCAGGAAACTCTCTGGAAAGAGACTTCCAAAAGATTCTGAAGTGTCAACAGGAAAAGGCTGTGGAGGAGGGGGACATCAACAACTTTCCCAATTTCTTGGCTTAGAAATGGCATTCATTAAAAGGTAAGAAAGGACTTCTTGCTCACAGTACCAGAGGCTACCACTGTTTGGGGGGGCAGGGGGTATGAAATAATTGTTCTTGTCCATGTTTGGGGGCAGTGTTTGTGTGTGTTTCATCCTGCTCTCCAAGTGGGTGAGCCCACACAATTAGAGATGTGTCCTTGCCCCACAGCACTCAGGCTGAGTGTAACAGGGGATGACAGAAGGAGGTTAGAGGGAAAGGAAGATGATGACAGAAGCAAAGGGTTTCAAAATGCCTTTTGTTAAATGGATATTTTGGTGCAGGTCTGAGGAAGGTTTGTGAAAGAGATGTAATTTGGGCTGCAGAAAGCCTCTGCATTAAGGGAAGAAAAGGGTATACCAGTTTATAATTCATGAAATTATTTAGAAGTTGTAAGAAAAACAACATTTAAAGGCTTCTCAGGATCTTTTTATCATGACACTGTTAAAACACAGAAGAGCCTAGTGTGTGACTATTTTAGGGCACCAGTACTTCCTGATAGCAATGGATTGCACGTTCCTAGGAAAGCCCTGCTTCTTTCAAGCATCAAGCTCTGACATGTCAGCTGTGATCTCTGTGAACACAAAACCCCCTGGGTGTTACTTTTTGTGGCAAGCACGCTGTCCTATTTACATTCTAGAGTGAACAAACAAGGAAGCATTCATTGAAATAGGGGTACTCAGAAGGAATCTTCCTCTCATTTGAGGAGGAGGGATTGGATGAGACATCCCCTCTGGGCCTGCAGTGGCTGCACAGGGGGCCAGCAATGGCAGCTGGCAGTGGCACTGCACGGAACAGAGGCAGAGGCCTAAGTGTAGGCAGCAGAAGGCACAAACTTGGGGGCAAAGCCTCAGCACAGTACTGTCCCCAAAAGGCAACGTTTAAAGGTCCATCAATCAGATCCACCCCTCCTGATGGAAAATTGAGCCTGTCTTTAAGTTCTGTGTGTGCTGAGTGGCAGAAGGTATGGCCTGTTCCCTTCAATACCCAGGAGGCACTGGCATTATTTCATTTGTTTATCAGCTCCTGCCATAGGAGCAGCTTTGTGCTGCACTCAAAGCAAGGCCTGGCCTTTCCCAGCAGAGCTGCCTCTGCACTCTGAGGATGAGGTGCACATCATTACTTGTGGCAGTCAGCAGCCCCCAGGCCGTACAATGTACCAGACTGATAAAAAGAGGGTGGATCTGGAGTATGCTGCAGTGGAAGTGACTTCTTGGGAGAGAGCTACAGCTGGGCTTGAGGCCTTAGCCAGCCACAGGGACATTACACTTGAAAAACAAAGTGCTTCCCACCAAGGCAAGTGCAGCAGGCTGGGGACTGGCTGGTGGTTCAGTGTCTCTGCAGCCCCTATTAAGGCAGAGCTGGGAGACACTGATGGCAAAGAACATGCTGCATTACCTAGTTTGCTGTCTGAAACATAACTGAGGAAAGGAGCCACTAACAAAGGGAAGGCCTTATCCATTTAACATTTTTACTAAGTCAATATGAATTTAGTATTTTTGATATTGATCCTGATTGAGGTCTTCAAGTGTACAGGAGAAATCTCTGCTACTTAAGGACTTGAACTGTCTATGCAGATAATTTAAAAACTCATTATAGACTTTGTTGGTCTCCTAATTTCTATGATGAGTTTTCTAAAAGTTGGACAAAGAAGGTTCATTCAGGAAGGGCTCAGGTGTTGGCCATTGCACCTAGAGGTACACTCATGCCTTGCATGACCAACCTTTCCAAGGACCTTTCTCCAGGCAGTATGTGCTGGAATCCCCTCAAGCTCTGTACTTCATGCAGCAGGACTGTGGAGATTTCCCAGCTCAGCTCTTGCTGGCCAGTGCTGCTTATGAGGACACAGCCCACGCAAGCACAATCTTGGCTGAACAACCTCAGCACAGGATACAGGTTCAGGGGAGGAATTCCTCTGAATGCTGCACTCAACACTTTCATCTCAGGGCTAAACAGGATTATGAGAAACTATCTTTCTCAACACAACTAACTTGTTTACATAAACCACATAAAAGGTGGGTTTTTTTTCTTTTGAGAAGAAGTGGCGAGAGAAGGAAGTCACAACACAGCAGCACTTCTATAAAAATAGTAAATACATTATACAGAACTGGGGGGGAAGTGTGTTGACTCAGATTCAGAGGCTGTGGCCTGAATTATCCTTACAAACACATCTGGCATTGCTGCACAACTAATTCTCACAAGTGCTGAATCAGGCACTGAAAAAGTCTTTTAAAAGCTGACTAACAGGGCAAGTATATAAAGTGAAAACATGCTGCTACCCATAAGAAAAGGCAAACCATCAAAAAACCAGAATAGTTAATGTCTTTAATATAAAATCACTTTTCTTTCCGCAAAGCAGCAGCACTGTATTACAGGTGTATTACAGATAATCATTGAGGACATCTTCATTAAAATCTTCAAAATAATTCGTAGTCCATCTCTGTACATTTTATCAAAATGCACTGGAAAAAATACTGTAATTTTCTCTTCAGCAGGTGTCACTACCACCATTTCTCAAAGAAAACATGGTTTCTAGGAACACCAATGTTAGTGAGTAGCTTGGATATAGATTCTATCATTGGAGGGGGACCACAGATGTACCATGAAGTATCATTAGATACGTGTTTCTCTAGATCCTTTTCAGATATTCTTCCCTCTGACAAAGAAAAAAAGTAGGAAATGAACAGAAATATTAATTCTGAAGTCACTTCAAAAACAGTGTCTGAAGGTTAGAAGTATTTCAAGCACTCAGTTCTTAAAAATGCCTGGCCTGTTCCAGGATAATAGGTATTGAGATTTAAGGCTTCCAAAACCATTTTTTTTCTGGAGATTTAGATCAGTGCTTGTACTTGGAATGCAGAGGGTATTAGTCACTGAAGAGAAACATGGCTTACAGACAAGTAAAATACCAAATTCACATAAAAAATAGGTATCTCTGACACAAATACAGCAGACATGGAAACATGCTGAAGTATCTCATAAGCAGTCAGCTCATGCTTCATCAATCCCACCTTAAGGAAAGTAAACAGCATTTGCTTAATAGTTTCTGGAATAAAGTCTGCAGTGGGAAATACCTATGTAAAGTTTAGGATTAACAGAGGAAAAAAAACTGCAAAGAGTTTTCTGCGAAGTGGAATAAGTACAGAGAAACTGTTTAACTCACATCTCATTTTGAAGCTTTAAATGTAAAAATGCTGAGTTATTATGCACAGCTTCATCCTGTAGGATGTAATCAAACTGGGGCTTCAGACAGGATCTCTGTACAGTGCCATTTACCTGCAATGTGTGGCTGCAGTTCTTTACAGATCTGTGAGCGCTGCTGGGTGACGTGGAAACAACATGAGATCTTTCCAGGAAACGCCTTCATCAAGCCAAGAATATTTTTCTGTAATGTTAAACACACTTGCTTACACCACAGGCCATTAAATCAAAGCAGATGTATGCACACAGTCCCAGAATGCCAGTGATTATTACTGAGAACCAAGACTTTGCATTTCAGCAGTGAGAACCTGATGGGTGTGATTCCACAGGCCTGACCTGCACACATACACAGAATTCCCACACTTGGAATGCAAATACCCTGCCAGCTATGTTAGTGCTTCTCTCCTTTTCTGACATAGATTACAATCTGTAAGATTTGGACTCAAGATCCACTTAGGTCATTTCCCAATTTCTTCCCTTTATGAATTCTCAGTATTTCCTCCTTCTACTTCCACAGGGGTTTTCCATTTAAAAAAAAACCCTTCAGTATGTCTTTACCATTAGTTAAGAACTTTTTGAATCTTGTCTGGTTTATGTGATAAGGTCACTAGACCCTTTAGTGTCTTATGTTCCCAAGTAAAACCAACTACCACGTAATGCTAATGTTATTTTTACCAGAGTAGAAAGTATAAACTCATTTTCAGTTCCTTAAGTCACAGCTGTGGTAAGTTACCACCAAACCCCTAGTGGCTTCAGTTCAAATCAGCAAAAAAAGAATATGTTAGTCAGATGCTGTAGTTAGTTCTGAAATTAAGATTTAGCTACTGTCTAGATTCTGCATTACACAGGATTTTCACTGCTAGAATAGACACTGGAAATTCTTTAAAATATTCTGAAGTAAAAATAATTTCTAGGTAGATTTGCTCATTTTATTAAGTGTTTGCTTGTTAAGTAGTTACTACACTGAGTCTGCCCTGGGTTGCTTAACAAAAAAACCCAGAAAGATTCTGGGTGTTTGCTTTGTAAAAAATCTGTTCCTGAATCCCTAAAAAGACATGGGATGAAGAGCAGCACATATTGCCACTGCTGTACAGTGTTCCACCAGCACCTCCACTACTGACTCGCTGTCTTTGTACCCCAATACTGTTGCTTCCATCATTTGCACTCAGGATATTGCCAGTGCCTCAGCCTGTGACATGAGAGCACAGTGAGGATCAGACCCCACCATGGCATCTCCCTGTGCCCTTGTCAGCCCATACACAGCTGCTCCTTCAGGGACCACATCCTCCAAACCATCAGTGATAACCCAGCAGCTCCTCCTGGAGATTGTACACATCCTGTGCTGATGTTTGTCACAACAGCATAAAGGCTGCTAGGGATTCTGTTTCCTCAGTCCTCTGCACAAAAGTGAAGAATTTTGACAGCCACATTCTGGATCTGAGGGACATGTGAAGAATGAAGGAGGGATATATTTTAAGCACTGTGCGTGACACCGTTTTCTCTTTTGTCCCAGAAGCTTTAGTGCAAAAGTTCTGGTGTCAAAAAACTGCTTAAGTGAATGCCAGGAATGTCAGCACTGGCACTGGAAAAACCTGTGCATGCTTAGAACAGACTGGAAGATCAGTAGGTGGCAAAAGGAAGAGCAGATTATTCTGCTTATAGCAACAAACAAATGACTTTTCAAAGAAAGAAAGTATATCCATATCTAGAAACATGATAGAAGTACAGAAATAAAACTAGTGATGGATCCTATACACAGTTTCTGGAATCATGACAGCTCTTCATCTTACAGTCAAAGCTTTCAATACTTAAAAAACCCATAAATTATTTTGGATGCTTCTTTACAGAAGCTGTGCTAATTTGACCCTAAGATATTGTCAATAAACCTTAATGGCTGAATGTGACATCTGATTGTTAATTGCTGAGTAAATGTTGATGAAGTACTGCAGTAAAACAAGCAGTTTTAAAAGCAGCTATAAATCCTTCATTCATACACTAGTACTTATTAGTAAGTAATATATTATCAATAAAAATCTGCCGTAATTTTAGAGAGTATTCCTTTGGATAGAATTATTCTTTTCTAGTCTTTACATTCAATACAATCTCTACTTAGACTATGTGGTTACAGAATTACAGCACTATGCAGACTATTAGTGTGTATATACATATATATGTAATCTTTAGTATACTATGATGCTCTTACAAGATCACAGTAAATTTCAGAGATACAGTAAAATTCAGGGGTAATTGACTTACCAAAATCAGTGGGAGCAGATGTGTCCAGTAACAGCCTTACTTTGTACACTGGCATAAGTAGTTAACAAAACACACAAAGGATTTGAGGCAGAAAGTGACTTTTGTCTCTGTTTCTACAGTGTCTTACACAGAAGGACTCTAGAATGTGGTAACATTGATGTACACACTAGCAGCTGAATAGCTGAGACCTGTTTTTTTTTAAAAAAGAACTTTTGATTTACCTTAAACAAGAGTTGGCTGGTGTTTTTTGCACTGTAGTACAGCTTCGCTGTTCCCAATTTGTGTCTATTTCCTTTACCCTCTTGGTATCCATGAAGATCTGCTATATGCAGCAGTATAGAAAACAATGGGTTAATTCCAACACCCCCTGCTATCAGCACTAGGTTTACTGGGGAGTCACCAGGCTGAGGATCAAAGAAGAAATCACCTCCCACTCGCAGAGCCACTTCTGAGTCAAGAGTACACTAGGATGGAAAAGAAGATATTTAATTTCAGAACTAAATGCAGAAGTTGAAATCTTACTCTTTTTGCATCCCAGTCACATGGTTTGCTGGGCTGTGATTTTTATTTTAATTGACCAGTGAAGAAAAAACAGAAGGACTGTAAAATATACACACATTTTCCAACTATCTGAAGTAATCCAGTGTCTCTAGGGATCTAGTTCTACTTTCAAAAGTTTCAGTCTTATGGTAAGGCAGGATGGTGACTCCCCCTTCCTATCCCCATAAGAGGTGAAAGAGGAACAATTCACAGTTTTCCAACAACAATGTGTGGTTGTGAAAACCCAAGCTCAACATGTGAAATCACATTTCTACCCAAAAGCAGCTTCATGCTAAAAAAGGCCTTCCTGTGAGGTCACTGAAGGTCAGAATAAGTTGCATATACAGAAAGTTTTTCCATCCCCACTCCTTAAAATTAAAAACCATTCAGAAGTAAAGCAAGTATCCACAAGAATACTTTTTGCAGAATCACTTCTGCAGTTGCAACTTCAGAGACTTAGAAGAAGAAAAATCAGGAGAAAATCTCTCTTACTCTTCACTTGTATGTGAGAAATTATTTTCTAAAGAAATGTGTCCAAGCATGTTTTTTTGATACATGGAAAACAAAAGCTGCAACAACAAAAAAATCCACTTGGGTCAGTATCTCCTTGGTAAAGCAGCAGTGCATCCTGTCTGAAGGGTGAAGCTGCAGTACAGAGAGGTCAGGTGAGTTCTTCCACATCACTGCATGCTGACAGAACAAATAAGAGCACTTGGGCCATGTACAGGTTTTAGAAGATCAAATGAAGAAGATAGGGAGACCAAGGAAGGTGGGAATGGAAGAGAGAAAAGGAAGCTATAGGAACTGCTGAAAAATTAGCTTAGAGAATGAAAACACTTCCTCCAAAGAATTCTTTTCCCAGCAGGAAACAGTAAACTGAAACAAAGGGAGCTCCATTAACCAAGGCTGCACAGACAGCTAAGGTGCAATGTGTAACAATTCCACCAGGAGCAAGGAGGAGGCCCTTGGATGCAGGTTCTGCAGAGAACACAGGGGTTCCTAAGAGAGTAAGCATGATCATTAAAAACACCCAACAACTTTCTTGCTTCTCCTAATTATTGCAGAATTATTGTCTCTCCAGCATTCATTAGCTGAAACTGATTTCTCTCTCCCTTGTGATGGACACTGCCAGCCTTTCCCACCATGTTTTACTCTGGTCTAGAGAAGCACAAATCCATGTGTGTTCCAGATCCATGTGGGCAAAGGAGGACCCAGAATATGGTACCCTTTGAGGAAATAAGCAATTTTAGGGAGAAATAATCTCACATCTGCCCCCTTAACCAGCCATAGTTCCTCAAGACTGGACATGGGATTTGGGGAGAATCTCTCTTAATAAGCAGTCTGCCAGATACTTCCGTGCTTTGGCCATGACAATGATAACAGCAAGTCAGTATACAAGAAAAAATAGTAAAATTCTGGAGTAATACCACGAGAAAGTGTTGTCCTTTAGCCAAGTTTATAGACACAGCTCAGGCAGAAAAGTGAAGCAATCAATACATCACATGGATACTTTTTAAAGAAAAGGCTACATCTTCCTCAAGTTATATAAAATACATGGTGCTAAAATTTACTATTTTATATACAGTAATTAAGAAATAAATACCTCTAAAAACACAAATACAGTGAGTAAATCAGTGCTAACTATTCCCATAACATTTTTAACCTGAGATACCAACTTCCTTTAGAACAACTTTTAAACAATTAAGCATCAGTTTTGTCACCATATATACAACATTTCTGAATTCTAGGTTGTTATTTTTTTCTGCTTGTTTCCTAAAGAAAAGCATGCACTTTTGTTCAGCTAGAAGAGTCCATGTATACCCTGGAGGTTTCTCCATGGCATCAGGTTTGATGTAGGTTACCCCTTAACTAAAGATTTATCCTATAAATCCCGCCAGAAAACTCAACAATAAAAACTGATTTACAACATCAAAAATTCTTAAATAGTTTCCAGAGACTGAAAAGAAAAAAGTTGATAGGACAGATTACTGATGAAACATGTGACTCATCTGACAAACTAAATGTGGTAAATGATAAACAAAACACCACGAGGCCAAGTCTCAGACTTTACTTTTCATACAGCAAAAACCCCAAGCCCTGTGTTATGTATTTATTACAAAAATATTGTGCATTTAAAAGAATACTATGGATATTCTGAAATGTTTTATCATTTCAGAAGAACTGATCTAAGTATCTTCCTTGGCTCCCCTTTAATAATCTCTATCTCTCTGTGATTTGTCAATGATCCCCAGTTTATCTTTACAGAAACAATCATGGATTATGGAAGGTTATCAGAGGTAACTTTGTAATGTGTAACACTGCCTGTTCTCAGGGATGTAAGTTAGAGCAGAGGTTTTTCAAAAATTCATTAATTCCAAAGGAGTGAGAACCCTTATATACACTAACTACAATATCACTTTTAAGTTCTCTGTAAGCACAAGTGGTGACAAAAGATCACAATAACCATATTTCCATATAAACATCCAATTTCAGTCCCTTATTGAACAAAAGGTTTTAAGATTTATGTTGTATCAAAAATGCTTAAAGAAGTCAATGTGAATTCTGCAGTTAATAGCACAAAGTGGTCTAAAAACACACACCACCCCCTTTACCTCAAAAAAAGAGAGCAAGCCCAATCTCCCAGTGAATTTCATTTACCTCAGTGTGAATCCAGTGAGCAGGAGGATGAGCAGTGTGCTTGACTGCCAGCTCCAGTATTCCTTCTCGTTCTAACAGGCCAGGGCTTGAACATATTGAGAATCCCCCAACTACAGATACTCCAGGAATAAAGAAATCAACCCTAAAAATAGATCAGACATGAAACTTTAAAAAAGAAGCCACAACCCCAAACATGGACAACAATAGCCAAAATAATGTGGCTGCCTTTGTTTCAATTATCTTTCCTTTACAAGATCTTCATTTCTGTAAAGTAACTTTTCAAAAAATGGAGTTCACCTTAAACAATACCATTTCCTTAGAATTATTTCCTTCTAGAACCTTGTCATCATGTTTGCTAACCTAGGTTTTCAAACCATTCTGCTTTCAGCATTGATGCCACATTTCACAACAGACTAGAATTCTAAGTGTTTAAAATCAATTATTTGCATATTAGAACAAAAACATAATTATGGTCTGATGGTTTAATTCCCACTCTTTTTGATCCCTTTGATGGGCTCTTCAATTTTCAAACATAAGACTGGCATTCTAATTTCATGGAAATTACTTTATATTAAACACTTTCTTTTCCTGAGCAGATGAAATACCTGAAACAAAACCGACAGTATGTAAAAAATTTCCCATATAAGAAGTCCACAGCTGGCAGCAGAACTGCAGCTCCCTCTGGTGGCAGATATCGCTTTCTTAGGTTATAGGAAATGGAACTGCAATAAATTCCCAGTTTTTTTCTTTCAGCTTAGAGGCAAACCATGCATGAGTTTGTACAGATAAGAAGGTAACATGTGGCTAAGCTTCTGCAATACCAGCCATTAGAGAGTATGGAAGGCAAGCCATTGCTGTATACAAACTAGAATTCAGTCCCATAGAAGTAGGGCTTTGATAAGCCTTGATGAGGCTTCCAAAGAATTCAGAAAAAAATTACAAGTTGGTTTATGATCTATCATCTGCACTCCTCTGTGTTCCATAAGTCTTTAAAAGCTTCTGCTTTCTACAGCACATAACAAAAGCACTGCATTTCACAATAAACCAAATGCCTATAAGCAGTTGTGCTGGTCCCCTTAGGAAACAGCCACACTGATAAACAATGCCGGGTACCAGAGAACCCGTATTCAATTCTAGCCTGGGTTAGGCTGGCTCAGTATTAGGTAAGTGGGGATGCAACAAGAAATACAGACTGACTGCTGCTGCACAGGTATTTTCTTTAAACAGCAAGGCTGTATTCTTCACAGACACCACAAATGCTTGAGGAAAGAGAGAAGCACTTTGAGTAGTTCACCACTTTTTGAAGGAAAAAAAAAAATCTTATCTGCATACTCCACGAAAAATTCACCCTTTGAAGAAAAAAATCTCTTTCTCTCAAAGAATGCATAGAGTGTGATATAATTTTTAACTTGATGCTTACAATATCTTGATGGTGCATAAAGATACCTGACTGCAAAAGAATGGTCTACAACCAAAAAAAATGACAAGCTTATTTCAGTGTCCTCAGTTTGCGCAGCCCCACTACCTGTGGGGCCCAGCTTTATTGACAGTCAGGCCCTGGCAGCTGAGAAAGGTTGACTCTTGAATTGCAGCCTTTATCCTGCCAAAGAACATCTCACGGTGCTGCTGAAGCTCTTTACCTCCCTCTGGTGGAAAATCATCTTCCTACTAAGATCAACTTACTTAAATTAACGAAAAATATGAGAATTTATGCTGTAAAGTAATAATTTATATTCAAGTCAAATGTTCTCCTTGGCATGTAAGGGAAACCTTATCCATGCCTGGTGGGGAAACACACACAAACATTATTGCAAAACATGTTTTTTACCTTTTTTACCATCAAACATGGTTTTTACCTTTCCCAAATACTAATGCAGATGTGTTTTTTCCCCAAGTACGTAACTATGAGAGATTTCAAAGCACAGTTTACTGTCTTATAGTGGACTAGCTTTGATGGCTTGTCTCAGCCATGTTAGGGAGGGTGAGAGGGCTCCTGAAGAAATGTGACAGCCTAAGAGAAAAGAGCAGCAAAAGGGAAAAAAGTGAAGAAAACCCACCACCAGGAGAGGCACAAATAGATGTAAACTAGAGATCTCAGGGTGCTTTTTTACTTCCTTTCTTTTAAAACCCACCTAAACCATATCTTTAAGAAATGAGTTATAATTACCCACTGCTGGAGTGAGAGATCAGAAACACTAAAATCACAAAGCTACTTCTTCAAAGTATTTGCAACATGCGTATACCTCAATGCACGTTTTAGTAAATCAAAAGGTGTAACAGCAACAAGTCTCTTCATTATTATTTGAAGTCTGATAAAGACCAGTATCTGCCAAAGTGCTTGCAAAACAAATTCACTTCTGCTTCTGAAAAACTCAATAATTAGAACATTTTCAGAAAATGTAAACATTTTAGTGACAATCTTTGACTGTAACATCTTACTATAGCAAATTCTACCAACTTAGCCTTTTCTGCTCAGGAAAATGTGTTGCTCATCAAAAAAATGCAACTTCAGTTTATAGATACAAGTACAGAGAAGTTGGGGTGTACCTTACAATAGCACTAGAACACTTTCAAGGAAAAAGAAAATGAAGAAGAGTAATTATAATTAAAGCTCTCAGTTTCCAGCATGATAATTTCAAAAACATTTTTGGAGGGTAAATGTATGTTGCAAGTACTGGCAAGAAAGAATTTAATATGAGTCACTGCACATGTGCAAAAACTGTAGCAAATTACTTCACAAACAAATTATTGCTAATCAGCATCTTGTGTTCTGGTTCTAAATTTAAAAGCCAGCATATTAACACTCCATGAGTAACATATGCTGCTAGTACCCCAGCAGCTATACTTTGATTTCAGCAAAACCACTTTCAGATGGCCAAAGCCAATAAAAAGTTTAAGAACATTTAAATGTCCATTGCCAAAAGCAACTACTCCTAGTTTTAAATTAATTTCTAAGGGGAAAAAAAAAAGTTACTGAGTGAGAGTATTTTTAACAAGGAAGGAAGACAAACATGAAAATCCACTACTTCCCTGGGAAAAAAAACAACTGTAAAATTGTTTAAACAAACAGCTAATTGTTTCAAAGGCTTGATCATTCAAGATTTTTATTTTCAAATTTGTCTATTTATATTAATATATTAATCTGACTTAACAGGCTTAATTTTCAGAGTGGAAACTTCAAGGGGAAGAAATAAACCAAAATTAAGTAATTTACAAATCCGCAGTCTCAGCTCCACTGTAAAAATAACTTGTACATAAAGACAGCCTACAGAATAAAGTGCAGTGAACTTCAAAGTACTCCTGAAGAAACAATGTAATATAATAAACCACAGGAAAGCACCAAAACACTATAACAACATTTAAAGAATATCCACTTCTGCCCTTTTAATAGTAATATTAGCATTTTTTATAACAACCGTTTAAAAATTATGCCAAATATCAGCTCTTTGACAGAGCATCCAATAAGAAAACATAGTATTATATAAACTAACAACTTTTTCCAAGGCCCAAGGATTAGAAACCTTTCACCACTTTATTATACTGGACTTTTCCTAGTAATTTCCCCCTCAAATACACCAGAAGATCTTACCATTGTCCTGCTTTGAAAGTGAAATCCTTATTTGCAATTGCCAAACGAAGCCTTTTGACCGTCTCTGATTCATTGGTGATGCCACACACTTTTGCTTGTGTAATTACCTAGCAGAAGGAAAAGAAGCCATTGCGATATGTAGATATAATTTGCAGCAAAAGCACTCAAGAAGCCATGTGGGAGACATCCATCACTTCCCATGTAACCCATGGCATTTCATTACCTACAGCACCAATATCTTTCACTGAGGTGATGAAACAAAAATAGATCTATCCCTGGAAGTGTTCAAGGCTAGGCTGGATGCGGCCCTGAGCCACCTGGTTCAGGGAAAGGTGTCCCTGCCCATGGCAGGAGTTTGGAACTGCATGATCTTTAAGGTCCCTTCAAGCCCAAACCATTCTATGATTCACTTAAATAGTCATTGAATGGAGAGCAGACTTTTTCTAAGACTCTAAACAAACTTACTTTAGCTCAGCTGAAGAGAACATAGCTCTAAGGAGAGGGGATTGCTAGTTATCACTGAGCAGATTCTTCAGACATCTACACAAGACACACACTCCTGCATCCTCCAGCAACAAAGTAAAAAGATCTCTGATATAAAGAAAAAAGACTTGTAAAAAATCAGTTGCAGATGAAGTCCCAGGGACACTTCTGGATCTAGATTAATTTAAGTAATTAAGTGCATTACTGAAAGATTATGCATTAATGTTAATGCATCAATGAAAGAAAACCAACAAGCCTTGTGTCACTGCATTTATCCCCTACACCCCCATCTCACCACAGGAATGCCAAGACACAAGGTCTCATGGCTGGTTACCAGAGCAGATTTTGTTTGGCAGCCACATGGGAGGGGATGTCAGAGCCATAGTTAATATTACTTTTAGGGAGTTTTAAAAAAGATGAAAAATGAAAAGCCAAGTTTGCAAAAAGAACCATTGGGGATGAGTACCCTACTTAAATTCTTTGATGCCCATTTGTGCAACATGGATTTTCATCCCCTCCCTACCCTTCCTTTTCAGGTGTTTTGGACTATGAATATTAACCTTTTTTCCTCTACAAAGAAAGCAATGCCCTCAGTATTTCCTTCACAGAGCAATACACAGATTTTACTGTTAAAAATGCTGATGTCACTTACCACACAAGGAAATACTCAAAATACCACCACAACTCTACCATTTATCATTTGTCTAAGATCAAACAGATCAAAAAAATTTTCGCTTTAAGCAACTGCTGTAATTTAAAACATATGCCAGGAAATTAATTTATTCTTAAAGCAACATCTGAACATGTTCCCTGTCCCATTAAACAGCAGGACATTTGCTAATTTAAAATGAAGTAAAATGGATTCCTGTTCCACTTTAGCAGACAGTATTAAATGAGGAATGCAGTCAAAGTTAACAAGAGAGATGTCAGATACATGACTTCAGTGGTTGTTCTGATGCAGAAGTGCAAGAAAAGGACATTAAATTTGGACTTCTTCATTCCCTTCTTTACTCTTCAGTGCCCTCCTTAATTCATTATTTGGCTAAGAGCTGCAAGAGTACTTGAAATTTAATTCTTAATTGGTATAAAGTTATTTCAAAAATTAAATTGGAGTCAGGGTGATCAAAGACATTCAGCCAGTATTTTGGACCATCACAAGGGTGTCCAACTGGTCACAGCAAGGCTGCAGTGAGAGGAGGGCACAGGACTCTGGATTTTGCAGCTGTATTTCAAGAAAGCATTAGTCACTTTTCCTTGCCCTGGTCCTTCACATTATCACTCTTCAACAGGCAATGTTCTGTAGCATTCACAGTAATGCAACACAGATTTATGATTCTTTCATCTTTTACAGGACTGAAATGGCCAAATAAGGCAATATTGGCTGAGGGAAGCCAACTGCTGATTATATGGAATTTAAAACCAAGCAGAGTATTTTAAAGTGGTCAGAAACAAAGCAACAAAGAATAAATCAAGCATTAAGAAAAGAAACAGCATAATCCTCTGATATGCAGAGAATGTGCAGTAGCAGGAACTGAGCCTTGCTCTTTCACCTATCTCATACAGCTTCCTTCTCTTTCTTGTGCCTTACAGTTCCCTGCACCAACCCTGAGCTTCCAACACCTCACAAGGATCCATTTTCCATGTATTTTTCAAGTACTGACATTGAGCAGAGAAAGGAAGCAAGCCAAACAATAAATATAAAGAATCCCCATGGCTGCACCACTCAGAAATGCCATCATTTTTTTCATATCAGAAGCAAAAGAGAAAATGCATTGGTCTGTGCTTGTCTCTACATCCATTTTTTTTGAGGTAAACAGGATCCACCAGAGCAGCTGATGTCCACAAGCAGCACTGATCTGTACTCAGGGAAGAGCTGGCATTAGTGGGAATAGCTGAGGCACAGCTCTGTGCCTCCCAAAGCTGGTGACAGCTCTGGTGACAGGCAGAACCAGGCTGCACTTGTCTCATCCATCCACAGCCCAGGTCAGACAGGGCTGAATCTTCTCTCTCAGGAGTTACCTACATATCCCCTGCACTCAGCTTCCTCTTGGGAAAAATGTGATTAATTCTCCACTACAGTTAGGGAAAAACAGCAGAGAAGGATTTCATGTACACACACTGACAGATGTGTGGTGAGTTTCCATCTGTGTGCATCCACTTCAGCTTATTACAGAAAGGAAATATCTGTGTGAAATACAAGAGCATGTTCCCCCCTGAACATTATGAAAAAGAATACTTGCTGCTCAAAACTGAGATCCAGAATAAGCCCTTCTGGATTTGATGGAGAACAATGCTTTATCTTCCTTGTATTTATGAATTAAACTAGATAAAACTGAAGATCTTTTATCATCTCTCCCTTCAAAATGTCTACACTTTTTGCCTTTACTCCTATGTTATAAAGGACATTTTCCACATTTTAAAATCTCAAGCCTGAACCACAAGTGTATAAATCCATAAAAATCTGAGAAGTCATTTTAGAAATGAGGGATAACCACGTGCTTTCATTACTTATTATAATCCATAGTTGGCCAGAAATCTATTAAGTTTCTTATCCAACATAAAGTAAACAGCATCATATCACTGAAAAACTTAAAAACTCATTACATTTCACCCACTGAGCACTAAATATGCTAATTTTATAGCAGTAACAAATATAAAAAAATGAGGAGAAAAAGAAGAAAACCAGACTCCAGCAGAAGGCAAAATGGAGCCTAAAAATTGAATACTATTTTCCAATATAATTATCCTTGCAGCATAAAAATTAAAATTACTTGCATCCTAAAGAACAGAACACTAACCTCCTGTCGAAAATTATTTGCTGTCCTCTCTAGATGATCCATTTTCCTTTTTGATTTGATTGTGCTGCAAGAAAAAGCAAACAAAGATAATTGTCATTTTGACAGCTGTGCTACTGTCCCTTACTGATATGAATTTCTATTAACATAATAATTTACCAGTGTAATCCAGACTACAGATGACACAAATCTAAATAAGAATTAAATACAAATATATAATTGGGAGTTAGATTAAGCATTTATAGGCCTGTAGTAATTTGTCAGTTTGATTTTGAGAGTGTTACCATGGCATTCTCTTTAAAAAACCCCAAGGAAGTGGATAACCTACCCGTTGCCCGTGCAGTAACAAACAGCAGAGTGTCTCAACACCCCCAATGGAGAATGAGAGGGAAAAATCCTGCTCTGAGCACCTCTCAGTAATTGAGGAACAGTGCAACCCACATAAATAGTAGCATGAGCCATGATGATCAGGCAGTCTTCAGAATCACTGGTTCCTGAAAAAAAATCGTAAATATTTGTTAAATGAAGCATTCAGTGTTTGAAATGGCTTATTTCCAGCTTTTATGTCCCTTAAATCAGAAAAGCCAAAGCCCAGCTGGAGCTAAAACTAGCAACCAAGTATAATGAGAGGGAATTTTAAAAGTATGAAAGTTCATAAACAAGTGAAAATGTGCAGCCATCGGATGAAGGGATGTTATGCCCACTCCCAGAGAGTAAAGTGAGGTTCTGGTTAATGGATTCCTTGGGGCAGAGGACAGTGAAATGACACTGAATGACTGGTGTTTATATATATATATATATATACACACACATATATGTATAATGCAAGTTTGTTTTAGAACAATTTGGTTGTAGTGAAAATGAGGTACAGAGCCCTTTTAATTATTATCTATAGAAATGAAACAATATAAAAGTATAAAAGAACCACTTAAGAAAATATATAAGGAAAAGAAAGGAAGAAAAAGAAAGGATAAGAAAAGACATCACCAACCATGGTGGAAAGATATCACCAACCATGGATCCAGTGACAAGAACTGACTGTTGCAATTTCACTTAGCCAAAGTGATGACTGGACATTTGATCCATAAGGGTGAGGGATGACCACAAAACATAGATTTCAATGGGTTCAGTCTGTTCAGGTTCAGGTGGGAACACCCAGGCACCTCCCTGGGTGAGTTTTACCCTGTCTGTTCCAACACTGGGGATCATGTGCAGTGGTCTGGGGAAGGCCCCAGAAATGGGTCTGGGGGCACTTTGGGGTCTTTGATGGGTCATGTCACCCTCTAAGCCATGCCAGCTGCCTCTCATGGCAGTAAACCTGAGCCAGGTCTGCCCCCAGGAAGGGATGAACACCCTCAGGCCCAGCTGGGAACACAAGTGGCCTGATCCCTTCCCTGGGAGGGGAGAGTTACAGCTGGCCCAGCTGTGTGAGGGGGGGACTCTGGCAGGACAATCAGCACTATCCCACCTCGGCAGCACCTGCTTCCCACTGGCCTTTTCCCTCATCTGGCTCAAACCCAGCTGGTTGCTAAACCAAGGTCAGTTTGTTGTGGTCATCCTCTGGTGGTGGTGCTCACCCTCCCTGCACCTGGGCTGCTCTTATGCAGATCAGAGCATTCCCAGCACACACCCAAACCTCTCCTCCTTCAGTCCAGGGTACAAACCTGGCCTCAGCACAGCCCTGTAGCTTTTCCAAATGGGCAATTGCTTGAGCCATTAACCATCAATGTCTCAGTATCTCACAAGGGGAGGACCTTGTCAGAGATGACATGGAAAAGGCTGAAGTACTCAACATTCCCTTTGCCTCAGTCTTTACAGACAAAGCCTGCACCCAGACCCCTGTTTGTAGCAGTGGTGGTTGGGAAGCAGAGGGATAACCAGGAGCAGGGCCAGCACCTGCTGAGAGATGCTGGATGCACTCGGATGCACAGAGCCAGATGGGTTACACTCAAGGTTGCTAAGAGACACAGCTGACATGCTTGTCAGGCAAGTGTCTATTACCCCTGAAAAACACTTATCACACAGTCTCCAACTGACAGGGAAAAGACTTACACCTGCTCATTTTTTAAGAGAGGCAAAAGCAATGCTTACATCCAGTCAGCACCATCCCAGTACCTGGAAAAATGCTCAGAGCTTGTCCCCTAAGCTGGGTGAAAGCTAAGAAAGCAATCAGTAAGATGTGACTCAGATTTACCAGGGCCAGGTTATGTTTAATAAACCTGAAGAGCTATGGTGATGAAAGGTCTGGTCACACAGCTAAGGGGACAGGATGCAGCACACCTTGAGTGTCCTGTGGCTCCTGGCACCAGCCCCTGCAGCACACACACATCAGTAAGCCAAGACCAGATGGGTGGTTGGAGGAGCTGAAAACTTGTCTGGCAGACAGAAGTGAAGACTTGATGGCTTCAAGTTTGCCTCACCTGTTGGCTAGAACAGTAAGAGTACCCTGGGGCTGACAGAGGTCAATACATTTGTCACTAACTTGGATGATGAGACAGAAGGTGTCCTGTTCATGGCATGGCCACTGGAACTGGATGATATTTGAGGTTCTCTCTGGGCCATTCTATGATCAGCAAACTTGTGGATGATACTAGATTAGAACAGCAGAGCTCCCCTTCAAAGGGGAACTGAGAAACTGCAGGGCTGGAAAGCAGAAATGTCATGACAGAGGTCAATACCTGGGACTGGCTTACTCCAGTGTGAACAAGTGTCCTGCTCCAAGCACGAATTCTGACTGGAGGATGCTGAGAGGTGCCTTCCAGCCAGCATATCTGTGATTTTAAATGTTCAAACAATATTCGTGTAGGAAAGATCAAACACTGACTTTCCCTTTCTAGTGGTAAAGAAAAGGTTCTGGGTGGAGAATTTTATAAACTTTAAACCTGTTTGTTCACAGGCTTCTTTAAAATGACATTAATCCCGCACACTTCCATGTACCCCACATAATACATCTCTAAAGAGTGAAGAAAGTGGAGGACACTCACATGCATGCAGTAGAAACACAGTGTGAAGCTTCAAAACCACACATTCAAACAGCTATGACAGAGAAAGCTGAACTGATATGCACAACATTCAAGGTTAGTCAGAACTACCCTTCAAGTGTAGGAACAGGTTCATAGAGAGCCAAGAGATATTTCTCATTCCTTGTAAATCTGCCTTTATTTATCCTAAAATGGATTAGCATAACTCTCTATTATAAATCAATCACCTATAAAATTATATTTATTCTCATGATGCAGTCCACTGCTTCTTTAAATCATTAGTATTTTACTTTCATTTAAATATTGTTCTGTGCATTCTTTTAAGGCATGTAATTTATTTTCAAATTGTTTTTCATTTCTAATCCCTTGAAATGGCACTGATCCAGCTTGTTGATAACTAATCAGGCCAATACTCTCTAGGATTTCACTAACAGCTGCACTGGCTGGTCACTTAGTAATCTGTCCTGTTTGTAGTTTTGTATGAATGAAGGCAGAATTTCCACAAATTAGGCTGCTCAGAAATGGAATACATCTACAGTCACTACTCAAAATGCCCATTTTCAAGCATAAGAAATACTTCCTGCAGCTTTTAACTGTCCATAATTTTTAATAGTTTTACAGCATTTAATTCCACAGCATCTTGCAACTTTTAAAAATGAAATTACTGAAAAGTCTTCTACCCCCAGGGAGCAAAATTACTTTAACATTTTTTTCCACAACATCACAGACTTAAAGTGTACTTAAGTGTTTAAGCAAAACATCAACATACTTTGTTAAAACAAAAACACTTTCTACATCAAATGTGTAGACACTATTGATAACAAAATTGTTAACAATCTCAAATATTTTAGGAGAACAAAATACACATCTAATGAAGTCCCATTCCTCTACCTTGGCATATTATCTGTTAACCCAGAGTGCTCAAAAATCAGTTTCTCAAATTCATGAGATCACTTTATGATCTGGAATCTTTCACATAGCACATCATGGGTATAGACACCTACATCTCCAACCAATCTATAGTTCAATATCAATACATAATATTGGAAACAAAAGAAATGTCAGCCTAATTTTATAGTCACAGCTGAAAGACCCTATTGATACAACTGCTTGAAGGCTGAGTCTCTATCCTAAATTAGAAATAACTCTTGAACCATAGTTCAAGAAACTTGCTCCATTTTTACTATCATCACTTTCCAATAATGAAAAACACAATAAAAATAATTTGCAATTTTTACTCTGCAACCAATAAATTCCTAATTGTCTTTTAATGAGTCCTGGTTCTCCCCTACCACATACAAGCGTGACTCATGCCATTACAAATTGTGAACAGCTTTTCCCCCATCTGTCACCTCTGTGATTTTTCACTCATCCAGCTCTTTGGCAATTCCCTGCCCTCCATGAAAGCACTGTGCTTCAGCTTCCCAGGCTCCTGTCAGGTGGGATGTCCTCCCTTTATTGTCACCTTACCCAAGCCAGTACAGGAACAGCCACTCCAAACACCCTCTTTTTTCACAATGGTTGGAAGGGACCACAGTGGGTCATATAGTCCAACCTCCCTGCTAGCAGAGCCAATTGAGAGCACAGGGCACAAGGCTGCATCCAG
Source organism: Melozone crissalis (assembly GCF_028551555.1). NCBI lineage: Eukaryota > Metazoa > Chordata > Aves > Passeriformes > Passerellidae > Melozone > Melozone crissalis. The sequence goes on along the minus strand of NW_026535794.1, from coordinate 36,128,583 downwards.
GTGGTTCTGGAATACCTCCAGTGAGAGAGCCTCCAGTACTTCTGGGCAATCTGTTCCAGTGCCTGGTCACTCACACAGTAAATAAGTTCTTCTTTACATTCAGGTGGAGCTTCAGTTTCTGTCCACTGCCTCTTGTCCTAGTGGTTGGCACCCCCAAGAAGAGCCTGACTCCATCCTCTTGGCACCCACCCTTTACATATTTTTATAAACCTCTTTTGCTCCACGGAATGAAACCAGCACTACTTTTCATGACTTCTTCCTCCTCACTTAAAACCAAAGAGCCATTCATTCTCCATTCCCCTCTGATCCACTGGCCCTGGGTTACTATCTGTTGAGATATATCTCTGCTTCTCTTCTGTCCCACAATCCCACGTCACTATCTGAAGGGAGAACTACTTCTAGTTCACCCACATCACACTTAAATGCAAATTACGAGGTAGGTTAATGCAAGAGAGTGCAGAGGCGGGCAGCAAGGGTACTGAAGCAAGCAGCACAGGAAGCCTTTTTGCAAAAGCTATCTCTCAGTAAAACACTCCTTTAGACAAACAGACCTTCCTGCAAAAGCAATGAAAGAAACCAAGGTTTTCCCCCTTTTCCCGGGACTGAGGGGAACACGGTGAGCGCCGGGAGGAGGCGGGTGAGGTGGGGAAGAGGCGGCGGCAGCCTGTGCCCAGCTGGGGCGGGGCGGCACTTGAGGCGGCCAAGGGGCACGGGAAGCACACGGCTAAGGGGCAGGGCAGGGACAAGGACAAGGTCGCAGCAGTGCCCGGCCGTTCCCCCACAGCCCCTGGGATCGCCGGGCAAGACGCCAGGGCTGGAAGCGGCAGCGCCATCGGCCGCAGAGGGCGGCCCGGCCACCGCTTCCGAGCGGCGTGCGGGGCTCCCGCCGTGAGGGAAGGGCGAGCCGGGAGGACGCGAACGCGCTGCCCCTCAGCCCGCCGCCCCTCACCCTCCCGTCCCCCCACTCCCTCCTCCTCCCCAGCCGGCCCTCCCCGGGATCCGGGATCCCCGGCCCGCTCCCCACCACCCCTACCCGCCGCCGCATCCCGTCACGGGCAGCGCCGCCCTCGTGCCCCGTCAGGCGCCGCCTCTTCCCGTCCGCCCCGGCCCGGCTCCGCCGCTCCCCGGCGGCATGGCCGTGTTTCACGACGAGGTGGAGATCGAGGACTTCGAGTACGACGAGGAGACCGGGACCTACAGCTACCCGTGCCCCTGCGGGGACCGATTCCTCATCACGCGGGTGAGGGGCGGCCGGGCGGGGCTGGGGGGCAGAACGGGGTGGTGCGGCCCGGGGCCGGGCAGGCGGCGGGGCCTGACCGCTCTCCCGGCGCTTTTGCAGGAGGACCTGGAGAACGGGGAGGACGTGGCCACCTGCCCCAGCTGCTCCCTGATCCTGCGCGTCATTTACGACCAGGTGGGTGCGGAGGGAGGGCGGTCGGACGCGGTTCCAGCCGGGTCCCTCCGAGGCCCGGTTCGCCGCCCCGCGCGGGAAGCGCCGGGCAGCGTTTAGAAATGCCTGGTTTGGAGCTACATCTGCTGCCTGGTCTCTCGATTTTCTGATCTCCTGCTGCCGTGTTTGGGCTTATAAAGACGCGTCTACCTGGGTGGGCTTGGGGTAGGATACAGAGGGGATGAAATCACTGATGTGAAGATCTCCTGTGGCTGACTCCAGCAGCCCTGGCAGCTTTTCTCACCTCGTGACCACGTTGCGGCTTTTATGTTTTGGGAGACAAATTCATGCTATAATCACTCTGTTTTCCAGCCTGGGTGTATGTCGTGGTGTTTGTGAGGTAGGATCCAAAACCAATGTAAATCGCCTAAATCCCTGCTTGCTGTCTTTAGGAGCAGTTCATGCGGGATGAAGTCGTGGCAGAACCTTTGCCAAACAAGGAATTGGTCAAGTGCTGATGAATGCATCGTGGACTGTGCTGCTTTGGGATGAGAAAGTATGGGCATGGTGGCTGCAGAAAGACTTGTGGTTCTCCTTCTGGAAGTGTGTGTTGCTGTGGGATACAAGTGCAATAATTGTCTGTCTTCTTAACAAAAGTGAGAGTTTGCTGGGACATTAAACACATGAATGCATTTTGTTCCAAAGGGTTATACTTTAAAAAAATATATAAGTTGCTTTATGTATTCCAGAAGACTTGAGGATTATGATCCTGATTTACAGCAAGTCAGTATACAGAAGAAGAGTGTGGAGTCGGGAAATTAAAACACTTAGTCTAGCAATGGCTTCTTAGCCTATGGAGAAAAGCAGGCTTTATGTGGGTATGTGCAAGTGTGAAATGGCACAGAGAGCTGAAATGCTGGGTGGCCAGGTTTAGGAGTCCATAGGACACAATGCCACTCAGAGTTAACACAGTGCAGTTTCTCCCAGCATGTGGGTTCGAGTACCTCTAGCCCATACTGATTATGGGCAGGAAACAAGAGACCCAGAGCCAACACTTACCCAGTGTTGGCAAATTGTCTTTACTCCTGTAAATGCAGGGAAGGTGCAGTTGTCTATCTGCAGTGGGGGCAACACTTGAATTGGGGCAGATTTGTTTCTTAAATTGCTTCTAAAGTTGCTTTGAAAGAACATTGTTGGTAGTTGTTACCAAATGGGTCTGACATAACAGTGATACACTTTTGAGAGGGTTGTGTGTAATGGAGTCAACCTTATTTGTACCCCTGCACAGCTGCTGATGTGCAGGGCTGGAACTTGAACTTGGTTTGTATTTTACCCCTATATTCTCAACAACTTTGTGATTTGACTGTTGCAGAAGTATAAAATGAGCTGCAGTTCTTTGTGCCATTTGTAGTAAATTTCTCAGCCCTTCTTTATTAGGTTCTGTCACATCCTGGATAGGAGATGGATACATTTCACTTAATTAAAAAAGGCATTTTTCAGGGTAGAAAAGAGTCATGAAAACATAGTCCACATTGATTCCAAGACTGCCTCTTGAATTACAAGCCACTGCACTTGAATATTTACCTAAAATTGTCTTCATTCCTCTGTTTTAATAGGATTTGACATCAGTGAAGTTAAATTTGGGGGAAAGTACCTGTAAAGAGTGTATGTGGCTGTTTTGCTCCAGGCACTAAAGATAAGCAAATTTTATTGGATTCTTGCATTTAATTATTTTTGTTGTTACTGCATTCTGTGAATGTTGAAGATGAAGTTACTTTAAGAAAAGGAGAGGAAAAAACCCCTACATCTCGTTGGAAGTTTTGAATGCAGTAAGCACAACCCAGAGTGTTTCCATGCCTAAACCAGGAGGTGGCACTCGTGTTCCTTTGACATTCGTGCTTAAAAAAAATAAATGTTGTGGTACTTTGGTTAGCTATGCCTCATCAAATATTTATTTTGACTATTTAAATAAAGATGTTTAAGATTCCATAAGTGGTTATAATGGGCCATTACTTATTCTGTTTCTGCACCAGCCATAATGATTTCCAGAGGTCTTGAGTTGCTGCTGCTGGGGTGATGGTAGTGGAGGTTTTTCACATTGGTTAATAAAAATCATTTCAATCTATCAGTAGATGCTGTAAAGCAAACTGACAGGAGCCCTACCTAAGCCCCTGTTCAGATTTCTACTGCATAAATACCTTCATGATTTTTCCACAAATATTCTACATAAAAGGGATTGTAGCAATTTTCAAATGCCACACCAGGGAACGTATGCTCTGATCTAAGGCATCAAAGTAAGTTGCCTTCTTATCTTAAGTATATCATCTCTAAAAGTACATAGATTTTTAAGAAATCATTGACCAGATTTTGTTATATAATGAAGGTCAGGCCCTTTCTGACTTGGGAAACGTGTGTAAAGGATTATTTGTACTCTATATGGTTACATTCCAGCATGGTTGTAAAAAGAGTTTATCAATTGAATTTTACTTGGCAGGTGCCAAGTAAACATGGCGTGTAACAAGTTTTTAATTGATTCTTACTAGTGTTTTCCACTCATCTGAAATACAGGTAATGGCTTTTTAAAAGTAATTTTAGCAGAATTAATTTGTTCATTACATCAGTGGGGACTGTCAGGGCTTGAAGTTTCTTGCCTGCTCTGAGTAGGGTCCAAGTTGTGGAATGCAATTTACATGCACATTAAAATTACTTGATCACACAGTGTATGTGTCAAAGCTTTAACAAAGTGTGTTTGCATACCTATGTGGTTTTTACTGTGTATGTATCCAAATGAGGTTTGCTCTTCTGGAGAGTTCTTTGCAGCATAAAAACAGAAAGATGTTGTGGCCAGACTGTTAGAAGGATGTGCCACATTTGCCCACTTAAATTACTTCCAACTCTTGTCTCCTTGCACGATCTCAAGACAGTAGTTGACATCCCCTCCCCAAAAAGGAGGCAAGACAAGGATGGGTGTCATGTTTCTCTCTTTTTGTTGCCCCTTGAGAATCTGAGAGAGACACTTAAAAACTGTTGAGCTATTCTGTTGTTTTCCCTTCTGCTCTGCAGAGAGTTCTGCAGCAAGAATTCATCCTTCATGAAAGTTCAGCATTGCTAAAGCCAAATGATTGCCCACTTTTGTCTTTTGTTAACTTGTAAGAAGCTTTTGATTCCAGTGATTGCAGTCATCTTTTTAAAATATTCTTTGATAGTGTGTCATTCCAGAACAGCAGTCAGGGCAGTGTGAGTAAGCCATCAGAAATGTCCCTTGTCAGGAATTCAGTCACAAGTTTCCTCACAGCGCAGCAGGCTCTGGCCCCTCACGCATTACTTGTGTATTACATGCTCTTACAAACCAGTAGCTCACTTTTTTTTCTCAAGAGGCAATTGTGTAGGACACAAAGAAGTCTTGTTTGCTGCTTGTATCTGACAGACAGATTGATTGATTATGTGTTTGATTAGGTCCGTGGGTCTGCACTGAGGAGGCCAGTGTGGTGCAAACAGCATCACGTGAATGTTAATGGAATAATTCATACTTGGTAGAGGCTAGAGAGGGTGGAACAATTTATGGGCAATTCCAGATACTCAAGCTGTGAAATTTCTCATACTGTTGAACACCTCTGAACTCCTGTGTAACAGTGAGAACGAGCAATACACTGTTGCCACAATTTTATGGGAAGAAATGGTAGATAATTTGCTCTTCATTAAACTAAAGAGGCTTAGCCTCCCTGATCTGTCAGATTCTTGTTTGCATTTCAAAGAAACTCTCTGAGAAGGTCATGTACTTTTGGCTCATTGTGCTTGTATATCAGTGGTGTACATGATTAGTTTTGAATAGTTGCTTCAGAAGTCTGTGACACAGACCCTCCAAGAGCTGAGGTCATTAGGCCAGTAATTTTGCTGTTGCACTTGTTTCATTGTCCATATATCAGGGAAGTCCTGGTGTCCCAGAGGACCCTTTCTAAGCACCTTGACATACCTTCTCTCCATCACAGTTTTTAATTATGATTCTCAGCACCTGCCAAAAAAAACCCCCAGGTGTTCCTTGCAGAGGGACAGAATTAAAGATCATTACATAGATTACCACCAAGAAGCAGATACTGATTAATTTCAAATAAACTGGCACAAATTTCATGTAAGTTAGTGAACTGACAACTATGTATTGTCACAAAGACAAGCAGTTTCTGCATGTTCCATCTCCATCTCTTCTATTCCAATTTAACACTCAGATCATGCTAACTGTAGGGATAGGTATTTGTTACACTGAAAACTTGAAATGTTTTTGAAATAGGGTTTATCAAGGTATTTGGTGCAGTAGTTAAAGCTTGCCATGAATTTTCTCCTAGCAGTTCCATGTGGATTGCTTTGATTCTACTTCATGGTAACTTAAAATGCTAATTTCTTAATGTCTCTCCATGGCATGGAGGAGACAGACAGCATCCTGTGGAGATGCTGGGCTCATCAGCCCTGAAACTGGTCAGACCTGTTGAGTGACAGAAGCAGCAACTGACAGAAGCTGTGCCAAGAGGGAGAGCAGCTGTCACAGTGTCACCTGTGCTCAGGGAGGAAGTGGGTCAAAAGGGACCAACCAAAAGGGTGGAGCAACCTTCCCACCTTAAGTGACCCATCATCACTCCTTCCCTCCCCTTGCTGTCACCATTTTGAGCTGTTTGCACACCAGGTCACCTCTCAAATTCTTGGCAGCTCACCAGTCCAGCACAGGTTTCCTGTCATGTGGAAAGTCACTGCTGTGCCATTGACCCTGTGAGTGAGTGCAGCCAGCCAAGAGAAGCTCGCTCCGAAGGCACAGTGGTGTGCAAAGGTCAGAGCAGAGCTGCCCCATCCAGGAGGGGTCATTTTTTATTTCTATGTCAAAACAGAGATCTTTATCTTGTTGTTTGAATGCTGAAGCTGTTGCTTTAGGGAAAGATCCAGCTATGAAGACTAAGGGTAAAATCAACAGGAGCTGGCAGTAAGTCACTTCTGTGACTTATTCAGGCCCTTTCCTGCTCCATAGCAAATGGTTTTATTTTGGTCTCAGTTGTCCTTCTGGAGAAGTCAGAGGACAACTTTTTGTTACATTCAGTACTTCAAGTAAAAGATTTCCATCCACGGGAGCACTAAATAGCTGCACCACTTCTTAGCATGTTCTTTATATATGTAGTCCTGTGGTGTTTACACAAAATACAAATTTCTGGTATACTTTTAGTAACAATTACTATTTCACACTGCCTAGAAAAAGTTACTGTTTTCAAGGGAGGGTTTTTTTTCTTTTCCAAATATTTTGAAAAAGATATTAACAGTTTTTATTTCTGCATGTCTTTTAGTAGGTCTGTTGATCCTTTTCATGAAAATTGTGTACCTATGCAATGCAATACCATCTTAAGGTATTTGGTTTTAGACAATAGCAAGACTGCAGCATAAATTAATCATTTTTATCACTATAATGGATTAGAACTGATTTTGTAGCCTGTAATGTGTTTTAAGGTTATTGTTAATTTAATTACAAAAAAAATAGTGGATAAAATATGAGCCCCTACTTATCCTACTTTTTCACTTATTAGGGTAGAACACATTTGACTTTTATATTATGTAGCATCTTCTGTGGCCCCAGTGCACTGCACAGGTGTTCCCACATTGATGGATTCTGGCATACATCCCTTAGCTAGAACCAGATTTTGAATTTAGATATGTCAACAGTCCAGAGGCAGAAATCCAGGCAAAACACCTGTCAGTCTCACAGTCCCTTTCTTGCAGAACTTGCAAGAGGGTCATTTCAGGGCCAGTAAGGAAAGCTCCTGTCCTGGAGGCTGAGCTGAGCTGTGGCAGCAAAATATGCCAGTGCATCAGAGCAGGACTGACTGTCCCAGGGCAGACCAAGGGGCTTCATCCCATCCCCAGCACTGCCCAGCAGCTGCTGAAGAGTCCATGGCCAGGGCAAGCCTTTGGGGATACTTCCCTACAACCCTCCCACACAACCTGAAAGTCACAGACTTCTTGAGACTGATGCATTGTTGTTAAATACCATGAACAATATATATTTTCCCATGAATTTGTCTAATCACTTTTTGAATCCACATCACAAAGTCCACTGCATCCCCTGGAAAGGAATTGCCCAAGTGAAGTGTGCCTTATGAAGAGACATGTCACTCTGTTTCTATTGAACCCATTGCATTGGGGTTCATTTAAAGACATCTTTTGGATAGGAGGAGACAGTTTTCTGCTTTCAGCTCTCTAGCCTGCTGAGGACTGTTAAGATTTTTTTTTCTTCTTTTTCTGCACCATTTTTGAAAGGGAAATAGGAACTGTGCACAGTTCTAGACATGGATGCATTATGCATACATTTGCATAGTAATATTTGTTCTCTATTCTGCTCTCTATTCTCCAAAAATTCCTAACGTGATGTTGTTGTTTGACATTTGGTGAGCACTGGGCTGACATTATCTTAGAACTTACATTTAGTTAAGGAAATAAGTTTTTAGAGTGTAAGCCTTAGAATAACCTTGTCTTTATCCTCCTGTCTCTTCCTCGTGGCCTGGGTGGTTTTTAGAAGATGAGGTGATCTAAGGGACTGTGGATTCAGGCAGTTTCCTGCTACTCCCTCCCACAACCTCCTATCAGCAGCTGATGAAGGTGTGCAAGCTCTATGCACTTTGGTAGGACTGTCCAAGACTGGTTTATGTCCACTCCTCCCATCATTTAGCTGGCTTCATTTGTTTAATTTTGTAAGGTGTTACTTCCCTTGCATGTTCATTTTATTTAGCCCTATTGCACTTCTTACATGACTTCATCTCTTCCTTCAAAGCTGCATCTGTGTGCCTCTCGTATTTCCTTGTCTTTGCTACAGTGGCTTTTCTGAGGGATATCTGAGTTTTCTGGGCAGTGAAGCCTTTTATTTGAGTTAATGCAGTTTTTCAATGTGAGATTTCTTTTTGTTTTGAATACACTATTTACTTTCCTAAAAGAAGTGGGGATACTGCCCAAGATGCACATATAAAATAGTGTGCTTTTTGAAAGGGCAAAGAATATTTTCTTTCATTCAAATGTACTGTTTCCTTGTAACTTTATTTCCTAGTATTGGCCCTAAGGGGGGAAGTCTTAGCCTGAATAAATGTTGAATGCTAAATGTGATAGACTGAAGGATTCGTGCTTTTCCTTGTGATGAAGGAGTTAACTATAACTCACAGTCTCTCTCCTCTTGCAGAACTACTCAAGATGAAGCTATTTCTTGGAAGAATACCCTTAGGAAGTTAGTGACCTAGAATGAGCTTGGCATAGAATTGCCTTTTAGCCTTAACTGTGATATTTGCTGCTGCAGTCTCCTAGACAAATGGGTTTTGACAGGCTTTGCAAACAGCCTGAGGTCAGAGCCTGTGAGCTTTCCTTGGGCAAGTAAAAGCTGTGGAGTTGGGAACTTAATACATTTCTTGAGACAAACATCAAAATTCCCAAAGCCGGGGATGGTGCACCGTGGGACAGTGCCAGGCAAATGCAGACAGCACTGTGGAAAGGACATGGCAAGCAGAGAAACACAGTCCTTGCCAGGGATGGTTCATAAAGTTCAAGCTCTGCTTTGAACTGGAATGAGGGTCGTCTTTTTAATATCCCTTGACACAAGGCCCAGAAGAGAGCAGGTGATGGCACACCAAACTGGCACCATGCCTTGGGCATCAAAATATGCTTTTGTGGCCCCTACATCTTCACCACAAACTGCTTAGCAACCTAGAGGTAGGATTTTGCTGTGGGAGCAAGGGAGAGCAGCAGAGAGAGCTGATAACTAAGCTTTTCCTCAGTGTGTTTCCTCTGTGCACACTGAACTGAGAGTAGTGGGGCAGCCCGAGGGGGATGCAGTGCTTCAGGATCCACTTCCTTCTACTTATAAGAGGAAGGATTTTCTTCCCACCCCAGCTGTTTGTTCAGGCACCAAGCTCAGAATTTGTTTCTTACAAGTATCCCAGTAGTTAGGACTGCTTGGTTATCTCCTGTGCATACACAGGAGGGGGATGATGTATAAAAGATGCATACTGGAAGAATGTAATCTGCCCCCTAAAAAACACTCATTCTTGCAGATCCTTAGATCTTTTTTTTTCCCCTTGGTATTTTTTTCAAGTTTAGGATTTTTGTAACTGAAGGAGAATTCAAATAAATCAGCAACCAGAGTAAATGCCAAACAGCCACAGTTAAACTTTCTCAGTGTTTTAAACTAATGGACCCACTTTTCAAGATATTGTGCCTAACAGGATTTGATTGTGCTTTCTCAGACAGAGGATTTCTGTCAGTACCTCTGCCAAATGCACGGTCTCGCAGAGGGAGGATTTGATAGAGATCCAGGTTAAGTCAGCCTCCATTCAGAGACAGCAACTGCCAGCCCCACACAGGCTGCAGCAGGGCCACCCAAATGTCAAGTTTCCACTGAGGAAGGCCAAGTTCCCCATATTCTTTTTAATTTTTGCAGCCGTAGCAGGGCTGTGTCCTTGGGTTCTTTCCATGCCAAATAAAGCGTCTGCACATTTTGTCTAGTTCATTTTTGTACGCCTGAGGCCTTTATAGCAGAGGCACCTGCAAAAATAGAAGTCTGAAGAAAGAGAGAGATCTATTTCTGACAGGTTAACCAACTTGAGGAGTAAGAAATTATTGTGCTAGATCTGTAAATACATTTGCAGCTTGCCTTGCAAGGGCAGCTTGTGAAAATTAAGCTGGCTGGGAATATCCTGAGCCCTAGGCATAGAGCACCCTCTGAGACCCAGCTAATATAAAAGGCTCCGAGGCAGATCCTGCCATCCAGCACAGCTCTGTAAATCTGGAGTAACACAGGCTGCTTCAGGGATGTTACTTCAGATCCACTTCACCCTACAGAAGAGCAGAATTCAAATGAATTACCCATGAAGAGAGACTAAAGAACATGTGCAGTAAATAATACATTTCTGGATTTTCTGCCCTTCCATGACTCTCTCTCATAAATGTTTCAGCCTCACTTTGAATGCTGCTTCGCTGTGTCAGCCAAAAAAACCAGACTGAGCAAGTGCATTTCAGTGTCATCCACATCTGAGGCTGTTAATGGCTCAGGGAGAGGCAGAAGCACAGACAAAACCATGATTTCTAGGAGCATGACATTGTCCTCACCAGAGCCATAATGCCTCAAGACACATTCTGTGACAGCTCTTGGTCAGATACAGTTCCCTTTTTGTTTATTTTTTTAACTCTTGTAGCACTGAAAAATAGGTAGGAGAGAGGGGAAGCAATTTTTTATTAATAAAAATCAGTTTGGTCCCAGAGTGTCAATTGAAGCATTTCAGCATTTATGAAAATATTAATTTTATTCTGAAGAAGTCAGTATGAAGTCTCACAGTATTTCTCATCCTACACTATCCTGCCACCTGGGGTGGCACTTGACACCAACCTTCAGTAGTTTTGGTTCCTCCAAATTTTTCAGGGGATGTTATCCAGTGCATAATGAATCTTATTCTGTCTTTTATTTTTTACATTACAGTTTAATTCTTTCTACTAATTTTATTTCAGTAGCTTTACAATCTCTATTACAATACCCTTCAGACGTGAGATACCTGAATAGAATTAGCCTCTGTCACCATAAGGTGACCTTGCTCCATAAGGTCAGGCTGTGATCCCCACAACTGGATGCCCCTGAACACTCCCCAGCTTTATTACACATGTTCTTGATGCTCCTGAGCAGTTGCCCAACACTAACTTGGGAGCAAAACACCTTGGTGAGATTTGAGGAGCTATATCCACACCTGGAGCTACATCCATACCTGAAATATCCTTTCAGCTACCTGAAATATCCTTTAGAGAAAATCTCAAACTGCTCAGTTTTATTAGTCTGCTTTCTTACTGAGGTGACTGTCTTATTTTAAATGTTTTTTATCAATATGAAATACTGTTTAGTTTTGCTCAGTCTTGCACTTTCCAAGTCTGTACCATGCAGATTCTTTCCCCCATTTTCCTCCAGATGTAGCATATTGTAATTCATTGCTCGTGACTGCCAAGAAATGACATTTCCAAGACTCTCCATAGTAAATGAGATGAGCCTCTTAAATAGGGCAGGGACAAAACCTCAGTCACAGATTTGTGCATCTCTCTGACATGTCCAGCCAGAAAAAGAGAGATCTTGGTCTCGGTAGAACAAATGGCCACCTGCACATTCTCACTGTCTGAGAAATACCTCCTCCATCTTGTCAGTTCTGCTGGTACTTGCTCTCCTGTGTTCTCCATTAGGACTGTCTTTTTATTGCCAGAACCAAGAAAAAAAAGAATATGGCCCTCCTATGTTCTTGATAGCTGTAGACTTTTTCCACATGTAGGGGGTTTACTAATTTTACTATCTATTTCGCAGGTTTGTTTTAAAACATTTTTAATAATAGAGTTGCACTGATGAGACCTAGTATATGAGCAGGTATAAATTGTTCTTGCCCTTTTTGCAGCTTAATATTCTTTTCTGTTTAGAGTGACAAATCCTAGATCCACAAAGGTGAGGGGTTTTAATAGAACTGGCACAGCTGCAATGATCAGGCAAAGGGATGCAGACAAAACCCAACATTTTTTTGTTGTCAAGAGTCAAAATGCGAGTTACCTGGAGGGGCAGATTTTCATAGTGTGCTGTACATTTCCAGTGTTTATCAGCCTGCCTACTGAGAAGCAGAAAATTTGTGGTTTTACCTGTCATCAAGAGTCACCTTGAAACCCCATAATGAAATATCAATAATTGAGAGTAGCTGTTTGCTAAAAAGATTAGTGACAGGCATGAACTAAGTTACCAGTAGCTTTGAATGTATTTTATGTCTTGGACATTTTGCTAGCAGACTTCAGTCTTTCATTGAGTTAGGCAATAGGAGCACTGGATTTGGACACTTATGCACAGAAGAATAGTAGGATTTTTTTGGGGTGCTGGAGGGGAGAAAGTGGAACTTATTTTTTTTTGTAATGAGTGTACCATTATGTTCCTTGGTTAGCACAAAAGCATAATTCTCTTTACAAGTGGAGAGGTCTGCTTCAGTTTATTCTTTTTGCAGTATGCAGTATATAAAAAGAAAGAAGATGAGATAATTCTTCCTGGAGAAAATCCAGAATTTTAATTAAATGGCATTTTCACATTTATTTCTTACTGGCTGGAGTTCATGGCCATACTGGCCATACTTGCTTTCATGTTAAGAGCTTTCCAGATGACCTTCTCTACAAATGCCTTTTTTTCTGCCATTAGAGGTCCTAAAACCAATAAAGAATGGAGACAAAACATACCTATTAATTTGGGACTAGAACATTTTCACAAGCTGGACCTCAGTGTCTGGTCCCTGAAACCCAGTGTGGGGGATAGCATGTTTTACTGTTAATGTTAGGCAGACATTTCTCTACCTTGGCATGTTGTCTTTAAATCCAGTGTACTCAAAAATCACCAAGTTTCTCAAAGTCATGAGGTCACTTTATGATCTGTAGTCTTTCAGATAGTACATCATGTTTATGTACTTCTGCATCTCCTTTTTTTTAGACTTCTTGCCATTTGATTCATGTTTTCATGCTTTTCACTTTAACAGTTTCTAATTCAAAGTAAAAATGAGGGGTGTTTGAAAATGGACATTCTTATGTAAGCTGTTTCTGCCAATAGCTGTAACTTTACTTAAATCAACACAACATCAACATGAACCACATGAAATCTGACACTGTTACAGAGGCCTAGGTCTGAGAATAAAGGCTTAGGTTTTTTAAAAAATTACATCACAAACTTCAAAACCCTTTCTGTAATTAATTGCTACTAAACACAGCAACATTTGCTGATAAATGAAGTGGCCTAATTTTGAACTCCAATCAGAGATTGTCAATTGTTTGTTTTATGTACCTAGTTCAATTTTGCTGCTGAGGTAGACAGTCATTTATTTAATGACACATCCTCATTCTCATTTTCACTGCTACCACTTTAGGAAGCAAATATGAAAATGTAAAAAAGCCTTTCCCTGTCAGGCATGTCATCAGGAACCAGTACTTGCAAAATAAACCTGAGGCTTCTGTTATTGTAGTAGCCCAGCTGGGTTGTTCTGCAGTCCTCCAGTGCCATAGAAAGAAATGGATGGAGGTACTTGGGAACTGAAATTAAATTCTCCTCTTCCCATTTGCCTCTATATTCTTTCTCCCTGTTAAAAATCAAATATTGATTTTCCTCATTTTGCTGAGTCTACAGTTTTTGCTGGCATGTAATTGTTGTAGACGTGTTCACAAGATCTAGCAGTAAAAATCCAGGAAAACAATTTTTCATCAAAATTTGCCCACATATTGAAAGTAAGATAGCCCAGAGGAAAAGGCTGTTTCTTATGATGGGTGACAAGGAAGCAGAGCCCAGCACCTTGCCATGGGCAGCTTGGCCTGGGGACCTCCCTCATCACTGCCTGTGTGAGCATCCCAGCTCTGTTCCAGAGAGCACAGGAAATGGTGGGTCTGACTGAAAGCAAATTCAGAAACCTTGGAAAGTCCTCAAAATGAAATCACCACTGTCTGCCAAGTCTGAGCATCATGTTACATCTAATCTTGAAAGAAACTGCCAAAATTGTATATTTTATAGAAAAGACGGACATCTCCTTGCAATTAGCAAATTATGGTCTCATTGTTCTTATTTTGCTTATCAAGTTCTTTTCCAGCGGCAAGACCTATTTTGTTTCACCCTTTCCTCTCGTTGCTGATTTAAGAGTTGTTCTTGGCACTAGAGAATCTTAAGAGTTTTGTCACGGGCTGCACACAGAAGGTTGTTCCAGCAGCAGGAGCTGGCCCAAACCACACAACTCAAAGTTATTTCCTTAGCGTCAGCACCGGGCTCTGCTCCTGGGCTGGTGCGTGGGCGAATGTGTGCAGACACCACAGACTGACCGCGGGTTGCTGCACCAGGAAATTCATGTTTCCTTTGCTTCTGCAAGCCAAGGAATCAGCAGCAAACTGCCCTGAAGAAGTGCCTCTTGCCACTGTCCAGGAGCTTGCTGTGGCAGCCAAGGATCCATCAGCTGGACTGCATGGGCTCAGGGAGCATCAGACCAAGTGATCTTCCAGGCTCTGTGGTCTGTTGACTGATTGTAAGTGAAGGCAGCTCTTGGCACCACAGATGATCAGTTTTTGTTAAGTATGACACATACACAAACTAGGTAAGACAAGGGTTTACAAGGCAACCTGTCCAATGTGAAATTTACTGCAAGGCTTACTTTTTAATTGACATAATGAATTCTATGAGTCTGCCCACTTGAAGTATTTTGATTATTAAACTCTGTTTACTGCTTGGCTCTTGATTTCTAAGCAGGCAAAGTGTGTGCCAATAAGAGGAAAAGCAAAAGAAGATGACTCTAATGCAATTACCTGTTGTCTCTACAGGACATGTTTGCATCCAACATTTTGATTTGGCTATAGCTTTTGACCACTTTTGGTTTGTTCAGTAATCCCAAACTAGATGTATAAAGGGTGATCCATCTCCCAAGCAGCCTCCCTAGGGCTTGTACTCAGGTATAAATGTCTGATGTTGTCCATCTTGAACTCCTGATACATCAAAGCACCAGTTGATTTTCTTTTGGAGCTGCACTTAAATTTTTTGTGTAATTATTATTACAGTAAGTGATAAAAAAGAGACTGTAAAAAACCTCAGTTTTCACCTAATAGCATAATAACAGGTGAATAAAAAATACCATGAAAATATAATACTGAGGGATGTAATCCTTTATGGCTCATTTATCCCTATAAAAATGTAAGCAACATTATTAAATTATTTGTTATCAGTCTGTAAGACTGAGGGACTAATAAATGCAGAGCAATCTTTTGAGTAATTGCACAAAATAGATTAGATATTTTAAAATATATTTAGTATTTTTATAATATGCAAATTTTCAAAAAGTCAATTACTTTCACCTTTTTCTCAGTTTGTAACACAAAATTACCATTGGTGTAAATAAATATCACAATAGTATTACCAAAGGTGATGGACTCTAAGAAAGGTCATTGTGCAGCTACTTAGAAACTGAGTAATGCATTCAGTCCTCAGGCTGGTCTGTCTGTAACTTAGGTTCAAGCTAAGAAGAACCTTGCAAACAATCCTGGCACCTGTGTCTGTTCTGTGTAGTGAAAATTCTGCTGCAGCCTTCCAGCCTACTCAGCAGAAAGATATAGAAGATTTATTATTAATATTAGAGTTAACATCTTCAAAATATTATAGAGAGACTTCTGAAAATTTAAATTCTTATTCCTTCGGGACTAGATCATCTTTTAACACAGCATCCTACACAATGGGGTCTCTCAGTCTGTGAACAAAGAAGCTGTCTTGGAAAAGTGTGCTGTTGGATTTAACTCATTTGAGGAAACTGCAGATGGTAGCAAGTTTGTTCTTGGCTGTCATCTCTGTGCCTAAAGCCAGATCTTGGGGGAATCTTGGAAGAGCTGGGCACTGGGGTTGGGCTCCTGGAAGGGATTTTAGCCTGGCTACCCTTTGGGATTATTTTCCTTCCACTTAACTCCAGTTTAAAATTGATACATGACATCTAAATTAATTATCAAGAAACCCTCTTTAATCAGTAGAGAAAGCAAGCATTTCTAGATAGTGATTTACCCATATTGGTTTAATACTTGCCATTGATTACCTCTGGAAATGTACTCTGCTCACCAGCAGAAGAAACTTAGACAACTGCCTTAGTTGTGACTGCTGTTCAGGTGGCCACAGTTAACAGAGGTGGATCCTCTTCCATGTGTCTAAAGCATAATCATCTCCAAGAGTGATAGCTAATTAAAAAAAATAAGTTAAAAATTAGCAGCTGTAAAGATAGCAAACCCACTATGGCTTCTATCTCAAGTAATGCAGCCAGATTGTTTTTCCAAAACATCCTTCCAAAGCACCTGGTGAATAAGCAGCTGTGAGCTGCCTGAAGGGTGTGCTGGAGTTCACACTTTCCAGGGACTGTGTTTGGAGTTCTTATTCAGACCTTTCCAATCAAATCAATGGAAATTATGGCAAAGATCTGCAAATTCAAACCCCCCTCTAAGATGCTGACAGGGGCAAGTCCTCCTGTACATTTCTGTAAGACTGTCAGGTGATGGCTTAATGAGGGTATTGCTGCTGGGCGCTTTCTGACTGGGTTTTTTGCAGACCAGCTGTGCTGCAGCATGAGGAAAAGAAGGCATTAACAAATCATAACACAATGAAGGAAATAAAAATATGTTTCTTTGTGCATTGATACACTTTATTCAGGGCAGACACGTGCAGTTTGCATAGCTTAAAAACATGAGCTTAAAAACATGTTACCTATTTGCAAAACACTCCTTTTGTACTCTCTTCCAATATGTTTGCAGTTTGACTCAAACTGCTTGAGATAAAATGAGATAGAAAGTCAGAGTCTGAAAGCTCTCACTCACATGTCACCTTCCAGCTGTTATGGAAACCTAGACTGTTACTGTTCTTGTCTAGGATGCCTGAACATAGCTCCATTCTTTTCTGGGGATATCAGAAATGGAAGCTTTTGCATTTCAATCAGCAGTATTACAGCTCAATGAACATCTTCCAGGCAGCACCTGGAAGCACTTACACGTGGACTGAGAGATACCCTCAACATTTCTGTGCTACAGGATTTAGCATGAAGGTTGATAAACCTTCTGTCCCCGTTTAGGCTTCAGGTTAACACATGGAGAGGAATGCTGCCATTGTTTCTCTGTGCCACTGATGGCACCTCACTAACAGGACAAAGCCCAGCCTGCAGCCAACACCAACTGCATCAACTGAGACTTGCTTTAAAAGTACTCTGAATAGCATTTCAAGGCTTTATTTTCTTCCATTTTCCATGAGCTGGGAGAGGAATAAACTAGGTTGTTTAGTAAGTGCTATCAACCAAAAGGTGACCTGTTCTGAATCTGACCTTTTAACTCAGCTTCATGGGTGGGTTTGGCTCAAAGCACTGTGCCTGGATTGTGAAATTCAAAGAAACAGGTGGAGTTACATTATAAGGTATTTATTTGTGTTATGCTGGAATTCCTTTGCTCTTGCCTGAGGCTTTGGAAGCTTTCAAAGTTTAAACTGCTTCATTCTTGCATGAAACATTTTGTCCTTACATTTTTCTCCTGTCACAGGAGTTAGTGGAACCTGAAATGTTGACCATGTCTAAATAGACAACTGAAAGTAATTCTATGTTTTGTGGTGCTCAAAGCATCATTGTGTGCTAGTTTTGCATGAAAGATGGGTAAACATGAGGAAAACATACCAGCATGCTTAGCCACCACTCTTTGTTGAGCCCAATTCCATGAGGAGAAGAGTTTATCTGCTGGATGTAACCACAGGGGCAAAGTCTGAATGGCCACCATGAGGAAACAATATTGGTAAAACCAACCAATCCAGTTAAAAGCCATATAGGAAGGAAAGTAGGAACAACAGGGATAGATGCTTTCCCTTTGGTTTTTTTTTAATTTGTGTGTACTAAGTTATGTTGATATTAGAGGGAAGTGTGCTCCACAATCCACATCCCCTTCTGGCTCATGCTCTGGAATTCAGTTCCCTTGGAAACCAAACACACATTTACTCTGTTACTAAGTGAAACAAGTGCATTGACAATTATTTCCTAAATGGTACTGCACCATAGGTTTTAATTTTATCTTTTGAAGAGGTATTAGGTAACATATTTTTATATGGTACATATATCTACAGCAAACCTTCTTTTCTAGGTTTTTAACACTATGTTAAAAAGTAGTATAAATGAAGATGTCCATGTCTCTGAAATTCCAAACATTTCCTCTCTAAACCAATATATTTTCATTCTTCTTTGAGATAAATATCACTTGTGGTCAATTACCATATTTGTATACACATTTTTTAACATTTACCTAAATTCTGAAGGAATTATATTCCCAGTTTAGTGTCCAAAATATAATAAATAATACATAATTTAAAAACCTGGCATAGTCATAATTTAAAATAAAGGCATCACATGTCATTAAAACAGCATTTATGCAATTTAAAAAATTCTCTTTTCTCACCCTAGATTTGGGCAATGGTCAGGTATCACTTGTGTTCTGGAAGAGGTTGCTATCATCATCTTAGCTGAAAATTAAAGCATTTTCCAGAATGTCACAGGAAATTTTAAATGACACAGCAGAAATAGTAATAGATTCTGATGCTATCAAAGAAAGCATAAGTGGTAATCAAGATGATTGGAGTGATGCCTGAACACAGTGTGAAATCTTTAGCACTCAAAGTAGACAGAGAATTAGACACTGGGAGATGTTTTGGACAACACAACAGAGAATACTCTTCATGTCCTCTGTTGTAACCAATTTTATATGCTTGATACCAATTTATTATGATTTACTGAGAGCAGGTAACTGGAAGGCTCCAAGCAGAATAATCTGTTACTCCTTCCTTTCTCTGAAGTTTAAACAATGTGCTGTGCATTTAAAAAAACCCCACAATTTTCTGTCTCTTGAAAATAATGCAAAACCTAAGTGATTTTCATTAAAGATGTCCTTCCCCTTTAATATGTACATAGGATTATCATTGATCTATACTACAAATCAGATGTGGTGTTGATGTGGGAAGACTCCCAAATCTTTGTTCTTCTTTCTTAGCAGGCTCTTGGGAAGTGTCATCATTGACTTTACCTTCAAAAAGGAAAGTACCCTAATGAGATACTGCAGTGGAAGTTTGCTTGGCTAAGTTTGCTTGGGACCATTCTTGTTATTTAACCTCATCTCTCATTCACTCCTTTGAATGACAGCAGGTCAGCAGCAATGCAGGCTCTACAGAAGAAGCTTCTTTAGAAAATTTGTTCTTTTCAGGAACATCTTGAAGACCCTCGACAGCAAGAATATATACAATCTTCTTGGCTAAAACTGACAGCTTGAAAGACTTAACTCAGGCTGCAAGCAAATGGAAGCAAACCAGTATTTTCTTCCTAGGTAGCCACTGTTGAAACTGGCTGTTTCCCTTCACTTGCTGTTTTCAGCCAGCACTTCTGTTACTGCAATAATAATAGTAATAATAATAATAGTAATAATAATAATAATAATAGTAAGCTCATGCCATGGCTTTACAAGAGCAAATGGATGCCACCGATTCTTTCTATTCCCAAATAAGCAGAGAAGTTGTTACCCTCCTTAGTAGCACAAAAGTTTCCTGAGGAGTTGTCCTTAAATATAATTAAAACAACAACAAAAAAAATTGTTAATATTTCAGTCTCATTCTGCCATCCAAATTAGACTGTGGATAAGGATTTAAGGAAGGGTGTGCCAAACACTGAGGACTGTTAGTAGTCCAAGTCAATTAGAGCAATTAGTGCCTAATTAAGTGTTAATTTATGCTCTGTGTAATCTCACAGAGAGTAGAAATTTGGCTCAGGTTAATTGGAAAACAAAATTTTTGCCATTACATGTGGAAACATCTATTAATTTCATACATACAAAACCTATTTTGTTTTATATGAGTCGAGGGCACTGTAAAACAAGGCTAAACTCCTGTCCTGGTTTAGCTGGCTTCCTCTTACAGTTTCAAAAATCTCACTTTTTTTCCTGTACCCTGAGAAGTCACAGCATATACTGAAGACAAGCTGTCTGGCAGCCAATTTTCCATGTTTCCATCAAAGGGCAAACTTAAGTGTCTTCTGAAATAGCAGAGTTGAGAATTTATTGATTCTCACAATCTCTCTGTTCCCTGCTTCACAGAATAAATAGAGGTTTTAGCTAGAGCTGGGTTAACCAGGAGCCAGGCTTTTAAACAAGAGAAATTCCTGACTTCCCTGCATGCTACAGCAAACACAAACAGCTTTCTTGTCCTTGCAGGAAATGCATCTTAAATCCCAAGCAGAAGTAATGTTAAACTTTGGAGACTTGACCTCTGCAGAGACCTGCCAGTCACCTCTGACGCAGCCCATGGGAACGCTCAAATTGCCACACCTGATTTGTGTTCTTGTTACATGCAGACAGAAACAAGTCCTTCTCATCTTCACTCTTTGCTGCCTCTATGCATTTGCCAGAAAGGATATGGACAATCATTCCATTCTACAAGATGAGAGAAGAAGGGAAAGAAAGAACAAATTAAAAGTAAGGGATTTCCAGTAAAAGCTAGGCCATGTTTCAGAAAATTTATATACAATATATCACCAGTAATAACTGGTTGTTCAGGTTTTTTTTTAAGCAATGCTCCAAACACAATGACTGGATTTAGCTGTGTGCCCAGAGCATGGTGAATATTCATAGTTCCTTTTGAAGCTAACATGAGTGGTAGGTGCTGAGTTCTCTTCCACCACTGTTTCTTTCCTATGGCTACAGGTTGTCATCAGCACCACCTCAGTACCACAGGCCAAAACATTTCATAAGGACCAGTGCTTGCCTAAGGAATCAAACCAAATTACAGTAGGGCTGTTCCAGAGGATTGCTGGATCCCTACAACTACAGTAACTGCATTTTCCCAGGCTGTACCAGAGCATGACATTTTTCAGTCTTGTTGAGGAGTTCCTGCTCTGCTGAGTAAAGTTCACTGAAAAACAGTGAATTTCTCTAATAGGAAGTTTGTTCTTCTCTTACAATGCAGGAGAAAATTTAATGTTTCCCATTGTAAGCTCCACAAAGGGCTCTCATTTAGGAGCGGTCAGGATTTCCAAACCTTCCCTCAATCTGAAGGAAATGGGAAAGGATTTGCCCTGCTCTTATTTTCACAACCACTGATTCTGATTCTATTCCAATAAGGCCAGTAAGGCGAACAGGTAAAACAAAGACACAGGATTTTAGGTAGGATTTCTGTCATTGTATTTCTAAACCAAATGCTTTTTACATAGACAGTGTTAGTGGGCTTGAGACATGCTATTTTTTCTGGGTTAAAAAGGTACAGAAGTGAAATTTGCCCTTCAAGTACCTCATCTCTTCCTTACACACAAATCTGGAAATCACCCAGTGATCCCACAGTCACCATCAGCTGCCTTTCCCCCATGGCAGAGCCACCACTGACCTCCTGGACATCCCAGTGCTGGTTGCTGTTGTCTGTCTCCTTTGTACAGTTTTGAGGGATAACCTTCCCGTGTCTGACATCAAAGCAAAGCCGTGGAGCAGAACCAAGCAAGATTTCCTTCATGTTATATTCAAAGTGCTGGGAAAGGAAGGGTTTGTTTGAACAATGATAGATGGACATCCCAGTTCATTTTTAAAGGCTAATCCTAAAGACAATTTCCTGTACGTGTTTGTTAAGATGCAATCCAAACATGAGTTACAGAGAGCCAACAGCCTTGACCCTTCAAGCAGTTCCCCCTGCTAGCTAATTCTGGCATAACTATTTACCCAAGGAAAGGCTTTGTGAACTATGATTATGTGTGACATAAACCCACCCTGTCATAAAATTTTCCAGTTTCATAAATATTTGAATAGAAGGGTGTTTCTGACAGTGTCTTCACATGCTGCAGTTTGAAATGTGCTTGCATCTCAACCCGAGCTAGACCGATGCCAGCTAGGGAGTGTAAATTAATATTCTCTTGCCATAGACTGCAGTTTAGGCATTAATCTTCAGATTAAGTCACTAAGGGAGAATCCCCTCCTCCCCCTCTATATTTTGGAACAGTTAAGTATTTTTTACTCACAAGCTTTCTCTTCCCCAGACACTACCAAATATACTAAACAAATAAGTGCTTAATTTTGTCTTCTGGAGCAAAGTGCGGGTATCTGCCCCAGTGACACATGGAGACATTGGCATTTTTTGAGTGGCACTTAGCTGTGGAAGAGTGGGCATTGTTGCTTTAGCACATGCTAATTTTGAACATGCCAGCCCCTTACATGTTGGGGTGCCTGTTTTCAGCATGGCTCCCTAGGTCTCACACAGTGCCTAAACACTCAAAGTATACCTGGGTGGGACTGTCACTGCAAGGGGAGAGCTCAATAGACCCTTCTGCAGTAGCTCTTCCAGGCCTGTAATCTGCACAGAAGCCAACACCAGTATTGTAAAGCTGTAAGAAAACGTTTATACTGAAATAAGTCACAATTGGATACAAACAAAATATCCTTCACCTAACATTTTGTGATTGTTTCCCTTTATGATATATGATTTTGTTCATAAATCAGGTACTATTTCTTTTCTTTCAGACTTGGTCTTGCATATTGATCTTGCAAACTAATGTGATATAAGAGGCAGTGTTTCACCCAGGCTCAGTTATCCAGTGAGTTTTGTTTAAATTAGAGAGATCCACTTCTGGATTTAACTATTATGATAATTAAAAGAAAGGTATCTAAATGTTTATGCTAGTGAAAAATTGCACTTCAACAGGACACTGTAGTCAGAAAAAACACAAGATATTCCAGAAGAAACGTCACAATTCCTGTGATCCAAACTCAGTTCTTAAACTTTTCTCAAGCTTTATTTTCTGAAAATAAAGAGCACATAAAATAGTAAAAGGACACAGTAAAATCTGGCTAAAGATAGCTGAGTGTGAATTAATTAGTAGACCTTGTTGCCTTGCTGGGGGAAACTCCCTTCCAGTAAGGCTGCTGGGAATAAATTAATATTCAATGAATTATAATTATCAACTCTGTGTTTAAAAAAAACCCCAGGCATTCCATGTCCTGTACACAGTCAGCCAGGGAACTGCTATTGCTATCACTTCTCTCCTTCAGGAAGTGCAGGACTGAAGAAATCCTTTTTTTCTCTTTGTGCACATGGGTCAGCACAGAGATATCTGGCTGCTGTCACTTCTGCCATCTGCACGAGGCAACACAGTTCTTTTCCCTTACTAATGGCACCTGAAGAACCTCAGGTTAGGATCCTCTGAGCTGTGACACTGAACGAGTCAGACACTCTGGGTTCAGTTCCTGGCTGGTTTTCTGCATTTCTGTGAGAATTTGGAACAGCTCTTTGTCTTTTTCTTTCTCCTCCCACCCTGGTTGCATTGCCTGTTTGGACCAAGTACTCAGGACATGGAAGGGACACTGGAGTCTTTGAACAATGCAAAAAAAGATCATTCTTAATAGTGTGTTTTCTCTTACCTTGCCAGAGAATCTTGGTGTGTCTCCAGATTGGGAGAGTTCAGGGTACACATTTGATAGAAACCACTGGAAATTTCTACAGCCCAGTCTCTTCTGTAGCTGAAGGCGCTCGCTGCAGTCTGGCTTCTCTGCCTTTATGGAGAAAGGGAGAAGGGCAGCAAGGATATTGGTGTATTTGTGTTAGAGATGCTAGGAGTTGAAATGACTACACAGGAATTTTGTCTACCGCCTTTTCTATCCTGAATGTTATAGATATTTAAATCTATCTCTTATGACATATGCAAAGGGGGAGATCCAGCTATAGCCTTCCTCAAACTTGGTGCTAAAACAGCCACAGTCTGGCGTCGAGACAGAAGTGTTTCGGAAGTGGCACACATTGTGAAAATAAGTATGTGCTCTAAAAATTATTATTATTATACTGCAAGATAAGGCAGTCTTTGTCATATTTTTATTTTAAAAAAGTCAGGATCAAGTTTGATAGTTGTTGCACTGAAATTCAGTGGGATTGTATTAGATTGCCATTTAATACAGAATTTTTCTCACTGATAAAAACTCAATTTCCTGGCCTTTAACAGCCCAAATTACCCAGTTACTGTCAGTCCTCTATGATCAGAGGGAATAAGCGATGACAGAATTTAACCCAAAATATAGTCTATCACCTATTATCTGTCTATTATCTGACAGTTACTAAATCTAATGAACAAAGGTGCTCTGCAGCTATAATACATTAAACCTTTCCTATGATTTCTCCATTTTCTTGAATTATAAAGACACAATATCAGCTCTCAACTTTCCTGGTAGCAACTCTGTTATGAAAAAAAGACAAATGCCTTCAACCCTTGGTGCAGCTACAGGCATCTGTACTGCAAAGGCTGACAGGCTGAATATTTGAGGGTATTTAGCACTAAAGATGACTAAAGGGATTCTCAAAACCTCTAAGCACTTATGTGTCTAATTCTGCAGTTTCAAAACCACACAAAACGCTTTTCTAAATCTCTCAGTGCCCAAATATTAAAAACATCTAACAACCCTTAAAAGTTTCTCTCCTCTTTCTTACCAGCAGAAGTAGATCTCCCCTCTTCATGTTTCTATTTTTTAAAAAATGCAGTTTGGGATGGGATTCCAGGAAACTGGTCTGGATTTCTTCATCAAAAATTCAAATTGGCAATGTAAGCAGAGAATTGCCCGTAAATAACTTTTTCCCAGACCAGCTATTTCTCTGTATCCATAAGAAAGAAAAGGACTTTGCATAATGGAAAACACTGACAAATGAAGGGCCTTGGTGATCCAAGGTGAGGTGTCAGTCTCTTAAGGCAAGGATCAATCATTCCGTATGGCACTGTTTGCCAGCCTTTGTGAACTCCACAGGCAAAGCTCAACAGTTGCAGTACCTTAAAGAGAACCTCATACTTCAGTGTCAGTCTTAGATTCAATAAGCATAACAACAAAGCTTAGCAATTCTGCACCACACAAACCTGTCCCCCAGAGGTTTTCTTGGAAAAGGGAGAGAGAGAAGTAAAATGCTTCCCCTAAAAAGAGAGGTTTCTCGTGAGACCTTGCCCTGGCTGAGGAAGGCAGTGACAGTAAATCTCATTTTATCATACTAGTTACAGTCTGCATTTGATGCTGAATAAATGGGGTAAATAATGTAAAGAAAGTCATTGTCCCTGTAAACCAATCTGAAAGGAAACTGTGCTTGTAGATTCAATATGCAAACCACACAAGAAAAGGAGCCAAAAAGCTGATGGCTGAACTAGTACAGAGCTGGGAAGAGCTTAATTCATCTGTTTAATGCTCACACCACAGGCATTCTGTGCAAGATGTGATTCAGACCATAAACCAAGAAGAGTTATAAAGCCAGCTAAATGGAGGTCACTGGTTGTTTTCTGCAGTGAGCAATGGTGGCGGTGAAGACTCACGGAGAATTCTATAGTGGCCCATAGGTGGCTCTGCTCACCCTCTCAGCGCAATAAATCCCCTCAGGGCCCTTTGCCGCTGAGCGGCAATAATGTCCTCGCTTGCCTGAGCCTTTTGAATAACATCCCGCTGCACTGACAGCCTGAAAACATCGGCTGTGAAAGAAAGGAACACACAAAAAGGGCCATTTATGTTACGGTATGCTGCACCCAGAGATCATAAAATTGATCATTTGAGGGAGCATCATACTCAGAAGTAGTAAAAGTCTTCTGGCTAGAATAAACTCAGGCAAAAGGTCATGCTGCTTACAGCTAGCAAGCTGTATCATTGGTGACTAGTTTTTAGTAGAGAAAATTGCTTCTGAGCTGACAAGAAAAGCCTTCAGGGAATTATTAAATGATTTAAAAACCTCACTGCCCATTTTAAAAGGCTTGGTCTAGTGGCTATAAACATTTGTGAATCAATTGACAAGCTCCTGGCCAGTGAAGTTCAAACCTGCAACACAGGCAGTGAGGGAGGATCTTTTAAAAATGTGAAAATAATACTAAAAAAGGAAACACAATAATTCCAGACTCTACAATTAGTAGGCTAACTGGAGAGGCAGATCCACTGGTGGAGCATAAGGAGGTCAGGTTAGGCAGCAAGAGAGAAGTCACACTGATGTACAGTCCTGTTCTCTCCCCACTATAATGCAGCTCCTGCTGGATCTGGCTTTCTTGGGTGATGGCCAGCCCTGAATGAATGAGGCATGCAGGGCAGGTATTATTGGTGCTCACCAATGCAGGTGAGCTCATTAAAGCCTTCAGGATTGGTGGCAGCCTGGGCTGCAGCAACCAAGCCCTTGAGTCTGTGATCTCAAGGAGTGTGAGCCTGGTGAGGAGCAGAGTCAAGACCCTGAACTTTGCAAGAGCAAAATTCCAGCTGTTTAAGGAGCTGGTGAAAGAGATCCCCTAGGAAACAGTCCTTAAGGACAGAGGTGCTGACCAGAGCTGGCAGCTCCTTAAAGCCACTTTTCCTACAGTGCAAGAGCTCTCTATTCTAGTGTGTAGGAAATTGAGCAAGGCAGGCTATAAACTAACATGGCTGAGCAAGGATCTGCTCCTCAAACAGAGGAGTAAGAAAGAAATGCACAGACAGTGAAAGTGGGGACAGGTGACCTGAGGAAGGTACAGGGATATGGTTTGAATGTGTTAGGGCCCTTACCCTAATGGATAGTTCCAGGTTTTCAGGAAAGCCAAGGCAAAGCTGGAACAGGACTTGGCAAGGGACACAAAGAATCACAAGAAGGGATTCTATAGATACATAGGTCAGAAAAGATGCCCCCCCTCTGCACTGATAACCAAGAAAAGTGAACTGGTGGTGACTGATATGGAGAAGGCTGAGTTGTATTCCTCAGCCTTTGCTGGCAGTCAGGATCTCTATTCTCTCAAGACCCTGATCCTCTGAGTGAGTGGGGAAGAGGAAGGAAGTCCCTTGCCCTATAAGGGAAGAGCAAGTGGGGGATCACTTGATGGAACTGAATAGAAGTGAGGGCTTCAGGAAGAATTTAGAGCAGCCTCCCAGCACCTAAAGGTGACTTAAAAAAGAAGCAGTAGTTTTAAACTCAAAGAGAGCAGGTCTAGATTAGTTATTGGGAAGAAATCCTTTACTTGGAGGGTAGTGAGGCATTGGCACAGGTTTCCCAGAGAAGCTGTAGATGCCCCATCCCTGCTCAAGGGGATGAGGCATCATCCCTGAGGCCTCATCCCTGCTCAAGGCCATGCTGGATGGGGCCCTGAGCAGCCTGATCTAGTGAATGGCAATCCTTGCACACTGCAGGAGAGTTGGAATGAGAGGATCTTTAAGGTCCTTTCCAACTCAAACCATTCTCTGATTCTATGAAACACCGGAGCAAATATGAATGGGAAACTGCACAGCACCTACCTGTGCTCTGCCTAAATGCTTTCAGTGATTTTTTTTCTCCTTAAAAGCCTGTCATTGTGAAATGAACAGGAAGATAAATGATACTTTCATTCAAAACTGCTTACAAGTTTGTCCACTACCTTGTAGAAAGAATATGATTACAAGAAAAGGTACCAAAGCCAGAGAATTCCTGAGAACTGCAGCAACATTAACATTATTAACAACATTAACTCCATCAACAACATTCCCCACAGCTGCAAGACTCCCAAACAAAAAGTAAGCAAAAGTAAGCAAAAACCAAAGTAAGCAAACATCCACTTGTTTGTGATACAAGGGATATACAGTTCCTTGACCACCCCTGATCTGCCATGGAGACTGTACAGGTGTGGCCATTCTGTAGTTATTGGATGGTGTGTAACCTGCAGATGGTTCAACTGTAGGCGCCTGCCAGGGCTACACCACACATCTGCCTGCAAGCCTGTCCTAGCTTACAGGCTGCTGGGAATCCAAATTCCTGGAGGAATGTCTAGTCAGATGTCCACACCATGCTTCTAATGAAAAGGTAACTTATAAATAGTGGCATGTTGAGATCTGGCTTTCTCGGTTCAGTTGCTTCTGGATATGTCAGTTCAGGGAAAAAAACATACCTTTTCTGTCACTAGACCACTCAGATATTTTCCCTTCCAGGAGAGACTATAATTTGCCACTTGCCTGTGACTAACACTGAATATCCTCATGAACCCTATGAGGAAAACCAGAAACTGAGAATGAACCCTCTAGGACAGTCCTTTGAGCACACAATGCTGCAGGTTTCCACTTCAGATGCATCACAACCCTCCATCAGTGACAAAACAAATCACAGCTTGTTGGGGAGTCATTTGGAGAAGAGATTATACTCCATAAGATTGGATAACTTCAGCACAAAGCTGAGCTTAGGTACAAGTTTCTCTCTTTCCTTCTTGATCTGACAGCTCTTTCACTGGAAGGTTTAATAATAAGATTATCCCCTGCATCTGACTGCATACAGACACCACCACTCCTATTCCTCTCCCTTCACCTATCTCTACACAAACCTCCAAAACAAACCACTAGAGATGTTTTTACCTTGCTGATTAAGAAAGCCACTGTGTCATGCTTGTAGAAGTTCTCTTTAAAGGAACCCAGCCAGGTCTCTGCTATCCGGATTTTGTTCCTCACAATGGCCTCTTCATAGGAGAAAGCGCGGGGGAAGTGATTTCGATAGACGTGCCCAACTCGGGAGCATGGGATAATTTCTACAGAGCCACCACAGAGCCAGGTCTGAAACACAGGTGAAAGCACAAATAGAGATTACCTTATTTAGATTACTTCTATCTGAAAGGGAGAAGCTCCTTTACTCCAGGCTCTGCTTCAGGAAATGCTGGAGACAGCGGGAGCATTATTATATGCTTCTTCATACATTGCTCCCCACAGACACCGAGAAGATTCTGGGCATTGAGACCTCTGATTTGACCCAGTATGGCTATTAATATGCTTTTATGTTTTTCTGTGCACAAACAGTGCAGAGTAGTGGAGAGATCTGGGTGCACAGCTTCCCTTGTCTGGGACAATAAAAACACTATACCCCTTTGTGCCTGCAATTTTCATTGGTTTTCAATATCAGCTACTCTTCGTATTCAGCAAAAGTCAATGCAAAGGATTTAATATAAGCAATTTGCTATTAAAATTACAGGCTGCCAAAGAAATAAAGTTACTCTCCCTTTGGTGCATGCTAACATGCCAGAATAGAAGAGACAGCTTTCAGAGGGTGCCAAAAGCAGTGACTCAGGCCTCAGGCAGATAGTGATAGCCAGCAAACCTTCCTTCTTCTGACATAATGCTCCTAACTCACAGCAGCTGCATGTTCTTGTATAGTCCTGACAGGCTGTGGAGCATGGGGATTGATTTCTGCAGGGAAGGTTGTAGTCTCCATTACCCAACATGTTCTGCACTGTTTTTGCAAATATCTTCTTCCTTTTTCACTCAGGTTCCTTAAAATTGCAATAGTTACCACATCTTGATGTTTTAATTAAGGTCCTTACCCTAATGGATAGTTCCAGGTTTTCTGCTCCCCACATGGTCATGTCAGAATCATAAGCTCCAGTATTTTGGAAGTAATGTCGATCCATGGCCACCACTGCACCAGCTACTGCAGGACTCCTGTGTAGAAAACAGTTTGGAAGTGAACACCTTGTTTATGGATAAGGAATTACACAGAAGGTGAAAATTCCACCATTTCCATAGAGTATTACAAAATGATTCACTACTGTTCCATATAAGCTTGAATGAACTGATTATCTAACCAAAACTTGGAGAAGGGAGATAAGAGCTGAATTATCAAATAAGACTCAGAACAGTGGGGAACATTGCACACATGTACATTCAAAACAAGGGATAAACAGATCATGAGTAAGACATCTTTTTTAACTCTGTATGACATGTCTTCTGCTTTCCCTACAAATCTCCACACCTTGTCTAGTCAGGCTGTTCTCTAGTTGTGTCGATGTGTGGAAAATATTTGTCACATTGAAAGTGTGACTGCAGTCTAGTTAGAATGCTTACAAAAGGCCAAAAAACCAGCACCAACAAAAAACCTATCCCTTAAGAGTTATTAATTGAGCAAGTGCAAGTAACAAGACCTTTCTCTTGTTAGCTGGAAGATGACCCAAGATGACCCAAACTGTGCAGTTTTGCTGCTGAGCTGAGCAAGGCACATTGTCTGATGGACTGTTACCTGATAGGGCTGATGGGAGACTGTCGTACCTTCTCTTCATGCTCTGGCACTGGTTCCCAATGAAAATCTAATTTCCAATCAAAAACACCTCGATGCAAGCCCACAGAGTGATAGTACTGAAAGGTCTTCCAGTCTATGACATCTATGACAGGGGAGATGACACTGTTTCTGAAAAAAACAATACCACTTATTTCCCAAACCAAAGCATAAATGAAGTCCATTCCTCTCAGTAAACATTAGTTCTCCTCTTTGACAGTGCCAAGCACAAGCACTCCTCTAAATGCTGAGTGTCCTTAGTTTCCCTGCTGACAGAAGCTCATGCTGGGATTCTCATGCTCGTTGCATGGGAATACTGAGCTTGAAGTGAGGAATCTAAAGATCAATAATTTACTGATACCCTGTACCTTGCATTGTCATTTAACACTATCTAGGATTTTGTTAGGAGTTAGCCATCAGAATTCTTATAAAGCTATTTCACACAGAGGCCCCAGCCTCTGATGCTACAGGCTCTGCATGGATGCAAAGTTCATAGAAGAAGATGGTTTTGGCCTCTCACCCTTTACCATCCTCTGATTTTCCTGTAAATGTTGCACACACTTCATGAGTTTGTCACATCAGGCCAATAAAGGGTGCACTTATCCTTAGTTTGTTCTGATGGTTGTTTTGAAAAAATATTTATTACTGAGTTCATAAGCCAGTGCCTGTTTGTATTTTATCACAATCTTAGAATGCTCTTGCAAAGGCACTGTCCCAGGGTGGAACCTACTTTTAAGAGCAAGAACAGAACCATTACACTCTAAGTGACAATCCTTGATTTATTTCTAACTTCAGTTAAATTTGGATTAGTCTGAGAAGAGGTACTAGACATTTCCCTATGGCAAAGAAATCACAGTATTTCACAGCGTACTTGCACATCCTCTTGGAATGAACTGGTAGTTCAGAACAGCCTTCAGTGTTCCTTGTTTTCAAGTCAATGACATTTGGAAATTTTCAGAGTATGAATGAAATGGTGTTAGGGACTGCAGGGAAAAAGTATTGAAGAATAACATTATCCATTTCTTCTCTGTTATGCTAAAAGGATGGTCTCTGGTATCAGTGAAAGGCTGGTCTATGACAGAAGTTCTTCTGGAGAAAAATCAGTAATATTTAAGAGGGATTAAGGTACACTGGAAAAAATTATTATTAGACTAGGAATATCTATGTAGGAAATTATTCCCTAGGAAAAAAATTCCTGATAAAACAGAGAGAAAAACATGAAATGGTCAGTTTGGGGGCAAAATGTAGATGTTTTTATCTCCTCTTTTAAGATGTATATGTTGGTCAGAAATCACAAGGAGAGAAATTTGATTGAAACATAAGACTGTCAGGGAAGAAAGGACATCTCAGAAGTCTCCTGTGCAGTGAGAGATTTGTATTTTTCCATGGCAGAGGCCAGAACCAGCTAAGGAAGATGGTAGCTCTGGGTTATGATAATGTAATCTTGAAATATCTTCTATGCCTCTACAATCACCAGAATAATGTTTTTTCAGTATCAGAGTAGGGGGAAATGCCCAACTTTATTTCTTTACAGTTGACATTTCCTGTAGAGGCTTTTGTAGAAGCCCACAGAGTAAGACTACTGCTTTCTAGTTGAGACTACAAAGATGAACCATGCAGAGGATTGCTTTAATATGACCTGGGTTTTTTTCCTAGTAAGAGCAGACTGTCCCATAATGAGCTTAAGCCAGGAAGATTTAAAATAAAAAAGTGATTTTATTTCTCTGCTCAGGTATAAAATCATCCTTTATAACATGCAATAATAAGCACTCTTAGAAACAAGCATCTGGTTTACAAATAGGTGAGAAAATTTTATGGTCACATGCAGCATTTGCAGGCATTTACATCAAGGCAGTGAGTTCCTGTCATCCTTCCCCAGGGCTCAAGAAGAAATGGAAAGAAGTGATAGTAAAAATAAAAATAATAAAGCTGACATCCTTCCCTGATTTTCCTAATGATGTCCTTGTGATACAGTTTTGTATCCATGACAGGAGAAACCACCAGGACTCAAGCCAGCAGGGCCCTTTCTACTGGAAGCTTTACCCACTAACAGCATGCAAAGCAAACTGCCTGCTTCTAAAGGTGGTGTCCCACTGGACTCACACAAACAGGCATTTCTTTTCTTTGATATGCTGGGGGAAATCCATCTGACAAGTTAAATGGATTTTAAATTACTAAATGTCAAAAATGAAAAGTCACTGTAACAGTAATTTCTACAGCCTGCTGCATTCTCCGGTGTAGGAGAATCTCTGACAACTGCCTGGTGGGAGTGTCGATGCAGCTGCACAGTTCCCACCTCAGTTTGCTGCTGCTTGCTGAAACCCACACATCTATTGCTACTGGTTTATCCATTCTCATTCAGACAGGACTGAGGAATGAATGAGCCCAGAGTAGTTTATTTTATGATTTCAGATTCAAGAGGGAAATATCAGGAGGGTGTATCAGTAGAAGTCAGAGGCAATGTAGACTAAACTACTCAGAAGACCTTGGCCATGCAGACTAGACCACATGAACTGATCCTGGGTAGTTCAGATAGAGACAGACACACACAGATATAGTCTGGATCAGATGATCCAAACAATTCAGACTATTCTACATTTTCATATCATTGTAACTGTTTAAAACCTGTCTTTTTTTTTTAATCCACCTTAAATGTGTTGCCACTATAAAGCTCCAAACTCCAGTGGTACTTCTACCATGAGTGCAATTGCTGACAAGAGCAGGCACCACAGTAGTAATTCTAGTTATTGGGCATTGATTCTTCAAGATTTCAATTCAAGAAATATACCAGTAAGGTCATAATGGATTCTGATAGTTTGGAGACCAAGCAATTATCCAAACTATCTGCAAATTATGACATGGAAAATTACAGTGTTTAAATTGGAAATAACTCACAGGAATAGGCCATGTTCTATCCTGGCTAAATTCAACCATAGACAGAAAAAAATAAAATCTGATCTCCTTTCCCACAAAATGATACAGTAAAAACTGATAACTGTGTTTTAGAGCTACTACTTATGTAGCTTTTTCAGAATGCCAAGATTAACAATTTTCAAGAGTATGTTTGTAAGAGTAATGCTAGAGCTTCAACTGGTGTAAGTGTAATATAGTCATGATGTAGCTTTGCTGAAACCAACAGAAACACACCTTCTTAAAACTAAATATTGGGAGTCTTTCTGATTTGAAATAGAAGAATGTAATAACTTTATCTTGTGTGAAAATTGATCAATATTCAATTTTAATCCTAATGAAGCAGCGCTTTACCCATTTTTTGTTGGTATGATTTTGAAAAAAATAGCTGTTTTCTGCATATTCAAAGATGGTTTCACATTTGTGTAGTTCTAAAGGCAAATTTGCAGTCGATGGTAATTGGAAGATGTTCTTAGCTATTCTTTTTTTTAACTGGGTAACTGGCAGACAGCAGCTTCTCAGCACTTTGAAATGAAACACAAACTATCACTAATTTTACTCTGTGGAATCTGAGGGAAGGGAAAAACAGGAAATTCAAATACAACTAGCAGCAAGGCTTTGAACTGTTTGACTAATCTGTGAATATTTCAAATGCTTGGAACTCACACAAATTACAAAAGGTCACAATTCCATGAAAAAGAGCAACCCAAACAAGAACAATTTCCTGGTTTGGGATTTCTTTACCAAATACAATTGCAAATGAAATGTCTTCCCATGACCCTTTACAGTCATCATGGACATTATGTTCTTTTCTAATTTTAAACTAAGTAACATGGGGAGAGGAAGATTTAATTAATGTATCAGTTTTGAAGTATTGGATACACTTTTTTTGAAAGTGCTTTGGTACTGATTTATACTTTGTTTTGCTGGGAAGGGAATAGATTTTAATCTGTTTAAATCCTCCTTTATATAAGGAGAAAGAGAAATCCCTAAAAACTAAACATAAAAATGATGTGTAATTCTCAAACTATTTCAGGGTGTATCACAGCTTGCAAAAATTAGATAGCTAAGAAATCCAGGCAGTCCCAGTTCTCTGTTTCTGTGCCCAGTCAAAACTACAGTGAGTAACTGAGGACCCAAGCTGGTTCCACAAAATGCTGCATTTCCACTGAGAGCACCTTGCTGGCTAACTGAAGTCTTGGAAATACAGAGCACTTGAAATTAGATAGGGTTAATAAGAAGATAAAATGCAGTGATAAGGAATGTTATAAAGGATTACTTAAATACTGCCTTCCAGACCAACTCCAGACTAACTTAGGGCATAGGAGTCTACTCGAATAGCCGGAGTATTCATATGCTAAGCACTGAGCAAATCTCTGCAAAGCAGAGTGCTAGGGGAATGTTTCATTAAAAATAATTTTTGAACCTGCTTTTTTTTGCTAAAATATTAAAACTTGTATGTAGAGTAACAAAATCTGTAGAGGTAACTAACACCTTTTAACACTGGACAGTCAGGGCACTGAGCCATGAATTTTGCCTAAATCTTTATTGCTCCTGTGTTTAGCAGTAATATTCGCCTTTGTAGACTCATGCCTTTATTTTCTTTACCTCAACTTCTTTAAAATAGGTCACCTTCTGATCCTGATCAACTGTGAAAGACTGTAAAGAGATAGCTTACCTTTCCATAACCTACCATGTAAATGCAGAACATTTACTGAATTTGAAATGAGTGTTATTGACAAATGGGGGATGTAAAAGAATCAGGCAAATACAGAAATCCCAGGAAGAAGGCTGTTACATGTGAAGTGTATGGAAGGCTTTCAAAACTGGGAAAGCAGCATGGAATTGCATGCTCAGATGCTGGGGTTGTGTGGGCTTTGAATGGATAACATCCTGCTTCTCCAAGCCTGTGAGAAGTTAGAAAACAGATGGCTCATGTATTTGGTAGCTCAAAAAGCTGGGATATGGGCCACTGAAAAGTGGGGAATCAGACTAAAAGAGATGAAGAAGCTGTTCAGCTTCAGTGCAAAATATTTCCCTTCTCTCTTGTGTATTACCATAAAATCAGAACCACACTGAAAATTTCTGGACAGCAGAACTCTTTCTATTCCTGTATCTACAAGCAGAGGCTTCCATTTGCTCCTGATGGGAACACACAGATGATGAAACACCTTTCCACTGCTATGCTAATTTCTTATTCTGTTTATCAGCATTTTCATTAAAGATAAGTGACCTACAATCACAGCGCTAAGTAGAGGCACTTTGAATTTTAGAAACCAAATAAGCTCTTTTAAATAATGTAACAGATTTCTGTTTCCTAATCTAATATTTGAGCTGTGGCATAGGCAGCACAGAGAGAAACAGCCCTTGCAATAAGGAGCAAGGGGAGGTCCCAAGGCCCAGCTACCCCTTTGCAAACCACCCTTCTGTCCATAGCTATGGTGCCCAGGCCTCTTTTACAGGTGGAGTTCCTTGTCAAGGATATCATCAAGGTTCATTTTGCTTTCATGAAGCATTTTAAGGAAATATGTTTTGGATATTTTTTTATCATCCTGTTTCAGCACAGTGAGCACTGGTTTTAGATCAAAGGAACAACATTTTTAAGGCTTCATGGCACAGCTCATTATATGCCCCTCTGCCTTTCCTGCCTTTGGACAGAATACAAAATAGCAGCTCTGCAGTCTCCTGGAGAAGGCAAACCCATCCGAAGATGACTGTAATAATGGCACAGCTGCATTGTTATGCACCATGCTACTCACCTGGAATTAGCCTACAACACAAACAGTTGTCAAAGGAAATGATCTGTGGGGCATCCCATGTGGTTCTCTAATATTGTCCAGGTACCTACAGTATTCATCCTTGAATAATCAAAATGTCAAGGAATGCTTTAGAAACCACTGAACCATTCTCTAGGCAATATACTAAGCTGATGCACAGCTTCTCAGTCAATTTATTAGCCATGGTTCACAGAACTAGTCCCAGTCAAGGTGCTCAAAAGTTTATATTCAAAGACTTTGGAATTACTTAATTTTTTTTTCAGAAAAATAAATTAGATTGGGTTAGTGAATAAAGCCATCAGGCAGGGAAATGAAATGTCATTACCTAGAACAATTCAAACATCTGCCAAGTATTTCTGTATAAATATTTCTATACCTGTAAAACTGGGATAATTTTTTTTTATATTTATCCTACAGTCTACTAAAACTGAGTATCTCTCTTGTTGTGAGTGTGTTCAACTCACAGTGACATCTCAGTCTGGGCAAGGATCTCTCAGCGTCACTCTAAGGCAGATCACAATAATATTGACATACTTGGATCAGGAGTTTAAAAAATTAGGCTTAATCACTATTTTTAAAGTTAAAACCACTCTATAGCTCACTTAAGCTCCTGCAAAGGTTTGAGCTTTGAAAGGCTGCATTGGTCCTTGCCAGCAAACAACTCACTCACTCCAGGTGATTGTTTCCCCATCCTGTCCTTCCAGCAAAAGTGCATGAGTTACAGTTTGATCGGTACATTAGGAAGAGGAAAGATGAATATTTCACCAGTCAGTCTCAGCTTCCTGTGCTTTCCTCACTTGGGCAGTCTCAGGCAGTGCACATGATTCAATTTAACAGCTCCTCAAGTGCTAAATGAAGCCAAGCTGACTATGACAGTGCCTTACATTTCCATGGTGATCTCCATGCAAGCATTACAAGCAATTTATGAAAAGTCATGAATTAACTTCCTGATCAGGTCAGTGTAATTGTCACCATTCTTCAGCTGGAGAAAGAGGGACAGTAAGGGAAGGTGACTGCCAGGTGCCTTAGACCTTATCCTCCCTCCTCATTGGAGGATGTCACAGGCTCTCCTCACTAGCAGTGACAAAGCCTCCAGGGTCAGACACAGTGACTGATACAGCACACAAAAAGGGATGGCTTAACCCATACGACTATCCAATCCGTTTTCCATCTTTGCTTCATTAATCCAATTAGATCTTAGTTAATTCACTGTTAAATTCTGCTCTCCCTGGGGTAATGAATGAGCATATGGGCTCTATAATGAAGAGAATTCCCTTCTCACCCCCTGGTGACAGTGCTACAGAATCTCTGAACAATAGCCGACTTGGAGGCTTTGCATTCCCTCAGGAAGGATAATTTTTGACAGTGAATTTTTGACATTGTCGGGGTGTAGGGTCCTAACTTCTCTCTCTTGCTGTTGTAATTCTCCCTTCACTATAGCTCTCCTCTGAGACTTTGTATAACTCTTTTAAATTCAGCAATTTCAACACCCTTGAATAAGGACTGGCCAATTGATACACACAGTAGTTTTGCTTGAACATCAAAAATAGACTATACTTCAAGGCAGAAGAATCACGAAGTATATTCATAGTAAACCATCTAATTTGTCAACAAACAAAAAATAATCTGCTTTTCCAAGGAGGACCTTTTTGAAAAGAATATTCCTAACATTCTAAGGCAGCATTACTCTTGCTTTCAGTATTCGTAATGTTTTCATTCAAATGATGTAATAATTTCTAGAAGCTCACATTAATTCTCTTGTAAGCAAACATAATAAGCCATAAAAGCACCTTCTTCCAGTGCCTGGGAACAGCCTTTGAAGGTGTTTAGCATGACTATTTAACAGTCTAGTAAGAGTTTAAAAATCTTTTTTTTTTACCCTCTCTAGCAATTATTTTTTTCCCAAGTGACAAGTTAATGTACAATTTTTTCTTTCAAAAAGTCCCTTTAATAAAAGATTTACTGACATGTAAGCCTAGAAACATTTGCAGTGGTTTTAATGTCTTCAAAGGACTGCATAGATGAGATTAGCTGTACATTAGAAAGCAGGCCCAAGAACCACCCTAAACATCAAATACTCAGAAATATTAATCTCTACCTTACTCTGTTACTTTGGGGTCAGTGAAAGTACCTGTGATTAGCTAAACCTGCCTAGATTGCCCTGCAAGTCTGGGCTTTTTCTGTGGAAGAGAAATGGCAGCCAAAAGGTGACATGGTACACAGCCAAACTGGCTCAGGAGGACAAAGCATTTTATTCTTGCCTCCATTACTGAGACAGCTAAAAAGTAAAAACAATGGAGTCTTGCAGTAATTTTCTCTGGTGGATGTCTGCTGATTTACAAACAGGTTGAGACTGAAACATTTTAATTCAGACCAACAGGAAGCCTTCTAAAGCTTCTAAGCTCTAACAGGATACAAATTCCAAAATTTACACAGGGTGTAGAAGTGAGGATAATCAGCCATGAGACCTACCTGCTTCCCACATATCAGAGTGATGCATATGCTGATAAGGTAGAAAATAAAAGGGATGTGACCAAAAGCAAGAATGTAACCAAGGGAGGATTACAAAAACTACCCAACACTTTCCAAGCAGGTCCCTTTCAGCAGAAATCAGCACACGCAGGGATATTTACCGGCTGCTGGAGAGCCTGGCCAGCAGGGGCTCCAGCCAGCCCTTCTGGCACTCGCAGTGGGAATCCATGAAGATGAGCACGTCCCCGGCGGCGCGCGCGGCTCCCAGCATCCGACCGCGGATGACTCCAAGCCTCTTGTTGCTCCGGATGAGCTTCACACCGTCCAGCTTAGAGATGTGTTCACTCAGAGCTGCCTTCAGGGGCCCTGGCAGAAACACAACAGTCGCTGAAATGTTTTAGCTTTGATTCAAGCTGTTAGAGAAAAGAAACAGGTAGTAGGAGATGCTACTTCTTGCTGGGAAAATGTTTCAGGGGCGTTTGTTTTAAATGGCCAAGTAGGCCACATTTCAAATATTTCTGCGGCAGCATAATGTCAAAGGGAAGTAGAGACTAATGGAAACTGAGATTCACAAGTTATGAGGCTATTCCTGTGGGAATCTTAATAGCCTCCTTTCCTGTTTTCAGCAAAAGGTGGATGCTCTCATCATCTCATAAAATACACAGATGAGAGTGAGATACTACAGGTGTTTGGCTTTCCCAAGCACTTTGGATTACTTTAGCAATGTGGACTTTTCCACTCTATGCTTCAGCCAAAATCCAAGTCTGGAAATTATGACAGCAGACCTGGTCCAGTGGGAATCCTAAGATTTACAAACTGTGATCTTATTTTAAAGTAAGAAAGTTCAGAGTGGTTGTAAAGGATGTGGGGGAACAACAGAAACATATCTAAAAGTTGAAAGGCTATGCTGAATTCTAGGGATGGATAGTGAAATCTGGTAGCCAGCTCTGGGCTGTGCTTAGCTAGCTTCCTAGGAGTCATCTTTGCCTTCTCCTCTCCTCACGCATTTCTTGGAGGAGGACAGTTTCTTCCCTGAAGTTTTGGAAAAAAGAACTCACATAGAGAGAAATGGGAGCTACCTTGCTGGCTGAGATCGTCAACTAGGATGATATCCTTGAGGAAGGCCTTTGGGGCTGTATCCATAATGCTGTGCACAGTTCTCAGCAGAGTAGACCAGGCTTCATCATGGAAACAGATGATGACACTAGCAGTAGGCAGACTGGAGTCATATTTTTGCTGTAGGCACCTGCATGAGTGAAATGAGGAAGACACTGGAACCACTGGAACAAATGGCTAAGTTTTTTTCTCAGAGCAAAGTTGCAAGCAGCACCTAAACCTTCGGGGTGGAGATCTCAACTCACTTCTAAAAAAAAAAAAAGTACTAAGGTATATCCAAAACTGGAATATGAAGGGAAAATATGGGAATAGCAGTATCAAATTATAATACAAAAAGAGGAAAGTGTTCCTGTGTTCTGGGATAGATTTTTTTTTCCTGCTGTCTGCCTCAAAAACCAGAGCTCACACAGAAACAGTCCAGAATGTAAAGAAAAAGTGAAGATAATTAGAGCAGAGTGAGGGATAAAGCAGGCCAGCTTCCACTAATCTCCACATCTTCCCAAGTAAGAAAGAAAAGAGCAAGCAACTGCAGTACCATTAAGACTAACAAATGAAATAACTCATCTGCACAATAGATCAGTATACCTGTGGATTACCTGTACAAGATCCTAGAGAATGAAGCCAACATCTCAGTCCTTTATGGCAATGACATGGATCCTTACATAGGCCATGATTACAAATATAGATACATTTAAGAAAGAAAATGTATTTTCATTATAAGGTTTGTACAGGTTGCTTTTCCAATGAAAATGAATCACTGCTGAATGAGACTCCCAGCTGGGAGTCAGTGTGCAATCAAACCAGCAGAGCAGTCTGGAAGCAGGTGGCATGGTGCAAAGTGGACAGACAGTTTCGGGGGTTTGTTCCCTCATTGTTTTTCATTGTCTTGGGCTTGGGGAACACTGCCTGCAGGGAGTCTGCCATCTTGTCTTTGTCTCAGGAGGCCATGTGGCACTGGGTAAGGAGAGGGCCCACCATCTTGTCTTGGTCTCAGGAATAACTGCAGTACGCTGCCAAGCCACAGGAACATCCCCCTGCCATCTGTCTTTGTCTCTGGAATAACCACTGTCATTGCCAAGACACAGGAACATCCCACTCATCTTTGTCTCAGTGGCCAGGCAGAGCTAAGTCAAGGCGGTGAATGCCTTCTGTGGGTAAAGCACCTTCTCTTTTTGTATCTTTTTGTTATTAGATTGCTGCTGTCACTGTGTGTTTCTTTACTCCATTGCTGTTGGCTTTCAGTAAATTGTTATCTCAACCCACAGTTAATCCTTTGTCCCTCCCTCACCAGAGGGGAACAGGGGAAGTTTAATTCCCAGCTGGTGTTAAACCACCACAATAACTCAAACATTTAAAGATGATAAACACTTCCCATTCATCCTCACAGAAACTGTATATGGAAACCATCTATTCCGGTGTGAGGGTGCACATTTTCCAGAAAATGCCTTCAAATGCCCATTGTAGATATGCAAAGATTATGTCTATCGTTTGCTGACATTAGAAAGCACATTTAAAAAATCTTTTTATTTTCCAAATAACAGTCGTTCAGTGTCCTAACTCATTTAATCTCCGGCAGCAAGAATTTCTTCAAGGAATTACACAATTGGCTGAATGTAGCCAATTGTTATTTCAGCATTTTTGTATTGCCAAGCAAATAATTATACAGATTTTACAGTGGTTGTTAAACAATTGGCTACTCAGCAGAAATTCATGTAAGGGATATAATTTTAGTGTTTCTGTTTATTAGTGTTTTACTTAGTGCTTCCGTTCATGGACTGAGGTTCTATGCTGCTAGACACTGTCCAGACACAAAGCTGCTAATCACTTAAGAGATTGCATGGTCTGAATGATTTAATACACATAAATGATTGCTATAGATGCACTTTTATAGTATATTATAGAATAATATGTATATTGTAGAATAATATGTATTCTATAGAATACATATTTGAAATGAGGACAATCTTAATAATTTATTGTATTTTTCAATAGTTCACCTTTTTTGCATAGAAAGGAAAATTTTCTTGGTTATTCTTACACTAATTAATCTATATTGTCCTTGGTTTACTAATTTTGTGTAATCAACAATACTGTTACCTCCTAATTTCATATAAGGTGATTGTTTCCATTTTCAGCAGGATCAAGGAAAGAATATTCTCATGACTTGGGAGTGAGTATTTTCAAGCAATAGAATAGAGAAATAATTAAGAAAAGTGAAGATCTAATGCAGTCCTTTTGGTACCAGGCAGCTTCTAACCAGAAACATTCTATAGCTATTAGCAGCTAGTTGCTAGTTCTGTGGTTATAGCAAGAAAATAAAGCTGTTGTGAATCTTAATTGGAAAAGAATTGAAAATAACAGTACTTGAACACATAACCTTGGTGGCGAGTGCTTAGTTGCCATGGAGATTGGCAAAGACTTGCAATATAGATATCTAATCTTCACAAAAATGCACAAGGGTACTGGTACACAAAAATACCTTCCCTGTAATTTGGAGCAGTTTCATAGCCTGCCTATCATAAATTGGCATTTCGAAAAGTCAGGGCTGTGACTGATATGAGACATAGTGATTTAATCTAATTTGTGAAAAACAAGGAATTGTCACATGCAGCAAGGAACAGAGAGCAATTCTGACAAGGCAAAGGCAGAGCTGACAGGGACTCCCACTCACCTTCAGGAAAATATTTAATTGAGATTCAGCTCCAAACAGCACTCCAGAGGAAGCTATACTTTGGTAATGAAACTTAAAACTTTTGTAGATAACTTGTGAGTTTCTTTTGCCATTTGGCACTCAAACCCAAGAGAGGAAAACAGACCTTTCTTTTGGGCAGAACCCCCTTGATAAAAGTCACAATGGCAGGCTTGATTCAGGTGTCCAGGAGAGTGTAAGTCCCAGCTGGAGCAACTGATAGCAGCAGAAAGCACTTTGAGGGATGAAGGTACCTCAGAGCATGGGCTGCTTTTTATGTGAAGTATTTGCCATCCCATTCCAAGTGACCTGAGGGAGACTGGGTCCATGGAGGTAACTCACTGAAACATCTCTAACCGGTTGGCTTCTCTCTAATTAAACAATAATAGGCATTGTGGTGAACAACATGATGCAAACCGAATAGAAACACAGACAATCTGATTCTGGTTTGCTCTCTTTTTATACTGCTGTAAAACTGGACTGACACAGTTGTGAGCCAGGCCCCCAGAGTAAACTACACCTAAAAATCATCATTGTGGTTTATGTGTTGTGCCATAAAGGGCAGGTCTGGCTTAGACATATTCTGCTCCAGGTTTATGATCTGGATTTAAATCAGCCTCAGATGCTGACATCGGGGGTTTCTGGACTCTGTGAGCTGTGGTGTTGAGAACTCTTTAGGCTGTAACTAGTGTTTTGTGAGACAGCAAAATCCATCCAGGAGCTCTGAGACCATGGCTTAAGTGTTACCAAGATCAGAATTAACTAAAGCTGTATCTTGTTGGATGGCCCTTCAGCTGCCAATGTAAAATTGTTTTTTGGCTTTCCACCAAAGACAGTAAACCAGGGTAGTCATTCCTCCTTTGAACATTACATAGATTGAAGAGTTAGCAGTGAAGCATGCCAAAAAATAACTGAAATAATATCAGCATGTCATTATTTAATGGAGTTAACCAAATTAACACTGAATCTAGTCAGTAAGTACAGAAAACACTCTTTCATTTCTCTTTCTTTGAGATTGTACCCTTAAATTAGAGCTGCCAGCTGTCTTTAAACATGTGAAAATGAGCACTAGAAAAAAATGTATTCTGGGTCTGATATAAAATGTTTTCCAGTATGTCTTTCCACTATGTCCTGGGAGAAAACTACAATTGCTTTTGTTACAGGAGACAAGACACCACTCACATTCCTTGTGCTCCCTCTGGGAAGGGAAGCATATCACAGAATCAATTAGGTTGGGAAAGACCTCTGAGATCATCAAGTCCAGTCTTTGACTGATCATCACCTTCTCAAAGAGGCCACAGCACTATGTGCCATGTCCAGTCTTTCCTTAAACAGTTCCAGCTTCAGTGACTCCACACTTCCCTGGACATTTAATTCCAATGTTTAATTGCCCTTTGAAGAAATTCCCCCTAATGTCCAACCTGAACTTTCCCTGGGGCAGCTTGATAGTAGATACACCTCAAATCCTTTTTAAGAAGCGTGATGAGCTGGGCTGCTGGGACAACTGGCTCTGGAGTCTCCAGACTTCAAATGTAACACCTGGGGTTTCAAATGCAACATTTTTTCGCGGTGGCCTTACAGCCTGGCGGCTGTGGTGTCGGCAGAGCTTGTCTGACACACCAGTCTCCACTTTCCTTCCTCCCAGCAGTTTCCTTTCAATACTTGCCACAGAATCACAGGATATTCTGAGTTGGAAGGACCCACAAAGATCATTGAGTCCAACTCCTGGCCCTGCCCAGGACACCCTAAGGGTCACACCATTTGCCTGAGAGCATTGTCCAAATTCTCCTTGAACTGTCAGGCTTAGTGCCACGACCACTTCCCTGGGCAGCTGTTCCAATGCCCAACCATCATCTGGGTGAAGAATCTTTTCCTAATATTCAGCCTAAACCTCCCCTGACACAACTTCAGGCCATTCCCTCGGGTCCTGGCACTGGTCACCACAGAGAAGAGATCAGTGCCTGCCCCTCCTCCTGCCCTTGTGAGGAACCTGTAGGCAGCAATGAGGTCTCCCCTCAGTCTCCTCTTCTCCAGGCTGAGCAAACCAAGAGACCTCAGTCGCTCTTCACACGACTTCTCCTCCAGACCCACTGCCACCTTTGCTATCCTCCTCGACAGCTTCATATCTTTCTTATATTGTGGTGCTCAAAACTGCACACGATATTTGTTTAAAGTGAGGCCACACCAGTGCAGAGTCGGCTCCACTTTTATGAGTGACCATCGGGTCACTTTTGTTCTGGAAGAGCCGAAAGCCCCAACTCTTCACCCATTCATCACTTTGTAAGCCCAGTGACCCCATAGCTCCGGCAGGTGGGCTGAGACGGTGCCTGGCCGAGGAGGAAAGCCGCCTCTCCTGCTCGCCAATCCGGCGCGGCTTCCCTCCCCCTCTGCAGCCCAGCAGCCGGACAGACAGACGGACAGACAGACAGACGGACGGACAGACAGACGGACGGACAGACTGACGGACGGAGAAGGGCGGGGCCCGGGGCGCTCCCTGCCCTGCCGCCCCCGGCACCTGCCGTGACGCGGCGCCGGTAGGGGGCGCTGCCGCCCGCGCGGCCTCAGGGCGCGGCGGGGCCGGAGCGGAGCCGGGCCGGGCCGAGCCGGGAGTGCGGGGCCGCCGCGGCAGCGCTCACACCGCCCCCACAGGCTCTTCGCTCCGCGCCTCTGCTCCGCTCACCCAGCGAGCCCCAGCTGCCCCTCCCGCACCGTGCCCCCCTCCACCTTTGCCGCCCGCCGGCTCTGAGGGCTTGAACCACCTCCCGAAGGAGGCTGGGAG
The DNA here is from genome assembly GCF_028551555.1 of Melozone crissalis. Taxonomy (NCBI): domain Eukaryota; kingdom Metazoa; phylum Chordata; class Aves; order Passeriformes; family Passerellidae; genus Melozone; species Melozone crissalis. Next base: position 36,083,880 of record NW_026535794.1, on the reverse strand, counting down.
CGTTCCTGGTCTGAGGAGCGGAGCGCCCGACCCGGAGCGGGAGTTCGATAGGAAAGACGCGAGCTCTAGAGGAGGAGAGGTGCGGGGTTAGCAGTCGTGGAGGTGCGGGGGGACGCGGCGGCGGGGAAGGAGGCAGGTTTTCCCCCAGAAGTGAAATAGGGTGTTTTACTTACAACGGGTGTCGTACCTCAGGCAGGTCCCGGCGCAGCGCGATCCGCTCGCTGAGCGCCTCGTTAAAGCCGTGCGTTTCCAGGCCGAGCGGCCGCTCCCCCGCCGCAGCCCCTTGCCCGTCCTGCAGGGGCACGGACAGCGGCTGGGACTCGGGGCCCCCCTCTGCCTTCCCCTCCGGCCGCCTGCCTTGCTGCTTCACCACGCGATAGCCCTTCCTGGCCCGGCTGTGGTTCCTTTTGCCGGTGGGCGACACGACGGCCATGATCAACTCATCCTCCCGCAGGGAGATGAAAGGCGATAGACCATCCAGAGGGTAATACTGCTGGCTCTCCTCCTGGGTTTCCAGCATCTCTTGGGTCTCCACAAAGTCCAGCTGATACCCTTCCCGGGGGTTGAACTCCACAGGCTGGAAAGTCCCTTCCTTGCTCTGGTTGCTGGGTGGTGGATTCAGCGTTGTAACCATCAGTAGTAAAAACCCCAGGATCAGAAACAACAAGAGAAACTGCAGCTTACGTGATCCATATCTGCACTTCTTCCTCAAGAACATACTGTTGGTGACAAAATTATACAGATGGTCATGTTAAATATCACTTGAATCTTCCTCAGATTTCAGTCCTCGGGTTGCACAAAAGCCCTGGTTTTCACTATCTGCCAAGAGGATTTTTTTGCTCCCTTCACATTTCACTGAAGCCATTTCATTCTCTCCTCTCTATTTACAGAAAAAAAAAATTATAACATTCCTATTAATATTGTACTTACTGTAGTAAGATGTAGCATGGATCCAGCGAGATAAAGTAGATCCTTTATTATGCGGAGTCCCAGCTTAGTTAGGAAAGTGCATGCTTTGCTGATTGAAAGAGTAGCTAAAGCTTTGATTTTTTTTTCCCTTTTAAAATTCTAAGTTGAAAGAAATCCCATTTCTCATAGTTTCTTTCAAGGGTAGATTCTGCTTCTTCAAAGTTTCCAATTGCTGCCTGGATTGAAGCACTGTATCTCAGAAAGCAGATCTGACAGCTCTCCCCCGTTCAGAGGCTTCAAGTTAACTGTGATCAACAGATGAGAAGTAGTCGGTCCCTGACTTTGTTTCACACATAACTACGGCACTCAGTCAGGAAGCACTTTGCCAGACATAATACAGAGCAATGTGTGCGTCTTTCTCTCGGTCCTAATGCCCTCACTGTGCTTGTCCTATCAAATCAAAACTTTGCAAAAGCTGTAAGAGGTGACATACAAGAAGCAGAATGTTGTATTAGAAAAGAAATCAAGGCACACCACAGACTGCTATATGTTGGAATAGCTGTAATAAGCTGAGAATGCACAGAGCAAGAATCAAGAGTTTTATAAAGTGAATGAAAGATGGAGAGCACATGTTTTATTTAAGGTTAGATTTATTCATATGATAATGTGTTAGCTGGACTATATTTCATATCAAATAAATATTTACAGCTCTAGGGATTTTAACATTGACATAAGGGTGCCAAATTATCACCTGGCAAGCTGAAGTTGTCTCCTCATCCATAAATTTGGTATTGCAGGGCAAGCAGCACTTCAAGTTTTCGTTAGTCCAGGAATAACATATATAAAAGCCTTGGCTGGAACAACAACCACTGACACTGAGAGAAAACAACAACTTCTGTGATTAAAAGGAGAGCTCAGTCTCTGAGGTCTGTTTGCTCATACTGCTGGCATGGGTGCTACTGGGCATGGACAGTGGCATTTTTTGCTGCAAGATGAGTGCTTGTCCAATGGGAGCAGGGGTGAGACAATCCACGCGCTTCAGCATCACATGCCTCTTGGTCTGGCAGGCAGAGACCAGGGATGGATGCAACTCAGGTGTTGCCACCCCTTTTGATGCTGGGGGCATGGGATGTGGTATTTTTCATACCGTGCAATATTTGATGAGCAGAAAGCTGCTCCAGGAGGCATGTGATTACTTCCCCATTCACAGATTTTAAAAAAGCCCTACATTTCTAGACATTATAGCTAAAAGAATAGCCTGAAGACAGGCATGCAGTATACTCTAAAGAAAGCCAAGGATATATTATTTTTACCTTCTTTGCTATTCCCTCTAAGATGTCCTGTAAGTTCAAACTATGGTTCCTGGCATACAGTTTCCAAAAAATTAAACATGGGAGGACACCTACTTTCTAATTAAAATGCATCACAACTTTCAAACGCAAGGATGGTGTAGAGCACCATAAGATTGCTGGAGGCACATAGTGTCTCACTTCTGTGTGCACTTCTCTAAGCAGCTTATACAGAATGCCTTGAGGGAGTGTGACTGGTCTGCTGTGTCTTGGCACCTTCCCTGCATCAGCTGTTCTTTAAAATATACAGAACTGCTTTAATCATATCTTGGAAAGAAGGAAGATTGAGCCAGTATTTTGATACTTCACCATTGTATGTATCTTCCTTTTTTGGCTTAAATTCACACAAAAGTTACATCCCAACTCACCTTCAGCCCTGAGAACATTACTTTTTATCCTGCTTTTCATAGGGAAAAAGAAGTATTGATGGTTTCAATTCAATAGGGAAGCAGCACACATTTGCATTAAAAAATCAGAGCTAGAAAGCACTCATTTAAATAACAATGTTTCAGCCATAGAAAGACAAAATGAAATGGAAATGAAGAGACCTGTCCGAGATGTTCTCCAAAAAGCTGGCCCAGTGACGTCAAAAGGTTCAGTTCCACAAAGTCCCATTATCAGGCATATGGAATAAAATTAAATTAAATTAAAAGGAGAAACTTAAGAGTGGGTGGAATAAATGGGAGAAAGCATTACTTTCTCTTTTTTTAACTTTTCTGGGCTAGCTCAGTATTTTGATTCAATTTAATTAATATTTTTTCCCTGGCTAAAATATTTTAACAAGATGCTGTAACAAGTCTTATCAAGATAATTCCAGCCTGCAGTAGAAATCGCTGTATAAATTCTGTCCCGGTATGTTTTGTATTGCTGAGCAAATCCACCTCATCTGAATTTCAGCTACAGATGAAAAGACACCCAATTAACAAATTTACAGCAATCTTAGACACTTTTGGGACAGAGCTGGTAGGTAACATTATCACTGAAACATGCCTGTGGAATCCAGCCTTTTAACACATCCTGACCATTTTAACAAAGAAGAAATGAACAATTGCAGAAGATGTTTGTTCAGTCTAGTCAATTAAATGTGCAAGTGTAAAACACTGGGTGGCACACTTCCAGCAGCCTCTATTCCCTCTTCTGCACAACAAGCCTTCCTGAACCATTTCCCATCAAACAGTCTGTTTTTCAATCTTATCTCTTAAAACAGTGGTTTTCCACTGCCATCATATGAAAGAGATATTTTCTTTCCAATGGATGAGCCTCCCTTTAGTATCTGACAGGACATCTTGTTTCCTTCAATGCATTTGAAGAACAGCATCGCTGTTATGATCTCCCCACATGGAAGTCAAGAATGCAACATCCATCGTATTTTTCTTCATACTTCTGGTTACTCAGACATGCTACAAAGTAGGCCCTTCACTGGGACACAGAATGGGTTGCTCCTCCTGCCTAGTTGTTGATGATTCCCTTTCCTAGGGTGCTCTCCTTCCATCCTTTGATGGAAGGGGAAGGAGCACTGCATGGCTCAGGTTCTACTGTCACACCCAGAGCCATTGCCTTCATCCTGAGTTCCAATCTTTTAGGTGCTGCTATGTACAGATAGCCCACAAGCAGGCTGCCCACAAAAGATACTGCTGTCCTTGGACTGCTGTTCTACAGCAAATCCTAGAGCTCCTCAGTCCCTGGGAAAGGAACATGTTACAGTTTGTGCCAAATACACCAGCAATTGCTCACAAAAAGAGCCAGTTTGCAGTGTCAGTATTGGCCAGTGCCAGTATTATGTTGACTTTCCTGCTGGTCAACCTGTGCAAGAGCTGAAAGGCTTGTAATCCTACCAGGTCTTGCTCAGGTGGACCTAGTGGTAGAAATCCCAGTGGTATAAATACCTTCAGCAAATGCAAAGTCAGTTATTGACTTCCCTAAGAAAACATTCACCATCCTTCACTATTGCAAATATTGCTCATTAATTGCCCAGAGCTGGAACATGAAATCAAATCTAGGTCTCATTAATTCAAAAGGCATTAGGAAACACAGTTGCCTTACTGCAGAGCAACAAACCTTTCAGTCACTGTTCTGTAGCTGTTTGTACTTACCCTTTCCTCCCCACCTCATTTTGGCTCGCATTTTTGTCCAAACCATTCTGCATCACATACTTGTTCAATATTACGTGACTTGTTATGTTATCCGTACGTGAAGAAACACCACATACTTTCAGTGTACAGAGCCCATGTTTAACTGCCAGGAAAATAACAAAGCAAGGACAAACCCAAGGCTGGATGGAAGAAAGAGCATGTGGACAGGTTGTTACTGACTCTTTAACAAACATCTTGGATTGATTTACACTCCTATGCCAAAAGCAGATGTGCCACTTCCATTTAAAGACTCAACACATAGCAGCACTCATGGTTTCATAGCTGCATGTATTGTATGCCACAGCTCTTTGTGCTTGTAACAATGGCTTTATTTGCACAGATGTGAAGAAAGTCAGTGCATAAAATGAGACTGTTTACACGGTGCACAGGATTTGTGGTGTTTTTGTAACTAAGTAATTTTCCCCATTTTTCTAAGAATATAATAAGGAATATATGTTTTTAGATCAGAAGAAGACATCATTCATTTGCAGGTATTGTAGATGGTTTGTGTGCATGGCATTGTAGCAAATATTGCTCATTCAATGATATTTTCTAATAGCAAGTTAATAATAAGTTGGAACAAGTTCTGTGGAATTTGCTTTTGAAGGCTATAAAAGCTTGATAAAATCTGTTGATCACTGGCAGGGAATTTGGCACTTGAATTGTGATTTATAAGATGTTTGCCAATCTGTCAGTGAAGGAAATGCACCTGAAATTTCATTTTAAAAGATTGCTGCTCATAAATCATGTCCCATGTAAAATGGAGCATGGAAGCCATGGACCCTTGCACTGCTTTTCAAAAGCAGTTCTGTGGGGATGAAGGTCAGGCACACAGGATGGAAAGTAAAGGAAATACATATCACAGGAGGGACAGCTTCTGGGTTTACTGCACCCCAGCCTCTGGCTAACTCAGAAATGGTAGCTCTCAGGACATTAAGGGCAGTATTGTGTACCATGCCTAAAACCTAGCCTCTAACACAGCCCTGCACAGCTACCAGCTATCTGTGAGGATGAGAACTGTTGATCATCATTAAGCCCCTAGAAAAGTTACATCTGAAGTGCTGTGGGCAATACACAGGCCACCACCACCTCCTGCCTCTTAATCAACCACTATCAATATCCTCAGGCTGGAGAGGGTTCTGGATACCTTTAATCCCCAGTACTCCACCCTAAGGGAATCTGAATCCAGTTCTGAACTGGTTGTGACTATTTTAGTGCCAACATCCTTCACTAGAATATCATCCTGCATTGACCATAAAATGCATCTAACAGCATCTAACCCACCATTAGGGATATTGGGACTAAGTAGTTGGCTCTAAATTGCAGGTAGAAATGGAAATAAGGTGGTTTACTCTTTCAGAGTGGCTGACCTGGCCTCCTTGTCTTTAAAAAATGAAACAAATTATGTAAGGGAAATTGATCCTTCACGTAGTATTAACACCAGTGGTGTTACATCACAGATAAATTCAGCCCTATGGATGGAAGGTCATAAGAAGGAATCCTCCATGAGAGGGGAGGATCTCTGCCTGCAGTTTCATTTATGGCTGGAATTTACTTTCATGGAACAGGCCATGAAACCATTTGCAAACAGAAATCTCAAAAAACCCGAGTGATGCTAAAGGTATACACAGCAAAACCTTTTTTCTGCACCAAGGGCTCTTTAGCTGGTGGGCAGCTTTAACTTCATGTTAAATGAAGTTTTTACTCCATTTCTTTCTGCACATACAGGTGGTACATAAACTGCATGTGTCTCTCAGAGACTCTAAATACAGACAGCATTTAAAAGTCACAATATTCATATGGAAATCCTGTCCCCATAGTAAGTATTTTTAGTTAAAATGGTGTTTAGTGAGGAGAAAAAGCTTTAAATGGTTCTGGCATTTCTTCACACATTTAAGTGCTTAGTGACATGTGGTTGCCTACAGATTGCTCCTGATTCAAGGCAATGCTCAGCCACATCACCTAAGCTGGAAATTACCTTTTTTTATTCCTCCTAAATAGTTACATATTTATGTGTAGCTGGTACAATAAATAGTTGTTCTTCAGTTAGCTGCTGAGCATTGCAGGTTGGATTCATCAGGGAAGCTGGCACAGAGTATTGTGGGAAGAAGACGACATTTAATGAGAGTGTGAGGAGTGAATGATGTCACTCCTGCTGGGGGGCTGGTTCAGAGCTGAGTAATGCACGAGTTAAGTCACTGCAGCTGTGCAGCTTAATGACCTGCAATTGAGTAGCAAGTGTGCGTGAACTGAGAGCACAGAGGGCACGTTTGGGAGTGTTATTACCATGGAGGAGCTGAAGTAAGTGGATGGATGTGTGAGGTAAGGCTACAGTGGGTATTATTTTTTGTGCTTTCATTTTTAATATGAGGAAAACACAGAGCAAATGAAAGTAAGCTATGTTAATATTACAGGTGTGAGTGGGACTTACGATTTCTCTCTATATTTCCCAAACAAGATTTACATTCTGTAACAGTTTGGGAGAGGAAAGTGGAAAATACTCATTTTTGCAAGCCTGTTTCTTTTATAAGTTCTTTTTGTTTCTCAAGTACCAATTTTAAAAACACATTACAAGATTTAACACAGAAGTTATGATGCAGTTCAACTTTGTGTATGTAAAAGTTTAACTTTCAAGAAGAAAGGCCTAGACTCCTTCTACCCTCCCTCTCTGCCCTGTTGAAGTGCAGCTCATGGTGGGATGGATGTTCTGTAAAATATGGAACCATATATACTGATGTACATCTTGAAAAATGTTTGTTCAGGAATCCAAAACAAACCCTGTGCTTTTCTTTAAGTTTGTTTAAGATCATCAATATTCACATACAGTAAACATTAAATTTAAAGTAGTATCAAAAATGAAGCTGGGCTTCATGCCTAAGATGTTCTAAATAATCTAGTTTTAGCTCAGAGATGAGCACTGTCACTGGTGTCTGTGGGAGCTGTGTGTGGGCTATGCATTTAAAAGCAGGATTGAATTTAGGGCAAAAGATGGAAAGGAAATACCTGTGTGTGTATGTGTATAGAACTTCAGTCTGCATATGTACTATGGGTGTGTGTGTACATATAATAATATAAATATATAAAGTAAAATCAACCTCATCTATTCTCATACATTTCCATGTGTTTTATCCTACAGTCCTGTCCTATGTACTCTGATTGGTTTGTGGCAGGGTTACTAAAGATAGGAATAAACTAACTGTTGAAGATGCTTATTTTCTTATCTTTTTTTTCTTTTTCTGCAATAGATAAAACCTCCTATTCTCATTCCTTTAGCAGTACAGAACTGAATTCTGTACAGCTGAATGAAGTATATGACTCTAATATGTTAATATACTTTTAAAACTTGCCACCTATATATGTTTCTGGTTAACAGCAACGCTCTGGGAAGTGCTCAGTAATGCCTGGAACTTAGAGAACCTTGTTTCCATTTTGTGACCATCCCTGTGGGTCTGGGTTTGTTTCAGATCAGCTATTTTCTTGGCCTTAAAATGGGATACCCAACGACCTCAATAAAGGAAATCTGCTAGGGGACATGAGACCCCTTTGTTTACTGCCTCATGAAAATATCTTCACATTGGCAAGCCATTAAAGAGAATAAGAGGGTGGAAGGAAGAGGCAAGACAGCTGAGATATCTGGTAATTTACTGCATTCCCTGTTCAAGTCTGTGTTTCCAAAGGAACTGCTCTGGTGGAAAGGAAAGGAAAGGAGTGTCCTTTCCAAACATAGCCTTGGCAGGAGGTGAGGCACAGAGCTACAAGAGACACTCACTACAAGAAAAGTCTCCGCCTGCCTTTAGTTTGTAAGAGTTTTCTGTGTGATTTTCTGAGCTTTCTTCTTGACAGAAACTTAGGCAAGAACAGGGATTTTGGAAGCCAAGTTATAGGAATTAGGATTGTCATAGCAACAGGTTTAATCTCTAAAATTTCTACTTCTTAGCAGCCTAGAAAAGGGGCAGGGGTTATGAAAGATAGAGGCTGTGGTCACTTCTGACTGCCAAATAAGAGGCAATAGGAGGAGTCATAAACAGTTTTATTACTCTGACCACAAGCAGTCAGGTTGTTAATAGTTATCAGTTAATGTTTTGAAAGATATATCTGCAAAAATATCAACCAGGTTGCAAAGGTAACTGAGGCAGGAATTTATGACTATCAGGTGCTGTCATTCACCAGGTTCTGGGCATGCTTTGCACTGCACAAGAACACAAACTGAGATATGTAACTGATTATTCCAATTTATTTTTTATATGTTTGTGGCTGAAGTAAAAGTTTGCTTTTATTCTCTTACTTAATTACTGCATACGGTACTAGATAACTGTGATTTTTCCCTGAATCCTTTCTTCTTCATGTTGAGTCTTGATCTGTAGTTTCATTTTGTTTTGGCTTTTTAAAAAATTATTATTATTACTGTTTGTTTCTTTTTCTGTTGAGGGAAAAGGCTCTCTAGGCATAGCTGGAATCCTTGGTTTGTGAAGGTGGTTAGCAAATGCAGTCTGAGAAGCCATCTGGGAGGTTAAGGCTCACAGAAATTGAAACAAATAATAGAGCTGTTAAATGAGGAGAAAATTAGGTAGGCTTACAATTAGTAATTTGAACAAAGTCTTTATCTAAGGGTATTGAGTGCTTCTGAGAAGTCACACTCCTGCCATCTATACAGTGAGAGACTGAAAACGTAAAGCAGACAATTTTGGTAGGAAGAGTCCTACTTTTAAAGGTATACCTGGGGATAGCATCCTTTTCTGAAAACCCTTGTGACTGTAGATTTATGCTATGGTAGGTGAAATAGGAAGCTGGACTGTTCTTTTGCTAGCATCAGCATTTTTGTCATCAATCTCAAAAGAATAAGCCCATGTGAGTTTTGCGACACTGTTTTGGGAAACAGTGATTCAGACATTCTGCACCAAAGGGAAAAGAGAGGGAAGAAATTTTTCAGTAGATGTTAAAAAATGATCCTGCAGGTTTCTCAGGACTTTTCCTCTGTAAGGAAAGGCAACATGCAGGGCAAGGAATCATCACTAAAATCATCATGGGACATTTAATTGGGGTTGAAGATGGTGAGAATTTGGCACTGCCATATCTGAACCCAAACCCGCCAGTTCCTGGCCTAGACAAGAGTCAAGACCAGCAGCTGGCTATGAACCTGGTCTGCTGGATCACTTGGATATAATAAGACTTTCTATCACTTCTACCTTACAGGAAACCTGTATCCCCACCCTGCTTTCTGGGTTATAGAAAGGCTGATCTGTAGTCCTGAAGCAAAGAAGAAGCTGTACACCAAAAGCTGGAAAAGGGGCTTACATTTTAAGAGGAATTCTCCAAACCAGAAGGTAAAGTGAGTGTATGTGTTCAGGGGGTGCTGTTCTGGAAACCATCACTCAGCAGGTATATAAGCAAAAATAACAAGTCTTTATAGTGGTTTTAATAAAGTGCACTTTATAGCACCTTTCATCTTCAAAGAATGAAACAAATTTATTGTTAGTATAAACCCATGGGGACCAATGAAGATGAAGAAGGGAGTGCAGTTACCCCTTTACTAATCAGGGTCATGATTCCACAGGAATATTATTTTGTTCCATGTCAGTAACTATTACAAAATCTGGGAGGCTGCAGTATGAATTCAGCTGCAAAAGGCAGGCTGAATCTTGTGACTGCAGACTTAATGGCCATCATTAAGTATAATATATATGCATAGCTGCAGAACACTTTTCCAAGATTCTGGAAAGATCAGCTGAGTAACTGACTACAAGAGTGTAAAATTTATACCTCATCTCACTAATGACTACTTTTATTCCTGCTTCATGCAGTATGAAATTCTGTAGATCATATTACACGTAAAACTGCACCTCCTTCTCTTCCTCACCCTCTTGAACAGCATCATTTTCAGTGCATTCCTTGACAGTGTGGGAGCTGTCAAAGTTCAAATTAAGGAAGTGAAACACTGGACATAATACAGGAATCCAAAATGAAGCAATGCACTTATGCCTGTTAGTAAAGCAAAGACCTTTGGAAATGAGAATACAAACAATATGACATTTCAGCAGGGCATAGAGAACATTTCTTCCATGTTGCCTTAGTCATTTTATGGTGTGGAAAAGGCACAAGGCCAATATATGAGGCCAGGTCTCTGTTTTCCCCTTGGCTCTACATACTGAGAGTGCAAGCTAATGCATTGTGTTTGGCTCCTGCAAAGAAGTTCAAGGATCCCCTCTTTATCTGAGCAAATTTTGGCAAAATCTGCCTGCATTTTGCTTTTATAGTGGGAACTTTACACAGAATTCAGATTACTAATGGCTGGCAAACTAAGATGCTGGAATGTCTCAGATATGACTGATCTATGTTTCACCTCTGATGTTTTCTTAAGGGAGAAAGGGGGGAAAAAACCCTCAGAAATACTGGCAAAGGAAAGAATAAACTTTACAGTAGGTGGTGGCTTACAGTACACAACCCCCAAACCTAACTAGGTGGGTATGAAACTGTCTCACTGCTACCAGTATTTTAATAGATTGTGGATGGGATTCTTTAAGCCAGGTCTCATTTAATTTGACTTGCATGAATTCTTGGTGTAAAAGTAGCAGGTTACTGTGAGACTTCTTGCAAATACTTCACAAAGTTTAATCTTAATTATACTATCATGCAGGAAGGGCAGATTCCAGACTTCTCTTTCAGATTACCTTCCTAGAGCTTGATTTTAAAAATGAATGGGTGGGCATTGTCTAACATGAAAAAAATTATATACCTTCATATAAGTAACACCTTCTGTATATTTCTTAAATAATTAAGATGCTTTGTTCTCTTCTGGTAATGTAACATACCAGGTTTTTTGTTGTGTGGCCTTTTGTCTCTGCACTCATTTAGGCTCTTTGGTTTCTGTGAAATGATTGTCTGTTCTTGGTGTATAAACACTGCAAGGAGTGGTAACCAGGAAACACATATTGGTATTAATGGTAACTGCAGAGTAATTGACAGGAATTCCTTTGGAAGTTGCACAGACTGCTCTGTTACTTGTTACTCTGTAAACAGGGCTAGAGCATATGCCTTGTGCTGTGCTCTATACATGGAGGAAGGTAGAGAGAATTAGGAAGGTAGAGAGAATTAGCAAGCTCCTTGAAAGTTGCTTCAGAAAGATCTAGTGAATGGTGCCAGTACCCAGGAAACTGCACAAAACTGGGATATGAGGAGATATGGACTCTTCCCTACTCCTCCCATTTAGCCTTTGCTGATGGATCCCTTACTTGTGCATTTCCTACATTTCTGTCTGTTTAGATTTCTGCCTTCTCCAGACAGGACCTATGTTATGTCAAATGTTCACACAGCAACCCTGCAATGCCAATCTTACCTTAACAGTAGTTGTGCAAGGGCTGGAGTTACTGTGGACAGCAAATTGAGGAGACACATTCTGGGGTAGCTGCTTCCAGCTTGCATCAGGATATCATACCTTGAGTCCCCAGTTAGAGTTGTGTAGCATCAGACATAGTAACAGTCAGAATGAGGCTCTTTTGCAAAACTGTACAAGGAAGTGACCCAACAGCCAGATGTAGATGGAACTAGATGTAGATATAGAACTTCCTTTAGCTGGGAATTTCCTTTCCCAGAAGGAAAATTTACTCATTGAATGGGTTTGCAGAGATGTTTTCTACAAAGAAGCTCAAAATGGCTAGGATGTCTCAACATGGTAGGGGTTTGTTTACTATCCTCCATTGGTTCTTCCAAATGTGGCATCACTCAGCAGGACTTTCCAAGTGCTGCAGAATGAGCTGTGAAATGCTGTTACAGCTCAGTGTGGCTGTTAACATCTACAAAATATAAACTATTACTTGTTCTCCTGCAATATGTAATCATTTCCTTGCTGTTCACTGTAAATTTAAGCTTTTACATGCGTAAAAGTGATGTTCACAAGGAGTTTAAATCCTTCAAACTTGCTGATAAACTTGTTCGCCTCCTAAAACAGTACAGTCTATACAGTTGCTTTAATGTTTCCTTCTAGCAGTAAAGTACTAGATAATATATGGTGAAATCACATAATTTATACAGAGATGTTAATAAAAAATCCTAGGTCTATAATATTACAAGCATAATTCCTGCAAATGATCAGAGGACTGTGCAGTTTGTTCCTCTTCTATGCAGATGGTAATCACTACCATGAGACTGTCATCTCCTCTATTTCCTGACATATTTATATAAAAGTGTGCTAAAATGGACTGTCCCATGCTGTTTTCTGTTTCCACTGAGCTTAAAGCAAATCCACAGATTCCCAGGCTACCTCAGCTGCTCCACTCCTGTGGCATGGTGTAGAGTGGTGAGTAACCTGTGGTATGTGAGGATCTTGCCATTGCCTCCCAGTACTCAATGTTTTTTGTGGAAAAAACGTCGGTCATGGCTACGAGGGCAGACCTCAAACCAGAAGGGCATCGATGAGTGTTAATAAATAATGCTGGATACTTTGTATTTCTCAATGCAAGGGCTGTCTGTAAGTCAGAGAGGCAACTATTCATAGACTGAGGAATTGCAGCCCAGGCTGGCAGAGGTTTGCACCCATGATACATCCGTCTCCATGATTTGTGCTCTTTGTTGAACCTGTGGCAGTGGAAATATGAGATGCATTTGCTATTGCTCAATCTCTGCTTCATGCCAAGGAAGGAGTGAGGCTGAAGAATGAGTTATAAACAAAGGAAAAAGCAGCAGTAAACTTATTTGGACCTGTTGCCTCAGTTGATGTGAGGGGTGTGTTTAGTGACAGGGTGCCAGGCCACGTGTCTGAGGCCTACAGCTGTGGTAAACAGAAAATAGTGTTTGTTTTTGTGGTTACAACCCTTTAGGCTCACAGAGGGAGATTTGTGATTATGTTTGGAATTGGGCAATATGTAAAGTGAGGGGCAAACAGGTTGAATCCTATTGAGGACTGTCGCTCCCAATGCTCAATCACACATTATTCTTACTGTTCATAACTGCTCTATCCATGCAGGTGCTGGGTAGCAGTGTGGCAACCTAGGCAGCAGCTGGTGTGAAACATCAGCATGTGTTTGCCAGTGGTGCTGGCTCTTCAGTTAGACAGCTGAAGAGATGATTCTGTCTGTCCCATGATGGGCCGTGGCTGGCTGTAGTTGAAATCTTGAAAGCTAAAGAGTCAAGTGCTGCCTGCACAGCTGAACCTCCCCAGTCTTGCGCAGAGCCAGTTTTCCCTCTTCTTCCTGGTTTGCTAAATATGGAAAAGGGGTGTTGGAACTGCTGGGATGGCCTCTCCTAGTGCTGTTGAAGGTGTGGCTTGGTGTGCTAGGCAGCAAAAAGTGTTTGGTTTGGTATTTTTTTCATCTCACCCAGCAGTCGCCAGGGTTGTTGTGCTCAAAGCATGAGTGCTTGTAGCAGTGTGGAGGGAGGGTTGCTTGCAAAGGGTGGCTTCTCTGAAACCTGGATGGAGCTGTGTTACTGTCAGATGAGGATGAATGCTAATGTGCAGGTCAGAGGTGGTGAGATGGCAATTTGGAGGGTGCTTCCCTTCTGTTGCCAAAGGGTTTCTGCTGTGGGTATAGTGCACACATTTTGGGCACTTGGTGTGTGTCCACATGTCCACAGGTGTTTAGTACAGTAGTGCTGATGGAGAGTCCCAGGCCAAGAGCTTCTTTCAATGTAGGTTTAACAACCTTTCATATATTTCTGCCCAAACAGGTAATGTTGCAATAATATCAAATTGCGTATGAGCAAAAGTTATTCTCTTCCAAGTTGTTAATGTATTATTTCATGTGGTCAGTTTAGTCAAATGTGTTCTGAAGTTTTCCTGTTTGGCAAAGACTTGTCAAAGTGGCAGCTCCTGGGTTTGCTATTTCTCTGGAGAAAACACCAAAGACTCAGAAAAACACAACTAAACTGTACCCAATCTACAAAACTCATGAGAAGTTCAGATTTATTCAGGCAAATACTCTGTGAAATGATGCTTACTACAAGCAGTGCAACTGTGTCAAGTCACTAATTCTAAAAAGAGAAAAGGGTGGTGAGGAAAACAGTTCTGAAGCTTTCATCTAGAAATGAGCAACTAGCTACAGGAATGTATGTTGCATGGTATGCATTCTGTTTGCACAGAGATGTAGTGCTTTTAAAGTTAATCTAATGAAAAATTAAGTCAAAATAAAATTATAAATGGTGAAGAAAAATATTTTCCTGCAACAGGAATTCCTTCTTTTAGGGAACTTTTCCTGGAAATCCTTCTGCAAACAAATACTATCTACCAACTTGTTCCCCATCTGTGTTGGTTAAGGATTCGGTATGCATCTCACCTAGCTTTGTGTCTGGAAGTCTTTCCATTGTTTTCAGTGGATGTGAAATTGAGTTTCCAACTGGAAACTCCAAGTTTCAGCCAAATGATGTTCTGTACATCATCCTGGACTGGTCTGTTCTTATGTCAGGCAAAATACACCTTCATTTCTTCTGCCAAGCTCATCTCAGTGTTAATCTCGGTGTTACACTGGGGCTTTTTTTTGTTTTGTTTTTTTTTTTTTTGTTTTGGCTATTCAGTTTCTTTTTGTTTTGCTGGGTTTTTGTTTGGTTTTATGATTGTTTGTTTTTTCTGAAATATAAATCTCCATTGCCCCAATGCTTTCCCTAAGGCAGGAGACCACTGACACATCTCCAAGTTGCTTTTTGACTGCTCTGTGAATGCATTTATCCTAACAACAAAGCAAATGATTTCTTATATTCTGCTCTATTTGCTGTTGTACAGAGTTTGTCAGAAATTAATACTGCAGAATGTCCCTGTGTGCTTTGCCATGTGGGAATGGACAGGGATCACTGTCTCCCATCACTTACTGCTCAGTGGGACTCTCCCTTGAGGCAGAGCAAGGGCTCTTGTACAGCTTGAAAATTTCCTCTCACTCTACATCACAGTCCCAGATAATAAATGCTGCCCAACAGGAGATCAGTTCCCACCAGGTCTTCTTAAGACTGAAAATGTACTTACATGGTGCTCCTTGAAACAAAAATGTAAATGATAGTAATGTAATATCCACAGTGATGTGGTGCTGAATTCCAGACATGTAAGAACAACCTAAGGGCCTGTTACACTCAGCCTCTGGGGTATGCTCTGCTATTTGTTGTATGGCCTTCTGGTCTTCCAAGAAACATTTACCATCTTGCTGCTGGATCAAGTCCATTTGTGCCCTGCCATGCCAGAGTGGATAGCTCACATGGCCTGGTGCCTTATTGCCCATCTTGTAGAATGAATGGCCTTGTACCTGATTATCTCACACTTTTTCTGAAACAAGAATTTTTTCCATGCATCAAGTTCAGTTGCAGTGGGATTTTAATGCTATCTATCTCTTGTGGAAAACCAGATATTTGACTCTTGTGAGTCATATGCACAAAATCATTCCCAGGACACTGAGAGCTCTTGGGGTTCCTAGTCAGATGCAGGGTTTCATCTTGCCTGTTTACAGCTCTCTAAATCCTCACCAGCTCAAACATAAATTTGTAACAGTGCGGATACTCTTGCTTTCAGCCTTCTAGCAAACAGTTGCATCCATCCATTCTCCTCTGGTGTCTTTTAATTTAGAACTGTTAAATATGGATCAGTCTCATTCTATAGCTTTCACAGTAGGTGTTTTATTTTAACACTACTTTTCTCCAAGTCCTTAATTGAGGCTAATGGGAATTGCTTGTTACATATCTACATTTATTGCAAATGGTTTAGACCCACACTTGCTAAGCTGTAGCCTGCTGTTAGACATAGTTGTGACATTTCCAATGAAAATTATATTTAGGCTCACTGCTACAGTGTGGTCATTTTATTAATGTTTTGCACAAAAGCACAAGACAAGTACATTTTTTTTTCTCTCCCAGTACAAAACAATCTTTGCCCATGTTGCCTTGGAATCAAAGATGAGCTTGCTCAACTGAACAGCTCTCTGTGTTTTTGGAAGAAGTCTTGCTAGATTCCCTCTGTGTCTCTTTAAGTCCAAAATTAGTCTGTTCTCATGGTCGGGGCTCTGGCTGACTAACTCTGTAATGAGAGAGTGAGTACAGGACATGAACTGGTTCTAACAGTACCATTTTTTACACTTATTTTGCTAGTGCCTCACCTAAGCTTAGGGACATCCGTGCTATTTCTACTTTTTAGATGAAGCAATCTGCCTCATTTCTAACTTTATTTAAGAGATATATTTGCTCTTTGGACATGGATTTCTTTGCCTTGTTTCAGGAGGGGAGCTGATAAAAATCAAATCTGGCTCCTCTGCACTCCTGTATGTCATGCCAGGGGGCTTTCTTGCTTAGTTTTAAAGGCCTGAAGATCCACTGCCAAGTATGTAGTGAGGGAGGATTATAAAGATGACTGTAGGTTAAAGTCTTTAGGTTCTGTTCCCTGTATGTTCAAGACAAATACTCTGTACAAATGTATCATTTGAGCACCCATCATCTGTCATCTCACGAGGCTGCAGGTCACAACCGTGGGGACCTCCTTTGTTGTCTTTTGTTTTTCTGTGGAAGATGCCATCCTTGCAATCCACTCAAGGTGTCATCTCAGCAGCTGCAGTCTCTTCTCATAAGGCTGTAGAGGGTGGCTTTCTCTAGCAAAAGGTGCTGTGCTTAAGCAAACCATCATCTC
This sequence comes from Melozone crissalis, assembly GCF_028551555.1. Taxonomy (NCBI): domain Eukaryota; kingdom Metazoa; phylum Chordata; class Aves; order Passeriformes; family Passerellidae; genus Melozone; species Melozone crissalis. The sequence continues at coordinate 36,066,904 of NW_026535794.1, read as the reverse complement.
TACCACTATGAAAATCTTTCACTCAGGAATCAAAGACCCAAATTTAGAAGCATAAATCTTGAGATGCGAGGTTCATGTCAGTCTTTTTATGCAGGACTACCATTTAACAGGTTTTGTATATTGACATTTAGGCTTAGGCGGGGTTTTTTTGTGTGTTTTTAATCTTGGCAAAATCTTCCTTATGTTTTGCTGCCTTGGGGAATATGACAGCAATGCTTATTTTAGATGCACATCTTAACTGGATGGTTTTGACCTGTGGGAGGCAATCGGTGGAAATAACCCTGCAATGGATCTTTAGACTGTAGTAAAAATCATCATAGGAAAATGTTTCTCCCATCTGGAGGTTTCCCTATTATGTCATAGGGGTGACAGACTGTCTGGAAGAGGGAAGGCTGTTGAAAGGCTGGGATATAACCTGCTTGACTCTATTTATACAAGACATCACAGTTAGCTGCATCTAATCTTTGTTGCTTCCGTTCTAAATGGCACAGTGCTTTATCCCATTCTGAAAGTCTGCTTTTGCTCAAATGTAGTGTGCCAACATCTTATTTCAAGGGCAGTTTTGCAGAAGTTGGGACTGCTGTGCGTTAGCCTAATTGAATATATTCCTTTTTTCTTTTAATCATCCAAAAATTCAGAATATCTCAATAACTATTTCTATCCTTCTATATGCCTTTGCTGTAACAGAGGCAAGTTTTGTTTTCTCTTTTCAAAGGCAGTATGGCTTTTAATTATGACTTTTCTCCATTTTAATGTAGCCGCTATGCCATTTTTCAGATCTGACTCCTCTGTGGATACAGCCATATCTGGTTTTCAGACTTAATTTTTTTACTAATAATTTCTTCCTAGATTAAGTGATGCTTGGAGGCATTCAAACTGTATATTGATCTTGTCTACTGAGCTGCATAAATTGCAGGTGTTAAAGTTGTGTAAACCCACTGAAGTTTGCACAGCTATTGGTAGGCACAATATGAGATGCCAGGGTCAGTACAGCTGCACTATAACTGTTGTGATACTTGAGCAGAACTACAAGCTATCATAAATTAGGTTTATTTTCAGATTTCAAAGTGTTTATAGACATTATAATCTAAAAAAGGAGAGGCTTAGAGTTAATGGTTGACAAGGATATGACAAAAAGAAATAGAACTTTGCAGTGCTACATTAACAGAGTTAAAGGAGAGTTGGCAATCACATTTCATATGGAAAATTATATTTCAGGATTTGATCTACCCTATAAAGCAAGAATAGGAAAATAAGATTTTCACATGATGTTACAGGATCCTTATCAGGAGAGGCAGCTGAGGCAGTGCAGTATGGCTTGCCTGCTGCTTTGGTCTTTGTTTAAATTGCCTGCCTGTGCTTGCTGTTAACATTCAGAATAGCTGTACACTCTAAAGATACTTGCTGTCTCTGTATTCGACAGCTGAGAGATCCTTGGCATATCTGCTGATGCACTTTATCTGTGCTTTTATTAACATGTGTTTATCTCTTTTTGTTCCGTTTAAGACTGGATTACTTCATCCAGATCCATCATAAATAGATAGCATTATTGCAACCACAATCATCCAGGGCATAAGAGGGAAAAGCTTTACCTCCTTGTATAAATTGAAACTTTCTTATACAATTGTTAAATGGCTTGATTTTTCTCCCATCAGATTTTTTGTTATTATGACAGCTGAAAGAGTTTGATATTGTATTTTTCTGAATAATGTATTTCTGATTATTTTAAGAGGGTGTTTTCTTGCACATAAATGAAATCCCATCACAGCAGCTGTAGTTCTTAAAATGCTAGCTACAGAGCAACATGCTCAATGTTTAATTAGCTTTGCCATGTTATTAACATCTCTTTAATATTCACTCAGAAGTACTTGGCTGTTAAAATGTAGAAAAGCTAATGGATACATATAGCTGATTTATATGCATAAATTAGTATAAACATGAAAAATACAAATGGAAAATGTAGGCTAAATGCCCAGACAATCATTTTGACAGCCAGCTTTGCCAGACTCTGGAATCAAGCCTCCTTGCAAGCAGCCTTGAACATCAGAAAATACCCGGTGGCATGCAAGGAACAAGAGATGTGATTTTGCTGAATTCTGGGCTGAATGAGCTGACATTGTTTGATTGCTGCTGTAGTGGCCTCTCAGCTGAAGGCACTGCTCGGGTGCTTGCCTTGTGAAAGGGTTGAGACTCGCAGCTTCAGGTGAGAGGGTGATTTATGCTTTGTCTGACAGCCTCTGTCTTCTGAGTTCAGGGTTGAGAAAGGGGTCTGACAAGGGGCAACCAGTAGATGCTGTGGGTAGAGTGGCAAACTGTCTGTGCAAGAGAACAGCAGTGCAAGCAGTGACCCTGGGAGATCCTGCTGCTGTCCCAGGTATGTTACAGAACACAGCACCCTACTTGGTGTGGGGGCGGCTTTGCTTTGGGGGCACTTGTGTCCTCTGGATATCCGGACAAAGTGCTGCTCAGAAATAAAACCTTACCCCAAAGTATTTTTCTGGAGCAGGAGGACTCATGGCTTCTTCTCATCACAGGACAGACTTTTTGCAAGATCTGAGCTCTAATTCATATCAGGAGTGATGATTTGTAATGAGAAGATTTACTGACTTACAGCTGCGACTTGTCCACCCAAGGTTTTTTCCCTGGAATATATGAGCCACTTTGAAATGAACCATAGAAGGCAACTAAAAAAAAAAAAAAGGTTTTTTCTTTTTGTAGGACTATGGAACAAAAGGGGATAAAAGCCCCCACCCTTCCCTACAACTACCTTTTCAACTACCGGCATTACCATGCCAAGAATGCTATGGAGCATATTTTTCCTGGCTCCTTTGAGGATTTATTCTGCTGCATTACTCACTTATAGGAACAGTTCTCAGTTGTTGTTTATTTGGTGGTTACTTACTGTAAAACCTTTTAGATGTTTTGAAATCCATTTTCGTGTCTTCTTGTGATTGACCCAGCAGTGAATCTTCATACGAAATTTTGCCTTGCCAGTCTTATGTTCAGCTTGAGTTTGCCAAAGTTCTTGCCACTCAGTGAATAACTGTTGTTTCCAATGTGCCTTTATCTCATTTGCTTTCCTTGGATCAGTTGTGGAACAAAAGAAGAAAGCAACTAATGCTACAGGTGCATAAATTACATGAGTGGTACTTAAATATAGCTGTAAGTAGACATGTCTGGAGAATCAATAGAGAGAAACACTTCCCCCAAAGCTTGTTCTACAGTGCATTAGGAATAAATAACACTCTCTGTAAGCAGTGAAGTGGGAGAAGGAAATTGTTGGGCTTTACCTCACAACTCCTAACTCACTGAGAAAGAAAAACCTATCTGATGTTTCAGACAGTCAATATTCCTGCTTCAGCTGTTCCTGATATACTTCTTAATGTCATCATCTCCTCTCCCATAGAATGCTTGAAACTGGAGGAGGGGAGTGAAATGGAAATAGTGATCCTTCTTTCCTAGCATTTTAAAGACATGAGGACATGCTTGAGACATTCACATTTTTTTCCTCCTTCTGCTATTCTTCTCATATTCTTTCTCCCCTTCTTCTTCTTCCCTCTAAAAGAGACTTCAGGGAAAGAAAATAGGAAAATTCATGAGCTTTCTTTCCAAAACTAAAATTAAAGGACATAGGAACCAAAAAAGAGCTCCTTTTGTTTCTCACTGCATAAATAGCCAGAACATGTTGGCAGTCAGTCAGAATGGCGGGTAAGGTACTCGCAGGCAGATGACTGTAAAGCTATCAGATTTATAGGGCAGCTTGACGTAAATGTAAATTATGCACCATTCATACTGGGTGGGTGCTAATTGAATCCATACATCTATTTAAATTGTATTCCAAGAAGAAAGCTTCTTCCCGTTGGATGCTGGCAGGGTGACAAGTTCATTGCCTAATTTTGTAACTTTGGCTTTGTCCATATTTACAACTGCCGAACTCTAAGAGAAGATAAGGTGGCAGTGTTGGGTCCTTACCTCTTACTCAGCTGCTGTGATTCATGTGAGGCACATTACAATATGCTGAAGAGCTGTATTATTGAACAAAAGGTTTAAAGATCCTCTTTAGAGCAGAAAATGAAGGTTTGGTCAGCAAAGTGCAAGACTACTTGGTGTCCATTTAGAGAAAAAAGAACAACAAATAATATAATTACGTGGCTTTACTTGTGTAACCTTGGAATGTGTCTGACAATTACATGCCATAATTTGTTTCCTTCATTCTGAAGGCAAAACCCTGCAAACATTCCCACACTACTGTCTGAGCAGGAGTAACTGTGGCACCTGAAAGGCTGAGGTACAAACTGTTATCCTTGCAGGCTCAAGCTGTACTGAAGCCAAGGCTTGCTGCCATCTCACTGATATATTAAATGCCAAGCAGTTGAGATGAAGAAACTGTTACTTCATCCATCTTCCTTGACTAAATGCCCTTAGTTCCCTTACATCTTGTTTATTCATGACTATTTAGAGACATTCCTCAGTGTGGGCTGTGTAGCTGCAATTTTGTCTCCTTGGAGTTTGTCTCCTTGTTCACTTACTTCATTAAACACTGGTTTTGCATTTAAGGCAATACTGTTTGTTACTTAGTTCATTGCAGCCTCTTACTGTTTCAGGGAAAAGTATAGAAACCATAATTAGATGAACAAGTGTAAAATGGTAGGTGTGCAATAGGCAAGGGGGAGAAGCATGGCAAGAAATTAAAATGTACTCAAGGAATCGATTGGGCAGGCAAAAGAACAAATTTTGCTGGCAAGGAGGGCAGGGGAATAAAGCCAATCCAAACTTCCTAAAATAGGAGGTTAGAGATGATGGAAAAAAAAATAAATTCCTTTATTAGTGTGTAACATGTTTGTAGGGCAGTTTCATTCTTGGGTGGCAAGACATGGCTGATTACCAGTTAGAGAGAATAAAAGGGGGAATAGGTTGTAATTGCTTAAAGTTGAGGAATAAAGGAATTTGGTTCCCTTTCTGGTCAGCCCTTTGATAATACTGAGATGTCTCTGGTTTTCCTTCCCTACTAGTTTCCCAACAGTAATCAGAGTGGCCCCAGCTGATGAAGCATGAAGAGGACAGTGCTTCAAAGTGGGGTGATTCCTTCTAGAATTGTTACCAAATCTTACAGTCCATGAGTCTGAGCTTACTATCTTGCATCTAGGATTCATTTAATTCTTATTTTCAGCTATTTTGGAAAACCTACAAAGTAGTATAAGTAGCACATGTGATTTCCAGCTTAGTGGAGTTGTAAGGGCTCAGTACTGGAACATTATAGAAGTAGTTCTAGAGTGTCAGGCAGTTTCTGATACAAGATGTGAGATGAGCTGGCCTTCTGGCTGAGATATGGACAAGAATTTCAAAAGTAGCCTTACACTCAATGTGCACACCAGCAGCATGTTTTCAATGCAGAGCAAGGAGCAGATGATATGATACCTGCAGGTTTAAGTGCTTCGTGCCTGAGCTGGAAATGCAAGTGCTGGTGCATCACATAAAGTTAAGTTGCAGTAAAGAAAGTAGATCAGAGCTCTTGGGTAATGTGGAACATCAAGGATGCAAAGTCAGTTGAAATGGCTGTAGTTCTCATTGCCCCATGGGAACTGACAGATCCATCACAGTGTGGGTATAGGCTGGGCTGTTTACCACGAGGACACCTTTCTTCATTGTCTTTATTGCTGTCATTTTTCACACTTACCCACGGGATTTTGAGTAGCAGGATTTGTAAAAGAGGTGTAAGAAATAGCCTCAAGCTTTTGTTGGCTGAACATCACCCTGGTCTGTGTGTTGGCACTTGAGAAGTGTGAGTGGAGGGTTGGAACAGGTCAGGCTGTGGCCTTTGTCCCACCTCGGCTGTGTGGGCTGCTGTGAGAATTGCTGCCTGCAATTGTGGAGGAGGTTTTAGGACAACTGTGGTGCCAATCCCTGTGCCTGCAAGTACATTCCAGGAGGGAATTTGGTCTTACTGAATGTGCCCAGCCACATGTGGGAGCTGACCTTCCAACCACCCACTTGGTGTGACAGATCTCTCTGCTTGTATATGTCAAGCCCCACCAAAGTAGCACAAGATGGAAAGTCTTAACTTACTTGCAGGTTCTTTCCCACAACATTTTAGCATGTAATGTGTTGTAACAATGCTGTCACATTGAACAGTATCGTGATATTTTTGTGTTCCTTTCCTGAATTAACTGGCTAGGCTGGATTCTGATTGTGGTTACAAGAAGCTGTTCTAGATTTAGGTGGTGTATATTGAAAGTGAAATCCAGCTGAGAGACAGATGAATATTATGCTTAACTGAAAAGCATGTGCTTAACTGTACCCATAACAAAGCCACAACTTGTCAGCTCTGGAGTCATGATAAATTGGGCTGATTAGTGCCAGGAAAGCAGTATGGGGTTTTTTGTTGTTGTTATTACCAAAAATGTGAAAGCAAAACTTCCATGAAAATAGGAACCACTGTTATTCTGGTGTAGATAAAAACAATGCCAAATCAACATCAGCAAGTAGGAAAAAGAAAAAAAGAGAAGTGCATATTCAGAAAACAGTTTATTAGAAATAAAAGTTTATGTAACTGATAAAAAGCTGGACTTTTCCCACCACAACTGCAAATCAGTATTCCAAAAATCCTTCCCAGAATTAGTATGTAGAGAGTGTTTATAAGCTGAAGTCTGTTCATAAGTTTATAACTCAAGAGCAGGCCGCTAGTGACCAGAAGGTTTTGTTCTTTCATCCTACTCATGTATAGGCCATCAAAAGAATGGCCACTAAGACCAATCAGTCTATGAATGGTGCATGAAGATTTTTGGCCTGTAAACAGGATGAAGCCATTCTGTCATTCCAATGGCATTGGATTCACTGGTATGTGGGGGGTTAATGGCTGTGCAGGGTATTTGAGGACTGATTGCACCATGCAGCTCTGCCTAGCACCAGAATAAACCACAGATCCTGCCTGGCTGGGGAGGATTGGGCATTGGTGGGCTACAATGTGCTCAGCAGCATTTCCATCTTCTTCCCACTGCTGGGAAGTTGCTGTGTTTGTGGTTCTGTACAGCCATTGGTAGTGATGAATTGATTGTTCAAAGCTGTCTTTTGCTTTCCTCATCTTTCTGCCTCCTAAGCCAAAGAACTATTGTGAGTCTGCTCCCTCAGCTCTTCATAATTGCAGGTCACTCTCTAACAACCTTTTCAGGGTTTATTTCAAAACCATTTTTAGAAATCTTTATTTAGTATTATTTAGCATCATTATGCAATTCAGTTAATCAAAAAGTACTGCTTAGGCCCTTGGCTGGTGGACGTTCTTCATTCTAATATGAAGTACACAAACCAAACAATCACTTTTTAAGAACAAAACTATTTTCAATCAGTGCAGCTTCTAGTTTTTCCCCTTTCTAGAAGGAGCAAAAGCAATACATCAGCATAATGGAATGAAAGCTACACAATTGGTTCCCTTTGGGAGCAGTGATAGCCAGAGATGAAACTTGGGTCTGGCAAAACTCATTCATTTGTATCATCATCTCACAGTCTCCTTATACATACATTACTTTGTTTATTCATTACACACTGGCATTCCTACAAAGAGAAGCATTTGTTACATTAAATTATTTAATTTTGTGTGCATTTTAAGTGCTGGTTTGTTTCTTTCAGTGCAAACAAGAAGAAAATTTGTCTTCTTTCCTTCTTTGATGTGTGCTCTTTACTGTCTCAGCAATCCCCTCCAAAACCTTAGTATAATGAATTAGGCATACTCATGCCATCTGGCTCTGATCAGATCAGGATTTGTGATCTGTGAATATCTGGAGGGGTAAAATCAGTAAAAGCAAAAGCTTTGAACAGACTTCATTGACTTTAGTTTCTTAACTTCTTTGGTTAAAAAGTTATGTGGCTTGAAAGAGTGAAACGTGAAAACAGCCAAAATAAATAAATCCGTCTAACTGAGGTAAGACTTGGTAGGTAATGCAACCGTGCTGCAGGTGTATTATATCTGAACCTCATGAATATTTTATATAATCCTTTGTAGAATAGCTGCATACTCTTAAAAAAAGCAAACCAACAAATCAACCCTCATGAATCATTTATATGAAATAGATAACACAGAATGGGGAAGGAACTGGCTTAACAATTTCAGGTACAGAACACAGCAGGCTAACTATAGATTTATTGAAAAGTGACTTTCTGTGCTGGGGTAGACTACTACTTCTACCATAAACAAGATTCAACCAGTGCTCAGCAAACACCAAAAGTCAAAGGGGCTCCCTTAAGTGTCACCTCTAAAGAGCTTTTTTTCCCACGTTCTCACTCTTCTCTCTGTCTGCAGTTAAAGGGACGTTGCCCCTTCTTAAATCTGTAATCCCATAGGCACTACCACCATTGCTGAGGGGCTTGGCCTTGACCAGTGGTGGGTCCACCTTGCAGTCAGCTGCCCTGGAATCCATCAGACATAGGGAAAACTTCTGGCAACTTCTCACAGAAACCACCCCTGTAGCCCCTCCTGCTACCAAACTCAATGCAATAGGTAGCGAGAACCTTCCCTTTGAATGTCAGAGTTGCTCAGGAGAGCTCAAACCAAAGTAAAGAAACAAAAATGCTGTAATCCTGGTTCATTTTCTTGGGAGCTGTCAAAGGCCAGGGTGCTTGCACTGAGGGAAGAGCAGTAGGGCATCTGAGGTACGACTCAGTTATGGACCAACAACTCTCCCCTTCTCTCCTTAGCACAGCAACTGGCCAATTTCAAAGGTTCCCAGCTCTTTGGCTCTGCATCCCACTTGTGTCCACTTTTTCTTCCTGTGGTAGGAACAGTTGAACTTCCAGTTCAAATTTCTTATTCTAGGAGGGAAAATCTGATTTGCCGATCTTGCTGAGAAGTCCTGAGATTTTCCTGTTTATAGCCATGATTCTAGGGATAGAGAGAGAGTATTTTGTGAACATTGCTGGTTTTCTCTGTGTTTCTGTGGGTTCTCTGTGTTTCTGATTCTAATTTGACAACAAAAGCTCAATGTTTCCTTGCAGCTAAAGTTAAACCTGAATCTTTCCCCTGAATAGCTTCATGGGCTTTGCTAATCACCTCTAAACACTTTTTCTCATAGAGGTTCCTTTGAAGCTGTTTTTTGGGTATAAATGGCCAAGTTTGCAGAAGATCTTGTAATTGGAAAGGAAGTGAACAGAATCAAACTTTATAGAGTCTTTCTATAAAAGAAAAGAACGGAGTTTTGAGACTGCAAGTTAAAAGGGTAATTATTTGAAATCTTACTCCTGGGGAGACAAAGTAGTAAACACTGTTACATAAATGAGGGTAGGAAAATAAGCAGCAACTGCACTGTTACAGTCTGGAGTTGTTTTTAACTTCTTGCATTTTTATTGAGGCAATACTGTTCAAACTTTCAGTGTTGCCTGTCCAGGGAAGTGTAACCTAATAGCATCTGGTCCTTTGCTGCATTCAGTCAGCTATCACTTTGTATGCATTATTTCTTTAACTAAGTTTTCAGCCACAGAGCACTGGTTGTGTAAAAACAAGCCAAAATTATGGAGGCCTTTCCCATAATCACACTTGTATCACAACTGACTTTATCTATCTAGCCTGTCATAAAGGAGCATCTATTGCATCTGAATTGCAGTCTTCATTTCAAGTTTTTTTCTAGATTGCAGGGGGGGAAAATTATTTTCTGGGGAAAGTGAGATGCTCTCATAGGAAAACAGGTAGGAACTCTGAAACTATGGCATGAGCAGGGAAGTGTAACCAAGACATTTGCTGTGACTTTTTCTTCCTCTAGCTTGTTGCTCTGGAGCAGTGTACAGAGACAGCACTGTCACTGCTTTGCTCTAACTTTCTTAGTCCTGTTTTTTGTTCTTCCTTTTCTCTCTCATTTACCTGGAATGGAGCTCCTTTGACCCTCGGACAGTGTTGATGCAAAATCTAGCCCACACATCTCAGAATTTACAAGTGTCTCTAAAGCCTGACTGTAATGATAATTTTCATTATCTAAATAATTGCATTCCTTTAAATTTTCTCACTGTCATTTGAAAAGACCCAAAATAACCTTGTTCAGATCAGCATGCCCATAAGTTTAACTCAGAAAGTTTTTTAAAGTGTAGAAGCATTAATGTGTTCAGTGATGCTGCAAAGCCTGTGCAAAGCAGAGTATATTCTACTTCTGTCACTTCTCAACCTTATCAGACCTGTATTGATCTTAAAACCTATAGTTCATGGCATGAGGGCTTATTTTCTACCAAATGAAGCACATTTCAAAAAATATTTAAAAGATCCTCAGTCTCTTTGGAACTGAGTTGTTTGGAACTCCGAAAATAGAAGTTCACTATTGGAATCCAACTGGAACATTCAATGATGCTCCACATTGGCTTCCCATGCAGAAAAAATTTAGTGAAAGCTCCAATGAACATAAATTTAAATGAAAGTTCTATTTCCCTGGATTGGAAGCAAATAATATTGTTTTGGTTCATATTAAAAGAATTCTTTTGTTGATGCTCATGCAACATATTTTGTGGTAAGCTGGAAATACGAACAATCACCAAAGGCTGCAGATAAAAAGAGAAACAGCTAAATAGAAAAAGGTTGTGCCACTGAAAAGCAGGAAGTTTGGTATGTTTGCTAACATCTGGATGCTGTTTGTGAGGAGATGGAATGATGGCTGATGGGAGCTTGGAAGGAAAAAAAACCCTAGAAGGGTATTGAATTTCCTGTGCCTGTTTTCATGCAGGCTGAAGCAGCACTTGACTGAACTGGTGCATTTTACAACATCTGAAGCAGCAACGGAACAACTGTAAAAACATGTAGTGATAAAACAAGGTGAGGTGGTTTTGCACTACTTCTCTCTTAAAGAGATACAGAGCACATTACTTGGCTAAAGAATATGCTCCAGATTATTATTATTTTCCTCCTTATGGGAGGAAAACACCCATCCCTTTCAGTGATTTCTTTAGACTTCAGGCATTTATTGAGGCCTGTGCGTTGATATTTTGTCCTGCTTCATAATTGCTGGGAAAAATGCAGTTTAAAAAAAAAACCAAACTAAGAAGTGAGGCGTCTACAAGCAGAACTATTGCTGATATTCCTTCTAGTCAAAGCTCAGGTGCAAGGTGGGATACCAGCAGAGAAGCATGGACACCACTACTTTAGCACAAAACACGGAGGAGGAGAAAGCTTGGGCAGATAAAATCCTTAGGGAGCATCTCATGTCTGTTACTGTCTCCTTCTCTACAAAATTGAAAAATGTTTGACAACTCTAGGATTGTTGGACACTTTGCAAATCAGGGACATGTTCTAAACATTACAGGAGAAGAAAAGATCAGAAAGGTCCAGCTCTAATAGCATCTAATTCTGCACATCTACACAGTTACAGAAGCAGAGCTCATAAAGCTTGACTTTGGAAATGCATTTAATGTGCCTTCACTGCAAGCCCCTCCAACAGCAAACCTATATGAATATGAAAATTCTTTTGTCTAAGCACTGTTTGATGTTAGCTAATAAGATTTTGTGCTGGCTGCCTCATCTTATTTGAGTTTAGAAATACTTTCAGCTGATGGCTGAAACCCTGTCTCTATTGAACTCCATGATAGACTTTCAGAAGGAATAGGATTTCACTCCATATACTTTTGCAATGGAGATTAAGCTGTGATGCTGTCCATATAATAGCTTTTTTTTATTCCTTGAATCAGCCAGAACTTTTTTTTTGTCTATGAATTATCACCAGATTAATTTTAAAATGGTGTGCGCATAAAGCAAATAGTGAAGAAAACCATGAACTTTAAAAACAAAATCCAGATGTTTTCTATATGTTAATTGTCCACAAGTATTGTCATTTCTTTATTTATGGCTGTAGTTTAGCTAAGTGTTCTTTAACTGTTTCATTTCTTTCACTACTGCTACTATCTGTACTGATGGAGCAGGTCCCTTACCATACCTAGCACAGTGAACAGGATATAATAGCAGTCACCTTTACCTCAGTGTACAATGTCAAGGTTGCAAAGCTCTGTTGCCCTGTTTTGATAGATAAAACCTGGAGGAAAGGGAGAGTGTTTTTTCCAGCTTGGACCATAATGTCTTTTTTCTATGCCCTGCTTCTGTTTTTCAAAGATGCAGGTTTCTGCCAAAAATGACAGTTTAAAGGGCAGCACTGAAAGGATTTATCACTTTCTAGATTCATAAGTGCCTACTAGCAATGGCTTTGTTTACAAAAAAATATTGGCAGGCTTTGCTTTCTATTATGAGCAGCTCAAGATATCACTGGCATATTGCTGAGAAGCATTTCATTCAGCAGACTTTTAACTCAATAAACTGCATGGTGTTGTATGGGAGAAGGAGGAAAGAGTTGTTCTTTCTGAAAGGGAGGTGCTTTAACTTTAAAGGCTTGTTTTGCTTTAAGAGAAGCCATCCTTTCCTCTTTTCTGTATTTCCTCTTCTCAGATTTAAGAAGACAACACTGATCTCTTTTGAATAGTCTCTGCTCTAATTGTTCATAGTTTTCCTTCAATTCCTAGTCAGCAGTCCTTACAGGATAGAAATAAAATGTGAAACAGGCAGAAGGAAGTTACCAGGGGTTGAAAATAACAATCACATTGCCCGAGATGTGATACCAAATCATTAGGCTACTGCCTGCCCTCTACCATTTCTCTCTCCTTTGGGGTTTCAGGTATGTAGCTGTTTAATAAGAGCTTGTATTGAACATTTCACTATGCAGTGTGTGCAGCTCATTTCTTTTGATTCAGAGCATAATCCTTTTGCTGCTTTATGAGGTTTTGGTGCATGTCTTGTGCATGCAGCTCTGGGAATTATGTTCCTGTAGGAATATTGTCTATTAATAGCTCTGCAAAGTAGAGACTGACTCTCTGGGAGGCTGCTGTGATAAAAAGCCTTATCACAGAAAGGTCATGTGCTATTTCTATTAACTCTTTTGATGTGATTGAGAAAAGGCTGTAGCCTAATAAACTGAGGATGAGACTGCAGCTGGGGCTTCTTAGTCCTGTAACCATGAGAGTAATATCTCCAACAGCCTTGCAAAGACACAAAGGGCCAGATCCTGTACCTAAATCCCACCAATCCCACCAAACTCACACTAAATAAAATCAGGAAGTATTTAGGTACCTAAAAACTTTTGTGTATCTGGCCTTCTGATCTTTTATCTGCTTTTTGAGTAGGACATATAATGCTCATAGTAGCACTGTTGGAGGAATCAATCTATGAATAGGGTGTGGTTGCTATTTATGCAAATATCTTAAAGAGAAAGCTACGTTCAATGCCAGACTTTGTTGTTAAGATATAATTTCTCTGTCATATTTACTAAATATCTCTGCAAAACCTTCCTTAAAGAAAAAATTATTTAATCTGTTAGGAGGTAATGAAGTGCAAGCATAAATAATTCAGAAATACACAGAAAATGGTGGGCCTCTGGACTCCAGTGTTGATTTCTCTGACTCAGGCTGATAAATGCCAAGTTTACTTTAGATCTTTTATTTATGTATGTGTCTGTGTCTGCAGTTATATGGAACTCTGCTCAACGATTTAGAAACTCTGCAACTGAATGTTACAGAACACACATCACTTTCACAGCAGTTTGTGGCAAGAATCCCATGAGAAATGGTTGAGACAGCATAACTTTGTTGCCAAATAATAATGTTTAGTGACTCAGAAACTGCCATCTGTTATATAGACTCATATCTTGAGCTCTGCATATTGAAATAGACCTTGAAACATCTGCAGGTTTCCTCGTAATGTTTAGGCTTAGGCATCCACCTATCTGGAATCTCCTACCTCATCCTCAACCCCTCCCACAGAGATATTCACATATCATGGCTGTTTGGGGTTTTTGACCTCCCATAGCATACTGTCAGCCATATTCACTTTCAAAAATATCTCTGATTTCTTGCTCTTGAACTAATGCTTCATTTCAGCCACTATAACCCGATATTTCCATGGTGTTCTCAAGGTGAAAATTATCTTGTAGACATTTGAAATCCTGAGGGGGAAATGGGAGTTGTACCACCTGAAGCACCAAATGCTCCTGTCCAGATTACAGTGTTTGTCAAGTGGGCCGGTTTGCTGTTGGGCACCTGGATTCACCACAGCAGCCCCAAGCACATCTCACACTGGGGAAGCAGCTGTGCAGCCCTCTCTGGAACTGCTGTGCACTCAACTTGGCCTTGCTCTCTGGGTGCACCTTGGAAGATTGTATGTGTGCCTGAAAATGTGCTGCAGGAGCAGAGGAAGACACACACAAATGCTCTCTGGTAAACTTGCAGATCTTCATCAATCTGACTCTGAAGTCTTTTGTGTGTTGTAGTCTTAAAAAATTCAGTCTGGTCTCTTCCCACCCTCCCTGCTGCTTGCCAGTTCTCATAGCACAGAAGTAACCCCAGTCCCAGTGAGAAATGCTGAAGGAGGAAAGTAGGTCATGGCATTAAATGATGGAGTGTTTTGGTGCCACTCTCTCTCACAGTGCTGTTATCTGCTGTGCAGGATCCAAACCAATCCCTGTGCACAGGGATCTTCCAGGCAGAGGTGAGCCACAGAAACCTACTGAACAATCAGCATGGCTTGACTTTCATCTTAGATTTTCCTTCTCTTGGGGAAGGTGAAGAAGAAGGCAAGGAACAAAGGCTGGAAGCTGAAGAAAGCATTAGACCTGATGGAGATCTGTGCAACACAGCTATGAAATACAGCTGTGAATGCATTGATGCAGGGGCACTTGTGAAGGCACATTACATGCTCTGTTCCATTCCTATTATGTTAGAGTTGGAGGTAGAATGTTAGAGGAAGTGACAGCCGTATGGTTTTGATGCTTGGGTTTGTTTTTATACACTGAAAATGAAGGTCAAGGAATTGAGAGAGAGCTCCAAATCACAGGTCAGCCACAGGCAATGCCTTTCTATTTGTTTATTTTGTAGTTGTTCCAGTATTTATAAAGATGTTGTAGTCCAGGAAAATGTCCTAATACATTTATATGATTATGATATTGGCTAAGAACAGAAATAATCTACAGCAACACATTAGGTTTAGCCAGAAACTGACCTTGTCTAAATACTACCACAAGATTGAAGTATTTTACCAGCAGAATGGCCATGAAGAAATCTTTTCAGAAGTACAGAAGAAAGAGATTTTGCTTCTGATGTTAAAGAGATATAAGATCTCTATAAAGGAGTAAATTATATCTGGAGATAGATTCCCTCATGGACAAAAGCAATGATTCCTCTAAAACAGCCTTACACAATAGTAAAATTTCATTTCTTGCATATGATTTTTTTACTGCTCATTACACAAAAGGAGACATTGTTTAATTAATTCCAACAGTTACTCACATTTTGAATTTACAGGAAGGTTTGAATTCTTAATGATGGTGATGACTCATGAATTAAACATCCCTGAGAGTTGTCTCACCAGTGAAAATCCAGGTATATGGTCCATGCCACACTGCCTTTCCCTGTTTACTGATGGTATGTATCCAGTGTGGGCACAGTGGCAGATATTTGAGCAGCTGGGGCTGGTTTCCTTTGAAAGCCCAGGTAAAGGGAAAGATTCAGGAGGAGGACTGAAACTAGAGGCAGGGCCACAGAGCTGCAGAGAGCTGAGCTGTTGCTGTGGCCCCTGGGACAGCCATGGCAAAGTATTAAAACATAGGTCCAGCCTATGCTGCTATAGAAGTTTTGCTGTCATAGAAATGTCAGTGAGGAGTGAGAGCCTTTTCCTTTTGTGGCAATAGCAGTATAGCCCCAGTGCAAAGGTCATCCAAAAAATCCCTTTGCTGCCACAGGATGTTCTGCTTAAGGACTAGATACAAACCATGGGAGCAAAAGAACTTTATTTTTGGCCAACTCCTGATTGTGCTTACCTTAGGAGGAATAGTTGGTATAGCTGAGGCTTTTGAATTCAAAAGGGCCATAGAGCAACAATTAGAAGCATGTCTTCTCTCATTTTTGTCCAGGTCTGATCATGGCATGTAGGTGAGTTACAGATTAATTCATGATTTACTTTTTGCTAAGGTAGATTAGTTCAGCATTGTTGCACCAACATTTAGTGGAGAAGTAGAATTGCTTCATTTTATATACAGCACATAAAACTGCCTTGGTACCACATGATTAAAAAGGGGCAAGTGTGACTTCAATATATTGAAATTATATATTCAATGTGAATTGACATATTGATATTGAAATTCAATATATTGAGTTGATATATAGCAGATTTTCAGGAGAATTTGGGACTTAGCAACCAATAAATCTGTATCAGGAAAACTGTAGGAAATTTGATTAAAAGTAGACACACAAGGAGGCACATGCACAAATAAGGTATGATACAGAATTATCATTGCTTTTTCAGAGGGATCTCATCCTGTGGATATTTATTAGAGACTTTTGTAGGGTAGTTACTTGCATGTGTGAAAAGCTGGTACAGTAGGTCTGAATGTCCAAAACAGCTTTTGCTAAACACTTGAAAAGGAGCAAAACTACTGAGTAATGTGATTGTTCTTATATGAGTCTGCAATTCATTAAACAGAGTTGGATGCTGTGGCCTAAAAAGAAGCACTTTGTGTCTCCTGGGAGGTCCCATGATATCCAAGACATCTGCATGAAGCTCTCAGACAAGACCTGGGACTTAAGGGAAATGCGCTTGTAGGCACTGTACAAACTATGCAATACACAAAATGACATACAATGTTTTTCTTTGTACACTGGATCTCACTTGAGCTGTAGGTGCAGACAATGGGTTTTTGCAGGGAGGGAGAGCACTGCAGCCTCCTGGGCATCAGTGTTAGAGCCAGTGATGCCTGGGTTGTTCATGAGTGACCTGATAAAGGGGGATAGACAATGATGAAAGGAAGTTTCAGGGAATAAACAGAGATTGTCACAAAATGGTGTAAAATGATCACATTTGATAACTAGGTGATAAAGTGCCGTCTGACACTCACTGTTGATAAAAGCAATGTAGTGCACTTTGGAGAGCAGCCCCAATTTCACAGATACAGTGATAGGCTGTGAAGTAGCTATTGGTAATCACAAAAGACCTTGGAGTAATTTTGGACAATTCTGTCAAAATGTGTGTTGAGTGCTCACTGAGGATCAAAGAGGAAAAAAGTGTATTAGATAGTGCTAAGGGTGAAATAGAGCAAAAAAAAAAAAAAAGGAGAAATAGTGGTGCTGCTGTAGGAGTCAATGGTGTGCCCACTTCATGAATCCTCCATTGCTAAAAGGGATGAGTAAAGAGAAAGGATACAAAAAAGGAAGGCAACAGTGATCAGAGGTACAGAGTGGCTTCTTTCCAAGACATGACTTAACAGGTTACAGGTCTTCATCATGAAAAAGAAATTAGCAGGAGGAAAGAATATGACACAGAGCTGTCAAATAAAAAGTAGCAGAGAAGGTAGGAAAAAGTAATTCACCTTTTTCTCCACTGTTGTTACATGCTGCCAAGTGAAGAAACGGGTTGAAAAGTTCAGAATAGGCAGGGGAATTTTCTTCCATGATCCCTAGCTAAGCTCTGGCAGCCTTTGCCACAGGGCATTGAGAGGACCGAAACTCGACCCAGCTTCAAAAGCAATCAGAGGAACTCATAGAAGCAGAGTCCATTAGCACTTAGGACACATGAGCAGATGCTTCTCCTTTGGGAAGTCCTGAAGCTGTTGATTGTGGGAGTGTGTTCTGGGAAAGCACAGCGGTGTGCTTAGCCTGTGTTGATAGTCTGACTTCAGCATCTCTTACTGGTCTCTGGGCAAGAAAGGATAATGAGCTAGAGGATGCAGTAGTCTGGCCTAGCATAGCTGTTCTTACTTCTCTAGCGTGTCTTTTTTCCCTGTGAGAGAAGTGTCTATTGGATTCAACAGCTCCCCCGAGATACCGGTGATAAAAACAATAACTTACATCTGGAAGTGAGTTAAGCTTCAATCAGCAGTGTCCCAGTTTTCCATTCTGTAAACCTGTGAGACTGCAAGCAATACCAGCAGTACAGGATATTAATGCTATTTCTTATCTACTAATACCTTTCACCTTTTATGAATGCTGCATTTCTCTAAAAAGCTTCAGTGCTCTAGTGATCTCTTGAGCTACTTGTGTTTTATTTTGGTGTGAAAATGAGCTCTTCATCCAGAAGTGAAGGAAATTTAAGAATATATTTTAGATCTCATTTGGAGCTCTGTTAACCCAGTTGAGATAAATACTCCCTGATTATATAGATTTTACAAAAGTTGGGGGTGGGGGGTGGATAGAAACACCACCTCTTTTTTTTTGCAGTTCTGCAGTGTGAGCTTCATAATCCTCACATTGTTAATCTTGCTATCAGCCCTTACCTTCAGACAGAATGTTTTGAAATAAATTTTTCTTTTTTCTCCATTTCTGATTCCTGATGCTCCAATTCTTCAGTTTATGATGCCTTTTTGGGTTGACACAAAACTCTCCAATTTCTGACTTGCTACAAAACAAAGATGAAAATTATTGATCCACTTCCGACTAAAATTCCATCTTGCATGTGTTTGTATAATTACCATAATTTCTTTCAAGCAGCAAATGTATCAGAGTCCAAATGCCAAAGGAAGATAAAACTGCTAAGTTGTCAATAACATGTTATCAAGAAACTCATGTGGGGTTTTTTCACATAGGCTTTGCTTGGACTAGCCAGCAGAAGTTACAGGGAAAAATTGTTAACCAAATGCTCTCTGGTGTTCTCTGATTCCCTTTCTCTGCTGTAAGCAGATAATGTGCAAAGCAATCAGTTAGCAAGTGGCCCTGTGTCCATCAAATATTTATAGGCATGAATGACAGCAAGCCCACCTTGTCCTCCCTGGTTTGTTTTTCTGTTTTGGGGTTGGGATCTTTGGATAGTTTTTGGGTCTGGGTTGTTTTGGGGTTTTTTGAGTGTGGGTAATTTTAATGAGTTAGAAATGTTTTCTCAGAGGAAGTTAAAATCCATGTTAAAGTAGATTTGTCAAATAGGCCACAAATAAGTACAAAACCAAGTTAAAATACTTATTTTTTAAACACAATTCTTCAATACTTTTGTTGGACAGTGCTGGAGGAAACATGGTAGGGCAGAGATTTAATGGCAGAGTGAGGTCAGTGATCCTCACTTAGCTGAGATCAGAGCTCTGCAGAAGTAAATATTTGCATTGAGTCCCTGGGACCACGAGGGCCAACACCTGCTGTTGTGGGTTTGTATATCTCCATATATTTTGGGAGAACCTTCTGTCTTTCCTCTATTTCTATTAATGTACCTAAAGGATTAGAGAGGTGAACTCTCATTGGATTGGCTTCTTTGAAAAACAGCAATCTTGTGTCTAGTCACTGCTTAAGGATATTGAGATCTTGGAGAAAGACAAACATTCCTAAAAGCTATGAATTTATTTGGAAGAAAAGAAACCATTGAGTAGGAGTATTCGCTCTCAAGTCAATCATCTCAGGAAGAACAACTGATGATTTGGGGACAGAATTGCATTATTGTTACCACAAATTCATTGATGGTGCAATAAATAGAATTTTTCATTTGACACTTTTTCTCCCTTACTTTTCAGAGTAACAGAGAAAGCTTCTTTAGAATCTAGATAATGAGTCTTGCAATGAGGTGGCCTCAGGAAATGTATGAGTTAACTGTCCTCTTTTATGTCTGTCATGGATGAACTAAGAGTGGTTGGAAAATTTAATGGAAATAAAGTATCTGCTCTGCTGAATATGGAAAATATAAGTATGGACAATCAAACTATTATTTGCTATTTGAATGCTGTGGTTACATGGCACTGCTCACTAGGGAAGGTATAAATTGAATAGTTTCACAGTTGAAGAGCACTAATTATGCAGGAAGTGTCTTGGAGCAGAACTAAATGCTGCAAGCAGCCTTGCTATACCATCACCCCTTGCCAAAGGTGAAACCAAAAATCGTTCCTGTTTCTCAATGACACATCTAATAAGTTCCTGTTATGTTAGGGTGTATTTCATCCTGAATGTGGTTAAAATGTCCTTGCTAGAGGAAGTCCAAGTATTTGTTGCTGGGGGTAGCCAACAAATTGACAGATCATACTGTGCTGGCACAGCCATCCGTAAATCTCAGTATTGAGTTTGGATTTGACAGTTTTTCATTAACTTTATTATTTCCCAGAAAGTTCACACAGGAGGACTCAAACCTATTTTATTCTGTCCCAATAGCTTGTGGATCTGGCCTTAGTCTTGTGTTTTTCTCCTGTTTACCCTGCTCCAGGTTGGACAGTGAATGTTAGTGATTTACAGTGCTTTTATAGCCTATTACTATTTTTGTGATTCTATAGCAACTAAAATCCTTGAAGAGGATGTGGGAACTTTCTGTCCATGTTTTTTTTTTTTTTTTGTTTTTGGGGGTTTTTTTTGGGGGTTTTTTTTTTTTTTTTTTTTTGACAAATATCTGTCACTTGGTTTGCCTACTCGTTCCCTTGTTACTGCCTACATAGCCTTCAGTTCTGCCCTGGAAGGATGGAAAACTCAGAGGCAGGAGAAAACCTACTCATTACTGCTGACATTTAGAAGCTGGAGGTGTATTACACAATTTGGCTGCCTTGTGGGAAGCAGTTTATGACATTCCTGCTTCCCTCTGCCCCTCACTCCCATCCCTGCCCTGTGCTTCATCATTTCTCCTCAGTTTTACTGATAAGATTGTTCAAAATAATTTTTTAGATGCTTTCCTTCTGAAAGGGATGGCAAATAAAGAGAAGCTTGTATCTCCCAGTGCAAGGATCCAGTGGTGCAGTAACAAACTGCTTTGTCTGCTCCAGGCTGGACTAGATCCCTCGAGCTACTCAGGGCCCATCATGCCAAACACTGTCCCTACACACACGTTCCTGCTGATCCCTGATCAAAATGTATGCAGTAACTGCACATAACCAGGGACAACATGCTCTCAGATGGGGAGGTGATGGGTGAAATGTCCAGCTAAGCTGGCTGGACAGTCACTGCCTGCTGACTGCCTGCCACCCAGTAGCCAACTGCCCCACTGCCCATGCAGTGATGTCTTCCTAAAGATGTAGGCTCTAGTTGAAGCCAGAAAAGGCATCAGTGGCATCTCAAAGATTTCAGAAGGAAATGACAGACACATAGTGAGAA
The DNA here is from genome assembly GCF_028551555.1 of Melozone crissalis. Taxonomy (NCBI): domain Eukaryota; kingdom Metazoa; phylum Chordata; class Aves; order Passeriformes; family Passerellidae; genus Melozone; species Melozone crissalis. Next base: position 36,045,868 of record NW_026535794.1, on the reverse strand, counting down.
TGCTATCTGTCACTCCAGGCATAGGTGTGTGGGTGTTACTCTGTATGCATGTTCCCAGGCTGAGGATGTTGTTGGTAACTGTTTGGCACCAGTGACAGAGAGATTTATTTCTGCTTGCATCTGAGTGAGTCTTTCTGATGAAGTTCTCTCTATGGTGACATGTGGTGTCGATGCTTGGCAGATTGTAGAGCTCACCAATTTGGCTCAGGAAAACATAAAATCTGATACTGAACCAAGTGAAAATGGTGTTGAATTGCTTGGGTAGCCTTACAAAGAAAAATGTCATTTTGTGCCGGTGAGACCGTCTCCTTCTGTGGTCACAGCTGAGGGTGGCCATGCTGCTTTTAGTAGACCTGCTTTGCCCAGGTGTCAGACAGCCATCAGCCTCAGCAGCTCACTGCTTTGCCCCTGGCTGTGCTTCCTGGCTCAGAGGGCCTTGCTAGATTTCCTTCTCATTCCTGGGAGAGCTTGAGTATCTCTTGACCACAGTTGTCCACTGAAGTTTGGTGTTAGGTTAAATAAACTGCACGATGGAGGATGAATATGATCACGGTAGAGCAGAGTGTAGATACAGGGCTTTCTCTGGGTTGACTTGAAGGTTGAATTCATGGAGATGGCTTGAGCAATTATTGCCCTTAGTTCATGCCACCAATTTTTTTACAGAGGTCTTTGTCAGTGTCAAGCAAAATAAATGTGACCATGAGCTGCAGCTTGTAAACAATGCATAAATTCAAAGTCAGTGATTTTGTTTCACGTCAATGTGTCAGACTGTAAACTCTGACAGGTAGATACTCCATCTGACAAACTCTTCTGCAGGGGTGGCAATATTTGAAATAGGGTAAAAAGAACAACTGAGGGTCAGCAAAACATGCTTCATGTTACGAATCAGAAGCTTTTTGTTTTGTGAGAGAGATGGATGAAAAGGTCTTGATGTGGCTCAGGTTTTAAGCTTACATAAAGGGGGCTATCTTTTTCCAGAGAAGCTGACATTTAACTTGATGCAATTTTACAATAAGATAGTGAAAACTAAGGTCTTTGACCTAGCAAGCTGATGGCCTGTTGGAGTATCTCCTGGGAGCCCATGTTCTAGTAAACAGAGCTTAAAAGTTCAGGCAACACTTGTGAATTTCAGTACTTTTATCAAAGCTTTTAGAGCATTTTACAATTTATGGGCAAATCCAGTTCTGGGCTCAGTTATGCAGCTTCATACCCTTCTATCTGCTGGCATTTTAGGAGTGCCCTGTACTTGGTGATGGGTGACATTCCCAGAGTGCTGAGGGGACTCATCAGGATGGTGCTGCCTCAGGCTATGGACAAAGAATCAGGACCTCTCTTACATGCATTTAGTTTGATTTGATGTGCTATAGGAAGGTCACACACTCATCTATGAGAGTCCTCCAGACTCTGTTGAAAAAGTCTTCACAGGATATTTCCAGCCAGGTTTTGCTTTGAGAGCTGCTGCTGAGCACTGGCTTTCAGAGGTTTATGCTGCTTTGGGTCGTTTGCCTGTTTAAATACCACATCCAGTGCAGTGCTGTAAACAAGGGAGCAAACAGCTACATAACTATGATTCCCAGGAGAGAATGATCTGTTAAAAGGGAAAAGTGCTTGTTTTGTCACAGCTGAATTACTAATATTCCTATAAATTTCTTCTCTGGTGTTGTGTAATGTGTTTGGCAATGTGGCAATAAGACATGTTGAAATGGGGAACAGACTTAGAGGAGTAGAAATGGAAGGAAGCCAAGCCAAAATACACAGTGAGCCTTTTCCAAAGACAGGTCAGCAATGATCCAAGCGTATTCCCACAAAATGGAAGTTCAGAAGGGAACTGTAAGCAGTGGAAAATATTGCATGCTCAACTTATGTTACGCTTCGGTCACTCTGAGTTCACTGCAGAAAAAAATGTTTCTAAAGCCTAAAGTCCTTTCTTATTCATTTCTTTTCCCTTTTTCTTCTCTTATATTTAAATATTTTTGTGTTAGGTAAACTTAACTAGGAGAAAAAAATTAACTGTTTTTGTAACACAGGAAACCTTAAGAATAAAAATACTACAGAACTTTTCACGATAACATTTGTTAGGATAATACCTCCATTTTTCCTTAGGAGGAAGGCAGCTTAAAGGAGAAGTTTTATGGGGTATGTTTCCACTTGGCTTTTATCTTTACTTTAGGCTGGAAAATTACTTGCTGCCTTGCTGGTTTCTACCATTGATGCTCTGTACTTGCACACCCTTTCTGCGAGTATGCTCCCATGAAGAAGACTTTGTCATGCTTATTAATATTTAGCTTGTCTTTATTTGTAAAACTACTGTTTGCAGTTTGCATATCTGGTACCAGTGTGTTGATATCTAATCACAAACTAGATGCAACCTGTGCTTTTGTTTGAAAGTAGACAGAAACCATTAGAAAAGATCAGAGAAAGATCAGCCTGCTCTAAAGCTCTGACACTACAAAGAGAAAAGACAATCTGGTAGTACTAAAAGCATCAAACTTCTGGCACTGATTACACTCCTAAGTCAAGCATTATTAATGGAGACAGAGATGTTTCCTTTATTGAGAAAGGGATTTATAGCAGGAGTGTAATTTAGATAAACTGGCTGGCCCTTAGGAGATGCATCTGACTCTATTACCTACAGAGAACCTGAAAGACTTATTGTAGGCATCAGCAATTAGGTCATGTGAATATCCACCTCTGCCTCAATTTCTCAGTAAATAAGGAAATGCTGTATCACACTTGTTCATGAAGTTTTATTAATGTCTTCAGAAAGCAGACCAGACATCTTTGTTGGTTGTGCCTGCTCGCACTCTCACAATTTAAAAATAGGTCGGTAACCCTTTTCCCCTTTCTGATATCTTGTAGTTGGTCAGATTTCCCATCTCTGTTTTCTTCTCCCTTTGTTCAATTATTCTGTTGTCCCAGACAGACTTCTACATGTTGTACACTCAAAATGTCTCCAGGCTGGAAGCTTCTGCCCTTACTTTTTATTGAAATTGAAGTAAAAGAGGGGAAGAAACATCTTCCTGACCTGAACAATTCTGGACATTCCACTGATTTGAAACTTGACACAGGGAAATTCCTTCTGCAGGCCAGTCACATTAAGGTGGTCAGCCCTGCTAGTGCTCTGGTCCCTAGGCTGCTGCCATGGGAGATCTGAGGTCAAACTTGGTCTCCTGGTTCATGAAGGCCTACATAACTGGGGATGACGCAACTGCAAATTTTGTCCTGCCAGTGCATTAAGAGAGCTCTTGCCCACCCTGCCCTTTAGTGGTTACTGTACACCTCTACTCTGTGGAATTTTCCTCATGGAATGGGGGTGTGGTGCCCCATCTCTTGGGTGGCTGCTCAGCCATGTTGAGGATGTGGGAACCGTGATTCCTTGCAGTGTCTTGTTTTTCCCAGATGCTGCCACAAGGACCTTGTGAACTTGTTTTTAGCCTTGGTAGAAAGCTCCCCTTCTCCAGCTTGTAGGAATTCAGCCTTTTACTGATGTAGCTGGTTTACAGTTACAGATTTCTGTATCTCTTGGATATGCTTTTTTTTTCATCTGTTCCTTTAAAATATGCTTTTAAATGACATGTTGGTAGTGTTCACAGTGTGATGTGACTATGAGGATTAAAGGAATGTTTTTTCTCTAAGACATTTATTAAGAAAAGTTCGTTATTTTCCTTTTCAAATTACATGCACTGGGGTCTCTAGCTGCTCTGAAGAGCAGCTTCCTGGCTGGAATGCTGAGTCCATCATCCTACCACCTCTGCCAAAGTGAAAGAGATGAGTTGGCCTTCTTAGAGCTCATGGAGAAAAGAACTGTCTGTTGGAAAACTCAGATTATTTCAAAAGCAAAATGTCCAGTTAGGGTGAAAAGCCTAAAGGTGTATTCTACTGAATGGCAAGTGAAGAAAAGCATTTAATCAGATTGGTTTTATGGTTTTTATATTATTTTATGGTAATATAAAAAAAAATTGGAATAGTTTGTTGTAGAGTAGGAATACTTCCTTCTAGCTCAGGGCAGAATGAGCCTGTGTCCCCTCTCCTCTGGCAAAGCCTCATGATGTTTACAGTTTGACAGTCTCATGCTTTGGTTCTGTACAGCATTGCTCCCCAGATGACCTGCATTTCTTGTGCTAACCTATAGTCAGAATTCCCACAAAAAGCAGCCTAGATCTGACCACAGTTTGTGATAAAATGCATTGGAATAAAATGGGAGATAGTGCTTCAAACTGCAGCTCCCCAAGTCTCCAAAGCCAGAAAGAGCAAACAGTTTAACTCAAAAACTCAGAGAGATGTGTGTTTTAAGTTATCTTACATGTTGAATTTTTTTTTTATTTTCTCAAAGATAAAAGTGGAAGAGAAAGAGGAAGCTGACTCTGGAGGGTTTTTTTTGATCTTAGGAAGAACTTCCAAAAGTAGCAGCTTCCTGAAATATTTTTATACACCTTATAACAAAATTAACAATACAAAGTTCAGAATAAAACAAATTCCAACCTGTAGGTATGCATGAGTATGGAAAAAGAATAAGTATACTCTCCAAGGTCATGTTAAAAGCAGAAGTGAATAAAAATTACTTAAATATGCATTCATGTTTGCTTTTTTTGTCTGCAGATCCCACCTGTGGTAACACATACAGCTCATGGAGTACAAATTATGTGCAGTGGGCGTTCATGTGGAAAATCTGTATGGCTAAAGCATCCTGGCAAACCACAGTTCCTGCTGGGCGAGTTAAGAGTCTGTCTTGAAGGAGTGAGGGATTCAAAACTCCCCATGCAGGTGAGTGTAAATCTTTTCCTCCTTTCATGGTTTTAGCTTTGCTGGTGGTTTTAATTCCCAGTTACAAGCATCCATTGGAATGAAATGAGAGTCTCAAGGTGCTGCTGCATGGTTCATTAACCCCAGGAGTTGATGGAGTCCTCCTTTGCTGTAGTTTCCATGGTTAGCTCTGTTCTCTGGAGTGATCCTTAACCTGCTGCCAGTCTCACCTGCACCACCATAAAGGGAAGGAGCAGCCCATGTCAGTTTGCAGAGGGAGCAATATCTCATGGCTTCTGAGTCATGCCTTAAGGCCCAAACGGGCTGTTCTTGCATTGCTGTTTTCTGTACTAAGTAATTTTCCAAAGCAAGAACTCTGAGCACATTAAACTTGAGCTTTGTATTTGCTTTGTCTGTATAGTAATGAGTCAAAAGTGTTTCCGCATTATGTAATTATATAATTCTGTGTTGGTTTTGCTTGGGTTTTTTTGTTGGTTTGGGGTTTTTTGTTTGTTTTTATTTTTTGTTTGTTTCTTAGTTTGTTTGTTTGGGTTTTTTTTTTAAGCTAGAAAATGAAACCCTGACTGCTGTGGTGAATTTATCCCCTAAAAATGTGTGCAGCCCATAAGGAAGAGATGGGATGATGGTGATGATGATGATGATGATGATTTGTTAAAATTAGTCTACCCCTGAGCTTTTGGCAAAGGATTGCAAAGTGTAATTTATGCATCAGGCTTCAATAATGCAGTAAAAATATATTTGTAATGTAGATACAATGGTTGAGGTTAACTGCCTATTTTAAATTTTCCAAAGGAAAAAATATCCCTTTTGCTTCAGCAAGCTATGAAGGCCATCTTAAGGGTGAATCCCAAAGCAGGTGATTCAGCTTGATCAACCAGTCCTTTGGGAAAAGCTTTTGTCTTCAAGAGTCAACAGAGAACTGCCACAAGCATCTTGAATGTCTGCTGAAGACAAAACCCAAATCTGGTCTGGGATGCTGAGGCATTGCTGCCTGCAGTCAGCTGGCCTCATGTCTTTGCTGTTTTAGGCTGTACAGCACAAACATCTGGCCTGCCAAGGTAGACACGGAGCAGCTCTGCTGCCAGCACTGCTCTACCATTTGTGGGATCATGCATGACTTGGTGAGGAGCTGTGTTACCTCCCTGTGCTGGGCAGCCAGGTACCATCACACACTGCAGACTTCAACCCCTGTGAGGCTTTTAACAATTCACAAAAATGGCTTTGTGTCTTGCCCTGTATGGTTGAAATTGCATCAGTGCACTTTAACTCTTCCAAGCCATAAATTGCCTGGCAGCTGGTGCCAGGTTGCACTGCCAGGTGCAATGGCTGTAGAGGGAGGGACCCTCAGCACTCCCTGGGGTTCCCTTAGACAGTCTCACAGGCTGAGCTGCTCCTTGCTTTGCTCACCTGTGGCAAGTCCCCGTGGCTGCCCAGAGCCCACCTGCATGGAAACGTGGCAGGCACTGCCAGGGCAGTGTGCCCACCTCACTGCAGGCTCAGGGCCAGCTGAGCATGGGGCAGCACAGCTCTGCACAAAGCCCTTTCTATGAGGCAGGGATGCCACATGTGGTTGCTAGCAACCACTTCACATGCCAAATAAAATTCCTCAGCAACAGAAAACAGAAGTTATGACAGCAGGCCAGCTACATATCCAGATATACAGGAATATGTCCTTTGTCAGCCTCATGTAGGGTTATTGGAGAGAAGTTTTAGACTTGTGATGGTTTCTTTTAGCTGAAACAGGAGGTAAACTTCTACTCTGTGAAAAGTACCTATTTTTGGAGGGCAATCATTCATTTAATTTAAAGATATTTAGTTTAGCCCCATGTTTTGTTCTCTGGAAAAGGCTCAGCAATGTGAGCATTATTTATTCAAACCTCCACAGAAGTTAAACTTGCTAACTGTGAAGTTTCAAGGCTTTGCTCTGCACAGGGTAAATTGTGTTTGTGCTACTGAAGTCAGTAAGACTATACACTTGCACATCTGCTGAACATCTTGTCCACAAGTATCTGCAATAAGCTGGCAGTGACATTTATTTCATAGAATGAGATTAGATTTTATTATTGCTCTTCGTATCATCCAAGATACACACATCAAGAACTGATTCTCATCCTCTGTGTCTCAGTCTGTTCTCACATGAGAGCTGTCTCTGAATGTGACCAGAGAATTGGGCCCCTAGCCAATAAAGCTAATATTTTACAAAAGGACATATCAGGCAATGTAAACTTCCCTCACAAGGAAAGTTTACATGTCTGAAATATCTAATGCTTTTTTAAACTTCTGCCTCTCTTTCCACTGCCAACTTTCTCCAAGAGAGTCATGCTTCCTAAGACATCCTTTCCGATTGTAAATTATTCTCACATATCTAGCCAGAAGACAGACTATGTACTTGTGGCCTGTCTCAAATGGATATGGCAGGTAATTATTAGTCTCATTAGTAAACAATTCACAATCAGCTACAAATTTTTGATTTAATTGTATGCATGACAGAAGAATATATTAAACTTTAATCTGCAGTTTCATTAAACAAGTGAATACATTAAACTCTCCTCTGCAGTTCCATAAGCAGCAGAGGAGCTAACATTCAATGCACTATGAGTTATTCTAAATCTTCTGATCCTGGGGTTAGCGAAAATCTCCATTTTCCTTTTTTTCCTGTATTTTGCTCTTTCAAGACCTGAACAAAACATCATTCCCCTAGATGATCATGTTTGTGCTCTGTTGGGAAGCAATACTTAAAGAGTGTGCTAGATTTTCCTAGTTCCACCTACATTTACTGCCATTCTCAGATATAATTTTTCTCCTCCTTTGGCTCACTCTGCCTCTCCACTGAGGATTATAGAGTTCCTTTAGAAATTAGCCCATGCTGCAATTGCCAGAGAAATCCTCTTTCTAGATTCATGGTTTGCTATTTTTTTTTCAGCATGTAATAATATGTGCATGCCTGGGGACTCACAAAAACCTGAAGCCTGTCATGATATGTTAACCTGCTCCTGTCACAGGTGCACAGAATTTAAATGCTGGCTATATATTTTTAACTCTTATGCAACCTTTAATACCACATTGACTTTCACCTCGGTCTCATCTGGTTTAGGTGTGGGGTTTTTTTCTGTAACACCTTTCTGTCTCAAGTCATTGTTTCATTTGCTCTGAAAAGCTGTTCCAATTCCCACACTACTTTTGGAAGCTAAAACCCAGTGCCATGCAGAAGGTAAAATACAGAGGCCTGTGCTGTATCCAGGACCAGAGCATAGAAGCAGCTTTGTAAGATACAGAGGCCTCTAGGATGAGGGCTGTGTTTTTGATGCTATATATGTGCATAGGCCTGTGCCTGTATTGCTTTCCTTTGTCTCCCTTCTTCTCATTGTATTTGTAAGAACTGACACTGCTCTTATTTTCAGCAACAGTGGCCTAAAAGTCTTAGAAGACTTTTATTACACAGGATTTCAACAGGTGATTTCCCAGGTGTGTTGTCCTGCAGGATAATAATCCCTACCTATGCAAACTTAGCTTACCATTTTTTTAAAATGTGATTTGAACAATATTGACACTGTTTTTCCTGAGACAGCTTAATTATAATTCCCTGCTTATGAAGTAATATAATTCAAATCACAGCTGTCACAAGACATAACAATTAAATTGTGGTCCAATGTGTGACATTATGCTCAGCTGGCTTGTCATAGGTATTATATATAGAATTTATGAATCACATATTCGTTAGGAGATCTGGAAAGTTACAAGAGTAATGCAGAACCACTACTCAGGGTCAGCATCATCAAGAAGTCCCAAGGCATGTTTGTACCATGGATTTAACATTTGTTTGCACATACCAGTATGTGTAATTTCAGACTGTTTTCGCTATGCCTCTTCTGTTTTAAACCAAGTTTTCAACAATGGGTTTTTAAAAAGACGTTTTCTAGCACTAAAAGCAGACAGTAATCTATGGTACTTCTTTACTTGCTGTCAATTTCTCTTCTTTAGGGTCTTCTTGCCTACACCAAGTTTTACATTGTCCAGAACTTGGTGTAACTGTTAGCTACCACCAGAAGATGTGGTTCTTCTCCCTCCTATTCCCTGTTGTGCATACAATCTGGTTACAGTAAACAGCTGCTAAATATCTGGTCAAGGCAGGAGTGCTTCAGGGAGTAATTCAACACCACACTAATCCTCCACAACAGCAGCTAGTTCTGTTGGAGGTGAGCAAGCTGAACTGATGGAGCTGGACTGATGCATGGGATGACAGCAGATGCTGCAGCCCCAAAGGAAGATGGGGAAGGATGGCCCTCTCCTCTTGGTGGCAGACCAATTTTACAGCACATCAGCTATAATGCACAGCTGTGCTCTATTCTCTTCCTCCTACACAAATGGTTCCCGTTTTCAAGAGGTTTTCTCATCCTCTGCACTATAATGTCTTTAAGTGAAATATACTCTTTGATATGTTTTCAACACAAGAAGAAATATTCCATTTCCATAGGCAATTGCAAACTTTTCTATTTCTCAAGACTTTATTTCCTCTTATAGGGAGGCTGCCTGAAGTTTCACCCATCTGTATTCCACATGAGTCAACTTTCTCTGCAAAATCTTTATTTTAGATTCAGATGTCACATTAATCAATGTAGTCATGTCCTGTTTGTAATAATCATCTCATCTAAATCCAACATAATATCCCAATCAGTGGAAGTATCTAGCTCTTGAATTCTGATATTTTTCCTTTCCTTAGCTAAATTTTCCTTTATTTGGAATATTCATGCTTTGAAATAGTCGAGGATATAGTTTTTTTTCCTTTTCACAGTCTAGTGTGAAAATGTCTGGTTTTCCTGCAGACAGACAAGTTTTTCCCAACAGCTGGACACTGCATTGCTCCCATGTGTGCTCCTTACCTCCGGCAAGGTTGGGCTGCTTCAGACTTTGTAGAATGAACACACTCAGTTGCATGTTCTGAGAGTCTCCACACCAAGATCTGATAGGTACAATCTGTATATCGAATTAATCTTTGATTCTTTCAAGTTTAAATCCAGCAAGTTTTTAAAAGTTTGGGTTTCTGATCCCCATTAAAACATTGATGTGACTAAAAGACAATAAGCAGTCCAGAAGAAAGTGTTTGATTGCACAGCTGATGCAGCGAGGCATATCTGGCCTTAGAGGTCAGTGTCCAGCTAGCTGAGGTAAGGCCGACACCCAGCTGCAATCCCGCCAGCACCCCTCGGCGTCTATTGGCCTTGGGCTGTGCTGGCTGCGGACAGGTCTCGCTGCGGCTAGGATGAATAGAGAGGAGTCGGACACTCTCTGGAGGTCCAGCTGGGTTTATTGGAGGTCCCAAGAAGCCAACTGGGGAGCGACCAACCAGGGAGTGATCAAGAGAGGGGGGAGAAGCAAGGTTTTAAAGGGAGGAGGTGTATCCGGGAGGGGTTTACAGTGAACCAATAAGGGAGGACAAGGGAGTGAACTGAACTTAACGGACATTACGGAGAAACCAATAGTTACTTAATAGGGGAGGGGCCCTGGGACCACAGCCAATCATAACCCCCACAGAGGAGAAGATTCTAGCAAACTGGGAGGAGTGGGGGGGGGGTGGTTGACTGGGCCCAGGGAGGAGAAACCAGGATACATATATGGGAATAAGGGGAGGAGGAATTAGATAACATAGGAGAATGACAGAACAAATGGCAGGAGTAACTATGGTAACAAAATGAGTGGCAGGGCTATGGCGGGAAAACTGGGGAGGGCAGAACCATTTGCATAAAAATAGGGGGAACAATACAGCAAATAGGGGAACAATAAAATGAACTTAACAAACACACCGCAACAAGCTGACATCTTTGATTCGCTGAAAAGTTATAGCTACTAAAAGTCTCTTTAATGCCTAAGAGACAGAAAAAAACCTACAAAATCTTTGGCTGCTTTATGCTTGTTTGTGTGGTTTTGAGGTGTTTTGTTTGGCAGTGGAGGTTTTTTTGGGACTGTACATTGTCACAAAACCACTAACTACACATTCTGTAATATAACATGGTCCCATGTGATATGGTGTAATATTACATGGGGCATGTAATATAACATGCGATATGGCCTAATATTGTATGGGGCCATGATATATGGCGTAATATTGCATGGAGCCATGTAATATTACATGGGGCCATGTGATATGGCATAATATTACATGGGGCCATGTAATATTATATGGGGCCATGTGATATGGCGTGATATTACATGGGGCCCTGTAATATTTTTGGGCCAATGCTATATGGCGTAGTATTACATGGGGCCATGTAATATAGCATTACATGGAAGAGCTGGAGTGCATTCTGAAAAGGACAAGCAAGTTGATGAAGAATCCTATGGGAAGTGACTGAAGGAGCTGGAATTATTCAGCCTGGAGAAAAGGAGGCAATGGGGAGACTTTACCAGTCTCTACAACAATCTAGAAGGAGGTCGTAGCAAGATGGGGGTTGGTCTCTTCTCCCAGGTAACAAGCAACAGGACAAGAGAAATAAGCCTCAGGTTGTACCAGGGAATGTTTAGATTGAATCTTGGGAAAAACTTCTTCACTGGAAGAGTTGTTAAGTGCTGGAACAGGCTGTCCAGGGAAGGGTGGAGTCACCATCCCTGGTGGCATTTAAAAGGCTTGTAGGTTTGGCATTTAAGTACACGGTTTAGTTGTAGTCTTGGCAATTTTAGGTTTATGGTTGAATTTTGTGATCACGGAAATTACAGAATCACTGAGTGAGGTTGGAAGGGACCACAGCGGGTCATCTGGTCCAACCTCTCTGCTCAAGCAGGGTTATCCCAGAGCACATGGCACAGAATTACATCCAGATGGTTCTGGAATGTCTTCAGTGAGGGAGACTCCACAACCTCTCTGGCCAACCTGTTGCAGTGCCTGGTCACTCACACAGTACAGATGTTCTTCCTGATATTCAGGTGGAACTTCCTGTACATTAGCCTCTTCCCCTTTCCTCTAGTAGTATTGCTTGGTCTTTCCAACCTAAAGGATTCTGTAATTTCATTCATTACATTCCTGGAGAGTTCAGAGTAGTCCATGTTTCTTGCATACTGGATCTTTTTGTTTGATTTTTTTTTTATCTCTCTCTTTTAGAAGTCTTTTTTCTATCCCTACCGCAACTCTGCTAACTTGGCAGCAAGGTTGGGTACCAGCTAACCAGAAGTGAGCACCAGAACTTATGCCTTAGAGGGGTTGTTGATATAACTTAGAATCAACAGACTAAAGTTTCTGGAATGGAAAGAAAGAAGAGTATGTCTGGCTTTGAAGGCTCCAAGTCAAATTTCTGTATGACTAAACTCCTTCTAGACTCCTGTATTTCAGCCCAAGCCTTAAAGGCTAGATAGCGTTACAGCTAAAATAATTTGGTAGCTCTGCTATTGATTTGTGGATGAAAAAAGACAGAAATTTGCTCTAAGCTTGCAGCCATGTGATTATCTTTCTAGGAATGGCAGTCACAGCTTTTCTAAGAACCAAATAAAAATGGAGCAAAGATTCCGTTGTTCAGCTCTCTGTACCAGCATTCACATGGCTCATGCCCGTGTCTATTAATACACATTATGACTTTAAAAAGTGACTTGAAACTAATAAAAATAGGGATACTTTCCATAAAGTGCTGCTCTCTTTCTTTTCCACTGAACAGACCCAAAAAATACTTTGGCTCATGTTAGATAACATGGTGAAAGAGAAAATGCTTTTTCTTTGATCCATAAAGTTTGGACTGCAATGTAAACCAGATGGAAAAATCCCAGCAGAGAATTTTCCTTTCTTTTGACCATTGAGGGCTATCACTGCCATCACATGAGCTCAGAGAACCCTTGAACAGCTCCAGCATATTTACAAAATGAGTTGGACTGAGAATTTTATTGTTTGAACACAGTGGCTGCATGGAAATAATTCAATGATATACCTATCATATTATCTTAAAGAAGACTGAATTGTATAAAATACCTTTCACTCTAACATGCATCTGAGACAGAGTGACTGGTGCCAGGAAATCAGGAAATTTGTGGAATTTGCAGTTTGACATGCTTTGTTTTTAGTTGTCCTAAACACTATAGGCAGCTCAGTGCTTTGATGTCTGCTGTACTTCATAATTTTGTCTTACCCTACTGCAAACAATTGTAATAAAATGTGTATTAAATTAATCCCAGTTTTACCAAAACAGTTTCAAAAGAGCATAAAACAAATTGTAAACTGTAGTGGAACAATCCTGAAATACACTAAGTTTGTAACAGGCTATTTATCAGACACATATGTTCCACCTTTAGGTTTTGCATGCTGAATATATTTCATACAGATAAATATTTGCTGCAAAAAAATACTGTTAGGGAAGCAAAACCATACTGATATGTAAAAAGGCTATGTCAATACTTTAATTATCTAATTCTTTAAAGAGTCTCTTTTTAAGACTGATGTACACTGGCATTTACTTTACACTTCCTTTGCACTTTGGTTATTTAATTATAGTTTTACTACACTTATGCTAAAACCTGTAGCAGTATTCTCATGGTCAGCTCCCAATCATCAATGAAAAGCAAAGTCTCAGATTGCTTTGGTTGTGTCCAGGATCTCCCCCTTCCACGTCATCAGACTTCACCAACCTAAAGAAAGGCCCTGCTGAAGTATTTACACAGAATGACCATCACAAGACCCACAGAAAAATTTAAGAAAGATAGTTCTCTGGAAAACTTTTATATTAAAGGGGCACAAGGCTGTTGGTGCCTGGTCTGTCTCTGCTGTAGCTGTCCTATCCATACCTGTAATTTTCTGATTGAAAATTCAGCAGTAATGGCAGTGGCCATTTCTGTGGCACATATGGATTTCTGCTGGTCTCAGTAGTGACCAGCAAAGGGTGGTGACCTCTGCTTTAACAGATGACTCCACCAAAGGGAGGGAGACTATAGGCTTATGTTGCTGCAACTCCACTATTTTTAATGGATTCATTGCAATACTGGCATGAACTAGAGCTTGTAGAAGATTCAGGGCCAGACACAACCCTGCATAGTGAAAATGCTTCAATCAAACTTTTTCTGTGGTGGGACTGTTTGTTGGCAGCACAAACAGTTCAGATCCTGGAGTGGTGATCACAGGCAGGCAGATGTACTGCATTACAGAAATTGCTGTGCTTGGCACTTCAGGGTGGTGTCTGTTGTCTTTGCAGGAAGAAAAAACCTTTGCTTTGATAAAGCTTTCTGATTCCAGTTATGCAGAAAGCTTGTTCACCTGTGTTGGCTGCTGCACGCTCAGGTGTTAAACGTGCCAGTGCAGGGAGAGCTGCATTCCCAAGTACAAACACATTAGATAGCTCATCTGCCTTTACAGTGATCATGGCAGTTATTCTGGAGACTCATTTGATTCTGTGAATACAGGTGTTCTTAGTGCTGCTCTGTTCTTAGCTCTTCAAAATTCTCATTAGTGTGTGGTTTGTGGAATTTGGCCTTTTTCTTCAAGAAATGAAAATTGTCCTGCCTAGATCCTAATAGATATTTAACAAATCAGTCTGCATCCCAGTAAAGCCTGTTCTGTTTAAGTAGATGCAAATGACCCTCTAGCAGGTGGCTTAGTGATCCAGTGCAGCCAACATTTGCATACCTATTTTGGGCTAAGTTACTGCGTCGTGACTGCTCTTGTCCTTGTGAGCAAGTTGGAGTTTTAAAGATGATGCATAGAAATGCAAGACTTTGTTCTAAAATTGTGCCAGCCAACTGGTTTATTAGCTTGAGCAAAAACTTAAGCAACTTGTTCAGTTCTTTGGAACCCAAAAATGTGAGACTGAAATGGAGAATTTTTTCAGAGACAGCCATGGATAAAGCTTAAAGCTTCAAAATAAACTTCAGGCTCATATTTGTTATTAAACTGATGAATGACTATCCCAACCCACTGGAAGTGAAGGCAACTGCATTGTGTCTAGTTTTATAAAAGATATATGTTCTTACATCTGCTTGGTAAGACAAAGTTAGTTTTGAACAATAAGAAAGCATTCGGAATAAGAATAATTTCAATTTCAGCCACTCTTTCTGCAATTGTTACTATAAGGCTGAATTAAAAATTTGGAACTGTTTTTCCCAGGTGTTTAAATGAAAAAAAATATGAAAGCTTTCAATATTTTTTCCATGCTGGGATTATACAGAATTGCAGCTTGTTGGTTTATTTTTCTCTTGTAAAATTCAGATATTGCCAGGCTTACTGTGAAAAAATGAAATAGCAGTTCAATTGGGCCAAAAGAGCAACCTCAAGCCTTTTAACTGGACTGCCAAAGAGGGCAAAGTGAGGATGCAAGTGTGCAATGAAGGAAAATATGTAGATTTTCTCATATTTTCTCACTTTTTTTTTCCTAAAAGTGTTTCATTCTGTTGTTCCCCCATTCTTACTGTTCAGACCTGTGCAATTTAAACACTGCTGAAGGCCAGGTTTGATTCTCAACAGGGTTATGTAAGTCATGGTCAGACAGTGGTTTTGGGGTTTGTCAAAAAGCTTTTGGTGACTTTTCTCTCCAGGGTTATAAAGCTGCAGTCCACAACAATTCATTGGAGACTGGGTTTTTTTGCCAAAGTCCCAGATTATGTTGCAACTCAACACAAGGAGGCTTGAGATCAGTCTTCACATATGTTTTACTTTCTATCAACCCGATAGAAACTGCAGGGCAGTTCTTACCCTTCCCATTGCTGCCATTTCTGGGTTCGAAATTGAATGGGTGATTATGAGGGAACAGGATAATGAGGGATAGTGGTCACTGCAAGCTGCTCTCCATGGCATTTCAGTTTGCCCACTTGTTCAGGCAAAGTAAAAGGCATTAGAGTACTGCAAAGAGACATGGATTCTGCTTCCATCTGTCAACAAACCGTTGCACAGTTTTGGGAAAGTCACTGTGCTCTCTGCCCTGCCCTCTTATTGCTTATGAAGTGGGACTGCTGGGCTCAATTTTCATTTGGGGGTGCATTGAAAACCCCAGACTTTAGTTTCTGTATGAGCATCCTGGAAAAAAAAGATTTTCTTCTTTGCCTTGTGTAATTGTGTAATGTTGCTTAAAGAGTTCTGCTGACTAAGAAAAAAAAGAAAAGAAGAAAGAAAGGTAGAGAGAGGTCACCCTTCACAGCAGCCTTCTCCACTGAAGTGTCTGCTCTCCAAGGTCTATCTCCAGCACAATATAACTACCAGTAAAAAAGATCCTGTTGGTGTAATTTGAAAAACCTTCATTTGAAACAACTGTAATATATGGTGTTAATATGTGGGTAGCCCTAACCAGTCTCAGAATATTTTTATACTCTCAAAGTGGGTGTGCTTTTGACTAGTTATAATGTACTTAAGTGAAGGATTTGTCATCCAGAGTGATTTGTTTGTGAAATTATTATCTTCCAGGTCATTATTGAAATTATGGTCCTTTGCCGTAAAGAATTTCTGTTGTCCCTTTCCTCTCTAGCCCATCCCCTGCTGAAAGTTGAGTTTGACCTGTTCACCACTGAGGTGATCTGTAAGACCCATGTAAAGGAGAGAATGTGCAAGTGGTTTAAGTACTTCATAAAGCAGTTCAATTTCTTTAGCAATTTCTAATAAAGTAGTTCAGGCAAAACCATTGTGTAGAATAATTTTAGCAAACATGAGGATAGTAAAGTTCAAAGCTAGGTTTCCAAAAGTGGTGGGAGGGTGGGCTTAGGCTATGGTTCTGTTGAAGAATCCTTCCTTTTATTAAAGTCTTAGAAGAAATAGGGGTGGATTTGGGGAATCTCTTGTTCTCTTTTTTTTTTTTTTTTTGTGTTTTGCCCCAGCTTAAACAGGGAGAAAATATTTATGCCACCAATACTTTGAATACATTGATCACAGTGGTAAATAGTAACGCATTTTTCATATTTTACCAGGTCACTTCTGCTGCATACATGGCCTTTTTTATTCTTTGGCGACCACAAATAGAGCACTTTTATGTTTGTCGTATTCTTTGGTTCCCAGATTCCCATGCAAGTTTGTCAAGCACTCAAAAAACCAATTCACTGCTTAGGCATTCAGCGTATTTGATACCTGCTTCAGTTTATCTTGGTCTTTTCTCCTTTCATGGGTTTGAAGGCAGCTCTTGCCCTCCACTGCTCCATTTTCTTTCTCTCTTTTTTTTTCCTTTTCTTTTTTCAATAGGAATGTGCATTTTATGACTTTGTCCTTTCTTTTGGCAAATTACCAGTAGCTGGATTTTGAAACACTCTTGCTGGAGTCTTAATTGTCCTCCACAAATTAGCCAAGGTCACTGGCTTTTGAATCAATGCAATCTGCAGAAACAAGGACAAAGCCAGGAGTAAAAATAAAAGCAAAATATTCTCTTGGCATGATAATTGTCTAATACATAAGCAGGTATAATATTTGGGGTGTAAGTCAGTGGTGGGGCCTATTAAATATTGATTCAAGTGGAGGCTTAAAATGTGTAATGATTTGAATCTTCCTTGGAAAAATCTCTTTTTTTTGTTTTGTTCAAATACCTGCATCTCAAGTGTATCTTGATTTATTCTATTCCTTGTTTGTAGCATAGCTGCAAGATAAAGGCCAAGTCTTTGAGCTAAATTGTCGTGCTTTTGGTACTAGTCAGAAAGCCTGCTTGCTCCAAAAACTTTAAAATCTATTCTCTTTAAAAGTAGCATAATGAATTACTGTTTGATTTGGGGTTGTTTTTCAATAAAATATAGTGCAAATGTTGAATAAACAACAGAAGTGCATCTGTAGTGAATGCTGGGAGGCAAGAAAATCACATATGACAGGATGTTCCAGCCTTTCTGTATAAGCCTGCCACTCCAAACAGATCCTTTGAAATAAGTGCAGCTCATAAGTCAGATCTTCTTATGTGGGTGTCAAACAGAACACTTTTCTCAGCAGATCTCTTCCTCATAAAAAGTATCCTAGTTTTGAAAACAATTGTTTTGGAATATTATTTTATTTTATCAGAGTATTTTTTTAGAAGTGCTTGGATTATATTAGAAAATAATTGAAACAGCAGGTTTATATATATATAAATATATATATAATAAGAGTACAGTTTTGAGGTGTGAGCAAAAAAGAGAGTTTATCCTAAGAAAGTTACAAAAAAGTGAAGAAAATGAAATTCTAAATCAGTGTCTTAGCTCAGTCCCAGACACAAACAAAGCAGATAGTGTGTAAAAGCTACTATAAAATTCAGTTAAATGAAGTACATGTGAACATGTGTGTTCATTAAGTGGATATTTATACACATTTATGATGTTATTGTTGTACATGCTTCAGTGATTCAAGCACGTAACTGAAAGCTGTGTCTAAGACTTTCAAAGATCTAAGTGACTTAGATCTTATTTTCAGCAATAATGTTGGCACTCATGAGCCTTTATTTCCATGAAAGTTAGTGGAGCCATGCAGTCCCAGGTCTTTGGAGCTTTGAAATATACAATGGGAATTCTTATCTGTGCTTGTTTATATGCAATTTAAAAATGAGTAAGGTATAAAAATGAATATACATGAAGAAGGAGCACTAAGAACATCTTACATCCAAGCATTCTTTTCTGCCTTGCTGCTGCCTTCAGGTATCAGTGGCACAAAGCACCTTGAACACAGCAGAGATGAGGAGGGTTCATCTCTAGGGTCCATCCCTTAGGCTGGAGGCAGATTAGGGCCAGCAGCCACAGATCTGGAATCTGGTGGAAATGCTGCAGTTGTGTGCTGGTGATACCTCTGCTGGCAGACTTGTCCTTTATTAGGTCAAAGTGATTCACTCAGTGTTATAGAGTGACCAAGAGCCAGAGATGGTTTGGTTCTGCTCCTGTGGCTTTACTGAGGGCTCCTCAAAGAACAAGCCTGTGGAAGAGGGATGCTTGAAGCTTTCTTTTTCTTTTCCAAGCCGCACTATGCCCTGCTTGTAGTTTCCATTAACTTCTGGTGAATATTTATTAAAGGTATATCCCATACTTGACTTCTGTGAGAAATATTAGACACAAGGTGTAGGAAATACATGTAGTGAGTCTCTTCATAGACCATCTAGTAATAACCAAGTTCATTTGGGAAAAAGAGCATGGAAACTGCTCAGGAATATTTCATACTGTATGACTTGCTCTGCAAAGTGCACCCAGACAGTGGCAATATGCTTTTTGTGGGAGGGGAACCAGGCTGGAAGGCTGTGCTAAAGGCCAGTCCTCTGGAGGAGCCAGTCACAAATATTCCCACTGTGTGAAAGGCCCGTGGCCCTGCAGTGCACCAGGGCAGACCAGGGCTGGGCTAGCATAGATGCTTTTTTAAATAACAGCTTGTTGTGCCCACCACAGCTGGGTAGATGACTGAGGTGTGCCTCCTCCCCAGCTCTACAGCCGGGGCTGTGGCAGTGACACAGGCTGGATGGTTCAGGTACATGTCTGCCCGATGACTTGGGACTACAGGGCTGCTCTGCTACTGCAGCACTGATCATGACATCAGTCTAAATGAGATTTTGGGGCAGTGCATGCCACATTCTCTCTCCTGTATGACATAAGAAGCTCACACAGTCCCCTGTGAACAGTACCAGGCTTGCCAGTGTGGCATGTTCAGCAGGAGCTTGATCTCCCCCCAGCCACACTCTGCTTTAGCCACAGTGTAACAGAGAGCTGAGCAAACCCTGTGCATGCAGGAGGGACAGGCATTGCTACCTTGCTCATCAAGTCCACATCTATTTATTCAAAAACATCTGCAAGATGGGGTCACACATCCTTCTAACTTCACTGCTGTCTTTTGGCCAAATTCAACTTCCTGCACTGAACCTTCACAATCATCTCAGTAGTTTGTGGGGAAACCTGCCTTTGTCACTAATTTTTGTTAAAGAAAGCATCTGAGCATGGATATTTCCTGATTGACTTCAGTCAGAGAAAGAGCATGGAAGATTTTAGATCTTGAAAGCTGAAGGTCTGACAAAGTTGCCAGCAACTGGAACGAGTGGATATGATGGAAAATATTAGCATGGGGTAACAATGGATGGAGCAGTAGCAACACCTATAATTATGATTGTAAGTGACGGAACAGAAAGGAAAACTACATTCCATGGAATTTAAGAGGATTTTTTTTAAAACCTGGGCTAGATGGTTCCCTTCCATGTTAAAACCCACAGAAGGGGATTTTTGGAAACTGCTACATGCCGATCTGCAGGCCTGTCCCAGACTCATCCCTGAGGCAGAATCTCTTTTTCTGCTCTCCAAAGGCGGCAGATTTCTATTCTAAGTAGGCACACAGATGCCTGAACTATCTTATTTCAGGTCCTGCCCTAATGATCTCTCTTACTCCTCACCTTACCCCTACCCCCAGTTAGCCTATTTGATTTGGAAGCACCCTTGGAGCTGTCTTGGTTTGTTGGGAGCAGCCTCTGGAATGGAAAAGGGAGAGATGGAAACTATGCAGCCTTTGGCCTCTGACTGCACAGGTTATACAGAGAGAGAAAGGAACAGCAGAGATGGGTAAAAAATCAGATTTGGCTGGAAGGGAAGGATCTGCACAGAGTGAAGAATGCTAGTACCTGGCTGTTGGCTTGCTGTTTTCTTAAAATATTGTAACTGCCCTTCTGAGTTTGCTCAAAAACATAAATAAACCAGCACTGTGTTATATTAACAATTTTTATAGCATAGTATTTTTAATATAACTTTTGGCAGCATGTGCTGAGAAGCAGAGATTTTCTCTGAAATGTGGGACCTCAGAAGAAAGATTGTTTGTCCCAAAGTGGCACGTTGTTTCTTGACCTTTCACAGATGTTTCATGAATTTGTCATCCTGAGCTACAGAATTGCTTTTGTTAGGATGTAGAAATAACTCTGTACTTGCAGAGCTGTTGGTGACATGACTCATGGTCCCACTGAATAGACTTGGACTAGTGCAATAGCTGCTGGATAGAGAGAGGGATATTTTTAAGGTGGTTTTTTTTTTTTTTTTTCAGTCTGTTGTAGTAACAAAGGAGAGAAATTGCTCTACCTTTTGCTCTCTCCTCCTCCAACCAGTGGTAAAAGTCCTAAATAAATCCATAAGAAAAATGAGTGATGATCTGTAGTAAGGATTTATTGCTTTACCAGTTATTGAATTTCTCCCTTAAGATTGCACAAAGGGCAATTGGAGGTGTTTTCCTCATTCATAGTACAGGGTGTAGGCAAAACCAGGTAATGAAGAGCCAAGCTCAAAACAAATTATGACATTGTGAAAGAATCTGCCTTCAGTCACGGGGGAGTCCTTAAAAAATCATCCAGTTTATCAAGAAAGCATAGTCTGGGATTTATTATCTAACAAATGTTTATTGTTTTTAATATCCAGTGAGTGTTTTTCAGATTCATGTCCTAGAAAATGAGGCAAACATTCCTTCCAGCACTTGCTGGAACTCTCTGTGGACATTATGGAGCCACCTCCTCTTATCCTCTCCCGAATGACAGCAGGCACCTTTAAGACAGCCAGCTGAGACACTTGGTGCCTCTCTTGGCTCTCTGGGTTTCAGGACACAAACAAAGAGCAGCTCAAGCCACTCTTCTTGACTGCAGAAACCTAGCTGAGGACAGAGAGTTGAGTACAAGACTGGAGGATGGATGGACATCTTTGAACAAAAATGAACTTCTGTTTCTGAAGGCCACTTCAGGTTCATCACTTTCAGATGCAGTGGCAGTACAGCAAGGCAGAGACAAGGTTCCCCCAAAAGAAAAAGTTGCCCTGTCCTTACTGTGACAGACACAACTATCATCCAGGGTCAAGGCAGCTCTGATGCTGGCAGCTCTCACCACCTTCCCAGCTGCATCCTTTTATTCATCTCTGCATCCCTGCTGGCTCCCTCTTTTCTCTCAGCCTGCATTTTGGTGAGGGATGAGGATATGGTAGTGTTGGCACCCCCGTGATGAATGATAGGCCTACAGCAACAGGCCCAAGAAATCTTCCTGTAGCTGCCCTATATTTTTGTCAGTTTGAACTAGGAAGGTGTTTTAACTAGATGATGCTCCTAAAAAGAAGAAATGAGTCCTCTTTTGCATATTACTGAGTGAAGTGAATTATCCTGGAGTTTGACTGTAAGTGCAGCTTCCCTGTGGACCCGTGCAGCAGTGGTGCATGTGGCAGAATGAACTTGGCTCAGCCCTCACAGTTCTGGCCAAATTTGAAGGATTGTTGTCAGAAGTTGTGCCTGATGCCAGGACAGGCAACCTCAGGTGCAGCCTGTACAAGTCCTCAGGGAGACTCTTAGACTCCTGCTCCATGGTGTCTTTTTCAGAGATATGGTTCTTAGGGCTGCTCTGCTCTTGGTTCCTGGTAGAACAGAAGGAAAAGCAGTGAGACAGTGGTGTGAAATCAAATGAGATGACATGTGATGTTGCTAATTATGGGGGAAAACTTCTAAAAGTCTGGATTACAACATATAAATCCTGTCACCTACATCCTTCTTTTGTATTGATGCAACTTTTAAGTTAATTCTTAACAATTCAATAGCCACTAAACAGCCAGTGCAATGGAGCAGGAACTAAGCTTCAAAACAGTGTGTGGTAAATATTCCACTATTCCCAGGAGCAGGAGTGAGAGGAAGGGGCTGTTCCACAAGGAGAGTGGCAGTGACCACAATACAGCTATGAGGGTGGAGGGTCTGCTCTGGGATGTTCCAGAACACATCCTCTCCATGGCACTCTGGAGATGTACCAACTGTTGCTCTTGATATTTGCTTGCAAAACCAGAGAAAAAGGCTGGCCTGCAAGAGTGTGCTTTCCTCACTTGCCTCATTGTTCAGTGTCAGGAACCACTGCCTCCCATCCCTGTGAGTCACAGAGAAGAGGTATTGGGGTGATGCAGGTTTGTAAGACCAGGAGTGTCACCGCAGGAAGGGGTCACTGGCCCCTCCCAGGAAATCTGTGTTGGACTGCCTTCTCAAGGATGGCCAATACACCAATTCACATGGATGTTAAATTCTCCACCAGTACTGCCATTTGCTGCCCCAGGCTCTAGCTCAGTTCCTTGCTCCAGAGTTAAGGGTGGCCTACAAAGCTCTCTGTCTCCACAGCCACTAATAATGATTCACCAATTTTCAACCGCCCAACGTGGATGTGGTATGGACAGTGGCCTGTTCGTTGTCTTTGGCAGTAAAGCACATCGTGTATTTTACAGTTCATTTAGAGTCTCTGAGGTAACTAATGCTGATTTATGTCCTCCTGTGAAATCCTAGTTTTCTGGCGTCAAAATGGCAGGCCTGCTCCCAGCATGCTAATAGGACAGTCAACTTGCCACAATGCACGTCTCTCACTTGCCTTTACAATATTCCTACAGGGCAAGAAATAAAGCCTATTCATAGCCTGCCTCTAAAACCTTTTGAATCCTTCCTAACAGACACAGTGTGGCAAGAAAAGCAATGGTTATAGGAACAGCATCAACAGGTGTTGGACTCTGAGTTGTAGAGTCCAACCTCTCCAGTATCACTAGTCAGCAGAAATCAGAGATCTTGAGCCTGGTGGCCTTTTTGGAACATATTTCTTGAAGGCAGGATCAACCCTCTTCACCCCTGCTGCCCATAAGAACCCCTCACTCAGTCCTTGGAGCCACTTGTGAAGATCACACCAGATGGCTGAGGCTCCCAGTCTGGGGAACTTGTGGGGATGTGAATCTCTGGGACCATTTTTAGTTGCTTTGCTATGCTACTTTCCCAATGCAGCACAGCCATGAGCCTTTAGGCAGCATTGTGCTTGCAGGAATTTTTAATCCAGCCCAGCTGATATAAATTTCTGGGCTTTCCCCATTGACAGTATTGCTGTGTGAATAGATGGTTAAGAAAACAGAAACACATCAAACAAGTGGTAGGACCCACCACGGTAGGTTGGACAAAAGATACTGAGAAGCATTTCTGGGGTATGTGCTCCAGCTTCCTGGCCACCAGCTGCTGCTCAGGGACATTCTGTTCCATCCCACTCCAGTCTGCACCTCCTGGCACTGCTTTGGTTGCACATAACATTGCCATTACAGCGACTCCCCGGACTGCAGGAACGGATGGACGCTTTGCTGTGTTTATCAGCAGAAAGACAGTCTAAGGCAGGTTTTTTTGGGAGCTTGGCATGCAGGTTTTATTCCCTTCAACAGGGAAAAGATGGGAACAGTCAGAGTTTAGCAGAAAAATAGAATAGTCATGGGGAAAGAAACAGAAAAAATGAATCTGATTAATTTTGCATCTGTTCTTACTTATGGACTGTGATCTTGTGTTGACTGGTTACCTCAGATTCAATGTTCAAACGTAACGCATGAATTATTTTTAACTCCGGCCTGGTAAATATCAACTATCTGATGCTCAGACTGCCTTAGCAGATAAGTTGCCAGGCTGAATTGAATTCATTAACCAGCAATAGTAAAAACATTTACAGGACAGGAGTCATCATCAGAGGAGGGAATTAAGATATCCCAAAGTGCAAGCAAACACACCCTGACATTTCCCCAACAGAAAAATTAGTCAACAAGACTATGAACTCCCTAACTGATCTGTGTCCCCTCAGCTTGGCCTCCCTGATTGTAAGCTGGAAGAAGCCTCCACCCAAGCAGGCTGAAAACATCTGCTGCACAGCAGAAGCTTTTGCCTGCACATCCACCCATCTCCATTTTCCCAGTTGCTGGACTCATATGAAAGAGTTGTCAGTGCAGCAGCTCTCTCTCAGGTGAACTGTTCCCATCAATATGGCTTTATTGACAAAGTATCTGTGTGTCCTGTGGGCTCAGACATTTTGGTGAAGGTCACATGGTGAGTGGGTCACAGTGACTCTAAGTCACTGAGTCTTTTGCTTGGGTACATCCTTCATGCTCAAGTGCATCCCAGAAGTCAAAATAGAGTTCTAGATACACAGACCTTTTAATAGCCTAAGTGTTCTGTAACATGCTTTTTTAAATTATATGGCAAAGAAAAGTAAATGATCCTTTCCTTCTTGCTCATATGGTTCTTCCTAGAGCCACCTTTTTTCTACTGTCCTACTCCTTCTTCTCCTCTTCCTCTAAAACAAAGAAACTTTGCTCATTTTGCCCCCAGCATGATTTCCAGGTGTACTGCCTGCTTCCAGAAAGCAGCACCGCCTCTCTATTCCTGTGTTTCAGGCTTGAGAGATGGAATAGCTTGGTGGAATCTTTCTAACAGAATTTTCTTCCAGTACAAATTGCAGCTTGAGCTGTTCTTGTACTTGCTGCTGCCAGTGGGGTTTACAAGGCCCCCAAAAGGTGGGACAGCAGACCAGGGCACCTCAAGGAGACAGTGGCTTCATTTGCATCTTGCTACTGGTGTTTTGGTACCAATTCTGAGTCACCTCCTTTGCCCACCCTGCCATCTCAGCTGTGCCTCACAGGGACATGATCAAGATTTCTTCTGTCAACTACACCAAGAGTTTTTTTAATTTGCTTCTGTTGGGGATGAAGTACTGCTGAAGATTCTAGGAGAGAAATAAGTTTCTTGGTTATCTCAGGTGGACCCAGTGGTCCAGAGTAGACTCCTCAGCTGATGTTTTTCTCAAAATGAGATTTATTTAAAAATGAAGAGTTTCAGTTACCTAAAGCCCCTGGGTGAATCCATTCCTGCAATCAATGAGAAAGCTGGGCCAGAATTAAAAAATAGGAATGGGACTGTGCATGTAAATGTAAGAAAAGGAGGGACAGATGGAAAAACAATGTATAAACACCTCTTGTGAAAAGACAGAATTTCTCTTTCCCTGAGAAAACCCTGAGAGGGGGGACAGATGTGCTTGGGTTCAACCTCACATGGATGTGGCACAGTGTGGCCTTTGGCACACCTGGGAGCAGGGCAGAATGGCAGCACTGCCCTTGCACTTCTGCAAGGATGCTGCTCTTAAAGCTGGGTAGGAGGAAAATCTCCCCAAAGGATGAGTTACAGGCTTTAGTCTAGCCAGAGGTCTCACTCCTGACTTGACTACTTGGATCTGGCGGCCTGTGGTCCAAAAGCAGAGTGGAAGATGTTCAGATCTGTGAGTGGACTGGTTCAAGGTTTCCTGTGGGTAAGAAATAAGGCCCTGAAAATGTTTTTACATTTAGAGGCGGTTGCTCTGATGAAGCCTCAGTCCACTTCCACTTCTTTTTCTGGTTTGAATAGATAAGATCCTGAATTTCATCTGGTCAGATCAAAAGGGATAAATCCAGTCATGCTGTTGCAGCTGAGGATTGTGTCATGTGAAGACAGGAGGGAGCAGCAGTCAGAGCTTTTTTTTTTCACTATCTTGAAATACATTATTAGAGACTTGAATGATAATGTAGTCTCCATGTATAACTTCAGAAACTGCTATAATCTGCCATACACTGCTATAACCTACTTCCAGATCTGCACATCTTCTCAGTGCCCATCTTTAAACAGAAATGTTCCTCTACTGTTGGATTTTTTGACAGGTTTTCACTGCTAATAGGTCAGAAGTTAAGGAAACTTGGTTAAGTGCTTGTATTTCACATAGAAGGTCTGTTCCTATTAAAAAAATACTTGATATGTACATAATAAAATATGTGGAAATAAGTAGGGATGATGATGATGCAGAGAAATTCTTTGAGCCAGGAAAATTATTTATCCATTCCATTTGCAAGGAATCTATGTGAAGGTACAGATCCAGTCTTTTCTGGAGGCAAAGTGGTAATGTGGAGGGCTCATTCAAAATGAAAGCAGCTAACTTGCCAAAAGATTTTGATTAGCCAGAATTTTATGCTTGGAAATTTACATCATTTCTTAATCCTGTTCCATAAAAGTATACTGCCATACGTAAGTGTTTAACATCACATTTGTAGGAATTTGATCCAGTTTAACACATAGTAAATTAGTTCCGTGAATGTTGCTTGCTTTATGCTGCTCTGGCTGTTCCCAATACTCTGTCTGTCTGACATTCCACTCTGCCCACATGTTCCATCCCTGACATATAAAAATATAAATTCAAGATGAGAAGATTAGGACCACCCTGGAATTTCTGCTTTCTTTAATTTTTTTTTAAACTAACCCCCTGTATTTTGGCTTCCATATAAGTTAAGGAAAAATGAAAGATTATAAGAATTCATTTGCAGATGATAAGGAATATGTGGGTTTGCAGAATAGATCTCTGTGTTTGTGTGGAATTAAAAGGCTCATGTCATGTTTTCAGGATGGGGTCAAAGAGAAGAGCAATGAGTTTGTTTTCAACACAGAAATCCTATCAGTGAGAAGGAGAGAAAAGTTTCCCAGGTGATCAAAGTACATTTCAAACCAGCTGACTTTGGGAGCTAATATTAATTTGGGGGGGATTTGGGTCAGATATGAAAGCATTTAATTCCCACATAGTTAATCCTCCCAGGAGCTAATTTAAATGGAGACTGATCTGTCAATTACAGCATTGCTTCACTACACAGTAGAACTTCTGAATTACTGAGGTTTAATTTAGCTTGAAAATTTCTTGAAGTACTCTGTTACTAGTTCAAATAAAATGGAAACAAATTACTGAATTGAGAAAGAACTCTGGGTTTTTTCTCCCACAGTGAGGATGGATTCCTTTGACTTAAATTGTATTTGGGGAGCTTGTTCAAGGGTGGATCTAGGTGATGTTTTTGTATATTTTGGTGAGAAATGTAGATTCAAGGCAAAGAAAATTATCTTTGAACTTATCAATTTATCAAAGCAGGTTTTTAAGCTGGCAGAAAGAGAAATCCAAATGTTTACTATCAGTATTTTCTCCTGAAATCCATTTGCTCTATTGAAACAAAATTTAGCTTTTATACATGAAGAATGTTTTGAAGAGCCTACTACTTTCTGTACTCCCAAAATGAAACATATCATGTCACACTGACCAAAACAGTCTGTCTGGCTGACAACAACACCTTTGGCTATTAATTTCTATGCCAAAACTTGATGTGTTCCATTTCAGGAACACCACCTTTGTTGCTCTGGAACAGCACCGTTGACTTGAAGGTTCACAAATCAAGCCCCAAGTCTCTGTTATTTGTGCAACTCTTTTCTGGGAGTCTGGCCTCTGAGAAAAGGCCATGGTAAGGGCTGGCCTATGGAACTGGCCTGACCAATTGGAGAAAACATTCCATTCTCAAAAATGTCCTCCTTACGTCTAAAATTAGTTAAAATTCATGCCTTTTGAATCTTGTTCCATACAACAAATGTTTTGCCAGGCTCCATAGTGATAATGTAGCAGTGTTTTCATAGCATTAGAGAAGACAATGACATAGGCAGCTGCCTCAAATTGCCAGAAGTTTTGCACACTCTAACAAATACAGCTCAGTGTTGGCTGATTAAATGTGGAAGTAATTTATCCAAATGAAATGCTAGGCCTTTTGCCAAGATTTTTATGTGGGGGTGTGTGTGCCTTATGCTCTTGACCAATCCTTCTCTGCTCGATTAGTTGAGAGCATAAGACATGCTAAGATGGGAATCTTTGCTAGGTTTGGGATAATGTTTCTTGTTTCTGACTAGTACTTTTACATTTTAAAAGAGAAGAGTTGGGTGCAGGATTGTTTCCTAAATGCAATGATGTATTTTGTTTTCTGTGTCCTTATTGTCTGCTGCTTCTACACCACACTTTGTGAATGCATTTTCACTGAAAAAATGCTGGCGGCCACACTTCATTTCTCCTTGGTCAGCTTCCCATTAGGCATTTATCAAATTCCCCTTCAAAGCAGTGTTAAGGTTCCTGTTGATTTTAGTAAGAACTGGAGCAGATTTTTTGTGCTGTATTGCCCTGTTTGTTTTGTGGTGGCAGGTCAGTCTGGGGCCATGCACTTTTCTGTCTCTGAAGAATTTTGGAAGATGCCTGCCCCTCTCTTGGTGTCTGTTCTCCCTGCTTCTCCTTGGGTCCCTTTGGGTCTCAAAAATACCCCTGAACCATTGCTCAGTGACAAGGGGCATTTGCTCCCCTGCCTTTCTGGATGTGGAGCAGAGAAGAAACCGGAGCACACAGGAGCCACTGAGCTCTTTGGGGAGAAATTGCTGGAGGCACCAGGAAATTCATTGCTTGCTAATATGAAATCACATCTGGCATGACAGGCCAGAAGAGCAGTGAGCTCCCTGAGGATCCCAGTGAATAAGATACTAAGGAAAGTGAATGAAATTTTGTCTCCAACCTGGGATAGCTGCTCTCCACTAAACTGATCAGAGCTTGGCTGTGGGATGAGGGCACAGCATCTCTTCTCTGCCAAACTGGGGCAAACCGAGTCACCGCTCATCCCCTTGCAGGGCAGGGCTCACCTTGGGACACAACATGCCCTTCCTTGGGGCCATCAGTTTGACAGGAAGAGCAGGCATTACTCAAATGGTTTGGTTTTTGTGTCCCTCAGCTGAATACACCCTTCTAGCCAAGTGTGCAAGAACTTTAAATTTGCTGTGTCAGTCCTTCCTTTTACCTCTTTCTCGTCCACATTTATTTGTCTTTTCTGAAGTTTAATGCACTGTAGCGAATTCAGTAACATATGACAGTAAAGATTCAGGCTTGCATGTGTTACAACTCATTGCTGTTACTTAGCACTAGAAACTTCCTGTGCCTGCTAAACAGATAAAGAATTGAGCTGCTCCAGAGCCAAAGATGCTTTTCTGTGTTATTCAGTTATTTTCTAACCTTTTTGCTATGAGTGATTGCTGAAAATAGCGCTGCTGGTAAAAGAATTTTTAAAAAGCCCTTAATGTTTACATAGAACACCTCTAGTAAGGGACTTTGTTATACAGGAATAAACAAAGTAAGTTTTCTTTATTTTGTTCTTCTTTCTGCAAGAGCTTTTATATAATTTGGGGATGGAGGTTAAGAAAAGCTTGGAACATTACTTTCCCTTTAATCCTTAGATCTCTCAGCTAACTCTACATTTTGTTTTCATGCTGAAAGGGAAAAAATATTTTCCTGGCAGGTTGAGAATGATTTTTCCATTAATCTTTCCTTTTGGAGCCAAGATACATTTTTTCACAGAGAACTGATGTGACATAATACTGTACCTGGAATTTCACACTAAGCAGAGTAGAAAAACATTCTCAATTCTCACCACAGCAAGCACTCACAACTGGGCTCCAAACCCTCCAGCAAATCCAAGAAGCCAAAAGAGCAATTTAAAAAGGGGATAGGAAGGGAATATGGGGCATAGTCATTTCCCACAGGGAATGAAATGTCATGCTACTTATTAAGGCCTTTCAAAGATATGCTGATAGAATATGGTATGTAGTGGCACAGGCCAACAATTATCTTGCTTGAAAGTTATCTCAGCAATTTGAAATCCTATTAATTAAAAAAAAAAAAGAAAATAAATGCACATCAGGGCAGAATCTCAAAGTGTAAATGTGAGGAGCAATAGAAATGTTTCAGATTCATGCAATTCAAAGCAGAACAGAAAATGTCTCTGCAATTAAACACATATGTACATGATCTTGGATTTATGAAAGTTGATAGAATCCACCCATCTGACTATTTTTGGCTTATCAATGTTTTCTTTCAACATTTAAAGTGTTTTCTTCAAAGCTCAGTGCTGGAGAATTTCCAGGCAGTTTAATTGTCCAGATGTGGAGTGGATTTCATAAGTTCTTGCAGTATAGGGAAGACATGAGGGTTTTTGCTTGGAAGACAATGAATAGAAGATAAATCCTTTCAAATTCTGACTTGGTTTTTAAAGAGGACTTGCTGGAATCGGTCTTGAAAAATTCACAGGTCTCAAAAGACAAGCACAACTGTCTTCATATGTCTCATCATGGATCTGTGCTAAATCTATCTCTGAGTGCCCATGCATTCACAAGACACAGCCACTCTGAGTTGGTTTTGTACCCATGGTAAGGCCCATTGCCTATTCAAAGGACTTTCATAAGAGTACTAGATGGCTGTGCTTCTCCTTAAGCCTGCTAGAGCTCTCTATTGTATTTCTTGGTACTAAAAACTCCCAAACAATACTGAAGTACAGAAGACAGAGTCAACAAAAAAAGGTTCTTCTATCAAGTATTTTTCCAGCACAAGGAGGTTTCTTGGTTGCAGTGCTTACCTGAAGTACAGTTGCCCAAGCTCTCCTGTGTTCTCCATGGCAGTCAGACTTGTTGTTTCCCAAAAGCAAAATGTAGAGCGTTTCATGCTGTCATGGCACACTGTGACTGCAGTATCCCTGTGGTATCACAGCCATGTAGAAGGGACCGAGAAAGGCAGGCATTTCTTATCTTTTTGACAGTGGCATCCATCCTACTAGCAAGATTTAATTTGTCTTGAGCAATATTGACTGAAATGACATTCTAAAACTCCTCTAATCACAGGATCTGAATTTTTTGGCCGGTTTGAATTTTCAACTTCACATGGTTCAGCTACCAAGGAAAGAGTAGACAGCCCTAAAAATCAATCTCTTCCCTTTAGCCCTGGCACATGCATAGTATCTGTTCAATCTGCCATCATGCATTGCTTCATTTAATGCTTTACTTAGTTTTCAGGCCCTAGGGCAAAACTGGCCTTCATGTAGAGTGAACACCACCCTCTAAACTATATTTGTGCCTGCATATAGCATACCTGAGCTTGGCCTGACATTTCTAGTGACTGAAGCCCATTTTCAGGGGCTTAGTCCACTGAGGCAGCCAGGAGGGTGCTGGTAAATTCCTGATGCCATGGCACCCTGCTTACACAGGGCTGGCATGAGATTGCTTAGTCATGTCACTGGCAGCTATCAAAGGAACCCGCAAGAGTGGTTATGTGGGAGACAGTGTGTCCTAATGAAATTTTTTGAGGTAGTCAGCCTTGACTGTGCTGTGGAAATACAGAAGTTATTGTTTTGTGCTCCACTGCCACCTGCACAGGCAGCATTTTATAGGGAGTGTGTAGAGGAAAAGCCATGAGCCATAACAGCTGCTCTTCTTTCAAAATGCCCTCTGCTAGCTGAGTGGTTTCACTGCAAGCAGCCATGGCTGTTGTGTGCTGTGCCTTTGCATGAAGAGAGCCCACAGGGAATAGCAACTGAGTCATATTCTTCATCTTGTGCTGAAGTTCTGCATGCTGCTTCCTTCTCAGAAACTCATGCTCACAACAGGGAAACTGCTGGAAATTCTCCATCTGTATCACCCAAGTCAGAGCCCCCCAAGCTCCCCCACCCATCCCAGCTGAGAGGAGCAGCCACTTCCCACAAATGAGTAACAAAAATGTTTTACTTACATTACAAATTCTAACAAATCTCGGCCCCTTTGCTGTATGTTCTGGGCTCCATGTAGGCTTACTGTTTTATTTGTATGACTTTCTGCCAAGCTGTTTCTGAGAATTGGAAGTGTAAAAAAAATAGAAAAGTTATATGTGAGAGAAAACCTATTTCTGTGTTTGAAATCACTTCCCAAATCTGTGGCTGGCTAAGCCTCACCCTGATGTTACTGTGTGGTTATGGATATTGGACATTCTCTTTGCTGGAATGAGTGATGCCAAGATGCACCCATTCTGATGATCTGCTGAGGGAAAAAACAACTGTGTACCACTGCTGAATGCAAAAGTCAAAACAGGAAGGCTCTTTTTAACAAAATCCATCAGGTTCCATCAGTGTTACAGTAGGTAGGAAAAGGCTGGGAAACTTGTGTTACAGTGCAGCCCAAAATAGGGCCATTAACACACAGAAATAGTAAAAAGAGAGACAAATATACCTCAGCAGTCATTTTTCTCTTCCCTTCTGTCTGTCCTCTCTCCTTAAACCTCATAATTTTCCTTTTAGATTTTTATCTCTTTCAGGCTAATTTTATTTTCTGTCTGGGAAGAAGGCAGGTGATTTTGCTTGGTTCACTGAAAGAGTTGGGGCTCTGCTGGGAGTGATCAGGGAGCAAGTTGAGCAACATGATTGCACTTTTAGCTGTTGTTATAATGTCAGTTATAAGCTCTTTGGTTTGATAATGATTTTTTAGCTAAGCTATAAAACAGAGTTTGTATCTATTTAGGGTCCTTAAAAGTCTTTTGTCATGACCCAAATGTCCCCATGATCAAATGTCAATACTTATTTTCCAGGATCTCATTTTAAATCATTGCGTATGGCTAATATGAGAGTTTTTTACAAGCTGCTTTTGACTTTAGAAATGCCATTGTTGCAGTAGCAGGTGAAAAAGACTCAGTGCATCCAATATTTCTGTTTAAAAAACAGTTCTATGCCACCCTTGTCTGCATTAGCAACCCTCCAGCAAATGTCCTTGTGTGGTAGGAAGATGTAGTGGCTAGCAACAGGCATGGATGGAGTGAGAGACTTTTCCTCCTGTCTGCATTTCTTCGTCAGCCCAGCTTCATAAAGGGGCTTTGGGACCATTCACTGCCTTTACTACCTGCAGTAGTGTGTCTGCTCCCTGATCCTCTTTTATCCATTCATGTTGACTGGCACCTCAGTACCTGTGCCCTGCCCCGCAAGTCTGTGAGCTCCCTGTGACAATGAGCTCAGTTTATCCAGCTGTGACAAATTGGTTTCCTCCTCAGGATCTGAGTGACAACTCCTCACACCCCTGCATGAACTCCATGCAGGTGTTGAGTGCTGCAGACTTGTTCCCTCTCCCTCTGCAGGACCAAGAGGCTGAGACACCTCTTGCATGTGTCTTGGTCTGTGCCTGACATTCCCTGGGCTGAGGGACACCCATCAGGATCCTTGCATGGGGCACAGGGATTCTGTATTGTCTTATTTCTCTTGCAGCAGAGACATGTTTGAGGACCATTGTTTTAGAACCATTTTAGGACATATGTTTTAACCACTTCCATGACTGAATCCCTCCCGGTGTTGTAGCTGTTGCAAGTGAAACAATATCTTTCTGCCTGGTGTGCATGCCCATTGGCTTGCCCATCAGTGTTTCCTCTTCTTCCTTCCCTCTTCCTACACCTGACCATGTCACCTTGCAGCTCCTATACATTTATCCTTATGACATGAATTAATTCTGATAATTACTGTGGGGGAAAATAGGCAGACAGAAAAATTAATTTCATTAATTAACAATGCGTAATTTCTTTGCTCTGTTCAGTTTGTCTAGTTGATGCAATCTGCTTTGGCTCTGCCTATCCACAACAAAGGCAATACTCTTAGTGCTCAGGTGCCTTGCACTGCCCTTATTTCATAGCTGCTGTTACCAGCAGGTCTGGTTCTTTTAGTGTTTGGTGACATGACACTTCACTCTTGCAAGATACATTTGTGTCTTCCAAAGTCCACAAGTGTGTTTTGAAATCGTGCATGGAAAGTTTTTGGTCAATATTAATATTGTCATTGTGTGGGAAGCCAGGCCAGCAAGACTGCAGGGGAAATATGGGAAGCCTTGAATGAATGAAATCAGGCTGGAATTTTGGTGTAGGGACTTCAGTCATACAAATTATCTCACAGTTTGGTAAGAAAATGAAGACCAGTGCAATTGGTCTGTTGCTTGTTTTTTTTGGAGTTTTTTAATCTGCCTAATGTTTTTTTAGTAAAGTGTTGTGCCATTGTTGCCAGAATGGCATATTTGAGTGAGTTAAAGCACTAAAGGGTTATTTTGGGTAAGATGACCCTCCAAGTAACTTCTGCATTTGAATTCACAGACTCACCACAGAGATGAGAACTTGTGCAGTTTCTTACCCCAAAGGCTTCTCAAACTTTGAGGCTGGTCATCATCTCAGCTCCTGGTTGAGCTAGATACACAACGTACACATGTGTGCAGATGCACACACACATGCAAGTGTGCAACAGTTGTTTGGAATATGTGATCCAATGCTTGTGACTTGGCCCTCACATCTCCTTGTGTATCCCTAGCAGCAGTTCAGCTAATGGATTGTGCCTTGCTGTGAAACTCAAAACAGCCTTTTCAGCTCCTGTCATCCAACAAGCTCCCTAGGCCTCCAAATTTTCCATGCCTTAAGGAACATGGCTTAACTTCAGAAGGACAACCCTAAGATCCTGGGTTTCTCTCCTGTTCCAGGAAAAGGCATTCACCAGAGTTCCTTTGCTTTCAGTTCTGCCTAAAATTAGGCTTTCATTTTAGGGGTTTCTATGATATTACATCTGCTATTACATCTGCAGGGTGTTTGACTTCTTTCCCAGACAAACTTCAGAGCAGGGATGGCTTTATTTAGGCACACACCACCTGTATCCCTGCTCAATACTTGTGTCTGAAGGAGCCCACTTCTTTGATGTGCCACTCCAGGACAGTGCTGGCACCGTGTTCTCTGTGTTCATGATGCCTCAAACTTCCAGGCATGTGTTGTATTGCAAATCTGGCTGTACCACAATGGACAGTGATGGGATCCTGTGGCCAACTCTGCATTTGCTACAGCGAGCCCCACTCCTGAGGTAACCGGCAAGGCTCTTATTACACTTCCCAGACTATCTCCTTACAAATCATACACAGCTTGGTACCATGCCAAGGCTATTCAGCAGGTAGCTAAAAGATCTGTGTGTTGGTCCATATGAAGACCAGGTGACTTTCAAGGCAACTTCTTTTCTAGGATTTGCATATAATCCAGGAGGAGGCTGATATTTGCAATCTTCAGCTTTCTTAAAAGGCCTCCCCATCCTTTGTTTCATTAATTTAAGCCCTTGTCATGAGTTTTTCCCAGGCTGAGTGCTTCCCAATACCTTGCATGCCTGGCTCCCAACCCCAATATGAGCCAGTTCCAGTGGCTTCTGCTCTCTTTTGTAGGTCAGCCCCACATTTCCTATACAAAACTACAACAATACTGTATATTTTTCTCAATCTGAAATTATTTCCAGGGTCTCTTATATGCCAGCTTGGATTTGATTGAAGGTAGTTGGCTGTGTCATTTGCTCATACATATTTATCCTAGGGAAATACCAGCTGATGTATTTTCAGAGGGCTGTGGGCACCACTCCAAAATAGTGAGAGTTAGGTACTAGCCATCTCAGTGGGTCTGGACCTTTAAGGGTGTAACACACAGAGTTTAGAGTGGGAAAAACCTACAGCCCCTTCTTGAAGACATGTGCTCATTGCCAAAGATCATTCACCTCACAGCCATTTAGGAAACATATTTAATGCTACATCTTGATGCATGAGAGGATTTAGGGTCTCCCCAGTGGTGGGGAGCCAGTGGTGCCGGGGCCGTCCCCGGAGCCGGTCCTGGCAGCCCCGGTGCAGCCGGACAGACGCCGTTCTGCTGCTCCCCTCTGCTGTTCAGCGCGGAAACAACACGCTCCCAGCCGGGCATCCTCCCCCAAACTCTAAAATATTTTCCCTTTAGCTGTTTTCCTTTTTTCTTTGGGCAGGTGTGGGAGAGGTGTGGAGGGGAAGGGAGCCGAGCTGACACTGGATGTGTTTATTGTGCTTGGCAGCTGGCTGCAAATGCAAAAGGAAGTAATGCTGATTTCCTATGCACTGGAATTCTCATTTCTGACCTTTTTTATAGATAGGGAAGAAGAAAGATGATTCGCTGGAAAAGCAAAATAAATGGGACACAGAACCAGAATTTGTGCCAGGAGAGATACTGGCTAAATGTGCAGTGCATGGCAATGGGCTGAGGCAAAGGAGCTTTAAATGTTTTGAGTCAAGGTCAAAGGGAGGCTGTGTTTCAAGTTCAGATTTAAAATATTAACATTAACACATCTTTCTGTCTCAGGATGTCAGTTCCTTTTAAATGGGAATCTCAGAGTAGGGCCTTTATGGGTTTGATTGGACTGCAAAAAAAAAAAAAACCCAAAACAAACCCAAACCAGATGCATCTCTTCTTTTCTTTCCCCCTAAAATTCCTTTCAAATGCTTTAGCTTTGAAATTTTGGATTCCGGTTTGATTCAAGTGGCAAGCAAAGTGAAGGAAAAGACACTGCAACATTAGATAATTATAAATGATAAAGTGACACCCTCAGAATTTTTAAGCCTGCCAGTTTAAGTAATCATTGCTTATAATAGAATTAATCATCTAGATTGCATTGACTTGAATTTCTTTCTTCAAATCAAACCCCGCTGCCAAGTCATCCTCTAAGTAAAAAAGAAAAGAAACGAGCAAAATCTCCACCTGTTTTCCTCAGTGGCCCTCATATGTGTAAACAAAACATATAGCTTGGAGAGAAGACAGACATTTCTTGATATCTTCATTTTTTTTCCTCTCTTTTTACTGGATCAGCCATAACTTACTGCATTTTTCTAAAGCCTGATTAGCATTTGCAAGTTCTGCACAATGGGTCAGCATTTCTGCAGTTCCTGGCTTCCTTTCACTTTGTCCTGTTTTGTCAGGGGTGACGCCAATTAACTCGAGGGGGCTCAGATGTAAAAGGTTGAGACATTCTCTGGGTTAAACCCCTTGGGGAGAGCTGTAAAAGATGTGATGGCATTTGGGCTCTGCCCACCTGTAAAGGTTGCAGTAAAAGGCCTGGGCAGCCTGACATTCCTCTCTGAAATGCAGGATGTTCCAGCCATGAACAAATAAATGCTGGGAACTGAAAGGTCTCCTCCTCCTCTGCTGAGTCAGAGAGCGACGTGCAGGCAGGCGAGATGTCAGTGCTCTGTGTCCCAGTGCTGTGCCTTTTGTGGCTGCCTGCTCCATTCACCATCTTTTCCAGAATGGAGGGGGAAAAAATGTACTGAAATGGCAGGAAGAGCTGTGGATGGATATCACATAACATGGATATCTGTTGTGAATCATTACACTGAGAGCCATGCTTCAGAGAGAGAGGAAGAAGCTGATTTGAGCCTTCTCTAATCCCATTCTAAACTAAAGTGGCTGCACTGTGACTCCATTCAAATCTTTCAGAAAACTTGGTCAAATAGAGCTAGTTTAGACAGGGGATCCCTATGGGAGTTTAATGTGGTTAAACTTTAAGAAGTGGCACATAGAGAAGTGGGTTTGTGGTGGACTTGGCACTGCTGGACTTGACCATGATCTTAAAGGTCTTTTTCAACTTAGACAATTCTATGATTCTATAAATGAATCTTCCACAATTTCACATCTTTGATAGATTTTGATGAATTTTCCCATATAGTCTGACATGAAAATACCCCTGCTAAGGCAGATCTAGGGAACATTTTGCTTCCTGAGGGCCCAGAAGGACTCTTCAATACATTTAGTAGAAGAGAAGTTTAGTGTGAACAGTCTGTAAGAGCAAAGAATTCTTAACAATATGTCCACAGGCTGAAAGAAATGGAGCCATGATTTTACACTCCCAGGTTTCAGGTGTTCCATGATTTGTTACTCAGAGCAAAGATCAGAGTCAGAT
The DNA here is from genome assembly GCF_028551555.1 of Melozone crissalis. NCBI lineage: Eukaryota > Metazoa > Chordata > Aves > Passeriformes > Passerellidae > Melozone > Melozone crissalis. The sequence goes on along the minus strand of NW_026535794.1, from coordinate 36,008,062 downwards.
CTGTTGTTTGAAAATACAGATTGCTGGAAGCCCTGTGAGTAGAGATTGCCAGACCTCTATTAATTAACATAGGCTACATCTTGTCTTTGTGACATTTTGCAGTCAGCATGTCAAAAACTGTGCCTGTTGACTGCATGTACTGGAAACACAGGTGCAGCTTCCCCTTCCTTCTCACATCATAACACTGCCTCACACTGAATATAGCAGGGGTTGCCTCCATTTGTTTTTGAGTTTCTGAGTTTCCTATATTCAAGCTTTTCTGAATGGCAGATCAAAAGAGAGATATTACCAGTAAAATCTTTGTAATTCCACGATTTCAAAAGCAGAAGCTTTAAGTAAATCCCAAAATTTTCATGTGAAAATAGCAGTTCTGTAGCTGCCTGCATTCCAAACAAGCCTGCCCAAAGGATTTCATTTAGATAGGTTATCATTCCTTATTATCTATCTAGCACTCACAGTGGCTGTAAAATCCCTAGGAATGGTGGCATTTCCATTTATTTCCATGTTCAGCTCACAGACCACATTCATGACATGAAAATACCATAGAAATGCAAGGTAATTATCATTATTATGTAACTCCTTGGCATCCAGGAGCAGAATTAACAGCCTGAGTGGTGCCTATAAGAAAAACAGAATACATTTCAGTAAGCAAGCCTGTCATTTTTTATCTCTTAAGTAACCTTAAATAAAATTGAACTGGCCTAGTCAGTGTGAAAAAAAGGGAAAAAAAGCAAATTCTTATTATCTTCACTGTGATGATAATACATGTATTACTTCATTTAAATAAAATCTCTGAACAGCACCTGGAGTTTTACAGAGAAATCCTGCACTGGGGATTTGTATGCGGCACGCTTGCATATGAAATGTCAGAATTCCATGAACAAGGACAGCAGAGAAATTTAAAAGGTGATGGATAAGACAGATGGCTGAGCAGAAGTGGTCTGCATTGCCATGGAGAAAAGCCTGGTGCTATCCTCAGCAATCACTGCTCGAGTGTGCAAGAGTCTGGCTGCTATGGAAGCATCTGAGCCAACCCTGGGTGTTGCAATATGCCAGTTTTCCAAGAAACAGATTGGTGTACAGTGTGTACTATTTTTTTATTTTCTTGGGGGAGGAGGGGAGAATCTATGGATTTGGGGCTGTCATTTGGCTTTGAATTTCATCTTATCAATGCATTTCTTGACACCTAGGAAGATCTCTTTGAAATAGAGATGACATTGTGAATACTGACATAACTGCCATGGAAATTACTCCCCCCTCCCATCTTGTGAGAACACTGTTTGTACAGAATCTACTAATTTCTACTCCTTGTTCTGTATTTAATCTGTGTGAAAGGTCCCATGTTCCTTCCTTGAGACTGATAACAGTGTTAATCTCTTCTTTTCAAGGAGTTTTTTGTGGGCTTGCCTTTGTGAGGGGTCGGCACTCCCAAGCGGTCTGTGCGAGAGTCAGTCAGAGCTGATGCCCAAACAGCGAAGAGATTTCCCTTGGGCCAGGCTCAAGGCTGCATCTGATTATAACTAGGACTGGGAGGGAAGCAGCCTAGGAGCACAGAATTCAGGGTTTGGAGTAATTGCTCAGCAATACAGGGAACCAGGATTAAAAGAAAGTGAGAATATTCCCCAAAAAGAAGTGTGAAAGCTTTCTGCCTCCCAGGGCTAAAATTCTTTGGGATATAAAGATCTACTGGAGAGACTTTAAACAGTGACTCAATTCTCTAACTGCAAGCAATGAATTCCAAAATAAAGATAGTTAAGTAAAACTAGTCTAATTTCTGATAATTGTTTTCTCTAAAGCATTTGTTGATTGTGAAAGTTCCCACTTAATTTAAGAGAATGCAGCTAGATATGAAACTGCATTGTGGACAATTGAGTGGCACTGGCAGCCCATGAAACGTGAACAATATATTTGTGAGTGGCAAACAAAAAGGATGGTGAGAGCACAGACAAGTAAGTGATTGGCCCAATGAGCCAACATAGTCATTTTGGGGAAATGTTGAACTCTTGGTAGGAAACTAGGATGAGTTTATACAGCAAAACACTCTGTAAAAGCTAAACCCTTGACAAGATTATCAAAACATAGCCTGAGAGGAAAGTCCCCAGCTGTGGTGAAGCTTACAGAAGCGGGCAGTTCTCTGAGACCTGGCAGCAGACCCGAGGCAGAAAGTGATGTGAATCTCTGACAGACTAGATAAAAAACATGAGCTGCACAGACTGAGACTGAGCAAACTCCCACCCCCAGCCAACACCATGCATTTGGGGACCAGTGCTGCTGTGGCTTGTGTTCCCTTGGAAAAGACAACAAGCCCAAGGGGGCTATAGCAGTGCCATGGGTGACAAAGGAGTCTCAGCACAGCAGCGTGTGGAACAAATGCCAGCAGATGGGATGTAGATTCATTTTCAGTTGGATGGGAGCACACAAACTTGTGTGGTTTCAAAAGCAAGGATCTTACAGTCCTGGATGAGCAACCATGGGTTGGAAAAGATAAATAGTACAGAGGCAGGAACAGCCCCTCTGAGAGTCTGATATAGGCAGTATCAGTTCTGATAGCAAATAGGAGAGGAAAAGGCCATATGCTGGAGAGATGGGGGTGGAAATGACATAAACAGCAGCTCAGCAGTATTCCCTTATGTTGCTTGGGTCTAGACCACTATAGCTGAGATCACTCCAGTTCAATTTCTGGACTGCAAGATGTTGAATCTTCCCCAACCCTGAATCTTAGCCCTCTTCCAGGAACCAGGTTCTGCAAAAGGAAGACACTGGGTTGTAGAATGTCTCTCTTCCCTTGTTTTGACAGAGGAGAGAAGACTTTGCCTTGGAGCAGCCCCTAGTCTTGGCTATGGACCCTGTCTTTAGGAGACCTTTATTTCAAAGAGAGGTGAGGAGAAGGGTGTCCTCTTTCCTTTTCAGCCTACTCCTTCTTGAAGTAGACCCCAGACAAATCCAGTGCAGGGGCTGGGAGAAAGACAGAAGAGACTGGAGAAGGTGATGTCTCCTTTGGAGGAGGGGGGGATGCTGGCACACAAAGCCCCTCAGGGCCCAGATCTGGCCAGCAGCTGCAATTCTCCCATTGGGACCTCTAGAAAACATGCAGCTTCAGCAGGGAAATTAATGCTCCAGATGAAAAGTGTGGAAAAGAGAGCTGAGAGAAAAATTAATTACAAATGGAATGCAATCGTGCAATAGTAAAACTTCAGTGACATTTAATTTCTGTGTAAATAGAGCATGGTTTTGTTCTCATGGTTAGCAGGGGATGGATTCAGGAAGCTGTATTAAGTTCTTGGCACTGTTTCTGATTCACTTAGTGGTCTTCAGGAAATGACTTAATTGTGGGGTCTCGCAAGTGCTGAGCACACACTGAGGAGCATTTCTTTCCTCTAAAGCAAATGAGGCTTTCTGGAGCAGGACAAGAGCTCTTCGTCTCAGAGGATCAGGGTGTGTTGATTGAAAAAACACAGTCCTCTTATCTTTGTAGAAAAACTGAGTTCAAGAACCCAGGATGCTAGTACCCTTATCATCTGCAAAGCAAAGAGGATGGTTTGCTGGGGAGCTGCAAGGAAGCCAGCTATAAAGGGCTGTAATTGAATTAAAGGATGGACTGGCTTTGCTGAAAGAAAGGGGAACAGAACCACTCAGGCATGTGGACTTACATTGTGAAACAAATTACAGGCTGACACATCCGCTAATAATCTGCGCTTTGGTGCAATAGACAGGAATAACTCAAAACCTCTGTGGCTGGCAAAGGGGAACCAAGAGTAATAGGGGAAGCTTGTTTCCACTGAATCTTCTCCCACACCCTCTGAACCAGGTCATCTGATTGTCAGCTTGGGCCGGGTGGAGGGGGACATGCCAGTGACAGGGCTGTGCTGGTGAAGCAGGTCCCCAATGGGAACCACCTTTTTAACAGGACAGGGGAGTGCAGGGAATAAGGGGTTTTGGCTGGAGGTGAGGCAGATGTTGACAGCACTGACAGGACTGAACTATGATACCTGCCTGAGTCTGGTAAATTGTGGGTGAAATCCAGCACACACAGAATGTTGCCTGGACAAAAGTGTATTCTTCCCAGAAATAGTTTCTGCAAATAGCTTAATTCTGCTGAAAAGGAAAAAGGCTTCTTCTGTTCAGGATGGTTAATCCTTCCCACCTTGCTGCAGGAACATGCAGTTCCCACCAGCACTGCCTTGATGTGGTCCTGTGAGCCCCATGCTGCTGCCCCCATGAGCCACCAGCCAGGCCATGGTGTTGGCCATCCTGCAATGTGTGAGAGCTTTCCATACTGGGAGGCTCAGGTCTGCTCCAAGGGATGAAATGTGATTTTTCCTGTATTTTCACTGCAACTGGTGCTTTTTTTCAGTGATTCTGGTTTGCACCCCAGGAAACTACTTACCATACATGCCTAGATAAGTCCCTTCTGAGGGGTGTGGGTCAGTGTTACACACTCTGGGAGCCCTGTCCAGCGCAGCTCGGCTGCACTGCAGCCATGTGATGGGCATGTGGGCATGAAACGTGTGTTTTTTCAGTTCAGAGCAGTAGATATCCTCAATCAGGCAGATTTCCCCAGCTTTCCTGTGCCAAGCCTCTAAAATCCATTGTGTTCCTCCTCTGACCCCGTGCTTTTGATTTCCTCAGATACCCTGTCTAGAAACAGACAAACTGAAACAGCCAACAGCAAACATGAACATGAAGAAAATGCATCTGTTCAGCTGTGTGCAGGTTGTGTTCAGGAGATCAGCCACATAAACATTGATAGAATAAATAGATTGGTTTCATAACGTAGTCACCAAGCAATATTTATATTAAAACCCCAGCTCCATTTTTAAGATGTGTTACTAATTTCCCATATATATTTATACACATACAGAACATGGGTAGAACATCTATGTTCATATAAAGGAGGTAAAAGAAACTGTTCTCTATATAAAACTAGAACATATATTCAAATTGAGCAAGAAGTCTTCCTTGTCTGCACTCTGTGATATTTCTGCTTCTGTTTGGTGGCTTCATTCTTTTTACCTGGTGCTCTTCTGTGCACTACCCTCTGCATTTTTTACTGTATTTCCCTGTATTTTTATATTATTCCATCTTCATAGAGTGCTGGTGATAGCATGTTTTAAGTGATAGCACTACCTACTTCCTAAATAATCTCATTTTACTGGTTGTTTAACCAAAGAATTTTGAAAGTGTTCCTTTGCTTTTTTTGCTGTTGAGCTGTGATGTTCCAGGAGCTGCAAAAAGAGATGTCTCTTGTAACTGTGCTAGGAACTGCTGTCTTTTAAATAAATTGACTTATGCTGATGCAAATGAGAGCAAAATTTGGCCCCATCTGTTCTACACAATCTAGTTCCTAAATCAGAAAAACCAGTCACTAAGAAATGACAGCCAGTATTTTATTTTTGTGGGAATTTGGTGTTATCACTTCTGAAAACTGCTGAAGCTAATAATGCAGACTAGCATGCTAAACAGGGTGGTTTCATCTAGGATGATGCTGGAGACTTTTCTTTCTTAGTTTCTTAGGTAAGAATGCATCTGCCTTATTTAAATGGATGTTAGATTTACTTATTGGCAAAAAAGAGTAGCCTTCAATGCTGTAGTTTTTAGGGAGGATAATTAAAGGTGAGGAAAGTAGAGACAACAGATGTGGTGCTTAAGCACCGAATAACATCACAGTGTCTTAAACTAAGGAAGAGCAATCTATTTTACCTCAGTAAACTATCTGGATAGTCTCAAATCTACTGGCCTTCCTTCCCAATGCCTGAAAGTGTTCCTTGTTCCTTGCTCTGTGCTACTTGCCAGACCTCTCTGCTTTGTAGGGAACAGGCTTCATGTGGTTGTGACATGCAGCTCATGTCACTCCCTTCACTTTGGAGGGTGCTAGAACTGCCATCAATAAGTTTGCTAAAAGACTGTGGGACAGAATTGTGCATACACACAAAATTGCTGTGGAAACCAAGGGACATGTCAGTGTACTGCACTACAGCAGGGCACAGGCAAGTGCTGCTATGGGCAGTGCTAAGGAACTCTTAAAAATACAGATCATCTGTAGTTCAAAAAATCCCATAGATGGTATTAAGATGGCTCACTGGGAGTGGTGGAATGCAGGTTTTTCCTCTCGTGGTGTGTCAGTTTGTGCAATGACACCTCTCCCTTATGGCACAGTCTCACCAGTTGCTTGAGATCAGGTGCAGATGACCAAAAAAAAGGAGTCAGACACTCTGTCCAAATTTCCAAGCTGACATGTAAATGCATTGGATATGAGCAGCCTGATCTTCCAGTAGGTGCTCCATATTTCCAACTCCTTTTGAAGTAAATGGAGATGCTGCAGTTTCCTTTGGCAACAGGAGAGAGCTCAGCTTTTGTGCAGATGAGGCACCTCACACTGGCTGAGGTGCCCAGTTACCAAATACCAAGTGTGGACCTCTCCAGTCTAAGTGTTTACCAAATACCATGATAAAAACCCAAACCCAGTAAGTACATCAGAGTTAGGTGGGGTTTTTTAGGAATGAAGATTGGTAATACTTAGATTATCATTCATCACCAAATGTCCTCAGGCCAGGGAAAAAGTCAATTAATTATAAAAAGAGGCTTAGGAACTGGACATTGTATTATTTCCTGTGCAAGGGATATATTCCTTATCCTTTTGAAGAAAAGAGCAAATTCAGGCCCACTGTGTTTGGATTCCAGCTAATTCTACTTTAATGAAAGGCTCAGTATTGCAATATCAACATATGACTATTTACACTTCTCCTCAAAGAAGATTCTCTCAAAAGTGTTAATCTTTCCCAAAATTATACTTTATGAAATGTCAAACTCATAAGTGAATTAATTTATAAATAACGTGTGTTTATAATGCAATAATGTGTTAAACTTCATAGATTCCAGAGGATATTTTTATATAAAAGCACATGGTGTAGAGAGGTATGAAATTTGAGTAGTGCCCAGCAGAGGTGCAGTTGTTTTTTGACTCTGAGTAAGCCAGAGCTCCTGTGAGTGCTGAGATATTTCTTGTTAGAGCAACCATGAGGCCCCTCATGCAAGGAAAATTTATTTGCCAACACTCAGGATATATGCAGAATATGTGCCTTATTTTGTTCCTCCATCTTTATATAGAAAGTAATCATTAAAAACCTTTCTGATATAATTAGTACTCTATCAAATTCTCCAGGAGTTTTCATTGCTCTTAAGCACCCCAAGTAATTACTGTGCTGGGAACTTGCCATGACCATGAACTCACCTTGAAATCAAATTACTAATAGCAGGACTGATTCTCACTTGAGGCAGTTTTTAGAAAACTGTGACTGATTACTGCAAAAGCTACTGATAAAAAACCCTCACATTTGTTATCCTGCCTTCTTGCAGTGACCAGAGTCCTGGCTACACAAAGAGATTCGTTACATGTGAGGAGGAAATGTGGGAACTGCTGGATCTGTATGGAACCCAGGAGAGCCTGCAGACACAGAGACTACAGATATAGCAGGAAAATAGTTACTATAACAGGAAAATAATTAACATTACAGGTGTATGCCTTCCTCTGACTAAGCTCTCTCAGCTGTGATGTCTAATATGTGCAATCTTAATTTGCCACCACCTCCTACTGACCTGAAGTATCTTAAAGGGCAATTCCAGCATTTCTCAGCCAGGCAGAAAGGAAATGTGGCCCTTTCTCTGGGAAGGCCATTGCATCTAGGGAAGTGTCCAAGTACTGGTGTGTAAACTTTCTACACTTGGTTGTGCTGGGCAGTGTTGCAAGTGGAGCAAATTGGTAACTAATCCCAGAAACTGAAGGCCCAAGCATTTGCATGCTTTGGAGAAAAATGTTTGGCAAATGCAATGGAACAAGCCTCTCCATCTGTAAGCAATCCTGTAGGGTCTTCAGTGAGTTTAGAGGTGTCAGGTACTCAGTTTCTTGGGCTGTCTCCTGAATGTTTAGGTATGGGGCAACCCAGAGAAGCCACTTTGTTTGTCCTGGAAAGATGGAAATCAAATACCTCTTCAAATACCTCTTGGTTCAAACACATCTGGAGTCAGAAGGCTGATAGAAACCAGCATCAGTGTGATACAGATGCCTCCAGCTGATCTGCCAAAAGCATGGATCTGTTTCAGCACTCAGCAGTTTGTGTGTTAACTGAACCCATAGAAACTTAAGACATTTTGCTTTTCTTAATCATAAATGCATGATGCCTACTTTATCAAGCAAAATATTATCCACAAAGTAACAAGCATGATTTACCTCATTTGGGAATCAGACACACTCAGGGCTATAGGATGGGTTATATGCACATCCCTTAAGGCCTATTGAAATTGATTTCATGGTTTAGGTACTGAATAGATTCAGGCAAATGATCAGGGCAGATCTTCCCCAGAATTAATAAAACAAACAGCCTTTGGCAACTGGATCACAGAAAAAGGAGCGTTAATTGAAAACCTGCCATTAAACGTGATTGTGAGTGTGCCGCCTGCACAGCGTCAGAGAATCCGAGATAACTTCTGGGAAACCCTCTAAATCCTGGATGGAAAATGAGTGTGAAAAGAGCAGGCCAAAACTGTGGACAATACTGTACAGGCCACCTGCCAACAAAGTTTGCAGATCACCCAGCAAACTGAAGCTGGACATGTCCTGGCAGACAGAAAGAAAAGTGGAACTGAAGCCAATTTTTCTCAGTATTTATCAACACTATTATAGCACTGTAGCAAAAAAGAAAAAAATTCCAGTTAGATGATTGACAGGGTTTCTTTGCATCTTTCTTACCCTGAAATATATGCCAGAAAGCGTCAGCTGAGACATCTGGGAAATCCTGAAGGACAAACTGTTCAAAAAGTTTAGCCACAATCCATGAAAGCTAGATAAATCCTAGTTTGAGTGATATCAGAACCTCAGCAAATTAAGCTGTATCTGGACCAACAGGCTCCAGTGAGCTGGACTTTTTATTTCAGGCTTGAGTGACCAAAAAAATAACCAAACCAGTGAGAAGGAAAGAGAGGCAAACACTTTCATAAAATCATAGAATCATTTTGCTTGATGCTTGTTTCCTTGGCATAAAAATGCCTTTGGAGAGGCTGGGAGGTCCTTCACAGCCAGACAACAGCCGGCGCTGTTGGTAAGAGTGAAAACAGCCTTCTGTGACCTGACATGTGTTTTATTTCTGGTGAGGGGATGAAAGCACTTGTGATGCACTGTGACATTTCTGTCAGTCCTCAAAACGCACTTGATGTTCCCGCAGAGAACATCGTGTTTGTGCCTTGCAGGGGGATGGGAGGGTCTGTGCCCTCCTCTCTCTGCTGCCCCTGCAGCAGAGCTGCAGCAGATTCACATCCTTTGAGATGTGAGTGAGTGCCAGTGGGCTGAGGTGGCACAGAGGGCAAATGCTGCTGCTATTCCCCAGTATCAGGTTCCCTTCACTTGCAGAGAGAAGGGGTGGGATGCAGCCTTCCATGTAATAGAAATTCAGTATGCTTGAGCACCTTTTGCAGCGTTTTCTAATCTTGGTGAGAAAGCCTCCTTACAGCAGTTCTTTTGCAATCCCACGAAAGCCAGAAATGCATCCACAGGGGCCAGACCTGCCCAGCCCTGTCGGCACCCAGCAGACAGTGTGGGAAACAGCACAAGTGGTGAAAAGTGAGCAAAAAGCTAACGCTGCTTTGGAGCCCAGTAATCCCTTCCCCAGCACTGTTCAAGCCCCAGACACACACTGCTTTTCCTAGATAGACAGGGTCACATCCTCAGCTCCTATCAGCTGGTGCTGCTCCACCAACCGCAGTGCAGCTGACGCAGCTGGGCTAATTTGCTCCCACCAAGGATTTGACCTGCTGTTCTCTCCCTGACAGCATCCCTTAAAAGATACATGATGTTCTGCAGGGCCAGGCTAATCTGCTTGTGGAGGAGCATCCATTGTTCAGCCTGCTGTCCTTATCACCCCCTCTTGCCAGAAAAGAAGGCCAGGCTGGATGCTGGTGACAGCCCTCTTCAAGCGTGGGTCTTGCTGGGGCTGTGAGAAGCCTCATGCTGCAGAAAGCCCCCAGGAAGATGGGAAACAGCCGTGCCTATGAATCACCCCAGAAACAAATGATTCGCCACGGGTAAACTTGTGGAAATGGCATGGTACTGTGAAGTGTGACAAAAGCTTTTATCCCAGAGCCATGGAAAACCTCACAGCACCCCCACCTCCCTCTTTCCATGCCATCTTGGAAGTATGTTAATTATTGCTCTGGGTGTGAATACTCCATGTCTGTATTAAGTCACTCTAAACAAGCAAGTCCACTGCCCTTTCCATGCAAAACAATGCTGGATTGTGTAGGAAAGACTGCTGAAAACACTTGACAAAACATTATTTTAGTGGTCAGAAAGCTGTGATTCAGCAATAACTGATGGACTTGAGAGTGTGTGAATATTTATTTAAAAGTGTTTCCCTGTTGTGCTTGCTGCCACAGGGATCAATACAGTGAAGACAGGCAGTCCTGCAGAGCTCTAAGGCTCTCCTTGAAATGTGTTGGGACAGGAGACATGAGGACTCTGCTGCTGTAAAAACATTTTCTCTGTGAAAAACAATTTCTTGGTTCCCTGTTGAAAAAGCAAAAAGATTGGTAGACACTTTGTCCCTACCATCATCCATGAGTTGTGAGGATGCTCTGGCCCTGGGAGTTGGCATATTACTTTAAGGAAAACATTTTGGACTGACTGACAGGCAATGTTATTGATGGAAGCACAACCTTGTGATGATCCAGTGGTGCTTGTTGGCATTCCCAGATCCTTCTGTGGCCCTTCATATTTCACAAGGAAAAAAATTCTCTCTGCAAAGGCAAACTGCATAGTTGGAAAAAGGATGGGAGTTTCACTCTTCTCTGAACTGCATGTTTCTGAGTGATGCCATGGGTTTTCCTGAGCTTTAGTTAACATTGGATCATCTTGCTGTTTGAAAGGACATAGAAGTCTGACTTAAACAAATGAGTCCAAAACTGGACTGCTTTTTATCATGCTTTTTTTTCTGTTCCTATTTTATGCCCCTGAATTTTCAAGGGCACCTTTGAATTAATCTTTTCAATTTGTTTTAAGGCCTGCCTGAATTTTCATAATGGCTGAAAAAGTATATAGAGAAGCCAAGATAATAACTTCAGAAGGAAAGGTGTTGCATCATGTTATTGTACAGGAAGCACAGAGGTATGCTGAGCTTTTCCTTACAAAGACTAGACACCTTTTAATATAAATAACCATGAAGTAAGAGCATTACCATAGCAAGAGCTTCACCAATACCTCCTTAAATGGCTATTAGCAGACTGTATGTATGATGTGAACTGCAACAACATCACTAGAATTCTACTTAGCTATTCCAAATGACAATGCAGGCTGGGACTAACAATTATACTAATGCACTGTGTTGCCTAATTGAAGGAATTTATGACAAAAAATAAATGTCAGAGTTCAAAGCCAAGTATGTGTGTGTGTGTGAGAGAGAGAGAGAATATATGCAGGTAGGGTTGTCAGCAGCTGGAGCACTAAATACAACCCTCTGTGATTTTACATCTGGGAAAATATCCAGAAATCCTTTCTAAGCAATAAATTATAGGCTTGTGGGACAGCAATGATATACAAGCAAAGCAGCACCTGTAATGAGCTTGCAACCATCACTGAGACCTGGGAACCTTAATGCCCATTAATCTGAGAGGGAAGAGTAAGAATACGCCAACAATGCTGGAAAGACTCACAACATACCCACCTTGTCTTCCACCTGAGTAAGTGCACAGACTGTTAATGAGAACATATTTTTATTTTTTTTTCCCAATCAGCTTCCTGGAAAGTATTTGCTTATCAAAAATAGTTCACAGGGTCATTGTACAATAATTTTCACTAGTCTTTACTGCTTCTGTCAGCTTGGTGGCTATACTGTGAACTTGGAAGTGCAGTTTAAAAAATAAGTATGAATGTCTTGATCGGTGTTGATTCATCAGTTGCATGGTGTATGCAAAAAATGTTATCATCCTTAATTGTCTCTGTGATACTGTGCTCTGAGAGGAATATCCCTCAAAGGAAACCCTTGGGAGAAAACACTGCTCTCAGCTTTTATGATACTAATGTGGCTTGGACTAAATTGATCAAACTCACATTCCACAGAGTAGTTTAGAGGGACCATTTAGCATTATTCCCAGCTGGCAGCTTGTTCTGTCTAGTTTATAGATTTGGAAAATGTTTTCCTTGTTTTGGTTTATCCTATAGGTTTCAGCCTATATTAATATTTAAATTGACTTGGAACAACCAAGTTCCCTTTAATCACAAAAAAGATGTTTTGATGGAACTAAAGCAAAGTAAAGGCCAATTTTGGGGTTTGTTCTTCCATCTTCTACTTGATACCTATTGACTCTCTTATTACATCTCCCAGAGAAAAGCTGACTGTAGGGGTTGGTGTGAAGTGCCACAAGGCAATGCCATTGTACTGTTTGGTGGAGTCTCTTGTGCAAAGGCTTTGATCAGCGAAGCACTTCAGTAGGTACCTAATTTTCAGCACCAGGAGTAGGCTGCAAGTGCTTTAGTGCTCTGTTTCTGTTCTGCACTCACAGCTCCCAGGGTGGCTGCATGGGTCAGAAGAGCACATAACCTCACTCATGGTCAACAGGCACATCTCCATGGCACAGATTGCCTGGCAAATCCTCCTCTCCAAGGTCACCTTTGGAAGGAAGGTGCTCTTTGCCCAGCCCCTTCAAAGAGAGGTCTGTGCTCTCAGTGCATGCAGAGCCCAGTTTCCAAGCCTTTGGCTTATGAATTACATGACTTGGATTGCTTGGACAAATGGGGTGATTGATGAAGGCTTTTGGCTCCCATGGTGGCTGTGTGTCCATGGGGGTCACTCTGCCAGCTAGTTCCTGTCTGCACTCCTTCTGTGCTACAGGGGTGGCACAAGAATATGTCTGGTAGTGAAATGCTGTTGCTACGGAGCAGAAGGACAGTCTTGGAAACAGTTCCTCATGGAAAGGCTTCTCCAACAGTGAGACAGCTCAGACAGCCCAGAGAGCAGCAAGAGCTCCAGTCCTGCGCTCCAAAAATGCAGGGTCCTGGCACCTCCATGGAGCCTGGGGAGCAGGCAGATGGGAGCTCTGCTTGAAAGATTTCACGGGTGAGGACAGCAGGGACTGTGATGTCAAAACGCGGAAAAGAAGCCATGCTGGGCAATACTAGGGTCAGTGCATAAACCTCTTCACATCATGGATTGTTTTCACTCCCACACTAGATGTGTCCATTAGATGCTGCAGCAGCTGCCAGAGGGTTTATCATTTAAAGGGCTCCAATGCATATACCATACACAGGATGGTGTCGTATACACACTGGAGCCAGGGAAATAGCTTTCACAGTAAAAGGGTTTTGCTAGAACCTGAGGCATCGGTAGTTAGCTTTCAGTTCAAAAATTTATTCTTATTGAGGGCATGAGAGTTTGCTTTTGAGTAATTAACAACTTAGGCCAGAAGGGACTGGTCTGGTCTTGTGCATAATACAGACCAAAGAATGCCCCTCTCTTAATTCCTCTGCAAAAATCATTAGCAGTGTTTGGTGCTAGAAAAGCAACCAATTATAATGTTAAGCTTTCCAATTGTGGAAAATCCACTACAGCCCTTGTTAATGTTTACTTACCTTCAGTGATAAGCAAAAATGCCTCAGCTAATTTGCAGTCTGAACTCGTCTGGTCTCAACCTGCATCCTTGGAGTCTTATTATACCTTTCTGTTCCACAGGAGCCCTTATATACGAAACTGCAACGTTAGCTAGAAAGAAAAAAGCACAGGGGTGATATTCCACGGGAAATTAAGGTTCAGGGAGATAATGATGATGCTGCTTCAGTGAATACATGTAGCAGTGCATGTCACCTTGCAGAACATAGCCTGGAGCTGCATTTTGGGGTAATATATGTCAATCTCCTGGGACAGGAATTGCATTCTCTTCCCAGAGTCTAACGTCAATTACAGTCACTGTCTTTTAAGATGTTAAAACTACAAAAAGGGTCAACATATGAAATATTCATGCTGACATTTCCTTATAGCACATCCTCTCCTGGATCAGCCATTTCCTTAGCAATAGCTCTGTATCATACTGTGCTCCCCTGCTGCCCCTCTCCCCCTAAGCCCTGTCAATTCACCTGCCCTTGAGGCTCCTTTGGCCCCTTTCCAGAAGAAATTCTAGGACATTTCTACTGCTACTGCTCTGCTTGGATTGCTCTCAGCCCATGCAGTCTGTGACCTGTCTGTGTTTCTAAGTCTTTGTGATACTTTCAGTGGGCCTCTGATGCCCAGCACTATCCTGACCCCCATTCTTGATATAGTTTCTACTTCATTGCACAAGTCAAAAAAATTCTATCAATAATCAGTGTATAGAATGTGTTGTGCAACAAAGCAGAGTGAAAAACAAAGATCCTTACAATTTGCAACAGGATAAATCATCACAAAGCTTAGGTTAATTTCACATGCAAATGTTTTCATTTTGAAACGTCTGAAGCATTTCCTTGTATGAATGTTTCTTTCAGCAAAGTTGCATAGGAAATTTATTTATGTAAATCTCTCTCTGCAAAATCTTTCCCTTTTAGTAAATTAGTCCCTTCCAGAAAATATAACACAGCAAAATGAAAATAATTGACAAAGTATCGTCCAATCTGATTATGCCTAATTATGATTAGCAAACTCATGCTGGAGGGTTTTTTATTTTTTCTTTTGTCTGCTAACAACCATGTGTGCTTCTGGTGATAGATAAATAGCATCATCCTGATAGAGATGCAATTGCTAGTTCACATGGTGGTTCCTCATGTTAAAGTATTTAATTTCCTAATGTAACCTTGGGTATCCTGTCATGCTGTACCTCACCCCTGTGTTTTGAGCAGTTCCTTTAAAAATCACAATATAAGGAGTATTTTCTGAGTGTCCGTCACTTCTTCCCTTTGAGGTTGAAACTTTACCTAAGAGGTTGGCAGAGAGGTTGCTAGAGATAGTTGTTGTCTGTACCACATATTTCCTCTTTTCTCCCACCATTTTTTGTAGAAGGAAATTTTCACTGCAGAGTTATCACAAATTCTTCTGAACATATACCCATCATCTTTTTAATTTTATTCACTCAAGCCTGGGATTTGTAAGGGTCATAAATCAGGGCTTGTTTATCTGGGGAGAGTTATGGAGTCAGACCTGGCTTTAAGTTGCTTCTCCTCTTTGATGGTTGTGCTGGACAAGCTCTTATATGAATGTTTGTGAGGTGTTATTCTGACAGTGAGAAGCTGATGTGGTGTATTTAGAAAATAAGTTCTCAGGCAGCCTGCCCACACACAGTTTGTTGTGGGCAAGAGGACAAATTCCACATTAATCCAAACGTGCAGATGTGGTGATTGGGGTGACTGTAAAAGTGGGTGCATGCCACAGTGCCAGGAAACCCGACCTCCAGTCTCCACTTGGCCATTAAACTGATGGATGCCTGTGAGGAAATCCTTGCTTCATCACACCTTTGCTCCATTGCATCCTCCCTTTAGCCTCCACAACATACTGAGATCACCACCTGTTTGGGGAGGGCACTGTTTTACATTCTGTATTGCTAGGAAGATGATGCCCTGCTTTTGGTAGGGCCTTTGAGGTGCTGCTGAAATAAGAACAATTAAAAACAAAACAACAGCCTCGAGCACACCAAAGCGATAAAGCAAGTTTGTTCAGAACAAGCTGTGTCACAGAGGGATACAGGGATTGTTTGTATTACCCCTAGGTAAAGCACTGAACACCTGCATCCTCTGTGCAGAAAAACAAACTGACCCAAATTCTTTACAATTACTTTCATTCAAGAGCCACAGTTGACAGCAGAGCCGTGCACCAGCACTGAGGAAAGCAGCATCAGCAGTCCTTTCTCCAGTTTGTGGGGCAGCCCCAGACCTGTTGCTTGCTCCCTTCCCAGCACTCTGGGGCTCTTGGTAGGAGAGCTGACATGCACCAGGGGGGCAGAGGGGTCTAACCAGGCTCTCTGACCAGCAGCTCTGCTGCTCTGTGCTTGCTAGGAGCTCAGGCACAGCTCAGGCACATGCCACTGCTCTGGTCAAGGTTTGGGAATGTCGAGTTCCAGTTTCCCTCCTTAGCTGCTGTGCCTCAGTCATAGCATGACATGAACTTGAGACCTGAACATATTTATCCAGCTTGCTTCTTTTAGTTGGCTCTAGCAACACCCATGAGTCACCTGAGCCTGCTGTGTTTGCTCTTGCACACATGGATGTAAGAGCAAAGCCACATCACAGATGTGTATCAGGTATTTTGGATACAAAAGGTACCCTGGAAGACACAGCCAAATGCCCTATCACTGACCTAGCAAGGGAAGCCAAGAAGCCTGTGTGAGTCATTCTTTGTCAGGAAACAGATTTGCTTTCCACTCCAAGGTACTCACTGGGGAAAAAAGGGAAGCTGCAGCCTGTGCTTCTAGCTAGCCCTCTGGTAAAGTCTCTGAGCTGGTGGAACTTGGGTGACTTTACAAACAGTGTGGGGCTCTTTCCATCAGTTCAGAAGCTCCCTCCTCCCCAGAGGAAGAAATGTGTTAATTAAGCTGGCAAAGCTGTGCAAGCTGGGCTGTCAGGCACTTACAGATTGTCTCTTCAGATCCTCCCTACAAAGGGATGTCTCAGCGCTGTCGGGCCTCAGTCAGTTAACAATGAACAAAATGCTCCTTTGCACTCCGGAGGTGCTCAACTCCACAGCTTTGCTTGTTCAGTAAACAGGTTCCTGAATTTGTCTCAGGCATATAAACAAGCAAGGGGCAGTTGCTAAATCTGTAAATTCCCAGTGTAATTTCTGTGATTTATTTTGGTATCAGCTCAGGCTTTTAACTAGCAGCAACTCTCAAAATTTTCAGATCTCAAGATCAGAGAACAGAACGTGAAAACTAGAGAAACTTCTTCTAGTGAATGATCCCACATGACCTTCCACCTTCCAATGACCAAAAATTAACAGATTTTTCTTTTTAAATCTTCTCTGGTCCGTACCATTTTGTTGCTATTGATGTGTAATCAACAGCTCTGTCGTTTCAGCTTTTAAATTAGAGACACCTTTGAAATTTCATCTTTGCTGTCTTAGCACATCCAAGAACTTCCTGGAAGTATTTAACGCTTGTAAATATAGCCTTAGAGCACAGAAAATTAAAATACTATAAGGTGATCAGGTGGAGATCCAGCTGGCTCAGCGTCCCATTTCTGACTTTTGGCAGTAATGCAAACCATACAAAAATGCTTCCCTGAAATACTTGCATTGGCACAGCAGTGTGCTGCAGAAGGATTTCCTGACTGATGGACAGTCCTTCTCAAAGACAGCTCTTAATGGCTGTTTTCTGCATTTATTCAATTCCCTGTGTATTTAGTGAACAAATGTTAGTGTCCTGTTGTCATGTGATAGAGAATTTAGTCTTGTTTGTGAAAGTATGTTTTTAATTCAGTTATATCTTTAATGCAGACTCTTCCTTTGGGAGTTTATTAACATTGACAGGAGGACCAGAAGGGACTAAACTAAAGACCTGAATCCTTGAAAGGTGCCCATCTGACTCTGGTGTCACCTTCAAGCAGCAAATGATCAGGAATTGGGTGAAAGTAAAAAGTACATGAATGTGGGATTTGGGCTCAGGAAAGCAGTGGTGTAAGAACACCTGCCAGCAGCCAGATGCCAAAAATTGTAAGGCAATAGTTAAAAGCCAGTCAGGAAGGAGACCTTAGGAGATAAAAGATAAAGATTGACAAGGGTGGGAAAATAGATAAGCACAATGTGACATCTTGGGACTCACTATCCTGACAGCATGAGAATTGTGGCAACCTACAGAAAAGGGATCGTGCATAAAATGAACTTGTGGTGGTGGAACTCAATTTTCTTTCTTGAAACTGTTGAACTGTTGATTTACCAAGACATTGAAATATCAAAGGCCATTGCACTCAAATAATACATTGCTGCTTGCAAGGAAGAGCTCTAGATAGTAGCATTGCAGCTGGCCTTCCCAAAAAAACATATGTGGAGACATAAGTGGTGTTACAGAATCAGCAGGAGGAAATGCAGCAGAGAAGCTGTGATGTTGACTGTCTAGCATGCAGACAGAGCATCAGAGGTCATGGCAGGGATTTCTAAGAGTGGAGACACCAAGGAATAAAATGGCAACAAAGTAAAGTGGCTTGGAAGCACTCACTGGTGTGTTTAAAGAATGTCTTACATCAAGGACAAGGAGGGCATTGGTTTTAGTGGTGTAAGCAACACCCAGTATCCTAGATATCTGTGTTTGGACTACTGTGGTTGGGGAGACAGTCCCAGAAATATGTGGAGGTGATAGGAGAACAGACTGGATGAAAAACCATCAGTACTGGATGAAAGTTGTGAAACTGAGAAAAAACTAATGTTAGATAAAGCCTTTAAGATGAGAAGCTATTTAAACACCATGGATCAGGAGTGACTGAGAAAGAAGGAAGGAGACAAGGCAGCCAGATCCTGGACCCAGAGACCTCTGCATTCGTACTCAAGAGTCAGAAATGCAGCATCAAAATAACACATACCAATGTTGGGAAAGATATTTAGTCCTAGAAGGAACAAGTTCATTATGAGCTATTTCCCTAGAAGCTCAGCAGAAGGCCTCAAACAAAAAGCAGAGAGGCAGATGTGAGGAGTCACAATAAGTGCTTTGCTGTGTTGCTATCACCCGGCTCTCCTCACAGGAGGAAGGAGCAGCCATTGAAGTACATGCCTTTTCCCAGAAATAAACATTTCTCTGGAATTAGAGAATAGGGAAATGGGAGGAAACACGGTTCAGGTAGAAGGAGAAATGTGGGCCCTTTAGGTGCAGGGATGGACATGGGGGAGGGAGCCCACCATAACCTCAGCAGGAGGTAGGTTCCAGCTTCTGATGAGTGCCCTGTATGGATGACCCCAAGTAAAGCATAAGCTGAGATCAGAGGTTGGCAGGGCAGCACCTGTGTGTGGTGAATGGTCAGAAAGTCAAGCATATTTGAGTCTAACAAATTCCTGATAGAAGAACTTGTTCTGTACCTTACAGAGATCTGTTTAGACAGGCGACAAATAAATCAGGCTGAAACTGGCCTGCTTTAGGGTACAGATAAAAGATACAATTTCTGCCTTTTGGAGAAGCAATTTTGCCAGTGGGTCTCCCAAAATGAGTTATCTCCTACCTTCACTGCTGTTGCCATCAAGTTGTGAAGCTGTCTGCTTTACCTCCCTCCATTTCAGTTCCTCACAGTTTGTCTCTCAAATGTTTTATGTACAGATTTGACTGTGCTAGAAGCACAAAGTTCACATCAAGTGTAGTCTTGCTTGGTTTTATTGGAACTGATAACAATCTCATTCCAAAGAGTGGAAACATTATTTCTGACTAATCAGGTCACACAAGATAACTTGCATACTACATTCATTATACAATGATTACTATTAAGCATTGCCCCACATGGAGGATATATTCAGCAAACTCACTCAATCCTTTTAATTGTGCCTATAAAAGTGTGTAACGTCCTCATATAGTTGATGCATTGTCATGACCATGGTGCTCTGGAGGAGAGAGATTCTATTCTTGCACACTGCTAATTGCTACAATATACCATGGATGTTGCCATCAGTAATAAATTCCTGAAACTACCTCACTGGGATTTGGTCTCCTGTAGGTTATACTGTGAAAAATCAATGGAATGGCACCATATATATCTGGGAAAGAGGCACACTAAATGAATCACATCTTACTTTTCTGATACAAAAAGACTTGCAGAAAATACTGCTTAACATTGCAATACTCTCTTGGTACTGTCACCCTCACTTGCATCATGTATTTTTGCAGATAAACAGGAGTCTGTTTAGCAGGGTTTCAGCATTTCTGGACAGGCACTGCAAGGTGGAATCAAAAGGGCTCAGTCCTTCCAGAGTTCCTAGATAGCTTCCTCTATGCTCAGATTCTGTGACTGCTTTACCTCTTTGATGCACAAAAAAAAAAAATCACAATTCTTTAAAAACTTTCTGCCAGTCATATTGTTTTTTCTCATAACTCCAAATTTATAAAATAAACATTTTCCTTAATTTCTGCGTAGAAAGAAAAAAAATGTTAATTTCCTTCTTCATACTCAAAAAGGCAATTAGTTGTACTCTGCCAGACGTGCACACCATTTGTGGGGAAAGAGAAAAGTACAGTAAGAAGTAATTGACATACAAAGCAACAACTTTATCTTTGTAGCAGTGACTACAACTACCCCTCACAGTTTTAAAACTCACCATTATATTGTTGAACCTTCAAAGCAGCTTGCACTGAATATCTTTGTTTCTCTTGTTCACTGAGTGGACTCATGATTCTGACACAATGAAAACTCTTTATTGACCTGCTGAGAATGCAATTTATTCCTGAGAAGACACCATGAAGCTGGACATGTAAAAGAATTTTGGCGACTGGAATAGTCTTGTAATGCTTGGTAGAAATGTGATTTCTTACCTGGCTGTGATGGAAATAAGCTGCATGCAAACACTAAATTCTCCTCTTTTTTTTAATGTTAAAGGGGAAATTTGTTAGAGGGCATACAGTCAGTTTTTATAGATAATGTTTTAAATGCTGCCTTTTTCTGACTTGATTTTCCTTCAGGTAGACACACACACAAAACCAAAACAGGAAAACATGACAAAAAATTGATTGCATGACAACAGATTTATATCCTGTTGGCTTCTTGTAATCATGTGAAAGTCATCTTAATGAGAAAGCACATACATCCAGCCACACCTTGTATTTTGCATAATCACATGCTGGAGTCTTCATGCCTTTTCCCCCCTCTTATACTGCTTTCCTCAGCATTTTCACCCTGATGAGAGCATGGAAGAAACTGAATGCTGGACTCAGACCTCAGAGGCCCTTTCAGTCTGGGGGTCCAAGCCCACCTGCAGCAGCACCATGCAGTGACAGCACTGCCCCCAGCCTCTCCTGGAGCTCTCACCTCCACAGCACCTGTCAGGTCTACATGTGTTTGTTTCTTTGCTGCCAAAACCCTTCCAAGCATGGGTCATTCCTGACTCACAGCTAGGGTTGGCTGATGAGGAGTTAATAGTGGACAGTGTGTGAGCCCTGAAGGCTGCTGGATACCGCAGGGTGAAACCCCACTGGGTTGCCAAGTAGTCAACTGCAGCCAGAGGAAGATACTGAGGGGATACAGTAAGAGGATAACTGTACCCTGCTTTTCCTCCCCAAAGAAGGGAGGAAAAGAAGCCCTCTGGTTTTCTTAGATTGGCATAAAGTAGAACAGATGGGCTTGGTAAAAAGCCTGGGACAATGCTTAAAAGTGCCAGTGGAGATGCAAGGGAAAGCACTGTGCCTTTCACTGTCTTCAGGGATTCCTACACAACAGATCTTTTGAGGAAAAGGCAGAGAACTGCCTGCAAGGTTTTTGTGACCATTCCCATTCAAGGAGACAAGAGAGATGCAAGTTTTACAGGAATACCTAAGTGTGCATTCCAGCTTGCTGAGTTTTATTGCTGCTGCTGTGCTAAGCATCCAATTCTCACCCAAAAAGAGGCATTTTTTTCATGAGGTAAGCCTTAAACCTCACTTAAGCATGGAAGGAAACAGACTGATAAGATGCAGTCCCTGGAGATTTTCCCCAGTGCCTGAAACTAAGGATATAACAAAGTAAAACTGGGATTAGAATACAAGTGCTTTTTCTTCAGAATGTCATAAAGTCCTACAGTGCTGGCCCTGCTTAGTTTGCCTCTATGCATCAATGTTAAACATTAGCAAGTTATTTCAATGCTGGGTAGGAACAAGATATGAATGAGGCATCCTTGTACAAACAAAAAGTTGTAGGCAGTGGGTGTACTACACAGCCTGAAACAGAGGTAGAGCAGATATAAATGGGGTCAGGAAAGGGGTATAAAGCATAAGCAGTGAGGTTCACTGGAATGATGGGGAAAATTCAGATGTTTGCTTCACAGGTGTTCTTCCCATCTTTTCTGAAGGGTTGAATTAGAAGGAAATCAGATAAACAGAAAGCAAATTGTGAAATGAGGATGACTAAATAGGAAAGGTGAAAAAAGGGAAAAGAGCAAATCAATGAATGAGTGATAAAGAGGTAAAGCAATTGTTACAGAGGCAGCACACAGCAGAGAGAGAGAGATACGAAAGTAAAACATTTCTCAAGAATCCACAAACTTAGGTTTTTCTCATCAGCTGGGGTCTCAGGCTGGCTTCTTCTGGCGGTTTTCCTGTAACAGTGGTGAAGAAAGAGGACCACCACCCAGGTCTTCTTGCCCTAAAAATTATGTCTGTGTGTACTGAGGAAAGACAGATGGTAGACTGTGATGCCTCAGTTGTGGGTGAGGGTACATTGACCTATAAAGCACAGAAAAGTTTGAATCAGTTTGCTCTGCAAACTTGTGTAAAAAAGACAGCAGAGTAAAAACAAATAAAACCCTACTTCATACATCAAAGCATGGTGGTAACACTATGGCTTTTAAATTAAAAACCACAAACCATTGAATATTAATCAATTTACTAAAATTTCTGTGCTGGAAAGTAGGTAACAGGCCTTTGAGGAGGCTGATAGCCTGACACAAAGGCTGGGAGAACAAGCAGCTGGGAAAGCTTTCGAGCTCTGTGAGCTCCTTTGCCTCAGCAGACCCACGAGTTTGAGCCCAGGGTACCCTGTGAAGCCAAAGAAATAACTTGACCAGTTACTAGAGAAGGGGACCAAAAAGGAACACAGCTAGCAGCCCATCATGTTTCTGCCTCTTTTCCTGCTCCTTTTCTGTTTTCCTCATTTTTTGTGTGCCTCTTAAAGAAAATGTTTAGCCTTGCTGTCCAAGATTAAATCTTTTTCCAAAATAGTTGTTAGCCAATAAGAAATTAACTTAAAAAAACCCCCAAAAATAAAAAAAAAATCACCAAAACTTTGCTTCAGTGGGATTAGTGTATATTATGCAATGGTGGATCTGACTGTGCTGTCTTTGCTTTTCTTCAGCCTTTCTCTGCAGGTAAATGCTGCAGATCTTCGAAAATCTGAAATACTGTTTTTGGAAATATTTGAAATCTCTGGTACCAGACCAGGAAGGTTGTACAGCCATGGTGCTCTCCAAGGTTAGTTAGTCTTCTTTAGACAGGTTGCACTATGTAATGCTGATGTGGCTCAAAAGCCATCAGCTCAAGAAAAAATTCCTTTGCTACCTGCATTTTCCTTTTCTTTGCCTCTCTTCCAAGTGTTTTATCTCTTCTCCTATCTAAAAACTATTGCACAGCCATTACTAAGCAGAAAAATCCCATCAGGTGGTAAGAAAAAAGGAGGAATTGTTTAAATGAAAGCTCAGCTCATAGTTCTTCCTTCAGCTCCTGACTTGACTTTGACTCCTGTATCTTCCTCAGAGATTCAAGGAATTTGTAGTGGTGGTTGTTGATGATATGAGGGAGCAGCTCTGTCCAGCCTGACTGGAGAGCATCATGCCCAATCCTTACACAAGTCTGCTGTCAAGCAGCCATCTGGAGTGCACTCCCACCCTGACACCTGAGAAACACCCCAAAATCCAGACTCTTTGCATCATATCTCAGTGTCTGGCAAGTCTGCCCACAAGAGAGGGAAGCCTGCAATGTTTCAGGCATTCACAACCATCCTTTGTTGGATTGGGGCCCAGTGCCAGAATTTGTGCTATCTTCTGCTGGCATGGACCAACATTTGAATCCAACCCTTGATATTTAATTAAGAACAGTATTTGGAGCATCTGTTTGCAAAAGCAGTCAGAGTGTATTCAGATAATGAGCACTTTGCAGCATGTTGTGAGGCCATGCATTTTGTTATTTAGAGCTTTCTTGGAACTGTATTCCCTGCAAATATACATAGGATTAATTAGAAATAGAGTCTAAGCGTTCTTTCTTCTTCTGACCCCCAACACAGTAACGAGTGTATGGAAACGGACTCTGCAGAATCACACCGAGAAAATGTCTTGTGAGCCATCTGATAAACCTAAAATTAGAGCACTAGTTTGTCCAAAGAATTGGCTCAGGAAGTCAAATCACTTAAGCTGAACTGAAAAGCATAGAAGGAAGGATGCCAGAGCAGTAAGAAGAAAAAGCATAGCTCGAATTACCCTTTCTTATTCATTATTAAAGCTTTGATTTGATGGGGTTTTTTCTGAGGAGTGGATGATTCTTCAAATTACAAGAACATAATTACTGATTTACCCAGTGAATATAATGTTTTACACTATGAAAGTTCTATAGGAATGAAATTAGAGTTGTTTCAAAGTACAGGCCATGAAACTCACACACTGTAGACTAATAGAAATGGTCTCAGCTAGATTTTGTTTCTGATTGCAGCCTTTGCTGAGCAACAGAACCTGATGGACTGTCATTAACCCAAGGATCTAAAAATGCTGGTTAGTAGATGAATAAACCCTGCTTACTGCCTTAAACAGCTATTAGCAAATGCCCTTTGACATCTAACTTTGATTCTTGCACTCTTTCTTTGGGAAATTGTGATGGGGACCTTTTTCTTGTGCTGCAATGCATAACAGAAACTGGATCTGGTGAACAAGATAAAAAAATTTGAGAGATGAGATGTAAAGACATTAAATGCTTTCAGACAGGACTTTCAAGAGGAGGGTGTGATCATAAACAAGAGATGCTATAACATTTTTGTTAATGATAAGGGACAACCCATGATGGGAGTTTAATGGGCTTCATGATGCATTTTATCAGATGTTTTTATGTTCCAAGCTGGTCTCTTCCACAAGGCTGGCAAGCTCTTTCAACATGCCGAGGGAAGTCCAATCTGCAAAGACCAACCACTTACAAAAAAATGAGTGTTGATGAGGTGTAGAAATAAAAAATGCAGGAAGACAGGATATAATGACTCCAGCTGCCTGGGTAGGCAGGAGGAGGGAGGGGCAGCCATTATCCAAATACAGCTCATTACAAGAGACAGAATGGAAGCAGAGGGCCAGACCTCTTGAAAAGGACAACCCAGAAGGTATCTGCAGGCAGGAGAGTATGGGGGCAAGCTTTTGGGAGCATTGAGAAGGGCTCTGTGTGCCCTGATGTCTGAGCAGCACCTGAGAGCCTGTTCTCTGCAGGGATTGCATGCAGTGGCAGCAAGGGGCTGCTCGGGGGGCTGCACTGCATCCTCAGCCTGCCCTGGGAACAGGGGGAAGGTGACAAACTATGCCAGTAGCCTTTCTTTCTGTCAGTAAATTACAGGCTGGGGTGTGGCATTTAAAGTGCTCTGTAGGAAGGAAGATGAGAGATCTTTATTTTCAATTATATGGAAATGCACAAAGCAGTTTTGATATTTAAACTGGCATTCATTCATGGAGGTGGAGGCATCAGAAATTGAACTCCCATCAAGAGTGGCAGACTACTCTTCAAGGGAAATACAAGAACATGAGAATTCAGATAAAGTAGCTTGTTCTTGGAGTTCAGGGATCAGCAACATTTAGAGCAGCTCTTCCTAGGCCCAGATTTCATCTGAGGTTCTTGTTTTCCTGAGTCTGAGAGACCACAGAAAGCACCAGATCAGTATGTCCATATGCAGGCATTCCCTTTAGCATGCCACAGGTTTATATTCATGGTTTAATGCAGGGAAACATTCCCTTGCACATAAGGAACTCTTTTCTACAATAACATTGGTATCTGGGAAAATGACTTCATACTCCTATCTCCTTGCATGGCTTGAAAGCTGTATATACTGTCAAAGTTAAACTGCTTCTTCTTTAAACAAATCATCATCTGTGCTAAAAATTAACTTCATTATGATGCAATGTCAGTATTAGACCTTTTTATTACTATTAAAGTTATTTGCTTACCATTTGTAATTTACTTACATGGACAATTAAACTATATCTGCTACTTAATTTGTTTCCAATCAGTTGAATTTCATGATGTGACTAGCATAACAGCATGTTATTTAAGGGTACATATTATGAAATAATAGAAGGAAGTTCATACATTATTTAAAGATTTGCAAAAAATAGCTCTCTTAATGTAATTTTTTTTTTTTTTTTTTGCATAAACAAGCCTCTCAGTGACTGTTTAGGCTACAGAAATGAAACTACTGCTGGACATCTAGCCTCCTACCCTCTAACCTTTGAAACACTGAAATAAAACACATGGTTCCTAATAACAGGGTTCTTCATAACTCCCAAATTTCTTGAGCTAGACCACACCACTGTTTTATAACTAAGAAGGAAATGATATAAAATGATGGATGCAGTGTTTCAGTCCTCAGAAAACTTCTATTCTCATGTGCTCATGTGTCCACAAATAATGTGGTTTTGATAGGGAAATTACTGCTGCTGGACAATATAACTATAGAAAAGCTTTCCAATATAGTGAATCTCAGAATGACAGCAATGAGGGCTGGAAAGGAGTCCAAGAGCTCATCTAATTCATCCTTTTGCCTTGTGGCAGAGCCAGCCAGACCTTTTCCACATCCAGCAGATGTTATTAAGGCCACTTTCTGGCCTCCTCACCCTGCCTCCACCCAGCCTTTACAGTTAAACTCTTTTTCTCCTAACATGTAACCTAAGTCTTCCTTGCTGCGTTTGAAGCCCTTTAAGTCTCATCCTCTCCATAGGGAATATTCTGATAAATAGTACTTCATTCCACTCTTCCAACCACTTACACATTTCAAGAGGCATCACATTCCCTGTCTAATTCTTCTCCTTGCCTGACAAGATAATTCCAATTCTTTTAAACTGTGCTTATAAAGCACAGTGTCTGATAACAGAGGGTTATATGTTGCTTTCATCCACCAGATCCATCCTCACCTCAGCCTGTCCTCCCACCATGCAAGAGTAAGTTTGATTTTTCTGTTAAATTCATGAGATATTTTAATTAGAAATGGTGCATGTTAATTAGCTGATGGCAATTCTTGTGATATGTAAACAATGTAAAGGATGAAGTAGAAGTGACTATATGCAAAACACCTCTATTTTTGGTTGACTTTGTAGTGGAACCTACCCCTTGCTGTCCAGGTTTTAACATTTGCACAGAAAGAATATATTGTTACTTCAGTACTTGGATTCCTGGAGCTTCTGATGACTGTAAATTTTTGTTTTCTCTCCTTTCATCAGGGCAGATAGTGCTATCACCCTCCAAGGGTAACATCCCAGTGAAGATCTGCTGAAACAGATCTGAAGACTCAAAACCTATTGAAATTTATAATTCTTCTAATGTCAAAAAACCCCAACTATCTCATTCACAAAAACTGAGACGAGAAATAAGATATTTGAGGTAAACTAGCATGTTATATACTTGCTTAAAAGAGGTTTCCCATGTGTATTCTCTTAGAATCAATCACAGAATCCCCTAGGTTGGTTTTTCTGCATTGCATCCTACTGCAAGCATTTAGTGTAAGAGAAAAGCAGATTTTTTTTCAGTAAATGTCTAAAAATAAAATGCATTTGAGTTCTTATGTTAAAAGATTCTGAATCTTCCTGCAACTTCTTAGAAATGTTAACCTAGTGGGATATTTCCAAGTGCTGAGCTGCCTAATTTCATGAGAATCAAGAGGAGCTTGGTAGCTAAATACTTAGGCATGTTGGAAAGTCTCTTTAGCACCTGTCAGTGGTCAGGGCAGATGTCCAATGCCATTCTTTGAGCAATTTGACTGTTTTGGTTCAGCTCAGTGAGATGAAAGTGCAAAGGACCAAAAGACTTTTCTTAATAATTTCTTATGCCTTGAAGGAGCATTTGGCCCAGTACTGCTTTTTATTTTTACAGAACTCAGCAATACACTATCGCTTACTGTGCAGATTCCAGAGAATTACTAAAAAATTCATAACCTAGAAACATAAAAATGTAAACAGTAATGCTGGATGCTGCACTATGCATGAAAATAACTGATACCAGTTCTAAATGTATATTGCTAATCAATGTAACTGGATTTGTAGACATAAAATAACATTTTTGTCTTTCTTCCAACATGGGAAAATGAAACTACAAGAGGCAAAAACATCTCACAGCAGAAAACAAACTCAGTGTTGAAATCACTCAGTAGTGCTTTCAACAGTCACTTGCTTAATTGTTTCTTGCTTTTCTTGTGCTGCTGCCAAGAACAAAGGTCATATTTAATGACTGCCTAAATAATTTGCAATATTTTTTAGACTTGGCCAAGAGGTGGCTGGTGTGGATCCTTTCATACTTGGTAGGAAAATCTCATATGGATCACCCAGTTAAAGAAACATTATACTTCCAAACTGATTCAAATCCCTTCACATCCTCCAAAATACACACTTTTCTTTTTCTTTTCTGTTGCATGTCAAATACTGTAGTGACAGCTCAAACAAGGCAACACTGTTTGTTTCAAGATAATAGAGCACTCAGGACATCCACATCACCTTTGAAGTAAATTTTTGAAGCCATAATCCTCTGCCAAACAAAAAAGAATATATGTCATCATAGCATCATTGTAATGACATGACCTTAACCAGGAGTCAGAGACAGCACCAAAAGCTGAGGGCCTAAGTCTTCTCTGTCTTGTTCCTCAAGCAGAAAATGTCAGGGCTCCATCACTTAGTAGTAGTGGTTTACTGTCTCTGGTCTAGAAAGTGAAATCAATACAATCTCATTTTTTTAATGACAGGACACTCCTGGTATTTACACACTTTTCTCTTCCTGCTTTATTATAGGCCAGTAGTTGGGCAGTAAACAAAAGGCAAGTATTTTGCAACAAAGCACTTCATGGTGAGGTGAAAACAGAAGCAAGAATAGAAGAAAATGGAATATTAATTTCATAATATCAAGGACAGTCTGAGACAGAGTGTTAGGTTCTCCCATTGGTCCCAAAACTGGGGCACATTGCCATGTTGAGGAGGGTTGGCAGTGGAAATCATTGGAGCTCAAGATAATGAATTTCATTCCATCTGTATTTTCAAAAACACCTCAGTAGGACAGAGGGTGATCACAGAGGTGATGCCTACAGCATCATTACACAGATACTAAATCAGTTCAGAGTTTCCTTCTGTTCTCTTCTCCCATCACTAAAGGTGTTCCTGCCCCAGAGAATAAATAGGAGTCACACATTTTTAATGTTTCTTTGAAAACTGATCATCGAAAACACAGATTACTTACTTCAATCTGTTTTGATGATTAAAATACAGTGTTTAATGTTTAGTGCATGATGGTTACTTTTTAACACTGCTGGTGTCTGCCCTTGCTGTCATTTAAGTCCATACCCTCCCAGCACCATAGAATCACAGAATCATAGAATATGCTGTGTTGGAACAGACCCATCAGGACCATTGAGTCCAACTCCTGGCCCTGCACAGACGCCCCAAGATCACACCATGTGCCTGAGAGTGCTGTCCAAACGCTTCTTGAACTCTGTCCGGCTTAATAATGTGACCACTTCCCTGGGGAGCTGTTCCAGTGCCCAGCCAGCCTCTGGGTGAAGAACCTTTACCTGATATCCAACCTAAACCTCTCCTGACTCTGCTTCATGCCATTTCCTCAAGTCCTGTCACTGGTCACGAGAGTGAAGAGATCAGTGCCTGTCCCTCCTCTTCCCATTGTGAGGATGCTGAAGACCACAATGAGGTGTCCCCTCAGTCTTCTCTTCTCCAGGCCAAACAGACCAAGTGACCTCATAGGGCCTCCCCACTCACTGATCCTGACAGGTCCCTTCCAAATCTACATATTCCATGATTGTATGATTCACCATCCTTGTGGCCCTCCTTTGGATGCCTTCTAATAGTCTAATAGTCTTTTTTATGTTGTGGCACCCAAAACTGCCCCCAGCACTCAATCCAGTCCAGAGCAGAGCAGGACAATCCCCTCCCTTGCCTGGCTGGTGATGCTGTGCCTGATGCACCCCAGGACATAGGTGGCTCTCCTGACTGCCATCAGATTCAGCTTGCCATCAACCATGACCCTCAGGTCCTTTTCCACAGTGCTCCTCTCTGGGCTCTTGTTCCTGGTCTATACACACAACCAGGATTGTCCTGTCCTAGCTGCCAAATCCCACACTTTCCCTTGCTGAACTTCATTTGATTGGTGATTTCCCACCTCTCTAATTTGTCAAGGTCTCTCTGCAGGGCCTCTCTGCCTTCGAGGGAGTCTGTAGCTTCTACCAATTTAGTGTCATTGGCAAACTTTGAGTCCTGTATCTGAGTCATTAATGAAGATGTTGAAGAGAAGTGGGTAGGGGATGGTCTTGGTTTAGGGAAAATTTGGGAGAAAACTTCCAAAGGAGTCCCTCTAGAAAGCAGATTCAAGTAGCGCCTCCCCCAGCTGGTTGGGGAAAAGATTTCCATGGAGAAAAATGGAAAAAACCTGTTTATTTAAAAAGCAAAGTATTCACAAGCATAAAAAATTAATAATATTAAACAATAAAACCTCTTGCTGTTCTGAAGAGATGACAAATTCAGGAATTCCTTTCTATGGGGTGTAGCTTGGCTCGCTCAGTCTCTTATCAATCCCTCTGGAAAATGCTGCATCCCAGGCCCCAGTGGGCCACAGGTGTGAGCTCCTGGTGGTTTTCTGGGTTTTCAGTCTAGAGCAGGGCTGATCAGTTCCAAGAAAAAGAAAAACCACAGTCCAGGGAACTTCTCTGCCTCAGCTAGCTAAAAAAACCTAAGTAAAAGCAAAGGAGAGCTCTCTCCCACTGTCCATGCTGCAAACAACATAGTCCATGAGAGAGAATGCAGGGGAGCAAGTGCAGTTTCTGAAAACAGCTTCTGGGTTTTCTTCCCCCCCTTTGCTCTCAGAACCACTCTTAAAGGTGTAGAACTTAATACCCAGCATTAACAGAACCAGCTGGGGATACAACCATCATAAAGTCACCCCAGGACAAGGATGGGGTCCTGGGGAGCCCCCACTAGGGATAGGACACCCAGTCTAATGTCACCCCATTCCCTATAACTCTCTGTTCCCAACCCATGAGCCAGTTGCTCACCCATTGCATAACACTGCTATCCAGCTGTGTGCTGGACATTTTGTCCAGAAGGATACTGTGAGGGACAGTTTCAAAAGCTTTGCTGAAATCCAAAAAGATTACATCTACTGGCTTCTGAGGTAATCCAAGTGGAAAGCGCCTCTGGAGGGCTCCTGTCCTCAGGGCTCTAAACAGTTGGATTCTTTAAAACCTCCAAGGACACAGACTGTACACCCTCTCTGGGCAACGCCTTCCCATGCTCAATTTGCCTCATGATGTTTCTTTGTATCCAGCCAGAGCATCTCCTCTTTCAAGCTACACCTGTTTTCTCACATGCCCTTGCCATGCACCACCATGAAAACCCTGGTTCTGTTTCCTCAAAAACCTCCTTCTGGGCACTGGAATTAAAGGATATGCAAAAGCAGAAGTAAATCCTAAATAGGCTACAATTTGTCCACAGTAACATCAGACCTTTGTATCAGTGTCTTCTCCAATTTCATCTCCTTCTCAATCCTGACTGAGCATTATTTCCCTATCCTTCCCCAGCATGCTGATCCAGCAAGGTGTGACAAACAGCTGCAAGGACACCTGTGAAGAGGACCACTGACTTAAAACAACTTTCATGTGCATAAACAGTCTCTCAGAAACATGAAATGCTGCAATGTCACATCTTCATACTCATCTTCAGTATCGTTCTTGGCTTGGAGCTAGGATTAACCATCCATTATCTCTCAGTCACAAAAGCTGGAAACCAAGCTTGAATTTATGTTTTAAATGCAAACTGATACTCTGAAATCATTCCTTGGCCCGGGACTATGTGCTGGTAACACATTAACCAATGTGAGAACTGGTAGCACTGCATCTATACCTAGGCATGTGCTTTCAGACCTTGCCAGACAGAGGGAAGAGAGAACAGCTAAGCCTTGCATATGCTCAGTTTCCCTCAACAAAACCATAAACCAGCAAATTGTTACACTAACCTTAACTTGCACATCGAGACATTCCATTGAAATGATACCCTGTAGGCTTGTGATTAGCTATCAACAGATTGTCACTTAAATGTCATCCTTCAGGAGTTATTTAGGATGAAACAAATTTAGCTGACAACCAAGCCACGCTGGGGGAAGTTCAGCTTGTAGAAATTTGCTGTCCTGTTAGCTGTGAGCCACACTCATTTTTAGTAGTGTGTAATGACATGGGTAAAACTTACCCCTATTTTGTATGATGGAGACACAGCAAATTTAATAATGATTTAATTAGTCATTTGTACCAACAGTAAAAATATCCACAATTACTCTTATTAAGCCCCAACTGGAAGACTGCCTTTCATTCCCAAGGGAACAGGCATACTACCAAATCATGGGAATTAGGAAGAAAGTACTTTCCTAACTGCATTCCACTTTTGTTCATTATTAATGCATTTTTCATTCTCAGAAAGCATGACAAGAAATCCAAGTGCAAGAGGAAGGCATGGGGAAGAGAGAGAGAAACTGCCAGTGTGCAAACTTGAACTTATTAGCACTAGCCTGGCACTTCCTAACACACATCCATAAACTGTACTGGTAATAAATAGCATGATTCCTCAATTCAGAATTTGAAGTTTTGCTTATAGGGAGCTCTTCTGAAGCTTGTTATACTGTTTTCAGCAATGTCCAGTCTGGAAAGGAATGGCTTGCCCATTTCACATTTTTCTCTGGAGTACTCCCAAATTCCAGGTCCTTCTCACCCACGGCAGAATATATTTCTATTTCAAAGGGCATTACTATTTCCAAAAAAAACCCCCAAAATTGTGGGTAACACGTGGTGGCAGCAGTGAGTAGCAAGGAAGGAGTGATGAAATCGATACTCAAGCTGCAAGGAGCATAAGGCATGGGCAAATTCCACAGAACTGTTGAGTTTTCCATGTGCCCATATGTATATTTCTGCATTCGTTATGTGTATCTTTGCAAGTCCAGGTGTGAGTAGGAGTTTTTCCTGAGGGCATTTGGGCATTTTATCCCTCTGTGTGTGTGTGTGTGTGTGTGTGTGTGTGTATCTGAGTGCTTCTAACGAGAAGCTCAGGCCACAGACAGGAACCAGATGATCCTCACAAACACAGGAGCAATGTAAAACCTCTGAGCTGCTGCTGCACAGCCTGCTCCCCAAGCCTAGGTTGCAGCAACTGCTCTTATAATATCAAATGGCAGCTCAGGGCTGAGGATGGGATGCTGAAGCCAACAGTGAAATGCAGAGAGAAGGTTGTGCCTTGTTATGCTGGGCTGTCATGTCCTTGCTCCCCTTTTTCTAGAGTACTGAGAAGAAGGCAATTCTAGTTAAGTTAAAATAGAGCTGTATGTAAGAAATAAATAATAATATTGAACCAGCTAACTAAAAAACAACTATGTATAATATTTTAATAATTTTCCTTGGAGAAAAATAAATATTAGTTATCTGAACATTGTCAGCACTTTGTCAATGTCAGGAGATTTAATTTTGGAAATTACTTTGCTACTTTGTGTTACATCTGAGCAGCCTAAAGATCAAGTATCATAGCACATCTGTGGGCTCTGACTCAAGAAAAGGCTCAGTAAGTGTCAGGAAACATGAGAAGATTAGTATTTCTGCCTCATTTTGGGACCTGTGAAGCTACATTTTCAAATGACAGACTGCAAATGGTTTAGGAAGTGCCTCATGAGCTCCTCTGCAGCCTGTGGAGCAGGGGTGGAATAGGTGACTCCCGTGAGCTAAAGGCTGCCTTTGCTCTTCAATCAGTGCCCTGGAAGTTAGGGAGGAACATTAGCATGGATTTGCAGGCACACCAAAGAATGAAGTCCATCCCCAGAGAAGCTGCCAGCCACTAATACAACAGTAATTCCAAGCATCCCTCACCTATCATGGAATTGGTGTCATTAGTGAGAGGTCCCTTCAAAGGCAGATGAGAAGATGACAGAACATGACAACATATTATTGTTTTATAAACAATAAACTAAGCAAAAGGTTAACATTTGTAGGTTTTCACTGCTTTTATAAAAATACCATGGACTGCAATTGTCATGGTCCACAAAATGATGACAGAATTGAAGGCAGATGCACTTGCAGCAAGTGATTTCAAAGCTGTTTCCCTGAGCCTGTAGTATTTGTAATAAGTGTGCATGAAGAAGGGATGAAGCACTGTTGAAACACAGCAGTGCTGGAACCATAATGGTGGTGATAAGATTTAATGTGGGAAAAAAATAGTAAGGCAGGACTTTCCACTGGTGCAAGAAGTAATAGCCCCATAATGTAGACTGGTCAGCCTTGTATTGCATTTCTTTTATGCTGTGTAATCATGTATGAAAGCTATTACTCCTGATGAATCCATATTCCTCTCTGTGTCTTCTCATGATCTGTACTAACTACTCCCAGCACACCCTAAAAGTGTCCTAGTGGGGTTTTATAGTGGCCTTAATGCTGTTGTTCACACAGGCTGATTGGTACCTTGGCCTGTATTGCAGAGATGATTATAACATTGCCAGGCTGTAAAGATAAAGGGGAGGGGATGTAGACATTTTAACATGTGGACTTTGAACTCCCATTTGTTGCCTGAGAAGAAGAGTTATCCTTGCCACAACAGGGCTGTGTGAGAGAACACAAGAGAGGAAAAGAGAAACCACACGTGATGGTCCTGCCCGAGTCCAAGGAAATGCCCTGCCAAGGCATCAGTGAGTATTTCTGTCAGAGATCCTATCAGCCCAAAAGAGCAAATGGAGAAAGGATGTTAAGGATCTGTCTTGGGTTTTCTCAGGGGGACCTTGAAATTTTGCTAGCTCATTATGTTTCCCAGTGCCTGCTCCTCAGGTTGGAGCAATGCTTTGGAGGGAAACAGGGAAGAAGAAAGGAGGGCAAAATAAACATTATTTGCATTAATAATATTTGCATCTCCTTCTGGAGATGTGAATACAGGACAAGTAGAAAAGGTAACAAAAAAAATAAAACAAAACAAAACAAACAAAAAAATATCCCAGATTTTCTAGTTACCTGTTGCTTTCTTTGTGTTCTTAGCAGTATTAGGTTTGGGGCACATGTGGCATAAGCAGATTTCAGTATTCTATGTGGTCATATGCTACAAAAATTTAGTTGCTGAGTGTGACAGTAGTTTTATAGCACTGTTAGAGGATGGCAAGAACCACAGGCCCATTGCAGTTACATTAGCATAATTGGCATCCACACTTCTATGGATTCAGCATTACTGAAGCAGTTTCAAAGGGACTGATTATTCCTTGGAGCAGAATTTCAGCCAGAGATCCCACTGGGATGGAGCAGACATGAAAAAGAGCCCTAAATTTTATAGTGTTGTGTCAGTATTACTACAAGAAAAGTGTGGTAATAAAAGAAATTTGTCACACACAGGCAATTACCAGCTTAATGGATTTACATTGTTCTTTTAGATTTATCTTGATCAGTTCTCTCTTATAGCTTCCCTTGATCATCTAATAGGTTTGCTCTTTCCCTAGGAACTGAACTTCAGTGTTTTGTGTTACTTGCATGCAAAATGTAGTCACTGACTTTGTGATCTAGAAAATAAGGGTAGCATCACTCCAACACCATTAAACTATGGGTTGCTGCTAGCAGCAGGTTGTGCTCAGAGGTTTTCCTTTTCCTTTTTGAAGCAAATGCCCAAATGCAACTGCACAGCCAGCAGGGCAAAATCAGCAAGGAGGGTACAACATCATGCACTTGCTTGTCTGAGGATACAGACTAGAACAGCCAAAAAAATTCTGACTGCAACACCTGCTGAGAGCTCCAACCTGTACTTGGATCTTGCTCAAGTTTCAAGGATGTCCCAGCTACCTTACAGCTCTTACTCCAGCCAGTCTTGCACTGCAACATAAAGTCATCAGGATTCCACACGTCTTTCTTTTTCTTTTTTCACCCTGGATGTGCCAGAAAGTAGGTGTACTCCTCCAGCATGATTTTGCAGTGGAAGGCTAGTGCAAGGATGCTTAAGAAAGTTGAAAAACCAAATTTGTACTATTTTTTTGGAAGACATTTCAGTTGTTAGATAAATGTAACATATTTTAACCTATATATATATTTAAATATACATTATATATCCTTATATATTGGCTGTGCAGATTTACCATCATAAAAATACGTGGATTATGCAATAAGGAATAGTGAAATTATGAAAAATTATGTTTCTGCTCATGTTACAGGATGTGCACCTGCAGCGGTGCACAACCTGTGAGACCTGATGGCTGCCAGCTCCCCTGCCCAGGGACACTGACAACCTACTGAAGAGTTTACAAGGACAGAAGCAAATCCAGTGCTGACTTTTGGTTACAGGTAGGAACCCAGGTTCTCATTCTGGAGGGCCCTGTGACAACATTCTGCCCAGTCCCTGCCATTCAATTACCCAAGAATTTCAGGGATCTGTCCTTAAGTCTCGAGGCTTAGTGGCTGCAGGATCCCATCTGGATTTGTCATGTGCTACAAATGAAGAGAGATCTGTTAGTAATGGAGAGCCAGCAGTCTTTTAGATAGTCCTGTGTCTCTTCCCATCCCAAGTTAATTACCCCTTCCCGTATCTTGACTATTCAATTAAATGATTTAAGTGTTTTCAAATTAATGGATTTGTGTTTTTTGCTTAACCCAAAGGGGATTAGAACACTGAGTGTAAATGTTAAATATAATCACAGAAAAGACCACAGGTGCCCTTAAACTGTCTTTGGGACACAGAGAAGAAAATTGTTTTCTCCATTTTCTTCCTTAGGCCGCTGTGGGAGACAGCAAAGAAAGCATTACATATTTCTTTTGATATATCATAGAGAGTAAGCTGTGGGGTGCTGTAAAACACTGCTAAATGCAAATATATTTTGGGAAGGATGATTAGCTTTAATAAGGGTATTTAAAAACAGCACTAAATATGTCACTGTGAATACAAAGAGATTAGTTCTGTTATTTTTAAATTAAACTGATATTTGTATTTACATTTCTTTTTAATTTTTTTCCTTTTAGAAGAAAGAAAAGAAAATCTAGGTTTACATTACAAAAGGGACAATGAGGATTTCCCTGTTTGCTCTCCAGAGTTTTCTTAACCCTGGTATTTTGAATCAATGAGTTGAACAGAAACAGGATAGCTGTGGATCACAAATGAGGAACCAGATACATATGGAATTGATGAGGTAATTAATATCACTTTCTTGTACATGTCGAAGAAAATCTGTTGTGTCCTGCACAGAAGTGTCTGTTTTGGTGGGAACAGTCACCACCTATCCCACAGCTTCTTTACATGGTTCAGCAGGAAAAAAAATTACAGTTTCTATGTATGATAGTCATTAGAAATCACATTTAACAAGGGACAAAGGGCCCTAGGTCAAGCTGTGAATGCCCAGAGCCATCCCAGCCTTGCTAGCAGGATGTGCTTTCACACATGCACTTGGCAGCAGCCAGTGGAAGCAGTCCCATGACTCCCACCCCTCTCCCAGCCCCGTGCTGTCCTTGACCATGCTTAGAAGGATCATTTCTGTGACTGTGCAATGAGCTGGCTCAGTGGACAGGTCTTAGCTAAAGATCATTCAGGGAAAAAAAAATAGAAAAAAGTTATTTTTCAGCCTGCCTGCCCGGGTGGCAGAAGCAGGTTCTTGGCAGTGCATCCAGGGATGCTCACATCCCCAGCTGCTTGCAGCAGCTCCTGTGAAACCACAGCCTCACTGCAAAACTCCTCTTCTGAGGAACAGGAAAGAGTGAGGGGCTGTTAGCTCACCTTATCCACCCTGGTTTTTCCTGGTATGGAAGAGCACCAAGCAGATTCAGGGGAGCTGGAAAGGGGATTGTGTGATAATGGAAATGAGGGTAGTGCCAGCCTCGAGCATTCAGAAATCCTGAGTTGGGCTGGCAGAAGTCATAAGGTCTTTAAAAATAAGAAAGGTAGAATTTCTTTTAATTCTTGCTGCAGCCTTAACCTTTAGGGCATATGAGATATGCCCTAAAGGTTAAGACTAAATGCACATCTTCTTAGACTTTTCAGAGGGACTAGATTGATACAACCACAAACCAAGATTTACAGAAATTATAATCAGCCTTTTCTTGGTGGCTCTTTATCCACCCAGCATATCTGACACTTATGTATCAGAAAACTGAATCTTACCCTGATAACTTAATCAAAACTTACCAGGCTGCTGTGGTGGGGATGTGCTGCCTGGGGCTGGCCATGATTCCTTGATGCCAGCTCCAGGTGAGCAGTGATATCCCTGAGCTACAGGCATCTGCAGGCACCCAGAGCTGGTGGGTGAGCTCCTGGGCCACTGACCTGCTGGTGTGCCACACACCCCATTTTGGGTCACCTCCTGCTCCAGAGCCTGCCCAGTAAGTTGTCATCAGGAAATACTTTTCCCTTGCACTCTGCTGATTTGATTTGGTAAATCCTCTGAAGATCAAAACCTCCCATTAACCAGCAGGAGTTTCAGATTATGTATATCTCCTCTTGGGTTTATGGGTGATCAGAGAATGCCCATATGCATTATTTATTATGCAGTTGAGGTGTTTTGACAGAGTTGGAAAATTGACTATCAGGGGACTGTTCCAGCTCAGCATGGATGGTCTGTGAGAAATCACAAGAATTATTACACTGGGTGAAAATCTGCAGCTCAGCACATGCAGACCTGCCAATACAGACACACAGATCTATATCTTACATTGAGATATGCAGTTTTTACTACCATCATTTAAGTGTCAACTTTCTTCTCCCCTCCCCTCCAGCGTGTCCTGACACTGCTTGGCCCCACGCAGGCCTGTCCAGAAGCCTGCTAAAAGCAAACAAACACTGATTTCAGGTGGATGAATACATGACTCCCAGCCAAAACCACTTTGCCTTGCACAGTCCTTCTGTTTTGCATTGTGAGTCATTATATGTACCTGTGAACAATGGGCTAAGCAGTCACAGCCTGTTTCATGCAGGATCTGGCCACATCAGTGCAGAGGGAATTGCTGGGTTCCCATGCTGGGAGGGCACTGGGGCAGACACCTCAGCCCAAAGGTGTAAATGTCTGTACCAGATGTGAGGTGAAGGATTTTGTGCTGGGTCTTTCATAGGGGAGAAGCAAAGGTATCAGACACTAAAAGGACTTTTGAGCTGCATTCTATTTGTATTTGTTTGGCACAAACAGATGCACAATTCTGGCCAGTCTCCACAAGTGAAACTATTAATAATGTCTAACACCAATCATGCAGTGGAGCTGATCCATTGCTGTCACCAGATGCAGTGCAAGGCTGGCACTGCCAGTTCTGGGTGGCTGGGGAAGGTACAAGAGAAAAGGAAGCTGTAGCAACCTGGCTTCCTTTTCTCTCCAAAAAGCTGCCAGAGATCTGTGGATTCAGGACTCTTTCTGTCCTATGATGTTCTGATGGACATACTATTTTCTGGAAGCGTTAGAAGTATAGCCAGATTCACTCACCTTGACTTTACCGGTTTGCCCCCAACAAAACTGTCTCAGGCCCCTGAAACCCCCTGGTGCTCAGCAGCTCTGACCTTTGGCTGGGCACTGCCACAGCAACAGCCCCTTCCACACAAACCCCCAGCAGGAGGGACCCTCAGAAGGCTCCTCTGTCCCACGGGGCGCTGCTGCCACTTTGCCACGTTGGGATCTTTAGCTTGTCAGAGTGACCCCAAGAAGAGTTCGAGAGTTTCCTTTCCCAGCCCGGCGCTTGAAGAAGGAGTCAGAGCTCTTAATTTCTCTGTCTCAAGGTTGTTTATTGTACCTTATCTATAAAATTCTTTCTCCTGTCCTGCCGAGGTCAGCTCAGCAAGACAGTACGAGGCATTCTGCCGGCCCCCGGGGTGTTGTTATGTCTTTATACTAAAAATTATGTATACAATGTTTACAATTACTTTCCAATACCTATCACCTATGTTAGACAGTGAGATTCTACTCTAAACCAATCTGTAAGTGCCAACATCACAGCAGAAGACGGAGGCCAAGAAGAAGAAGGAGAAAGGCTGGACACATCCAGTCCCCTCCATCTTGCCGCCTGAACCCCCATACAAAAAAACTCCAAAATCTACTTTTCCACCCGTGATAACTTCATTATTATTCTACCTAAACTGTTGTGGCTTGCTGATCTTCATACAAGGTTGGTAACTTGCTCCACAGGTCATAATCAAAACCACAGGTGTTTTGGGCTCTGAGCCAGGGTCTCTGAGCCCCCTGGCAGGGCTCTTGGCTGCTCAGGACAGCCAGAGGGATGTTCTGGGTCCTGACACTGCCCGTGGCAGGGATTCCACTGCAAAGCAGCCCAGGCACGGCTCCCGCGGGTGCCAGGCACGGCTGCGGTTACTGGGTGGTGACACCGACACTGCTCCACCTTGTCCTGCACCCCGCCACCGCCACCTGCCCCAGCCTGGCAGGGCAGGAGCTCTGCCACAGAAACTGCGTCTTTGCTGCCAAAGAGGTGTCTCTGCAGCTGAAAGGGTGTTGTTGTTTTGATGCTTACAGAAACTTGTGAAAGAAATGAACGGCAGGAAATCTTAGATGGAATAGTAATGCAAATAGTAATAACAGCAATAAAAAGAAATCTTCCACATTCAGCCAAATGTCTGCTCTAAATGACAGCAGTAAGGAAATAGAGATATTTATATGGGTATAACACAGTTATGTGTGGGTGGGTGTGTCTGAGCTATAGTGCAGGGAGGATGCCACCTATCCTTGGATCCATGGCAAGTATAACAGTGATTCTCATCCTCACTTCTTATTTTGGAGGGCAACAACTTGAAACCAACTGTGATGGTAACACAACTCCACAGTATGACTGCAGGACAAAATTCTCAGAAACATAATAAATAAATTTCATATTATTTTATAGAACTGGAAAACCTGCAGTTTAGAAACATAACTACACAGTGTGTGCAGCACTTTCAATACATGCTCACATTCCAGTTGACTTACCAATGGGCATGTGGGCAAATGGAAAATCTTTCCCTAAATCAACACTGTGTTGCACAGACCAGTTCCCTGTACAGAACCATTGCCAAATATGTTACATGGGACTTTTCCAGTATTTCTGTTAAATTATGCTATTTCAGTGTATGTAAATTCAAATTTAGCAAATTCACCTCATGGCAATGTAGTACTCTACAGTCAGTACTTTAGGGAATATTTGGTGTTAATGTCTTCAGTAAAAGAGCTTTACTTACCTTCATCCTAGTGCTGGCTGCCGTGGAGGTTATTCTCTCCACTTTTCCAATAAAAGTATCATACTCTCCTATTTAGAAAATGAAAACACAGGTTATTCAGCATGCCCTACAAGTTAAGAAACTCAGGCTGTATCAGGTAAGGAGGGAGAGCAGATCACCAGTACAGATTATGAGCAGAAAACACAACATATGCAGCTTGCTGGAGCTCAGGGCTCAATCTTTGTGCCTACTAAAGAAAAACAAAAAAAAAAAAAACAACCCCACTGATTCTAGCACTGTAGTGGCAGATCCAGCTATGGAAGAGCTGAAACACCTTTCTGATTTCATTTGTTGTGGCATATGTTCTAGGGGAGGGCAGGAGCAGCAAGTTATCAAGCCCTAATTAATAATAAAGTTGGAGGTATTTTAATGCATTTTCTCTGTGCATGTCAAGTGTCAGGTCCAAAGCAGCTCCAAAATCTGTACTAATGAAAAATCTCAGACTAAAATATCCATATATTAGGTTCTCTGACTGCTGCCACTGACACAGTACTAACCCGTACCTGTATGACTCCATTTTGTTTTAATATTTTATACGAATGGAAATCCTTTAGCATGAGAATGAAGACAACATCCTGAAAACAGGAATAAAGTTGTCTATTAAGATGCAAAGATAAATGCAAACTGTTTGCTTCATTTTCTCTTCTTTGAGTTACAAATTTCTTGCTGTCATGAAAAACCTTTTCATCTCTCCTGAAATCCATCACTGTGGTACTCGGTTGACAAATGTATTCATCACAGTAGTGTACTTCCCAGAGATTCCTGTCTTCTGCCTCAAGCATTTTATTCCTTTAGATGATAAAAGTATTTTTCTGAGAAGAGTTTACATACATACCTGTGTGGCTGTAGGCTCGCGCACATCATCAAAGTATTCCAAAAAATCGTACTTCCAAGAAAAAAATCAGCTTTAAGGACGGATATTCTTTATGACAGGATCTTATTTCCACAATGGCTGCACAGTGATCGTCTTTCCACCGTGTTTGGACAGTGAAATGCTCTCTGCTGTAGCAATTAAGGAGCATGCGAGTGTATTTTATGAACTTAAAAGTTTTTTTGGAGGTTCTCAACGAGTGGCAATGCAGCTGCATTACTGCATTTGGATGTGTAACAGCCATTTACATGAGATGGCATCAGGCAACACATTATCATTAGGTAAGAATATGTGTGTATAGCTACTGCATTTTGGTTTATACAGCTGTCCTGAGGGGAATGATAGCTGAGAAAGTTGGCCATTACTGCAGCAACTGTGGTATTGGAAAAATAAGCTTTTCTTCACCTTCACTTTTCCTTATAGACACTGTTCCCTTTTTAATGCACCTACTCCTGGAATGTTGGGTGTGAAAGGGGAACTTGTGAAAGCAGAACCCCAACTTGTCCTCCTTTCTGAACTCATATTGTGTTACATGTAGCTAATTTTTCAGAGCTCTCATTTCCAGTGCAATTTGGCTAGTGGAAAAAATGTCTCTTCCCCTGGTTCCCTATCCCCACCATGGGGACTACTTCAGGGCTTTATAGCCAAATACATAAACTATTCACTGGCATCACTTTCCCACAATTGAAACCAAACCAGTCTGAAAGCAAAAGCCAGAGGATATAGTCAATAAGGGATCTTCATCTCATCAGGAGAGGAAATTTATGCATGCAGAAATCCTCTTCTCTCAACAGGCAGCTGGTTGCAATATTAGAATTATATCATCCACCATCAGAAAATAAGGGGTTTGGGTGCCCAGAAATTTCTCATTCAGAAGTCAGATCCTCTGTTTTGCTTCTCACATGAAAATTGGCATTTCCATTTTCATACTTTCTCTACTTCCACTTAATACTTTGCTACAGAACTGGTGAAATGCATTTCAACAAAATATCCCTGTAGCAAGTGAAACCTCCCAACAAGGCTTCTGTGATGCATAAAGCTTTCAGCTGGCCAAGGTGACTGACCAAAACCCATCCCCTCTCATTGGGCTTAAGTGCTTCATGTTGGGTGTTAGTCTTTGAAGAACTGGCCAAGCCAGAAACAATAATTTGCAAAATCAAATCCCACTGGAGTTTCCAGTTACTCAATACTGTCCACTCTGATATACAATGAGCCTGAAAAAAATCCCAAAACATTTTGAGGCATTTGGTTATTTATATAAACAAAGCAGACTATTTTGTTGAATAAATAAAATGTAAGTAAAACATTCTATTTTGTTTATATAAAGAGATATGTAAGAAAATATTCTAGTCTATAAATACTAATTCAAGGTAAGTTGATGTGAGAATGTATAAGGGTGCTGATATTCACTGTGTTTTAAGAAGATGTCATCTTGAGGTTGGCTAATAGCAGAAAATATGTTAATTGTGGTTTTTTTTCTCTTTCCATGTCTCAGGTAATTTTAAAGATAAAATTTATTCATTTAATGTTTATTATATTCATTTTGGCTTCACAGCTCCTCAGAACTAATAGTTTTTTAAGATCTCATTTCCAAAAGCATACAACTTCAATTCACTATGCTTAGACAGTTTGGAGACAGTAAAAAAAGAAATCATAAGAAGATTTCGGATAAAATTCTCCTCTGTGTCAGCCCAGAGGCCAGGGTCCATTGCACCTTTCCTGTGCCTCTTTGAGATCCTATCCTGCTGAGGAAAATAATTTATGGGGAAACAAAAAGTTGCATGTTGTTCAAACTAGAAGAAATGTGAACAAGATTTCTAATACAATTCCAGATAAAATTGCTACCTT
Source organism: Melozone crissalis (assembly GCF_028551555.1). Taxonomy (NCBI): domain Eukaryota; kingdom Metazoa; phylum Chordata; class Aves; order Passeriformes; family Passerellidae; genus Melozone; species Melozone crissalis. The sequence goes on along the minus strand of NW_026535794.1, from coordinate 35,964,307 downwards.
TGTAAAAGCCTCATTGGCATCCCCTTTTTACCAGTATAACTGTGTATTTTTTACCAGTAAAACTGTAAAATAGGCAGCATAAGGACACATCAAACATCTTGCAAACTTCCTGCAACATTTTTCCAATAAAAATGCAAGTGATGTAATTTCTTGCCATTGCTGCCTCATTCTATATATTTTTAATTTTCTGTTTTCTCTCACTTCTACTTGACTTTTCCTTAAAATACAGAACTGATAGGAACTTGGAGCTGTTTTGCTGGCCCCTGTCCCTTGCTGATTGTTCAAAGGACACTCGTATTTGCCATACCCTCCTCTGGATATTAAATTTTTTCCTTGAATAAGGACGGCACAGGAATTCTCCCATCTCCTGTCTGCACCAGACAGGTATTGAATTGGTCAAATGAGCCACCATAAGCATAATGTTGCTTTGGAAGTGCCAATTGATGACATTTGATTGATGAAGACATTATGCTACTTAATATGTTTCCACTACAATCAGGAGCTGTGAACAGCCAACAATTCAAAATGCAATCTCTGGGACAGAACTACAAAACCTTGACTGATTTAGATTTTGATGGATAAAATGTGTCACAGAATGTGTAAAATCTTTATGATGATGCTCTCAGCATACCATTATAAAATGAGTGTGGTTTCCATCTAGCTCCCCAGAAGTGCTGATTCAGGGCCATAAAGAGAAATGCATCCCTCTGTAGGAAACTATAACATTTCTATTGATTTCAGACATCTTGTATTCTGAGCAAAAATAAAATTAGCCCTGCTTTAATTTAGGAGTACAGGGCAGTGTTTGGAGGAGATCAGTGGCAATGAGGACTCCTGGATTCTATTCCTAGCCACAGCAGTGACTCATGCCATGACCTTGTGTAAGCCTGTTGACCTCTGTGCCTGTTTACCCACATTGGACAATGAAAAAAGAATGAATACCTACTTCACTGGGGCTGAAGCCCTCAGTCAGAAAGTGCCAAGTATACAGGCATTCCTGGCAAAGTAAATAAATCATGAGGACGTTTCCAATGAGCTCAGAAAATATCTCCAGTATGAGGTTTCTGTGCTCTCTTCAATTTGATCCTGTTATGTATTTCAGTGAGCACATGTCCTATCTTTAAAACACTGGGTAGGGTTACGTGCTGTGGGATAGGTTACAGCATGAAGATTTAATATTAACATTAATGGGAGCTGTGCAGTTAAAGCCTATGGCTCTCTGCTGAAAGTGTGCCCTCAGGAGAGCCAGCCTGCTAATAATTTACACATTGTCCAATTAAAAAGTGTTGTGGAAATTTCTGACTTCTACAGACATATCTGCTGAACTCTATCAGAAATGCTGTGGCTTTCAGTATGTTTGTGTGTCAGTACTGAGACTTGTGTGAAATATTCTGTGGATGTTCCTAAGGGAGGCTTGGGCAGTTACTTATCCTTTAACAAAACATTTAAAAGCACTTGTTTCCTTGCAGCCCTGTTACATCTGAGGTGTCATTGCTGTTCTATTTCTGTCACTCTGCAGTCAAATACTGTATTTTGTGGGACACTAGCAGATCAGACAATACTGATACTGGTGGTATTCTCACTTTTTTGTTTCAGTTCTAATAACCATTTGGGCTGCTTTTCACAGAATAAGGCAGCAATTTATATTGTGACCTGAGTAAAAATATCCATATGCAACTGATTGGTATCAGGGAAACAACACTCAGAAAATCCCCCACTTCTATGTTATCCCCTTCATGTATGCAAGCCATCTCAACAACCTCTTGTGCTTAAACTGAAACAGACAGGTATCTCCAAGATCTGTATTTTTACTTCTGCATTTTACCATTTGAACTTTTTCATGCTATATTGTATTTTTCATGCTATATTATCTTCCAGAGGGGGGAAAAGCAAAGATCAGTGCTCACAGATCTGTTGGTTGATGACATATTTAAGTGCAGATGGTACACCCAACAGGCCTGTCCCTGGCTGTATCCTGAATACTGGAACAAGAAGCTGGAAAACCAACAATGTCTTGGTTTTCCCTTCCCCCACTGAATCAGGACCTGGCTTCAAGCTGCACCAGGTGCTCCTGAGACAGGTGAGACATTTTCATGTAGGATAAACTGTCTACATCAATTGCTTGAAATAGCAGGTAAGCTGAAAGTAGATTTTTTTTTCTGAATAACTCTATAAACTGATAAGCTTCACAGGGAGAAGAACTTTATCAGCTCCCAGACATTCTTTTCACTTTGAAAAGGAGCAGTCTAATTTGGGGACAGACAAAGGCAATGCTTCCTGATGTCATTTTCTCCTTCACTGACTGCATTGATAAAAATATCTCTAATTTCCACAACCATTGGTCTCTTCACCACATTATTATCACAGTCCTTAACTGTTTTGCATAGTGTCATAATCTACCTGTTTCATATTTGCAATTTACAAAACACTTCTATTCACAAACAAACAACAACAACAAAAAAACCCCACAGGTACACAAATAATAAATTAGAAGGCTACTTGAAATAAATTAAAACATTTACTTATCACAGTCAGCATTTCTGGACATATCCAGATGTCAAAAACATTCATTTAGGAAGTGTGGGAATGTGGATTTTTTTTTCCTTTGCCTGGTAAAATCAGACAATTCTTAACTGGTTAAAATAAAATAACCCAAACAAACACATTCCATCAGATCACTGGTATTCAAAGCTAACCAAAATAGTTAGCCTCAGCTAGCACCCATAGAAAACCTTTCTGTTCTCATGTGCCACTCTCCAAAAGAACCTGTCCATGTGCCAGGCTGCTGCTGGAATCAATAACAACACATGAGCGAGAGCAAAACCAGACAAATGAGTGCTCACACAGAACACACTTGTTGCTTTATTAAACATTCATTTTTCTTAGGTTAATAATAAAGTCTAAGTAGATTTAAGTGTGTGTGGATCATTAAGAAGTCAGTCTATTTTGAAGCTACAAGAAAATCAAGAAACTTGACACATTCATATCAGCGTTGTCTGTAGCAGTATGCAATTCCAAAAAGCCTCAGTCTCTCGACTCTGCTATTTTTTATTTTTTGAGGGGAAATGAAAATTCAGGAGAAAATAACTCTTCCCAGTCACAGTTACCATGCTGGCTGGCTGCAGCATTCTCTTATGGAAGAGCAGCAGAGTCTCATTTCAGTGTCCTGTGTGCTGCTTCTCGTGCCTTTCACAGGAGGTTTTACAACCTATCCTAATGTGTCACTTTGTGTTTGATGTACACGCACAATATGCCTGTAAATTACGGGTCAAAATACAGAATGGGAGCATTGCAGATGACATCTCTGCTGGCCCTCTGCCAGAAGAGGTGAACACTGAATAAATACATTGCAAAACCACCTTTCTCTATTTCGAGTTAAGTGTTTTCTGTACCCTATGTGTACATGTCTGTTCCGTGTGGCGTTCTGCCAGAGCGGCTCTCGGTGTGTTTATCCGGTGTGCTGACATTGCCCCGCACGGTGCCCCTGCAGCTCTCCGCCCTTCCCCCGGGACCAGGAGCCAGAGCTGCCTTTGGAGCCGGGTCAAGCCGCCTGTGCCGGTAATCGCCGTCCCCATGCCGGGGCTCCGGGTGGCCGAGCGCCGCCCGGGGCCTGCCGAGGGCCGCGCTGCCCCCGGGCCGTGCCCGCTCCGCTCCCATGTGCCCGTCCCGCGTTATCGGCCCGTGCCAAGCCCGCCGCGCCCGGCCCGCCAATCAGCGCCGCCCTTACTCTGTCCCGCCTCCCGAGGGCCAATCAGCGCGGCCCTTGGTGGTGCGGGCAGGCGGGTTCATTCAGGAAGCTGCTCGGGGGCGCGAGCGGCGGGGCGGGGCCGGCAGGGCGGGGCGCGCAGAGGCCCCGCCCTCATCTGCGCGGGGTGGCGGCGGCGGGCGCGGGGGGCGTGGCCGGGGGCGCGGCCGGTGCGCGGGCGGTGGCGGCGGGGGGGCGTGGCCGCGCGGCGCGCGGAGCCGGGAGTCGTTGGCGGCGGGCGGAGGCGGTGGCGCGCGCTCGCTCGCCATGGTGTTCCTGAAACTCCGCGAGCAGGTGGGCATTCCCGAGCTCCCCGGCCCCTCGCCGCCCCTCCCGGGCCGCCGGGCGCGCCCTCCGCCGCCGCGGGCTGCCGTGCGTGCGCGGGTGACAGGCGGCGGGCTGCGGGAGGCAGCATGGCTGCTGCCGCCGCTGGGGTCCGGGCTGGGTGGGAGGCGCCATGTGCGCCCGGTGTGGGCGCCGGTGCCCCCGCGGGGCGGGCGGGAGCCGCCGTCCCTCGCAGGTACCGGGCCGAACAGGTGGCCGCGGCGGCCCGCCCGCCCCTCGCCCCGCATCGCCGGCGGGTCCCTGGCGAGCCCCCGCCCCGGCGCGGAGGGGAAGCCCGGGAGGGGTGATGGGGGTGGGTCTGAGGGCTCCCCCCGGGCCAGCCCTGCCCCGCGCCGGGCTGGGAAAGGGAAGGGTCTCTGTACGGGGCTCCCGGGCCTGAGGAGCTGCCCGGTGTGAGGGGATCGACCTGGCGGCTGGCGGCGGGAGGCGGCGTGCCCGGGAGATGGGGCTGGAGCTGGCGCCGCTCCCCCGGACCCGCAGCCGGCCCTTGCCCTGCGCAGTTTCACGTGCCCGGGAGCCGCCTGCTCGTCCCTCCACCTTTCCCTGCCGGGCCTTTACAATCTTTTGTTCGGCCGCCGTGCCTTTGGCCTGCCGCGGGCATGCCAGAGCTTCCCCGAGCCCGCGCTCCCCTGCTGAAGGCGAAGGAGGCTCTCGGTGCCTTCAGTGGGTTGTTGCTCTCGTCGCATCACACCCTTCTTTGTCTGCCAGGCTCTTCGGTTTCCATCCCAGCTGGTGTAAAATACTTGTCTCCGCTGCTCTGTCCTTTCCTGGTGTCTCCCCTGTCCTACCTATTGTCTCCTGTGCGGTATCAGGATACAAAGGTGGGAGGGTCTGCGCTGCCAGTTTGCCGCCTATGAAAAGATGTTTCTTAGGAATGGTGTCTTCTCGTGTTTTCGTGTGTGCCAGGCCAAATTCCGTGTAAAAAACTCATACATCCTGCTGTGGGTCTCCTTGTTACTCTTCCTTAAAGATAACCAACTGTAACACTGAAGACCCCACCCCCTTCCAAAAAAAAAAATTTAAAAAAAGCCCCGCAGTAAAAAAGCCTGTAGAAACTTGGGGGTGGTAAGGCAGCTGGTGTTCTGTGTCTGTTTGTTATGCTGATCAGTATCAGCCCATCCTTACCTGCGAGTCCTTTCATTAGCTACATACACATCTGTGTTTTCACACTTAGCTTGCATGATCCCTCGGGATTTGTTCTAAGGAGCATTTGGTGATGTGGGGCTGGGATCTCTTACGTCCTGCTGTGTTGTGTGTAAACTTTGTGAAGTCTCATGTTGTTTTAGAACCTCATCTATGGATCAGCAACAGTTGTGGATCTGAAAGACACTTAGTGTCCCCCGAGTTAGATTTTTTTTCAGGATTTGTTGCTGTTCCTCTATGGGAGACTTCCCACAGAAATAAGCACTTGTTCATCTCTTCTGTTAAATAAGCCCGTCTGTTAAAACCAAGAACTACAACCCTTCTGCAAGTAATCATAGCAAAATAGTTAGCAAAAATCCCATTATCAATATGTTAACATGAAAGTACTGTATTTCAGAACTTTTTTTCTGGGAAGAATCCTGTTATTGACTGATGTTGAAGTGAAATATTGAACTGTGTGGGACCATTGGTTTGACAGAGTAATGCATGTGGGGCTTTCAGCTTCTGTTATAATGTAAGTTTTAATTCAGAAGTACAAGGTGGATTTTTTAGAGGCTTCACAGATCTGTAAAGGAGAATTGATACACTGGGATTTGAAGTATTCTTTCACATAAAGGAGGGGGTGCTAGGGCAGGGAAGGGATGGAGGGAAGGAAGGGAATGCTGGCTTTGGACAGTTTTGTAGGGAGAGTGATTTTTAGCAGCAGCTGCATTTCTGCTGCTGAAGTGTCAGTTGCTTGACAAATCAGTTATTTCAAACTAATTCTGTTCTAGCAGTGTGAGAATGCCAGAAAGTCATGAGGAATGATGTTAACATGAAATCCCTCAGCTTTGGAATACAGAGCATTCCTGCAGGTCCCTGTTGCAGAGTGCTGCAGGATGTCTTGACTTGAGGATGCTGTACGGAGAGTGAGGCACCACCTGCTCTTCATGGAAACCAGCCTGTGGGACTGTGTGGGAGCAGAGCTGTTCCTCTTCAGTAGTTCATGAAACATGCTTCTTGTGTGCTTGAGCCCTTTGCTTTGCTCCATAGTGGTGTGTTTGGTCAGAATAAAGTGAGTTTTCTTGTGCATTTGTAGTCCTTAGAGTGACTCTGTCTGCAGGGGTGGCTGTGCATCACAGGGAGGTGCAAAGGCTGCTCTGTTGTTTGTACTGTTCAGCTGGTATGAAGAAGGGAAGTGATTTGCTAGTTTCTTTCTTCAGCTGTCAGATTAATAACTTTTTGGAAAAAAAAAATTAACTTAAGTATTATTTAAGTGGAATTATCAAGATTATTTTTCCAAATTCAGTATGAACCTGTTGATTTTATTCCTCGATAATGTAGAAGGGCTCTGTGTTAAATGTCAGAATTTTGCTGGGGGCAGGCAGACTTATGCCATACAAGAAGCTTAGTGTTTTCTTGCACTTGCTTAGTTTTTCAATTTACTGCAAGCTGGTGTCAAAGCAGTGCTCGGGAAGTTACAACGAGGTGAGAAATTCTGCTCTGAGCCTCTTAGTTCAGCTCAGAGGGTGAAATCCCGGTTCCGCTTGCTTGATTTAATTTACTTAGTACCTGATAAACAAAACTTTGATCCTGCAGATGCTTAATGTGTTTGTGAAGCTCAAATATTTGTTTGTCTGTGGAGGCTGATTTGACACGTTTAACCTTCAGAATACAGGTTTTCCACGCACTGAGAGAAGCAGGCCCTACTTGGGCTCAACAAGCAGCCAGCCAGGACATTATCTATACATTTGTGTTGCTGCTTGAGCTTTATTGCTTTGCCATCCTACCAGGTAGGAATATATTTCAAAGTTTGGACATAATTGAGGGTGTACACTGCACTTTCAGAAGTGACTTCTGTTTGCTTGCAAAGTATATCAGGTATCACAAAAACTCATAAGCCATGTTTGCAAAAATTGCATTTAAAGCTAAATTGAGCTGTATTGGGCAAAGCTGATACCTGTAATGCTCAATAGCAAATTGTAACTCAGGTATAGAAAAGCAATCATTCAAATGTCAAATTAGAAGTTGTAGATTGTTCTCATTGCTCTTCGGTGTTTGTGCAGTGTTGTGCAGTTGTTGTTTAATAACAAAGGAAGCAAATCTGCAAATTCTGAATGTTAAACTATTCAAGGTAGAGATGAAAAATATGGTAAATTTACATTGTAATTGAGGTATTTGCTTTTAAGTTTGTGTACTTTTGTATTGTCTTCATATATTGGTGCTTGTATACCAGGTTCTTCTAAATGAGATGCTGCTTTAAGTACAAAAATGCTAAGTGAGACAAAGTCTAGAAAAGTTTGTTTCTTCCTGAAATGCTGTGTTACACTGCTGTTAGAAACTGCACTGACAGTCCAGTTTAGGTCAAGGGTCACTAATGTTTTATCACAATATTTTGGTTTTTTCCCCATTTAGGGGGAGTGTGTGGAAGGGAAGGTATGGGGTGGGGCTAAAAAAGGAGTATTTTGCTTGTGGGTATCCACAGTGGTTGCCTTGGTCTCCTATGTGAAATCCCTCTCACCTCTGCATAGCTAGGGGTGAAAGGCTAACTATCCTCTGGGGATTTTGTTATGCAGTCGTAGGTTCTAGGAACACTGTTTCCCAGAACAGATACATTCTTACTTTAAGGGCTGTGAATTCGTCTCTCTTACGCCTAAGAGGTAATTGACAGCTTAGTTTTCCTTAGCGTGCAGGTGAAATTCGGATTGCCCAACAGCCCGGGGATTTGTTCCTTTTCTATTACAAACTTTACCTGCATATGTGCCTATAGGTCATCTTTTAGGCTCACATGAGCCTACATCTCAGCAGAGTTTTGTTGGAAGGTGTGAAATGAATCAAAACTGGCTTGTTTTTTGTTTGTTTTTTTTCTCTCTAGTTTTGCAGCTCTATAACTATTTCTGGCAAAACTCATTGGATGCAATGTCATTCTATTTGGTAAAGCTTTATATTTTTCTTTCAGTGCATCATAGTTTTAATATTAAGCATTTTAATATTATGCATTTCCCATTTTCTCTGAATCTTAAATGTGTAATAGGAAGATGTCTTAGGGCTAATAATGATGGGCATGTGAAAGGATTTTGTATGGTATTTTCCTGTATGACTGCTAGCCTGTGCTTGAAGGCAGTGCATTTATTTCCATAAGTCAGATATGAGTGGCGCGGATCTGAGTAGGAACAACTGCATGAGGATATTAGGATGACCACTTATTTTAAAGTCCTTGAACAGTGAGAGCACTGACTTCTTTATTGCCCATTTATATCTTTCTCGTAGCTGAGATGGATCTTGTTCAATTGGCAGTTAAACAAATGTTTGCAGTGTCATAGTGAAGGCTCTGAATGCCTCTATGGTTGCTATTTTCATTACTGCCAGCGTTAGACTTCATTCTTTTAGAATTTATGCCAAGAATAAATGTCCCAACTAGTTCCTTGTTACACTAAGAGGAGGAATGGTCTCCTGTGGTGATGAAAAGGAGCTGCTGCTGTTCAGTGAGGGAGGGATATGGTGGAAATGGAATTATGTGGTATTGCTCTACAAATTCTGTTCAGATGTAGGCTAATGAGATGTGTGTTTTATTTTTGACTTTTTTGGTAGTAGTTACTTTCAAGTTACTCTTAAAAAAAACCAATAATTTCTTTCATGAGTCTTGTAGTAGCTAAGAACCAGCTCTTTGTACTCTGTTGTCCATTGTATGTTCTTCCTAAAATTTGCATCTAATCTTTTCAAACTGTATACAAGATAATGAAAATAAGAAATTGTAATTCTTACCAAGACACCTAAAGTCTTACTGTTAGTTCTCTTGTTCCCAGGCTAAGAACTTACATGTGCTGAGAAGATAAGTTTCTTTAGCTGATGGGCAACTCTGAGTAACTTGAACTCTGTTTATCTTGTTATATGCAGTAATTACCAGCCCTTCCATTAGAATGTGTTGAGAGACCCTGGTTCTACCACGTGTTCGTTTGGGGGGATCAGATTGCCCCAAGATAACTTTAGAACTTTTGACTTGTGAACAAGCAGTTCTCCTCAGTCAAGAAAATAAACCTTTTAAAAGAAGGAGGAAAAAAGAGGTGGGGGAGAAACAAAGCCAGCCTTGATTCTGCAGTCAGATCCTCAAGGCAGATCCTGTTAACTCAGCAGCCTTCTGTGGGGATATAAAGGTCTATTCATGTAGATAGCATCGAAGGTTTCTGGCCATTATTTGGAGGCAAATATCAGGGGAAAATGAGGCAAATGGGCACGTCTCTATGAAGAAGTGCCTTCTTTAGCACCCACAAGAAAAGATGATTCCTGTAGGAAACTAGTAGCTGTTGAGACTCTGAGCTAGCAGTCTGCTATCTGGCATGGATTGTTATTTTCCCAGATTCCTAGGGTTGTTCCATTCACTGAAACAGGTTGTGGAATATGATTATTGAAATGAAATTTATTTGGTATTATATAATTCATATTCTCCACCTCATCTTTTGTCAGCAAGTTTGTTTCTCATTTGCCATACCTGATATTTTTCTCTAATCAGCTGGGCCATCCTGAGGTCAGACTAGTATCTGATGATTTGTTTTCTTGCTTCTACCAACTTTTTACTTTGTTCTTACCTCTATTCCTTACTCCTATTTCTGGAAATTGAGTGGGAGATTCGTTGCCTTAGTTACAGTGACTAACTGTTTCAAAGTTATTTATAATGTTTGTTTTTAAATAACCTGTATCACAATAAAATCATAGAACATTTCACATCAATAAAAAAGTAAACAAAGCAGTACATCACTGGGAGCATGCTTACAGTGCTGATTTTTGGGAGGTTTGTTTTCCTTTCATTGTTGGGGGTGGAAGACAAGTTCTCATCTGGCATTTCAAGATACATCTGAAATAAGGTGTCTTGGTGTTATCCTTTGTACAAAGAGAAACGAATCTTAATGTTTAAGCTCCAAAATGTCAGGGAATGTTATGCTTTCCTTAGTAAAGACATTAGCACTCTTCCCAGGGGGTGGCAATGTACAGGTTTAACTCTGTTAATTCAGTTGTGATTCTAGTGTTGATGAATTATACAGCACTGACCCATTTCAGCACAGAAACCAGAGCTCATGTGAGAGTGGTGGGACTGAGTAGCTGGGAGGGAAGGGAAGATGAGACTTGTAGCCAGCTGTGTGGGTGCAGAGAGATGAAGAGGAAGCACCAGCACTGATATGCAAATAAAAGAGGGACAAAACAGTTGGTTTGTAGCATTCTTGTAGATTAGGAAACTGCTTGTTAGCTGAAGCTAGTGACTTAGCTGATGACTTCTGTCCTTAAATATTGAGATGCTCTTTATTGTGAATTGAATATGACCTGAGATTTTCATTGTTTACCTCTACAGTAATGTATGTATGTGAATTGAGTGAACAGTACTATGTAAGTAGATTGTTTTCTACATGAATAAAGTCTACCTATTTAGGGCAGCCTGAGAACAAATATTTTTCTCAGTAAGTTACTGAAATGGTATATAAATTTGAGAAGTATGAAGCAGAAGTCTGCCTAGTCTAATGCTTGGCATCTGGTAAAAAAAAAAAAAAAAGAAAAAAACAACTCAAGCTTATGTTGTTAAACTTCAGACCTAAAGTTACCTGGACGGGGGTGAAAGTGTTTACAATTGTAAACTGACTCATGTTAGAACTTCCTGAATGTTCAGGTTTTGTAGGGAACTGCCTGTTTACATGACTGCAGTCTAATTCTGACTGTGTCTTGAACTGTTGTGAAGTCATCCTAAATGTTTAATGTTTCCATATTCTCAGACAATGAACTTCACTTAATGGCCTGTCTAATTCAAGATGATGAGCATTTGCCTATAAGTCACTCTTGCTAATTGTGCAGTCATGCAATTATACTTAAGATCCACTCTCACTTTGTGCTGAAGTCCTGTACCTGCTTCCAGCTGGTGCAGAGAAGAAAGCATAGATTTTTTTTTTAATTTTTCTTTGGCAAAGTGAAGATACAGCACTGCCTTAAGGAAGGAAGGGAAGGGAGCACAAGCAAGAACAGTCAGCATGACAAAATGAAAATGAAATTACAGTCAGTTAAAGCATTGAGACCAAAACAAGCGGTTTTTAGAGCTTACAGAACTTCTAGCAATCATGACGAATCCATGTTTTGTTTCAAGATTTTGCTGTTTGTCCTCCTTTTTGTTTTTGTTTTGATAGCTCCATCTATGCTGGTCCCCTTGACAAAGGAAAATTTGAACCTTCCATCAGGAGCCTGGTCATCAAACAGCAGGCAGCATAATAGACCAGGGATCTACCCAGCACGTAGATGAAGGAGCTGCTTGTGTCATAGGCAGCTTACCTGGGGCCAGTGAAAAGCATTTTCAGGAAGGTCTGTAGTTATTTATATTCTAACATAATTTATACCTAATAAATCATTAAGTGATTTAAATTCATTGCTGCAGACTAAGTTTTGTACCATATTTGGGGTAATTGGGGTATTCTCTCTTTCCCTGTGCTATCTTCAGGTCATCTGCTTCTTCTGTCAGTTGCTCATGAGAGTGGGCAGATAATCTATGCAAGTCCTTTTTTTCATCCCAAGCACTTGATGTGTCTTTCCTGCCTCAGATCACTGTGTAGTGTCTGCTAACATTTCATTCATTCACCAGTATGTCCCTACAAAGTATTGTTGGTAGGTTAAAAGGAAGGACATAAATCAGGAGAGGAAGAAAAACAAAATGCTAACCTTGTTTTTCTGGTTACATTATTACTCATTGTTTCAAATTAGTGCGATGTCCCAAGCCATGGTAGAAGGGTGCTTCAGAAACAGCATGTTAATGGCATTCCTCAGCCCTTCCTCTGTCCCTTGCTAACTGCACAGTTTTGTTCCCTTCTTGCTGTGTTGGCTAAAACATGAGGATCGATAGAAAGAGGTCTTATGCTTAATTCTGTGCTGCTGTGCAGTCTTTGCCAGATCAGAACCCTGTGCTGCCTGATGGCTTTTATTTCCTTGGCTCCTTGTCTCAGTTCCAGGAGCTGTATTTTGTTTTATAGCTCTTCTGGATCTCTTAATTTATTTTTTTTTAACAGTGCTCTTACATTCAGGGGGATAATTTTCAGTATTGAGGAGTACTTGTAGAAGAACACTTTCTCTTCTTTCTGTCACTGCAAGGCTGCAAAGGCCATTACTGACCTGCAGCAGTACTGATCCTGTAGTAACCAAGCAGCTCATTTATTTCTTCCAGACCTACCCACTGACATTGTTTGCGGTTCCTTTCCATCACTAGCACAGGAACATTTAAAGTTTATTATCTAACGCTGCTTAGATTACAGAAGGGTAAATCTATTAAAATAAAACCTTTCAAATAAAGAATATATTAGGACTTGTCCATAGATATTTTTCTATATTTTACCGTAAGTTTAGCAAATTATGATTTCTGCGATCAGGGATGTAAATAGTCAAGTTAATCTACTCCATAAGAAACAGAGCTCAAGAGAGAAGTTCTTTGAATGCTTTCATAATGAGAGCAAAGAGGAAAGGAGGAGAGGATTTATAGAACACCAGAGAGAACCAGGAGGACAGAAAGGGTTAGGATATCCCAGCTTGTCAGCATCAGTGAGCAGCAATGCTCTTCTGATGAACTTCAAGTTTCATAGTCAAAGATCATCCAAGGACCAACAGGTATCCAGCTGCCCTGTGGAGCTGTGTTTGCAATGACTTGAAGATATTGATTCCTTTTTCTACCTGCTGCACCTTTTTACAGCACAGGAAGGGAACTTTCACAGCATCTGTAATCTCAAACTAACACTGTGAATAATACACAGATGAGGATGCCTCCTGCTGTTTTTCTACACCCAGAGATGTAAAAAATGGTTTTTGATCAAGTATACCAAATTTGTTATTTTGGAAGGGCAAATATAGCAGCATGCAGCCATATCTTTTATTTCTGAAAGGACTTTGACTCTGCATATCATGAATTTGCTTACTTTTTTTTTGTTAACTCTCCACATCTAGCAAGCCATAATTTAAAAATTGTATTTTTTATAGCATGCACTTGTACAGATAATTTATGGGGTTTTCACACCTGAAGATTGATAAAATTTTGATAATATTTTGCAAGTGTTAAAACTGCTTTTGTAATCATTTCAGTATTAAACTTACTGCATATATAATTCAAGAGTAATTACTATAAGTGCCATGGTTCATGAGTCTGTGTCCACAAGCATTGGAAGAATTTTGCAGAAAAACTGCCATGACTGTTGAAAATCTGTTGATTACATCTTTGCATTTTAGCCTTATTGTCACCTGGAAGGCTCTCTCTTGCTGCTGCAATGGCTGTACAAAGTATCCCACACATTTAGGGTATCACTCTGGTTTCCTGTCTCGCCATCCCACCCCTTCATGGGGGAGCAGTGAGATGTTTCCCTCTGCAAAGCTCTGCTGGAGCTCACATGAGGCAGGGAATCAGTGTCAGTTTGAGCGGCGGGAGGAACAGCAGTGCCAGCGGTGCTTTGGAGGCTGTCAGAGAGCTTCAGCTCCCCTCCCTGGCACTCTGCCACACCAGTATTAGCAGGGCTCTCCTCCTTGTTGACTGGAGGTGTTGCAGAGTGGTTTGGGACCTGCCATTCTGGAGGAAGTTCTTTAGAAAATTAGCTCTTTGGCTCTGCAGTGCCACAAGCACAAATGAAACCTGCAGGCCTGAAGCTTGATCTGGTGGCAGCAGTTGGCCGGAGTGAACTGAACCTAAATACAGGATGAATGTACCTGGAGAAAAGATCTCAGAAGTGTCTGCTGGAGCTCAGCCTTCCATGTTGTGGCAACCCTTATTATCTTTACTGGCATACAGGTGTTTTAGATGTGTCTAAAAAAGCCCTGGTGTTGGTTTTTATATGTATGTTTGTTTTGTATGTATATATAGTCATACATATATGACTGTCCTACCCCCTAGAATTCCTTTTATGATGCCTGACACACACCTTGTTTTTTTGGGAAAAGTAACCTGTAAAAGTAGGATGGATAATTGAAGAAAAGAGGGGGAATTGTTGGAATTACATCATTTGACCTCAGGGTTTCGTGACCTGCTCTTGTGTGGAGTGCAGTGATATGTTGCCTGCCTGGGAAGTGCTGTGTTGTCACAGGATGCCTGTTCAGAATGCCAAGTTCTTACTTTTCCCTGTGTGGCATGGCTGCAGAAGTAAGGTGCAATCCCTTGGTGTATATTTGCACTGTCTTGATTTTTTCACTGGATAAGAAGCAATGAAAATGACCTGTAACAAGCAAGGTTAAAATACTGACAGAAACATTAGGGTATGTTTTTCTTGTAATTCTGTTTTCCTTTTAAGAGGTTAATTAACAGCCAAAACTATGCTAATTATATGACTTGGAAATTATCTACCACAGTGAGTGCCAACATTTTCAGCTGACAGATAGGAGAAAGAAATACAGATACATGAACTACTGAATGCAAATGTTTTTCTGGTGTAGGGTAGGACTGCGTGTGTGAGAAATGGAGTACATGCCTCAATCAACCCTGTTCTTTTAAGCCAGCAGAGTAGGTCAATTTTTATGAAAGATTAGAGTTCTGTAATTGTAGGATGGAGTTTAATGATGTGCTTCTCCTTGAGTTGTTTTTTAAGTTTTTTTGTTTCCATTTGCAAGGTTTCTAACAATAATGGTTGAAACTCACTGGCTTCTAATCTACTGCCTAAGGCCACAGTTTGATATTAGGTGGTAGCTGAGCTTAAGCAGTCTTTCATTCTTCTGCAAAGGGCTGAAAAGGGAGGGGAGAGGCAAATTATTTGGGTTAGCATAGGGCTGTGAAGTTGTTCTTGGAAGTTTTCCAAAGTAGGAAGTACAAATGAGTGTTTTGTATCACATAAACTTACTCTAATGTCTGTCTTTGTGTCAGATGTCCTGTAATCACAGATGATGTGCCTTGTGTAAGTGTCCTTTGGTTTGGGGGCTGGAGGTGAGTGGAGAAACTTGACTGTGGTCTGCCTTGGACCTTTCTCTCTGAGTAACTTTGATGCTGTTGGTCTAAAACTTCTTAGAATGCGTTTGGAAACTCAACAACAGGCTTGATTTTTGTGTCTGGTTCATGATTGTTCTGGGCTTTGAGTGTGATTGTGAATTCTTCTCTAACTGTGAAGGAACCTAGGGTCTGCAGAACTCTGCTTCTATTTATAACACACTATGTTGACTTACATTGACTGAAAACTCCAAAAGAAGAAAAGTTCCACTGTAACATCCTTGTTTACCACATGAGCTGCCTGTCAGAATACTCAGCTTTTTCCCATCTCTGATCTGACAACAGTGTGTCAGTTTTCCTGCAACATTTTAGACTTGCTTTCCCCCTCTTAGGGTGATCACATGCTCTACTTGTCGGTTTTGAAACTGGAGCTCTGAAAATGACACCAAAATTACTTTCTCTTGCCTTCCATCTCTTCTTAAGAGGTTACAGTGAAAGTACAAGACCATGTCTGGGTAGTCCAGTTACCTGAAAACCATATTCCAAAAGTAGTCTGAACTTGCTGCAGCCTTTTTTTTTTCCTCATAGAAACATGTATGGATAGAGGGCCCTTCAACATTTGTGCCTCTTATGTGTGCAGCTTTCATTCTTGGACACCATCCAGCGATGGCCTGGAGTCATGCCTGTTGTGACTAGTGATCCCTCTATCTCCCTGCACAGAGATATGTGCTTGGGGTAGGGAAATATCTAGTATGAAAACACTCATAGAAAAATGCCTAAGTTGAAATAAACTCTGCAAATAGTAATTAACAAAGCATGTCAGTATAAGAGTAAACTGCAGTCTTCTGGAATAGAAGAGAAATTTTCATCTCAGCTCAACAGGAAATGGAAACAGAAAATAGTAGTTAGTGTTTATTATTCCACACATCACCTCGTGTAGCTGTAGGAATACCACAACATAAGCACACCGGTTGTGCAAATATTTTTATCAGCAGCTAGAGAAGATAACATTTTGAATTGCCATTAATGAAAACCTTATCTATCAAGGTGGACTGTTCCTTACTTTATTCTGTTTCTTGGTTTGATTGTGCTGCAATAACATTTAATTCAGCAGGTTGGGGATGAGGCCATTCATCTGACTGGTTTTATTTTCTGGAATAGGCAATGGTAAAACTACAAAGCTTTCTTTAAAAGAAAAAAACAAATTGGGCATGTCTTTTGACTGTGAGAATGCACTGAGAATAATTATCAGTATATTAGGGTATAATAAAATTGTTTTAACAGTTTCCAAACAAACAGTTGCCTACATATCACCTGTATGCTTTTGAAGACTTAGGTTACAGCCCCTACTTCAGGGTGATTCTTGAAGCTGGTCATCAGCACCATTTAATTTTTTTTTTAAATTTTAGCCTAAAAGTCATAGGCAGCTGTTCAAGAGCTGCTTTCTGAGTAGGTCAGCTGTCATGGCTGTGGGCTGTTTCTAGTAGGTGTCAAAACCCAGACGAGTGACATAAAAATGTAAAACATAAACAAATGAATACAGGAAGGATGGGAGAGGGAATGACAATGACAAACATTAAATAAAGAACTATTTTTTACAGTGTTAATAGGAAACATAGTTTGATATTTAAGACAGCTTACCTAAGCATCAGATTATAGATTTTCTTGGTAAGAGGACAGAATATGAGAGGATAGCAGAATCTTCTTTGCTATGCTGAAATAAACCAAATTACTAAAAGTATGCAAGGTTTTGAGAATACCTGTTTTATGTAGCTATTAGTGTTTAAAAATCAGAGTCAGTGCTGCAAATTAAATTACATTTATGGCAAATTTCTTGTTATTCTGTACTTTATGTTCCATGTTTATAGAAGATACAGAGTACTTTTTGTTGTGCTTTTTGTATTATGTTGTACAAAGGTTCTCAGTGATAAGACTAGACAAAAGGTTAATCTATTTTCAGTGTGGTTTATTGGCATGGATTGTGGGAATTTCAAGGGAATGTTTGAGCTTGAGTACATAGAGAACAGGATGAAATTTTTGATTTAAAAATTACATTAGGAAAAGATATGAATATAACTTGCTAAGATTTAAGTATAGCATCTACTTGCTTTCAAAGAATTATAAAACATAGCACTTAAGCAGTATATATTTCTTGCCAGAGGATTGAATTCAAACTGCTTCATGAACGGAAGTCATGAACTAAGCACTTGGAACGAGTTTGTGAAAGCTCACTGTTTGAAAGCAGCATTAGACAGTAGCCTCTTCTGGAACAAATGGTATTTTCTTTACAATTACCCCTCTTAATTGGTCTGTTCAGTGTTGAAAATCAGAAGAAGCTGGGAAAAAGAAAAGCTTCTGCAATGAAGTGAAGTCTGACAGAACTGTGCTAATCCTAAAATTTTGACAGACTTTGTGGCCACCCCCAAGTCATTGATTCAGCTCATTAACTGTCATTGTATGAAGGAAATACTGTGGACTACTTAACTCAAGATATTTTTGGAAGATTTTAGTTAGTGGCACATGTAATTAAAACAACTTAAAATATTTTTTTTAATTTCTGTTTTTGTTAGCTACTCTGATAAAATCACAAATTAGAAAGTATAGCAAAAGTAATAAAAGTAATTAGTGCATTAAAGTAATTAATGCAGTGTAAAGGTTATCATGTGCTATTTAAGTGCATCCAAAAAGCAAAAATAGTACTCAGGATAACTCACTTTGATTTGCCCAGATCTGCCCTTCTTCTGAACACAGGTAGAGATTAATTTAAAAAGTGTAAGTAAAGCATTCAGCTGTCTGTTCTGAAGAGTGTCACACCTGGTGATCTTATTTAATAGTAGCTTGCTTTTCTTCTCCCAAGGGAGGGATTTAAGCAGTCAGGACTGAGAGGTGTTGCTGCAACATTGCATTGCTATTGTGGAGAGATGCTAGAATAATCATTTTACGGGGGGTTTCTTTTGTGGCTGGTTTTGATGTGCTGGATTACACCCTGTTTAGTGCACATTATTTTGCTGTTCTGCGTTTGGAAGGTTGGAAGGTGTGTTCATCACCAGGGTTGGAAATGACCTCTGGAGATATTAGTCCTACCCTCCAAGAGGGTCACACAGAGCAGGTGACAGATACTCACTCAGGCGGGTTTTAAACTGAGTCTCTGGAGAGGGAGGCTCCACAACCTCTTTGGGCAGCCTGTTCCAGTGCTCTGTCAGCTCAATGAAAATAAGCTGCTCTTTGTGTTGAGGTGAAACTTCTTGGGGTTTGGTTTATGAACACTGCTCTTTGTCCTGTCACTGGGCACCACTGAAAAGAGTCTGGCACCATCCTCTTGGCATCCACCTTTAAGATATTGATAAGCATTGATGAGATCCCCTCTCTGTCTTCTCTAACCTAAGAGGTCCAGCTCTCACAGTCTTTCCTCAAAAAAGGAGATGTGTTCTCACCATCTTTTCCCATCTGGCCCCTATCTTCACCCTGAAGAAGTGAAAAACTTGAAATTTTCATGTGGCACAATTCTTGGGTCCTGTCTGTCAAGAAAAAATCTGACTTGTTTTATTTGTGTTTAAGAGCATTGCACCTAGATAATTGTAAGTAGGCAAACCTACTTTGGAAGAGAATTCTATTCAGTCAGTGTAATGGCACTTTAACTAAGCAAGGTCTTAGTTTGGTTTGTGTGGTCTGCTTTAGATTGATGGCATGACTTGGGTGGGATTCATTTTCCTGAGAATGTCTGTGTCCACCAAGCTGTAGCAGTTAACCTGTCTTTTTTCTCATCCCTTGAAGTGTTCCACAAACTGAAATGTAATGGTATTTTTAAAAAAAATTACCCTTTTTTTTTTTTTTTTTTTTTTTTTTTTTGTAATGGTCAGATCTTGCTGAACTCCAAAACTGTGCTCTTCTGTACAGCAGTCCTCAGGTCAGATAGAGAGGGTGACTGGCTTCTGGCAGTCAGAGGTATCTGATTTTCTTCCCTTTGCAGGCTGTATTGATGTAGTGGAATCTGGTGTGGCACTTGTGCCTGGCAGGTAAAGATGCCAGTTTGCCTCATTCAATTATGTGGAAGTGGCAGTCATGATTTAAGCTTTAAGCAATTGACAGAGTGCACATAAAGGAGATGTTTGGCCATGTGTCCTGTCTAAGCAACTGGATTTTTCCCTCGAATAAGGAAGTCCTAAAGTGTAGTGGTAGTATCCTCTGTGTTTCCTGTGGAATTACAGTGAACTGGAAAATGTGGATCTTGTTTTTCATTCAAATATTTGACTTGCAGTTCACTGATTTACTCCTCTTGTAAACTAAAGTGCTGCTACATCCGTATGCAAAAATGTGTCTGAGTATACTGGCCAGTTATCTTTTACTGTTTTGCAATTTGGGGAATGAAAGCTGTGTATCAGTTAGCAGTGTTAAAATCTCAAAGCTTTGTTCTGACACACCTATGTGGAATGCCTCTATTCCAAGTGAATTCTGACTCTCCCATTTTAAAAACATGTTTTTGTCCTGTTACAATAGCCTCAAGGCTGATAAGACAACACCACCCCATGTGTGCTAGTGTTTATATGAAATTGCAGATTCTTAAATCTATTCAAAGGGATTTGAATTATTCCATATATTTTGTTATGTTTTCCAATTTTTTTTAAAGGCCTAGCCAATAGGATTAAGAAGACAATTGCTGTTTGCTTGCCTGGCCCTGGGAATAGAGAAATGACTGCATGCACTGTTATTCCCAGTGTAATATGGCACTTCCTCATTAAAGATCCAGTGAGGCCATTTGGATGTACTTCTATTTTTGCTTTCAAAAATTAATCTAAAATTATTCTTTTTAAAGGTACTGTTTTCTTTTCAGGGAGGGAGAAGCAACTCCAAGGAAGCTTTTACTTATGGTGGCTTCTTTCTCTTAATGTATGAGCTGAATGTTTCCAGTAGGCATTCTTTTTTTTTATGCCTGTAACTTAGTTTTGCAAATGCATCCTTTTTTGTTTGAAATAGTATTTAGGTTTTATCATTCTGTCTGATGGATGTGTATTATCTAAAATATTCCTAACTCTTCTTCCTGTTTTTCCTACCGTTGTATTTGGTAGAGTGGAAATGTTAAAATTCAGACACATGAAAACTAAATAGTAATGATTAAAACCCATAAATCAAGAAACAATTTCCTAAAGGTGGTGTGCTGGTAAAAGATGACCTCTCAAACTTCCACCCTGCCATCCTATAAATACTATTGATCAAGTCTAATCTTTGTGCCTTGGCAGATAGCTAAATTCTTTCCTCCCTCTACCCAATATCAATTTTTAACTGCTGTCTTCCCATGGATGTTCTGAAATATGTCATTGCTGTATACTAGAAAGTCTCTGTTCCACAGTCACAATCTGAGGGTTTTAACTCTTCAGTCCTCCTGTGTGTTTTAAGCTCTGAGGTTTCTGTGACTGTAGGCTTTGAGAGGTAACCTGCTATGGACAAACATAGACTCAAATAGCTGCAAACCTGTGCTTTCTTCTGATATTAATGTCTATGAACATCACTTCTTGATTTTTATTTCTCTTTGAATGTGACAGGCATCTGTTCAGAATAGAAAGCATTACTCTTTTCTTGTCATATGTACAGTGTTTTTGAAGAGTAGCTGTAGGTTCTAAAGAAGTCTGTCCTGGCTGTGAAGTTTCTTAATGGGTTGATTTATGTATGAACTGCTGTGACTCACAGCACACCACCTCGTTTTTATCCAGATAATTACCTTGCTAAAAGATGTGTGAAATGTAAAGATTTCTTCCCTCAGCTTGAGGAGCAATGCTATTGTCTATCTGTCCTTTTGATGTTAAGTTTGATCAGAATTCATCTTCTGCTTGCTTTGCCTTCTTCCCAAATTTTTAAATGGAAATTATCTCTGAAGTGCTTAAAGAATTGTAAAAGTGAAAATGAAGGCCACAGCTGCATCTGAGTGCAGTGGCTGCACTACTTTGTTTGTGGGGTTTTTTAAGGTGTATGTCATAAGAATTTTCAATGTTGATATGGCTTTTTGTATAAGTTGTTATTGTTTGAAATGATACATGTGCACATGCTGAAATAAGATGTAGGTAAAGGTTTCTGGATTTGTTAGAGGATCTTACTCCTCTTCTGCTTTGATCATTTTTCATTTTTAACAGTGGTGTGAACATCAGAGGATCAACACGTGTTTTCACGTATGTCATTTGGGATGCTTCATAGGTTCACAAATCCTCAGGCTTGTCAGGTCGTTATTTCACCTCTTGTTTTATGCCAGGGAACTGCTCAAGCTCAAAGCTTTTATCTGAATAGCAAATCACAGAGTCAGATTCAACATCAAGAGAACTATTAAATCTGGTTTTTAATTTACTTTTATTTAAAAATGGTGTAATACTTTTGCCATGATCTCTGACAGTTCTGCTGATTCATAATGAAACAGCTTGAATTACTGCTTTGTTTGCCTGTGAAGCTCCTCCACGTGGTTGTCCTTGGTAAATAGTAGTCACTGAGGAAACAGTAAGGGATAGCGTCCTCCTACCCCCTCAAATCTTCCTCCTTCCCCTCAAATCAGCTCGGCTCACAGCTGCATGTGTATGTTAATGGTATTGATTTTATGTTAGTGTACCTACTTGTGAACTGTGATTATTGGGGACAGACATCCCTGTGAATTGCTGCTGCTGCTGCTAAACCTGCTGGGAGTTGTAAATGCTGTTAATATAACCTCTAGAATACTCTGAAATAATATGCCTGATTTTAACCAACAAAAAATTAGAGGATCAAGTAAGTAAACCAATATAAGTACATCAGTGATCTTTTTTTTAGATTGTAAACAGTTTTCTTATATACTTAAAAGATGAAGGCATGAAAACAAGGAGAAAGTGAGATACCATTTTAAATTATTTGTACATTTTTGCTGCTTAAAGCTTGGTATAAATATAAACAAGTAATCACAAGGATTTTGGAACAGCAGATGGATGTCTATTCTCCTCCTTCCAGCCCCCAAGATATTCAGGAATATCTTGGGAAGAACTTGTTGTCTTTCCTGTATGTACTGTAGTTTATATGTAACCATGATAAATAAATTCTGTGTTTGTGCTACATTGAAACAGTCTTTAGCATCATTTAGTACCACTGACACTCATCAGATGTAAAAGATGGAGGGTTCAGTGCTACATATGTTAAATTACATATCCTGAGATCCAAAGTAGAGCTTAGTCTTGTACTTTAAAATATATTGCTTTTCTTACAACTAAAGTAATGTTGGTAAGCTCAGCCTCACACATAGTTGGACTTTGCAGGACTTTTTAAAAGAGTACTAAAGACACCTGAACTTGGCACATTTTTCCAGTGTTAAAAATTCGTTTCATGCTAAGCCTTGGTTATGACTTCCATGAGTTTGGGTCCCCCACCCACCCAGCTGTTTTGGGAATGGCAGTTTTCTGTGGCATGTTGCCCCAGACACTGGTGATGCTTTGTCTGCCCTGGCTTAGATGCTGCCATGAGGCATCTTTTTGGGTGAGACTTCCCCCACCTTTGCTGAGATTAGTCTCACACTGCATCTTTGTGAGCTCCTCATTTCTTCTAATGTGGTTATTGCTTTTACTCTGCTCAGCACAACTTGCTTCAGAAGGCTGCTTGCCAGTGTTGATTCTGTTGTTTTCTTGCTATTTTTTTTCTTAGTCAATGCATTTGGTCTTGTCTCTGTAACAAATGGTTATCTTAAATAGCTTCCCTCTGAATTATTGATGTTCCACGATGACTTCTTGCTCCAATCTATTTATACTTTGAGCCTATCTGCATTATTCTGTGAGATAGGAATATTCATCTGAAATACAGCATTAATCAGCCTCTGCAGTATTGTTATATATGAGTTTGTAGATACTTCTGTACTATTGATTTCTGTGTAGCACTCCACAACTAATTATAAATTCAGAGAACAAGGTGTTCAGTGTCTGTCACTGTAGGTAGTTCTTAGTTTAACTGCTAAGTCTCCCTCTATTTCCCAGCTTAACTGCATCCATAGCATTAAGAGCAGAGCATCATATTGCTTTGTGTTATCCCTGCTATCTTGCCAGACAATGATCTGAATGTCAGTACAGATGGTATGACTCATTTACACTTGTCCTAAGCAGGCAACGTACTTAACACCAAGTATGTGCCTCCAGCTTTTGATTCCTGTGAAAAAAGAGTGTTTCCCTCTCACCACCCCAACGAGAATTATTTTGCTATGATTCAATCAGATTTTAGTTCACTTTCCTTTTAAAATTAGGGAAGCAGTCTCTTTTTTTGTTTCCCCTACCTAAAATGCAATTGACCCTATTTTTAAAAGATGCCAGACCTCTGCTGATTTTGCTGAGACCACTTTTAAATGAGGAAAAATTAAGATGAGCAAATGAATGGCTCCATTGTAAAAATACACTGAGGTACTGTAGACCTACTCTGCTACTTTTTCAGTACCTCTGGAATATAGACAACTGTTTTTTCCTAGTGTATGGGGAAGTTAGTGTATTCTGCAACTTGGGATGCAGATAAATGGGCAAACGTTTTTCCTTTTTAAAACAGAGTGGGTCTGATAGTGCTTCATTGTTGTCTTGTATGGCAGTCTTGAATATGCTGAATGGTTTATCTCTCCTCTTTAGGAACAGGGATAAAAAAGAAATCTTAGAAACCTGTGTGTGGTGGTGGAAGTAGTGGAATATTATTTCTTTTACACAGAATCATTCACCTCTCTTTTCTCCATGCCTCAGCTGAGGATCTGCTCTTACAGGTAAGGTTGAGGAACATGCAGTGTGTTGAAGGCACATTTGGCACTGAACAGCACTGAAGTGGAGCTGAGAGTTTGGGATAAAATTGATAAATAGTTCTGTGCCTTATTTGTTTAATGTTTCCCTTTTCATTTAAGTCAGGTCCAAAAACTAGTTCCATGTTGTGATATAGGATGTTGGTTTTTTTCTTTTAAAGGCAGTAAGTTTACTGAAAAAAAGGATCAGGAGCACATTTTCCTAACTTTTAAAAATATTAGTAATTTAAATGGGCAGAATTTTGAAGTTGTTTTTCATTATCCCATTGTATCCTATTTTCTACTTGTAAAAATAGTACAGCAGCTCTGTTTTTCAACAAAAACTTTGTTTTCTTGCAGTTTTTGCACATATGTGCTGTGTCTCAATAAGAATTTGGAGGACCAGCCCTCCCTTAAACCTGTGTAGGTGTTCATAATCACAGAACTGTGTGTCTGTTCCCACCTAGAAGCTGAACACTCTTGTTTAAGGCTCCTACTCCCTCTGATGGCAAACTGCTGCGTTTCTCTTGCTTGCTGTGTTCACTTTCATCTCTCTCCCTTGGTTTCCATTTTATCTCCTTGCTGCAATGCTGGATTAGGCTGTTGTTTCATGTGTGTCCCACTGAAGGTGGAGTTTTAATGAAGCTGATAAAATTGAAGGGCCCTACCAGACTGTGTGTATACTGTAAGCTGTTTGGTTAGGTAGGGGGAAAGGAGGCAGAGCTTATCTTCTCCACTTGAATTTATTTAATATTTTTAACTATTGGAGTCACTCTTTTGTGGTACAGGTCATACTTACTTCCTAATGCTTGGCTTAAACTGATGACTGCACCTCCCTGAAGCTTGCATATGAGTACTCTGCTCTTTTAAGCTCAAATTCTTTGTTCCAGAAATCACTTGTTTGGATAATGTCATCTTATGTTTGGTGCAAAAACCCCTCAGCACTATAAAGACTTCATTAGTTGCTTTTGTATGGGATTGTTATTAAGAAATTGCTCTCTTTTAAATCTTGTAGTTATAATAATAAAGATCTAATAAAGAGAAAATAGAACTGTCATTGCAACTTGTGTGTTAATGATGTGATAGCATATGGTAATCCTAATAGTAAATTTGGCATGTAGATTACAAATAGTAATCTAAACCAAAATTTGAGATTTTAGAATTCTAGCGAAACCAAGCTGTTTATCATGTGGTTACAGAAATAAGACGTTATATAGTTTGTATGTCTCTGTACATCTTTGTGTAGAAGACCAGTTTGAGAGAAAAGATAACCAAACTGTTGGCCCTTTGATAAATGACCCTTTGCTACAACATTACTCAGGGGAGAAGGAAGTCAGCAGATCTTTGTGTTCTCATTGCATCCCTCTCCTGCTTCAGTAGTAGTAGTTTCAAATGTTTCTTGAAAGCGTTTGCTAAATTATTTAATTATTATTAAATATTACTCATTTAATTAAATCTAACCTTTGCTTAACATCAATTATTTAAATGGGTGAGGACTATCAGTTCTCGTTCATTGTCCCTGACTGCAATAGCACTGTTGGGTACTTACTGTGTGTGGTGTTGCCTTTCATGTGTGATGCTGGCAGGAGTTTCAGCTGGTGGAAGAGATGTAGGACTGTAATGAGTTTTCTGGTGTGCTCTCAGGCCTTTCCTGGTGGCATGAAATCCAAATCCATGGTGCATCTGACTCAGGGTCCCCTATTTTGTTCAGTTTGCTAGGAACTGTTGGCTTTCAAGTATTGCTTCTGTTTGCTTGCTGAGCCTTGCACCTTGTTTGGGAATACTATTTAGCATGTTTCTGGCAATTTTGGTGGAGGTAGGTGAACCTCTAAACATGTCGATAAGTCTGAAATAAAACTCTTTTAATTTTGAGCCTTTACTATCTCCTTGAATGTGAAGTCGGTAGTCTTAAAATTTTAGGTGCCTGCCTTAAATATGTGAAGTGACTAGAGCCTTCCAGGAATCCTGGCACTTGTAGGAGAGACATTAAAGTAGTATGTGCTGGGAAGCAATTTTGTGGTCGTGCTCAAGTGTTTTGGTTTTCTTTGGTGTGCTGCCACCAAGTGACAAGGTTTGATATTGCTGCTCTTGTTTTCTGGTTTTTTTTGGTTTTTTTGTTTTTTTGGTTTTTTTTTTTTTGTTTGTTTTTTTTAAGAGTGATTTCCACTAATCACTCTCTTTTCTTTCAAACTGAAAAAATTAGAATATTACTTTATGCTCCTGGTACATTCGAATACAATGTTCCAAATTATTATTCAGAATAACATGTCTGCTTGGAAAGTCTGACTGAAAATTTCAAGGATAAATGAACTGTCAAAGCTAAGCTTTTTTTCCCCACCATCATTCTGCTGTTCAGTTTAAATATTCTGGATTCTGTAAATTATTGTGGAGTCTCTGTCACTGGAGATATTAAAGAATCATCTGGATGCAATCGTGTTCCATGTACTCTAGGATTGAGCAGGGAGGTTGGACCAGATCACCCACTGTGGTCCTTTCCAACCTCACCCATGCTGTGATTCCATGATTGGAAATAATCTTCAAACTGAAACAATACAATGTAAGCACACATCTGAGCATAAACATCAAATATAAAAATGCTGAGATCAGAAAACAATATCTGGCAGATCAAAATTTATTATAGAAATAATGTTTGAATCCTACATTTAAACATTTCAGAGTATCTGTTGATGAACAATCTTACAAAAATAACCAGGATATTAAACCAATATTCTAAGCAACAGTCAAAATGGTCAAAATGCCTCCCTATTTGCTAATCTATACAAAACTTGCTTTGCTTGGTAGGATAAAGGATGTTGGTGCATTTAAGGGTAGATTGTTGCAGATGGAGTGGGGTAGCCATGAGGTGCTGGGGGTGACCTGACATCTGTGCAGCTCACACATCTGAGGTGTGCTGTCTATTTGACCTGCAGGGCACTGTGTGTGGACAGGGATGATGGTGGGGTGCAGAAATTAGAGACAAGATTATACATTTCCACTGATTACTGATACTGCCACTGATACTCTTTATTTTCTGATTCTTACCAGACTTGAGTGCTATAAAAATTGCTGAGCAGTGTAATTATACTTTCTTTCTAAGAAAGCAAAGACGTTTAAGATTTTAGTTACAGCATTATTTGGGAATATGATCAGAGGTCTGATTTGTAGTTGAGACCAGTAGCCAAGGTACATTTGCACAGATAAGCAAATCCATCCTATGTGCTGTTTAAGAAGACTTCAAACTTCAAGCTCTTGCTAGAAAAGGTAGTCTCCTGTATATCCCTCCCTTGGGAGTTTCCTGGCTGTTCTCTTGCACTGCTGTTCAGCAGATCTTACAGCAGGCAACTTTGGGGGCTGAATTAGCAAAAAACAGTTTTAGCTTTCTGCCAGTTGTTCTCTGTGGGTCAGCTTATGGGGCAGTAAGGTAAATGCAGTGGCAGCACAAAGAAAACACTGGGGACATGTAACTACAGGAGCAGTTCCTCTTTGTTCTTGGCTCTGCTGGGGCTGAATATGTCACGTGCTACTCCACTCAGTTTGGAAAGGTGACCGAGGATTGTGTTTTGACCTGAGTAATTAATTTGTCATTAAGACTCATCTAAACAATGTTGTAACCATGCAGTTATTTTGGGTTGTTCTGTACCTGCTTGCCACAGCTGTTACCTTGCTATTTACCTTCTATACCCTGTCTTAACTATGAATGCTGAATATTTTGAGGTTTGCTCCCTGCTCTCCCCTTTTGCCCCTCCTCAGAGGGAAGGGAGGCATCTGTGAAAGCTAGGCTTTCTTTGTAAATATCATGTGTAAAGGAGGAGGGGAAAATAGTGATTCACTTGTTTTGGTCCGCAGAGAGGAAATCCGTCAGTAAAACCTAATAGCAATAAAGACCAAAACAGTTTATGTAAATACATTGAAGCTTCCAGAGATCTCCTCTCTGGCACAGGAAATGTCATGTGTTGCTGACTATGCTGCCAGTTCTGTCCCCAAGTATTGGCTTATCAATATGCCAGCTGTGCTTCTTATTTTGCAAAAGAAAAACAATTAATTACCCGAGGTATGGTTTTGTTTGCCTCAGTAAACTATTGTAACAGTTTTAGCATAATTAAAACGTTTACTTCTGAGGTGACAGTAGTTGTTTCTGTAAAATATAGCCAGTGACATATTGGGTTATATTTAAACTTAGTGAACAAGGATTTAAGTTCTGAATTTTTTTTCCTGTAAATTAGGAATTAATTTTGCCTGTGGCCATTTCAAGTCCAGTGTAAGTGTTCCTGTCTCATGGTGCGTAAAGGCTACCACAGTCACATGGCAATTCGCAGGGTAAGACACTTCTGTATAATTTCATTAAATGATCTGTTTCCTGTCGTGTATTTCCTTGTTCTCCTAATGTTCTTCAAGTGCTTGTGTTATTTATTAAAATAGCAAAATAAGTAAATTTAATTAAATCCAAAGTAAATTTCATTAATTCCACTCTGTGTTCGATGATGTAAGTTTCATTGGTTCCCCTTACAGAACTAACCTATACAGGAATATCCAAAATGTTTAGAACTGGTATTGTGGATAGACTTCTTAAATAAAAAACACTTATCCTCCTAAATTTCAAAGTAGTAGGGGTGTGTAATTAAGCACTGTCTTTATTCTATTTAAGGTAAATATATCAAGGTTGTATGTTACCTTAATTCTGCCATTTTCTGGCTTGGTTTGATCCCGGTGGGCAGCTCAGCCCCATGCAGGCACTTGCTCATTCTCCACCAGTGCAGTGGGGGAGAGAATCAGAAACATAAACATGAGAAAAGTCATGGGGTGAGATGAAGGCAGTTCAATAGTGAAAGCAAAAACTGTGCATGCAAGCAAAGCAGAACAAGGAATTCATTCACCACTTCCCGTGGGCAGGCAGGTGTTGAACCATCTCCAGGAAAGTAGGGCCCCATCACACATAATGATGACTTGGGAAGACAAATGCCATCACTCCAAACACTGCTCTATTCGTCCTCCTTCCCTTATCTTTATGCTGAGCATGATCTCATATGGCATGGGATATCTCTTGGGTCAGTTGGGGTCAGCTGTCTCAGCTCTGTCCCTTACAGCTCTCAGATCACCAGCCTGCTTGCTGATGGGGCATTGTGAGAAATAGAAAAGGCCTTGGTGCTGTGCTAGCACAGCTCAGCAATAAGTAAAACAACTCTGTGTTATTAATATTGTTTTCATCACAAATCTAAAACACAGCCCCATTACAGCGACTGTGAAGAAAATTAACTTCTGTCCAAATACCAATACACTGAGTACCTTGAGCTAGTGTTTTGTATGCAGTGTTTCTGTCCTTCATGTGTTTGGATAAAGGCAACTGCTGTAACTACCTATTTTGGCATATAAATAAAATGGATAAGCAAAAAAGGAGTGAAACTTGTCAGGATGTGATGCCTGTAATTTAACAAGTAAGCTGTATGAGGTCATCTGGTTTGTGGCATCGCTTTTTTTGTTAACTGTATTTATTTTGATAGTACCTGGATTATAGAAGGCTGTGAGAAAAATTGTTTTAGGTTGATTGAGCAGGTGACTGGTGATGGAAGCCTTCAGGAGCACTCAAGTAGACTTCCTTTACTACTTTAGAGCCATGGGTGTGTTTTAGCTTTGCACCTGAAGTTGCATTTGCTGTAATTTCTTATACATTGGGGGTTTTTGCTTCAGATTCTGAACTCTGTTTTATATATTTGTCCTGGTTTAGGGCAAATCTGGGAGATGACCCAGTTTCAAGATGTCCCAGTTTCAACTAAACATCATTGTTTCATTTGAAATTACAGATTTATTTTTTTTTTTAACTGAAGTATGTTTTCCTGTTTAGCCATGAGAGTGACTCTTGACTTGTCTATTGCCTTCTGGTTTAGACTAATTCAGCTACTTCCTTTCTTCCTTCTAGCATGGGAAAATAGATCAAGGTTCTTTACCCTTAAAAGTAGTTCTGAAACTGTAAAAAGAGCATTAGTGTCAAGCTCTCTCCTGGGGCTAGAACCTCCCTAGAGGAGATTATCCTATGCTACTATTGTCAGTGTAGTATCTATGGATTCTCTGAACAAAGTAGTTCCTCTGAACAAAAGTCTAATTTAGAGTTTGCTAGCATAACTGCTTTAGTTGTATAAAACCACTGTTCTTCCCAACTTGCACAGGTTTTCTGTAAATTTTATTTTTATAGGTCTCAAAGAAGTAGTTCCTTTGCTCTTTATGGGGGCCAAAACACTTCTAAGCTGTTATGCTCTGTTTTGTTGATTCCTCTTGCTAAGCTGCAACACTTATGGAGGGAAAGATATTTAAACCTGGCATAGTGAAAAAATAAGAGCTTAGACAAAATGTAAATCCCATCTTTTTCTTGTCTGTTGAGGAAGAACTGGTTATTTGTAGACTATTCTGGATTTCTGGAAAAGCATTGCAGTTTTTAATGCTTGACTTCAAAAGTGAATTTACCTGAGAAGCTAGTGTACATAATTCAGATTATTACTGCTGAATAAAAGCTGAGAAGGCCAGTTTTGACCAACAGGCTGCATGTTCTAATGAATTTTTTTTTACTGTGCTGATTCTGTATTGAAGAAGACCTCTACTTCGAAAGAAGTAGCACCTACATGTTTTCTTCCTGTGTTGCTACCACCAGATTAGAAAACTGAAGGCTGTTGTCATTTAGCATGTTCTTACCTTATTCCACATACCACCTCCATGTACACTGTGACTTTGAAACAAACAGCAGTAGTACTTCTTGCCAATAATGAAAAGGTGCATTGTTCATATTATTTTGGTTTGAAAGCCCCAGATTCTGGGAGCGGTAACGATGATATTAGGACAATTTTGGTGAACTTTACGTTCTGTAAGTTCATGATGGTATGATAGATTTCTAAGCAGAGGAATTGCTGGATGTGAGAGGAAATAGTTTCAATATTTCTCTCTCCAGTCTCAACAGCTTTCTTGTGCTGGATGAGGAAGTTTGTCATGAAATGGTAGTTCCAGTTGCTGGAAATTTTTGCTTCAATGTGTGGGACATGAACCTCGCTTAGTTCATTAAGACCTTTCATGCTTATACAGTAATCCTTCTTTCTCCATGCATTTCTACTGCTTAAACATGTGACTTTCATAATCAAACCCAAAAGCTGTGATTTATCTTGGAGCTCCATATGGGCAAGTCTGTTTATAAAACTGAAGCAAGCAGTAGTCGTTTGCTTTTCACAGCCCTCCCAGAGCTGATCTCACCCTGGTCTCTGTCAGCTGGTCTCTGTTGGGACCTTGGAGCCTGGCAGTCCATGTCCCCAGCAAATGGGATACTTCTGGCTGAGCCCATACAGGGCCTGGGTTTGGCTGCTGGGGGCTCCCCAGTTGGTGTGCAGTGGAAGCCATCTCCCTTGTGAGTGATGCTCAGCAAGACCCTTAACTTGCAGAACTTAACAGTGTCTTTGTTGGTAAGTATTGCTTGTGAGTACTCCCGACTATACTTACAGCATTTGCAGCAAAATTGTTAAAACCGGAACTGTTTGATTAAAGCCTTCTTTTGCAAGATACATTCCTGTTGAGACTAGACTAGGGACTTCAGAAGGTTTCACTATACTCCTTTTGTTTTGTCTTCAAGTTTCTATGGTTGTCATGATTTGCACAGAAGTGTTCAATTTGGGATAGTTACCATATGGTTAGGATGATTATGTCTTTCCAGGGTTTCAAGGTAAATTACATTCAGAATTTCATCTGAATAGATGGCCAAACTCATGCTCAGCATTGTTGCAGAATGATCTGTCGGGAATGAGCCATTTGTTGGTGAGGGGAGACTCGGACACTCAATATGAGTTATCAGCAAGTTCTGTTTATTGAAGAGAGCATCAGACACTTACACAGCAAGTAATAAGCTTATGAATATTCTGTAAGCCTAGTGATCTATTGGTTAAACTATACCATCAACTCTTCTTCATTCTTTTGGGCCTACATTTCTTATTTCTCATGGCTCTCTGTCTACTTCTTATCATACCCAGCTAGACCCAAAGACACGCCATCTTGCAGGTGCAAGACTTAGAATTAGCCACAGCCTTGTACTTTTCCAGTCTCTAGTCAGCTAAACTCCCAACACAGCATCAGGAGAGAAATGGCACACAGAACTCTCTCAGATCTTCGTTAGGACAACCTCCCCAGACTGTTCAGTTTATGTAGCTATTTATTTTGCTCTCAAAGAATCACCTCCCTTGGTCTGCTGGCTACACTGGTTTTGAAGCAGCCCAGGACATGTTTGGCTCTCTGTGCTGCAAGCACACATTGGTGGATTACCATGAGCTTCTTGTCCACCCACACACCCAGGTCCTTCTCCGCACGGCTACTCTCAATCCATTCTCAGCCCAGTCTGTACTTGTGTTTGAGATTGCCCCAACACACATGAAGGGCTTTGCACTTGGCCTTGCTGAACCACACGAGGTTCACACAGGCCCACCTCTCAGCCCATGAAGCTCCCTCTGGATGACACCCCTTACTCCAGTGTGTTACCACACCACCCATCTTGGTATTGCTGGCAAGCTTGCTGAGGATGCACTGGACCCCACTGTCCATGTCACTGACAAAAATGTTTAAAAGGATCAGCCCCTATACTGACCCCTGAGGGATATCACTTATCACTGTTCTCCACTTGGATATTGAGCTGCTGACTGCAGCTCTTTGAGTGAGGCCATCTAGATGATATTTTATCCACTGAGTGGTTCATCCATCAAATCCACATCTCTCCAGTTTAGAGTCAAGAATATTGTGCAGGACAGTGTCAAATGCTTTTCATAAGTCCAGGTAGGTGATGTCTGTTGCCCTTCTCTGTCCACCACTGCTGCACAAGCCCATCATAAAAAGCCAGCAAATTTCTAAGGCATTATTTGCCTTCAGTGAAGCTAGTGCTGACTGTCACCAATCACCACCTTATTTTCCATATGCCTAAGTGTAGTTTAAAGAAGAATCTGTTCCATGATCTTGCCAGGCACTAAGGTGAGACTGACCAGCCTATAGTTGCCTGGGGCTTCCTTACTTCCTTTTGTAAAATGGGAATTATATTCCCCATTTTCCAGTCAGTGAGAACTTCACTAGACTGCCATAACTTCTCAAATATGATGGATTAGCAGTTGCTTCAGGACCCATGGATATATCTTACCAGGTTCCATGGATTTGTGCACCTTCAGATTCCTTACATGATCTCAAGCTCGATCTTCTCATACAGAGGGAGGTTCTTTTTTTTCCCCAGTTCCTGCTTTCACATTCTGCAAACTGGGCAGTGTGGCTGGAGCACTTGCTGGTAAAAACCGAGGCAAAATAGTCACTGAGTCCCTCAGCCTTACACGTCCTGGGTAACCGGGTCTCCCATATCTTTCCTGAGAGGATCGACATTTTTCCAAGTCTTTCTTTTATTAATAATGTACCTCAAGGAGATTTATTTTTTTACCCTTAACGCCCTTGAATAGATTTACCTCTGCCAGTACTTTTCTAACCAGATCCCTGTCTGTTCAGACAGTTTGTCTCTAGTCCTCCCAGGCTATCTGTCCTTGCTTCCACCCTCTGTAAGCTATTTGTGTTTGTTTGTCCAGGAGCTCCTTGTTCATCCCTGCAGGCCTTCTGGTGTTCTGCACTATTTCCTGAACTTTGTAGGGATACATTGCTCTTGAGCCTGAAGCAGACAATTTTTGAATATCATCCAGCTCTCTTGGGCCCTTCTTCCCCCTAGGGCTCTATCCCATGGCACTCTACTGAGGGGATCCTTGAAGAGGCCAAAGTTTGCCCTTGTCATGTCCAAGGTAGTGAGCTTGTTGTGTGCCCTCCTGGCTGCCCTAAGGATCTTGAACTGAAGATCAAGTAGACTTTATACCATCCTTTAAAATGTCTTTTGTTAATAATAATAATTCAAAAGTGGGTTCTGTTTTGTACTGCTGGTACCAGTTGTATTTTTTCAGTTTTGAAGAGCTGAATCTTCCTCTTAGTTCCTCAACATCACATGCTATAAATCTGGAGGCCAAGCTGCTTTGTGGTGTAGATGTCCTTCCTATAATTTGGGGCCTGTGTGAAGATCAGGTTCCAGATCTGTCCCCTCATCTGACCTTTTATAGTTCTATATGCTTGGTGGTTGTTTTTCTTGACTGACCTGTCATGGAATCAAACTAGAGCAACTTTAATGCGAATCATGCTATTAGAGGAAAGTGCCCTGACAAATGTCCTGGAAGAAGAGTTGGTTTCCTCCTCTCCTCCTTACATCTTTCCTGAGGTTTAAGTGGCTGTGAAGATGATGGCTTGTAGTGGTTTAGTTTAGAAACTGAAAACCATGGTAGCTGATAACATTTGCTCTTCTGTCAGTACAAAAATGATGCATGTCCTTGTTTAGAAATACTGGAAACACATTGGTAGCTACAGTATTTCCAAAATGCACTTGCTGAAAGATGGGTGACTGGTTTTTGGGTGGGGCATGCAGTCCACTTTATACATGTTATGGCAATTGTTTATGCCTGGAAATTGTTCTTTTGGGGTAAATTATTCAGGAAACTGGGTCACCAGACAGCTACAAGCTATCCAAACACATTGGTCATATACAGATAAGAGACTTGAACATAACCATTATTTGTGTGTAATGGGTACCAGAATGGTGCCTGTTTCTTTATTTGACCTTTCAAAATTTCAGTACCATCTATAAAATACTGTGCTGCTATATAAAACTTAGGGGGCTATAACTTAAATTACTGTGTGGATTAAACAGATGAAAATAAAATAAAATTAATTTTTCCCCTAATCTTAGTAATACTGGGTGGGTGGAGGTTCATTCTTGGTTTAAGCTTTTAAAATTTTTTCTTTTCCCTTTATTTTTTATCTGATTCTGACACCTGATAGAGAAAACTTGAGTCTAAATTTTGACTGAGTTTAAAAGCTGGATGCCTGTGGCACTTAGTATGTGTGGTCTAGCATTTGTGCAGATGTTGTGGTAGCTCTTTAATGCAAATAATGGGGAGCAGAGTTAGTTTTATTTTAAGTGTGTTACCTTGGACTCTTTCTCCAGCGTGCATTTCAAGATGACCTCATTTTAATCTTTTATATTACGTGTGATATTTCCATAGCTGCTGACCAGATGGTGATTGTAATGACTGAAAAATAAGCTCCTTCCATGATGAATGGAATTTATCAGTTGCTGCTTTTTGGCAGGGGTGGGAGGGAATGTTGTAAAAATATGCTGACTGGCAGTTTGCTTGTTCCATCTTTGTTAAAGCCAGGAGTTCTGTGGGGCAAGAAGTTGGATGTTTCTCTGATATGGAAAGTGCATCTTTTTGTCCTTCTTGATCATGTTTTAATGCTACAGGAATTCCACTTTGATATATGTAAAACAAAGTTTGTATTACGTAAAAAGTGAATGCTTGAGAATCTTTTCCCTTAGACTTGGTAAAGAGATGGAGTAAAGGCTTATTTTTACATTTGCTTTTAATAATTTTTTTTAAACATGGAAAGTTTTACAGATTTTGCCAAAATATTAATATTATATTAATTAATGTTATAAGTACTTCAGAGAATAGAATTCAAGCAGTTTTTCTTAGAAGGTCAAGAAATTTGAAGTAGCATCTCTAAAGAAATTATATAATGTAACTGCATTTCTTTTTTAAGAACTGACAATATCCTCTAAATGGCTTTGTCTTGCATATTTAGGTAAAGATAAATATTTCAAAAGAATTAGTCTTTTTTTCCATGGATATTAACATTTCTTGGATAATATTAATTCAGTTACCTCTAACAAGAGTTGCTAATACCCCTAGCAAATAACATTACAGGCCTATTATATATATATTACTCTTTATTTTTCACAGTTAAAGACTTTATAATTTTAGTTAGCAAGGAGTAGTTTGTTAGATTATCAGTCTTGAGATATGTAGTGTGTGATTTGACTATTTATACAGATATGCCACAGAGTTCTCAATCAAGAAGGAAGAAATAGCAGAGGTTTGGTGTTTTTTTCATGTCACCCTGTTGGAAAGAGTGAAAAGTAACACACTTCTCCTTCCAGTATGAGAATCTGGAGGAAGTAGTGAATTTTACTAATATTCTTAGGTAATCATGTGTGTAACTTTGAAGGTTTTCATGTACTTCAAAGAGTAAAAAGTTTTTGTGTAATGCCAGAAATTTATCCAGAGGCTGTTTCTGTCATTTGGGGAGGAACATTTCTGGTCTCATTCTTCATATGGCCATAATCCTATTTATCTTCCTGGTCTCTCTGTTCTGTGAAGAGTTAGAGCAGCTGTGGCTGCTTCCCTGCAGTTTGCAGGGTCTGAAGCTGGAGAGAAAAGGTCCCTTGTCCTTCTGTCTTCCATGATTCAGTGTTTGTGGGGGGCAGAGTTCCTCACTGCTCATCAAAAATTAATGCTGAGTGGTTTCTTGCTGAGAGGAAAGGAGCAATAGACCAAATAATGTCATCTTAAGACTGACATTTCTAAAGAGGACAACATTTCATTGAAGGAAAAGAAATTAATTGGAGTTTTTAGAAAGGAGAGAAAAACAGAACAGAGAGCGTGGACCGTAAGTATTTTTTAAATGGCCATGAGGTGTCAGTGTACATCCAAAAAGAAACTTGGGTGATCAATGCTTCTGAAAAAATTGTTGCCTTTATTTCCTAGGGCCTGAAATAAATCTCTAGGGACAAGGTTACAGCAGCTGAGTCAAGACGATAAAAATTTATATCTGCATGACTTTAAGGTTACATTTTCATAGTTATTTGGTGGTTTTAACCAAGATGTGTAAGTTTATTGATGTATTTCTAGACTCTAGTGTAGTTTGCAAGCCAGTTCATGAGTTCAGTGTTCTCTCTTCATTGCCTTGCATTATGAGCATGCTGGTTGCATGAGGTGTTTTCTGGGGAAGACACTCCACAGCTTGCTATGTAAGATATAAACAAATAGGACTATTCCTAACCATATTACTGACTTCTTGTTATTAAATATTGAAGTTATTAAATATGTTTGGTTCCTAACATATTTATATTATAGAAATCTGGTATTTGTTTTTCACAATGCTTTCATAAAACAAAAGTTGTCTTGTCAAGAAGAGGTAGAAAACAATTGCATACAAGATGCCCTGTGGCCTCGTTTTTGCCACAAAACTTGACCAAATACTCTTCCTTTTTATACCCACTTATTTGCTGAGTGGGGTTTGGTTATTTGTAGGTTCTAAGATACCTAATCCTAAAGTAGTGTTAGAGGCAAAGGTGTATAGAAGTTAATTTTCTTAATATTTTGAATAAGTAATAGGCAGCTCATGTGTATGGTGTATTATGTAGTGTTTTAATACCATCTTTCTAATTCTGTATTATAATATTCCTTTATAATGCAATTTATTGGCTCTTAGGAATGCCAAAACTTACTTTGCAAGTTCTCCTCTAGGTGTCGTCTTCATTGAATAAATCACTGATTGAAGCCAGTGTTAGGAAGATTTTGGAAGACATGAAACCCAAAATAATCCTGATTGAAAAAAAAATACTAAACCCCCCAAACTCACAAGTTTTAGATCATGTTGGATAATTGTGTAAAAGTTGTAGCTACCCTGTTGTGTTTGTATTTAATACATAAATTGCTTGTATGTGGATTCTGGATACATAATTGGTTTTGTCTGCTTTTTAAAAAAATTCTCTAGTATTTTCTTTATAGAGCCATATGCTTTACAAATTCTGTTAGTATTGTGGGGACAGTTTGATTAACACAATCTGTGAAATTTCTATTTTGCAAAACGCTTTTTTTTTAAACGGAAATTTATTAGGAGCAATTTACATATTGACTCATGGGACGAGAAACTTAATAATTCTTTGCATAACCATGGTTTTGTGTAACTGGAAAGAATTTAAGGAGTGATATACTTGGTTGTAATAACTTTGGGAAAGTTCAGGTGTCATGAAAGCAGTTTTGAGATATTTTAAGGATAATACAAGGAATGGAATAGTTCTGATACATGGTTGATGGAGGGAGCTGGGTTGATGGGTGTGGGTTTGCAAAGCTCTCTCATCACTGTCTGCTGCAATGAGCAGTTTGAGCCCTCCCAGTGCTGTGTGGCAGCTGCAGGCCCATGGTGAGCTGGCTCACACAATTGGCCAGCAAAAAAAAAAAAGTAAATAGGGACAGTTGGGTCATACAAGTTGTCTGTGTTGGCTCAGGAAAGGGATGTGAATGTGCAAGGATCATGTGGGGAAGGGAGGAGTGAAGAGTCTGTGTGGTGACCAGCAGTTAAAATCAGACCAATACATTTTTTAAATGTCACTTAGGGGAAAAAAAACCAAACAGATTTCTAGGGTTGTAAGAATTTAATTAGCATTCCAAAGTAATACTCTGTTGCATTTTATGAAATTTCATTTGGTGATAGAATTTTTAAGCAAAGTGCTTTTTATTTTTCTAAATACAGAATTGAAAAATGGAGAGGAAAAGTAACTGAGGAGTGCAGGTTGTGTTCATGCTCTTATCCTGTAGTGATGTGTAAGAGCCCTCCTCCTGAAGAGCTGCTTCCCTTGTGGGCATTGTGGGGAGGACTCCTTGGGAGGTTTGAAGCAGGCAGGGATGATTTTTGTCTGCAGCTGTGTTTCTCCTTGCTTCTTCTTTGGGAGAAGCCACATCTATTTTGGCAGCTGCAGAAGTTTTAGATGAGCTCTCTCATTCTGCAGTAGTGCCTGTATGTGTGTGTGAATATGTGGATTTCATCCAGCTGTGTTTTATAGAGTGTTTTCAGTTGCCAAGGAAGGCGTTTTTCCTTGGACATGAGGGAGGTGTAAGGGGTTCCTAAAAATTTCTAGGAAGTTTAGCTTTCCCCAAGCAGCAAATCCTGACGCTTGAGGCAGCTATTGACACACACTATTCTAAAGATAGTCATCATAATTTGTGTACAGTGACACTGTTTACATACTGAAAAGAGAAAAAAAAGTGGTATCCATAGCAACTGGGATTCATTTTGCTCACTCACATACAGTGTTTTGAGTCCTGGTATGTATGGAAACCAAAATTTCACATGTGAGCAAACCAGCTGAACTGTGGCTTGTGTGGTCACAGTCTATTCCTATCTACCCAAAACTGAATTAAAAGTATTGCACTTGTAGGAATGTTACATGCATTTTTAGTATTATAATAGTTAAATATTTATTTAAAAATTTGTTCCAACTCTTATAACTTCTGTAAGAGAGAACTAATTTTAAAAAAGTTTTCTTTAAAAGAAAACTTTTAAATCTTCTAAAAAAAATTAATATATTCAGGACCTTTCCTTCCCAAACTCCATCCTGAGTAAAAAGCCCTCATCATTAAAATGTGCCCCCCCTTTTTCCCTCCTTTGTCCCTGCAACACTCATTCCTGGGTGGAACAGGGAGGGGGAGACTGGGTTGTAGGCAGATTGTACCATCACATGACTAATGAGTAGGAAAATCTGAACAGAAACTTTTAAAGGCCATAGTTTTTCTGTTTTCTTTTAGAGCTATGAAATAATTCAGCCTCTTCCTTCCCTCAGTATTATGGACTCCCTCAACTTTCTACTAGGAGAGTTTCAGTAATGACAAATGTATTGGACAGATAGTTTGAACGTGCAGATTTTGTAGTCCTTTTCTTCTTGACGAAATCGGAGCTTTGTTTTGAATAGCAGAAATTGTGTGGTACTCTTAGAAAATATATGTTGTTATCACTCTGTTATTCTAAATAGTTTCCTCTAGATAATGCATTTTAGTTCTTTTACTTATCAGACTGAGTGAATAGCAGACATACATTTGAAGCTGGGTAAACTTTCCTTCCCTAAGATGGTCAGATTTGGAAGTGTTCTCTTCCTGATGCCCTTCTAGTAGAGGTAAAGCAGCCTGTACCTTATAGTTGCTCCTTCTTAGGTTTTCTCTTTGCTCCTCAGTCCAACCTGTGTTATTTCCCCTTTTGGTCATTTAATCACTGGAAGCCAGTGAGAGCTGTTTACCACTTCTTTAGGTGCATTGCTCTGCTCTGGTTCTTAGTTTTTCACAGGGTGTTCATTACTTCTCACTCTTAATTGGTTGTATCTTCTTGCTTCTGTGACTGGATTATCATTTTGTTAGTATATGCTGCTGAGATAACACAACTGTGAGTCCAAGCAAAACATGGACTAAGATAAAACCCTGCTAATGCTGCTGAAATGAGACAGGTGATGCACTGTTTGTTATAGCAGCATATCCAAGCTGATTCTTGCAAATATGCTAAAATCAAACTTAAATCAGCATAGCTAGCAGTTGGAAGTCGGTGAGCTTTCTGACCTTGGCTAGCAGAGATAGATCCACTGAGCTTCTTGGGGTTTGTGCTTTGGGAGGAGGTGGAGGGGCAAAAAAAATCCCCAACCCAACTCTTTCCTTTTTACTAATTCTCTGATAGTTGAATGGTTCTGTTGAAAGCGGGTCTGTCAGTGTTGTTTATTTTTTTTGAATAGGCAACTGCTGTTTGTTACTGGAGAAAAGCAACTGGTTCTGGAAATGTTCTAAACTGATGTGAGTCATCAGTGAAAGATTTAAATAGTTCAATATGATGTTTGTTTTCTCCCTTCCATGGCTCAAAATGGTATGAATCATTTTTTTTAGTGTTTCCCAGATAATAGTCTGAGTGGAAGTGGTATGTGTTTCTGACTCAAGTTCCTAAATGTTGGTGGAGCATTCCCAGCCACTGCTGATTTTGGTCATGTGGGAATTCCATAGGAACTTCTTACAAATGTATAAAAGCAAACATTTTGTAACCATGGCAACTTACCCACAAGGATTGATGTGGTTGGTGGCATAAAACTTTGAAAGTCCTCTTCTGACTGGCATAACTAACTTTTCTGCCTAAAATGTGTTAAAAGGTATAGGATAAAAATTGAGTCAAGAGATCTTGCTTTTCAAGTGTGTAGAATGTCTTGTAGAATGCTAGAATTTGTGTTGCATTTTTATATGGCTGCCTGTTACTGTTCCAAAATTGAGATGTTTTTTTATGAACCCACATCTCTGTAGTTTCATATGCTCTTAGCTAATTTCAGCTTTCCTTGTTCTTTCTACATAACTTGGAGCATCAAAAACAATACATACTCCAGTGTTAACTGAAATGGTGCTGAAAAAAATAGCTAGTGAATTTTACAGGAGAAAGAGAAAGGGAAAAGGAAAAGAATGGGCACGTGTGTGTTAAAGAATGGTAGTAGGAGGATAACCTTGATGTAACCTGGAAAGGACTAACTGAATTGTCTGTCATCCATAGCTCATCAAACATGCTGCAATGAAAGGTTTTCTATGTCATCAGTATAGTGGAGATTGGGACTGAATCAGAGTGGTTACTCAGCAGAGAAATTCTCATTTCTAGAAATCTCCTGACTACCATTTTCTTCTTCAGAAGCTCAGCAGCATGGCAGCCCAGCAGAGTTTTAATGAGGAAATGATAAACTTTATGCCAGATTTCTTGGCTCCAGTGAGAAACTCATTTTCAGTCTCAACACCAGCACTGTCCAGTGCTGAATCTGGGTGTTTTGCATTGTGCTGCCTTACCTTTAAGGGGGTTTCCAGTGTTCCAGCTAAAGAACCAAGGTTAGAAAAAGAGCAAAGGATAAAGGTTATTGGTTTATAGCCCATGCAGCTAAATGAGCCTCTGTGGGGAAGCTGAGCCCTACAGACCAAACGCAATGTGTTCCTAATCACATGCTGGAGAAACAGCAGTTTGTTCAAAAACAAAGCAGAAAAGCATACAAATCTGGGGAAACTGGGACTTCTTTTCCCATGGAGCAATGAAAGATCACACTCAGGGGTTTTTTTTTGAGTAAGCAGCTGCCAGGTGAGAATTGCTTCTTTTCTTTGGGATACAAACATAGAGAATTGGTTTCAGTGCACCAGAGACAGAAGAAGCGTGTTATGCCATACATTAGAAAATCCCAAGGGATGTCTGGTATTCAAGGATGCAGTCTCTGAGAGGCTTGTGGTGCTTTTGTGTGTTAGAGTGTCTGTCCTTGAATCTCATATGCTATCCACAAACCCCTTAATTCCTACTGAAGAGGGAAGAGCAAACCTATTACATGGTGAAAAATAAGGCAATGTTACATTGACCTTCTGTGATGTGGGCTAGTTTTTCTGTAATAAATAATGAGTTTGATTTTTTTCTCTGCGGGAATAGTATCGCAGGAAGAAATTTTCAAAGAGGAAATATGTAAAATCAGCACTTCCTCTGTTCATCTTGAGCATGACTATAGATCAGTAGAAAAGTAGATCAAAGGAGATGTACTAATTCTTCTCAGTGTGTGTGTATGCCCACAGGCCCAAAGGGAATTCTCTTAGTTGTTTCACCAGCTGCACTAATATAATTTAGTAGGATCCTATTTTAGTTAATTTACAGGAGTGCGTACAGTAGTGGTATAAACACTTTCAAAGCAAGGTGATAGGTGATATAAAACTATGATTAGGAATTCTGCAATTGTTATTTGCTCCAGCCAAGCTACCTGTTTCTTCTCCTTGGGAAAACGTAGTAGTATTGTTCCCTGAAGTACCAGGCTGTCAGTGCCAGCTGTGACAGTGGGTTGTTCTTCCAATGTGTTTGGGTTGTTATTTTTGCTCTGCCCTTGCTGGCATTCCTGTCCAGCCTCACCTCCCAGCAACGGGCTGGGTGTGCTGGGAAAGGTGCTTGAATGTGAAAGGGCAAACGGGAACTGCTGAGACTGAGTCTTTGATTTTTGTTTTTGTTTTTGTCAACTCTGCTTTTAGAGCTGGTGTGCACAGCTGAAATTGCTGCCCTCAGTAATTATTCCTGGAAGGACACTGTGGTTATTATTGTAATTGATGCCATTTTCAGTGCCAAAACCCAGAATTGGCTGGGGACATGATACGAACTGGAAGGAGCTCAGGAGGCCAGAAGAATTGCTTCTATCAGTGTCTTTTCTGCCTTTGCTCTGCCAACAGGTGGAAATACTTTCAACAAACCTGTGGGCCTTGCTTTTTGTATTATGAAAACATTTTTAAAAGCTGTCATGTTTGCGAAAACCTTAAGTGTATAGCTAATAATTTTGTGTTTGTGTGGGTTTAACAAATACTCAAATGTTTTGCCTGCTTCTCTCTTTGACTAAATGGATATTTTAAGATAATATCTTCTCCATTTTCCATCAGAAATAATTTTCTCTCACTTACCTTCTCCCAGAAAGAAAAATTGCTTAAAAACCAACTGTCTTCTGTCCAAAATCCACGCCACAGTAGCTAAAGCGGTTTGTCAAGGTCTTTGTCTTCATGGATGCAAACTGTTCATAACAATATATGTGGATAGGTGCACCTTTTTGTGGTCTCTCTTCCCTGAAACAGGAGTTGTTTTGGCTTCTAGTCAATTTTACAAGACTGACAGTACCACAGTCAGACTCGTGTGGTTGTTATTTGGAGAAGCTGTTGGATGTAATAGCTGCCTTCTGTTTCCCAAAAGACAGAGAGGTGGCTGCTGTTGGGTGCAGCTGATAAATCTGAGCATACACATTTTCTGCAAAGTATCTTGAGACCGTGAATTCAGACAGACTGGGGGACTTCTTTTATGTACTGTGTGTTAATGTAAGAATAAATTGTTGATTTTTGTTTACAGGATTGTACACTGAAAGTGCACAAGGTGCCTCCTCCTGCCAGTGAATTTAAATCTGGCCTAAAAGGAATGTGTGCCGGGTGATATCCTAGCTAGAAAACATGTTGGAAGATGCAGGACACTCATATTTTCACTTTCTTTTAAGAGAAATAGGAGTTGCATTTGCTTTTCTGGTATTTGGTCTGTGCACAGTTTGATTGCTACACTCCATATTTTGGACTCCAGAGTTAATTTTTTTCAGGTATTTACTTATCTATGTACTGTGGTGGCTGTATGGTCCTTCAGCCAAGAGTTTGTCTGCAGGTGCGTTGTGCAGACATACAGAATAGCAGTCTGAAACAGAAAATTGCTTAGTAGATTTTAAACACTTTCAAGGTGCTTTATTGCTCTTTGATCAGATTATATTATTAACATGTTACTGGGTGTTTAAGTATACAACTGAAGTTTATATCTGAATCATAGACATTTTTTATTAATTATTTTTCTCTTCTTGCTCCAATTGAGGAAAGTTATAATGAATGCTGGATTGTTTTTCTTCTTTGTGTTTCAGTTTTAGCTGAAATGACTTTTCAGATACTGGATTTTATTAATTGCCAAGTGTTCAAAGATAATATGTGACAATGTGAAATAGTTCTTTAGATTAACAGAGTATAATTAATTGCATGAGAAAAAGTAGGAATTTTCTATGGTATTTTGAAGTGCAAGCAGAGCTATTTTGCATGTCCTTAGAAGCAGAACTGGGGAGTCCAGGGGTTAAAACTATTCTGCAGATGCAGATGCTCTG
Organism: Melozone crissalis; assembly: GCF_028551555.1. Lineage (NCBI taxonomy): Eukaryota > Metazoa > Chordata > Aves > Passeriformes > Passerellidae > Melozone > Melozone crissalis. Next base: position 35,920,101 of record NW_026535794.1, on the reverse strand, counting down.
GAATAAACAGAACAAAACTGGGAAGAAAGGTATTAATTTCTTGCTTTAGACTGTTCTCTTTCCTGACTCCACCTCATTCCCTCAGGAGTGGGGAGGAAACAGCAGAGGAGTTCAGATGAGTGACTCATGAGAAGTGTTCTAGAAGTATTGTAACTTATATTCATGGTGATGCTGAACACTCCTCTCTGTCTGTATGTGATAAAATCAGCTTATACTGGGGCATGTCTGTTTACTTAGAGCTGTAGCTGTTAAAAGCAATTTTTGTCTTATGAAGAAATACACAGATTCAGTATTTGCCTTGCAAAGTTGATATATGACTTGGTTCTAAGTTTTTTCATTTTTACTGGAACCTGACAGAACAATTTTCTTCCTTTACTAGATCCTTTTAATCATACAAAATATTACCTGAAACCAGTTGGATTAACCTCAGCCCAGAAAAAACTTGGTAAATGCTGATTGGCAAGGGAGAAATCTTAATCTGAGTAGATTCTTTGACACTGATTGTCCTTTGGTTTTTGGTGTCATCAGCAGGGCTGCTACAGTCTTTTGCTTATTTGTTCCTAGAGAAGAGGACAGATCCATAGAAAAGGTTGCTATTTTTAGCTGATTCAGAGTTCATGTTTTTTTGTCTAGTGTAGATGGCTGACATCTGTGTTTTAACCTGCAGGTTGCATTCTTGTAATATATTCTCTTTATATGCATCCATTAAAGACTCTTGAAACTTGATTTACTTAAAGCCAAGTGTAGTTTGAAAATTACAACGCTTTTTTTTCCTTACAGCTACCATGTCCACAAAAAAGCCTTAATTTTCACAAAAATGGATATCATCATTGCACTTCTTAAAATTTGAGAGTTAAGTGTGGAGATCTTACTTTGCTAACAGACCTTGTGGAGGTCATCAGATCACCACTCAAACCCCTGTAGACATGGCATGCTTTTTTTAAGTCAGGCCATTTTTGAGCCTTCTTTCCTACTTCTGGTTTCATAAGCTTTTGTATGGAAATAGATGACATTTGGAGAAGAGGGATGATGATGACCTGCTGTCATCAGTTATTTTAAGTTTTATTAATACAAACTGTTTGAGATGCAATGTTCTTTATACCTTCACAAAGTTCTGTTATGATTCCTAAATTAGTTTGAGGAACAGAAGCTTAAATTAATCATCTTGAATTTTCTCTGCTTTCATTCTCTGTTGCTATTAACTCTTCTACACAGAAAGTTGTTCGTCTAGATAAGCTGTTGAAAAATTGAAGCCTTAGTTTGGTTTCTCACAGTAGAATTCTAAACAGTTTTTGGTTTTTAGAAGACCTCTTAGGTAACATAAGAAACTGCATTTTGCACACCAGAAGATCTATTGTATGGTTTTTTGAAATTGAAAGAAGAGGTCATTATAGATGCTGTTTGCATTGAGGTGAAGGCACAGCTTTTGGCTGAAAGGGGTGTAAGGGGGAAATGCCATTTAATTGTGAGCAAAAATTAAATATCCAGAACTGGGTTTTCCTTTGGTTATGGAAGCAATTGCACACACAGAGTCCTGCCATGAGCAGGGTGTTTTTGCTTACATACATGGTTTAGATTGCTATAGAAATCAATATAATATTGACTCAGTTGTGTTGGTTCTCTTTCTAATGCAAACGGTGATGTACTGGCATTTAACTCTCTGTTGTAATGTCAGATTTCAAAAACATACAATGTTAGGTGAGACATATGTTAACTTGCTTTTGGAAATAGTTTATATTAATTGTGTTATATCTAAGGTCACTAGAATAATTACCAGAGTAAATTAAAATGTTCTGAATTTTCACAATTAACTGAGTGTGAAAGCATGCTTTCTAAGCTAACTATTGAATTTCTAGCTGACTTTGAAGCATTAATTCCAAAGGTAAAAAATGGACCATATTCAGATAATTTGAACTAAGTTAGGCATTATCTCTACCTAGCAATGTGTCCAGTTGGTAATTCCAAAGAAAGCATATATCTTGGCATTTGCTTTCTGCATAAATGTACTGACTCCTGAAAAGTGTTCACTTACACTGAACATATGGGCTTAGCTGGAAAACCATTATCTAGCAAGTGTGTGTGTATCATTTGAAGCTTGAGTATGCATTGTGCCAGTATTTTGCTTTTACACATAAAATCTGAGTTTTAATTTTTTTGAAATGCAAGTTTAGTTATGCAAAAAGCTAAAGTGTCTGTTTCTTGGGGCATTTTTCACAAATAGAAAGCAAGCTATTTTCTATGTTGTGGTTGTTGTGTTCCATAGCAGACAGTAGGGTGTTGCAATAGCTGAGCTTTGAGGATGTCCATAGTTTATTAGAACTAGTTCTGCTGTGGCCAAGAACATGAGTTGTCATATGTACTCAGGTATTCTGTGTTGTTGCTTTTAATAAATGGGTGAAATGTTAGAACAAAGCAGTGTGGTGTACAAATCATTGCTTTTTTTGTAATTAAGACCAAAAGTATGAGATTTCAAAACAACTAGACTCTATGTAATGAACAGACTATATTTATAAAGTTATTTGTTAGTTTTGAGAAATTTTAATCCGAAGTTTCATAGTGAATCAGAGCCTGGTGCTGTATTCTGCCAGGTCAGGACTCTAGAGGTCAGGGAGCCCTTGACCAAGGTACTCTTTTGCACTTAGAATAAGTTTCACCTGCATGAAGTGTCAGGGGGAAAGGAAGATGTTTAAGCAATTCATTATGTTACAATCAAGCTACTGTAGGCATTTTTGCAAAAGAGTTCATGTAAGCATTTCCTGTCTGTGGCCCCCAAAGGTGGGAATTCAGTCTGTCTATTTATATCCAAACCACTTACCCACCATTTAAACCTGTCTTTTTCTCTGTCTGGATTCCTGTGTGAAACCTGAGTGCAAATACTTTATTGAAGAGCTATAAATTTGCTCACCATTGACAAATTCTGCTCTTAGCAGCCACTGAAGGACATCAGAATTGCCTTCATGCTGCACAGCAGGAGCAAAAACCCTCCCTCTGTTCCTGTAGCACTGAAGCTTATCCAGCAACTTTTGATAGAAGCCATTTACATAATACACCCACGAGCCAGCACCATTTAGGCAGATTCAAGCTGAAGTATTTATTCAGCAAGTTGTAGGGCTTCATATTATATTTCATTATTATGGTATATTTTAATAATATTATATTTAAATTATACTTAATGTAATTTCTTTCAAGCTGAGGTTGTGTTTGTCTGTACTAATTGCAAAAACCCACGGGTTTGGTTGTTAATAACTGGCTTTTTAACAGTCAGCCTATTGCTTTAAGATTTTACTTTTCATTTAATTTTCAGAGGATTTGTGTGGGGCATTTGTTGTCTTTAGTGAGTTAAATGAGGACTGTTTTGCTGCTCTGACCAGTGCCATATGAAAGCAGTTAAAGCGCTGGAATTGTTTACTGCCCAAAGTGTAGTTAGTCAGCAGAGCCAGTACACCACATTGCTTTGCGGCTTTTAGTGGAAAATATTAAACAGTCGCTCTTTCTTCAGTTATAGAATTTTTACGTTTTCAGCTGCGTTAGTCACCGAACTGGCGCAGGCTGCAAAGACTGCCCCCAAAAAAAGCAAAAGGCGGGTTTTTTTGGTGCCAGAGGAAGTTGCCCTGGGAGCGGCGGCCGGGTGCTCCGGTAAGTGACATGTGAGCATTACCAGGCATTGCACCCGGGCAGGCTGCGGCGCTGCTCGCCGGGCTGCTGCTCAGGGCAGCGCTGCCTGGCACCGCTCGCTGTGGCACCGCTCGCTGCGCCGCTCCTGCCGACCCGGACCGCCCAGCTGGCTTTGGGCTTCACAAGGCTATCTGCTGATTGTATAATTTAATTTGTCAAGGAAAAAACCTGATAAGCAGAAGCTCTAACTGAAGAGGAGAATCAGGTTGGCGCAGTGACAGATGTTCGGATAAAGAAGTTGGCTCAGAGAAGATGTACAGAGTCTGATTTTTTTTTTTTTCTTTTTTTCCTCCCCCTCAATCTGAATGAAGACTATCATGGGAACTGCATTCACATGGTGATCAAAAGAAACACTTGAGTGATGAACTGCTTTTTCAGAAGTCTTCTAAGGCAGTAATTTGAGCTTTTGTGTGCAGTAGCTAGCTTGTTTTGCTGAAGCATTCCTCCTCGACAGTATTTCTGCCTTACGCATTCCCTGATGGAGAAGCCCCAGCTACTGCCTGCTGAAGGAGAAACGAACGCTCCGCATTGCTCGTGTCCCTGACGGAGCAGCGCCGGCTGCGCTGCTTTTGCTGGATTCAGCCGGCAATACTATTCAAGGAGTTCATTGTCCCTGGGGTCTGACTCATTGCATGTAAATGTGCTGCAGCCGTGCTGCATGTTGCAGCTATTTTCTTGCATGGGAAAGAATTTTTTTCCTCCGAGCAGGTCCTGAATAACTGCTGAACCGAGATGTGTTTTTCTGTCCGGACTGTTTTTGACATTGAGAAAGGAAGCTGTAGAATGGCAGGATGATCGGGAGGCACGTTTATTTTCAGTCACCAGAAAGCCTGTGAGGGTTGATTTAAACTGACCTTGCAGGAGTGGGAATAGCTGCGGCCGTCTCTCTCGGGGCAATTGTTCCTTGTTCCGTCCTCTGCAGGACGGAGTCGTGTCTTCTGCAACAATGACTTCACTGTGGGGGTAGAAGGACGCTGTGGAAGTTGTGACATTAACAAAGACAAATTTGCTTCTGAAAGGACAGCTGTGTGCGACAGTGAGCGCTGTTCGAATGGAATTGGATCTTGGGATATTTTTATCAGCTATTCCACGGTTTTGGTATTGTGGTTTCGATGCTTAGGGACTTTTTATTTTATAAAGAACAACTTTTTTTTCAGCAGTGTCTTGAACATCTCATGGTGTTTAAGTCTGGAAAATGAAGTGTGGGGGGGGATTGGAATGTCCCTTTCTAGATGCTAAGACACCAGCAAGAGCACTCACAAGTTGGTGAGGGCCTGTGAAACAGGTGAAAGTGTTTCCTCTATGGTCACTATTGCGATACCTGCAGTCTGCTTCCAAAAATACCATTGCTGGCATTTTCGTGTTTGCTTTTGCTTCCTCAAACGGATCGAATGAGTCGAGTCTGTATTGTTGTTTTGGAGGAGGAGGAAGAAGATGATTCTCCCACATTTATTTCCAGTTTACCTCAGGAAAATGTATCTGTACATCCATCGCCCTCTGGAAACATGCTGGTAAGGCATGTTGTTTGTTGGCATATTTCCTGCTTCTAATGCTGTCTCAGATACTGATGGCTAGATTCCTAGGATAAGGATAAATCTGTGCAACATTGAAACAAGACAAGATGATAAAATCTGCATGTAATAAAGATGGAAAAAGCTGAAACTTAGTGGTAGAATTTATGCTTGCAAGGGTCCTTGCTATTTCATGTAACCTTGTTTATGGTGCAGCAAGTACAGGTCTTGATTGTTGTGTAATAGCAGTGGGGTTTTAGAAGGCTTGGGGAAGTGTATTTGAAGTAAATGGGCTTTCCCTGCTCCACTTCTCACTCTTCAATAGTACATTTATGCAGTACCACTTTAGAAGCTGATGTGATCATTGTATTATAATCTTATGCTGTGTTTATTTTGAGAACTGATAGAGTACATAGTTATATCAAACAAGAACAATTCTAAGCTAAAATAAAAATTACCATAAGTCACAATCTTGGTGTTACTGTTAGATTCAAGTTAGCACTTTCTGAAAATGATCAACACTGGGGACTATGCTTTTATTGCTTTAAATTATTTTATTCTGTCAAGTGACTGACTTAAATCTTGCTAGCATACCTCAGGAGCTTTTCTTACTTACTTAGAAATCCTGCTATATTTAGTAATAGATGTGTGTGAGTGTGAATTTGTTACCATACTTATCTGATGCACTTTGCTTTCCCACTCTGTCTAAACAGGTGAAAGACTTCCAGTAACTTGAGTCACTTGCTAATGTAAAAGGGGATTGTTTGCTTATACTGTATAGAATTTGCAGCACGTAATGACAACCCTAATTTTGTTCTGAGGCGTTCTCTTTTCAGCTGTTATAAGCTTGTCTTCTCAGCTCCTTTTTTGTCTTTCAGGTATATATTTAATTGACTTAGAAGATGTCTGTGTGTTTGAGGTTTTTAAAACTTGCAATTTCTTTGATTCTAAATACTGGTGCTGGTTTCTTTGTTTTACTGCCTGGAATGGAGTTTTTTGTCATTACCTTGGGTTTCTGTTATGTATCAAAAAAACCTGTATGTATATCACTAAAACCTAAAATGGGATTTTATTTTAAGATGTGTTTTTTTCTTCATTTTAGCCACCATTGGTTCAAGCTATATTTAATGGAGATCCTGATGAAGTTCGAGCACTAATATTTAAGAAAGAAGATGTTAATTTTCAGGTAAAATCAAATATAGTTATCTTTGAATATATTTTAATTCTGAATATATTTAAATTTTGTTTGTTATATCTTTCTGCTGTACTCATCTCTTGAAAACTTTGCTAATTCTAGAGCTGTACATTTTATATTCTAAGCTGAGTAATGCCTATACATACACTTAATACTGGGAGTCAGGTGTATAACTTTGCAGATTTGTGTGAATAGTAAAGACCTAATTTTATATTCCTTGTAAATGTTAGCTCTGCAGTGCTTGGGTAACTGCAAAGTTTGTTTATACAGTTGCATCAGACTAATTTACAGAAAGCTAGACTGGTTGAGTGTGATGCTATGTAGACTTGAATTGGTTTGAAATTGAATATAGCATATAGTATACATTATAAGAACATAGTCTGGGGTTTCAGTAGATACATTTAATAGTGGATTTTAAAAAGGGAAGCCTAATGATTGTATCAGTAAGAATGAGAAACAGGATTTTTATTTTTGCAGTGCTGCAGACTCAGGCACTGCAGACATAAAAATTATACTGAAATGGGACTAAGTTTGTTCCACTGGGTGATATTCAAGATTTGAACAGCATGCAGTTACTGTATTTCTATTAAAATTCTAATATGCGTGTTTGACACTGTGAAAGATAATATAGCATAAACTCTTTACATGGATTAGAAATTGCTTTGATTATTACAGCAAACTGACAACAATCATTTAGAGCTTATGCTACAGGAATGTATACAGCTGTTTCTCCTCCAAATGCCTCAGAGCAAGAGTGATGCTAAAGGGCAAAGGCTAAGATGTAGTTGCTTCCTAGGGGCCCATTTAAGACCATAATGATTGTTTACACTTTCTTCGAGGGAGATGTAAACCAAAAGCAAATATTTAGTTTGGTATGTCTCTTTTGACATTTAAAAGCATTCTGCAGAATTTACAGCTGAGAAATGCTGTGTGAAAAGTCCCAGTGTAAGGGAGCCCTCCTATTGTCATGAAGAGCTTGAGTAGGACCCTATATAATGAAATTTTTGTCAAATCTGAAATTTTGTTTGATAAGGTTGGACTTTTTATCCTCTTTCAGGAGTTTTGTATGTCCTTAAGCAAGATTGTATGATGAATTATACCAAAAGGCTTAATTTTCTTTTTAGTTATGAGAGCACTAGTTTTGTATCCTTCCCATGTCTGCATCTATATGCTCTGGTCCCATTGCCATTTTTATTTCTGGAAGATAATTAGTGGTGTCACTTTGTATTCATTAATGTGTTAAAGTCAGGTTTAGCATTCATAGTTCTAGAGCTTGTAAACAAAGTTAGGTTTACTGTCTTTCTGCTTTTTTAAACTATATATTACCAAAGCCTCTGCTGTATTTCAGTATGCATGTGGCAGTGGTTTGGTATTGGATTTTGTTCTTTCTCAAGTTCTGTCAAACAATTGCAAATAAATTGGAAGATAGGAAGTCAGCTGATAAATAGGAAAGCTCATATGTTTTGCTGTCTTTTGCTGAAGAGAATTACTTCAGATTGCAAGGTACTTCTATTGTAGGAGAAATAGTCAAAATCTGGAGGTTCCTATATTTTATGTCTTAATTTTTTTTCTTTTAATACCTTTCTGTGGATGTATCTCCCTTTAATAGAACATGTGTGCACTAGGTGTTAGCGTAGTAACACCCAAGGTGTGGTTAGAGTCCTTGCAGGACAAATATGCCATTTTTTCACAACCACCTTCTTCAGCACAGGGAGATGCTTATCACACATGACCACTGTTTATTATCATGGCAGTCCTAGTCCTGCTACAGTATTTAATATTAAATTTACATTTATCCCTTAAATGCTGTTTGTTGGGAATAATTGAGCATGTAAATTCTCCCATTGTCTGGGAGACAATGAAGTGGACTGCTTAATACATTTTTCTGTGTGTCTGTGTGCATTTTGTTCCTTTCCTTGGGTTTTTTGTTGAAAATGTCCTTGGCTGGAGGTAATATATCTCTACATAAGTCTAGATCCATTGTTGCTCCCTGAGTTAGGTGTTACAAATTGGTGTGGACAGAAGGAGGGAAAAAGTGAAGAAAATGTGGTAGTTATTTATATTCCTAAAAAAGAGTAGGATCGGGATAGACTGTTTTGACCACTGTGGATTGTATTAGACCAGTGTATATACTGGATTTTTTTCCACTTTGCTATCCAAATATTTCGGTACAGTTATTTGAATTCCAGAGTCACTCCCTTCAATGCCTCTGCAGTCATTTCCCCCTCTCAAGAGTAACTAATTATTTTGCAGTTTGTATTCTAATAGTTGAGATTCCTTCCATCCTCCCTTCCCGTGTGCATGGGCCAGACTCTGTAACTGGAGACTCAGCAGTGTTCTATGAGTTAATTTTGCCCAAAAGTGAACTGAAGATAGGGCTGTTGCACATCTTTGTTGTGACAGTGAAATTCATCTAGGAAGGGTTTTTATGATGAAATGTGGATATTTTTTCCTCCTGTTTCATCCAGCTTTATTTACCTTCTTACTTTTACAAAGTCTTACAGATTGTGAGTTGCTGCTGTGACTGTAAGATGATGTACAAGTAGCAAATGGGCTTTTTTCAGGAAGATTGTTTTCTGTTCATGCCACACCAGCCTCTTGAATCACAGGCTCAGTTTAGATTTAGAAAGTATGTATTGTATTCCATCTGCTCTTGTAATCTTTTCTGAAGAAATTGAGTGTATCCCTAGCTGCTTAAACTGGGGTTCAAAAAGGCTTACCCTCCCTGCAAGCTGGAAATGTGCAGCTCTTTATAGACAAAACTGATTTATAGGAACTTTGTTCAAATAAATTGTTTGGAAGGTGTACTTTCCTGAGGCTCCAGTTAATGGAAAAAAAAACAAACCAGAGGAGATGAGGTTGCTTCTCACTCTTTTCCCAAGAAAGCTTGAGTAACTGTAGCTGCTTGATTCATAAATCAGGCTTAAATCACATGCATCACATATGTCAAACAGCGTAGAGATTCTGTTACAAGCATGGCTTCTGCTATGCTGTGTGTGTTTGCTTAAAAAATTATTATTATTTCTTGGTACCATCTTGAGCTTTTGAGACTTGACAGAAAGGAAAATCTTGTATGTCAATGGACACATTTAATATCTATTAGTTAATGGAGATCCTCAACGTTTCCTGCCCTTGCTGATTAGATTAGTGTGGCTGGTTTGAATTCTACTTTTCAGCAATTTGTTTTAGCTAACTGAATGATTCCAGCATTGCATTTATAAATTAGTATTGGTTTGGAACTTTTTTTTTAAGATTTGGAGATCTGTTACTGTTGTAAACTCGGCCATTTCTGTTTGTCATCAAAACTCGTATGATGCACATTTAGTTTAAAAGATCATGAAAATGGAATATTTCCTGTCAGCTATTAGTTAAGAATGTAATTCTCTCAAGGGAATACCAGCTCAGTGTCAAAAATGATTTAGAGGTTGCAAATCTGACTACTGAAGCGATTGTTCAAAATCAGAACAATTTTTCCTCCTCCTAGACCTATTAGGGTAATATTTCTTGCCATGAAAATTGATACTTCAGGTAACCTAATATGCATTTTTTATAACCCCATTGCACTTGATCTTAGCCGAGGGGACAAACATCTGATCCTCTCTGGAACTGGTGTCAGTGTGCCCCTTGCTCTTCTCATACTAAAGCCAAACAAGCTTTTTTTTTTTTTTTTGGAAGATTCCCAAAAGCACACAGATCTCTCACAATGAGCTCAAAAGTGCTCACCTGTTGCTATATAAAATAGTAATGTTGACATATGTGAGAAGTTACTTAAAAAATAAGTACCTGAATCTTACTTTGTATTGTGCTTTGTGAGATTTAAATAGATTTTAAACTATGAATGTTCTAAAGCTGCTTTGTGTGTGAGTTGGTGGTTTTTTCCCAACATGAAATGAAATAATGGGAAGTGAAATTCCTCATACTGTACCATTACAGCCATCGTTACCCTGTAGCAATCAGGGTTCTCTGTATAGTTTCTATTCTGAATTATTGATCCAGCATGACTCCTAATTTAATGTCTTTTTTGTATAGTAAGTAACCACAAAGTAAAAATTCACCTGTGCTGCTATTTGGGGAAGATGGAAAAAACAAAACAAAGCCATGGAACCAAATGATCTTCTGTCTGCGCTCCCTAACCCACACCTATGTTAGGTAGCAATGAAAGGTTGCCCATAAATCCCAAGTTTTGTTGGTGGGACTCACAAGGGCTGTGATCCTGTAGCACCAAAGTGCTGGGTACAAACAAGATGGCTAAAATTCTGTCTGACTGGTGGTAGGGTGCCTCCATGGAAAGCTGTTCCGGTAGAGATGTGGGTTTCATTCCCAGTCCTGCCAAATGTGGGTTTGCATAACTTCTTCTTTGTGTTTTTTGCATAGTAGGAGAATGCTGCTGGATGTTGTTCTGGATAAGACACAGCATTAGGTTATCCTACTCTGCAGGTCACTGTATATACTGAAAGAAGAAGAAAGTTGACTTTTCAGTCTAGTGACAAGTCTAGGACTCGTTATACAGCATCAGGTCTGGGTACCGGGGGAATTAGATTATTACAGGTCCCAAATACATTAGTAATTTAAGAATGAATAATGAAAATTTCAGTACAGTTTAAATAACAAGAAAGATTCTTTGAGATTATGGTTATGGTCAGCAAAGGCCTAAAAGAAAGAGGTTAAATAGAAAAAATAGGTAATGGATATATGGTCACTTGGCTTTCATCTTTATACTTGTTGTTTGGACTGCTGGGGTTACAGGTGTTTTTCTGTACACTTGAGAGTGCAATGTAGAACAGGAAAGCCTGAATTACTTGGCTGTAGTATGGAACATTCTACAAGATCTAATAAAGTTTGATGTTTTGATCATGCAAATGAATCCTATGCCTATTTCATACATTAAAATAATTTTTATATATGTTGTTCTGCAAGAAATTGTAATTGCTGTCTAATTCAGCAATTATATTGAAATATTTCTCAGTGTAAAGAACCTTAAGAGTAAATATCATGGACATGTTTGAAAACAAATGAATGAGAAGCCATAATTGGTAATGAGGTAAAAATAATCATTAGGTATTTTCTTACCTTTGTCTTCATGATGTTTCTGTAGCCAATCATTTTACCGATTATTAATAGGGATTTTCTCATTTGTCTGTTTTTTATAAAAAGTATATATGCAGACTACAAATGTGAATTCACTTTAGTTTGACTTATCTGTGCTTCTAGAAACTTTTCTGCATTAATTGATATGCATAAAGTGTTTGAGCTATGCCTTTCATTATCAGTGCCTTTGTAACTTTAAGTAACTGTTAGTATAAGAATTTGCTGGTTGGGACAACTGGAAAAAGTTCTCAAAGCAGGTTAATATGTGATGCTCTTTAAACAGTGCTGGTTGATTACAGCACCTTGTTTCTGTGCTTTGGTGAGAGCAAGACTCAGAGATGCTATTTTTAACAGGGAGTGGAAATTGTTTTGAGAACAGGGGAGCAGACCTTGACAGTTTTGCAGAGATTTGTATGGGCCAGATAAAAGCAATGGGAAGAGAGGCTTGTCCTAGCAGTCCTCCATTCCACTTCAGGAATGCTGACACTATTGATCAGGAAAAGGAGTTCACAGTGCTTTGTGATTTGGTGCACTCAAGAGTATGTTTGCAGGGAAATAATTTTCCAGACCTGTTCAGCTGCAGCACCTCTTGGCTCCAGAGAAAGCTTCTGGCAGTCACAGCAAAGCTACCCTCTGGTTTTTGTACCTAAACTGGTGAGAGTAAATAGTGGTTAAAAATGAATGTAATGTAACAATAGCTAAGCAGGAGTTGTGAGGAGTTTTTAACTCTTCAAATTGTGTTTCTGAAGAGGTGAGATGATGGGTTTGCTAACCAGTCTGTTTGTCCCAGACATGGCTCATACCCAGTGTTGGTAGCTATTTTGTTGGGTTCCTGCAGGCAAATCAGATGATTTACAGGAAGGACTTTTTCACTGGCAACTGGAGTTGGCAACAAAAACTTGCACTAAAGTATTTGTTACTGTGGAGCAGCATCTTACTATATTCCTTGGCAGGACAGACATAATGTCTGCTTTGCTCATTTGAATGCTAGGGAGGAATTAAAAAGATGCCCAGAAAATTGTAAAATATTCTGAAGAGCACAATTTATTTACTTTTAGTTCCTATTTTAATAGGTCAGTTTTTTCACTTTTGGTTTCTTAGTTGTGGCCATTGCTGAAGAGTTTCAATCAGTTATGCATTTTTGTTCTCTAAAAGTGTTAGTCACTGTTTTTTTATTGGATCTTTTGCTAATTTCCAAAGGCAGGCAAGCTTTTAATAAAGAGACACTGTAGTTATTGTAACTTGGACACTGTAGTTATTGTAACTTGAACCATCTAGACTGACTTTGTGAAAGTGTAGCTGCTGTATCATAGCAAAGAAATATTCTGTGAAAATAGTAACTTTTGAGATATTCATAAAGTGCATAGAAATATTTGCATGCTTTCTGCTATATTGAGAACACTTTTTTTCTTCCCAGAGATTGTTAGAATAAGGATAGATTTAGTTTCCTATTTTTGTGATTTTTTTTTTATAGCTGCAGTGTATCTTAAGATTTATATCTTTATATATATTTTTATATATATTTATATATATATTTATATATTTATATCTTTAATGTTTATATCACATTATAGTGATCAAATCCAGAGGAAAATTTGTTTTAAAATTGCTTGCTAATTTCCCATATCACTTATCTATTTAAAAATGTGTTCAACCTTGAAGCCCTTTCTTTCTCCACTAGAAAGGTTTCTGCTTGGTTGAACATTCTTTGTAATTTGTTTTTATCTTCAGTTTAGAGTGTAGCAGATTTGGGGGATAAAATTAAAGGTATTTGTGAGTTTGAAAGACTTCCTAATATGATGAGAAGATAGGATATGTTGTAGCTTAGAGCAGTAATTCCCTCTCAGTTTTCCTGCAAATAAGAACTAAATATTGAAAGAACACATACATGTGTATGCCTGTATGTAAATGCATTCAAGTTATAGGTAAAATGTGAGCTTATTTTTTTTTTAAATGGTCACTTGCCTAATGTTAACAACAGAAGGCATATAATGAAATGACAGTGAGAACAGGCCTCTGAAATAGCTGCAGGAGGTTGGAGAGGAAATAAAACATTCCTGTATAAACAAGCACTAATAAAGAGAATTCCTGCAGTAAAATACACTGCTGGGAAACTCAGGGCAGCAGCTGCTGCCTGGCAGCCTCTGCCTGGAACCCAGCTTCAGGTGCTGCAGCAGGGGCCAAGAAATCTCATATTGGGCAGGTGAGGGGCTGTGAGACTTCACAAAGCCCAGGTGAACTCAGGGCTCACATAAAACACAAAACAGTGTGTGCCTTCAGACCCTTCTACTGTAACTTCTAATAGAAGAATTTTTATTACTCATTTAAATAACAATAATGATACCTATCTCTTACTAAGAACTGATCTCTAATAAGAACTGAGAGCTTTTGTAATTAGATAAGAGACATGATAATGGTTAATGGCTTTAATTTGGTACGTTTTCATTTTGGGCAAAGTATATGTAAATATATTTTTTGAATGTATGGGTGAGAAAACTATAGTGTATAACCCCAGAGACTGATGCTAGTTCTTATCTTCTCTATTCATTTGCCCACATGCTTCTAACAAAATACAGCTTCCTAATGGAGCAAGATGTTTCTATCTCCTTAAACCTGTGTTTGGATTTTTGTCCAATGTGCATCTCAGTGTACAGTATTGCTTTCTGCTTCTAGATATTCTCTGTACTAAACTTTTTAAGTGTTTTTGCCACAATCAGGAACCCCCATTTCCTGTGTGACCAGCCTGATGAAATGATGAGTCATATGAGACTCTTGCTTTATAATGTGTTCAGTTAATTGTAATTTCTTCACATCTGAATGAAGATTCTGTGAAGAATTCTGGTTTTGAGGGGAGCATTTGTGATCTTGAACAAACAGGAGCAGGCTGCTCAGGACTTGCATGTATGCATCAGCTTTTGATGTGGAGCTGAAGTATCTTGCATGTAAGAAAGTCCAGGAATTTGTTTTTGGAAGGACATTTTGGGAATAGCACAGGCCAAAGTGTGTGGTGTTGTATTAACAAGAGACAAAGCTTGTGAAACACTGTCACTAAGCCTGATCAATTTTTAGTGAGGTGTTTGTAAAGGAGGAAATGGAGTGCAGCACTACCATGCGGGAATGTCCAGGAGTTATTTTGGTAAAGAATTAAGTACCTTGTTAAATACCTGAATATTCATGTTTTATGTCTGAAGAGATAAGAAGAAACTTCACTGCAGGAAATGTAGGGAAGCTCTTTCTGTACAAAAGCTGATTGTACTTTGAAAGGATTGGGCAATAGATTGTTTGATCCATTGATCTGAGCCTGACCGAGTCCAGAAATAGAGAACTTTGGAGACTAATTCTTCCAGGTGTAGTGGAAACTTGCTGCCAGTTGTATATTGTAAACAGTATCCATCAGCTACTCAAAAATTATTTAAAATCTTCCCACAGAAGCTATTTACTGTAACTTAGCTTTAAAGTTGAGTATTTCCTGTTCATTAGTGTAGGATGTTTCTCAAGCATGTCATCTGTAATGATTAATCAGATATCTTAGTTACTATGTAGTGTTTTAGAGTGAATCATGTTTTTCAGCCTCAATATAAAGTCTGTCCAAATGGTGTTGAGTTCCTCTTCTGGCTTAGAAATAGATTCACGATGTTTTAAATACAAATCTGTATAATTAGGCATTTTCCTTCAGAATTGAAAAGTTTAATGGGAGAAATTTGCTAGTCCAGAGAGGAATAAGTTTTATCCTTTGTGTCAATAGCACTATCTTTAGCCTCTGCAAATGAGATTTTCGGCTGGATCAAGTTATTACTCATATTAGAGTGCTACAAACAAACCTTAAGCAGAGTTACAGGATAATCTGACCCACATCAGCAGTTTGGTACTCAGTAGAGCTGGTACTGTGCCCATACTGTCTTATGGGCAGTGGCTCTTGAAAAGTTACCATTGCAAAGGGTAGAACTGAGAAGAGCACTGTGCTTACATGGCATGCTGCTGCCCTGAACAGGAAATGAGAATGATTCTTTGGAGACTTTAGTATGAGTTAATATTAGTCTGCTACTCAGGCAAACATCTCCTCCTTCTCATCAGGCCTGGTAAGCTTGCCCAGTACTATGCTAATGTGGATTTACTGCTTGCAAAACTGGGCAAACAAGCCTGGATGTCTGCATGGCAGTGCTTTACAGTATTGGCCAAACACTGAATTTCTTCTGCAGTAATTGGGAATTTGACAGACAGCTTTTGTTTCAGTCACTGTGATTTCTTTAACATTGAAAAATTCTCATTGGTGTAGAGAGCCATGAATAACTACTTCAAATTTAAAAGTTTGAAGAGTTTTTAAAGTTTCAAGGGTTTTGTGTTTGAGTCTCCTGTATGATTCTTAGTGATAATGATTTGGTAGATCATGTTTAATTTGCCTTTTTACTTTTAGTGATTATTGCTTAAGATTGTAACCTTCAGAGCAGAGTTGAAGTTACGCATTTCTTGTTGCTTTTACAAAACAAGCTAGAGGCAAGGTCTTGAATAGTTGGAGCTTACTGGAGTTATTCCTGGCAGTTGCTGTGCCTGACATGCAAAGCATTGGTATTTTAGAACAGAACATCCCCACTGAAAGAGCAGAGAGGGGAAAAAAGTCCAGAAGTCTTAATGTGCATTAGCTTCCAACATAGACACAGCCCTTAAACAGGGCATTGCTGGGAAAAGCAAGATAGGATTTGAATTTACTGATTATTTGTAGCCATTTTCTGGATGAAAACCCTTTATGCATATGTAACATCCCTTTGAACAAGACAATTTTCTCCACTATGCAAGTTGTTGAAGCTATCTTACTGTGGAATATCCAATCAGCAAACATAATTTCCTTTGTCCAGTTTGGCCCTTGTACACAAGCTCTGCATGAGGTAGATGCATCTTTTAAGGTCCTTAAATTTTCTTTAATAAACGATGGATATACATCAAAAACAGTGAAAAGAAAGTGTTTCTCATTTGTTTGCTACATGATGTAGGGAGAGCTGACCCATAAATACCCAAGGAGGAGAACTCTTGTCTATTGTCAGTAGGATCTGAAAAAGCTCATACTGGTGTCAGGTATCAGGATAAAGAAACTGAAGACCTTTTTCAATGAGTTCTTGCTGAAGAGCATGCTCCAAAATTTCAGATACAATGTCTTGATTATGAAGTTTGAGGGGGTATTTTCTCAGGCCTATGATATCAGCCTGTACCCCTCTGTTTCCAAAACCAGTGGAATTCTGTTCTCTTTCCAATCTTTTGAAGTCCTACATTATTATTATCATTCTTCCTGATCATTAATGTAATTTCTGTTTGAATTTGTGTTAAGTACTAGTTATATACATATGTATATGTGTAATTATGGCAACTTATAAATAAATTACATGATGCTGACTTGCTGTCTCAAAGGAGTGCTCATATCTTGCCTTAGTTGTTGCAAGCTTTTCCTATAATGACAGTTATCTTCTAAGCTTTTCCTGTGTCCACTTAGCCTAAGAAATAGTGTACATAAGATACTTTGATCTAAGATAACCAGCAGGTTTAGAGGAGTTCTTATCCTCACTGTCAGAGGCTTTGTGTTGGGTTTCTTTTGTGATCAGTGTAGGGACTTCTCATTTTCCATTGTTGGGTGGAAGTTTTTTTGCTCTCATTTTACTTGTGTTTTTCAGAATACATTTTTCTTGCCTAACAATTAGCCTTTGGATTAGCATAGATTGTGTTGTATGCTGTTTGGAGTTCAGAATGGTGCAAAGGTCTCTTAAAAGGAGGGCTTTGCATATTCCAACTAGATGACCTAACTTCATGAAGCTTAACACACAGCAGGAAAACGTTTTGGCTTGCTGCAAGAAGAGGTGCTAACATTAAACATACAACCTGAGAAGCACATCTTTCCTGTCAGCAAGACAATGCAGTTAGTGGGACAAATATCTGTTTTCCATCGGTGCTTGTCATTTGAGCGCTTGCCTTTGCAGTGAAAAGGGCAGAAACCCCAGCTTTTCTGAACAAAAGTGTCAGTGGCCCGAACGTAATGTGCTGGCTTTAGACTGTGCTGGAGATGTGCATACCTTACCTAGTGTGGTGTGTGATCTTTCACTGGAGCATAAACAGAGCCTGGATTGTACTGATTTCACTCTTGGCATATTTTCTTATTTGTGTCCTCAAACATTACAGATGATGACACTGTAAGACGAGGCAGTGCCCCTGTTCCAGCCCACTCTGTGAGCACAGCCTGGGTTACATAATGTGCTCCACAGCACTGTACTCTCATTATGGAAAATCCATTGTTTTCTCATGTTGCTGCCTTTTTTTTTTTTTTTTCAGAAATAGTTTCAGAATTATTTATCATTTTTCTTACCAACAACTCCATTCTGTTTAAAAGCTGGGGTTTTTTTCTGTCATACCTACCAGGTAAATGTTTGCAAATCATATAACTGGCATTTGGGAAAGATAAAGGCAAGGGCAAGTATTTTCAATGATATATTATTGGTTTGGGAAATTTTGTGGGGGTTTTTTTTGGTGGTTGTTGTTGTTGGGGTTTTGTGTGGTTTTTTTTGTTGTTTTTTTTTTTTTAGTACAGCAGAGTTCTGAATTCTGTTGGGGTTAATGGATGAGTATTTTTTTAATTTTAGTAATTTTTTTTGCTCTCTCCCCTCACAGGGTTCTAGAATGCTAACAAATTGTCTTGGCCCTAAAAGTTGCCTTTTTTTTTTTTTTCTTCCTGAGTTAAAGGAAAGTACATCCAAACTGCCTCAGCTGCACAGTGAGATCAAGTTGCTCTTACCAAAGGGTACAGAATAGCTCTTTATTCATTCTATGTATTGGGCAAGAATTCAGTAACCTTTATTAGTGATAAATGGGACCAGTTCTTGATGTTGGAACTTTTCTTTGAAAGGGAGCAGCAGCTTGCAAAACCTGCTTAGTTATTCAGGTCCTTATCCAATATCCAAATGAATGCCTGAGTTTGCTCACAAGAAATCCTGGCCTTTCTAATTCAGCCAGAAACATTTATCTGTTGTGTAAAAATATTGTTGTGTCTACAAAACATGTAAAAATGTAGAAGCTTGTAAAAACCTGAGTTTAGCTTTTCTTTAGCTTGTTCCCTACACAAGTTCTAAAACCTGACCAGCAGAATTATGATAGCAATATTACAAAATCTGTGTGGAACACCAAGGTTAAAGGGTATGAGAAGATGAGTATTTCCAAAAAACACTCTGACTCAGTACTTTCAAGAAAGAATAATTGAAGACAAATGGTTTTGAGCTGAATTACTTGGAAGTAGAAAAATGCAGAGATGTTTAGTTGTTTCAAAATCTGCTTCTTGACATAATTGAAATACTTGACAGCAAGTCAAAAAGTCTTCTTGCTGTGGACCTCTTTAGTTGACACAAATAAAGATGCAATGTCTACCAGAACACCTCAAGCACTCCTGTTCTCATGTGTGAACAAGGAGTGCTCAAGTACTCAATCTCACTTTTCAAACATCTTCACCACATCAAAATAACTTGTTGGGGTTTTTACTGTATATATTTAAATGAGAATTTTTTACTCTCATGTTCTGAATGAGACATTAGCTGGCTGTAAGATCCAGCAATCATAA
Source organism: Melozone crissalis (assembly GCF_028551555.1). Taxonomy (NCBI): domain Eukaryota; kingdom Metazoa; phylum Chordata; class Aves; order Passeriformes; family Passerellidae; genus Melozone; species Melozone crissalis. The sequence goes on along the minus strand of NW_026535794.1, from coordinate 35,901,044 downwards.
TCTTAGATGAAGTTTGAAGCTTAATTGCTGTTCCTTGATCTAAGTGTGACTCACTTTCTTTTGTGTGTCTTTCTTTTGGGGCCACTCCTGTAAAAGGAACAGGGCTTCAAACAATTACACCTGAATGGTGTTTTGTACCTAATTTTTGTCATGTAAGACAGCATTTGAAGTTAATGAAAGATGCCTGGAATGGTGTTATTTAACAACATGAATTGTTCTGAGCTTTGGGTTCCTTTTTTACCAGTCTTTTTTGGTAGTGTAGTATCAACTTACATTTAAAATCTCACTTTGCTTAGTTTCTATGGACATTAAAATTTGAGATTCAATAAAAGTTAAACCAGCAAATTTTCTCCTGTCCTCTTCCTGTCAAGTTTTTCTGCTCTTTGCCAAAGTCAAAGACTAGATTGTCTTTTATACAAGAGTAGTTTTGGCATCTGATGTTTGCTCACATGACTTGAGCTCTAGATATTTTTTGTACAATTTTTATAAAAGGTATTTTCCAGTGTTATTTAAAAATACTAAAAAGATACAAATGGGCTATCTTATAGATATCAAATTATATTTTTTCTGTGCAAATAATTTTATGATTAAGATTGCTTTTAGTGTTTAGGCATTTTAGAAATGAACCAAACCTTCAATGTGCTTTTTGTTTATAAGTTTTTATATTGTGCATGAATTGTTTGCAGCGGTTCAGTAAGGATAGAGATTTTTATCAGTTTTAGGTTTATTATTTGCCTAGAATCATTAGCTGAATTGGAAGTAAATTATCTTCCAGGGATTTTAGTGCTGTTCTGTGAACTTGAGCCTAAATTCAGTCAGAAAAATTTTAAAAATGCCAAGAGGCATCATGCTAAACAAGGATGTTTCTGGAGCTACCAAGTATGTCTGTACAGCAAAGCCATTCAATGTGAGTTCTTTCTTGCCCCCTTCTTAGTGGGGATTCTCATTTGTGTGCATGCAGTGTGGAATGGTGTGCCAACAGATAATGTCATTCTGCTCTACTCTAGATAAAGGTAAAACTCAAATGTTTGACTTTTTCCTGTAAAACTTTAAATATAGGAAAGAAATTTGATTGCCTGGGATGTTTCAATAGTCAGAAAAGGAATAGACAGTTGTTTGGTTATGAAATGTATTATAGTTGGTTGGTTGGTAGTTGTTTTTATGGACTCTAAAACTCCAATTTGGCATAAATGATACTTTTCCCCCCCCTTAGTTTTTACCATGACAGATAACTTATTGTCCAGGAGAGGGAGGTTTCCAGATCAAAGTTCACTGTGTTGTTAAATTCATTAATTTTTCATGGTGGAAATGTGAATATATCGTGATAGTTTTTATAGCCAAATTTCTTAGCCAGTTATGACTGCCATAAGTATTGAAATCAGAATTGATCAGACTTTTTCATTGCTGTAGTTTTTAATGCCACTCTGCGTGGGTTTCCCCCATTTTGCTTGTCCTGTTCACCCAGACTCAAGTTAAACTTTTGTCTTGTTTCTGAAATATGCCCATATGCAAAATCTGACCATTTGCAGTTGCTGGGAGATTTTGATGTTTGGAGAATCAAGTTTTGAAGTGGAAAGTTAGTGTCTCCTTTGCAGTTATATAGCTAGTAGTAGTTTCTTCTAACATACTACAAGTATGGTGCTTCATGGTTGTTTGGTGGGTCAATGTAGATTCACTCAAAAATATCTTACAATGGGATTTTATTTTTTATTATTGCTCCTTGTGACAATTTAGAAAACTGTAACCCTGTACTCTTGAGGAACACAGGTGTTTAGAATGACTTATGTTCAGGTAAACTCTTGGTTTGACCTAAAATGGTGCTCTGGTAACATTTTTTCAGGCTACTTTGAAGTTCTCTTCTGATGTATCTTTTATTTTTTATTGTAACCTACAGATGCTATCCAGTTTTTTTAAGGCCTCCACAAACTCACAGTGCCACAAATGGTTGTCATAAGTAAAAGCTTTTGTGGTTTATTCCATGGTGTGCCAGTTTTTATTATTGTTGTTTTACTACTATCATTATCATTATTATCAGCTAGAAACAAGTGAAGAGCATGCACTATTAAACTGGTACTGAAGACCTTAGCTAGCAACAACAGTGGGGTTTGGCAGATTATGGCTGATGTGACCTTTGTTGCTAAAATCACTTCTTTTCTCCTACAGGATAAGGTCCCTCTCATCAATGGTCACTCTGTGTTAATGAGCAAGAGGGCAAAAATTCCTCCTCTTTTTTTGTGATTTTTTTTGAGTTCTAGATTTGTTCTGCCCTCCTAACAGCTGGCATGAAGAGGACATGTCCTGAAATGTAATGAGTAGTGATAAGGTCTTACTAGTGAAAGTTTAGTACTGGGCTTGCAAAAATGTTTCTTGCAAACGTGGTACAAGTGCTCATACAAATAGGAGCATGAAAATTAGTTCAAGAAATTAATGCAGTCAGTATGCCAAATCTAATAATTTCAACTAAAATGTACCTACTGTCTGGCTTCAAAGGGTACTTTGTGGTTAGCCATGTAATATGTATTGGTTTTGTGGTTACTGTCATAATTTCTTCATATTTTAAGCATGCAGGAGACCATTAGTGTTACATTAGCTTTCTCTATATATTGGACATGCATCCTTATTTTGAAATATGGGGAGAAAATAGAGGTCTGCTTCCAAAAATTATGTCAAACAAAATTAGTTAGAAATTGGTTGATTTTTGGCAATGCAAAGTTCTGAGAATTGACTAAAAATATAAGAAAAAATCCAAAGAAATAGCAGATGACTTACAGTTAAGGTAGGGTAGAGATACAGTAATAATTTCTCATGTATTTACAAGTTTTGAAAGTTTAGTACTTAATCTTGTTCTTCTAGTTTCAATTCAGTAATTTTCAAATGCTAGCTATGTGTTTCTAAGACACAGTTGTGATTGAACATACTTCTGAAGAGTTAGTCCTCATTTCTGGAATCAAGTACCTAAAGTAAACTTCTAAGTAGATTAAAGTTGGAATGTGAAAGCCAAGTATTTACATGTGGTTTTTTTTTTTTAATATAGGAACAAAAAAAAAATAGTTAGACAGCTATTCCACCTGAGGAAATGATTTTTCTAAAAACTGTAGCAAAATTTGTAACTAAAATTTGTTGTTTTAATGATTCCCAAGAGTAGCACTAGGACTTCACACAGTGATACTGGACGCTACCAAAGGATTGGAAATACTTTGTAATCATTCCTTAGACATTTTCAGTGAACTCGAGAGTTATACATCATCCTGGTTGAAAAGTCCTGTCTCTCTAAACTAGCTGAATAATACACTTAAGAGTTATATTTAAGCCCAGTTTCATTTAAAAGGAATGTTTGTTAAAGCTACTGCAGGGTATGTTGGAATTGAAACTTGTTCAAGATTTGTGATTGTGTATTTAGAGTTGATTTTTACCAGGAACAGATGGCACTAGAAGCAGACAGATGACAAGTCATACAGCACAAAACACCTATTGAAAGATATTTTGGAACTGTGATCATAAAATAATGAGAGTATATTAAAGTGTCATTGCAGAATTTGGTTTTGAAGAGCAGATAGCTAGAGAGGAGTTTTTATGAAGGGGGAAGTTGCATTCAGGCTATTTCAAGAAATGCTTTAATTCAAAGAATCCAGATCAGATGATGTTGAACTATTTGAAGGGCAAATTGAAGTTATATTCTAATGTACTCTTGGGAGAGTCATAGATTGGTTATGGCAGTCTTGTTGGATATGCATGGGATAAGAGATTTGCCTTAAAGGCATCTAGCTCCTTAAAACTCACTGTAATTGTATGTGGCTACTCTAAATCAATTACTGAGATATAGCCCAAACCAGGAATAAATTGTTTTATCTCAAAGGACACTTACTCAAAGGATACTTTAAAAAGAGGTAGGTTTGAAACCTACATCTTTAAATTAGCATAAATTTGTCCTTTGTAGAAGTTTTGATCCATAAAATAAGCAATGAAGCAATTAAAGCTTCTGGTTTTGGTCAAAAGAAACTGGTCAAAAGGTGGCATCACCATTGTTCTAGATTAGAGTTTATGAAGAAGCTCACAGTGTCAATGTCACTTTATTCCAGATTTGGTTTTGGCAGGGTCAAAAGGCCTTCTCCATTGCATTTCTCATATTGCTATTTTATGCAAACTTCTGTGTAGATGGAATGCATGGGAAACTCGATAAATGGAATTACTGGGAATGGCAGGATTATATATTTTTCACATAATGCAAAGGTACCTATGGATATGATGCTGGGGCTTTTGTGATGCAGAAGCATCATTCTGAAAACCGATTCCTTAAGATCTGAGCCCTTTTATTGCTTTTTAGTTTAATGACAGTACTGACCAATATCTGAAGTTAAACTTGAGAGTTTCCTTTTGGGAATATAATTTTCTTTGTTGTTTCCATGGGAAATAAGTTTTAAAAAGGTAAAAGTTCTCTTTCAACTGTGTAAAACCTGCCTAATACAATCAGTGTGATCTGTGTCCTCACTACCATTACAGCTGATTTAGAGTTGTAATAGTCCAGTTTGTCATGCAGATATTTGAACTGGAAAATGAAGGTGCCACAACACTGGCTTTTCTGTGTTGTAAATACTGCTGCAACACTGCAATACTTGGAATTAAATAGTACCATCAGTATTAGATTTTACATTCTGTGTAACAGTGACTATTATGAACAAAATCCCTTCTCTAATGAATTTTTTCTTTTAGTGTCATTTAAATTTATGAAATTAAAGGAAGAATATTAGGTCCAGTATTTATATTAGTGTTACAACACCAGTGGTGCAACATGTTGCCTTCCAAAGTTCCTTGTTAAGGCTGAAAGCTTTCTTAGTGTTATTTAAACTAGTCCTTTATATGCAGCAATTTGTATTTGCAGATGAAATTTGTTCATCAAATGATGACTTGCTTGAATAAAATGTAGTTGATTTGTTCAGAAGTACTTTAGTAGCATTTAAAATGCAGAATTCTCTTTAATTTTATTCAGATTTCATTTACGAAAATTAATTCATTAAATGTAAGTCTTGAGATGGAGCAAAATGAGGATTTTCCTTTAGTGGAAGTAAAAAACTTTATCATGAGAGATTGCTGAATGCAGCATTTCTGCTTTTTTTTGACAGGTTCTGAAAACCAGGTTTTTAAATACTAAACAAAAAACCTTTTGCACAGAGACATTAATTTTTTTTAAGTGTTTGGAAGCATCAAAAAAGTACCAGCTGTGAAACTAGAGGGGAAGGAAAGGCCAGGGTTTCTGTCAAAGCACCCTCAGCATGTGGAATATTTGTGGTCGGTAGATACCCTGGGGCTTGGGATTGTTGAAATTCCGATCTCTGGAGCTGACCCAGAAAGGGGCAAGCCCTGAGTGTCCCAGCAGTGCTGCCCTGGTGCTGCAGAGAGCAGGGACATGTCCAGCCTCCTGCCTAGATGTGCTCCCTGCTGCAGAACTGGGAGCTGGGCTTTGAGTGTTTGCAGTCTGTCAGATTAAGAGCAGCAAAACTGAAATATTTGTGTGGCTGGAAACTCACAGCTTGGAGTGGTGGATTGGAAATGTTGCTTGTATTTAAGCTGCTTTTATGTTTGTATCTTGGTGATTTCAGGATGGGTTTTCACTAATAGAGCTTGGATTTTTTTGGGAAGTATGTCTGAAATTAATCAGAAGTTTGGACCATGGATGCTTTGGGAAAATCTATTTGTGGCTTGGTGATGAGTGTAGTTGTAGATAAACCCCTCCCTTCTGTCCACTGTTTTATTGGAAGATTTCTGATTCATTCTGTCACATTGATTACTGGTATGACTTCTGTCACTGAGATGCTAAAAAACCACAAAAGAAAACAAAGTCACCCAGAACACAAGTGTGATGTACATTTTTATAGTAATGAGTTTTGCCCACTGAGTGGAGAATGCAGTTTTTCTTATGTTTCTGTGTAAATGCTCTCTCTACAGAAAAATGTGCTCATGGCCCATCTTATTTTCTCTAACTCTATGATGAAATTGCAGACAGAATACTATCATACTCATTCTTATGTGTTCCCTAATCTCTACTTTATAGACTTTTTTGCATTATCAAAAAGGCGTCAGTGCCAGCTACCTATAGGAGCTCTGTTTTCCATACTGAAGGAATAAAAACAGATTTTCATTGCTGGCTGGTCTTTACTGTCTTTCAGCTGGGGAAACAAGTTTAATATTTGTATTGCTTTACTTTTTTCTTCATTCTTCTGGTATTTTTCCTTTCCTTTTTTCTTGTTTGGTTTTGGGGGGAGGGGTGTTTGTTTGGGGTTTTTTGTTTGCATTTTTTGTTTTGTTTGTCTTATTTGTTTGGTTGTTTTTTTGGGGAGGGCGGTGTTTGGTTTTTCTCCTTTTTTTAAAGGGTTTTTTTTTTCAAGATATCAAGTCCTTAGTGCCAGGGGCCTATCTTTTTTTATCCTAGATGTGTAAGCTGCATTTGAGACATCCTGGCAAGAAATTGGTGAGGTATATGTGGTGTTAGTGATAAGTGTAGCATTGATTCCTTAGGGTGCATCAGTGTCAGGTTTGCACTGCTCAGTTTGGAATTTCTTGCATGTAATTCAGATATTGTGTTAGGAAACATTGCTAATATGGTGAACTGTGTAGCTTTAACTTTTTCTGAGCAGGGACTAGGCAGGGAGTGGGTTGTTTGGGGCAAGGGGTTGTGTGTGTGGTGATGTTTTTGTAGAGGGGGTGGTTTGAATGCTCTGAATTCTGAAGTTGCCTTTTATGTTTCAGAAGAATTTCTTGGGTCTCAGCTCCAGTTTTGCTCTCTAAGATCTTTCCTGCCATGAACTCTAATTTTATTCTTACATGGTGCTAGCTGTCAAGTCAGGGTTCACTAAATAAGGTTATTCTAGCAAGGGAGAAGATTGCTTTTCACAATAAAATGTCAATAGAAAATGTGTGTTAATTTTATGATAGTCGTGACACAACAGTAGAATTAATAGAAATGCCTTGCCACTTAAAATTTCTTGCTGAATATTATCCTGATCCCTCACCCCCAGTGTATGTGAAACTCTACTGAAAAGATCTAAGTAGAGCTTAGGCCAGAACCAGGACGCTGACTGATTATCTCTTTTCTGATTTCTCACCAGCCTTCCCTCAGAGAGCAAACTGGTTGGTTCTTGTTCATTTTTATCACTCACTGTGATGTGATCTTATTTTTCTGATTAAGCTGTAAACTGGTGCAGGGAAATTAGCACTGATCCTGAAAGAGTTACAAGATATTTTGTGTTTATCTTTCAAAAGAGGAACTTCATTGTTATATATTGTGCATGAATGAATAATATGTCTTACTGGTACCTTCAGAAGGACCTTAGATCAGCTTGAACTAATTAAAAGTACTGGGTGTTACTTGCAGAGTGGGTTTTTTGCAAAACAAATTTCACCTCTGTCTTCTCTTTACTTATTAATAGTAATTGAAACAGTTGAAATTGGATTCCACTATTTTTGCCCTTAAACACTGTAGCTTCTTTTCTGTTTTCTATTAAAATAGTAACTTCTGAAATTGCTTTAAACTTCACAAAGAAAATGTTTCTCACTAATTGTTGCATATGACAACAACACACTGGTTTTAACTGTGTGGGACAGACTTGAGTTCGTGTCTCTGGAGACAAGTGACTGGTGGTTTAGAACTGGTGGGTTAATCTGAAGATGTGATGAGCATCCTGTGTGTGTCAGGAAAACAGTGGTTGGCTATGTGGGTGTTAAGAGCTCCTTAGGGAGAAGCATGCTTGTCTTAGTAAGTTGGACTGATGTCTTTAGAGTAATTATATTTTTTTGAATATATAATGTACAGTATTTGAAAGATGAACTTTTATGCAGTGTTTTTTCATAACATACAAAATGCTAAACCATACTTTTTTATTTTAAATAAAACCTTTTTTCCCCCCTCTTACCACAGGATAATGAGAAAAGGACCCCTTTACATGCTGCTGCCTATCTGGGAGATGCAGAAATTATTGAACTACTTATTTTATCTGGTATGTTCTATTCCTGTTAATGGAAAACAAATAACTCTATGCACATCCAAGGAAGTATTTATGTACATCTTAGTCTGTGTAGTTTTTATTGAGATATTTAATGTACTAGAAATTATAGATGCTTGTACTGAAATTTTAGTTTCCAGATTTACTAGTGTTACAATACTGTGTATTTCTGTAATTCTGCTCTAAATTATTTCTTTGTAGAAAGCTTTCTCAGTTACAGCTATTTTTATTTGTAGCTTGATCAGCTTTCAATAGTTCAACACTATTTTAAAGAAGTAATAGTGCATATGGTACAGGTAGGTGTTAGCAGCATTTCTTTCATTCTGAAATGCCCTTCAGAAAAGCAATTACATTTGAACTTAAAGGTGCCATCCAGAGTTGGTTGTTTAATTTTAATTATTTTTGCCTGTTGGCTTGAATGCACAGAATATAATTAGAACCAGCTGAAAATGTTATAAATTATCTTTTTTTTCCTATTTATTTGTACTAATAAAAATTCCAAGTTCTGCAAAACAGTACACTTTGAGTTGTGGGTTTGGTTTTGTTCGTTTTTTTTTTAAGGGTAGAGAACCAAGAAACTAAACCAAAAACCTGAAGAACATCATGACAGAAGGACTGAATTGACTGACTTTGATCTTGGAGAGACCTACCCATTAAGTAGCTTGAGGCTGAGTTCCTAATACAGAGCTTCAAGCTTACATACAAAGATGAAAACTTGTAGCAGTCCCACAGAACTACTTTAATCTTCAGTCTGCTTAATTGCAGGCCTTACCTGTGCAAAGCTGGCTATTTCTACTGCCACCACCCCCCATCAACCCCTTTTACAAGTCCTGCTTGAAGGAAATACCACTTTTAGGGTTACAGGAGTCGCTTCCAGACCTTCAACTGAATTTGCTGGGCATAATTTAATTTGTTATAATTTTAGTATTATGTAATATTGTTGTTATATATATTATTTGTACTCTCTCTATATAAGTATATATACATATCATAAATATACATTATGTCATATTAATTAATATATCTATTGTATGGACATACTCTACAGTGACATTTTGTCCAGAAAAGTTCACTTTTGAAAAGGTGCAAGGTTTAAAAATCTAAAGAGGTGCCATTTTTCCCTATCAAGATGGAAGGCAAGTTCTGGTGGCTCTTGAAAATACATAGTGACCCCTTTCATCAACTAACAATGTTACAAATTTTGCAAAGTTGTAGTCAGCTACTTCTGAGAGGGAATAATCTGTCTGGTTTAATTGAACACAGTCCATTTACCAGATCAGTGATAGAACAAAATATCCCTTTCTTGGGTGAAAGGCTTATGGATGGAGGGGAATTCTAGTTCAGATGGGAATGAAACTAGATCCTGGCTGGGAGGGAGTGGAAGGAGAAGAAATATTAGTCCTGCTATTTGGGCATGTAGCCTGGGGTTAAGCATAAGGAAAAATGGAGAACAAAGAAGGGAGGTAAGAATTAGAACTGTACAAGTAGTGCAAAGCTGAGCAGCTGCATGAAGGAGAGGTTGTAGGTGCTGCAGTGTCTGCAGATTGTTCAGGGAGGATGTGAGACATTGATATGTCCCAGATAACATTTATTTAATGAAAATCAAGATTGGCTTACAACAAAACAATGCATTAGATAGTTGCAAATCAAAAGCTCTGAAAGCTGTGGTCAGTCCAACCTTGGTGTGCTCATGTGCTGTGCTGTGAAGTGCAGTTCCATGCTGTGCCTTGCTGGAAGGGCACAGCCTCCTCAAAGTCCCAGGGAGAGGCTGCACTGAGAGTGAACTGGGATGGTGCAGTGAGGGGTGCACAGGGAGGTGTGAGCTGTTGTGAGTGAAGAGAGGCATCAATTGCAGGGTGGAAGTGATGTCTGAGTGCTCAGGCTCTTCAGTTTGCAAGGCTGTGCTGTACTCAGGCACAAATCTGCAAGCAGCAGTTTTAGGCAAGCCTCTTTAATATTTAAAAAGTATTCATCAATTTAGTCTTCCTCATTTCTGAATGCTGGATTTGAAATCTTTGTGGTTGGTGAAGTATGAGCACTCAGCTGTATCAGAAGTGCTGAGGCAGCTGCTTCTCAGAGAAATCAGGTCTAAATGTATCAAAATGCACAAGCTTTGATTTGTCTTTTAGCTCTCTTAATTGAAAGGTGGGGAGCAGAGGTTGAGTGTATTTATCCTCTCCATTTCATAAAGATAAGGAAAATTCATCTGTTATGTTTCAGCTGGAAATCAAATCTCTCCTCTGAGGCAGATGTATAATGTTACATTTTGTCATAATAGATGAGCATTAGGGAGCAAATAAAGAACATCTGTTAATGCAGCAAGGCTTGAAAACTGTTTGTTGCATTGCAAGACCCCTTTTTTAAAATTGAGGAGAGTGGTTTGTTGAATAAATAGCATTTCTGTGCTACCATCTCCTCTGTGCAGTAAATTTGCATGCAAAAGTTGGGTTATGTGATTTCAACTGAGCTATTGTAACATACCTGTGCAAGGGATTAAATGAAGTGTAGACTACTTTCATCCTAATGTTTCTCACCTTGTGAAAGCTTGTCTTTGCAACTTTTAATGTCCTCTAACACAGCTTTGCTGGAATGCTACTAGGAGCCACTTTACAGTTTTCCTGCTGTGCAAACCATTCTACAAAGACTGTTTGCTTTGATGTTTTTATTCTTTTTTCAAACTAGACCTCAAAATTACTGAAGTCAGTATTAATCTTCCCACTGTTCGGTGGCTCATACTTGATTCTTTCTTATTATTCTCTATTCTTAAAGTGTTATTATAGAGTACTTACACATAAGTTTTTTAATTTGATTGGAATGTCTTTTTCATCCTGCTCCAGGGGATCTACACTGCTTTCAAATATGTATTGTGGATCACACATTGCAGTCACAATGTCTTTATATTACTTTGCTACAGACCTAAGTAACCCATATTGCACATCCTGAAAATATAACTGATCCAACCTTTTACAGACTTTTTTTGGAGTAAATTTTCAGTCTCAAGAGCATTATTACTTAGTTGTTGAATTCTTGAGATATTTTTCTACTAAATTTTAAGGTTACTCTGTGACCTTTCCTGTTATCTTTCAGCTGGACAAGGAATCTGAAGGTGATGCTTTGTGTACAGGCTCCAAACGTCAAAGAAAATTGCTTTACTGACTCCATTTTTGGCCTGGATGTTAAATTGCCTTTGTTTTTTTTTATTTTGAGACACTGAACATTAATAAACTTGTTCCCTGAGGATGTGAGTGTCTTAACAACAGTTTTTCATACCTCTGTGGTTTGTGGAAGTTTAAGATTTCAAATAATCTCTCACTTTTGGATTGTAGCTGGATAAGCAATTAGCATTCCCAGATTTGTTGTGTAGGGAGGTGACCAAGAGGAGGCATGAAGATTATTTGTAGTATCCAGAAGGATAGAACAGAAGTTTATATTTTAGTCACTTGAGAATCATAATTTTAGAAGCATTTTCCTTTTTGTATTACTCTGGGAAGAGTAGTAGCACTCCTCACAGTTGTATTTTTATGACCTGTGTACAGCTCTGCATCCTGGTGCACAAATACACCTGTCTACTTTGCATAATTGCCCTGACTTAAAGACTGTAAATTATGGCAAACTACTAAAAAGTAGAAAAGTACAGTAGTTAAGTCTTAATTAACTGAATGCCCAGCTTTTTGTTCTTTCCAAGAAGTCTTGATTAAAAAAATCAAACCCTTCTTTAAGTCTGGCATGTGAACTGTTCTGGAGAGGCTTCTTGCTTTATAAAAAAAATCATTCTTTCTAGCTGTCCTATGATTTTTAATCATCAAAGTCTACTGTGCCAGGAAGTGTCATGTGAAAAGCAGAACAAATTAGTGTGATCACTGAATGTATGCTTTTGATTACTAACTTTTTCCATTTATTTTCTAAAAATACCACTGAGATGATTATTGCTTTCACTGAAATCAATGTAATTCACAAAAATCAACATTTGAATTGTCTGTTATTTTCTTCTGAATAGATTTAGTTACTATATTGCATTGATACTTAAATACTAACACAACACATTGCTGTTTGCTTAACCCAACATTTTCTCTGCATGAAGCTCAGCGTTATGTGAGTGTGGTCAAACTCCATCTCATTAAGGTTTGGCAGCCCACGAGTTTTTGTTTCCTCTGGGTCAGGTGGAAAATATAAGAACCGTGCTGATGCTGGAAAACTGCCACTGTAGTCATAACAGATTTTGGAAGATAGTAAAGACCCTTCAGTGTCACAGCACTCTACCACCTCTGTTTCTTTCATCTCATTACAAATCTCTGCGAGTGTGAGAAACCCATGCCCTGACAGTCACATGGCTCAGCTGCTGGAAGGCTCTTGCTGCCTCAGTCCCAGCAGAGTGAAGCTCCCTTTGTTGGGATTGCAGATGTACCCACAGGCTGGGGCTGTTTCACAGGGGCCCCTTTGACACTGACTGTATCTTTCAGCCGCTTCCTCTTCTTTTGGCAGCGTTGTTGGCCGATGTTGTTCTTTTCCAAGCTGCCCTGACTTCCCCCTGGCAGCAGTAAAAGTTGGTTGCTGTGAAGAAAGTAGCTCTGGTGTCCTTTGAGAGAAAACATTAAGCTGACTCAGGAAAAGATAGAATTGTCAGTAGGTTGAGTCAGAGTACCTCATGTTGCTCCCTGAAGCTCAAGGGGGGAATGGCTGAGATGTGTCAGAAACTAAAATTCTGAAAGGAAATTGGCTTATATTGACAAATCAGTAAAGTCCAGGAAGGGTGGCTTTGACTTGATTCTTGTTTTCCTCCCTTTTCTGGCTAGTCTCCATGTGTATTTGTTTTGTGGGGTTGTTTTGGGGTTTGGAAATTATTTTTTTTTGTTGGTTTCTTAAGGAACAAAAATTAAAACTGTTCTTGAAGTCTTAGTCTCTCTGGACAAAAGATTCCAGACCTGTTCCTCTTGGACTTTTTCACTATTCTATAGATCTTCTGCTATGCATTTAGGTTTTAAATAGCAAGAAGCTTTCTCTCCATAAGGTCATTATTTTTGCAGGAATGATTTTCCAAGTATCCAAGTTTTCAATAGGAAATTACACTCCATTTCTATTATTGATTATTCCAATTCATATCTCAAATCTTATACTTTAAAAACTTCTTTATGTCCTCCTGACTGTTTGCATATTTTTCTGTGTAAGGAAAAGTTTTCATCTCTATCTGTTTATTCCTCAGTATGGTCTGCCATTTCTGCATGCCAGTTTAAGTGCTTCCAAGGTCATTGTCTCTAGACAAAAAAGTGGATCATTCAAAAGGAAGAATTTCTGAACCTATTACTAGCTATTAGGAAAATAATTAAATAGAATCTAATTACAGTAGGACAAGTGGTTACTTTCAGTGATTTATACCTGAGATCTTCCTAATTTCTCCAAAGATAATATCTAAAATTATTTCAATATACTAGTTTCTAAGACAAGGTTTGTTACTGTCTTAAATGCACTCTATAAAGATCTTTTACTCCTAAATAGACATTTCAGAGCTTCAAATACCAAACATTGGTGTCTGTATTGCATAACTGAATGAAAACACTTTTGCTTTCTTTGCTTATGTTATGATATTGCTCAGTCACTAGCACATCTTGTACAATAACAAAGGAAAATACCATCCTTGAGAGTCTAAAAATACAGACTGCAAACAAAACAGTGGAAGGCAATTGAGTACTTAAGTCAGTACTGTGAACAAAGATGAAAATGTCTTGTCTGTTCTGTTGTATTTCTTAATCTATTTCCAACTAGTTACGCATAAGTAATTCAGCCACTGCATTCATTAGTCTTCTGAGGACATTTCCAAATAGGAAGAGTTCTGGTGCAGAGGAGCTGTGGAGGAGTGTCACAGCCAGAGTTTTTGTGAGAGGAACACAGAGGTGGTGTGAGACAGGGCAGTGTAAGAGTTGTGTGGCAGTTTATGGGTGAAGGAAGAGATGCGTGGTTGTTCCTTGCAGCATTTCCTGCCCAGTCATTCCTTGTCTGTCTTTGTAAGAGATGGTTGAGATGCTAGATCTTGCTGGAATGTAAGGATATGGACCCCAAGAACTATGCAGAAAAATATGGACAGGAATTGGTGGCTAATAGCACATTTAAATGTGCAATTGCCACATGTGGGCTGGTAGAAATAAACCCTCCAGGATCATTCTGTAAATCAGTGCATGTATTCAATTAGAAGATTTGTCTCTTGAAACATAAATTTGCTAGAAGTAAGCATCACAAAGCTTTTTAGTACCCTCTGTACTTTATTTATTAAGTAAAATGTGTCTTTCTAATTGTCAGTCTTGCAAATACAACTTGGCAAGATGAGATGTAACGTTCGGGGACTAGGAAGAAAATTATGCAATACTTCTCTCTCATTACCACCCCACCTTTTGCAGAGCAAAAGTACTTGAATATTTGCCTAGATGTGTAAAGTTACTGGGCTGTACTAGCAAAATTAGTGGTGAAATGGTTGATTTTCTTTTAATGTTTAATGTTTTGGCTTAGTGCACCAACATGGAGTAATAATTCACTTCATTTGGAAGGTGCTGTTTTAGGGGAGGATCATTCACGTGATTGGTTCTTAAGTCCTATTTGTGTTCCAGCATTAAGATTGCTCTGACAAGCACCCTTATCCTTTTCCTGCAAACTCTGTGGCATTAAAAGAGTTGAAATTTTATAGTAAACAAATCAGAAGTTCTAATAAACATATCAAGACCAGGCCCTTGAAGTGTGTGAGATCCAAGGGACAGAGGCAGAGGGGGGAAGAACAGCAGTTTCTTAGGGTTGTTTTTTGTTTTGTTTCTTTTTGGTTTTCCACACAGGGAATTAAGATACACTGTACTGTGCTTTGAAAGAGCAAACTGCTCATAGCTGGCATTTGAAATGTGAGAAATACCCTGGTTAACATGTCAGCAGGTTGAGCTTCACAGGGATAATATTGCATTTGCAGTGCTGTGCAGTAGGTTATACACATACATGTGTTCAGACTCTCTTTAGGCCAAATGTGAAGCAATATCTTAAAGCAAAAGTTACTCAGTAGAGGTGTAACATTTGGTGTATTTTTTTGTAACATTTCTTTCAGTGGTCTGGATTAGAGCTTTACCTCAGATGGTGAAGGCTGTAAATTCCCTCACTGTTGCATGGTAGGACTGTGACAGGATTAGAGAGCCCGTGAAGGGTCAGGGAGGAGTAGTGACATTTTCCCCAAATCATGTGCTAGGCAGTAAAGAACAGCCTACAGGAGGATTATTGTGTCCTCAGATACAAGGCTGTTTGGAAAAGCTCCTTTATGAAATTTAAATTATTCTCAGCAGCATGGCTTCTTGGAGATGATTAAGGGCAAAGTATCTCTCAATTAATTTTAAAATGTTATTTTGTTTAATGTATCTAAAGCTGGCGATCTCCCAGTCCCCAAATTAATAATGCATATGTGGGTTTTGGTAGCACATTTATTCTGATTATTGCTTAAAAACTTTCTTTCAATGTAACAATTTTGCAACTTCTTTAAGAGTTTTTGTTATGGAAGGAAAAAACAAGCTTCGTGGTTCTTTCTTAAGTCCATCAAAGATTCAGATTTGTAATCAAAAGTCAACTTTAGCCTTTCCTATGTCAGAGAATCCACAATTTTTTGTGTATTTAAAAAGTTTACTTATTTTAGTATCTGTATTTTACACTGTTTCAATGTGCTAGACCTAGGCATCCTTGTTTCTTTGGGAGGAAGACCACTTATGGAATGAGGGGCAGGTATTTGCTATATTGATTTTCATTCTATTAAGAGGACCATGTTACTTTTAGATATCACTTCAGATTTCCTTAGACATTTCTCTGGCTAATGCTTTCTTAATGATTTTCTTTCTTACTTTCACATATTTTTTTTCTTTTAGTGATTAACTTATTGTTGTAAAAATCTTTTGTACAGTATCTGTTTGTATTTATTTCTGCTCTCTTCTGGTGTAGTTTTTAGGCTATGTGTTAGATTTACCAGAAATGTCAGTAAAATATGAACATTTTCACTGAGAGCTAGAGCTTAAGCAGCTGCTGGTTTTTAGAGTGGAAATGGGAATTTCTTCTCTTCTGAAGGGGGACTTTCCTTTTCCTATCTTGAGCTTCATTACCTGGATGGATCTGAGCTGACCCCAGGTCTTGCAAATGCATTTTCCTCAGGAAAATTAGGATAATTAGGATAGTAATTAATGGCTTAGTAACTCACTCAAGTTCTTTCAAATGCTTCAAAGACATTTGTATCCTAAAGTTAGAGATAGAAATCAGTTTGTGAAAGTCTTTATTTTTTGGTTGTTGGCTGCATGTGAAGTCAGGTTGAACTTGGAATATGATTTTGGCTCTTGTTTTTTGTCTCATCTGCTAAAAACAAAATGTGGCCATCAATTACCTGGAATATAATCACGAATTACAGATACTTTTGACATATATTGATTGCATTCTCACTTACCAATCATTACCTCATTATATTTGTGATGTCATTCATCACTTGCTGTCTTCTGGGAAGGATTGCCAAAAATCCTCAGGCATTTCTAGTGACTTTTAGAATACTCAGATTCTTTCTTTGCTTGAGTTCTATGCAAGACTTGATATAGTACAGTCTGCTGTGGCACATGATGTGTTGCAGTGCACCAATGGGTCCTTAGGATGTGTGACAAAAACAGATACTTGTGGTATCTCCTAAACTTTTGTTAGACTGTGGTGGTTTTCTTCAAATGGACTTGGACTTTCTTCCCTATTTACTAGTCTTATTTTTCAAAAATGTTTGCACTTAGGAAAATAGGACAGCATCCTATTCTGAAATTTAGATAAGGAAAGATGGAAATCCTGAAATAGTAGCCAGCAGTTAGATCTCAGTCTCTGTCCAGTGGATGGAAGACCTAGGATCAGACTGGAAGTTTGGATCCTGCATCAGCTTCCATGTTCTATTCTTATGACTGAAAGGGATGGCTTGATTAGAACCTCAAGAGAATTGACCTCAGATATTTGTATACACAGCCATGATTTTGTACACACTCCTGGGTTTCTTGATCAAATAGCCTGGGAGAGACTTTTTTGCTGGTGCAGATCTTGGATCAAAATACTCTGTCTCTCAGTTGAATATCCTGATTTGACCAGCAACCTTTTTGGCATCTTGTGTCTTACTGGCCTTTCACCTTTTTCTGTTCCTTGCATAGAAAAAACAGCAATTGGTTCTGACATACCAGAATTATGTTTAGCTTGAGATGTTAATCAGCACTGGTCACGTAGCATTAATGTTACTGTGTGATTCTTTCCAACAATATTTTGTAACTCTTTTTCTTAAAAAAGGAAGATTTTATCTAAGCTATCCCTGTAAAATATCAGAAGTTTCAAAATAAAGATGGGTAAGTTTCCAGTCAGGGTATAAATATCCTACAAGGTTCTGTATAAATTATTAATCTTAATCATTAGGTTTTCTTGTTTGTTGGAGTTCACAGGAAGTTAAGATGTAGTTCAGCTGCTTCCTTCAGGGAAAAGAAGTTCCCAAACCCTTCTTTCCTTTTATTATTAAGAAAAAAATTAAAATCCAAACCCAAGCTTGTGTCCCTTAGAGCTGTTTGTGCAGCTTTGTTTCCTGGGGCCAGGGAGGGCTGTTCCTTGAGTGTGCTTTCAGAAGTGTGGCTGGGAGTCCCTCTCATGAAGGGAGGACCAGGGGTGGTCTAGGTGACCTGCTGGAGTAGTGAAGATTTGTTCCTAAAGTAAGTCCCAGTAGAAGAATCATCCTCATTCCATATACCTGTCCATCAGACATGGCAATCACAAGGAAACTGTAGGTGTGGGGAGTAAATGCAGCCTCTTTCTACATTTTCACAGAGAATTTCAGCTATAATGGGAAACCATGAGATTTTTGTTGCTGTGTGAAGGCAAGGAGTTGATCCTTCTTAGGCAGCAGCCTTTTATGTGGCTTTGGAAGGGCAAAAGATTATAGAGGATGACCTGGTATAAAAATATGAGTATATTTTGATGTGGAAGAATATTATTGGTAGTGTTCAAAGAATTTTCTCAAAGGGTTGATTTCAGCTGGAGAAAATATTCCTTTTCATTTTTTTGCATAAAAAATGCAAAGAAATGCCTAGAAGAAGTAAATTCATTTTGTTAGAATAAATAAATAGTTCTATTTCTAAAAATATCTTCTTGAAAATATTTTAGTCATTCTGTAAATACCTTTTAAATTTCTGTGTTTGTTTTTTTTTTGTTACAGGAGCTAGAGTTAATGCCAAAGACAGCAAATGGTTGACTCCTTTACACAGAGCTGTAGCATCTTGTAGTGAGGTAGGTTGCTCTTTTTGACTACTTTGTGTTAAAATAAGACATCTCAAATTAACTTCTGTCCATTGTTCATTTTTTAAAAAGTGAAACTACTCCAAACGTTTGGAATTGCAGAACATTTTTGTGATGGTTTTTTTAGCCTTTTGAGGGTATATATATATATCTATATATATGAGTGTGTGTATCTATTGCTCAAGTAGTAAGAAAGGAGGAAAATTATAAACTTTGAGTTCTCAGCTTTGCTCTCTGTGACTTCCCTAGCAGAGGACTCTGCATGCAGTGTTCTTAAGTCCTGTTTACTTCTGCTAAGGTAACCAGAATGGTTCAGCATGAGGGAAGATGAATTAAGATTTAGAACAACTTTTACAGCATGGTCTTTGCATTACTTCATATTTTTTTACATGCTTGTGTGTTCAGGCATTGAAGAAATAAATTATTCTATTAAAGGCCTGCCAATGTCTTTTTTTTTTAAAAAGTGATTAATTAACAATATTGAATATCACTTTAAAATTCTTAAATGGAATGTAGACTGTTTCTTGAAGTCTACCAGTTATACAGTTGTGAGAATTTAATAATGCAAGAAATTATTTGGTTATTGTTTCCCTGTGGTGGTTGTCCTAATAAAAAATTTAAATGCCTGTAGAAGATCAAAACAAAGAGAGAAATGCTGATCTTGTTATGTGGAAGAGTTTATGCAAAACTATCTCCTTTGAGATCCTGAATCAAATTGATGCTCATTTCAGTATGTTTCAAATAAAGGTTTTTATTAGTAAATTTTTGTTTGGGAAGATAGAATTGAATATTTTAGTTTTGACAAGCATTGAACTTCAAGTGTTTGATCCATGAGCTATCTAAACAAGCCTTGTTTCAGTTTTTGCTTTAGAATTCCCTGGATAAACTGCAGTATTTTGTCACTAGCATTAATAGCAAAGTTATGTAGAGATCATGTTATTCAAAAAAACAGTGTTTGAAAATGAATCTTTAAGGGCTTCTTATTCCCAAATGCTATTTGTTCTTGAGATATTTTTAGGCTGTTCCTTTGGGAGCTGACCAAAGTCCAAATGCTGCATTCTTCAGAACTGAGGAACAATAAAAGCTCTCCACATCACTAATGCTTGCAGAGGCAGAGGAGTGCTGCAAACAAACCGGGATTAAATGAGAACTTCAAGAAATGCAGTCAGGGTCATAGGTTTTTTTAAATATGGAAGATTTTAAACACAACATTATTCAGAGGCAAACAAGACAAGTAAACCAGTCAGAGCTTGATAGACACTTGTCAGAATTTTCTATTTATAAACACACTGAGTCATGGGAGCCCATGTACAGGGTTGATATATGTAGGCACTGTTTTCTAGCTGACAGACCTATATGGGTTTGGGGCACTGGATGAAAAGCTGTCATGAAAAAACTGCATCATGGTTTCAGTAGAACATCTGGACTCTTGAAGTGAGGACAGCTGCAATTAAACAAGGACATTGAAGCTTAAAAAATAGCTGCAGTTATGGGTTTAGCTGTCAACTGCACAAGTTCAGGCAGCTTCATGTCAAGACAGTCACACTTTTATTTGTGTGTGCCTGCTGTATGTTGCAAATTAAACAAAAAAACTCCAAGTAGATTCAGTCAGGAAATTCATTAATGCAAATGCACATAAAAATTAGATTCATTATTTTTATACTAATGTTGTGGTGCTTCCTTCTGCAAAAAGGGTAATAGCTGTTCTGAAATTTCCTTGTTCTGAAATATTTCTTAATATTTGGGTTAAAAAAGGCAAGACTTAAAATATAATTAGTTTTTTAAAACACTAAATCTGCTTCAGTTTCTCAGAGAAGACCTATTCAGTTTTCTCATTAAAGTATAAGTCTGTGATGCAGTATTTTCACTTTTGTGTTTGTTCCTATCTTCTTTTTTATTAGTGGTATAAGAAATTTCAACATTTTAAATATTATTTCTTCTAATATAAATAGGACCAATAGTGACTTAGCATTCTGCCCATGGGCCTTGCTGTTGTACCACAGTGTAATTCAGAATCTCTAGTAACAACTTCTGGTAACTGTGTTTTAAGTACAAAGTGATAATCAATTATTTGTGTGCTCAGTGACTGAGTTGGCAGTCACCAAAAGCAATTAGTGAATCGTGGGAAGGTCACACAGCTGATGCAAAATGCAATATTCATCATCGTGTTGATACTGCCAGCACAGTTATTATTTTATGCATTCCAATTGTGTGCGCATATTTTAATGGGATTTGTTTATCTTGCTGTAAGAATTACAGTCTTATTTGTCACATTTTCACAGCTTGTACTTCTGACAAAAGGAAATGAATAATCATTTTGAGAGATGGAATTCAGTGCAATATTTTAAAACGGTTTTCAGGAATTTTGCAACAGTGTATGTTGAAACTTTTTGTGACCATGCACTGTTTTATTTGTGGTTCTCTAAATGTACATTTAATAATCTCAGGTTTGCCATTTGTAGACTTGAACAGTTGAAAAATTTTACTTGGCAGATTGATGGAAACTCATTGTAAGTTCATAGTACTTCACACTAATCCTTGGCTAAGAATTCCACAAATAGAAGAAATCCTAGGATGGTTTATTCAACTTTGGATATCAGTTGTGATTACAAAATAATTTTCCGTGTGGCTTAAGGAATAAAAGACCTGGAAATGGTTGATTTGGTTAAATTATTCATGTCCTTGAGAACATTCCCAAGTTTGGATTTATGATAAAGTACAAATCCCAGTGTCCCAATGATTATGTTTGCAGATGAGCAAATGGTAAAGAGTTGTTTTCCACTGTACTGTCCTTAAATCCAGGGCTGTCATTTCTGATCTTTACTAAGTGGCTTGGTTTTTTGGTAAATGCTTTCAGGATGCTGTTCAGGTGTTGCTAAAGCATTCAGCAGATGTCAATGCTCGTGATAAAAACTGGCAGACACCCCTACACATAGCAGCTGCAAACAAAGCTGTGAAGTGTGCTGAAGCTTTGGTGCCTCTCCTAAGCAATGTAAATGTGTCTGATCGAGCAGGCAGAACTGCACTGCATCATGCAGCCTTCAGTGGACACGTTGAGGTAAAAGTTAGTTTTCTTGTCTTCCACTCGTCATTCTGTCCCTCATATTTCTGATATTTCATTTTTGAGTTTAAAATCATTTCTCCCCCATTCCCTCAAAAATCCTCAATCTCTATTTTGTGTTTGAGTTTATTTTTCGTATGCATCTCTGTGCAGAAAAGTTGTGGAAAATAAGTGTTACATCATTTTATTGAAAGTTTATGACAGTGTTCACTTTTCTTGTGACAGAAGGAAATTTGTTAACTGGAGTTAAATTAGTAACAGGTAAATTTAAAATGGAAAAGCCAAGATATTTTTCTGTTCAGTAAACAGTGAACATAGGGAGTTTGTTATCACTGAAATTCAGAGGAAATATATGTAATAAACTCTGACTCACTAGTCCCTTAGTAACCTGAAGATATAAAAGATTTCATGGCTTTGCAATATTTAACTGAGAAGTGGTTTTGTTGACATCAAGTTTTGTGTTCCTTGCAGTCACTTCATTGTGACAGACAGTTTTTCAAACTTATGGAATATTCAAGACCCAACTCATTTAAATCCTCTGAAAATGCATACATTTTTGTTTTCTTCCATGGTTTTCTCTGTTGAGGCAAAGTTTTTCCCATTATGAATGGAAGATTTGCGTTCTTTTTCTTTATCTCAGATGGTCAGCTTACTGTTGTCTAGAGGGGCCAATATTAATGCATTTGACAAGAAAGACAGACGAGCGATACATTGGGCAGCATATATGGGTATGTACATATTTCAGTTGATTAATACTGTAGTAAAAATAAAAAATCATCTCATGTTTAGTGGTTTGACATGTTTCTAGGAAAAATATTTGCATTGTAAGCATTGAGTTTATCTGTGTCTGCCAAAAAAAACATTAATAGTATAGTTCAAATTGCCTTGCAAATTTGTATTTTGTTGTGATGAAAATCAATTTGTTGGAAGAAGAAAAGTAAGGTAAGTAGTTTTGTTCTTTAAAAAGGAGGAACTGTGTTCTTCAGTTAGCAAGTCTAGTCACAGGTGAAACATTTTGCAGAAATGCTAAATAAAAAGTAAGCAGTTAATACAAGGGGCACCTGAAACAGAGGATCATTGCAGTGTCCTTGGGGATTGTATTTTCAAGGAATGTTTCATCTCTGAAACTACAAATTTTTGCCTCGCCATTCTTATTCCAGGAGTGGATAATTATTGTTCTTGTGGTCTTGATCAATGCCCTGGCAATGCTGTCAGAGTAATGTTCTTCCTTGCCTTTTATCAGACTTGAAAAGAATTGAATGTGCCATTCAATTAGGAAGTGATCATCACAGCAATAATGCTCTTAATTTATTATTTCAAGCTGGATGAGATTGCACTTCAGGTATTTATACCAGTACTTAAAACCCCAGAAGTTAAAGAACAATCTTCATTATTGATCTAATGTTATTTCAGTATTAGTGGTTTTGATGTACTTATATCTGCAAAGCAATGTCTGTGACATTCTGCCCAGCCACCTTATTTAATGTGGTTATTTGCAAAATTTTGTTGAATGAAACTTGTATGTGAAGTTTCAGAGAACTGACAAGTGTCAATGAGAGGCCAGTGACACCTTTTGCCTTGTGCTTGCCTAGATGAAAAGTCTTCTGTTTTGCAGATAAGCTACATTTATTCCAATTTTAATCAGTGCTATATTGTAGGCTATTTACAGGGAACTCTCTTAATGAAGAGTGTTTGGGCAGGAAAAATGTAGTTTAATTGATGTTGATCTGCCTAAATTTCCCTGTAGACAATAGAGAAGAAAAAGCTTTTGAAAGTCTTCAATCAAAGTAAAAATAATTGTGACATTCTCCTTCACAATTTAGAGCCATTGTACATTGCTCCAATTGTTTGGAGAAAGCCTTAAAAAGTTTTCCACCATGTAAAACTGACCATAAAATAAAGAAGTTATGCTTTTCATCACTCTGCTATAAATAACTTTCTAGGGTGATGTCCATTGTTTTGCTTCCTTCCTGCTTTTCCCCCGGCTCCATTGCTGTCCAGCTGCAAAGCTGGGACTGAAATGGACTCACAGTGCTGTGTGCTGGTGTTGCCCTCACTGGTGCACCGGGATGTCTCTGCAGCACTTCTCACATCAAGCACCTTGCTCTTCCCTTTGAGAGTCTTCCACTGATCGCTGCTTGCCTTTTCAATGCAGGTCAGGGGTTTTTTTGGCTTTTCACTCTCTCTTTGAAGTTTTTTCTGCCACTGTTCTGTTCACTGTCTCTATTCCTTTCGCTGCTTTCCATATCTTCTGTACTTCTGTTTCTCCTTTAGGGCTTGTTTTCATTCTTTTCCCCATTGTATTTGGGTAAAAAGATGAGTATTGTGTTTGCATTTCTCTTTCCCCTCTTTCCTACTATACTGAGATAATTAAGAAGTGAAATATTGAAGCACTTCACATTGCACTGGTAAAGTCTTATGGCTCTGGTTGGTATAGCTAGGTGAAATGGTGTTTTGTGTACTGTTGGGTAGGCAGCATAAAATAAGTATCAGTGTCTGAGTGTTTATAAAAATAGCTTTGTCTGTATTCCTTTGGGTAGGCACTTCCTATTCAAACTTTTGCAAATTCTCTTAACTGCTTATGAAGCAAAGACCCACACTCTTTGTGAAGCACCTAAACTGAAAGGTGGGTTTGATACTTTCTACTTAGATATCTGTCTGGATAAGTGTAAACAAAAGTATTCCGTGTGCTCCTCACCACTTCTTTAACTAAGGAAAGGATGTCACCTGAAAGGTAAAATTAAGAGTTCTGCATGGGTCAGTTACAAAAGTAAAGCACCAAGTGTATTGTGCTCTGTTAAAGTTATGTATTTCTTTATTCAGCAGTCTTTGTCACGACTATCCGTGTGCTTGCAGTAATTAGTTGTTTGGCAGTTAAATTAACAACAGAGCAAGAATGACAGATACTTGGCTACCCCATTTTCATGGCTTCTTAGCAGACAGTGTCACAAGTGCCTGCAAGCAGAGGAGGAGCATGTGGCCATGGAAGGGAAAAGCTCATTGCCCCTTGCAGCTGGGGGGGGTGCTGGTGCTGGGGTCCCTGGCCCAAAGCTGGCAGTGACAGCTACTGCCCACCACTCCAGGGTGGGCTCCCTGCCCTCTCTTCTCTTTTCCACCTGAAACCTCCCCCATGCCTTCTTCATTATCCCAACCCTTACTCTTCCTTGTACTCTACTTCCATTGTCTTAGGAGAGCAGTTGATGCTTTTAAAAGGCTGCAGTTCCTCAAAGATCGTCTCTGAGTCAGTCTTGAAAACAAAGCTTTACTAAATCCTGTATGATGTGGCTTAACATTTTAAATGCTTTGTGGGTAAAGGGAGTTGGATTGGGGGGTATATTTTGCTGTAAAAGTAGAATATTTTCTTCTTTTCATGTTTGCATCAATTTTTCAAAGTTTCTGTAAGATTTAAAAATCTTAATGGGCGTGTTTGGAATTGGGGTGACTGTGGAAGATTGACAGTCACATTGTCTCGCAAGTTGTTAATGTAAATTTGTGGTCAATACTTACTAATTACAAAGTTACTTTGCTTCTCTAGTTCTCCAGGATTGTGTTTTGAGTATACAAATTTATTTTTGCAGTGGTTGTTGAGTGGGGTGTGTGGAGATGATTATTTTATGTTGCTTTTATAGTTCATGATAGGATTAGAAAACAAGAGCAATTCTTTCTTTTCTACATTAGGTCCAAAGGAATAGTTTCTTGATCATGTTATAACAATTATAGAATTATCAAGTTTGCAAACCTGTGCTGGTTAATAAAATATGATGCTTCATTTTATTTGTCCTTATTATTTTAGGTCATATTGAAGTTGTGAAATTACTCGTGACCCATACAGCTGAAGTGACATGCAAAGACAAGAAATCATATACACCCTTACATGCTGCAGCATCTAGTGGGATGATCAGTGTAGTCAAATATCTTCTGGATCTTGGAGTTGATGTAAGGAAATATAAAATTAAATGGGATTTTTTTTTGTTTGAAATACTCTTGTTAGTACTTGTAGCACACAGGTTGGGATATGGTGAAAGTACATGAAGGAAGGTCTCTCTAAGTACTGCTTTTTCTTTTATAAACCCTCATTTCTCCATTAAAAGAAAACCTCCTTCAGAGCCTTGCAGGTTTTGCACAATAATTTGAAAATAAATGTGTATTTATTGGGGCATTTTGTTTATTTGATATTTCTTGCTCTGAATTCATTGGACTGGAAGTACGGAAGTAGGAATTCCAATCCTAGCTTTGCCACACAATAATTTTTGAAGTGGAGGAAATCAAATGCTTTTGCCTAATTTGGTAAAATATACATGGAACTGACTTTTCTACATGACATAAATTTTAGATGATACTAAAAATTGTGAGAAACATCAATACTGCAGTAAATGAGACCATATTAATATTGAAATGCAAACAAAACAAATTAAAGGGTTCTACGGTACCTGCCTGTAGAAGGAGTGTTAACAGTGAACTGTGAAACTGTAAGAAATCTACATTGTGAATCATAATCTTAGTCTTGCAAGGCTGGAGATTGCAACTCAAGCTCAATATTGAGGAGTAGATCAGAATTGCAATGCTGTTTATAGAGGTCTGTGCTGTGCTTTGTGCGTAGCATCTATACAAATTGCCACAGTTGATATTTTTGGCACATGTGGTTTCTCTTAGAGTTGCATACAGGAAACTGGTGTGGAGACAATTGGAGGAGGTTGGCTCACTTGCAAAGCAATCATATCTTCCCCAGGACACAGATCTCAATCAACATGCTATATCCAGAACTTGCTTTTAATTTCTGCTTTTGAAGAGTTCCAAACAAAATCTCGTGACTTGAGATGTTTCCTTTGTTAGAATTAAGTGCTGCATTAAGTACAGCTTTTTGCCTACTAACTAATCTTGGTGGTTTTTTCTCCTATAGATGAATGAGCCAAATGCCTATGGAAATACTCCCCTCCATGTAGCTTGTTACAATGGGCAAGATGTTGTAGTGAATGAACTCATAGACTGTGGTGCTAATGTAAATCAAGTGAATGAGAAGGGGTTCACACCTTTGCACTTTGCTGCTGCATCAACACATGGAGCATTGTGTTTAGAGCTCTTGGTCTGCAATGGAGCAGATGTAAATATAAAGGTAGGTATATCCAAAGCCATCCTTTCACTCTTAAAAATGCTGTACATCCTTATTGGAGGTAGTTTTTTCAAACATACTTGTTTTGATAACACGGAGAAGTTCCCACTGATAGATGGAGTATTTTTTTGAAAAGTACTGCAGTAAAAATGAGCCAGTATGTTGCTTTAAGAATTGATCTGAATCTGGAAACCTCAATGGGATATGTTTTATAGCGCAAAAGGATGAAGAAAAATGCCAATAATGTCTGGCCAATCTCAATTACATTTAGATGTCAGAATTCTGTATGCTTTGTTTACCCTAGTCTAGCCATGTAAGTAGGAGCAAATAATGTGAAAAAATGCAAAAACACATGTTTTTTTAATAAATAAGTAATGTGAACAAAATCAGGGATATTTCAGGGAAATGTGTATGATCTGGCTAACTGCTGGAGCAGTTGAAGAGATGATAATGTAAGATCTTAGAATCTAATCAATCAGGGAGATCGGGGAAGAGTATATTAAAAATACAAATATGAGTGTATCAGGCCAATGGAAAGTCTTAAACAGCTGATGTTTTAATTACTCCAGCAAAATTATGTGAGCAGAGTCAGTATGCATTTTACATCTTTGTTTGGTCGCAAGTCTTTGACTGCAGAATATTCCTTAGAATCCAGCCTTGTTGTAGGTAGAGAGATGTAAGACCTTCTGGTTTGTATTATGTTGATCTTTACTCTAGTAATGAAAACTTAACTGTGTTCAGAAATATTTAGTGGCAGTATCTGGTGTCTTGACAGGTTTCAGGCTGAGGGAGGTAGGAAATGGGTATATGGAATGAAGAGTCCAAGTGTCCCTTATGGCAAAATGTCTGGTTGCCTGAACTGTCACCCACATGTAGTATGACAGGAATTATCTGTTATTTAATTTCTTGAAAAAAAAAATGGAAAAGAAACTTGCTTAATAGGTTTATGCTTGAATTTCAGCACAATCTATGCAGGAGGTGAATATTAGAGTAGCTGACATTTCTGTTAAAAGTCTTGGGGTTTGTGGTTAACTTCACGTAAGCAGTGATTTTTACAGTGATTGAAGCTGGTTTTCAGCTAACTAATTCCAAAATACAGTTTTATATCTATTGTTAGTACAAAACTCATAGCCAACTGAAAATTTGAGAGTATTTTAAAAATTAACTCTTTGATGTGGAAAATTTCTAAATGAATGTTCCTGCTCACTGTTACATATATTTAGACATGCAGCTCATTTAATAAAAATGTGCATAAATCAGTTGTGGAAAAATTCATCACCGAAGTGCCCTGCAGAAGTAAGGAGCTGTGTTATAGGGTTTATTGCCAACTTGTCCTAAAATATCCAGGTCACAGTCCATTTATTTTTGTTGCCAGCTTTCTGCTCTGCCTAATGTCCCAGGCTGCATATGACTGAGTGTTCAGTGTTGCAGGGCTGGCTGACTTTTGTCCTACATTCTTGAAACATCATTTTTCAGTAAAGTGTGGTCTGCCATGAAAATAATCCCACAATGTTAAATATACTACTGATTACATTTGTGTGTTACTCACACAAATAAGAGCAAAGGAGAGCTTGGAGCACCTTCTAGTACCTGAAGGGGGCCTACAAGAGAGCTGGGCAGGGACTTTGTGCAAGGGCATGGTAGGACAAGGGGAAATGGCTTCAGGCTTTGAGAGTAGGGTTAGATTAGATATTAGGAAGAAATTCTTTACTGTGAGGGTGGTGAGGCCCTGGAACAGGTTGTCCAGGGAAGTTGTGGGTGCCCCATCCCTGGAAGGGTTCAATGCCAGGCTGGATGGGGCTTTGAGCTACATAGTCAAAAGGAACCCTGCCCATGCTGGCAGGGTTGGAACCAGCTGAGGTCCCTTTGAACCCAAACTCTTCTGTGATGCTCTGAAAAATATTACCAAGCCAAGAATTACATTTTTTTTCTAAATGCAGGGCTGCAAGGGTTCATGATTTTGGGCATATTTCTGATGAAGAATAAAAAAGTGAACAGGGCTCTATTTCAGAAACAGCATTAGCTTTAGCTATGGGTTGGTTGTAATTAAAATGTGCTGATTTTGTACACATCAAAATTCTTAAGTGCAAAATTAAGCAAGTAGGGCTATGTAGGGATTTTAAGCAATTATAGCTTGAAAATAGCATTTATCCCCACTTTCCTCATCAAGGTGTTTCTGTTGTAATTCTGTTAGTAGCATTTCTGTGGATTTGTACCAGTACGACTGAATTTGGCCTGTAAATTTGCACCTGAAGGTGTGAACAGCCTTACTTTGCATATGAAAACTTATCACTTGCACTGTGGAAAAGTGCAAGAACTGAGGCAAAAGAAAATAATTTTTAAGTCAACTTCTACTTCCCTGGAAAGGCCTATAAAGATAAATCTTGGATTTAATCAGAAGAGCAATCCCTAAAAAATAGAATATGTTGTGTAACTAAGAAAGAATTGTAGATTTAAAATGAGATGGAATTAGGGTGTTCTTACTAAATATTTATTGAAACCAAGCTGGTTCAGTTTCCAAATACTGAGGCTGGAGTTCAAAATAGTTCTTAAAATGGCTCTAAGATCTATTTTTCATCATAATTATATTGCTTGTGTAGGCTGATTCAATCATTTCCTTCCATGTGCAGCTTTTCCTGTGATTTTAGAGGTAAGAGAGTGGATATGGATGGCAATGTAGATGCAGACTGGACAGTATTATTACAGTGCTTCCTGCTGGAGATGACTGAGTGGGGAGAGCAAAAGGGAAACACTCTTACTCTTGATGGCAGATTGAGGGGAAGTTCTTGTGCATATCTGTGAGTGCTGGCCTCATCTCAAGGAGGGATTATGTAGCAGAAGATAATAGAACAGTAGAAATATGTTATATGCTTTTTATCACCTCTGGACATAATTTCCTACTTGTTTTCATAGCCTTGTCAGTGTCCACTGTAGAACAGTGAATCTTATTAAGTATTGCTCATTACTGCAGCACTCCCTCTTCACTATTCAGGGCTTCCATGCATGGAAGAACACATTGAAATGAGTATGTAATGGGACAGTATTAATTGTTTTATGGACCTCATTGCTGCTTGAAAATTCAGTGACCTAAATAGAAAAATTTTTTTCCTTTCATTGTTGGTACTATAACATAAGAATTGTTGCTAGGGGGAGATTTCATTTGGAGGAATGCTGTGACATGATAGACCCACATTTCCTCTCCCTCAGTGAAGCTCAGTAGTCTGAGTACAGTTAATATGTGAGTAATCACTCAATAAGGCACCTTGTGCTGTGTATTATTTCTGTCTAATACCAATTACTGTTCTTAGCAAATTTGCTATGATCTAAGTATTTTGTGGATACATTTTCTCTAGTGATAGGAGACATTTGGGGGATTCCTATCGCCACATTTAGCTGAGTTTCAGTGAAGACAACAAAAGTTATCATTGGCCCAGAGCTGGCCTGTCATGTGCTATGATCTGTCTGATCTCATTAAATCACACAGCTGTAGTTAGCTTGATATTTAGAGAGAAGAACCTAAAGACATAAAGAAAAGGAAATGGAAGCAAAGTTTAGAAGATACCTCCCTGCTTCTGCAGTCCCATCTCCTGGCATATCAGGAAATAGTGATTTGCTTAATAGAGCATTGATATTTCATTGCTTAAAGAAATTTAAAGAAGTGTTTGGCTACTGGTTCTGGTCCTATATATCCTTTTCTAGTGTCTTAGAAGGCAATTCTGAATGCAATCCTATACCTGCTTCAACATGGGAATTGTCTTAATTAAATTTTATACCTGTTCTATGTTTATATGCTGATAGACAATTGCATGTTGCATTATTTCTGGGCTGGAAAGGAACCTGAGACTGTTAGACATGAGAGAGGCACTCTCATAAAATCCATTGTCTTAGAAATCTATGTTAAGTGCATTTTTAAGTAAATTTGAACAGACTAAATCTAAAAATCTTTTTGTTTGTACTGTGTTTTTTCATTTATAAGTGGAAAAATATTCTGTAGCTTATTTTGTTGTTCTTTTCAAGATCATACTGAAGTTTTCTTGTGAGAAAACTTAATCACAGTGCTCTTCAGCTTCTAATACTGTCACCCTAAGTTATTCCTATGTCTTTGTAAGGTGCATTATGAGATCTGTGTTTTTTCAGCTCCATCTTCTTTTTCTTCATTAGCCTTCCTTTGAGATATAGATTTGTTCCATCTAAGCCAGTGAGACTGCGGGCTACTTTATCTGAGTCCTGAAATTCTGTCTGTTACTTCACTAAGCTTATTTTATATGATAATTTTTCTTTAAATTAATAGATTCTATAGATTCTTCAGGTTAAAGAAGGATAAAAATGAGGAGAAAAGTCACCAGATGTTTAACAGTTGTTTTAAAGTAATTGGGCACAGATAATTGTAGTGCTTGGAAAAAGAGATGAGAACTGAACTCTGGGGAGAAACATGAAAGAAAACTGGAGCACAGAGGTTGCTTGGAGAAGTTGTCACTTATGATGTGTTTATTTGGCTTTTTCTTAAGGCCTCCAATGACAATTAAAATTGATTGTCTAATTCCTGAAGAGGATTTCAACCCCATGTTCTTTGTTTATTTGCATCTGCTATGGATATGTGGATGTTGTCTTTTGGATTATTTATGGTCAAAGAAATCTGCTAGCTGGAAGAGCTAGAGATAACTTGGCATTCCTTATCAAGTGTTTTATTTCTTTCAACCTAGGTCTGAGAAGACAGTGTTTCACATAATTTTGCTGTTATGCTGCTGTGGGCAGTGACACAATGAGAAATTCTGTATCCATCCCTAAAAGTGACTTAGCAGACTTTCAGTATCACATCCATAGAACCATGTCCATTTGGTGCCAAAGGGAGAGAGAAGATGGGAAGACACTTTTGCATATGACAATAATTTGTGATGTTTCAATACATGTGTTCATATCATATGTTCTCCTGCCATATTTGTCTGCTTTAGCTGTGTATTTTGTGAACCTTTCATACTCTTCAAAGGCATCATTGAAAATACAGATGCAGTATGCATGTGCATACTGCACTCAAGGGTCCTTTGATTTTCTGTGTCGTGTTTGAAATTTTTTGAGTGCATGTGTAGTAACTTTTTTCTGCAGTAAAGCTTTCCCATTACCTGTGACAAATATGAAGGGAAGATCATTCCAAAATAATAGCAACAGTGGAAATGGTGCTTTGAGCTGTTAAAAAGTGAAGTTTCCTTATGTGTTACTGTTAGCCTGCTTCAAGGGTGTCTTTACTGGGTGAATGACTAAGTGCACATTCAAAATGTGCATTTCAAATGTGTAGTACCTAGTAGGGTTGAATAGCTCTACCTTAGGACTACTTGTAGTTTATGATAAATTGCTTACAAACATCACTTTGCAGAAATTTCTAGGAAACACATGAGCTTTGTAATGTGTTGTCTTCTAATATAATGTGTAAACTCCTGTAGTAAATACAGCTACCTTTTTTCAAGAAACAAGCTTAAAGCGTTGTTTTATTTTAGCCTTGGGGAGGGGAGGGGCTGGACACAGACTCGTTGCTGAAATTGTGTGCTGTCATCATCCTCTTGAGAGTTATCTTAGGGACAGAAGTGTGAGTGAGTGGGCACCCCTGAGTTGTCACTGGCAGCTGGAAGAGTGACTAAGAGCAGCTCTTGTGAAAATCTTGCCATATCATGCTGAACTTGTCATTGCCAGCATCTGTGTGGCAAAGTGCATAGAAACAATTTAAAGGATGGAGTGCAGGGAGAAAAGAAGAAAGAAATGTCCTTTTTGTTGGTTTTTTTTTTTTTTTTTTTTTGGTCAGAACTGATTATTACTGTTACTGGCAATAAGTAACAGCATTTCTTTTTTCTTTTCCAGAGTAAAGATGGGAAAACACCTTTGCACATGACAGCAATCCATGGTAGATTTTCAAGATCCCAAACCATCATTCAAAATGGTAAAAAAGGGGAGGGAGTATTTTTGTCATAAGCTTTCCATTTTGGATGTTTTCATCCTCTTATATTGGTAACAACATGCTGAATTTTTTTCATGTCCAGTAATAGTGGCGGAGTCCGGCATATCTGTTTATAAAGTTTGATAAGTTACACTGATGAACCATTTCTTTTTAAGAAGGCAGCAATATGTATATAGATTTGTTTTCCATAACCCAGGTTATTTTCCATAATCCAGTTTGTCCCATAAGGTTACATAATAAAATGCTTTTCTCTACCACTGAAATCTGTATAAGTTTAAAATCCAAACTACTCAGTCACTGGCAATTAATAATGTTACTTAAATGATCATCAGTCCCATTTTTTTCTAACAAAGTATCTGAATGCCTGGATATACCCTTACTTAGTAATTATTCTTTATTATAGGAGCTGAAATAGACTGTGAAGATAAGAATGGAAATACCCCTTTGCACATAGCAGCTAGATATGGCCATGAGCTATTAATCAACACTCTGATCACGAGTGGTGCTGACACTGCAAAGTAGGTAACTTTACTGACATGAATGCAAGCTGACATAATTTACAAGTGTATTTATTAGGTTAACAGAACTAGTGCAATTTTTATTATCATCTTCAACTTGCACTAGGAAATACTTTGTTTATTATGCTGTACTGTACTTGTAAGTAGCTAGTCAGTATATCACAATGTGTACCAAAACTAAGAGAAATAGAGTTTTCTGTAATGTATTTGAAATAAAAGCTCTGAAAGTTTTAATAGGCTGTTGCACTGGTAATGCATGCTGATAGCTTGGAAAGAAGTGTTTAAAATGTGAAGTTAGCTCAGTATTCTAATGAGGTGGTTTGCTGAACCCACCATGCATGTGCACTTTGGCACACAGTCATGTTTGTTTTATTTTAATTGTAATGAAACTGTGATACCTGATTATGGTGTATCTTAGGCGGGGTATACATGGGATGTTTCCTCTCCATTTGGCAGCATTAAGTGGATTTTCAGACTGCTGCAGAAAGCTCCTCTCATCAGGTAGGACACTCTCTTAAATTCTTACAAGGTGCTTTGTACTTCATTGTGTATTTCACAGAATAGTTCTTAATTAAGTCTTAATTTAGTGATTAAACTTCTGAACTTCCTTATAGTTTACTAGTACCTTGGGGCCAATGCTTGTTTTTTGATGGATAGTCCATAGTTAAAGGGAATGCAAACTTTTGCAGACATAAGTTTAAAAAAAAAAATCCAAATTTTAACAATACACTTTTAATATCTTTAATATTCTGTTTGTGCATTTTAAGTTGGCCATGGAGGTGGGATGACTGGTTTAGACCATAATGAAACTTCAAGGAGAAAGATTGATAATATTTTTTATTAATTTATGGATCATCCAATTTCCATTCCATGATGTCTTTAGCTTAATACAGATCAGTCTATTCCCATCTGTTCCTGTAGTGGGCACCTAATAGCTCTGAAGACTCTGTGGACTGCTATATTGAGAAACTGTTGCATTGGTATTGTGTTGTTAAGGAAATGCAATGCAGACTGCACTTTTCTTTTGATGTTTGACTCCTCTGTGAAGATGTGGTTGTTGGAAGGTCATTACTTCTCTTGTTGGCCAGAATCTTAGGTGAATTCTGAGCTCTTTGAACCAGTGCAATTCTGAGAAGGTAGAATTATCCAAATGAAGCTTCTGGAACAGAAGAAGAATAAGAATGAAAATAAACTAAATGGTTCTGTATTAATCTGAAGACACTTAATGTTTTTTGAAAATGTGGAAAGGAGAGAATTGGGGAAAAGGAAACATAAGAAGTTGCTTCCCCAGCTTTATACTGTTAGTTAGGGAAGCCTGGAAGAAGAAGTAGAGGAATATAACTAAAGCTACCTACTGGAAAGCTTTTTATTTACTGTCCTGTCATGGGCACACTTGCAAGGATTCACTTTAGGAAAGAACTGTCCAATAGTTGGCAATATTTCAATTGGATGTGTTCAAAATGAGGGATACTGGCTCTTTCTCCTTCCTGCACGTGCTGTGGTGCTGGCTGTGCCCTTACTGGAGGTTCAGTATGACAAAGGAAATCATGTGGAGGAATTGCAAGTGATATCTGTGCTTTTACATGAATTGAGAAAACTTGGATGCAAATCTAGCCTGGAGCAGATAAGGACTTGAAGAGTATGTTCAGCCTTCAGGCTAGAAAGACATACTGCCAAGAGCTTTTAGGATGTGCTCGTGGTGTGGGGATTGCTATGTGCAGAGTATGTGTCCTTTTTGGGCTTGGGAGATGTCTCTTTTATATAAACTAAAGATCTCTGATTTTTAAATTAATTAATATTCATATGCAAACCTTAACAAAATGTCACCAATCTGCCTTGTCCCAGTACTGAATGACATTCAAGTAGTTAGTGATGGTAGACAAGCAACTTAGGGATGTGGAAAGCATCAAAGGCTATTCTTCAAACCAAGCTAGTAAACTCTCCTAATTATTTGCTATAGAGCATTCCCTGTTGAAATGGGATAAAAGCATAGTGGTGCATACAAAACCTGTTTTAGGGGTTATGGAGTAGGAAAACAGTCTTGAAATAATAGTATTTTTGAATAACATATCTTATGTTGTTCATTATCTACTGTTGTTGAACAGTTCTTAAAAGGAAAAAAAAAAAAACAAACCAAACAACAAAAAACCAACATTCCCAGGTGCCACAAATGGAGATTTAGTAAATAAGTTACATTACACAAGAGCAAAACTCTCATAAGAGTGTAATAGTTTTCTCAAACCAAAAATGTAGCTTTGAAGCCTGATTTAAATAGTAATCTTTCTGTCAAAATATATGGGTGGATATGGAATTACACTGCTGGTGTTTGTGATCTTGGATTTGAAGTTGCATAGCTGAGCCTTTTCGGAAAGAGAAAACTCCAGTGTTCTGCAAAGAGCTCCTCTGTAATTAGCTGCTATTTGCAGCCATCACTCCAACTCAATAAAGTTCTTTCTTTGGGACTAAAGCACTAGACTCAAGGATAAAATTTAAGTAGCTCCTATATTTAGTAATACTGACATCCCCAAAAATTAATAATCTCTGCACAACAGTGATGAATTCTAGCAGATTCCTGAATTTTCATATGACCTGCATATATCTTATCTTCAATAGTAAATGGCACTGAAAAATAGAATGAGAAGAACACAGCCTCAGTGCAGCTACTTGTCTTTTAGCTCATCCCTTTCAGTTTTATTTAAATGCCAGTTTTTCAAAACATTGGAAATAGCAAGGACATGTTTCAAATGAAGTAATATTTAATGCTTGAATGGTCTTTTGCAAATAGCTGTTAAGTTTGCTTAGCAAGCATTTCTCTTAACAGCAGATGACAGCAGTTTTGTGAAAGGTGATGTTACATAATGATTTTACAAAATATTTGCTTTGTAGGTCTTGACATTGACACACCAGATGACTTTGGCAGGACTTGTCTTCATGCAGCTGCAGCTGGAGGGTGTGTAAAAAAGCATTCATGCTTTCATTTTCAGTATTTCTTTTTCAATTGCTGATCATTCTTGTTCTTTTTTTCTATTATCTCCTCTCTGTTTTTCCTGTCCTCTCCCCTTGGAACTTACATAAACATGAAAATAATTTCAAGATGGATTCTATCTGCAAACAGAAAATTAATTAACTGTTCAGCTCAATAAGTCATTGCTGGAGTACAGTGTCCAAGTGTCATCAGCCTTACATTAGATTTATATTTGGGGATGAACTGATTCTTTTTTTTTCAATTCCCATGGATGATAATAAAATTTTTAGAATTTACAGCATTCTAAGATGGCATGCCCACCTCAGATCACTGTGGGACATGACATAGAGAACAGCAACTTTGGGAAATTTGTTTTTACCAAGTCCATAAATAAAAGGTCAAACTAAATAAAATAAAAGCAATAATTAAATTCCAGAGTTTAGGTGGATGAAGTAGTCAGAACTACTTGCTCATCACTTGAGTTGTGATCCATATTGATTATTGTTATTGTATTGTAGGTTTTCTATAGCAGCTACTCAGTGGAAGAATTGGGTAATAAATTTCATGATACACTTTGTGGGACACAAGAACTCCATGATATTGATATTTTCATTTTTCTCTTTGAATGTTGTTTAAGTAATACTGTTAAGTAATCATTGTAAGTCAAAAGTACTTGCTAGATGCATCCTTGTTGCAAGTGATAGAAGTAAAAATGCTATCTCTTCATATAAAAACCAAATAATTTGTGACACATTCCCTCACTCATCTTCAGTTTAGGAAAGATACCCAAAATAGTGTTTAAACAATAAACAACATAGTATATCTATTATGATGATCATATTTTTAATTGAAAATTGATTACACTAAAAAGTAAAATATCTATGTTTCAACTTACATTTGGGCCTTAAAAAATATGCAGTAAAATCTTACCTCTGTGCTGGAATCCTGGTAGGAAAAGCATGTGACATGCAGGTGTTATTATTTATTTGTTTATAAGAATTGAATTATTTATTGAATCAAGTTCATGTTTTTGTGCCTTATGCATGCCAATTGGTATCAATTAAATTTATGTATGTGGTTTTGAAATAATTTATATTCTTTATTGGTTTGGTCCATAAATTATGGAATCTATTTTACATACAGAAATGTTTATATCAAAAATTCCACATTATAGTTCAGTTCCATTAACCTAACATATGAGATGTTCATGTGTAGTAGTTCTGATATTTGTAGAGGCCAATATTCATGAAATAAAATTTGCAATCACAAATAATAGTGTATTAATTTAATAGGAATTTGGAGTGCCTAAATCTTCTGCTAAATACTGGTGCAGACTTCAACAAAAAGGACAGATTTGGAAGGTAAGACATTCCAGATTTGTATATTGGAAAGGGCTATTAAAAGTATTGCAGTAGCAGCTTATTGATATGTGGCCAAGTCTGGGTTCCAGTTTAAATGTGGTTTTTTGTGATATGATGTCTCTAATAAACTGTGTTTCAGCATATGTTCTCAAAAGTCACAAGCATGTTCTGTAATCCTCTTTTGTTAGATAGGTGTTTAGTCTTTTTTATAAAGACTGCATTTCACATTCAACTGTAATTTTTGTGACCCTTCTTTCCTTATAACATGGATCTAATATGTTGAAATTTCTCTCATCCAAGGACATTACTAATGTTTTCCAAAGAATGTATTAGTCAAATCTATACATCTATGGCTATTTCTAAGCTCTTTTATTAATATACCCAGTATTTTATTATAACTGCTTCACCTTTCTCATTTCACAATATTGATCCCTTTCTGCTTTCCTGTTTGAGCTCTGAACTCTTTGGAATGACATTAATTTCTATTTTTAGTATATGATTTATTTAAGTTTAGATGGCAGGATCATTACTCATGTAAAAATCTCATGTCACATCATGGAAAATATGGTTTTATGGGATGTGAAGAGCAGGAGTAGGACTTAAAGGAAATGTTATGGATCCAAAGTTGTATTTTGCTTTAAATTCCACTTCCATTATTTCCTGAGAAAGGAACAATTATCTGTCACAACTTTTGTCATCGGAAGTTGGAGTTTCCTTTTGGGTTGGATTTTGGTTTGATGTTCATGTTATATAGAGGAATTTTTTCAGGAGATGAAAAATATTAGTTTAAAATGGGAAGAAATGGGAAAAAAACATTTTAAGGGAGAGGAAATAGCCTGCCTGTCTGCTCAAAATCAAGATATGTATAGCTGCAGTCTCTTTAAAAATAGAAAATGAAATTCTGAGTCATATTGGTCTTTTTAAAATTTTAGTTAAACTGGCATATTTAGAGAATTGTTTATGTATTTGAAGCTGGGATAAGTTTTCCCTGAGATTATACATCAGTACTAATATTTCATGGTTTTGATACAAGAAGACAAGGTATATTTAACAGTGCCTCTGCTATGTCAGTATAGATAAAAATAAATAGTAACGTTTTCCTCTCTTTGGCAAAATTGTGCTTTTTTATGAAAAATGTCTGTTTGTGTAATTGTTGTATTTTATTTGTGCTATATTTAGTTGTTGTGCAGTTTTTGATTTGTCCATATTTTTCCACGTGGCTTAAAATTAATTAACAGAAAATAGGATTTCTAATGTAAACTGGATTTCCCTCTCTAAGTTTACACAAGAAAATTCAAATAAAGCTTCATTTAATATGAAGTTTTTGCATATTTTGGCTGGCAGATAAATCTACTATATATAGTTCAGCATTGTTAAGTGGTCCCTAGAAAGTTGCCCTATTCTTTAGTACTGTGATGATGCATTCTTCACCACAAATACTTACTTAAAAATATAAGGAGGATTTAAGTTTCACTTTATTTTGCTTTTTCTGTCTCTATAATATTATTTTGCTGTTATTTACCATTGTACTTTTTATTTAAATGTGTACTAAAGAACTCCACTCCATTATGCTGCTGCCAATTGTAATTATCAGTGCCTGTTTGCCCTTGTGGGATCTGGAGCTAGTGTGAATGACCTTGATGAGAGGGGTTGTACACCTCTGCACTATGCAGCTGCATCAGACACAGATGGGAAGTAAGTGGCATGCTTTGTCCTAAAGCCTTTCTCATTAGGAACATCTGAGCTGTGAATTTCGTGTGTGTTCTGCCTTCAGATTTGCCAAATGCATTTCTTGTATTTTTAAAGATTAAATTTGACAGAGGTGTGTGCATTGTATGTAAAAGACTTTGTGTAACAAATATTTCAGAGGAAAAAAATGAACAGCAGGAAAATTATTTGTAAGAATTTTATGTCCTATAATGCAGATGTCCTAAATCAGGAATTAATTGGGAATAGAGTTCTTAATCCTATCTGCTGTGTAGTGGTTGGATAAATATCCTTTGTGGGGGTTATTAAGTTGGTTGTGGGCAGTAATTTTCCCTTAAAATCAAATTCGGAAGGATGGATATTAACTTGATATTTCAATATAAGATGCTTTGTCTATTTGATGTTTGAGTAAATCACAGCTGTAATGCCAAACATGACTATCTGTTGATGCTGTAATTTTTTATTATGTAGTTACACTTGTATTAATGAAATGCATCCAGAATCTTCCATAAATCCATGATCTCTTGCATGTGTTTATTTTCCAATGGTTATATTTGACATATATGTTAATGACTTAAATGCTTATATAGAGAGTGTATATAGGTAGCACCAAAGTGATGATGACTTAAGCTGCAGACATTGGATATGTTGAGGAGACAAGAAGAGCGTCACTTCTTGTGCACACACTCACATGTGCAGGTCGTGGTGTGCAGCAGCACATTCCACATGCACACAGTGACACCTTCCTTGGAGAAGTGCTGCTTCGTGCCAAATCACCTTTTTTTTTTTTACAGCACCTTTTAAAGGGTGAGATAGCAATAAGAATGAGGTGGTGTATAACTTAGATTGGGTTTTGAAAGCTAAATAAAGAGTACTTTTATGGCCATTTAACTGATATTTGAACAACGTGCCTTTTTTATGTTAAGCCAGATTTCAAAATTAAATTGTCTGCTGCTCTTTAGAAATAATATCAATTCCTGCTGGAGCTTGCTGAGATAATTTTACTTTAATTGCCCTCTTACAAGTTGAGCTAGGATTAATTTTAGCTTCACAGTTGCTCTGAAAACCTCCAAACTATAATGGTTCTTCAGATGACATAGTTTTGCCATCTGTCTTACAAAAGGCATGAGCAGGAGTGATGATGACAATGCTGCAGAGCTTTGGGAGGT
Source organism: Melozone crissalis (assembly GCF_028551555.1). Taxonomy (NCBI): domain Eukaryota; kingdom Metazoa; phylum Chordata; class Aves; order Passeriformes; family Passerellidae; genus Melozone; species Melozone crissalis. Next base: position 35,860,913 of record NW_026535794.1, on the reverse strand, counting down.
AACTCAAAGCATCCTCTCTGGAACCCATGGGCTGATGCCCTTCTCATTAACATTTGGGTCTCTGGAAGACAGGCTGCAAAGCAGAATGGCCTGAGGGAAAGCTTTTTATATTGCTGCACCACGATGAGTAGTAACAGCTGGAAAACCAATACTGCTCAGCTCATTCAAAACAGGAATGAAGTTTAAAATGATTACTGGAGTCAGAATATAAAGCCTGGGAAAGACATGTCATAAACCATCTACCAGGAAACCATCTACATAAAATTGCAAAAATATTTATGTGCAGTTTTATGGTCTTTGTTCAGACATCTTTAAAGACAGATTGTAGAAACAGGGATGTTTTTGTTGAAAATTATTTTCCAGTTTATTCCTGTTTGAAAGTACTTCTTTTGTATCTTTAACAAATGCTTTTGATCTGGAATAAACACCACTAAGCCCCATTTTACCAAGACTAGAGAGAAAAGCATGATTTCATAATTTTCTCTTTAGAGGAGAAAAAGATTGTTGCTTCTATTTATACTTTTCTAATGGAAAATAAATAAAATAAATATATGAGAAATAAATTTAATTTACCTGTGCTTTCAGAAAGTTTATATTCTCTTAAAGAGACTGTTGAGGACAGTTAATTATGTGAAAGATGTGGGAGTAACCTCTCTCTTGATGCAAAAAAACATCGAAAATAATTACCTGGAAAGATTGGGTACTTGAGGATTTTTTAAAGACTTGGCTCCATGCAGTGTATTTAGTGTATTGTAGAAATTTAGGTAGCCAAAGCCAATGATATTTATTAATCACCTATGAATGGTAACACAAAATTACTGATGCAAATTAAAAAGAAAGTTAGATGATTGGACAAATGAAATGTAAGAACTGTAATTCTTACATAATGAGACAAACTGATTTGTCTTTGGGTTTTCATAAATCTCGTCCCATTTTAATTCAAACAAAAACATGCAAGCACAGTTGTCATTAATGAAGTCTAGGCATTTATTTAGTGGACAAATAAAACCTGAATTGATTGGTTCAAAGTATAGATATGCTTTACAAGTAGCTTTTTATTAGCTATACTGAACGAGTTTTAAAGTTACTTGCATCTCAGGTTACATGTGTTATTCTTTAAAACTCAAGAAATTTTACCTTTCTCACTACATACCAAGTCCTTGTTTAAGCTGGGCAAAAAATTATGGAAGTGAGAATGCACCTCTGATAAGGAAATATTTAGTGATCCCAGAGAAAAGAAGGGATGTTGACTTGTTGTGCACTTCAGAATAATGAATAGCTTCACCAGAAAGTTCAAGATCATAATAATGACTTTGGAAAATGTTGCTGAAATTACAGTCATCATAAAAGTATGAAACAGCAGAGTTATTGCTTGCAGTCATTAGTGTGCACACATGGAGTCTCTTAAAAACTGAAAACTAGGGAGAGAGTGAGCTGACTTGAATCCCCCATTTCCCATCCTCCCAACTGAGTGTAGATGAAACTGGGCTGGTCATATTCTGCCCTTTAAATTTGTCCAGTGAAAGTAAGGAATGGTGAGATATATGTATGACAACAACTGAGTATTTGCTGTATAAACAAATTTTAAAAGTTGTGTCTGGTAGTGCATATGTGAGTGTGTGTTATTCTTGTATGCTACCATGAAGATCTGCTTCTCTTCTTTGCATATAACATACAGTAGAAGGGATTAATACAGAAAAGCATACAAAATAGTAATCATTGATATTAGCAAAGATAACTGCAGTTGTGTTAGCTGGAGGAAAATAGCCATGAAATACTAGTTTTAACCAAGTCAGATAACTCAGAAGATGCAGGATGTCTGCAGAGAAGGATTATTTCAAATTTTGAAGCTTTGTGATTGACCTTTATGTTTGTTGTAATAAGGTGGCTTTCTCTAGTCCTAGCCAATATTGTACATTAAATCAGTGTTCCCTGTGTGCTGTATTCTATTTTCCAGTTGAATTGGAACAATTTATCACTTAGCATTAAGTTGAAATTCAGCATTTAGATACATGGTTGCATATGTCAATTTGAATAGGTGCCTGGAATACTTGCTAAGAAATGATGCCAACCCCGGGATCCGAGACAAGCAAGGATACAATGCAGTGCATTACTCAGCTGCCTACGGTCATCGCTTGTGTCTTGAACTGGTAAGAGAACAAATCCTGGATGGAAGGTGTCACTGCTGCTCTCACAGGGTGTGCTGCAGAGGCCAGGGCATTCCTCCTCCTTGCCTGTCAGCTGGGTCAATACTGGATTTTCAGTATTTTTTTTATAATTTTATAATTATAAAAAATAATTATGAAATCAAATTATAATTTTCAGCCTCAGTGCAGATAAATTTAAGCATTTGGTATTCCTAAAATAGAAGCAAGGTGAGGAGCTAGGATGCTAGATACTGGCTTAAAAAGATGAAAAATTCTCAGATGACAAGACAACTGGTCGAAGATGTGGGATATTAGGGTTTTTTGTGTCTTAATTTAAAATATACTACTGTTGTTTTTTTTGTGGTTTTTTTTTTTTTGTTTTTTTTTTTTTTTTTGCTGGTGGCTGAAATAAAGCAACCACAAGTTATCCCCTGAGAACTTTTAAGAAATTTCATGAATGTTATTTGAAAGGAGCAAATTAAAATGTCGGGAGAACCTGTAAAGAAAGGGTGCCTTATAAAATAGTTCATGCAGTTACAGTAACTAGTGGCCACAGAATAGAATTTCAGATAATAAAGTCATAGTTAGTTTTTTATTGCTCCCTTTGTAAAAATATGTGTGTTATTTGATGTGCTGTCTTATATAACTTCAGTATTTTTATTAAAATTGCTTTTTTATATTTCAATGTATTCAAACGTGAATTTTGGATGTTTTTAATTACAGATTGCAAGTGAAACGCCTCTAGATGTTGTAAGTCTATTATTTTTCACTTTTTAAGTACTGCTATAGAGCAAAAGGGAAACATGTAGTTTTAAAAATACTGCTTATTTTTTAGACTTATTCAGCCATTTCTTCAATGCATGAATGTATTATTTCATTTCAACTACAGTTTAGATTTAATTGGATTTTACAATTTTAAAATGGGAAATTATTTTTAAGCCATGTAGTTTTTTACTTAAACAGTTGTTTGACCATGCATGATAATGAAAATTTAATTTGAATGTATTTGGTGTTCTTCAAATATTTTGAATGTTTTAATTCTACTAATGTACTTAATTAAATATGGTCTTGAAGAAGACCCAGAAGTAAAACTTCAGAACACATGTGAAAGTCACAAATAGAAATGTATATACATGGATATTTTAATGCTATAATGCTTTTGCTTTTTTTGAGTCCATTTTTTCTCTCTGAGAATTGTTTTCCTGTTCTGAGAAATCCATCCTGATGTCTGGCCTTTCATATTGTATTCTGCTGACTTTTCACCTAATCAGAATGCTTACTTGGCTGATGTTCGGGGGTTTTTTTCCTGCTGCTGTTGTCACCCATCTTTGTCTTTCCTTTGTATTCATTGTTCATATTGCTGCTTCAGAAAAAATACTAATTTCAGTTTAGTTTCTTATTGAATTATTGCATTATTATGCAAAATTAAACTACTGGGGTTGGAACATGAACATGGGGGATATGTTGCAGTTCATTCAGACTCTAAAATGTTGAAGATCGGGACATCTCTAATTCTATACTATTCTTCCTACTTTTTCTCCTTTATTTTTCAATCTGTGTTTATGGGAAACTGTAGCAATTATTGCTGAGTGTTTTCAAAGGTGAGGGGGTTTTGCACTCACTCTGACTTTTTCTCTCTAAGCTGATGGAAACATCAGGTACTGACATGCTGAATGACTCAGACAACAGAGCACCTATAAGTCCACTGCATTTAGCTGTAAGTTCTCAGTTCTTTAGTGACGACAGCTCATCTGGTAGCAAACAGTTGCTGCACAGATTTATTCATTTGGATTTTTTCAAAATAGGTTATTAAACAAAATGCAAACATATGTACTAATATTCCTGAATGAGGTATACAGGATGATTTTTGCATTTCACTTGAAATGTGCTTCATGGAACAGCTTTCATGTGGAATCTTCTAATTAAAATCTGTGCTAATGAAACTTTTATAAGACTTATTCTATAAGTAATTATGATTTTTTTAATCATTACATTGTTTTATTTTACTCTCTTTATTGTTTACTATGAGAAATGTTTGTCCTCAGTACTTTAGGAAAGATTTGCACAAGGAGTAGTGTAGGACAGTGATGAAATTCTGTCTATAAAAAAATATTCCAAATACAGAGTAACCAGCTCAATGTGTAGCTTTGATCTTTTCACTGAATTTAAAGCAATTGAAAATCCACTCTATACTTTCTAAAAATAGTCTCATGCAGTACATATATATATATACACACACAAAGTAAAAAATAATCTTTGGTAGTGGTAAATGAAAGCTATTTTACTGCATTCTTATTACAGGTGTTTTTTTAATATTTTATGTAAAAAGCTAAAAGAAATACTTTAGTTTGCTTATGTTCCTCGCTTGAAATAATCTGAGGATGATGTTAACTACAACATAAAGCGATGAAACATTGTGCAGTAGTCAAAATACTGTTTTTTATGCAGATTGAAGACAGATGACTTGCTGGGAGTAGTTGCAGTTGCTGACTGAGGGGATAAAATAGGAAAAAAAACCACCAATCTTTTGCTGAAATTGTGGGGTTTTAAAATTAGTTGTAACTGTTGTAACTACTCATGTGCTGCATCAGTTGCTCTTCTGCATGCTAAAGTAAGGATAGTTATTTTACAGTTTCATTTATGTAGTTCTGGCAAGAAAGGGAAAAATGTTAAGGATGGGAAAATTGAAGAATTTTCTTATTCTTGTAGGCATATCATGGCCACCATCAAGCTCTGGAAGTGCTGGTACAGTCACTGCTGGACCTTGATGTGAGGAATAACAATGGGAGGACACCACTGGATCTTGCTGCCTTTAAGGGACACGTGGAATGTGTAGATGTGCTCATTAATCAGGGAGCATCAATCTTGGTGAAAGATTATGTTGTAAAGAGGACCCCAATTCATGCTGCAGGTATGTGCTAGCTACTAACCTCTACAATTTTGGCTTTTGAAGTGTATAATCTGTTTAGAAGTCTCTGTCATTAATGTTCTAAGAAATAGTATTTAGGAGCAGAGGATGACTTTCAAGGTAAATGCTGTGCTGAGAAGCATGTAGCAAGAGAGTTGCAGGCAGGAACCAGGATTAATCCAATAGACCAGTGGAGTCCAAGAGTGCTGTTCCACACTTCCCTCTGGAAGGGTGCATTGTCCTTGTCCATTCAAGTGGCTGTGCTGACAGGTGCAGTGACATGTCCCTGCTTCTCTCCTCATCTTTCACACAGGCCAAACTGCAGGCCCAAATTTAGAAAGGCAAATTGCGTTGCCTGTCTTGGCAGTAAAGTGCTTCTAAAAATGACTGGAGTCTTGGAGAATTTTGGCAGTTTGAGAAGAGACATGAAAACTTACTTTGATTTTTTTCCAAGGATTTAAATGACTCCTGAGCATTTTCAAAATAACAGCAAATCCTTTGCAGTGTTTTCTTGCTGACTTTCCTAGAAAACATCTCTAGGCCTGCCTTTCTCTGAGTCTAGAATCCACACTAGAGTCTTTTTTTTCCCTCGCATTAAAAATAGGCTTATTAAATTTGGCATTTATAGTAATGGCATTACAGAAGTGTTGCAGTTAAAAAGAGCATTATGTACAAAACATCATCATTCTTGACAACTTGTTTTGTTGTCCATGAGCACAAGCTGCATTATGCTATTTGATTGAGCTTTCCTAACTTGTGTTAGCATGTCTGTCAGCTACAGAAACATGAATTGTCGCTGTGCTTGTGTGAGCTGAATACTGCAGCTGTAGGTCAGAAATAATTTCCCTTCCAAGAAGCAATCATTTTATCTTTCATGAGTTGCATTTAAATTAGATTTCTCAATTTTCTGTTTGTTCATTTTCCTTTTTTTAACTGCTTGGTTTATTACATCTATGCATTACATTTCCTTCCCCTTTCTAAATGTGATTTCCATTATTTTATAACTATGTGCATGCTACACTTGCTAACAAAATCTGACTATGATTTGCTAGGCATGTGTTTCCCAGTGCCTTAAAGCAAGAAAAAATTATGCTAATTCCGATATTTTAATGTTCCTTCTTGTGTGTGTTGTATAAGCATATATTCCAATTACTTTTAATATATGCAACATCATTAATATATACATAAAATCTGTTGGCAGTTGATAGTTGGAATCAGTTGTTTCTAACACTGTACAGTTGAGAATACCTGATTTCTGAAATTTTCTAGTATTCATATTTAAATTTAAGTTATAACAATGGTAAAATTGTACAGTGGGTTTTTAAGCTATTGGGCTTTAGTCTGAGCAGATAGGTTGCCATTCTGTTTGAGCTCTCTACTCAAAGGCAATTAATGTAAACCCCATATTTTTATGATGTTTTACAGCTACAAATGGTCATTCAGAATGTTTGCGGCTATTGATAGGAAATGCAGAGCCACAGAATGCAGTGGACATTCAAGATGGAAATGGACAGTGAGTTTAAATGATGGACATTCTGTTCTACACAAGTCATTGCATTTTGTAGAAGAAAAAACTAAATACTTTAATTATTTTTAACTTGTTTTAAAAGGAAATTATTGCAATAAACATGAAGTTGAGAGTGAAAAATGTTCAGTTGGGAGGAAAGTAAAATGTGTCTTACTGCCCAGATGCTGACAAAATGGATTCTAGTTACTTAATCGGGACTTCTGAACTGGGGCATGTCACTTTATTTTCTCAAATCTAAAAAGCAAATGAGTGGAAGGTCATTGATGATGTAAATCTTAACAGTGTTGAGTGCAAGGATAGCAGTTGTTGTGCTTGAACTGAGTGCTAGTCTGTTAAATTTCCAAGTGTAGATTTCCACTTTATTTCTGTCTCTGCTTAGGACTCCTCTGATGTTGTCAGTTCTCAATGGGCACACCGACTGTGTTTATTCACTCCTTAACAAAGGAGCAAATGTAGATGCCAAAGATAAGTGGGGAAGGACAGCATTACACAGAGGGGTAAGAGAATATTCCCTTTCTTTCATTTCCAGTTTCCTACATGTTGACTTCAAATAAAGACTTAATATGTAGTGTTAATTAATGTCTCATTATTCTCATCTTGCCATTTTAATTTTTAATTGTATTTTTAGTTGCATTTGAAGGGTGGATTCTGCCTGTTTGCTACCTACCCTCAGAATTCCTTTTGACTTCTGCAACTTCCTAATCTTGCTCTAAAGTGTTGACTGGAGAGGTTCTAGAGTACAGTTTTTTGTTGGGGGGAAGGTAGGGTTAATAGGAGGAAGAAAAGCATGATATGTGCCTCGTGCCAAATATTTTGTTTATAGTGTCTGCCAGATAAGACAATTGAATGAGCCCAAGAAATTAGTAGTTCATTCAGTGCTCTTCCAAGAAAATATTCTGACATGAGTATTATAGTACATTGCTATTTTCCCAACAGAATGGCTGTTTTTAGGAATAAAAATAGCAACTTATTTTGCTTATTTTCTTATGCCTTAAAAATGCAAGAATTTGCTTGAGGTTTGCTTGTTTGGGTTCTACACCTCAGCTTACATACGTGAATATTTCCAAACTGGCCCTTTCCTGTGTCTCTCCCAGGCAGTCACTGGGCACGAGGAATGTGTGGAGGCTCTGCTCCAGCACGGTGCCAAGTGCTTGCTGCGGGACTGCCGGGGCCGCACGCCCATCCACCTGTCGGCGGCGTGCGGCCACATCGGCGTGCTGGGCGCTCTGCTGCAGGCGGCCGCCGCCGGGGACGCCCCTGCCATGGCAGACAATCACGGCTACACATCGCTGCACTGGGCCTGCTACAATGGTAAATGCATCCAAATGCAGCTCCACATTTATTTATTGGTATTGGGGTAGATGCATTAATAACTTAATATTCATACAAAAGCAGCATCCTCTTTCAGTTCCTTTCAGTGAATGAGAGAAAATGACAGGGTATCTTGAAGAGGAATTGTTATGGATACGAACGAGGCCAAACTTTCTCCAGAGAACGAGGTTCTCGTTTATTAAAACAGCTACAAGGAATGGAGTGCCCAGGATAAGCCCAGGCACCCACACAGCGAGCCAAAAACGAAACAATGCGCTGATCCCAAGTGCACTGGGTTCTCCCAAACAACAAGTATCCCAAAAGAAGAAGAGCCCTGACCCAAATGAACTCCCCACATTTATAGTCCCCCTCAAGTCCAGGATTGGTGCATTTTGGATCCTCATGATGATTGGTCCATTTCCAGGCTTCGAATGATTGGTCAGATCTTTCATCCAATCTCTCTTCGACCTTGCCTTGCCCGACCAGACCCCTATTTCACCAAACCCTGGACCCTTCTAGCACATTCTAATAAGCCCCCCCCCTTAAACATAATACAAATAATAGAACATAATTAATACAATATAATTGAACTATATCCTATTTTAACTTAACTTTTACCTATAACAAATGTATTAACATCTAATACTTAAGAGATGTTTACTTTTGTCCTACATTTTTGTCATATACTATCTTAGCTTTATGTCTCAAGGAGTCTTTAAAGAAATTCAGTATAATACTTTTGAATAGAAATGTGTCACACACATCCCAAAAAACAACTTCCATAAGGAGGAATGGTTTCAGGTTAAATCTAAATTAAACTTGCTTCATATCAAATATGATACCCATAAGAATCTCAAGTATATAAAAGTGATTCAATAAGAATTTTTTTTTTCTTCTTCACTGATATTTTTCATGGATTTGAGAGTGAGGGAGACCTTAAAATGTAGGAAAATCATTCAGCACCTTTGCTAAAGATTTTGTTCTGTGTGTTCATTTAGAACATAGTAGGGGTTGTTTTTTATTTCATCTTTGAATGACATGATAGAGAAAAACCAAGAAGCAAGAGATTAAACCTTCATTTCACCAGTTATTATTAAGTGAATAACTACTGAGCTGATGCAGCTGGGTGATAATTTCAACTAAATATGGAACAAAAATAAACCTCAAATGGTGGAGTTGTTTTCATGGAGACGAAGTGATGAATGTACAGAAGAGTTTGCAATGCAGAGGTGTAAAGAATTCAGTTAGGTGTTCTGGGTGTTCTTCAGACAGCGTGAGGTACCTTAGAAATTTCATCAAGTTTACAGTATTACATGTCAGTTTGATTTTCAGGATTCCAAGATTGTATTGGTACCTAAATGTTGAATATTCAGCACTGTTGAATATAACCAGTCTTTCTTTTAAATTTTCAAATACAATACTGCTTAATCTAATTTAGATACATATTTTTCATTGTAAGCCATAGTTAGACCTTTTCCCTTCTTTTCAATACCTAACTCTTACATTTGCTTTAGGTCACGACAGTTGTGTAGAGCTGCTCCTGGAACAGGAAGTTTTTCAGAAAATGGAAGGAAATTCTTTCAGTCCCTTGCATTGTGCTGTGTAAGGAAGTACAAAATTATTCTTCATGAATTTCATTGCTGTATTTAACAAAAGATTTATCATTCTGTAAATAACAGTCTGTTTAATTCATTATAGGATAAATGACAATGAAGGTGCTGCAGAAATGTTAATTGATACACTAGGTGGTGGTATTGTAAATTCAACCGATTCAAAAGGAAGGTAAGGGTGCAAATGCAGAAGGAATGTATGTAATGTCATACAGTGGCTGTGCCTAATTCTTCAGTCATTTGGGGGGTTTGTATTTACTACTTAATGTTAATTCCTCATGTTCCCATTTTATTCTTTGAAGGTTTTTTTTTATTCTATGCTAGAAATAAATTTTAGATTTTTTAAATCCTGTTCTTATTCAGTAAACTTGAATTGGCTTTTTATTATACAGGCAACTTAGAGTACGTTTTAAATGTTTTCATTTTGTGGATAGAGCTTTATGCATCTTTTATTTTTTGTGAATCAAATTGTATCTCTATTATAAACTGTGTGGGTGGCATTAGTTGAACCTGGAAAGGGACTTTTATAAAGTCCCTTTAAAAGGGACTGCCCTTATAAAGGCAGCAGTCACAACTCCAGCAATACTGATTGCAAAGGATCAGTGGGAGAGACTGCAGAGTCTTTTTTATTTGTAGGATCACAGGCAGGGATGCCCCTTTGAATACAGTAGAAAGCATGGCTGAACATGGCCATATTGTCTTTTGATCTGTTGTAGAACACCTCTGCATGCAGCAGCTTTTACAGATCACGTTGAGTGTCTACAGCTTCTGCTTGGTCACAGTGCTCAAGTAAATGCTGTAGATTCTTCTGGGAAAACACCTTTAATGATGGCTGCAGAAAATGGACAGACGAATACAGTTGGTAAAGAGAAAGCTTTATGTATTTCTGCTCTTAGCTCTGTTAATCTTACTGTGGGTGAAGTAGCCTTACAGTTCATGTTCTTGTGAATATATTTTGCCAAAATTCTGTTTTCATTTTCCCGTTTGGATTTTAAGGAATATGTTTTTAGTTAATAAAAGTCTTTCTTTCCCCAGAGGTGCTGGTTAGCAGTGCTAAGGCTGATCTGACTTTGCAAGACAATTCTAAGAACACAGCACTCCATTTGGCTTGCAGCAAGGTGTGTGCACACTCTGACTTATCAGTACTGAGCTTTGTGTTATCGAGCACTGTTTGAAAGTATTGTTACTTTGAGAAAACACTCAAAGCAATTTGTGAGGAATATTTGTTATGTGACAGATGTTTGTTCTGTGTTAAGGGTCATGAAACTAGTGCCTTGTTAATCCTGGAGAAGATTACAGATAGAAACCTCATCAACGCCACCAACGCAGCCTTGCAAACGTACGTATCACAGGGACCGTGTTTGAAAGATGAGTTCTTGGTGTGTATCTTGCTCATAAAGAGGAATATTTTTCAGATTTTTTTTCAAACTCATTGAATTTAAACTGTTAATAGGTACCAAGACTTGAACCAATTTGGAATTGAAAGGGTGTTTTGCTCATACTTACAGCTCTGGATGTTTTTTTTTTCTTGTGGCTGAATAGAATGAAAAGTAAAACTTACATTATTGTGATTCATGTGTGGAGCTACTGCAGTCCACTGAGATTGCCTGTAAACTGAGATTTTTCTATTTTAAAAATTATCCAGTTTTTCAATTAAAAACCACTTCATTTAACAACTTGAGGCAAACTAAGACTTGGTCTTCAAAGTCTTAGCTATCTACTTTGAAAAAAATAACTGATTGAAGTGTGCTTTTATTCTTCAGCATGCTTTCTGTTTGATGTTTCAAGGGTGAAACGTTATTGTCTATTAAATATCATGGAGAATACACTATTCTTAAACCTTCCTGAAGATGGTCTCTCAAATAGAATTAAATCTATTTGGTTAGCCTAAATCACAAGGAAACCTTAGAAATGTGTGGTATGTCATACCAATCAAGATGGGCTACTAAAATGACTCTAATGCAATTTTTTCCTTTTGGAGAATGGGTTTGTGTTCAGGGAATACTTGGCACACAGTGTGTACCTGAGTTATGCATATGAATTATTAGACTGCTTCAGTAATGGTATCACAGACAATTTAGGGGGAAAAAAAGCCAAAAAAACCACCAAAAAATGCCTCACACTGGAGCTTGTAAGCAACTCACATATTATTCTGGCCTTACATCCCTTCTGGAATCTTGCCATATTCAAGCTCATGCAGAGCTTCCAAGTATTCCCTGAGACCTGCTTGAATTAAGGAGTTAAAATAGTAAGAATTCTTCCTTTGCTTTTGCTGCTCACCATGGTGCACCTCAGGCAGCATGAAATAACCAGAAAGCAGGAAAGGATTGATTGCCTCATTTCTGGCTTTAAACAAGGATGTCTTGGGAGAAGGAGATGGGAACAGATGTGGGAAAGTATGCTACCACAGGCTCATGTAATTCCACCCACATGCCTTGGCTCAAATAGTTTGATCAAGAGATGTCATGGGATAAAATAGGTACACATTTGCACCTCTATGAAGTGTTTATATAAATTGAAAGGTTTTAACTTGTTGTTTAAATAATACTGCTTTAGCAAATATTTAATAACTAAATTGACTTTCTGAACAGCTTAAACAAAGTCCTTCTTTGTGGCAAGATAACATTAAAATTGTTGGTCTCTACATTAAAATCACTTTAATTACAGTACATTTTTCAGTATATCTGTGGGGTGTGGTAGTTCTTGCATTTTTAATACTTTAATGCAAGCACCATAGATACAGCTGCTCCTGTTTGTATCTTTTGCATTTCTGATATATAAGTAAGGCATTTGTTTCCAGCTTATAGTTAATTCAAACAACTTCAGGAATCTTAGAATGAATGAAGAGTTAATATAAAGCAGAAGGGAAGTAAGCTAATAATTCTGTTTCCTGCTGCATGATAATAAAGTTTTATTTAAGCCAATGGGAACCAATTTTGAAAAACTGTTGCAGTTGAAAAATATATAATTAGAATATTTGAGATAAAGCTACACTTTTCTTTATAGAGCAAGTCAACACAAAATTGATTTATGGTTTGTAGTTTGAGGTTTTGAAAAGTAATCTGCTTTTCTTGCTTCATGCATTATACTGTGAAATATTTTTTCATCTCTAAATCACAATGGAATATAGTGGTTTCTAGAAGGCAGATTGATGAAGTGTTTCTGCATCTCTTATGGATATTTACATCTAGCAGCAAAGGGCTGCCATTCTGCTGTAGAGCTCCAGTGAGTGATGGCAGTGATATGCAGTTCTCTCACATGTGACAGTATCTGTTACAGCAGTTGAGTGGGGGATTTATCAGCAGTAGGGTGCCAAGTGTTTCTGACTTTTTAACATGATAAACTCCATAAGCAGGCACATCTTTACTAGCAGCTGCTTCCTCCCTGTGTGCTGCCATGGAAAGAAGAAAGTTCACAATTGGTATTTTAGAGTTTCTTTGCAATAGGAAAGAGATTTGCTGAGTTTTCCATCTTAGTTATTACATTTACAATATTTGTATCATGTGTAAATAACATAGAAGTATAAGTATTACATTTAACTAGATGCAAGTTACCTATCTTACTTCATGGCTTGTTCTAAGGTTTATATATGAGTTTGCTTGTCTTCACAGACCTCTGCATGTTGCTGCTCGAAATGGACTAACGGTTGTAGTTCAAGAGCTTTTAGGGAAGGGAGCAAGTGTACTTGCTGTAGATGAAAATGGTAAGAAAAATCTACTTTGTTTTCCTGTAAGGAACTGTGCTTCTAAACTCAACTCCTTGAAAAACAGTAACTCTGGAAACTCCAGATGAGCCTTGCAGTAGGTTGCCCTCACAGAAAAAAATGCGTTGCTGGTGGATCATTTTAGCAAAGCAGCAGAAGTAGGGAGAGTGAAAACTTTGAGAACGATGCAGGTCACAGCACAGAAAAGTTTGGCTTGCATTTGTAGTTCTATGATGCACTATAAAAGTAGTTTTATGATGCACCTATAAATGCACTAGCTTTGGCATACCAAAAATGGTCAGAAAAACATAATGCTCAAAGAAAAATATAACTTTCAGCTGTTAAGCTGGATTGAATTGCTATTTGTTTTGTCACAGTAGGTATATTGGTGTTAGCTTTTAAAAGCTAGTATGATTTACAGCTCACAGTTACTGCTCTCAAGCTTCTGGCTCTTCAGAGTTTTTGGCACTTAGAAGTAAGAAGTAACTGCTTTACCATGAGAATAAATCCTACATCTTGTAAAACAAAAGAAAATTAGATTTACTGACTAATTCACATATTTTCATATAAGATATCTGTGGTCCTCTTAAGCTGTGCTTTTGAAAGTGTAAGGCTCTGTCACTTATGCCGTAAAAGCAGGAGCTGGGATCTGGGGAGGGGTGAAGCAATGGATTGTTTGCTTTTTGACTTTGTTTGGGTTTGTTTGTTATTTTTTATTCCAAAAGTGATGTGCCTAATTAATAGTTCTAATTATATTTCCAGATAGGAAATTTTTTCCTCTTTTAATGTTCACTGTGACTTTCTCTGTGTGTTTCTCAAATTACACCGCTTCAAGTAACATGGGTGACTTAAAGATCATTCCTTGCCTAAAATAGGGCACAAGAGTAAGTGCTAAAAGAAACTCCCTCAAATGAAAAGATTAAAAGATATATCTTTTTTTTATTTTTGCTTCTCATCACATGTATGCTGACTGGAGACATTTGCAATTTTGTGGACTTCTCATATACAGCCAGCCAGTCCCTTGTTAGGATGGATCTTTGACATAACAGAGAAAAACATTTGTATCAAAGTACCCTGGCAGCCTGGGGATCTAAAAATCTTCTTTTTTATTCTGCTCACATTTTAAATTTTAAAGTAAGTCTGAGCACTATCTAATATTTTTCCTTACTGTGGTTCTTTCTAATAGCAGTTGCTTTGTTTATACAATTTTAAGCAGCCTTGAGACTATATCAAGCAGCCTTGATGGATTCTTTTTCTGACTGAAGAAATAGGCAGTGGAATATTTTGGATCACAACACTGACATTCTCTTACTTCAGCGTAGTCCAGATAAGTTCAGTGATCTGCCAAACAGGATTGGCATTTCATACAGAATTAGGTGATAAGGGAGTTTAATTTTAGTTTTAGAAAGTTTTAGTGTTTTACATGGAACCTCTCTTGGTTCCTCATATGGAACATGTAACCAGCAGAGCCTCAGCTGTTATGGAGTGATGATCCACTTTTTGGTTTTGAATTTGTCCTTCCTGTAAAAGCTACATTGACTTTTTGCAAGCAATCTCTATTTGTATCTATAGCTGTATAAATTGAGTCTTCTGCTGCTATATCTGAGCATTATTGAAAAACATGAGCTGTGAAAAAGACCAGCATCACTCCAGTTACCTGCATTTCAGTTTATAAATAGTTTATAAGATTTTTAAAATTCTGAATTTGAAGTCACACTGCTTTTGTCATACAGCATCTCTTAAGATGGTGAGATATTTTTGTTTAGGAACTAATGTCAGTAGAAAAAAATTTAATCCTCTTGGTTCTTAGCTGAAACAGCAAATTAACTCTCCCTACTTCCCCAAAGTGGTTGTGTTGAGGGTTCATTCTCAGCTCTGTATCTTATTCAAATTTCTTATTCAAAGTTCTTATTCAAATTTCTTTTTTATTTTCCCATTTTTCTGCACCAGTCATGATGAAACTGCCATCACCTTCATCTACAAAATTCTGTTGAATTGGACATTATTAATGCAGATTTGCCCATCTTAAATGAAATTATTGGCTTTTTCTTTCATTTGATACCATATGAAGTTTTGTCACTCAATCAACGTTTCAGGAGGATTTTTTGTGTGTTTTGTTTTGTAGTGGGGTTTTTTCCCTGAGTATTTAACTTGTATTTTGGTTTATACTGGAGATGTCCAGTTCTCTGGAAGGAATTTTTCTACAAGTTGTTATAAGATGACTTCTGTCTCAAATTCTCATCTCTTTCCCAGTGCTAATACCTCGTTCAGTTGATCTTGAGAACTCGCATTGCACTGACCACATCACCAACCCTCTGATTTTCCTCTGGACACCTTCCTGGCAGCTTTCAAGGCCCAGGGGAGGGAGCAGCTCTGCATTTGGGCAGGGGGAGCCTCAGCCTTAAGTCAGTGTCCATCATGCAGACCCTTGTTTTTTGTTGTGCAAGGATGCTGCCCCAACTCACTCTACTTCTATTGCCCCATCTACAAATGAAGATAGTAAATATTTTGTTGTTGTTGTTCTGCGAAGCCTTGCACAGGTACAAGTGCAGATTATAAGGACCATTACAGGAGAACTGAGTTATGAGTATTTCAGTGGAGTCAGTTCATTTACCAACATCATCTTCAAAGGAAATATAAAGTATTTATATCTGTTGTTTCCCTAGCTTATGAATTATCACTCTGCAGTTAAGTGTCATAAAATTACAATTTGTCCTTATAAATTTGAATTTGATATAGTGGAGTTAATATAAGTTAATGTGGTGGAGGACACAGATGTCAGTCTTCTGTGGTGTAAGCAGTTACTTCATCTTGCTATGTCTAAGGCAGGAATAAAACTGGGGTATTTCATTCCTTCTTATGAAAGCCAGGAGCTCGAGACCTTCAATTGTGTATTAATTATAAACACAGTTTTTAGAGAACAGAGAACTTTTAACAGAAGCAAGTACTTTGTTCAATCCTTACATTGACCTTTTTATGATGAACTGGGATGCACTGCTCCAGAAGGAACATGAGTATTCAAGACCCTAGAAGTCTTTAAAAGGGGGGAGGAGGGAAGGGGTCAAACAAACAAACAAAGAAATAAAACCCTTAAAATAGCAGATGACTGCTTGTTTTTCTTCTTTGAACTTTTATCAAGTCACATTAGTGAAAGGAATGGTATTGAATATGACCAGCTTTAATAAACTTTGTGTGTCATCTTACCTTCATACAACCTCCAGCAACCGTAGATATAAATGGTGTGCATCTGAGTATCAGTTCTGAGCCTTCTGTTCTGCCTTACATGCCTGAAATGCAGTCATGATCCAGGTGTGGCGAGCCCTGGCCCTTGCTTCTGAATCCTCTCAAAATGTATCTCTTCTGCAGACTGTCACTGTTAACTCTGAGCTGTTTAAGTGCTGTGGTACCTTACTAACAATGAAACCATCCGCTGCGCTGCACTTCTGTACGGCCCTATCGCATGGTCAGCTGGTGCGTTCTGTGCTTGACTTCTCTGTGTTTCCTTGGATTGTGTGCTCCTTTGGGCAGGGACTCTTGTCTTGCTCTGTTCAAAGCATCAAGCACAAGGTCTGTCCTGAGTGAGAAATAGTTCAACTGTCCTGAGTGAAAAATAGCTCAATAGACTGCCCCCTGCTTGCTGTTTTCTTGATTTCTAGCTACGGTTATTTTCCATAATGTGCTTACTGGTTTAATACCTATGTGCAGTTGTACAATACAGTAACTGCTCCTGAGCTCTATCCTAAAACTTGATCGGGACCTACTTCTAAAATAAAGATGATTCCTTTGAAGTAGTTGAAACACTTGCTGGTAGAATGAGGATTGCCTTGTTTTCCCTTCCTTCCTAAAGTCTGGATAGAAGTCTATCATGCACTTTGAATTAAAGCCATCTATTATTTAAAATTACTTGGGTGCTTTTTACTTGGATGTTGTACACCTTGAACTTGTGGACTACAAGGACTTCAGACTCCCAAATGTACCTGTATATGAATCTTCCTGTTGAGCTTATTGTGGGCATTTCTGTCCCACACAGTGAGAGATGCAGGGAGGGGAACTTGTCCTGCCCTTGGCAAGAGAATTAGCTGTGATCTGTGGTGGTACTTAGGAGACTGCCCTGCTTTTAGAGCTGCCAGTGGCACCAGCAAGGACAGTCCCTTGGTGCTGTAGATGCACCGAGACCTGTGCCAGACCTCACCCTCAGGCGCCATCCGAATGGCTACGCCTGAGACAGGAGCAGTGCACGGATCTCTGCTGAGGAGAATTTGAAGCGTTTTCCTTGACATTGAATGAATAGAGGCAAGTACACAGAGAAGGGGAAGCTGCAGAAGGAACAATGGTGGAGGATTATTAGAGCCACAGAAACCCAGAAGAGATGTCACAGCTACGTGACCTGACTGCAAATGATTCCACAGCCCGAGACCTCCTGCATTTGGGGGTTGTCACAGCAGCAATGCCTGGCAGAAGTTTGGTTGGACCAGTTGGGCAACCAAGTGGTCTCCGTGCAAGTTCTAGCCTGCTAACCCAGCTGGCATTTACTCAAACTTCTCTGGATTTCTTAATTGATACTGTGCAAATAGAAATCAGGCATTGGCTTTATAATTTATATTATTGAATATTGTAATGAAGTATATTACACTATTGTGATGAAGTAATTTCACTCTGCCTTTTCAATTGACTGGCCTTGATCCTTTAGCCAGCTTGTTACTGAGATAGCACAGTGTTATTGAAGTGCCTGTCTGTGATGAACAGCTATGGTGGAGATTCTGGATGAAGAAATGTTTGAGCTGTAGTTTGTGCAGTAGCTCTTTAGTGAATGCTCTCTATCCTTGCTGGCTGCTTTTAGTTGTCTGTCCTCAGCCAGGTGACTTCCTCACCATTTTCAGATCTGGGCTTTTCTCACTGGCCTACAGTGTTTGGCTCTGCTTAACAAAGCAATTACATCTTTTTTGTAAAGCCCATTAATTTCAAGATTGTTTTTGTAATAAGAAGTTTAAAAATACTAATTGATAATGCATTTATTTCATTTTTTTTTTTGGTTTTTTAAACAGTGCGGAGCTAAGCAATGTAAAATACCTTTACAGCTGAAAGATTGTATGAACTTGGAGAAATTTGTCTGTTGTCTTTATTTTAAATGAAGGTTTTGTTTTCTCTCGATGCGCAGGTTACACGCCGGCTTTGGCCTGCGCGCCCAACAAGGACGTGGCCGATTGCCTGGCGCTCATCCTGGCCACCATGATGCCTGTTTCATCGAGCAGCACATTGCCCTCCCTCACCTTCAATGCCATTAATCATTACACCAACACCTCAAAAACTGTCACCTTCGATTCCTTGCCAATCATGAGGAGTGACCACAGCTCCTACTGTACTTTCAACAACATTGGCAGGGAAGGTGGCTACCCCTACGCAGAAGAAGACGAGCTCAATGACTCAGACTCTGAGACCTATTAGAAGATGCTTTTTGTAGGTCTGAGTGAACCCTCACGCTGGAAGGTCAGACTCGTGCTATCAGAAAGCTGTTGCTGTTTGAATACAGAAGGAGGACACACCTTTGAGAAGATGTTTTTTATTGTGGTTACATATAAAAAAAAAATCTGTGAGACTCTAGGAAGATTTTTAAGAGCATATTTTGCAGAAGAAGCATAAATTCTTGAATAAGTACTTTGAATCCATGGCAAAAAAAAAAAAATAAAGAATGTCAAAACTGTTTTATTTAACTGTATTCTACCATTCTGTTTCTGGTGCCAGGAGTAATTCCTGCAGACTGGGCACCCAACTTGGTGTAAATGAACAAGACAAAGGATTCAGATGCTAGATTCAGATGCTCTCAATAAACCTAAAACCATTTTGAAGGCAATAAATGAGTTTGGTACAGTAGGCATTGTTTGTGCTGCAAATTGCCAAAGGACCAAATAACTTAAAGATTTTTTTAATTAAATGCGTTTTTGTGAAAACTGGAATAGGTTATTTGAGAAGTTATTTCAACCAAACCTTAATTACTTCTGGAAAAGAAGCTTAGATTTGGGTTTAAATGTTGAATTTTATTTTTTTTTAATCATCTGAAAGCCTTCCGACACTATTAAATGTACCATAAAAGAAACCAGATGTGCTTTTAAGTTTTATTTTTTTTTCTTTTAGGTGAAATGAAAATGATCTGTCATACTTTTATAATACTAAAATTAAACCAGCTAACAAGGTGAAGTCAGGGTGAAAAATGTACAGTGTAATAAGGGAAGGAAGGGGTGGGAGATGTGGGAGGGAAGAAGTAATTCTTGCACAGTTACAGATTTTTTTTTTAACTTTTGGGTTTTGGATGGAATTTTTCTTAATTTAAAAATACATTAATAACTTGCAAACTATGAAACTGCATAAAAAATTGAATTGAAATGTCTTGATAACCCTGTTGTGACTGAGAGTTCTTTTCAGTAATTTATCTACTTCCTTACATCATAAAATTGTATGTAAGATTAAAATTGTATATCCCTGTCACTTTTTTTTAATCCCAGATTAACGAGGGGGGAGGGAGGAGGGAAGGTGAATTTAAAAGTATATTTCCCTATTAGAGAAAAAAGTACAGTGTCTGGTCTGTGGGAAGAGCTGTGTATCTTTGTTGTGCTCCATTTAGAAAATAAACAGCAGAAACAGGTCCCTGTAATGTAGTTCAGACTTGCCCAATTTTTTTTTTATTTATAACAGACTACTGTGGTTTTTTTAATTGCCTGAAGAATGAAAAACTGACATAAGTAAGCTGAAGTTTTGTCTGTTAAATATGAAGTTACTTTATTTGGCTCTGCTTTAACTATAACTGTTACTTTTCAAGTGAATTTGTTTATGTACATGCAAGGAATCCTTGCGTGTCCTGGCAAAGTACAAAATAAATTACTACAAACTGATTCCAATTTCATTTTTATCCTTTTTTTGTATTGTGAAACTGGAAATCTTTGATATTGTAAATTAACAGCTGCTTTTCTGAACATAGTATGGAAACATGGGACAATATTTTGATCTATTTGATAATTTTGTGGGGTTTTTGAAGAATTAAGCATGTACATAGAAATAGTGACTGCTTGAATACTGTATTTACCTGCACTCTTTCAGTACTTCAAGATTCCTGTATATTTTACAGAGTATAATAAAACCCAAATGTGAGTTCTGCTAATGAATAATTTATTTGTATGTACTAAGAATTAATGACAAAGTCTTTTGTCGAGCTGTTGGAGTTTATAAAATCTCCATGAAGATTTGCCAGCATTTTAATTCTAAAGCGAAGGTGAGCTACTTAAAATAATTTTGAATATTACTTCATTATTCCTTCAGGCTTCCTTATAAATACTGCTTTCTTAACCATTTGTGCCTGTGTTCACTGTTTATCTGTGAGCAGAGTTAGAGGACTTCAGGGAGGTGGTGATTTCTGTGCTCTCCTCCCTCTGAATCTCCCACATGTGTGGCTCTGTGGCAGCGATGTTTGTGCCACGGGCAGCACTCACAAGATCCACATGGGCCCGTCTTGGGATTCACTGCAACCATTTCCATTCCAAGGCTGAAGCAACGTGGACCCATTTTTTCCTCAAATGCTTGTGGGAAACCTGATGAGAACGCCAAGTGGTGAGGCAGTTATTTAAAAGGTAACAGCTGCATGTTTCTGTTTGTGAAGCTGTCTGGTGTTAATTCAAAAGCACTGTGGAAGGATGATATTAATAGGCCTTTATTATCTGTGCTGGCCTCTGTCTGACTTGGAGATGACCTGGTATCTCTGTGTGGTGTCTGTAGCCATAGGGCACAAACTATAGCAGGGGACACTCCTGTCCTGCTGGGAAAATTGTAGTGCAGTAGAGGCTGGGTGACAGAGGAGGAAAAGCTCACATGGCATTGGTTTGTTGGAAAGTCAAAGATTCGGATATGGAACACAGATACATGCAGAAAACAGTGCTGTTGAATGTTTTTGTTTCTAATGCCAATCAGAAATTTTGTTGCTGCTTTTATGCCTTTCATTTTGTTGCTGCTCACCTCTTGAAAAGTTCCTCACTGCATTAAATTGCATTATTTTAACTTAGGTTTTGTGAACTTTTTTGAGCCAAATATCTGTCTTTTCTAATTATGAATTCTTAAATTGACTTTGGAATTCATATTTACATGATTTGTGTATCTCATCTGTCTGATCATTGCAGTTTATTCAGTGAGCCTGTACCTTGCAATTTGCATGTATTTGTTAAAAAAACCCCAAAACTCTATTACTGCTTAGCAGTATGGGTGGGACAGTAATTGTGCCTTCTAAGTGATAATTAGGATTATTATTAGAATGTGGTCTAATTCCAAAAGTGGAACATGATTTGTTTAAAGACCATGCTGCTGTGCTCAGAGACCACTTCTTAATGAGAGGTCAAGGAACAGCAGGCTCCTTGTCTCTGAAAAGCAAATAGTGATGATGTTGTCTCATAGGGCTTAAAAAAATGTTCATACATCAGCTGGAGGCCTGTTCCTTTCCAGAAAATTATGTTGGAACCTCCATTTTTCTGAAATAAATCCTCCTGATTTTCTACAGATGAATATTGCACAGCTATTCTTACAGCCTTCATCCAAACAATCAATTGGATTTTCATCAAGGGAGAGCAGCAAGCCTTGGCTGGACTACTGAAGCAATAGATCAGAATAAAAGAAACCCTTTATGTCCTGGGGAAGAAAAAAAAATCAGATGGACTTAAGGAATGAGGACAGCTGGCTCTGCTCAGCTTTCTGTGTGCTCTGACTTCTGGGATGTTTTATGGGTTTTCTGTTCTCAGGATAAATGTTCTGCAGGAGAAAATGCCAAGTCAGTATTAACCTCCTAGGCTGAGCTGTTACTTTTAGAGTATCATGTTTCAGGATAAATGCTGGATGCTGATAAGATGAAGAATCAGTGTGTCTCCCCCTAAGAGTGACACTACTGCTGTTGAGGAGATTTTCCATGTAATTCCATATAAAATCTCTGTGTCCTGCTTAGTATTTCCCCCTTTAAGTTTTTATTGCCTTTCCATGGTTAAATGTCTCCAAAATAGTTGTATAAATATATGTGGAACAGTAAGAGCTTTTCTTCTAGGCAATTTTTAGACTTTGATTGGTTACAATTTTTGGGGGTTTTTTTCTGGTAATTTATTTTGTTTAAAATTCTGACTTGTCTATGTTCTGGTTTTGGCTACCAGGCTAAAGAATTAACAAATGTTTGGTTGAAAAAGAAGTTAATACTTAAAAATTAATTTTTCAAAGTTTTGCTCCTTTTAACATCTACAGAGATGTTAAAAGGAGCACTAAAGATCCCAAAGCTATTACCTAAACTGTAGGGAAGATGACTGAAAAGGAGTATGAGATAATGTTAACAGATTCTCCAACCCAATTAATTCTGGTTTTGAGAAGAATTGGCCTTCCTTTCTTGCCCAGACTGTACCCATTTAAACACAACAACTACCAGTGGTAATAGCTGTAGTAACCCAGAATAACATGCTCTATTTATAGCTACTATTTAAAAAAAAAAAAAAAAAGAGCATGTTCATTAAATGCAGTTGGTTGGGGATAACACAAGTATTTGGGGAACTCAGGTTCTCTTTTGCCAAAAAATCCCAAAAATGAAGTGTGGTGATCTTTCTGTTGATGATGCTGCAATAACTGGGTGAGAGGATCAGTGTGTAGAACGATGGGAAGTGTCAGTGAATACTGCCCAAAGAACTGGCTAGCATGACTTGAGAGAAGTTTGTCACAATCAGGGAACATTTTTAACAGTGCTAGATGTCTGCAGAGAGCCCATACTACTCAATTCCATGTTTGGATCAGTGAAGTTCACATCTTAAAACACTGGAACCGAAATGAAAAGGGTAAATGTTTATGGAAACAGCAGTTCTGCAGAACTGGAGGTTGTGCTCTGGCTCTGTGCACCACAGGGTGGGTGAGGGAGCTCCATGGGCTTCCCTGGCTCCAGCTGCAGGAGCAGCAGGAGGATCTTCCTCATCTCCCACAGCTTTGCACTGGGCCTCTGCTGATGGTATGTATCCACAAGAAATGCCATCACACTTTTGGTTAAAAAGCATTGATTCCCCCTGACAGTAATTTCTGATAATCCCGTTCTGATGGAATCAGACTAACTAGACTTTGGAGAGAAGGGACTTTTTTAATCTCTTCATAAGTAGTTTAAACTTCTAACACAACTTCCATAGGTCTGAATTCAAACTTCGTAAAATTGATATTAATATCATGAAAAAGTATTTAAATTCTTAAAGCTGGTCAAGCCAATTCATACAAATCCTTAAATCCAAGATTGATAGTTATTGCTTCTTGCAGTAATCTCAGTGATTTGTGATGATTTCCTTATAATCCTCTTTAATATGCTGCAGAAGCTGGCAACATGGAGTAGAATTCTGATTAGGATGAAAAACATTTTTTATATATAAGTGTGTAACTGTGACTCTGAATCAGACAAGGTAACAGTTTATAAAACACAAGGTTCCAAACTTTACATATTGAAACCTGATGTGGGCAGAAGCTCTTGGGAATGTGGTGTGATCCTAGGGGTGATCATGTGCAGGGCCTGGAGCTGGGGTTCCATGATCTTAGTGGACTCTTTCCAGTCATAGACTATGAAATGAGGAGAGACACAGCACAGGCCTCTTTGTTAGCTGATAGCATTGGCTTTCTGCTTTTTCTGGTGTCCTTCTCTCACTTTAATATCTGTATGTTTTCGGCTGTTAAGTGCAAAGGTATCACTTTTGCATGCAAAGGTATCATGCATTAATTTTAATGATGAAACAACTGGCTATTCTTAAGAAACTATCCTGTTCTTGTACTTATGAGAATCTGTAAGCCTTATCACAAAATCCCTTAATTTTACTGCTTAACAGGAGAAGGAAATGCCTGGCTGGACATGATGAATGTCACCCAGGCTCCCAGCATGATCTGTGTTCCCACTCAGACCTACTGAGAGCAAAATGGTCTGAAATGGCAGCCTTAGAAAGAGCATTTTGTTCAGTTGTTCAGGCATCTAGAGCCCAGCAAGATCACAAGATTGTTTTGGTTTCCTTTCCCAGGGGAAGATTAGTTATAAATGTGACTAAAATTTTCAAATTCTACAGCTCATCTCACAACTGAACTTTCCTGACAGGGAAAGATTACTGTCCCTGCTTACAGGACTTGGAGATTTCTTGCAGCTCTTTCCAACCTGGTATCCCAGTCTCTTTAGCACACTATTTGTCTTCAGATAAAGCAGTATTTAAATTATCTGCGCTTCCCTGGTGTGCTGTGTGTTATTTTACATTAGGATAAATTTAGCTCTCTCCATTCCGTGCTATGTTTTGGCAATTTTCAAGCTGAGGTTGGGAAAGAGATCTTGCAGTGTTCCCCCATGTAACTGTAAACATATTTGAATAATAGAGAACCTAAAGAGCCTTTCAAACTTGTCTTCATGTTGATGGTGTCACTAAATATTTAAAGACCAAAAAAACACCTTACAGTCTTTCCTTTTTTAATTAAAAATGCAATAGATGGAGCCAGAACTCTTGCTATTCAGGTTTACAGCAGAACAGAATAAAACCTGCTTTGAAGTCTTGTTAAAGGACAGACTTGCAGGTTTTCTCTGTACCTGGGATCTGACATAAATCTGACATCACAGGTGTTCTGTGTTAATAGATGAAATAGTTTTATAGCAAAATCTAGTGATTCATGTATCCTGTCATGTATTTTCTAACCCTTGCCAAACTTTGTTATTTAAACTGGCTGCATAATTTTCTAACAGTTTTTAAAATCTTCCTAATCTATTAAAGCCTTAATGAATTCAACCTTTCTAATCTCTTCTATCAAGAGTTTGTTTCATTTGTTGTGGCTCCCACTATTATATCTGATTCCTGACCTGTGTTGCTCACACCTGCTGTCCCAGGGTAGGGAAAAGGAGAGCACAGTAACTCTCCCAAGTATTTTCATTGTTGTTGACTTTTAAAACCTTCTTGGAGTGATAGTTCAGTTCAACCTGTGAATATCTGGGGTTTTCATTTCACTGGCTGAGATCTGCCTCAAGGAGCTTATGCCCATTTGGGCCTTGTGAAGGTCTCTGATCTGAGCACATTGTGTCACCTCAGCCTCTTCCCATGCCTCTTGATAGCTCAGCTCCCAAGGTTGTTTTCCAGCTGTGCCTTTGATCTGCTTTCTGGTGTTTCTCTTACAGTGATGAACGTATCCCAACATCCACCTGGAGAAACCACTGAATCCTGAAGTAGCAGATCCCTTTTGAGGAACCTTCCAACCCCTCTGACTCATTGTGCTGTCACTCCTACCTTGACAGAGAGTTTCTCTGGTTGTTATCCTGTCCAGGAGCAGTGTCCCTTACAGATACCATCCCCTGCTGTCCCAGAGAGGAAGTTTCTTTAGTGTCAGTACAAATTCCCAAATCCTGGTTACACTTTGGTCCACAGACTGAGGGCTTTAAAGCTGCTCTAGATTTTAGCTCTGCTTCCTCTATGTCAAAAAATCCTTGTGTCCTGGTTTGATTTTGTTCCACTCTCAGACAGGAATGCTGGGAAGTTTTAATAAAACTGTTCATATCCCTTAGATGATGGAATGCATTGCAGTGTAACTAGTGAACATCAGCCTTGCTGAAGGCTTCTCACACCTCCTTGGCATGTGGTAAGTAGCTTCACTCACAGCACTGCAGGCTTGTTTGGGAACAGAGCAGTGCTGGGATTGCTGCTCCAGCACACACTTCTGGAAGGCACCAGTGTGTGGGGGTGTTGCAGGTTACTGTTGGCCACCCCAGGTCAGACAGACACGTCTGCTGTTAGTCAAGGATCAGGGTGGGAGGTAGGAGTTGATACTTCCTGGTATTCCATTGTGTCTAGTATTGCCTGTTCAACCTTTCCAGTGTCTCTTTGCTGGAGGCAGCTGTTTGGGGTGAAGGGAGCAAGGTATGAGAACACCCTCTGATACTGCCTGCTCTTCTCAGGGACCAGACAGGAACATGCCTCATGCAAACTCCATAGGACTAGGAGGTCTTCTAACAGTTTTACCATACCCAGAGTTAGAATGGTTCTTTGGGACACACTTTGCAAGTATTTCACAGATAAGTGAATACTCTTCTTTCCTTTAGCATAGCAAATATGTGTAATGCTATTTATTCGTTTAGCCTCACTTACTGTGATAATGGTCTGCTCTGGAACTAAATCCCAAGGAGTATTTTAGTGCATGAAGCTGCATGTTTTTCAGCCTCCAAAGTGGAGTCCTGAGAGCTGAAATCTCCAGTTGTTCATTGTTCCATTCTTTCAGACTTGGTCATGTGGTACCAGAAGCAGCAGCACCACCAAGCACTGCAAATGCTTTTCTGTTCTTCCCTGTACGTCCTGGAACTGTGCAGCATTCAGCAAGAACACGGTATGGGTGCCAAAGAATTAATGATCTTCAATAACCCTGTGGTGGAATGGCCTACTTTATAGCAGCAAGTTTGTGCCTAATGGGATACAGACATTCCCTCTCCATATTTCTGTCCAGTATATGCTGCAGGATAAACTAACCTGGTGTGCTGCTGTATCAGAGTGGTGTTCAGCAAGGGACTGACTCACAGGGATACAGACTGGAGAAGGAAGGTTTGATAGAGCCCAAGATCTTCCATAATTATACACTAATTTTGTGCAAATATCTAAGAAACCCTAAGGTAGAAATTCAGCAGTTTTTTTGGTTGTTTTGCTTGCTGAAACCAGAAAAAAAACCATTTAAAGCAGGAGCTGATTGAACACCTCTCAGGACTCATCCTTGTAGCTGTGGTGGTTTCAGTTTGAACCAACTGAGACCACTAGAACAAAGAGAGACTCTGAGCTCTCTGTCTCCTGTGCTCTGCTCCTCAGCCCAGTACCAGAGCAGCTGGAACACAAGGACTCACCAAAGGAACAGTTGTGTTTATTCCATTACTCACAGCCATTACCCAGATGAAGTCATAATAACCAACAAGACCCCGTAAAATTATAATGCTTGAGAATACATTAACTCGTCTGAATGTAACCCCAAATTAATAACCTATGAATATTCTCTTCCCAGGTTCTGCACTGCAGTAGAACAGCTATAGCACTTAATCTAGTTATTGCTCTGGAAAAAAATGGTGTGTTTTACTCAGCAGCACAAACCTGCCATCTGGCACATGAAGCATTGATGCAAAATCCTTGCTGTCCCACAGCTTATTATGTGCTTTTCATAACTCCCCTTGAATAAAATAATGAACAGTGTGTAAGATGTCTTAAAGTCAAAACAGTCTTAAAATGACTGCTCTTTTAAACAGGGAACTTAAAGTACTCACCAGTACATAACATGGCCACTGACATTTAATGCTGATGTTTTCTTTGAACATAATTTCTTGTGAATGGTGTCTTGCTGCAGTCTAGGTTTTCACAGTCACTGATATCCTGTTCCCCAGATTAGCTATTCTGTAGATGTTTACAACTGTAACATTCAGTTAAATGTGTAACAGGATTACACATACCCGAGTGGCCAGTCCATGGTAATGATTTCAGCTGGAAGTTTTTGACTCTTAAGGAAAAAACCAGTCATGGCATCCTAACCAGAGATCAGAACCTCAGCACATAAAAGCTACATGTATCTATACCTACATGATCTTGTCCATGTTAAGCACAATATTTGTGTTTTCCTTCCCTTTCTTTTGTTTGTTTTTTTATTGCAGTAGTTTTCCATTCTAATAATTTCCATACTCCCAGCCGGGACCCCCAAAAATCAAAGGATTAAATTAAAAGGAACAGATTCAGTTGAAATGAGAAGTGTTATTTTCTGGTATCAATCAGCTCACCAGATCACAGCAAGCCTTTATCTTTGCAAGGCAGTTCTTTCACTCCTGGTAGGACATAAGCTACCAGGCTACAGACTTTATTTACAGCCATTATTCCAAATGTGGGACCTAATCAGGCAGTGATGGGACAAACACACCTGAACCTCTAGCAAATATGGATATTTCACAATTTCTGTTAAGATACAGACTCTGAACACATGGGCTGTTGTTTTCTGACTCAGTCAAATATCTGTGCTAGTCCTTTTCATACCATCGTCCATAGAGAGCAGCTGTCAGGAGGCCAGCAGATGTTCTATTTTTGCTGAGGAAATAGTGGTTGTTTTTCCAGCCCATGTGATCAGCAAAGTCCAAGGTAATACCAGATGTCAGCAGCAAAGGAAAGATGTAAGGGGTGCTCATATTTCCCCATAGCTGGAAATCTATCAGAGCAGTGGCATCTGTGACCTCCTGTCCACAAGTGCTAAAGCTGAGCCCACCACACTTCACCAAGGCACAGGCCTGGACATAGTATGTGCCATGCACTGTGTGGAGCCCATCAAAAACTCCCAAAGCATAGAATTCATCAGTTAGAACAGCTTTCTGATAGTTTAAGTAACAACAAAGGCTATTGGCACAAACCTGGAGCTCTCCCTTTTCCCCCCATAACGGAACAAAAGTGAAGTTGTCATACATCATTTCTGCATAAAAGGAAGGAGGTGACTGTTCCTTTCCTTCTCCTTTTTCAGATACCCTGCCAGCAGTCTCTTCTTGCTCCTTAAAGCAAACTTCATCATCCAGTGAGGTGCTTGTAGAAGTCCTGCATGCATCATGTAAGTTCTCTCTAAATCTTTCATTACTCTCTAAATTGGTTTTATAATCTGCAGTAATCACAGGAATTTCTGCTACTATGAGCTTGCCACCATAACTTTCCATGTTGTGATAGACGAATGATTTGACTGGAGTGT
The DNA here is from genome assembly GCF_028551555.1 of Melozone crissalis. Lineage (NCBI taxonomy): Eukaryota > Metazoa > Chordata > Aves > Passeriformes > Passerellidae > Melozone > Melozone crissalis. The sequence goes on along the minus strand of NW_026535794.1, from coordinate 35,831,968 downwards.
ATATGCCACTCCCTGTCATGCCCAAGGTGGGGTGGTGGATGTTGGCTGCTAAAACATTGACATTGAAAGCTGTTGAAAAAGCTTGTTGGAACTCTACAGCAGACAGAAGCGGGAGCTGGTTCATCCAGGCAGTTGGATAAACAATTTGCTTCAAATTATACTGTCTGATGAGGCTCACTGCAGGTTCATAGAAGAGTATATCGAAGCACGTGAACATGCCAAACCTGCCAGCAAAAGGGGTGTCAAAGAGCGCGTGGTCTGGCCGGGCAGGGGTGTCGAAGGCGCTCTCGAAGTACAGGTTGTGCTTGCGGTAGGTGGCCAGCAGCGCGCCGTCCGCGCCCAGCGCCACGTCGGTGTTGAACTGGAAGCGCCCGTCGGGCGGGCACCGCGGCTCCCGGCGCTCGCACGGCTGCTTGCTGCCCAGGTTGGCCACCAGGAAGATCTTGTTCCGCAGGGCCATGCAGCTCAGCCGCCGAACGACCTGCGGCACAGCGTGGGAAACGGGAGCGCTCGACAACGTGGTGGAGTGAGTTTTTCTGTGACTTGTTGCGGTGTGCTGTAATGTCCCATTTTAGACTTCCAAGTCACCTCCCAGGTGTACCTATACTTCTCTCCCTTCCCCCTCGCCCCTTGCTGAGTGAGTCCTGTCAATCAGGCTTAACATTCCAGCAAGGCATCGTGTGGTTGGTCAAGTTCAAAGGATGCCCCTCAGGCCCGGGGGTCATTGGCCAGTCTAGGTGTCATCCCCTCCTGAGACCCTGCCCCTCTCACCTGGTTGGGTGGCTCACCTGTACCTCCCCTCCCCTGTCCCTGAGCTTAAAAAGGTTAATGACACCATGCGGCCGGGATTCTGCTGGAGCAGTTGCCCACGTTCAGACCTCTGTAACCATGGAATAAACCTCTGGACATTAAACCCTCCAGCAGAATCCATCTCCTTTTTCTCTTCACCATCGCCAGAAGCTCTTCCTCCTGAGGTAAACGGAGTTCCTAACAAGCCTGGACTTGTTCAGTGCCCTGCTGCAACCACCAGCAAGCTAAAGGTATCTCTGGGGTGGTTACACCACAGTTGCTGCCTTTGGCCCAGCAGCGAGGGTCAGACTGGCCCAGGCACAATATAAGTGGTAATATTGGGATTCATATTCCAATAGTGACTTACTTGATGTTATTTTGGAAATTCAAAATTGAACACATTAACCATCTCCATAAAATTTAAAAGCACTGATGGCTTTGTGACAAAAGCTACTGGAGCCAGTAGCTTTGTAGGCAAAATTTCAAATGTTTCTTTTAAAACATCTCAGAAAAAAATTGGCTAAGTTTTATTTCCTCAGAAGGAAGTAAGTAAATAAATCTATTCCAAGGGTGTTAATTTTTAGAAACTTGTGACTTTTAGGAGCAGCAATGGCTTTAAAACACTGTATACCAACTGAAAACTTTGCCAAGGCAGCACAACTGATCTGTGCGTGCCTTAAGAACAGCAAATGTCTAATAATAATCATCTGCACCTGGATGTTTTTACTATAAGTTTTTAAAAAGCAATTACTACCTATGACTTAGAGAAGCAGAGATGGAAAGGGACAGACCTTGCATATTACAGCAAAGAAACAGAAAATGTTTCTTTGACCACAGTATTACGGGGATATTTCTTCCATAACACAGAGTGCTGTACCAAAGTCTGACATTACTGCAATCTCCAAACAGCATCTGAATGGCAAACTTAATTCTTGCTTGCTTGGCTTGCTTGCATGATCATTGGTAACAAAGATTCAAATAGATCATTGTTTACAATTGTGATTCATGCTCACACACAAATCCTGCTCACTAGGTACAGGCATGATTTCTTTCATTATATTGATTACTGGAAGAATTAGCAGTCTGTATTTACTGAGCATGGTTATTTTCAGTTCAGGTCCAGAACAGTCAGTGACAATACTATTTTTGTAACATCCAGGTCATATCTTATGTAATCATGCTTGGTCCCTGCCAAGCTGTGACTTCTATTACGTTCTAGCAGGTAAGTCCTGTTACTTGTGCTAATCATTTGACAAAGATTGCTGAGTCAGAATGCTGAGATGTCATTAAGTCATTGAAGCCAAATAAGGAGTATGCACCAAAAGGGAAGATAGCACTGTCTTGTTTTGTATAAAACAATGTTGTTCAAACTAAAACCACACAGAACGGATCTTATAAGAGAGTAGTTACCATTTCAGAGGTTGGGGAGGAGGAGATGACAAATCCAGATGGTTCATACACAACTGATCTCCCTGCATGTATGGATCTAAACCCTCCACTGCTAAGAATGAACATCCATGAAAACAGAATCTGCTACTAGGAGTTGTTAAACTTCTTGCTTACTTCCCTTTGAACTACTTCCCACTTGGAGCATTCAGTTATCCCACCCCTGCAGGCATCACCCCTACATTTACCTCTGTGTCATTGTACAAATAGGGCTCTCTGCAGGGATTCCACTTCCCAGGGTGTGAATACGGAATGAAATCCAGGTAAGGGTAAATGGAGCTTCTGGTGAAGTTGAAGCCATGGATTCCATCTTCAGGAAAAACAATGATCTGTGCCCCCTGTATGTAAAACAAAGACATGTTTTGTAGGCAAAGCAAAGGAAAAGGGGGGATCTCATGGGTAAAAAGAGCTAAAGAAAGTTAAGGATAACCCAATTATGTTTTGCCAATAATGTAGCTTGAAGATGTCTTTTCTTCAGCTTCCTAGTAGGTGTAACTATGTAATAGGTGTGTAACTGTATAAAAAAAAACTTGTTTAACCTGATGCATACCTTTATCTTGAAAAATAATGCATTTGACATCATTTTAAGGGCATGCAAATAAGAGCATACTGCATCCAATTTCTTACCAAAACTATCCTCCCTTCACACAAGTTATGAGAATGTCATCATTCAGGTTAAAGACTGATGACATTAAAACTTGTCTTTTTATCAGAATTATGGTATTTGCAGATACACTTTGTCAAAGTGTACAGCATCAATTAATTTGGTATTGGGTGATCTACAGCTCCTTGAATTTTTCCAAAGCAAATACAGACTGACAGACATATGCATGAAGAGACATCTCTAAATCCCATTGTAGTATAGGGTTGGAGAGGGTACTGGGAGTGTTGATTTCAGAAACAGCTTCACTGTGGGAGCAGTTCACAGCCTGGTAGAAATGTAGCCATGCCAGAGGCTCTGCCTGAAATTCAGGGAGATTTGAATTGTTCCTAAAAATGAGGTGCATTCTTCTTAAATCAGACACAGCACCAGTCAGTCAACTTCCTGTTAGTTTTCAAAAGTCAGCTCAAATGTGTTATCTATGTGATGGCTCTGGGGTAATTTTGTATCTTGGGTGCAGGGCTGCATAAAAATTGCTATTGTGCTTCTGCTCAATCATCTGAACTTCTAAAAAAAATATTATAATGTTTTCAATTTATATAAAAATATTAATTTTTCTCTCCCAGAACAACAGATCTCTGAAAATTGCAAGTCAGTTCTTCTCTGTGTAGGGCCAGTAACACTTGCTTCCTGTCACTAGAACCAGCCTGGGCTTTCTTGGGAGGGGAGGAAAGAGGGCTGTGCCTAAGAACAGCTGGCAATACTAGTCTCTCTTCTCTAAATATATTTAGACTGAGAACTATTCCATGGTGGGTAGGAGAAAGGAATGGAAAATTTTAGTTCCCCAAAGCTGTTAAAAGCAGAACATTCATTTCCAAAGCATTAGACTTCTTTAGTTTTTAGAAACATTCAGGAATTTCCATTGAGAGCAGTGGAATAAAACCAAACCCAAGACAGCTGCCAGCAAGACAAACTTTCAAGGAAACCCTTCCATTTAAGAAAACAGAAAGGAGCTAGGTATTCAGACCAAAATAGAAAATGAATTTCCCTATACTAAATAACAATGGGTGTGTTTTTCCAAGCTTGGAATAGCCTGAGTCAGGCGGGATGCTAACTGGCCTGCTTCTTTTTCAGAGCTGCTGGCAGGTCAGGTCGTCTGAGAACCCAGATCATAGCTCTGGATATAAATACAGCTTCAGTTGCCTGGGAACACAGATGTGAAAGATAATCTTCAAACAGCATATAGCCAGGGCACACGCAGTGCTGCCTGGAGCTGGGCATACCTGCCTGGCAGCAGCCAGCACTTGCTGCTCGTAGATGTCGAGGTTCCTGCCCATGAGCTCCAGCGCGGCGCGGCGCTCCACCGGCGCCGCCGGGGCCGGGCTCAGGATGGACTCGTGCTCGTACACGGCCGCCACGTAGTGCCCCTCCCGCCGCGCTCCTCCCGACACCGCCTGGCACAGGAGAAAGCAGAGGGGCAGCTTCCAGCACACAGCCACCATGGTGAATGCCACAAATCTGCAGGGAAAATAAACCCAGACAGGTGGGGTGGGGGAGCTTGAGAAAAATATCATGCCAGGAATTTAAATTTACAATTAAGTGTGGATGGTGACTGAGGCTCTCAGCAGTGTGGTGCTTTTAAGTTCCTGGATGACCACGTGCATGTTGTTTCTAAACCTTAAATCCATCTACACTGGTGCTTTGAACAACTGTGTCCTGTTCAAAAGTATTTTAGCTTCATATGTAGTTCCAGTGATCTCCTTGCTTGGTTTCCCTTTATAATTAACATCCATTTATAGATTATTTCACTGTATATCAAAACATCTTTGAGAAAAGTTTAAAGCTGCTCACATATTTGCAGTTCCTCCCCCATTCAGTGATGGGAGATGTATTTAAAAGTAGCATTTCCTAAAATTACTGGAAGACTGTATTTAGCAGCCAAGCAGAAATAGGACTTATTTTATCAACACTGAAACAGATAATTGCCAAGAGAATTACACCAGACAATATTTCTGCATCCATCATGAAAATGCCTCTCCTAATGGATTCAGAATTCACTGTATTCTAGCTCCACATATGAAATAGGCAAATATTTCTCCTAGAGTGCAGCTTTTTTGAACATTTATAAAAACGCTGAGTGCAATTCAGAGCTGCATTCCTCCCACATAACGCAGATAAGTAAGTTTAAAAATGCTTTCATAGTAACAAAAATCAAAAAAATCTGTGCAAAATGGAGAAAATTTGTATTAGTTAGCTTTTCTTAGAAAAAAATGAAGAATTATTGAGTCTGGAAGGCTGAGGCACTCTGCAATATGGGCTCCCCATGTAACCTTTTGACTTCTCAAGTTAGGGAAAGATTTAGAACAAGGACTGACACAGTCACTGGTTGTGCAACACTTCAGGAAGACTACAGAAATGCCTTTTTATTCAGAATTATTCTCACATGAGAATTCTGTATTTGTCACCACAGTGTCACTAGTATCATTAAGGACTTAAATCTCCAATATCAGTGAAGTTGAAAGAGGGTGCAGGAGAGATTACTGGTGCTATATATTGATAACCCTAAGTTCAGTTACTGACTTTTTAATTGTATTTTCTCTCTGGGAACTTGTATAAAAAAAAATTCCAAAACACTCTTAGTGTCCTTCAGTCTTCAGGATCTACAGCTCCCTGATTTTTTCCAAAGCAAATAAAAACTGCCAGACTCATGCATGAAGAGACTTCTCTAAAGCTCAGCAGGAAAAAAAAGATCAATTCCAAACTAATCACAGTCTTATTTTTATTTATGTTCTATTAAATGTAGTTTTGTACCTAAAAAAAGAAAGTCTGTGGCAAGTTAACTGAAAATATCTCTTTGCTTGAATTCCAGGATGAAAAGCAGCTAATAACAATCCTCAACACTGCTTTTTTTCTCTAAACACCAACTGCTTAGTACCTAACAATGAGCAAATGGAAAAAGCATTATGTAGGACAGCAAAATTATAACCTTGGTGCCCATGGTAGGCAGAAGAATTGTTTGCTCAACCAAAAGGACTTAACATGTAATAGTAACACTTCTAAGGGTACAGGAGTAACTTAGCTGTTCAATGCTGCTGAACTCAACTACATATTCCTATTTCCTTGAGCTTTAATTAGCCAGTGTGTCCATACATACATGCCTTCAAGGGAAAATTTATTTAAAGTGTGATGAAAACAGAATAAAACCTTGGCCTCTCTGTAATCAGATGGATTAAAGATACTGCATTTATGTAAACAGCTTTGAAAAGTGATGTATGACAAGCTATCCTTGCTATTCTGCATGTTGAGGAAAACATTTGGTACTTTTGGGGGTGATTTGGAAGTGCATGCCAAGAATGGAGGGGCCTCCTTGTCCTGTGCAGCTCAGCTTTGCAACTGCACCACCAAAGCACATGTGAAGAGATAAAGCAGTAGCAGGAGGAGGGAGTTCAGGGGTGGGAAACCTCTCACAGTTAAGGAACATACTGAAAATAAACAAGCTGTGCTGCACTTCACTGACAAAACTCTCTTTTCTATTTCTTGTCATCCCTTCCAAGCCAAAATGCCTATTTAGGGCAGGAATGGGCTGTAGTCAGCTGCTCCTTAATAAAGTTGACAACTAAGATGTAATTAGAATTCATCATTACTAGTGATGGAAAAAGCTGAAGACTTCCAGATCACGAGATGGAATTGCCATGCATTAGAAAAACTGCCTTTTTAAAATGCCAAACACACCAATAAAAAAAATATCAGGTAATGAGCCTCTACAAAATGTTGCATTTTGCAACATGCTTGGAGAATTTTTGTTTCTGTACCATGTTTCATTTCCTGGTGATCAGAAGCACGCCAAAGAACTAATCTGAATCTTTAACTCATTTAGATGCACAAGAGGTTTAGCACTGAACAAGCAACTACACAACCCCATCTGGCTGAAGCTGGGGCAACTGAAATAACTAAAATAATTCCTCTGAGTCTCCAGCCCTCTGGGTTGTGATTACTGCCACTCCTACACATGATGGCTGAGCACTTGTGTGAGTGCTCCCTAAAGCCCTTCCCCTGTCTGACAGCTTAAACAACAGGACTCTGCTCTCTCATGGATTGCTTCTAACACACAGAGCCATGGCAAGCCCCAGGGCTGGGCTTGGGTGTATTAAACTTTCCAGCCAAAATAAGGATACCAACAGGGTTTACTCAGCCCTTGGGCTGTTGAGATTCCAAAAAGTGTGTCTCTGCCACACTCTGGATGCTTTCACTACAGGAAGATGTCACACCATCTCATAAATCTTTTCCTTGAAGAGAAGTTAATTTGCTTAGGATCTACAGAGCTGTCACCTCACCTGAGCCATGACTTTAAAATTTCATTACCTGAAATGCTTTACAATTTTATCTCTTTTTATGTCCCATTCCTGTGATTTATATGGTCTTCTGCCTGACAGACAAGCTTCAGCAGGATCATGTCACCCAAATATAAATATTTCACAGCAGTATTACTGTCATGCAGTCATAATATTCCAGCTGTAGTTCTCCACAAAGGGTAAAAAGATTGCTATCCAAGTTTGGATGCCAGGTTTACTCCCCAGTCACACTCCAGCCTGTTTTCCTTTTCAGAACCATCTGATCTCAGTGTGTTGTGAAGTAAAGCATCCAGTCACTCTCTTTTCAACTTTGGAAGCTTAGAAGTCTGTCACCTGTCACCACACCTGGATGTATACACAGACAAAAGCAACACATACCCTTCTTCTTCACACTTCTACACTCAGAAGAATCTTGAAACAACAGAGGTAGCACAGCACTAGTCTGGGTCCTCCTGAGTGATTAACAGCAAATGCATGTTAAGCTATGCCCAGCATATAGTATAGTTACATAAATAGCAATACAAAGAGTAATAATAGTAACATGAACAGTAATGATTACTAGGTAAATATTCAATTGGCCATGAAAAAATAAAGTGTTTTTTAGGTTGAATGATAACTGTGGATTGTGATGTTGCTGCCATTCTGCTATATATTATGCAATGTATTTTAAAAATACATAAAATATAGTGAAATTCAAGGTGTTTTCCACTGATACTTCGTGTCTACTGCTTTTATTTGCTGCATTATATTACAGTATTTTATAATGTAGGTTTTGTGAAGGTTTTTGCTATCTATGCCATCGGTGTTTTGTTATTTATGTGTTTTTGTTGTTTGGCGAGTGAGGGCGAATGGAGCACTGCTATCATCAGTGGTTCGGCTGGACAATGCGGGCGGTGGCACGGACAGGCCGGACCGTGAGGCGAGGACATGCTGTCGCCTGTGTCACTTCAGCGACCCGTACCGGGATGGGCAGAGCCGGGCAGAGGGGCGTGCGCCATCCCTCAGTGGGATTTCGGGAGGGTGCCGCGCACTCCTGCGGCGCTTTCCCTGCTGCTCTCCAGCGCCTCACACAAGCCCCGGACTTTGCCCCGCTCCGCGTTCGCCACCTCTGACCAGCCCCACACAGCCGGAGCGCTCCGGGACGGCTGCCCCGGGTACCGGGCGGCCCTGCGGTTCACGGAGGCCACCGGGGCCACTGCCGGGCCTGCAGCGATCGATCAATCCCTCCATCCCTCCCTCCCGGCCCGGCCTGGCCCGCACCGCCCCGCTCCGCTCCCGGCCAGCCCCGGGACCACCCGGCCGGGTCCCGGTCCCGCCCCCACCCCCGCGCGCCGCGACCCTCACGCTGCAGGGCCGGCGCCTCGCGGCCTCCGATTGGCTGCCCGCGCTGGCCAATAGGAAGCTACCCCTGTCTCCGCCCCGCGCCGCTAGCCAGCGGGGTTAGGGGCGGGTCCCTCGGGCCCGCCCCCTTCGCTGTGTGATTGGCCGAGCCGCCTGTCAGTCACCGCGCGCGCCCTTCGCCCCCGGTCCCGGCCCGGCCCGGCCCGTTGCAGGTGGGCGGCGGGGCCGGGGCAGCCGGGCAGCCATGGAGGGCGAGGCGGTTAGCGGGGCGCAGCTCATCGCCCAGGCTCTCCGGGCGCAAGTAAGAGCGCGGGACGGGGACCGGCAGCCTGCGGGCCGGGACAGCCTGCAGCGAGTGAATGTGCGCGGCCCGACTCACCCGGGCGGCGGACGGAAAGGGCTCGCCCCGCCGCTCTGTGGGAACGAGGGAGAGGGAGGGAGGGAGGTTCCGCTGCACAGCCCCGGCAGCGGCCCGGCCCCCGGGCAGCGTTCCCCAGGCTGACACTGATTCCCTTCTTCTGGAGGGCCTGCCCCGTTCCCGAGCCGGCCCCGTTCCCGAGCCGGCCCCGTTCCCTAGCCTGCCCCGTTCCCGAGCCGGCCCCGTTCCCGAGCCTGCCCCGTTCCCGAGCCGGCCCCGTTCCCGAGCCTGCCCCGTTCCCGAGCCGGCCCCGTTCCCGAGCCGGCCCCCTCCCGAGCTCAGCCGTCCCCCGTTACCACCAAGCGATGCTGGGGCTCCCCTGCGGCTCTGTCCCTGACAGCTGGATGGATGCCCCTCCTGCGCCTCCTTACAGCGACGAAAACTCTGTGTTATCACTAAACTCGAGATGCTGGCCCGGGTCTTGGGAGAAGACACTGCGTTTGGCCTGGGAAACATGGAAAAGTAGTTCAGCTGTAATCCAGATAAGCGTAGTCTTCTCCATCTCTGTGTTTCCGTGGGCACGGTGCTTTCCCAGCCCGTTTTGCCGTTAGTTTTCTGTGAAACTGTGAAAGCACAAGGTGCCACGAGGCATTTTCAGAGTAGAGGAAGGTGACATACTGAGAATCAGGAAAGTGACATAGCAGGGTTGTCCCAGGTAAGAATTGCTCAGTGAAAAGCACTAAACACACCTTGACTGAGGCACCGAACCCTTGTCCCACTGCTTTTAGCCTCCCAAAATCCATTTATGTTAATTTCACAACCACAGAGGGCTGAGCTGCAAGCATCAGCTGATGTTGCCACAGTGACCTGTGAGCTTCTCTGTGACTATATATGTTACATTTTAGTTTTAGATTGCCTGTGTAGTTAGCATGTCTGTGTTTGGCATGTGCTTATTAAAGCTGTTTTTTGGGAAAAAACAGTCTGACTTTTCTCAACTTTTTTCTTTATAGAATATTGAATACATGTTTGGCATTGTTGGTATTCCAGTCACTGAAATTGCAATTGCAGCCCAGGCAGCTGGAATAAAATATGTGGGAATGAGAAATGAGCAAGCTGTAAGTATATATCTGTAATGGGACCAACCCTTTCCTTAACTGTTTCACAATGGAATTAAACCCAGTTTACATTTTCTTACTAGAAAGAATGTGGTCTCTGAATTTTCCTTTAAAGAACCTATACAGTAGTAGCCACTGTTGTTTTGGAATAATGGAGAACATTGGTGCATTGGGTTGAGTGTTTCTTTATGCCCTTCTTTTCCCACTTCCATTTTAAAGTGGCCACTTCTTTTCTGTTAAGGGAATTGCATCTTCTTTCATTTAAAAATGCTATTCTCCAATAAGGGGGCAAGGATAGGAGAGAGGAAAAAAAATAATTTAAAGACAGCATATGATGGACAACAAAAAAAATTATAAAAAGTTATCTCCTTCAAGTGATATACTGTCAAATATTATCTGCCAGGTTTTGAGATGCTTTTTGTTTTTATGTAGCTTTATGCACACTTCCCAGAATTATCATTCTTGCTCTGACTGGTAGTATTTTAGTTCCTTTTAGGACTTTATTGCTGGCTCCTTTACTTTTTCCCCCCTGTCTATATCATGTTCTTAAGTACCCAAAGAGGAAAGTTTTCCTGTTGATTGATAGACTTGTTCTAACAATTTAAATAATTCTAGGGGTTTTTCCTTAACTGTGTTTTAAAAGCTCACAGAACAGCAAACCATAGAAAGTAATAATGCTTCCAAGTTCTCAAAATCAACCATGAACATACACTTAGACTCTCTTATTTATATATATTCAGCTTTATTGTGTAGGTGTCAGAAATTCAAGAGCCAAGCTCATCAGCATTTTGGTGCTGTGCTGCTAATTCTGCATTTGCTTGGTTTCCCACAGTAGTAACTCTTTAAATCTCAGTAATTTCTTGGGTAATCTCAGATTGAAGATAACCTTGGGGTTATTTGTTGTTTTGAAGGGTTGCTGCACAAGATGGGGAGCTGGCTGCTGAACTGGTGGCTGAGGGACCAGCAGCTTCCCATCCATACCTGGCCTACAGCAGTGGCCAGTTTTCCTTAACTTACTTAGTTCATAATCTTTAGGATTGTCCCAGTCCTCAACACAGTCTTCTTGTTGCAGTGCTTCTTCTAAATCAGGTGGTTGTGAGCTGTATATTTTTCTGTCTGATCCCTTCATTGTTCTGTTGGAATGTGAGAATATAGAGCAATGCATGTCTCTATGGAAAATCTGTAACATATGAGCAAGGCAAACATAGACAAACATATTTAAAAGGTGTATTTGAATCTTTGAACAACTGGGAATTCAGCACAATCTTTATGTTCCTCTAGGCCATTTAGCAAATATTCTAGTTTTAGCTATGGTTACTAACATGATTAAAATTAATTTCCTCAGGTATCAATAATTACCAGAGAAGATTGCTTTGCACTGCCAAATAAGATGCTGTTCTATTTATTAGTCTTTACTAGATGATTTATGATTTAATTATGAGCTGCTTTTGTCATGGAATAAAAACAGCACAAAGACTGTTTTAAGGTTAAAATGTCAGGATTTCTCTTCTTTGGGGAGTTGAAAAGGATGAATGGAGCTGCATCTTGTTGTGAGTTTTGGTTTGTTCTTTATCCCCAGTGAATAATAGAGTAATTTCTTGGCAAAAGGTGAAAGGTTATGTATAGTATATTCAAGATATACTCAATATATACATGTCATAGTTTTAAATGTCTCAGTTGTGTGGTCTGGCTGTGGAGGATGTGTATACAGCTGCCTCCTTTATTGGTGAAGGCAGCTGTAAATGATATATGGAAAATTAAGGTATTTTTTTTCCAGGGGTTGAGTTTCTACCTCATTTCTAGGCCAGATGTAGCAAAAGGATTTCCCTGTAAAAGTGATAACATTTTAATTAGCAGTGTTCATAGGAAATAGGGCCCATAAACAAGTTCAAACACAATAAAATCTCAGGGTGAGATAATTATCGAGCAGCGTACTTGTTGGTTGGCATCCTTATGTTCTTATTCTGCCCAGGATGGTGGTGGAGTCACCATCCCTGGAGGTGTTCAAAAGTGACTGGATGTGGCACTGAGGGCCATGCTCTGGTTCACAAGATGGTGATAGGTCACAGGTTGGACTCGGTGATCTTGAAGTTCTTTTCCAGCGTTAATAATTGTGTGAAGAACTCAAAACTGCAGAATAGAAACACCTGATGAAAGCATGGAGGTAAAAGTAGCACTGCCAATACCCACAAGCCGTTCTCCTGTGGCCTGTAACATGGTGTAAGTTTGCCAGAAGCAGTTCACCTGCATCCACATGCCCTTTGAACAGTGAAAACTGTGTTGCAACTTTACAGGGGCGTGTGTTTTTTGTATCTCTCCCTGGGTAATTAGAGATTGCTGCACTTGTTTACGAGATTGATAACCCAGCTCAGTTCTAAACTTCAGAACCCCCTTTACTATATGTTTATTTGTTAACAAAACACATTATTTATGTTAATTCTTACTCTTTAATAATAATTATCACTACATATTCAAACCAATCCCTTGATATTTGTATCCTTAGTTGTGAGCATATAATATGCTGGTGTTGGTGCAGCTGTGAAGGGAATTGGGCTCAAAGAACACTTTAATAATGGCAGCTGGAACCAAAGTGGGCATCTTATCACCAGAGTACTCAATTATAACTAAAATCAAATCTCCAGTCTATTTAAAAATGAAAGAGGCAGGTTCTAAGGCCAGAAGCTTACTTTAAAAAATTACAAAATATTGCAAAAGGAGGGGTTTTTTTCCATTAAGTGTTAGAACTCACTGATTTCGAGACAGGAGTATGAAAATATAAGAGACTAGGCAATGTCACACCTGAATTCTTGAGTTCCGTTGTCACCTGTAAACTTGATCACATGCTGTCATTTTTGCAGGTGAAATTTGTATCCAAATGTTTAATATCACTACAGGAATTGCTAAAAAACATACTCTGCAATAACACTGCTGATAAGCTGTGCCAACACATCTTGTATATGTTACTTTTGTAGTTTTTATTCAAAACATAATTTTTCTTTAAATGTGTGATACTAAAGCAGAGTGAGAAGTATTTCAGCAGCTCAGCTTATAAAAGATGATCCCAAATAATTCAATTATTGTCTCCGATGTGAGATTTCAACCTTTTGCTTGATTTCTGAAATACAATTCAGAATAGCTGCATTTCTGCTTGTTGTCTTTCTCTTGCAAGTCCCTCTTCCATGTTCATTCTGAAGGCAGTGGAAAGCAGAAGTTTCATGTTTTGTTCTATTTATTTTTTTTCCCTTGGTTTTAGTTGGGTTTTTTTCATCTGGTTGATGTTTTCCTTTTTCAATTCCCAAATAATACTAATGTAATATCTTGTGATAACAGGAGCCTGAAATGTGGAGAGAAGTGGAGAAGAGTCTTGAGATTTTTCATATTAATCTTCATGGACACTTGTAATAATGAGAAGAGTGAAATGGAGTTTTACTTATATTTAAGCTCTTATAGTCAGGGAAGAATCTGTACCTGCTTATTTTCAGTATTTTTGTTGAAAGTTATGTACAAAATATCATTAAATGTATAAATAATAGTAGTAATAACAATAGTATCATTGACTCCAATATTTTCAACAGGCTTGTTATGCTGCATCTGCTGTTGGATATTTGACTGGCAGGTATGTAAAGATTGTGCAAAGCTGTTAAGAAATGCCCACTAGTTAAGAATTATAATTTTTTATCTCATCACACCTGGAATAGCAAGAGTCTCTGCCTGAATTAAATTTCAGTAAAATTTGTGTTGAATCAGATGCAATTCTTCCAGTGTGAGTTTTCTTAATTGGTAACTGCTGATAAAGTACAGTTGAGAAAACTGCAAACATAAGTTTACATTAGATGGCAGAGCAAATGTGATAGAAGTCAGAGCTGTGTCAGGGTAAGCCTGTGTATATTGCCCATGTCTGTGTGGGTGGCACATAATTGTTCACTTGCTTTTCTAATTGGATTGATACAGCTCCATAGTTTCTGATTTCCATGTCTACCTTTAGTCATTCATACAAATTCCTAGCCATTCATGAGTTTTGGTGACATGAGTAAAGCTTTAATATTCTATATTTCAGCACCTTAATAATTTTTGTTGATTATTTATGTGGTGTTCCCTGTGCTCACTTTCCTTTTCTCTCTTCCTCTTTTTTTCTTTTTGTATTTTCTGTGTAGACCAGGAGTTTGTCTTGTAGTGTCCGGTCCAGGTTTCTTACACACCCTTGGTGGGATGGCAAATGCAACCATTAACTGCTGGTAATTTAACTGCATTTTTCCTTTAAAATTCCAATAATTGTGTGTTGTTACTTGTTTCAGATGTTGAGCTCCATGGTATTTAGTGTTTTAATTTTCTCATTATCTGCATGAAAGGGGAAAAAAGGAGTTCTTCCTTTATCAACCTTAAAATAATTTAGTTACATTTTTGTGTTCTCATGGATAAAATTCTTGGTTTTGTCCTACCCCATTTTGTATATATTAGAAAATCTACCAGTATAACTGGTTGTATGGATGTGTTTGAAAATGAAGTCAATATTAGCCTGTAATGCTCTCATGATCATGGAGATCATCTTAAAGGTGTTTCCTAAATTTAAATTCATACTGCCTTTGAATTACTGTATTTCATACATGAATAAATTGACAACTGCATTGTTAAAATCCCTATTTGCTCCCCACACTGCCATTTAGAGCAGTAATTAAGCATTGAATTAAATGATGTACAGAGGGATAGTATTTACTCCTATAAGCCTTCAGTGAGATGTGACAGCTTTGTCTGGTGTGCCCCTGGAAGCTGTTCAGAAAGCTGTACTGAGGAATTTTGGGAAGAAGCTGTAGCAATAGCAAGCAGATGTGTTCACAGAACAGAATGTGATCCAGAGCAGTGTGAACACCGGAACACTGAATTAGCAGTGGCTGATGGATGAGGGAAGCTCGGTAATGGGAACACTACAAATCAAATCTGACAGTTTGGAAAAAGTCCTCCAGTGTTCAAATCCTTTTTTTTTTAAAAATGAGTTATTGACTAAAGTTTTGCTGTCACTATTTGACCTTAGACTAAAAAAGATTATAGGAAAACCTTGCTTTTGAACAGTCAGGAGTTTGATTCTAAGGAAGAAGTGTACATGTAATTTACTTATGGATTTGCAGGAGACAATTTTGAGCGTAAACTGCATTTTCAAGGGTAAAACCTCTTGATACTTCCTGCTAAAAATTGCCTGCCATGCTGCTGCCTCTTGTCCTGCCTCATTCTGAGCAAGATTTTGTACCTCATTCTGGCTGTGACAATAGATTCCAAAGACAAGTGTGTGCTAGTTGGTAAGATTTGGAGTAAATACAAGCATGCTGAAATTGCAGTTAAATTTTTTATCAGTTTACTGAAGTTCTTCTCCTGCAAGTCCATAAGAATTACCATTATTAGTTTCATTATAGTCAAATGTTCTGTCTGCTTCACTGTTGTATAAGCACTGCTCTTCAAAATGTCTGCAATATTGTGACAGTAGTGCAATGATTTCCTTGAGGGAAAAACTTACTTCTAGTTAGAATTGTTTAAAACTTCAAGGGCAAAACTAAATCTTTTCAAGATACAGCTGTTGGAGTTGGCTTTCTAAATAGTAGACCAGTTTTGTAATTGTATTTCATTATTTGGAAGTAGTAGTTAATTTGTTCATTAAAATATTTAAATAAATTTGAAAAAGGCAAGTGAGAGGAACATAGGGTTTGTGGCTGTCAAACAGTCTTGGATAGTAATAATCATTTTGCTGAGGGGATGAAGCAGAATGAAATGTGTAGAGCAGTCACCAAGTGAGTTTTTCCATCAAGATTTTTCATGGAGGTAAGATGCAGCCTGAAGTTCTCATTTCACTGCTCCAGGGGATTAGAACTGAGATTTTTGATGTATGGCAGAGAAATGGCCTGGTTATGAAGCTCGGATCTAGATACACATATCCCCAAGTCTTATGGGTGATTAAATTTAGGATTATGCGTGGAAGTCACTGCTAATGTTTGAGCTTGATACATTGTATAGATAAATGCAGTGTATAAGGCCATATCTGAAGAGAAATTGTTTAAGAGAAAAAGCCTAGAAAGTTATAGACCCAATATTTCAATATAGTGCAGATGAATAAGATCAATAAAACAACTTTCCTCTGTTGACTCAGCCCTTAGCATTTTAAGGAGTTTGACCTACAATTTGAATAAAAGACAGGTTTTCATTCACTGTAGGAAAATTATTTATTATGCTTTGTGGAAATGACAGTAAAAATGTGCTCCTGTGGAATGTATAACCCTCATGGTAATGCAATACTGCCTTCCTTCCCTAGCTGTGAACTGATTTGAATTCAGGACTGCTTGCAGGCATGTTAATTTTTTGTCTGTTTTTTTCAGTTTTGGAATTTTTTTACTAAAAACAAAATGCAGGGAGTTAGCTCTCAGCCAGCTAACTTAGCTGTGTTCCAAGTTGTATAGGAAGAAAGCATAATATTTTTGAAAAATTGTATTCTAGCTTGTTTCTTAGTTCTAGTGCTTGTGCATGTTACAGTATCCTTTATAAAGACACATCTTAATACTTTTGGGTCCAATTAATACCTTTTAACTTCTTATTAGGTGTTATCATTCCCTCAAACCACTGTGTCACCCATATTTTGAAACTTAAATGAAAATTGCCTGCAATGGAACTTGGTTTTAGAACTTCTATGATCCAAGTCACTTAGTACAGCCAAATTGTCCCAAAACTGGTAACCCAAAAGCTGCTGGGAAGGCTACTGGCTGACACTCTGATATTTAGAATCCATTTTTGTATTCTGTATCTATTCTTGTACAGATTTGGGGATGCTATATGTATATATGTATACTTACAGGGGTTTTTGTTTGTTTGTTTGTTTGTTTGTTTTAATTTTTGTTTGTTTTTTAACTTTTCTAGGCCTTTGATTGTTATTGGCGGTTCTTCTGACAGAAATCAGGAAACCATGGGAGCTTTCCAAGAATTCCCACAGGTATACAGACATATAGCTTTCTGCAGGAAGGTTGCAGTTAAATAATTCTTGTCTCTTCATTATTGTAGGAAAAACAATCCCAAACACTAACATTTCCTAGCAGATCTTGTAATGCTGTTGATTTGCTCCACCTACTGGTTTAAAATTGACATTGTGTAAATACAGCAGATTGCCTTCATGTTGGAATTCATACTCTATTTTAGGTTTTCAGCTAGTATAAATTACCTTTGTTTGTTCTGAGAAGGACAAAACCAAGATGTCCAAGAAAATAAACCAGTTTATGGGGAAAGAAAAGAAAAAAAGCAAAAAAACTTAAGCATATGGAGGAATGAGTATGGTCTTGAGAGTTTTCACCAGCTGCTACTGCATTTTTCTATGGGGAAGTTTCCACTTCATTGGTTTTCATCTGTCATTTCTTTAATTTTATTCAAGTGGAAATTAGAAAATTACTTTGATAAATCAATACAATGGTTATTTTCCTTTATTCAGGTTGAAGCTGGCAGGCTGTACAGCAAGCTGTCTGTCCGTCCAAGCAGCCTGGAAGTTATTCCTGCTGTTATTGAAAAGGTATGAAAAAATACAAAATGAACAACAGAACCTCAGGTAACTGTCTCCTGTTTAGGTTTTGAGGGTTTATTTTTGTACAGTTGTTATTCTGAGTAATTTGCTCTGGCATCAAGGAAGTGATGGTTGATTGAGTAAATTAACAACTGGGGAGGTTCTGCCTTATGGACAATGCTATGGAATAGGCTAGAAATAGATCCTAGTCCAGTCAGATGCTTACTGATCCTTGCAGTGATTTTTGTTAGCTTCAGATAAAGTTGGAAAATTTTTATGAAATAAATGCTTTCAGGGAGAGATGCAATAACTAGAAATAAAATGCTTCAGCTGTTTTACCATTGTCATGTGAAGGAGATTTGGAGGGGGGCAGTGGAGATGGTTGTTTTTGGGGTTTGAGTTTGTTTGTTGTTCTGTTGGGTTTTTTTGAGAGTGAAAAAGACACATCCTTATCTCAGTGCTTCAGAGAGGATTAGAGAAGTCTCTTGGTACTGCTGTAGCAGCCCTTCAGCCATGTCAGCCTAAATTCTGCATACAGTCATACTGTTTTCAGAAGTGCAGATTCAGCAGAGCATCTAGCTGGAATATAAGAGCTGGGATCAAAAGTAATAGAAAATGGAGGCATTGGTTATCTTGGTTTTACTCTGTTTGTGCTACTTTAAGTAGAATTCAGCATGCATATTTAATTTTGTATCTCCAAACATAACAGCTGATAAAGCCATTGTCTCATTGCAAATTAAACAAAGAATTTAGAGTCTAATACTGTGCATCTGCTGAAAGGCTCCAGCTGGTATATAAGAGAAAGTGTAAATAGCTGTCAAAACTTTATTTTGGGGTATAAATCCATGGAAGCTTCCACTGTGATGAATCAGCAAAATGAAATTGTACACCTTGTCTGCCTACAGCAGAGTTTTCTTGCTTTTTTGAATATAGATATTTTTAAAATCCTGTCAAACAATGATTAAAGCTGTGATTGTATGTTTTCTAGGCTGTGAGAACCAGCATGTATGGTCGTCCAGGTTCCTGCTATATTGACATACCCGGGGATTTTGTGAATCTTCAGGTGAATAAGAGCTCTGTCAAGTGCGTAAAGATTACGTTCATTACTTTTAAAATTACTGAACAAAAGAAAATTCATTTATAGGTCAATTTCTTTCCTAAAACAAGAAAATCAAGCCTCTAAATGTGACATTGCATCATAACATGATACAGATTACAGTTTGTACTGAAGTGTGCGAAAAAGAATGAGTTAATATGGTAATATAATGATGTCCCTCTGTAAATCTCTGAAACAAAACTACCTAGAAAATCAAAGAGACAACGAGGGAAAACTTCAAAGCCTGTTTTGAAAAATATATTTCCTGTTCTAATAAATGCTGTAACATGGTGTGTAGCAACAGCACTTTTATGCTCAACAATATCAGCATTTCTTGTTTTGAATTTTTTAAAGAGCCTCTTTTGTTTTGCTTGGCTGCAGGTACACGGAATGCTGCCTGCCACCTCCCATCAGCTTGGCTGAGCACTCTGCTGTATCCAAAGCAGCCTCTGTCATTGCTCTTGCCCAGCAGCCTCTGCTCATCATTGGCAAAGGTAGAATGCTTTGGTGTAGCTTTGAACTGTGCATGTTCAGGACAAGAACTGTGATTGCTTTTCCCCAGAAGTGTTACCCATATTCTTTTTAGTCTAACAAACCAACCAACCAGTAGTAAAAACACAAAATTCTTTGGAATTTGACGTTAAAATCTGCTCGGGTTTTAGAATTATTTTCTGTTCTTTAATAGTTTATTTTTCATCTAGTTTAAAGCAAATCAACTGGTAAAATACAAGTTTATGTAGAAGAAACCCAGATAACTGTTGTCTTTAATCCTAGAGCAAATACCAAGGGATCACTTCCAAAATTCCAAGCAATTTAAATTCTATTAAAGAAATATTCTCTGCTCTGGCATATATAGCAAGAACCAGAGTAACCAAAGGCAGTTTTTCTGGTTCTTGCTGAAAGTGCCAGCCTACCTGTGTGGGGATGTACAGCAACACAGCAGGTGCTACTGCTGTTGCTGCTTTACAGACTTTTCTTTGTACTCTGCCAGTCTAATCAATTCCTGGAGATGGAGGGTAATTATTTTCTGTGCTAGTTCACTTCTTTTATGCCTCCTTGTGGAGTGTTAGCCAGTGCAATGGTGTTCCTGTTGAAGATACAGGTCAGCTAGGAAGAGAATTAAAATAACCAGCTCATTTAACTCAGGCTGTTTTCCTGCAGATATGGGGAATGATCTCTGTCTGTGTTTAATTGGGGAGTGCAGTGATTGAAATGAGATGGATCTTATGATTGATTAGGTAATGAAATTGAAAACAGAAGGTAGATCAGAAGAGATTATGGGTTGTTTTTTTTTCTCTCTGGCTGGATACACAGGAAGAAAAGGGTGTTCTTTGAAAGTGAAAGGTGGAAAACTCAAAAAAAAAAGTGTTTTGTCTATGTCAACATTTGAGAATTTACTCAACAAATGTGCCTGGACTTTGTGCTGTATAATGTTAGCAGAATTTTTTTTGAAAGATTTGCAAAAGTATATTTTTCAGGATTTAAGACTCATAGATTCAAGCCATGCACAAGGACCAGTCAGTTAATCCAGGTTACCTGGGCAAGCTAAATTCAGCAGCCATGAACTGCTGCAGCATCAGGAAATGTGTGCACAAACACATACCTTTGCAAGGACTTGTTTGTGTTTCTCTCTTTTCACTAAAGGCTTATAGTAGAGTCTTTGGGCAGGTTATGGAGCAGGGGGTAAGCAAGAACTGACATGACATGACATAAAGGTCATCTCATGTTGCTGCTGCAGAAGTCTCTGTCCCATAATTCAAATTTCACTCACTAAAAAATTGTGATTTTAAATAAACAAGATCTCCTATTTTTCCCTGCCCTGCTTCATAAAAATTGATAGAAGAATTCAGCTGAAGTCTTACAAAAAAAACAAGCAAACAAAAATTTTTGCCAAAAGTATGTGACATTTTTAACTGCAGATATCTGTGGTTTGGCATGTTTAGTTTTGAGTTCTTCAGGATGAAAAGTAACAGGCAGATTTCATAATGGAAAACAGTACTCTCTCTGCCATAATGTAATCAGCATAATTGTAGTTCAAGCAAATACAGTTGGTTTCTGTAGTATTAAGCAGTCTCTTTCATTTCATTCAGGTGCTGCTTATTCACATGCTGAAAACAACATCAGAAAGTTGGTGGACCTTTGTGGACTGCCTTTTTTGCCTACCCCAATGGCAAAAGGAGTAGTTCCTGATAACCATCCAAATTGTGTAGCTGCAGCAAGATCAACGTAAATATAAAGCAAGGCTTCTAATCCTAATAGATGAGAAACAACTAGGAATTTTGGTGGGCTACAGATGCCAGGGAAGAGAAAATTCATACCACAAAAATTTTTTCAACTATGTTTTGCGCCTCACTGTAGAGCACTGGAGATTCTGCTGGAAAAGGGACAACAGATTTAAGTGGATCACTTTAGAATGCTGACCAGGAAGATACTTTGAGATATAATATATTCTATAGCTATGAAACCTGTGGCAAGTGGATGTATTCATGTTGCTAGTGTGTATTTTGTAACATAAAACATAGCTGGTAAACAGTTTATGTTAAATATTTAACTTTGTGCACTAGATAAACTCCTTCTTTTTACTTTAACACCATAAACAGAAACTTGAATTGCCCGTGTTGCAGCTGAAGTTTTGCCAGCTGTTGTTTCTGTGTGGTGTTTGCAATACCCTATCACTGAATTGCACTTTATTTATAAAGAAAAGTAAGATATTTCAAACTACTCTGAACGAGTATGTTTAAAGTGACTTTTAACAGGGGTTTTTTTTTTTGGCTTTTGGCAAAATTAATGTGACTGGACTCTGAGAACCCCACTATGTATGAGTATGCAGAGAGTCAGTTTGCAGGTGGAGCATTTATATACCCTGAAAGTAAAATGCTGTCCATTGCTGAGCCTATTAGCTTTATCACTGCTAAGCATGCTGCTAGGCAGAATAGAAAATAAAAGAATATACCAAATATTGTCTGCCTATCTGAAAGGTAAATTAATGGGAGACTAAACTGAGAGGCCCATACCAGTCTTAATTTTGGCACCCACTGTTGCCAGTGTCACAACAGGGAGTCTTTTGCTTTAACCTGAGCATCATTCTAGCATCTTGTTGGTCTCCCAATGTAATGATTCCTCTCCTATGTGCAGTGTAATAGGAGAATAGTAATTAATTTTCTTCTCAAGTTCCTTAACTTTAGAATGGCTTGGTGATTGGCTGTATAAAAGGATGCAGGGTTTTGGGGCTAAGCAAGCAACTTAGAGGAGTGAAGAATTCTATGTGTATTCTGAGGTTTGCTGTGGTGGTTAGGGTTCCTTCTAATTTTGCAATGACTGTTGAATGTAATAGTGATTCCTTCTTATCTGCTTCTGTCATTTCCCTTTATTAGGGCATTACTGCATGCTGATGTAATCATCTTGCTTGGTGCAAGATTGAATTGGATTTTGCATTTTGGTCTTCCACCAAGGTATCGACAGGATGTAAAGGTTATTCAGGTAAGCAGGAAAATTTTTATCACTTAATGGAAGTCTTCTGTGTTCTAGCATTGACCAGAGCAATTATTGTAAATTATTTTGGTAATGCATTTCATGTGGCAAATACTGCCATATGGGCAGTGCAGTATGGTGCATATAGTTATGGTAATTCTCCAGAAATACTTATGCTCTCTTTAATTATTGTTTTTACTTCCCAATTTTTTTTCAAGAATGCTTACAGTATTGTTCCTAGTATCAAGAGCTTGGTGCTGCTGTAATGAGGAGGGCAGACACATCTATGCCATTGACTAATATAGGGTTAGACTCACAATACTGTTGTGATCTTTGGAGCATTGGAATTTCTATGATTGAAAGAAAACTGTCTTTGAAATTGTGGAATCTTTCATACTGCTCTCTTGGCTGACTTTTGTTCTGAAAAAGAGCTGCTTTCAAATCCTGTCATATTGTAAGAGCTCAGTCACTCAGAAATGAAGTAAGAGGAAGAAAAGCTGTTAAACTAATTATTGCATTTGATAATCTGCCAGCTCTTAGAAAGAGAAGTCTTCAAATTGTGTCCTTAAAATCTCCTCTCCAAGACTCTGTGATCAAATAGTAGTAGTTGATTCATACTGGCTGTCCTGCTTACACTGACCTGGAACATAGTCTAAAGTTCCAAACTTCAAACTTAATAGCATTAATTTTTAAGCTAAATTTTTTAAAATACACGTTATTTTTGCAAATATTATGTTATTCCTCTTCCTAAAAAAATTAAAGAAAATATTTTTTCGTCTCGCCTAATTTATTTCACTATCAGAGATTAGTATTAAAACACTAAGTCACTTCATTGTCTGCGTGACCTGGTCAAAAATAACAGTTTATGTAACCTTAGAGGGCTCATGCATCACTGATAGATTTGCTTCAGTAGTTGCAACTTACTTTTCAGTTTCTTCATGCTAACTAAGTTCTTACTGTCAAGTAGCATACACACAGTTTTCTCAGTGAGAAAATTGCTGCTTTGTATAGGTGTATATGCTTTGTATACCTGAACCTGGATTTTTAGCTCACGTGCAATGCTGTAGTAAAGTTCTACAATGTCTGCAAGAGCTTGAAAGAAGCAAGCAATCAACTTCAAGGATATATATAACTTTTCATTAAAATAGGTATGTACCATAGGGTTTTACCTTGTATAAAGGATTGTCTCCTGATGTCATGTCAGGGAAAGACAAAGGAAGTTACCTGTGCAGCCAAAACAGGATATGAAGACAATGTTAGACATCTGTGCATGTTAGGGCATGTTCCTCACTTGAACTAAAAAAAAAAATTCTGGTTAATATCCTTGAGTTAATGGTTGGTTTTGTTTTTGAAATACAGATTGATATTTGTGCAGAAGAGCTGGGGAATAATGTCAGGCCAGCTGCAACTTTATTAGGTGACATAAACGCCGTGACTGAGCAGGTAACGTCATGTCCCGTGTCCTCTGGTTTTGACCTCAATTTCCTCTGATTCATGTGGTGTAATTTGCCAGTTAAAAATAAAAAAAAACAAACAACCCAACTGTTCAAGGAAAACCGTTTGTCAGGCAGTGTATTTGTGTTGTATATCCAGTCTATTCTCAAATTTTATGTTAAAGATTCTGATTACTGTGATTGTGCTGGGATGGTTCTTAGTAATGTTATTATTGATATCTTGTTGTCTTCTTCTTTTAAATATGTTGAAAGACCCCTTTACAACATTGAAATATTGTTCTAGCTCTTAGAAGAATTCAACAGAAGATCATGGAAATATCCTTCCAATTCAGAGTGGTGGCAGAAGCTAAGAGAGAAAATAAAGAACAATGAGGAAAGATCGAAGGTAGTGTGACATTAAAGAAATTAAAAGGTTTCTTGCTATAACAGGCACTGATAAATTATCAGTTTTGTAACTGGTCTATATCCAGCTTCCTCAATTATTTCACAGTTAAGTCACCCAGACTTTGAAAATTTGTATCATTCTGGTACAGGCTTACTCTTCTTATGCTTAGGAACTATAAGCATTATAGGTTAAGTATTCTATGATTTTGTATAAATTCAAACTGTGTAGAAATCATTACACTTTGTGATTGGATTCTTAGAGCCATTAGTAGAAGACCACAGCCAGAGCTGCTGTATTATGGGTAATGGCTTTTAAGCAGTGGACTGATGTTCCAAGTACTCCAAGTGGAAACTGGCTTAGGTGAAGACACATTCTTAGTTTTCCTCTAATTGTAATCATTGTTTGTAATTGTGCAGTTTAGCAGTGCTGGTCTAGGTTTAATCTATGTTACAAGCAAGTAGCTGTTAAGGCAAAGAGACCACAGATGCTTGGTATATACCTAACTTTGTGTGATTCATATTCTGCAACTTCAGATGCATGTTCCCAAGACTGGGATCTAAAATAAAATCATTTTAACAAATTGCTCTTTTGAATTGTCTCCCAGCACACAGATGACAGCTCACTTAGGGTTGTAAATAGTCATGCCTGGTGCAGAAAAATTTCATGAGCCTCTTGGGTTAAACTGAGTTTTAATAGCTTCTGCTAATGATAGGCCATTGAAGGGCTGCTGAGCTTGTTTAGCCTCTGATAAATATGTTGTGTCCCCAGGATAGATACAAAAGGAGTGACCTTGATGCAGTGCCTTAAAAACCAAATACTTCAGCCTTACCTGAAGCAGAGTGTATTTTATTTCCATCATTATTATTTATGTGCCTCTGTTTTGCACCCTAAATTCTATTCATGGGAGTTTCTAATATCTTTTCTTTTTAAGGGATTAGCATTGCAGAAATCTCTGCCTATGAATTATTATACAGTCTTCCATCACATCAGAGAACTGATACCCAAGGACTGCATTTTAGTAAGTGAGGGAGCAAACACCATGGACATTGGACGAACTATGCTTCCAAATTTCTATCCCCGGCAAAGGTGGGATATCTTCTGTTCTGACTCAACATGCTACACTTCTGCATAAATGTTTTCATTTAGCTAACAAGAATAATGGCCTGGAAAACAGAAGTATAATATGTTGGGAGAGGGATTAAGGAAAGTTTTCCACTCACATAATGATGTCCTGTCATAGATTGTAACAATTCTCTGCGTGCTCTGCAGCAGAATGGTGATAGTTGCTCTCTTCTTATGGAAAGGGAGTGATGAGTGTTGTGTTCAGTTCTCTGACCTTGATGTTTGTTTCTGTGTTCAGAGTCTGTGGTAAATACTGATGAAAAATAAAAACAATCATTTGGATTCTTATGTTGAAAAGAATTCACATGAAGAGTTTTTCTTTGGCACACTTCAGAACAGGGAAAACTTGAAAATTGGATTATATATAGGGCATGCTTTCATGTAAACCTGCATGCCTAAGGTGTGGGTACTCAAAATACTGCTTTGTGAGTAAAACAACCAACAGCACCCATGTACTTCCAGTAGAGCTGGGGAAAGAGTGTGTATTTTCCCCCTTATTTAAAATAAGTACACAGTAATGTTACTGGTTGTCTTTCAGACTGCACTGCACATGTCTGAAAGGAAATTTGAGCAGTTAACCCTAGAATAATCTAGTGCTTTATGTACTTTTGTATCCATTATGTGCTTCTGATGGAAATGATCTAACTAAATTATAGCTTTCAATTTGATTTCAAATGGTTGAACAGAAGACTAAAATTTGAACAGCAGTATTTAATCAATGGCTTTCAGACTCATAGTTACATTTTCAAGGAATTAAATATAGAAATATTTCATGTTGTCTGTCTCTACAGTAATTGAATGTTTTTGAAATACTGTAACTATGCAAGATAAAAGCATATGAGAATAGTTCATTATTGTGGCACTAGTGTACAAGAGTTCTTCATTTTAATTTGAGTTTTCCAGTATGTTTATATCCCTTGAAACATTTGCAATTTTATCAAATGTTTGGCTGACTATAATAATCTCTACATGTGGTATCTCTTTATACAAATTGTTTATAAAACAATATTTGCATACTGTATGGCAAAGTAATCAAAGTAAGGCACCATGAATGAATTAAAGAGATTGAGTAGCAATAAAGGGATAGTAATTGTGTATTCTCCCTTTAGGCTTGATGCAGGTACCTTTGGAACCATGGGAGTGGGGCTGGGTTTTGCCATAGCAGCTGCCATGGTAGCCAGGGACCGCACACCTGGAAGGCGAGTTGTCTGCATAGAAGGGGATAGTGCTTTTGGATTTTCTGGAATGGAGGTGGAGACTATCTGCAGGTAACTGAGATTTTTTGCCTCAAGAAGATGCTCTTCAGGGTCACTTTAACTAGAAGAACTTAACTGCTGGTAGGTGGGGCATCCATAAAACACATAAAAACAAGCCAGAAAACATGCATGCTCATTTTTTTTATGTTGTTGTGATATAGTGCTTTACTAGTGATGGTTGAATCATATTTCAGGTGGAAGTGGTTTTTTTTCTCATTTTCCTTGTAAGGAAATTTACACTCTTAGCATCTTACAAAGGGGGCAAGTATTTCAGAATTCTTCCAAATGTGTCTTTTTACAGATACAACTTGCCAATCCTGATAATTGTAGTAAACAACAATGGGATTTACACTGGTTTGGATGCAAATTCCTGGGAGCAAATGTTAAAGTTTGGTGACCCTGCTACATGGTAAGCATCTTCAATGTCTATGTAACTATGGAAGAAGTGACCAAAATGGTCATTCTCTTAATTTTTAATGCTTTATGATCCAGATAAAAATTACATTTATAAAATCCATTTAGTCGTGGGCTAAGTTCATATAAGTAAGGACCAATTACCAAAAGCAAACAGCTAACCTACTTCCAGCCTACTGTTTGCACAGCAGTGTGGCAGAGAGATGATTCTCTATTAGTTTTCTCAGGTTCCTGCAGCAGTTCAGCTCACACAGTACAGAGTTCATAGTGAGTAACTTTCAAAAGCCTGATACTCTCCAAAATTAGCTGAGATCTGAGTTTACACAGGACTTCTGCTTCTGAGCTGAGATCCCTGTACTAAGAGAACTAAGCTAAAGCTTAGCTGAGGAATGGTTCCACAAGATAAAAATGAGTACAGTACCCTATAAACACATCTTAGGTGATACAGCAACCACAGGTCTTTCAGCCCAGAAGAATTCATCAGGCCAGCACAATAATCATCTTGCACTTTAAAATTGGTGCTAAAGTAATTAAATTAGTCAGCCTGGCAATTTTCCCATGCCATTAGTCATGTTTTCCATTCTGTTACAGTGTACCTCCTGTTTCTCTCCTGCCAAATGCACACTATGAGAAAATTATGTCTGCCTTTGGAGGCAAAGGATACTTTGTTAAAACACCAGAAGAATTGCAGAATGCTCTGAAAGCAAGTGTGACTGACAAGCAAACACCTTCTCTTATAAATGTAATGATTGATCCACAATCTGAGAGAAAGAAGCAGGTGTGTATGTGTTTTCCTTTCTTTTACTGCGAGCTTCATGGTTGTAAGCTTCTGAAAACCTTAGGGACTATCATTTAAACCACAGAGGAGTCAGGATGGTTGCAAGGAAGAAAGATTGTTGTTAGAATTGGGAGATGGAAAAAACAGGTCCTTTTACACCATGCCATCTGCTTTCCTTGCTATCTGCTTGTTCGGGTTTTTCCCCCTACTGGCTGTATAGTGTTCTTAATGACTGTTTCCAGAATTTAAGGTTATTGCTTTTTATTCTAGACCAAAGGAGATGAACCATTTTTAAGCACTCTTTATATCCTGTGGATTCCCCCTTACTGTTTGTCCATTCTGATGTGTTTTTTATTCTATGTTGGTTTGTTTTTTTGCTTCCAGGAATTTCCGTGGCTGACTCGTTCTAATCTCTAGTAGAAGAGGAAGATGATGGTGGTGCAAGGCATCATGTTAAACAAAATTGAGTTATGTTCTGGAAGTGCAACTGATACAACTGTATTTTGCATAAGCACTGGAACAAGTGGGATTTTAGAACTGCTGTTAGAGGAATCTTTAAATGCTGAAATTAGATAACTGTAAAATGAGAAAGACACATATGAATGTATATCAGGCCTTCTAACAGATTGTACACAAACACTGATGATAAAATCATATACTTTTGCTTTTACTCAGAGTAATACCCATTATCTTTGAATTAAAATCTTGAATGTTCTGGATGAAGAGAATAAGGTGAGGGTTTTATGCTGCCTGAAACATAGAAGTGTTTGCCAGTCTGCAATTATAGTAGCTTGATTTTTAACCAACCACACCACCATTCTGCTTGTTAAAAACTTTGTCCTCTAAGGACCAAACCAAAGCATCTTGTTGTGAATAATTCCTGATTGGCCTCATTATGCATCGAAACCTGTTGCATTGGTAGTAGCTTCCTAATTTTACAGATTAATTTTTCATCTTCTTCTGAATGCAGAAGTAGTGTATTAAAAAGGCAGACTTGCTCAAGAATTAAGCTTCTGTCTACTGAATTTGTTGTTACTAACTGGAACTTATGGTGTTTGTAGGAAAAGCAAACCCTGGATTTTTGTTTGAAGCTTAGCTCTTCACAAACACCAGGCTGAAAGCATGGCCATATTTATTAGTGAGATTTCCAGTATTAATAGACTGTATATCTTTATAATCAGAAAAATTATAAATAAAACATTACCACCACCATCACTGAAATATCAACAGTGACACCAACAAAAAGACCACAAAGAAAAGCCAAAAAACCCAAATGAAAACAAAATTTTAAAAAATCCCTCACCAGAGCAACAACAATAAAAGTTATTAGACTGGAGCATAATGTTAATTTTGGATGGCATCACAAAACAACCACCAGTGTTTGTGCTGTGGCTGGCTAATTGTACAACAAAGGTTCTTCCTGTATGGAGACCTAGAGTCCCACCTGCACTGTGATGCTGAGGTGACATTTAAAGCACATATTTGGCCTGCCTGGCATTCTGTCTACTGTGTTTTCATTTGTTGCTGCATCTGACAATCTGACTTAGAGTTCAGACTTTAGAAATTAGGTCGCTCTTTGTCTATGCTTCTGTCATGGCCTACAACACTTACTATGCAGAATACTCTAACAGATTATATTTACATCTGTTCATAAATGCAAGGTTCTTTGTTGTTAGATGCATAAAAGGGAATATTCTATCTCTGATTTGGGTTTTGCTTGCTTTATTTTCTATTATTCCATTGTCAGTAATTGTTAGTTATCTAGTGGAAAGCACTTGATGACCTAAGGAGAGAGAGCACTGGGCTGGCAGGGGACTGTGGCCTGCAGTCAGGTTTGTTGCAAAAGGCTTGGCTTATTGGGTCTGGCACTTTGGTTTGGGTCTGGCCCAAGGCCATGGGTTACTGTTAGGTAGAGGAATGTAGGAATGTTTCTACACACTGGTACAGGAAGATAATACCTGAAAGAAATAATATCTGAAATAATCTGAAGTGCAAAAGGATAAAATCCTAGAGTGGATACAGCTCACAAAAAAATGTAAGGTTCCTGAGTTGCTGTGTTCTCTGGGATATCTGCAAGGAAAGTGGAACAATGTTGAATCTTGACATTAATTTTGTTTCATTCTTCTTCTTGTCTCACAAATTCTTTTTGATATGTTTCTCTGATTAAACACAACTCATTATTCTGGTGTAAAATATCTGTAAGAGTTAATGCTGGAACTGACCACAGGGGAGATTATTTGCATTGGATAAGCAAATGTAGAAAATACTATTTTATACTTGAAAATTAATAAAAAGTGATTTTCATGCTGTTTCTTCTTTAATGAGAGTGTTTGAATTATGTCAGCATTTTGTGTCAGCTGTTGGAAATAGGCTTTTCTTACTGTCTCAGCACCTCACAAAATAGCACAATGTGTTGAGTACGTGTTCCTGCAGCCCCTTGTGTGCTCAGCTTGCTAACAGGTTTAGTTTGCAATAATTCCAAACCTCTCAGTAATTGTGTTCCACCTTCAGTCTGCAGTGAATGCTGTAGGCTCTGCCCTGTGAGCATTTGGGTGTATGGTGTGTCTGCTTGCCTTCAGCTGTTATGTAGCACATAGCACATAACCATTGTGGTGAGGAGTCAGGTAGGTGTAGGTTTGGTCTGGCCAGATTTGAATTTAAGCACTCCTTTAAAAGCCCAAGTACACACAAAACAAGCAGCAATGCATCCTCAGCTCTGCCACTCTGGACCCATAGGCAACAAGCACACACTGGCTGGAAGCTATGGTAAAAGTCTTATTAGGAAATACATCTGCACTGGCTACCTCTTATTTTATATGTTGGAATCAAAATCCCCCCTGAAGCTCTTTTCAGGCTGTTTAAAGAGCTTGATGGCTGTACTTAGAGGAAAGAGGGCTTGGCATTCCTCTCCTTAATAATGTTCTGAGGTAAGACCAGGTGTCAGAACTGCTCTTCTGCATGGCAAACTGGGAATGTGACTTCTGTTGATTTATTGACTTATAAGTGGATATTAAAATAAGTAAGAAACAGCTATCCTGAAGGAGACATTTGCTGTTTCTTTTGATGATGTGATTGAAATCTCAGATGGACAGATGGACAAGCTTTGAAGAGGCCCTCAGTAAAGCAGACCCTTCCAGGTAATTATGGCACATGTTAATATAAATGGGAGTTATTTCAGTGACTGTTCTTTCCAGGAATCTCTAAGATGCCAGAAATAGTGATGAATTAAGTAAGAAAAGTTGATAAAATGACAGCCTGTTTGCTTGAGCCAATATGTTTGAGAAATGTTGGGTTTCATCAGTCTTATTAAGGGGGTGATAGAAAAAGCAAGTAAGGATGCTACTGAAAATGTTGCATAGTTTAATCTGGAATTATTTTTATGTTTGTTGGCTATAGAATGTCTGAGCAATCTAACTAGCAATTATTTGTATAATACCTTGGATCAGATTCTAAACTGTATGCAGAGAAGGGATGCTTTGAAGACAGGGTATGAATTGCTGTACTTGACATTTGGAGAAATGGATTAGCATCTTATCTAGGATTGTATAAATGGCCATGATCACACGAATGTAAGCAGCTTAGAGCATCTTTACCCATAAGTGATGGGGGATTTCCCCTAGTGCTGGTAATGTAACCACATGAGACAGATAATGGAAGACTCACATAAGCCTTTTTACATCTCCAGCCTGTACAGCAATCTAAGGTTTTGTGCCTCGATTCCAGAAAGCAGCTGCTGTTCCTGGGTGTGAATTTTGTGCAGTGACTACCTGCAGCTGTTGTAGCATGAAACTTGTCATAACCTGCAGGCCTACCTGAGAACAAAACTGTTGGGCAGAGAGGCTGTTCAGTTCTCCTGTGTGGGTTTGCCTACCTCTGCATTCCTTGTAGCTCTAGAGGTGATGTTGACACACACTCAGTGACCTAAGCTAGAGCTCCACAATGTCTGGATGTAAGTGCCTCTTTTAATTAAATCTTCACATTAAAAATATATTTTTCTTTAAATTTGCACTTTTCTAAGTGTTTGAAGGATTTGTTTTCTGTCTTGGCATTGTCATGAAGACAATGTGCATGTATGGCATTTTATAAGCCTTGGTGCTGGGAAGTGCTGGTACCAGAACTGGTAGAACCTACTTCAGGTTCCAGCCAAAACTGGGCCCTAGCCATAGCCTAGGCCATAAGCCACCTGCTTTCTCTGCAAAAACAGGGGTATCTTTCAAGTTCCCAGAAAATAAGTAAAAAGTATGTTAGGTAAAATTAATATTTCAGCCCTGCCAGGAATTTAAATCTACCCAGCCTGAGCAGCTAATGCTGGCTCTCATTTTATGTAATTTAAATCAGAGAGACTGTATTAATGATTTTGGTGCAGAAGCTGTTTTTAATCTAAGTTTTCATCTCTGTGTGCCAAATTGCCATTTGGTATTTAAGGTCTTAAATACAAATTAGTGAAGCTTCAAAAGTAGGAGTTTATGATGGAAATTCTAATGCAGCCTTAATTACAGTTCCCTGGTTCTGCAAAGGGTGCTGGGAAAATGCTCTTGTCTAATTTGATTAGGTTCAGTTATCCTGTGTTTGGGAGATGACAACCCTGGCATCCCAGAATAACTGGGCAACAGGCAGTGCCCAGGCCTTTTCTGTGGCTGCCGTGGTAACTCTGTAGCTGGGCTTCAAAAGTTGAACCCCTGTAAAAAGAGAAATCCTTTCAAACTTTAGCCTGAACCAGCATTCTTTTCAAATCAGCCTGAGATTCATGATCAGCTTACAAAAACAGGGCAGTTTTCCAGCATGGATGTGGCTTGCCCAGCAGCTATGGTGCCAGAGGACTCCCACTGAGTCCTGCTTGCTGTAGTGTCATGGTCAGCACTTGCAGCCATCCCTTTGCTTATAACACCCTAAAAAATCAAAAACATTCTGCTGTCTCTCCTTGCTGTTCTACTGTGACCTATTTCTTTACCTTTCCCCAGCTTTCTAATGTTGGTTCTTCTGTCAAGCCTTTGGGTAAACCCTTGGATGTTGTTCTCTACTATTGCTCCCCAAGTGGGTTTAGCAGCTCTGCTCCTTGTTTTGCATTCTGTAAGCCACAAGATCCCAAAGCATTTAGTGCCCAGAGGTATCCAGGAGAGAGAAAAATGAGCCATGGGAAAATGAGGCTTTGTGTTACTTAAAAGACAAGGTGTCCGCAGCTTTTCAGGCCCTGATTTGCCAAGGCACCTATGCACGTGCTTCATTTCAGGAGCACCTTCATTGCTTTCACTTGCAGGCCCGTGGTTACACTCATGATTAATTATTTTCCTGAGTTAGTGGTGCTTTGGCCTCTCACCTGAAGGGCACTAAAACCTTCTATAGAGGATCCCTGTGTCTGGGGCACTCTCCTAGGCATGCGTGCACTGCTGTTTGGATTCATGTTTGTTTGCATCTCAGTGGTGTCATGGGCTGTACTGCAGTGTGAAAGTCAGGAGCAGGATGCTGCATTGCCAGGCGTCCATGAAACTCTCAGAAATTAGAAGTCCTGAGTTTAGTGTGAGCATTAAAATAATGATGTCAATAATTATTTTCTGAAAAAAAATTAAATTTTCTCTGTTGACAGAGAAAAAAGAAGATTGTGCTTTGTGGTGCTTAATTCATTTGGCTCTTTGGCAAGATAGATGATAAATCACTTAAATTAGGAGTTGTGGGAGCCAATTACTGCCAGATATTCCTCTGTTCTGTGCCTCCAGCAGCACGGCAGCAATACAGGTGCAGGCAGTGAGTTCTGCAGACATTTACTAATCAAAGTAAAAAGCAGTAGACAATCCAAATGAAAAGAAGATGAAAAAAATTACCCTGCATACAATTTCCATCTCCTCTAGTTGCAAGTACCAAGACCAGACTGAGTGATAGCTGTCACTTGTTTGTGATTCACTGTCTGAGGATGTTGAAGACAATTTATCTACTTACATAGTAGTGACTGGAGACCTCAGTTGGCTGGGACTATGACGGTCAAGGCCATCTTCTTTGTCCTATAGGACATTTTTCTATTAGTCATCCAGAGGTTTTGCATGTCTGACCCAGATTTTCAAAACCTGACAATCCTAGACATACGTCTTTATTCTCTGCGTATGTGTGAGCATGTATGATGAGTGCATCTCATCCAAGAAGCATTGCATGTTCTGCAGTTTGGAAGGTGAGATTTAAAAGAAAAATGAAGTGAAAAAGAGGAAGAAGAGTGCTTTTATAAAGGTCAACACCTGAATTATTGTTTTAAAGTTGTTCTACTTAGTTCTGCCCTCCAACATTACAAGTCAACAAGTGGGGTGCTTTTGGTAGCTTTGATGGAAGTCACTTTGAATTATCCCATAAGCTTTAATCATGTCCTTACCTCTTTTGTTTTATAGTTTTCAGTAAAATAGAAATGTGTGCATGGGGATTACTCATTGGAGTGAAAAAAAAAAGTGAAGGACTGAGTCTTTGAATTAAGTTTTAACATTTCAAGATGAACTTTCTAAACATGGAATGAGAGCTGGGCTGCTCTGTAAACAAATACACTCTGAAGAGTGTAAAGATAAATCAGCTTCCCTAGTCACTTTTGCATTTCTGTGAACCAGATAGTACAAAGAAAAGAGGAGGCCAGAAGGCTGCTGCTTGTTGCGAAATGTATAAAATCCATTAAGTGCCTAATTTCCAAAAAGGAGTTGCTTTTGGAAATTGCTAGTCATGAATGTCCTGCCATCAATGTCCTCCTTCACCCGTTCATGCTGTGGGTGGTAATGTCAGGACTGACTTGTGCTGGCTTGCCTTTAGCCAACCACCTGCTCCTGTCCTGATACCCAGCTGGGAGACTGGCACGGCTGGAGCTGCCAGAGCTCCATCAAGTGTGAATGTGCTTGGGTTTACTTCATCACACAGTTAGGGTCTGTTCCTATATGGCCTTCTGAATTAAATTCAAATACACCAGCAAGGAAATGGGGAAGCCACTCACCGGTTTTCTGCACTTACTATCATTTTGCTTCAGCAGCTGCCTTTGTACTTTAGGTGACACCGTCTCCCAAGGTGACGTTAGCTGTGTTGTCATAGCACTAAATCTAAGTGTTAGACATAACTGAGTCAAGTGTGCAAAACTGCACAGGTATTTTTATTGTGAAAAACAATTGTTGCTAAATAACAACCTCACAAGGAAAATGTAATTATAAAGATTCTTTTCCAGCCCCTGCTCTAATTTAATGAACAGGATTCTTCTGTACTGCTTTGCAGACACAAGCTGTTATTGAATTACTGCATTAACTTGGGGTTGCTGTTTTACCTTTGTCCCACTCAGCAAAAGAGCTTTCAGACTTTTGAACTAGAAATTATATATTGAGTATTTCAACAGGACAAGGGGGAATGGTTTTAAACTAAAAGAGGGTAGATCTAGGCTAGATAAAAGGAAGAAATTTTTTGTGGTAGGGATGGTGGGACAGTGGAACAGTTTGCCCCAAGAAATTGTGGATGCTCCTTCCCTATAAACATTCAAATTCAGGTTGGGTGGAGCTCTGAGCAACCTGGTTGAAATGCCCCTGCTTATTACAGGGATTTGGACTATATGACCTATCTGACCAAAATTATTCCATGATTATCTCTGTCCTTCTAACTAGAATGGTGTTCATGAAAGAATTTGAGATTGATGGTATTTTAACTATATTCATTTTACCTTGTCTCATTGATGCAGTACCTGCCAACCAAAATTGAACAGGGCTGGGAAGAAGCTTTGTTTTTAAGAAGTATTCATTAATTCTTGCATAGAAAAAAGGTTCATAAATTCTGTTTACATCATAGTGTCATCAGCAGATTCCTCCACATGCTTCTAAGAGTTCAAGTTTGGGCTGAAAAGGTCAAGCAACAGCTTCTTGAACAGACATACTTTCCAGGCCATTCTTTTCATTATGTGTTGGGTGGCTTTTGGCATTTTTAGTTGCTGTGGCATCTACCACAAAAAAAAAAAAAGGAATAGCTGGAGAAATGCATTGCTCGGCTGAGCAAGTTCTCAGGGCTCAGGGCCTGGAGAGCACATGGTTGTCAAGTCTCTCGTGCCAGAGTCCCCCTGCTACGTGACATGTTCCCTCCTCAGGATTCTCTCTGCCACAGGCTCTGCTGCCAAGAGGCCAGAAGGAAGCTGTGTGTCCAGGTGTGCAGCCTTGCCATCCAGCCTGGAGCAGGGAATGTCACTCTGCTGCGCTGCCACCTGCCTGAGTCCAATCAGTAAGGCCACAGCTATTGTCCATTTTATTTCCAATGGACTTTGTCCTTCTCTTGTGAAACCACTGCCAACCTTGCCAGCAGTCTTAGCTGGTAAGGCCAACACCTCAAAATTAGAGGAAACAGAACACAGGACTTGCACTCTGACATGGCCTGGCTCACTACCCTGTAATGAGAGCTCTCCACTAAAATCTAAAGAGGGAATGGAACTACATATGAAGAAGAGGTCTCTTCAAATGAATGTAAGTCCAAACAGCTCATTTTGAGTTTTTGTGGGCGATGGTGTGTTTCCCACAGAAGAGGGTGTGCCCACAGAGCTTTCTTCTCTCATTGGCTGAGAGCCATTTCAGGTCAAACAGGATCAGGGTGATGGAGATGCTATGCTGAAGGAAAGGAGAACATTGACAAAACCTCCATTTTAATCAGGGCTCTCCACTGCAATAAGTGGATTAAAAAGTCTCTATTTAAGAATTGACTGCAAAGCTAACTTCATGTGTTTTTTGTAACTCTGAAGCAGCCCTGGCTTTCTGTATCACTTCTGGCTACCTCTGATACAGAATTATAGAAGGAGGGGGAAGATATTAGTCCTACTCCATGATCTTAGCTCTTTCTATTAATATTGGATTAATTATTTCCTTATCAAATATAACTTGTTTTGTACTAGAAATTTCTACCGAAATTTTCAATTGCTTAAAGGCTGCAGGAGGATTTCAGTAGGATTTGAAATTATTCACTAGTTCCTTTGACTAGCTATTGTGTTGGTCACCTATTTTCAGAGGTGAAATTAAATTAGTTAAAATTAGTTAAAATTAGTTAAAATATTCACCTATTTTCAGAGGTGAATATTTTAATACAATCTTGACATTTTAAATTTTGAGCATTTTTTTCCAGCCTCCATGCAGGCTTCTAACATGGGGATTGCAGCTGAATGTTCATCTTGTGTGCTTAGGGCTTGTGATGATAAACTTCCCAAGAGCTATTCCTTTCCCACTGAGATGCAGCATGCCAAGAGAACTAATGGCACTCACTTAAGCCATGGTCATCTTGGTCAAAGAAGAAAGAGACCAAATTACTCACTTCACTAAGAAAAGCCAAATACTAAAAAGTAACAGACAGTGGAACAAAGTTGATAAGATTAAATTAGAGTAGAAAATATGTTATCCAAAATATTGCTGTACTGGAAAGAGATTTTAGAAAGCATTATGGTTATATTAAGCATGTCCTTTAGGGATAAAAATGTATAAGGCAGATGTGATTCTTCCCATTTAGCCATTACATTTAGAAAATTTTGTCAATATGTTTGCAGTATGTTGAAAGTAACAGCCAAGACTGTTTAACCAGAATTATGGAAATATCTCACTTTGCTCTTCAGTGGAATTAATACCCAGGGGAACATGTCACCATTTCTGTCAGTGAGAACTCTTCTCAATGGGAAAAAAAATCAATTCCATAATCAATCCAAAGTATTTTTCACATTTTTCTGGGGGAAACTATAAACAGTGGGCAAAGAAAACCATCTCCATCTGGGAGAGAGTAGTGTTTTTCACAGCAAAGGGTGTACCTCTGATTTTCATGGAAACCACTGTCAGATTCCAGGCAGAGAGGAAGATGTCTCTGCTACTTATTCAGGGGGCACAAATTACTCTGTAAAGCCCTGCATGTTGCGATAAGGCACAGAAACCCCAAACTTTTGTACAGATAGCAAGGGCACCTGATGCTTTTCAGAGAGGAGGAAGTTTATTTTCTTCACAGTGCGCTGTGTATTGTGTTGTACATCTCCACCCCAGAGCTGATAGGGTTTAATTCACCCCATCATGGCACTTGTTTCTTCCCCTGTTGCAGCCCATCAGTGAACTCTGCAATCCTGCAATGTCTGGCACTGTCAGAGATACTGTCATTTTCACTTAAATCCAAAACAATAACGTGTTTGTGGGTTCATGAAGCCCTTGTGGCATCCCTCACCCTGAGCTGCACTCTGTACACGAACGCAACACGCGTAGCTACCAGGGATGAGCAGATGGTAGGTCACTGCTCATCTCTCATTAAGGCAATTAGTGACCTGTAGGAGATGATCAATCAGGGATTTTATCCATCTCGATGTGCCAGTGTCTGGTTGCCTGTACCGAAGGATTCTGTTTACAGCCCAGTTCTTAATTTCTCCCATTCCTGCTCATCATTATTATTATCCAAAGAGGCTTTTTGCTTCTGTTGGCAAAAGCAGAATCCCCCATGCCTCAGTTTTAGCAGCTAATGTCCACAATAGGGGCAACTGATCCAGCACAGGAGTTAAATATAACTGTGTCTAGTGTAAGGAGAAGATTTAATGGGAAATGGTTGGCATTCCTTCTTCCTAAAGGCATGGAGAGGGAGGGGGAAGAGAGAGAGAGAGAGAGAGAGGGAGACGTACACAGACAGACACACGCATCCCATCGTGAGGGCAGAGGCAGAGAGCAGACAAGGCAGAGAGGGAGAGAGGGGAGAGAGAGAGCCCCAAAGCAGCCTTGTGCCTCTGAGCTGGGATCTGCCAGGGCACAGCCAGCATGTTGGTCCTCAGCCCGCTTTTCCCAGGATCTTACCTGCTGCTTTTCTTCTGCTTTGCTTTGCCTCAGACTGCGTACGCTGACAATGTCTTCTCATTTTCAGCAGGTAAATTGCTTTAAGTCATTACTTTTCCTCGCTTGGAGCACTCTGCACTCTGATTCTTGCACTTTCTGGTGATTGGGAACACAGGAGGAAAAAAACCCCTTCGAATTGCAGATCCCAGCTGAGGGATTTTGCATTGCAGATCTGCTCTGCCACAAGTCAGGACATTTTGTTGCTTGGTTGGTTTTGCTTTTTGCTTTATAATTTCTGGTTTTAAACCCCTCCCTTCCCTTCCCCATGAGAAATAATGGGCAAGATCCTCAGCTGTTCAAAAATGCTTTTTTTTCCATTGGCCTCTGTGGTGCTGTGCTAAGGCATGGATCTGGCCCAATTAGTTTATTACTTGCATGTCTGCATGTTTCTTTCTATTTTGGATGAGTTTAGGCAGAATACAGCAAGGGGAAGAAAATGAATCTCAATGTATATCTGCTTCTATAAATAAAGCCCTGACCTCAATGAGTGCTGCCAGAGCCCGGCTGGATGTTAGCAGAATAAACATCATCTGGCTCTGGCTATGACACTAACAAATACTCGGATGACTTACATAGCAAACAAGAGCCCAGTGCATGGAAAATCCCTGCTAGGCAAAGACAAAACAAATTAGTTGTCAGCTGAGCCAGGGCCCTGGAAATCCCTCTTAATAGATTTTACAGTTTCAGCAGCAAGACTTCCCTTCAGTCGCGTTCTGTGCGAAGGAAGGGGAAAGGCGGCGACAGTTCTGACCCCATCTCCTTTGAGGAACTTCCACCAGTTTACTCCCAAATTGCTGTCTCCCACCTTCTGTCTCTCATTCAGTATCAATACAGATGCTTCTAACTAATGTCCTGTGTTCCTTGTGTCAGATTTGAGATGGTTCCATGAGGTTGAGGTTGGCAGGTCAGGGCCTGCTGTACCTATAGATCCTCCCCATGGCTTCCACAGTGATCAGAGGGCTGAGTATTTTAAGTCTGTACATAAAATCAAACCTAGACATGGACTTAAAGGCACACAGCCTTTCTTGCTCTCAAATCCCTCTGCTCTACCCATGAAGCCAAATGGTTTACATTCAAGCTCTCTAAGATGCTGAAAAGCCTTTAAATTTGTTACCATTTCTTTTCGATTGGGATGTGCTTTTTCCGTAATGTTAAGGTTAGTTAACAATGAGGTACAGGAATCACCAGGATTTATTTTGCCTGATGTACTCCAAATTGCTTTGCAATAACATCAGACCTCAAAACTTGTTTTGAAGACCTTTGTGTTTCTTTGACACCTGCAGATGACACACAGGCAAGTGAGAATGTGATGTTTCCATTGCCTTTTCCTGTGCCTCACACTTGTGTGTCTACAGAAGGCATTTGAGTTGTCATGTTAAATAACAGTTCAACAAATAACCTGCCCCTAAAAAGAGGGAAGACTTGTCATCTCAGCTGAAACCATAGTAGAAGAGGTAAACATGAAGGAAAATGCCAGAGCCTATTCCTTGCAGTGGAGCGTTTTCCAGAGGGCAGTCCTGGGCTCTTGTCTGCAAGATCCATTGGGCAGATCCCCACCCCAGTCTGCTCCATGGCAAGGTCCCACACTCTGCTCTTCTGGCCAACACAATGAAAATCACCTTTATATCCAACAAGCTCTTAGTGAGGCTCCTGCCATGTATGAATTGTCAATGTTTGCCTGCTAATATGTGGGAAAAATAGCAGTTAGCCAAAGATTCTGCCATAAATTCACAGCCACAGGGCTGGAATGAGACATACCTACGTGTCATTATTACTTGCTAATCAGGGCTATTTGGTATTAAAAATATATAATAAGGTATGCCTTTAGAGCTTTGGTTGCATCTGCATTTTAAGAAACTTCTAAGAAAAAAACAGTAAGTTTCAATTTTTCTGGTAGAAATCTGACAGTGGGCACAGAAGATGAATTAATTCTGTTTACTGTGCAGGTGAATTAATTCTGCTTACATTCTCAGTTATTTTAGTGATTGCTCAAATGTTCTCCGACTGTCAGCTGAGTCAATTATTTGTATTTGGCACCAGGATGCAATTCCACATTTAAAGAATGAATTTCAACAGCGCACTTTCAAATTCTGGAACTAATCCCATCTAGCAGAGAGAATGTTCTTAAGTGATGGCTTATCTTTCCTATAGTTGGGAAAAAACATTCAGGTATTTCCCAGGTGTGTCTGGAAATTTCTAGCCTAAAAGTACTTTTATTTCTATCCTCACACATCTTTGCATAGCAACAGGTCACAAATAAAAAGGCTTACAGATCCCAAAGCAGTAACTAGAAAGCAAAGGGGAAACAGCCTGTAGGGTGGAAAAGTGTTTGTACAATAACTGGGGAAAGAGGAATAATCTGGATCTTTGTTTTCTGGCAACTCCACCTTAGAGTCCCATCAGCGTCACGCAACAGTGCATCCTTGTTTCTAGAAGTATTTTGAGGGTCATGTCAGATCCAAAGAGTTGAATCTCATGGTGCTGAAGTGTCATTTCTGGAGAAAATATTCCAGGGAATTATATTATAGCATGTTATAAATATTATAACATGTTATAAGAGCATCTAGCTGTGGTTCACATGGCAGTGAAGACCCCCAGGGTGGGTAGCTCGGCCCCTGGAGACAGCAGGTTATTTTCAGGGTAACCTGTCATACCCCACCCTTACACCACTTGTGTTTGTGGTGTCATTTACATCTATTTTTCAGAGCTCTGCCCTGCTGAGGTTCCTGAACTGCTGCACTCACATGATGAAGGCATGAGTTCTGTAGTCATTTTTAGTAGGGCTATATGAACCAGTCTGCACCTTGTAAGAACCAGCCTGAAGGAAGCCACCTTCCAAATTCAGGTAGTAGAAAGACTCTCTTTCTCCCCTTCTCCTTCCTTCTCCTCCCCTTTACTGCTCATCCAGGCCCATCAAGGTTTTGCAGAGAGATGGGACAGTATTTAAATTACCAGAAGCATCCAAAGAAAAAGAGCTGCATCTCAGTGCTTCTTCTGGCCTTGTGTGCATGCCACAAGTGCATCCCTTGATTCAGTTGACTCCTACAGTCAATATTGATTCTTAGTCCTTTGGAAATATTATAGTGGATCAGTTTAAAAGAACTCAATGGGATATCAGAGCACTATTGGCAGTATCCCTCACACTTTCTTTGCCTTTGTCCTCTTATTTTCCTGAAGAAAAGGAACATTTTATCTCACTGGGCATTAGGTTATCCCCTTTGACTCAGGAAGGTATAATATTTGCAGCCAGACTTCATGTGGCAGAGCTGCAGGAAAGAATTGAGTTTTTTTGTGAACTGACAATGTTGGAGCTGTGGTGATGGGCAAGGTGGGCTGGGAAGAGCAGGGTGGGGTGTAAGGGGTGTCACTGTGTGGGGTGACAGCCATGGCTGGGCAGCTCAGAGAAGGGACCTTGGGACCCACTGGGGTGCTGTGCTGTGGGCAGGGGGCATTGAGCATTTGTGAGAGAAACAGCAGGAGAGAAAAGACACAGAAACAAGGGATGATTCCTGGCACTGGGGGAGTTGGGATCAGGGCTGTCTTTCTATAAAAGGAACATCTGACCCCATCATCAGGGTTTGGTTTTCTTTTCCCTGCAGGAATCCAAACTATTGTCATAATGGACAGCAAAGGTGTCAGGTGGATGTATTTTGTTTCTAAAGAGAGTAATTGTAAATATTTATTTATGTAAAATCACAAGAGAATGACTTATCAGTGTTTGCAAGAGAAAGGAAGTTGCAGAAGGAATTTAAAACAAGATGAAAAGTAAAAGCTTGAGGACTCTCAAAAGGCAGCAGCCAGAGCCTGCTGGGAAAACAGCCCAAAGGGTGACTAGCAAGCAGAAATATCAGACCAGGGAAGGAAGCCTGGCTGTGCTCTGTAAAGTCAGCATGGCCCAGGAGGTGCTGAGCATCCTGGTACCACTGGTCAGTGGGTTTCTCATGGAGCAAACATAAGCAGGAAACCTGGTGTTAGATTAAAATTCCTGATGGAAATGAGCCACTGGCCAAGGCTACAGCTTAGAAGCAGGAAAGCAAAGTATCATTGGCCATGAGAGGGCAGTCACCCAGCTGTGGAGCTGGGCAGCCAAAGGTGCTGGCCCAGGACGTCTGAGAGATTTCTGTCTTCTTTGTGATTCATATGAGCATGAAAGGGAAACAAAATATTCTTTCAGCAGATTCTCTGTTTAGCTTCAGAGAAGAAAATAACCTTGGGATTGGCTGGTTTAACTTGATAGCCCAAATGGGGAGCTGGAAAGATAAGCCAAAAGAAGGAAGGTATATGGCTACCTTTCTAAGCTGATAAAAAAGACAATTCCTGAGCAGCCTCTAGGGAAAGACTTGGACTGGTAGCAAATTTACAACCTGGCTTGGTGTGGTTTCTGTTGCTTCAGGTGAATGGGTCTTTAAATAAGCAGAGTTTTAAAACCCACCTGATTTGACTTTACCTGTATATTCTCCCCTGGCAGATATGACCTGTGAAAATCCCAGACTGGGTGTCCTGCTCTGGTCAGTGTAGATGATACTGAGGAAAGAAACCACCTTAGGACTCATAGAGCTTCTCTGGTGTGTGTGCTGTGCTGAGTAAGGTGAGAGCAGAGCAGCCACATGGCTGCACAGCCTGTCCTGACTCCGAGCCTGCATCCACCTTCTCCTCAGCAAGGACAAAGGAAGGGAACCCTGATGTCATCCTCAGCAGCCAAGGTCCCCCAGAGATGCTCTGAAATTCACAGTAAACCAGTGAGCAGGAGCCCACTTGATCCTGTGGGTAAGGGACAAGGAAAGGACATCAGAGGCAGTTCAGGAGGTTGGGTATTTGCCTTGCAGCAGTAAACACAAATCAGAAGAGGATGTGGCCTCTAGTGAGGAAGCTGGAACCTGTTTGCAGCAAAGCTCCTTAAGTGCAGCCCTGGCCTTGCATGGAGGAGAAGGAAGAGGCTTCTGACATATTTATGGCATTACTGGTTGACAAGGTGCTTGTCTTGTCAAAAAAGGTTCACTGATAATGCAGATGAAGGGAAGGGGTTCAGTGAAATGCTGTTGAAGGAGAATATTGTGACATTCACTTGTTGGGTTGTGAAGAAGTCCTCCAGCTGCCAGGGACAGAGGCCAGTACAGGAGCTGAGGCAGTGCTTGCTTGGCTTTCCAGCAAAGGAAGCAGTAACTGATCTGCAGGTTTCTCCATAACCTCTGAGTGCTTCTGGCAGGCAGCACTTCCCAAAGGGAACCTCAGCTGAAAGTGATCCACGGCTGACGTGGACATCCAGCTGCTCCAGGCTGTCCATGCTGCACCCTTGCCATGAATGAGGAGAGCACTGGCTGTAACCATGGGTATGGGACATGTTGGTCAATGCTAGATTTTTGTTATGAGCAGACTGAAAGGTGGAGGCTTAAATTCCAGCAAAGCAGAGCAAGCTGCTTCAAAATCAGATATTTTCACTGAAAGGATAGAAGCTCACCAACAAGCAATCCAAAGTGCTGCAAAATCAGCTTAGTCCCCGTGTAGCTGTAGACAGATGGGGCTTGTAGCTCTCTGCCTTTGGTACAGACAGTTCATTTGTGGGCACGTCAATATTACCAAAGCTCTGCACAGGAGGGGAACAGTCTGTGGCTTCACATTTTGGCCTCCTTGCATTTGACAATCTGTTTCCTATCAGACACTGAGGCTTCCCATGGGTGGGCTATTGGCACAGAAGCACCAGCAGTGCAACTGCAGCAAAAGAAACATCTAATATCAGTTAAAACCTTAGAAAAGTATCACTTGTGTTTAGAAAGGAGGACGTTTGTGGCCACAATAGACCCTGTATCCCTGCCGTCTTTAACTCCTGGTGCAAGGGTGGTGTGTGGCTGCAGACTCGGCTGTGGTGCAGCACAGCACTCAGGACATGGCTGGGAGATCTGTCTGGTGCTGCAGCTTAGAAGGTAGAAAAGAACAGGGCAAGACCTTCAAATCTAGGGGGAATTGTTTGAGGAAGATCAGAAATAAACAAGAGAGGGAAAACTCTACAGGAATGAACAGACTCCTACCTAGGTGTTCTACTTCTTCCCTTCTCTCCAGGGAATCACCCCTTTAATGGGAAGGAAATTGTGGGGACTCTTCCTGTAGTCACACAGCTGTGATGGTAAAAGAGCATTTGGGAAGACAAGATGGATGTAGGAAAAGCACAGAGGAGAACTGAAATATTGTGGGGAAAAGAGGTTCACCACTTTCCTCAGGAACTAGCAAGAAGGTAAGGGATAAATGTAGGCTTCTGGGGAGTGCACACAAGTAAAGGCAGTGCTACCATTTCAGTTTTCTTCTACCCAAGGAAGTAATTATGGAGTATTTTTACCAGCTTCTTGAAACAACAAAGTTAACAATTTTTTCCAATACAAAGTCAATACATAGTTGGGCTTTTGGTCAAAGGCAGAAGAACAAAGTCGTCTGGCCTGGGAATCTGTTGCAGCAAGGGAGTCATGAGGAATTAATCTAGTTGATGGCAACAGGCTTTCAAAGAAGAATTGAGAGGCTTTACTCTGAAGTCTTTTTGAGCACACAGCAACATCCACAGTCTCATAGGGATTGTCTGGGACTGTCTGAGCATATGGTGGAGCAACATCAAAGTCAAGTACATGTTTGATCTCTGCCA
This sequence comes from Melozone crissalis, assembly GCF_028551555.1. Taxonomy (NCBI): domain Eukaryota; kingdom Metazoa; phylum Chordata; class Aves; order Passeriformes; family Passerellidae; genus Melozone; species Melozone crissalis. The sequence continues at coordinate 35,787,014 of NW_026535794.1, read as the reverse complement.
GCACTGACAGATTATGATCTTGCACTTGCAGAAGGGTGGAACTGGTGTCTCTCAGCTTTGTTGCTACTGATCTTACACAAAGTGGGAGAGGACTGTGTGGCACTGAATGACATGCAGAAGTCTTTCAGGCCATCCTGCTTTAATCTTTTGGGCTTTAGGCTCTTCTACAGATTACAGTAAATTCTTAGGCTTTAATACTCAGAGTATTTATACTAATGCTCTGTGTGAAGAGCAGTTGAGTTTTATGATCTGGCTCATACAATGAGATGAGATATTGTAATTCACCAGATGGTACTGTAATTGAGTTATCCCTGGACATGGGCGACTTGCTTAACTTCTCTGTGCCTCAGTTTCTCATGCAATGGTGGGGAGTGCATAGAATTGTCAACATTGTTTAGCAGTGCCTAGAGCTCTGGAGCTCTGCAAGTGAAAGGCAATAGAAGGAAAATTGCACAGAATGGCCCTGTCATGGTTATTAGGATTTATAAGACACGGGTTTATTTTTCAAACCCGTTTTATAACTCACTGAAGTGTTACACCCATTAGATTTTACTGGGATTTTTCATTGTTTTGTGAAACAGAATGCAGAGCCAACACAAGCAAATCCTGCTCTCTCTCTCTCCCTCTCTGTACTGATCTCAGAATTTTCCTTCTGCAATCAGTCTGAGAGAACAGTGCATAATCTTCTGGCATATGTGTTGTCCTCATACATGCCCATACACACAGATAAAATGTCTGAAATGTTTCATACAGGGGTTAAAAGATCTTTCCTTTGCTAAAAAATCCCACAGGCCCCTTTTCTCTCCCACACCTTGCTGTGCCTGCAGTGTTTTTTAGGGCTGACCTCAGAGATGCAGCCACCCCTCTCTCCCAGCCAGGCTGCCAGAGCTGCTGAGGGATGTGGGCTCAGTGTTAGGTGGGGATGGAGGACAGAGAGTCCTTGCTGCTGTGGCCAGGTGAATATCCAGACCCATTGTCCAGGCAGAGTGCCAGGGATCATGCTATTGTCAAGCTTTGGGAACACTGACTGATTTTTAAATACATTTATTTATTTATTTATTTCTGGCAGTTTCTGAGTGTGCATCAGCTAGTGAAGTACTGCTGCTGCAGCCTGTGATTCTTCAGAGATTAAAAATGGGGCGCTTTCAAATTTCTATGAGATTTTCTTGACTGTGCTAAATTAACATTTAGAACTTGGTGGTCTTTTTCAGCCTAAAGAATGTTATGGTTCTATTAAAAGAAACTTGCAAGGTTTCATCTGGATTTCTTCATTTTCTCAAATTAATTGAAATAATTTCTGATCTGCTTTGTTCTGTTTCTAAAGAGTCTGAACTTAAGCCCATCTTAACCAAAGGGAAATTAGTAGCAGGGCAGAGCTTAATCTCTGTGTCTCATTTTGTAATTCCCACAGGAATTTCATGGGTCACCACCTCCTCCACACAGACACCATTACCTAAGCTTGATGTATTTCTTTGGCATATTTAATGTGGTTTATATGAAAGGATATACTGCAGCCATCGACTATAAGGTTCAAGTTCAAAAATGTTTTAAGAGACGCAGAAAATTCACTAACCTGACTGTTCAACCCAGCTCCAAACACAAGCTGTATTCTCATCTCTGCTTATATGGCCTTAAAGCACACTTTGAGTCAAAAAGTTTCATAAAAGTTTCATAAAAGTTTCACTCTTTAAAGAAGCATTGGTAATGCTGGCACTTATCTTTGGCATTTTGAAGGAGAGCTTAATACCTGCATCTGCTCTGTAGATAAAGGCACCTTTAACAAGCTCTTAAGCTTTCCTAACGAAAGAGGAAAATGTGTCCCAGTTGCTTGCAATAGATGTCCAGACTGGAGCTGGGTGGCTGCAGCCTGTGGGGCTCTGCTGTCCTTGCAAGGAGGCTGAGAGGAGCCCCAGTGAATGACAACAAAGCAGATGAAAGGCTCAGTTTCAGCTGGACAAGCCCACAGTCATTAACTGGCTGCTCTGCCCAGCTGGTTTATGATTAATTCTGAGTGCCATCTGCGGGGGAGAAGCATCTGTGATGGGTGTCAGCACAGCCCTGCCTGTCACAGGCTGGGCAAGCCACCAGCCCTGCTCTCAGGGTGAGACTTTGGGTAGCAGCTCAGCTTCCCACCAGGGCTTGCTGGATCAATGTGGTCATAAATAGGAAGGGAAACACATGTTAAGTATCCTTTTCCTTTCTCGTCCTTTCCTCCTGGCGTTCAGCCTACAGCTTTGTGATTTTAGCATGAAAGTCACATTCATGGTTTATTTATGATTTTTTTTCAGTGAAATCTTGTAAATCTGACCTGAATCCAGCAGAATATCTTTGATATTTCTGTTGCAGCTGTGGGGTTATGGATTTCTCTAGGATCTGCCCTAGGAGGCCTCACAGACCTCATATGAGCCCCACTCCAGGGGACTCAGCCTGGGTGAAGGTTTCTCTCTGGCTCTGTGTTGTGCCAACTTGAGTAAGAGTTCCCAAATCCCAGCTATGGTCACAGGAAATCTGCAGCAGCAAAATGAAACATCACACCTTATCTAAAGTATGGTCTTTCCTGAAGCTACCATTGGCAGTATATCCATAGATTTATAAAGTCACTTTCTGGAACTGGATTAACTCATAGCCTTGACCATAAAAATAACCTGAGAATGTAAACATGTTCTATTTCAAAGGTGATTATTTAAATTTTTATGTTCTTTGAAAACAACTGCCTCTTGGACAAGTCCTAAAACTATATTTTCACTTTGTCTTTTTTTCTAATTGAACATGTTCTTTGGCATTGGAGTTGTTGAAAGAGCAGCTTCCTACACGCATGCTCCGTGTGGGCAGGCTCTTCATATTTCACAGAAAACGATGACAGTCCTATTCTTGGGCTGAGATTTTTTCCACTGATGGGGACTGGAGTATTCTGAAGCTGTGTTTAGCAAACAAAGCTAACCTGGAGCCTAAAAATACACATTGCATTTGCTAAGAGCCTGTGAGCCTGCCAAGGTAACCCTTTTGTGAAATAAATCAAGGCAATACCATAATAGTTGTACATCCTGGACCCATTGCAGTTACTGACAGAACCCATACCAAAGAAATGTGGTGCTTACTGGAAGATCAGATTACAGCAGTCCTACCTGCAGTCTCTTTGTGAATCATTGGGGTTTTTGCTCCTTCTGCTGCCCTATCACTTGTCATACCTGAGTGGGGAAAGTTTTTGGGTCTAGAATCGGTCTTTTCTTAAATATTTTCTTGAAAAATGCACCTTCCAGAGCAGAGCCAGGGTTACTGATGGAGCCCCTGAAATATTAATTACCCAAGTCATTACATAATTGATACCTGTCCTATATAGCAATACCTTTACTATTAATGATATGCAATTACCTGGTATATAATAATAGGGTCTATTAGGATTTAGTATCTATCTATAGGAATAGCATCTATCAGTAATAGTGTCTAATAATATCTACAGTAATAGTATCTAATGCTATTACTGGTAGTTAAATTTTGCTTGTCTCCTCACTGAGATCAGTACATGCTACCACTGTTCATACCAGCAAACCCAGAGTGGGCTTCAGCCTAACTTGTGTTACAGTAGCATAAACACTGAAATGAGGGGCTTTTTTTTACCATCTCACTTAGGTATAGTGTTTTTCACAATAAAGCTGTTCCACAGATTTTCAGGCTTTTCTTCTAAAAAGGAGAATCCAAATTTTTTATAACTCAGGACTGGAATTTACTCTTGAGGACGTGACAAGTATCATATCAGAACTATAGCTGTACATCTATATTTAATCTTATATTTGCAAAATATTTAAAGGACAACATTTTTTTAAAGTAGCAGTACAACTGCAGTAATGTAAACCTTTTTTTCTGCAGAAAAAGAATTGGCAGTACAGATATCTTAGCAACTAAGCCACATCAGGCTAGTTTTGATGTTCTTATTCCTATTGAATGACAATAATCCTACTGAAATTTTAACTAAACCATGAAATGAGGTGATACTAAGAAAAATTATGTTGGAATGTGGCCTAAAATAAAGCAATAATCACACTTTATACCCTGTTAAATTACAAGTTGTCCATTACCTTAATATTGCACTATTTTGTCCCAATGCAGCATGTTCAAATTCAGTCCTGAAGCACAGACAACCACAGAAATCACAGAAATTGTGTGTTAAAAATGGAAAAACTTGTTTACAGCTGCATAACAGTGACAGAATTCAGGTTAAGCCAATATAAAACTCAACTCTTTGTATTTTATTACAAATAAGTGCTGGAGATAGGTGTCTCATAGCTCTGTTACTTTTTAAAGGACATTGGCATTTTCAATACATATTTAAAGTTTGAATTGAAAAATATACCCATTTTTAAAAAGAAATCTTCTGCCTTTCTCTTAAATTGAAGTTTTTGACTGAGTTTCAAACTTGTGAGGAAAAGTTGAAAAAGAGTCTTCATTATGGACCCTTCCAGAATTCAACTGATTCAGGTCTCAAAGATATCATCACAAATAGTATTTTAATAGAGAAAAAAACATCTGGATGGCATGAACTACCCCTGAATGCACCTGAATCCCACTCCTCTGGGCAGCTCTTTTCTGTACATGAGGACTGAGAAAATGGCATCCCCATTAACATGGCGTGGTGGAACTGAGGTAATGCATTTTCTGAGACATTTGAAAAACTAGAACTCTGTTCTTCCCTTACCTTGAGATGTGACTAATATCCAGCCTGCAATTGATTTGCACTCAAATCTCTAGCAATTTCATCAGGTTTGTCTTCCCAGAAACTTAATTTAGAGATTTTCTATTAATACCAGATACTTCACCATAGGCTTTTCTTCTTGGCTCCCTGCCACCCTTCAATTCACAGACACCCATTCCAGCTGCCACTAGCCAGAGGAAGAAACCAACAGGCATAAATAAATATTTGCTATCCTTGGAAAAACCCTTGAGGAAGGTTCTCACTCTGATCAGAGATGTGTTTCCCAAGAAGTAAATAAGATTCAGAGGAAAAAAATACAGTGTATAAATGCACCATCTGAATATCCTTCTTTGTGAATTTTCGTCACAGCATATTTTGATGGAAGTTTACCTCTCAGACGACATTAAATACACTGCCAAACACAGCTGAGGTCCTGTCTTTACCAGTCAGTTGGTGACAAAGCTGTCAACTAAGTTTGGCTTGTGGGGTATTTATTCTTAGGGATGATGCACAATCAGAAATGCAGCAACCTGCTTGCAGCTCCAGAGGAAATACAAGTCAATGTGTTGTGGGACAGCTTCTCACTTCCCACTTAGCACAAAAATGCCTAAAGTGATTCAGCTCACAGGAAAGGTGATGGCCAACAGCACTGAGTGCTTTCCTGGTGGCAAGTGGGCTGTAGCAGGCACCAGAAGAGGCTATTTGCAACAGGCTTTTGGAAAAGAGGGTACAAAAAAGAATAAATGCTTAATTCATTTTCTGATGTGACCAATCTGGAATTTTCGAGATTCTGCCTATGTCAGAGCCACATTTAGAGCTTAGAATTCTCCAAAGCCTTTGGCACAAAAAGAAACTTAGAGACTTTAGGGTTCACCAGGTTTCTTAAATCCCTGCTTGGATTACAGCCTTGTAATCAATGCCTACAGGCTGTAGGACAGTGTTCTGTGAAATGGCAACTTCTCTTGTTCTGTAAGAAATGATTGTGCTGTTCAAGACCACAGATGAGTGTTTGTATTGAACAGATCTGCCTTGTTTGGAACACAAGAAGCAGCACTGCAGAGCACGCTGCCTCCTTGGCCCTCCTCCACCGCCCCTGCTCCCACCACCGTCCTTCAGGCACAGCTGGAGCACTGTAAGTGTGGCTTTCACTTCTTTTACATGAGCTTTAATGACAAAGAATGCAGCATCCTCTCGAGCACTGCTTCATGGTGTCACTCAGCAAACCTGCCTGGCTGTGCTGATGTGGCTCTGTGAGGACAATCACACAGCATCCCAGACTGGGGCTTGAAATAAATGTCAAATGGATCAAGGAATGAAATGAGGCTGGATTTGTTCCTGCAGTTAATTCAATTAACTTTAAATATTTCCCTTATTCTGCATTGAAACCTTCTTAGAGTGAGGCAATCCTGAACCAGAGGAAATGGCAAAGCAGTAAACCAGTAAGGACAGAAAGGCAATTTTCCATCCTGCAAAGTGATTTCTGGGTGTATGTCCTGTTCTGCATCACATTTGCCTTACCTAGTAGGTGAAATGAAGGTCCTGAAATCTTTCTGTGGAATCTACCCCCCACCATTTTATTTTGCAGAAACACATTTGTGTTTGAGAGGCTGGTATCAGTTTTCACTCAACCGCCTATGCACAAACCTGTGATAAATGTCCATACACATATGCTGACATAGGCATGTTCAGGATACAATGGCAGTAAGACAGCAATTTGCCCAAGTACTCTTACCACAGGTTCTGCTATCTACAACATATTCTCCATCCCAGCATAAAGAGTTCTACCTACTCAGTAATTCCTGTTCCTTAATGTTTATTTACCATATGCAAACACTGCAATTATTGCTAGTGTTCTAAATAAATGATGATTAAATAGTAAATAATATAAATAATTTAAATAATATCAACAATGTAAAAAATAATGTAAATAAATAATAATGTAAATTATAAAAATAGTAAATAATGTAAATCATAATAATAGTAAATAATGATTAGTAAGATGCCAGGCAAGAAGTAACCCAAGAAAAAGTATGGTATAAAATCCTCCATTGCCTTTTGATTGATCAGGATTGAACTCAGGCTGCTGTTCTCTCCAGGCCTTCCTCATTACCTCCCCTGCCTGTGCCTTGATTCCCACAGAAAGGAGATCCAAAGACAGATCTCTTTAGGAATGTTGTGTACTCCTTCAGTAAGAATGAGACTGGGACCAGGGTCTCTGAGATTCCTTCAGGCAGCTTAGAGAGTAACCTGAGCTAAAATCCCCCTTCACACCATCTCCCCATGAAAACATGATATGAAAATAAGCAGTTACAAGCAGGGTGGGAACCATGTGAATTAAACCACGAGCAGTTTGTTCTTTGGACCCTGTAGTCAGAGCTTTACTGGAAAATGGCCTTTTCTCTAGGAAGCTGAAGATCAGTTGTTTCAGTCCAGTGTTTCTGGCTCAGTGTTCATCTGTATTTCCAGGGGGGATCACTTTTGTCACAGGACATAAATAAAGTATTTCATTCATGAAAGCTTAATATTGAAGCCAGAAGATCAGGCACTCATTGATCATGTAAGGCACTGGCTCTGATCTGCAGTGGATGGATGCCTGCGGGTCAGCGTCTTCTGGAGCGAAGTTCACGCTGCCTGTGCTCTCCCTGGCTGAAGTCTCTATTTTTAGAGCAAGATGCTATTCCTGGAGAGGAGCTGCTGCTGGCAAAGTGGGACAGAGAGGGCAGGGTCAGGTCTAAGAATAGGCCAGGGTCCCACGCTGCCTCAGAGGGGCAGCCTGGCCGCAATGTGCCTCAGGGAGAGGAAGAGGAGGAAGAGGGGGAAGAGAAGGAAGCATGGGGCAGGAGGCTCTGCTGAAGTGCTAATGTTCAGGCATCCATGAAGATAACCTTGTGACAAGCCCCAGACTTCTCCCAAAGGGAGCAATAAACGCTTTTGAGGCTGAACTGTATGGTGGCTGGAATTTTATGCATTTCTCCAACAGGCTACATGTGGCTGCATGTTCACTCATATGTTTGATGTTTCATAGAAGCTGGATATGGAAGAGCTGTGCCATGAGCTCCAGATAATACAGGCTTCCACTCTGCCTGAATTGCACTGCTCTGCAGGGCCTCCTGGCCCCCAGGTGAGTGAGGCATGTGTGATGAGACCACATCATTCTCTCACTTGCTCCAAAGTCCTTACAAAGCTGTGAAACACATGAAAATGCCTTTCACCACCCAATAAGCATGCCAAGCTCTGGCTAAAATTCATTTTGATATGACTTTGTATAAATCATGTAGGCTTTTTACCCTATGTTCTCATCCCTGCCTTACACACTTCATTCTGTTTCAAGTTCACCCTTCATTTTTGTGGAGTTTTACAGTGGATAGCACCCATCAAAAATCACAGATGTGTCATCACTTCCTTCAGATGCTTCTTGTCAGTCTTTTCTTTGCTTTAGACTCTGTTTGGTTTTTTTTTGTGAGGATAAGAGCCTGTGGAGTGGATGCAGAAGGCATAAAATGGGCTGGGATGTTAGCAGAGTACATCCCTGAGAAGGCAAACATCTACAGCAAAATCAGGGACAAGGAGGGGCTTAGCAGGGCACTGGGGTGGGAGTCAGGAGGTGCAGGGTCTGCTAGCTTGACCTGCAACGTTTCTGCCTCTGACTTGCTGGATAACCTCAGACCAGTCTTTTTGACCTCACACCTCATTTCCTACAATTTATTCTTTCAGAAATCTTCAGAGGAAGGTCAGAAATCTTAGAGTCACATAACAGTTTGAGTTGGAAGGGACCTTAAAGGTCAGCAAGCAGAACCTCCCTACAATGAACAGAGACAATACAACCATACCAGGTCGCTCAGAACCCCATCCAACCTGGCCTTCTTCTTCTGAGGAAATGAGCCACCCCTAGAGGGAAGTTTTTTATGAACATCTCTGTATTGTTGAGAGGATCATCCGTTTGCCTTTCCATTCCAGTTCTCTCCAAAGAAAATGGAGAGTTTTCATGGAGAGGCACTTCCAGTTCCTGCTGGGGCAGTCCCAATCCATGTGCTGTGCCTGGTGCCTTGGGACAATGATCTTCCTCATTGACCCCCCTGAGTGCCAGTTTATTGCCATACACAGCCCAGACACAGCTCAGGGCCTGTGCTCAGCAAAGCTGTGGCTGAGGCTTTGGCAGCCTGAGAAGGTAGCAAGCACCCAAACACTACTTTAAAAGTATGGAAAATACATCAAAGTAAAGGTTCAGTTATGTGGCAAAAAGCTTAGCTTTAATTATTTATAAGTCAGTACTTCAGAAGATAATTGAAGAGTTAGTTTCAAGGTGAAAGCCACAAAGTCTTTTTATAGAATCATAGAATGGTTTGGGTTGGAAAAGATCACCTAGTTCCAACTCCCCACGAACTTTGTCTTTATTGTTTTGCCATTTTGTCTTTGCTGAGATACAGGGTGAAGAAGATTAATTTAGTTCATGAGAGTGGAAAAGTGTGGCCAGAAGTGATGCCTCGTGTCTGCCTAGCTCTGTCTTGAGGAAAGTCTCCTCTGCCTTATGAATCAGCCCTACAGTGTGATTGGCCATGATCCAGAGCTGCTGTTCATATGAAAAATACACTTGTTATTTCAGTCTTTGCTAGACTGTCTTTTTTAAAAAAATCCTCTCGATAGTCTCTCTGACTTAAATTGCAAGAAAGTAATTTTAATTCTATTGTTCTACAAAGTCCATTGCTATAAATAATATTAATCTTGCTACCAAATGACCTATGATGCCTCCAAGAACATTTTTAAATAGAGCAGGCTGGCAGGTTTTATCATAACAGCAGACAGTAGGATGGGTATATCATGGCTTTGGAATTTTTAATTACAAACTACAGTACTGTGCCTTGTACGGGGACAATATTAGAACCAGCAGTCTTTTGGGAAATACTTTGTGACAATGGCCACCTGCAAAGAAATACTATCATTACAAAGACATCTAGTAATTACTTTCGAATTCTTCTGTAGCTTGCAGGGCTTTCAGACAAGTTGTAAAAGTTCATACTGTTGACTCATAGCTGAATTTTAATAAATTTTCATAAGAAGGAGAATTAGATTTGTAATGGTATAACTTTGAGTGTAATTCCTCCCATGTGTATCCTAAGATAAAAAGAAATAAATAAGATTAAATTTGGTTCTAACTCTAAGAGGGTGCATTGATTTTCACTACTGAAAACCTAAAATAACTCTACTGACTAAAGTAGTTGGAGTAATTTGTGTCTGAGGATAAATTTTGCTCCTATTCACGTACAATTTGATCACATTTTGGACAGTATAAGACAGGCAGGATCCAAACCTGGAGTGAGTGATTTTACAGTGAATCTGATGCTTCTCTGATGCAGGCTCATGGGATTATTTTCCTTAGTCATCTAAAAGTAAAAGATGATCTGCAAACCAAAGCCTTCTAGAAACAAATCTGTTTTCTGGTGGCTTTTTTCTGAGAAAAGTGTTCAAGGTCTCCCTGGACTAAGAAAACTCCTGAAAGGAGAATCAGCCTTTCAGAGGGAATTTTTTTCAGAATTCAGAAATGGTGCAATCCCAATGTCCATTGCATCCTGCAGAGCCCATCCCATATGTTTTATGCTACTTCCCTTACCGCCCCTCGGGCTGACCTCTTTTGCCAGCTGATGCAGTGTCTCCATGTCCTGGTTGCTAATTCTTCAGGACTCTGATAACTTCTCATCTTTCATTTGCCCCAGGCTTGTTTTTCTTGCAGGTTTTCCTCATTTATGAGTTTCCCTTGCCCTTGCCATTCCCACGACAGTCCAACTCTCCATCCTGCTGTTCAGCAGTGGCACAGACCTGGGGTTTGGAGCCACATTCAAACACAACACTCAACATCTCAGGTCCCAGGAGACACATATGGGGTCTAGGGCTTATGGAACACAAACACCTCACTAATGCAGTTTAATAATAATGTTAATTAATAGTGTTAATAGCGTTCATGTTCCTCCCTAGGGTCCACAAGGAATTCCTGGTATAATGGGACCAAAAGGGGAGAAAGTAAGTGTCTGTTGTCATGGAGTTTGATGTGTTTTTGAGGAGAAAAGAAGCAGGGGAGGATGTTCACTTTTTTCTTTGTCTGTTTAGTGAATGATGGGCCTTATGAATGGAAGGTTTGGCTTTAATTTGAATGTAAAGCTATGAATTGGCTTGAAGCTATAATTTCAGACTTAGTCTTTCTGTGTTATTTTCAATCTTGAAGTATAATAGTCTTCTTTGGTGACCTCTGTTTAAGGTATGCTTTGAGAAAGCATCTCAGGTGCAAAACTCAGCAATTTTACTGACCCAAAGGCCTTGAGCTCCCTGTCCCTCCTGGAGAACATCAGGAGCAGAACTCTCTCATGCACTGTGAATTGTATGGGACAGCTCAGGTATTAAAGCTGGCCTATATGTTATGTTTTTAGATGTGCAATGATTTGTTCCATAATGATGCCAAAGAGCCTTACAGCTGAAGCTGAGCAGCTAATTGTGTGATTGGTTGTACAAGGAGTTGACTGTAGATTTAGGGCTGAGAACACAGGAAAGACCAAGGAGCTCTAATACAGTAATTCTTCTCATTTTACCTCTGTAAGCACAGTTTTGAACACAAAGATATTCACAGTGTTTTGTTTGGTGGTGTTTGGTTTTTTAGGGGAGGGGATTGTGGGTTTGCATGTTTGTTTGTTTGTTTTATTATAAATGCATTGATGCATTGACTTGAGAGCCACTGTGTTTCATGTGGTGACTGCAAGACTGACAAATCCCTTTCTCTGGCAGGGGGAGATTGGCAGGCCTGGAAGAAAGGTATGAATAAAGGTGCTGTCTCAGAAACCCATCCAATATTTAATAGCAGCTGCCAGTGAGGGGTGCAGACAACAGTTCAATAAAATTGAACTGAATTGAACTGAAATTAGCTAATGTTGAAGTTTAGCCTGTTAGTACTTCTCTCACTGGTACCCAGAGTGGATGATAGGCATCTCTGTCTGCAGGGCTGGAGAGCTGCCCCAGCTGGCTTGAATTTGACAAATTCCCTGAGAAAAAGCATGGAGAGAAGCCAAATACTGGGAAAAAAGAAAAATGGAAAGAGTGGGACATTACCTGAAGTGTCTGTGTGAACAATGGGAAGCAGATTATTTGAGTTATTATAAAAGATGTACCAAAAAACCCCAAAGCAAAATCAAACTTTTTACTCATCCAAAGTCTAAACAAGGCTCAGCCAGATACCCCTGAAGGAGGAACAACCATTAATGATTACCCTTCCAGAGCTCTGGCACCAATGCAATATGCTGACTACAATCCTATGCTTGGGGACATACGAGCTGTGATATATTGTCAAAAATATGTGCCCCTACATGTGATGAAACAGAATATGTTATCTCAGTCACTTAGTACATCCATTTAATGTAATTAACTTTAAAGAAGACAGAAATGCAGGATGAAATCAGAGATATGCAGGGGGTGGTCACTAACTGGGAAAAGAAGTATCCTTCTAATAATATACCATGGATTTTGACACCTTTCTAATAATATACCAAGGATTTTGGCACCAACTACCAATCAGTAATTCAAATAAATATAAAACATATAAACAGAAGAGGCAAATTTCTTAATCTATTTTCATGCCCTACAGTAAACAAAAATATTATTAATATAAATTAAAGGGTTCAAAACAGCAATGTGTTTGAGAGAATGACACATCAACCCACAAAAAAGTGCTAAACTTTAAACACAGTACATCAACACTTACTCTTCTCACAAATACAAGTAGGTTCTGAAAGAGAAATCACTCAGGTTGGAAATAAAACTGTACTACTCTTGTTAAAAGCTTCTGGCCCATGAGAGTTCACTCTTGGCCCTGAAAGTCATGATGACATTTCTGACATCATATTGTCAAGCCGTGTAATGCAGTGGAAGAGCATTAATCTGCAGCATTTTAGGAAATATTCAAAGAGTGATTTACAAGCAGCAATTAAAACAGATAAATAACTGTATGTACTGATGTAGTTATTGGTAGCCATATAGCAGTTAATAAAAAACAATTACAGCTATCAATGTAGGAATGTTCAGAATAAGGACCGTAGTGACAGGAATGGTTAGTTAAAGATTTGGTTCTGCTCTCAACATAAATTGGATTTGTATGGATATGAGTACACACAGGTCTTTTTATGCCCTGTCTGCAGCAGGGAGCTGTGCAGGAGTGGTGTTTTTATGAATCATTGTAATTGGTGTTTTTATGAATCATTGTAATTGGTGTTTTTATGAACCATTGTAATCAGTGTTTTCCGTTCAAGGGCAGACCAGGTCCCCCGGGCGTCCCTGGGATGCCAGGACCAGTAGGATGGCCTGGACCTGTGGGACAGAAGGTAAGACTGAAATCCACATGGAACAAACTGCTCAACATCACCATCTGAACAGAAGGGTTGTCTTGGGAAATCTCTAAACAGCTACTTGCAGGAGGCTGGGAAGCTGTAGCAGTGCAAGGACACTCTGTGCTTGTCCCTTTACCCTGCTCTGCAAAGTCTAGGGTTAGGTAACTCCACCTTTAGTCCAGACCCTGTAGCACTTCTTACATGGATTAAACATGTCAAAAGGAAATTGAAAATTATTACAGTGAAGACTCACTGATGTCTCACAATCACATATATCAGCATTTCTAAACTGCTTGCCATCATTATGACTGTTCTTTATGAGGATCCCTTTGCCTGAAGATCTACTGTGAGCTCGTGATCAGAGGGAAAATACCAGGCTGATATCAAGGGAAAGAGATGACAAACCATGACAACGGTTAATCACATCTTTGAAGTCCATTTTCATACAAACAAATATTAATTCCTGTTATTTTTATTAATCAACAGCAGAAGAAATGACAGGGCGTGCTTTGCTACTGCAAAGTGGCTGTTTCACCTGTATTGGTTATAAAAAAACTTCAGGACAGTAAGCACTGGCTTATGCAAAAGGTATAATAGCTCTTCATAGGAGCTGTGGTTTGTGGAGCTTCTACAGGGACTTTTGAGACAACGTGTTTTTCTTCAATCCGGGTTGCATTAGGCTAAAGGACTGCACACAATGCCTAGATTGAAACTGCTTTTTCTGGTAAATCTTTCACTCTTCCTTTGCTCTATGAAGATTGCTGCCTCCACCTCAGAGGATGTGATTGATGCATTAGCTCTTGATACTGCAAGAATAGTAAGAGCTGACTTGTGAATTTAAGCCACATCTGGGAAGCAGATTTTCAAGATCTTCCCAGCCGTGTTAGATGAAGAACATCATATTATAGTCTGTGGGAATGTAGGCAAGCAGCAAGAGAGTATGTACTTAAAAGAAATTCATGTTCACTTTGAACTGTGAGATGGGAAATGGTTCCCCCCACAAACACATTGTGTGCTATGATTTCCCACAGCAGGAGCAGAGAGGGCAGAGAAAAGGCTCAATCAATTCCTTCCTTCATAGTCTTAGTGAAGGAAGAGAGGAAAGGAGAGAGAAAATTCATACACTCAATCTTCTTCTTGTATAGGTGTTAGTTTTATTTATTATTGATTTATTTATTAGGTCTTCCTAATTATGATTAATATCCTTTGTCTCATTAGTCTTGATTAGTCAATTCTGTGCTTTTTCATCACATTCCTAGAAGCATCCCTCATATTCAGAAGTAATATTTTTTCCTACACTTTAACTGCAAGTCCTTCTTGCTGTTTGATGGTAATTCTTCTGCTTTTATTGTCTCTTCTGATACTGGTCTCCTCTGTTCTTTATGTAGGTTCATAGTTTCATTTTTTCTGGTCTTTATAAATTTCATTTTCCTGCCTGTCAGTGAAGGCTCCAGTTGAATACAGTGCAGAAGATCTCTGTGGTCATTTCAGTTGGTCGTGTCTCTCTTTCCTTTCTCCCCATCTCTGATCTTCACCAACTTACAATATTCTTCCTCATCACAGATATTTACTGCATCTCCATCTTGCTGTTAATCTCCACTAAGATGCTGTTCCAGGTTTTTAAGCTCATATCCATATGTGGATATTTGCCATTTCTTCAGATGGTTCTTCTTGTTTTCTCTTACTTAGACACAGCCTAACTTCAGTCCCTATTTCTCCTACTTTGTTCCTTCAAGTCTTGTCTGAACTTCTGCAGAGGCAGCAGCCAATGGGAAAATCTTTTCAATTTGTGGGACAGTGAAGGCCAAGGGAGAGTAAGAGCCAAATGTTCTGCTGGTAGCACTGCTGCATGTCCGGGGGTCCATCTCTATTTCATGCTAGATATAATTAGTTGATGGCAGCCAGAGAAGTGGTTGTAAAACATTTTCATGTTTTACTGGCTCCAAAAGACTGTTCAGCACATGGTGCCTCAGAACTACTGTAAAAGCAGTCACTCTGCCCCCGCAAGCTGTGAGGCATGCAGAAAAAGGCCTTTCTTTTCTGCAGCTCAGTAGAGGTGATGCTGGGTACAGACAATGCACCTTCATGCAGAAAAGGATGCACTGCTGAGGGTGCTTTGCTTGTATGGCCTTTAATAACAGCTGGGAAAACTGAAGCAAAAGTTACCCACACAAGAAAATTCAAATAGAAGAGTAAGATAACATGTGAGGGCTCAGGCAGAATACAATTGCAATATAAACCCCTGTCCACAATGCTACACCAAGGTCAGGCTTAACAATTTGACATAAAACCTACCTGAACCAGTGAACTGTCAGACATTCAAATATGACCTCATGGGAGAGCCTCATTCAATAACTCTCTTTATTGAACCCTTTAGGGTGAAAAGGGAGAGTTGGGTGTGATGGGATTGCCAGGTACAAGAGGACCAATGGGCTCCAAGGTTTGTTAACCAAACTGCATTTTCAGACATTGGTTTCTAATGCTCTGCTGACAGCTGCTTCCTTCATCAGTTTTCTGGAAAGCATTTATCAAGATGTATGTGTCTAATACAGATAAAAATTATGTTCTACATCAAGCAAGGTTATGTTGTCTGTTTGGGCTTGGCTGTGTTTTTGGCTTTTTGTAAAACTGCTTTGTTATAAATTTTTGTAATTTATTTTAAAAGCAAGCTCAGAAATAATTGTATCCCACTGGAAAAATGGAGTTCTTAAGCATACCTGCAGCATTAAATCATGTCTGCAATGTTTCCCACCCACCTCATAAGACTGTGAAAATTCATTTTGGTCCCCTACTAGAACTAGGCATATTACTGGCAGTTGGAATAAATTATGCAATTAGTTTATTCAAATAAGGAATTGGAAAGAAAAACTGAACACCTTTTTTTATTCCACATATCTTCAAGAGAAACTCAGTTTTATGTTAATGATCGCACTACATTACTTAAGTTATACAAAGTATAACTTAAGTATGTTCCAGGGAGGAAAATAACAAACAAGCAAAACAGAAGAGGAAGATTATTGTTAAAATTATTTCAAATTATGAATTGTATCTTCTAATGCTTTATTTACTCTCAGTTACAATTTATTTCACTTGTTTAAATTTCAAAGCATTATCAAAGCTGCTGGCTTTACCTGTCTTATTCATAATGGCTTTTGGGCTGAGCTGTCTTGCCTTTAATTCATATTTCACAGTTCTGTTTCAGTGCAAGTTTAGGAACTGTAAATATTCATTTGCCTTTATGTGTTGATGCAATTAATTCTTTGTGCTTCGTTCTTTTTCTTCACTTCAAAGTTTGAAAGTCCGGCTTCTTGGGTGATCTTGAAAGTGAGAAGCATTAAAATATCTATCATTCCCTTTAGGGTTTTCCTGGAACTAGAGGAGAAAAGGTCAGTGTGACAACAGCATAATGTATAATTTAACATTTGGAAACACATTTTTTTTAAAAAATGCAACTGTAGAAAGGAGGTTGAATTTTGATGAAGTCTAAAAGTCCCACTGAGAGATGAAAACATGTACTGAGAAGGAGCACAGTCTTGTGGCTTGGGCTGGGGTGCTGAAGAACTGAGTTTTACACCCTGAATCCTTATGAACAAGTTGCTACAGTGAAACTCACTACAGGTTCCCCATCTGCAACATGGGTAAAATAATCCTTAATTGTTGGTCTGGTTTAGTTAGGTGACACGTGCTTTGGCACTGAGACACTTGTACTCTAGGATCTTTCAGTGGGATCTGAACTGGGAAAAAAAAAATTGAAAGTATTATGTCCAGGAAAGCATATATTTAAAGTAATTATCTGGGGAGAATGACTCTCTTTTCCTACAGTCCTTAGCATTAATTCTGTTATGATATCAGTAATGAAGCATATCTCTCACTCTGAAGATATTACTGTACTCTGTTGAATTCAATAATGCATTGTATGGGAAAAAATTTTTTTTGCTCCTTCATGAAATGGTAGTAATTGGTCTGTTGTTCTACTGTTATCTCTCTTCAGGGATCCAGAGGTGACAGAGGCGACAAAGGAGTCAAAGGAGACCCGGTAATTTTCTTTCCCAGATGGCTGTGAATGTGCATCTGAGGATCTGACAGGGAAAACCAGGAGGGGCATGGAGGAAAGGAGCCTGGCAGCATCTTCCAGGGAGGGCAGGAGTGGTGAGGGAGAGCAGTGTTCCATCCGCTGGGAGGGCAGCGGGGCAGCTCCATGTCCCTGAGCCCCCAGCCCGGGGCACAGGGGGTTAATGAGTCACAGGAGGGTTTCCCTGCAGTCACCCAGCCCCTCCTGGGCTGTGCAGCCCAGAACCACGGCAGCTCCCCAGAATGCTTTCAGCTGGTCATAGGATAACACCGGGAGGGGAAGAGCGGGGGAGATTCATGCTTGGGGGTTCCTTTGGACTAAGAAAGGAAAAGTAAACTGCCTTTGGTGCAAATGCAGAAATGCCATTCCCATAGGCAGGCTTTGGGAGCTGTCCAGGTTGCAGAGCTGCCAGTAGACAAGAGAACAATCAGGATGATTTTGCTAGAGAAGCAGAAACTGGCAGCAGAGGATCAGACAGAGGAGTAATGGCACCATACAAGGAGCTTTATAGTAAAATTTTGCTTATAAATCTGCACCTACTGCATTACCTGCAGTGCTGAGTCAGTGCAGGGGTTTTTAACTGATACCCACACATGACAATTGGTTTTTTCCTTCCAAGGAAGGTGCTGCTTTGTCAAAGATCACTACATATATTCTGATTATTTTTCTCCTTTGACTTTGTAGGGAGAAATAGGCTTCCCTGGAATGCTGGGACAAAAAGTAAGTAAGTGGGTGTGATATGCTGGCAGTTGTGTTAAATGCTGAGAAAAGCTCAATTAGTGGATTCATGGACTTCTGGGATGTCATAAGACATTGAAGGTCTTGCTTGACTCAGAGACCAACATTGCCTGGACTCATCAAATTCTTTTTAGCTTAAGAGAAAACTCAGATTTAGCTCTTTGGTGCTGTTTCTCTTCCTCCTCCTCCCCCCCCCCCCCAGTTATTTCTTTAGTTATAATCTCCCTCCTATTTAAATGCCCTAATTTCTAAAGTTTTATTCACTTGAAACGAGTAAATATTTCCTTCTTGATACTCTGAAATAAAATGGCATTACTGTATATAGCAGTGATAACCCTGACAAATTTTTAATTCATCATTATTCTGTACTTGAAAAACAATGAAAATTCAGGTTCTGGCTTATGGAAAACTTAAAGGTGGATAATTTTAGTACATAATCTAACTATGCCTCTGAAATTAGAAAAGGAATTAATAGTTGCTTCTAGAGAGATGAGAAGATGAGTGAATTTACCTTCCTTTCCCTAAGTATTTTCATCACATGTGCATCTTAACAGCAAAGCAAGACATTGCAAAGGGGTCAGAGAGCTTTCCCAGCCTTGACCTCTCCACGTCTCTAAGTGCATTCCTGATCTCATGTGGCCTCTTCCTTAGGAAAGGTATTTTTCAAGGGTATGTGGGTAAATTGTATGAGCTTCTTTTTACTTTT
This sequence comes from Melozone crissalis, assembly GCF_028551555.1. Classification (NCBI taxonomy): domain Eukaryota; kingdom Metazoa; phylum Chordata; class Aves; order Passeriformes; family Passerellidae; genus Melozone; species Melozone crissalis. The sequence goes on along the minus strand of NW_026535794.1, from coordinate 35,768,445 downwards.
TGTTTGTTTTAAACTATTTTATTATAATTTTGGATTTCTAAGAAAGAAACAGCGCCAGCATTATCTAGAGGAATTGTGTGAATTACAATCATGTGTATCTGCTGTCTTGCTCGAGGCAGGTAAAACCATGTACTTAACTTCCTTCTTCCTTCCCTTTGCACCCACCAAGGGAGAGATGGGCCCCAAGGGACAGTCTGGAGTACCAGGACACAGAGGACCTATAGGAAGACCTGGAAAACGAGGCAAACAAGTAGGACCACGGTGTTTCCTCTTCCTGTGACTCGTGGTATCTGTGTGACTGTGTGGTCTAAGCTCTTGTACCATGCACTGTGTTGCCCAGGGAGGGGAGAGAAGCCCTAGAACACCTCACAGGCAAAAAACCCCTCAGCTTTAGGGCTGGAGTCTTGTCTGCAGCACTCAGCTCCCTGCCCAGGCAGGATGGGAAAAGTTGTTTTTATCCTGGATTGGTAATGAACTCATTTAATACAATTTGACCAGATCTTGAAGGCTTCCTTTGAATCCTAAGCAACACAGAGCTATGGTCCCAGCCCCACCTGACAGCTAGAGAGCTCAAAATTATGCCAGCAGAGCTACATTTTCAGAGTTCCAGCTGAATTGTAAAGACTCAGAATTGTGTGTAAATTGGATACTGACTCCACCAAAGCAGCATTTCAGTAGTAGGGGCTTAGCTGGAAGTGGTTTATTTGCAGTCTTGTTATACCCAGCATAGCAAGGAGAGGCACATCCCTGCTTCGCTGTTGCTCTGATGAAACCAGGTAATATCTGAAGTGGCAAGGTAGCCAGTGTGGGGCAAAAAGAAGAGCTAGGTGTTAGGGAGGAAGTAATAGATCCCCAAGTAAGGGAGGTATGAGCAATGTAAGTCTCCTAGATGGCCGACAAGAAATGTTTTTCTGTCCTAGATTTGTCAGGTTTTAAAAGCTGTTGTGTGCTCTTTGCTGGGTTTGCTTTTTTTTTTTTTTTTTTTTTTTTAACCGTTTATCTCTCCTACCTATGTGCTGTGGAATATCTTAGCATTGATTCAGTCTGAAAAAGGCTTTCCCTCTCTGTAACTGGTGAACTTATTTCCTTTCTTCTTTTTTAATCCTGTGAAAAAACCAGGGAGTGGAATTTTAAGGCTCTGTGGGTCTGGCTGCCACCTTTAAGCGCCGTAGTGGTCTGGCTGTTTGTCCAGCTGAGAGGAGGATAGTTTCCACCAGCATGGGGCCATTTCCTGTCTCTTGATCCAGCTGACATGCCTAGATAAAAGCAGCTAAATTAAGCAGGTGTCACTTCCACTTGCATTTCCAGATATGTCTTGATTAGCTCACTGACTTCTTCAAGTCTCCCTGCCCCTGGGACAGGCTCTTCCTGAATCGTGGCCAGGAGCTGGGAGTCACAAGTCACAGCCTTACACAGCTGACCGAGACACAGCACCCAAAGCTTTATAACTTGGGAACTGACCCCAGGCAAACCCCAGTTTAGGGTTTCAGTCTTGACAAGGAGGAATGACTTAGGGTTTTGGGTAATGTTGGTTTGGAAGAAAGGGCATGAGCACAAATATTGTCAATGGGAAAAGCTTCTCCCAATGCCGTGGGCACGTGTGAAAGATAAACAAGGAAAAAACATTGAACATCAAGCCTTGCCATTATTATCTAATCCATCAGTGCTAAGCAGGAAGGCATTAAGCAATCATCCCTCCAAGCAGGGGACGCAGAAAACAGCTTGTTTTCAGTCAGTACACATCCAACTGGCACTGCCTTGCCTCTGTCAAATTGCTGTTGTGTGGGGGAAGGAGATTTCCCACAGACTTCTTTGGGGCTACAAAATCCTGGTCTGCTAGTTCTGTGTTGCATAATGTAAGAAGTAATTAGAGATCAGCATCACTGACATTCACGTAAATCCTGAAATATTTTTATGGCTCAGAGCTTACCTAATAGGATTAAACAAAGCAAATATTCAATTAGTTCTTTATAGGCCATGGCAAAATCAGCCTTCCTTTGCTGAAATGGTGCAAGCGACATTCAAACGTATACATGGGATGTAACATATTATATAGCAACAATTATTTAAGCATATATTAATATATATGCTTTGCTACTCTTAAATTAGACATGCAGCCATTCATTGTATGATTCTGAATGCACATTAACCTGGAATTACACCATCTTCAAGGAAATAATCTCCTTTGTCATTAAAAGAAAGTTTACAGAGCGCACATCATTTTTATTATCCTAAATAATATTTGCTGCTACATAAAAATCAAGTCAGATATTTAAACTTTAGGCTATGTAATACACTTCTGAAATATAAAGCTGAGAAATCCAAGCCTTGGAGAGTATATGAGCAGGAAGATAAATATAGTTATTTTTAATAAGTGTCACCGTATTAAATTCAGGAGCAAAAAATGAGAAGGTGCCAAACAGTTCTAGGCTGAAACTTCCAAATGCCTTAGGGTATGGCTGCACAAACAAGCTCCCATGAGGCAAATTAGGGCTGATTTTTGAGAATATCAGCTATTGTGTGTGCAAGCCCCTCTCCCACATGTAATTTTGCAGCATTTGCTGCTGCTGCCAGAGGGACAACATTTCTCAGCATGGGACTGCTAAACATCAAGCTGCACTTGTAAGGCCAACCCCTGGCTTGGCTTGTGATGATTTGTTATCCTAGCCATACCCATGGTGAAAGTCGAGGAGATACAGGAACCCAGGCACCTCAAACATTCTGAAAATAGTGTGACTGTCAAAGTCATCAGTGAGCTTCTGAAAGGCTGCACCCTAAGACTAGGAAATGTCACTGTGGAAGCCCTTGACAACTCCTCAGTGATTTTCCCCTTTCTTTCTCAGGGGCACTCACTTCTAGAGAGTTACAGGGGTTAAACAGGCATTCTGAAAGAAAGGCTATCAAATGATTGAAGTCAGAGCAGGGTGATTGCTGACTCCTCCCAGGGCAGATCCCCGTGACCATTCCCATTTGGGAGCAGAAGTCCTGCCTGGGCATGCCCTTTTGTCTCCATGTAGGAGAGGACAGCCCTTGTTCCCCAGGGTGTGTCCATGAAGCTCATGCTTCTTCTGGCAAATGTCTTGGCTTTCTTAAATGGGAAGCCAGTGCTGGCTTGTTGCTAATGTTTGTTTGTTTTGTTTGTTGCAAATAGCTTAGCCAAGACATGGATGTCACTTCTCTTCCAGGGACTCAAGGGGGACATTGGACCCGCGGGTGTCATGGGCCCGCCTGGCAGGCCTGGTCCTGTTGGCCAGCCAGGCCCCCCTGGGCCCTCAGGACTAGGTAAGCCAAAAATGAGGTAAACAAAAAACACTCCCCAGGAGTGTCCCTGCTCCCCAGCCCCTCCTGACTCATCAGGCACACACAGACCCCTCTGCACAAAGGCTTTGTTTGCTTCTCCATCCATGGCAAGGAGAGGATTTCTCCTGGAGGCAGGTCATGCCATCCTTGTCCATTATTTTAAAACCCACTTTATGGCTTCTGATGTTTCAGATAAAACCTATGTAGTCCCTGAGGGATTTTTGTAGATGGGGATGATGAAAAGCCATCTGGCAGCCTTGGAGAGACTAGGTAATCTCCATTATCAAAGGTCTGCCTCTCCAGATATCCTGGCTTGCAATGAAAAACTGTGATTTCTAATCAGACAGGACAAGTTCACCCTGGGCAGCTCTGAAAGGGAAAAACAGATGAGATTCAAGTTACAGTGTCCTTAAGGAAATAAGGGAAGAGAATGGAAAGAGATAGGAGTCAGGAGAAAAAGAGAGCAGTGGAGAAAATCTCTATGTAATTAAATGCTTGAGATCTATGCTCACTGCAATTGTGCAAATGTAGAAATTATGAGAAAAACCTTGTAATAACATAATTGTACATCCTCAGAGCTGTGCATGCACATGAACCCTGGTCAGCTTTTGGGTCCAAAATGGACAGGAAGGACAATACATGACCCACAACACACAATGTCCCCTTCCATTTTGCTTTCCCTTTTTCTACCTTTGATTGCATTAGTGGACAGGAGATCTCTTCTTGTCGTGATGTGGAAACGGGACATCTGTGAAGCTGAGCACAGCTTCAGAATCTTCACATATCTCATGGCTCCCATTAAGAAGCATCTTTGCTTGAGTAAATTAGCTGGAAGCTTTCAGAAGGCAGAATTTTCACCGTGCTGATGGGAAGGCAGCCAGGACCTTGAGATTACTTTTTCAAGACTTTATTCCATCCACAGAAAGTTTATGTGTCAGGGTTATTAATCTTTTTCCTCCAGAATATAAATTTTGATCCTAAAAGACATTTCTGTAATGATGCAACTGCTTGCAGTATGACCACATTGGCTTTTAATCTAAATCTGCAGAGCAGTGCATCCTTGCCAGAGTTTGAAAGTCAAAAAGCAGTATTTTTTTATTAATGTTTAATTAAAACATTTAAAAGCTCCTACATTTTTAGTTGGGTTTTTGCTGTATAGAAACCTGTGAAACAGCATTGCTCAAGTGGTTGTACAAAGGCACAAGTCCAATCTGTTGTGGACTTGTACAGAGACTAACTCTACAAAACTTGGTGTGTAGGCGTTGTAGAGTGATATGTGTGTTCATCCTCTCCTGAATTTCTGTAGCTTCAAACAGGCTGACATTTATTCTAAGCAAATGGTCTCTCTCTTCCTCTGTAAAACTGGTAGAAAAATTCAGAAGGTGATCTGAAATAACATGACTGTGGTAAAAAACTGGCATCTTTCTCCTGAAGCACTGGAATTACTGCCTCCCTTCGGCTCCTAGTGGAATTGGTGGGAGCTGTGTCTGTCTGAAAACTTGGGTAAATGCATATATCCACCTGACCTGTACTTTTCCCCCTAAGGTTGTGTGTGTGTGGTGTGTAGTAACATCATAACAAGGCAAACTGGTCCTCTGCTTTCTAGGGCAATTTGCAATAGGACCAAAGGGAGAAAGAGGACTTCCAGGGCCTCCAGGGAGATGTCTCTGCAGAACCCCACAGCAAATGAGTAACCCATCATATGAGCAATCTGTGTTTGGACACAGCTACCCCAAGGTTCCCGCGGTAAGCAGCTTTTCTGGGAGGGGATGTGAGCAGTTCTGAAGTGCTTTTGTTATGAGAGGTGTTGTACTCACTAATACTTTTTGTTTAATAGGAAGATATATAGGCAATGTGTGATTTCTAGTACCCAAAACCTCTGAAATCCAGAGGTGCAAAAAAATTCAGTCTTGTAACTTGTTGTGTGATTGATGTGCTGAAATGCATCTGTTCCAAAACATCAGTAAGGTAGCACATATTTGGAAATGTTTTTCAAGCCTAGGAGTGCTCTCTTTCATCTACTACTGTACACATGTAATCTGTCCTTTTTATTTCATTAAATCGAAATACATTTCAGATTGGTCAGTAAAGTAAACATACCTTTCTTGTTTGTTTAGGGCTTTTTTAAGACAGTGATTTCAGAATTAAATTTTGGGATCAAGCATTTCACATATGCAATAGAGCTTTCTCCCAGAGCACAGAGCCTCAATAACAGGAGTTTCCACAAACTGTGAGAATCAGGTGTCTGGGCTCCAGTCTGCAGACATACACATTATATGGCTGATTTCCATCTCTAGCCTTGAAAGCATTTTTATGAGCAAATTGGACAAAATTCTTTAAAGGACAAGGCATTGATGAAATGTGACCTAGTAATTTTTTATCACTGATTTCTTTGGGCTTTGTGGCTACTGTTTATGTCCTTCTCCTTCTGCTGGGCCCTGCCTCATTAATCTGTGCAGTGCAGCACTCAGTCAGTGATAAAGATGCTCCCTTGGTGCTGTGTGCCAGCACAGCTCAGCCACTCCCCCCATGCAAGAGGAAATGGTGTGGTGTCTGCTTGTCTCTGAATGCCAATGAGCAGCAATTGGCTTTGTCAAAGCCCCACCTGTCACAGTGTCAGAAAGCTGTCACGGTGTGTGGAAGGGACACACTCACAGCACCATTAAACTGGGTCATTGAGCTCAGCCTTTTGCACAAGTGGGTTTCAGGTCTTGGCAGCTGGGCCAGCTGCTCCTTCATCCCTGGCTGTGCTGTATTAGAAAACATCCTCCTGTTGTTTTGAAAACATAATGGTGAGAGATGAATGTGCTGAAATAAAGGTGCATATCACACCACACTGTGCAAAAAACCCCCACCATGTACTTTGCAGCCTCGAGAACTCATAGGAAAAGCTTTAAGGCTCTCAATATAATGTAGAGGTCTCATCACCCTCCTTCGCCATCAGGCACAGTTTCCTATCTTAAAAGATAGGATCTTAAAAGATAGTAATGAGAGTGTAAACATGTAAAATACCATACACTATCACTATGAGGCCCCAGGTGCCATTTTGTTGCCAGGAATGTGGGAAGGCAAAAAGGCAAGGCTTAACTCTGGAAATGAAGCACTTCCAGAGCTGCATTACCTGTTTTCCTGCCCGCCCCTTTTGTTTTACTCCCTTGAGAGTAAAGAACACTTGAACTTAAACCAAAGCTTAAACATCATTATTGTTTATTCTGTCCAGATCCCCATGTAGCAGCTTTGAAGCCTGTCTTAGGCCACTTGAAAGCTCTTGTCAGGATTCTATAGCTGCACATCGGAAAGACCCAGAGGTGGTGCTGTGTGCCCTGTGGTTTGCCAAAGCAGCACAACCTCAGTGCCACCACCCATGCACCCAGCAGCTCCTCCAGAGGAGGGCAGAGGCTGGGAAACAAAGTGCTGGTTTCCTGTCATTGGCTTAGATTCATTCAATTTTTTAAAATCTTGTGCAATTTTAAAGGCTGATATCTGTAATGGTTTGAGACAGCATAATTTTGTTATTGATTTCAAGAGAAATTGGAGCTCTGGGGATGAGCTCCAATTTCAGAATCAGTTCTGTGCTGGCTTCCTATTTATTTGCTTCCTTTCATTCAAGCTGAAGGCATTTTTATTCAATGCTTCTTTAATGAAATTGGCCTTCCTCCAAGGTTATGGGAATGTTCTGCTATGTAAAAATGTTAAGGTAACTTGTTTTTTAAAGAGCCAATTCTGTTTATGTTGGTGAGAATCAGAGTCAGACCTAAAACTATTTTGCCCAGAAACACTCTATTTGCTTTTTCTTAATTTAAAAATGGCTTGAATCTTACAAAAATTAAATTGATTAAGCTGCTGAAGGAAGAGCTTATTTTCTAATGCCTTTTACATCCAATTTCAGTGATTGAGACATTAAAGAAATGGGTAAGAGAGCAGCTTGTCCTAATTTTTCCATTTTGAACTTTTTTTTTTTTTTTGCAGTATAATTGGAGACTTGGCCTCAGACCATAGTATATGCATATAAAGAAACATGCATTTTAGTGTCAATTAAATCTAAAGAAATAACAAAGAGGTAAAAGTTAAGTGAAGGTTGTATTAAGCCATGCATTATTTATTTTGTAGCCACAAACATGCCTAAAAAGTTATAGTCAATCCACAAAAAGCACTTATGCCCATTTGGATTTTGCAATTGCTTCAGCATCAAACCATTTGAGTATCATGGTTCTTCTCAGCAGTGATTGTGCACTACTGTTTGTATGATTTTTACTTGAGGATGTGCACTTCAAAATAGGGGCCCAGGAAAGACCATTCTTTCCGTTGCTATAGCTTCTCACCTCTTCTCTTTCTGAAAACAACTAAACCATTTTCCTGTATATTATTTACCTATTTGAAGATACATATGCCAAACTAGATTCTGTGACAATCCAAAGAATTTCTTGAGAAGGTTACCAATCATCTCTTTTTCTGTGCCCCAGATTTTTGTGGTGAACAATCAAGAAGAATTGGACCGGTTAAACACTGAGAACGCGTTAGCATTTAGAAGAGATCAGAGATCTTTGTATTTCAAAGATACCTTTGGATGGCTCCCAGTCCAGGTAAAAATATGACTGTGGTCTCTGAAAACCCGTGAGTGTATGTTTCATTTGGAATACAGAACGTACTTCTGTACTAAAGGTGTCATACCAAATCAGTTAAGCAAATGGGGAAAAGCTCATTTTTGAACACTGCCACAACTGTACATAATTCTGTGAATTTTATTCTCAGGAGTCTTAATTACTTAGGAATTAACTCAGCAGTGTTGCAGGTTATGCTAACCTTCCTCTGAACCACAGGTGAACAAACTGGAGCAGAGTTCAGGGAATTAGGGTGGGAAAAAGAGTTTTTATTTAATACAAAATAAGGCAAAACTCACCAGGGTACAGAGTTGCAGAACTAAAACCCTGCAAACCAAATTCACATATTTCCTTATTGCTTCAAGGAGCTGAGTCCTGCTGAAATTAGCAACAGCATCCTTCTTGTGTCTGCTGGACTTTGGATCAGATTCTGTATAAACTTTCTAGCCAACAAATAACAAGCCATAAAACCTGGCCCCTAGAGCCCTTCTCCTCTGCTTGCTAGCCAGGCTGCTGCTGATGTGGTTCAGTAACCCCTGTGTGTTTTCCTGGCCAGCTCTCCCCTCTGTACCCCATGGATTACCGCCTGGAGGAGGGGGGCACCTGTGGAGATGGAATCGTGCAGGATGGGGAGGAGTGCGACGACGGCAACGCGGTGGTGACCGATGACTGCATAAGTGAGTTACAGCACAGCAGGAGGGGCTTCCTCCTGCCAGGGAAGGTGCATTAGTTGTACCGCAGGGTACACTGCTTGTGTCTGGGAGAGTTTGTGTGGTTTGTGGATCAAGGGCAGGCCTGGGGAAAGGGAGGGACGATGGCCACAGGGTGAAAACTGAGGCATCCATGCATGTGGATGGCACACACCACACAGGACAGAAGTGACAACAGCACTTCTCTGCATCCTTGTTGAGTCAGAAACTCTGCATTTCGAGGGCCATCCAGCAGCTGGGTTACACACACACCTTTCCTGGGGGCTGCCAGCTCTCTCTGAAAGCTGTAGCACACGTTTGCAGTGCAGCACAGCCCTTGGGATAGACACTGGAGCCCTTGGGATAGACACTGTTTCTTACGATAAAATAGGTCCTAAGTCTAGAAACACTACTTTGGATTTTGTTGTTCACTTGCATAGGGAAGGTGTCAGCCCACTACCTTCACTATCAGATTTACATAACATTTAATGCATGTTGTTCTGGTTCAGAGCAAATCTGGGAGAGAATCCCCAAAGGGGCTCCAGTAGGAAAATTCAATCCGACCCTCCCATCAACCGGTCTGGGAGAAAATACCTCCTTGGAGAAAAGTGGAAAAAAACTGTTTATTAAGCAATAAAACCTAAACAATATTAACCAATAAAACCCCTTGCCGCTCCAAAAGAGATGACAAACTGAGAAAACCCCATCCCCGGGTTGCAGCTCAGCTCACTCAGTCTCTGGTCAGTCCCTCTGGTGCTGGAAATGTCGTAGGCCAGGCCCGGCCCGGTGGGCCACAGGTGTGAGCTGCCGGTGCTCTGCTGGGTGTTCAGGCCAGAGCAGGTTTCAAGAGGTCTGAAGAAAAGGGATAAAAACCACAGTCCAGGAAACTTGTTTCCCTCAGCTAGCTAAAACTAACTAAAGACAAAAAAAGATCTCCATCCCACTGTCTGTCCGTCCGCAGACAACACAGTCAGGAGCAGGAATGTGGAGGAGTGAGTGCAGTGTCTGATAACAAACTGCTGCTTCTTCTCTCCCCCCTTCACTCTCTGGAACAAGGCTTAAAGGTGCAACACTTATTATTCAGCATAAACGGAACGAGACGATTGGGGATAAAAGCATCATATAGTCAACCCAGGACACATGTCTACTCCATCCTCCTTCCATTTTGCTGATTGTGGATAGCAAAGAGCATATAAGAGCATACAAAGAGCATATAAGCATTTGAGCAACTGTGGTAACCTTCACTTCCCCCTCTCTCAGTTACTTTTACATCTTGAATCCTTCCCCAGAGCACAGCCCTACACCATCTCCACATAGTAGGTTTGGTGCTGTGTTGTTCCCAGCAAAGGGGTGCTTCTTCACACTTCAGAACAGTATTATGCAACACTGAAAGATGCAATTTTTCATTTATATATGACTCACTGACTTTGAAAATGGGGTGTGTGCAACCATGCCCTGTGCAAGTTTCCCAATCCAGCTGTCCATCACCACCCTTCCCCTTACGACTTAGGAATACCCACCAACTTCTCAATGACAACAGGAAAGAGATTTCAAAGGCAATTCCATCTCAACAGGTCTAGGGAGACACATAAATAAAAGCCCGTCTAAGCTTGCCTGACTGCAGAGTACTCCAGAGAGACAGCTGACAACATCTCTCCTGTTTCCAGACATGAGGAAACGATTAAATTAGAACTTGCAATCAGACATGGGGAACAACAATGTGGCAAGATAGTGTTCATTAGTTCCAGTGCCTGCAAAATTGTGCACTCTGTGTCTGAGGGCACATCATGTTCTCTGAGCTATGCACAGGGCAAAGCCTCAATGGAGGCCTTGCAGTACAGATTTCTGACACTGATGTGACCCATCCTTGAGTTATTTGGAAATAAGCTCACTGTTGTCGTCCTTCTCCTGTAACTGAACCAAAAGGAAAAGGCTAGATGAATGTTAAATGGATTTTATTGTAAAAGAGGCTTGTCGGTCTTAGAAGCATCAATTTCTGACAAACACATCCTTGGTGCAATTAATTAATCATTTCTATTTGTAAATAACCCACTTTAGCCTCTTAAAAACTCCCTGCTCCTGTCTATTTAATCCTTTGCTTGATACCAATGGATTCTCCCAGAAGATGTCAAAGGGATTTTAACTAAATTAATTTGTTCACATTAGAAAGTCATTCTCAATATGCTGTAGATATCAAAATCAAAGTCCAATTGCTAAAATGGCAAACAAACCCACAAATTACTGCAGCCTACATGTCAGTCACCATGAAAAAATGTGACAAATCCCACTCACTCTCAAGTCAGTAAGAGTCAGCAGTGGGAAAGACACGATTTTGGCAACACTTATATATTTTATTTCTTTATAGACAGGCTGCAAAATTTCGTTCATATGTGGAAACTCACAGCAGACAAACACAGATTTTGCACAGAATTGGATAAAGGTCTAAGTTGGGAATTCCAAACCAGTTGACCACCTAAGATTATTTTTTTGAGATTGTGACTTCCCCAAATAATTTTATGTTAACTGTATTTTATGTTTCCCTTAAATTGTTTTGATGGTAATTATCTATGGCAATAATAAGTTTCAAATAAGTGCTGTTGTAATTACTGATTCTGTAGTAATTATTTTTAGCATTTATCCATTCTTTCCCTTCACCACAGAAATCAGCTGAAAAAAGTACATTCTTTGTAGTGAAGAGTACTGCTCCTCCTAAGAGAGTCCTTACAGAATGCCTTCCTCAAAATATCTCACTTTATACTTAACCCTTTAAAAGCTAGTCCCAGTCACTTCACCTGTTTCTTTGACATGTGAAGTGCCTGGAAAGTGTTTATTTCTTTATTTTTCACTAGGGTGCCGCCGTGCTTACTGCGGAGATGGCTACAAGCATGAGGGGGTTGAAGACTGTGATGGGATGGATTTTGGATACTTGACATGTAGAACATACCTTCCTGGGTATGTAAGAGGAGGTCTTCACTTGGGTTTGGTGGGGTGTTTTTGGTTTGATTATGGAGAGCGGTTTTGTGCGTGCTTTTCCTTTCTTTTTTCTCTTTTCCAGCTTTAAAACAGAGGAGTTTCACCCACTTTAACCTTGTTCCACTGGGACCACTGCAAGTAGTAGGGAAGAAAGTGTCTGCCAAATTATTTCTGTATATCATTGACTTTAAGGGCTAAATCTCATTTCAAAGTAAGAAGTACGTGCCTCTTACTGTACAAAACAAATGAAGGTCACACAGACCTATGTTTGCCCATTTCTTGCCAAAATTTCCTTATCTGGTCACATTAATGTCCAGCCATAACATAAGGATAGTAGGAAAGACCATGACAAGATGATCACACTGAAGGAAAAAAAACCCCACAATATCCAAACCACAGACTTGTACCAACCTCCTGCTGCCCTTCCCATTAATGGGTACTCTGGGGGTGTATTTGCTTTGAATCAAGCAGTCATCTGTCAGCTTTTCCAAAGTGCAGGAAATTCATTCACCAGCAGACGCAAAGCCGTGCATCTGTGTAGCAAAGTCCTTCATTTTAAACATCTGCTTACTGTTGACTTGCCTTCTCTGCCTTTGTTTAGGCAGCTTCCTCTGGTCAGGGTTTTGCCTCCAACAGCAGCACCTCTATTTAGCTGTCAGGTATTGTTACTGGCTAACAGGAAACATTTAATTTGCAAATTAAATTACGTGCAGAGCCCTCATAATTCAGGGAACAATAATGTGCTAATTGACAGGAATAAGAAGCCACAGGATGTCTTTGTAAATCTAGCGCTGTGCTAATCCTTCCACTGTAATTGTTAGAGCACTTTTGGTATAAGAGGTTACTAAAATTCAGGCCAGTCAACCTGACAAAACTGAAACATTTTGCAGAGACCTCATCTTCAGACAGTGTGGAGTTGTTCTCTATTGTGAAAACTCTTCCCTTCGAAGAGTTTGAAATTTGGTGCCCAACATAGCACCCCAAAATCTTGAGGAAAACTTTATATATTTCACTTTGCTTGTATATTCAAGTTGTGAAAGAGCAACTGAGATTTTTTTTTTTTGTGGTAGTCCGCAAATTATCTGCCAAACTAAAGAAAAAGCTGTGAATCATGAGCAAGTGGGCTGAGTATGTGAGTATAACACTCCCATGGGAGTTTTACCCCAAAGTAACCTTTCCTCCAAGAGCTCTGCTGCAACTGATTTTCCCATTTTTTACTCTTTCCAGCCCACAGATCCCTCCTTCTGTTTCACACACCTTCTCCAGATTTGATGTTAGTCTGAGAATGTGGGTTATCCTAGGACGTAGTTTTAAAGCTGCATAGCTTGACATTGTGGATGTGTTAGTCACTTAGACATTCCAGCAATAAAAACTCATTTTAATTCTTATTAACAGTTCTGGTCAGGTCTTTAGTAAGTAGAGTCACTGCTCAGTTTAAGTCAGTAGAAAGAGAAAATCTCTGTTTCTCTTTATTTTGCAAGGACTCTTCAAATTACTCTTTTTATAATTATTTCTAATGTGGGAATGTGTCACTCTCGTTATTTCAAGTACATGGAAAAGAAGTTAAAGGACAGGCACAGTCATGCCTGCTGAAGCTATTGGGAGTAGCTGGAAAAACACTCAACTCAGAGCCTCAGATATTTTGTTCCACAGCTCCCGTGGGTGAGCGCCAGGCCTTTTGCATCCACCCCCATGAAACGCTCCAGTCCTGATGCCAAGAGGGATTTTATTTTTTTAATTGACATTACTGGGAGTAAAGTCTTCACTCATAATTTCTCCTGGATGCCTGTTTTGCTGACAGAGGAGAACACAGTCGAGCCCTGATGAAAATTGCCCTCCTATTTAGTTTCCCATATGCTGCTGCATATGCATATTCCAAGGTTCTTCACTCCTACAGAGAGTTACAACCAGGAGCCATGTAAGTGAACCATACCATGCTTTGAAACTGAGATATTCTCTTTTATTCCAGGTCTTACGGGAAACTGCGCTGCACTCCTTACTGCTACATTGACTCCACACAGTGTCGATACTTCACATGAGGGAGCAGAGGTGGGCAGCATCCCTGGCCTAGGGAGTGCTAGGTGCTACACTATCACCTATCCAAGAAGGACTGGGACAAAAAAAACTTCCACCCACCTCTGGGAAAACAAGCAAAGACACATCATGCTGCTGATGGCCATTCTGAGATTTTTTTTTTAAATATAGATTTGTCAGATAGGGAAAAATAGGACCACTGCATCCTGTCTTAATAGAGAAATAAATGTCAAGCTGTGTGTGCCAGTGAGACTTCCATGCAGCTGTGGATAGCTTTCCATCACAAAAGCAACATTAAACTACTGGAAGCTGAGTTTCATTAACCAGGAATGCCATGTAACAATTACCTCGACTTAGCACTGTTAAACCAAATATAATCTCTTCAGGGGTTTTGTCTTTAACCCTTCTCTGCATAAACACAAAGCATATCTTGGATGCGGTGTTTAGAGGAACTTTCTCTTTCATTACAATGTGAACTTAGCAAATGTTGCATCCACTAGAGATGACTTCAGCAACTCTTAAGGTTACCAATGCTCCTTCATTGGTCAAAGGAGTTGAAGTTCTTTCAGAATCAGCAAATCCATCAAATAAGCTGGTTAACATCACCTTCAGGCAAAGGCACTGTCTGTGTGTGTCTGTGCACTACAAGCAGTCACAGGAGACTGGCAAAACACACCACAAAAGGATGAACTGGACAAAAAACCTGTGAAATAGCCAAGAAGTTCTCTCCCAGGAGAAAATCAGACAAGGAGGGAAGATAACAAAGGAACATAGTTCTGTATTTTTCTCCTCTGTGCTGAGCTGGCTGGGCTCTGCCTGACCCCAAGGGGCCAGGATAGCATCAGTTCCCTGCCCACGGCCATGTACACATTGCCTTCTCTCTGGTGTCCACACTGGAAGGTCTTGGCATTTGCAACCCCTTGTCCACCCAGCCATCACCACTCAATTCCCAGTTATCCCCTGTGCTCCCTCCCCCTGTGCCACTGGTGGTTGTCCCAGTGTGTGTGCTCACTTTTGTATCGCTGTAAGTCAGACTGCGGAGTAGTGCATCCATGGATGCTCGGTCATGCTGTGCAATGTACATGTGGGTTCTTGTTTTTTGGGAAGGTCTCTCAACTATATCAGCTCTGGTTGGAGCGAGGGTAATTATATCCTTATTTATTAGCAAGCAGTAAAGAGCAAATTTCACATGGAAAGCATATTAAATGTCACGTGACGAAGAGTCTATAACAGAAAATGAAACCAAGAATGTGCAGAATTCAGAACTAAAAGCCTTAAAACTAGGCATTGTTTTCATACAAGCCACTCTTTCCTGCTTTGTGGTAAATGTTGTACAGGACTGTGTGAAATGTGTGAGTTATCTGTGCCAGTGACAGCACGGCAACAGCTGCACTGACACTGGCACATCTGCAGAGGTTAAATAAAGGTGGATGTTGTGTTATAATGATAATGCATTAAAGCAATCGAGAAACACATGCAACTT
The DNA here is from genome assembly GCF_028551555.1 of Melozone crissalis. NCBI lineage: Eukaryota > Metazoa > Chordata > Aves > Passeriformes > Passerellidae > Melozone > Melozone crissalis. The sequence continues at coordinate 35,753,365 of NW_026535794.1, read as the reverse complement.
TTACCACCTGCCTAGAAGACTTTAACTATGCATGTATTAAGTGATATTGGAAATCACCAATTAGCAACAAAACAAGAAAGAAAATTTGTGTGCTCTTCATGATTATCACTCACCTGGGCTATTTATGTTGCTATGAAGCCAAGTCACCAGCATTTGTAGCCCAGTTCAACAGTTTAATTTTATTTTTTTCTTCTTAACTGAGGTCTTAATAAAAGGTCCAGGAACCACTGGGACAAGAAAATTGCCACAAACTTTGGAAATCTGGGCACTAGCACAGCTGCCTTTTTAATTTCCTGTGCTAGAGCAAGCAGCAGGTTCCAGCAGCATCACACCACGAGGAGCAGGTTCTGGTTGTTGGGAGGCTCTCGAGGACAAACACACTCCCAGCAGCACATCCCTCTGGGTGAACCCCTGGTAGAATCTGCTGGTGTTGTCATCCTGGGGTGGAGGAACTCCATCTGAACTGCTCACCTTCTCCAAGGAGCTAATCCCAACCCCCCAAAAGGCTGGAGTCTCTGAGAAGTTGGTCATTCCAGTGGCCTTCCACCTTCAGTTTTCAGTCGGATCGTTTTTCATTAAAAGCTCCTACCTCCAAGGGACATTGAAATAACAAAGCTATGTGCATGGATCATAGAAAATGTAAAAAGGAGATGTGGTCATCCAGGTAAAATACTGTGCTGCTTATGTTCAGAAAGAGGCTATCAGCCTGGTCAGTCTGGGAACACTTGCACAGCATGGATTTTAAATGGACAAAGCAATGTGAAATATAAGAAAACATAAAAAAGTTTCATACTACCATTATTGTCTTGCTCCCCTCTGAGGATAAAGCATGAGAAAGACATAAAGTATACATGATTTAAATGCTGCAAAATAAATCCTTTGCCCTCATTACTGACATACCTGATTTATCGAGTATTCTTCAGCTGGGTGATGCCTGGTCTGTTGCAAATTGTCTTCCCTCCTTCTCTGAGTTTGGGAACTTAAAACATTGTGCCAAGACTGGTTCAAAAGTTAATTGGAACATTTCAGTTCATTGGACTTTTGTAGCAGCATACACTTTTGGGAGAGTTTTCTAATGATTAGTATACAACTCTAGGCAAGTACAAAGCATTATGCCATGCACTGTATTAATGTATACCAAAAAATCTGGCTTGCACTTAATATGTGATTAAATATATGTAATTGCCTACTGCATATATTAGCAGCTCATGTCAATAAATCATGCTACCTTAGTTCCCCTATGTCCTTACTTTCACTTATTTAATTTTGGGTTTAACAGCATGTTTTTTAAATATAATTACCCAGTTTAAGATGCTGAGGAGGGAAAAAACACCTCTTTTCCCCTGCCTGCTGCCTCTCCCTGTCTGCCGTGGGATCTGGTTCTGTGTGGGCACAGTGACAGTGCATCCAGTACTGTGACAGTGAGCACAGCCTGGGAGTGGGACTGTGCATCCCTGCTCCTGGGCTTGCCACTGCCTCATCCCCAGACTGACCCCTGCAACACTCCATGGGCAGAACAGCTCCACTTCCACTGATTTCTGATTGGAATCTGTAATGTACTTGGTTTAATAAGGCTTTGGGCTGTGGTTTGAGGGATTATCTGCTCCTGCTACCAGATAATGTATTTACTGGCTGCTTTGCAACTCTCTATCAGAGGCTGAGCTGTGAAACAGAAAGCAGCAGCCTTGGGTGCTGATGGACAATGGGAAAGTGATGTTGGCATCCAGGATTTGGGCACTCCTGGAAACTGGCACCCAGGCTTTGGGAAGAGGGTCCTGCCTTGCAGCCTGGGAGTCTGTGGTCCCAAGGCTTTTGTGTATGACAGGGAGTTCCAGAGAAGGGCAGTCCTTACTGTCCCCAGGGGAAAAGGAAGTGTATGGACAGACAGAGAATAAGTGAGTCTACTTTCTGCCTGTTCTTTCTAAAAACTCAGCTTCTGTGACACTCATCTCTCTGGCACCCAAATGCTTACGTCATTTGTCATTTCTCCCTTCCCTTCAAATTGCTCAAAATCACAGCTGTCAAGTCTGACCTTGCCCATAAATCTGGCCATGCACCTCATCTCCTTCTTTCTTTCTTCTTATTTCCTCTAGAGACACCAAAGTTCATGTCCTTTGTAGCCTCCTGAAAACTCTGCAATGCCCTTGCTGCTCTGCTGGGTTTCATCAGGTTCTCTTTCAGTCTCTCACACCATCCCTTTTCTAACATCTTCTGCTTGTGACAGCCCTGCCATATGTCACAGCAAAGCCCCTTGGTCATGGTCCTTACCTTCTAAAAATTGTAGGATGCATTTCCCACTTCAGCCCCACCCATTTGTACAAGGAGAGAGGGGATTGGTGCTTATCCTTAAACTGCAGGTCTCCAAGAACTGTCCTTGAGCACCACCTGTTTATGAGGAATAACAGTAATAAGTCCCCAGTTAGCTGCATTTGGGGACAATTCAATACCCTTGGCTGCCATACACAATCAGGAGATGTATTTTAAAAAGATGACCAAAATAAACCCAAGAGAAGGAAATCAGCGCTGTGCTGTGGTTCTTTGCTGATATTTAAGTCTATCATGCACAATGCTGCAAGGAGATGTTTAAAGAGCTGTTGGAAAATTGACATTTTAAGCAATGAGAAGCAATGTGAACAAATGAGAGCACTTTCAAAAAGACTTTCAAGTTCTTTCTCTGGTAGCTTTTGCCTAAGGAGATGGAAATGGCAAAGCAAGGGTCCCTTTCAAGGAAACCATTCCCTTGCAAGGAAAGGACAGAATAATGGGTTATTGAACTCTGCTACAGACTGCACAAGGTACTGGAAAAAGGATGGACAACAGGTGAATGCAAAATTTAGATCAGGAATTTGGATCAGACTAACTGATTCTTATTAATCTGCTAAGAGACCATACAACTTGTAGACCATTAGAGCACTGCTAGGCCTTAACCAAAGAGAAAAAAGGAACAAAGCCTAAGCAAAGGAGCCATTTGTGTCTTTAATGAACGTAGGCAGTGAAAAACCCCCACAAAATTAATATGTCCAGTTCCATGCCCAGCAGTGTGCTCTATGCAGAAAGCTGGTGTCACTCCAGGGCCAAAAAGACCAGAGCAAAGCCTGGGCACATGCTTTCATTGCATCAGTAATTACTGGGGCACTTAGGAGGATGGCCCTGAACCAGCCCAGCCAGGGAAGGCTGCATTTGAAAGGATGGCCAGGCCAAATTATATTAGAGGAGTGTACTCCTGATGGAAATTACATTAGTGGCTACTTCCCTCTCTCCATCCCTGAAAAAATCTTGGCACTTAAAAGGCACTGAGTTATAGCCCTGGCCTTTTACAGCTTTTAATTCACTCTGACAGTTTCCCTGAGCATCTGAGGGAGGGTCCAGTTTGGATACATAATCCTCTCCAGTGACAGAGAAGGGGGTTTAAGCAGACCTATTTTGCTGCACCCTTCCCACACACTACTGAGCAAGCAGCCCTCCTGCATGGAGTGCTGCTCAGGATTTTCTTTGGAAAGGAGTGGGAAGGAGAATGATGGAGCTGAACCCCTCAAAGTCACTGACAGCAAAGCCAAGGGATGCAGCAGGGCATTGCAGGGAGCAGGAGCCACCCTGGCCAGGGTGGCTGGGCTGGGAAGGGGCCTCATGCTGCCACATGTGCTCCAGAGCATCTCCTGCTCTCCAGGAAAAGCTGCCTGCAGTGCTGTCCCCAGGCTAATGCTGCTGGTGGTATCTCCTGCAGGACACAGGCAAGCACAAAGCACTCCCTGGGCTGTTCTGCAGGTGGGAGCCTGCCTGGCTGGTCTGTGCTAACACAAACAGACATTCAGCAGAGCAGGAATCTGAGTAAATGGCACAATAAATCGGCCAGGAGGAAGAGGAGGTAACATTAACCTACTCACACAGCAGCATGTTTAGTATATTTAGCAACTTGGCAACTGATCTTAGCCGGTCTAAAGTGTCACCATTCAATGAGGAAATAAACTGACATCAGCATTAAATTCAAGCCCATGGCAAGGTGTCTTTGCCCCGTGTGCCAGGTGTGGAGGAAGCTTTCAGAATTCATCTTGAAGAGCAGTCAGAGCCCTGTCAGGGTGTGTAGCATCCTCTGTAGGGTAAACAGGGGGGTGGTGTTGATGGTTATTCACTGTCACCCTCCTGGGAAGAAGGGACACCCAGTGGGATTTCCCAGTGAGCCACCTCAGAGTGCTGACTTACACCGTGGAAATGCAGGCATGTAACACCTACTTTCCTTTGCCCTCCTCACCAGAGCACCCCCAGTTTGGTGGAGCAAGGAGAGAACTGCTTGAGAACCCCATCTGTTCCCTAAACCCTTTGTGGGATCCCAGAAACCCTTCAGTGACTAATTTTGTTTGGAAGAGAAGAGCTACCATTGCTCCCTGCCTTGCTCATTTCAATCAGCCCCATGGAACTCATCATGCACGAATTGGGAGAGGCTGTGCTGAGCCAGTCAGACATTTGGGGCAGGTTATATTTGGTGCTTCCTATGCCTTCCTTGCTGAGGCTATTTGATGGACAAATGGGGAAATAGAGGAGCCTGGCAACCCTGATGCTTCCCAGCAATGTAAATTTATTTTACACATTTCCGCTGGCTTTGACATTTTACCTGCCTGGCACTATTACTGCTCTGAGGACAGGATGTACCAGGGAAGAGAGCATTGAGCACTGCTCAGGTTTTGAGTTGTTAGCAGATTTAAAGGGGAGGAGGACTGATGAGAGGTGAGAAACAGAACAGTTCAGGCAACTGAACTGGACAGAACTGGCTGGCTGAAATGTGTGTATTATGGGCCAGGATCTACAGGGGGTTGCGAAATCCAATGAAATGCTGGTTGTAAACTGTGGTGCCCCAGTAGGTTCAGATAAACCATCATAAACCACGTGGTGGCTGTAGTGACAAGTTAGTGGTTTGTGTCATTTGAGCAAAGGTTGGTTGTCAAACCCAGCAGAGCCCCAGAGCAGAAGCATGGGACCAGTGGGAAAAGCTGGCAATCCTGCTGGTCTTGGTGGGTGCAGGGAAGGGCAGAGAGGCTCGCTCTGTGCCAGGACTTTTTGAGCAAGACAATATCTGGTGTGAAAGGCTGCAGGATTACAGCTTCTAAATAAAGCTCTGAGAGCTGTACCTGTTGCTGCCTGGGGTCAGCAAGCTCTGCCTTATGCTGCCTGAGACTGAGCTGCTATGCTAACTTCAAGATGTCAAATATTTGTCCTCTGCTTCCCACTATCCCATTATTTGATGAGCAATTGTGTCCTGTAGGTTTGTCAGGGAGTAACCACATGGCAGAGATGATTAAACTACCTATGGAATAAATGGAATAAATCGCTTGACATCAGAGAGTTTGAACTGGGTACTGGCAAAGAAGAAGAGAGCCCTAAGGACATGCAAATAATGCAAATAATGTGTTTATTCCTCCTGCATTCAACAGTCAAGTATCTGTCAGGCCATTTGCAAGGGTTCTCCCCTGCTCTCTCTGCCAGTATTCCCTATATCCTGCAGCCCTGAGGATGGCAGGGCTGCAGCTGCAGGGTACAGAGAGCTAAATCTTCCTGCCAAAGCCCCCAAAAGGCCATGGGGGGTTTCTGCAGCACAGTGGGGTGATGTTCTTTGTTTGCAACACTCACATCCACATTTCCTGCCAGGATGGTCTGCTTGGTGAGCACATCTTTATGTGAAGGTTGACTTCTTAATTTCTGCTGTAACCATGGCAGATGAATTGCATCAGGGTTTGGGAGTGGAAGGAGTTCCCCAACACCTGTGGCTCAGCTGGGGCTGAGGGACACAGCTATCAGCTGTAATTTAACAGTGTGGTTATATATGTCCTATATTTATTTAGGGTTATTAACAGAGCTTTTCAGGCCCTGCCTTGGTTCCACCAAACTTTGAAGCCCATAAGAAACTTCTTTAAGGCAAGACTCCCTCCCTACCTCCCTATTTTTTTGTCTCTTTCTGTTTTAATAAAAAAGGTGATAACAAATAGCTATTTTTGAAAAGTTCCATTGGTGTAGGAATATCCTGGTTTTATGTGTTCTTAGACATCTCCACCAATAGAAAAGAAAGGAGAGCTCCATTTGAGATGGTTGGTTGACAAAAAAATGTGATTATAGACAGATAAATCCTCTCCCTGGATGGATAACATCTACATATTCACAGGCTGGGAACATTGCTGGATGATATAGGGTTAAAGAAAAGTAAATTAATATTTAATTACTTTATCCAAAGCGGAAGAGCTTGGACAGGAGGGAGTCCTATTTCAGAAGGGGCGTAGTCAGGATATATGAACTCTCCACACAAGACTTACATAAGTAAACAAAGTGCTATATGAAGAAACTTCGGGGCTGGCTGACAAGAAGCCTGTCCAAGTGCTTTGAAATAGCCCGGGGTTTTCCCCAGCTTCTGCCCAGGGGCTGGATTGAGCCCCAGGGGAGAGCAGCCTGTGCAAGGTGACTGATGGAGCATGAGGTGGGGATAAGGAACAGTGACTATTTATACTCTGAGACTGCACTGTAGATGGAAGGTGACAGAATGTAGACCCTTAAAAGACTCATGGGGAAGGAAAGGGAATTTAGTAAGCTGGACTGGAGAAAATAAATAATGAAATGTCCTGGCATGGTCCACTGAATGACTGGGACATTCCGTACATGCCGACAAGGAGAGGAGCACGTGCAAGAAGGTTCCTGTGCCTGGCTGGCACATCTGCTGAGGCAGAGCTGGCAGTGCCTCACACCACGGCCAGGGGCACAGAACCAAGCTGTGAGGCAGAGCCGGCCCCTTGCTCTTGGTTGGTGAGGGTTTTGGCAAGCAAGCCTCCCCCAGCTGCCCCAGGGCTCAGAGGGGTGCAGGTTTCACAGCCATCCCCAGCACCTGCTGCACCCAGCCATGCCCTGCTTGTGGGGCAGAGCTGCTTGGGCGGATTGGGAAAGCTGCTGCTCCCTTGGTGCTGCACAGAGCACTGGGTACCTGAGCCCACAGATGCGATGTCACAGCTGGGACAGAGCGAGCTGGGCGAGGGTGGCAGCACAGCAGAGGTGGCACTGCCCAGCTCCTCCTGCCCGCAGGAAGAGATTGTGTCCAGCTGCTAAGCAAGACAGCAAGTGGAAAGCTACAACCTATAGGAAACTATGTGAGGCACGGCTGGTCTCTGAAGACTACAGATGAGCTGGCAATACCAGCACTGGAAACAGATGCTAAAGTGATTGGAAGTTATTTTGGCAGAGATCCATAGCTGGACAAGGAGCCCTGGTACAAACAAATTGTTCAAAATGCATTTTGGAGTCTCAGATCTGTTTGATTTTGGGAAAAAAGGGAGCTGTTCTCTCTTTGGCGTTGTTGTAGGGCTTTGCTCAGGCCACACACCAATGCATCTTGCTGAAAGCAGTGAGGTACAGGCAGAGAAAGCAGCCAAACACTGCTGGTTGGCACAGCACCCACTGGGGAGGCAGCATCTTAGTGAAGCTCCTTGCTGACAGTTCTGGAAGGCTGTGTCACCAATTTCAGCTCCTCCTGCTGCAGGCAGAACTCCTGCACTCAGGGTGACACCCATGACTCCCTAGAGTCATGGGTAAACAATGAAAGATCCTGGAGAAATTTTACCAGACCTTGCAAGGCAAGACACCAGCAAAGAAATACAGGCTGGTAAAAGGTGAAGCTTAGGGGAATGCCAAAACAAAAGCTGGAAAAGCCTTCTTCCCTAATCCCCAAAGTTGGGGGTTGAGCCTATAGTGCCAGCAGTGCAGCTTCTCTGAGAACCATTCCCTCACAGGGGCAGGGCAGGGCAGGGAAGCTGGAAACTTTCTACAAATTATTTTTTTTTTTTGCAACATGCAAGAAACAAGTCTAAAACCTGTGTTAGGCACAGGAGGAGTGGAATAAATACCTGTTCATTAAGAAATATATTAATATATTTGGGTGAATGTATTGAAATATTAGGAAAAAAACACATGGTGACATCTTGGACAAAGGCATTTAAATGGACAGAGAGACAGCTTGGTTGCATCAATGTCTGGCAATGTCTGGTGTACTGCAGCATCTCCTGCAATTCCTCATCTCAGTCTTCATATTTGTGCTTGATTCTTACTCTACCAGTTCTCAAATGATAAAACTTTTATTTCCATGGCTAAAATTCAGGGAACAACTTTGCATAGATGTGTTAAACTGATGTTTAAAGCCTGTACTCCAGGTTTTGCTGCAGTGCTGAACTATGGTCCCATATTTTGCATTTCAATAGCTTTTTATTTCCTAGAGGTCAGCAAAACTGCATGCCAGCCCCATGCTGCCTGCAGAGTAGGCAGGGTTTCCAGCTGGGCTCAAAGGAAAGCAGCCCACTGAAGGCTGCACTCTGCCTCGCTGCATTGGTCACAGCTTTGGTGCTGTGAGCTTGCACTGTCTTTCCCTCTTAAAATCAGAAAACACAGTTTTTATCCGTAAGACAAACCCTAAAGAAAAAGAGCATTTAAGGATATTTTGGTTATCACAGAATCTACTGTGTCCTCTTTGACATTCCCAGTTTAACAGCAGCATCTGTGTGTTCCTACAAACCCTACATGCTGAGCGCACTAATTTCTTATTTTAAACCATGGATCTAGATTCCTGCAGGGACAGGAATTTAGCAGCCAGCAACACATGCCCTGACCTTTACCAACAAATATGGCAAACTGTCAAAGCTGGGGCTCTTTCTGCAGTTCATCTGGGATCCTGCAACAGCAACAGATTCACTTTTCTAACCAGCAGAAGTTGCAGTGAGGTGACACTTGCCTGGGAGGTATCTTTCTGTGCGTGGCATTTCTACCAGAACGTGTCTGTGCAAGGCTGCTGCTCTGTGTTTGGCTGCTCAGGAGAATGAGGCAGTTTGCAGAAGGGACTGAGGACTCACACTCAGCCCTTGCTGAAGCAAATACAACTCCTGGCTTTTGCAAGGATGATGCTCTGGGGCCAGCTGCAATTAGAAGGGTTCAGAATCTCCTGAATCCCATGGGAAACAGCAGCTCTGGCTGAGCAGTGCTGCTGCAATGGGATATGTGCACCCCATCCCACCCCTGCCACAGGGCTGGGTAGGCAAGGGCTCCTCTGCAGCTGAGAAAATGCCTCTGCCACAGCCCAGCTCTCTGCCTGGTTGTTGCCATTAAACAGAGGGACTTGCCCTTGCTACAGTGACATAACTGGGTATCACAGATCTGCTGTCAGGTCCATGCTGTCTTCAGATGGAGAAAGAAAAGGGAGAGGAAAGGGATTTGTCCCACCCAGGTTAAGGAGCGCCAGTCCCTACCCGCATCTCGGGATGACCACACAGGAGTTGCTGAAGTCTTGGAAATCTCTATGGAAGACATTCAAGTCCAAGGATAAATAATACATGTAATTTGAAAATACAAATTCCTCTCACCCTGCCCAGCTGGGTTTTGTAACTACAATCTTCCCATATTTACACTGGCCAAGGACCCACAACCATGTGCCAGACACAGCTTTTATTCTCACAGTCTGAACAGGCTTCATGTGTGTTAACATTCTTCATACAAAAGATACATACAGGCAGTTTCTGTCAACCAGAAACATACTGGTTTCGACTGTTCACACAGTAACCATAACAAATGGAGTCCTGAAGAGCACTTTAGGCCCTATATTGTAATAAACGAAACAAAATCCATGCAAGGAGAAAAGGAGATTTAAAAACATGCTTATTTAAAATAAGTTTATTATAATGAAATAATATAAAAGTCTGTCAAAGTCTTAAAAACGCTCCAAACAAAGAGACAGACACTGTAGATTTGAGAGATGATGCAGACTGGAAACTTCAGAGTATTTCAGACTGAACTGCTTATGACAGCACAATTTGTGCAAAGCTTACATTGAGAGAGGTGATTTGGGGGGCATGAACAAGCCCTTAGAATTCAGTAAATTTAAAGTGTGAGGCAATATACCTTCTCTTTGTCTTTAAATGTATTTCAGTATGTATATGTTTTAGTATGCAAAGTAAGGCTTACATTAAGCTTAGCTTGACATGGATAAAAATGTATGCCCAAAACTGCCTTGAGAAAAAGAAAATAGGAAAGGAAACCATAAAAGCAAGCTGCCTTGGTTTTCAGTTGAATTATTGTATTCTGGAATGCAATTTACTCATACAGTTTCAAGTAGACACAAATCTCAAACTTTCAACATGGCTTTAAATAAAGGAATCAATAAATTTTGGACACCTTGAATGCTGAAATGCAAAAGAAAGTTGACATACTTAGTGTTAAGTAGAAATTAGGAAATGAAAACAAGGAAGTTTCATATTTAAAAAATCCAGCTTTAGTACATCTGAAGTATGTGGGGGAGAAATCTTACACCAAGAAAGGGATATTAAAAATGACAATCTAAGACTGCACTTTGAAGAACTGCATGCCAGTGGGATGGTGCACGTGTGTGTAAGGAAGCATACGCCTATGTCACAACTTCAAAGCAAGTGCTTTAATCCTTGTGTCAACTGTGAGCAGGATCAGCTAGGGCCTGGGTTTGCTCAGAGCCAGTAAGTGCACTATGACACCCCTACTGCACAAGGGAGGTTTTATATTGCTTGGAGCAAGCTGAAGTTTGCAGGGTTTGTTCACCAGGGGGCTACAGAAGGCATCAACAAGGCATGAATTCAGTTATTTCACACTGCTTTTTTTTGTTTGTTTTGTTATCTGCACTATGCAGGCAAGAGGAGAGAAATAAGTACTAACTAAAACAACAAAATAAAACAACAAGACCAAAAAACTTCGTGCTTTCATTCCTATGAGGCAGAACAGCCAAGTCTGAAATGCCCCAATTTACATTGCCTGCCAAAGAATTAATTTCTGAATATCTCAGTTTATATTTGCACGCCTTATAAAACATCGTGCTTTGCTCTGACAGTAACAGCTTTCCTAGCAAAGCAGACGACAATGGATAAAAAAGGAAAGACACGTGGGGAAAAAGGTCAAGACAGCCAGGTTGGAACGGGCTAATGATCGTCCTTGGCATCTGAAAGGCAGTTTAAGCTTCCCTAAACATTATCACAAAAGCTGAAGTGACAATGAAAAGAAAGGGTGCAGAAGGTGCAGCATATGGACATATGTAGCAATTTTTCTATAATGGCCCACACCCCTTTGCCAAAGCAGGCTGCAAACACCTGGGGCAGGCTTTGGGCATACATTTTACACGTCCAACCAACTTAGCAACACCTTTCAAACAAGGAAAGATTTCAAAAGCAAACAGCTGTAATTTAAATCCTGATGATGCTTTATAAAAAGCTTTCAAGTGAAGGTACATGGACCTTAATTTTAAATGTATCTGTTAAAGGGAGATCCACAGCACAACAGTGTCAAGATGGGATGTTTCAATGACTCATGTTTACACTAAAGCACTTGAGTATACAGGTCATATTCTACAACTGTAATGTCACAGAACTTCAATATGGAACTGAGTATGGTGACTTTAAATAGCAGAGAAAACTCCAGAACACAGCTTGTTTAAAAAGAAAAAAACCCCCACAGAATAAATAAAATAAATAAAAGTATCTGATTGCTAAGCAGAACTCGACTGAAACTGAGAGCTCTGCTCTGATGTCAATGACATTATATGACAAAGATGTGTTCATGATCTCTATTCAAATATGCTGACTGGGATTATTCAGTACTACATAGCACTTCTATCAGATTGCTTTGGGATTCACCATGTCTCAGCAAGGATGCACACTGCACAGACACTGCCTGTCTCACATGCTGTATCAGACTTCTACGCTCAGCTATGCTAACTTCACAAAAAGCAGCCTTACTCCCCCCTAGGATAAGGCTGTGATTACTCTTATTTCACCTTGGGTAAGTAAAATCCCTGAGAATATGCAACTGTCAGACACTGAAGGAAACAGCCAAAAGCATTTCTAAAGGAAAGGAATGCAAAACAGACACTGTCTTCATGTGAGACAGCCAGGGTGCTGTTATCTGAGTCATGTGGATGTCTATCAGTGTGCAGGTCAGTTGTTCATAAATGTCAGCCATTAAAAAAAACACAACAAAGAAAACAACCCTAACTAATCAACAAACTAAATAGATGAAACAGAAAACACTGACCCTCTCTCCAATTCTAAATTTGAAGGCCAAAAATTAGTTGCTTGTTCTCTACAATTATTCTAATGCCATCCTCTCTGCTTGCCAAACTGACACCACAGAAAAAGACAGTGAGTTGTCCATCAGTGCATTTGCTTCCACTTGGTCATGCCTACTACACCCTGAGAAGTGTAACTTGGAGTTCAGCTCTGCAACACGCTGCATGGGTTTCTTTCTCAGTGGTGGTTTGACTGCAAAGATTGCATTCAGAAGTCTTGAAGTGCTCAGCGCCCTGCAAGAGCAGTGCATGGAGAAGTGCAAGTTTTGAAGGCAAGGAGACCTTGCTCAGTTCATTCTCTGCAAGGCCCCTGTTTAACACAAGCACAGAGGGGTCTCCTGGAGCCACAGTCTCCTAAAAACATTCTCAAGCACCAATTCCAGAGTTCAGAAAAAACAACTTCACACAAAACAGCAAGATGAGAAAGCCTGCTCTGACGCAGGATGCCACGCTGATTAGAGAATATGTAATGTGGAACACTCTCCCTGCTTGGACGACAGAAGAATGGTAGAACTTAGTAACTGGAGCTAGTGGCCCAATGAAGCTGTTCTTTGCCTACAAAATAAAGGCTCCTGACTTTTTGAAACAAATTTTGCATCTGATGAACACCCAACAAACTAGTGGTTCTCCTGCTAGTTAAAAAACAAACCAAAACAAAACAGAAACCCCAAAAATACCACCAAACACTCTGATCTGAATATACTTTCCCACTACTGGAAAAACTTAAGAGAAAAAGGAATTCAATTTTTTTTTGGTGATCTGACAGTTAATTTCTAGAGAAGAGGGATCTCTTCCTGATCTTCCCATAACCTAGCTGATAATTTGTGGAAATGTGGTCTCCATTATCTTTCCAAACCATTCAGCTAAAAGCCATTACAGTGAAGTAACAGAACAGCTGAAAACCATGAGGAAACACACAGGGTGGAAAGTTGGTTGCTCTCCTACAGGGGTGGTTTCTTTGGATTCATGCTTAGAATTAGCAGACAACCAAATTCCAAAAGCTCTTAGCTTCATGTTTAGCACTGTGAGTAGTGAAATAATTGAATAGAGCTTTGGTCAAAAGCTTTGACTTTGTACTCACACACATACTTAATTTAAGAAAATCCACATAACTAAAACCTGATTCCTTCTGATCCCTCTCAAGTTCCTAGGAACTACAGATGGGTAAAACTCAAAGATGATGACAGAGCAAGAAGTCACACTACTTAAAGAGTCTCCTGGGAATCTGGAGAGGTCCCAGCTGACTGGAGGCTGGCAAGCATTGTCCTGATTTTCAAGAAGGGAAAGAAGAAGGGCCCTGGAAATTACAGGCCTGTCAGCCTCACTTCAGTGCCAGGTAAAATCATGGGAAGGACCATTCTGGGAGGTATTGAAAAACACCTGAAAGACAATGCAGTCACTGGTCACAGCCAGCACAGCTTCATGAGAGGGAAGTCCTGATTGTCAAAACTGATTTCCTTCTACGACAGCCCACTTAGTTACTTAGGAAAGCCAGCTGATGTCATCTTTTTGGACTTCAGCAAAGCTTTCAACACTCCCACAGTAACCTTCTGGACAAGATGTCCAGCACACAGCTCAATAACCACGTTACATGATCAGAGAGCAACTGGCTCATGGGCTGGGCACAAATGGTTGTAGTGACTCATCAGGCTGATGCCCTGTCCCCAGTGGAGTTCCACATGGCCCCATCCTTGGCCCTGTGCTTTTCAACATCTTCATAAGTGACTTGGACACAGGACTGGAAGGGATGCTAAGTAAGTTTGCCAACAACACCAAATTGGGAGGAGCTAAACTGAGATTCCCTTGAGGGCAGGGAGGCCCTGCAGAGAGACCCTGAAGAATTGGAGAGGGGCAATCACCAAATCTGAAGTTTAGCAAGGGCAAGGGCCAGATTCTGAATTTGGGACAGGACCGTCCTGGTTGTGTGCACAGACAGGAGTGAGATGCTGGAGAGCAACACTGCAGAGAGCTCAGGGGGTCCTGATTGATAGCAAGCTGAATCTGATTCAGCAGTGCCCTGGCAGCCAAGAGGGCCAACCCTGTCCTGGGGGCGGACACGGCATGGCCAAGGGAGGGGATTGTCCTGCTCTGCTCTGAGCTGGGGTGACCTCACCTCGAGAGCTGGGGGCAGTGGTGGGTGCCACAATATAAAAAACCCATTTAACCTGTCAGAGAATGTCCAAAGGAGGGCCACAAGGATGGTGAAGGGTCTGGAGGGGAAGCCTTATGAGGAGGTCACTTGGTTTGATCAGCCTGGAGAAGGGAGACTGAGGGGAGACCTCACTGTGGTCTCCACCATCCTCACAAGGGGAAGAGAGGAACAGACACTGATCTCTTCACTCTCATGACCAGTGACAGGATTCAAGGAAATTACATGAAGCTGAGTCAGGGGAGGTTTAGGTTGGATACCAGGCAGAAGCTTTTCACCCAGAGGGGACTGGACACTGGAACAAGCTCCCCAGGGAAATGGTCACTGAGCCCATCTGAGTTCAAGCAGCTTTTGGACAATGCCCTCAGGCATACGGTGTGATTCTTGGGGTGTCCTGTGCAGGGCCAGGAGTTGGGCTTGATGATCCTGACCCCTTGGGTCTCTTCCAACACAGCATATTCTATGACTCTATTAATGTCTAATTAGAGTCCTGCTATCTATCTTTATACAGTAAGTTTGATGTTGGCCTTTTCTTCAAGTATCGCATGCTTTTCTTAAAGCTCACAATGCTAGGCTCTTTAGAAAGGATCAAGTATTCAGTGTGCAGAGGCTCCAGTCACAGAGCAATGCAGGGCAGCAGGTCTGCAGTACATTCATTTTACTAACAACACTGGTTTTAGCCTAGCAGAAGCCAGCAATAATTCTGTGAGTATGGCAACACTGCCTTGTGTATTTATGAAAACTTACTAATTCTAAGTTCCTCATTAGCAGAGTCTTCACCACTCCTGTACATGAGTTAAACTCAGCTCTTTGTGCAAAGCCATCTGAAGCCCAAGGTCAACAAAGAGAGACCTGCTTATGCCTTGAATTGGAGTAATTCACAGACAGCCTTCTGCTTGGTCATCAACACAACTAGAAATTTTGCTGCTAACAATGTCACCAGCTAAAAGGAGTTCTTCACTATTTTAATAGCAGTAATGCTAACAAACACATTTTTATCTGTATCAGCAAAATGGGAAAAAGAGGAAATCTTTCTTAATTTTTAGTCACTCCTAAATAATTTCAAAATTCAAGATTTGTAATTGGTCCCATGTTTAATAGCTCCATCACAAATTTTAGCTTCCCCTATACTTTACTCATTTCAGGTCCCCTTGCATGTAGTTTCTGCCCATAATGACAGTTTAGGAAGGATTTTAATGACATCTGCTTTTCAAACTGCTAGCTGTACTCAACTTAAAAGCAAGTATTACAGTTTTGCATGAATTTGATTCAAAAAACCCCTAAAACCTAAAAGGCTTATATGGCAGGGAAGCCACAGCACATACTGGGAGCTGGTCAGAGAACACAACATCCTGTTTCAAAGGCTAGACCTTGGGGCCACTCAGACCACCAGCCACATACACCTGTGGTGAAGATCTCTGTAATATTTGGATCAAAATGTTTATTTAATTTAATAAATATCTATGCCATGCAAATATATTATTCGCATTAAAGAGCTTCAACCCAAATTGAGGGACAAACTCACCACATTGTAAGCTGGTGTTTAGCTGTCCTTCTCTTCTGCTACCAGGGTAACAATAACTCTCACTATCCTCCTACACCATGGCAGGGAGTGGGCACAGAGAATGGGAGAGTCAGAGGCAGCAGCACCTGCCTGGGTGCCAAGTGGTGACACAACAGCTCTGCTGCATGAGCAGGTCTCTCCTTAGGTACAGCAGCAAAGGCCAAATTCTGCTCTGTTACTTTTATGAGGTGAAGAGAAGAGGAGGTGCACAGGCAGAAGAGAAACAGTCAAAAACATTCACCACGGACATAGTTATGATCCAAAGAGAGACAGTACCTCTGCATTTAAATGCAACACAAGCGTAATGAAAATATAAAAATCACACATACCCTTCCCCCAAAACACTCAACACCTTTCCCACCTGAAAAGATACAGTGAACAGAAATGATGTCCCAAAATCAAAATGGAAGGAATCTTTGTTAACAGACACAGTCCCTGAATTTTTAAGATGTGGTCTTGCTGTAGTTATACCACCTCATCTGACTCCAAACCATGTACTTCATAGAGAGTGTCCAAGATATTTAGCTGCTTTTCCATGGCTGGTAAGTAAATGTTGAGGTCCCTCTGCATTCCTTTGTAAAATGTTTCTTCCTGAGGATCACACTCATCTACAGACAGAGCTGCCACAAAATCTTCATACGTTGGAGCTGCCCTTAAAGCTAACTGGGAGAGGAAACAAAGCTCTTAGATTTGCAACATAGAATAGGAAAAGAAATACAATTAAAGCCTTGAAAAACTTCTAAGACTTCCCTCTTTGCATTTAGACTGCATAGCTTCAATTTAATCACATGCACATGCATATATTGAGAATTTTAACTAGAAGGGAGCTTAACTTAAACTGGGGATCTACACAAAAATAATAATAAAAAATAATATTTTATTATAGAATTTTTTATTATTATCTTCAGAGATGCTAGACTTTTAGAAAGTGTTTGTGTATCATATTTTATATAAATACATTGGGCACATCAGAAATCAATTAAATACAAACCCCAAATAAAGTATAGTTTGTCAGGGGAGCTTCCAACCCAGTGTTACACACCATCACTAAATTCTCAACATGCTCTTTAGAAAGGTCTCTCCAACAATTCTGCTCCTCTCAAAGTCATGATTGCCTGGATGAGGTTTTCCTTTTTCCTTTTGTAATTTCAGTGATAATTTTCCAATGACAGACACAAGGGGGAGCTGCCAGACTGGACGAAAAATTTCCTCTATCCAACTCCCCACACACACTGTGCTAACCCTGTCTGAATGCTCTTCATATTCAATGCGAGATCAATCTTCAAAAAAGCAACCTCAAAATCTCTTTTCTTCATTTAATAGCCCTGCAAAACTGTGCTCAAAAACACATAATTAAAAAATTGTGCATGCAAATGCAATCTGCTTGTTTCATCTCTGGAAATCAGGCTCCATCCTTAAAGTCCAGTACTAAACACAGTGAAAGCCACAATCCTCAGTTTGAAAATAAGGTCTAGCAAAGGAATCTATTAATTTTAATACTTAGAATTTTAACACAGTTTATTAATTACACACAATATGAGATCACAAGGACAAGACCCCCAGTTCTGTCAGCAGCTAAGATAAATACTCACAGCGAAGACCCCGCGGACAACCCAACCATGGTGCTGCCGTAATGTCTTTCCATAAGCATTGTCTTAAAGGAAAAGAAAATAAATCAAGAGATAGATATATGGCAGTTTTAAGTTTGCATGTCAAGAGAATACAGAGCTTAGAGATGACTATTCAAGGGTATATTCTTGCTACTCATTGTAAATAATGGCTGTTTCTGAGCAGACTGAAAGGAGATGACAGATTTGGGATTTCTGCACTGGGGTCTCAGCTCCCCCGTCAAATCTCCTTCAACTCATCCACAGCAAGTAAGTGTTCCAACAGACAGGAAGGCTAATGCAAAGTCTAAGAAAATACTGTATGGAGTGAAATTCCAACAGTAAACCAAAGCTGCAGTGGTGGTACAGATACAGAAGAGCTTTTCAGGGAAAGAAAGGGAATGAAAAAGTAGAAAAAACCAGCAGCATGACTCTGCTGCAGACACAGAGCAATTCAAGGAGCAGTTCAGTGCTGAGGCCTTCAGACTCAGAAGGTCAAATAATCACCTTCCATGGTGTTTAACACCCGTATCTGGGAGCAATGTATTTACAGCCTCACTTCAATTTCAAGAGCTGCTACATACTTCAGTGCAGTAGTTCTTTTTACTAATCCTATAAGGCAATTGCTTTGCTGTGTAAAAGAAGATAACATAAAAAGCTTTAAAAAAGCTGTTTTGAAGTTGGTTTAATGGATTATTACAACATTATACTGCACGCATATAGAGAGGGTCTTGTGCAGGAGCAACCAAGTTAAGTCTAAGAGGAGTTTGTATTTTGTTTTGTTCTTACTGTGGTCAGTAGCTTGACAAAGAAAGTGTCAGAAATTGTGTACTTGGAAAAAAATCCTTCTTCTTTGTTAAAACCTCCCTTCTAATTCATGCAGGCAATTCACAGCCAAATTGGCAAAGAGGTGATTTCCAAGGATGATGGCCAATCACACAAGGAATTAGAAAACTAACAAAACAGCAATTATACATTTGGGAGAGCTCCCACTGGAAACCAGTAGAGAAATTTGAATGAGTCAAAGCACTTGACTGTCTCCTCTGCCAAAAGTATGCCAGTTAAAGGAATCTTTATTTGCTAATGAATTACATTTACCAGTTATCTAGTAACCCATCTCAAGGCAACCATTTTAAAAAACTGCAGTTTTCAAAAATGTTATGTCTTAGAGATCACTTTCCTCATCAGCCACTGAAGAAAAGACACAGGTTCTAAACAAGAAGGAAAGTAGTCAAGCATGTGAATTTAGAAGCAGATGAAGAACAAAGCAATTGGTACTTACTCAGAGCTGTTTGGATATTCTTCTCCCCATTCTTCACTTCTGTCAAAAATCCTTTCAAGAACTTTAAACCTCTGCCAGGAAGAACCCATGAAATAAAAAGAAACCATGCTTATAAGAAAGTAATCCAAAGTATAACAAAGCCCCCAGAGTTGCAATACAACTCCAAAGTGCAATAAAACTCAGTATTAAGGAGCCAATTTCAATCTGAACAAAATTGCAACCACCTTCTCCAGCCTCTTTCCCAGTGCCAGTGCAAGGGAAAAACACTTTGCTAAACATCTCTGCTGCAGCTTGAAATCATCTGCTTGATGTCCTAGCCAAGCAGGATCAGTCAGTCATTCACTGCAACTTCACTTTTACAGGAAAAAAGTTGGCCTGCAATGTTTTTCTCAGGCCTTTTGGCAAAGTTGCAGTGATACAACCACAGAAAGCACATTAATCTTGAAGCTGGCCAGTTTGGATTGATGGAGCCTGTGGGAAGTAACCAGCCTGCCTCATGTGCATAAGACTGCACTGGTGAAAGGCTCCTCACTGTATCAGCAGTTCCCAGTGAAGGCAGCTACAAGGCCATTCATTACCTTTTCAGCCACAGGAGAGCCTCTGTAGCAGAGTTTCTAACTTGTGCTACACCTGCATTCACTTCATGGAGCACAATCTTCTGAAGGGTATCAAACTCTTCTTTGTTGGTTATAAATTTCTGGTTTATTTTCTGGAAAGAACATAATGGGCAAAGCTTTAAGTCTCTTAAGGCCCAACAGGGGCTTATAAATACCCTCTGTTTACCAGGACTCTTCCCTGCCAAGAGATACTATAGATTCCCAAGGATGTCACACATTCCCCATGGCACAGCATGGCTGCTCTGACACCCTGGGCATGCCATCCCAGCGCACACCCCAGACACATCTGGCTAACACAACCTAAATAAAGCATCTCAGTCAAAAATTTACATGGGACCTACCATTTCTGTCCAACAAAATGCTTCAAGTTCCCATGACATCCTCCCTACTGGAGGAAAGGAGTTAATTCAAACTGCTCTTCAAGCAAAGTTTCATTTGCCCAGAGCTTCAACTACAAGCAAAATTTACCTTCTGACCACTGCAAACTCTCAATATTACACTTAGCAGTGCTCAGCATGCCTATGGTTCAGTTTATTCCCAAGTTTCTGTACACAACTCCTCACGCAAACAAAAGAGAAAATATATAAAGGGCATACAAACAGATTTTTCTTCTACATTGAAGGAGTAGCTACCTATCACTTGACTATAAATATTCTATGGTTTAGTTTTTTAAATAGCATTCTTTTCTCTTGCTATTTTCAGTCTTCCAGTAGCTACCTTCTATAAGATAAGCAACCAAACAAATCTGATTGTATACAACATTCCTTAGCACACACTCAGAAGATATATTTTGCCTTTACTTCTTTTTTCTTGAAAGAAAATGCTACAAAAAATCTTGCTATGAACACATTTTGGCACATAACCAGTATTTCAAAGGTTCTTCAAGGTTCTTCAGAAGGTACTTGAAGCTGGAAGAACTTCCAGAACAAGAACCAAGCCTGCATGGGTTGCCCTAGTCTGCTGAGAAATTGCTTCTTAAACTGCTTCTCAATCCTACTTGATTGAGCAAAGGGGCTTTTCCTCCATCCCCTCCATTTGTTTTACAGGTTAAAGTCAACATTGCTAACATCACATCATGACTTATAACCTATACAGCTCAGGATCAAAGTCACACTCATTAGGTGTAACAGATGTTTTACTTGGCAGTCAATCAAGTATTTTATAAGTTTGCACACAAGTGGATTTATTAAACACAGCATGTACTGTCAGAACAGAATTAGGGGCATTTCAGTGTTTTAAGCTGACAGATGGTAACATTATCAAATATTAAATAACCTTCCAGTACTGACTCCTACCACATAGATTCTCGAGCACTCGGGTCTAAAGTAGATATTTTGTTTAAAAAATGAAAACCAGTGCTAGAAATGAGTTACCTTGATGTTGCCTACAAAATCCATTTTAACTGGAGCAAAAACAGTTGGTCCCAGCTTGTCTACGGAAAAAAAAGAGCCAGATTTTAAAATTGTCTCTTTTTCCAGTTCTCATGTTTTAGTAAAAATGAGTTTCATTTACTCATTTAACAAATGGCAGGAAAATACTAAATGAATGACAAACTGATCTTTTTCTCTGGTATAGAACTAATCCATCCCAGTTGCTACACATGTTAAAATTCTCTGACCTACAGTTCAGAAGTCTTCTAAAGGCTGCAGGCTCACAGAGCCACCACATCCACTAGATGGCAGGGGTCCAGCTGGTCGGGGGCTGTGCTAGGTGAAGATCAAAGTCTTTGGAAAAACGAAATAGAGGGTACAGCTGATGGTGTGCTGTCAGCTGTACCAGACTGTAAGGCATCTATGCTGCTTTTCTGAGGGGGAGAAATTGCTGTTCCATAGAGACACCTAGATTGCCAAACAGCTTATATGTGGATCCCATCTCAGTGAGAGTGGATCCTCTTTAAAGCAGAGGGGTAAGAAACACGTACTGGTACCAGTTAAACTGATTGTGGTTATACTGGTTCTATTATTTCACTTTAGTGAAGAAACAAATTTTCCAAGCCAACTGCTTCACCTTTGTTTGCTGCTAGCAGCAGTCAGAAGGAGTCAGAAGAAAAGCAGCTGCTTACCCAGAACAGGCACAATTGCATAACAGGACTCCAGGAACTCCTCTGTTGGTATGCCCTCCTCCTCCCGAAGCTCAATATCACTGAACCTGGTGTCCAGGACAAGCAGAAAATACTGTTACCTTAACTATTCTTTTTATATAACTGCCAGAAGCAAAATTGGATCTCCTGTCTGAGTTATTTGCATAGAGGGAAAACTTAGAGACATGAAACCACCAACATGGCTTTTGTATTACTATGTTAAAGTAATTGACTGCAGAGAACACACATTGGGTGGTGTGGAAGCAAGGCCTGCAATTACAAACAAGGAAAAACCTCCCACTTAACTCTGTACAGCTAATTTTACAAAAGATATCTTCTTCCAATTACTGCACTGTAGGCAGTCCTGTCAAATAATCTCAGTAAATACACAGCTTTACAGACAGAAAAGTTTTAAAAATAAGTCAATTTAAGGCTTAACATTAAGTTGCAATAATCCTTTTAATTGAAACTGTACTACCTATTGCTCATGACACTGAAGAAGGTAGGAGAATCATTTTCATTTCTTTCCTCCTCACACAGAGTCAATCCACTTAAAGAATTTGTTTCTGACTGCAGGATCTTGTGGGCACCACATCCTTCTACAGCTTGCAGCTTGTCCTCTCCATCATCTTTAATGCCTAACATTTACAGGAAACAAAAGATAAACAAAAAAAAAACCCCAGTTACATACACATATTATTATTCCTTTTCATCAAAATGCCTTTCTATTTGAAGAAGGGCACTTGGACATCAGGATAATGCAAGTTTAAAAGCATCCCTGCTAGCACCACTGCAGGTTTGGTAGATGCTCAGACCACATTTCAAGCAGTCACCCCCCATTTCTTTTAATCAGACAGACCAAGCACCAGGCTGCAGTACAGGTGAGCCCACACAACCTCAGCAAGGACAGTCTTGTGAGAAAGAAGAGCACTGAAGAAGCAATTTGCTGCAGCAGGGAGCTGACTCATCTCCTTGAAAGGAAGATTACTACTCACATGGTTGTAACTTTCCCAGTATTGCTGAAGTGCCACAATGCATTTTCAAAAGCAAAAGAATAATAGTAACATGTTTACTCCTTCTGATAGGTAAGCAAATTGGCTGCTTAAATGGACACTTACATGTTATCAAAGGTTGCTATGTTCTCCCTGATTTCTATAAATATCTTTAAAGTTTTCCAGAAAAAGATCCAGGTATATCTTCCCTACTGTGGTTGGTTTTACTTCTTCTTTGGGGCCAAGTACATCTGTTTCACATAAAGTACAAGGAAGACAAAGGAAAGAAAATCTTTCATATACATCCCTTACAAGGTAAGACCTTTGGACCTCATGGAGAACTTCAGAGAACAAGTAAAGAAGGAAAAATGATTCACAGCATCTGCATCATACAAGCCATAGCTACAGCACATCTTGCTGCCAGACTGTCAAACTAGCATCCAGAATTTCCCAGGGAACCTGTCTTTCCAGGAAAGGAATACTCTCAAGTGTCAGTGAGGATTAAAGAGAGACATGAAGTGGAACTGAGCTTCTGGTTGAAGGGATCAAGCTGCAAGGAACTCTCTTCCTCCAGGTGACAACTGAGAGCAGGCTTGCAGCAGTGCCAATTAGTTGCAGAACCACTGAACAAACCCGGTGCTGGGTGAAAAGAAAACCCCTCATACCCAGACCAGCCACTCTCCAGCCTCAGACATCACTGACATTCCCAAGCAAAGTGTCTCTGCCAAGGAATGACATAGGTTTGAGTGATGCACTGATCTGTGCTTCACCAAGCCACAGGCTGGGGAGTAGAGAAACAGCCCAGGTCTGCAGTGACACTGCAGGAGTGCTATGCAAAAACCCCGGGTCCTCTGAGATTTCAAACTCAAACACCATAAGCCCTAAATGACAGAGAAAATTGCTATGGGACTGAAATGCTCAAGCACTTTCAAAGACTGACTGCTCTTAAAAAAGGGGAGAGGGAAGAAAAAATATCTGAGACAAGGCAGAGCTCTTGGGGTCAGAGGGAGCACCCAGGTACAGCCATCAGCAAGACAAAGCCCACGGGCTGGCTGGGTCAGCCCACCCTCTATGGATGGCCTTGCACATCCTAACTTTTCCCCATACTGATAGCAAAACTCTGCAGCTCAAATATCTATACCCAACAGGGGGTAGCCTTTTCTCTTTTGTGCACAGGAACCACAGGAGCTAAATGACACCAAAAACTTGAATTAGTTTGATGCCCTTGCTTTAGTGCTGTTTTATTGATATTATGCTAGAAGGTGTCATGTGTTTGTTATCCTGCAGGGACTTGCCACATTATGTAGTACCAACCCCAAAAATGGGAAAATTCCAAAGAGAACCCACAAGAGCAAAATGACTATCATCGTTAATTTGGACTTAAAAACTTCTGCTGACTCACTGACTGCATATTTATGTTTTGGAATAACAGCCAGGCAGAGAAAGCCACTGTTCAAGAACAGTACAGTCCATTCAAGAGGATGTGCAAAAATGATGTTACATGAATAGTTATCCAAATTAAGTTCAGCAGCCCTGAACAATATGAGCACATGGGAGGGAATTTTATACTGAATTAGTTCAACAGTATTTCACTGAAGTTGCACACAAATCTAACTTTCACACCATTGCTAAGATAAAGGAAGAAATAAGATGCTTTCTAGGATACTCTTAGTTGCAGGAAAAGAGTTAATTTTCTGTAAACATTTGTCAGAGCAGTCAAGAGTGACTAAAAGTTCAAGCCCTCAGACACACACACAAAGCTCCCACAACCTCTTCTGACACTGCAGCCCTACATACCAGCAGGGAATGATGTATCTGTCCACAGTGCCTGGAGAGCCCAAGCCCTGCCAGCCTTCAATCTGCACCTGGAGAGCCTCAACTTGTCCAAAACCAAATTTTTGATCTCTTTCTCCATTGAGTCCCAAGTTAGCCATCAGCAAAGGCAGCAGGAGCTATGCTGAGAAAACTTGCAAGAGGCAGTATCAACTAAAAGACTGATATTCCCTCTCCTGGGAGTCAGGGATCAGCAGTCTCACAAGGAGCCTACACCTTCCTTAATTTACACCTACAGAATAATCATTGTGGACAAAAGACTGTGCATATACTTACCTGCCAAATCCTTTGCTATATGATCGTCAACATAAACATCACCAGCCCCCTCATTTGTTTCCAAGTTTAAACATTCCATATTTTTAATAACTGCTTGCTCTTGATGGGTAATTTCTGATTTTACACAGCCATTTTCACAGGGGCTCAATTCCACCTGCCTGAAGAAAGGGAAAGAATAATACTTAGTGCATAAAGCATTGCTTGGTAAGCTTCTTCCTGTGAACACACAAATAACAAGAGAAAAACAGTTGACAGAAGTTACAGGCTGCCACAGGCTGCTCTGAGCAAAGAACTTGTCTAAAATAATAACAAGAATGAGGCAGCTTTTTGCAGTAAAGAGGATTAAAGACTCAATCTCAGCTTGCAGAGTTCAAGTATATTTACAATGATCTTTATTAAAAAGGTACATAATAATACGATTACAGAAAAGAAAATTGCAGGCAGGCATTGTAACTTGTAGAATATCCCCTCATTAGTACTTTAAAATATACATCCTTGCCACCTACTCCAGGAATCAGTCTGCTCACCATCAATGATTCTTATGAGCTTATGGAGTGGAACCAAAAATGCAGGAAGGAGCACTGAAGTGGGAGAGTTGGCTGGTGACTGAGCAGTAAGACAACAGGTGGACTGCAGAGAAAAATGAAAGGGAAAGGGCTGATACAGAAGAGACATGAAGTGGGATGAGCCAGATCCCTTTTGTTTCACCTGCTTCCAAGTAGGCAGCTCAGAGCAACACAATTCTGCCTGCATCCAGTGAGAGCAGAGTAGCAATAAGGAAAGAACAGACACTACCAAACACAGATTAGAAAAAGACTGACAGTAAAGACTTCTGTTATACCTTTCTGTTGAGGTGTGACTGGACAAGACAGAGTGCTTTACCTGAAAGATATGGAGGGGGTAGAATATTGTTTAAAGCAAGAAGACTGTATCATGCTTTTTAAACTTCACATTTTATTAAATACAAGTTGGAATCAGCAAAAAAACCCTCCCTAATTCTCTCACCTGGAGGCAGTATAAAGACAAATCTGAAAATGGTGCTACATTATTACACCATTACAATATTGTAAAGAAAAAAAGAAAAAGGAAAAGAAAGAAAATCCGAAGGTTTCTTTCAGAAGGTAGTTAGCAAGTGTCAAGTGAGACACCACACAGCATATGAAAGAGAAACAATGCAGTGAGCTTCCTTTGCAATGTTTTCTTTACTTAATCAAAAAGCTTTGAAAAAAATAGAGGAAACATGAAGCTAGATATCAGGTATGGTGAAGTAATCCCATCTCTCAGATGCAGTCATGCATCCACCTTCCTACATAGATCTTAACTTCCTGTTTGCCAGAGATGCTCCAGTTTTCCATATATAGTTATGGAACCAGGAATCAACAAAGTGCCCTTCTCATTAGAAAGCTGAACTCTTCAGCTCCCACTGACATATTAGCACACATCCAATACTGCTGTAGCTTAACAGAATAATAATTGCTGTGAGCTCCCACATGGACAAACCTGCTGCAGAGCCAAGGTATTTTGAAACACCACTGCATGACTTTCTGTGAAACACCACTATGCAACTTTCAGGCTCTGAAATAACTTTCACCTGTCATTAAAGTTTAAGAGATTGATCACTGCTTATTAAAAAAATGGTGCTACCTCACTTGCAAACCACAAGAAATAGCAGAGTATGTCCACTGTAGGACCAGTAGCTATGATATGGGTAAATAGGCATTCCCTATTTCTACAAATGTTACTTTTGACAAAAGGACTCACTAGCATCCCTGCTGAAGCTGAGAGAAGAAGATACTGGCCATTACCTTGCTTGTTCTGAGAACTGCTAAATTTGGGGATCCAGGTGGGGTCTGATGCAGTAACTCAGAAGTGAAGGCAGTATTTGCAATCTGCATACATTCTTCAAGAGTCTTCAGGAAAGTGTCACAGGTTGATTTCAACAGAGCTCCCATATCAATCTCACTCTGTGGGAAGAAATCAATTGGAAGAAATAGACTCACCACAGAAGATCAATTTGGAGCAACTAATGTCTGCAAAGCCCACAGCTTCTACAGCTGTGATTTCTGGCTAACATGAATTAAAATTCAATGTGTCAGCTGCTCAGAAGACTGGCATCACATATTTCTGTGGCTATTACCCCTCTTTTCAGCCTCTCAGTGCAAGCAGCTTAATATGCTTGCGTTTTGAAATCAATGCCTCTCAGTTATCTTACTGGTGTTAGAAGTGCATGACATACTAAGCCTGAACGTATTCAACAACAGCATTCCAGGAAACACCACTGACAGGAGATATGAAAAGTAAACAAACTAAATAGATGTAGAACGATCTGCAGATGATCATTTCAAAAACCTCATCAACAAAAATTTATTGGAAATGACAAAATGCAGAATGAGGTATCACATTGCCTCTTCATCTCTGCAAAGTGAGTTATTGTTGCTGAAATGCTTTTAGCAATAAATCTTTGCAGTTAAATGCCAGTAAGATCAGGGAAAGAGAGTCTTCTCCCAGATGCATGAAATATGAGCAGGATAAACACCACATTACAGGCCAACATCTGTGAGCTGCAAGTTCTAACAGTGCCTTTTAGTCATTTGTACACCACATCATGCTTCTGCACTGTCTTTTAATTCACCTTACACAGTTTCTGAGGTATCTTTACAGAGATGGTCTGGACACCAACCATCAACCTTCAGGTGTTTTGCCTGCTTGTTCTGCATCTGAGGACCCATCTCTCCAGTGGGAGGCACCCTGGAACTCCACACCAGCTTCTCTAGCAAGGGAAGTGCATTCTTCCTCACACATTTCTCTCTCAAACCAATCAGATCACGGTCTTTAGGAGATCCCTCTTAAATGAGGCTTCTTTGGTCACAAAGATTTGCAAGGCTTGAAACTTTAACTTAAGTGAGGCAAACCAAGCAGCTCTTTATCTCACTTTTGCTCTTTTTGTGGTCTGCAACATCTCTTGACCTTTTAAGGGTTTTGGATGTGTTTTGCTGAGCAGGATATTAATGACTCAAGCAGAAAAATGTGTGCTTCATGCAAATTATCTTTTTATAAAAGATCTTTTGCTTTTTTTGATCCACTGTAAACACATCACCTACAGGGCTGTTACTGTCTAAATCACAGGTATCAGATCTCATCTCACTACTTGCTAGCCCTACAAAGGGCAAGTCATTTGCTACAATATAGTAACACTCCATTTAAACAAGAACTGCTGTGTGAGCACTTTATTTCCCCCAGGTTCTCTGCAGAAGGAGGTTGCAACATTAAGTAACTGCGAGTGAATACTACATTGGGTATCCAGAAAAGTTCATGCATCCAAGACATTACACATGTGGTCTATAACAAAAATAGAGCTGTACCTCTGGTTCTGACACACCAGAAATGCTGGCTTCCTTTGTTTTATGCACTTGCTGAACAAGGAGGTTACAGTACAGTCTAAGTTCAGACATTTTGGTCTTCAAGGCTTCTGTGTTTTCAGTGAACTCTGAAAGTTAAACAAAAGAAAAGTTAAATTTACTGTATCCAGTGCAAGGCAAGGACAAACATTTGGTCTTAGGAGGCCTTTTAAATAGGAGAAAAGCCCTACATATAATATGCTTTGTTTTCACAAAGTAGTTTAAGCTGTAGCAATAGCATTGTTTAGATAGGGTCGTAGGTAGGAAACACTGGACATAAAAGATGAATTCTATCCAACAGAAAGGGATTAATTTAGTACAGATATCCTTGAATCATGGGATGGATGAGATTGGAAGACACTTTTGGAAACCAGCTAGTCCTGCTCCACTGTTCAAGGAGAGTCAGAGCAAATTACTCAGGTCTAGTCAGGTTTTGAACAGTGCCAAGGATGGAGACTACACAACAACTTCTGCGCAGCCTTTCAGTGCTCCCTTGCCTTCACAACAAGAACATTTTTTCTTATGTTTCAATTGAGTGGTTTGTATCAAAATTCATGCAGATCTTCTCTTGTTCATTCCATGAGAAGAGTCTGGCTTCATCTTTTTATGCTCTCTCACTAGATATTTCCTTTAATCATCTTAGCAGCCCTTTGCTGGACTCACTCCAGTGTGTCCATATGTTTCTAGTTCTGAGAAACAGAGACTGCAGAACTGAGAAGACTAATCCTGATGAGATTAACAGACATTCTGAGATTTTTCAGAAGTAATGTTTTTGATATTAGAGTCTCTGAATTATAAAATAAATTGTCTCTCAGTAATGTGGTTTAGTTCTGCAACTACATTACTAGCTGTTCACCCTGTGCTACTACATGTCACTTTACAGATCCAACTTTGTTCTGCTTCTAGGCACTGCACATCAGATCCCATCTGGTGAAGGACTCTACAGCAGCATCTTCTGCTCATCTTCTGACTTAGTTTGAACCAGTAGATGCAAAGCCTGGAGATAACACACATAAGGCTAAGAGGAGAAGCAAGTCCTCACCTCAGGGAAAGGAAGTGCTTGCCACGCCCTGCATTTACTCAGGACATCAATAATTTGCTGTTTTCCCATCTTCCGTACAGTCACTGTGCTGAGGTTACACAAGGTTAAGGCATGAGGCCTCACAATGCTCTGTGATGCCACACTTGTAAGCAAGAGGGGTTTTCATTGGGGGAGGGAAGTGAGATTGCTGACGAAAGCAAAGTGGTAAGTGAATTAATTTTCACAGCCTGACCATGATCAGATTTAAGTTTCTGGTTACTAACAGATTTGGAACTCAGTGCAAATCTTTTCTTAATCGCTGAAGCAATTCTCAAAGTGCAGAAGACAGCCCAATTAGAACATGGAAACATGTGAGGAACTCCAAAGCTGAAGAGACACTGGTGTGAGAGGCTGGGTCATCATATTTAGGCAGCTGTACAAGGTGAGGGTATTACATTCTCGTACAGTTTGCATCACAGTGACCCCTAGCCAGGGATTATTTACTCACTGTGCTTACAGAACCCATCAGCACATGGTTCTCAAATTGTTTTTATATAGCGTATTTTAACAACACCCCGACGTTTCCAAATCCCTGCCCTGAGAATTAATACCTGAGATTTCTAGTTAATATTCACATGTGTCTTAGCTTTCAGCAGCACCAAAGACCTGAAGCACAGGCTGGACACTGAAGTTGTCCTATGCACATGGACAAGGCAAAGCATGGGGAAATATAAAGCAAACATTATGTGCTAGCAAAAAGGTGTTCTTGCCTTTTTCCTTTTGTGTCCTGCTGTCAGTCAGACAGGCTTTGGCAGTTCCAAGTGCAACCAGCCACTTTTGCCTTTCAACTGCATTTCTTGCCTTCAGATAGAAGTACTGCTCCCCTGGGATAATCAGGTCCATTCGTGTGTTATCTGCAGGATGAACTGAAAGCAACAGATTTCAGACCAGCCCCCTGGCCCTTCCCAGCCCAACCAAACATCCCAACACACATGTCAGGTGGCAGGTGAGACAGAAATGAAAGAGGAGAAATCTATGGTCCCAACTTCCCCCACTGCCATTTTATGACTTCTCTTCTGAGTTAGGGAATGGACAGGATACACATGTGTACAGTTATGAAAGACAGTTTTGTGATCAACATAATCTGAGAGTCTATGGAAAGGGCATCCTTTTCTGGCAAATCTCTCTTTCAAGCTTCCAGCCCTTAAGTGAACCTCAAAAATGTAGCAATATGACTGAGCACACCTAATACTGAAGTTTATCATTCATGTTTCTAGCTTCAGCTCCATGCTTATGAGGAGTCATTTAAAGCTGTGTGATGTTCCACCACAGCTCATGAAAAGCAGTGACCCACCTGCACGTAAAATATCCATGATATTAGAGACTTGCAGTTCACTCAACGTTTTCAAAATACTGTAGCATAAAAACTATATTTTTATAGAGTGTATTTTAAGAAAAAAACAAAGTCTCCAAATCCCTGCCCTGAGAATTAATACCTGAAGTTTCTAGTTAATATTCCCATATATCTCAGCTTTTAGCAGCACCAAAGACCTGAAGCATCAAGTTATTGCAAATACATACCAGAGAAATCAAGCTGCCAAATAGCTCTTGTCACCTGAAATCTCATCTTGAATGCAACATTATCAGACAAACTTAATGCAGCTGAGTGTTACTGTATCTTAGTTACCTTGAATTTCACAAACAGCCATTTGGATGCTTCCCTTACAGCCCTTCCAGGCATCTTCCTGAGAGTCATAATAGGACAGGATGCCACCACAGAGAAGGAACCACCGAGGTTGCCAGCCTGAAAAACAAAACTGCATTTCTCAGTTACGCCTCTCCCTGCAATTCCACCATCTCTCTCACTTGAGACTTGCTGCAAATATGTCTCCAAAGATTCTCAGTCCCCCTGGAAAACCAAACCCTTTGAAGTATTACGATTTGTGGACAGACGTGGATGTTGTACACCATAACTCCTGCTTTCTGACACCTACATGTCCATTCTGCACACAGCTGAAGCACAGCAGCGTATCTCAAGATGCCATATGTCATTTTCAGTAGTTTTGCTAACACAGCATCACTGACTCACTCTGTTTTCCAAAACCACCTTCTCAGTTCAGCACCCCTCAGCTCCTTCCACCACACCTCAACCCACCTCTTCACTCTTCCCAAAAGCCACCCCTGCTGTCTTGCCTTCCAAGTCCTCCTCCCTTGAAGGAAGGGCTAGCCAGGTTATCTTGAACAACAACATGTAAGAATCTCTTAAAAACCAACAGACGAACCGAGGCGGATCTGTTGATTTCTGAACATTCTGAATGCCATCTTTCAGTGAAGCAGTTTTCAACAGCTCTTGAAACTCCTTGTGCTGCCCACATAAAACATAGTCTTGAATTACTGACCTGCACTTCTGGATACCTTCCCAGAGAAAAACCAAAACAAGACTAGACCAACACCAGTAGTTCTGGGTACACTTCTGCCCACCCTGCTGCCCAACTTTAGAAGTAAATCAGCCTTTTTTTCTACTTTTGGAAGCACCACAGCAGTATGAAAAGATAAAACCAAACACAACCTGACAGCTGCCA
This sequence comes from Melozone crissalis, assembly GCF_028551555.1. NCBI lineage: Eukaryota > Metazoa > Chordata > Aves > Passeriformes > Passerellidae > Melozone > Melozone crissalis. The sequence goes on along the minus strand of NW_026535794.1, from coordinate 35,721,867 downwards.
TTTATGTCTAATTAAAAGCTACAAGCTCATTAACTTAAGAAGAAATGAGGCAGCAATGTCACTGTAGGAAAGCAGCTTTCATTTACTGAGCTGTAACAAGCTTCCCTGGCCAGGTCCAATGGATTGAGGTTCTGACACTCCCACATTGTGCCAGACAACCATCTCTGAAAGAAAACACTTGGACAAGATGCTGTGGGCCACATGGGCTCTTAGATATTTTGGCAGATATTTTCACTTCTGCTGTCCCCTGCACCAGGGCCCCGCCAACCAGAACTGTGCGGCAGGAGCCCAGGCTGGGCTTGGACTGATACCACATTGGAGGAATGACAGCTCCTTTCCACCTAGAAATTACTTCCTTAGACAACTGCTGAAGCCAAGCACAACACAGTTTAAGATTAGAAAGGCCTAAAGCCTCAGGCTAACAGCAGGAGTATGGTCTGGCTTGCCCCCTCTGCTTTACTTTTTTTATTTTTTAATCAATACCACTGCATTCAGTCCAACCCAGTTTATAGATTGCTGAACCCTGTGTGGTGGCTGGAAAACAAATTAAACATAAATAATATTTCATTCCCTTCTAGAACTCTTCCATTATTTCCCAGAAGATGATAAAAATGTCAAAAATCCGAAGTACTCTCAACACTTCTTTACTTCATATGAAGGGGGGAAAATCACAAGAATGAGAGAAAAAATAAAATCAGCAAGACTGGTTTCTATTTGTCTTGCTTCCAAAATAAAGCAACTATGCTGAAAGTCAGTGCTGATATGTGAGAACTCACAAAAAAAGGAAGTGATTGTTCAGCAGAGAGAAGCAGTTAATTGCTTCAGACACTCAATGGCACAGAACCAATTCTTTAAATAATGCACAGTGCCACAGTCAATACAAGCCTCTAATTCAGTCTGGAGCTCCTGCTGCTGCACATGAATCATTTCAGCCATGGTCCTACAGCTCACAATTGCAGCTGATGCTCAACCAAACCGTGCCCCATCCATCAAAGGCTGTGCAATCAATTAGCCAACATACAAATCACTCTGCCTCCATCACTTTGGAGGCTGGCTGAAATATGTTGTGAATGAATATATTTTTTGAGATTTTTATTTTGTTGGTTGTTTTGGTTCTGGGTCTTAGGGTTTTTTTTGTGGGGAACAGAGCAACTACCTGTATTCCTTTGCAGAAGCCAATTGTTCTTTAATTATTAAATACATATTAAAAAGATTGTGATAGACAATTTTTACCTAGGACAATAGATATTTTCAGAACAGAATTGTTACACTAATAAAACCACTTTTTTTGTAAAAGGGAAATAATTTTCAAAAACCTCACAGCAAGGTTCTGTCAGAAGATGCATGAACCACCTGTACTCACTGACAGTCAGCAGCCATGGGAAGGTTATCATAAACAATCAGCTAAAAATAGCATGTGGCTGACAAATCATGGGCACTGCACAGGGATACAATCTTTAATTACAGGAGCTTCACTTCTGCAGACAAGTGAAGAATGGAGGAACACAAAAAAAACCAAAACAAAAACCAAAGCAGCAAAAAGATACTCAGGCACTTCCAATAACACAAGTCTTGGGTTTATTCAGTGTTATTTGCCTCCTATAAATTGTCATAGGAATATTGCAATTTTTGGAACTGAGCATTCAGATTTCACCTGATGCAGAAAGGTAAAGCTGAACCTTTTAAGGTCTTACTGGTGCCAGCATTATCCCAACTTTGAAGAAGAATTTAAGTCCATTATACTGGTGGTGCACAGGCAGGAAAAAATACAGCTGGTACTTCCAACATCTCATTTTAGAGGCACAGTACCATTAACAGTAAAAATTGACCTTGGTGGGAAAGGTATGTACAAAAAAAAAAACCCAATAAAGCACAATGCACAATAAAAAGTGATTAGTAGCTTAAGGTCTCAGCCATAGAAGAGAGTGAAGATATTCCAGATGACTTCACAGGCACTGGTTGAAGTACACATTGCACTCCTGTGTGGAACAGTTAGTGCCTGCAGTATCTTGAAGATTTGATATTGTCCACTACAAAATCAGATATTTAAGTAGTCTGTGCCTGCTAAGGATTCACTACTTCTCGAGAAGTTTCCACAGAAAGAAAGATCTGCCTACTTCCATCATTACACTTTAGGAAATCTGGATGTAGCTATCACTGAGCAAACTTGACATTTCTTGATAACACAGCTGAAACTTGGACATAATTCAAACTTTAATGTTATACAACTCAGACTCCAGACAGCATTCCTTCCAAAGAGCCAAGCCTGGAGAAAAGAAAAACAAAACCAACATTTGAAGACATGTAGATCATGTCAGACATCTACAAAGCCAAGCTGGGAGAATTACATACTCAAGAAGTCAAATTGATGACCTGGAAAACAAGCTGCAATTAAGAGACACCAATTCCACCTGCATTTCTAAAATGCATAAAGCCCAGACATCCAGATTTTTATTACTGCTTACTTTCCATGAGAATTATGTAGCACTTCAGGCCTATTAATTTCTTGAGCTTCAGAATAAGTTTTTGTAAAACTTTTGCAGTAGAGAGTCTTTGGACTCTTTGACCCTAATCCAGACTTTAACTGCAGACAGGAGATAATGATGGACTTTCCATGTTACAACATCTGTCTAATAGGAGTCAAAGCCACCACCACCTCCCTACTGCTTGTAACAAGGGCAAGATCCAAGACTTGGCTACAGGGGGCATAGCAGGACAGATTGCTGTTTTAATGTGCAGGGTCACAAAGAAGTCCCAGAATGGCTGCCCTGATAGTCAGAGCCATGCCACAGTGAGAATGAGCACTATCCATGTTTCATCCCACCCTGAGTAAATGTAAACTGTGCCATGTGCTCACTGTCCCACCATCTCCAGCTTTATCTCCCAAGGACACAGCTCTGCCCAGAGCTGTGTCAGTGACTGATAGCTGGGCAAGAACTGCTGAAAACTCAGCTCTAGCAGGGCAAAGACACTGTCAGTCAACCAGGTTTCTAGTCAGCAATTAGCAAGAAAGGATCTTACACAGATCAAACCTCACACTCTTCCCCTTTTTTCCCATTCAAGGACACAAGTAAAATATTATCCTGACATAAGCATTTTGCACTCAAAACTGGCGCCTACTTTTTCTATACAGCCTCCTAAGGTTACCCAGAATTTTGGGAAGGGCAATCCCAGGTGCCAGACACATTTTGCAGCCTTAATTCTATAGCAGAACAATTTGACAGGATAAAAATCCAGTTTGTATCCACGAGGAACAGCAGAAAGGCAGACAAGAGTGTGTAACAATCTATGCCTCTTCTGTGAGCTATTATCCTGTCACCTAGAGAGCAGCTTCTGGAAATACCCATACTGCAATTTTACTCTGGTTATGTGCATATTAACAGCAGGAATCAATGCAAAAAGCCCCTAAAGGTAATGAAGTTCAAAGATTTAGCACCTTAACAATGGTACCACTTTTTAAAGCACTTGCTTGAGGGACACTAGAGATTCAAGTGAAGGAAGCAACAGCTGGAACAGGCTTTAACACAATGACCTTCTCCCAAACGATTTTTCTCACAGGGATTCCATGAAGTCCATTTTTGTTTCAATCACAATTGTTAGGGCAATGTCAGCAGCACTGAAAGAGCATCCTGTCATCACAGGGCAACTGGGTTTGTTTGCAAACGATTTTAGGGCAGTGCCCAGCCAGGGCACAGAGAGCACAATGTACCAGTGAGGCATTTTGGAAGGGGATGCAGTGGAAGGATGAAGGGCAGAGAGGGGATCGTGGTGGAGGCAGAAGTTCAATAACACAGGCCCTCTGCTCAGACACTAACTCAAGCAATACAAAGCTCCTGGGAGTTTTCCTCCTCTGTTTATGTTTCCCAGCCTCAGCAACCGAGCTGCTCCTCTCTCTGACCCCTGGGGTGGTTATCAGGCCAGACTGAGTTAACACACTGGATTTATGTAAGCGCATACAGATACCACATGATGGTATCTCCTCACCATCAGTCTACCACACCTTTGGTTTCTGTCCTACCCAGCCATTTCCTGTGATCACTTACTCACCTCAGTGCAGAGGGACTGAATGCAGCAGCACCAGTACTGCAGCATACCTGGCAGGGAATGGAGGCTCTGCAGCACTGCTCTGACACAGAAAGAGGGGACACAGATTTCCATTCCTGCAGCCTCATCAAACTTTTCTACTGTGAGCACATTACATAATTCCAAAAAGGCTGGACAAAAGCAAGGTTGCTGCATGAAGCAATACAGAAGGAAAGGGAAAAAAATAATGAGAAAGGTCAAATCACACAAAGACAACGAAGCAAAATCTAAAGAGAATTAACTAATCAGTCCCTGAAGTATACTGCATGAAAAGTCTCATCCAGCCAGAACTGGCTGAGAGTCAGGCATCTAAACCAACACCTGGATCCTGAGAGCAGCCACAGCCAATAATAGAAGGCAGACCATTGCCCTGAAGGCAATAGAAACCTCAGCTGTCTAGGTCCACCTCCACAAAAACCAGACTTCTAATTTTATACAATCAGAACTTGGACTATACCCAGAGGCTAAAATGAAGGAGGAAATTATAAAAGGCTTTTTAGAACCAAGTCTTTCTCTAAGTGTGAAGTTTTTGATTAATTCCTCTACGTCTGGAAACAGAGGAGCTTATTTCCAGAGCTTGATATCAGCTGGAAGGATATGTGTCTCTCATCCCAAGAGGTCAGATTTCTTAAACTCCCAAAACAAAGACTTGCTCTAAGCAATATCATGTGCATCCAGATCCAAGATACAAGAACTAATGCTTTTTCTCATTTTCTTGAGCTCTACCCCCAAGTTTATTAAGGAAGCCTGAATCATTAAAGACAAGAGCAATTCAAAGTCTTTTGTGAAAGCTGAAATATACTGCTTGGTGTTGGCTCTTGGTTTATCTTGGGATAAACTGAAAAGAATCCAAAGTACAACAATAAACTGAGAGGGGATGGTTACATACAGGTAGATGGGGAGAGCTATCTGAAGTATGTGGTGATGGCATGAAGGTGAGTCTCTCATGCCTTGGGGAAGATTAATTACTTAGGGGTAGAACTACTCACCACACATAAGAAAGTGAACATTTAAATATCAGGAAAAGCTTAGTCTTGCAAAGGAAAGTGATCAAAGCCATTTTATGGAGCACCTAACAAATACCAGGCAAGCCAGAGGAATTAGTCATTTTCATGGAATGATGAAGCTGCCTTTGAACCCCACAGCCAAGAGCTGATCCATACCATTCTTCCAGAGTTAGCAGCAATCCTGCCTGTGGCCAGCCATTCCAGATAGGGTGTGTGCCTGCACTGAAGAGCTAAACTGAACTGTATTTCAGCAGAAAGAAAAAAATCAACTTAAAAGTGCCAAGTTCTCACACACCATTGAAGGGAGGTATTCCCCAACTCCATGCAGCTTCCCAGCAATAGCTTACTCATTCTATTAACCTGATGAGAAAAAAAAATAATCTATGCCTTTTACAAGCTTAATCCCAAAGACTAAATCCATTTATTTTATTAACCAGAAGTTATGCTCAGCAAAGAGCACACACTGCAGGTTAAATTCAGAGAGTCCCATGGGAGGCAGTTTCCAAGCAGCCAAGAGCAGCCTTCACGTGCAGCTCAGCTTTGCTCTGTCCTTTCTCTATCCTAGCAGCAGCATTCCCCAGCTGGAGATCAGTCACGCCGTGACTCTGCAGCCAGGATCTGCCTTTGATGCTGCCCACACCAGAATGGCTTGTGCTCAGCCAGGACTGCAGGCAGTGGCAGCACAACAGACCGAGGGGCTACAGGGAGGGCACACGGTGACACTTATATCATTCCAATTGCTCACTACAGCAAGAGGCACTGAAACAATAGTTACACACCCATCCCCAGCCCCCACCGAGCAAAGCCAACATCAGATAGAGACTTCTGGCAAAGGATGAAATCTAGGAATTTTTTAAGATCATGTTACATGCTTTGACTATAAGCTCAGCTGAGGCCAACTTGCATGCCTGCATGATTTAAGTCACCCTGCTCTGGGTTTTGAGGATTAATAATTTGAAGTTTGCAGATGCATTATATATCTGCCCAAGAGGAAAAGTGCTGTCTCCCTTTATATGACAAAAATTCTGCTTGCAAAGTTCCCTGCTCTCTTAAGGTTTTAGCCAATTTAGTGGGGGAAGCATAGACAAGAGCAATCAAAAGACACACACCGCAAACACAAGATCCCAACAGATTTTCATAGGCTAGAGCTTTGTGAATGTATATCTGAACCAAAGATGGCAAACTTCACTTGAACTTAAACAGAAGTAACACAGTGAGAAATCACTATCTGGTGGCCATTGCATTAGGGGACAGAAAAACTCTAAAAAATCACAGTTTTCTAAACTCAAGAGATTTCCGAGTTAGCACTGGAAACCATGCATAGAGAAACAACAATGTGAGTGCAGGATCAACACCAGAGGAAAAACCCTACCTCTAAGCAGAAACCAAGTAATACTGATCTAATTTATTCTAATCTATATAAAGCAAACAAGTGCATTTATTACAAACAAGATAACTTGTTTAAGCAGTAAGGCAAACTGACCTGTCTTTCAATTGGCAGCAATCATGGTGTGCTTTTTCTGCCCTTTGCCCACAGAAAACCAAACTTGTTTCCTATTTCTGAAACGCTCCTGCTGTCAATAACTATGTAATTTGCAACACAGATCTAGCTCTGGGCCCAAGAGCTGGGAGGAAATGGGCTGATGTGGACTTGACCTCTCATGATGGCAATGACATAAGACGTTACGAAATCAAAATTCCCAGAAAAGACTCAATTACCCACAAACTCGCATCAGCTCCTCTCTCACAGCAAGAAGGAAAAGCAGTTCTTTTCTACAGTTTTATGCTTGCTCTATCTCTTCTCTGACTGTGAGGGGTCCTTCTCATTCTGAGGTACATCAGCAGTGTGTTATTAGCACAGGCACACACCAACACAGAAGGATGACACACAGTTTCCCCACTTTTTGCATGCATCGTTTACACTCTACTGCATCTGATTCATCAACCTTGAGCAACAGGAAAAGCATACTGGGGGCAGAATACTGGCAGAAATACTGTTCTGGATGACCTGTTGAACCTTCTTACTTCCCATAATCCCCAAAAGGATGTTTTCCTGTCTCACTCTCCAGCTCTTTGTTATTGCTACAATGATCGCCACATTCCAGAATGAAATTTTTTTTCTTTTTGCATCTCTGCATAAATTTGTAACTTAATGGCTTCAGGGCAGGAAGTCTTCATTTTGCAGCAAAAGAAAGCACCAGTATGTACAGACAGCTTGCAGAACAGCAAATTTACTGTTCTCAAACACACCATGGGCCTTCTACCACTTAACAAAAGGCAGAGAGTGACCTTGACCATGACACTTACTGGAAGAGTCAAGTTTCAACCAAGAAATTAGAAGGATGCTTCAATCTTCCATCACAGATTTTCTCTGTGTTGACAGCAAAACCTCTCCTAGTTTTCAGCCAGTACAAGTCTTACATATGCAAGGAAAAGTTTCCTTCAGTCTGCATTCACTTGACTGAGGTTTGCAAAGCACTATCCTTCTTCATGCAGGGTCATTTGACTGGAAGTGCTTATCAACGTGGCTAGCAAAAGAAAATTTTGATGAAAACAGCATACTTCTTAGTCTTCATCTTGCCATCAAAACAGAAGACCAGCTGATCCTACAACAAGCACACTCAGGCACTAAAATGTCAAATGCCAGTCAGTTATCTACAACATGCATTGTTTCCCACAGACACACATTCCCAGGTCTCATGGCATGAAACCAAGCACAAGGGTTCCAGACACACCCCAGCACCTCAGCAATGCAAAGAAAAACATGTAAAACTTTCGATCAGCTGAACCATAGGTGGTGTTAGTATGGGGAAAGGACTAACATCACTCCCACAGTTCTGCAACTCACATGAAAAGAGGCAAGCATGGCTGCTCCTACTGCCACTTCATAATTCAAGAGCATTCACAAATAATTAACAACAAAAGAAAAAAATCCACGTCTGTTCACTGAGACCTGACAAATTTTGATTCTCATCTCAGAACACCTCTTGCCTAAAGGGGAAATGTCACAGCAATCTTCCAGCACAGCAATAAATCCAGCCCCGTGCACCACTGCTGCCCCCCCATCCCTACCCCACGAATTCAACACTCACTTGTGCTTCAGCTTTTTCTTTGTTTAATTTTGATTTCCTCCACTTTCCTAGCTAGCCAGAGTGCTGCAGCTGTTCCAGCCTCTCGGGAGAAAGTCCAGCAAGGCGGCAGCCCCTACACAAACACACACTCACACACACACTGCTGAGCAGCACTCGCACCTGGCGATGGCAGCGTGGTCGTGCTTACTTCTCTCTGACCTTCAAGTTCCCAAACTGTTCCCACAGACCACCCAGAGGTTTGCACCTGGCAAGACCTCATCCACAGCCCCAAACCACACACCTCTGCCCCACCTGACTCGAAGGTGACATCCCATGGGAACGCGGGGGGCTTCTGACCCCACCACCTCCAACCTCTGCCGAGCAAACCCTGGCCACACACGGCTGCTTCCAACCTGCCATGACAATCAAGCCTTCCGTGGCACGGGAACACTCGAAAAATTAAAATTTGGGCCTAGAGCTAGCCGGTCAAACCCCCTCCACCTTTTTTCTTGTCTTTCAGATTTTCTGCATGCCTTCTTATCCGAATCCCCCAGGTGGGACTGAATGGCAACACGTTTTTCTCCCAGCTCTGGGAATGCCCGAGTCGCCGCGGTAGAAGTTCCACGGGGGTGTGCGGAGAACGGGGAAGTTCCCTGCTGGAGCTGTGACCCAGAGCATCCCAACTATCGAAACCCCAAACCCCAACCCACGGCCCCGGACGGGCGCTGGCACCGGGATAAACGCCGGGCAGTGACACTAAGGCAGCGCTGGGGCTGCTCCCCTGCACGGCGGGGTCAAGGGGCAGCGCTGACCCGCACCCAGCAAGCACAGTGAATACATACATGAATGTGCTTGTATAAATACACATACGAGAAGATGACGGCGCCCGTCTCGCAAAGGCTGAGCGCTGGCAGGCACTCACCGCTCAGGTAGTTGGTCCACTTGTACAGGACCCCCTCCATGCCGGCCGGCCCCTGGCCCCATGCAGCGCGGCCGCCCCCCGGCGGGGTCACGCCGCCCGCCGCCGCCCGCGCTCCGCCGCGCCGCCGCCACACAGCGCCATCGCGGGGGGGCGCGCGCCCCGCCCGGCCCGCGCCGCGCCCGCCCCCTGCCGCCGCCGCTGCCACGCTCTCAGCGCAGGGAGCGCCGCAGCCGCGCAACCACGGCACGGCCCCGCGGCGCTACGGCAGCGCAACCCGCGCTGTGAATCGCGGCCCGCGTGACCGGCGGGAGTGAGAGGCGGGCGCGGGGGGCAGGCGGGGAATGCCCAGAGCAGGTGGCCTCCCGCGGCCAATCGGAACGCGCCTTCGCTGCGGCCGCCGCCCAATCAACGGCCGGCAGCGGCCGGCTCTATTGTGCGCGCGCTCCGCGGGGCTACCCCGCTCGCCGGCGCTCCCGGAGTGCCCGGCCCGCCCACCCCCCTCGGCTGTTCGGGGTTGCCGATTGGATGGGCTGAGGAGACGGACAGGGACGCGCCCCAATGGACGGCAGCTCCTCCTGAGCTCGCCCTGCGGAGAGCCAATCAGCGAGCGCGACGCTCGTGCCGGGCCGTCGGGAGCCGGGGCTGGCAGCGGTGCGCGCCGCTGCCACGTCGGACGGAGCGGCCGCGCTCGGGGCGCGGGATGGCGGCGCGGTGAGAGCGGCGAGGCGGCGGCGATGGCGGCGGGGCTGCTGCTGCTCGGCTCCGCCCTGCTGTGCGCGGTGCTGGGCAGCACGGGCGCGGCGCTGATCCCCCCCGCGCCCGACGTGAAGGTGGAGGTGCTGCACAAGCCTTTCCTCTGCCACCGGCGCACCAAGTGGGGGGACTTGATGCTGGTTCACTACGAGGGCTTCTTGGAGAGAGACGGATCCATGTTTCACTCGACGTAAGTGAGCGGCGCGTCTTCTCCCAGCGAGCTGCTGGCTGAGCTTGCGTGGGGAAATATATATATATATAGTGTATATGTGTATATATACATATAGTGTATATATATATATATGTATTTATAGTATGTATATATATATAGTGTATATATATATGTGTGTGTGTGCATGTACGTATATGTGTATATATGTGTGTGTATATATATATATGTGTATATGTGTATATATATATATATACATATATATATATAGAATGCCTACAGCTGGACGTGACCTTAAAGATTCCTTGAGCCGCCACTAGATCAAGTTGCTCGGAGCAGCCCCAGCCGAGGCGCCTTTGAGCGCTGCCCGGGTTGCTCAGAGCCCCGTCCAGCCTGGCCTTGAACACCCCCAGTGATGGGCTGCCAGCAACTTCCCTGGGCAGCCTGGTCCAGTGGCTTACCACCCTCACAGTAAAGAACTTCTTTCGAATATCTAATCTGAGCCTGCTCTCACTGTAAAGTCATCATCCCTTGTCTTGTCACTACACGCCCTTTTAAAATTTGTCTTTCTCCATCTTTCTTCTAGACTCTTTTGAGGTACTGGAAAAGTACAATTAGGTCAGTTCTTTCAGCCCTTCCTCATAGGAGAGGTGCTGCTCCATCCCTCCAACAATCTTGGTGCAGCTTCTCTAGACTTGCACCTTTATGCGTGTGTATATATATATGTGTGTGTTTGTGTGTGTATATACACACACACATATGCATATATACACATTTATTTATTTATTTTAATATAAGTGATCTCTTCTGGCCATGCTTTCCTGAATCCAGGCCTCTCACAGGGCTCCACAATCCATCTGCGAATAGCTTTCTGTGAGGAGCATTTTGTCAGGGGGAAAGTGGCTTTTTGTTTGGTTCGTTTTTTTTGCTCCTCCCTCCCCAAATGCCCAAAAGCCATGCATGAATGCCTTATTTGTTTTGGGATAAAAGAGCTTAAATAACACTGCATAAACTTGTCATTGGGGTCGCTCCCACTGCTACCTGTTCTCAGCAAGTTTGGTGAGAAGCGGTGTCTCACAAGGCTGTACAAGACGAACACCAATAGTAAGGCAAATTTTCTTTCCCAAGGTTATAAAATAAATCTTACTTAGCATTTGTTTTCTGGTCAGTCTGTAGGAAGTAGAACTATGTGGCATTTCTTAAAAGATGGGGATGTTATGCTTGGAGCACCTCTCCTGTGTGGAAAGGCTGAGAGACCCGACACTGCTCAGCCTGGAAAAGAAGAGGCTTTGAGGTGACCTCATTGTTTCTGGCTTTCCACTACCTGAAGAAAGATGGAGAGAGACTTTTTGCAAGGGCCTGTAGTGACAGAACAAGGGGGGGAGACGGCTTCAAACTTAGAGCAGGTTTAGATCAGGTTATTAGAAAGAAGTTTTTTACTCTGAGGATGGTGGGGCACTGGGGCAGGCTGCCCGGGGAAGTTGCCGACAGCCCATTCCTGGAGGTGGTCAAGGCCAGGCTGGATGGGGCCGTGAGAACCTGGTCTGGTTGAAGGTGTGCCCATGGCACAGGGGGTTCGAACTGGATGATCTTTAAGGTCCCTTCCAGTCAAACCATTCTGTGATTCTGTGATTTAGGTGCAGGTTTGATATGTGATCTCAGCGGTTTCATAGCTTGTGCTACGCATAAATTTCTGTTTGGTTTCTAAAGCAAGCTATTAGTTAAAAAATAAAACAAAGTTACATGTGTCCTTCCACTAGCGGCAGCACAATCACAGCTTTTCATTATTCTTTACCTGCCCCCGACCAGACAAGTCAACATGCCAGAGCCACAGAAATGCAAATAGGAGGAAGAGCCAGGAATTCGAGGGAGTCTGCTAAGAGCCTGCAACGACTTGCTAATGCTGGATGTCCTGTAATACATCAACGAAGTGTTAATAGTGGGAGACAGCAAAATATTCAAGTCTCTGCCGGCTGTCTGAAGGCTACTTTTGTATATGAAAAAAAAAGAAAAGAAAGAAGACAATTTTGCATGTTGATGCTCTTGCAGACGATTCAACTAAAATCTCACTAATTTTCTCTTGTAGTTAACCTGCCTCTTTAAAAGGACTTCTAGTGACACACTAAAGTTTTTGCTGCTGACTAACTTCTGTAAGTGTTCTGTTTTCTTCTTAAACACTTCTCCTGCATGACTAGTAAATAGAGCTTTCATATTCCTTGTCTGTTAGTAGAGTGAAAGTAGTCCGGGTTGTACCATCTGGTTAAATCAGAAAAAGATCTTGTGTCCCAAATCTAAAGTTGAATGTTTTGCATGCAGTTGTTTCTGTTTTTTCTAGACTGTTATGTAGTTGCTTTGTTGGGGGCTTTTTTCCCCTCAATGGCTTCTTTTGAAAGAGATGAGGCTGATGCTTCTGAGCATGTTAAAATGTGTATTGCTATGATGGCCATGCTGGTCTGTGATTTGCTGTTTACAATGGCCTTGACTGTAGATTTTTAAGAAAATGCCTTTTCTAGTCCGATCAGTTTCCAAGTGGAAGTAAGTGGTCAGGGAAGTGGAGGTGGAGATCTGGGTTGGTTAGTGTTGTCATAAACACACAAGATAAATGTTGTTTTATTTCTTTCCACTTCCCAAAGAGCTTTGTCATGCAAAGCATGTTTAAAGACTTTGCAAGTGTAGGTCTTTCATTTAGGAGGTGTCAAGGTGCTGAGTGGTGCTATGTTTTTAAATGTACATCTACATTATGAGCATATTCCATCGGCCCTTTGTGGCACTTGATGTTTAAATAGGAAGTGTTTTATTCCTTTCTTTTCCAGTCACAAGCACAACAATGGTCAACCTATGTGGTTTACACTTGGCATCAGGGAAGCTCTCAAAGGCTGGGACAGAGGGCTGAAGGACATGTGTGTGGGAGAGAAGAGGAAGCTGACCATTCCACCAGCCCTTGCTTATGGAAAAGAAGGGAAAGGTAAAACATTAAAGCACTCCCCTTGCTCTAATTGTTTCTAATCTCTGTATTTTACTGTTATTCTTGCCTAAGAGGTTAGCAAGCTTTCAAGCTTTCCAGGTTGATTCTGTTAAAGAAGAAAAACTGAAGGCATCAAGTGCTCTTTCTCATAAATTTGTTTCCTGCAGTAATATCCAGTAAGTGGCTGTGTTGTGAATGCAGGGGAAAAATACCCAGAAACCGATGGTGGTTGCTGTGCTGTGTGTTCTGATGTCTTTTCTGTTAGTGCTGTGCTCAACAGAAGCACAGCAGAAGCTCAGTGCCCTGCTTTTTATTTTTGTTTTGTAGTTTGTTTTTTTTTCTCTCTTCTTTTAAAGTCAAGTGGAGGTGGTTGCTTAGGTAACAGTTGGCTTTTTGGCTGTTGGATCTGGTTTTGTGGTAATGCTTCATGAATGTGCATTTGCAAGACTCATTCCTGCTTTCAGGTTTCTTTTAGAACCCTAAGAAACTCCCTGTACTGCTGCCCAACCAGTTCTTAGATGATGCAGTAAGAAGTCACTGTTTATTTCTCCATATGGGAACATTAATTCTTTCTCTCTTTCAGCTATTTTCAGTTTGGGCAGTGGTTCCTGTTATCCACAGTAAGATGTGCATGGGCAGTCACGTTGTCACCTACTGAAAATGCACTGACTGCTGTGCAGACAGATATAAACATCTCAACCTCTCTACTACTGAGGCTGTTTGGGGCTTTTCCTTTCAAATATTTCCAGATTCCTTTAACAGGAGGGCCAGATTTGGAATATGCAGTTAAGCAAGTGACAGCTTGAATGGTTCTACTTCTGCTTTATGGGATTTGTTTTAGTTAACTTTTTTTAGCAGTTTTTATGGATATTTATGTCATGACAAGAGTTGCAGCAAATGACCTAAGGTAGTGGAAGGTTCCAAAGCAGGAAGGATGAATGTCTAGGAGCATACAGTCCATCCTGCTGCTGTTCTCTCCCATCACTGTGAGACTGTTTTGGGAATGAGGACTGTTTGTGTGTCTGTGTCTTATGGCCAGTAGGCTGCACACAGGCTTAGGGCTCCATATTACCTCATGCCAGGTACTATTCATGCCTACAGCACACTTCATACTCTTCTTTATTAAATGCACTTGTTCAACACACATTTTTCTAGAAGCCCTGGTTTGCACTTCATGACACAGTATTAGAAGTAATCATGTTTCTAATAGAGAACAGGAACTTTGTGGTTGTCATTCAGTCTTTATGCAGAGCTCAGCTGTAAATTTTTCCACAAAAAGATGTGAAATGCTGCAGTGCTCGTAGTCATCACAGACCTAATTGTTTGATTAATATGTAAAGCACTGTAGTTGTTCTTCAAAGACTTGCAGGCCTCACCTCTGTGTTTAATGCAAGAAGGTTAAACAGCTAAACACTGCTAACTGCTGTAAGAAATTACTTGCTTTAGGAAGACTGAAGTATTTGAGCATTATTATGTTGCTGTTTTGAAGTGATACCCTTGAAGACAGAATTATTTCATTTTCTTCATACTTTCCTTCAAATGCACATAATTTCACTAGCCTCCCACCTTGGTTGCTTTCTGACTCATCATTTGAGTCAGATGCCTTTTTCTGTAACACTCAAAAAATTACCTGTGTTTCAAACCCTAAACAGGGCACTGTGCCCTGTATTTCCAGAATATTCTGCACATTTTTTCATCCCAGAAATCTTCAAGCCTGTTTGTTGCTGCAGCTCAGGGTGTATTTAACACCATAGCTCCAAAGTGGTAGATGTGGATTATTTTTCCCTGTCTTCTCAAGGCACAGAAATAATTTTTGGGGTGCTGCTGTCCAATATAGGGATATATTTGGTGCTGTTCAACCTGTCTCTGTATAAAGGAGCAGTGATGTGCTGAAAGGTCTTTGACAGTAGATTTGGCCATCAGCATGAGGGCATATCACATCTCTGTCAAAGCCAGTGCCTGATGAACTGATATCCTTGAGGTGTGGTGGCATGGGGAGTGCTCTGTGGCACTGTTAGGAAGTTACCAGTCTGTTCTCCTGCATCAGAAATGATGTTGTGGTAACACAGCTCTTGTGATCAGGTTTGGGTACTCGGTTTCTGCTGTGTGTTTGGAAATAGCTCAGTGCTTTGTGCCCTGAGTCCAGAGACTGCTGTGGGAGACCAACATCATCCTTGGCCTTTTTCTGCAAAAGAGCTTTTCCAGTGGCAGAACAGCAGACACAAGGTATCAGCTGGCAGTAGAGAGGAATTTGGGGACTATTGGGATATCCAGAGGGCTAAATTCTCCCTTCCTGCTGCCCTGTAATTAGTCTTGGCCATAGCCTGTCTGACTGTGCAGTTTCCTTTACTGTTTTCCAGTTTATCTGGCTCTGGCCATGAAAGAAAAAAGATTCAAGATCATTGTTTGATAAACTTGTGATGGTAATTGCTGAATAAGAGGTTGCATCAGCACCTACTACTCCCCAACAAAACAGCTGCATCTAAAGTTGCATTTATGCTGTAGGGGCTGCTCAGAGTCCAGGCTACAGGCTGACATGGTTGTGTCATCATTGTTTCAGATACTTGTCCTTACTGGTTCAAACTGCAGGATGCTTTGAAATGACTGGGCTTGCTGAACATTGCTCTGATGCATGTGGCCTTTGTATGGCATTGAATATATAGTTGGTTTCAACTTTTCTCCATTTTGGGCAGGAAAAATTCCACCTGAGAGCACATTGATTTTCAACATTGACCTTCTAGAAATAAGAAATGGACCAAGGTCTCATGAGTCATTCCAAGAGATGGATCTTAATGATGATTGGAAACTATCCAAGCAAGAGGTGAGTGGGTTATCCTTGTCTTGTGAGGAAATCTAACAGGATGGGAGAGTGGAAAAGAATGCACATTTATGCTACACTGCTCTGAGCCTTGCATCCTAGTGAAAATTCTGGATTAGAGGTTCAAAAGGAGCCTTGGTAAACTGAGGATAGACATGTGACTCATGCTGCACGCTTGTGGAAGACTTGGATAAAGTAAAGCATCTTAGAAATAAAACCAGACTTCAGGGCTTTTTGGATTTAATTGCTGATTTATTAATAAACTGGGATCTCTTCTGCTGCAGGGCAATCCTATTTTGTTGTGAAGGACACGTATTCAGCATTATTCACCATCTGTTTGCCTCTCATTTTCAAACTTCTGCTTTTTCAGCAAGTGATCCATGTTCTCTAGTGTAAACCACTGGGTTGTTCTTGATTTGGGTCTGGTACCAGTTTACCAGACTCAGAAGGCTAATTAATCATTTGTATGTATCAGACAGTGTCTGTGTGTGTAATGTCTGCATATTAGGAATATAAACATTAGCCCTAACAAATCCCAGAGACTGAAGTGATTAAAACAGACCTGTAAAGTGGCCCATGTTCTTATACAAGTGATATCTATTTAACAGATGAATATGTTGGTATTACAATTTTTGTAGAAGGCTCTGTGATTCAGAACACTTGGGATCTCCATAGTAAAACCTTAAAAACTTATTAAAAGCAATCTGATATTGTTGAAAACACTGCTTACCATTACTGTCTAGCTTAATGTAAGTCAGTGTTCCAATGGTCTGTTTAAAACCTGCCTTGAGTTTAAATTCCTTTAAAAATCCCTGCATCCTTAAAAATTTTGAGATATCTAGAAATCTTTTAATGTATTTCCCATTGGAGCAGCAAACACTGAGATTGTGGAGTATATATCTGGAGTGGCTGTTTACATGTACTGGGTTGTCAGGGTGCTGGAATGTGGACAAGCTGTCTCTGACCAATTGGTAGCTAATAACTTCTGCCCAGCTATTTTTACTTCACTGTATAGACATCGAGACATCAGAAGACAGGCAGTCCTGACTCATTTTTTGAGTCAGATACCATAAAGGTATGGCAACAGCTTTGCTAGTTTTACTGTCACTTCTATCACTAAAGACCCTTCATTCAAAGAGACTGCAGAGTCAGACAAGTATTATTCTGGCAGTGGCACAGGAGGGGAGGTATCTGTTATCTAATACCACCATCCTGAGCATAGCATCCCTCTGTTATGCTGCAGAAATCAACTCTTTCACAGGTCTGAAAATCCTCATTCTCACCTTTTGTCTAACAGGTGAAAATTTACTTGAAGAAAGAATTTGAAAAGCATGGAGCAGTGGTGAATGACACCCAGCATGATGCTTTGGTGGAAGACATATTTGATAAGGAGGATGAAGACAGTGACGGGTTTATATCTGCAAGGGAATTCACGTACAAGCATGATGAGCTGTAGAAAGAAAAGAGTGGCATAACTTTTTTGGACACAAATAGCAATGACTTAGACTGTCTGGTTCTCCTGTCATCTTAATTCTGTGCTTTGGAATTGACAATTGCTGTTGGCAAAGAAACATTTTGTTTATATAAAAAAGAATTTCTGTTTGTTATGTACAAATGTTTTAAACTGTTTTAAAGTGTGAAAATGTTCCTCCTCTTACACAGCGAAGACTTGCACATCAGTGTTTTTAAAGTTTTGTATTAAATTATTTTTCAGAAATGAAACAGACTTTCCATTTATCATTCATTATGAAAATCAAAATCCAGTTCAGTGACTTTCTGTGATGTGTGTGCCAAGATCACTTTCAGCAGCTACCTGACATATTACTTGTAGTCTGTGGCTTAATTACTTGACCTTCCTTCTTGAGTGTCACTGCTTAAAAAGCAGTTTGCTGACCTTTGGTTTTTTCCTGCAGATTTTCAAAAGATGTAGTAGAAGGCATCAGCATCTCTGTATGGCTGAGAAACTGATACAAAGCTGAATGAGAAGAATGATTATCATGTGCAGATTTTGCCCTTCTAAAGGGAGAGTGTTACCACCCATGCCAATAATTGTCTGCATTTTTCATTAAATTTTCTGAAGAAAGCAGGAGTTAAATGTCAGACTTTCACTTCTACTGCCGGCAACATTCTCGGAAACATCTGTAATTTGGAAAGCAGCAAGTTGTGCTGCAGTGCAGAGGTGCTGTCCTTTAAATGTACACACACATTTGTTTTGAACCTCAGACTTGGCATTCGTCAGAAAAGCTCATGCCTTTCTCTTACAGTTTGAGGGGGATCTTGAGCAGAATGTTGCATGTCTGAAGTTTTCTCTCTTTGCAGAAGAGAGAGAGTGTACTGACAGGAAGGTCAGTATGGTCTGAAGAACAGTTTCTATGGACTTGTCTGCAGCTATGTAAGCAGCAGAACTTGTTTCATTGCCCCTTTGCATCATTTTTCACAAGTAATTTGAATTTTCAATTAAAAAGTGAATTTTTAGAAAAAAGAGGTGTTAAGGTAAGTGCTATGGTACTGTATCTTTACAGAGGTGGAGATCATTAGGATTTCAAACACAAAATTGGAGTTGAAAGATCTTTCTGGAGAACAGGTATTTTACAATTGTCCATGGTTTCTTAAATGAGACAGCAAGGAGTCTCAGGGACAGAATTTATCCTGACATCACTAACCCATGGGTCTATGAACACAGCATTGCACTTGGAAATCATTGCCCAAAGCTATGTAAGGATGCAAAATAAATCCAGTTGTATGAAAGTGAGATTGCTGCATTGCACTAACCCTTAACTACTGCAGACTGCGTTCCAGGCTCTCAGTGCTGTAGGTGTGTTAGATGTTTCCCTGCCATCTAGTGTTGCAACTGAGGATTAGAGGACTGCTTCATTGACTGAGCTCAGCTGCAGAGGGGTGTGCAGAGAGGCCTGTCAATAGTGATGAGGGTATGCAGTGCTGGGATGCTCTGTTTTGGTTTTCTTCCCGCATCTGACATTTTGTGGGTGATGTTCTAAGACAGGAATTGCAACCATGTGTTTTGTTTTCAGTAACCTTAGGTCTCTTTCCTTAGTGATGCCATCTGCTTTTCTTGACCCCAATAAAACTTTTACTTCTAATGCTGTGAGTTTCAGTAAAATAGCGTGGGAAAATGTTTCCCTTCTGTTTTAGGCTCATTTCCTGCCCTTATTCTTTTATTGTGAAGAAATCATGAATAGTCACTACCTATTTAGCTGTTCTTACTGCTCATGGTTCTGTCTATTGATATTTTTTTCTCATCACTTACAAAAAATCAAGCTTGCCTGACCTGTTTGCCCAAGGCAGGTTGCATATTCTGTGCTGGCTGATTTCCCCTGCAGTCACCAGAGCACTGGGCACCTGGGGCAGCTCACTGCACGTGTATTTATCTTGTGTTGAGATAGCTGCCTTCCCAAACAGAGTCTTTGTTGACTGTGTAGGGAACTTAGACAATTGTAGCCTAGGCCAAAGGAGGATAACAGGATATGAAGTTGATCTTTAAGCCAGTCTTGCCTAGATGTGGGGAGGTACCCAACCAACTGAAGGGGAAAGTGTGTGTGTGCTGCTGGGAAGAGCAGAACTGAGGCTTTCATTGGGTGTGAGAGCATTTTAGATCATTGTTTGCAGTGTTTACAATGTTCTCAAAACATCTGGCTGGGGAAGGAAAGCATAAAAGAATGGAATAAAATTTGCTCATGTTACTGACCTAATATATTAAAAGTGTGACGGTGTTTGTAGGGGTCCCAGGATGAGGGAAGAGACAAGAATGTTGACTCCATGTTTCAGAAGGCTTGATTTATTATTTTATGATATATATTGTATTAAAACTATACTAAAATGATAGAAGAAAGGATTTTATCAGAAAGCTAGCTAAGAATAGAAAAGGAATGATAACAAAGGCTTGTGACTGACCAAGACAGTCCAGACAGCTGACTGTGATTGGCCATTAATTAGAAACAACCACATGAAGCCAATCACAGATCCACCTGTTGCATTCCACAGCAGCAGATAATCATTGTTTACATTTTGTTCCTGAGGCCACTCAGCTTCCCAGGAGAAAAAATCCTAAGGAAAGGATTTTTCAGAAAATATCATGGCTAGAGTTAAGATTAAGTAATGGGGTGCCAGTATGTGACTCCAGTAAGGGCCAGTGTTTCTTTTGTATTAAATAGGAGTTTATAGTCAGTGACTGCTGTGAAATGTACAGATATAATCTTCTGCTTGGATTTTTAAAGCATTTCATAAAAATAACTTTCAGTGAACATACAGTTATTTATTAATGTCAGCAGAGTGTTAAAGCTGCAAGACCAAGATGCCTTATTTGGTGTTGTGTATAGGTTTATGCCAAATGAAAGTATGTTTTTTCTTAGCAATTTTTTTTGAGAGCTGTGTTAAATTCTGAAATTGAACTGAAAATGTTTGTTTTTTTTTTTTAAGTGCAGATTCAGCAGCAGATTTGAGAAGTCACTTCAACTTGATTATCATTTGCTACCATTAAAAGTCCTCCTGTGAAGATGAAAGGCTTTCTTAGGTAGAAATAGCACTGCCTGTTTTAACCTCAATTGCATTTGCTTGTTAATCCACAGAACAAACTGCTGCAGTGCCAGCAGGAGCCAGCCAGCAATCTGCAGGACACCAGAGGCAGGCAGCTGCCTGTCCCCTGAAGTGGGGAGGAGTATTGGAACTTCAGTGGCACTCAGGAACATTTTGGTGGCTTGTGTGTGAAGTGTGAGGTGTATCTGCCCTGAAGAAACAAACCCTCACTGCATATCTGTAAAACATGGCACTTGGAAAGGTGGAGAGGGTTCAAAACAGAGCACTTTCCTTCTGCATCCTATAGCCTTCTTCAAACATTTCTTGTTGGTTTGTGGTTATTTTGGAAAATATATGGTGATGTTTTTTAGAACTGCAGCCTGTCATTCACAGTCAGTACCTAACAATTACAGTGGGAGTTGCTGCCTTCTGTAGGTACAGGAGCAGCCTTCAGAGTGCATTTTATTTGAAAATTCTTGATAAGCAATGCAGTGACAAAAGAAAGCTTTTGGCAAAGCTTCAGAAATGGTGCTTTAGTCTGAAATGTTTTTTAGAGTTTTCTTTTTTGAGATAAACTGACAAGGCAAAGAGAATGAATCACTATTTGATCTTAAATCTTTTCAGTAACTTATGTCATAGAATTATAGAATCATTTTTGTTGGAAAAGACCCTTAAGACCATCCAATCCAACTGTTAACCCAGCGCTGCCAAGTCCACCACTCAATAATGTCCAAGTGCCCCAGCTAAATGTCTTTTAAATACCTGCAGGTGTTTCAGTGGTTCCTACACCACATTCCTGGGTGACCTCTCCTAATGCTTGACAACCCTTTACATGAAGAGATTTTTCCTAAAATCCAAACTAAACCTCCCCTGGTACAACTTGAGGATGTTTCCTTTTCTCCTGTGCCTTGTAACTTGGGAGAAAAGCCCTATCCTCACCTCACTACAACCTCTTGTCAGGCAGGTATAGAGAGTGAAAAGGCTTTCCCCCCTCAGCCTCCTTTTCTCTGGGCTAAACACTCCCAACTCCCTCAGCCTCTCCTCATCAGACTTGTGCTCCAGACCCTTGAGCAGCTTAATTCTCTTTTCTGGATGCACTCCAGCACTTCAGTGTCTTCTGGTGCGAGGCCCAAAACTGAGCCCAGGGTTTGAGCTGCAGCCTCACCAGGGCTGGGTGCAGGGGTACAATCACTGCCCTTGTCCTGCTGGCCACAGTACTCCTGATACAGGCCAGGATGCCAGTGGCTTTTTTGGCCAAAAAGGCACCCACTGGCTCATGTTCAGCTGCTGTAAACCAGCATCCCCAGGTCCTTTTCTGCTGGGCAGCTTTCCAGGCACTCTGCCCCAGCCTGTAGCACTGCCTGGGCATGATGTGACCCAGCACTTGGGGGCTGAACCTCATTCAGCTGGACCCAGCCCATTGATCTAGCCTGTCCAGATCCCTCTGTAGAACATGTCCTTGTGCTGCCAGGAACATCCCAGGCATAGAGTGTGTTTTGGTATTATGGCGAGCACAATATGTTACAGAGTCATAAAACTGCAGTGTTAAGCACATATTGAACAAATTGCTGCCACAATTTCTTCTTCATGATATCTTGAATGACAGTGATGCATAGTTGGTTTCCTGAGTACTTGGGTGTAAAAAATAGGTTGTACAGCTTGGCCCTTAAATTACCTTTGTTGTAGGTGTTCTCCACATCCCATCCTTTATGCTGTTAGATACAAGATGTTCTATCCCTTGATCCAGACATCTAGTTTCAGATGCAGGTGAGCACCACCAGGACTGGGAAAGCTCACTGCTTTGGGACATTCTGAGAAAAGATACAAAGCAGGGAAAATGTCAGAGAGAGTGGGATTATGTAGAGGGATGTGAGAAATGCAAAAAGATTTTCTTTCCTGGATCCTTTGGCATCTGGTTAGTTGGAAGGAAGAGCACTGGCAGCCACTGTTGTAGGGACTGCAAGTAATAAGGCTAGTTCCTGTTTTGACTTTGATTAGAGCTGCTTTGGACAGTTCTCATATGGAATTTAAGGCAAAATTTAAATTCATACTTCCAAGGTTTGTTAAAGAGTTTTCAGAGTGGTATGTTGAGTTTACTTCTTGAAAATACATTGGCCTCATCATAAAGTTTTTGCAAAACCCCCCAAAACAGAGCCTAAAACACACTACCCCAAACCCCTTAATTTGTCTTCAGTGCTGAATTGTTTTTGGTAACAGGAAATAGATCAAAACTGCTTATATTTGTATAATCCTGGATAATTTTAGCTTCTCTTGAAAGTTAATCATAATGCTTACATTCTGTGTCCTAGTTTTCTCCTGGTTCATAGGAAAAACAACTCTCTGACAAAATAAAGATCTTTCTTTAGTTATACTGCTCCTGTTTTCATGCCTGTGCTTGATTATGTCAACAGCTTCACACAAGAAATATAATTGACAATCTCAGTGGGAGGCTGTATAGGGACAAGAACTTGGTTATCATCTCTTCCAGCCTGGAGGGGATTCAGATGGAGGCTCCTACTGCATCACATTTCTTCCTCCTGGGAATTTTTGTTCCAAAAAAAGGTTGGTTTAGCTAGGGATTGTACCTGCTCAGAGAACATGTGATATTTCTGTTGAATAGAGTAAAAAAAGTAGGAGCTTGGTTTATCTGAGAAAGTTGCCATGACAGAGGATAGTTTGCAACTTGGCAGATAAATAATTTTTTGCAAATTTTCTGAAGGTCATGTTCCTTGTAGGCTTGAGTTTCTCCAAAGGGATAACGTATTCCTTCCCTTCCCTTTTCCTTTTCCTTTTTCCTTTTCCTTTTCCTTTTCTTTTTCCTTTTCCTTTTCCTTTTCCTTTTCCTTTTCCTTTTCCTTTTCCTTTTCCTTTTCCTTTCCTTTTCCTGCTTTGCTTCTCCATTAGGTTAACAAGGACAAATCCACTTTTAAATATCAAGGTCTGACTGCAGAAATCCAGTGGAGCCAACTCTTCAGAGCTCCCCAAATCCTACCTATGTTTTCCTGTAAAAAATCTGAGGCTGATGCTAACTACCATTAAGATGCTGCTCTTCATTTTAGACATGATGCTTCTAATTTCTAGCTTGTGTCATGACCTGCATAAGGAGATTAAATGATGCAGGATAATTGATTCCTCATCTGGGATTCAGACTGGAAGCATTAAATCAATCCTGTCCTCTTTCATGTTTTTGCCATTGCAATTTCTTTAAAGCAGTTATGTTTCCTCTTCTGACACTTTCCCTGAGTAGTGAACTAGATAATACCTATTTTTTGTGTGTGTGTTTGGGCTGCTCTCTCTCTGGGAGTAAATCGCAGAGTTTATCTCTGGTCTCTCTAATCTGCTGGGATATCTCTTTAGAGAACAGGTTTTCATTCCACAAATGCAATACAAAATGGTTTTGCTGAACTTGTGTCCATCTCTGGGTATGGACTAATTGTAGTTGAAAGAAAATCATGACCTGCTGGATTTCACTCTTAGCAGCCCTGACCACAATACTTAAGAGAGACAAGACTGGTGTCCTTCATTTTTACAGAAGGTGAGAAATTACCTTTGCATCCAGTATCTCAGCCCTTATGA
This sequence comes from Melozone crissalis, assembly GCF_028551555.1. Lineage (NCBI taxonomy): Eukaryota > Metazoa > Chordata > Aves > Passeriformes > Passerellidae > Melozone > Melozone crissalis. The sequence continues at coordinate 35,697,970 of NW_026535794.1, read as the reverse complement.
TGTGCCATCATGTCTGTACTGCTGCTGTCACTACCAGCAGCTGGGTTAAAACCTGGGCTTCACTTGGACATCATGCTGTGCAGTGCCCTCTTACCAGAATAAATCATGTGAGGTTCCATTTTCTTCATGCAGGAAAAGCTGAATCTGTATTCACATAACTTATTTTACACATTTTTCAAAGACCTCGTGTGCAACATCTATTGCCTGGTAGTTTTCTTGCTTCACTTATTGGGCAGAAGGGGATTTGTGTGTATGTGCTAAGGTTCAGGTTGTTTACATTTTTCTTCTGTGGGTTCTCATGGAACAGATCTAATGTTTATGCAGGTGCACTTATTTTTCACCCAAGAATAGGTTGTTAGAGTAAAGAACTATTCATACCAAGATTGTTTTCACAATGGAAACTTGCAAAGCGCCAGCTGCACTTAGAAGAAATGACAGGTGTGCTATTGATTTAATAGAGCAGGCCTGATTTTATGAGACCTTTCTTTTATCATTTTTCTACCTGTCGGCAACACACTCTGACATAATCCAATGCTCCACCTCTGCAAAACAGTCTGAAGCCAAGCTCCCAGACACGTGGTGCTCACCTTGCAGCTGACAAAAGAGCACAAACTGCAGTGGGAGCAGGTATGGAGCAGAGGCAGCCAATGCTCCCATGCCTTTAGGACAACATTCTGCTCCTGCCAAGCCAAGCCAAGCCAAGCCAAGCCAAGCCAAGCCAAGCCAAGCCCAGCTCACCATGGCACCTTTTGAAACAGCCACAATCTGCACCCACACAGTGCTGGGGGTGTGTGTGTTGGGCTCTAGGGGTGATCTGCCAGACCTCTGCTGGCTTTGGACCTTCACACCTTGTTTCCTGAGCAGGCAGCTGTCAGTGGGATGTGCCAGAGCCTCAGGACAGACTGGAGTGGCAGCAGCCAGGCTCATGCTGTCACACCAGCAAAGCTACAGGCAGGCTTGGAGGAAACACCAGGGGCTTGGGCTGCCAGGGAACAGCAGAGAAGATAAGCAGGGGAATATCTCTCCGTACCATCCACTTTTTCTTGGCTGATATCCACAGCAAATATGAGAAAGTTTAAAAACTCCTGGGTAATTATTATTTACATTTCTCTGTTAAAATATGTACATAACATGCAACCAGCATGAAATTTACAATACAGTGTAAGCTTTGTAATTTTGCCTATCTATTAACTATTATCTTCCAGTTGTACCTTGTGGATAAGGCCATTTATGTAAACATGGACTCTTTTATGACATATACTCAGTTGTGAACATTTTAGAAAACACATTTTTCCTATCTTTTTGGAAGTACAGGAGCCAAAAGCACTTATTTTAGTTAGAAATATTTCTGTTATCAGTGATCTCTTCCCATTTTGCAGCTATCTACCCCTTCCATGAATAAGGAAAATGGCTTCATCATGGAGAGAGGTTTTAGAGTCAAAACTCCTTGAAAGACATATTACAAAAAGCCAAAACAAAACTCTCAGAGTTTTAAGTCTGCTGAAAAATGGAATACTGGAAATTGCTTCAGCAAAAACATCTGTAGCCCAGGAAGGACATGCCACTGCTCACAGTCCCCAGTGAATGATGTGTACGGAGGAGAGAAAAGGTTGCTGACCCATAACTTCTAGGAGTACTCAGCAGACCTGTTGCTGTGGTTACTAACCAGAGCCTCCCCTGAATGAGTGCTGTTTGCACTGCACCAGATGGCTGATAAATTACACAGGGGATTTTGCTGTCCCTTGTGTTACTGTCCGATCTTTTCTCCAAGTGCTGTGATTTAATTTGCAGCAATTCACACACAGATTATTTAGCCATGACACACTAATATAAGACATGAAACTGCTGCAGGTGTGCAGTCACTTTATTGAAATCCTGTATCACCTATGTAACACCAAGAATGTATTTTGGTTTATGTGTTGATGTTCAGGTTGCTGCAATTTGATGAACAATGCTAAGCTAAGAAAAAAACCCTAAGCCTGAATTTTAATAAAATTTTAATAACATAGTTACTGTAGCACATTTATTGCAGAGGGAAGTGAGATGACTTTTGCAGCTCATTGGCCTGCCACAAGCATTTCTGTACAGGCAGCATCAAAAACCATGAAGCACAGATGAACATTAAATATGCTCATTGCATAAGAAAGTAATGCTCTTGCCTCTGTATTTTCTGCTGCTTCATCTGTATTTTCTGCTGCTTCATGGTCATTACTGCCTTACCTTCTCAGGATGACAATCCATCTGCCTGGACTATTTATTATTATGAGTCTTTAGCTATTGTCAAGTGCTTTAGCCTCACTGTTACAAGTGGTGCTCTAACACAATAAAAAAGCCAATAATAATAAATGTGTCTTGTGATAGACTTCAGAGTTACAAACCTAAATACCCTGTCCCAGATTTCTGTGAATTAAAATAAGGAAAACAGCAAAAGTTATAAAAACCAAGCAAGAGACCGATGATTTTTTTGATACATTACTTCAGGAGTAGGCAACCTTCTTGAGTGGGCAATGGAGCAGCTTGGTTGTGTGGTTCAGTGCTTGGCTGGTGGGTCAGTGCTTGGTTGTGTGGCTCAGTGCTTGGTTGTGTGGTTCAGTGCTTGGTTGTGTGGCTCAGTGCTTGGTTGGTGGGTCAGTGCTTGGTTGGTGGGTCAGTGCTTGGTTGTGTGGCTCAGTGCTTGGTTGGTGGGCCAGTGCTTGGTTGTGTGGCTCAGTGCTTGGTTGGTGGGCCAGTGCTTGGTTGGTGGGTCAGTGCTTGGTTGGTGGGTCAGTGCTTGGTTGGTGGGTCAGTGCTTGGTTGTGTGGGCCAGTGCTGTTGTGCCCAACAGGTTTCTGGTCACTGAGAGTGCTGCAGCATGCCTGGAGTCCTTGCAGCGCTGTGTCCCTGTCACACTGAGGAGTCGTGTTCTGCTCTGTCACTTGTGTAACGGGGGTATGAATCACCTTCTGTGGTGCATGAGTAAGAGCTCAGCATCTAAGCCTGCTGCTATGCCTACAGTCACTTTTTATGTACAGCTGCAGCCATTTCCATAGATTAAACTTCAATGGTATAATTGGATGAAGAGGCTGCAGCCAGAATTTCTCCTATCTTTCTCATTTTGAACATTCACAGAGCTCTGCAAGTGACATCTTTATTTTACATCATAATCCAGCACCTGCCATCCTTTTTCTTTGTTATGGGTGGAAGTTACCTTTAGTGTGGGAGAATTACTCTCATTTCTCTGGTCCAGTCTTCTGTCTATATAAAATACCCCAAAACACTCAAGTGCCATTGATACTTCTTGCTCTTTAGGTTCATTCTATGACACCAGTTGAATTTACTGGCCTATGATGTAACTATCATCTAGGGTCGCATAGGCATTTTCAATGTTACTCACTCTTCTGTATAAAAGGAGCTCTTTTCTTCCTGTAACTCACTGTAAAAGGAATAATTTAAGTTTAGTGGGATGCTTTCATGGGTATAGGCTTAGATTGCATTTAGCAATCAAGTGCATTTCTTCTGAACAACTCAAGTTCATCTGATTTTTAGGTACTGCAAATCAGGATTCCACCAGAAAGAACACAACTAAGATGTTGCCCTGAAATTACAAAAATTAATACCAACAAAAAGCTTTTCTTGGCTGTACTACCCTTCCACCAAAATCTATCATTTTAAGCCTCTTAATATGATTTCAACATTTAGATGGTATTTTCTACCATCTATATTAAGTCAACCTCTCTCCAAAACACAGTTTATTGAGAAAACTAGTCCCATCTGCTCTATGTCTGCATGGCTGCTGTCTTGAACTTGCAGAGGAAAGTATTTTGGAAATGATGAAACAAAGACTAGTGCTGCAGCATCTTGATGATTTTGGGGCACTAGCTCTGCTGAACTAGCTTTTTGATCTCCAACTAAGGACATGGGTAAAGAAAACAAAAAACCCACTGTAACTTAAGCTGTATATTTCAGTGTCTGCCTTTTGTTCTCTTTCTTTCACATATAAAACATGGAACAAAGATTCTTTGAAATTCTCTTTTCTAAAGAAGTGTCCTTCCTGCTCTTCTTCTTTGATTTTGCATCCCATTTGAAACCAATCTTTCACAAGAGAAAAAAACATTTATAAAATCCATACATTCTGCTGTCATGTTTTAAAAGAGGAAATAATCAATAGATAGGCATTGTGGCTTTGCCCTAATTATTATAATTCTGTATTTTCTGTTTACACAGCAATCTCCATTCAAGGACTTTAAAGTTGCAGCTCTGAGTAAATGCTCTCCCCATTTCTTGTGTGAGGTAATTTAATTACTGTGAGGCTACAAGATTTATCCAGAGCCAAGCAGCAAGCTTATGGCAGAGCAGCATACACCCCAGGCTCTCTTGATTCCCAGCACTGTGCTCTAACCACTCATCCTTGCTGCTTTGCACAGTTCATGACAGCTTACACAGAAAGGAAGCATCAAGGATTTCTGTGTTGACAGTATGTAATCACTCTGTAGACAGTCTAATAATTCTTAGGTAGATTATACTCAACCATAATCATCTCCAGTGTAATTAGAGAGGAGACTTAGTCATCTAAGTGAGCATAATATAGGTAATATAAGTGGTGTGCTATAGGATATAATCTGAACCCATTTCCAAATTGCACCTGCTCTTTTCATCAGCTGCCTTTCTGATTCTAAGAAGCAAGCTGCCTGTGACGCAGTTCATCCTTGATGTAACTCCAGAGCAAGGAATTTGGGTTGCTATGTTCAACTGAACTTGTTACAATTAAATTGGTATAAAGTCCTCAGCTTCTCAGTGATTCAGATCACGTTTCAATCATACGTCCTAAGCAGGACATATACAGTCTTTTTCTGTTGTAAAACACATCGAAATGTAATTCTGATGGCAGCAAAACTGATATCAGAGGAAAATGAAGGTCTTGCTTAAAATATATAATGGAAACCCTTAGAGTATGAAGGGCTTCCATGTTGCTAATGATCAGCTCAGCTTTTTAATCAACAGCACTGAGCCCAAGCAGTCCTTATTCAGACTACTGACATGCCCCCGAAAGGTGCAATGCCACAGTGTTTCACATTCACTGAGACTGGGAGCAGCAAACTATTTTCTCTCTTAGTTACATAATGAAGCTGCAACTTTTGGTCTGCATTTAAGTTTGACAGCAGCAGTGTCCAATTCTTATCCACAATTTCTGTACAGACACAGACCTGTGGTGCTTTTTGTGGTGATGAGAGGAAATTCTTTTTGGTGCATAGAGTTTCAGAATTTTTCCTTCTATATTTTCTTTAAATGTGCAGATTCTGTCTAGCTTTTTGTTTTTTCTTTAGCCAGGTTACTAAACCAGATCCAACAGGCAGTGCAATATTTAAGTGGTATGGCTTTACCAACCTAATATACTTGCTTTCTTCTGCTCTCCTGGTGAAATACTCCAGTTTGTAATACTCTTTAATATCTCCACTGGCTCATCCTTGCCTCTCTGACCTTTTCCCCTGCTTCCTTTTAACCTTCCTTTTAACCTTCTTCCCATCCAACATACTTGGCAGTCCCTTCTGCACATGAAATGCCTGGTTTCAGGCAGGAATTGGTGGAACGTGCAGCAAGGCTCTTCTCCTTGAATACAGAGATAGATGCATAAAGGTGCTGCCTTATACCAGCACCATGTAACCATATGTGTCAGACCATATTTAGCAGTTTAACCATTCATGCAGGGACCTGCATGCTTGTACTCAGCAGTTAAACTATTTTTACCTCTGCATGGAGGCACAGGTTGTGTGCTGAGGATGGAGCACAGAGGACAGCTCCATTTGGTCAAGTTTGGCAGGGAGGGCAGGCCACCTGCTCCACATGCCACGGCTGAGGGATGCTGTGCTGTGAATGGAGGTCCCTCAGAGGGACAGTGGGTGCTGCTCTGCTTTGGGCCTGCTGCTGGTGCTGCATCCACAGAGCTGAGAGGTCCCTGGAAGTTCAGCTGCTGGAGGGGATGGAGCCCACTGTGACACTCCACATGCAGCAGCAGGGAATTCCTCAGTCATGAACCATAGAATCACAGAATTCATTAGGTTGGAAAAGATCTCCAAGATCATCGAGCCCAACATTTGACCGATCACTTCCTTGTCAACAAGGTCAACTAGACCTGGGCGCTAAATGCCAGCCCAGATGTTTCTTGAACACTTCCAGGGACGGTGACTTCATCACCTCCCTGGGCAGCACATTCCAATCCTTAGCAACCCTTTCCTTGGGGATACTTCTGATGAGCTCATCTCCTCAGCTTGGCAAAGTTTGGAGAACTCCTTATACAGTGGTTTGACTGGTTGATGAGGCAGCAGCCATATTTTAAAACTCCCAGTTCTTTTCCTAGAGTTACCTTTGCGTGAGACAGAGGAACGCAAGTTAGCCATGAGACAAAACCTGAATAAAAAAGCCCCTTCTCTTTCGGCACGCTCTCGGCTCTCCAGACGGGCCGAGGGATGACATGCCGGACGTGGCTGGCTCTCCGCGGGCAGGACCGCAGCGGGATGCTCCGGGGCCATCCCAAGGCGCGGGGCTGTGCGGTACCCGGAGCATCCCCGGTGCGGAGCGGCCGCAGCGCTCTCGGGGCCGCGCCCTCCGCCGGCGGCGCCCGGGACTCGGCGGCTGCGCGCGCAGGGGGCGGGGCCGGGGCGCCGCGGGGCCGAGCGGAGCGGGAGCGGCGGGAGCGGCGCGCAGGTACGGGAGCGGTGCCGGGAGCGGTGCCGGGAGCAGGGCCGGGAGCAGGGCGGCATCGCCTCGCCATCGCCTCGCCATCGCCTCCCCGTGCCCTTCCTCCGCGGAGCGGCGCGGCGCGGCCGGGCTGGCGTGTCACTGCTCGGCGCGGGGGAAAGTGTCGGGGTCCGCGGGCAGCGACCTTCCCGGCGGGGCTCGCCCCGCCAGCGCCGGGCGGCGGCGGCGGACAGGGAGGGAAGCAGGGAGAGAGGGAGGCGAGGAGGGATGGAGGGAGGCGAGGAGGGATGTAGGGAGGCAGAGCAGGAGGGAGCCGTGGGGGATGGCGGCGGGAGCGGCGGGGCTGGCGCGGAGGATGGCGCAGAGCCGCTCTCCGGGGCCGGGGCGGTGTCCCCGGGGCTCCGCGCACCTGGCGGTCCCTGCGCGCCTCCCGCTCCGGGGCTGCGCCGCCGCCTCCCCCGGGCCGGCGGTGCGGGCAGGGCTCGGTGCCATCAGCAGATGCTGTCCCCAGCTGTCCTTTGCCTTCCCGGCTCTCCGGCCTCTCGTCTTCGCTGGCTGCACTCTCTAGTCGCTGCTGGTTTCCCTTCTGCTCTGTAAGGACCCGTCGAGGGTTGTTTCCCCCCGTCTTTTTCTTGAAGGTGCCTTTTCGTATGGTCACCTTGAAACCTAGATGCCTTCGTGTGCCTTTCTAAGCGTACTGTTACGCTCAGGTGGGTAAGTGCAGGTTTCAGTCACTGATGAGCAGATAAACCTCCCTGCAGGTAGATAGATCCTACAAACTAACATCTCTATTTGTGCTGCTGTAATAATGGTACAGGCTATGATTAATCTGCCTTAAAAAGAAAATTCTCCAGTACTGATAGTTAAAGGGGAAATAAATCGTATTAAACCAGATTCTCAAATGGAAGACAGCTTAGGGCCTTGATGCTATGGATGCACATGCTTGTAAATCTATCCCTATGAAAAAGTGTCACACAATGAGAAAAGCCATTCATATCTGTAGGATATGAAACTTTAATAAATCTTTAATATTTTCTCTTTAATTAGAGAAAATATTGTGCTGTAGTAAACTTGGTAAATTTTGTGATGCAAGCTATGTGTCCGTACTAGCTAGTTTAAAAGATAATAAATATATGAACTTGTGAGAAGTGGAGTGACTGTCTCATTTGGTTATAGGCTACTACAGTTTCAACTATTGCTCTAAAAGCTGTTGTAAAATTAGTGATTTAAGGCACCTCCATAATATGCACTCTAAATCTTCCAGCCAGGCAAAGCAAAATCTTGAAAACCCTCCAATCATATTCTACTTAGGAAGTAGATCTCTGTACACGGGACTTTCTGCTTTTTTGAGGTGAGCCAACACTGAAATTAACTTAAACCATTTATAATGCTGTAAGTAGCTTATGTCCCAGAGCTTACAGAAACGGTCTAAAAAGGCAGGTGTTGTATTGAGGCAAATGTGGTGGATGAAAATCCTTTATTGGTATCAGTCAGTTTTGTCCTCCCCAGAATAATATTTTTTAATGCTTAGAGCTTGAGATTTTTCAATGTCTCTTCCAGTTTTGAAAGGCATTTGTAACTTTTCTGTTTGTTTGTTGTTTTTCTTCTGGTAAAGTATGGCATGATTTAAGCTCCATTTGTTTACTTGTGCCAAGGTTGGTGTCTTTGGCAAAGGGTGCTGAATTTGGCTCTCCACCCTCTCCTTCAGAAGCCATCAACTGTGGATGCTTTATGCAGCTTGCATGTTGGAAAGTTTGCCAGATGTTCAAAGCTTCTAGCAAGAGTTTCTTTATTATGAACTTGAAGTGTTGTGAATATGGGCATTATCCCCATAGTGTATTTTTCTCTTTGCTGTAAATTCAGCAGCTTGAGGAACAGAATTGCTACCCAGACCTGCCTCTCTGTAGATGCCTGGTTCCTGACAGTGCGCTGCGTTACATCCTAACATTCACAAACTCCTATGGATAGTGTTGCGACCCGTTCTGGTTTTTGGTGTATGTTTAAAACTACAGGGAGGCTTCCAGCGAGCTACTTTGATGCTTTTTGTGTTGCTCCTTGTTGACATAACAGAGTTGCTGATGTGAAGTGACAGCAGTCAGCGTGCATTAGGCAGCTGTGAGGAGCTGGGCAGCCTCCCTTGCGCAGGGACCCAGACCCCACCGAGGCGCAGAACGCGACTGAGCTGCATCCTCACAAACAGCAAAAACCACAGTCAGCCACTCCTCCTTGGGAACTTGGGTGTTGCACAAAGATGCTTCAGATGCCAGCAGCCCCTAACAAGGGTCTGTGCCCCAGTGACAGGAGCAAGAGAGCAGGTGCTTCCCTACAAAATGGAGAGTGTTACAAATGTGACCTTAAACTGCGGGCTGGGATAAGAGCCAAAAGGGATGGAGTTCTGTGACTGCTTGGGGACTTAATTAAGAGCACTGACACCCACTCAGTGAAAAGTCTGTATAAATAATGAATTTTCCCTGTACGTGCAGCCTGTGATGGAAATGAGTCTGAAATCTGTTGTCTTCTGGATGACTGACCCTGATTTGTTTTTAAATAGAACTATGTTTTCATTAACATAATTCAGATTACGTGGGGCAAAAAATAAGATCCTGTCTTATTTTGAAAGATGCCTGCTTTGAAAGCAAGGACATACTTTGGACAAGGGTGTATTACAGAATTAAAATAGAACTGGTTGGTCAAGGGATTGTAACCTTTTATAACAGCTGAAGTCTCACCATTTGTTGGGACTTAAAGTGCTGAAGAATTTTAGAATGCTCATTTGATGGCCATTACCTGATTTTTTTTAGACAGTCTAAAGCAATCTTCAACTGTTGGCAGGAATATTCCAAATTTTCCCACATACAGCAAGAGAAATATTTTCAATTCCTTCCAGGCCTATTATGCATTTGTTCAGTTAAATGACTGAAGGGAGCACACAGCTTAGTAGAGCTTTGAAGTGCAACTTGATTTTATGCATGTGTAGAGAATTGCTATTTCTCATAATTCAAAAATAAAAGTAAATTTACTGGAGAAAAAGGCCATCCCAAATCCCTGACTCAATGTTTGACATTTTGAGTAAATTCTTGAGAAATTTTCAGCATATAGTTAATGTAAAAAAAAAAAAAGAAGAAAGTGTTGAGCATGGCTTGTTAAATTTCAGCTGCTCATCAAACTCCTCTTGGATATCTTGTCAGGCACAGCTTGGAGGGGCAGAAACAATCACAGTTGGATGTGGCACCTTCAAGCAATAAATTGGCATCATCATCCATTGATAGTTAGGAAAGAGTCAAACAATTTGACTTAGGTCTGATAATGAAATGTCCAAGTGATAGTGACACAGGGATCTGGTATGGTTTTGTGCTTTATATTCAGGAACAGTCTCTGCTTTCTAATTTCTTAATACATGCAACCTTCCTCTTGCCTGCTAAGTCATGCATTAAAACTGTCCAAATTGTCAATAAAAGAAAAAGAAAAATAACCTTTCAGTGTTTCCTTAGATGGGAACAGTATTATTATTGTGCCTTTCAGTTTGCTGTCTTTGTTCTGTGCCTGCAGCTGAATGAATTTTGCTTTTCATTTCTGTTTTTGGAAGCACTGCTTTTCTGCAGGGTGCAGAGATCACATGTCTCTATGTGCATAAGATGCTGGGCTTGATTTGTAAATGGAAATACAAGCTTGTCTCAGGCACAAGAAACATCTTAATTTAAAGTTAAAATAGGGGTTGAAAACCAACAATTAAGCCTTGAACTAAGTTTTCACAATTGTAACAGACCTTTCTTTTGCCACCCCATTTAAAATATGGAAGAGTTGAGAATAAATGATGCATGGCCCATTCCATATATTCTTCCTTTCCTAATGAGAGAGCCTTGATCCAAATCTGAGGATCCTTGCTCATATGTTGGCTCTCTGTTTTTTATTGTAAATGTTTCTTGCAGATTAGTTCACTTACTCTTTCTGGTTGCAATGAAAACAGGTTTATTGAAATCTTTAAATGTTACTGAAATAGTTCAGCAATATTAGCACAGCTGGGTTTCTGTTATATAAAAGCACAAAATATAGTGAGGAATAGTCATCCTTTAATACACAAAACCACATTATATGTCTTCATAAAAGGTTTAATGTGCTCTGTGGACCTTAAAAGCAGCTCAAATCTCTTTTGTAAGATAAATATTAAAGAAAATGCTGCCATCACCAGAATGTAGTCCAAACTTAGCAGCAAGAAGCTTACAGCCTGAATTTCTGTAACCTAAAGCACCTGCTAAAGACCAGCTTTAATCTGAAGAAACCAAATTAAGAGAGGGTGGAAGGATATATAGTCAATAAAACTGATGGTCTGACCAAACTGCTGTGGAGGTCTGAGATGAAACCCGAGTGTTGACACTGCCACACTTGTTTTTGTGGAGACCTGTGCTGTCTTGAGAGCATTGTGTTGATTATTACTAGCATTAATAATGGTACTATTAATCTAGGACATTAATAATCATAATATTAATCTAGGACAATCTCAGGTGTGCTTGAAACATTGGGAATTAGGAGAGGTTTAGCCTTCACCCTGTGCAACACTTTGATCATGTCTGAGCTTCAGAGAGCTTGACAGTTACACCAACAAAGCCCTTGAAGACAAAAAGTGTTTGAAAGATGAGTCTGTGTGATGTATCTGTGGAGCCTCACTGGGGTGGATGAAAGCAAGGTGTGCTGCTGTTCCTTGCTCCATCCTTGCTTGCTAGCATGGCTGTGCTGAGTAATGGACACAGCAGTTGTGCTCCTGGGTGAAGGTTTGGCCTGATCAAGCTGAAGTTTTGCCAGCTTCTGAGCCAAATCAATACAAGGAAGGCAAATTTTACAGATGAATGCTACTCATCACAGCATGAGGTGAATGCTTTTCTGGTGTCAGGGCTGACTGCTTGGTCTCACTGAAGCTTAATATCCTCAGTATCTGCTTGAATGTTGCTCCAGTTTCTTGTGGAGAGGATGTGTATTGGTGAGCTGACCTCTCATGTAGCACCTTTTACTTTATACATGATAATGACTGGATATTATCACACTTTTGAGCAAGAGACTATATTGTGTGGAAAACAACTTCTGCATGGTGTAGAACTATGGGGGCAGAACTGTTTGCAGACATACATCACTTTAAATGTCTTTCCTTGCTGGAAAGGACTTGCTCTATGCAGGAATAGTTCCTTCAGATCTCCAGATCTTTGTCATCTGGTGTAAATCTTAATTGAGATCAACAATAACTACTAATTAACATTTTGGAAACTGGTATTAAACCCAAAGGGTTTTTATGTGAGATGTTAGCAGCATCTCTAGGTTTCCCTGAGAAAAAGTTGCAGGGCATTAAGTGAACAGCAATTAAAAGAGAAATGTGAAGAGCAAATATTGGTTTAGTTCACTAAACATCAGTTAAATTTCAAGACAGACCCTTACTTTCACCCTCTTTTTCTCACACCAATCCTTTTTATCACCCACTGCTTCCTAGTGAGTGCTGCACTTTCATTGTAAACCTATTGTTTTGTTTTTCAGTTGATAGAGAAGACAGAAAAAAGAGCAAATTCAGTTGTACTTTCATAAGTTTTGGCATTACTTGAACACTAACTTGTTATAAGTGCTTCAAGATCACAATAGTTCATTAAAAATGTTTCTTTTTGGTAATTTTTTTCTTAAAAAGAGCAACTGAAAGCTGTTGTTGGTGAGCCAGTTTTCACATAATTTGTAGCTTTGTAAAACTATTAATTATTTTGTGCTGAATGTCTTCAGGTTATTTTGGCAAACCAGGAAAATAAGTTGACTTTAAAAGTCAACATCTATTTGATGTGGGATGACAAAATTATTTTTCTGAGAAGTAATTTTATTGTAGCAGTCAGATTCTTGCACTTTATAAAAGATTATTGCAGTACCAAATTACAGCTTTCAGAGACGTACACAGTGTTATTCTGAAAAAATAACAGAATAAACCCCCAAGGAATCTAAAATGAGTTACTATGAAAATCTTCCTTTCTTTAGTTTGGACTCTGTCATGCTAAGCTGAGAGTGCTTTGTTGTGGATGCATAGCTATTTCAGGTTTCTGGGGCTGGGGGAAGGAAGGCTCCAAAGCACACTGAATTATTTATGCCTGTCTCTATTTTCTTAAGAGCGTGGCTTCAGCCTCTGACACTCATGTTCATGAGGTGGAGGATGGGGTACTGCAATCTCTGTTCCATGTGTTATCTCTCTTCCAGCATTATTTGTCTGTTCATTTCTTTGTAAGTGAAAAATGGCCTCTAAATGAAGTTTCCATTATATTGTCACAACTTCTATGCACAGATTTAATAGTGATTATATTCTGTGTTGAGCACTTTAAATTTCTGATTGTGGATAGATATTTACTGGAGATTTTTTTTTTTTACTAGATAGAGATTTTATTTATAATAGCACAAGTTGTTCTAATTGGAATTTATGAGCTTTTTAAATATGTGTCAGCATCTGTAAGATCCTCATGTAAAATGTTTCAGGTTTTGATATTTTTAACCTGAAAGTTGGTGCTTTATGTTTATCAAGATTTGTGAGTTTAGTTTTTCTTGAGGTGATGCTAGGCAATAACACACCCCTGTTCACCCTATTTCAGGAGCATAGCAATGTTCAGACATGTTTATAAAGCCCTGATAATTGTTGTACCTGTTGTTTCCCTTTGTGATATTTGGAGCCAGACACTTGTTCAGAGAAGAGCAGTGAAGCTGTGAAGATTGAGTTCTACAAGGAGCAGCCGAGGGAGCTGTGGGTGTTCAGCCTGGAGAAAAGGAGGCTCAGGGGAGGCCCTATTGCTCCCTACGGCTGCCTGAAAGGAGGCTGGGGCTGCCTGGGGATCAGCCAGTGACAGGGGAAGAGCACATGGTCCGCACCAGGGGAGGCTCAGGTTGGACATCAGGAGGAATTTCTTCACTTGTTAAGCATTGGCACAGGCTGCCCAGGGAGGTGATGGAGTCACCATCCCTGGGGGTGTTTGAGAAACCCCTGGATATGGCACCTAGTGCTGTGATGGTTTGCTCAGAGGTTGGACTCGATGATCATGGGGGTATTTTCCAACTGTTTTGATTCTGTGATTGCCCAATGGTTGTTACTCCTTTCTTTCTGCTTTAAAATACTCAGTACTGTCTGTTTTACCACTGACAGCAGTGGTGATATATTCATACAATTAATTTGGCTTGTCAGGTGTTAAATGGGACTTATCACAATGAGAAAAGATCTTAATAAAGGAACTTGTTAAGGAAGTCTTCTTTGTAGTGTCAGAACGCAGGAGACTGGAAAAAAAAAAGACCAGGTGGAATATTGCATCCCTGCTGCAGTGTGTTTTTGTCAAATAAAAAGATGGCAAGTGGAGTGTATTAGCTTGTGGCTGCTGCTCAGAACTTTTTTTTCAACCTTTGTGCCTGCAGTGATTCAGGGTCAGCCAAGCATGGTGCCTGTTAGCTCCCTGCAAGTGCAGCAGTTATTCCATTGTGGCACAGCATGATGTGCAGCTCTTTGGCCATTTCCAGGGTTTCCATATCAGAGTGGTGCTGGATGTAGCTACAATGGTCTGTACAGTCCTCATTTCTCTGAACTTGCCCATCTGTGAGTGTGGTGGTTTGCAATTGAGACAAATGTGTAGGTTTACCTCTGCCTACAGCAGAATGTAGGTCTGGGGTATGGTCTGCTGAGAGAATCAGGCCACCGTGCTTGACATGCTCTGTGGTAAAGAACTGTGAATGGGCAGCAAGCTGTTCTCTGAGATCTATTTGCAGTCATTCCCTGTGTTTTCTGAGGTTTTCAGGATTACTTTTCACTGGAGGAGCAAACTCTCTGTGAAAAAACGTGTAGGAATAGTAACAGTAGTGGTTTTAAAAGTCAGGCTGATTTATCAGAGGTACCATGAAGGAGTGTTCTTTTCCTCCTGTGGGTGAAAGATGTTTGTCCAGTATTGAGCTGTGTAAGAGAGCAAAGAGGTGGCAAATATATGAAAATGAGCATGAGGACAACCTGAAGCTGATTAAAGAAAAGAAGAACATGAAGCAGGCAAGTAGAAATGTCCTGCTTAGACAGGTGGCTGCTAACAGACTGTTTGAGCTATGTGATGTAGGAAGATAAAGTAGAGTTCTGAACAAGTAGAGGTTGTGGGTATGTCTGCGAAATGGCCATCCTTGTCATATTCAAAATGAACCAAATGAGGTTCAGGGAAAAAGTGCTGCCTAGCAAACTGAGTAGATTTGAACTGCAGTAACTGCTGGATAGCTTCCTTCTCTGAAGTGTAATCTGGGATCCCAGTGCAAACTCCTCCACTGACAGTCATGTTTTCAGGATAAGGTTAAAGCATTTGACATAGTGTTTGACTGTTACATACTTGCCTGTATGAAATACACTGTGTTGAAATGACCTCTACTTGCTGGGCAGCTTGCTCATGCTTATGAAATACACTGTGTGTTGAAGGGAACTCTAGTTATAGAGGAGCTTACTCATACTTTCATGCTTAAGAAGCATTACCAAAATGGCAAGTTTGTTTTTGGTTCAGTAACTGTTGGTGTATTTAAAGAAAAAAAAAATCCCACACTTACTCATACTTTCATACTTATAAAACATTACCAAAATGGCAATTTGTTTTAGGTTCAGTAACTGTTGGTATATTTAAGGGGGGAAAAAATAAAATTTCACACATAGAAAATAAAATCTCTCACATAGTTGAGACTATTTCTTTCAAGGAGGTTTCAGAATTTTAAGGGCATTAGATACCTACAAGCTTTTAATTCTTTTCCCTATCTACCCAGACTGTAGGTATGTAAATGTCTCCTTGCATACCTTTGTATTTGTTCAGTAACAGAATGCTGAAGTATTTCCCCTCTTCTTAAGCTTATCTGCCAATAGCTTTAGGTATTAATTTAATAAAAATTAGTATTGTATATAATTTAAACCTTTCTTGCTAGGCTCTTGGATGCTTAATGTTTTCCAGCTGTGTCATGCATTTCAAAGAAATCTGCTTAGTGTTTGGAATAAAGGAAATATTTATTTTGAATAGTGAGATTCTCACTAAATCTGCAAGTTGTTCAAGATTTTGGCTCATTTGGCAATGTATCAGAGGACAGATTTGGTGCTCTAAAAGATGAGTTACCTGAAGGCAGATGGAAACTCCGAGAGTTCTGGAAAGCAGTTTCATTGACATCACCAGCGCAGCAATACTCATACTCGGAGTAATTCATAACAAAGTACTGAGTGGTTTCATTAGTGCTGAAGGTTGGGCAAACACTCCCAATCACTCCTGGTTCCAGTTAAACCTGGTGCTCTGACGACTTGCAGGCAATGAATGGCAACTGAAGTGGGACTTTTTATCTGTTCTGTGTGCAAGACCCTCCTGTAGAGCCAGCAGTGTCCCAGATTGGAGCACAATAGGCAGGTCTGCAGCCCAGGGTCCTCTGACAGATGTGCTTTATCAGCTGAAGTAATTCCAGCTCAAAGTAGCTTGTCCTTTCCCACTGGTCAAAACTCTGCTTATGAAAAGGGATTTGTTTGTTTCCTAATGCATTTTCAGCTCAAGTGGATGAATATAATTTTACCTAATTTGTGTGTGAGTGTGTGAGTTCCCTGGACAATTCATTGCCTCACGTTGTGTTGGTAGAGGGCACTTCTAACATGGAACTACTTGACCTTTTTTTTGCAAGGTTGAGCATCTGTGTGATCTGTTCATAGCCCACAGGCAAACAATTACCATTTTATGGATTACAGTCTCTATAGAAAAGGAATTCTTCCTCTGTTTTATTATCTGCTGTTCTGTGAGAAGTATGTACTCAAATGGCAGCTTAAGAAAAAAAAAAAAAAAGGAAAAAGCAAAATTTGAATGGTTTGAAGCATATGCAAGCTAATGGTAAAAAAGCAGCTTTGCACACTTCCCCATGCCCAGCATTGTCTTGCAGATGAATCTGGGGGGGAAACTCAAGTGCTGATTGTTTCTAAGGAGAGCAAATGTGTGCAAGTATTTTACTTCTTCAGGATATTGTAGAAGATTAAGAGAAACATGTTTGTTTGTTTGTTTATATTTGTATATTTTTGAGTTTCTATTGCTGTGATAAGAATTATGAAGAAAATTTAGACATCTGTGTTAAGTGCTTTTTAAACAAGTGATAAACACCCCACATTTTTGTTTTGTAGCCATATGTACCAGAAATTTTTCTAAATGGTGGAAAAAAATGTCAGATATGGCAATGTACACAAGACCAGCTACAATAGTGTAATAGTCCTGAAACAGTTTGTATTTTTCTTAATATATTGTCATTGCAAACACTTAAAAATATCCTATAAACATGTCACATTAGCCTACATAAACAAATAAACAGCAATCAATTAACTTCAGGTAAGAGCAGCAATGCAGACAAACCACAAAGAAAATAAAGTGCAATTAGTGCTTCAGTCTCTCTCCCATCTGAGTAGATAAATTGACTGACAGTTTTGGATGTAATTGTGCTGTATCTTTGTTCTGTTTCCAGTTATACTGTTGTCCTCTTTCAGGAATCCCTCTAACATGTTTTATCTTTCCATTTTAAAAATATTGAAGTGCATGGGAGCAGAGGGAGTAAATTATTTAAAGTTATTCTGTGTGTCTGCACTTGCCTGAGTCAGCAGAATACATCTAGGTCATACGTTCCCAAGGAGCTCCAGTGCAGAGTCTCTTCTTTCAGTGGGGACTAAGCAGGCTCATCAAGGCACAGTTCTCTTGCCTTTTTTCCTATTTATGCCTTCACAAAGCTTGGGTGAAAAATGATGCAAATTATTATATTTTTAAAATTAAATTCAGATAGGCTTCCTTCGAGCTGACCCATTCTTCCCTCGTCATTGGACAATCGACTGACAGAGGGAGTGCGTTCCCTCTTAGCTACACTGCTACCAGCAGGCTGAATGATTCTCTAATCTATGCACTTATGAATAAAAAACCCCACTAGTTTTGTTTGTTGATGCTTTCTTTCCTTCCTAGGATGGCTGCAGCTCCTCCAAGCTACTGTTTTGTAGCCTTGCCCCCCTGTTCCAAGGATGGGCTGGTGGTGTTTGGGAAGAACTCTGCACGGCCCAGGGATGAAGTACAGGAGGTGGTGTACTTTGCTGCTGCAGAGCATGAGCCAGGAAGCAAAGTGGAGGTAAGGGTGAATTGTGGCATTCAAACTGTGAGAAATCACTGTTGCTGGAAGAAATGAATGCTGTCTTGTTTTCCCATCAGATTGTGGAGTCCTTACTCACTTCACTCAAATCTCTTGAGTAGAAAAAGAAAAGATTTTTTTGAGTTTGAAATGTTTGAAAATGAAACTTACAATGTAACTTGTTTAACTGGGGAAAAATCCATGACCTCTACTTTTTCTGGCAGACAGGCAAAACTGCTCACATCTCAGATTCCTGCACCATGTGGTCAATTGATTTACTTCTAAGGGAAAAATCTCCTGGCTAACTGGAAATAGAAGCTAATTTTTGGAGTTTGTCGTGTGCCAAATGAATTACTCTCATTCATGGTTGTTGTTTGGCAGTAATGGGGCCTGGCTATGCTGCACAGGTTGAAAAACAGGAAATCTGTTTTTCAGAAATTTAGCCAGAAATCTGGGACTTGAGGAACTTGTATTCTAATAAGGGAATGTGAGAGGAGGAGAATGCGAGTGCTCAAGTTTGTAAACCAGACTTAACTCTTGTACATGCCATGGGCTCTGTTGGCATGTTCTGCACCTGCATCATGGTCAGTTTTTAGTGCTGTGGCTTTTCTTGAATCCAGGCTGGATGTGGAGTCCCGAAGCTGGACACTGGTGCCGTGGATGCAGGTTGGCAGGGACCCTGCTGGAGGTTGTTGTAATTGCAGTCTGTCACTGCAGCCTTGTTCTAATGACAAGAAACGAAAGGATAAGCAGATGTGGAAGAGTGAAGCAAAGGGACAAATGAACCAGAAGACAGGAAGAGGGGAAAGTGTAAAGTGAAGGTGGAATGAAGAGACTGAGGCATCAGAAGGAAAGACAAGGATCTGTGCAGCAGTCATTTTATCAGAGGAGACAGAGCCTGATGTGGCACTGCCAGCAGCTTTTAGGGTCCCAGGTTCTTGCTCTGCCTGGCCTCTGGGAAAGCAGAGTCTGTGAGGCTCCCTGCATTCAGCTTCCTCCTGGCCCTGTGGCTCTGCAGAAGGCTGAGGACAGGAGGTGTTCTGCACCAGGCTGATGCCTCTCATCCAAACACATTCTGTGTGGATCTAGTTGCACTTACCCAGAAGAGATCTGAAGGCCAGTGCCACTTTTAATGCTGTTTTTCAAATGGGATGACTTCCAGATTTCACAGGCTTTGGTGCTCTTCTTTCTGTTAATGTTCCCTTAATTCTTCTTTCTGCCAGCATCTAGTACAACTTATGCATTATTAAATGGTTTAATTTTGGATATAAAGAAACCCCCTCCCCCAGTAGCACTATGCACAGTTGAGTGCTGTAGCACCTTGTAGACATGTGCTGGCACATGTAACACAAGTGTGACAGTAAGACAAGAAGAAAGCTTCAGAGCAGTTTGTTTTAAAGCACCTCTTCATAGAACAGGAAATGGAAAAAAAAGTTCTGTTATTGGGGAAGAAGAACTTTGGAAAGCTTCTCTGTTTTGTACCCTGAATGGAGAATAATTTGTAAGAACTTACTGTAAGAGTTCTTGATTCTTTTGGTCTCTTTGCCCCATATCTTACTCTTTCATGAGATTGTCATAATTTGCTGAAGCATATAATTAAGCCATATATAATAATCTATAATTTTATAATTGGCATAAAATTAAGCCATATATAATCTATTATGATTTCTCTTTCACACCATGATTAATTGGTTTAGTGCCTGCTTTTTAGAATTCAGTCATGAACTCGGCTCTTTTGCCAGACCTTTTAGAAGCAGAAAGCATAATTCCTTTTCATAGCACAACACACTTGTAGATTTAGTCTGCCAACAAGGATCTGCAAACATCTCCTTAAATGCTGATTTTTTTTTAATCAAGGTAAAGTTTTTTGCAGTGTGGTGAAGATGCACTTTTAGATGACAGACTGGAGGGGGCCATTTTTTTTTTCTAAAGTAGGAGCTTAAATCCTAATTAATGACTACTTTGGCTTCTGCTAATCTAAACTACAATGTAATTCTTCATTAGCTATCCTGAGGTTTTTCAAGTAAAATTGTGTGCAGCAACATACAGGCTCCAGATGTTTGCCAAAATTCTTCCTGTTTCCTCCTAGCACAGGATAAAAACATCATCATTTTCTCTGAGAGCAGTGCAAGTAATTGCTTATCACTGCCTCTTCATCACACTCAGCACTAAGTATTGTTAATGTGCTTTTATTTTTTTTTACTCATGCATATTTCGAGTGGAGTAAGCTGGTTAAACCACAGAACTGATTTTACTTGTTTTGTTAGGTCCAGGGTAGCTGTCTGGGAGGTTTTCAGTTGTTGTGTATTGGTAGTGAGTGGTACCTCAGAGACAAGAAAAGCTTCAAGGAAAGGCTTGGGTCCAGCTGCTTCCCTTGTTCATACCAGGCATGCAACACTCTCCACCTCTGAACAAACTTGTCAGAGGTAATTAACTGGTGGGGGAGTGGAGAAGAGTGTCAAAGCTTCCATATGTAGCTTTGACATGCTCAGGGTTAATACTTTGTTCTTTGAAACCCATGAAAGCTGCCAACACTCCAATTACTGTTGGAACAGGTTTTCTTTTTTACTACAGCTTTCCTTCCCTTGCACTTTGTAAAACTAAACAGCCCTGAGAAATTAAATGTATGATATTTACAAATGGAAAAATGTGCCTGATCAATTTCACACTACAGTTTTTCCAAGTCAGTAATCCTTTGTGCCTCTGACTAGATTTTTCTTCTCATCCGTCCTAGTGTTTTGGGTTTCTTTTTCCCAAAGGAGCAGCTTTTCTCTCCATTCCATGTTGTATATTTGCTTTGGTTTCTTTACCTTCAATGGACAATGATAGTGGACTTGGTTTTCATTCTGTTCTGTTTTTTGCACACAGTGTGGTTCAGTGTGTATCAAATTGTGATTACCTGGTTGTGGCTGCCACTCATGTTCTGAATTTCTGTTAAGAGGCGGTAATAGCACGGATTGTTCTACAGAACTCTGTCAGGGAGTTTGTATGCTATTTATTTCCTATTTCTGTTCTGTGCTGCTCCTGTTTGCATCTGTGAAAATGCACTGTGTAACCAAAAGCGGCTCACAGTAATTCAGTGAGATTGCTGCCATAAAGGAATTGGGAGGGCTGTGCTGTACAGCTCTCAGTCACTTTGTGGCAGGGTCTCAGGGGGACTCAGTGAATACTGCAAGTCATTTTCAGCCCGATCTTTGTGCCTCAATCTACCAGACAAGTAACCCTGCAGCTAGCTCATCAACATAATTCCTTCCCTCCACGTCAGCAGGTTCCCAAGACCCTGAACAATGGGGCTTTTCATTAAAGGTCCCTTCTGTGCATGTGTGTGACAACTTTCTCAAAGGTTTGTTCTTCCCCTGCATTGCAATTTTGCAGGGGCAGATGCTGATCAGCCCTCTTCCTTGTTGTAGTGCTCAGCCTACTGAATTTGTGTGAGCAGGTGAAGCGTTGCTCCCCTAAGCATAAATAAGGTCCTTTTTGGAATTCCTCTACTAAAAGTATGTTATTTTTTTTCCCCAGATGTGGATTTTAAGAATTTGTAACATTAGTGAGAATTAGGATGCAAGCCCCTCGGTCTTATTTATTTTCAAGGTAGATTTTACTTACTAGATTTCTTTTATTCTCTAGTAACCTGCTGTGGTTTTCCTTCTGCTGAAGAAGTCTTGGCAAAATGACTTTTTGTGGATGAATTTCCCATGTGGATTTTTTTTCCTTTTAGATCCATCTTCCTTTCCTCTAATTTGACCTTATATTCATGATTTCAAAATAGTCTTGGTTTCTTGTTTCACTACCGAGCTGTAAAAGCTCTTTCACCTTAACAGCATGCACTTCTTACAGAGGAATGGAAAGGGGAAAGTAGAAAGGGTAGACTAGCAAAGAAGTCTATAAAAGTGTGGAACATTCCAAATTTTTCTACTATGTTGGTATGAAACACAGATCTGGGCTAAAAGCCAGCCCTCTGTGGGGTAGGAGGAATTTTCTTGTTCTCTAATACATCGTGACATAGTTATGCCTTAGTTATTCTTTTGTTTTGCTCTGTTGGCTTTTTGTTTTTTTTTTTTTTTTTTTTAAATGGATATCATTCTACCTCCCCTTGCTCTGAGTTTTCAGAGGAGCAGTAAGATTTTTTCTCCATGTTGGTCTGAGGACTGCAGACATAAAAACTCACCTAAAGGAAACTGATGGGTTCCTGCCTGGTGTCACAAGACAGTGTAAAGCTTGGAAAGCAAACTTTGACTGCATTAAAGTTGGCTTTGTATCACCTGGTGATCTTAATCCTGGTGTTTGTAACATCATCACCAGGCACCACACCGGTGCTGCAGTTCAGTTCTGGGATCTTTGGTTCCCCTTGTTGCCAGTTATTTGGGTTTTCTGCGTTGTGTCATGGGCAAGGTGTTCAGAATCTGGTAACATAAGTCAATTGGCAGCAGGATCTACTGAGAATTTGCTCTTTGGGGAGCCTCCAGGTGAGACTGGCAGTGCTAACTCACATTGCTGCAGGTGTGGGTGCAAACCTGGGTACCTCCATGGGAAAGTGGTGCCTGGCAGGAAACCTCGATGAGGCACAGCAGTGTTTGTGCCTGTGATGGAGCATTTTGCTTACTCTCTGTAGACAAATGAGGTTCTAGCCTGCAGATTTGCAGTCCAGAGGGGGTTTAGGAAGCTGCATTCCTGCCTCTCCGCTGAGACAGCTGCTGGTGGGCAGCAGAGCTCCTGCGCACACGGACTGGAGGCTTTGTCCAGGCCACCCTGCTGGAGCTCACCCTGAGACTTCTCACAGAGGTAGAGAGGCACCACGCAGGCAGACAGCAGCTAAGAAAAGAAACTGGTTCCTGCCTTCAGCTCCATTTTCTTGGCTAATGAGTGTTTTCTCTCTTCTGCTCCATTGCAGGCCACTGGCCTTGACACTGATGTGTCTGACTTTGCTTTGTAGCACAGTGCTCACCCCAGCAGCAGCTCAGAGCTGAAAGCCAAAATCTCTTGGATGTTTCTGCCCTCTCAAAGCCTGTTTTTACTGTGGGGGTGCTGCTTGTTTGTTCTCTTCTGCTACCAGAGCAAAATTGGTCACCTTGAACCTTTTTTGTTCTTAATAGTTTTAATTCTCCTTTTTAATTGTTGCTGACAGGAAGAGGAGGGGGAGGGGAGAGTATTAGAATTGTGTGGGGCAAAAATCTGTCAACTCTTCCATCTTGACCCAAACCATTTAATTGTGTCAAAACATATGAGTGAGCAAGTATTTCAAATGCCTAGGATATCCAAGAATTCCAAGGATGTCTCAGTCATGGGCTCTTTGTGGCTTCTTTGAAATGTATTTCTTACTGTTTTAAAACATTAAATTAATAGGCTTCATCCACATTTCAATTTTACTTTTCCTTATCTTCCGGGAGACTGCTAAATTTGTGTCTTGAAAAACAAGAGGTGCATTCATGACTGCTAAACCTACTCTGACATATAGTGTCTCCAGTGAGTGTTCTCAGCCTTGGGTGCCTTGCTGAACTTTGTGGTATTTGATTTCTTTAAAGACATTTAAATTTTGTTTTGTGGAGCCCTTTTCAATACAGTGGCTCATGTGCCTGAGGCTCCTTGGTGGCTTGATAGAGTCAGTCAGAGGGTGCAGATAGTTCTGCTTTTTGCCAGGGGAACTGTTTAGCTTTTTCTAGCTTCTGTAATTTTTTTTTCCCGGAATAAAATCTTATCATCCTTACACACTGCTAGAGAAAAGATTTTATAGTTATTGGTTGCAATGAATACAAACAGTTGGGAATAATATGCAAACAGAAAACATATGTAAAGTGCACTAGGGTCTTCATAAAAAGAGAAAAAAACTGTTCATAATATGAAAAGAAAGAGATACTTTACTGTGGCAGAAAATGGCTTTTTTCTCTATTTGTACACTTAGTAAATGCTTTTATATCTGGCTATAACGTGAGTATCCTCAGTGTGTGTTCCTGAGAGCTGGCTACCTGAGGTTTCATCCTGCTGCTGCAGAGACTTCTGCTCACTGTCCTGGTGTGACCCTGTGAGCTCTAGAGTTGGGCTGACTATGTGAGAGGTGCCCAGGCTGGATGTACCCTGGTGTGTGGCTGTCCCCTGCACTGTGGCGCAAGTCCTGCTGCTGCAGGAGATGCCATGGCCATGTTTAATGGATGTGGTAAAATCATCATCCAGGTGTCTTCCACCCTATACTTGGTTCTGCTTTCTGTGTGAGCAAGCAGTGGTAACAGCATTGGCTAACCACCTCTTTTGTCTTGTGCACTACTGCCTGCATGTTCCTCTTTCCCAGGAGAGGTTATTCCCACTTCTTTGAGCTCTACTAAATTTGTTTCTGTCAATAAGCAGCAGAAGAATTCTCTGTAAAGCTCATTGCTAGGCACATCTGCAGTAGATAGTCTGAGGGGCTTCCTTGAACAACCCCATTCTAGTTTTGCAGATTGCCACTTCCCCATGGAGGGAAAGCCCAGGCAGCCCATGTCAGCTGTGGGATCTCCTGTCTGCACGTTTCCAGCCAGGCTGTCAGTGTCAATGCCCTGATGGCCAGGGAGGCTCAGGCTGTGAGGCTGCCTCAGCACGTTTTTTGCACCCCTCTTTTGGAAAAGGTTAAAAATGCAGCCACAGTGCAACTTACTGAGTCATTGCAATCACACAGATATTTTGCCTTTTTTCAGATATGTGCTACGGTGTGGCAGTGCTTGAAGCAGTGAAGCAAAGGGTTAATGCCAAATTCCAGCCGGAATCTGATGGCAGGGAAGGGGGTTGGCCTGGGATCTCTTTTGTATCTGGAATCTTAATGCCCCCTTTCAAAGATCTTTTCTTTCTAAAGCATTCCCTGACTATTGCCTTTGTTATCCAGGGCTGGAGCCTATGTGATTTCATTGATATTTCATAATGACCTGACTGACAGTGCTAGGAATTGGGCTTCTGCAGCCTTGGTACAGTAGAAACTGCACAATAGTTTCTTTTCATTAATGAAAGAAGAAATCTCTTGTGCTTATGACTGTCCTGTCTGGGTTTGGAATACCTCCAACTTATCTGCATGCCCTAGCTAGGCTGGCAGATACATTTGTGCCTTGTGCTATTCTTAGAACTCCCTTGATAAGATTTTCTTCTTGATACTGTAAGTGAAATAAAAGAAGTATCATTAGTTCCCAGCCTGTTCAATTCTCTTTAAAGTTGTTGGCTGCATCTCTTGTGTGTGAGGTCCCTCTTCTTCAGTTTTATATTTTCTAATGGGAATTTACTGTCACAGGGCAAGATGCCAGATATGTCCCTTTCAGGGCTTGAATTCTAGAAGATCAATGGAGCCTGACACCACTCACTCTCAGCCTTTGCCACCAAATTTGTCAGTATTCTCCTGGTTTTAGCATGCATACTCAAAGAAAAAGGTTAGTCCAGCTGAGGCTGGACATTACAGGAATTTGAAGGCAGCGTTAGTGGCAAGCAGAATCCCAGCAGTACCTGATGTCTGTTTTATTTATCATAATAAAACAAACCATTGCCTGGTTTGGCCCAGTGCTCAGTGGAACAGGCTGTTCTGCTGTTGTGCTGGAAGGATTTGCCAAGTCTGTGGGGTGCAGGAGGGGTGACAGGGATTTTGGGATTTTTGCCTGTTTTTGAAATCCTGTCATTATCTAAGCTCCTGTTTCTAGAAATCTAGTGGCCAGTGAGGGTTTTTTGGTGGATGGTGTTGTCTTTCCCCCACTATTTCCTTTTGTGCTTTAGCTGTTGAAGGGCTGTGTCCTGGCTGCTGTGGAACAAGAAGCAGCAATGGTTTGCTGTGTTGCAAATCCAGTGTCTGGCTCTGGTTGACCTACCTTTACAACTTCTGTGTCTTGGCTACCAGTGGATAGCCCAGTTCCTCTTGTTTCTTGGGAAAGGGTACTCTGATGTGATTTTAGGGAGGGATGGTGAAGTTATGAAGGTTTATGTTTAAAATTAATAGTCTACTGTCACCTCTGGACCCTACTTTTTTGAGAAGCTCATACCTATTATTTTAAATATGAACCAATCTCCTGCCTTAATACATAAATCCCATTGAGTGCCTACTTTTATGCTTACTGGTGTAAATAATTATAATGGGAAGGTAAAATGTCATCAAGACTTATTCAGCAGTGCCAATAACCATGACAAAGGAATAAGAGTCAAGTCAATAGTAGCTTTACAAGACCTGTCAGCAGCTATTAGATTGAAAAGGTTTTTCTGTTATTTAGGTCTTCTGAGACAATTTATGTAAATATGGCAAGGCTTGAATATTGTCTATGTACCTGAGTATGGAAACTCATATATGAATGAATATAGCATGAAAATATGCTCCATGTTCACTTTTTTTTTGGGTTGGGGGACATAAAGAAGCACTATTGAAGGTGGCAGCTGTGTTTTGAGGTGTGTAGTGATGCCTATGGATGTTTTCTGGGCTCTGATTACATAGTTACAAAACAAACCCACATTTTTTTTTCAGAATGCTCTGGATTCCTCAAGCAGGAACAAACAATTTCCTCCTTCCCTTTTCTCAACTGCTACCACTGACAATAAGATCTTTGCAATGCATAGCAGCTTTGGGAGTGCTTGCTTTTGGAATGAGACACCAAGTAATAAGTGATTGGTAGCAAGGATAGCCTTGCAAGTATGTTTTGCAGAGCAAAGGCATTCAGCATTTTTTTAGCTTAACTATCACTTTTCAGAGTGTTATCATTTTTCCTTCTAAAAAATCAAAGACTCAGTGTAAGCAAGCTTGTATAATGGGGCTATTCAGCCAGAAAATGCTTTGCAAGTGTGGGTGTATGGAGTACTGGAGTCTCCTCCACACTGTGTCTAGGGTTTTGCTTTCTGCTGTAGGACTGAGAAGGTTCATGGGTGGCTCTGCAGGATGGCCACAGGCAGCTGAGCACCTGTGCCATGTAGGGGTGCCTGACCCCCCTGACCTGGGGCCTGAGAGCTGCTCTGGTGTTGTCCTCACACGTAATCCTCCCCTGCTGCTCCACTCCCCCTTGCACATGCAGCAAATGCAGCTATTCCCTGCTCACACACATGCTTTGGGTGCTTATCCAAACAGCACTGACCTGAAGCTCTGAAATGAAACTGTGCGGAATGTCAAAAATGAGATTTATTTGCTGACAGCTCAAAAGGAGAGGAGGGAATTTTGATGAGAAATATCAGTTATGGCATGGCTTGGTTACACAATGAAGCTAAGAGTGAACTGTACAATAAGAGGTTTTATTTTACAGATCTTAGCTCCTGGCCTCACAGTGTATTACTGTATAAGCAAATTGGGTCAAACAGCCTGTCAAATATTAGGGATGGTCTGCTACAAATACAGCAGGTGTTTGTCCCTGACACGATCTGCTTGCCTAAGCCTGTCCTTAGACTGAAAGAGTTCACTGCCCCTCTGCTTTGTGATGTTTTGTTTTTTGTTTTGTTCAGTTTTTGACCTATTTACACACATTACCTAATGAAGGTGGCAAGCTCATTTCTTGTATCCCTCTTGCATGGTCAAAGTGAAGGACTCTGAAAATCCCATTTCTGACCAAAGATGGTCTATTACACATTTTAATTGCGTGCTAGAGGAACTATTACTGTGAAAATCATTTCTCAAGATTGGAGGCTGAAGATGATCATGCTGTATAATTCTTAAAGGCAGAAAGAAAAGCTGGGAAAAAAACAAAGCTTCTTAAAACTGTGATATTTTGGACTGATTTCTTTGGCTTTAGATTTTAATATCAACACAGCCAGGCAAACAAGGCAAATAACTTTTAGTCCACAAGTCCATTTTGATGATCCTGTTTACTCTGATATACCTGATCAGATATTCCTCCAAAAAACTGTTGCAAATTACTTCCTGTAAGAAAGGTGTTACAATAGGAATGCTGGACCTTAAGAGATGCCTTATAAATACAGACAATTTTAGGCTTCCCAAAAGCAAATTCTGCAGAGTTTGATCCATGAAAAACTTGATGTGAATTCAACAGTAAAATATAAAGAAAAATATAAAATATTTCTCTGCTTTGCACAAACCAGTCATGGATTGTGCTCTCATCCATGCTGTCTGGGAAAACAGTGCTTGTTTTGAACGCAAATAAATGTATTTGAAAGGCAACATAATTTCTTTCTTCCTTGCAGTTACTATGACTTCTCTGCAGCCTTCCTTTGTATTTTCAACTTGTCAGAGTACATTTGCAGACATCTAATTAAAGCAGACCATTTAAAATAGTAAAACCACCAGTTTCAGCAGCACCAGTGCCCATGTTTTACTTCTGTGACTGTTTATCAAAGTGGTTTATTGTACCACTGAATCTTTTCAAGGCTTGTTTTTTTCCCCTCTTCCTACCAGTTGTCTCTGTGCTGGGGCAGCTGCAGGGGAGGCAGCAAGGGGGAGGAGGAAGCCTCTAAAGTGTTTTGTCCCAGCAACCATTGTTACTCTGTGTATGTAATAAAGCACTGGAGATGGTGCTGAGCGTGTGGAAACCCAGGGCAGCGGGAATATTTCTCTGTCTGCTCTGGGGTGCCCTGACCCCCAGGGGAGCACTGACTTTGACCCTCATTCATGGAGAAAGTTTCCTGGACTTCAAGATAGACTAGAACGCACAAAAGTGTGAAATAGATTATAGAGAGCAGTGTAGGTGTATCACTTGGTGAGAAATCTAGGTTTTGTGATTTTTAGTATGTTGTGGATGGAAGCAAGATGGAGGGTAGAAGGCGCTGTCCTGGGTTTCTTCTTTGTGCTTCTTCTTCGTGGGTTTGGGTGGCATTTTGTATTTGGGCAGAAAAGTCTGCATGGTGGGCTCTGTGGGATCAGTTATTGGGTTAAAAGGGAAAATAATCTAGGTGTCAGTTTAGTCTTAAAAGACCTTGGAACAAGAGATTGTTGGCCATTTTGTGCCTTTTAATGAAAAGCTGCCGAACTCATAGCAGTGAGATTGTTTTACTGATAAGAAATAATAAACACCTGAGTGTAATCATGAACTACTCAAGTGCCTTCAATCCAGACCCAGAGAAACCCACAACTGGTACCCTGACAACAGGGGAGGGGGTAGAATATTTGATTTTGTTCCTATGTGCAGTTATGATTGGTGCTTTATTAATGTGACAGTACAGTCTGTCTCCTGCTGCTTTCCACTGATCCTAGCATTTGGGTCCTGCTTGTCTCTTGGAAGCTGCAAGCATCAGCACATGTATTTTCCCAGCCTTGTGCAATATAAGGATGTGAATGTTCAAACATGACACTTAAATGTTGTTTAAACAACTTCTTTGTTCATTCACAAAGCATGGACCTTTTAAACAAGGTGTGTCCTTTCTGTACGTGGAAGTCATGTTTTGTTTCAGTCACAGCAGTAGCTGAAGTGATTGTTTAACCTTCTGTCTCCCTGCTGTCTCTGCAGTGCACGTACATCGAGATTGAGCAGGTGCCCAGGACTCACGCTGTGGTGCTCAGCAGGCCCTCCTGGCTGTGGGGGGCAGAAATGGGAGCTAACGAGCACGGAGTGTGTGTAGCTAATGAAGCTGTCGTGACCAGAGAACCAGCTTCTGAGTCTGAAGCCTTGCTAGGCATGGATCTTGTCAGGTGAGTGTCCTGCTGAGCTGTGCCCAGCCTTTCATTGTCAGCCTCAGATGATGCTGGTACCAGTAGCAGCTTCGTGGTGTTGGTGTAAGGAGATTTCAAAGCAATATAAGCAGGCTCCAGATACAGCTGAGTGAAAACTTAAAACACTTGCAATCTGAATTTAGCTACCAAGAATGTGCCAGTCTGTTGTGGGTTCACTCAATCTACCTTGTCTACCTACCCTGCAGTCCAGCAGTGGCTATTCTGACAGGGTAAGAGATATGATTACATTGTTAGTAAGGAACTGTTAACTAATTTGTAATATTAGAGTTCTGGTGTGCCCTTCATTCTCCCCCACTTTACAACAGCCTACTCTGACCTAAAAAGCTTATTCTGGGCTTATAGCCAACTGTGGGCATAAACAAACTCCTATGGCTTCCTTCAGCCCATGCATTCCAATGCAAGGCACTGCCCGTATTCAGATGCTGACACACAGACTCCTGTGAGGCTGTTCATTGACAGCTGGCTCCCAAAAGCCTTGTGCTGCACTCTGAGTCTCAGCCTGCATGCTGATCCTGTGGTGAAGAGAATTTAAATGAGGCTTGGGTGGGGGATGAAAGCTGAAAATGGAAGAAGAGAGAACGTGCAGACTTATTACAAAGAGAAATGAAGCAAATGGACTCAATTCAAAGACTGAACAGGACAACAGCTGCATATTTAAGTAAATCAGTCTCAGACAAAATAGTCCTACTGGACTTTGCCTTGGTATACTTAATGAGCTGACTGAAGCAGTTACAGGTGAATTCTCATTTTTCTTGAAGACTCGTGAAAAATAGGAGATGTTTCATTTGACTCCAAAAAGTTAAATGTTGTGGCTATGCTTGATATTTTTAAAAAGAGTTGTGATAAACCAGCTTAATCTCAGTACCTGAAGGAGAAAGCCCTTGAATATCAAGGAGTTGAAAAATGCACAGTAATAACTGGTAGTCAAGAAAAATCCCCCTCAAACTGTTCTACTTTACTCCTGCAATGAGTTAAGATATTTTATAGATAAAAGGATAAGAAATAGATACCTTGACTTTTAAGAGGATGTTAAAACCTTAGGAGTTGTTCTTATGAGCAAGCTAGGAAGCATGGGTCAGAAGAACTTATTGTTAGGTCATAAATACCTGAAACTGTAACTGTAAGTGTTCTCTAACATGTCTTTGCAGAAATAATGTCTGCTTTCAGCTACCATAAATCAGGAGGAATATGGGCCAACCAAAGAGAATGCAGTGGAAATTGGAAATGTGATCAGAGAGCTATAAAATCTGACCAATGACAAAATCATGAGGGAATTTGGGTTAACTTTCTCTTTGGTATTTTCTCTAAGCCCTGTATATACTGAAGGAATTTGTGGAGAAGCTGTGCCTGAGAGAACTAGTAAATTTAATTGCATCAAAGGAGGCTGAGTAGATGTGAGGGGTTGTTTCAGAAAGTATAGGACAACCTTTTGTGAAGAAAAGGACTTAGATGACTTTCTACTTTTATTTCTTCCATCCTACCACTGTCCTTTTAAAACTTACAAACCATTGGTTTAAATGTCGATTTCTACTAACTTCTTACTCAGTTAGTACATTCTCAAAGGACTGTTTAATATATATGTTATCCAACAGCTCTAGATTTACCCACACTAGCAAATCAGGACATACCAAAGTAAAGAGGCACTGCCACAAACTACACAATCATCACCTGTAGGTGCTACCCTCCCTCTCTTCCTTCTTACCTGCAGAAGACATTGTAGCTCAGGTGCAGAGAGAGGGTGCTTCAGGCAAGGGGAGCCAGAGATGTGTTGTTACCATCTGCTGCTTGTTCCAGCCTAAGTGATTCTTATTCTGATTGTGAAGACCTTGCCGGTTGAATTAAGTGTGTCTGTTTCATGTCACCCCATAGAACAGAGAACAAAATTGATCTCTGTAGGCTGCAGTGAGGCAGCTGCCACCAGCTCTGCCTCTTTGATAGAGAATCACAGCATGTCAGAACACCTGAGTGATTCTTAACAAACTGATAAAGTTGTGTCATGGACTTCAGGGTTAGAAGTCCTATTCCATGCAGGCTGGTCCCCATCCCAGTTAATCTAAACGGGCAACATGGACTTAGTCACGACATAGAGAAAATATGCTCCAGTACAAATTCCTAAGGAACCTTTTGTTTTTCCCGTAGGGATTAATTCAAAAGCTGATTTTTGAAAGCTATACCAGTATTGCTGCATTAGTTAGCTTATCAGGATTTTCTTCAGGTATTCTTCCTAGCTGCCTGCATTTTTGTTTTGGTTTCTTTTTATTTTTTTTTTGATGCACAGTTGCAACTATAAAGCACCTGTTCACTGAGGGAAGCATGTTCTTCTGAAGAGTTCATGTACTGTGTTGCTGATAAGTTAGGACAGCATTATCATACAAAAGATAAACATGGAGAAACCAGTACATGACATCCTTATTTTTGCATTTTTGTCCTAATTTTAATCCCTATGTGTTTGTATTATTTATTTGTTCTCTTCATCACAGGTGCAATAATTTTTTCAGAGCCACACAGAGATGCCAATCTTGGCAGGGAGTCAAGAATGCTCTTTAAAATGGTATTAATTTGTTACCAATTTCTTTCCTTAGAGACCTCAAAGCTGAATAAAGTAAAATGCCATCAAGAATGTTAGTTAATTTGGAAAGCCTGCATTATGTAACTGATAGGTGAAGTTGAAAAGCTTAAGATAATATTGTTTTGACAATATGACAGCATATTGGAGGTACTTAGGCAGTGGATTGTACTAAATCACTGCCATTTTATTAACAAGTAATTCAAGCTCTCATCTGGCATTGAAATTGCTTCTAACTGTTCCTCCAGCTCACCTTGAAGGGTACTCTGAAGTGTGTTAGTGGGAGGATTATGCTGTGGTTGCCCAGGACACTGATGCTGAGATAATTGACAAGACTTAATTTTGTGGAAATGAGTTGTGTGGTTGTTGTGTAGGATGGATTTTTTTCCTTTTATTTTGTTTCTTTCTCCTGTTCCTTGTGACTGACAGATAGGAGCAGCCAAGCAAAAGCAAAGCCTAGACCATCACTTAATGGAAATAAATGTAACATTGGAGCCATTTATAAAAAAATAATACCTAAAGGGTTCTTCTTCAGCCTGAATCCCTGCTGCAGTTTTGACACTGAAAGCTAGGCTGTAACCATCTCAGATGGAACATTTCAGGGAGACATTAAAGTTTTAGTGGGATGTTGTGTCTCTTGGTAGGTTTTGACCTAAATGGTAGAGAGATCAAAATGGTTTTGGTCATTAACTGGGGAGAAGGGAGCAGATCATCACTGAATCTAGTGGCTGTATGGTCACCAAGGTAGTTTTCAGTCCATTCACTTTCCTGTGGCAGGGACTGCTCTTAGGGAACAAACAGGACATGCTTTTGGACTGCATTTTAAATTATGTCTCTGGGATGTGCAAAGACTGGCATAGCTGTAATAGCTGTATTGGTCTGAAAAAGCAATTGCACCAGTGATGAAAAGAATGAAGGAAAACCATAAATGCAGAGGGACTAAAAATGGAGTCACCAGTACCAAACAAGTTTCAGCTAACAAGAAAATACGAGAGGGAAAGACCCTATAAATGCAAGTAAGAAGATGATGGGGAAGGAACTGTCACTTCAAGTTAAGCCTTAAAATTCTAGTTGGCTCTTGGCTCTTCTTTGTGAGTTAGTGAGAAATAGATGCTGCTGAGAGAGATGAAAACACTGCTTTCAATAATTCAGCCTAAAACAAGGCTAATGGTAGCCAAGTATTTAACAATGCAGAGCCACTGCAGAGAAGCACTGAGATCAACAAATCTGCATTCAAATTATCAGGATCTGATTTGTCTACTGTAATTTTTAGGAAAGAAACAGAATAGTGTTTTCTTGTCATGTGATTTCAAGAGAAATTGAAAGAGCTGGCATGGATAGTACTTATGTCTAACAAAGTGATTTTCTTGGAGCTGTCCATCAGTCAAAATTATTTTGTCCATAGAGCAGTTAGAGAAAGACAAACACAGAGGAAAATATTAAGGTGACAAAACAACAGAGAGAAATTTTGGACTGAACCAGGTAACTCCCAAAGGATGGAGGCATGGATACACTGTTGTTTGAACCACTGCATTTCCTCGTTACCAGTAATTGGATTTTGGAACCAGTGAAATCGTTTGCAGTTCTCATGTCAGCTTCTGGTTCCTGCTTTTGTGGTTGATTCAATTAGGGCTGTAAATTATATCAAGGGATTATTTAATGCCACTTACTCAAGGCAGGATACAGTCATTCCCTATGGCTTTGTAAAATTTATTACCACACCTCAGTTTGCTTTCCTGTAAAATACCCTTGCTTTGCTTCAACTTCCTTTCAAAACTCTGTTTTTTCAGGCATGTGGTTGCTCTTTCTTCTGACAAAAGCCATATCTGGTATTCAAACCGTTTTTTGGGGAAGCCTCTGCAGGAGCTCTGAAGTATGACTGTGCACAAATGCTTGTCTTTACAGCATGTAATATGCATAGAAGGACAACACCTGATTTCCATGGCTAACCAGAGCATTGGGAAAGACAGGTTGTGGAGAGGCTGTAGTATTGAATACTCCTTCTCTTTTTAATAGCTGGTAATAATTATTTACAATTTCCCATCCTTGTACAGAAAAGTAACCTTGGTACAGCTGTTACTTAAAAAAAAATACTTGCAAATTGTCCTTCAAATGTATTCTGCCTGAGGAGGAGATAAATAGAGCATTGCATGTTTACAGTGCAGCTGAGATCATTGGTTGGTAATTGGACGTTTTTGAAAAAACTTAAAGCCAGCTATGATAGGCTTGAGAGTAGAGAACCAGTGTAGAAAATCAAGACTAGAAACAAATAATTCTATAGCTTATCCTTTAGTAACTAATTAAAGCAAGAACTCTTATATTAGGCATACCAGACAATTCAGTATTTTAAACTCAGATGAGTGCTGGTGTTTAAAAATAAAAACTTAAGGAGATCTTACTGTATCATTCCTCTCTGAATCTCTATTTTACCCTTTTCCTATAGACTTGGCCTAGAAAGGGGGGCAACAGCTAAAGAAGCCTTGGATGTAATAGTTGCTCTGTTGGAAGAGCATGGACAAGGTGGAAATTATTATGAAGATGGGAGTTCATGCCACACTTTCCAAAGTGCATTTCTGATTGTGGACAGGAATGAAGCCTGGATACTGGAGACTTCTGGAAAGTATTGGGCAGCTGAAAAAATCACAGGTTAGTTTAGAACTCACAGCAAATCCTATTAAAAATAGCTGTAAAGAGTTGTCTTGGAAGAATTGGTCTTAAAGTCAGGGAGTTTAAATAAGTGACTAATGAATGCAAGTGTTTCATTAAATCACCAATTATAATTTTCTATATTTGCACTACTCTGACTTTTTTTTTATGTGTTGATTTGCATTTGCTGATGTGACTTAGCATTTTCTGCGAAGGTGGAGATTATTGCCTTTATGCATAAGCTATGTAATAATCATAATTTTTATATTTGATAGGTGTATTTTCCAAGATTTATTTTCTGCTTGGAACAGGTCAGATGGTATTTTTGATGGAGATAATGCCCAAATTATTACTTACAAATCTAAAATTTTGTGAGGAAAGGATAACCATTGATAGTTTAAACAAAAGGGCTTTTTTCAGATGATAAATTGAATGGGTTGCTGGTGGTGGTTCCTTTACTGAAATAGATATACTCCTTTCATATCTCTGTTTTTTACATTATGCAAAACAATAATTTTCTGCTCTTTAAACTTGTAAATGGTTTCTTTTTCTGTATGTGTGAAGCCAGAGCTGCCAAACTAACTTTTAGAATTCACTGGCTTAGTGGATGAATTTATTTAAAACTTTTCCAGCATATATAGGCTGCTTAATATAATATGATTTTTAAGGCCTGTATTTAATTTATTCTCATCTTAATCTTGAAGAGATTTTTATTTTCATAAGACTAGAGCTTTTACAAAAGTATTTATGTTTGAATGAAGTGAAAATTCAGAGTGTTCAAGAGGACTTTTGTCATCCATGACTTGAGCTATGACAGATCCATTTAATATTCTCTCCTCCTTTCCCCCTAAATGATTAAAGGTAGGAGATAGAAGATATGGGAAGGAGCACAGAAACATCACCAGGCTGTGCAGTGTTTTGTCCCTGCCACTGAACAGGAATCAGTTTCTTCACAGAGGTGGTGTTTTCCCAAGTAAAGCTTGCATTTTGGGGATACCTAGAGGTGTCCTTAAAGGTTATCTGGCACGAACAGATACCGAACATAGAGGAGGGAAGACTGAAAATGCTGTCCTGATGAAACCCCAGTTCTGGCAAGCAGCTGACTCCTGAGGTTCCTGGGATTATGCAGTGACAGCCTGCCGCCTTCTCTTGACCTGCCTGCCTGATATTTGAAGAACAGTGGGTTTTATTTAGTAGTTTTAGCTGCATCAGCAGTCCATAACCTTCACATCCTCCTTCCCAGCAAATAAACTGTTGCCTTCATCTGCTGCTTGCAGCTTTTTGAAATGATTCTGCAGCTCTGTTCTGGTTTCTACCAGCACATTGCTCTTCAGGAGATCCCTGTGAGCTGTAGATAAGTAGTTTCCACCTCCTTCAGCCTGCTGGCTATGTAAGAACTCTATATTTCTTACTTTGTTCAGAGATGTCTTTTTTTGCAACCATAAGTGTGCCTCTTAAGCTTTCAAATGAATGCACAAATGCTGTTAAAATGGGGAAAATGTGTCATTCCCCAGTGTGAAGGCATATATTTTCCTGACTATCCTCAGAGTTCTGATATTACTGTAAAGCTCATAGTGAGTGTTTATCAAGCAACTCTCTGAAAATAATTTAAGAATAAATACTTCAAAATCCTTTCTATTAATGTTCCTGAGTCTCAGTGGAAAATTTGAATGATAATTTTTTTTGTGGTAGATCAAATCCATGAAATATTATTTTGCATGAGTTTATAAATGTAATACTTAAAGAGCTCTTTAAAGAGTGGCTTGCCTAGCTGGACATGAATACAAATATCCTCATCACTCAAGTCAAGAAAATTCCCAGAAAAGTATGCTCTTTGAAAGGGTGAGTCAGAATAAGCTGTCAGTGGCCCTGTGTAAGTCAGAATTGGATGTCAGGGACTTTTTCACAGAATGATGCACAGAATTTCCTGAAGTTGTTACCCCTTATTTAAATTGCATGCAAGGGGCATTGCAAAAGCAAGCTAACTTTTTTGGAAGGCAGTATTAAAAACTTCCACAGCTACTGGTTTTGTTTCTGTCTAAGAAATTATTTGTGCCAAATTCCAGAATCTGTGTTTATTTTAGTTTATAGTTTTAGTTTATCATCTCTTTCTCTGGCTTCCAGTACATTTGCTTTATTCTCTCTGAGGAATATCTGCAGCAACCACTGCCATGCTGTGGATATATGGTTATAAGCACTGCAGTATTTTTGATAAAAGGAACTAAAAAAAAATAAATCAGTATTCTTTGGAGGCTACTTACATATTCTTTTTACTTCATGCCATTTTAAAATCTAAGATAAAAGAATTGTAATTTGAACCTATCTTGCAGCTTACAGTGAAACTGTTTCTCAGCTGGGAAGCGTAAAGCAATTGTAATGATTTTAAAAACATTTTTCAAATTCTTAATTTTGAAGGGCAAGGAAGGTTCATTGAATGCAGCTCTGCTGAAATATGTGTTGAAATCAAGACAGATCTCAAGCCTTCTTTTGTCTGTGGAGAATATGCCATTGGAAAAATATTAGGTGCCTTTGGCATTTGGATACCACCATTGCTTTGTGGTCAGAAGGTGTGAGGTGTGGATTGGGAAACTGGCATTCTGTCTAAATCCCACTGTTAATCACAGGTGTCAGTGTCTCAGCAGGGCACAGAGGATTGAGCTCTGCAACCTGCAGGGATTGGTAATTCTGTGCATGTGTAATTATATAGTTACACAGTCATGCCAAATGCACACACTAACCAATGGATTAATTTGTTTCCTAATTGATATGACATTTTCCTTCCAGCTTCTCCCAGGAAAACTGTATTAATGTTCTCTTTTAATATGTGGCTCTTTCTAGAGGGAGTGAAATGCATTTGCAATCAGCTTTCATTAACTACAAAAATTGATGCTGAGCATCCTGAACTAAGGAATTATGTGAAAAGTCAAGGCTGGTGGAACGGAGACTCTGACTTCAATTTTTCTGAAGTGTTTTCTCTTGCTGATGACCATTTAGCCTGTTGTTCTGGCAGGGAGAGCCTAGAAAAACAAGGTGGTAAGTGTTGAACTAATTTTTTGTGGGCACACTGGGTTTTTTAGTCACTGCTGCCTCCTTTTCAGGCATTCTGTCCAGAACTACATGTGGCTGAGAACACCTCTACATGTAAACTGTGTAGGAAGGAACATCAGAACTAAAGACTGTCCCTAAATTTGCCACTATTTAGGATGGAGCCCTTAATGTCACCCCCAAGGTTTCAAAACAGGATTGCAATTACAAAGTAACTTCCTTCAGGGCTCTGATGTGCATGATGTGCCACTGCATCTGGGCTTTCCTGCAATTTTAGTGGCCCTACCTAACACTAAAATTATACTATTTAAAAAAAAAGGCCTCACATATCAAAGATTGAGCTCAGTGGAATCTGCATTGTGGGGAAAATGTAGATTTAACCTTTTGGGAAAGTTCCAAGAGCACAGTTTAAGGAAGAGCAGTTGCAAACTGAAATCCCTTTTTTTTTGTTGAGCAGGACAAAGCTACTGAAACAGACATTTTGCTGTTCTCTGCAGTCAAAGGAAGGGTTTATTTCCAGACCCAGATTTATTACTGACTTCAGTTTGCTGCAGCTGGCCAAAACACCTCTGAAATGGACAGCCTGCAGCAGTGCATGGGAATGCATGCATATCTGCTCTTTCATGCATGAAAAATAGCACAAATTACCATTTTCTAAAAAGCCCTTTACTACAGATGTGAATTTACTGGACTGTTGGCATTTTCACATGTGGGTAAATGTTCTGAAGAGTGTAGAGATGAGAAATTTGTTGCGCTGCAGAGTTCTTGCAAAGGCTGTAGCATTGCAGGGAGTGTGGTTAGTGTCTGAGGCAGATACAGTAACTCTGAAGGACTATAGGTAAAAGATCTTAATAAATCTGGATTATAGCACTAAAAACCCCAAGAGCCCCTACAGACAGATGGCTATGGATGAAAATCTTGCAGGCTGCTGAGTCATTCTGTGTCTCCTGGTGTGTTGAGGCACCCGTGCATGGAGGTTTCAGTCACTGCAGAGCCTGAGAAGGTATGGGGAAGAAGCCTGGCCTGCAAAAGGAGAAAACATGGAGGGGCAGTGGGGGAAAGCTGGGATGAACACAGGCAGGAAACATGGTGAGAACAGAGGATTCTTGTAGATAGGGATTTGGAGAAAAATCTTGGTGCCTAGGTCTGCTGCTGTAACATTCTGTGACTGCAAGATGATGTTTCAAAATTTCGATTGAGAATGGAAATTGAGAGGTGGAAATTGAGAAAATCAGGGTGTTCTCATTCTGTCCTGCTAGGGTAGAGGAAAATGGACGTTTTAAGTAAGTAGTCTGTTCATATTGACTGCTAAAGCAGTATTACAGCCTTCTTCCTGAAAATGTACCTTTTTAATAGCATTTCTGCTATTGAAGCATTACCTGGCAATTGCCATGCCTAATTAATGCCTCTTACCATTCTCATTTACTAGCTAGGCATGTTCTTTCTGAATTGCTTAAGTAGAAACTCTTAACTGGGATTGCTTAAGTAGAAACTCTTAACTGGGATTTGTGACATGCCCATGTCAAGTGTCAGTGGCCATTTTAGGCCAAAGCTTGTTCAGGCTAAAATCCTTACCTGGGCTCCAAGCCATTGAACACTCAGGAATGTTTTCCCCCCTCCATATAGGTGACGTTTCTGCACAAGCTATGATTGATGTCCTGCGTGACAAGGACAGTGGTGTCTGTGTGGACTCTGAATCTTTCCTTACTACAGCTAGCATAGTGTCTGTTCTGCCTCAGGACCCTAGTTTTCCCTGTATTCATTACTTCACTGGCACGCCAGACCCTTCAAGGTAAGCCACAGCACTGGGCTCCCTGGGGTGCAGAGCAGTGATGGGCTCAAAGGTAACCAACAAACCCTGCCACCCAAACTGGAACATACTTCAGGAACATGTTCTAACCAGAAATGCAGTCAGCGCTCTGAGATGTGCAATCTGACAGTCCTGTGTTACTGAGCTTCCAGGGGAAATGCACTTTATGCAGGGCCAGGAATTCCAGTGTAGTTGTGTTCCACTTGGAAAGTTGTTGAGGTGATGAAGTTGGGGACTTCCCAAGTCACTTCTCTTGAACAGGCAGGTGCAAAACTCCAGCAAATGAAGTGTTGTGAGAGGGGTTGTGTACTCCAGGTAGCTTCATATGATATCAAAATGTTAACACAGAAATACATCTGCAAGTTGCTGGGATCCCAAGCATGTTATTTATTCAAGGGACAATTTCCAGTTGGTTTACATGGTGTCCTCTCTAGCTGAAAGTAGCTGAGGAGATTAAGGAACTCATGGGCCAGATCATCAAAGATTAATGAATTATCTTGTGTTTTAAACAGAATCCACTTGGGATTCACAGAAATTAAACTAAACCAATTACAGTTATTCAGGAGATCTGCCACTTGCATTGAGGTAAAGAGGTTATGGGGAGAAAAAAATGGTGCCCTTGAACAGCTGTCATTCCTGTCAGAAGACTGGTAGTAATCATTAGGTTTTACTGAGGGCTGTGGAAGTCATCCATGCCAAAGGGACTTTCCACCCACCTTGCATTATGCAACTCAGACTTTCAGGGTTTAAGTGTCAATTCTAAACTTGCTTACCCAAACTTTTCTTTGACTTGGTGCAAATCCTCTGCAATAAAAAGGAGCAAGGCTTCAAATTATTTGTTGGGATTTCTGTCCATTTGAAGGTCAAAAACCTGCCTTAAAAGCCTTGTTTAGAGACCTTTCTTGCTTTATTCGACACTGTAATGCATTAAGAAAGAATTATTTTAAATGCAGCTAGTGAGTCACGTAAATTCTTAGTCAGCAAGGCTTTGTGACACTGATGGAAAGGGTTGCAGCACTGAACCTGCTGACTGTACACAGGCAGTGGTTATTAATTGTGTGTTGCAGAAGTCTTCACTTTTGGCAGGTTCTTCACTGCATTGGCAGAATGCAGGGTGCTTTGTTGTTCTGTATCTAAAGAAAAGGAAGGCAGTTGTTCCGTCCACTTGCCAAAACCTATTTTCAGCTTCTCAGGAATGAAGATTCTGTATTGATGGGGTTTTTTGTTTGACTCTCTTAGGAGTTTAGATCCAAATTCAGTGTTAAAATAATTTGAGAAATGTCACAATATTGGTAGCCCTTGTCTTCCCTCAGCTCTTGAAGTAGAATTCTAAAGTGCTGCTGTTGATATGCAAAATCCTCTGATATTGAGCAAGATATGTAATCTTCCCTGCTCCACGCAAGTGGTTTTTTCTGAATTATTAAAACTTAAATCTGGAAAGAGGAGGAGAGATGCCAGTGGGAACAGAGGAGAAAAACTGATGTGAGGCCGAATGTTGAGATTTGTTGCAAAAGAACTTGGAGGAGAAAATCAATGCTACTCTTCTAAAGAAGTGGCAGAACTGGCATGAGGACACCAGAAAATCTTATTGGTAAAAGGGGTAATAAGTTTTTGCAATAATTGCCAAACCCAGTTCTTTTAAAGCACGTAGATTTGTTTTGCTTGACCAGTACCAAGTCTCTAACCTTGCCCATGCCTAGTGTAGATGAATTACCTATGCTGCTCTGTATGTGTTGTTTTAATATAAAATGGTGAACATTTCAATAACATATATGAGATCTCTCTTATTACTGCAAGCAGTAATTCTTATTTCTTTCAGGTCCATATTTAAACCCTTTATTTTTGTTGATGATGTAAAATTAGTACCAAAAGTGCAGTCTCCTTCTTTTGGCAATGATGATCCTGCTAAAAAGATACCTCGATTCCAGGAGAAACCAGATCGCAGGCATGAATTGTACAAGGCACATGAATGGGCTCGATCTCTCCTGGAGAATGATCAGGTAAGAGCTGTGGCACCTGGAATTAAAGAACTGAAGTTGTTGGAACCCTGAATACTGAGAGTACATGGCTTTCTGTGCTGAAAGGCACAGACTTTCAAGAGAGCATTACATTTGACTTGAGACTATGGAGAAGGCTTCTAAAATTGAATGATAGAACTGAGATTATAGGTGTGTAGTTTGAATAGAAGTCAATGTAGATTCCCAACTCCATACCTCAGTTCACAGTCACTCGCTGAAAAACATTCTCTGAATATTCTTAGAATCCTTGAGAGTTTAGCTTGAATAATGATGCCCTCTGAAGGACAAACTGTTCTGCATAGTTTTTGTTGTCCTGAGAGTATAGCTCTATTCCATTACTTCTACAAAATGAAAAGCCAAACTGTTAAGCTGATTATCTTGTTCAATCCCCACTGTGCATATAGTCTTTTTAGTGATTAGAGCACTGGATGATAGTGCAACATTATATCAGAATTATGTGCTAGGAAGAGGGCAGGAGTGTTGTGATTTAAATCATATGCTGGATTAAGAACTACATAGTTTGGAAAGGTATTTTTCTTGAAGGAATAATTTGCACATGACAGTTTTGCAAGTCTTGTGTTTTGCAATTCAATGCATTTCTGTTAATTTTGAACCAAAAATGCTATATGAGAAGAAAGGACACTTTGCAGCGCTATGCAGTACATGGGACTGAAAACCTGAGGGTTGAAAACCTTCCATGGTAAAAACTTAGTGTTGAAGATCTCTTAGGCAATTAATTTTGGAATAAGTAAAGTCAGGAAGGGGATTATTCTGTATTGCTTTTCCAAATGGTTGAGATAGAACTTTTGGTGTCATTGTGCAGGTAGTTCAACAACTTCTCAACATTTGCAATTACAACTACAGCAGTAAACTGGGTAAGTGGTTTTAGGGAAGTGAAACAGAGGGAAAGATGACCAAGGCACCTGGTCAAGCTTTTATGGGTATTCAGGCAATTTGTGGAAGACCCTCACATAGTTGGGTTGAACTCCCACAGAGGATTGGCTTTTCTACAATTTTCCTCTGTGTCTATTTGCATGGGTCAGAGTCTTGCTATGATCATAACAACATTCAGAGACCTGCTCACTATTGATAAAGGAAGCTATGATAACTTCTGCTAGTACAAACATTATTTAAATGCAGTTTGGGCTAGATTATTAATTTCTTGGAATGGTGTAATTTAAAATCTGTGGCCTCTGGTAACACTGTTTTAGTATGCAACTGGCTCTCATATCATTATGCAAGATGTTGTTTAAGGGAAGACCTGGAAGAGGCATCTTAGCATCTTGTGGACTCGCCTGGTGAAGTCTCCACAATGTGACACCAATAGTTGTGGTAGAAAAGAGAATGCAGTTTCCACTCAGGTTTCATGCTATAAAACCTGCTCATCCAAGAGCCTAAACCTTAGATGAGATGCCCTACTCTTTCTGGACAAAATGCTGAGGAAAAAAAAAATTCAGAACCATCACTCATTCTAAATTACTTTGGTTTCCCCTGAAACTCAGTTTTGAAAGCTGCAAGCAAAACAAACAGCACTTCTCCATTAAAAAAAAAAAAAAGAAAAAAAAAAGGAAAAAAAAAAAGGTAGAGTTTCAATTACATTTGGATAAAATGAGATTTTCCAGGAGTAAATTTTCTAGAAAAACAAAGAGCAGTAAGTCAGAAGACCTCCGTGGGATCTGGAGTCTTAATACTGTTACATGACACATCATTTCAGATCTATTCATCATCTTGCAGGTGTTGACTTGAGAGATGCACATGCAAAT
Organism: Melozone crissalis; assembly: GCF_028551555.1. Classification (NCBI taxonomy): domain Eukaryota; kingdom Metazoa; phylum Chordata; class Aves; order Passeriformes; family Passerellidae; genus Melozone; species Melozone crissalis. The sequence goes on along the minus strand of NW_026535794.1, from coordinate 35,654,721 downwards.
ACCACAATCTGTTCAATTCTTAGGGCTTCCAGTCTTCTCACATAGTTCTGTTAGTGGGATTACAAGCTTAAGAACTTGCTTTACCTCTATTATATGTACAAGCCTTGTATAATTTTCCTCTATCCATCTTTCACCCTCTTCCTTTTTTGCTTTAAACTTAGCAACTCCTTTTTGGTTATTTTTCTTAAGGCACAAAATGTCCAGGACTGTTCCTTTAAGCCTTTGGCCATCCAAAATAACTAATAACAGAAGTAGTTTGTACTTTAAAAGGCTTTTTCTTTTTAAAAATATTTGAAATTATCTCTGTAATAAAGAGAGTAAAATGCTTTAATGAGCCTGTTTGCTGGTTAACTGAGTTTGGTTATTTCATGCCTTTAGGATAAAGGCCAGAAACTGATGAGGATTATGTTAGACCTTGAAAAACAAGGTTTAGAAGCAATGGAAGATATCCTTTCTCGTACAGAGATTCTGGATCCAGCTGAAGTAGTGGATCTTTTCTATGACTGTGTTGACACAGAACTAAAGTTCTTCAAATAAAGTAAGCAAACAATTCTTTAGTTATTACTCTACCAGCGAATGTGAAATGTTGGATCTGATTCTGAACCTCCTCCTCTTTTACACTAAGCTGAGGATGTTAAGAATTGGGTTCAAACCCATCTTTCTACCTGCTCAGCTTGTCTCCAAAGTCCCTTTTCCCTATGCTGCATTGCAGGTGATTTTTTTTTTTCAATTTCACTCTTGTTTGGCATGGATTTTCAACAAATTTTATCTCATTTCAGCTACAGTGGCTATTGTTAGCCTTTTCACTGGAAGACTGCAATGCTCTTCAAGCCTTGAAAGAAAGTCTTCACACTTGTGATTTTGCAGGAAAAAACATTTCTAGAGGAAAAAATGTTACTTGCTAGCTGTATCCAGTTAACAAATTGCTTTCCTTTGTCCAATCTTGTGGTGTTCCTGTTTGTGTATGTATATAGTGAAAGGAGAAAGTCACTGACTGGTCCAATTACTGTGTGCATGCTGGCTAATTTAGTACAGAATGTTAAAACATGTATGTTGGGCAACCAATTAAAGTAAAGATTTAACTTCATCAGGCTAATTGCCATATTGTCATTGAAAACAATCTGGTTTTCCCTCTGTTGCTCAGGACTAGGCTTGCAGCAAAGCTGACTTGCATTTTTCTCTTCTTGCCAATTCATACGGAGTTGAAATGGTAGAGTTGAAATCACAGTTTGAGACGGGCAGGAAGGTAAGTCCTGGCTCTTGACCTTGTTGTGCTGGCCTCATATGGCCATATCTGGTTGCAGTAACTCAGCACCTGACATTATGCCTGTACAAATTATCAGAATTCAGTCCCCAGGTTAAGTTCTACCCTCACCCTCAGCCAGCTTGTGTTTGCAGTGCACCTGGCTGCTGCTCCACAACCGAGTCCTGAAGTGCAGAGCCAGCCTGGATCTGCAGAGATCTACACATATTGGCTCCTAAGATGCAATTAATAATGTGTCAGATTTATATACAAGCTACAGATTTGGAATCTTTTAAAGGAATAGATGCTGGACATTGATAAGTACCTGGCTATTCTCCATCTTTCTGCCTTTGTACTGCTGAACAGCTCCTAGTAATCTCTGCTGTGAGCCACATGGCTGATGAATCCATTAAGTACCAGTGAGTTGCTGGTGGGTGTGGCAATCCAGCTGGTTAGGCTTAGAAATGGCTGTCCCATGCTTCCCTACATTAGGTGCAGTGCTGCAGCATGCTTCCCTTCCTCCACAGTCCTACAGGCAGACCTGCTTCTCATTGTATTTTCTTCTTGTGGAAGTGAGGTAGGGCAAACACTGAGAATTAAACCAGTAAACACTGTGTCCAGTGAAGATGGATGGTGGGTTTTTTTCATACATGAGGGTTGAAAGAGGACATCCATGTCTTTAGTAAGTGCAAGTTAACATATGGAGTTAAAATCCTTCACTGTTTGAGAAAACGGATGGTGAAGAACCACAGGCTTCTGTATTGAGGAAGTAAAAGCTCCTTAGAAAGCAGAAACACCTCAAGTTGAAACTGTAAAAGTTGTGCATCAGGGAAATAAGTCATTGCCATATTGGCACACTGCATTCTCAGGATTTTTAAAATGAAATTGTTCCATTCAGACTCATTACTTTGGTATTGCCTTATATGACAAATGGCAATTGGACAAGAAAACATGGGGCCTTTTCACTTACAGAAACAAGGAAGAATATATTTTCTCTTAAGGCCTACCTAATAATCTCCCATTTACAATGAAATCCTCTCATGCTGTCTATCCTAGGAGCAACTCCTGTGTCTAAGTATTTTAAAGTGTAGACAATAGAAGGAAATATTCAAGTAAGATCCCTGAAATTTAGCTGCTCTGTATGGCAACCAGAGGAGGGGCTGACTGCAAGAAGCACACTTGATTTCAGAAAATATTGGGGGGATGAAGCCCACTGAAAGAGAAATGTGCTTTTTCCAGTTGCCCATAACTGAAGTAAATGGATTTCCCATGAAATCACATCTCCTGATAGGAGTAGCTGGGTATTTCTGCACAATCAGGGAACTGGAATAAAATGATTGCTCCAGTGAGAGGACAAAAATTAGGATGTACTACTTCTCACAGTTATTTTGCACGACTTGGATCTAATCTTTGAGAGCTGGGAGGGAGGCAAGATGAAAGAAGTGAGTGTTCCTGTTTAGAATATGTATCTTATTTGCCTGTTTCTTAAGAAAGAAGAAAGCAACACTTGCAATTATCTCATGGGCGTTTATGCCCCTATGAGGAACTGCTTATGTGACAGAATGAATAAATTGTTTTGAGCACAGTGATCCAGGTAGTAATTTTCTAATAGCGTGTTGATTTTGCTTTAGTTGTATCGTGCATTTAAAAACCAAAACCAGCTGTGGTACAGCAACATGGTTGGGTGCAGTCACTGGAAACCAGAGCAACTGCATGGCCTTAGCATTTGCAGTGGTCTTGAACAGAGGTGTGTCTCAGTGGAAGGACACAGTGGCACTTGTGGGATCAGCTGTCTCAGGGTGACAGCCAGTGTGATCCTCTGTATCTCCAGATGCTTCAGTGGATCTTGAATGATCTTGAATATACGGAAACATTTCAGAAATGCTAGCAAATAGGCACAGGATTTCTCATTTCATCCCTGAAAGATGTTGTTTATTTCTAAAATACCCAAACCATAATAAAAAATGGAGTAAAATTTTCTTCTCCTTTATATATCTGCTGGCAGGTAGTCTAGAATCAGTTTTAAAATCCTTAGGAAGGTACTTACTACAGAGCAGTACACAAATTCCAGAGTAAATGAGAGCCAACAATATGCCACTTTTAATAATACTGTAACAAAATAGTTTTTAAAACAGTATTCAGCTTTTCCAGTTGTTTGAGAAGCAATGTAGACCCCTGTTTGTTACTACATTCATGCATATTTATCAAGTAACTACAGTAAGTGACACTATTGGTCAAAGCATCACCACTTTTTTTTCTTTTTTTCTTTTCACATGATGTACAGCAAGTTATCACAATAGGCTAAAAAAAGATTAATGTTGGTTTCTTGGAGTCCTATGGGTGAAGAGCTTCTTACCCCTACACCCTCTCACACCATGAATGTGCATGTGTGGGAATAGTGACAGCATAACTGAGCTGCTGTAACAACAAAGAGAAAAGCAGGGATGTAAAGATGCAGTTACCTGTCTTTTCCAAAAAGTTTTGTTCAAAGGCAACACCATGGGGAAAGATCATCCATGATCTATAACATTATTACACCTCTAACTGAGGGGAATTGATGGCAATTATATAAATTAATGCCTTAACTGTAATAGCCTGGCTTCTAGCACCAGACTCACCCTGGAACAGCAGTATTCTTTTTCAGACTGGTGAATCATAGAATCATTTATACTGGAAAACAACTCTTGAGATCATCTAACCCTGCTGTTAACCCAGCACTGCCAAGTCCACCACTAAACCATGTCTCTGTGATGCCTTGTGAAGGCTGACCTAGAACAGAGACTAAACAGAGTTAAAGAATAAAGGAGGTATTATTAGAAGGTCTCAATGGCTACACCTTGGGAAGTACAAGAGCCCAGCCAGGGCTACACCCAAGATGAACCCAAGATGGTCACAAAATGGATGACCAGTCATGTGGTCTCTCACTTTTATAAGTTCTGGTCCATTAGCATATTGGAGTTAATTACCCAGTTATAGCTTTAGATTATGAAATCCCATCCTTCTTGTTTTTCTCTCTTCATTCCACTGTTGTTTACACTCTTGGGCCTGAAATTTGGATTATTTGTCCTTGGTCCCCAGAACCAAGGGTCCTTTGTCTACCTATTCTACCCTACTATTCCCTAATATGAAGCTCAGAATTACGCACTAAAGCAGCACAGAATCTGAAAAATGTAAAAGCTAAAACCTGAGGCATCACCTGAGTGCCATATCTACAAGTCTTTTAAATACCTGTAGGTATTAAATGGTGACTTCACCACTTCCCTGAGAAGCCTCCGATGCCTGACCACCTTCCTGGTGAAGATGTTTTTTCTAATATCAAATCTAAACCTCCCCTGGCACAGCTTGAGGGCATTTCTTCTTGTCCAGTGCCTTGTTAATTGAGGGAAGTGACCCCCACATTGGTACAGTAACGTTTTGGGTTACAGAGAGTGATAAGGTCCCCTCGGAATCTACTCAAGCCAGGATGTTGTTGGCCTTCTTGACCACCTGAGCACACACTGGCCCCTGTTTAGCCATTGGCAGCCAGCACACCCCAGTCCTTCAGTGTCAGGCAGATTTCCAGCCACACTGCTCCCAGCGGTGCCTGGGTTGTTGTAACCCAGGTCTAGGAACCCAGAAAAGCTGTAAAAAGGGGAATCAGAGGGTGATTGGGATTGAAAGGGATGGCTACAGGTCATCTGGTCCAACACCCCATGCCAAACAGTCACCTACTGCGAGTTGCAGAGGACAAAGTCCAGATGGCTTTTGATTATCTTTAAGGAGTGAGATTCTACAAGGTCTGTGGGCAACCTGTACCAAAGCTTAGTCACTTGCACAGTCAAAAAATGCTGTCTGATGTTCTGCACCTCCTGTGTTGCAGCTGCCCATTTCCTCTGGTTCTGTCACTGGACGTCATTGAAAAGAGTCTGGCTCCCTCTTTATACCTCCCTTCAAATATTTATATTCATTGGAGATATCCTCTCTGAGCCTTCTCTTTTCTAGGCTGATCAGTCCCAGCTCTCTCAGCCTTTCCTCATAGGAGAGATGCTCCAGCCCCTTCATCACCTTTGTAGGACTCTCTCTTCAGCATGGCCATGTCTTCTTTGCACTGGGGAGCCCAGAATTTGGACACAGCACATGTGGCCACACACCAGGTGTGGCCTCACTAGTGCTGAGCAGAGGGGAAGAATCATTTCCCTGACACCTCCCTGGCACCACTCCTCCCAAGGCACAAGAATAAGGGAAATAAATGCTAGAAATAGACATCTTAGGACCAGATTTGAACATCCAAATACCTTACCCAAGGTCTGAATATTAAAAGCAGTAGTTCAAGTCTTGTCTGCTGCTAGGCTGTTACTTTTTCCAACCAACTCTATTTGAGACAAGAACCACTTTGGGGGCTGAGTGTTCCACGTGGTGTGTTTTGGACAATGAACCTTCACTGCTAGTGAACAGTAGTAGCTCTAAAATGTAGGTTTTGGACCCCTCATCCAAAGGCTTTGGAATTGCTGGGTAAAGGCAATCTATCACAGAAAAGGTGAATCCCCACTTTACCAGCAGGAAAAGACAGGACATGTGCCCTTACATATGCTCATCATGGCACATGTATTCACACACACCATTTCTTCTTCTTGCTTACAACAGAGCAACTTCCTTTTGCTCTGCTTTGGAAAGGTTCTGTCATCTTTGTCAAGTCCACAACCACTCTACCCAGCTGGGCTTCTTCAGGCACTATCCTATAAGGATATGTAATCATTAGGAGGTAGGCTCATTAGCAGCCACAGCTCCTTGGCATCTCCTCTTCAAGCTTCATGAGAAAAGGGTTGTGGGCCCATCCCTTCATGAAAATGACATCCTGCTGCAATCTGAGTCCAGGCAGAATGGAAGAAGTGAAGAAACATAAAAACAGACTAAAGATAGCATATTAGTTTAACACTTCATTGAAAAAAATGTCTAAATAACTGGAGAATTTCCAAAAATTATGATGGAAGGGGAAAAAAGAACTACAGGCACATAGCACAAAACATTCTGAGGTAACATTGTCAGCACAGTAATAATGAGAATTGTTTCAACACTACAAAGAATTTAAATTTTATGAGGCTTTGCTTAAAAAATGTTCACCTATATACAGTAATTTAAAAGCCTGTACTAACATTCCTGTAGTATGTAGGCCAGTTCAAAAGGTATAGTTCATATTGTTTTACAGTTTATAGAAATGTTAATATTGCAGTACTTGAGTCACAAGTACAATCTATCACTGCAACAGGGACCCCTTCTGTCTTAATTTATAAGATTATCTTGATCTTCTTTTTTAATACTAGTCCAGAGAACATCAGCAGACTCTTCTCATCTCACGTGTGTTCTTAATGGAGGATTCTTAGAGGGATCTGTAAATAGATAGGACAGATTTTAAACAGGGATTTTGGATGCAGTTATATAGCAGGGATGGTGCATTTATCTGCTACCCCTGGTATATACATATATATGTTTACATACATACACACACATATTGCTTGTGCTCTGCAGCCCTTCAGTAAAAAGTCAGAATATACAGCAGACAATTTAGCATTTAGCCTGACTGAGGCTGCTTTGAAAAGTCATGCTAAGTACCTTAGCATGGAAACAAAAAAAAAAAAAAAAAAAAAAAAAGGTTAATAAAAAGTTGGAAATCTAATAATACAGAAAACTGGGTTTTATAAAAAAGCAGAATATGGGCATGAGATCTTCTGGCACTTTAAACTACCCATTTTCAAAACTGGATAGCTGAACTGTTCTTACAACAGTGACCTGATTCTAAGTTGCTAAGTTAAGAAAGGAGGAAAAAAATAAAGCAAGGTTCAGCCATTTATCACTTCCTGACAAAGTTCAGGTACTAAGTCTCTTTGTTATTCAGGTGTGTAAAACACCATGCATAGGATTCAAGTCACAATACATAATGGAAGACATGGATCAAGTAATCTTTCTCAGTGATTTCACAAGTTAGCGAACAAAAAAAAAAAATCAAACTCAGTAGCTGCCCAAATCTGTTTTTCCAACATGACTGTTTTTAACATCACAAGTTTTGCAAATTTACCTATCTGAAAACACAGGCTACATGTCCAGCCATATCATTTGTTTTTACCTTAGACTCTAAAGTAACTAAGTGCTTTTCATTGTATCTTTAGTCCCTGTTGCCACTGTGACAAATCCCATTCCTCTCTGTGCCAGTGCCAGCAGTCCAGTTATGCTAATGCTGGTTCAGTTCTTTATTTTGCATCCCCATTTTTAAACCTCTTGATAATGATCAGATCTTTCCATGTTTACACACTTACCTCTGGGTATCTTGCTGGGATATGTTTTCTGAAATGGTTTGAATTCATCAGGTGGGGGAAAATCTTCCACAGAATGGAAAGTAAATTTTGATTCAAAGTCATCTGGGAAGTTTCAGAGAAATAAACATTAGCTCATGCTGGAGAAAAACTTAAAACAACAACAACCAAACAAAAATACCCAAAAAACCTCCCGAAACCCCCAAAACCCAACAATGTTGCCACAAGTAATTTTTATTAAAAATGTTGGCTTATTTCTTCCTGAAACTGATAGTGGCTCATTCTATAGAAAACATCTTGATGAGTACTTCTGTGAGCCATCCAAGCTCTTTGCCTTAATTGCAATCACTGCCTGCTATTAAAACTGAAGTTAAGTCTGCTGTTCCAGTTTTCTGCATTGATTATGGTATTATGGTAATAGAGGCATTCATTGGTAGTTTAAGACATGTAGCTGTAAACAGGAATGAATGGCCAATTCATCAGACCACAAAAATAATTCTTACTGGTCTTTGCCCTATAGGAGTGAAACCTCTAAATGTCCATGATCTGGTTTGAGGAATGGTAATATAAGCACACTATGGGAACTCTTCATATTTTTAAGTAACTTTGCAGGTAGTGTGTGCTTTCTTTTCTATTGACTGAATTCAAATCTTTGAAAAAGCCTTAATTTTCTATAATTGTATAAGCTTGTACAAAAATGTTTCTATTATACTACCCTGTTATTGCTAGGACAAAGTCTTGAGTGAGTTTTTGAGGTCTGAGACACACACAGGCTTTTGTACTAAAATTATTAACTAAGGCCAAGAGATTTAATTTAATGATATTACCAATGATGTGCATATTTCCATTTTTAAGTGGTGTGTAGGGGTCATGAGCTGTAGCCCAGGCTGAGACTCCAGACTTGCTTGTAAGTTCAGTTGTTGGGGATCTTGCAGGTGGCTGTGGAGGTGTGACCAGCTTCCCAGCACCAGTTCCTTTGAAAAAAACGAGGAGACCAGCACATAAGCATCATCATGACTTAACCCAACAGTAAACTACAAAAAAGTGGAGGGGGTGTAGAAAGAATGCAGTATTTGGGGAAAACATACCCATAGCTGTTGTTTGCCAAGCCTAACCACAGATTTGTAGCATTAGGTATTAAATTCAAGTCACTACTGGAATTGGCTGGGGCTTTCCATTTCCAGTTCTAAGGAAAATTGTGACATTCTGAAGTGTGGTTTTGTCCCAGTCTGGAAGGGAAGATTATCTTTCCACTTTCACAAGAAGAAGCAGTCTCTTTAGGCAAAGGAAATCAACAAAACAACCACACTAGGTGGTATGTGTAAAAGAAAATTTCCTGATGCTTTGGCAGGAAATGCAATGGAATTATCATTAGTCTTGTGCATTTCACTGAGGAGTTGCAAGGGCCATCAAAATCTACATCTGGAAGAATGCAGGAGTTGTGTGACAGGAAGGGAGGCCAAGGCCTCCAAGTTAGCAGCCTCTCAAAACTGCTTATCCTCCTACATAACAAGGTACAGGCAGGGTAATTTCATGAAAACACAAATTGAACTAACATGAGAAATGGGCATCTCAACATAGCAACAGTTCATCAGAGAGTTCTGAGCAGCATTAAGCACCACCACAAGGCACCTGACCTGCTGTACTTACATGGCCTTTCCCCTGGCTCTCAAAGGGAACCTGTAATCTTTCTCCTGACATCTGGCTGCTAAAATACAGGGTACAGAACATTCTCTTTCAGATGTTCCCTGTTATGTAGCTGTCTCCATTTCTCAAACCCACACAGATCTAGGCTCACGATCATCTTTTTTATTATTTTCATTACATTACAGGAGTCTAACATAATTTCCCTCTATCATCTACTCAAAGAAATACTGGATAATACTCCACTTCCCAAGTAGTTGGAGAAACCTTTGGCCCAACTACCTTGATTGCAGGAGGCACTGGCTGCTTCCCTTTGTGGAAGAGCAGAGGGCTGCAGCCTGATTTGCTTTTGCTCACCTATGGCTGGTAGCTGCCCCATCTCTGTTTCATTATGTTCTCTGGCGTTTCCCAGCTGTTGCCAATATTGCCCCTGCATGGGTACAGCTGCAGATTGGTATCCTAGGCAGGCTGGCACATGAGCAGCTGCTGACCTGGCACACACCGTGGTGTGTAGTCTGCTCCCCCACCTGAGCCTGTCAGGTACCACTGCTGGAGACACACCATTGCCAACACAACAGCAAGAAGCAGCCCAGCACTCCTAAGACTTGTCTCCACTGATCAGCATGTCACTTCCAAGAGTGGCAGCTTAAACGATAAGGCATGTGTGCCCAGTGCTAAGAACTGCCTGGCATCTCAAAAAGCCGAGTGTTTTGGGTGTTCATCACGAGCCATGCAACCTACGGGTATTCCTCCCATGTGTGCTCTTCATCCCCGCCGCTCCTTGCTCTCCAGTCACCAGTGCAATAGAATGGTTTGGGTTGAAAGGCAGCCTTGAAGAACAAAGTAATCTTCAAGGTCCTGTTCCAACCCAAATCATTCTGTGATTTTCCCCGCTAGCCGAAGGGAGGGAAAAGCCTCCTTCCTTCGGAGGTGCCTCTCTCACCTGCGCCTCGGCCGGGTCTCTTCTTCCTGATCTCCCCCACGGCTGCGGGCTGAGGGGGGCCGGGGGTGGGTGGCAGCGGCAGCGACTGGATGTTGCTCGGCTTATGGAACTGTGACAGCAGGTGGGGAGACTTGGGGGGCAGCGGAGGGGGCACGTCGGCACCGCTGAAGGCCGGGGAGGGAGGAAAGGAGAGCCTGTTCGCGGGCGGGGGGTGCGCGTGTGGCGGCGGAGGAGGCGGCGGGGGCGGCGGCGCGGGAGGGGGACAGTCCCTTCCCTCGGCCGGAGCGGCGGCGGCCGCAGAGGCCTCGGCGGCCCTGGCCGGCAGCCCGCAGGGGGGTGTGGGGGGCAGCGGGGGAGGAGGAGGAGGAGGCGGCGGCGGGTGCGGAGCGCCTGCTTGAGGCTTGGCGGGTTTGTCAGCCTGAGGGGGAGGGAGCGGGGCCGGGGGAGCAGCGCCGGGGTTCACCCCCTTGGCGGGGCGATCGGCCGGAGGGGGCACAGGGGGAGGAGGAGGGAAGGTGAGGGAAGGCTTGCTGGAAGCGGGGGGCGGCGGAGGGGGCGCGGGCAGGCTGGGCCGCCCGGGACCCGCTCCCGCTGCGACTCGGGAGGTGCCGGGAGGCTCCGGTGGGACAGCTGCCCTTGGAACCTCGGCCGGCTGCGAGGGGGTGCTGCTCGCCTTGGCAGCGCCGCTGCTCGGCGGTGCGGAGGGTCTGGGGGATGCTGCTCGGCCTCCGGAGAGCTTCCCTGCTGGAAACCAGGTATCACATGTTACACACTGGGATTGCGCTCCCACTCCTCACACCGAACAGCGATAAAGGCAAGCTCTTCATCTTCCCCTCCCCAGTGGATACCCGGAGGGATCAAACTCATTCACCCCGGTTGCCCACGCTGTAATGGGGCTTAAGAGGTGATGCATTCCAGTGGGCACCAGGGATTCTGCTTAGTTACATGACGACCTGCTGGGAGACCTTGCTCCCCTCCCTGCTCCTCAGCTTCTGCAGAATTAAACTGTTTAAGGAGAAGGAACTTTTCTGCAGAGCCTGGCGCCCTTCACACCAGCCTCGGCTTGCCTGGTACAGCCTGCTGGGTATTGAGGCTCCCGGTGGAAAGTACACGAACAGTGTGCCACTCATCAACTGGCATGCTTCAAGTTAAGTACTTCCTTAGGATGAAAAAATTCACACAAATGCTACAGAAACCTCAGCTCCACGGATAAAAGCCAAGTTTTTAAAAGCAATGCCTCAAAGGCTTTCCGGAAGGCACAGGTTCAGGTATTTCCTTTTTAACAGCAAATGCCTGAAGACTCTTGAACTTACAAAATGTCTTTTCCCGAGTAAATGTCAAGGATTTACCACAAAGCAAGATGTCAAAAAAGACATCTCATTCAACACTCACATAGTCTGATAGGCATGGCCATAGTTTTAAGAACAACTCAAAGTAGTTACTGCCACTGAAGCTATGTCAAAAGCCCCACCACACACAATGCTGTGTGTCTTTGGCTTGCCTTTTGGGAGCAAAAAACCTTCAGGAAGAGCCAAGTTCTGTCTTTCTCTACAAAAATCTACTTTGCTCTGTGCTTCCTGAGCCGGCACCAGCTGCTCAGCAGTGCCAGAGGTCATTACTGTGACTATAAAAGTAATTTCTCATTGATACTGGCACTTCTTGAGGTGAAAGAAGCAGTGGGGCTCCCCATGTGCCTTCCTCCTGTCACTGTGAAGCAACAATACCTTTATTTTTCGGATCAGTAAATTAACTTGTTGGATCAAAGCTATACTCTGTAAAATCCAGAGGGCAAAAATCTTAAATGTGAAGCTTTAAAGTCATACACAGGACTGTAATACCATAGAAATATACACTAGTGGAGGGAAGGAATGTGACTTTGCCATTTGTTCTGAAATTGATAAGCTCAGATTTCAATACTGTATTCAAGTCACAATTAAAAGCTTTCATTAAAATAATGTAAAAACCCCAGCTACAGAGATCTTTTTAATCTCTGTCTTACCAAGTGTGGAGATAGCTTTTTATTTATGTTTTAAGAAATAAGGCACCTGAGACCTAGAAAGGTGGCTTCAATCACATTATTAGTTGAGCCCTCCCTGGTCACAGGATGAACTAAGCATTCAGAAGAAAACCCCAATAAAAATCAATCTGTAAAGCTAATCCCAAATTACTTTTCATCCCAAATTTCTGCCCACCCAGCTCTTTCATACAAATGAAGCCCTTACCTGTCATGTCCCTCTGGCCTGCTGGTCTGAGAACAGGAAAGCCACCAGCAAATAAACCTCCCAGAGGCTGCTGAGAGCCACCTTTATTAACAGCTGGGTTACCTCCATCTCTGTTAGCTCCTTTGGGTTCTATTAAAAAGAACGAAAAATGCAGGGTATATCAGAAAATCATTTCATCCTTGTCCTGAGACTGCTATGGCCTGGTGGCAATAGAAGCCAAGGCTAAACTTTTCCCTGTGCTGTTATTCAGGAACTGCTGTCCCTCTCTGACCTGTACCTTGGAGCACAGCACCCTCTGGTGCTCTTCAACCTCATGCAAATCATGACACCAAGAAGTAGCTGTGTTAGGCCTAATACTGAATTTACATTTCCAGAATTTTTCAGTGGTTTTTTTTTTTGTTCTTTTAATCTAATAAAGAACAATTCTTCTGCTAGAGCCAACAATTCCCATCTAATTACCTTATTGAAATGCTCTTAAGGATTTAATAATTCATTATTTATTTTGGAACAAGGAATGCCTGTTAAGGTGGTAATCAGTTGGAGACTTAAAAGTCATTGATCTCAGAGCAGGATGCAGGTTTAGATATGTCCCCTCTCTGCATCCTAAAGCCATAGGATGATGCAGACCTTTGCTGACCTTCAAACCTGCCCTTCCATTTGAAACTGTCCACCTGACCTCCACCCACACCTGAGGCTCAGCAAAGCTCCCCCAGGGCCTTGCAGAGGAGCCCATGCTCACTTTCGATCTGTGGCGCACTGCGGTCGTTGATTTGGGTCACTTTCCTTAGGCGAGTTCCCTGCTGGATATCGGCCAAGAGCGCGTTCCGTGCTTTCTGCTCGTCCTTTCGCAATTTTGGTATCTCTGAGCTTGCCTGTTGACAAGAAGAGGTTTAGATGGGAGGTACAGACAAAAAATGCGTGTTTAGAAAGGATACACATGGGATAGAAGAGTTGAAATAAGCCCTCCCTGGCAGCTGTCACTCCCAAGCCTTTGAGTTGAATCAACAGGAGCAACATTCTGTTGTGCAGGAGGCAGGAAAGCTGCAAGTTTAAATATGACACAAAACTAATACTAGTTAGGCTAATACTGTTGAAAGCAAATTAGGAAGCATGCTTAAATGAAATGTGACCTCATTTGGCCATTTATGGCCTCTGTCCCACAACTCCAGCTCCAACTGCCTCTGACAGCTCTTATCACGCTATTTACAATGCTTTACATCAAAATTTTTATATGTCAAAATATAATAAATACCTCGTTTATCCACTTTTCTTAGGAAAAAAAGATAAATGCATGCTGCACTTGTATTTGAATGTGATTATTAATTATTTAGACTCTCTGTACTGGAGATTAACACCAGTTTAAGCAGAATGCCTTTAGAATAATACAATTATGTTTTTGTAACGTTTCTATCCTAACCAAGCTTGGTAAGTGTAAAGTCAAGTTGTAGCTTAAAGTTCTTTAATAAAACAAACAAAATTTATTCTTTATTCTTACTTCTTCAAGTTTATCGTTATATATAGTAAAAAGGCATATATTAAAAAAAATTGGATGCTTCACTTTTTAAAAGCAGATAACAAAGCTGTTATTCCTAAACCTATTATGATTAACAGAGCAGTCTAATAGAGGAGAATCTTCACATCAGAGGAGCAATGTTCTGCTTGCTTCCAAAATTCCCAGAGATTAGACAACTCCCTAAAGAGAACGAGTACCAGAAATGTTTCCATAGCCCTTAATTTTAGCACCATAGTTGTAATAAAGCTGAACAATACCGTCACACTTGAAAAAACCCCCAAAGCCAACACAGCTTGATAATGGCATCCTGAAAGCAAAACAGAAACTTGAAAACACTTAACCAGCTGCTGAATTAATAATGTGTCTAACTCGTTAATCCCAAGTGAAGAATCCTATCAGTACGATATTATTCGTGGTTATTTTTGTACTTGCTAAAAAAACCCAAACCCAGCCAGCGGGATTTGCTCCGCCCCGCTAGATGGAGCTCCAGACCGCCGCTAACGCCGCCGCGTTCCCGAGCCCTGATGTAAAAACTCGGAATTACAACCTGCTGATATGTAACCACGTGCTATTTTAAAATGTTAGGAAAACCCCCACTCTGTTACATTTTCCTCGTTTGAAATAGCGCTGCCTGCCCTCGTACTTGCAGAACAGGGAGTCCCACTGTCCATTACGAGGCCCCAGCAGAGCTGCCCGTGCCAGCGGTGTTGGACCGTGTACCAGCCACAAACCATTTCCACTCCCCTTCTCTGGAAGCTGACAGTACTTACTGTGAAAAATGGAAATACCATAACTGGAACAAGGGTGATTCCCTTCCTCACAAAAGCTCTTTACCAGTATCTTCAACTTCTTGTGTCTCTACTCCCACTAATGACTTTGCTGTGGCAGGACAAGCAGATCTAGAGGGATCTGATCAAGAGCTATGTTTAAAATTAGACCTAGCAGCTGTCTTTCATTTCCAGGTTCAAGTGTCCATATATTATGCCAGCTGTCCACTTCACCTCCCAGATCTACTTTTCTGGGCAGGCAGGCTATTAGAATACAAAGTCTTGATACCCAGACAGCTATTAGGTTAAAATAACCAACTTGTGGTGACTTGTGGCAAGTAACCCGTAACTTGATATCAATGTAACACAAGCAAGACAAAAATTTGTGGCATAAAAAAGCAGGACTATTGTTCTGCCATCCCATAATGCAGCATAACAAGCTGCCTCTCTCTTACAGCAGATTCCCCCACTCCAAGCATAACTCCATCCCATGCCCCAGCTGTTTCTTCTTCCTCTTCATGTACATAAGAGATTCAATCTTCCGTTCCCAGCCTGGTGGACTCGGATGATTGATTAGCTGCCGAGGAGCTTGATACGGATTCTCTTTTTCCATTACAAAGTCAAGATGGTCTGGGGTGTAGTGTGCCTGGTTTCACAGCAGTCAGAGCTCCTCTGGATGTTTTGTTTGCTGCCCGCACTCCCAAGGCCAGTGATAATCCTTGCCAAGCATCGTTTCACCAGGTAAGTATCTCACCATCTACTGGTGTCCAGCATTTGCAAATTTCTGGATTTACCGTAATGTTTTTTGAGACAACCTTCCTTTGTTTAATGAAGAAATAAATCTTGGATTCACACTCATGCTGTGCTTGCAATCCATAGCACAAGCACAGATAACAAACATGTAAGTTCTGCATCAAGAGAAAAACGAAGAGGAACTCTCATGGCTGTCAAATCTTCAGCCCTGATCACATGCAATAGAAGTGTTTCAGCAGGAAGACAAATACATTTTAAGTCACAGAGGGAAAACAGCTGCAAGACAAAAGATGTAATTCTTAGGCTACTTTCTACCCCACCATCTGTAGGGCAGCCTCACTTATTTACAAAAATAAAAACATCTCAGTATTTCAATGAAAATCAGAAGGGAAGTGGAGAAGAATGTGAAGATCATTTGTTTTATCAGATGCCAGAGCTGCCTCAGGTAACACAGAGTGAAATTAAATTCCATACTTTATTTACAGGAATTGGTAAGGGAACGGTGGGTTCTCATTACCTTAGCAACCACTAGGTTATTCTGCTACTATTTCAGACACAATGAACGTCACGTTCAGTACATACTTAGAAACAGAATGGAACAAACCACACATGTAAATAGCCTGAACATAAGAATTACTTCCTTTTCATCTCACCCAACTCCACCATGTTTTGTCTTCAGTGTCCTAAATTACACACTCAGGTATGATATGCAGTAAAGTATAGGACTAATGTTTAGGCTGTCTGTCAGGTCTTCAAAATACTTGTAAATAGGAAAATACCATCAAATCATATTTTTAGAGTGATGTTTCAGACTGTAAATCATCAATGTTGGAAATAAACATTTCAGAATTTGAAGCTGGTAACTTAGACTAGTGGAACCATGAATGAGGACAGCATGAATATAGAGAGAGATCTAAATCAGTGCAGCTTGAGGTTGCTTGAAAAGAACAACAAACCAAAACATGTTTCCCCACTGCTACTTGGAGGGGGGGAAGGAGAAAGAAAATGCACAATGTAAAAATGTCAAATGTAAAACTGAAAGTGACTATATTACAAATAATGGTCATATCTCTGAAACTAAAGCCTGCATTCCAAGTCCCACAAACCTGGACCTGGAAGGGGGCTCCAGCAGCAAGCCTGAATTAGCAAGAATGGCAAGGAAGGATAGTACACTCCTCCAGTATTTCTCATCCTTTGACAGAAAACAGTGTGAACAAAAATGGAATCACAAGCTCAGTTCTGGTCTCCAGATTTTTAAAATTACATTGTGGAAACCTAGAGGTGCAAAAGAAAGAGCCAAAGAAGTGCTCAAGACACTGGAGGGAACAGCTCAGATTTCAGCAACTCTGTTTTGACTGTCAGCCCTGAAGTCTGAGGGGTGGTCTGCCTGCACACGGCAACCTGTACTGGGAGTGGTGGGGAGGACTCAGCAGCAGAGACAGGCACTTGGTGAATTAATGCGAGATGCAAACAGACAAGCCACAGAGAGCAGTGCATTATCAATCTCGGTAATACTTCAGATCAAGGCTGGATCCTCTCTGGCAGAAGTGGTTTTTGTGAAGCACAAGTCACCAGGTCCTGTGCAGAGCTACTTGGCGATGTGCAGTACCCTGTGATGGAGTGGCACAGCCAGGGTTTGTAACAGCTTCTTCCAGTTAGGAGTTCTGTGAAAGTGGATTGCTTAGTTTAGAAGAACAAGTCTATTTTTACACTTTCTATACATGGACCACTCCAGATTTGACCCTGAATAATCACAATCTTAATACCCTAAATTGAGTTGTATCAGACAAATTAAGAACTGAGAGACTTTTTCTAGGGAAAACTGACTGAAATCCATGGCAATGAGCTCCATTTCTGGGTACACTCTGCTGTGATATTTGCATCACCTTCAGAATGTCATTTTACATCCTGCAAGACAGATGGGAGCATCGACCTACCCTCTGGGCTCCTACGATACTTAAAATATTTAAGAGACAAACGTGCTCAGATACTAAACTGATGTAAATGCAGAAGACACCAGCCATTTGGAAAAGTTTATATTAATACTAATTATAATCTTCAGATTTTAAAGAGTACCCCTGCACACAGAAAAGAGGAAATCCTCTGGACTCTGGACAGTTAGTTCAGTCACAGTTCATACATACTGTCCCATAAATGGCTTGTATTTTCTCTGATTTTAAATATGCTCTTGAATGCATTTGTAAAGTACTTCAGGTAATACAGATCTACATAAACAGGACAGGAAAAATGTACCTCTAGCCTTCTCGACAACACAACAGCCAGGCAGTCATGGGCCTTTTTTTCAGAGTAAACTCGTCAGGTGATGTGAAAAGATGATCCAGTACTAAAATGATGCAGTTCTAAATTAGATAGGAGCCATAAGTAAGATAAAATAAAGCATTATTCCATCCGAAGGCACTACATACTTTTACTCAGAGAACTTAATAGTACCAAGTATTTACACTTCTAATGTGCAATGAATTGTATCATCATAGTAGATTCCTTCTCCTGGTCATATTTTACAGGAAACACTGGGAAGACATCTGTGTATAAGATTATTTATTTATCTGAAATAGATAAAAAAATTAAAACAAAAAAAGTCAAAACATATTTAGCTTTTCCCTAATTATTTTGTGAGACATATATTAATAACATTAAAGACCAATCAATACATTTGCCATCGGGATTTTATTATGGGCAGAAGGAAAGCTCTCCCTTTTGCTGACAATATAAATTATTTCTATGATTCTGGTGGCAATTAACCTTCTTCTCTCCCATTACCAGTTTTTCCTCCTGTAGAAAAAATCTCCCAGACTCAATGCAGAGATCAAGCACAGGTACTGGCAGAAGGCACAAGCAGCATATATTTTAGTGGAAAAAGAGACTGAGGACACCCCTTGCTTTCTTATTTTTCTCTGCCATGCTCAGCCAAACCTGCACAGATCCAGGCTGAGGCAAGTGATTTTCACCACTGCAGCAAGAAACTCCTGAGGTTTGGCTTTTAAGGAAGGAAAAGATAGTGCAGCAAGATAAAGGCTAAGCAGAAAGCTCTAGGATGAAGGATATTTGATCACAGAGACAAATATTTATGGGATTTATGGGGGGGAAAAAAAATTGTTCCTGAGCCAGTCCTGGCCTTCTCTGGCATCCAATCTGTCATGATTCAGAGACACAAACTAAAAAATACAAGAGAAAAAGCCTACAAACATGACAGTGGACAATTAAAGCCAGCATCTAAAACAGCAGGTAGGGCAAAACAAGCAAGAGCTGTGGAGGCAGTGTAGTCAGTAATGTGATAGTGCCAGCTCTGGTCAAAGAAAATGTCTGTCAATAATGAAAAACAACTAAAACATCTAAACCTTAAATAAGGTATGTCTAAAACTTCAAGAAAGAGCAGAAACCACTGGAAATATAACAAAATTCCCCAAATATTATTTCAATATTAACAATAACCAAAATTCTGCTGTAAACAAATACAGATTTTTTCAGGAAAGAGGACAAAAAAGGTGAAGCTGGCTGCCTAATGCAGTATGTGCGTCATGTCAGAGACAGCTGAAATAGGAGAGAAAAACACAGCTTGTTTGTGGTTGGTAAATCATCTGAGGAAGGATGATGAATGTTCTTACTACCCATATGGTACCACAAGACTTTCCAAGCAGGGGAGAATGAAGGGAGAGATGATGACTGGGTCCCCATCCAGCCATAAATCTCCTACTCCTTTGAAGGAAGGCCAGGCACTGGATTGGTGCTCACAGCAGTCTGGAAGGGCAGAGCCCTTGAGTAAGGGGCCTCAAAGGGCATGAGTGTGTTAAAACACCCTTCTGGGACCACTGATGATAAAAAAGAGTGGACCAAGAACAGGGGAGACCTGCTTGCAAGCAACCTACTCTGTAGCTTCCTTCCACTTAACCACAGCTGCTGACCACAAGAGTTCCATAAGGAGAGTTCTGTAACCATCAGGACTAAGGTATTTAAATGAATTCAGCTCCTCAAAGACTGCATCCTTTCCAAAAGCAGAACTGACAGAAAAAAGTAATATTGCCAGTAAGATGCCAGAACAGTCTAACAAAGTACAACGTCATAACTTTTTACTAAAAGAATGAGGTTCTTTTGGAACAAAGTAAAACATGGAAAGTTGACCAGAAATCTCAGTGTAAGCTGACCAGCATGTCTTCCTTGACATTGCACAGGATTATAAAAGTCATCTATCCAATTGTAGCTCAGCATGAAATCTGAAACCCCAGAGGAATTTGGAACTTGATTCCAAGATCAATCCACTATTACTAGTTTTGAATTATTCCAGGAAGTAATGATTTTACATTTGCAGCAGAAACAGTTTGCCCAGCAGGCAAGAGCATTGCTTTTACAAAGAACTCTCAAACCAGCAGCTAAAGTCTTCACCGGGAATGTGCCAAGAAAAGCAGTAGCAACAAAAAGAAGGAGCCTATTAAAATAATAAACTCAGTTTCCAGCACATCACACAAACAGGAATACCATAGAGAAAAACACAGTCATCCTTCTTGTATTTTCATTACACATGCAGCAGGTGTGGTCTCACTCATGCACTGTCAAATACAAAATAAAATAATCAAAATAATCCCCCCTTCCAGTTTAAGGAAAAATCTAACATGTCTCAACAACAAAGTAGATGTCTTCTCTTATTTTAAGTATTTTAAACTGCTTTTTTCTAAACAAGCTTGGGAGATCTGGTACCTGACAGTTTTGGTTCTGTTCACAAGAGAGTGCTGACCTCTAATTTAAAGCTTTTTAAATATGGGAGACCTCACCACAGTGCAAGACTCTACCTGCACAGTCATTTGCAAGATCAGAGCCATTTCTGTGTTTCTGCTGTGTGGCACAGGACAAAACTAATTAATTCTTGGCATGTGGTCTGCCTGGGCAAATATGGCACTCTCAGCCTTCCAGCAAGCTGAGCTTCAAATGCTTCCCATGCGAGGGGTCACTCTCCAGCCAACTTTTCTGAGGGGAACCCACTTGAGGGAACCTGCCAAATTGCTTCCTGGCAGCTTATGAAATCATTGTTTCAACAGAATGACAGGACCAGCATTTGACAATTCCACCTACACCCAGCTCAGTACTGATTACCCATGATCTCAGTCTCCACGGCACAAAGTTCTGCAGTCTGAGCCTTCAGGTTGAAAAGGTCATCGAGCAATATGTGTACTTAGATAGGCTGAGTCTACCCCGACCTTGTTTCTCAGCTCCCAGCCAGGGAAGCAGTGCAAAAGTTGTTACAGATCTCTTCCTGGCACTACAGCCACCGCCTAGTCCTGGCTTTAGTCCCAAGCAGTGAGGCCTTTCAGTGTTAGCAGAGCCTGCTGCCTGCCCTGCACCTGCTCAAAGCAACCATCACACACAATGGCAGGGAACAAACACAAAACCAGCATAGCAGGAGCAACTTTCTTATAAATCTATGTTCCCAGTGCTCATTTCAAATACCACCAGGAATCAATGCCACTGCACCCAAGAAACTCTCTGTCCCTTATGCTAGCACCACTGTATCAGATAATATAAAATCTTGTATACTAAAGGGTTCAATTGCTCCTGCCTCAAATGGAGCAGGGGGGTTATTCACTAGGGTGCACTTAAGGTTTTCCAGTGTGGGTTGCTAGATTTCTGTACCTGAATACAAAAAATGTAACAGAATAAGTAGGATCATTTGTACCTGCTGAGCTTTTCTGTAGGTATTTAACTTTCTGACACCCACATTTTAAATGTAAATTCTGACTATTCTTGTACTAAAAGAAAACATGCAGTAACAGAAGCCACCAAAATGAAGGCAGTATAAAATTTAAACTACTCTAAAAGTGTTTCCCAGCAGTCCAGAAAGATCACAAGTCAAATACCAAAAATACCCTGAGACTGGCTTCAAAAGCTAATTTTGGACTTCATTTATTGATTTCTAAAATTTTGTGATTCAAAGTCCCATGACAGCCTCTGCATCAATGAAAAGAAAGGGAAAACTCTTACATAACCAAGGAAATCTGAGGGCCTGGCATTGCAATGAAAATGTCAAACAGCACACAGCTGAAAACACTGCCATGGGAGCTGGTCACACCAGCACTGTTTATTCTCTCTGCCTACCACTGCAGACTCCCCAGAATGACAAGGGATACCATGAGTAGTGGCATAAAACCTTCAGTGGGTAACAACCTGTACACATCACAATTTAATCTCTAAGAACACTAGGCTATTTCTCATACCCAGTTACCTGTGCAGAAGCTACTGATCATTCTAAAAATCCTTTTAGCATCCACACAAAATTAGGGTTAACCCAAGAGAAAACAACGAGAAATTGGCATTTCTCACACTCTCACCTTCCAGCCATTCAGAGAAGTCCTACTCAAGCACTGCTATAATTTTGAGCTCTCTTTTAATTAAAAGGCTAAAAGTATAATATTAATTGACAGATGGAATTTAATATGTAGCCACTGCATACACTAGAGATGGGGTATTAAGGGCATTATTACTTTGTGGTTAGAATGGTAAATTAACCTGTTAGTTGACTGCAGCTAGGCTGCTTCTGGTACCTGGGCTCAATCATTTACAGCTGGTAAATCCACTCTGCAATTTCCATACTTGTATATTATACAGATGAAAAACGAAGAGAAAGAATGCTCTTCAAATGCATTCCATTCCACTCAGACATATGACATTATGAAGAAACCTGCAGAACATTCTCTAAATATATTTAAAATAGTGACATAAGAGTTCTTAAGTGAAGCATTCAAGAAGATTAGCAGCTAGGAACTACATGCAATCCATGCCCTGTACCTGTCCAGATGAAACAGAGCAATGACAGTCTAGTATTTATGTTTTCTTTTCATCTTTCCCACATTTCACAGCTCCTACTTACTCTTTCTGTATTTCTTGACCAGAAATACAGAAAGCTACAGCAGCAACACTTTGAGACACCACAGCTATGCAATCTCAATTTTCCAACAGCTGAAAATTAAGTCAAACCACACAAAGATACAGCTTTTTTTTTTCCTACATGATTGACTCTCACTTCTTTATGGAAGCAGACGGTGTGAGATATGATATATTATTAAAACACTGTAAATCAGTATGCTTTATTTCATCTGGAACAAAGCACTCAAAAATTTCAGCTGTGCTTTGTCCAGCCCTCAGCACAGTCTGTATGATCAGTCAGTCAGCAACAAGATTACCAAGCCTGCACTTTCCCTCACTCTGGTGTGTTTCACCTATCAGCAATAAATATTGTGCTTTAGTATCTCCCTAGGCTCCATGACAAAGTACTAAATATGATCTTACACCTCAGATAAAATGTTAATAAACACATTCCTAACTATTTTGCTATTGGCACCATGCACAATGCTGTTCTTTCAGTACTACACTTGCATGTCTAGGGGTCTGAATAGAAACTTGAGACATTACTTTAATTTTTACAATAAATAATTAGCAAGCATGACCAAAAATTTATGCATATTAGTGCTCATATGTGCACATTCACTCATACTATATTTGGTAAGATCAAATCAAAATACCATAAATCATCATTATCTTCAGCCAAGATGTTTTACATATGCTGTTTGTTCTCTTTCCAAAGAACAGTAGTGCTAAATGTCAGAGGAGCAAAACCAACTCCCACACATGAACACTAGCTCTCTGAAATTCTTGTGAAGCTGAAGGAAACAGCTCAGGAAGGTTTTCAATCTAACAACTGCATTGAAGGAGGGGAAAAAAACATCCCCCCCCAAGGAAAACTATCAGGCGATATTTTTCTCAACCTCGGAAATCCTTCTGTGTAAATCAGGATTTTATCATAACATTATATCATGAGGAATTGCTTTTCTGAGTTTTCTATTACAGAGCAGAAAATAAGAAGAGAATAAAAAACTTGGTAAACACTGACAGGTTTATCTACAACAGTCATTCTGTTTTTAATTTTTTAAAATTCTTAACTTAATAAGGATGAGGTAATTATTATGCTTAATCCACATGCTATTCTAGCATTCACCATTGTTTCAAGGTTCACATTTCTATCACCAAAGTAAGCATTTTACTTTCTCCTTCTGCTATCCTTGTTTCTAGTGTGCAACAAGGCAGCAAATAAACACCTGGTGCTACTTTATGAGCTTTAATCATCTGATCCATTGTGATTTTGGGGGTTAATTTCTATGCTAAGACTTTATTCATAACAATTCTAAAGAGAACAGAAGTATTTTCTTAAACTCCACAAACACATGAATCATTAAACAAACATCTCTGAGTAAGGCATAACCCAGCAGGGCTGCTACACAACCACACTTCCTCCAATATTAACATTTTAATAGGTGATGACTGATCTTAACATTACAAATTCATATATACAGAGGCCACACAGCAGTAAGCAGCCTTCACTGCAGGTAATAAGTGAACAGGGTTTATCAAAGCAAAATTCTCTCTTGATCCTTTTCTTGGGAAATTAGGTAGAGAAAAATTTTAATCGTCTCAGTGGTGACACATACTCCAGAAAATACGACAAGCCAAAACTAACCTGGTTGCCTCATATGCCAAGCTTAAAGGCAGAACTGGTAAAAGAAATAGATTGGGAATAAAATTAAATTTTTCGTGAGCAGAAAGCTTTAAAAATAACCCACAACTACCAACCTCTTCCCCAAGACCACCAACAGAAACTTCTAAAACAACCTACCTTACATGGCATGCCTATAAACTAAAAGAGCTTTAGAAAATGCCTCCTGTGTAAGTGTGCTTTGTTAAGGTGTAGAGGAAAAGGGAACATAAAGAGAATCGAATTCTATAAGCCAGTGCCAGAAAATACATCAGGGCATAGTTTTGTTCTGCCTACTCACCCCTCTCATCTCTGAGACCCCCAGTAGGTAGGCATTTGAAGACATGGTCAATTAATCTAATTAGCTGTATTTGCATTTTGACTCAGCCACCTGCATCTGCTACAGCAGACATCCCACCATTCCCTCCTGAGAAATCCAGCAATTTGTTTCCTTCTAAGTTTGGTCTAACAGCCAGTAGTTTTTTTGGCTGTTGGACACAGGTGGCTCTTAGCATGTCTTGAATACCATCTCCAAATCACTCTGCATTGTCTTGTAACAACTTTTGTGAACAAAATTCAGTGCAAGTACTTACAGAATATCAGCAAGTGCAAAAGTCTTAGAAAACAGTAGGGACAAGGCCAAAAAACACTAGGAAGGAAGTTTTTTCTGCCTTAAGAGTCAACAGGACAAAAAAGTTATGTGCCATCAGTGATTAGAATTTCCATGAAGTAAGGACTGCAAAATTATTTGGGTTCAAGGCTCACAATATTAGCAAAGAAAATGTACAGAGAAAACACAATGTGGTGACTACTTCTGCTAAAAATCTCTTGATAGTGAAAGCAAGAGGAAAGTATGGTGCTCATCCATAACTACAAAAGCAAGACAAATCCGTGGTACCCCTACAATAGCATCATGAAAAACTACAGGTCCTGTGTGTCCACTACACACAGACATTTTTCTTTTAACATAAATCACATAAATTAAACTAGTGGCTCACCTGCATATCAATAGTAAAATTAAAATCTAACTTTTAATTGCTGACATGCAAATTGTACTCTGATTTAATCATACCAGTATAATAAAAATCACTGTGCTGTTTACTTTGGAACTTCTCCAGCTGTTGGCCAAACAATAACTTATTTGCTTTGAAGGTTTTCCTTAAAGCTATACGCCTGTAAAAATTTTTCCTTCTTCCATCCCCAGCTGTAGATCTAGCAGCTGTAACAACAGCTGGGCAGATCAGCAACTGTAAAAGACAAATGCCAATTTCTAGAAAAGGGCTTACCAGTAAAAGAAAACAGGGTCTGTAGCAAGTTTCTGAAGACTCCCCAACTATAAGGTTTTACTCTGTAACTTGGCACCAGCTGTAGAGCAGCCTCCTACTCTGTGCTTCTGCTGAACTCACCAGGCAGATTCCTGATCCTGTCTCTCATTCAGTTTTGACAGGGAAAAGTAATTTTGCTGTTGCAGAAAAAACAATGTCCTATCACGCTATTTTATTAATTATTTGTGTTGATTCATATACTCTTTTTAGTATCAAGACTTATTAAAAGCAAAGCTTCAATATCAGACAATAACTAGAAACACATCTAGTATGTATCATGTCACCAAGATGGTGACTCAAAATTCTGCACGTCTTATACAGAGACCATCCATTTGAAACAGAATGATCCAACTACAATATGAAAACAAACCTTCTTGTATCAAAACCCTGCCACAGGAGTGGGTTTAGTTGTCAGAAAAGAGAAGTGGAAACAAAAATCCTAAACTTGTTCATAATGACCCTTAGGGGTCCTTTTAGCTTTCTCAAGCCATTTAATAATTGGTGTATGTTAGAGGAGTCTAAAAATGTCTCTAGATACTTTACTGATCTAAATTTATTAGGATAAGAACATTTGTAGCTTCTGTTGAGTTTAATTGCAGTTGTGAGCATTAAGCTGCTCACAATATGCAGCCCACTTATTTCAGCATCTAAGTATAGGTTGTGTACCAGCCCAGAAGAATTGCTAATTGGAAACACTGCTCCTGGTGCCCAAGTTGAAGCTGAATGCTGAAAAGAATCAAACACTGCTTATTTGATTTGCTGTCTTTATCCTCCTCCTCTTCATCTCCACAACTCATGGGGAGTTTTACAAAATTGTTCAGCCTGTAAAGTAGCAGAAAGAAACTTGCAAAGAAACCTCCTTCTGGAAAAAAAAGATAAAATAAGAGCATTATGAACAACACCAAACAAAATCAACCAACCTTCCTGGGAACAAAACAGGCAGAGATGCCAAGGAATGCAACAGAGAAATGTAGTTCTTAAAAAAAAATAAACTTGAAGTACGCTTGAAATACATTTTAAGTACCATGTACTGTTTTGCTACACAGTCTAACATACTCTGCAAATAACCACAGCAGTGATGGAAAAATGTATGAAAAAAAGTCAGGGGAGATTTTATGACTTGAACAAACCGTGCCAGGTTCCCTTTTTCAAAAAAAGTCCAAGAATTTCAATGCAGAAACAGGTTATGACCAACGGATCACAGAATTCAAGGAATTACTTAAACAGGTTTTACAATAGGTACAAGTAATTGATTGTGAAGGTATGAAAATGTAATACCCTGAAAGTTCACCCAGAGCATCCTCCTCTTATTGCAAACATGCTGGCAAGGCACATGTTCTACTTCATGACACACACAGTAATGATCTGCTACAAGCTGTAATTGTTCCTGCACATGTACAAAAGAATATTGTGCTGTATCCCCAGGAAGACACTGTGTGCTAGAAAGGGCAAAATGTACAGCTGAACACTGTGAGTCCTAATAGGAGCTGTAAGAAAAAGGAGGAAGAAATTAATACTTACCATCTGTAGCATTACCAATACAAAAATGAATTCCCTTTGGTTGGAAAAGTATTCACAAATGCTAAATTCTCACCATATGCACTCTAATCATCTCAAAACCTTTTGATCATGCACTCCTAGCAGTAACAAAATTTTTGAGCATGCACCCCAAAACACATAAGTTTATTTCTTTATAAAATATTCATATATATGACTAAAGTTGCAGTATTTTCATCCCACATATCAATGGATCATCTCACACACCCCACTCTGGAGATCACTGCTGTAATGAACAGAATCAGTGCCAGCAAAACAAACATCTGCCCCAGATACTTGCTATGAATATCCATGCCAAAACCCTGTGGGCTCTGAGCTGACTACTACACCTAAGCTTTTGCACGCAGAAATGAAAAGTCAATCTTACCAGTGGTGGTGGTGGTGGTGGAGGGGGCCCTCCCGAAGGTGGTGGTGGTGGAGGGGGCCCTGCAGAAGGTGGTGGTGGAGGTGGAGGAGGTGGCGGCGGCGGCGGTGGCACAGGCATCTGTTCGGATTTCTAGCTTCACCCAGTTGTGAAAAATATTGCCAGTCTATGTCCTTGAGGAGAAGGAAGGGAGGAAAAGGAGAAGTGGAAGAACAAAAAGAAAAAACAGAGAGGAATGGGTTTATACACTGCAAGCTGAAGATCGGCCAAAATATCTAGCTCTCAGCGGAGTGAAGACTTTTATACTGCACTGCTTCCAAAAGTACAGCACGAGCAGCCTCATTACAGTTATGATGACAACATACATCTAAAGAACAAGCTCACGGATCTGGACCAGTGCCATGAGTACCAAATGCATAGATGCTAGCCTGTCCAACTATTACATCTTGCCTTAACCTAGCCCATAGCCCTGAAGTGCAATTCTGCAGAGAACAAATCACAGCCGACCACATGTAGATGCTCCTGCTGGGACAAAACCTCAGTTGACTTTAAGCCAGAGGTTTGCTGCTCTAAGGAGACAGTAAGGAACTTTTTAAGCCCCTCATGATTTAAGTCCCTCATGATTTAATAATAAATAAAGAAATAATTCTGTAAATTAATGCTTCAATTACCAAATTATATAATATCAAGGACCAGACATCTCAAGTGTTAAAGCCAAGTGTTTTCTTGCCATTTTTAAATGTTAATTTTCACAATTCTTTAGTAATACACTGGCAAAAAGGCACATATCTTCCAACAAAAGCTATATGCTTTTTTTTTAAAAAAAATCTTTTGTAGAATGACAGTGCATCACTCACTGATTTTCAAACCTAACCATGCCCTCAGCATGACTCAGTCATCATTAAAGTTAACAAGAAACCCCTGTATTTCATTAGTGAAGTTGCAAATGAAAGTATTAGGCAGTGCCAAAGAGAGGCCTATGCAAGCCATGCTTGAAATCTTTTGGTAGTGACACTTGGATAAAGGCTCCAAACACATCTAATTTTACATCTTGTTCTACATCCATCATGTCATGATTATTTTCTGAGACTCTTCACAATGTCATATGAAACAGTGTCAAAAGCCCTACAATAACACAAAATATGTAATATGCTTTGCCTTTTCTTTCTGCAAGGCTTTATCTTAACAAGAAATTACATTGGTTTCTCACATTTACTCTTTATACATCTCTCTAGGTCATAATTTATTTCCCTGACTCCTGAAAGGTCTTAGAAACATTTTTTATATTTTAATGTTTTACTAGAAATTGATGTTAAGTTAAAAAGACCACAATTCCCAGAACCTGTTCCCCTTTCTTCTCCCTTCATTTTTAAAAACGGGCACTCCATGCTTTTCCAGAATCATCTGTGTAGAGAGAAGGCATGACAGTTAAATCTGGAAAAGTTCAAGAGAGAAGATAGCATAGAAATGAGGCAAGCTATCATAGTCTTGAGTGGAATATCTGGCTGTTTTGCTAGAGGGTTAGATTGGAAGAGGCAGTGAAATTAAAATGTGCATGCAGACTTTCTCACTTCCTACCTAAAGTACATGAACAATATCCCAATAATGTCTTGAGTATTTTTCTCCTTTTCTATCTTGTAAAATACTTAATGAGAGATCAGTCAAAATTAAATGTGCAGAGCCTCTGAAACACTCATTTTCTCCCTTGAGAGATTGCTATGCAAAGGGCTGGCTGATCAAAGCACTCTGATCTGTAACAGAATCGGTTACAATCACTTTAATAATCTCTTAATGAAGCTTTCCAAGAAAGCTGGCATCACAGCATCTCCATCATTCCACCCTCATTGTTGCCCTATTCAAAAACCCATCATCAGAAGATATCTCTTTTCCTCAATTAAGCCATTCAAAAACATGGACATAAGGAGAATGAGTCTTCCCAGCTAATAATATGTTTCGGGTTAGTATCTTCCTACCCTGCAATACAGGCCTTTTGTCTTCATTAAGGATTTAGAATGGGAAATATGCTCTTAGTCAAATTAGGAAAAAAAAATACAGCCCACGCTCCTGTGGCAGACCACATGAATGGCAGCAGGAGGTAGAGCACATTGGAGGCAAGCAGCAGTGGGGGAAAGGAAACGGGAATCAGCTCCTGCTATTTAAAAGTCACAGCCTGAAATGCCATCAGATGACTTTTCTAGCTGCCTCTCCACCAGTCCCTGCCCCAGCACTTGTTCCTCCAAATGATGCAGCCTAAATTCAAGGACTAGAAACTGTGTAGAAACTACAACCCAAAATTCAGAGAAGAGGAAGTGTTCACCATGTATCCCAGTCCCATATACTTCTGTCCAGTGGCATTGGGGCTAAAAGCATTCTGTGAGGCTATAACACATAGCCCTTGAATGAAATACTGGAGACACCATATAGCTTTCCTCCCATGTTTTTTCAAACCCTCTACAAATGAACCATCTTTCAGAAAATCCTGCTGACATGCCTTCTTTAGTCTCTTACCACAAATTTGGAGGCTCAATGTCCTGACCTTGGCATGCTTTTGTGTGCACATTAAAACTCATGGTTTTTATCCCAGAACTATTACAGGGTAATGCCTACACAATGAAGAACCATAGAGGCTCTATTTGTTCAAGTGGGCTTTGAAAGGAGCACTGCCATCTCACAAGTAGACAGTGTATGCTGATAAAGACAGGAATCTTCAAGCTAACTTACAATAAAAAACATTTGAGTCTTAACATTTAGTCATGACTGCACAATCTACACTTTTTAATATGCAGGATTGGCTATGGTAACTTCTTTTGTATTACTGCAGCAATATCACATGGCCTGTATTGAAAGAAAATTATGGAGAAGGCTGCAGCACTTTCAATATATCAACACACATTACTCTGAGGCCTCAATTCCTTGGTTAAAGGCTGTATTTCATTTCCATCTCCCCTCACTATATTATATATATACACACAAACATGTATACATACATGCATACATATATACATATATATATATATAAACTCCATGGTCAGTAATTTCACACAATAACTTCAGAACATGCCAAGTTTATAGGTTTCCACATAACAATCAAAATAAACTCTGAATTAAAACCAGAAAAAGGAATATCATATTGATCAGTTCCAGTGTCTGGTAACAGCCAGGTAAGAGGGAAAGGCTACAAAGGATCCTTAAGGCACATGCGCCCTTTCTCCACTCCTCTAAATATGCATATCTATAATTGGAAGAGAGGGGTCTGAACTGTCCCTGAGGGACAGAAATAAATAGATACAGTTCAAAAGGCTGGCAAAGTGGAGGGGAGAAGGCTGTATGTTTTGTTTAACCTCAGTTTCCTAAGGCAAGAAGCAATGTAAATCTTACCTTGACTTAAATATCACAGAAGAGAATCGAGCCCAACAATTATAGAATTTATTGCAAACAAAAAAAAAAGAGAAGAAAATCCAAAACCCTGCCTTTTCTAGTCCACTTCCCTACCAAAGCAAGGTTGTACATTTTTTCTAGTGCTTTCTGAAGTCTAATTTTAGGTGTCCCAAATAATGTGGCTTTTATTATTTCCCTTGGGAAGCTCTTTCCCAGTCAAATAACTCTTTTAGTTCAGATTGCCTGACACGCAGCCTAATTTCTCCTTCTCCTGGTTTGATCCCATTTGCACTCCACTGCAGATGACTCTACCTTGTTCCAAGCAAAATAGTTTCTCCTACTGCTCTGCATCAGCTTTGTGGAATATAAGCACTGCAATTCAAAAGTACATTTGCAAGGACTTGTTACACTTTTGGAATTGTTTTACTTCTCACAAGGCAGTGAACTTTTCATCAGTCAGAGAACATTATTACTCTTCTCTGATCTCAAAACAATTGGTCTTCTTTTGTTCTGTTGGTAAGGATAATTTTGAACCTGGTAATTTCAGGTGTCACAGATTGTTCTTTGCGTGCTCTCACCGCATGAGCTTGAATAGCAGCTGGGTTAAAGAACAAGTCTGCAGTCATCAATGTAAGAACTCAAGCTCCAGATTTCTGAGGGCCCAAATAAAGTCTTCACCCAGAATTTAATCTGAAGTGTCAGACCAGACAGAGGAGGTGCAGATCTTTCTTCTTCATGAACTGCTCTCTCAATCCTGTGCTGGATTTGCCTGTGGGAAACTCAAAACCTCTGCCTAAGCTTTTCTGTACCTTTGGTCCCACTTTATTCAGCTATCAGACATGCACAAACTCTGATCCAAGTGCTTCCCAAAGGTCTCCTCCTGAAGCATCACTGCCACAGCCTCAGTGCAGGTCTCACACTAAAACAAAATCCTGCTGGGAGCAGAGATCCACGCTAAGAAACAGTGGATTTTGGACAGCAGCTCAAATCTCTCCTGCCACACTGACATTCAGCAGAACCACCACAGGTATGCCTGCACAAACTATTCTAAAATGCCTTCACCCATCAAGAAAAGGGAAGGCATGAAACAGCTGTACCTTTAATTTAGTACAATGTCAAGAAGGGGAAAAAACAGAGGAAAAAAATCACAATTATTTAAATGTGCATAATATGTATTTATGTACTAAAATTACTCTAAATAGGGGTATTTTTTAAATGGCCAGTGTCCCTAGGTCTTTAGGTGTTACAGTCATTAACATGAAACGACACGGTTGGAATTGAAAATCTGACCCTTATAACCAAATTGAAGAAAGGACTGCAAAATAACAGATTCATTACCACTGGATTTGCAATCACTGCAGCTGCACACCCTGAAGTAGGTAATTCATCTTTGGGGAAAGGTACAGGTTTTCTTCCTTCAAAGGAAAAGCTGAGAGAGATATTTCAATGGTGTGCAGGAGAGCTTATCTGTAGTATTCATCTTGCTTTCTTGATTAAAAACTTAAGAAAAAGAGTAGACCACAACATGTTTTTACCTTTTAAACAACTTTTATATAATCAAGTATGATTTTCTGAATTGCAGCTTTTAAGCCCTTTTATTTCAATAGAAAAGTCAAATAATTTCAAAATTACCTGTGAAAAAACAGCATCAATAAGCATCTGCTCAACTTTCATGATCTCAAAGGTAGACAATTAGCATAATTGTTTAATTAACAAATTGCCCATTTGCTCCTGTGAAACATCACTGAAGAACAGCTGAAATCACTGGTATGAGATCTCCGCAGATCTTTTAAAGACAGTACAACACATGCAGATACAGGGAAGATTAAAACAGAGAACAGCAGATGTGTGTTACACAGATCAACTTTCCTGCTGTCACTATCACACAACTGGGAAAGACTTGGAAAAATCTTCCCTTTGGAAAGAGCTGGTCTAGATTCTAATTTTAAGATAATCAAACCATTTCATACTTAAGCATTGGATGCTACATTTTTTTTTCTTTTTTTGAGAGTGTGTATGACGTTTTGTGTTTCGAGAACCGAACAAGAAAGAATCAAGATAGAGCCTCTGAATATCGTGTCTCCTTTTCACCCTACAATGATAACCCCATTCACAAAATAATTGATAGTCTCTGCTGCATTTGAGACATTTAAGAACTGTGTAGAAGTGTCAAACTGTTAGAACCTTCATTTACAGAAGGAAGGCAAATACCCATACACATATCCATCTTAATATATACATATATATCTATATCAAGATTTTCACGTGTATATTCCCCTCAGCTGACTAAGAAAACTCCAGCCTCTCACCATCTAACAGTTGTACATCAGAATTGTGTACAACTTGAGAGAAACTTCTGCTCTCAGTCACCATTTACATCACTCCAACTTAAGGCAGAATCCAACTTTTTCAATTCCATTGGAATGTGCAAACCTTAAGGAAGGGCTCTTTCTCCATTAAATACCTGATGAAACACTTCTAAGCAGCATTTGTCTTCTACAGGGTCTGTAGGACTTTCTCACAGCACGCAACACTATCCTGAATTTAAGCCAAGGACTGTAAGTTCCCCTCAGCTTGGACTATTTCCACCAGACTTAATGCAGTTAAGGGCTGCTTCCCCTTTCTGCCTGAAAAAAGCCCAGCATGACTCTTATTCTGTCAGATGCCTGATAAAATTGCCACAGACTGTCCAGGACTGACCCAGCAGAGACTACAGGAATTTGAAGATGCCTTGCTTCCATGTGCGCTGTGGGCAGATCTCTGCTGGGTTCCCTGTGGTGCTGAGGCCAGAAATTACAGTGCTGTGTCTTGACAAACCTCCCTTCAGAGGCAAAGCTGCACAGATGACTTCACATCCCTACATATGACTATTTCAGGGTGTAGCTTCCTCTGCTCCATGGGGATCTGTCAGAGAAGACTGATTGTAAGGGAGCAGAATAAGAGAATTCATCATCCTCTTTTAAATAAGGACTAAGAGAAAAGAACAACACATACCAAGAAGAAATATGTTGTGCCTGTAGTAGTGTTAACCCGAAGTTAGAGAGCCCAAAGACAAATGAGGTAAATTAGAAGTAATTAGAACTTGCACAAAGACATAAGTTTTCAAAGGAAACAATTTATACAAAGGGTTTCCTTGAAATTAAAACTGCATCATCCACACAAAGACAGACACGGCTTGTTTCACTGCCAGCTATACAAACAATGGTGAATTTGATATACAGCCATTAGCAAAGTTAATCATTGGCCTAAGCTAAAGAAAGTTAGCTCAGTAGACATTCAAGGTCACAGCCACATTCTGAAGACAACTGTTTACTCTTATACTCCTCAAGAGTATCAGTGTGAGCAGTGCTTGATCTCTCTCTGTAGCAGTAATTTCATGTTTCAGGTTAACATCTGCAAATTTTGCAGCCTCTGCTAAGAAGCTAATTGTATGTTTTCACATCATTATTAATGAACTATTCCTTTATAGTTATTCATATATTGACTATCATTTTTATAATACCGAGTTGTTTGAAAAGTACACTTGTGCACAGAATGGTTTCTACAAAAAAAATTTCCAAACATTGTTTAAGCAATTCCTTTAAGAGAAGAAAGTTTTGCTTTCCAATTAAGTAGCTAGTATCAAAAGGGAAAATGCAAACAAGGCAGTATTCAGCATCGTGCTCTTCTATATTTGCTAATACAGCTCAAACCTTGTTTTAAACTGCCAGTCAAGTGAAAAGAATTTGCAAATATGGGTATTGGAAGACTAGAGGACTTTAAAAATCCAGTTCCTAAATAATTCTGAAATCTCCACTTTCAACCACATGATATTTTATCAGAGCTCTGATTTTCACAGCTTTACATCTTGAAATGATAAATTTATAGAAACCTGCATGCATGTCATGTCATGTCAGGCTGACAGCTGTCAGCTTAAAAAACAGTCTAATACTGGCAATGCAAGCAGAATAAATTTTGCAATTCAACATGCACCATGCTTTCCTACAATACAGTTTTAGGCCCCAGCATGGACTGTGGTCACTGTATGTGCTAAGGAGAATTGCCTTTCACAAGGGATGTAAAACACAATGATCGGGTCACCTGCAGGAATAAGTTGTCAGGGAAATCCTCACCTCAAATAAAGAATGGGAAACTTTGATTCCAGTTTTCAGTGAAATTTGGATTACTTAATTTCTATTCCAGTGGTAAAACTGTTAGCCCTAATGGCCTAAAAAATTAAACTATAACTTCTGAACATTGATTCTCAGTATCATGCCCTTTTCTGTCAATCCTGTTGAAGCTGCTGTCCCATTTCAGTGACATAATTGCTAGCTTCATCTCAGATGTTCTTTACACCGGGGTAAGGCTTCCGTAAGTACAAGTACATAACTATAAACTCTTATGCTATTAAGAAAGCCTTGCTATGCTACCATAACATTGCATTTTTGTTATTTTAACTAGCTCATTGTTCTGAAAAAATAATATGCAATATGTTCTTATTCTCCCTTAAGCATCAAAGCTGAGCTCAAACTGCCTATGTGCATAAAGGTGTAAATATCTTTCCTGTACAGAAAATTGTTAGCTGTTTTTAAAGGAAGTGCACAAAGTACCTAGCTCCAATCTTACATCCATTTACTCGGGACAATGATTTTACTTTGTACAATGAACAGCAAATTGCAGTCATTTGCAACTGCAACAAAAAAAATTTTCCGCTAAAAGATGTTTTGATTTGTAGGCCTAGTTCTGAATTGCTAATAAAACAAAGTGCTGAGAGAAAAACAATATGAGTTTATTAAATTGAAGTTTCAGCCCCTTGACTTATGAAAGGTCTTCACTGGTAATTCCCTGGGAAAGGCGTTATATTTAGAGAGGAAATTGTGATTGATACATACCTGTACACATGGCATAAGCAACGAACATCAGGGATTCAAAAATACTCAACTAGCTTTGCTGCCTGATGAATAAGGAAAATTATTCCGGTGATTAAATGGCAATAGAATTTTTTTTACATTTGTATCTTTCAAAGGCACAAAGGAGAAAAGTGGTTTTCTTTGAATAGCTCCCAAGTATACTTGCAGAGCAATCAGTATCTGCTACCATCAGACCAAGCAGGTTAAAGATGAGGACTCACTTGTTTCCATGAATTCTGGTGTCAAGTTTTATGCTGGCTTTGGCCTTCAACTTTCACATTAACCAGCCTGGATCTGGCCCATCCTCTTTCTTTACTTCACTTTGTGAATATTTCTCCCCTTTCCTAGTGGTTTACCAGTCCCTCCATTCCCACTCTTCACTTTCTTTGCCCTTGCCACCACTCACTGCACCTTTTGCCTGCTGTTGATGCAAGGCAAGGCACAAAGAGGCATTTCATTTAAAAGGTACAGCTGTCTGCCCTGGGGAAAGAAACACTGCACATGGAGTAAAATTAAGGAACTCTGCATTATGATACTAAAGGTTCAGCACAGGCTACTAGTACTGAGAAAAACAGGAGGAATACAGAGCTAGGCTGACCCAGCTCTGAAAAAACCCAGAAAATGTGATTCTAGGAGATATGAGGATGCACATCCTGACTAGAACTGGTAAGTACTAGTGCAGATGAACTAAGCTCCACCTGATGGATTGGATAAAAGATTGAAGTATTGGAGAAAAACAAGAAGGTCAAACAGTCAGGGCAGAGGAAAGGAGCAAAGTAACCACAACATACTCATTCTGCAACTACTCCAGGCCTTCCTTTGCTGCTCTTGGTACAGTCTGTTCAAAGCAACCCAAGTACCCCCACATGGGACTGCATAATTTATCCTACTGTTAAGTCAATGTAAACTCATGATCACTTGATCCAAGGATATTTTGTACAATCTGCTTTTGCATAATTTCCTTGCTACTTAGTCATTTCAAGGCTAAAAAAGGCTTTCATTCTGCATTAAATGCCCTGTTAGGCCCCACATCTATCACTCACACAGTACCTTACACAGATATTCCCCACCCCCTCTGCCAATTTACTAATCTAGGGGCTAATCCATCTCTTATTTCTATATTGCCAAATTTTCCTTTGTTTTCAGTAGAAGTGAGATCAGTTCTTTAGGGTTTAACTCTGAAAATACTCCAGGATATATGATCTGCAGCAACAGAAGTAACATCACTAACATGTTAAGCTGTTCACACTCACACAACTGACCAATAAAAGCAACTTTCTATCCAAATCCTAGGCAGAACGTGACAGATATTTTTGCAGTAATTTACATATCCCCAAGAGAAGCAAACATTCCCTCTGAAAATAAATAGCCAAAACCTCAGTCTGTTTTGCTGGTATATAAGCCTGTCTTGCCTTTTATGCTTATGATTTTCTTTACGTGTCTACTCAACTAACACAGCAGATCCACAGATTTTGAACAGACATAGCATTATTTATTTTCTTCTTTAGCATATAAAAATGTGTAAGTGACTTGGACAAAAGCCAAAAACCTGCCAGGACTATTTTATACACATCAGTAGTGCTGCTGCATACATATTTTTCTCTCACACATAACTATGCCAGTTAGGAAAGCAGTAACAGAATAGCTTTAAAACAATGAGGGTACAAAAGAGGAACAAAACACCCCAAGACCTCCTTTGTGATTGCAGTATATATTCTGTCCTCCTCTTTTTTCCTTTTTTTTTTTTTTTTTTTTTTTTACTTATAATGAAAAGAGGAAAACATCATATAGTAACTAGAAGTTAAATGGTGCAGCAGTCATTTACAGACCTGTGCAAGGCAGCAACACAAAGGGGTTACTATCTCTAAACCTATTCATTCACTTCCTTCATTTTACCCCTCTCTTATGAATGAAGCATTAGCACTGTTAATTTCCAGCCAACACATCCATTTGTCAAGGCAGGCACGGCAGTTGCCACCAGGGTAAATGGAGGATATAGAATATCTAGTACACAGAAGCTGCAGAGCAGACACACTTTGTTTAGTTTTCTTGGACACTTGTAAGAGCAGGGTCAGGACTGAGCAAGCGCTTTCATGCTGAATTTTCTGTTCTTAGGCTTAGAGAACGTAATCACGTAGGGACTTCTGGCCCAGTTTTCCCCCACTTTTCACTTCAGCACTTACCCTGTAGCTATAGCATAGCTGCTATGCCTGGGCTGGCTGCAGAGCGACACCATTCACACCACACAGAGTTATCTATCTATTTGTAACAACAGGGAAAGATGACACAGGGTCAATGCAAAGAAGAATTAGGCTCTCCATGCATGATCTTATTTGAGAGAGACATATTTCTGGTAGTGAAATCCATTTCAGCTGTTGTTTCAATTACCATGGCATGAAAACATGCTTTTTGCATCTTGTGGAAATCCTTTAGCTGTTTTACATTCTTTCAAAGCAATCAAAAGGCAGCTTTACAGCTGTCATGTATGTAATGCTGAATGAGTTCACAATACTCAGAAGTCAAATTAAGGTGGGTGTATTCAAAAAAATACGATTTTGCCTAAAAATACAGTTTCTTTCCAATTTGGAAGCCCCAAGGATGTTTTATTCTGTTTGCAAATAGAGCACTCTTTATATCTTTGTTCACCCTGGCTATGAAGCCACCAGACAACCCTGATGCAGAATGACCACAGATAAAAAAGCAACTGTGAAGTACCATTAAGGTTTGCTACTATATGCCTGTTTTCAGAAAGCTTCAGTCCCACAAAGACAGCAACTACTTTGTGTAAGAACATAGACTAATTGAGGAAGATCTGTAAGAACAGTGTTAAAGGCAGCCCAGAAAGCTGCATCTCAAAACTGCTTGGCAGCCACTGGTAACTCAGTGTAATGTGAGTACTAACGACTTCTAGATAAAAGACTTTACTGGGTATCTCACTTGATTGTTATGTTTATTTAGATACTAATTTCACATACACTCTGAAGAAGATGGGAATTTTTATTCCACTGCAGCAGAGTCTAGCATCATTTTCCCCAGAGCTTCAACTTTTCATCTGTGATCTCGTTTATTAGAACTTAAATGAACTGCATAAAATACCCACATAATAATGCAGCAGATGCTCACACACATGCAGGATCAGTAACTTACAGGGCAAGAAAGCTGAGCTGAGCCTGTCCAGTCTCACCTACTTCGCATGACTGAACAGAACTAGTCCCAGTCACAGAGAAGAAAAGCTTCCACAAAAGCAAATGTGTCTGAAAAAATAATTATTATAGGTGAGTTATGACTTATAAACAAAGAGATCTCATATCAATCTTTTCCCTGTTTTGCTTCTCTTTGGAGCTAAAATATTATAAAATATTAATACTAAACTTTTTAATACTCAACATAAGTTAATTTTTTTAGATGTAAAATACTAAATTGTGTTATCCTACTTTGGAGTTCTCAAAATCTGTCTCTTAAAATGTGCAAATATTTTTCTATTTGTTATGACTAAGATATTATTTTCTGTTCAAGGTCTTCTTTTCAGAGGACAATGAGTTTCCCAAAATACAGAACTCATCAAGCAATAAAATTACTAAGATAATAATGCTGATAACTATTAGCATCTGGCTATATCCTGTCAGGACATTCAACAAACAGTGCTGACTTTTATGCTGTGACTGCTGAGATGTGATAGTGCTATGTTTTGATTTGCTGTTAAAAAACCAACTATCTACGTGCTTTCTGCAAGTTCAGATTTAGTATTCATTATGTACAGACTCCAAACATTTACTGTACATTCCCCTACTGCAGCAACAGAAATTGAGGTGTTACAGGATCTTTATTTATATATATTTCCTCTTACAGGTGGGGAAGGAGTGAGAGAAAAAAAGAGGAAGTTGCTTTGGTTTATACAAGATTTGATAAATACAGTCATATGTTGCCCTTTCCAGTGCAATACAATCATAGAATCTGAATTTCAAGTGCATCTCAATTATTTTCAGGCATAGATCCAAACCAGCAATAACTTGAGCACTGCAACTAATGAATTAAACATCGCATCTGCCCCTAAGCAACCAAAGTCTGTATGCAAAGCTGGTCAAACTATTTATACACCCCTGTCTTTAGAGAATATATATCCTTTATTAAAAAAGACAAATAAAAAAAGTTTCATACTTCAATTGCAAGCCCCATTCTGTAACCTGCATCTTGTCCAGGAAAAACACAAACTCCCACAGCATTCTTTCTGGTCATGAGTCTAACCCAGATTTTGCCATCATTATCTACAGCAAAACAGCCAATGCAGTCTATCAATTAAAAAACCACACTTACGCAATCTGCTCTAAGTGTCCCACACTGAGCTCCTCATATGATATCTTGCACATGGAAGCCGGTACCTGCCAGCAAAGCAGACTCAGCCTTTCCACTGCACGCAGGGCACTGTCCCGTACGAGCCGTGGGTGGCAGCACCGCCTGCGCATTCCAGCCGGGACACGCTTTGGGTCACAGGTTCGCAGGGAACAGGAACCATCCCCACGCACACAAGTGCCTAACAAGTGTCCCAGCTCCGAC
The DNA here is from genome assembly GCF_028551555.1 of Melozone crissalis. Classification (NCBI taxonomy): domain Eukaryota; kingdom Metazoa; phylum Chordata; class Aves; order Passeriformes; family Passerellidae; genus Melozone; species Melozone crissalis. The sequence continues at coordinate 35,614,746 of NW_026535794.1, read as the reverse complement.
TGCCATCACGCACTAAAGCTGCATTCATTTCCTTCATCATCTGCCCCACGGCTTGTCCTTCAGTACAAAGCACGCGAACTGAAGATGTTAACAAAGATTGTACAAACACACGTTGTGAAATAAACAGGAACTTGCGCCGCATACACAGATGGAGAAACTGAAAACACTGATTGTATCAGGAAGCAGTTCAACGCCTTGATTCATGCAGCGTGCACAGTAACAGGTATCACTGCTATCGCAATTTCAGCAAAATGTCACTGTCTGAATCAGCAGGAGCACTTGCAGACTTTAGCCCACAAATCCAAACCACCCCAAGACTGTTCTGTGCAAAAATCATCAAAATTTACCTTATATCAGTTTCCTCTCCTAAATCAGACTTACTTTGCTATCTTTCAGAAACCTCGCTTGGTAATATTCCACTTTCAGAACCAAAACAAAACAAAGGCACGCAGGTCTCATGTGTCCTCCCCATTCTCAAGCTCCTGAATTTCTTGAGCGACACAAGCCCAGCCCCCCTTCCCAACCCCAGAGATACAGGCTGTCACATAACCCATCATCTCTATGTCTTTGCAAACCCTGAGCATATCTAAAGAGAAATAAAAATCCGCGTGCTACCCCTTACCAACACATTCCCTGTCACTCTGAATTAGCAACAGCAGGCTGATGCGAAAGTCACTAGATTTTAGTCTCGATTTTATCCATGTTAATTATTATTAAACCTTTAAGAGCTTTTTTCCAACATCTCTCCAGCATTCCCCTTCCAATATGTACATAAGTAGTTAATACACGGTACTTTACACAATCACTCAGCCCCGTTTTCTCGGCTGACCTATTCCAGCACATCTACTTCAATGACGAGAACTGGGGGAAAAAACCAAACAACTTCTTGCCATTCACCGCCGCCGGAAAACAGCCCCTCTGCTTGACACACCAGAGGAGCAGCACCGCGCACAGCCCGTGCCTGACCTCAGCCGCGCTTCCTCCTCCGCCGCCGGGAGCACCCACATCCCAGAGGCGCGGGTGTCGCGGTCACCCGGTCCCCCGCTGCCCCGCCGGCCGGACGCGGCCCGGGGCCGGGGCCCAGCCGCGGCACCAACTTTGCCCGCCGAGTCGTCTCTGACCCCGCGGCACCGGGGAAGCCCCAGCCCCGGCGCGGGCCCCAGCGGGGACCGAGGAGAGGCGGCGGCCGCGCCCCTCCGGCGCTCCCGGCTGGCCGAGCTGTGAGGGGGCCCGGGGCACCGGGGACCCCCAGCCCCGCCCCGCGCCCCCGCTGCGCCCACCTGCTCGGCGCCGCTGCCGACGGGGACCGGGCGGCTCCTCCCGGGCAGAGGGCGCCAGGTACGGCGGCCGCCCGTCTCCCCTGGCGGGGGCGGGGAAAGGAGGGCAGGGATCTTAGGATCCTGAGGGGGGAAAAGCCCGTCCCGGTCTTCATGAGGAAATAAAAATAAATGCATATTTTTAAAAGAAGTAATTTAACACACATGCACACACATACACAGCCCGCCCACCCGCGGGCCCCACTTTCCACCCTCAGCCCTGGAGCGCGGCGGCTTTGGTGCGAGGGTGAAGTCCGGCTGCAGCCCGGCGCACCCTCCCACATGCTGGTGCCTCGGCAGAGCCAAAGCTATTTTTGAAAGCCCACGTGGATGCCACAATGCTGCCCCATGGCACGGAAAAAAAGATGGCACTACCCCGTCCCAAACACATCCACCTGCCAAACCACTTCTTCCCTGCAGTGCCCTGAGGGCCTTGCCCTTGGAGCTGGATGGGCACCCTTGGCTTTTGTATCCCTGATTGCGCACTAGGAAAAAAAATAAATCTTGTTTTCTTCTGGATTTATTCCAAGGCTGCTTTAAGATGGGAATATTAAGGTCTTGCCCTAATGAGCCTTCCATGTTTCTGTCAGGGCAAGGGAGCTGCAGTGGAGCAGCCTCCCAGACAGCTGGAGGAATGGGGCACCCCGAGTTTGTCATGTGCAAGTGTCTCAAGAATGATGATGCTGGTGAATTAACTTAAAAATCATAATGTGGGCTCTGGTCTGCCCAGCAGCCTTTGGATGGTGTTTTCAGGTGGCTGAGAGGCAGGCTCATCTTCACTGGATTTCTCTGGAACACCTGTTTAGCTGTAGAAATGTAAAATTGTGTTTTTCATTGCCTTGCTTGCCTATAAAGCAGTTCAGACAAATCAGTGTCACTTGGACCTGAATGATGTCAGCCTGAGATTGGTGGAAGGTCAACAATGGGCTGTTGTGGTACTTCTGCTCATCAGGGCATGGGCATAAAAATCAATGCTCTAGATCTCCATGTCCTGTCTGTCCAGAGGTGTGACTTTGATTTATTGTTCTGAAAATATTCTCTTGATTGCTTGCCAGACTAAATAATTTTTAGTCCTAAGTATCTGCCTCAGTTGCTTCCACAGCAGTCAGGGAGCACTAAATCCACTTCTAGCTGGTCACTAGTTTGAACTTTAAAGCACAAAACAAAGCCAAGGGTCCTAGGTAGCACTCCAGAAAAATCAAAATATCAGCATTTAATATATATATATATCTATAAAAATACCACACTTGAAAACTGCTTTCATTATTCATGCAAATTAGTCTCAGCTGAGATTTGATTTTAGATTGCTAATGCTGAAATGAACTTTGTCCACCTTTTGGATTAGATAGAAAAAGAACTTCAGAGGATCAGGCTGCAAGAGCTGTAGGAAAAAAAAATCTGGTTTTGTCCTGTTTCTTTAATTTGATTTCTTTCACTTTTCAACAAGGTCCACATAATTTCTGCAGAATTTGTCCCTTGCAGCAGCAACCATTTCTACCCTGTGAGTCTAGACTGACCCAGTACAAAGGTTGCACACTGGTATGGTCTGAATCCATCAGCTTTTCCTGTGGTACACAGTTTGCCCACATTTAAAACACTGCAGGAGATACCATTACCTCTTGGCTAGGTACAGAAACTTATCATACATTATATTTCATTCAGAGAATCCTACTGGATTGCATGCCTAGGAGTTATGAAAGTCTCCTCTTTCTGTTTTGTCTTTGGGAGAGGTAGATGAAAAGGAAAAAGGAAAGAGGCACTCCCTTTCCATTGCTGAATTGGAAGGAAGGTACTGGAGCACTCGATGGCAGCGGAATAGGCCAAAGACTTCTGCACAAACTTCAAGGAGTTCTGTGAAGGCCAGTGCACTGAAACACTCATTTCTTCTAGTTGTCCACACGTAATCCACCTCCTCCTCCTCTCCTGCTTTTCTTCCTCCCAACTGTATCTGAGATCACAGAAAGGGTAATGTAGCAGGGACAAAACTTACCCTATATTATCATATAGGACGTGCTTTTCCTGAGTTTTATTCTCTTTCCTGGATTTTATTATCATTACCAATTTAAGATTATTTGAAGTGTTTTAAAATACTGAAAATTTGCCTCAAACATATTTGCAGCTAACATTGATATGCTTTACAATCCATAGCTATAAATGCAATTTTATTTTCCACACATTCTGCCTGCATAACTACTAAAAATTATGTTGTGTATCGTAATTATATTTTTACTCTTGACAAATACGTTTCAACACGAATCAAACAATACATCAATCTATTTAGAAAGGGAGAATCTCTGTGTGTGTCTTAGACTTGGGCTGCTGGCTCTCTGTAGTTCCTTGGTACCATTTCACAAGCAACTGTAAAGGTTATTTTGAGTTTTGTCACAGGCTGGGAACGTGTCTCTGAGGTTGATCTGGAGAAGATTTTCTGAGTGTCTGTGTTAAGCAACATAACGCCCCTGGCCTGTCATCTTTGTATTCAAGAAAAAACAGCTGGTACTTTTCTCCTACAGCTGCTACACCTGGTACTTTTCTCCTACATTTCTTTCCTTTGCTGTGTCCTGCAGCTGAACCCCAGCTGAAGGTCTTCAATCTTGTCAGACTTAATGAGAAATTTTGCACCCTTTCCATTTCTGGTCCTGGCCCTTCTGCTGAAAGCCAAATTCATTATGAGCCTATAGGTTCTAAAACATAGCAAAAGTGTAGTTTAACAAGAGCACAAATGAATGTGCTCTACGGGAGGAAGCAGAATCTCTGTCTTCTTTACAAAGAAGTCACGGCCATTAAAGATGGGAGAGTTGTGAATGGCCTGTGGTGAGCTGCTGCAGTATCTGATGGAGACTGAGAAAATTTCATTTTGATTCACCATGTTTTTACTACAAAAAAATATAAATTAGAACAAAACCACACATATAACTTCATAGGAGTTTCCTCTTGTTCATAACTTGTTCAATACTAGATGATGATCATTCTTAGCAAATATATCATTGATCATCTCTAAGTTAAAAGTACTTTCCTGCACTAAAAATGTGTTTATGACACTCTCTTCTTCAAGACTACTTAAAATGTCATACAAGAAAATGAAAAGTACCTGAAATAAATGAAACCAATGAAAAGGAGGTAGTGCGTCCCAAACAGAGAAAGAATCAGAACTATTTGGCATGGTTACTGATTTTGAGAACAACAATCTGTGAAGCTTTGCTGGCATGTGCCAACATAAATACTTGCCAAAGAAGTGCTTATACTTATCCTAAGTACTTACACTTCTTTTCCTCTCCAGACAATATAAGAAAAAGCTGAAAATCTTCTTACAGCATTTGTGCCTTGGTGTTTTGAATAAGAAGCACATGTAAAGCTTTCTGGTCACCACTGAACACAAACAAAACATACATAACTTTAACACACAAATAAAAAAAACAACTTTGATCAAGGCTAAATATGTCTCAAAAATGTAAATTCATTTGTATTTGTCTTTGTTTATGCATGCATTTGCAAAATATAACAAAAATACCCAGAGGTCAAGGCATTTTTGACTAATGTAAAAAATTTTTTTGCATTAAAAATGCATGAAACTTACAAGCTTAAGAGCAAAAACAAAAAGAAGCTTCTTCCTTTCAGGGTGCCATTTGATTACACTTCTTGATAGCTTTCAACATTTGAAAATTGTTACAATAATAGTCTCAGCCATTGTGTTTGATGACTTTGTTAGCTTTAGAGCTAACACAATTAACAGAGACATTCCTATGTATGAACAGAGATATTCCCATATTTTTGTCTCCAAATATTTACCTTTCCCTTATTATTGGCAAAAATAAAGTATTTTCTATAGAGAATTAATAATAGCTCAGAACTTTAATTTTGTCTAATACATTTCAGCAAGAAATTCCTAAAAGGGCATTATTTGCTTGTTACAGAACAATGGAGCCATGTTTACAAATGCAGTTTAGACAGCAATATTGAGGAAAGCTGTAGACAAATAATTAGTAGAGATGATTTCCCTAGAGAGGGGTATTAGTGTTTACTTTTTTTCTGTGTTTTTAATCCAAATCCTAAACCCTTACTCCTGATCTTGTTGAGCAAGCTGTTTGCTGAGTTCATTGGAAATGAAGTCTGAATACATTCAGGCTCCTAGTAAATAATTAGTGCCCAATGTCAATTCTTTCTCTAATTGCATTTCTTCCACTTATTTCTGTTTGTGCTGTGGGGTGTCTTAAAAAGTATCTCTTAGGAAAAAAACTTTGGATTTTCCTCGGTGCTTGGTTCTGCCATTCATTTTCTGCATGACCTCTGTGAAAGTACTTAATCACTTTTAATAGTGTGAGTGGAACAAGAATGCATTCATTAATATTTGTGAGGCTGCCAGATAGTATGCTGTTGCAAGCATTTACAGTACCTTAAAAAAAATTATAATTGCACTATCCAGCTGGTTAATGTTTATCCAGTTACTGAACAGCTAAACAAAAAGCAGAGAGGCAGACCTACAGTTTACTCTCATTGGTATTGAATTTGAAAAGAATTTTTCCATGTTAAAACTGTAGAATTAGGCAGTAGATGAAATACCATTAGCAGGCTTCTGTAGAGAATAATGAGCTGAAAGCATGCCCGGTGCTAGTCTGCAATTAGGGTGAAAAGTGAAATCGGGCAAGAATCAGAATACCATTTCAGGCTCTCACTTTTCAGAGCGTGCCCTTTTCATCCCCACCAGGGGGAGCCTAATTGAAGTCAATAATTAGGAGGCACAAATAGTGTGTTTGAAGAGGATGCTTTCCTTTGCTTTCTCTTTTTTGAAATAGAAAGATACTTTGTGATCTTTGTAAGACTTTCCCCCCTCGGCTACCCCTCCCCTCCTTCCCACCCCGCCCCCTGAAATTCCTTTTGCTTCAGCTATCACACTGTAGCAGAGAATCAGCATGAGTGATTTTCTACATGCTGGGCCTATTATTCTGAAGACTTCTGTTTTTAAGCATTGATGTCAAGCACAGGATTTAGCTCAGAGTTTACCCAGAAGAGCAAATGGAAGTCTCCTACACCATGGCATGCACAGCTATTAATGCTGCATGTGCAGGTAGTCAAAGTGAGGTGAGGGTTCACATCTTGAGTACAAGTGACCAGACTGTCCTTACAGCTCCTGGTGGTAACTCAGCCATAACTGATTGTTCTCAGCAAATTACTGTACTTCCTTGTACTCTGCCTCCAGAGTGCTCCTCTTCTCTGTCTAGTTCACCACCAGTCAAACCTGAAATACTGTTCAACTCTGCAGTCCTTGAAATCATGCTCATATAGAGGGGTTGGTCTGTGTTGTTGGATAATAGGAGGCATGCAGGCAGCAGGCCTCATGATTTATTTGCGTAAGCAAATTTTCAGCTTTAACGTGTAGATATGTTATTGAAAATCCTTCAGATTTTCTTTGAAGTAACAATTTGGCCCTTTGTGTCTAAAGAAAATTATAGTCTTGTTTGAAACTAAGATTTCTCTTTTGAAACTGACAAATTCTTTACTGTGAAGGTGGTGAGGCAGTTCAAGAGGTTGCCCAGAGAAGCTGTGGATACCCTTTCCCTGGAAATGTTCAAAGCCACACTGGGTGGGGCTCTGAGGAATCTGGTCTAGTGAAAGATGTTCCTGCTCATGACAGGGGGTTGGGACAGGATGATCTTTAAGTTCCTTTCCAACTCAAGCCATTCTGTGATGTAAATAAAATGTTAGTAAATGCCTGTTCATCATTTCAGTACTAAACAACAAAATCTGAAATTTTACATTCTGCTGCAGATAAAAAACTTCCATAATACCTGTAGAAACAAGTGGGCTCACACATATTCTTTTCAAGTGGTGAAATCTACCATTTAATATATGTTTAAAAGCATTTTTCTCTTTGAAATGTAGTTGCTGTCTCTCCCAGCCCACTTACAGTACTTTAGACTCATTGTGGGGATCTGAAGATGGGCATGCCCTCTGCTGTGCTGTATGCAGATAGGAGTTTCAATCAAGTTGTTAAGGGGAAAGATTGCACTTGAAGGACTATCATCAAGTTCACTGCCAATATTCTCAGCAGCAGTTACTATCACTGTCTCATTTTGCTGAAAGTGACATTATTATTTCAGTCATTCAATGAGGTAAAATTCAATAGTAATTTATTATCATGGACTACTTCTAAGTGGAGGATTTATTTTCATATAAAGCAAATAATACAAGTTATGGTGTGGCATTCAAGAAATATTCCTAACAATATGGCAAAACTCAAACAGATTAGAATGGATAATTGCAGGAGGTCTGGCTGGAAAGAGAATAATTAATGGGAATCATTGAGAATAGAACAGACATCTTGCACTTAGGAAAAAATAGTCACAAACCATAAGCAAGAGAGTTTCACAGCTGGGAATAAAGTTCCAGGAATCTGTTCCTCCTGGCCTGGGCTGCTCTTTGGAAAGGCACTACTTCCACAGAAGGGAGCCTGTGTCAGTGTGAGGAGAGCCAGAGAAACAAGCTTGCTGAGTGTCAGAGGGCAGAAATGCTGCTGGACTGGAGTCCCAAAGGGAAATGACTTCTCTAGGTACTCCTGGGAGGAACTTGAGTGGTTTCCCTTTGTTTATGAGGTTACTGAAGGCACTGGGATGGAGGTAGCCATTGGAAAGAAGATTGCTAGGAAAGGGGGACAATCAGATAAGCATATGGAGGGAAATAATAATTTCTGTTTGTGTGTTCATTGTTTACTTTTCTTTCTCTGTAGTTGTATCCCTTTCTGGCCAGACCTTCAAATTACAGAGCTAGCAGAAAAATGGAAATGAGGAAACAGAGCAAGTATCTATGATCAAAATTATTTCTCTCTCCTACAGCAATCCTGAGCTCACTCATGCTATAGAAAATGCAGGAAGCAGGGAGATCAGTATAGAACAATGCATTGCATAAGTTTTCTTTCTATAAAACACTTTAGAAAGTCTTCAGAAAAGGTGTTCAAGGCCTCGAATGAGTGGCAGGAGCAGTGCAACTGATGTTTTTACCTCACTACTTTATTTTAGAATAAAACTTGACAACATGTTGGCAATAAATATCAAAAGGAGAGAACTTCAATCTCTTCATTCTCTTTCTTCTGTAATCTTTTTTTGCCCCTTTCCTTTCTCCTTTTTCTCTTTTTTTTTTTCCCTTTTTTTTCTATTTATGGCAAACTGACACGATAATTTCTGGGAGTTGGTGGTGTTCCCATAGAAACAGGCTTGATTTGATGATATCACTGCAGGTTGCTGCTGTTATTCTGCTATGTTCTAATTAAAATAAAATCTTTGTAGATACATTGTATTTAAATCTTCAGACTCTTTTTTTCTATGCAATTGGCTGGTGTAATCTCCATTTTTTTATGGCCAGGTTTGAACAGGGGCCAAAAAATTTATGATGATCAAGACGCTGTTCTCTTTGAAGCAATCTTTTTGTCTCAGTTCTCCAGAATTCATAAAACCCAAGTGGGCTTTTATGCCTAATAATAGTAGTTATAAGTGGCTTTAAGTGATTTGTGGAATAAAAGCTGTAACTGTTACGTACCACTGAGGAGCTGCTTCTTTTACTCAATGTTTAATACTTTGTAATAACAACTGTTTTTGTTTCAGGATCTCAATGCACTTTCCATTATTATGACTTAAAGTGCTAATGAATTCTGCATTAAAAGCCAGATGTAAAAGTATCTGAGAAAAAAAAAATCTCCAGAGAAATAGTTCAATTGCCTGCAGTAACTGTCCTGCCAGTTACAAAAGGCATGGTGTGTCAAAAACACTCTTTTTCATCTTCTTGTTTGCGTCCAGTTCTCCTGTAGGGCACAGAAAAGGCTTAATTGCCTACTCATCTGTTCAAGATACTGAGATGAAAATAAAATTGTGGGTTTTGTCTGGTTGGTGAAGTGAATGATGTTAAAGGATGGAAGGGCAAAGCAGGATTCCTTCGAGTTTGTGAGAGTTTGAGACCCACTACAGTTCTTATTGATGCTGACAAAGACTCCTCACCTTCTTTGACACACGACAACTGCTGTTGCAAGGTTTGCTACCATCTAGTTGGAGGTGACAAAGCACCAAGAATACAACCCAGCCCTCACTCTCTGATTTCTCCACCTATGGTAACCTAGCCCAAATAACCATAAGCATTAGTGCTCCTCAGTAGAAGGCAACACGAGCAACACCACAAATTTCATCATCCCCCAGGAAAAACAAGATTAATAATCTTTTGCAGAGGAGATGGTAATTTATATAAATGCAGAAGTCCCACAAGTGGAAAACCTATGAACAGAATTTGGAGCAAGATATTTTTTTCTGTTTTCTCTATCAGAAGCTTGCCATTGAACTCCCTTTTATTTAGTTCTATTATTGTGCTTTGTCATTTGGTTTTAATCATATGTTTATCAAGCCACTATGTTCATCCTCAGATAAACTCTTTATAAGTAAAGAAAACTTAACTGAACATGAGGTAAAATGGGTCAAAGCTGAACACATTCTTAGAAAATACTGAGAGATGAAATGTACCAAGGCAGAGATCACATTTTTATTCTGAAACTGAAGGATGATATTTGTGGTAAGATCACAGAAAACCGTCTGAGGATCCTTGATAGTACAACAGTAAAAGAATACAAGAGTATTTGTTCCCTTAGAAAATGTTGCAGAATCCAGAACTGCCCAATCAACTCATCTCGTAAGCATAGGATATACTTCAGCTCAAAAGCTAAATGAATAAACAGAACCAGCCCAGATGAAATAATTTCTAATTGAATTTCCAAGGTTAGCAAAGACAGTGTGCAGAGGAGCAGCTCAGCACTAATCAGGCTGATTATTCTGGTGTTCAGCACTACAGGGCTTTGGAATGGGAAAGGCTTCCACCAAAGCCGCTCAGGTAGCCTGCAGTTCCCTTCCCCTCTAGGAAACTCTGCAGCAGGGCAGGTGCTAAACACCACAGGTGCTCTGGAGCAGCAAATGTGGTGCAGAACGTTTCACCAGCCAAATTAGTCCTGACACAAAGGGCAGAGTGGCCCTGCGGAAAACGAGCCGCCGGCGCGTTGCTCGCAATCAGCCAACACCTCTGGCTTGTACTGCACTGCCAAGTCCATCCCAGCCAACTGGAAAGTCACTAACAAAGCACATTTTAAATGTTTCCAGGCAACAAGGTCACCATGTCTTCCTCAGTTATGCAGTTTCTTTTTTACCCAGCAGGCAACCACTTTGTCTTGAGAGCTAATTTCTGCCTTTTCTTTGCTTTCTTGGACTCTCCAGTGTATTGCATACCACCCTTTTCTCCCACTGAGGGGCACTTTTTGGAGGGCTCAATAAATAGGAAGGGATTTTGATGCAGAATTTGCTGAAACCAGAGGTTTCATACCAAGCGGCTTCTACCTCAGCTACTGCTTTTAATGTACTTAGTGATGTCTCATCTGATCTTTTTTCTCTACTCATCTTTGAGATCATCTATGTCTCTTTCATCCTGATTTATAAGACATTGCTCCTTTATTTTACATCTAAGATTTTCCAGTTTTTAATTTGTCTTTTGAAGAAAAGACAGAAAAATCCTTTTCATTGGACTGGAAAACATGACTTTTTATTTTATAGTTTGTGAATATGCTGAGAATCAAACAAAACTTTTCATTTTTTTGCAGACGGGACATTTCTTTGTGATCTTTTGTATATATAGTTTGGAATAAGATGAGATTTAATAAGCAAAAGAGTTGTGCTTACACCAGATTCAGCTTAAGGCATCTCAGCAGCATCAGAAAAAATGAATTTTCCTGCCTGCAGTTGAAGCCTAGGTTCATTCTACCTCAGGAAGGGAGGAGGAGAATGAAGGGAAGGATAGGACTATGGAGAAAGTGTGGAGGACAGTTCAGGAGTGCCAGATTTGCTGCTGCCAGAGGAAGGGGTGGGGATGACAGCTGCTTATTCTGAAATGGTTCATTCCCTGCTCTAACAGCCCTGATTAGGTTTTCAGGCTCCAACTCTGACAAAATGAGAAGCAGGACCATGGATGTCTGCTGCCTGTAGTACAGGTCTTATTGTCTCTGCTGCTTATAGTTGACCTAAATCCACATGCAGCTCTCACTTAGGGTACAGGGAGATGATGTTCAGATCCCTTTCTTGTCTTATTTGAAGCAAGAAATTGTATTTAGGTCTGATGTTGTACGAGAGTGCCTTGGTCATTAATTATGGGAGTGTTTGAACTTCTGCTCTTGAAACTATCCACTTTGTTTAACTGTGGTCATTGGAGCTGGTGCTGGAAGACACACACGAGAGTCTTGAGCTGCACCATTCTTTGCTCTCTGACCTAAAGGACATTTGACTTCTATGAACAAGCCCTGTGGGAAAAACTGAGAAAAAGTGTTGTTTCCATGACTCTGTCACTAAACCTGGATGTTGTTCTTGGTTCCCAAAGCACAGATTTATTTTTTTATTCTCACCAAAACACCCATTTCCTCATTCTGCTTTTCACCCAGTTAGTTCAGCACACAACTGAAATTTATGTTTAGCTTTACATTATGTTAACAACAACATCATTGAATTTCACTCTTCTTGTACTGGTTCCTTTCTTTTATGTCACACTAGTTCAGGGTTAAGTTGTTGCAGGAATTTGAACCGAGTCTACAAAAAAATCCTGAAGGAACTGGTTTTGTTTCTCTTCCTGAACCAATTTCTGTTTTCTTTTCCTGTGTTTCTAAGTTCTGTCTGTTTTATGGAACTCTGCAAATCTGATCTAGTGTGTATGTCTGCAATCATGGCTCACACATGTGACTGAGGTATGAGAGTTAAAGAAGTTACTGCACATCAGCTAAGCCATGGCAACTGTCCTGTGTTCAGGCTTAGCCCACAGCAAATGCGATATAATGTGAGTTATCTTAAGCCTCTTTCGAGACAGACTTATCTCTCCTCTGTGCTTTCCTGGGAGGCTGCTGGGTGTCATTATTCCAGCTGCACTGATTTGGCTATTTGGGCTCTCAATCCCCCTACCCTGTGAGTAATTAAATCACCTCCTGCTATATATTTAACCTTGAAAAGTTTTCCTTTTTTTACTTTACTTTAATTGGCCGTTGTTGCAGATACCTTATCATACTTTGCTCTTACGTGGAAGCCTGCACCAAACACTACAGGCTGGTTAGAGGAAGGTTTTCAGTACAGAGGAGAGCACGAACAAGAGTGGATGGAGACAAGTCTGTACAGAAGGGCAGAGAATCCCTTTCTGAACAAATAGCTGCTCTATAACAGACCACTCACCTGACTGCTGATGCACGAGACTCCAAAGGCCTGATCAAAAGTGATGGATGAAGACAGGAGTATCATGGGTGCACCCAAAGGAATGACAGATGCAGGGTTGGGGTCTGCAGCTGCTGCTTGGGGGTGACCTTGGTGCAGTCTTACTTTGGTTATGGGGCAACTCTGGCAGGTGCTGCCAGGGCTGCAGGCCCCTTGTCAGGTGCATTTGTGTTGCAAATGCTGGAGCTGCAGACTGCAGCCAGGCAGAGGTTAATGCAATGCAACAGGGGCCTGGAAAGCTGCAAGTCTAATCATTACAATTGAGCAACTGAAGTAAAGAGAAGAGTGTGACTGCTAAGGGCTCAAATACCAGACAAATGAGCAGAATGTCTGTTGTCCATCCAGGGAACAGGATAAGCCCATCTAAAGCCTTAAAAGAAGCAGTCTGACCTGAGTACCTGTCATTGCTGAGACTTGGAGTTTGTGTGCTTCCTTAGGGCTTGGGAAAAGTATGTAACCCTTTAGAAAGGGAATGGTAAAAGAGAATGCCCAACAATATGCTGCAAGATACAAGAAAGTAAATAAATGTATACAGAAGACACTTGCAGCTTGAGGGTTATGGGATTCCAGGAGCTAAACAACTGATCATGCTTGATTGACAGTAAACCTTTTCTGTTTGTTCTCCTGCCCTAAACAAGTAAGACTAGTCATAAATCTTCTGTCAGCCTGAACTGCGTAGCTGAGCAAGGCTGGGAATGAATTTGGTTCCTGGGAAAAATAGGATTTGAAATCGATTTAGGAGCAGGCAATTGTGGCTTAGCAGCTGCACCCTGGGGAGCCAGGAGCTGGAGTGAGGTCTGCCTTGGGGGGCAGCCTGGGCAGGGTGGGCCTGTGGGAAGAACTCATTTGAGAGTGCTCAGTTCTCATGTCATGAAACATAACAGGTCTGAAACAAGGTAACAGAACTGTTTTTGAACCAACCTTGTCTTATCCACATTTTCAGCCCAACTGACATGCAAAAGATGAACTAAATCAATCCCAACATTCAAAACTCAATAATGCCCAAACTCAACCCTCTTTCCAAAAATGAGCTAAATATGGGCCAAATGTGGATCAAATTGCTGCATCTCAGGGTCTTCCCTGCAGCTAATAACTCCAGGAATATTCTTCCCCTGTCAATTATGTAATGAAATGCAGCAGATATTTAATAGCCTCCTCCAAAATGAAGGTGAAGACCACCTATCAAAGACTGGTGGGACTGGATGCAGCAGAATCCTCCTGCCAAGCCACCTGGAGGCTGCCACATGTTCAGAAGAGATTAGGGCAATCATGGGACACCTACAAAATCTGCCCTGAATGTGTGCAGTCAGGTTATTACTTTCTGTAAGAGTTTTAATGTCTTCAACAGATTGTTCATTGCAGCATTGGGTCTGTGAAGAGAAGACAGTGTGGCTACATCACTATTTCATTACTTTAACACCAATGAAATAGTATAAACATATTATAATCAAGGGAGTTGCACAGTGAACAGCCAAACATTGCCTTAGACCCATGGCCAGATATTCTGAGACAGTTGCCAATATTGTGACTATTTTCGTTGCAACAGAGAAATAAAATTACGAAAAATATGTTAAATTTTCATTAATGTATATAAATATGTAAAAAGGGAAAGGTTTGACATAGAATTGTCACTGCTGTAGCAGAGTATACATGCATCCAAACACAGGAGGGTGCTGCTAAAGAAATCTGATCCATGTTTTCTGCTTCAGTCTCTCAATGTGGCTTAGACTGACAAAAGGATTAATAACCTTGTCACATCACAGAGGTTACAAGCCACAAACTGACACTGCTCCTATTCCCATCACTGTAGGAATGAGAATAAAGGCAAAGAGACTAAGAGATCATTTTGATAGTGGTGTTCATAGCTATTTATTCATTAAACCAGTAGGAGTTTAAACACAGCAGCATTGTTCAGCCCCACGGCCAAATTTCATCTGCTTGAGGTAGCCAGACTTGGCTGAACTGAAGTGCAAACCCCTTGTGGGATGTGATACAGATCCCATCTGTGCTGATGCACAGAGGCGTTTCACAGCTCACAGCTACCATGTCAGTGATCTTCAGCTCAAACTGTAGCAGCACAAAGATCCCTGAGGTTTGTTTCCCCCAAGGTCTGAGGTTCATCCCTCAATGTATCAGTCAAGGCAGCAGCCTGCACACAGGCTTCCATTGCAAAAAAGAAATTGCATGTGAGACCTTGATATGACTGAGAAGATGGCCTAGTAAATATGATTAGACATCACCACATCCCAGACAGCCACAATTAGCACCTTTCATGTAAAAGCTGTCCACACGGTAGACTGGGACATTAACTTTGAATGTACCTTCACCAAGCCAAGCTTTACACTAATCAAGGGATTACAACTGTGTGATCAATTTGAAGATGTAATTATTACAAGGTGCATAAATCAGGTATTTTAATCCAGCAACAGCTATGTGAGTAGAGGACAGATAACACACTAATATTGAGGTGCTTTGCATCTTTATTCCCTACTGTTGCCCAGTTAACCTCTAGTATTTGCACTGTTTAAGCTGTATCAGCTTAAAACCAAATATAATTAACATGCTAACCATCACCCTGCTAAAACAAGGCTGACCTACTCCCTTCAATTTAGAATTTATTCCCAACCAGTATTCCTCTCCTGACCAAGGCTATTTCCATAATCCAGTATAATTCTCACAGATTTGTATGCACAAAGGGAGGATGGGGCTCCTGTGAGTGATGGAGTCTTTGTTTCCCACACTCTTTAGGACTCCATGCTGCTCACTGCACAACAAATTTCAACTGCACCCTGTTCCTTTAATCAACAGGAAGCAGGAAAATATAGGTCTGGCATTCCTCCCAGGTTTTAAACAAACACATACCTAGCTACATGGTCTTATGAACATATCCCAACACTGAGTAATGTTTGCTTAACTACATGCATGATAAAGCATTGGGTATTTGAGTTTTGCCACACTATTTTCAGAACATGAATTGTAACAATGGACTGTGGCATAGTGGCCACATCCTGAGCACAGTCTCTGATGTCCATGGGGTGACTGGAGCTGGACCCTTTTTTCATGTTTGACTTTCAATGCCACTGCCACAAGTCAGACTTGAGCATGCAGTTGGCTTTAAAAGATAAAGCTATTTTAAAAAACAGCAATCTTTAAGTAAAATTTCTTTTGGGTCTGCTCCTGAGAGGCACTTGATCCTTGCTGCTCAACAGGGAGCCTGTTAGCAACGTCGGTTGTTTGATGAAACACAAGCCAAGGTTTCCAAGAGAAGTGTGTCTGTGTTGGATCACTGGCTCAAAACAGAGTATAATGTAGTTGGCAGGAAGCTCTTAATTCCAGAGAAAGAGTGAAAAGTTGTCTTGTGTATGTGTGTGTGTTTTTGTCTTTGGAGCTGGTTGCATTTGGTGATGTGTTTGGTCACAGTGCAATGAATCACCAATACGAACATTTTGTGATGGTTCATGGATCACTAGACATGTAGAAGACTTGCTTTGTTTAAGAGCCCAGAGGGAAGTCAGTCTTTGGCTTTTTTATTTTTTTCTTTTTTTTTTTTTTTCATTTAATAAATCACTTGGAACTAGGGACTCGTCCCCCACATTGTAAGTGCCATTTAAAAAACCTTGGGTATTCAGGAGAGGATTAATAATTATGTAAGCACTGAATTTTGCAAAGGACAGGATCCTAAATGCCCTTGCTTTTGTTAGGTAGTGGAACACAGCCTGCAGAAGTTCTGGATGAAATGGTTTCTCATGAAGTCCAGGAACATGGGAGGAGAACTCCATGGACCAGGAACTGGCCACCTCTGATTGTGGGTTCTGTAGCTGCACCTAAATACAAATTTCCTGAAGACATTTTTTTTGTGCATACCTGTCTGGCTTTTATAAATAGCAAATAATGTTGGACCACGGAAGGCCTTATTATTGCAGAGCCCTCCAAAAGTACTGTGGAACACAGGATGAAGGTGGTCTGAAAATACTATTTAAAGATTACTTAAAAAAAATTGCTAGTTGTGATCCCAAGAATTAAGGTGTCTTGAAATTATGTAAAAATGTGTTGGTTTGGCAGAAGAATCAATGGTGGTAATTTTTTGTGTGTTTTTCTGACTTCTTTTATAGAATACAGAAAATGCCTTTGAAATGGCAAATAAGAATAGATAAAGTAATTGCAAAGTTATATTTAGTGGACTAAACACATTGATCTCTATGTAGATGCAGCAAATGAAGGTCCTGCTATCTCTTCTTTCAGGGCTTTCAAGTCAACAGTTTACTTCTGCGAATCAAGAAATTAGTTTTCAAGCAATAGGTTCTGGTAAACTTGGTGTGGTAAATGAAAGAAGAGCCAGTTCCCAGATAACTTTTGAATGCCTCCAAGAATGGTGACTTCACAACCTGTGCCACCGCCTGTGCCAGTGCAGGTCATCCTCACAGTGATGGCTGCACTAGGTGATCTTTAGAGGTCCCTGCCAACCCAAACCATTCTATGATATGAAAACTGTTTCCTGACGTTCAGACAGAGCCTCCTGTGTTCCAGTTTATGACCACTGTCTTGTCACTTGACAACACTGAAAAGAGATCCATCTTCCTTTGTTCAGATATTTGTACACATTGATGAGAAACCCCTGCTGAGGCTTCTCTTCTCTGGGCTGAACAGTCCCAGGTCTCCCAGCCTTTCCTCATACTCTGAAGCCTGGGATACTGTTGGACTCCTGCTGCAAGGGCACACTGCTAGCTCATGTCCATCTTCTTGTCCAGGACCCTCTATGAGTAATCCTGTTCTCCCTGCAATCATGGGGTTTACAAGTAACATTTATTAGGCCAGAAAAAAATGTGACTAAATAATAGCATGCTAATTTTTAAGAGATTTAGCTACTTGAAACCCAGCCAGCTAAAACGGTAGATGTGTTAACGCAATCATTTCTATTGAGTTTTCTAAATGGTGACAAGTCACAGTTGTGCAGTTCAGGTGGTTCTTGTCTTCGTAATAACCAATGTCAGTGGTTCAAATAAAAAGTTATCTTCTTAGGACTGTTTCTTTTAAAGCAGGTCATGGTAGTGAAAGCTATGTCATCTACATTTAAATGGTTTACCTCCTTGATTAATTCACTCTAAAATAAGAACTACCTTTGATTGCATGATCCTTAATATTTACTTTGCATGTGTTATTATGGCGATATTTTGATCTGCACCATCATTTCTAAACGGCGCCATACACCTGCTGCCTCCGGGAGCTGGAAAATTGATTCCCTTTTTCCACTTGGTGGCGATCTCTTAAAAATTATGGAAGCTAAAAGTATCTTGCTTACTCTATTAATTTCGGTATAAGTGAAGGAAAACTCAAAGATAAGACTTTAATACATGAGAATAGCAGTCATAAGGTCTATCTAGGGGAAAACAATATTCTAGAGTCTGCTTTTTAGACATAAGTCATCCCAGCAGATCTGGCTATGCTGAAAACAATATCATTTTGTAATGCCACTTGTGCCAAAGTATCCAAGTACTACAGAGTTTATTATGACTTCTCAGAAGAAACAAAAAGATGTAATTCACAGCTTTGAGGAAATGTTTTAGGTGTAAATCCTCTCTGACTGGCATGTATTTCAAAGTGAATTGCAGCTGCTTTTCAGTCCCTGTTGAGGCTTTTGTTGTCCCTGACATATATACACATAAGCAAAACTTTTCTGCTTGCACTCTGAAGTGACTTTGTCATGACAGCAAGTCCCATGTACCTATTTATTATGAGAATAAATAAAGATTTAGGAATGCAATGTTACATTAGTTAATCTACCTTTGAACTTGTCTTTTCTTTTATAGAGTTTTGCAAATACTATAGTACTGAGAGTGAATGGTGACTCTTTTCTTGCAAAAAAGTGTTGCTTCCTAAATTCCAAGCTCTTCTGATTTTTACCATACTTTCAGTACATGCAGTGCTGCTGTGCATGTTCCTTATTATCCTTCTCTGCATTTAGCAGTAAGAATGGAGTACCTACCCAAAATACATTTAATCTCATTCTCTGATTATTGTCCAGATTAGGAAGCCACCAGGAAGGCTTTACCTTTAATGAAGACCTCCCAGCTGTGGTTCTGCAGGTACACTAATTCTTTTATCATACCCACAAAAAAGAAAATGGAGGAGGTGATGTGAGCAACAGGACAAAGAAAAATAGAGAAATCTTTTTGAGAAACCTAGCAATTAGCCTTTTCAATATACTGAGGGTATGTATTGTCCACAGATAGTATTTCTAAATGGGTTTATCTCATAGCCTTAAAATGGCACAGTTTGTATAGAAGCATGGTTGTATACACCAATTTCTTTTAATGAGTTGAAGTTCAGTTGAGCTTTTCAAAGGAGCTGTGGGTTGGATAGAAAAGTAGCAGCTGGTCATGCATCCCCCAAAAAATCTCCCAGGTTTGAGAAAGTTTACAAAAATGATACCTCATAGATGGGTGCATTATTGTACTGCATCTATTCAAAGAAGTATTTGTAGTTTAAGGATTATTCTGATTGATGCTGACATATGATTGAAGAAGTGTTTTATTTTATGCTTCTGGTGAAATTTTTAACAAGTGTTTTAAAACTCCAATGACAACAAGCTGCAGAGCACTGCAGTCCTGCGGCAAAATATTATATTTAAGAGAAGGTGACCACTACCTTTTCCTAACTCAATCAGCAGCCACAAGGCATGCCCATTTCCTTTTGACAACAATTAAATACAGAGATATGGATTTCAGGGAATAAGATAAATAAGTTGAGCCTGGACTCTGCCAACTGCAAACAAAAGCACACGAGCAAAGGTTGGCACCACACCCCACTACCCTTAGCTTGCTTGTTTTCATTTAGTCAGCTTAGTAACAGCTGAACAGCTTGAGATATGCCTTCCTCAGGCACAGGACATGCTGGGGAGATCAGCAGGACCAAATAGACATGGGCCTTTGGATCTCCACAATTTTCATCTCTTGCTTATCTTAATGAGATAAGAAAATGTGTCATAATTTTTCAAGTTCATAAGAAGTGTTCAAAGTATGAAACAATAAAACAGCAGTATCACGGAAGGCAAGAAAATGCCCTTAGCCTAGCTACGAGATGGGAGGAGAGCGGCTCCTTTGCCAAAGGACTCTTTCCAAAATGCTTGTCCCTGTGTAACATTATTATAGCAGTCATTCCTGCCATGCATCTCACAGAGTTACATCTTCATTGCTGGCTTTTGGATTTCTTTAGGAAATTTAACTCTCTGGGTGCCGTGAAGATGCAGAATCACCCTTCTGAGGAATCGCTTGGCTTTTGGCCAAGACATTCTTGCTGTCACTGAATAAAATGGAAAGGAATTATGACCACAATAAAGCATTCAGCTTACTAATTGCCAGGTAATTGCTGCTCAGAATTTCCATTGCATTAGCTAGCAATGACAGTGTTGCATAAGCACCTGAAAGCACCAGCTGACTCTTCAGGACAAAGGGAAAGGCAGTGTCTGGCTGTGTGAGTTCATGTGCATGTTTGGAGGCACAGGACAGAAAAAGGCTTCCCTTCCCCACTCTGCATGACACATTGCCAAGAAGCATAGGGATATCTCCACCAAAGGTATAGTCACTGAGTCTAGGTGCCTCTTTCCTACACACCTAAAGTCCCCAGAGGATGTACATATCTTCCAATACAAGAGTTCTCTGACAGTGGGCTTCCATCTTCCCAATGGCACTCACGGATTTTTTGTTTCCACCCCCATGCAGAAACACTCCTCTCAAAACGTTGCAGTCTGAAAGTGCAAGATGAAAAAGAGAATATTAAAACAAAAGCAGAGAAGAATAATTTACTTCTACTTCCCTTTTCCAAATGGGGAGAAGAACAGCACACAGGGAGAGCTGAGGGAGACAGTAGGATTGGGACCATAGGCAGCCTGCAGTGCAATCCAAAGCCAGGACACAATCCACCAGGGGCAATGGCTTCCCACAAGCAGAGTGTGGTTGTGGTTATAGTGGGCTGAGATGTAGCTGCTGGGCTGCATTTCAAGTGCTTTCAGAGCAGCACAAATCTTGACGTGTCCTCAGCTGCGTGCACGTCAGGAGGGCAGACCTGCACTTCCCATGCACTGCTACCTATATCTCTGTTTCTGGCTCTGACAGGTTAATAGCTAATTCACATTATGTGAGTCTGACTTTATTGTCCTCTGCAGGCTCTAATAAAACGAAGGAAAACTGATCCAGAAATCCCATCAGTATTGTCCCATCAGCAAGAGTCGAGGTGCCTTCCCTATGAACTATGTGAACATTCCCTTTCCTTCTGCTCTCCTCCATCACCCTTCTGTGGCATAAAGCACGTAGGCTCTGCAGAGAATTTAGGAGGGCACTCACTCTGTAAGCACATAACACTGGCAGATGTCTCAGTGAGGTATGGGTGAGATTCTGCTTAAGGTAGCATTAAGGACTACAAAGATTTAAATTTATTTTCTGTCACAAGCTTCCTGTCTGATTTTGGTCAAATTACTTCATCTGCAAAACAGGGCATAAAATTATTTCTTTTAGAACCTGTTTGGGGTACAGACTTTCTCTCTGAAACATAGATGCATAGTATTGACTACAAAGAAACATGGATTTTATTGAGAGCCTCTTGACATGCTTATAACATATAATGAAATAATAAAACAGTAGTCATGGGAAATTTTCTTAGTAACCCATAGATTATCTGGGTTGAGAGATTACTTTGGTTAATGAATCTGACTTCACATGCACCATGAATTAGGGGGTTTTGACAAACATTTTCTTGCTTGAATTAAAGCCTTTTATCTATAAATAATTTTATTACTACCTCAAAATTGCAATGATTTTATAAAAAATTACATCTTATTTATAATCTGGGTTTGCTGCCATCCTGTCCCAGATCTTGTTATATCTTTGCCTGTGAGATGAAGGAGCCTGAGATCAAAGTTTTGTCATGCTGTGGCTCCTTTGTTAAGCTAAATAGATTGAACTCTTCTTGTCTCACACTGAGGTCTATTTTCCAGTGCTTTAATCATCCTTGTATGATCTTACATGATCAGTCTTCTCTCTAATCATTCCCAGACAAACGAACTAGATGTTCCTTTAGAAGTGGCTACACCAGTGGAATGATGGAGGCCGTTTGCCTTCCCCACTCATTCTCACCATTCTCCTGCTCACACATCAAGGTTTATGGTGCATACTTTGGCCACTGGAAGCTTGCAAAGAGGGCTTGCCTTTCATGGTCTGAACACCCTACAGTTTCTGTAGGAATTGATTTTTGTTTCTATGTATTTTTTTGATGTGACCAGAAGACACAGACTGGTTTTTGTGCATGAAACCTCTTAGTTTTTTACCCACCATCTCCAGTCTTTGTGTAAGCTCAAGACTTCAGAAATTGTTAAGACTGGGAATTATTTTTTTCTTCTATGTCACTGATGAAAGATGTTAAATAACATGGATATAAGAGCCAATTCATGTCAGATTTACTGGCAACACAACCATGTTCATTTCCTACTAGTAGTGAGATTTTGGACTTGTCCAGTATTAACTATTAAACATTTTTACTTTTCTTTGGTATTCTTTTGATTATTAATAAAATAGTTAGTGTCTTTCCATGGATGTTTCTGCACATAAGAGTTTCTGTACCTTACCAGCCCTACTTTATAATCAAGGTATTTAGGCATCAGTTTCTCTTCTCTTTGCAGTTTCTCCATCCAGGCTTTAAAACTGAAATCTAAACACCTTTGAGAGGGAAAGGCTAGTCCCATCTCCATAGTCCTGTCAAGGGGCAGGGAGGACAGAGGCACAAGTATATCTCAGAATCAGAGAATCACAGAACCAATTAGGCTGGGAAAGACCTCTGAGATCATCGAGTTCAGCTCATGAACCAACACCACCTTGTCAACCAAACCATGTGGCACCGAGTGTCACATCCAGTCTTTCCTTAAACACCTCAAAGGACAGTGACTCCACCACCTCCCTGGCCAGCCCATTCCAATGTCTAATCAACCTTTCTGTGAAGAATTTTTTCCTAGTACCTGATCTAAACATTCCCTGGGGCAGCTTAAGACTGTGTCATCTTGTCCTATCACTGGTTGCCGGGAGAAGGGACTGACTCCCACCTGGCTACAAACTCCTTTCAGGGAGCTCTGGAGGGTGATAAGGTCAGCGAGCACCAGGACATGACCAAATCGTTCTCTCTAGAAGGAGTCTGGACAAACTCCTGATCAGCAACAGTGAGGGCAGCAGGGTGCAAGCTCTCCTTCAGAGAGGTTGTGCTCCTGAAGGAGCACCCATCTGCACCTACACCTTCCTGCTTCAGGGACATGCTCTTCTGCAGTCTCCCTCCTGCTTGACACTTTTGCCTCAGGTTTACCCAGACAACTTTTAACCTGCGCTCCATCTCCCACAAAAACCAGAAGTCTGTGAAATCTGTTTCCTGGGAACCAGTGAAAGCTTGTCTTCATCTTGCTGTAAGGACACCCAGCCACATTACACGAACAGCTGAACCTCCTGCAGAACCAAATGGGTGCCAATAAATGCCAGTTCTTGCTCCATGCTCTGAAACTTCTCAGCCAAAGACTTTTGCTGCTATTTAATAATTGGATTTTTATTGCTAATTGCTAACTTAAGTTGGCAGATTTACTGCTCCGAGGCTGTGCTTGCTGCTGACAGATGGGAATGTGAATATTTGCTGTCTCCTCGGATTTGTGCAGCTCCAGGGTGGGCACTGTGTTGCCTGCTGTTTAAATGAAACATCCAGGGACTGCTGCAAGGGGCTGAGCTGAAACATTCCCTCGTGTTGATTCATGCCTGTTTTAGGGTTCTCTAGATGCAGACCAAACTATCTAAACAACATTTTTAATTGGTTAGGAAATTAGTTGCTCCAGCTCAGGCAAGAAAAGGTAAATATTTGTGGGCACAGTGTGAGAAGTACTGGGAGAGTAAAACACATGAAACTTGGAATCCTCCCACACTGGTTTGCTCTGTCCCCTGGAAACACCTGCGCTCACTGGTTCTTGCTGAGATTTTATCTCCTTCTTCTTCATCAGAGCCAGTTGTTCCTCTTAACACGCACTTTGCAGAAGTCATTTATGGCTTCAGCTTCCCCAAGGCCAGATGGCTGCAATCCTCAGAGTCGTCGTGGAAAGGGCATAAGTTTTGGCATTTACACCCCCTTACAAATCTTACTGCTGAGAAAGACCCAACATCATCCCCAATAAGAGGTTTTCCTTTATATCACTCTACCTTCCCTTAGTACATGCCTTCAGGTATCATGAAGGTGTTATGGCCCTTGCTGGTGTCAAAAATATCCTAGGTCCATAGAGGGATTGCAGTTATTCAGTATGTTTCCCAGGCCCAAACAAATGTTTTACACTTGATCAGCTTCATATAAATTTCTTTCCTTGGTGGGAATGCTCCTCCTGTGTCCATAAAATAGCCATCAGAAACAGACAGCCACTATTTCTCCCTTTACAACCAACTGCTTGGAAGGCTGGAAGGAATCTGAAGAGATCCCTGGCTCCAGTCTCCTGCCCCAAGGTGATGTTAGCTATATTTCTGAGACGCCCTTATCTTAAAGCTGTGTACAGCAAAGGAAAGCCTTCCAACCTTTGCTTTTTCAAATGTCAAGCCTAAGCTCCCACTTTGAAGTCAAGACCTATTACTCCTTGCATTAGCTACCAAGGACACAGGAAGCAGATTATTCTTTCTTACAGCAATTTTATAGGTGTTTCGAGACCATTATGTTTCCTGTTCTTTCTTTTCCTTTCTAGATTAAAAACCTCTAATTTCTCTTGTCTGACCTCATATATCATGCTTTCTAGGCTTCTGCTCATGCATATTAAGTACCTTCATAAAATCTTTTTACCTACCCTCCCTATTTCTTAATGCCTGAAGGATTCAAACTTGGGTGAATACTCAAATTGCAATCTCATCAGTGCAGAACAGACTTGAAGCATTGTTTCCCAGGCCACATTACCCTTGATTCAACACTTTCTCTGCAACAGCTTAATAGCATTGTTTGCGGGTAAAAAACAAGTCGTGGTGTTTAAGGGACTTCAAGTATCAGCATGGCATTCCTGGTCACAGGGTCAGAATGTACCTTCAGGAAGAAAAGGACTCAGAAGCCTGGACACATGAAATGATCATTACTTTTCTACAGTTCTTGTTGTTGTTGTTGTTGACATTGTTTTGCTTTCAAAGAGACTTCCTGCTGTTTCTGCAATAAACTGGAGCACACTACATCAAATGCATTGTCAGTAAAATTATAGGGATCTTATGCTCATTAAGGATATAGACTCTTCGGTAAATTACTGTCATTCTTCATTTCATTGAGCTACTTCTGTGATGCAGCTCGTCCAGACTGCAGCAATTCTCGCTGCCCTGGTTGTTCTGCTACCACAGCCTGTCATTTGTATGCAGTATTTGCACTCCCTTCCTGGTAAATGCCATACTAGAGCAAATCTTCCTAACAGCCATATTCCCATGGTGCCTACTGATGATTTCCCTCTAAACTGATGACTAACCTCCTCTCTGTCTTCCTTCAGTTCCTTAAAACCTGCATTTAAGGTCAGCTGAAACCTAGAAGAGACATTTCAAGAACAGCTAGGGGAATTCCACGCTTTTTTCCCACTGATGACAGTGGGAAAGCTCAGTTGTGAAAGACTGCTTGGCCTCTGCATAATGTGAAAGATAAAATGGTCCATTGTTTTTAATAAAGGATATTTAGTTTTAAAGGGTGCTGTTTGTAACTCCCCGAAAATGCTGGGACTCATTTCTAAACATTTTGTCTACTCGTGTGAGTAATTCCATGTTTCATTTTAACAGAGAGCAAACAGCAGTCACACTATGAAAGGCAAAGGACTTTAAAGAAGAATAGTTCCACACTTTGTTCTGTCTCCCTCTGAGAGAGCCTTCTTTCTGTTGCTTTTCTTCATTGAAATGTTCTTAATTTAAAATAGAAGACATTGAAACATATCTTGGTACCCTGTGGAGAATATTCCACAGGAAACACTAAGGCATTTAAACAGATACATGAGCGTGAGTTGATCACTAACTAGTGCAAGAAGCAGTGACTCATGGTTTGAGTACTCAACTCGAAAAGTAATTTAAAGTATTTTCAAGGAGGAGCTGAGTTTTTCCTGAGAAAAAGAATTGCCAAGAGAGAGGCAGAATTTAGCATTTTAGCCAGGGCCACCAGCTCAGAGCTTGGCAGTTCCAGGATTGATTCTGCCTTTCAATTTCTCTTGGAAATATCCCATCCATTTACCAGAAGGCCACATTTCCCACCCACTTTTCAGAACTTGGCAGATGACAAATGAAGTTACCTGGCTCATCAGAACCAGCTTTCCCTCCATGCTCTCCTTCAGCTTTCCCTTATTGCCCTTCTTTTGCATTCACTGTTTACATTCACAAGCCATTTGGTCATGGAGTTATAAATTTATTTATTTATTTTTTAATGTGAAGTAATTCATTGTCTTCAACCCCAAAGCCTGTTTGCTAAAACATCTCCAGTTACTGATCCTCCAGCTGAACCAAAACATCCATTTCCATAGTAAAGGGCAATAGCAGACACCAGCTTTGCTCCACCTGAATTGCCAGCTTGCAGCTTCCCCAAAATGCTGTACTCTCTCTCCCCTCTCAAAGAAGGAATGAATGCTGATCAGTGACTAACATCTTTGCTATTGAAACTACGTGAACTTAACCTGCAGGGAATATTCCAGAGAAAGGAGTGATTTCTAAGTTAGCACTTAGGATTTCAGAGGGTGGCATTGTTGTGAGTAACGACCTCATGGGAAATGCAGTTGCAGAAGTGAAGTTTGCCAACAGGAACAGGATTATAGAAAGTGAAGTTCAGTTGAACTCAACCACAGCTACAGGAAGGTGTTGTTTTGTTTTTTTTTTTAATAACTGCTGGAGTCTCAGCTATTCCTTCAGTAAGTATTAAATCTTTCCTTAATTCAAAGGACAACATATAAAAATAATGTGAAAACACAGCACAGCAGAGACATGGAAAGGCTCACAAAAATGACTTTTTTGTTGCCTTTTGCCAGGGGAAATTTTTCAAATAATTTAAATTTTCTTCAGAGAAGTCTTCTCATTCTAAAAAATGAGGCTACTCCAGTGTCTATCTGCCTCATAGCCATTAGCTAATTCATGTTTGTAAAGCACTTTGAATGCCTCATATAATGGATGTTACTACATAAATGGGAAAATGTGGTTGATCTCTGTTAAAAAGAAATCACTCTTTAGTCTGGATCTCTCTCTAATAATGAAAAACCCCTTTTCTCAGCCCTCTCTAACACAAGGGTTAGGGTTGTTAATTTATTGAGGTTGGTAATATTTGGTAAAATCTTAGTTCTTTGAAGTCTGATTTATTTTCAGAGATTAATCTAAAACTGTGAACTCCAATGCACCTCAGACTTGCAGTTTAGGCATATCCTAATTTTTAAGATCCTATACAAGAATTTGTTAAAACAGACCAATTGGTAGCAAGACCCTGATCTCAGAACAAATTTGACTACAACAGAGAAATGACCTTTTAAACAATCCTAAGTTTAGGATAGTCCTGGCGCCAAGACTCTGCCATGACGTGTGTTATGAAAATAACATAATCTGTGGCAATATAACAGTACTGAGTTAGTACCAATAGTCTGACAGAGCACAGATAACGAGCACATCGTGCTGCTTTAAAATAGCCCTGCCATATATTTACAAGGCAATGATAGATGGCTTGTATACTTTTTATGGGACTCACAAGATAGGATGTATTTTCCAGCACTATCTGGTGTACAAACTTAATTTGAGTATTTGCCTCTCAGACAGACAGATTATGGTGCAGCCACACTGGATCTGAGCAAAGGTCCGTCCAGGCTGGTAGCTGGTCTCTACAGCAGCCAGTAGCAAATGTTTGGAAAGGAGAATAAAGCAAAGAATAAAGCAAATGAACAGTTATGCTTCCTCTGGTATATCCTCACAGATCCTACCAGAATAGCTAGCGTCGACCCGAGAGAGGGATTTAATCCATATCTTTGTATTTAATAGTTCAGATGGCTTTTTTTAATCTGCAAATTTATTCATAATACTTTCCTCAACTTATACTTTTTGTCTCCACAACACCGTATGGTGAGGAGTTGCACATCTTAATCCATTGGCTGTGAAAAATACTTCCCAATTTCTTTAAACCAGCTTTCTCAAGCTTTTGCATAGAGAGAAAATAATGGTGTTCTGCTCACTTTTCTTTGCTGTTTTTGATTTTGTATAGGTGTGTTATGTCACTATTTTTGCCCAAGCAAATCTGTCTAATCTCATCTTGAACAAAAACCTTTCCATGGCAGACTCTTCACCTTTATACACCTGTTCTAGTTCTACCACCTTTTCACAGAAAAAAGGACCAGAACTGCCTTTGACAGTCACACTGTGGTCACACCATGAACTTGCAGTTTTCCTGTTTGCTCTTGGTTCCTTTACTGACAAATCTTAACATTTGATTTATCTTTCTGGACTGTCACAGGATACTGAACTGGCATTCTTGCTCAAAAAGCCAACACAGCAGTTTTAAGCTCTCTTTACTGCACAGTGATAATTTCTGGAGAATTTACCATTGCAAGGGTTATTTTCCTTGGACTCATTACTGTACTGACATCTGTCATTCTATTTATCAACTCTTGAGACTGTAAGTTTAAACTCTGACTTTTCTGAACAATCAATAGTCTTGTCACCTTGCCCTCCACTGCCTTTTCACCAAGAGCTGAAAATGCTTCCAGCACTTGACCGTTTATTACCCTTTAAAAGTTTTGTCTTTTAAAATAGTATTGATTCATGAGAGGCCTGTTCCTTTTTCAATTGAATAATTTACTGCCCAAGTAACAAGGGACTTTTTCCATTCAATTTTAATTTCTGTGGAAGACAACTTTTCAAATCCACACCCTTTTTATACTTACAGCTTCAGTTTTCACACACAAGAATTAAAAGAAATGTCTTTATTTATACATAACTGCTCTGGATGCTGCAGTCAAATATGTATAGTTTTAAATACATATGGTGATTGCTGCACACTGAAGTTAAAACATTGCTTTAGAGATATAGTCCTATGGTCCAGTAAACCTCTGCATGTATCTACAAGTAATTATTTGTTTTCCAAAGCAGCAGGAAATCAAGATGTCTCTGCACATAAATCTTGGACAATAAAAGCAGAAAAAACTCATAATAGCTCTCTTGTCTCTGAGGCCAGCAGGGACTGTTGGTATACTCCACTGAGTATCAGATGTCAACAGTATAATAGGAAAGTTTTTCTGTCCTTAGCAGCTTTTCTCAATTGGGAAGTTAAATGTCCTTTCATCCACCAGCCATGGATCAGGATTAGCTTTAGTACATTACTACTTCAAATGCTAATAAAGGGTTTGTTTTTAGGCATTGTGTTATGCTTACAATGCAAATAACAATAAAAGACAGAATGACTGTCAACCCTGCCCCCAGTTTGTTAGTGCGCTCTTTTTCTTACCATACCAAAGCAGACTGCTTGCCCCTCAAAGAGCACACAACATGCATAAATATTTCCATCCAAACCTGTTTCTTACTGGATGTCACTTCTGAAGACATTTTACTGTCACACCTTGTTCCTCTCTGGCAGGTTACCCTGCTGCATCTGTGACCAGCACAGAGCACAAGATGTCCTGCTCCTCAGCTGCTGCTCTTCCTGATCCTTCAACCTTCCAGATCTGGCACAATTTACAGTTCAAACCAACAACACTTCTAGCACTCATGGCAAAATCACAAAGAATGAACTGTATTCCCCTGCTCTGTCTGGGGGAGAGACAGACTTTGCCCTGCAGATTTCTGGTTTCTCCCTCCAGGTGCCTTCTTGGACATTTTCAGGAGCATATTGTCAATGGGTCAGGGGTCCTGTGCCATCCCTTCTGTGGGGAGGGCAGTGTGCATGAATGCAGGTTGGGAAACATCCCTTGATCAGCTTTTCTAAGCCAGGAAAAAGCACAGCTACTCAGCACATGCAGATGGGAAATTGAAATCCTTACATGTAGAATACAGAGTCAAGGACCTTTCATGCCATAGCAGCTACACACAGCTGAGCACAGGACAGCAGCAATCCCACCTTGTGAAAGGAGCTACTAGGGAAGGTGGCAGAGAGAGATTAAAAACTATTTTGGCGCTCACTGAGATTTCTCCAGGCCCAAGACAAAACCATGTTGATGCAGTGAACTGGCGAGAGGCCTATGTGCTATTTTTTAAAGCTCTCCTCCACTTCTGGCAAGGGTGAACCATTCATTCTTTCTAATGCCTTAAGCACCCAGACATACTTTCACACAAGTATTAAGAACATCAGATTAAGTCTTCCTCTTCAAGGAATGTAATAAAATTATAGGCCTGACTTGCTCCTGATTTAGTTACATACAGTACTCTAAAATTTAAGCATAATTAAGTTAATCCTACGATGTGTTATTAGTTGTGGATAGCAGACAGCTGCAGAAAATCTGGGAAAGTTGTGTCCTTAGCTTGGTTGTCACTGTCAAGAGGAAGGCCTGCAAACATGAAAATTAACATTTATACCATCATTGCTAATGCATAAAGCTTTAGGATATTTAGGTTTAACATAATTAAAAGCCTGATTAAAACCTCTTGGAATCTCCTGGTTGTGTTTTCCCTTGACGTACCTGTCTGCAATTTCAGCATGCCTCTGGAGACCTCGGAGGGCAGAGTGAGTGTGAAGACTGATGCATCAAAGAGCAAAAGATTTAAGTGTTATGGAAAGCTTAAGTCCTCCAAACAGGATCACTCCTGACAGAGAATCAGAATCAATAGCAGCAGCTATTGTCAGTGCCCCACAAATAAATCTTGTAAACTGCATGTTTTCAAACTCATAGGAGGGTGAGAAAAAAAAGAATAAATGTGAGTGGCAGATTACATCTGGGATTCACAATTCCTACAGGTTAAAACCTCAGTAGTTACTAAAAGTCAGTTGTCTGATTTCCTTGCCTCACCTTGGTAATACAATTTGCAATAGCCCCTGCTCCAGAGGAACTTAAGAGTTCTTTAAAAAAAAAAACCTGGATTTTTTTGTTTTGTTTTGTTTTCTAAACAGATTGTGAAGTACCTATGACAAAAGAAGCATTTTTAGTGATTTTTTTCCTTGGGCTTACTACAGCAGTGTAAAAAGACAGCCAGTCTCTCTGAGACTGAGGATGTTGCTGAAGAATCCCACACAATCACAGAATATTCTCAGCCTGATGGGATCCACAAGGATCAAGTCCAGCTCTTAAGTGCATGGTCCATAGGGGATTTAATTCATGATTTTGGCATTATTGTCACCATACTCTAACAACTAAGACCTAAAAACATAAACTATGAATATAAACTATGAGATGCTACTATATGCCAGCTCAGGAAATGATCAATGTTAAGCAATTTTATGTACACATGAAAGGGTCAGCTTTACATGGCTGGAATTGTAAAATTCTCCCTCTTCTTGCAGATTACATTTCTACCAGGGCGTACTCAAGATCATCTCAAGGTTACAACATAACTGATTTTAAAAATATTTCCCTTGGTATGTAAGTTTAAAATCTGGAGTCATCAGAAAGAGTACATGAATGTAAAAGCTACCTTCTACTGCAAAGGGAACACTGGAGATGACAGATCTGGGTGTCTCCATTGGGAAGGAGATGAAACCTCCTAAGGGATGTGGGTGAAAAGACTTTCACATCAGCCCCTCCCTGTAGCAGGAAGGACATTGTCTATTACAGTGTAATTCCAAATATTTTATTGTTTGAACATTGGACAGTTTAATTGCCATAAGCACCTGCATGCCATTTCACCCTGCATATGCCTGGAGCTGTCTTTTGTATTTATTGTTGGTTTGTTTTGGTTTTTTTTTAAATATTGAACATGACAAAGCATTTTAAAGATACTTCATGTTCTAATGCAGGCACAGGAGCTCCTGCCAAGTACTCATTCACCCCTAAGAGCAGAAAGCCATCCCTTCTGCTCATGCAGCTCCCATGCAGAGGAATTCAAAAGCATTTAGGAAATACTATCTGCCTGTGAACAAGGTACATGATGTGAAAAAGTACAGCCACAATTAGATAAAATATGGCAAAGTTATAGCTCATTGTAGCAGTTGCAAAAGGTACCTGTTAGGTTTGAGCCAGACAAAAACCAGCCCTGACAAGTTCACCTTTACTGTAGTCCTTTGTAAAGGATCATTGCTCTGGTGCAAATTACTTCTGTGTGACAGCACAGCCATGCTCCCTAAGGAATTTCAGTTTTGGACTCCACTCCAAACTCAAAGCTTAGGTGCTGGGTTCAGGTGAAAGTTCTAAGGACAGTCATGAGTACTTTGTATCCTACCTTTCTGCTGGATCATGCTTTCACCAAGGCCACCTCCACAGCCTAGGATTGCCTCTTGAACTCATATACCAGCACCATTCCTTCCACAAAGACATAGAGCTTATTTTCATTTTTTCTTTAACAAGAAAGAAAAGGTTTTTACCAGGTCAGACCAAACATCCATCTAATCCAGCACCCTCTGACAGTAACTGATAACAAACATTCCCTTCTCATCTCCTGAACAGGATGAGCATGGGATAACTCTTCTGCTATGCTCTCCCACTTCTGACAAGACATCAA
This sequence comes from Melozone crissalis, assembly GCF_028551555.1. Lineage (NCBI taxonomy): Eukaryota > Metazoa > Chordata > Aves > Passeriformes > Passerellidae > Melozone > Melozone crissalis. The sequence goes on along the minus strand of NW_026535794.1, from coordinate 35,582,556 downwards.
CACTGACTGTTTAAGAAATTCCCATTGGGGGTTATAACCCTGTCTTTGTTCTGGAATTTGCCTGATAGTTTTTGAGTCCCATCAACAGCACTGAGATACCTAAGCTGACATTTAAAGCACTTACAAGGAAGGTGGCTCCCTCAATTATGTTTCCCTCATGTCTGAGGGCACTCAGCCCTACCTCTGTCACAAGAGATACCTGGGGCCATAAATCTTCCCAGTCTATTGGATGGGCAGGTTTCTCTAACTACCTGATACCACAAGGCATCTTCCTCTTCAGGCATAATTTTAATAGCCTCTGGGCAGGTTCAGGGTGAAGAGTAACAGCACAGGCTAACAGAGCAGCTGTAAGGAAGACTGATTAAAATGGCACATGGGTAATACATTGCCATAAGCATAAAAAGAGGACTGCCAACGTGCCTGTCTTAAAAGCCAATTACATGACAGAGAAGGCTGCACATTCTCTACATGTTGGGATCTCATCCATTGGAAAGGACGAAGAACCTCAGGTTTAAAGTCCTTCAGAGCACACATCATTCAGCTGCATCTTCAGATAAGATCCTGCCACTCATACTCCCAAGAATGTAGTTGTTGTGTTCATCAACAGATACAGGCATTAAACAAGGGAATCCCTCCCCATAAATTCAGCCCTGTTTTATCACCTAAAAATGACTTTTCTCCTAGTTCTCTCCTTAGTCAAGCCTTCAGTGAACCCCACCCCTTCTAAAATCTGTCAAACATGGCAAATGATATTGCCATGCTACTTAAAGGCAGATGAAAGCAGGTGGTAAAGCTGTCACAGCAACAGGCAGCAGAAACACAGCCCCCACAAGCAGCTTTGATTTGGCAAAGAAGATGGAGAGGCACTTCTCCAGGATCCCTGTGGCATTAACACTGCTGCTAGTAGCTTTTACTTCCCATTTTGTTGGTTGAGCAAGTTCTCTTTCCTCTCGAGGGGCTGCCAAGACATGCAGAAGACTCAGCCTCCTCAGGCCCAGTGCTACTGAGGAGTCACACGGGGTGTGCAGGGATGCCCCAGTTCCCAAGACAGGAAGGACAGCATTTTCAAAATGTTTCCTGCATGCTGATTGGCACAGGTTCATGTCTAAAAGCAAATCCCTCACACACTCTGGCAGCTGGCATCCTACGTGCAGATACCAAAGGCTGGGTGTATATCCTGAAAATATCCCACTTGCTAGTGCTCACTGGGCATTTGCATGCAGAAGCTGCCAATCTCAAGAAGCCAAATTTGTGCTGCCTTTTTTGCCTCTTCCCTAGTAGCAGGCACTTTTTGGTATCACTTGTAGGAACTGTTATAGAGCACGCAAATGCCATAAAGGACCAGCAAAGCCTTGGCAACTGACCTTTCCCCAGCCTTGGGAACAAGCCCTGACAAGTTAAAATTGTGCTGCTGGTTTCTACTCTGGATTAAAGGGTTCCAAAAGGTGTCGTGTGACTGCTGCTTGACATAGGCATTTGTTGAAGCAAATATTTTTAAAAAGAGCTTGAATAGCTCTTAATTAAATGGGTTTGTATTCTGCTGTGTGAGGGTGTGCCCCATCCTGGCTGGCAAAGCAAAACAGGTAAAGGCTAAAGCAGTAACTAACACTGAAGCACAGGGAGGGATGGGGGTGCTCTGCACACCTCAGGATTTAAAATCCTCTTCAACCTTTGGTCTTGCTCTCAATGCAAACAAAAGCACGAGAGAAGGTTTCATTGGGCTTTATAAAGAAGCTGTTTAGCAGTAAAAGCTGATCTACAGGCAGTGGACAAAAGAACAATAGCCCTGCCGAAATGCTACACGGGGCTGAGGTTCTGTAAGGAATAATTTCAAGTTGACTGGAAAAGATCAAATAGCAGCTGGAAAGCAAGAATATACCAGGGAGGAGGGGAGAAAGCAGCTACACTGCTTCAGTACAAACAGCTGAAAATACAGAATAAAAAATATATGTTATTAGACAGCTCTTTTGCCTTGGTAACTCCATTTGCATTGATAAATAAACCAGAAATTTTCCTTTTTTACCTTCTCACCTTAGTATAATTTTGACAGTTTTGTGTAACTACACTCCCTTTTTATGAGGTTTTACTGAAGCTTAGAGACACAAGGGTACTGAGACACCATTGAAGTAAATGGAATCAGACACCTCAATGCTTTTGTCAGTGTGACCCTTTGACCACACTGGAAATCTGCAGCTGCACGAGGGGAGACACATTCCCACACCACTACTTTACATACACTTCTTAGGATATAACTGAATTGTTTTTCCTACCTGTGCAAGTGGGACACACATGCCACAGATGCAATTCCACCTCTGCCCCTCTCTGGTTCTATTTGAAGTCTCAGCCATGTCCTGGAAGTCTCTGTGCAGTGATGTGTTAAGTTTAAGTCATGTTAAAACTCCCACATACCTAAAGGTCCCTCTTAGAGATCTAAAACTTTAGAAATCCCATTTGACACTCTTGCCTCCACTTTTTACACCTTGGTTTTCTTAGGTACTTTTGGCATAGTCTGACTTCTGTTCTCAGACTAGGTGCATAATTTTGTTCACATACTTAGAAGCTTTACTTTAGCCCTATTTCCTACATTTCCTTTCTTTAAAGTAGGGATGATGGATGACTTTTTTCAGGAAGATGAAAGGATCAGTCTTCAGGTGAGCTCACTTCTCCAGAGCACTACACAACTGCAAGGTTATGAATTTGAGTTTAGATTTATGCATAAGTCATAGGTTTATCTTCTAATTTTGTGGAAACCTTTTGCAGATGACAAGCTCAGCCAAATTCTTGTTTCAGCAGAAAAAAAGTGAAAAAGCAATCAATAAAACTAAGGAGGTAATACATAGTGTGTTAGAATACTCATTAAAAAGATATCTGTACGGTAAACTATTACAGCAGAAAAAGAAAAATATATGGATTAAGAAAAAATAGCTGTCATCAACAAAAACAGATAATATTTTAAGTGCTTTAACTGATCATTTAAAGTGGGACCTCAGCTTTCTAAAGCTGATGTGATTTCAGTCATGCTCCACAATGTCTGCTGTTCTAATGTGATTCTTCACTTTCTCACTCTTTGCCATTTCAGAGGCAATTCAGCAGATGTTAATTAACACCTGTGATAGCTAATATATTACCTAGAGGCATTTTCCTACCTACTGCTAGTCAGGGGAGAATTGAGCCAGGAACAAACCATAACTTGCCAGTCTTGCAGGAAGAATTAAACTACCTCTGAATGCTCAGTGCAGTATCTAGCCATGGGCTTATCTCTTCCTCAGATGTGTGCCAGTGTAAAATGCTGTCCTTGTATATTCTGTACATTTAATAAATTCTACTTCTCTAGCTCTTTTAGGGTCTAGCAAGGAGATTATTATAGCACTGGTATAACATGAAAAGAACACAAGAAGAAAGAAGTCAGAAAATATGTTTTTTTCTCCTCCTCCTCCTCCCCTTTTTGCAGCGGTCTGAGCTACAGGATTTCTAGGAAGTACTGTTGGCAGGATTTCTCTTTGAAGTTTACACCATGCTCCTAGTCCTGAACTCAATGATGTTAAACAGGACAGGTGAACCAATTCTGTTTTTTGGAAACTTGTCACTGAAAGGACGTGCCAAGATAAACACAACCAAGAATGCACAGACAATGAGGCTCCTTCTGTTTCCCAGGTAGTCAGAGCTCCAGAATCAAGGCTCAGTTCTGCTTCTGTTCATGAAATTCAATGGGAAAGAGCCCAGAAACAGATCTATTTTAACTTTTCCCTTGGCCACTGAAGTGCTGCCCACTCTCCTGTCATCTTGAGAGAGCAGTGGATGGTTTATCTGCTCAAACATTTACAGACTGAGGATAGAACAAAGACCCGGAAAGCAAAATAAAATTAAGTCAGCAGTGGGGAAAAAAAGGTGAGTCACCAAAGTTCAAGTACACACTACCTCAAATTTTTCACTTCAACAGGCATACAAAGGTATGATTCTTATTTTCAGTAATGGGGAGAGTAATGCTCTTTACCTCCTTATGTAAAAGGAACTGCCACGAGGAACAATAACTTTGGATGGGGGGAAAGACCTGAAACTTTGCAAACAGGCAGCAGGAGATTCACAGCATGCACAGGCTTGTGTCTGAGAATCAAGTTTATTTCCCACATCCCAAAACATCTGATAGTCTGGTCACTAATACTCTGAAAAGAACCATTCTTTCTCAGTTAACTCAGAAGAAACCTGATGTTTTGATCTGATGAGGATTACTCGCCAGGGTAGATTTTTTCTTGAAATCATACCCTACAGCTATCATGGAAAGCCACTTGCTATCCCCAAATCAGGTATTATCTGATGTTATAGTGCTTTATCTAGATAAAATGGGCCGTAAATCAAATTCATAAGCTGCAGCTGCTAATCAATATGCTTTAGTTGAAGACTACATTCAAATACTGTTTCTTAGAGCTACTTGTGAATTTCAGATGTGTCATTAAGGACAAAACTGATAAACTACTTCACTACTGCTTGTGTCCATAAAATCGAGCAACTTTATCTCTTTTGTTGTATTCTGAAATGAAAAATCAGAGCCAGCAGGTTTCTCATCTTATTTACAATAAATTAGAGATGAAGAGGAAAGGTTTGCTTTTCAAAATGGTGTAATTGTATGTTGTCAAATATCATTCCTTAACCAATCCTCTCTTCCCCCAGCTTTTAAAAGACATCTTAAAAAATACCAGGTTTGGGTTTCTTTGTTTTGTCCTACCAGATAGAATCCCAAGAGGCAGCAAAATGAGCTTCCAGTTTGTGGCTGCATTTGAAACAGCTTGTCTTCTGATATCAGCTATTTAAATGAGCCACATTAAACATGGACTTTAAGGTCGAGCATCCAGCTGCACTGGCCAGGCCAAGGCCAGAAGTTCTGTCCTTCAGATTTTAGCCTTCATATGAGGTTATCTTGCTCAGGGACAAGAGACTTGATATTTTAAATACAAAATTATTTGTACTGGTGCCATTACAGTGAAGAGAGAACTAAAAAAACAGCAAAGAAAAAACCCCAAAAAACACCACCATCACCAGAAAAACTCCCAAAAACCCGAAGCAAAAAAAAAAAAAAAGCAACCCAAAAATCAAAACCAATCCAAACAAAAACCCCCTACACCTCCCCCTCCCCCCCAAAAAACAAACAAACCCAAAACCTATCCTCCAAACAGTGAAGGCTCCTCTTCCTCCAAACAGTCAGGTCTCCTCTCCATTTTTCCAGTTCAGTTTAAGTCATACCCTGACATAACATCTGAGGTTAGAAGTCTTGAGGCTTTCAAGGCATTTATTACAGCATTTCCAATTTAGGATCATTTTCTGCAGGTGCTCCCTATAATCTTTGTTGAGGTCCAGCCTGACCAACCTACAATAGCAGGGAATGATTCACCAGGCAACCACTCAGAGATTTATTTTTAGTTTTGGCAAGAGTAGGAATAAGCAAGCATATACTTTGCAAGTTTATTTAAAAAGTTCATTCTATTTGCTAAATATTTAGCTTTTGCCCCAAACCAGCAGTCCTTAGTATCTAGGTTAATATTAAGAAAATTGCACTGTAACTGACATAGCTGAGGTTCACCTCATCTGCTTATTTCTATTTATTTTGTCAATATGTCACTGTTTACTGTTAAAAATATACAGCAAGTACTTTTTCAGTCACCCTATTTCCTCAACTTTCTTTCTGATCCATGATGTTTATAAAGAAGATGAGAAAAATACCCATACTAAGAGTGCAAACTGCCTTTTAATAATGCAGTGGCCAGAAATGCTCTATGGTTATACAGAGCGAGTACTGTCCAGTATTTTTTTTCTGTATCAGCTTAATTAATTTATGTGTGTACAGATTAGTTAAGCTTTTTTTGGTGCTCTGGCTGGGAAACAAGAGGACTATTTCTGTGCAACAGGTTATGGCCAAGAGGCCTTCTCCCTCCTGCTGGCCCTGCTGCGTGGGTGAGTGCTGAGCTGCAGGTGCTGCTGTGCGCAGAGGGCAGGGAAAGTGAGACGAGGCTGCCAGCCCTTTTTCTCATGGATCTAGTTTTTCAGTGGCTGCTATCATATTCATTGAAGCAAGGATTTGACTGAGCAGGAAGATAGAATTACGTCTCCTTCCCACAGCTCAAGGTCAGGATAAAGATGGAGGAGCGCTGGGAGGTATTTCACGTGCATTTATTGACTTCCTATTGTGACCAAATTTCCAAGGTAAAAGTATCATAGGCAAGGATTAGGACATGGCTAATATTTAGTCACATATTAGCCAGTATTGATATTGAACCTTAGCAGCAGCCATCTGAACAGCACACCAGGCTTCTCGAATAAAACCCAAATTGGGTATTTCTTGTGCCTAGGTAAAGACTTGCAAACAACAAACCTGAGACATTTCCAAAGAGCAAACAGAGGTTCACTGTAGAACAAGGCAGCTTTTAGGTAGAGAAGAGAGGAGGAAACTGTATTTTCACAACAGTTTAAGGATTAAAAATGAAAAAAAGGATCTACATGAGATATATAAAACACTAGTCTGCATTCATTCTCCAGCCTCTGGCTAGATCTGACCCTCACAGAACTCACACCAAACTAGATGCAGAAGTTAAGAAATGCATCAGTGCAATTTCTGCTTGCTTGTTCTTCCATTTTGGGCACACACACATACAAAAACACTTCTTTGGACTTTAGAATACATAAACACAGGCAGACTACTTCTGCCTATAATAAACATGAGCAGTTTGGCCTCCAAAGGTAGTATGACAACCCTGGCAGCAAATGCACCACTTTGTGCCTCCTTCCTCCCCAGTCTCATCCTGTAGCTGGAATATGGTTCTTCATCATCCACCTCTGTTTCCAGCTTTTAAACTTTCCCCTTCTTTCTTACCCCCCTTTTCCCAAGACTAGGTTTGCTCTGATTGCTTCTTCTCAAGAAGAGCATTTCAGTTGTCCCTTGACTGAAGAGGCCTCCCATAAGAAAAGCAACCCTGAGGAGAAAGTTTAAAGACCTCCCCTCACCTCACCCAGATCTGTTCTTGGTCAGCATGGAGTCAGCAATATAAAAAGGCAGTCCAAATCCGGTACCTTGTAGTTTTACTAAAGGAAATTTTAAAAGCATGTATCTACACACTGGGTGGAGGAAAAAAAAAAAAGAAAAACTTCCATGGAAATGGATTTGATACTACAGTCCCTCTGTCCTTGGGTTCCAGGGTCTGAAGGAGTGAATGACCAGGGAGCACCTCAGCAGCTACGTTGTCTGAGTTTATTGCACAGGAGCTTTCAAGGTTCATTACATATTATTGTGCACATTGAACCATGGGGCACTTGCCCAGCATCTAGTGCAACATTTCAGTGATTGACAGCGGCTGGTTTAATCCATATTTTCAACTGGAACTCACTTCTCATTTCCTTTCCAGTCTTTTTTTTTTTTTTAATTGACCTCAAATGATTAGTTATAACCAAACAAAATCATAACTGCATTATACTTGACTGTTAAGAAATAATTTTCAGTGCCTGCCACTGTGTAGTATGTTGTCCTCAGAAAAAGTCTAAAGCCATTTTAACAATATAAAGCATATTGCAAATGCATTTAAAATAAATAAGTCAGTTGTTGCTACATCACCTACTATCAAGAAATGTGTAATTGCCAAGTATTTTTAGCTGATTTTGCTCTGTAAGGCACAACACCAGTACAAATCTGGCTTATATTTATTTGTCAAAAAAAAAATAAATCCAAGAGGTCTTAGAGGGAGTCCATAACTACTTGAGTGGAAGCACTTTATCTCACCATCAGAAGAAATCCTGGGACACTTTACCTTGCTTCAAAAGCCTCAAACAAAGTAAACAGTAAACACTTCCAGGGGTGCCCACGCCTATTTCCACACTAGAACTACAACCCTGTTTGTGCTCTCCAGGTCTGGTCTCATGTCCCAAAAGAATGTTTACATCTTATCACACAATTTCTTCATTGGAGCTTCATTATCCCAGTTATAACCAATTATGCAAAAATCATGTATCCCCTGGGTAAATAGTGTGAATTGCTAGACAACATGGGCCTCCCTCTGTAACAGAGCTACAAGGGACCAGTCTCTGAAACACCTGCTTACTATTACACAGTAAGAAGAGGGAGAACACCAGCATGGTCCTGCCTTTTCCATATGCAAATACCATGTGATGTGGGATATGGGCGAAGGCAAGAGCCTGCCCATCACAGCGCCTCTCTCTGCACCCCCGTGGGGGATGGAAGATGTGTTTGTGGCTAATGGTGCATTTTCGGCACCACCGGAGGTCCTCGGCCCTGAAATTAGATAAGAGCACTTTGCACCCCCCTTCCTTCGATAAGACAGCTTGTGAGATGAAGGCAGCAAAGCGCCTCCTGGGCTTGAGAGCCAGAAGGAGCTGGGGCACAGGCCTCAGAGTCAGCACGTTGGCTCCTGGCGAGGGCTGCGGGAAGGTTCAGAGACCCCTCCGTCGGCCTTGGGATAGCACCTTTGAGTCCGCTCACCACAGTACAGGGAGTGGGATGTTTATTTGTGGTTTTTTAAAAGACAATCACATCGTCCCGTCATCCAAGGGTTTGCTACTGGCGGTGTTGGTGTAACACAGCGCCCGCGATTCCCTCGCCTGGCAGCGCTGCCGGGCTCCCGGCAATGTCCGCTCAGGTGTGGGAGGCCGCTGCCTACACGGCACCCATGGGTCCAAGCCCAGCTGTGGGACAGTCATCGACTCCGGCCGCCTGTCCCGCCAGTTCTCCGGCCACCCATCCAGCGGCGGCTCCTCGGCAAGCTCCTCCCGGCCTACTCGGGCCCTTGGGCGGCGTGGCCTGGGGCGCCGCCGCCGTCGAAGACCTCGGGGCTGTCGGCCAGCAGCGAGGTGCGCACCTTCCGCCGCTCCTTGAAGCGGCCCGAATGGGACACCCGGAGGCTCCGCCGGTTGCCGACTGCGGTTCCCGCGGCGTCGCCGCTGCCGAAGGGACCGGACTGTTCCTCCCGGCCGTCGGGGCTGGGGGGGTCGGCGGGGGTCTCGCTGGCGACGGGGTGCGGCGGGGCTACCGCCGCTTCCTTGTGCTTCTTCTTGTTGGTCAGCGATTTCCACCAGGGCCCAGCCGAGCCCTTCACGCCGGCCCGAGGAGCGGCGGTGGCCGCGGCGCTGTCCGCCATCTCGGGCTCCTGCGGGGGGGAAGAGGGCGAACACGGGTTGGCAGCCGGGCACGCTCGGTCGGGTCGGCGCCGGGACTCCTCTTGCCCAGCACCGGGGACGGGCAGCGCTGCCGGGGAGGTGTGCCCGGCGCCCGGGAGCGGCCCGCCAGGAGGGACGGGTCCTGCGGCGGCCGGGCGGGCGCGGGGGGAGCGTTCCGTGCCCCGTCGAGCGGCTCGGAAGCGCCGCCCGCTCCGTGCGCGGCTCGCTCGGTCTCAGGTAAATGACGCCCCGGAGCCGGGCTGCGGGACCCGCTCCCTGCGCTCAGCACCCCCCACTCCCAGAAGCAGACCCGAGGTCCGGTACCTTGGGCTGCCGCCTCCCCGCGGGACGAGGCCGGGAGCGTGGCGCGTCCTGGGGCTCCTGCGATGGGGCTCCTTTCGCTTTCCCCCTCCCTCCTTCCCTTCCCTCCTCTCCCCGCCCCAGCGGCTCCCTGCGCAACAGGTACGGGAAGCGACACTGACCTGGGGCCCGCCCGGCGCTGCGGAGCGCTCCTGCCCCGCGGGGATCGCGGCGGCCGCTCGCCCTGCGGTCCCCGGCGCGGCCGGAGGGAGGGAGGGCACGGCCGGCGGGGAGGGCGGCGGTGCGGCCCGGCTGTGCCGTGCCGGGCGGCGCGGACCGGAGCGGCGGCAGGTGCCGGGCGGCCCCGCGGCTCGCCCCCGTGGGCGGAGCGGCGGCACGGCCAGCCCCGGGGCCGGCCCCTCCCGCCCCACCTCGGGCAGGTGAGCCGGAGTCGCCCGGCCCCGGCTCCGCGGGGCTGCAGGGAGAGGGTCGGTGTCCCCTCCAGGGAGACCCGGCGGTGGAGAGACACGGGGAGGGGCAGAGGAAGAGGAGGAAGAGCAGGGAGCCTCAGCGCAGGTGAAATCCGAGGCTGCCGAAATGGATGCGGCGTTGCCGGCGTGCGTGGCTGAAACAAAATATCACTGCTTTTTGTTTGTGCACGTGATGGATGTGCGTGGGTGGGTATTTTAGAGCCTTGAAGAAAATAGAATTGTAGTTAACTGCCCTTCTTGAAAAAACGAGTGGTGCTGTAGGTCACACGATGTTGTCTGGTCTTGGACTTTGACTTTCTGTGTGATGGTGGATATATGACCATACAAACGCCTTTGCCTTTTTTCATTCACCCAGAAATGAGAAAAGATTTGCTTTTGTCACACCATGTGTTAAAAGTGATTATTTGTTCTTTGTAGAACTATGCCATGTAATATGTGTTTGATTCCTAACGCCCTTCCCATCAACAGTGAGCCACTCAAGGATGCCTATGATGGTGCAGGTGTCTGAAAGCAGCATATTTCAGCCCCATCTTCTTTTGCAGATCAACTTCTGCTACTTGTAGCTTCCCAGAATAGCCCATAAAGATAAGAGATATGGAAATTGGTGAATGCAGGTTGCTGAGGGAGTGGAGCCTGGGGCATGCACTTACATTACTCTGTAGAGTGCCCTCTTCAAAGGCAAAGGCTTTTGGATAAGGAAGCATACACTTGAAAGTGTACACTGCAAACAGTCTAGCAAATCAATTAAAATCAACAGCAAAAAAAATCTCCTACGGAATAAAACACAAACTTCCAGTGGTAAAAGATGGCCTTTACATTCCCTCCTAGCAAGTAAGCAACTAACATTTTCCAAGACACAAAGCACCAGGGCATCAGGCTCTCTTGGGCCAAGGACGGTAGCAGACCACAGAGTCAAGTTTCTCCTTGTGACTGTGACCTACTGCTTTGCTACTCGTATCTGTAGAGAAAGAGAACACCTGCATCTCTCTCCATCTTGTGTCCCAGGAAAGTGCCTGGGAAAAAGGGAATTTATGTAGAAATAAAGGTAGTTTTTGTGTTTAAAGGCTCTTTTCACAAAAATATTGCTGGTTGTCTTTTATAGCTTTCAGTCCGCAAACAGGCTTATACAAAACATTTAGTACTTATTTTATTTTGATTACCATACACCTGACTTCTTAGCTCACAAAACACCAAACTTACATCAAATCAGTGTGGGGTTTTTTTTTTCAGTTGAACTCATTTCAGAGAGTCCTAGGATGAGAGATTTTTCCTTTTTGACAGTGTACTGACAGCAGAGTCTACTGAAAAGAGAGAGGCAGGTTGGGAGGCTTTGTAAGAGACGTGGGAGTGGGAGGATGCTGCCTGTGTGAGTCTGTGGTGACGCAGGAGGACAGCAAAACCCGCTCTGCTCTTGAAAGTCACAACATGCTGTTCCACAAGATTGTCACTAAGGTTAGTGTTTATACCAAAACAACTCCGACAGTGAAAATGTATGCTCTCTGCCTTTCTTGCTGCAACAGTACTTGTTGCATTCTTTCAGTATACATATATTTACAGTGGTTATTGAAACAGAAAAGTAAATAACATATTGTCTATTTCAATGCATGGAGGTTGGATAGCACATTCATCTAATAACACTACTGCAGTTAAATTCTGTCCTATCTTTGCAGGAATAGAGGCTGGGATAAAAAAATCAATGGGGTTTTGTAGTTCCAGCTAGGGTGGATATGCAGGATTCTAGCAGATGCCCCAGTACACTGCAAAATAAAATGACAGGGTTTTTTTACATTATAACATGCTCCTTTTGTGTACAGTTGGACCATATTGATATAAATTTCTTCAGAATTCTGAAGGGTCTCCAAAATTCAGAAATATCCTGGTATTTTCAAGACTTAGATTCTCAAAGACTGATTTGAATGTCAGTCCTCAAACTAATCTTATTTACAACCCCTAACTGTTACTGCAGTGAGTGAAAAAAAAAAATAGTGCTTCGTGCAGTTCCCACTATCCTTTTTCAAAACTTTGCCGGCCCTCCTGTGCTTATGTTGAAACTGGGCTCTGGAAAGCTTGGATTGCCAAACCACACCTTATCTAATTGTGTTGAGGGGTCTCATCTCTACTGGCAGGGAGAGGCACTGTCTGCTGCAGACATCAGCCTTCCCGACACCATGGAACCCTTTGGTTTCCAAAGCTCTGATGTTAAATGCAGTTACAATTATACCAAGGGGATAAGAAGAAGCAAAACGTGCACTAGTGAATATTTCTATCAGAACTCTCATCTACCCTGAAACCCCAACCATCCAGCAAACACACTGGATGTTTGAAGCTTCAGTTTCTCAAAGGCTAATGTTAAGGCCAAGGAAGTGTTCACATCAACTGAAAAGAGCATGGCACTGGCAGAGCTCTGCTAAGGTCCATCTTCCTGTTGAATATCTTCCGGTAGTCATCATTTGTATCTTCAAGTTTCAATTAAACTCTTAACCCTGCCCTGATACACAACTGAGCAATTGGCTCACAGGAAAAAAAAAAAGCAACACTGATACCTCCTGGCACAGGTTGGCCCTTTAACATTCAGCATTAAAACCAGTTCTTGGAACTCCTAAGTCTCAGAGCCTAAATGTTACATTAATTTAAACCAATGGACCTCTGTGCAAAGGAAAAGATCACACAAACAACTGTCTCCTATCTGTGTCCAGCTGCCAATTCAGAAGCCAGCAATAATTTAATTTCTTTTAGATTTAGATTTCTATGTGCTAGTGGCATCTCAAATCTTAGCTTTACTATAATAACCACAGGAAGGACTCCAACCATTTTATAATGGGCAAGAACATTTTCCCCGTTGGCAGTAGTCTGCTGCTCAAGACTGTGGAACTGCAGCATTCATTGCCAGTCTACATTGGCCCTGCCAAAAGAAAAAAAAACAAAAAAGAAAAAAATTATTACCAGGGCATAGGTTTTAACCCTGCACCTGGTGTATTTACCTATTAGTGGTGATTCCCTGGCATAATTTCAAATTTGGGCCTCTGGCTGTATATGCACTGCTCAAGGCATGGTTCCAAGGCAGTGGGAGCAAAGGATTATTTCCCTTAAGCAGGATGGATGAAAGTTTGTCACCCTCCCCAGCTTTATTGCAACAGGCTTTGCACCCTTCAGCACTTCAGTTCACAACCACTCCTTATTTAACAGTCTAGGACATGCATTGCAGCATAGCTTCTGGGTATGAAAGCAGCTGTTTGGTGGGCTGAAACACAGCCCTTGCACAATTCTTGAACCAGTGCCTCTAGGAAAAAAAAAAAAAAAGAGTCTCAAAGCCACAGGTGACACTGAGAGGACCTCATTTAAGTACAATGTAATATGGATAGGGCATGGTTGCCTTGACTCCATTTAGTTGACTGACACAGATGTAGTCTTAAGTTTTATGATCTTACCTCCAACGCTAGGGCAGACAACATCCTTATTTACATGGGCCCTGTGAAGGGAACTAGTCCTGTAGTGGAATGCAAGGTGTTAGCTTGGTGCTAGTTCTCATTCTCATTCAATGGGAAGTTCAGCTGCAGGAATAAATATGTCTCAGAACTCATCAGGTTCTGAAACTTTACCTAAAACACTACAAGGCCCAAAACTTCATCAAAACAGACTGTAAACACAGCTCCTCAAATTTTCAGTTCCCAGCCAGCCTCTGACACCAGCCCTATTTTTACATTTGTGTGTCCAGCAGCAGTTTGATTCTTTGAGTCCCAAACTCTTAAAATTTGTCTTCTCTTTCACCCTTACAGTATCCGAAGATAAAACTAAGGTCCTATTCCTTCAGCAGATCAGAAAAATATGGGTTTATATTGGGGCTATTGACACCAGTACCCTTCCTAGCTCTGAAGGCCTTGCAAAACAGTCTGTTCATCCCTATTCTTAACCAGAGAATCCATGCACTGTTTGGAAAGACAGAGTTGATCATTAGTGATACCAACATGCTGCAGTTTTCACAACTTTGGGAACCACTCAGTCATTAGGGCTTTAGATTTCCAAGGTCTGTCCCTACTTTAATTAAATCCTACTTTAATTGTAACTCTGACACTCATGTCTGAAACAACAAAACCCTCACCATGAACAGCAGCTCCTTATTGACACATCCCTATAGGATCATTCCTATTCCTGATACTGAGGGCTGTGCAACTTGCAGTGACAAGTCCGGTTCTTCAATGTTTGGATTACTAACTTAACCCTAACTGTTACCTATGGATGTTATGATATCTATGGAGCCCAGTCTCCTGAAGTTCTTGGGCAGCAGCATGTGGTAATTAATATGGATTTTTCTGTACATTGATCATCATTTGTGCCCTACAGTAGAACAGAAATTAAGGTATCTTCAAATATGGCTGGCAGCAATTTATGCTCTTCAAGATCTAACTCTGTTCCTCATTATAACATTCCTTTTAGTGGTAACAAATGGCTCATACTTTCAAGAAAAGAGAGAATATTTTGACTGGCACTTTTTCAGGCTCTGCAATGAAAGCAGCTTCCAGTGGCAACCTTGGTTTGTGCCATCCCCAAATCTGCTGCAAATGGAACCCTGACAGTTTCTCTACTTATAAGCAGCTGTTCATTTCTACTGTAGCTCATGAAGCACTTGCTCCATCTGACACAACTAACTGCAGTCCTTAAAACATCCTGCAATAATCCCTGTCCTTCAGGCTTTGAATTCCCAGTCCTGGCACTACCTGTAGCATCAGCATAATTATATTCAGAACACCATGCCTTTGGAGAAAGATAGTGTAAAGTATGTCCCCACATAAGATCCACTGATATCCTGAATCTGCAGGCCCTAGAGCACTCAGCAATAATCTTAGCTCCCTAAGGTTCAGATTTCTGAATCTTAACTGTTTTCTTTAATCAAGGAATTAATCTCTACATCTAAAAAACATAAAGTCTATTGATGCTCTCATCCTTATCTCTATTAGCCCTATAGTCTCTTCATTCCCTTTAGATAGCTGTAGGGATAACAATGCAATACTGCTTTGAAGATCCAGTTAGATGGCATTCTTCTTGCCTAAGTGTTTGTGAACTACCTCCCTACTCAAAGAGTTCTTGTGCTTTCAGTCCCTGGTTATGAGTAGGGGGTTTATTGGCACTGCAATATTTTTTCTCTCTTTTCTGCAGAACTTCTCTCTGTACTTGTCGATAAAAAAGATAAGAAGATGGTCAGACAGGCTCCTGCAGGGAGTTACAGAGGAGTTGGACTAGATAGCTTTAAAAATCCCTTCCAACCCAAACTATTCTAAGATTCTGAGATTCTGTGATTCTGTGATTCAGTCCAGCTATTTATTACTCCAGGTATTTTCAGCACTCTCCAAGGTCTCACTAAGCCCAGAGTTTAACCACACCTCCCGTGTGCTGTGTTTCCCGGTAGTACACAGCCCAGGTCTGTCCAAAACCTTGTTTCAGAAGAGACCCCAAACCTGATACATTAATTCCCAGAGTCTTAGGCTAAGTGCCCCTGCAGCACTGTTTCTGTCAATAAGACTCAAGTGTTGTGTGAGCTTTGAGAATGAGAACATTATATGTGGGGGAAAGTGTAAGTGTACCTCTTCTTTAGAAATAAAATGAATGTGGTTCCAATTCACCCAGGTTTGTGCTGTGTTAGACCTGTTTTGTAGCTTAAACTGACCTCAGCTTGCAAAGCAGAGAGTTGAGAACAAAGCTCTGTCTTCTTTGTACTTTGTAACTTCATGTAAAAAAAAAAAAGTTTCCCTTTCTATGTACTTTGTTTCTCTTTCTTTCCCCTCCTCCCTACAAACTCTTCTCCTTCCTCGGTAACTTCTACATCCTTTGTCCAATTCCAATAGTATTTGACAGCAGGAAATTAAGTTTTTCAGCTACTGGTGTCTGGGTGGAGGAGCCCCAAATTGGTGGCTCATTTGAGGAAACCCTTTGACAGTCTGGTGCCCTCTCAGGATGTGTGTGCTTTGGAGCCAGACACAGAGCATGCTGCCTTGTCTCCAGCCTGGTGGTGTCAGAGAAAATTCCTTTGCTCACTTCCCTGGTGGGTTCCAAATACTTAAACCTGACAGCAATGAGTCTCATAAAGAAGAGATTTCAGCTGTTCCACAGCACTCTGGAAAGCTCCCACCTTACAAACCATTAACATAACTTTGATGTGATGTTTCACTGATCGTGGCCAAGACACTTCAGCTTTATGGAAGGCAAGTTGTCTCCCCCCAGCTGCTGTGAGGGTGTACAGAGAACAGGGCACCTAGAACATGGGGACAGCTGAATGGCAGCTGGGCATAGGGAGTGGGTGGCTGCAGGAGGGCACTTGCTGCTTCACCAAAGGCCTTCTCCAATAGCTGGAGGAGAACAAGGTTTCTGCTGAACACCTGGCTGCAGGCAGGATCCCCTGCAGCCAGACACTGGTGTCTCACCTGCCCCCAGAGGTGCAGAACTGTCTTCTACTTGAGATGAAATGAGAAATTACATGGGCTTACACACAGCCTCCTGGAGCATCTTTCAAAGGACTCTTACTACTTGCTGCTAGTGCCTCATGTGAGATAAATCATCACGCTCTTGCTGGATGCTTTGAAGCAAAGGGAAGGATTTGGTTTAATCCAGTCAAACCCATTTTTTCCCCCTGTGTACTGGATTATAGGTTTCCATTAAAGGTAAGCATGATTTTTCTATTGTCTCAGCAGTGAGTTTTGTAAATGGAAGTCTGCTGCCTTTTTACTTTTTCAAATGATGAATCTGAAATGGTCTGACCTCACTGTGCCACTCAAGCCCAGGTGCAGCAGTGATGGGCACAGCAAGTCCGACAGGAGATGAAGCAGGCGCAGCACAAGGTGGCACTAATGAGGTGTGGAGGGGACAGGGGCCTTGTACCTCCGTGCTCAGCATGCCCCGAGGATGCTGGGCATCGGCTGATCAGTTAGCCAAGTGAAAGGTGAGCAATTTCATAGATATTTGCTTTTTAAATGCAGAATCATATTCATCCCTCTGTCCAACAGATTAGAAACTGCTCTCCAGACACTAAGCATGGGTGCTTCTAGGCACACTGCCTTGTACTGTCATCAAATCCTTAAGATGGGACATGTGTTGGAGATTCCAGGCAGTGAGACAAGCTAAAGGTGCCCATGTTCTACCTTAAAAAAACAGCTCATAATGCACCTGACCAGAAAAACCATTGTTAGTCAAATGTCTGTGTTCAAGAGTGTGGAAAAATACTCTGATGACATTGATTCTCAGATATTGGTTAAATTGATGTTGAGATTCATTGCTTGTTTGAAGTTTTGCATAGAGGTGGTTCGGGGTGGTCTCTGAAAATAAATGTGTGCATGTGCTTGGCTGTGGTAGTGTGGGCAACCTGGTGCCAATCTGAAACTGTGACCTGCAGTAAAACTGTTCAAATTTTTGAGCAGGAAAGTTTCCAGCAATGTCAGAATGGTAATTAGCAATTGATTTTTGTTTGGCAGCTTGCCGTGTAGTCAGTGACAGACACCAAAACTCTTTAAACACATTTAATGGGGTTTTTCCTTCCATTTACACTATCATAAATTACAAAGCATATTTCACTTCACAAAATAAAACCATTTCCAGATCATTTTTATGACAGTATTAAGTAGTACATAACCTACAACAAATAGTCCTGTACAAGGCAGGAGGATCTATGGAAGTATTGGGAACTCAGACTATTTAGCACCTGCTCTGCAATCTGGGTTAATCTATCTAGCCCTTAGTTATTTCTCTAGAAGACAACAAATTTACAGTCATACCCTCTACCTCTCTTCATTATCATAGTTACACATATTTTTCAATTTGAATAGAAACATGTGCTCCCTGAAATAATTCAGGAAACTGCATCACTGAGTTACCAAGCATATGATACAAATGATCAAGATGAGGGAGTATTAGAATTTTTTTTGTACTGAAAATTGAGTTTGGTAGTAAAGTATGTTGTTTTCTATGCTTGCAGAAACATTTCATGCTGAGAAACAGTTTTAACATTAGGAATAAGTTGCAGTTAGACTACGAACTCTGTAGGTCAATGTTTGTGAGGGGAGAAAAATATTAAAATTTGGTAATAATTAAATTTACCAGCTCCCACATGTCCTACACATTCTGTCTTTCTTTCTTTCTTTCTTTTTTTTTAATTTTTTTTTAACAAACCATCAGGAAACACATTCAAGATAAATACCTACAATTTTAGCAGATTTACTGTACATTTATAAATAGAGAAACATGACAAAACATAAGTCAGTTTTTACAGAAAAACCAAATCCTTCATCATTCACCCAAAAAAGTGCTGACTTTCAACAAGGCCAGAAAATATCCAGTGTCCCAGCATCACGTAACTTATATATTACTGTAATCCAAGAAAAATCTGGCATGTGAAACGGATACTACCCCAGGACTTTGAAAACAATTCTCAAGACCTTATTTTACATGGGAGAAAAAATAAAAAAAGAGAATATACTATATGTTTCGGGAAATAGCAAATGGCTGGAAGTGTACAATCCTAGGGTGCTAGTGCCTAAATGCAAAGAAATCTAAGGAAAGCTGAAATATGCACAAGAAATGTATTCTCCTTTAAAACACTTGCAATGGAAGAGGTATGTCAGGATAATACTGCATTAGTGGCAATTGTTTTCAATATATCATAGCAAAAATGCAGGAAATAATTACGTGAAAATAATCAATGCACCGCATTGATGTATAGTTTGCTAAAATAAAATGCCATTCTTTCAGCTAGGTAAAGTAAAAATATCTTTATAATATAGGTTCTGTTTCACAATTGACATATATAATTACGTCTCATGAAGAAGGAAAGGTATAGCCATATACAAGTAACACTGATTAAGTACCTTTTTGCTTCTCTAGCCATATTAAAATACGTTTTGTGTTTCTTAATAAGTTAACAATAAAATTGTTTGAAACTTTTCAAAACAAATATACATCTGAGGCAAGGCAAAAGATACAAGGTAAGAGGATTTTTTCTGACCTTCTTTTTCCCTTCTACAAAGAGGCATATGTCTATGAGACATAGGCTTTCCCTAAACATTTTGGCATCCATCTGCAACTTTGCAGAAATTGAAGTGCAGTCAAGGAACTCTTCCTTTCTGTTTAAAAAAATTTAAAGAAATGTTGTTTTTACTTCAGACTAATTATCTTAAAACAAATGGCTTTGAAGATATGCCTCTCTGACTAGAAGAGAACATCTTCATTTTCTATTAAAATCTGCAC
The DNA here is from genome assembly GCF_028551555.1 of Melozone crissalis. Lineage (NCBI taxonomy): Eukaryota > Metazoa > Chordata > Aves > Passeriformes > Passerellidae > Melozone > Melozone crissalis. Next base: position 35,563,384 of record NW_026535794.1, on the reverse strand, counting down.
AATTAACTTCTGGTACCGCATGTCATTCAGTGTAGCAAGGGTACTGTCCTCTGGAGGTCTCATTAAAGTAGGTCCAAACACTATTCCCAGGTTTTCAGCATTCATAAAATTCTCCTTTTCATGCAAGGTAACCCTAAAATAGAAAAAAAAAAAAGTAATTAGTTGCTCACTTCCCAGAAAAAAGGAATATCTGCATCTTTGTCTGTAGTCTTGCTTCACATCAAGCACTGGTGCGTAGACATTTTTTCTAGATATAATAACTGTTTCACAGTTCTATATTATTACTTTTTCACAACAAGTACAATGCAGCTATGGTAGGACTGAGATTTTTACTGCCTTTATACAACACTCATGGGCCTCTTCAGTGATTTTTCCATGTGGCTGTCTGTTGGGTGTAAGAATTAGTGGCAATTGCTTTTTTAAAAGCATAAATATGATTTAAATGATGATGTATGGAGCAGTTCTCTATGCTACAGTAACTGCAGTTCTCTGGCAGGCTGTGCTTGGTGTGTATCATCACATAGGGGGTGAAGGTGTGCTCCACAAATTCAGGCACGGATTTTCCTTGGACTACTGATGCTCCCAGACATGATTCCAGCCTGCAGGAACCTTCACATGGATATTCTGCCTTGTTGGCTGCCTCAGGCCAACCAGGAGCTGAGTGATTCCAACTTCTTGTTGCACTTCAGGAGTAGGCTGAATCCTGCACCCACCTGGAGAGGTGGCTTAAATCGGGCTGCTATAAATGCCACCACCTATGCTTGACAGAGAACAGAGGCACTTCAGGGAAGAGCCCAGGTTGTTTTGTTTGCTGACATAGGTCATATAATGTAAATACAAGAATAGATGGACTGCTTGTGGCTGAAGCAAAGAAAGGCCACCAAGGATGGGCCAAGCTGCAGAGAAGTCAGCCCTGTCTGGAAAATCAGTCAGGCCTGCTGGAAAATGCAAGGTGTTCTCAAGGTTTCCCTCCAGGTAGCAGTGCTGGATGACATCAGTGTTGTCCTATTTGAGTGGCATATTGAGTTCAGTCCTGAGAGTGCTCTTGCACTGTGGTGCGGCACAGCCACAGTCCCTTGATCCATCACAGTCCTTGATCAGTCGTGGACCAGACATTTCCTGTGAGAAGTACAGCCTGGATAAGGTTTCACATCTCCTTCATACAAATGCTCTGCCAGGGTGAAGCACATCTGGTTTTGGAGACAGCTCTCCTGGCAACAGCTGAGGCCTTCCCTAGCCATGGCAATTCCCAGCTGGATTCACTCATGCCATCACAGGAGCACAAAGTGGCTGAAACCAGAGTACTCTGGTCTTCCCTTGTTTGCAAGGTACTCATATGACTTGGTTCTGCTTCTGCTGTCTTCTCTCTGCAAAGAATGGCTCTGTCACAGGAAAATGCTGTTCCTCTTTGCTTTCAGGACAGCAATCTAGTAGTGCCCCTACTCACAGATACATCCTCATCTTCTAGCACATATATTAGCTTTGCTTTGCAAGGAGCAAAGACAAAGCAAGGCTGGGAAGCTGAAGCCACCTCTTCACCTCGAAGCTGAAGCCAGTGTATGTCTGACACTGTTTTCCCTCTGTGCATGCATGCAGCACAGATGTTCAACAGCTGTGCAAAGCTACACAGGTCTTACTAGCACCTCTGTTCAGGAGTGTGGGGCTTGCTGCACAGCTGGGGTGAACACAGAGAAGATTCAGAGCTTGACTGCAATGTCAGTGTGGATGGAGTTGTCTGTATTTCACCACAGGGGGGACTGCTCATGCTATTGCATTTCCTTCAATTTTGAGCAAAAAGTTATCAGAAAGGTAATTAATTGACCTACAAACTCTTTTTTTGTTGTTGTTGCTGATCTTGTCCTCTGCTGGATTTTCCTGTTGTTTTAACAACAACTGGAGTTTCTTTTCAACTGAGAAACAGCAGTGGTGTAGATGCTGTGACTCAGCAGTCCTTACATAGACTCCCTTACACTGATGCCTGTTTTATCCATGCAGGAAAGTCCTAGGGGATTGAAACTGGAACTCTGTGTTTAATCTACAGAACAGGATAGTCTGAACCTTAATGATTCTTTCATTTCACATTCAAATCTCTCCCAACAGAGTCTCCATAGGAACTGACATGCACTTGATTTCCATGCAGACACCAAAAGCTACAGTTTGGGAATGGAGAGGAAACTCATTGCATGACTTGCAGATATTTGGGAGAGGAAGCCTAATCAGCATTTCAGACTCTTCTGCCCCATCAGTAGTTCAGCTCAACAGCTGAACCAAAGCCTGGACTGCAGTTCATGAGAAGCAGGAAGGTAAAAATTTCCTGCCAGGATATGAAAGTACTGATTCTGTGCGCAGGTCACTTTTCTACAGCCTCCACAGGCCTTCTTAAAAGCTAATGTGAGTCACCATCAGTTGTCCATGCATATGTACTGACAAGAGTGGGTATTTGCACATCTCATTTCTGCAGAGTCCAAAGAAGCTCCTGCATGTCCAGGTAATGTCCCATCAAGGGGAAAAATTACTCAATTGTAATGACCTGAGCTGATTCAAAATGAGGAAAAGTCTCTGCATAATGAGAACCTGATAGAGCATGAAATTCACTTCACAAAAATTCTCTGATGCAGCTTTATATGAATTTAGGTCTTTTGAGGTTGGCATTAATAGTGCAGAATAGTGCAGATGAAACCCAGGGAGTACTCAACATTTACAGCTGTGTTGCAAGTAGTGGAACAACTAAGAAGAGATCAGTGATTTTCTGAATAAAAGGTCAGTAGCTTTTTTCCTCCCTTATCCCTTCTTCTGTTGTTTCCAAGTAGCAAAGTTTAACCAGAGACAAGAAATAACTTGGGCAATGTAGCCATAAATGAAGGCCTCCTTTGAGATGACAGCACCAGTCTGTACTCAGTTTCAGTTTTTAAAAACTTACAAAGAAGACCTCTTGAGGCATGTAAATACCCAAAGCAGCACAGTAGAGTTAGCATGGTTTTGAGAAACAATTTTGCTTGAAATGAGTGGAAGTGATGGACCCTCTTTGGAGCAGTCCTTAATTTTTCTAGGTACCTAGCTGAAAACTTGCTAAACTTGGAGGTACACTCCTAAGTGTGTTAGAAAATTAAATTTAGGCACTTTGGAAAATTCTGTATGCCTTATGAAGCTTTATGAAGCCCCTCATGGATGTCTTATGTATGCCTAAAGAAGCTTTGGAAAGCAAATGAGGCAGAACATGTTTAAAACCAAGAGAGATATCACTGGGACCTGTATTACTTTTACTAGTCATATAAAAATAAGCCCTGCTTGGTTCTTGGCTTCCTGTGATGTGAAGAAACAACTCATAAGAGAAAGCTCTTTCCTTTTAGGGTTATTGTTCAAGAAGACAAAACAGGAGGTAAGGGGAGGCAGAAGCAAAGCATGGTCAAGTGCTGCCTCACAGCAGCACATCTCTGGAGTACCCACCCCTGGGTATTTTTCAGATATTATCTGCCTTAGAGAAATGTGACAAATGTCAATAACTCTTGAAAGGTTTGAAATAATATGCCAGCAAAAGGATCTATGCTACATAAGTGCACAGCTTACATGCACTTATACAAACAGCTTGTCTGCTTATCTGAAACATTATTGGTTTAGAGGCAGTGCCCTAATGGAAGCTTTATTAGGACTTTCTGTAATATTTCTTTTCAAAGCAGAAAATTGTTAAGCTCTTCAAGAATTACCCTGCATGTCAATTAACTCACTTTTTGAGATGAATCATTAGGTATCTGAGTGTCTCATAGTGAGCAGCAGGGAGTAACATCAACACTTCATGTATTGCTTCTAGTCGTTCATCAGGATTGCAGATTTCTGTAAAAACACCAAATAGGATTAATGTTAATAGGGCTTGCCATGTGTACACAGCAATAAATCAGGAAGATAACTTATTATTATGGAATCATTTACAAGCCATTGACTGTGCTTGCAGGGATAAATATTGCACTCATAAATGTGATGCTTATCAGCAATTTCTGCATCCTCAAAAAAAAAAAAAAAAGGTTTTAAAAAGAAATCAGCAACAAAGACCTCCCAGAAGTTATATCCATGGTCTGTAGCTCTATCTACAGGTCTGTCTAGATACAGTACCCGAGCTTTGTTAATTGCTTCATAATACTATTCTGCCCAGAACTGCCCATTTAAAATATTACAAACGATTACTTTCATTAGCCTTCAAAACTAGATCAAGTGTACATATATGACTTGAGGAGACTATGCTTGAATATGTAGGTTTAGCTAGAGACTGAAATGGCATGGAATTACTTCAAGATTTCTCAATGTATTGAAATATGTAGGTATCAATGATACCTACATATACTGAGCATCAGTGCTAATTTAGAACTGTTTGGCAATCTTTCTAAAAATTTGAGCAGGATTAACACTATTCTTTTATCTTGACATACAAAAAGACATTGAAACCACACTTTCTGATACTAGTCAGTTATTTTGATACCATACATTTGCTTTTATTTTTTTAACCTGCATGACATCCCATCTGATGAACAACCAGGCAAAAATTTCATGTGAATAAAGGACATGGCAGAGAAGGAATGAAGACAGTGCCCATTTTCCCAGTTTTTTTCTGTCCTTTCCTTTAACCTGGACAGCTTTACGGATGAGAAATGTAAATAAAGGTTGGTACAAATGCTAAGCAATACTTACTTGCTGCCTCTATGAACTTGGAATAGGTGTCATAGGTGATCACAGGAATTGGTAAGTCTCTGAAATATAGCTTCAGTGCTCCAGCAATGATGTTTATGTCTGGATAAATACTGGCAGAAATATCAGCCTTGTCACCATCTAGAAAAAAGAGGAAGAAATCTGTTTAAAACCACCCTAATTTTGATGGAAGCAAGGCTAGTCTTCTAAGTCAGATTTATTGTGTGCAACCTGACAAGAGAATCAACCTGAAAGTGCTTGGAAGGCTTAAATGAGAATATATTGCTACCAAGTTTACAGTATATCAATGAGGAATGGTAGTTTCTTTATGTTTTAGTAAACAATTTATTTGCTCACATCTTTTGGAGGGGATGGTGATTACACCATCCATATCTACAGTGTACCACCTCAAACATACTGTTTTAATGTTGGATGAAAAAACATGCTAATAACATATTTCTTGCATTTAGCCCATTTATTCACTGAAACTAAGCTATTAATAATTTATTCTGACATAATATTTTCCATCTGCATAGGAATATGCACCATATTTTCATCCCTATTTGGAGAAAGAGAGACATAGAGAAATAACAATAATTTCCAATGACCCTCTGGAGACCAGTGGGAAAAATCAAGAAACATCCAAATCTTGCATGTCTTGTACCAACATTTCCATAGTGATTAGCTGAAAAGAAAGCTGCCTTATTTTCTGCTGTCTTCTAAAGTCTTAATACATGACTTATTTATTTTTGGCAAAGATCTTAATTCAAATAGGCATGCTAAGGAATTTAGCTATACAATTATTCTGAAGTGTGCATCACAGGTTTTTAATTAATATGGATACTTGTAATGGATGAAATACTAAACAGATGCATCTAAAAAGGCATACATTTTGTTTGCCACAATATAACAGTTAGTCAGAACTCTATGAAAGAGCACTTTTAAACACATGAGTTTAAAGCTTACAGGTGTTGCTGGGAAGTCCTGGCTTGCAATGGGTGAAGTTACAAAAAGTAGCAGCAATGCAGGAGCACTATAATTTTTCAAGTTCAAAAGACTACCTCTGCTCTGTACTACCTAGTGCCCTCATAACGCACATTTTTTCTCCATATCAAGAAATTCTGCCATCCTCCCTTCCCGAGACCTCATTATCTTGGTGGTCTTCCAGTAGAAAGATGGTTAAGTACAGGCTGTGGCTGTCTGGATTTAACCCCCCGCTTTACCTCAGGCTTCTTGGAGCTCAGTAATGACCTGTAGTCCCTGTTTCCCACCCTTTAGCTAAGGACACGAGGCTTCCCTCAGGGCAGGTGGAGCAGGTGAGGTTTACATGGTGAGTGTGGTGATGCACGGTTCTGCCTACTTGTGCAGCAGAAAGGGGTTTGCTGTGTCTGCCAGGAGGTGCAGGCACAAGCTTGGGCTGCTGCCACCAAGGTGCTGACATGTTGTAAAGCCATTGCCTTGCTTGTCTCACAGTGACAGGGCTTGTGGACAGATACAGACAGATGAGCGGGGCTGCTTGATACCAAGATGGAGATAAAGGCTCTCACAGCACAGTAAAAGAGTTTATATTGATTGCAGACATTTTACACAAACCTATGGCATCAATCTTGCCGGGATACGTCCTGTCCAATGTATGCACATAATTCTCATTAAGACTAATAGCACTACATGTTCTCATCAAGAGGAGATTATATGCTTAAGTGTTTAAAACAAACAGCCTTTCTTGATGCAGCTGAGCAGTCTGAATACATCCATCAGCATTTAATTTAATACAGCATCAATAAGCCCTAGGAGGATGTTTGCACTGCCCCAATCTTTTGTTTAATCCACACATTCCAGGCACGGTAGCACTAGTCTTGTAAAGCTTTGTGTGGAGAGCTCCATGTAATTGATGGACACCGAGCACTCAAAATGCTCCACTGAAAACAGATACCTCCAAGGAGCCAGCAGCTGCATCAGAACAGATACAGCAAAGCACAAGCTTACATCTATTATCCAGGTCACCAGTATACTAAATGAAGTGTTATTTATTTAGTACTTTTACAAAGCAGCCCAGCAAGCTTCCTTAGAGGGGCACTTCAGCTCCAGGTACTTCAAAGCACAATGTATTTCAAACACACCTCTTATTTACATATGTGCTTACTGTAGGAAAAATGATGAATTCCTGAGTCAAAGATTTTACTCTTCTCTTCAGAGACAAATACACATCCATTGGAAATGCACTGAACTTTATTTTAAAGTGAGCCCAGCAATACATCTGTTATAATATACCCTGCACATTTTTTAGCAGATATGTAGGAATTCTTGTGTGTATGCATATATGAATTACATGTGGTTTACATAGTACCTTCTGCATTACCACAATAATTTTTTCACTCTTCAATGCAGGAATTCTTTTGGATTGTGGCTGATATTTTCAGTAAAATTGCAGCATCCATATGATAATGTAGTTTTGTTTTTATATATTTTGGATTACAAACACGTAGTCAATTTCAGCTTTACAAACCTAATTCTACCCAGACCCCATAATTTTTCTTTCTTTGTTAGTTTGACTCTCAATGTATCTTGCTGTATTATGTTGAAATTTGAGTATCTCAAGAAAAAGAAAGTTTTTATTCTTTTTCTAAAGGTTTCAGCTGATTTTGGATGCCATAGAAATTATCAATAGTTCATTACAGAATGAAATAGAATAAGTATTACATTCTTAAAGCCTCACCCATGCCCTCTGAATACTGAATTAGGTTTTATTTAAGTTCCTTTCTCCTAAGTGTTTTTTTTAATTGCACAGCCTTTACCATGCTAGCATGTTTCTTTTAGTTTTTTCTTGGCATTTGACAGGTTTTCAGCTACACTGGTAAAAGAGTATGATTTAGGATGCCTCTAAGTGCTCATGTAATATTTAACAGCATAATATTTTTAGCCAGTGTATTGTACCAGCCAGTTGTACAAACAAGTGGGGGGACAGAATGTGGCGGTGACAATGGCGGCTCTGTGGACAAAATGCACAATGGGTGTTCTCTGGATGCCACAACGCCACAGCTCAACAATGCTGACAGAGAGCAACTGTCATTCTACAGCACCAACATTCACCAGATTAAATAAATCCACATTATTCCCCTCCTTCTCATTACAAAAATCACTAAAATGGAACATTGTAAATGCCTCAGAGAGCCTAATGCTAATTTACAGTAGGGGTATTTACACTGCTTGGGCTTTGGAAGGCAGTTTAAATCAGATGAGGACCAACTTCACCCCTTTTAAAAACCAACTGTCACAGCTACATTTGGCCCAAGTAGTGTTATGTGGGATGCTATTCTCTTCCGGAGATGGGAACTTTTTTCTTGCTGTAATTGTTGCTGTAATTCTTTGGAAGCACCAAGTGAATGGCTCTTTGTCAAGGCAGAATTAGTCAGAGGGAGAGCTGGCTGCTCTTCATGGCACCCCTTCAGCTGCACATGAGATCAGCAGGAGAGGCCCCCACGGCCAAGTCAGCTCCCATGCCTCATCCTGCTGTGTCCTGCTGTCTTCTGGCCCCTGTGGCTTGATGAGGAGCTTGGGACCAGAACACTTGATGGCATTATTTGAAGGGTGCATCCTGTGCATTCATATGGGAGGACTCCTTGCCTGTCTGTTTTCAAACCCTTTTACTCAACGCTGTATTTCTGGAGATGTGAAAGTGTCCTGGAATTTTATCCAGGTGCCTGGGGACTGATTCAGAAATGATGGGCAGGGAGGGACCTCTGGAATGCTGAAGTGCAGTGTTCTGCTACCACAGACACCTTCTCATAAACCCTACAACTTCCATTTACAAAACTAGCTAATGTTTTTTATCCCTGCTCTTATTAGAAGGTTGTTTGAAAGCTTTGCTTTCAGATGGTTAAAAAATGGTCCTTAAATTGTTAAATGAAATTTATTCCTGGACAGTGTACATCCTCCAATAGTGTGCCAAGGCTATCAATTAAAGAATTCTCTTTTCTGGTTCATATCCCTGCTCTCAGCATCTCCTTTGACTGTCTCCTCCCCCCCCCTCAAAAAAAAAAGGTAATTTTAATGTTCCTTTTATTTACTTTTTTTTTCCAAGTTTCTTTTCTGTAGTGAATGTGGAAATACGAATTCTGTAAAACCCTCACAGACAGGTGGCATCCTTGATTCTTAAGGATCTGACAGGGAAACAAGCCCTGAGGTCTCAGGCTGGAAGTGTCTTGCCAATTCAAACTTCTGCCAGGTGACAACCATCTTCAAGCTGCACAGCCCACAAGTGAGAACATAAAAACCCCTATTTTGTTTTTCCTTAAATCCTTTCCTGTAAAAACTCTCAACTCTTCCTGATTTTCCACCCCAGTTCAGGGAGAAAACATGTTCAAAACAGGAAAATGTTGAAAGTTGTCAGCTTCTGGTCCCTCAATACTCTAGTTCTCTAGGTCATAACAGGATTTTGTTCTTCATTCTCCTGCTTTTATTCATGCTTTTTTATTTATAGCAACACTCTTTCCTTTCTTAGCCCTTTCCCCCTCATGAAACTGTTAAAAAAAATGAAGACACAGATTTTGGTCTATTTCTGCCCCATGGCCTTCCCCACAGCCTTTGTATACAAACTCTGTTCTTGCTTTCTCTGCTTTCCTCTTTATCCATGCTTTTTTTTCCTTTGGAAATCCAATACTGCTAGACACCTTCCTCTTTCTGTTTCTAGGTGCTGCTGCCTTTTTAAATCACACTTTCTCCTTGCTGTGGGTCTAATCCAAGTGTGTATTGCCATCAATTATGCCAGGAGTATACTTAATAAATAGGCGATAAACTGAAGTGGCTCCAGTGGTTCAAAACATTTGCAAAGGAACTACAGCTGCTGCAATGTTGAAGTCATACTCAGACATAAATTTAAATCTGATTGCTTTCAGCTTTTCCCTCTACAACCTGTGCCTCTCCTTCTGGGTTTCATCCAGGTTGTTACACTTAGATGAGAATTAACACGCAGAAAAAAAGAGTTTGCCAGGTCAGATCTACCTGCAGGGAGCAGAATGGCACCTATGAGGACTGTGAGCCTCTCAGGATCATTGCTTCATGTGGCACATCTGGAACACTATCTGGCCATGATAGCAGTCATACCACTGTGCATCTCTCTGGCCCAAAGAATGGCTGACCTATGTGTGTGTATGCATATGTTCACAGCATCCAACATATTTTAAAATATGTATTATTTTTTAAAGGATATTTCAGGATGAAAACAGCCAGTTTAGAAATTCCTGGCTGGACTTTCCTTATGGAGATGTCTGCGTAACAAACTGCCTCCAAACAAGAAATGCTGAGGCACAGCAAGTGTAAGATGTGCCTCCCATAGATCTTGCTGGACTCTAGCCTCCCCTGGAGCCCCCCCATCTCCTGCCCATGGGCTCCCAGGGCCCTCAAGCCCTGCCTGAGTGACATCACAGCTGTCCCCAGCTGCACCTTGCTGGTGTGGGGCCATCCACCCTCCTGGTCACTCCCCTGACCCACAGGCTGACTCTGGCTTGGCCTGGACCTGCCTCGTACCCATGGACTTGTGATCACAGGGCTGTGTCTGACCCTATTCCCCACCTTGGCAGAGGCAATACCTGAAAAAATTAGGTAGGAAGGAAACCACTATTTATGGAAAACGAGAAGAATATTCATGTAGCTTCTCAAATGTACTTGCAAAGGTATTTTCTATTAATGGAGGCCCTATCCTGTTGCTCACTTACATACACACTTATAGTTAGTCCTGCGTGCAAAGACTGTGTGCACAACCAGAACAAACATAATCAGCTCAATCAATTAGAAGGGCTATGAGGATGGTAATCAGGCAGTGTTTTAATTGTTAGTTTTTCAATATGCTGTACAACTGATCTCCTCAATGCCCCTCTCATCTGTTGTTCAGATGCAATCACGTGCACAGTGGTGCAGTGCTTTCTACAAGGCTGCATGCAGAAGGACTTCCCAACTGGAGTTCCTGATCCTTAAACTCATAAATAGATTATTGTATTGTAAAGTGCTGAGTCTATTAAAGACAGGACTAACAACTTTCCCTGATACCACCTATGCTCACACTTAAACTAATCTGTGCTGCTGGGTTGAGCAATTAGCCAGTCCCCCACTGAAGCTTCTACGCACCAATACGTCACATTTAATTATTCCTTCCAACTATCAAACATAATTTCTTCTTATGAAAAGGACTACAGATCACTTTAAAGTCAGAAAAGACAGGTTACTTTCTGTTCTTCTGCTTTTATGTCTGTTTCATTACCATGGTACATATATAAACACTGAAAGATCTGAAATGTCCTAGAACTGAAAGCTTAGATTAAAACTGTACAAGATTAAGAAATGGTGTACCTCGATCAAAGGCCATTTTCACATCTTCAATGTGCTCAGTGAAGCCTGAAACTCTGTAGAGGCCCTCGGACTTTAAACCTGAAACAAAAAGTTCTTGTTAACTTAGCTTCAGTAACCAACAGGTATTTAGGCCTAAGAACAATAAAGCAAGAACAGCAGACCTACTAAGCACAGCAAAATGTTATTTGCAATGTGAAACTTCAGAGCAGTTAAGGGAAGATCAAGATGATGTAATTTTTTTTTTTTTAAGGACTAAAGTATTTTAGAATTTATACTTTCTGATTTTGTTAGGTACATGGTTGATTTGATTGTGTTAGAGAAAAATACTGCAATTTGCTAATGGTGAGGCATGTGATGTTATTACGATCTATTCATTTTATGTAGGAGATTTTCCTGGATTTGGCTATAATTAATAAAGCTTTAGAGGTCTCCCTTCCTTTTACCAGTTGCCTAATGACAAATAGCAACACAAGTAAAAGACTGCCTTTCTCTATGAGCACAATTCATTCCTGTTCTGCTGTCAGCTTTTACATATACACAGCTGATAGATGTGATGGATGCAGTCCTTCCCCACACCAATACATCCCCTCAACAGTTCTTTCACCACAAGAGATCTGCTCACTTGCACAACTGCTCCACACCAACATGAAATGCAGGGCAGCTCAGCAGAGCAAGCCGAGTTACACACCCATTATTCATTTCAATCCACAAATGCCTAATTGTAACTATGCATTGTTCTAACCTACTGTTAAGTTCCAATATTCTTTGTCTTCTTAAGAATAAAATCAGAATCTTTCATAGTTCTATGGCAATTAAGGAAAGAAATATAAAGATGTTGAAAAAAAGGAGAGCAGGCAGCAGATTTTATCTCAATCAATAAATGTACAAGTAAGTGATTAGATCTCAAATGCAATGTAGCTTCCTGCTATATCATCAGAGTAAAGCTCTTCTGTCTTAGTCCATACTATTCTTTCCATTTGTCCCTGTGATGATGATATAATCCTGCTAGAGCTTTACAGAGCAGTGCAGGGGATTTACTATTAAGTCTTTGAGTCAATTCAGTAGATGATGTGTGGGTTTGAAATCCCTATGGCTAGTATCAGTGTGTTGCTATGCAGATTACTGGGATGCCATGAATTCAACATTATTAGATTCCTATGCTGAAGCTTTGGCTAACAGGAAAATTTGGCTTATTGGGCAGCACAACATGCACATTTGCTATCCAAAGGAAAAATACATGAATGTTACAGAGGGGATACATGGTTATTGAAGGGGATATGTTTTTCCTTCAATCTGCCACACATCCATTTACCAAAAACTTGTCACAAGCTTCAGTTTTGGCTATGACGTGCTGCCTGTGCCACAGGAGCCACCAGTCAGCAACTGAGCATCATGAGATGTGTCCTGCCACAAAACACCACAGCCCCTGACCTCACTTGCCCGAGTCACTTCCAGTCACTCGTGTTCTCCTGCCCACAATGTCCATAAAGGTTATTAAAAATGGATTTGATTTAAACTGATTACTCTGAAATGGGATGTGTCCCTAGGTGTGTTAAAATAAAGTAATGAAAAAAGACACATAAACATGAACTTAAAAGTTCACTTTAAAGTTCACCCCTTTCAGAAGTGTAACGTAATACATGTTTTGACATGTTTTCAGAAAGCATTTCAGGGAATCGCATTAAGGAATGCTATGATTTAATTTTACTAGCTAATGCAAAGCAATGTATCACCTGCACTAAAATGCCCATTTTCTCATCCTGTCCTCAGTGTGCAGGAGCACAGCACCGTGTTCTAGCTCAGCACATAATTCAAGTCAGCCTCATTTGGCTGTGCCCTCTGCTCTCCCAAGCACACACACCTCTCGCTTCGATCTCCCGGATGCAGGAATCCACCACCATGGGCCTCTGGGTGTTGTGGGCCTTCACCAGCGTGGTGAGGTCGCAGCAGTAGACTCGCTTTATCCTCTTCAGGTCTGGCTGGCAGTCGTTGGGCACGTACTTGGAGCACTGCTTGTGTACATTCAGCCCGCAGTCTGCAAGCAGAGTTAGCCACGTTAACTCATCCATCCATTTATTAATACTAATGCTAACTGGTCTTGTCTAACAATTTATTTCCCTACTCCACATAAAGCAAGGGGCACAATTTCCACACCAGTCAGGAAAGACAGAATAGTGTGGAGAGAAGGATGAGAATGATGAGAATGAAAATGTGTAAAAATCTCATGGTGGGACAAGTAAACTCTAGCAGGGTTGTGAAAAAGCTTTAAAAACTCTGGATGTCCCTTATCCTCTGAGATGAAGGAGACTGCTGGTGCAGTCTGGATCAGTTCATTACTGGACACACAGCTCCAGGTGTTGCATTTAAACATGTGAGACTTAACTTGTGGGTATTTTAGATTAGCTGTAATTAAAATTGGCACAGTAGTGACTGTCTGTGGCTGGCTGTCCTGTGGCTTAGCACAGATCATGGTCAGAGAACCTCAGATTCACCTGAGCACTCCAGCAGGGACAGTGCTGTGCGCCAGCATGCCTCACTCCCCCTTCCACATTCCTGCAGTGTCACATTTTGGCTCGCTGTGCCACATCAGCAGACTCCCCACCCCTGGCTCATCACTTCACTGGTGACTAAGTGTCCCCCGTGGCTTAGCCTGTAGGTCAGCTTAGGCACATAAAATGCTGTGAAAGGCGTGATGTAAAAAAGTGATTCATTTTACAAATAGTTCTTGGTGTCTTACTCCAGAACCAAATACTGCCCTCGGTTGCACAGGTGGGTTTTTGTTAAACCACCACTGCTTCACCTCCACAAATTGAATTCTTCTAATAGATTCAAGTATTCAGCCAAATGAATTTATAATCTTCAGTAAAGCAAACGCCACCACCATGAGTTGCATTATCTTATATAACTCTGATTCCTTTTTTAATACCTTCCCAGTCATGCTCATCCCTGATGACCCTTTGAGTTAATTTAACATTAAGCTATTAAAAATGTAAACAGGACTATTACTTGCAGCATGTTTCAGTATTATACTCTATAAAATATTAATCAAGGAAAATCATAAGCACACCTAAACATTTAATGGAATTGGGTAGGTTTTTGTGTGTTTCTCCGTACAGTTATTACTGCATAATTCATTATTTGTGAAATCTAAACAAAGGTGAGAAGCTGCAAATAGGATCCTGCCTGCATTGTGTTCAGTGCTGTTCTCCAGGCATTGGAAGTTAAATTTAAATGCATCTGTGTAGTTAAAGTTAAATGCTGGTAATTTTATGAGGGAGAGTATTATGTTTCCTACTAAATAAATATGCCTTTTCATAAGTTTAATATTTTATGTATGTGAACAAATACAGCGCTGTGCATTAGGGAGGTCAGGTTTTGCACACTTGTGTTTAAGATCAAATAGCTTGAAAAGCAAACTGCTATTCCTCTTTTTAATGTCCTTCTCATATTCTTTGTGTTACCACTATTCACCTACAGTCTCACCTGAGACTACACTTATTAAAACTGTGCATTTGTGAAAGCTATTTTGGTCCTTCAAACTGTGATCTAAATTAATTTTAGGTAACAACCACCTCCTCTGCCTATGAAAGGCAGATGTCAGGGTTGGATGCGTTTGGTGCCAGTCTGAGATAGGAATGCCCGGAGGGCAGGGCAGGAAGAGGTAAGAAAAACAATTTTTTGAAGTTATTTCAGATCTGCAGAAAGAAGTTATGAAAATCCATTTGTAATGCACCAAATACTAATTCACTTGCTGAATCCAAAAGTACATGATGTGATGATTATTTTTGCACAATAATTGTTTTCCCCAAAAGTACAAATAAATTTCAAATAATTAAGGCACTATTAAATTGCCAATACAGGCACCAGAAAACTAATCCCTCTTGGAAAATGAATGTAATATTTTTTGTTTTTATCTTGAGGTAGGATACTTCAGGCTTGCAGCAATGCATGGTATTTTTATGGGAAACAGGTGGCAGCAGTCTTTTTTGCAGACAAGGGCACTTCCCAGCAACTGGTAGCAAAAAGAGGAGTTATGAAGCCTCGTTGCTGGCTGGCTTTGCCATTTCCAGTGCTTGCATCTTAAGACATAAAAACATCAGGGATAACTTAATCATAAACAACAAGTTTGAATGTATACAGCAGGCACAGGCACAAGCAGGATCAAGGTACTAGGAAGAGGATGTAACTCAGCAACAAAGGGCTGATGGCTTCATTTCTGAACCAGCTAACGAGGCAAATGAAAATGCTTTAAGTTCTATGGGAGGATTTTCTGCTTTGTTCTTTAAAGAAATCCCAGCCTTCCACTCCTGCAGGGAGTGCAGGCTGGGGTGGGACAGATGTCTGAGCATTTCAGGAGAGTGACAGAAGAGGTTGGAGGGCTACCTGAACACCGCACTCCCTGAGCGATGAGACCCCACATGAAGTTGGCGCAGTACTCACACCAGTGCGGACCCCGAAACGTATGGACCTGAAACACAAGTGGGGGTGGGGGAAAGAAATGGGGTCACTGGGAGGCAGATGGTCTGACAGATGGAGCAACTGAAATGGATAAACAACAGAAGACTCAGTAGGAGTAAATCTTTAGCACATAGTGCCCACATCCTTCCAACGTCTAGATGAAATAAACCATGGGAACAGAAATTTGCTTTGATCTTGAAGTTTATCTTTCAATAGGCTTAACATAGCAGAGAACCAGGCTGTGGATGACACTGAAAACAAATAATTTTTGCCTGCTGACATTCTAGCTATAGCAAAGGGGAGGAAACCAGGAGAAAAATAAGTAAAACTAATAATCCAAAGAATTGTAGATAAAAGCACCCTACCCCAGTCTAGTAAGTAATTTGAACTCACATAGGAAAAATGTCCATAGAGTCTTTTTTCAGCAGATCAAACTTCATTTTGCTGCAGTCCACACACAAGTAAATAAAGAAGAATAAAATGATTTGTGTGCTGACAAAGCCCACATCTCCCAGCCATGTTTTGCACACTACTGCTGCTTCCGCCACTGCTTTTCCAAAGGCTACCGCAGACGATCTTTTTATTTAAGATGTGTATTCTGGTAAAGTAAGCATTTAATTTTCATTGAAATGAAGAGTAAATAGTGAGGTCTATGCCCCTGTGAATGGGCATGGTATGAGCTAGTTCTGGCCAGAGACTTAATTGAGCTTAACAAAACATAAATCATGCACACTCTGGCTGCTAATGCATCCTTTCCTTCTCTCTGCTCTTGTTTACCCATTTGGGTGGATGGCTGAAAGGCCACTTCCACCCCTGGGATGGGAAAAGCGGCTCTTTGCTTTTCATAGAGTGAAAAAACAGTCATTGGCCTTTTTCAGATAAACTGTAAAGTTTTAGGCCAAGCGTTTTGCATGCTAATGTTTTTGCCTCATTTGTCTGCAGGATTGCACCAACACAAGCCTGTACTCTTGAGTCCAGAAAGATGAAGTATTGTGATTTTAACTTCTCTTCCTGACTTTGAGATAAAAATGTGTCTGACTGCAAATGGCTCCTGACCAACTATTCACAGTTAAATAATTGTGTTAATAAACTTAAAGCAATAGTAGTTCTTCCTCCCTTTTGACAGTGAAAGATGAAAACTGGAATGTTTGACTTTTTGAGGTGGTATTTTACCTCTCAGAAAAACACATATCTGCGAAACAAGGCTTTGCAATAAAGTTTGAGATAGACATATTAATAGATATAGCCCCATACTTCTTTCCCATTTAATTTCATTTCATTTTGCAGAGTGGGTAGCATGAATTTCAGACACAGCTTTTTGTGAGGGTAAATGGCTGTATGTAACAGCTGATGACCTGAGTTTCAGTCACATGCACTATGCGACCTTCAGTGGATACAAAACTACAGATAAAACTAATTATGCCCACATCTTTATCATTTATAGACTGAAAGCCACATAATTAGTAGGTCTGCACCTGCACTTAATTGTGGGTGAAAATCATCTGCTGTGGGAAGATAACTAGCTGTGTCTTCTGCTTTGCAGCAGTTTACAAAAGCTAACCTTGTGAGAAGGGGTTGTAAGAGCTCAGCCAGGACTTTTAAAAATGCACCATTTCACAAATAAAGTCCATTGCAGTTGCTAGGATATTTGGGGCCTACTTTTTCACTTTACATAAAGCTTATTTCAACTGATCTGGCTGAGGCTTATTTTGAAAATGGCAGCTGATTATTCCTTGATCTTTCCTGCCATTAATTGGAAAGTCATCAATGCTGACTGAGGGCTCCAATTGAGAAGTGCTGACAGCGCATCCTTCCCTTGTTCCATTCAGCTTGGTGGCCCTCAAAGGTTGAGTTCTCTTTATTCATTCACTCCAATTTTTCACGGATCCGCATTTTAGCTCAAATGGCAAGCTTCCAGCTGAAATACTCTGTGAAAAGCTAGTCTTGGTGGTTTCTGGCCAAGTTGAAACAGGGAAACTAACTGAAAAAAAGAGAGAACTTCAAAAGTTTCTAGATGAAGGTGCAAAAATTCCCTTAAGATGCAGTTTTGAACTAAGTCTCAGGGCTTGTCATTGATTTTAAAGAAATAATGGAGGAAGCCTGTTCTTAAGAAAACAGTATTTTTGAATGGTGAAATGGGAATTTTTCCTGCAAGATTTGCCTCATTTCTGTTTCAAACAAGGAGATGTAAACAGCAAGTCACAGGTTTTTGAGATGGAATTTTAGTTTTTACCCCATCCTTTGTAACCACGTCATTACAAACAGACTGGGCATAGATATTTTGGAACTATGATCTGGAACTATTTATTGCTGGTTCCTATCCCATCCTGAAGTCTCAGTAGACTTCTCTGTGTACACACAGACTTAAGCTGCCTGAGCTACAGTTGACACATACTTCAAACTTTTAAAAAGAATTTTCAGGGAACTATTTCTTAAAATAAGCCAACCCCCTGACGTTTCAGACTATACACTGTATTTTTCTTGTTCAGCCTTTCATCCTCCTCCAGTGAAAATTCTCTTCTTACATTCACTGTCTCTTCTCTGCTGGACAATCTCACACAACACTACCCTGCATGCCTCTTCTTGTTGCCTTCCTGTTCTCTTTGGCCTTCGCCCCCCCGGTGCCCTTGCTTTCAAATGGCAGCATTCCCCCTGCAGGTGCCACCTTATTCACTTCCAGTTTGTGTCTGAGTCATCTCCACAGAAGGGAAACTCAGACCAAAGTTAAGGAATGCCAGTATAGTGGCAAACCAAAATAATGCTGTGAGCAATACTGCAGAAATGAACAAAAACAATTGTCTTGAATTGAAACGCATTTTTGTTTTTTAATTGATGTTATACAGTGTTGTTTCTGAGACAATTTTGGTTTTATGTCACTGGGTCTGAAGAATTTTCTATTTGCTTTCCAAGAAAATAAGTTTTTTTCAGACTTTTGCCTGAATACAGACACATTTAGAATCTTTTGTGGACTCCTGCTGAACCTGAGCCATTTGAAGGGAAGAAAAGCTGACTCTGCTGTTATTTTTGTTTAAATGAATGCACATAATCTTTGTGATGTCTGTAAAAAATATTTCCCTCAAACCCTTTGTCTCTCAGAAGCAGTATTATCTGCAGTGCTTAACACAAGGGGAAATTTATCCCAGAGACCCCTCTCTCCTGGCAGATCTCCTGACTTGTCTGTAATCAGCTGCCTTCACTCTGCTAGCCCGCCTGCAAATGGGATCTGCCCATGCTACGGTGGCAGACAGGCACAGTATTGTGGAAAACGCACATTATTCAGCTGTATTTGCTCACTTAAAGCAGCACAGAAGCCCTCTCATGAATTCCCAGCCTAGAACAAAAAGTGTGGAGCATCCTCAAACTCCATGCTGCTACCCTCAGGCACGAGGCTGACCTCACCACCAGCTGGGACCCCACTGAAGTTGGCAGGTAAAGCACATCCGAAAGATGTGCTGGATCCGAACAGGAACAAGACACAAGAGGACTTTGGGATCCACTTAGGCTGACACCCACAGAACTAGAGAAATACCTCTGTGTTTTTCTAAACAGAACTTCAGAGATTTATTCCCTTTCCTGAGTTATGGTATGTCTGCACTGGCTTAGGCAAAGCTGTCCCGCCAGACAGACGCCAGCTCCAAACCTAAATTCATGTGACTGCAGGGTGTGCTCAAGATGAACACAGCTTAACAAATCAGCCTGGATACTAAATCTTTTTTTGTCCACTTGCCTTGAGTGTCTTGAAATTTGGAAGAGAGGTTGAATGAGAAAGCATGGAGGGCACCAGAAGAGCATAAACCTGGTGCCCTCATACTCCAAACCTCAGTGCCGCTTTTTAATTTTTGTATTAGCTTGGCAAGGATGGAGGGAGAGCCATCCTTGCTCTGAATTTGTGCCTTGCACTTATTTCTTGCTTTTGTTCCTTCCCTCTTGCAGTAAGATCTTTGGTATAAGGCGTACAAAAATCCCATCAGCTTCGCTAGCAATGTGCCCTTCATGTTTTAGATTCTTCGTGCTTAAAGGACAAAAAGCTAAAGAGTGCCTGTTTGTTCATGAAGAATTGCCTATGACAAGATATGAGGGACACTGTGACATATAACCTTTATCCCTAGAAACTGAGATAAATGATATAATGCACATCAGTATTCACCAAAAAATGGGGAAGACAACTTTTTGAATGTCTTCAAAATAGCATTGTCCTTCAGATAAACCCCGTATCATCATAGACTGAGTGCTGTCAAAAGCCATCAAGCATCTTGCCCCAAGACCCATAAAGCCATTCTTTCTTTTTAAAATTATTTCTTAACCCTTTTATGTAATGGATATGGAATATATTAAAGATATTAGCCTTGAGCCATGTTTTAAATTTAAATGTTCTGCTCTGAGTACACTATCCATATTTTTTGTTCAACAACTGGACATGTTCTAACACATTCCTTTGGAAAAGTAACTGTATTTTCATAGTGAACATACTTGTCCATTAAGCAAATGTAACACTTTTGATTGACCTTTCTGGACAATTATTTTTAAAATGTTTGTTCCCCAGGGTCTGTTATCTTCTTTACGAGGATAGAACAATTATTTTCTGCTGTCAAGTCTTTGAATACATATCTATTTTAATCATGTGGCTTTCCAGTTAAACTATGAGTCTTTTGAAACAGAAAGGAACAGAAACTGTACAACAGCTAGATTGTGCAAACACAAAGTTAACTGGGCACAGGTCCAATTATAAATCAAAGCCAAAACAGGGGAAATTTTGAAGAGGAAAGAATGCATGGGTCAGAGTGGAAAGAAGCCTCAGTCATGAGAAAATATTTTCTAGTTAAACTAAAATAGTTTTGATATTAAAATGATAATGAGGACAAAACCCAGAAAGAATGAAAGTTAGCTTAATCGAGCAAGAAAACATAGACTGTTTCCCCTATTTTCTTCAGGGCTGATCAAAGAGATAAATATTGACTTTCCTGTTGACTGGGTCAAGGAAGGGGAATGAGAAAAGGGATGCCATTATTTGCTTTGTTCACTAATATTAAATTATTGATTTGCCAACGACAGCAGAAGCACTGCAGAGGTTAGCAATGTCTGCACAGCAGAGTATGTAGAAAAATAAGAAGTGAAACTTTTTTGCTAAGTGAAATGATTTTCATCACTGCTTCTCCTTTTCTGACAGGCCCTAGATGAATATCAGAAAATTCTTGTTCTGCTAATGAGTTGAGCTATTCTGACAGTGACCGAGATCAGCATCCTCAAGGAGCATTAGCTAAACTGATGTTTCAAAGCTGAGATATGTTCCTTTCTTGTCTTGTTATTGCCCCTTATTCTTGATGCTCATTCCGATAAGCATCAAAATACAATTTGACAGCATTAGCTACGGTAACTGGCTGGCATGCTCTGAAACCAGCACAGTCCTTTTGGCAAAACATTTTAATACAAGCTGCCTGGAAGGTCCATTTCCAAAGCTGAGTCACTTCCCTGCTGCAGTCTGCCAGAGACAGCACTTGGGAAAAGAATTCCTAAGAATCTGATTTTGTACATATAGACAGCAGCAAGATGATCCATTTAAACATCCCTGTGTTTGCCCAGTGATTTGTTTCAGTTTGACAAGCAAACACAAGCTCAGGTCCTATAGCTCAGTGGGACTCTGAGAACATTTCCTTAGCATATGGTGAGGGAACAAAAGCTGGGAGACAATACTGACCACTGTGCTTTGCTTTATTGTTAGGGGCACCCCAGCTCTCTCAACTTCTTCTGAAACCAGAAATGGTGCAAAATGTTTGCTGTTAAAATACTACTGGCTTCTGATAATAGCTGGATTTTGAAAAGGGACCTTTTTCTTATTTAAAAGTAGATACGCTTAAGATGAAGGCAATACATATGAAGTACTTTGTTTCTGAATAAAAAAGAAAACTGAATCTGTGAAAAGGAGTTAAACTGCCAGTCAAGTAGTACAGTTAGCAGGAAAACCATTATTTGGATTAAGAGCCTATGTAACAGCATACTAAGAAATCAGTTAATGGAACTTAAAGTAGAAAGAAAAATTAATTTTTCAACACCTTTCTTAGAGCTAGTATAAGTAGGTGCATGCAAACCTCATCACAACAAAAAATAAAATGTGAGGCATCTCAACAGAACTTTTAACCTGAAAACAATAGCAAGCTGTGCTTACCTTAAAATTGTGTGCTTTTTCATAGTTGAAATGGTTGTCGTTCTGAGTTAAGGCTGCTCTTCTGACCAGGGAGGTGATCTGTGAATAGGCAAAGAGTTTCAGAGGTTGCCACAGAAGTGCCCCCTTGACTCCCACCTTCACCCCCAGGGCGACGGCCAGGAGCTCTTGGCGCTTCCTTCCTCGCTTGGACTTGTGAACAACAGCACAATTTTTCTCATTTTCCAGCCACAGGTCCTCTGAGAACATCGTGCTGGGATCCCAAATCTTTTCCCTGTCTTCCTCGGCGCCGGGGAGCCTGACTGTAGTCAGCATGGTACAGTTTGTCCAAGTGCTTCTGATGTTAGACAGCAGATTTGAAGCAGCTGCAGCCCATTCTGCTGAGACCTCTGGCATGTGACTTGAATGGGCCGTCTTGTGGGACGGAAGGAGCTTCTGCATCTGAATAAGTAACGGCCTGTGCCGTGCAGTTTCTTGAGGCAGATGTGAGCCTCGAACAATAGCTCGAATTCATACACTGAGCAGCCTCCCCCTCTGTGCTCTCCCAGAGGGGGTCTCCAGATAGGTGCTGGTGAAATACCGCCTGGGGGGCACACAGCTTTACAGCTGCACCCCCAAAGGCATCTCCAGGGACAGATCTCTTCTGCTCTGCAGCGTGGTAAAAAATGAACAAACAAACAAAAAGCCCCTGGAAAGCCCACACTACCGAATCCGATGCTGCATCCAATTACACACAGACTCAGAGACTTATCAGCCAGCAGTCTGCATACTAGCAGATTAAGCCCTTAAAACCATGATGATTGTTTAATCTTACAGGGCAAAAAACCCTTCTATTTTTTTTTTTTCCTTTTCCTGTCCTGTACAAGGGAAAAAAATATACAGCAGCACTCCAAGCATTAATAGCACTTTTATGCCATGGTTTAAACTAAGCCTTTTGTCAGTGTGCACTTGGTAGCACTGAGGTAGCTCACTGCCAGGGAAAGCTGAAAGCCCAGCTGGGACTATGTGGGCTTGGAAGCCCTGGAGCCCCGTGCAGCAGGAAAGTTCACATGGATGAGGAGCAGGGGAGTTCACAAGGATGCAGGAAGCCCCTAAGCACAGCCCAGTTTGCAGAACAGGGTCTTCAAGGTGGCAGGAGTGCTGGTCCTTTGCTCTGGTTATCTGCATCCATAGATTGTGAGGGGAATTGTTTTCTAGTTAAAGCCCAGGGACAGGAGGCCTGGGGACCCTGACCAGTAACAGCTTTCAGTGTTACTTTGCACTTTTCATCCAATTTTTTACAGGCAGGTAAGGTCTGTGACCCAGGACATGGACGTTTGATGCTGAGCATTTGCTGAGAAGCACATCCAGTGCCCCCTCCCCACCGGTTTCCTCCCCTCCAGCTCCCTTCTTCTACTCCTTTACTAAGTATTCCAATTCCCCATACATAAGAGGAGAATAGGAGTTACCTGCTTGGCAGAGCACTGTGAGATTTAATCTAGAGGTAGGCCTGATGCTCAAAGTGCTGGGATAGGGCAAAGTGGGGAGTTGCCAGTGCTACTGGAAAAACTGCCTATTTGAACTGGAGACACTAAAATCACATCAGCCTTTTACAGTCTGCCCCACTTCAATAACCCAGAAAATTTGTGAAATTGAAATATTTAATTCACTTATATTAACTTGTGAAGTTGACCTTGCATCTATTTTTTTTAGTCTGCTTTTACCTCAGGCTGAAAAGTCAGGAGGTTCATCTAATTCACTTACTAACCCCTCCACCACACAGACTGCCTGTGCTTAGTAAAAGTGATGCTCTGCTGATTTGAAAGCCCATGGGGACAGATGGTTGTCCCTCAGTAACATCAGGCTGTGCAATTTGAGAGAGTACCCTACTTAGGGTTTTCAAGAAGTTGTGCAACCTGCAAAATCAGCTTCTCACTCATAAAACTCTGCACTTATTTCTATATATAGCACATTTAATTCCTTTCTTTTTCAGGTAACTCACAACAGCACTTTTTACACACTTCCATACTCCAAAGCTTCTGCTTCCCAGATGTGAGGACTTCCACACAAACCCTCTGCTCCCTGAGCAGTTGCTGCCCATTCAGCCTTTCCCTCGGGCTTGGCACTGTTATCGGACCACTGGTGACAACTGGCTGTGGATGCATGCATGAACATTGCTCTGCCTGCAGGAAATCCCTGCTGCTCTTCCATATGTCCTCTTGTAGTGAGTCCCAGTTTCTGCTAGCTTGGGACCTTTATCTGCTTTCCAGCAGATGAGGCTGACCAGATTTGCCCAGCTTTTCCTCCATGTGTTTCAAGAGGTAGAAAGTACTGCTTTTTGCCAGCAGCAATGGCATCAATTTGGGCCATCTCAAAGGAAACCTTGAAGTTGCTCTAAGTTCTTACCACATTTCAGTTTCTTTCCTCAATGCCATTTAAGATGTATTTATACTTATCAGAAAGAAAACCCCCAAAACTAGCTCTGGGTTGTCAGACACCTCTGAAGCTACAGCCTCTAAATCCCCCACATGTACATAAGCTACTTTTTCTTTAACTTCCAGCATAATACATCCAAAGTCAGAGAGAGGTTGGTTTCCTAATAATGCTCTAATATTTGCATTTATGTCACTAGACTGATAAAAATCCCATTATATAACCAATATTTTTTACATAACATGGCAGATTTGATACTCAAGTGACAGGCTTATGATGATACATCTTGGAATTTCAATTTATTAAACTATTTTTGGAATATCAGAGTGTCATCCTGGGATCAGACATACAGACATATTTAATGGAAACTCTGAGTGTTCACACAGAAGCATTAAACTTAATAGACTTGAGGGAGGAAAACTCAGCCAAATCGGTTCATATGACTGAGGCAGAGCATTATTTACTGTTTATCATATATGAAATTTTATTTATCCCCTGGGAATCTGCCTTGCTTGGGCCCTGTTTAGACAGTTGTTCAGAGGGATTCATTGCAGACACAGGATGTGCACACAAGGCCAGCAGTGACTGCATCCTCTTAAGGAGCTTAATCAAAGCCCCACAGGTTTGGTGTCTAAATGGTGCTGCAAACCTCAGACAAGCTGGACCACACATACAACCACTTCCTTCTCTAAATACAATGCAAACTTCAGCAATGACGAATTCTCAGCTGCAATCAGTTCCTGATACCACAGGCTCAAGCCAGTGCTCTTCTTTTATCTGCTTTCTTTTTCCAAATACAAAATTGGCTGCACATGGTGTCAACTCATTCAAACTGCATATCTTGATCAACTTAGTGAGTTAGCCTGCAGCTAAAGAGGAGAAGGCCACTGGCTAAGAATATTACTGCTGGTTGTCACTGAATGTGAAGCCAGTGAAGGCTGGCAGGCGAATATGGGTTATCTGTGTTTTCAGATCACAGAATTTCTGCCTAAAGTATATTTTTAGTTTACTAGTCTCTTTGTAAAACAGATGTGCTGTATAGGAAATGGGGCATATAGAGACAAATAAATGTCACTGAACCAGAATAAGAAAGTTAAGGGGCGGAGCAGGGGGGAAGAGGGCGCCAACTCAGCTGTTGCACCATTTCCAGCGCGCCTCCGCAGCATGAGCTGAACCACACCATTGTCTCTCCCCCCAAATACTGGCATCTTGTTTGCTAACAAAGGCCTCGGGCGCAGGAAAGAACAAATTGAAGTATGAGAAGCTTTTGGTTGTGTACATGTGGTATGATTTCTCTTGCAGTCGTGTGGGCAGAGCAGAGGACTTGCTGGAAGCAAGCGGTGGGGGAGCTCTGCCTACTGCCCTGCTTGTCCGTGCCAGCTCCAACGGGGTGGGAAGAGACACTGTGGGAGGGGTGGCTCCTCTCCCTGAGCTGCCACCACGCCTGACTGTGGCTGGCAGGGAGGGGAGATCAGGCAGCACATCCTTGGCTTGCTGCTCTGCCTGCAGAAGGACACAGCTGGGGGGAAAAGGAAAAGCACGGGCACGTCTCTTCGGATGACACCACAAGAGAAATGGAGATTTCTCCATGATGAGGAGCTGTGACAAATCCATGACTGAACTCTAACTAAATACACTTAACTCTGCACATGGATACAGTCATAGGTCAAAGAGAGGCCTGTTTCCTTGCAGGCACGGCACACTGGGTTATCTGCCAGACAGATTATGTTTGCTCAATTGCAAACACGTGGTGGAGATGACACACGGAGCAGGAATCTTGCAGCTATTGGGTTTTTCCTAGTTTTCTCCCACGGAGCTCTTCCCACGATGAACTCAGAACACGTCAAAGAAACCTCTTAGCAAATCTCAAATCTCTTACTAGGACACAGGGCACAGAGGGGAAATGGTGCTGGAGGCCAGTCAGCCAAAGGCCTTTGCCATACCACAGTCCCACTGGTCCGTGCCTCCCACTGCCACGGCACTGTGAGCTGCCATTGAAAGGCTTCTGTGCTGCTGAAACAGTGGGAGGAAACAAGCTCCAAGCAGGGAACATGCTGAACACAAAGCCAAGCACAATGCCTGAAGAGTGGTGTTTGCCAGCCTGGTCTCACAAACCCCACTTTCCTAAGAAACCCTCTCTCCGATGGGAAGGCTCCCAGTGCCAGTTACGTGAGCAGAGGTTGCACAGATGAGCAGGGCCAGGAAGATCCACAACATGTGGCCAGGGGCTAGGGGAGAAATCAGATTGCACAGCTACTGGGCTGCTGCTGCTCTCTGGTTTGCCTCTTCCCCATCTCAGCCCAAAAGTCTGCTGTTTCTAGCAGAAAACTTCCTTTCAAGGTGAATTGTCATTCAGTAAATGGAACACTGTTAATAATAATAAAAAAAAAACCAACCAAAAAAAAAAAAAAAACCACTGGGCTTTCAACTTTCTTTTTTTTAAATAACCACCAGTACCTCTGAAAATTATGACTTTGCAGCTGTCAACAACATGCATAATTGTTTAGACAGCAGACTTATCTACACTGGGCTCTTGCTCTGGAGAACCTGGTTGCACTTCCATCATCACCATTCACACCTATCTTTTGCAGATAATCCACAGTAAAAGAAACTGTTTATTTAAAACAGTTTATTATCTTGGAAGACTTCCAAAGTACATGCTCTGATGTTAAAAGTAATTAAAATTGTAATACTCATACATCTCCTAAATTGATGTGATTGATTATTTATTAGCATCTTAGCAACCAGCTGTCATTTTTATGCACTTATTTCTGAACATGTAGGTATTCAGTCCATTCCTCCACAGATAAAAATATAATTTACCTGCAGCAAATGGAAATATAATCTCCCTTAGACGCCAGATCTCCTTTCTAAATCCTCCTCAAACAGATTTCTCTGTATGAATCATTTTCTGTATGATTATTTTTCTCAAAACAATGCAGTCAACCAAACAATAAAACAGCCAAAGGGGAAATAGTGTATAATCAGGAAGGCACTAGTGAGACTACTATTAAAAATAATAGTTGCTGTAAGCCTCTTATGGTGTATTAATAGAATAAACTATTGTCTATTTTTGAACAGCAACTGGAGATCAAATTAAGTGGTATGCAATTACATAGCCATCTTCAATTAAAAAATAGTGAGTGGATTAAAAGATTCTATGTTGTCAGGCAATTCTACCACTGAATGCATTAATTTGTGTATTTCCTATCCATATTTGTATTCAGTATATCTGAAATAGTATTTTGATTTCTTATTTTTGCCAACTATAATAAATAGGCATTGTGTTACAAATACTATGTCAGTATCATGGAAAAAATAGTGCAGAACTGAGGAAAGGACCTAAGCACAGTATAAACTACCACAGCAATTCCCTCAAATAACCCTGTAGAGATTAACATGGTAACAGCAGGTCTAGCCTATTTATTGTCTCGACTTCCTTTCCTCCCACTCTCTCCTTTATCCTTTCCAATCCATCTCCATACTTGTCAAGGTTATTACTGACATTTTCCTGGCCAAGTTCATGATCCTCTCCTCTGGGCTTAAGTTCTAACCCATTCATGACCAAAATGGCAGAGAGAGAAGAGGCATGAGGACTAAGTGGGGCAGATGAGAGCAGAACTGCACGCCACGGCCACTGCTGCTGCTGTGCTGGAAGAGAAACACCAGCTCTCCACAGAGCACCAGCCCCCACAGGGCTGCCAGGAGCTCCTTCATCTGCAAAGAGGGCTTGCTCAGGGAAACTGCACTGCATTGATTTCTGAATACCTCTTGTTCCCTCTGGGGATACAACACACATAACTGACTGGATTTTCCTGCCTGCAGCGTCTGTCAATGAGTACTGTTATCACAGGCAGTATAGATCAATGTCTGTCCATGGTAACATCTGGCCTGCAGGCAAATGAAAATTCAAGCATGATATTTATCCTGGTATTTGCAAAATATTGGCAGTGATCTTGTTATTTTGTCAATGATGATGGCATTTTTTTGATAACAGTACTAACACAGCATTTTTCTAACAAATAGACATTTAAGAAGAGGAAGGATGGATGGATGGATGGATGGATGGATGGATGGATGGATGGGTGGATGGATGGACGGATGCATAGCAGGTGTCTAATCTAAAACAGTAACATGTTCTTGCTTTATAAACAGAGGAGAAAACCAGAAACTTCCAGACAGTGATTCATTGTCTTCTATGAGAGGTCAAGTCTAAAATGGATGAGCTTGAATTGCCTTCTTGCAGGTCCTCTATGGATCATACAGGAAAACTGATGGCTCTCGTAGAAACAGAAGCTTTACTATAAGATATTCAAAATTAGGTAAAATCAATATCTCTCTGAACTATTTTCTGTCTCTATTCTTCTGTTAGCTATTCAATTTCAGAATAAATTAAGGAATAATTTATGTTATCAGCCTTAACCATATCTATATGTAATTATAGACTAACAACTGTACTTTGTTTTGGTTATCAATACTCCCCATACTTCAGACTGGCTAAGACTCAAGCTCAGGAAACATGGAATATTCAGCTCACTACATCATTTGTTAAACAGCTGCATGCAACTTTATAGGTTTATCTGGGCTCATTGAATGAACTTTTTCAAGAATTGTAACTATAGAAGGAAGAGTATATTAATACAGATTTCTCACACTGACTATGTAGGTAGCCAGTATTTTGACATCTCACCCACAGAGGAAATAGCCTAACAACAAAATGAGCTTAATATGACATACAATGGCCTCAATGAGTTAAGAAGGAAGTGACTCATGCTGCCTACAATATATGGAACTGTTAGTAAAGAGACAGAGATTAAAAAAAATAACCTAAACATTACAGTTTTTATCCAGATCCACTGGGGAGTGGATGCTGGCTCAGCATCATGTAAGCCATACCCCTATACAGCCTGCCCATATTTTTATATTTTCACCATGAAGCTCTTCCTTTCCAAAGAAACAGTACTTTGTTTAGGAGAGCCAGCTTGCCATTGATTAAAATCATCATTGTCCTGCAAGGAGACTGCAGAGCTTGAACCAGAGCCAAACCCACTGGGCTGCCACAAAGAAGTGGAGAAGTTAATGCTCTTACTTCCCTGTCTGGGGAGAGGCAGGGAGACAAGAACGTCTGTTCTGAGAAAGACAAGTCCTGTGAGGGCAGGGCAGTACCCTTGAAAGGATGTGATAAGAGGAAAAGGAAAAGATGGCAAAAGGTCTGGAGATGCCACTGCAATAGTGGACCTGCCCTTGGGGCTTCCAGGCTTGCTCATGTGGGGCTGTCCCTAACCATAGCTGCTAGTGGAGCTAGCTGGACGGCATGCTCAAACACAGGGCTAGACTGAGGACCGTGTTTTTTGAGACTGCATTAAGTCTGTGTAGTATCAGCTTTTCAATAAGTCCCAGTGCTATACAGATACTATGTTGTACAGTGGGCACAAGTCTTGGATGTTTGACCTTGTGCCTCATTATGCTCCCAAATGTACACACAGCACCCTCCACAAACACCTACACTCTCACTTTTGGTAAAATTCTCATTTCTCTGTCTCAAACACTACTACACTCTACAGCCAGGTATTATCCCAAAGAAACAAAATAACTGTCTATCTTCTCCATACACAGTGAAACCTAACACCACAAAAATAAACACCATACAGAAAACAGAAGTTAAAAAGTTCTTCTGTTTCTCATTTTGACTTCTGATACTATATGTTAATGACAATAAATTGTCCTGGAGCGTGATCAACTCAGCCTTTCAGCACATGCTCTGGACTGAAACCTATACAGCACAGTCAGAGTGCCTGCTCACATAGAGAAGAAAAATCTGCCCCTCCTGGGATTATGGTAAAATGTGGAGAAAAACAGGCTTCATGAATGTTTCCCAGAAACAACAGTGGGACAGGAATGGTATTTATGTCCGGAGCCACGAACCGCTCGGCAGAGCCAGCAGATCTCTGGAGGGGCTGTAAAGCAATGCTGATGGGCTGCCAGAATGTAAAGCATGCTGTGGCAGTCCCAGGAACCAACAGCAGAGCCCCAAGTTTTGCCCTAGCTTAAGACAGTTTGAAACAAGAGACTTTACTGTGGGTTAAATAGAGATTTATGCAGCCTGGAAGGGAACAAATAATTTGTGAACCAGTGATTCATGAACTGGTGATCACATTGTCTAAAAAACTGGCAATCTATAAAATTCTTCCTGGACAGTTCTTCAGGAGCAAATTCTCAATGGTGTGATGCTCTGTTCATTTAGCACTCACAGGGAGATGGGAATGATAAACAATTTGAGGGGGGGACGACAATGCCAACATCAGCATCAAGTGGCAAACAGGATTTTTCTCTAGTTTTAGTGGTTTCTTGGTGGTGTGAAGGAACTCTAAATCTTCAGTCTCCAACTTAATTCACATGACTGAATTTCACTGCTGCTCAGCAGTCATGGCACCTTCAGATAAACTACACAGCACAATGACCTAGTCATGTGTTTTCCATCATTAGTAATATTTCTGTCTCCTTTTACTGCAGCATCTTGTGACTTTTTCCCATTAAAAAAGCATAAACTCAGTAGACAATGTAAGGTGAAAGGACTTATTCATGCCATTTAGGAAACAAAGTAGGCAATTAGCAAATAAGAACACAACATGCTTTCAGGTTGAAAGAATACTTTTTAACAAGCTTGAACCAACAGCCCTTAACCAGATGAAAAAGGGAGAAATGCTAGTTTTATAAAAATGCTGTGGTTTATGACTGTGAACTTTCATTTCAGCATTCTTTATCAATTGCATTGCAAAAAACCAAAGAGAGCAATAACCACTGTCCACATGCATAAATGAAACTGTGGCTTGGAGAAGATCACTGCTCTTGGTGATGGCCCAGCCATGGCTGTCTGAGAGCTTGTCTGAGCTCACTTGTACCTCCATGAATGCCCCAGGACATGTGCCCCTGAGACAGGAGCACACAGTGTTTACAGCTTACCTGTTTGTGAAATATGTGCGTCTGTCCCATCACCTTTAAGCAATGTCAGTAACCCTGGTGGTGACAGTGTCAAAGCCCAGCTGTCATCCCAATAGAAGTGGTAAGGCTATATGATCTCTGCTATATCTCTGGCTTCAAAATGGGTGTTTGCTTAAAAACAGGGAAGGAATTCATGCAGAAAAAAGTGATGTGCGGTTAAAGAAAAGACAGAAGGCTCTGAACTCAGCCAGGTTCACTTACCTTTTTCACTATATGCCTGGACTTTGCCCCAGGAATGTGTTATGTTCCTCCTTGTTATATAAGAAGGATCCCTATAACTTACACTTGTATCAGTTTCTGTTCTGAAATGGACTCAACACAGAAGAGTTGGGACAGGGCTGGCACCACATATGGCAAAGTAGAAAGGCACCTGCAGGAATGGGTAATTTCATGCTATGGGATATGAACCCTCCTCCAGCTCCTTCCAGCTCACCTTGCAGAAAAAGCTGCTCTAAGCATAACTAACTTCCTCTTCTCATAGATGAGGTTTTGAGCACCTTGGCCCTTGTTCAGCTTCCCTTTTCTCACAAAGCAGTGAGGGAACTCCTGTGTGCCACAGACTGCACATGAAAAGCACGGTTCACTGCACTTTTAGAAGAGCATGTTATAGGACATGCAAACCACTTGAAACCACACTCTTTGAACTTGCAGAAAGTACCAGAATGTATCCAAGCTGTTTTATTTTCCCCTCAAAATAATTGTTTTGTGTCATGGTTGCTTTGCCCTCTGCTTGAAGCTGGCTTTGTTACTACATTACTCCTTGGGTAAGCAGCGGCACAGTTATCCTTGAAAACACATAGCCATTCCCATGGCCACAGGAGAAACACTCAGACAAAGGCTGACCCCACTTCTCTGCTAGTGAATGAACACACAAAGGCTGTATAATCCTAGTTTTATTTTTCTGTACAGGTGTCATTTGACCCTGATAGCCTTATAACCCCTCTGACCTGCAGCCACTGCCCTCTGGTATGAAGCAGAGGCTTTTGTTGCTGATGGCACACCGTGCACAGCTGCTTCCATCATTGTCTGGAGAGGGACAGATGGCTGCTCTCAGCACAAAAGGAGATTAAAAAAAACCTGAGGGAATGACATCACTCTTCAGCCTCCAATTTAATTCATGGGACCCGTGGGGCTACCAGTGGCATGGCCTAACACTCCAATTCATTTGGCCCACAGACAGGGAAAAAGTTTGCATTTTACAGACTAAAATACATTAAAAAAAATATACAGTTGCCAACACTCTGATACTTATATTCTTTAACAGTTTTCAGTTAATCTGAATATATACTATCCTATCAGCAGCAGCACTTCTAAAGTACTCTGAAAGCAAGATTGTCACTATACTTCTATCCACGGCTGTAGCTCAACTGCAGTAACTTGGTTTAAAGCTTATTTATTTTATTTCACTTGTGATGAGGAGTCTATAAAATGTAGCTGGGGAAACATAATACAGAGTAAATGATTTTCAGCATTAGGTCCAGTCCTGCTATAACACTTTGTAGCTAAAAGATTTAATCTGTTTCTCATAGACCCATTTAAGTCAATTGAACAGAAAAAAACCCCCCAAAAAGTGCAAAGCATTAGTTCTGGAAGTAATGAGCTCTGTTGTCACTTTTCTGCCTTGAATTCAGCTCCAGATGCATGAAATCACTGAATTCTCATTTTTGTGATTATCACATATAAAAGGTATTTATCTGAATTTGTTTATTATCTTAAGCACATTACTTGACTACTGTTTGGGAGATGGGAATTTGGCCACACTCTATGTGTGGTGCTTGGTGCCATCTGCACCAATGTTTTTCTCCAGAGGAAAGATTTTTGCTTTGCACCAGATGTCTCATTGAAGACACTTGTCAAAGTGGCCACGTTAGCTGCTACCACCCTCTTTATGCTACTGGCAGGCAGCAGGAATGCTGCCACGTGAAGGTGAAGCCATTCCACAAAGAGCATAAAGAATAAAAAGCTCATTCCAGGTGGGTTTTTGGTCTTATTTTTTGTTTTGTTTTGTTTTTCCCTGAAAGGAAAGCAAGCAAGCAGTTTCTTCTTTCCTTGAGTGTCTGGGAACATCAGAGATGCACTCCTCCATGCAGCCTGAGCTGGGGCTGGGACCCATCACCTGACAGTGCCCTGGCACAGCTCCTGCTTCAGCCCCAGAGTCAGGCTCAGGCCTGAGGAGGGTTTTGCTCCTAAGTGCTGACCATCATCTGTGGGAGACATCACTGTGTGCTTGTGGTTCTGCCCAAAGAACCAGGCAGGGCCTTTTCTGGGTGTAACCACGCAGACTGAGGTTCAGGTTATTCCCCTGGGCACAGCTGTGCAAACCAGCTCTGTCTGCGAGGCTCCTGCAGCAAAGCTGTGGCTTTCAGTAGTTTGCACAGCAGTGGATAGGAGCACAGAAAACCATGATGCTGATGAGACAAGAGATGCAACAGCTCCCATCCAAACACACTCTGAGTTTTACCGTCTCAGCAATGCTGATGGCAGCACCAGCATAGAGCCTCGAACCAACAGTATGTTACACAGCTTTCACTGTCATTAATTCAGAGTAGACAGAATTCAGCAAACCATAGAGGTGGACCAGAGGTGATGAGTAAGAAGAGTGATGATTCATTCACTTCATCAAGTACTATCATGTTTTATTTGCTAATCTGAAGAGTAGAACATCTTATCAGCCAGCATGCTTGAACCCGGGGGTGAATTTTTCAGGGAAACAGTTTTTGTTGCAGAACATCTGACTCATCAGACCAGGGACTTTGCATAGGGAAGTTCTGACCAAGAGCCAAATTATAGTTTTTTTTTTTAAATGTGGAAACATTAGGGTTTAAAGTATTTTAAAAAAGTTTTCTGTTTCCAGTTTGAAATGTTTTGCTAAAAGCAGTTAATAAAAGATTAAAAGTAGTTGGAACAGCTTCAGCTAATCAAACTTTTTCTGCCTTTATCCTGCCTCCTCAGTGATTGGTCATGAAAAGCTGAGTTTTACTTTCATCGCAAATCAGACAGAAGTAAAAAAAAGCAGAAATTACCCATTACAATTCTCCACTACATGCTCTGATAAAATGCTAGTTTCAAAGGTGATCTTCTAATGATGACTGCTAAGCAAGTTGTATTCCCCTGTATGAGCTCAATACAGAGACACAAAGGCTTTACATTAATTTTCTTTCTGTTAATCAGTTGTTCCCCTGGGCTCTTTTAATCTGCGGTGACAGACTCAATATCGCTGAGAACGCCTTTTCTGCTATTAAAACAAAAGGCACACATCTAAACACTTTATAATTTCAAGCAGAAAAGAATCTCATTGTCCTAGTTGAAGAAAGCAGTAACAAAAGACTCATGTCCTAGAAGGCTGATGTGAATCATGGCCACCTTCCGCTTTCATTTTTGCTCTCTGGGGATTTCCAATGGAAAAACAGACTTAACCCAGCCAGCAAGGTACAGGGACACACCACAGCCAGACTGAGGGATGAGAAGTGCTCCTGAAGGAATGCCTTGGAAAAGCTCTCAGCTGTTTGCAAAGTATCATACTTCAGTCCCTGTGGAGGGGCCAGACACACTTAATATAGAAGCATTAACAAAGAATTTACTCAGCCAGGACCAGACAATGTAGCATTTTAAACCTGGAGTTCACAAAAACCAGACAAAAACTTGCCAGAGCACATGAAAACTGAAATCAGGCTTCACTGTGCTGAGACAAAACCGTAGCTCCATGCACGTCCTTTTGGGTGCACCTTAATTGCCTTCATTTATATTACATCAATTTCCAAAATATGTTTTTTATTTCCACATTAAAAATAACAGCTCATTGGTTCTACATTTGAAAAGTAAGCTGAGCACTTTATTGTTCACTCAAAAAAACTTAGTTAATTAATTTCTTAAATGCATTTTCACTTTATTTTTAAGCCATTTAATCTTTCAGAAGTTTAACAAGGTGGTTTACTATTGCTGTAATACAGGGAGATTTCATTAAATGACCCGCCATCTTCTGTCAACAATCATTATGATTACATGGTCCCCTTGTTTTACTTTAATTTATAGCAATTTTTTGTTCTTTGCCAACATGGGTTCCTAGTAATGTCACAGACTGGCATGGATAGCAAGCCAGTTGCTTCCCTTTTTCCTGTGCTCAATGTTTCATTTGCATCCCAGTTTCACAGCCATCAGTGCTGCATGGTACTTGCATGGCATCAGACCTGGATACTTTCCTGATGTGTAGAACAAGCTCTTCCCAGCTGAAGTTTTTTTCTGGTTTCTTACTAATCTTCATTAATTCCAGCAGTGGCAAAATGTTGGGAAGAGAAAGGTTCAATTTCAGGCAACAATTCACAAATCACCTCAAGTTTGATAGGTTTAAGCCTTTTAAGCCTTAACATGCTGAACTCGCATGCACCCCTTGCTCTGCAGCAGAGGCTCTCGCTCCAGCTCTGGTTTCTGGTTGGCTTTCAGGAACAAGCAGCTGTAGCAGCAATGGGGCAGGCTGCAGGCTGTGGTGCCAGTTAATGATCCTAATGATGTGTTAGAGAACACAGATGCAATCACCAAGTAGCTGCAAGGTAGAAAAATGAGTGCCCTTACTAGATACCACTGCCAGAAGTGCTGAAGAGGAGCAGAGGGTGCAGCAATACCTCAGCTGCAGGCTCCAGTAACACACCACAGACAAGCCTTGGGACTTGAAGGAACTGTGACCCTCAAGAGACTTCCAGGTGGCTTCACCACATCACCCAGATTCAGCTTCAAGTTTTCTAGAACTTTCCTGTGCTACTGACTTCCACATTGCTGCCTCCATCTGCAAGATGCAAATCAGCCATTTGTGGGTGAGATAAAGCTCCTAGGGAGGTCCGAGGACAAAGGACCAACAGCTGGAAATAAACAAGTGGTTGCTCTCGGCTAACAAAAAAGCCACTAAAAAGCAATTTTAACTGTTTCCCCTGACAAATGTTTGCACTGACAGTGTGACCAGTGATGGGTTCAGCAGTGTGAAAACCATACATATTTACTGAAGAGTTAGGAACCATCCAAGTATCAGCTGTCTACACCAAGCCAATAAGGACCAGGTACTGGGTTTTGGCAGGGTGCAAAGGAAAGGGACAAGGATGGGGAAGCATCGCCTCTTAAAACCACAACAGTGGGTGCTAAGCACCAAATGAGATCAGAAGAACCTTGGAGATCAGTCAGGGATAAGGAGGTTAGCTCTTGGTTTCACAAAGGCCAGTGTGACAGAAATTTAACCTGCAAGTGAAGAAGAACAGTGGCAATCCTGACAGATTTTTCCATATCTGAAAAACATCATCTAAGCAATCTGAAAGTTGTCCTGAGCAGACAGAATAATGTCTACAACATTCCTTCAAAACTATAGTGTCAAAGACAACTAACAACAGTAGCTCTTTTATTTTTTACTTTTGTACAATAAAATGTTCCACTTGGAAGGAAGAAGAATTCAGTGAATGTTCAGTCAAGACTCTTCTGCAGTTCAGCACCAGCTCTAAACAGTCATCTCCGCCTTGTCATTTTGACAGACTTCTACTTCGTATATTTTTCACCTTCTGCTTCCTGCCCTAGTGTAATTGCCTTTCTCAGATTAGAAATGGGCCATCCATCCTACTGAACACATTTGGGCCACTATTTCCAATGCAGTTTTACACATGCTATACACAACATCAATATTCTCATGATTTCCTGTTCACATTCAGCTGAGATGACTCTGGACCCATAACCTCATGAAGCATTAAATGAGAAAAATACTTTCTCAACTAATTCAGCTTGTAAACTTCCATTTTTATTAGCTAAGATGTCTGGAATCACTACTACACATTAAGCCACTGCCTAGAGAAACTTATTTTTTTAGAAGAAAAAAAAAGGCCGTCTACAGTTACTTTTATGATAATTCATGCAGTAAATTGAGTGATTAGACTCTCTGCATTTACAGAAGTACTTAGCTGTATGCTTTAGCAATACTGCAGTTTAAAGAGATTTATACTTACAGAAGCCCTTTAGGACAGGATCCCAGAGTAAGAATTCTCCTTTGTTTGGTAAATCTGTACAGTCTCACTATTTATTTTTAACTAGAAGTGTCATCATATTTACCATCAGCAAATCTTCTAAAGTCTGCAAATTATCAAGTAGCTGCATGGCTAATTTATAGAACTCATTACTGTTTAAATTGTCACTATGTGTTAAAACATCCTACAATGGAGACCATTGACTCTGACACCCAATTTCCCTCAGTTCATCCTTGGGTAAGACACCAATTGACTGGACAGACTCTGTACTTTTCAGTAGTGTTTATTATTTGCATTGCAACAGTGCACAGAAGCTCGAGCCTTTGAGCAGGTGAAGGCAACAGCGAAGGGACAAACACAGAGACGTTCCCTGCCCTGCAGAGCTTACACTCTAGAGAGCTGCCCCACCTTCAGAACAAGCACTTTTCTTTTTCACACAAGAAAAAAACATGAAATGAAACATAACCATAAGAGACTTAAGGCTGTAAAGAAGAATTTTCAAATATCAGATCAAGGACTCAAGAGTAAATTAGTAGAGTATTTTAAAAGTGCACTATATGTAATACCCCAAGTAATAAAGTTCTTGTCTCTGCTTAAGTGCTGAATTCCTGACTAAAATGCAAATGAAGAAGAGGACAGAAGTAGAAATCCCATTTTAATTCACAGGTTGTTCTCCTTGCTGTCCCTGTTGTGCTCAGAATAACCAGATCCCTTATTTCTTCAGGGAATAAAACAGTATAAGTTTAAGAGAGAATGTGTATAACAATGGCCAGTCAATCTATTCAATGTTTATAAGAATCCAGAGTTCTCCCTGAGTATTATCATGGGATGTAGATTATTTTATAACCTGATACTGCATTTTGTAATTCCTGACAAACAGCAATCTGCCCAAGAATCCTGCTATTGCAAAACCCTGCAGTCCACATCACATACACAACAAAACTATTTTTAGAAAATCTACTGAAAAATCATATGTCATTTAGTTCAAAATGACCCTCTCTTAGACTTTCCATTCAAATACATCTTTAAAATAACTTTGTAACTGTATAAATAGACTGCAAACTAAAACATTTAGGAGCCAAGAAATACCAAAGCTGAGAACTATCTGAAGAATTCCTCCCCCTGCCCTTCTGGGCACAACAGAAATCTTACCTACTTACAGACAACATATTTTGTCTAATTTGGTGTGTATGTATCTATATATACACACAGAGAGATATACATATATATGTGTGTATGTACTCACAGAGTCTGTCATTCCATGAACATAATAGGAAAAGGCAAATATTAATATAAAGCTGTTGTGGATTAACATGATGTCTTATCCCACTGTGAGGGGACTAGATTTGGCTGAAAAGCATGGGGTTTGTTCTCTGTGAAATTTCTCGTATTTCTTCCAAAATTTCCAACTCCAGGGGAAGTGGTGGGGTTTTGACGGAAGGAGTCTTCTGGCAAAAAATGGCCCAGTTTCAGGTCTGCTGTGCCTGGGGAAGATCTGCCAGCCAGACTGTGGTTTGGGTTCTCAGCTTAATGGCAGGCTGCCTAAGGCCCAGGGATCATTAGCTTTCAACATAATTAGCCCATCTATCAGGCAGATTAAACTGAGGCTCAGGACACCCAAAGAAATCCAAGGAAGTAGTGAGGTGTGAATGCAGAGGGTGGAGGTGTGATGTGTGAATACATATGGTCACTTGGACGCAGCAAAGTTTTTTTTTTTCCTGAAAAATCTTTTGACTGAAACATTTCAGGCTCAAATATATATTTTCTAAAACAATAATAAAAATCCCCCTAAGGTTTGCTGGAAAACTTCCAAATATCTCTAACCTGTACTCCTGCTGAAGGAGATAGTGCTTACTGGAAGAACCAGGACTAATTTAATGAGCAGTGGGCCTACTTTTTCAGCAATGAAGATAAAAATAAATATTGAGCAGCTGCCTACTTGACTATGCAGCAGCCACAGGCTTTAATCCATTTGATAGACCGTAAATCTGCATGGAAACCAAAGAACAGTGAAAGTATTTTATATTTATGAATCTATTATATGCATGCAATGTAACATTAACTATTTGTCTTTAGTATGTCTGCATATGTACATATCTTTTGAAATGCTACACATATGCTATATATACATATAATATGCATATCACTACAGAAAAACCTCTATATCTAAATTTAATTATTTGTCCATATTTGAAAAATGTATTAAAGACAAAAGAAAGACTGGGCATGTTAACTGGAGCCATGCGCAGTAAATACTGCTCTCGTATACCCACAGTCTGTCTCCAAACTAGACATTATTGTGCTAAACTGTGTATGGGTAAAATACAATAACCAGGATGTTTCATCAGAAATATGCAAATATTTAGACTTTTGGATACACAATTTTGGATATTACAGTCCCACACAACTGTATTTTATAGTAGTGGATGTGTAGGGAAAAAGTACAGCATTTAGAAACACTCACCACATTTTTTCATGTGGATCTAATTTCATAGTCAAATAAGCAAAAAAAAAATAGGTGACATGTTTTTAGCAAAACATGTCACCTATTCTCCCTGCATACCTTTGAAATGTTATTGTTTAAAAAAAGATTGTGCAAGGAAGGATCCAACTAAAATAGGAATCGCCAGCAGCTGTGTCAGCGAATGTGTTTGGTAAGAACCTAAACTCTCTACCCAAGGAAGATAAATCATCTTTCCCTGAAATGGTACCAGCAATTAGCAGAATTTATCAGAGCTAGTATCCCCTCTAAGCCATCAGGAGGAGCAGTGCCTTACATAATTTAAAACACCAATGAGGATGTGAATTTTTTTTCTCTCATGTAGAATTTGCAAGACTCTTCCCTGCCTTACCACCTCCAGGGTGAAAGAACTTCCAAGCCATTTGCTCAGGAGCAAACCTGGAGCACCCAGCTGAGGCTCTGCACACCAGGCTGTAGCCACCAGCCCTCTCTTCTTGGTGAGGACAGGATGCCCAGGGCACCCAGCACGGGGCTCCCTGGGATTCACTTCCCCCCCGTGGTTCTCCATCAGCATTGGGGACTTTGCTTCTCCCATTTCCTTCCAACATTTAAACTGGGCAGGCTCAGAAACATCTGCTTGGATGGGTTTCTGAGATTGGCTGGATTTTGGAGAGTGAATAGCAAGGAAGAGTACCAAGCAAGACTGACCTGCCAACATTATATTTTTTTGAATTTTGGTGTTTGATTGGTTGGTTGGTTGGTTTCTTATCTCCCTGAAAATACCATTCCAGCTGTAGGCCGTGTTTAGACTCTACTGTGGATCACCTACTATGTTTTTGGGTTTTGTAAAACAAGACCTGTTGCAGCTGGGCATGAAAGATAAATTGTTACAAGTAACAGATAAATAAATACAGCCCAGGAAGATTAGTTTTACCCTACTTCAGGCAAATCCCAACTGATGACAAGTTTCTAGGAAAAGTAATTCACTTCCTCATTTGTACATAAAGTGCCTAGTACACATCAGTGCTACTAAGAAAGAATATATTAATAAGAAGAGAAACTAATAACAGTATTCCTCAGGATATCTATGAGATGAGCAGATCCTTGCTTCTGGGTGATGGGAAGCAAGTGACACACTGAGGGTCACAGTGAGCATGGTCTAGGAATAAACCCTCCAGAGCATGTTCTGAGAAAATGGATTCTTTTCTTTTTTATTACACTATTCTCACTAAAAAAAATTTGCTTCTAACAACCATGAAGATGGTCATTACCCTTACCGCTAAAAAATGCTTTAATCAGCCATATTATGCTCTTAAAAAACCATCAAACATTCCCTGTGTCATTTGCTTTGTTTGTTTCTTCCCATGACTTCACGGAACAAACCAGTGGCTATTTTTCCATCACACTGACTTGTGCTCAGCAAACAGCTGATTACTCGTTGTCACGTATGTTAGTCTTTGAAGTGCAAAGCAAAGGAAAGAACATCCCTATTTATTTCTAAAGTGAAATCCCAGCATCCAGCAGAATTTTAAAACTGATTTTTCTAGGGCAATACTTCTTTCATCCTCCCAATGCTAAATATTAAATAAGAGAGATCTGTCTTAATTCAAGCTGAGCTCTGACCCTTGAAGTCTTATGATGCTGTCTGTGTTTACACGAGCATAGACTATTTTTCTCCAAGCTAGTTCACATCATGCAGGCTCCTCTCAAACTCCTCAGAATCCAGAATGTTAATGACCCTCCCTTCCCTCCTGGCTCGTGAGGGAATTGGGAAGCTGTGGAGGCTGGATGCTGCACAACAGCTCTCATCAGAAAGCTGGTATTATTCCTGGTTCACTGACAAGAGGCTGACTCGTTGTATTAGTATCTTCTCATTTTTGGCACCTAATTGAAGTTGCAGCTTGCGTTTTTAAAATGAAATTTAGTAGGCTACATTATTTTCTATATTTAGATAACAGATCCCATTAGTTTCACCTGCACTTACTCAATACTTCTGCAGAATCTAATTTGCGCCCTCAGTAGCTGAGGTAGCCTCATTAGCCTCTTAACATGTTTGAACTACTTGCCAACACCAAATGAAGGCTCTGGGCAGGGATGTAATCCAGCCTATTGAGCAACCTTCAACCAGTTTCATCACTGCAGTAGACTTCTTTTTTCATTTGTATCACATGCCTTTCACTTCCATAAATAGCTGGGCAAAGCTGCTTGCCCACAGCAACCTACTCACTCCCAACCATGACTTAATGGTCATCAAAAAGTGGAAACAATTGAAGCAGTAGTCAGCTAGAGCTGTGGCATTCAGGGGAAAGCAAAGTTTGGAAATTCTTCTTGGTTTTAAACTGCTTGAACTGAACCCAGAGAAAACAGCATGTTTAACCATATAATCAT
Organism: Melozone crissalis; assembly: GCF_028551555.1. NCBI lineage: Eukaryota > Metazoa > Chordata > Aves > Passeriformes > Passerellidae > Melozone > Melozone crissalis. The sequence goes on along the minus strand of NW_026535794.1, from coordinate 35,521,488 downwards.
GCTGCTTTAGTGGGGCAAAGGTTCTCCAGTGCACTGAGTGAGGCAGGAAACCCACACGAAAGAAAAGATCCTGTAACTAAAACTTCCCCTTCATGTAAATGCACAGCTGAGGTTGTACTGGTGACCCTCTGTCAGACATTCCTTATCTCAATTTTGTGCCTTGAAAATTCTTTTAATCTCATTTCTTTGGACTCCTGCAACAATGTGAATCCCTTTCCCAGGCCTGAAAGTGTGATCTGGGGTACCCTGATGACTCCAACATGGTAAATTGCCCAGATTGGACCAGAGCTTAAATAAACAAGGACACATATCTGCAGTATGAGCCAGCCCAGCTCAGCAAGGAGTAGGTAATAACTTTGTGGATGGGTCAATCATGGGAAGAGCAGAAGGAATCAATGAATTTTCACAACTTTTTTCCTGACAACAGGGCAATTACGAGACAATGGACCCAGAATTTTAAGTCCTAAAAGGGAGAGTGTCATGTGTTGACCATCCTCCTTCAGGCTCTATCTGTTAAAGTGAGCAATTTGTTGGAGCTGAGCCTCCAGTTCAAGGAGTTGGTATTATTCAACAGAAAAAATGCTGTGTAGAAAAATTCCCAATGAACTACATCAGCTGGAATCTTCTGTGTGCTGTCAAAAGCTTGTACTTTCCCTCAGCCTCATCTGAGTAGTTTTCAGCAGTCAGAGAAGAAAATCCAGCTTGACACATACGTGGAAACCTCCTGCCAAAAGGCTGAGCAGAAGAATGTTTTTGAGTCTTTTTCAAATGGAGAAAATCACACATTTATCCCTCGGCCCAACCAAGATAGTAACTCACCTGGAGAACAGTGCCACTGAGGAAGAGAAGGAAGCTCAATTTCTGAGCATAATCTGGGGAACTGGAGTTTGCAAACTGGTTCGGAACAGATTGTCCTGAATGATTCTAATGTCTACTCAGGTACAAGACCCACTCTGGAGGCCCTTCTCACCCCTTCTGCAAGGAGGCAGTGTATGTTCCTTAGCTGGGGACCTAACTCCATCACAGAAGGGTGATGCCCCTTTCCCCAAGAGCCCTCATTTTGAGGGAAGGAGGTAAAAATGAGAAATTTTTCAGAGATCTCTGATAGATGAGGAAAAGGAAAGAGATTTTTTATCAATTTTATCTGCTGTAGGTAAAAATAAAGGCTCTTTGTCCCTCCCAAAGCTGCTATTCCCAGGAGCTTAAGGCAGGAGCAATTGCTCTCTTCCCTTCAGTCCACTTGAAAAGAGAGAAGTCTGGGAGCTATATGCTAGTCAACTATGTGAAAAACAGCTCAAGAAGAATCTCTTTTTTTCCCCTCAATCCCATGTAAAAAAACCAGCCACTTTTTGGAGAGGAAGGACTCACCCTGCTCACAATTTCAAATGAGCAGGTTTCAGACATTTGGTGAAGTGCCCAACTCCCCCACAGACTCATTTTCTTCCAGCAGCTATCAAGAAGTGAAAATTGTGGTCAGCTACACCTGTGGTATTCAGGGAAAAGCAAAAGTAGCTTTTGTTTCTATTTTAAGCCATTTGAAGCCAATCTGTGAAATATATTAAGTTGGCAAGTCACAAACACCCAGAAGCAGGTTGTGTGGCACTGGTTGAAACCAGTGGAGCCCCTGCAGCCATGTATTTTGCAGATAAAAGTATGTTTACAAAGATAGGGTGGAATAAAAGGTAGAGGTATATCTTATCACTACACTTATACTTTCAGGAAGGTAAAAAATATGCCTAGAAACTGTACCTATGGAGCTTAAAAATATTATTAAAAAGTAATATCAGCTTCAAATTAGAAGGCTGCCTTAAAAATGTGATTGCAGTGCATGTCAATCTCATTTCCCACTTGCCCTATCTTTTGAACCAACTGACTGATTTTAGCTGAAATTGATGGAGCAACAGTCTGAGTCTCATGAAACTTGATAGCTTGATTGAGGTGAGAGATGTGGTCTGAGCTGCTGTGCTCTCTCCTCACCAGCCTGGCAGCAATGCCTTCTGCCTCCTTTGCAGGTGGTGAAATGAAAAGGAAATAAGGGGAGAAGAGGGTAGAGGAAGGAGGAATGGAGGTGAGGGATTGCTGGGCTCCTCACTGCAGGGGGAGTACAGTGTGCATAAAGACAGAGCACAAATGCACAGGGAAGCCAGGCATCACCAATTCCAATGCTCACAATAAAAAAAGCCCCCTTTAATAACTGGCTCCAAGTGTTTTGTGTCAATCAGAAATATCTGGAATCGCAGAGATTTATTCTTTTATGTATTGATAGATTTCAGTGCTTAAAATTTCAAGGCATTGCATATCTTTGCTATGGGACTCCCTTTAACCCCTTTGCTGCTGGTCCTTCTTGCATCTTCTGTGCTGCGGCAGAAGGTGACAGTTTTCCTTTGTTGTGCCGGGGCTCCATAGGCAGAAACCAGGGAATCTGTGTTGGGGTTTCTGAAGCATAAAGTGGGAAAAAGCCAAAAGAAAGACTTTTTCTTGTCCTGGGAAGGCAAGAGGGGAAATAATGAGGCAAACGAAGGGTGGCATAATGTGGTTTTTAGGATGATAGCTTAAATAAAGGAAATAAAAATGACTGAAGGAAAACCCATGAGGTAAGGATGGGGAGATATTTCAGTGCATCAGATTGGAGACAAGTCTGCTGATTTCTCATATGATGTTTTTACCAAGATCCTTAAGTTCTTAGAGTGTTAAGGCAAAATTCCTGCTGGGGGATGCTTCTGAGAGAGAATTTTATACAGCAATTGAATTTGCAACCTTTGCTGCCCTTTATCACAGCTGACTGGGGTGAAATTTGTCATTTCCTCCAAGATTACTCAGAGCAACACCTGAGAACTTTGCAGACAGAATCCCAATCTGAGACCTAAAATGTTGGGGCTCAATATGTTTGCTTGCTGGCAGGGAATGTAGAAGGCTGAGGAGAAACACAAAGCAGGCTGTGTTCTCAATCAGTCTGTTCTTTTTGGCTCCCAAAGTGCAGGTGTATTTAGGTTTTTTTCATGGAGCAGCTCTGAATTGCCTTTTTTCCAGTCTGGATCCCCCTGCTGTCAGTGGTCTTTCTCCTCTCCCTTCCATGCTCCTCTTTCAAGAAAGCTACACATAAAAGAGCATGCCTCATGATAAGCATCTACTTCAGGAGGGGAGACCAAGTCATCTACTGGGTTAAAAAGCCTTTCATGCACTTTTCTTCTCCCTAGAGTCACAGGAGAGCTCCCATTCCCACTTTGACTTCTGAAACAAGTCAGCAGGGGCTTGAGCAGCCTTGCAGATATTGTCTGTCCTGATGTTGCTCTGATTAATCCTGCTATGACCCACACACTGTGATGTCCGTAATTTCCTCAGTTAATAAGGAAAAAGCTGAGATTGTCACACACTTAATGTCGGATATGAAAATACTTCCCAATGAGGGTTTCCCCCAACCAGCCTGGATGACTTTGAGGTAGTTAAAAAAGGGCAACAACAGCACCAACACTTTCCCCCTCTTTGTGTACATGAGCACACACTAAAAAAGGTGTTGTTTTTAATAGAAAAAAAATTATTATGGACATGGAATTCCTTAAAATTTGTTGTTAAAAAAAAAAGTGTGTATTCCACAAAAATAATGGTCCAATTCTTCAATGTCTGTTTTTGGCAGGCAGATCTTACACCAGCCTCAAGCTGATATAAGGTATTGGAGAACCAGATCAAACCAGTTTCTTCATCTGGAACTTCTTTAACTTTACATAATTTATATATTCATATATTAGTTGTATTCAACATCTACATAAAAGTTATGGTATCCATTTGGGGCCAAAAATAATTAGTTTTATTTCTTAATAATCTTTTTTCTTTAAATAATGGTAAGCCAACATTTATCACAATTTATCATATTCCCTGTGTATTTTAAAGGGTTGCTCCTAAAAAATAAATACTGTAGCTTAGCTGGATCCAACCCTTCATTATATATTATATCTTACATATATGTCTGCAATACATGGCCATTTTGTTCTGAATTTGGAAGACTTCTTTCCACTTGTTTTTGTGCCTTCAATGTCACTTAAGACTAAAGACAGATAAGAAGGCAATTTCTGTATATTCCTCAAAAATTCCCATGTTTGATCCTTGAGAGTTTGTTTAGAAATGTGTATATGTTGTCTAAACAAAAAGAGAAGTCAACAGATACTAAGATCTGCCCAGACAGATATTTATTTCATATTTTTGATGTTCGCTTTTTTCTCTTTGCTTCTCTGGAAGTGATGTCACTTGTCAGAAGAAATTATTAATGCTCTGTTCCTTAGTAGCAGCAACAGGAAGTCACATTTCTTATCTTGTTTCTCTTGCAACAGAATCTGGATAAACCTCAAGCCTCATTATACCAAAATTATATGTCATTTCACCCCTTATAAGAGATTTGTGTTGCTAAAGAAGGATTGAGGCTGATCTCTTACCCTTCAGGTTAGTATCCAAACAATGGGAAAGATTTTCAAATATCCAGTGGGAAGAGGTATAAATAAAATCTGGTGCTACGCACTCTTCCTTCTTTGGGATTAGGCTGGACACCACAACACAGCTATGATAGTTATCATGTTTGGTCATCCCACAGAGAGGCAAAGGATGGGACAGGACATCAGAGCTTGGTGCTGCCTCTTCCCAAGGTCCAGACACCTGAATTTCTTCTTCTAACCATCAGCAGGGACCTGCTGCTGGAGTTTCCCCTTCACTGAAGGGTGGCAATGGCAGTAATTCAATATTTCATATCCTGGGGCAAACTGGTGGTGACTCTTTGTAGCAGCTGGTATATGGGGCTTTTAGAAAACCCAGTGGGTTTGTATTCCTGCTGCCCATCAGCTCAGGCACTGCCTCTCCTGTCCCTCTTGCCTGGTGGAAGAGCCTGAAGCATAGCCCGAGGTGACTGCAGTATTGGAACACAACATTCAGTTTTGTTGCCTATCCCTCTGAACAGAGCAGCAGAATTTCTTCCGAAGTGACAGCACAGCAGTTGTATTTTTAACAAAATATAAAATAGAGAAAAAATTGATTATTGCCGTGGGACAAATACAGACCACATCTTTAGCTTCAACAATAGCTCCTTGTTTTGAAGTGTCTCCTTCAAAAGATGCGGCATCTAACCACATCCACGTTTTTAGAGACTGTATTTCAAAATCACTCTCCCCAGCTTCTGGCTTGGACAGTCTCATACGTCAGAACAAGTTCCCTGGACTCCTTTATTACACCACCAAAAGTTCTCAAGCTTGATTTTGAGAAGAAAAAAGTAAAGCCCTGTAAAAGCAGGTAATGAGACTGAACAGAAGGGCCCAAAGCTAAGGAAGGTAAAGCTCAAAGCACCATTACCAGAGATACACCCATGAGGCCTCAGCAAAGTCATAGATGTGTAAGCATCAAAATGTTTAAGTGGAAAAAGAGCATTCTATTTACTAAGTCTCTCCTAAGCACACAATGTGAAATTTTACTCAGAGTTGACAAACTGAGGTAGTGGGACCTGTTGAACCAAGGGATGAACTAAGAGCCAAAAGCTGCTACATTCAAACCTTTGCTCCCATCTCACTGTCTGCAGCCAAAGGCTCACCACATCCCTGTGCTGCTATGTTTGATGCAAATTGCATGCTTGTCTACTCATCTCAGGGAAGATTTATTAAAGGCAAGGGAATTTGGAAATTCAAGCTTTGGCAACTAAAACTGATGAAATCTGTAGCCCTATCCCTTCTGTATTTGTCTTATGCTTACCCACAGAGATGTATTAAAAATTCTGCAGTTTTTAGGTCCAGAAGTCTGAACTATCAAGAAATCTATAAAAGTGTAATTAAGGCAAAATGTTTTGACTTTGGCATTACGCCACACAAGAACGTTCAAGGAAAAAGGCTGATGACTGAGAACAGCAAGCAATTTTTTTTCAAAGGCTTTAATGCCATTTGTGCTATTGTTTCTGTCTCTCATGGCTCCATAGTTCCTTCACAATAGCTGTCTTTTCTGTGTTTGCCACTGAGATCAATAAAGAGATGTTAATCAAAAGAAAATCTGCTGGAGGTTGTACTTTTCTGTTGGGATTTATCACAGTCTTTGGCAGCAACACCTCACTGGCCCTGAGTACAATGCCAAAGTAGGCTTGGTCTTGGCTTGTCATGGAGACATGCTTGGGTACAACCCTGACCTTCAGTGACAGTTCCACTGGCACACGTGTGCCTCCTTAACACCCCCCCCAAAATACACCCTCCTCTACAGACTGACTTCTGCCAGCTGTCAAGTATACAAAATACCTTGGGCATCAATGTTACTATTCCAAATAAACCATCATGAGACCATATTTACAAAACAACCCTAATTACCATAGCCCCCGACACATCACTCTTGAGCAAGACAGATCTGCACTTCTGTCCTAAAGCCCCTGTTTGTGCATCTTTGCTCTTCTGCTTTCCTTTCTGTGAATTGAAGAAGTGTCCACAAGCAAAGCCTCTTGTGCAATAGCAGTGGAGATAAGGTCTTTGTGGAAGCCATGAGGAGGGATCTCAGCAGTTAGTGATACAGATATTAATTCATAGCTACATACAGAGGTGAAGGGCAGATAGTGAAGAACTTCCCATTATTTGGTTAGCAAATGCCAATCACAACAACACAACAGGTTTTCAGTACAGAGCTCCACCAATGGACTAACTGGGCTGTCCAAAAATGGCAAGGCAGACAACCAGCTCAGTAATATGGATTCAAGTTCCACAGAATGTGCACTGATAATGGAAGGAGAAAAGCATCCTCTGATGCTCTGTGTGACAGTTACTTTCATCAGGCTCAGAAAAGGCAAGCCAAAAAAACCTCCAGCACCCCCCAAAAAAAGACATCCTGCTGAAAATAAAACAGACAGTTCAATGCTCATTACTGTGCATTTTGCCTGCACCTGTGCGTGGGCTGAGAATCCTTTCTACTAAGTTTCTTGCTTTTCAAATATATCACAAACACATACATAGACCAAACATGAGGCATAGACCCTTCAGAGGCAGACTAATGTCAGCACTTCAGCCTCCTGGCTGTCAGGTCTGATTCCAAATAACCTTTTGTCTTCTTGTTCCAGCTACTAAATTACAGATCAAGTGAAAAATGTAATTATGCCCCAAAAGGCCATGGACAGCATCTTGGACTACAGTGTTGTGAACGGAACAACAATAATAAAAAGATAAACTAGTATGACCTGTGGTGCATGGCTAATCCAAAATGCTCTGCAGTCCCACATGAGCTATTATGAAACTGTTTTCTATTTGCCAATTTCTCTTTTTCAGGGATACAAACAATTCCTCCCACATCACCCTATTCCCCTGGCTCTTTTTTTACGCCTTGTGAAAAATACATCTTCCCTACTGCAATAAATACTCAGTTATACTGTTACCAGATTCTACTGTATTGGTTTTTTCCTTGAGGATGATGCAGAACTTGTGTTTTTAAACACCAGCTGAGAATATCAAGAATTATTTTCTATGCGCAAATTTATCTGCTAAATTTTTACAGAAGGAGAAACTATAAATAATTTATAGGAATACATTTTTTCCTCAGTTGGCTCTGGTAATGTTATATTAGATTGGAAGTGCTATCAAAAATGGAATTAACTTATTTTTTAATTTGTTGATGGAATATTAAATATTCAAGGACTTTCTCTGCATTCTTGCACACATCTCTAAACACACAACTACCCAAAATACTAAATTATTCTTAGCACCAACTGACAAGAGAAAAGTAGGTGGTGGTGGTAGAGTGCAAACCTCCACAGTTGTTAAGCCAATTTACATACAGTCAGAAAGCCTGCTGGTGGCTGAAATTTTTAATCTCTTCTTTCTTATTAGTGTCATGATTCTTACCCTTATTCAGGTACTTGAACTTGTGTTTTAAAAGGAAAATAGGCAATAAACTGGAAAAGTATTAACGTTTCAGCTACTGTCTTTTTATTTGCAGCCTTATACCTCAAATACAACTTGCAGAAGATTCAAGCTCCCCACCTCCATCTGCTAGCACCAAAGAGGGTTTTTCTGAGTCTGAGAAGATACAAATATTTATTACTCCACAGACAGCTCAGGCTGTGCTTGCTCAGGAGGCTGGCTCAGCTGAGCCCAAAGGCCCTGGGCCCTGGAGATGTGCATCACCACACATCGGTGCACATTTCTAGTCCTGGGCAGCTCTAATGGGACAGCAATGTGCCTCAGCCCGTGGCTATGCAGGCTTGCTCTTATTTCAGTATCACACCTTTGTTTGAGAGCATACACTTTGGCCTACAAAGAAAGAAAATGCTACAGGTACCCTAGCTACCTTTTTATTTTTCTTTTTTTTTTTTTTTTAAATATTTGCAACATCAAATTTGTGAGAAATAGAACAAAGGAAATCAGAGAATGTTTTGTATTTTCCCATGAAATTCTGTGTCTGTAGCTGCATGATACACAGCTTGTATGTGGAGAAGGAAACAAGACATGGAATTGAGAGCTCATTAAAAAACCACACATGGAAAAATACCCTACAAAGTATCATGTGGAATTTATATGAATCTTGCATTGAATGTGGTGTCTCATAAAAAGCAAGTTATATCACATGATGACTTGACTCTGTTCAACTGGGATTCTGCCAGCCCACAAAGAAACCACAATCCAGACTTTTCTCTTAATTCCTAGTACTTTGAGGTCTATGAGGAACCAAATCAGGTGAATAGTATCCTTGAAAATACTCTCTTTAGTCCAATCTCTGGCAGTATACTTCAATTTCAGCCATTCTGGAAGTGCCTTAAGCTCTGTCTGCAAATTCACTTGGCTTCAACTTTGGCAATGCATTATAGACCAGATGGATTTAGGAAAGTCCACTGATTGGATTGATCAAATTAAAGAAAGAACAAGAGAGAAATAAAGAAAAAATATTTTTCCTCTACTTCCTAAAATATATAAAGAAATAGAATTAATTTATTTGAAACAGTTTCCCAGGTGTCTCTCTACGTACTCAGGTTGCAAACCACCGTTTAATGAATGCAGCCTGGCAGCAATCAGGGATGCAGCCATGGACATGCAGGACAGCTGCTCACTGTCCAAACTATGTGCTGCTCTATTAGTATTATCCTGAGGCCTGCAAAAATAACAGACATAAAACCCTTTACAGAATATGGGCATCAGAACTACTGAAAATGGAAACAGGCATAAATTCATCTTTGTGGTACAAACCACTAAGACTCTCCTGATGCCAGAGCACAGATGCTTTGGATGCAGTTTTGATGTCCTAATGCAAGCTGTTAAAATCATAGAATCACAGAATCACAGAATGGCTTGGGTTGGAGGGGACTTAAAGATCACCTAAATCCAACACCAGGCATGTCTGGGGCACACCTAGAGTAAAGCAAGGAGAGGATCTATCCCCATAATCTTGTTCCTATGGCAAAGTCTATTTTCCACACTCCTCAGCACTGGCATAATGAGCACACCCCTACATATTTAGCTCCCTTTTTATATGGCCAACCTTGTTTGTTGGTCTAACACTCTACAGTTCTGTCAACTCAGGTCCATACATGAGTTGTGGCAGAGTAGACTGACAGACAATAGCATTCATCCCAGAATTTTGGCTGGTGGGGCACCTACAACTCCCTTCCAGGGGAGCTGCAAAAACCTGTGCAATCAGCAATATGGATATCTCCTGCATGAACAAAGTTCATCTTCACAGTATCTGCAGTTAGTCCAAAGGATCTATTTGTCAACTTTGAGCAGGCAAACTGAACAGTATTTTTTTGGTAGAGGCTAAGTGCTCTGCCCTGGTGGTGACTGTGGTCCTGGCTTTTCTCAAGGATGAACTGTGTGAAAAGGTTTTTTTTTCACACAACAGAAGACAGCTGCATTTATTCTTTCACCAACAGAGAAGCAACAGCGTACATTAAAACTGCAGCCTGGCTGATGTAAAACGTGTCACACAGACATGCAGAATAAAAACATATTTTCTGCCAGTAAGTAGTTAGCCCTAATCATTGGATGCCATTACTTTAAAATTCCAGCTCTGAAATCAAAAGTTGTGCTTTTCGTTCACATAAAAATAAATCTGTGCTTCATTTGAATTTTTAAATGCATTACATATTGCCACATCAGCTTTTCAGATAAGTAAAACAAGTAAATAACTTGGTGTCTTTATTAACCCCTGCCTCTATTTACGTAAGTCCTCTGAGACTGGACCCCTCTGTAGGACCATCTCCATGTACACACCTATTCCTTACAGCACTGCATTTCACAATCTGTTTTAAAACAAAAGTGAATTTGAGAGGCTAAAGACTAACTCTAAGGCTGAAGTAAGCAATGGTGTTGTTGTGCCACATTTTTTAAGAACAAGATGAATGCCTGCTGTCACAAAAAGGCATTGGGTGGTCATGTTCCCATGAAACCACTCATTGCACAAGCACAAACGGGTGTCAGCAGGGCAAGATACCCTAAGTCAGTCCCCAGAAACTCTTAAGTAAACATGCCACCTAGTGTTTGATTGTGACAATTTCATTCATAAATCATCTTGATTGATTCCTCCCAAGCTGTTCCCTGCAAGTCTAGGTTGTATAGAGTCTAGGCAGATTTATCTGGAAATGCTTTCTCCAGATTTGCCCCCTCCCTCCCCCACAAAAAGCCCTGTCTCAACTTCTGCTTTGCTCCCGATAAACTCTGCCAAGCTACACTCCTAGCCCGTCCTTTTTTGAGGAGCCCACAGCTCAGACTGCCATGAGCAATGCAGAAGGTGCTGAAAAGGGACCTCAGAGGGTCATCTCTGCTGTCAAGGTCCCAGACAAGCCTGACAGACTTGTCAGAAAAGCTGCCTTGTACCACCTGCCAAATGGCACCTGGCACAGACAGGCTTCCCACATCTCCCTGCCTGAAGGGAGGGAGCACAATTATTCACCTGGGAAGGTGAAGCACTGTTTCTACCTTACAGCTTGCCAAAAGTGATGAGTCACCAAAGCTGTAGGTACTGGTTTGATGGATGGAACCAGCAGAAGATCAGGGAATGCTGCTTTCAAAGTATAACATCTTCAAAAGCAGAAGACAATTTCCCTTGAAAACATGGCAGTCTCCTCCTTTGTCAACTCCAGTTCCTGTTCAACAGTGACACACCTGGCTTAAATGCAAACAATGCTCCCAAAAGAAGAGCTACTGTCTATATGTGGCTTGGCTCTTTTCTATGCACTTAAAAACCACCAAATTCTCCTCTTAAAAATCCTAATGAGATTCTCTTGATGCTTCTGTCATGGATGCTCATTATGCTCCTAGGGATTAAATTCCTGTACTGAGTGACATCATAGTTCAAACTGTCCTGAGTTTTTGGTAATGTCTTGTTTGCACTTTTTCCAGATCAATAAAAATCTTAAATCAAACTCCTGTTCCTGCAGTACTTCATCAGCCATTTTCCCCCACTTCATCAAGTTGCTGTCTATCTCTGTTCTTTGCTTAAAATTCCTCTACCTATTTTTGGTCTGTGTAACCATGTTCATGAGCCAACCAAATTTGAATTAATGTCAAGAGTGCAGTTTCATGAGAGATTGTACTACTTTACTAAAAATCCAATTATTCTGCATCTGCTGCATTCTTTTCACTCGGTACTTTTGTAAATCTATCAAAAAGGCAATCAAGTCTAACTGGCAGCATTCCTTCTTTATAACCATGCTGACAACTGTGTGCAGTCCCACTGATCTCCAGGGCTGGGAATGCATTAAAAGGAAGAGCCCACTGTTACCATTTGTACTTGTCACTCCACAGCGACCTCTTTTCCAAATATGAGCAGTTTTTATAACTGGTTCCTGAACTTTGGAGTCCAACCTCAGTTGAGAGCAGTCAACAGCACTGTGGCCACTACCAGCTGTCTCCTGGCCAGGCTGCTGCCTTCCCCTGCCTGGCAGAGCCATCAAGCTCTGTTAACTGAGACTGTGCCCAACTTTCTGCTGCTGACCCAGCCTAAAGGTGACCAGGGAGATACCTGCACCTGGATCCCTGCTATCCCAGCTGCAGGATGTGGATGCAGGCTGCTAACCTGTGTCTCTGTGGTGAGAGACCAGATGAAAAAGCCTTGGACACCAGGATTGTGGCTGCAGTTAGAGCCACACTGGTGCAGTGGCAATTCTGAACTGAAGGCTGAATGTCCCCTTGCCCCAGGGGGAGGAATCAAATAACCGGTCCTACTTTAGTACATTGTCTTCATCCAGCCAAGATGAACCAGAGCCTAGATAATATATTTTCAGACACAGAAAACCATAGAGAAATAGGACTAGAGGGTACTGTGAGATGTTTTTCTCCTGCCTGCCTCAGGTACCCATGATATCTGTGCCATTTCTGCCAGATGTTTTCTAATATGTTTCTATGTCTTCTGATGAGGGAGATTTTGTCACCCCCTCAGGCACTCTAGCCCAGCATTTCATTATTCTTTCTTTTCTCCTTTAATAGCTAACCTGCAATGCTTATCACTGTATTTCAGTTCTATCATTTCTTGTCATATTCAGCATGAACACAGAGGACAGGTTATTTTTTTCCTTATAATTAATCAAGCCAATGTATGACCTAGACACGCACATCGCTTAAAATACTTATTTTCTAATCAAAATATAAAGGAAAATTACTACTCACAACCTAAATACTCTCTTTTTAACACTAATTCTGAGTCCTCCACTACCAAAAATTAATCTCTTATATTGAAGAAGTTGAACATTTGTCTTCCAATATCAAAACATCGCAGTTTAAAGGCACTTGTAAAATTTTAGTGCCTATTCCTACAAGATAATTAAGTATAGATTTTTATTTAAAAAATGCTTTTTCATTTTCCAGTGGCTAGACAAATGAAATGTTTATGCTAAAGGCTCCATCCCAATCCCTGCAGAAGTTTGTTTATATGAATTGAATGCCATCAAACTGTGTAAAGAGTATAAAAGCCAAGATAATATACTCTCATGTAAGTTTTTATTTTTAGTACATCAAACTAAGCATGGTTTTTATGCAACAAACATTTAGCTTTAGTAGAATTATTAATGAGATCATAAGAGGAACATACCCCAGAGAAAAGGATTAATTTATGAATTTGATAGAGCCTACCTGCAGATAGACAGAACTGTACTTGAAGAGACAAGTGGCATTTGCCTTAGGAGCACTATAAGCACTTCTGGTGTATTGAATAATTTTTAGCACTAAACTGAAATTCTTATCTGAGAAAATTTCAACCTTATTGTGATGTTCACATTGTTTCCATTTGGCTGTCTTTCTAAAACACTGGATTGGAAAACACCATGATGGTATCAAACTGGATATTTACCTTTGCTCCATATGCTTAGCAATGCCCTGAACTGCTCCAAGACTCAGTGAAATCCTTGGGGTTCTTCCCCTTAATTCAGCAGCATATGGATCAGATGATACCCATTGCATCATGTCATTTGTGTAAGTCAGTATTGTCTCCAACTTACAAGTTCTCTTCAGGCATAATCATATCACTTATTCTGCTTGAGGCAGAAGTCATGAATTCTAAGCTGACAGTAATAACATAAACCAGGAACCTGGAGAGATGTTGACAGTTCAGAGAAGCAATGTAAGCAAATTGCTATGGAACCTCTCTTTCTCTCGATTCCCTCAATTTACACTACTGTTATAATTGATAAGAATTATTCCTTTCAAAAATCCTTCTTTAATCAGTCTAAATAGTTAGGAGTTCCACAGTCAACTACTGTCTATTTTCCTAAACATAGACAGCCAGAGGGAAGGAATTGAAGCAGAAGCTTTCCACAATTTTACTTTGGTAGCTTTTTTATTTTTATTTCTTATCTAGTGTCTATTTTATATTTATGATGTACTAAATAAACAAAAAGCTGCAGAGACACAGCTGGAAAATACAAAAGAATGCCAACACTGAAGGGCAAAAGAAAATTATCAGCTGAATATAATTTTGGTATGATGCTGTTTGTCATTTGAAATAAAAAATTATTAAAAAATATATGCTGATAGACCTACTGTATTGATATAAACTCCTCCTTGCTGTGCTATAATACCAACGAGTATTCTGGATGGAATCACTCCTGAATTGCTAACAGTTATTTAAAGAGAGTCAGCTATGTAGTTAAGTACTCGTGTCAAGGCACGCTACAATTAAGTACGTACGTGTGGTAACCTGTGTGTAGAATGTTACTCTTGCAGGACAAGCCTGAGTGACTGATGAAAGGAATTCATTACTCCCAAAGTCATTTTGATGTATTAGTTTGTTGCTTCTAGCAGCAAAAATGCCACACACCTTTTATCACTGCATGTATTACTTAACCCTGCAGATAAAGGCCACCTTTGTGTACAGGATTTATGTTGCTTTTTATCAGTGTGCTGTCTGAGCATCTTCTGGGAAAAATCAGTTCTGCCAGGGAGAAGTCCCTTGTGAATTCTGTGGCCATGCATACAGGAGTGTGACTGTAACCACTAATAAAAGACAATAGTGGGCTGTTAACATCCATGTAGAACTGAGCACTTTAATTTTTTCTGACCAAGCATGCTGCAAAAACAAGGGAGCTGAGGGCAATGTAAAATACACCACACCAAATTATCAGTGCCTTTCCAGCCCAGAGCCTGCAGGAACAGATGCTTCTGCTCACTACCTTCTTAACCCCAGGATCTGCTGCTGGGGCAGCACAGTACCCTGCAGCCCTCCTGTGGAAGGAAATGCTCAACATCTGGATAGACATCCCAGCAGAGAATTAAACACTGTCTAGAAACCTGTAATAGGATCATTAGAGGTTTAGAGGAGCTGCAGAATGGGAAGAATAATGAATAAATGAAAGACTGAAAAGATTTCTTTACTGTTGGCTAATAGCAGTACCTGTAGAAAATTCAATAAAGAGGCAAAAATGGAGCTGTAAGATGAGGCTAAAAAGCCCTGAGAAAGGGATGTGGTGTGAATAACAATTGAAAAGTGTCAAATATCTACAAAAATTGAACCAAATCATAGGTTGTCTTAAAATTGACTGCCTCTTGTACAATTTTGATGTAAGATAAACAGCAATGCCCTTAAAAATTTAGTTCTATAACCAGATTACATCTCCAGTTAAGGGATGTTGGAAAATAGTCCTTCCTGGAAGTCTTGCATTTTCTTCTATGGGAAACTGTGTGTGAGCAGCATGTCTAATGAGGACAGCAATATCAACTTCTAGCAAAGTTATTCTTCCTTTTCTGTCACCTTTGCCTTAATAGGAATAGTTTTCTTATCTGTGTGCTATTTTCTGCCACAGAAATCCACAGCCTCCCAGACTTCATAATATGCGAATCATTTCAGCTCTTTAGTTCTAGCTGCAATATTAACTGTGGGCTCTGTCGTTTGCACTTCAATGTCTAGTGATGAGTTCCACCCAAACAGATACAGAGAGGTTGCCATGTCAAACAGCAACACAGAGTTTTCTGCACTGTCCCGCTGCTAAGCGCGAACAGCTCGCTCTTGGTTTAGCTCAAACTCTGCCCTGCTCTGTACAGGCCATCACTGCTAAATGCCTCATGCTGCTTCTGGCATGTACTTGGAGCCAAAGAGGGAACAAGCAGTGCAGCCCAGGCTGCAAGCAAACTCGTATTTCATGTACAACCGGTGTGTTTGAACCGACTGAGCCAGATCCGACCAGGAGAGAAGGCGATGGGACCTTTGCCAGGACCCAAGCAAGCAGAGACCTGGCACTGGAAAAAGCCTTCCTTAATCTTTACTGCACTTACAACAGTTTGTTCTCTTTCAGATAGATTAAGATCATTCTTTTTGCAAACACTTTAAGCTCAAATGCTGCCAAGGGTTTTCTTTAACTCCAGCCTGCTCTTCTCATCAGACCAGCACAGCAAAGAAACAAGTTGTGGGGCACAGCCTTTGTGGGACACAGGGCACCGTGTCACAGCATCCAGGTCTCACCCAGGGACAGGGTGGTTGCAGTAGTGCACAGGGCAGGACACAGGAATGGGATGGGAACTGCAAGAGCAGGGAACCAGGATGGCTTCTCCATCAGCAACTGGGACAGCTTTTACCTGATCAGAGCATTAATGAAACTACAGCTTGTATTTACCTCCCACATTTCAATTCTTCAAATATATTTTCCAAATTACACTTGCTGAGGTAGGATTAGAAAGGGGTACTATTTTCTCCCTGTCTGTGGCACAAAGACTGCTGACTCAGTAAGGGTAGCATTTGCAGGGAAATGCAATAGCAATAAATGTTTCAGAAATACATATTTTACTGACAGATTACTGCAATTTTTTTCACTCCTATATGTGAAGATTAATTGCTTACAGCAGGTTACACTTCTCCTACATTCACCATTAATTTGAACTACTGGTAATTAATTACAGGCTGCACCAGTACCAGGTACTTATCTGCCCTACATTCTCTGGTATGTGTTCATTTGCCCCAAGTACAGCATTCCATAAGCAGAGCAAACATAAAGCAGGTAATCACAACTTTCCCAAGCTTAAATCACAACTCTAAACAGACAACATGTGATCATCAAATTTTCCTGGCATAAAAAACTCTATCCAAAATCCTAGTTGAACCTGGCTCCCATTAAAATGACAATCGCCTGCCCTGCTAAGAAAGAATCTGCAGCATGCTGCTCCCCCACAAGACTTCATTCCTAAAAATCATTGCGGTTCCTTTCAGATTAAAGATCTGTCAAACTATTCAGGCTAAAATTTGGAATTTGTGTCTACAAATCAAGCACCTCTTCAAAATCAGACAGGAATAACTTTTGGATGAAACACCAGCATTAAGTATCTTAGAGCATAAATGTTTTCTTATGCCTGATATAAAAAATGTTGGATAAAAAAAGCACGAACAACAACAGCTTAATCCAGCCCAATTATCACATCCCCTTCTGGAATGGGCATGACTCCACTAATTACAACCTCAAAGAAATTATCATTATGGGAACAGACAAGAACCCCAGGCAGTACCAAGGCATCTCATCTGAGTGCTGGCTGCTCATGCCAGCCTGTGCCTTGGTGGCCCCCCTCTGCCAACCCACCCCACAGAAAGGTGGCACTGGGGTGACGCTGAATAACCCCTGCTGCCATCCCGGGAGGTGACAGAACAGACAGACTCCCTGGACGGTGTTAACAAACCCACGGAGGAGATGAATGCCTTCAGCTGCACTTTCACACTCTAGAATTAGCTTCAGTATGAAACAAAATCTCACTTGTAAAGAGCCTAATTTCTTAGAAGAGACTGATGGTGCTTAACCTTGGAGCACTGCATTCTCATCCTCCTCTTGAGAAATAATGGAAATTTCTGTCCTGCGTGTATGGCTTCCCCCCACCATTTCTGGATCATTCAAAACATTCTAGGCAGCATTTTCAAATGAAACAGCGCAATAATCTTATTTTTTAACATTTTGCCTGTTCAGCTGGCCAGAGGAAAAAAACATGAATGATTTTTCACACAATCAGCAAAGAATTTACTTTGCAGAAAAACGTCATACTGAATATTCATTATCTTATTTCTAGGGTTCTGAAATTTACTGGAGTTACCGAAGTGGGTGAAGGTTGGGATTTGTGGGCATATCATGGCCTTTGTTTAAAATTCTGTACAAGACATATCAGCCTCAAGCAAAACATCTGATAGAACTCTCACTGAACTACCACTTTCCTGTAATATTTTTCTATTTTAGAGGAATTCTAAAGTTTATATAAAAACAAACATGAAATTCTTTTTATCCTGTTTTATCCCCGTTTGTTAGTACTGACAATGGCTTGATAATTCACCAGTTTATTCCAATGCCCAGTCCATACTTTATCTGAGGCTACTGTGAGTAAGAAAATGGAAGATGACCAACGAGTCTCTGCTCCCAAACCTCTCACGACTTCTCCCAGGAGCATTTGAATCAAAAGCAGCCATGGTAGGCTTCATCATACAGACTTCTGTGAGCTTTTTTTTAAAGTTGATAATATTTTAGTTGATGTAATCCTTTTTTTCCCCCCACAGATTTGCATGAGATGATGGAAAACTACTGCTACTGGTAGAGAAGCCCACTGGGAGTCCTAATCATCAATATCAAGGCTTCAGCTGCTACACCAGGTCTTCAGCCTGAGCAGATCCCCTTGTCTATTTAGCCCCACTCCTCTTATAGCTGTGATTGCTCCTACTCCTCCTGGCAAGTAAAATATGTTAGAAACAGCTGCTCTTCCTCCTTCTGCTCTTCCCCTCTGTGGGAGGAAGGCAGAGAGGGTTGCCAACAGTGTAGTTGCTTAGCTGAAGCCAGCTATTTTTACATGACAGCACAGCCACAGAGCCCAGGCTTGCAGGCTGCTCCTGCTTGCACGCACAGAAATCTAGATAAGCACAAGTCCTTGTAGGCCAAGGACCTGCCTTTCACTTTAGAAACACCTCAGAGACAAATAATCCTCTAAACACATCTCATTCAGCAGCAATAAAAAGAGGACCTAACACAATCATTAATGAGGTCCAGAGGTGTGTTTTCACTATTGCCAGTGCATTACATCAACTCCAAACATTTTTAAGCACAGGTACTTGGAACTCAGGATGCAGCACTTCCCTCACATTAAGCCAATAAAATAGTTTTTTGAGCTATTATCAGGGAAGAGTCTTGTGCTGCATTTCTATTCATATGAAGTAGATCAGGTAGCAGATGTGGCAGAAAATTCATTTATTTTTTCTCTTAGCTGAGTCAGTTTTAATCTGGAGTTGTCTGCCAGTGTCACCTATTGTGTAGCTGCACAAAGCCATACCTCAATAAAAAGGCAGTGGTGAAGGAGAGGGGCCTGGGATCCCTTCCACAATGGTTTGACTTCTGCTGGTCTAAAAGGGTTTTTGCAATGCCTACTTAAAACTGCCCAACCTGAAGGATGGCAAGCATAACACAAAACATAATCTGTTATGGAATATTTGGTACTAGAGCAAACCCCTCTAAAGCCTTTGAGAACACTTGGAGAATAACAGAAGTCTTGCTCGTAAACTGCAAAGACTGTAAGTAAAACTAAACACAATTTTGAAACTGTACTTTTCCTTGTACAGATCAAATTCTTCTGATTTCCTAGAGAATGTAGCATGGTTTTCAATTGCCATGATTGCTTTATTACACTACATGCATGCAATAATATTTGCAATCATCCCAGTAATGACCCAGTTCCAGACCACCCTCTGGACCATTCCCTTACTTACACAGAAACACCTACACCAAAAAATCTGTCACAGTGCACTGTGTCCACTTCTTATTATGCCTCAAATAAAGTAAAAATTTCCTTTTTTATGCCTGTCACAGCATTCAAAATCACCCAGTGTCCAATCACAGAAATCCAATCACAGAAACTGAATGAGTATCTCAATAGCATTTATTCCTTTTGGGTATTACAACACCATTCAACTGAACCAAAAACTGCCATCACCAGTGGATTTATTTTGAAATAAAATGTGAATGGAGGACTTGTTATGCCCTTCTCCAAAGGCTTTCCCTGCATCAGTATGCCTTCCCTAAAAAATGTCATTGTCAATGGAATTGATTTGTTGTAGAGGATGAATAGGTTTACATGTCAGGTCAGTTACTCAAGCAATTATTATTACTGAGAAATCCAAACCAGTAAATAATCAGCCAATGCGGATATGCGAACCCAATGGATAATCCTGTGAGAAATGCCCTCGAGACACGAGGATACATATAAAAAAGCTGATCTCTTCTATACTCGCCATGACTATATGACAGGAAATTCACTCACTGCTTTCCAAATAAAAACTGGCTCTAGTTCCCAACTAGCTGGCCAGCACACCGAACACTAAAATCAAGTCACTCTGCAGAAGTATGCTTAACAAATGTCAGTAAGTCAATTCAGCTCAAGGACCAGGCTCAAAAACAAAGTTTTGTTTGACAGCTCTTGCTACCATACCACCTGGGAAATGAAAATATCCACATGTCACTGCTTAGAAGGCTGTTTCTCATATGTAAAATAATTTCTAATTTTAAATCTTCAGATGGCTGCTAACTGCACAAAATTCTCAGTTTATCATCATGTAAGTCCTAGTCCATACAACGTTTTGGGATATGAGCGCATAAGAGAAGGAGATCAAGCAAAGCCCACTTCAAATGAGAAGAGCGAGAAGAAATGGAGGCAAACAGGCAACATCCCAATTTCAGATCCATGAGAAGGAAAGAAAACACACAGTATCCCAATTTGAGACCCATCCACCAAAGGCTTGTCAGAGAAGAGGAGCTTTCAGCCCCGTGCAGAAAGACAACAAACTTGAGCTGTGGTGAAGGGTCGGTGGGAACGGGATTCATAACCCTGCTGTGGAAAATGCTTGAGTATATGCATGGACAAATATAACCTGTGAGCAATTGAGATGCAGCTCCTAAGGTAAATGCTATATACCCATATATTTACATGGTGAAAGCATTTACATTTGGTACTTATTAGAAAGTTTTTATCATAGGCTCCAGTCAAATATTAGTTGGGACCCAAGGTCATATTAATTTTGCAGTGGGATAGCAATACTTATTAAAGTACAGGAAAATAGAAACAGGTCCTCTGAGAAAACTTTTTGTTCTCAGGTTTCATAGAAAGACTGCTATTAAAGAAAAAAATTTTAAACAGAATACTTACCTTTTCAACAGGAGTATTTTCTTCACTTGTTACACTTGCTTTTCTTGATTCATTTTTTGTTCTGCTCAGCCTCCGGGACACTTTTTCTCTAAGCAAAGTGGCATATCCAATGTGCTCATATATGGGGTTTGTTGTCATTTTGGAAATATACTCAGAAGCCTTTGTTTCTATGTACAATGTTATCAAGCCATCTGTAACCAGATCATGGATTGATTCAAATCTCTTCTCCCCAACGAAGTGCTTCCCATCGTAGAACAACCTGTAGTTTAAGGTCTGATTACCAAATCTGCAAAAACCAGAAAATAAAAGAGGGAGAGAAGAAAGAAAGAGAGAATTCAGTGAAGGCTCTTCCATCATGAAGCATTTTTGAGATGCAGAAAGCAGGTGCTTAACCACATATGGGCATATTTACAGTAAATGAAGAGATGGACATCTACCAAGTAATCAAAATCCTAAGGGTCTGAATCAGGCTCTGTCAGGAAGCCAGGGACACCAAGCTCCTAATTCAGGGCCGAATTAAATATACAAAGTTCTGTGGGAAAACTCTAAGCCCTATTTACAGCAGGTGTAACCCACTGGAATTTTTTAAGTGTTTTAATAATCCAGGTGCTGTAGTAGCACGTTCCATTTGTGACACTAAGGTTGGAATCCCATCACTGATTAAAGCATTCAAAGATACACTATTGAGTTAAATGGTCCTTACATTGCATCAAAACTGCATGTCTGCAAATTTTGTTGGGACTTCAAATCATATGGTTTAAGCCTTTTATGTTTCACCCAGATTTTTCATATAAAATACCAATTTATAATTAAATTCAGTTTTTGATTCTACAAATAATTATCCAGATGGAGTTAGAAAACATGTTGTTTCATCAAAACAATAGGCATTTTGCCATAATTCTTATACTTTATTATTTTTTATTCTTCATTTTGAAATCTCCTCCAAAACTAAAAAAACGTGTTTGTTCTTTTTCAGCTGACACAAATTGATTTTAATTTACACCACTTTTTAGTTGGCATGACTCACCAGCTTTTCCAGCTTTACCATCTGCACATCAATACAAATTCTAAGCATGATTTCAGCACTGTATCCCAGCTACTTGGGCTAACTCCTCAAAGGATTTTTCTTTCTGTCTTACTAGCAGAAGGGTAAAAATGCAGACTTGTAGTTTGTGTATATCTCACAGGAATAATAATGCTATAAAAATTGCAAAATATTGCCAAGGAGCTTGTTTCATCTAACTGAATATCTTGTTCCCTTGCTAATACACAGTGTCTTTAAGACCTGAGTGGGCAGGTTTTGAATGACACAGCTCAGCCAGGAAAGGCACCTGTGAGGGGCAGTGAGTTTGGAGCTTGGGCTCCCCCTGCATTTTTTGTTCAGTTGAATAGCAGACTCCTTCTTTGACCAGTAGCATCCCATGATTCACAATGTATTCCTACAAAAAACTTGAGCTCCTACTGGGGAAGAAAACTGCCAGTTTTCAGCTTCTGGATGCCATGATTTTCCAGCTTTATTTGGGGTTATTATCACAGATAGTTGTTGATGTTTGTACACAACACTGAGATCAAAGGACAGCTTGACTATGTCCTCTACTGGGACACATTCCTATTCTGCATTCACTCACATCTTTTATAGAGTCTTGAAGGAGAAGTTCCATCTTTACAAAACTTAACTCTAGGTAAAAAAAAAAAAAATCTGAAAATGGGCACTGCTTTTGAAAAGGACTTCCTAGGCAGGTGCTGAAGGAGAGACTGGGCTGCTGCAGTACCGTGATGGTCAAACTGCTGAGAAGAGGGTGTAAAAGCACTCTGGTGTCACACAGTGTATTAGGTAATGGTGGAGACAGACTTCACTGAAAAAGGGACCAATATAATCCCCTCCATTAAGCACACTTACATTGGAACCATAAGCCTCTATTAAAGCAGCATTTACCTGAGAGCAAGGGTGTAGCAGCCGGGTTGCCGCTGGCTTTCTCTAAGAATATACGCTCCTTCTACACCAGCAAGTATTTCATCTGCTTGCTCCCGAGAAATGATCCCGTGAAACCTGAGGGGAGACATTGCAGTGACTTACAGAATAATCCAACCAGAGAAACACTCTTCTCCACCCCAGAAAACATCTGAAAACTCCAGCACTCTCCAGCACCGTGGTCTAAGCCATCAGGGTAGCATCCAAGGAGCAGGATGGTCACCTGGCCTGGACAAGTTCAGCACAGATACAAAAATTACACTGGAAATACACTTAGGATAAACTCAGCTACACCCAAAGATTATTTCCTGTAAATGCCTGCTCTTTTCACAATTTTCTCTTTTACCACTCTATGCCCCTCCTCCTTGTTTCCTTTCTTGTGGCCTTACAACAGAATTGAAAACTAGGCAAAAAGGCATTTAAAAAAAATTTGAATTATTGCACTGCAATACATAGTTATTTAAAGGTAGTTATTTATATACATAAATATTTAAGTATAATTAAAATCATAGGTCTTCTTATAATCAATTTGCTTCATTTTAATATTATATTGCTTCCTCAAGTTTGTAAGGAAAACAGAGACAAAAATGGAAACAATTATTCAAAATTCTATTCTGCATACATTAAAGTAGAAGAAGGTACAGAGAAGTCTTGAGAAAAACATTGATTTCTTCATGTCAAGGAGCTCCTCATTCAGTGCTGGAAAAAAGCAATACTTCTCTGATTCTTTTGTCATTGCTATTTTAAGAAAGAAAGAGGGCCTAGGATGCACAATTAACCTTATGAAAACCAATATTTAGCAGTGATCTCTCCATAAGTACAAATTCAGTCTTGACAGCAGTTTGAGTCTTAACTCCTACGCGCATTTTGCTAGCTGATAAGTCTCTGAGGGTCTCTTCAGAGGTTTTGAAAGTTTCTATTTTTGCTGCTGTCTAAAAAAAGGCACTAAAATGTACTGGCCTTCAGCATTTTCTCTTTTCTGACAATACATATGAAGTGGCACATTCCTAACACTGCCTCTGGCTTGGCAGTGAAAGAGAAGAAAAACACGTTGGATGCAAATGCAATTGTTCCGTTCTCTTTACGTTGTCTTTTCACAACTAATACATACATGTTGAAAATATTAGGTTTAGATGACCTTTCCAGTGTGACTTTATGTTAAAGGTAATGTGAATTGATTAATCTTTTCTCTCTGTACAGGTGGGGGAAAACATCCTCTAAATGACATAACTGAAACATGATTTTAACCAGTAAACTCAGGGCAATTCATAATTTTAGTAAAAAATAATAAGCATAAGGTATTCCCCATAAAATACAGCAGATATATTAGGACAAAATGTCTGTGATCAATTAAGAAATCAGTTGGATGTGATGTTTGGGACACCTGTGAAATTCCTTTAACCATGAGTGGTAAGCACTGGGTAATCTGGGCTTTCTTATGGATATTTTTAGTACATTTTTATAAGAGCATGAAAAGAGCTTGCATGTGGTACAAGATCCCCTGAACTAATGCCTGCTTCTGACAGCAGCTGACAAGAAATGCTTACAGAAAGAGTTCAGGACACAGTGACATATTTCTTTCACTTCTCATCCCTGCCTATCCATCACTGCTTTAGACACAATCGTGTCTGATCACTTGTGACCTTACCCTTCACATATTTGAGAATCTCACTTGTAAACCCTTTTAGATCTCGGTGCTTTTGGCCTCTGCAGCTGCCTCTGGCAGTGAACTTGAAAGAGGTACTGTGCATGTTCCCTTCTTGGGCACCACTGAGGTGACCTCCCGTGGCAGGAGCTGCATCCTTTCACTCCACAATTGCTGCCCCTCACAGCACCCTTCTCTTCTCCCATAACCTTCGAGAGAAGGGTGGAGGAGTAAAGAGTAGAGAGGGACCAGAAATATGTGCACTACCTGAAATGCAGCCACATCACAGGTTTATACAGTAATGTAATGATGGCTTTTTCAGTTTCCCTAGAAATTGCTGTTTCTCTTTCCAAGTACTTCTGAGTACTGAGTCAGCTGCTTTTATAGGACTACCTCAGTACTTCTGAAATCTCCTTTCAGAATGATAATAACTAGGGTGATCTTGCCTGGGCAGGTTAACCAAGATGACATCTTACAGTTCCTGTCAGCCCTGCTGCCCCACAAACCCAGGCACGTTCCTGGATAAGAGGCTGCAGCAATGGTTTTACAAGTCCTGCTGTAGGAAGTGTGATGCGTAACTCAAGTAGCAGCTGTCCTCAGCTCTGTTTTACTCTAGTGGCCAAATCTGAATTCCTCATTGGCAAAGGTAATATTTAAAAAATGAAACTTCAGTAATTAGGGGCAAAGCTACTGGTCCTTGAGGTTTCTGGTGGTAGAGAAGGATCATTAAACATATATGGTGTGTCTGGGATGGAATGAAAAATAGAACATGGGATCTAAGTAATTCAGCTAGTGATAAGGGCTGGGGTCTCAGCATATTGCTCCAGCAAAGGCCAAATGCCAAGACTGGGTGGCTGCTGCAGTGGCTGTGCCTTTCCCCTTCACCTGCCTAGATCTCCAAGCTAATGCACAACACAGCCCCTTCCTAGTAATTTATTGGCAAAAATGACACTGAGCCCAAAGGAATTACACTCTGGTGGTTTGGTATTTTTCTTCAAAGAAAAATACTGCTCCTCTTTGGATATCTTGGACCTGATAAATTCAGCAGGGAGAGCAGCAGCTACAAGCAGCAGTATGCACATACTTCCACAACTCAGTAAGGTGGTGAAAGCATAGGAACATACACAAAAAGGCAGTGAGAGAGAGATGAGCTGCTTCTCCCCTTCCCAGGCCAGTGCAGAACCACTAGCACGTTTAAACAACTACTAAAATAAAAGGAAGGAATACCCCAGACAATGTTTTTTGTTCAAAAGTCTCCTGAGAGAAGTAAAATAAAAATGCAGGCTCACACAACAGCATAATCCAAGGATTGTGACCAGCAGCAATGGACTGTAACACAGCTATATTGTTAGGCTTTCACTGTATTTGGTTCCCAGTTAAAGGTAAAATAAAATATTTTATTAGACCTCCCTTGTGCCTTTTTTCTTAGCTATAGTGTAACAACTTTTGGATATACTAAACAGAGAGTTAAAAGAGAAAAAACACTTACTCTCTTCCATAATACTTTGGTCTGTTCTCCACCTAAATTTTGAAAGAAAGAAAGAACGTATTAAAAACATCATTCTAAATAAACTACATAAAAATAAATTAGTCTTGATTAATAAGGAGGACTACTGCATCCATCTAAGCTGTGATATTCTGCAGACCCAAAACTGTGACTGGAACATGACTACACAGAACATAAAAATGAAAACAGAAGAGCTGGTTTTACTGATATATTTCTGGGAGGGAAAACATGTATCAGTGGTCAAAAAATAGAACTACATATAATTGTATGAAATCTGACCAAACAGACAAATAATATTTTACTGCAGTTTTGCCAATCTAGTATTTATAATGGATTTTTGTTATATACCCTTTGTATACGTTTGTATAGACATTATTTATATTACATATGCAAAATGTATATATACTACATATAATATAGACATTTATATACATTTTTTGCCTTTATATGGCAAATGACCCAAACCAAAATGTTTTAAAATCATTGGAAAAAACAGGGTTTTATGTACTTAGACCTAGTCCTAAATTCCTTGAAGTCTCAAGCTTTTGTGGGCTTGACCCAAAGTACACTGGAAGTGGCCGGGAAGACTGCCAATCATCTCAGAGCTCTTTGAACCACATCTCAGGGATGCCAGGTTGCCACCCAGGAGCTTTGGGCAGGCGTGGCACGGCAAGTCCCGGTGCCATTCCCAGCGCTATTCCCGGTGCCATTCCCGGTGCTGCTCCCGGTGCCATTCCCAGTGCCATTCCCGGTGCCACTCCTGGTGCCATTCCCAGTGCCATTCCCGGTGCTGCTCCTATTGCTATTCCCAGTGCCATTCCCAGTGCCGCTCCTGGTGCCATTCCCGGTGCTGCTCCTGGTGCCATTCCCGGTGCCATTCCCAGCGCTATTCCCGGTGCCATTCCCAGCGCCATTCCCGGTGCTATTCCCGGTGCCATTCCCAGTGCCTCTCCTGGTGCCATTCCCAGTGCCATTCCCAGCGCGGCCGGCAGGGGGCGCCACCGGCCCAGCCTTGGCGCGGGGCCGCTCCCGGGGCGCCCCAATTAACGCGGCCCGGCCAGGGATCATTAACGCCCGGACATCATTAACGCCCGGGCGTCATTAACGCATCCGCACCCGAGTGTCTGCAGGGAGAGCCGCTCCCTCGCCAGCCACAGAGCATACCAATAATGCCATCTCGCCAGGCTGCAGCTTCAGGCTGTGCTTTCATCAGGAAGAGAGACAGAACTTCCTCTAACTTACACATAAAGTGTCCAAATTATTGAAGAAGATTACCTGAGCTCTGTATATCTCCATGAAGATGGAGAATCGGTGGAATTACTGCTTCACATACACTGCTAACACGTGCATGACAAATTGTGGTTTCAAGACTGCCCCATTCTTTAGCATAAAACCCATTTAATGATTTTCCTTCAATTTTTCTGACTGGAAACAAGTGCTCTTGTTCATGTTTTCATAAATTCTTATTATTTCGCTCATAAAAACTTTAAATTGGCAAAGGTTTTCTTTTTACTTTTTTTTTTTTTTCTGAATAGCAAATGCAGAAGTGTCACATTTTTGATTCTACACGCCAAGCACTGAAGAGAAGCAGCTGACTTTCTACCCTGCAGTCACTAGGGCTACAACACAGCACAAGATGAACAAAAGTCTGTACAAGATAATGAGAATCTTCAATGGAAGCCCTATGGGAGTTCAATCAAGTCCTTACTGTGCTTCTTCCCCAGCTCGGCATTTCTTTTCTAGCACGCCATTAACAATAGCAGTATCACAGCCTTGGAACTCCTGCCCAGGAATAATACCTTGACACAAACATTTCTGAGCTCCGAGGGGCAGGAATAAGAGAGAAAAGAATACATAGAACTGAAGGGAGAGCAAAATCAAAGGAATTGCCAAGTGCAGGTGCTGTGTTTCTATGTACATATACGGGAACTTGGAGAAGATGGTGCATTAATTCAATTTAGCTTTCTATTTTTAAGTAAAAAAATAATATCAACAAAAGATGTATTACCTCTGAAAGGAGGTTGTTCATATGTTCATCTTCAACAGCATTTTATGACTTTATTATCTTGGAACTGTGCAGCCTTCCTGTCATCCTTACAGACCTTAATAACCCTTGAAAAGCATAGACCTAGCTGGCAACTCAATTAAAAATTGGGTATCAGAAGCTGGGTTATGTAAGACCACCACATGCAATCTTCTCTTTCATGGAAACAAAGACTACTCAGTAGGCTGAAAATTAGTGAAATTTACTTAGACAAAAGAAGTAAAGCATGAGTTTCATTTAGCAGTCAGAATCTGCTTCTATTAAAAAATACTGATTTACCTTGATTACCTTTATATGCAGAAGAAACCCCAACACTTTCACTCAGAAAAAGGAAAGTTACTTGGACACACCTTCAAAATTAGCTTTAAGCACAGGTTCCCCCATATATGTTTATATATGTAACAATATATATATCTGAAGTATAAAAGCAATCTGGAAATAAGTCCTTGAACAAAGAGAGGCACATTTTTTTCATCCTTCTGACACTACTTATGCAAAAATACAAACTTTTCTGTGAAATTTTTATCAGTTGACTAGCAACTGACTGAACCATCCTGGATAATGTGATTTCCTCTTTCCCTGCAGTTCATGAGCTAAAAGATTTGCTCTACTGAAAATCCACACAAAGTCTCTCTACTTCTCTCTTCTTCCTCCTATTCCATAGAACAGAAACCTTCATTCCAAAACATCTTTTAGCATTTACATGTCTAAAATCACCACAACTTCAGTGTTTGGCTTTACGACAGGAAAGATACCATAGTATTTCCTGAAATGAAGCTCCTGATCTGTCAGACCATCCTAATGCCTCAGAATCTAAAAACCCCCTCTTGTGCTTACTGCAATCCTTGCCCTGAAATAACAACTTCTGTCCTAACCAAATTTATGACTAGGAACAAACACAAGGAAACAAAGTTAAAGCAAGATAAAAGATCAAAAATAACATCAGGGTCTCTACATCAAAACCAGAACGTTGGACTGAACTTGGAAATAAACCAAAAGCCTGCACAATTGATGAAGCAGAGGCTTAAAAATATCAAAGGAGCCAGTAGGTCTGTTTTGTGCCGACTGCAGACTCTGTAAAAACTTCAAGGGAAATTCTATATATTCCAGAAGGCAAAGGTGACTGAAATTCAGTTGGGATTAGCTTCTCCCTCCTGTTATAAATGGGTTGGCACACACAAAGTCAAGCAGATCCACCTGAAAGAACTCTCAGCAGCAGAAAGAGCAGAAAATCCGCAGGTGGGGAAGTGACTATTTGCTGTGATAGGAGCTCAGAACAATCAGCCCTATTCTGAGAACACACACACACACTTAGGGTTTTGTTGCATAGATAATGCCCATCAAGAACACTAATGTCACTTTCAGTAAAGTCCTGACAATTTTCTTGCTGAAAAAAGAGCCACCTTTCCTAGACAACCAGTTGGATCTAATGCTTAACTCCCCAGACAGGGAGCAAGGGGAGAGATCAGAGGGTCTGAGTAATTTATGGATCCTTACGCTACAAAGTGCAAAACAAAGTACAAAAATGAGGAAAATTGCATAAGGCAAACAACAGCTCTTCACTAGTGAAAACATATTTTGCCTTGAAGAGCATCACAGCTTGCTTTTACTTCCCTCATACAGAAGATAAATTACATGGTTTCTCCCTTTTCACTAAAAGTATGTGGCAGCTTTCAATTCAAAAGTGAGATGATAATTTTTTGGCTTGAAAAAAGGCATTATTGCCAATTTCAAACCAAAAATGTTCTTCCAGAGCAGGCATTTCTGGCTGTTGTTCCAGAAGCCATGGGGAATATGCTGAAAATCACTAATGAAATTCATAGTTGTATAAATTGCGAAAAACCAGTGAATGCCAAAATTGTTTAAAACTCATGTCACATTGATCAGGAAATAAAACAACCTAAATCACTACTAATCCAGTAATCTTACAAAGCTACCAACATTCAATGACATCTAATCTTGATGCATGCTCAAAGAGAAATGAAACCCTGCACAGCTCTCCTGGCACTCTATAAAAGCCTTTGGAAGCTCATGTTTGAGAGATTCTGCATACTCCAGCCTTGACTGCCAGCCTGCCAAACCTGATTGCCTCTCCCCAACCCCCAAAACCCCTTATTGTTCACAGTCTAGTTTTACATAAGTTTTTACAATTTTTACAGCATATCCTTCAAGGTTGTACTTGGATGTGATGTCAACACTGGGAAGAAAATAAGCCTTCTTAAAACAAACTAGCTATCTGAGCTAATTCAATAGAGTATGTTTACATAATTTCAAAGTTTACTGAATTTCAATGCACTGGGATTTGTGGCTCCTCTTCTGGCCAGGATGGTTTGGCCCTAGCATGACATATTCCCAGTAATGTACAGATTATTGTATTAAAATCACACACCACTCTACAAGATAACTCATCACAAAACTACTGGGAATCATGCAGGCAGGAGGTGAGCATCCCCTGATGTGTCAGATTTTCATTGCAAGCCCTGACATCCGAGCCACGCTGCACTGAAGAGTTAAAGATACCCTGAAGAATTCTTTCTGCCTAAGTACTACCACAGAAATAAAATAACCCTAATTTCAGAAAAATTTAATTTCTCTTCAGCTTCATTGCACAAGACGTATTTCCTTATCCAGTGGCCAGAGCTCAAATGTAGAAATGCTGGAATGAAAGTTTAGAAATCCCCCTAGGACAGCAATTCTCTAAGCCAGAATGTGGACCCATTTCAGCCACTACCTTAATACATCCATGATGAGAATATAAATATTGTTTCAGAAAGAAACAATAAGGTGGGTGGCTGCACCTGGTTCTCTGTTCTTCAAAATATAGAAAGAACAGGGAAACAAGATCCATGAGTTAATGATGTTGGTGTGTTTACCCAGCGCAGGCAGTGAGGCATTTTCCCAAAGGAAGTTTAATCTGATATATTTTCTGTTTGGAACAATCCTAATTATTTTTCAGTAACTCTGGTTGACTGGATATAAATATGTTTTTCAGCTCAGTTTGACATAAAGAGAAATAGAAGGGTTGGAAGAGAAGCTTTCAAGACAAGCCCAGTAAAAAACAGACTGCAAAGAAAAGGAGTTTATTGTCTGTATTGTTCAGCTTTTGGCAGATTTATCATAAGCCCACTGCAAACTTTATACCTACAATCAACAACCAAAATGGATTAAGGGAAATTGCAAGCCTCTATTAAATGGAATGAAGGAAAACTATGCTGTATTTCATTACTCCTATAAAACCTTTTTTTTTTTTGCCTCCACATTTTTAAGGAGAAAAATTCTCCTTAGATCAATTAGGATGTCTAAAATTCTCTCCAATTAGGACAAATTATTTCACACCAATGATTCTTAAGCAATTTGAGAAAACATTCTTTTGGAAGGGAAATATTTATCTTTTTTCTTTTACCTTTTAACTATTTTTCTCTTTATTACCTTATCAGGCTTTCTGGCACCAGTGTTTTCAAAGAGAAACAACTCAGGGTTTTGTAAAATGTTTCACACCACAAAGTCTGTTGCAAATTTTGTCAGTAGGAATAGCAGCAATACAGCATCTCTAGTCCCCAGCCAAGCTGTGGAACTTACAGTGCCCCTACAAAAAGAAAAGATGGTTTTCTCCCTTTAGATTTTCAGTCACTGTCACATGTAACTTCCTGAGTACATTCCTGTACTGTGATTGTGTGGTGATGGAGGAGCAAAGGCGTTCCTCAGAAAGAAACCAGCAATGCCCAAGGCCTCAGAACACATTCCACCTGCACTGCCCATGTGCCAGAAACTGTGCAGAGAGAAAGGTGACAGGAATGGTTTGGAAGTGTGCATCTCCTTTTATCAGTCAGTCACAGAGCCACCAGCGTCGTGGCCACTTGAAGGATGCACATTTAGCCACGAGACAGCAAGGGATTACAGTGCCTCCAGGAAAGCAGCTGGGAGCAGGATGTCAAATCCATTCAAAACACCAGAGGGCCAATGACAGACAGATCTCTGCAGAAAAGGATCCTGCCATCGTTACAGATCAATAGATTAACTTGAATCACTGGATGCTGTCTGTAGCAAAAACTGCCAAACCCAGGATGTCATACTGAGGCACAAACCCACGAATGCAGCTGACAAGACACCTTAGAACAATCCTCTCCTTGTGATGTCCACTCAGAAAGTCTCTGGATGGAATACCGACTGTGGGTTCGACACCACATCTCAGGAAGGTCTGGAGCAAACAAACGGAGTGAGCAGGAATGTAACAGCTGTGAAAAGACATGAAGAAAGACTGGCCTAAAGAACAGAAGGCAGAGAGGGGCTGTTGCAGAAAGGTATAAAGAAGGCTGCTTTCCAGAGGAAATAGATTTGTTGTCTCTGTGTTGACTAGATGTGACAAGAAGAAAGAGGCTTAAACTGCTCAAAAAGAAGAGATAACTTAGAAAAATGTTAAAAATAATTAAACACTAATTAAATAAGCAGAGGCAGTCAAGAATCCTCAAGAAGCCTTTTTCAAGGCTTTAAGAAATGGATATGCAAATATATCTTCTTGACCCAGGAATGACAACATCTTGAGCTTATTCTGGCCCCAAGATAGCACAGCCCAGCCAAATTCTCACCTCTGCCTGGACTGCTCTCAGGAGATAGGGAGAAGCAAGGAGCAGACTTGAACAGGCTGTAAAAATCACATCTAAAACAACAATAACACTCTGCCCACCCCTATGGGGCTCTCAGGAGGGAAGGAAGCACCGAGAAGGCAAGGCACCAAGAGAACTGTTCTGGAGGAGAAAGCCAAGCCTTCAAGTGATAAACTTGTCACCACTTAACTAAATAACAGAAGCCAGTTTAAATCCATCATCATCATCATAATGAAGTGCCAAATTGTGTTTAGTATCTTCTAACAAAATAATTCTGTGGAAAATTTTACAGTGCCAGGGAGAAGGTAGGATGTTCTTCACCACTAGAAAGAATGTAAAACAATAAAAGACAATAGTAAAGAGCATAAAGAATGCTTTTATTAACTGCTGTTCAAAGCTGCACATCTCTGCTCTGATGGCATGCTGCAACCTACAGAGAAGGCAAAATGCATAATGATTCTTTTCCAGAAGGATAACTCACAGCAAAGAAACACAGGAAGCTCCACAGATGTGACTGTTACTGTAGCACTTATGATTTCCACTCAGTCAAGGATATTTCTACCATTTTTAAAGACAAATTATGTTCAAATAATTTAAAGCAATTGTTTACTTACTTGCTTGTACCAAATTTTCAAAAGAGCTGCTTTAAGCCATCTTTTCTAATGGCATTTCTAAGTCAGGTTTGAGTGACCTTCTACGACCTTGAACAAGCTGACCAGCAGCCAATAATCAATACACCAGACAAAACACTATAAACTCCAGAAGATAACAACAATCTCTCCCAACTTGGACATCTCTATTGCTACTAAACCATAACATATTTCTATATATACACAGCTCCAACAAAAAAGATCAAGATTGAATAGGAAAAGAAAATCCAAATATTTTCTCATGCAGGAAAGAAAATAATGGTCCCTGAACATGAGCTAAAATAAAATGAAATAAATCTTAATCAAGAAGGCTGCTGCTAAACAGTCAGGGGACACAGGGTCAGGTTCAAACAATTTCAACAGCAAAAGCAGGAATCATCTATTTTGTTGTGCAGCTTCCATCCACTCAGTAAGGGCATCATTAAATGTAAAAGGAATATCAATGTTACCCTGAATGCAGGATGAAAAATTTGAATACGACATTTAAACTATGCTCCTTTTTTCTGAGAATGATCTGTTGAGTCATTTAAACGGGAAGAAAAATATCCCCAGCAGCAGCAGATAAATGCAGTAAGCAACATCAATGCTCTGGATTCTTCTGTAACAACTGAGAAGCACTAAAACATTCCTATGACACATGGCACGACAGTCCACAGTTCCAAAAAGATGTGTGTGACTGAGTGATTTGATCATTCTTGTCTTTAGCTAGATACATACATGTACAGGAAGTACAGGAAGGAAGACAGAGATGTTCAGAGTTTCTATATTTATTCCTATTAGGAAATACAAATTCATCAGTTGCTCAATACTCTGAGTTCCTGGTTTTCACTGGGGTGGAATTAATTTTCTTCACAGTGGCTGGTACGAGGCTGTGTTTTGGATTTGTGATGAAAATGCATTTGATAACACAGAGAATTGTTTTTTACTGGTGAGCAGGGCTTGAACAGAGCCAAGGCCTTTCCCGCTTTTCCTTCTGCCATGCTGGGGAGGGGCTGGGGTGCATGAGAAATAGGAGGAAACACAGCTGGACAAATGACCCCAGCTGACCAAAGGGATATTCCAGACCATGGGACATCATGCTCAGTACGTAAAGTGGGGAGAAGAAGGAGGAAGGGAAGAACATTTGAGGTGATGGTGTTTGTCTTCCCAAGTAGCTGTTACACCTGATGGAGCCCTGCTCTCCTGAGGATGGCTGAACATCTGCCTGCCCATGGGAAATTGTGAATTAATTCCTTGTTTTGCTTTGTTTGTGTGTGCAGCTTCTGCTTTCCCTATTAAGCTGTCTTTATCTGAACCCATGAGCTTTCTAATTTTTATTATTCTGAATCTCTCCCCAGTCCTACTGGTGGGGCAGTGACTGAGTGGCTGCGTGGGTCTTAGCTGCTGGCTGGGGTAAAACCAGGACAGTTCCTCATCTTGGAACTTGAAAAATGATACCAGACACAAAGTCAGAGACCAGAGACAGCAAGACCCCCTTCTACAGGCACAAGGAACACTGGCCTCAATTGGAACAGGTATGTAAACCTGCACAGGCACATAGCTTTTTCACCTACATGTAGGCTTATTGATAAACTTTATCTAGGTCGAGATATGAAAGAGGCTTTCATTTATTTTGGCTTGAAAACTTCTTATATTCAACACCATGTCTAAATAAAAAAGAACCAGCTTAAAAGAGTGATATGTAAAAAGGATATGTAAAAGGAAATAAAAATCTATGAGGATAGCAAAAATCACAAACACAGACACACACACACACCAGTTCCAAGGAGTGATGGAAGGGAGCGTGAAACTTTGCAAAGATTTCAAGCAAACCCAGAGGGATAATTAGCACGTTCATCAGTCCATAAAGACAGCTACCTACAGTTTGTGCTCATCAAACAAGTCAGAGCTTGCCATCATGTTTTCCAAAAAGATGGTTTTAACTTTTTCATTTCACAGTGATCAATGAACTGGTTCATACTGTATTCCTCTGATGAAGATGAGCAATAGTCTAATTTGAAAATCATAACCTAGACCATTAGTAAATCAAAACTGAGGAAAGTCAAGTGAAACAGATAAACCTCTTCTAGTTTTGTTTAGCTGTAACTACTTAACTGAAATATTTACTATCATGCCCGCAGAATAATTAGGAAGATTTCTTCCCTGTTCAGTAGTCAATGGACTGTTGAAATGAGAATGATGTGGCTTCGTCTGAGTGCTCCACCACCTCACTACTGCAGCAGACAGAGACTGCTCATGGACTCTAGGAGAGATGAGATTTCCTGTCAGTCACTAAAAGGCCTTGGAAAAAAGCACCAGCAAATTTCTCTGATATGATGAATACAAGGGAATTTTGGGCAAGCAGTATTCCAGCCCTCTTCTTTCTTTCCCTTCAGCTGCAAACCACAGGCATTCCGTGGGGAAAAATTCACTATGGAGATACTACAGAAAAAGAACATTCTTATTTAGATATTTATTTAGAAATACCTGCAGGTAGCCAGTTTAGAGGAATGCTGGATACAATATATTTTGACATTCCACAGGCCCTCTGCACCAGTTAAACTGAGCACCCTTCCTGGCCTTCAACTATTCCCAGCCTCCACCAGGGCAGCCAGGCTTCCCACTCCCTTGCTATGAGTTTCAGCTGAAGAACTTTCCTCCTTTTGTCAATGTCTATTCAAAATTGCTCTTTAGCTTCATTTGCCCACAGACTACTGCTGTGTCCTCTTTGATTCTATCATAAAGAGGATTATAAACACGCAATTAAAGCATCAGCAATATTATAAGAATTTGAAAATATAGGCTCCATTAAGTCTTATATGTACAAACATTTTCATTAACACAAACAGTTTTCAGCACTATTTTGCTCATTTTCACTTAATTGCTGGCTAATGGGGTCTCTTGGTGTGTCACTGTGTGTGTTCTGAGGTTTCTTTCTAAGGGAAAGATAATATAATATTCTGAATTATCTCAGATAAGCTCTGAGGACTGACAGTAAAAGACACCTCGTGGCAGTGTCTGACTTTTTGCAGCAGAGTGATTTGAACAAGTGCCATGAAAATTCCCATTTACTCCCATTATTTACCACCAATTTTATGGCCAATTTCAATGCCCTATTACAGCTGTCTAGTACTTTACCACAGCAAAGAAATTGTTTTTAGAAAGATGAGGGCAGAGGCAAAGAGGAAATATTCAGCTTGTAAAGGTCAATAAGTGAGTAGAATAAGAGAATTCATGGAAGACTTCTTGCAAGGATTAAATACTTCTTATCCACTCAGATAAACGATTCAATATCTTAGTAAGGCTGAATTTTAACAACCTTGCTCAAGCTTGCCTAATCACAAACTTGTCCTAATGTACAAAGTATTGTTGTATATGAAAAAGGACTGGTACAAGTACCAGTGTTTTTAATATTGCAGTTGTTTAAATGGTTCTCTTCTAATTGCATTGTTCTCAGCTTGAATCCCATGCTTCAGAAGAAACTTTGGGGAGAACTGAGGAAATTTGCAACAGGTCAGTTTTGGAGAAGTTCAATAATCCTCTATAATTGTGGTCAGTAATGCACAAGAGGGCAACAGCTTTAGAGACCAGCTAGTGACCATTTCAACAGTTATGGCCCATGAAATGCCACTATTTGTACACTTGTTTTGATAAATCTAGGTAATGGATCCCCAGAGAGTCAGAACAGTTTCTGACCCTCTGGATGGTTAAAGACTCTCAGCAGTACACTCTAATATGCCATCATTATTTTAATCTCTTCAATGACTTAAGCAAAAAGAAAAAGTGTTTGTTTTTTTTTTTTTTTCCAGAGAACAGTCTCCCTTTTATAATTGTATTTGTTTTTAGTCAAGAAACCATAATTTTTATGCTGTAAAGGCAGAAACGATGATCTCTCACTTCTGACACAACCTATTTGGAATTCAGAATGACAAGGAAGGCAATTAACTGACATTTTTCTACACAATAATATAAGTTAGGGCTCTAAGGCTTTGTCTACACTAGGGAAATTTAGATGAGTTTCTCAGTGTTGCTGACACTGGCTTGGCCAAGGCACTGTTAGGAATGAGGAAGGTCTAATGCAGACAAATTCACCAGCCTCAAAAATTGCTATCAGCAATTAAGGACTTCTTGGAACAAAATGGGAATGCTATTCACAGGTATGAATATTTCTACACAAATAACCCAAGAAGCCATGAGTAAGTCTCATTCACTCTTTGAAAAAAATTTTGAATGCGCCTATTGTTTAACCAAAAATAGTCCAAATCCTTCCTTAATTCTTTTACTTTGCTGAAGCTTTAATTTCTTAAAAATATATTTAAACTTTGAATAATCTACTCCAGAAATACTTCTTAAAATCAAGAATCATTTGACATGTTCTTTTTGAATGAAACAAAGAAGTTGAAAGCATGAGTTATTTTCTGAGAATGTAATTTTTTCATAAGCATTTCTAAAAGACACCTTACAATATGACCTCCTCACAACATGGATGGGATTCTTTGGTGCCTATCACCACAGCACTCAATATTTAAAAGCTACTCCTCCACCTGAACAGCGCTTTTAAAGGGAACTTTTTCTATTTAAAAGCTAAATCATTAAAACACTGCTGGAAGGAATATGGTTACAAATGAGGATATTGGCAGAAATCCAATGATATTGGGAAGGTAGGATATTCACACTAGTCCGCTGCCAGTGGTGATTAATTAAAAGATGTTGGATACCTGAAGCCTGAATGGCTCATTCAATATGATTTCCATTGCTTTTGCTGACAAGATATTTATGCTACCAAAAGAAGAAAAGGCAAATTATTATAGCAAAGCTCAAAGACACAAAGATATAAATGTTCATGTTTTATTTACAGTCCCAGCTTTTAGTCTGGTGGTGTACATATCAGGAAAGGTGATTTCTGTCTCCACAGTGTAGTTTATCAAGAAATCTGCGTAAATTAGATGGTAGAGCTGCAGAGATCTGAGGCTGAAACCCCTGTGACTACGGAGCAACAGAGAAGTAATGGAAGAGCAAATGGATGTGGAGAATGTGAAAGATGACAATGGAAAAGATGGAGGAATTATGAAAATGCTAAATGGTGAAAGAAAAAAAAAAACAACCTGCCCTTGTTTATGCGTTGTTACAGATTTGGTTTGCAGCAGATGCTTCATTTTCCTTGCAAACAGTGTAGAATTTGCCAATTGTGAAAGACATCTTCCCACAAGCATGAAGGATTTCAAATAACTTGCAATTTTTAGATTTGTTTGAATACTAAATGACACACGGGAACACCCTCAGCAAAGTCCACTTCCTATGATATGCACATGGAGAGACAAATCTTTTCTGTCAGCCACACATCCTGCTGACACCTTCTCTCCAGATACTGGATAAGCATCATGTAGTTGTGTACTAAATAGCTATCATATTTACAATTAATATATTTTCACAAACAGCACAAAAGTAGATTTTGAGATCTCTCTATGTAACTGGCAAACTCAGTAGTAATAAAATACCATCTTTAGTGAAGCAAGCCTGTAAAATCATCAGATGACAGCAAAATCAAACTAGGATCAAAAAACAACCCCAAAACCCCCTCCTTACAGACTGCATGCTAAGAAAAAGGTAATGGGTGCCATAGGAACAGAGTCCTGAATTTCCTCTCTAAAATAATCTGTGATGCTCTATAAAACCACTGTGGAGTTCTACTTCATAACATAAACTGATAAAATGAACCACATATTTGTGTATGTTGACATCTTCTAGGTATCAGGACATCCCATCTGCCCCACCCCCCCAGCTATATGCAAAAATAATGCACACCAGCAGTGTCATGGTGGATTTTTGGCTTTGGCTCTTGGGTCAGAGAATCTGTGTTTCTGGCAATCAACTGGGAACACACACAACTGAGCTACACAAAGATTCAAAATCCAAGAAACAAGAAGCAAAGGTCATATTTGTGGGAATTCATACTGCTTTATATACCAACACCTAAACAAAGTCCCTGTATTTTCAGTTGTTCAACTAACTTAAGACAAAATTCCAAACAACTCAAAATAGGACCCTGCAGTCTATGAAGCGAACAACTGAAAATGGTTCATTAGTTAGAACCAAACCCAGACTATGTAAAACAGACATCTTTCGCTTATTTTGCTATGTCCTGCTATGTCAATTATGTGTTTATTTAAGTAATGAGACCTTAGCTTCTTTCTGAAAATCTCTGGAGGTGACCTGAATATGTTTGGTGTTTAAACATTATGTAAAGAGGATGATTTCTGTTGTACATAACATGGTCTTGAGTTCAAAGAAGTAAGTTAGATGCAGCACATTGGTAAGGAGCTCACAGCTGCACATTCACTTCCCTTGTGTATATAACCTTGTTTCTAGAACAAGAATACAATTGCTACATTTCTTTGACTACTTTACCTTGATTCAAATTTTCTCTCATGGAGGCTAAATATAAAATGCTTAAATTTGAGTTAGCATAATATATTTTGGATTAAACTTTTACCGATTAACTTGTATTCCCACAAAGATGAGTTCATATTGTAGACATGGTTTTCTAAGCATTCAGTGCTTATTAATCAGTTTTTCTAAAGAAAAGTCCTTCCTCATAGTAGTCTCAATATAAAATAGGTAAAATAGATAAACTATTATATCAAGAAAAGAAAGGAACTCCTCTAAGGCTGTGCTGGAAGAAAACTAATTGCTTACCTTAATTTTTTACCTTAAAAACTTTTTACTTTTAACTTTACCATGACTAGTTTGATATCTGTTATGTGATATTAATTCAGTAAAAACCTTACTGTCCTTCTCTTTAAAGAATACGAGCCACAGAGGCCTCAGTGTCCTGTGGTTCGCATCAGGATTTCAGAGAGGAAGGTCTTGATAAAACCTGTCAGCACATGTGCACTGAAGTCCCAGAGGGCTAGCACACACTTCTGCTCCCCAGGCCTCGTCTGTGACAGGGAGAAAGGATGACACAAGGGTTCACCCACTCTGGTGGCTTGCTTGTCCTTCTTACCATCCTGTATGCATGTCTTGGGGCCATCCCAAACTGACAGGACTTGAAGACTTCCCAACTGAGGCCAAGAGCTCTCCCTGCCCTGCAACTAGCAGAGGGCACTTGAGAGAAAAATGCAGATCTCTTTTAGTTAAGGCTCTGGTAAACTGTACTCAGTTCCTGGGTTTGCAATGGATTTTCTTCATGAACCCAGGCAAGTACGTGTGCCGTGCTGCAAAAGCTCCTGCCTCACAGAGAAGTGTTCTGAGACAGTGTGTAAATGTCTGAGAGGTGCTAGGACTCTGCTTTCATGGGCACACAGCGTGGGAAGCAGGGCAGAGCTCAGGATGATGCCCAGGAGTAGAGCTGAACATCACACTGATGAGCCACAGTTTCTGTCTTCCTGCACATCATCTTTTACACCCTGTGAAATCACTTCACGTGTTTAGTACTTCTACTGCTAGTATTGCATGTCTATTTGCACAAAATTTGTCCCTGACCTTATAGGAGATAAAGCTATTGCAGTTTTTTTCATTGAGCAGATACACCTACATGTTTTCTGTTACTATTATGCCATGCAGAGTGATGAACTGACATAATGAAGGAAGTAGAAATGGAGAAATAAATAGAGAAGAAGAAAACAAGGGGACAAAATGACTCAGCCAAACCTGCAGCCTTGCAGATTTCTAAATATTCTATAATTTTCAAGGTCTCTGTGAGAGAACAGAGTTCTCTGGCTATCATTTCAGCATTTTAACCTGAAGATAGTACTTGGCAGGAAGCATTCAACAAACTGAAGCTATGTGTATCATGTTGAAACATATCACACAGACATTATAATGCAGATGCAGGAAGAAAAATACACCCTCATTTTGACAAGGAAACTCAAAACTTTAGGTACTACACAGAAAAGCACACTAAACAATGATGGGTAAGTACTTGTCAAATGAAGGTGCTTCTAGTGGTAGAATGAGGCTGCTATTCCTAATTAGCAAATATTACCCAGCTTTAATTAATCAACCTTAAGGGAAATGATTATATAAAATAGTGGCATAGAAAAGTTAAAGCAAATAACACCCCCAGACTGCACAAGAGATGTTTTGGTGATCATATGCTGCTGACAATTCATCAGATATAACAAGGTAGAGCAAAAGAACTGACCTCCCGAGGACAGATGATTCTCTTGGGACGTGGTGCCTCTTGTTGCAATTGATACACTGTCAAACACAAAAATGTACAGATCATTAGAAGATGGCAACATACACAAACTTTTATTCAGATGAGTCTTTTTAGCCAGGGGCTGCAGAGAAAAATGTAAATGTAAAGACATGACAGCAAAATGAGGAATTTCAGTGTGTCTAAGTCATTTATATGAAAATCGGTTGTTGACTGGCAAACTGACTGAAGTGGTCAATGCTTTAACTGTTAGAAGTATTATCCTTTTGTACTGGTTTTTACATTTCTATACCACGGAAGACTAGCCAGAAAGACCTACTAGGTCTGTCTCAGGATAAAATCCCACTTTTGCATACACCATGCTGTAACAACCCAAGAACAGATTGTTCACCAGTAACACCAGCAGTTTTTTGGATAGGCCAAGGAAAAGTTCAATATCTTTGAATGGGCTCATCACAGTCTCATTACTTATTTCAAGATATACTGAAGAGCAAGCAAACATTCCTTTCAGAGCAATTATGCCCTATTCAAATGGCCCTGGATCAATTTTGCAAATCTTCTGAGGACTGCAGGAGAGAGACCTGGGGCTAGGGGTACGTGCTGCCTGGCCCCCAGACTCTTCACTGCATGTATTTAATGAGATCCTCTCCCCGCCTTCCACTGCAGAGTCGTGAGAAGAAGCTGACATGCAATGACAGTAATCAATTCCAGCACAGACAGACTGTCTCTCCATAACTCCAGTAAAAATCCCAGAGGTTTGGATTGCCTCCCTTGAGAAAGGCCTTCTGTATGCTGACCTTCTTGTATTTGGAAAGATCATGTCGTGCCCATGAATTTTTTTAAAAGACTGAGTTTCCAGGACACGTTTACTCACAATGCTAGTGAAGCTCAGAATTATGCCCTGAAAGGTGGTAGATTATGGGAGGAATAGAAATGTCTCTAGGTTTGATAAACACAGAAACTCTGTTGCAGAAAGTGAATTGAAAAGGTGTAAATTGAAGCAGCACCTTTTCCCCCTTCTCTTTAACTTCTCTTTTAAAAGCAAGGAAATGTGGAAAGTGGGGAAATCCTCAGCTTGCACCCAAGTTTCTCACAAAACTCAGTGGGACGTGAAAACTTTGGGGGCTCCTGCTTCCTGCTCACATCAAAGTGGAAAAACCCATAACCTCTTCTTTAACTGATCCAACCTTTATCCCTGGATCCTGGGAGAGGCACAGAAAAACAGTTCATAATTTCTTATATTCCCTATCAATTTTAATGCTGGATGTGATCCAGCTCTAAATTTTTACTAAGGCTTTGGATTTACTCGGCATCATTCAGCACTGTCAGATCTCCTGCTACTTTTGCACAAGATTTATGATAACTTGATAATATTTTGATAATTCCATGATAAATATGGTCTTTCTTACATCTTGTAATTATGTGACTAAGATTCAAAGACTTCTGCTCTTTTGTGATCAAACGACTTGTGTATCTGAATAAAGTGTCCAACAATGCATGAAAATTTTGTTCAAA
Organism: Melozone crissalis; assembly: GCF_028551555.1. Taxonomy (NCBI): domain Eukaryota; kingdom Metazoa; phylum Chordata; class Aves; order Passeriformes; family Passerellidae; genus Melozone; species Melozone crissalis. The sequence goes on along the minus strand of NW_026535794.1, from coordinate 35,478,844 downwards.
AATCACAGATTGTTTTTTAAACCTCTGATTATTCTGGAGCCCAATATCACAATTTCAGGATTAACTTCTGAATGTCTGAAATGAGCATAATCACTGATTGAGCAAGTTAATGATGCTTAATACTGAACACATCCAAGAGGAAAATAACAACTTTTTCCTTCCCCCCATTTCCACTGGAGAGAAGGAACTCTAAGGATTCAAAATATGACAAGAATATGACTGCTTCTCATTTAAAGTAAATTATCTATTTCCCCAATTAATTAATTTGAATTTTAACTGAAAAATCAAACTTCATAAAAATTCCATTTTTCAATAATCAAATCTTTTAAACATACACTGACAGAGCAAATTATGCTAGTGGAGTTTCTAAGACAGCTTTGATAAGAGTGATGTAAAAAAAGTAGGTCTGAAGAACACACAGGAAGCCTATCTTGTGATGTGCCACATTTTTGAGAAATGAAAAAAGCAAAGAGCTCTCTAACATGACCAAGAGGATCTCTGAGGCTGACAAATAAGCAATGGTGGGGAGAAGAGTCAGCATTTCACAAAACAAAGGAAGGAATGATTAACAGGAAAGGGCAGATACAGACATGAAAGACCTGAAAGCCAACACAAAAAAGTGGATGTTTATAGGATGTAGTGGGATAAATCAGTGCAAGGATTCATGATGAGTGCAAGGAAGACAAATCATCTTAACAACTGTTAAGATTGTATTTTGAATAGAGTGGAAAAGGTTGCTGTCTTTCTCAGAGAGAGGTGGGTAATCTGAGCAATAATATGAACCGAGAAACATATCTGATTTACAAATACATCAGAAGAAAACACAGATTATAACTATACAAATAAATAATTACAAATTATATGCTAAATGTACTGGATGAGAAAATGGCCCAAGCACGATCAAGACTGAAAATGCTGGAAATGGGAAATGATTTCCTCTGAAGGACAAAAAATTCAGACTTGGCTATATTAGTTTTAAATTGATTGTCATTAAACTGACAGAAAGACAAACCAGTGGAACAATGGGAGGGATACACAGAACCATTAGATGGAGGGAGAAAAGAGAGATTGGGAGCAGAGAAAGGACTGAAAACCACCAGTGGCACCGTGGTAAGGGACATCGAGCAGCTCAGGGGGAGACAAACAACAGAGAAGGACCAGACAGACAGACACACAGCTGCCAAGGATGCCCAGTAAGGACACACAGCAAGGCAAGGGTGGAAAAGGTAAAACAACGGTGAAAGTTCAGTTAAGTGGAAAACAAGGAAGGCAGTGTCTCCCAGACTAAGGCATCAAGGAGCAAAGCCAGTGTGACCCTACCAAAAGCTGTGTTTTCCTTTAGAAAGGTCTCTGCTGTTTCTGCTTCAAATGATTGCTGTGAGAAATCCTGCTAATGGGCTATGAATACAGTGCAGTATTATGGCTAAGGTGACTTGAGAAAAATGTGCCCTACAGCTAAGTTCCAATGAGCACAGACACCTCATTAAGTGACCTCATTTTCAGAAGTGCTGAACATCCTGCAGCTCTGCCTGATCTCATTATACACTTTTTCCAAAGTGCTGGGCACCCGCACTGAGGCTGACATTGCTGAGACCCCAGCACAGTCCAGAGGATGGTCAGAGATTCAGAAGGCACATATCCCTCACCTATTTGCTCAAATCCTTGCCTTTCTGCCTCATTTTCCCATCTCTGAAAATCTTAAAACACAATTCAATGTATAAGACCAAGTGAAATAATAGAAAACCACACATTTAATGCAGTGGCAAGCAGTGATTGACATCTGACCCAGTCAATTCCAGCTTTTAGAACTGACAGGCAGGTTACAGACAAACCCACTGTGATCATAGAAAAGATGACACTCAAATATAATGATGCATTATTATTTTAGCCCTGAGAAAATTAACCTTATAAAAAGTCAATTGCATGCAAAAAGAAAATGTATTATTACTGCTCCCAGAGAACTGCATCAGACTGGGAGTGGTTTTTTGTTCAGCATCAGATGCAAATGAAATGCACAGTAATAATACACATGAAATTTAGGCGAAAATTCAGCACTACAACAGAAAAATGCAGTGGCTTCTATTTGACCCTTGAACACCTTTATCAGGTTCATTACATCAGATAGCTTGCCAGCATTCATAGCATCATAGTCACATTGGAACTTACAGTGTTAAGAAAACTTAAATTTATTATTGCATTACTTGAGGAGCATTTCTTTGAGATGTAAAGTAGCTGGTTAGAATATATCTTTCTCTCTTTTGTTCCTGTTAGAGCACGAGTCTTGTCTCAGGGGATGAAATAGGGAAATTCTACAGTATGTTTTAGGAAGAACTGTCTAATTCCAAAATCCAATCTGCCTAAGAAACAAAGGGGTCACATGCAAAAATCAGCACTTACTCCTTATCTGCCAGGGAAGAAGGGCTATCACCCATTTCTTCATACTTTTTTTTTTCCTCATTCTGCAGTGTGTCAGGACCTCAAGCTTTCTCCTTTAACTCACCTATGATGAGTGTTCAGTGATGCTCCAGCGGAGAGGAAAAAATCCTATCATGGCTTTTATAAAGCAGCAAGGAAACACACCGCCTTCTGTCTCAGAATGTTTTGCAGAGTTCCTCAGTTTTACCTCCTCAGCCTCATCTCTGTCAGGCATTTTTTATCCATGTCCTGAGCCTGAACAATATGAGCTGTCCTATTTCTGCAGGATTACTCACATGCTTAATTAGGAACCTAAGTGCTTGGCTGAAACAAAGACTTAATTTCTTACAAAAATGAGTCTCGGACACTGTGCCTATTATTTGATGAAGGACAGAAGGCAGGGAAACTTGGTGAGGAGCTGAAGCATGGCATCAGCTGATGCTCTGTGCCTTGCCACTTTGCTTCCCACCAACACACTCGTCTTGAATAATGCAAACAAACATTGAAGTGGCATTGACACATGACTGACTCAGCACATGCCAATCTCAACAGGGGTAAAAGGAGGAAAAAAGTGGTTTTACATCTCTTCAAAATTCAAGCACATACGTGCTGAGGCTGGCAACCAGCAATAACTATGCTCTTTCAGTCAAACAAATTGCCTACTCCTCCTGAGAAGCAGGTAAGGGGATAAGCAATTTGTCCTCTAAGAGGACAGTGCAGTATTGGAGCAGGTCACCCACAAAGGTGGCTGAGGCTCTACCCTTGCAGCCTTTCAGGACTCAGTTATGTGAAGCCATGGCTGCTCTGCTCTAGAGCCAACAACAGCCATGCTTTGAGTGGGAAGCCAGATCAGCTCACCCCAGAAGCCCTGCCAACCCACATTCTGGGACTCTTATCTTCCTTTATTTGCTACCTCAGAGATGGTAAATTGGCAAAATACCGTTTTCTATAATACTTCCAACATATGGCAGACTACAAAAAGAAATCTGTTATTGGAACAATGCAAGAACTCTGTTATTAGTTGATCTGCTTCTCAGGTAAAAATGCAATTAAACCCACTGCCTAGAGACTGCTGGCTGCTAGAAACTTTCCAAACTTTTTCCCAGGTTCCTTCCTGTAAATAGAAAATCATTCTTGCAATTTCTTTTATTGTCTGTGTCACAGGCCTATCAGAAAAAGTCTGAAAAACTTTGTGACCTCTGAAATCTATGTGAAATTCTAACAATTCCTCATAAGCAAGTGAGGATCTTCTGCATTAGAAGTGTTCATGTTTTCCAAATATTGCTGAATCAAATTTTTACATTATGTCAAAACAGTAAGGCTTGAGATCTGAAAACTGTTGCACTTTGATTAGTATTTGTCCATGGACACATGCAACACTGTTTATTTGAATACTTTGTTGGCATAAACAGGAAAATCTGCCTTTGTTTAGAAGCTAAAAGGATTGAAGCCTTGATCTTGATGTCAGTAAAAGGCAACATAGTCACCTAAATTTATCCAGGACCTAAAATAAGAAATAAAAACTGTATGCAAAGTATCTTACTAGTATGTTAGCAAACTTTAAAAATTACTAGGGAAAATACATTGAAAATAATTGTTAAATAGGCAGTGAACTCAAAGTGTTAAGCATGAAATATATATATTAGTTAAAACTGTCATGAGATAGGACAGCAGGTTGAATCATAGACAAACACTATTGCTGGATAGAATCTCTATAATTAATTTACCAGATCAGAATTCTTCTTGCTGAGTAAAGAAGCATACATCAACTATCATTGCAAAGAAAAATGTCTATCTTTGGCTAAGCAGTCTCAGGAGTAAATATTTCTAAGCTTAAACGATTTTCTGCCTTTTGGAGCTTTGCAACTTTTTCCAAGGTCACTCATGCATGGAGTTTAGACACTGAGGCCATGATTTTGTCATTACCACAATATTGGCATCCTACATATAGTGGAATAAGAAGTTATATATTCATAGACTATTCATCCATTCTGGCTGCATTTGGTTTATTTTTTCCATTTAAAAGAATGTTTCCTTGGATTACATGTAAGCTATCAGATAAAAGTAACCAAATTTTTCCCCTGCATGCAGTGATCTGTCTGCTGCACAACTGGGGCAACTAAGAGCAGGTAAGTAAAGGTAGGTTCTTATTTCCTGACTTTTTAATGAAAACTTACTGCTGAAAAGGAAGCATCTGTCATTTGAAATGCTGGTCTTCTCAGAGTCAGTGGCAGCTTTTTCACTGATTTTAAGTAAGCTCTTTTTAAAAAAATCACTCAACTCTCTGCTTCCTTTCAAGTGCTCAGCAAAGAATGCTGGAATGGTCCAACACTCTTGCTGTCTTTTTAGGAGGTTTAACTTACATGTTCAAAACATTACAACAACAACAACAAAGTGTCTGGAAAACAGTGTTCTGAGAAGCAAGTTCTGTAATTTAATGGCATATTCAAATTTTGGTTGAAAAAAATCCCAGTCCATTCTGGGGCAGAATGTCATTCTCAGGTAACACAGAGGTGATGTCTTTGAAGTCAGCAAGACAATTTAATGTGCATATAAGTGAAGTCAACAAGTTTATTCTAGTCTTTAAAATTACACATGTACATGCATGTAGCTACTGTGATCATTGTGTTTTTGTAGTTGCACTTTGGTAATGGCACTGTACTGAATTTGCCACAATAAAAGAGAGAACTTTTGCTTAGGAAAGCTCTGTATCTGGAAACAAAAAGAATAAAACAGCTCTCTATACCTGAAGCTACACTCTTATTAAAGTTCCAGGAAGGGTTTAAAATAAAAGATCAAATTTAAAGGCTATCCTTAATAAGGGATTTAAAAGCCAATATTTTGTCTTAGATCTGTGCGGCTCTATTAGAAAATACATTTGGAACAAAGCAAAAGAGCATAAAATATGCACTTCTGCACTGCACTCTATGTAAATGATTTTTCTAAAGGCAGACAGGAAGGTTCAAAGAGCTGATAATGCTGTCTCCAACTTCTAAACCACCACTTCAAAAATCAGCTTCTATTGCTAAAGATCAAAAATATTATTATCTTAAAGTGATTTGGTGACCCGTATAAAAAGACAAGTATTTTCAAGCCTGACCTTTAGTAAACATACAAAGCATTAACCTCTACCTCTGAAATCCTTCCTGAAAATCTCAGCAGAGAAACCATGAAACCCAGGAGCTGCACACTTTTAAGGCAATGCAGGGAATCTGGCACACATAATCCTGCTGCCCTTGTTCCATGGAATCCATAAAAGTTCAGGTTTTGCTGCTGTCCTATACAGTAATTTGTACAAGCATCTAGTAAATTTATGTCTTTTTTTCAAACCAAAAAGGAGAAAATACCTAACAGTGACTGACACTTTGGTAAGGCACTAAGATTATTCAAATTGCTTGTATACTCACAGTATGATTTCCATATTGGAGGCTGGTATTCTTCAGCATCTAAAATAGAAGCAAAAAGGGAGAAAGAAATCAGTCATTTGGCCACTGGGTCAAACTGTCAGCATGCATTTTTCTGCTGAGAGACCTCTTCTTGTCAGCAAAATTCACATTTCTTTCCCAAGAGAGATGATAGCCTATTTACAGTACAGTTTGCTATGTGAGAGAAGAATACAAATTTCGACCACTTGTGGATCCAATGTGCTTTTCCCAAATTATTCAACTGTGGGAGAAATTAATTTTTGACCAATTTGCACTAATCACCAGTATTTTTAAAATAATTAACTGGGCTGGTAACCACATTATTTATTTGCTTTACCTGGCATGATAAACAGATAAATCACTACTGGTTTCCAATGTGGTTTCTAACCCCACTAGTAAGATTTGAAAATGAGCATCAATGAATAACACACGCTGGGGCTAAAAGGATACACAGCTCAGGTTGGACTCGCATGCACAGACCTGACAGTTTCAATGAAAGTCAACTACACTTCTTGAACCCATATGTAATTGGCATATTTTCCAGAAGCTGAATCAACAAAAACAATATGCAAAAGATCGAAAAAGGAAAGACTGCAAAGCCTGCCATCACAAATAGGTTACATTATTCTAACATTACTGACTAAAGCGGCACAAAGAGTTGGTGTTTTTTCTTAGTGACCACTCCACAGGGAGGTTTCCAGCTCTCTGCAAGAAAGGCAATTGCTGTAACCTACAGAAATCCCAGCAGGAGCCAAGCTGGAGCAGAAGGAGCAACACCAGTGACAAAGGGTGGGGTACTGGGTACCAGTTTGACTCTGAACTGCCATGCTGCCAAAAACTTTAAAGTCATTTACCATGGGTATGTCATTAAGTTGCCAAAACTGTGCAGGTTAATTAAGGTATTTGTTATTTACTAAACTTCTACTTAAGTTATGCTAATATAATTCAATTATAGTTGCACAGCTCATGCTCCTTGTCTATTTACATATACACAACTACTTTAAATATATCCCTACAAAAGTCTGTTTACTAGGAATTTTAATCACTAACTACCATCTGCCACTTTTAACTCCATTGTTTTAGAAGAGGATAAATCTAGCAACAATCACAGTTACTGCCTGGAATAGCACCCGGCAAAAATTTATAGATATATTGATTGGGAAACCCATCCATTCAGTTTCAGTTTCAACTGAATCCACCTTTCAACTTAGGCAAAGTTCAAAAGGCTCCCAGACTACAGAGTTATACTGTACTGTGGCAATCCAAGAGTAATTAGCTTGCAAGTTCATTATGCAGAAGACTTATTTTAAATTGTATGAGGCTATTCATGAGATGAATGAAATTTATTAATAAAAGAAATAATTTTTTCTCTTCTCAAATTCTAATAGTATTATGTCACTCTGTTTTCCCCCTCATACATCTTTGCTTCACATATAATTTACCACAACACCATAATATTGTATATTAAATTCTTCTGTCAATACTTCTGTGCTACTGCAAGAGAATTTCTGAATTTCCTTCTTCACTATATTTGTTCAACTGAAGAAGCACTGAGATAATGCAAATATCTTATTATCTGTACTGGTGACTTCAGATAAGGAAGTAATAGCTGGAGAAAAAATACAAAAACAATGAGTATCAGTTGTTGCATTAGTCTTCCAAATTAATTAAAAAGTGCATAGTAAATTCAACAGTGAAAGCTGATGTACAAGTGGCCATTAAGTGCTTCATTAGCTGGAGACAGACTGATAGTGAGGAAACACTGCAGCCAAAATGGAGAATCATCCAGGAGATAAATCATACTACAAAACTCCCAGTGATTGCATTTGATTTGTCACAGTTATGAATCTGTCAGTCCCAGAAAGCGTGGACAGAACCATTCTTCAATAGCTAAAATAATTCTAAAAGACAGCACACTTGGGGGAAGCCCTCGTGTCACCAGCGCCACATTCACCATTACTGGTGAGGTACTGCCACATCCTCTGTGATCCCTGCAGCTGAAAGCATGTCCCTGCATCACAGGGAACAAAATGCCACAGCGATAGTACTAATGGGGTTTATGGCCAGGCTGTTTGATGGCACCCATTTGTAAGGAAATAAAGAATAATTTGTTTAAATACAACTTGGAGACAAGGGTCATGGTTGAGGATTAGGGAGAGGTCTAATGGAACCCAGATAGAAATATCTTTATTCCTTTGTGGCAGGAAGCTGCTGAGCCCCTGTTTAAACAACTCTCATCCTTGTATGGTAAAGTCTTAGGACTCCCATCCTGGTTGACTAGATTAGACTGAACTTCAACCGTTCTTAAGTTAGAGGTGAAAAGAGGCAAATCCTGCCTGAGCAGATTTGATAACTTCTATTTGCCCTTTCTGAAATTTCTGTTCTTCTGTATTTTGTTATTCCTCTGTATTATACAGCAGCTTTGCTCATTAAATTGTGTTCCACTCTCCATCATGAGGCTTTGAACAGCAGTTCTGGCTCACAGAAATTAACAATAAAAGTTTGGGTGGTTGGCTCAGTTACTACATGATCCCTTTACACACAGCTTGTGCTTACAGTTCTGCACATGGTAATGGTCTCAGCAAGGCCAACAGACCTCAGTTTTGAGCCACTTAGCAAAAATCAATCAATCAGTCAATCAATCAATCAATCAATTAATCAGACTTGGCACAAATGATGAATGCCCTGCATTGATGTCTCATGAAATGATATCCCTCATATGAACTTTGATTGTAATGACTACCAAAACTGTGACTGGCAGCGTGGGGAAAAGGTTCACTGAGGTACTCTCAGGTGACAAGACAGGGTCTTTCCTATTGCTCTTTTCTTGAAAGGTTCATATTTTCTACAGTGACTTCTTGTCTAGATTCAGAAAATGTGCCAGCTAAGGCTGAAAGAAGTTGTCAAAGGAGACAAGATGAGTAACAGCTCTGAAAAACCCAACAAAATATCCCAATGTCATCTGTGACATACTTTTATGAATGCCAGCATAAGAAAGACTCACTGTAAAAGAATTACAGAATGTCCAGTTAAGGTATTTTTAAAATTCTTTTAAGTCTTCTCAAAACTGTATCATAAATGACCTTGGCAAAACCAGAAAACCTTGGAGCAGGTACTGCAAAGACTAGAACTGGCAGGAAAAGCATGAGTGACTTCCACATATAATAATACAGGCCATACTGTTAGCTAAAAGCTTTGAAACATACTGGCTAAGAAAGTGAATATTTATTAAACCTAAAAAAGTACTTGAAGTCAGTTGTATGCTAAACAGAAGACTGAAAGGAATGAAGAATGCTGACTCCTGAGGAATATTGCAGCTATGAGAATGTTTCTCATAATGCAAAATTGACAAAAAATATATTGGAGAAAATTGTCAAACGAAAAATGATACTTGGAACTGGAAAACGGGAGTAAGGAACAAAAAGGTTATTTCTTCACTTTATTTGCTTTACTCTTCACAAAGCAGAGAGGATGAAAAGGATCTTAGGAAAAAATACTTTCCTAAAGCTGATGGAACACTTAAAGCTGAGAAAGTGTAGAAAAACTACAGTAAAGGGAGGACTGAAAAGTTGGCAAAGCTTTAAGCAGACAGATAAAAAGTAAAACTACATAAGATTTTTTATTTAAAGAAACATGAAGACAGAATACAGTATTACTGCCAACAGTAGGCAGTAAAGGGTTAACACATTACTCAGAGCCATTCTTAAGCAATTTCTGAGAAATGATCTTACATTAAGTATATAGTAAGTAAAGTCATCCATGGACTTCAACCCTTGATCTTCTCGGGGCCTGGCCCTGTACCAAAGTGTTGCCTTTCTGGATGTAGTTGTGAAAGACACAGGAATGACAGAATTGCTTTTTACTACTTCCTTGTACTTTGTGAAAATGATGATGTAACACCAACACGTGTGTGTTTGTGCTACCAGCACCGGGGCTGATTTGGCTAAAGCAGATTGAATAAGAAACTAAGTTCAAAGTGATTCTTTTGACTCTCATGACTGGTAATGCACTGAAAAGCATAAATTCTGTTTTACAGGAAAGCCCACAAATTACACCACATGAATCAAATATTTATGACTTTTAAGAGGCATTTCTAAGCAGAAGGAAAACAGTAACAAATATCCATACTGTAGCTATATGTCATGCCCAGTTCTAGATATGCTAAAAAGTATTAGTGATTCCCATGACAGTAAAGAGTTAAGCAGACTAGCAGCAGGACAGCTCCCAAAGGGGAACTGTCATTATTTGCTGATTTCTTATAGTCTCTATGAAAAAAGAGTAAAGATTTTCTTTTTTTGCCCTTGTCCTTACTAAAGGATTATAAAAAAATATTTTGCAGTTCACCTTGGAAGAACTGCCTCAGCCTGGATTCTCTGCCACCATTGTCTGAATTTTGGACTTCCTTTCCAGTAACAACTAATTTTAAGACTATGACCTGCAAGGAAAGACACTTGTGTGTGAGGAAAAGCCAATCTGGAAGCCACTGGTTTACTGGCAGTGTGCAGATAAATGATTCACCAGATGAATAAGTCTAGTTACTAAATTTTTTAATCTTCTATTGTTATTTTAGGACCAAGACTAATAATTATGAGTGTTTTAATGCCCTTTGTATATTTCCTTTAAAGAGCTTTTTCACAGGTTTACCACGTACACTTTCATATTTATTGCTTTGTTTCCAAAACATTGTTAGCATATATTATTAAATACATCTTATTTTTGTATATGTAATTATATATAGAATAGAAGACTGCTGAGTAAGAGCTTCTGTGAAACATAGTGTTTGCACTCTTTATGGGCCTGGGTTTTTTAATATTTTTTGTGGTACAGATAGAATTTTATTATTCAATTTACTTTAATATGGATAGCCATCACAGAGCCACAGAATGATTGGGGTTGGAAGGTACCTATGGAGGGGTGACCCAAACCCCCTTCTCAAGCATGGCCACCTATAACCATGCCCAGACAACTCCTGACTACCTCCAAGGATGGGGACACCACAACCCCAGCGGGCAACCTGTGCCAGTGTTTGGTCACCCTCACAGTGAAGAAGTGTTTCCTGATGCCCCGACAGAGCCTCCTGTGTCTCATTTTTGTGCCCATTGCCACTGGTAATGTCACTGGACACCACTGAAAAGAGCTGGCTTTGTTCTCTTCAGAGAACACCCTCTCTTCAGATATTTATACACTTTGATAGGATTCCCCTGAGCCTTCTCTTCTCCAGGTTGAACAGTCCCAGCTCGCTCAGCCTTTACAGATAGGGCAGATCCTCCAGCCTTGCAATGCTTTTGCAGCCCTTTACAAGGATCTCTCCAGCAGTTCCTGAGCTCTCTCACACTGGGGAATCCAGCACTGCACACAGCATCCAGCTGTGGCCTCATCAGCACCGAGCAGAGGGGGAGAATCACCTCTCCTCTGACCTGCTGGCAATGATGCTCCTAACTGCAGCCCAGGGTCCCACCAGCCACCTTCAAGGGAAGGAGACATTGCTGGCTCATTTTGAACTTGGGGTCCAACAGAACCCCAGGTCCTTTTCTGCCAAGCAGTTCTCCAGCAGGGTGGTTCTTGGCACACACTGGTGGAGGGAGACTAAAGTGAAAGAGTAGTAAGGGGGCTTCTTTATGGGGTTCTTTTCTGACACATAAAACATAGATCCATTCTTTGGTTTCCACTCCTTGATTAGAAAAAATACCAATTACAGAAGTTTATTTTCTTCTTATCTGATCCCCTACTGGCTATATTATCCTGGTGAAGGGCTGGTTTAATTTATTTTGCCCTCTCAACAATTAATATACACACACAAACAACTATGTCACTTTGCAGTCATTTTACAAACTACTCTAAATTGGGACATTTTTCTATGTTTGATGGCACTCATTTGGCATATACTTTGGACATCATGATGACTTCTATCTAACTACCCTTACAGGCACCCCTGACCACTCTAAGAAAGAATATTCTCATTTTCAAAGTTGCAAATAATCATACTGTCAAATAAGTCTGCCACTCTAAAATGTGAAAAGTCACTGCTACTGTGAAGAGCAATATTAACTCTCTTGCAGTAAATAATTAGCAATGGAGCTGTTGAAATATTTGAGCATGTCAAAAACTCTGTTTAATGTTTCATTCAGAACGAACAGTTGCCCATGGAGGAGCGAGCAGTTGCCAGCTTTATCACTGAACTTTCTCATCACAAGTACATGGACAGCTAAAATATGGAATGAGACTTCAGTTCTTGTCTTAATGAGGCACTTTAGCTTTCAGCATAAGGTACAGAAATGATCAAACTGTTTACTTCCAACACAGTTCATAATTGGTGTATTAATTCAGATGATGGGAGCTTCCCACTGCGCTGTTCTCTCCTAAGAAAAAAATTAAAAATCAGCAATAGCGTGTAATTTAAATGTCAAAAAAAGCTCACAAAAGGGGTGGAGTTCTCTCTCACACAGCAATTAGACTGAAACAGTAAGCTGTTAATAAGCACAATATAAATTGACAGCTATTTTGTATCTTTTTCCTTTTGCCTACCACAAACTTGCTATTAGAAGGCACTGCTCTGAAGGTAGATCATTTAGCCAGCTCTATGAACCAGGGTCATTCCAAATTGTGATTTCAAAATGGTATCTTTACACTCACAGACAGGTGGTCAGTCCCTGGTTACTTTTGTTTAATGCACGTGTCTGTTTTACTAAAATGCAGGTGAAAGATCATGCAAATAGGTAAACCTGATAATTTAGAAGAGTTACCAACTATCAAATAAAATATGAGTTTGAAGTATGTGGGTTATTAGGGATGTCCTCCAAGAGATCACAGGAGATCTGAATATTTTAAATCCACAGCCAAACGTGTATAACAAAATTATAAGGAGCCATGTTCTGTGGCTGGTGAGTGGTGTTCAGCCAGCTATGACCATCAGATTGGAGCAATATCCCATTAATTAAAAAATCTGCCTCTCTATTCTGCACAGATTTAAATATAATTAAAAGCACTGAAAATATAATTTTAAATTTGGAAGTTGGGAAAGAATAATCAGAGTTCTCAATAGGAATAGGAGAAGTAAAAAAGGGAAGGGTATCTGTACAGTTCTAATTTTCAAACTCTCTTTAGGAGTCTAGTCTTTCTTAGGGCCCAAAAAATAGAATTAAACAATCTCTTCCAGAGTGCAAATCCAAGAAGCTGACAGGGATCTAAGCAAGCTGATAAAAATGTTCTCAATGCTTTAAATATTTCCTGGGAAATATGCAAGATTTAAGAGTGCAGAGGAGTAATCATATTATCTAATCTTAGACAGGTAGGTCCTTTTTAATGCTGAATCACACTGAATCTATTGCCCTTGGATGGCATTTAAGAACCTCCATAAACTAAGTGCTCTGAAAGGTTTTTTTTCCCAGAGCAATAATGAAGAATTTCCTTATACAGATTATTAAAGATTGATCTCTAAAAACTAGAAAGGCAGAAAATGAAATATTATCAAAAATATCTGCATCCTTCATTGACAAAAAGTCTGTTGTCATTATTAGCTGACATTAAATTTAATCTGGTCCCTAAAAATTACACCCAAATGACAGTTACCATTCTCTGTTCTAACACTAAAGCAATTGTAATTAAAATCTAACACAGTTATTTTCACCTTTTCATTGTTTTTAACCTATAAACCAGGAGCATCAAGGCATTAAAATGGGACCATCAGAGCTCTGCCTGACTGAGAGATTCCACATATTTTTAGGAATAAGCACATGACATAAGTTAAATCACATCACATTAGCAGACCTCCTATCTTGCACAGATATACTTTAGCTTCTAACAAACGACCAGTTAGTTCCTGGCTGAAAATCAAAACCAGATAATCAGCTGGCATATCTGAGCATAGTTCTGATGCAGTGATTTTACCACTGCACAGGACATGGCAACGCATTTCCAGTCATTTACTTACTGCATCCTAAAACTCACCCCCCACAACCTTCCAGGCAATGATCCCTGGACTCAGCAAAGCAGTTCAGGCATGGTAGGAAAGGGCATATGACAAAAATAACTACAATAATGATGAAAACTGGCATTAAAATGGTCACCATGAAGTATTTAAATTAGAACATTTATGTTGAAGTATTGCCAGCACATTCCCAGTTCCAGAAATTCATTCACACATTGACATGATACCCCTTTATCCGGCTTATCAAAAGAGCCAGCACATTCCCAGAAAACTTATTAACCTTTAGCAAAGTCCAACTCATTGCTTTTGGTAACTCTGTTATTTTTGACATGAGTCATTTTATCATGCAGGGACACAAGTATTTGTCTTGTGGTGGATGTGAGGTGGTCCCAGTGCTGCAGCTGACTGCGGTGGCTGTTCATTTGCTTTTAGAGATCATCCCCATCTGCCCTACGTAGCCCTGCATTTGCCCCTCTCTAGATACAAAAATATAAGCATTTCTTACTGAAAAGACTGAAACTGCATACTCAGAATGAAATAGAAATCCATAGGAGCTATGCATATCCCAGGGACCTTAATGAACTCTGTGGTCTAAAGACACCTTCAAGCCTTGGAAATCAGAGATGAGAACTATCCTGTCATTCAAAGCAGGCATAATGATCTGCAGAAGAATAAAATCTTAGCAAATAATTAGATTTCACTTTGGCTTGCTTTTCAGGTCCTGTAGTATTGCTGCAGCATTTGTGTCTCTACATTAAAACATGAAAAACAGGAAAAACACCACCCACCTGCCAAGCATATTTATTATTCCCACAGCTCTGGGTAAAATTTGGAATAAATGGGACTCATAGGATAAAAGGCAGTACTGTATCTATATACCTCCCCTGTTAGAAAAATGTGACACTATTAATCACATTCTTTGGTGGGCAGTTTTATGTAAGTGTATCAACTACATTCAAGGCCAATTGAATTATTATTTTATGTGATATTAATCTCTAAATCTTCAACTTTTCTAAGAAAATAGGCTGGATCAAGGCCAGCTATTACTGAGGCATCCACCTTCTCATCAAGTGCATTGTGCAGTTGGACAAACACTTCACAGGTGTGTTCAATTCTATCATCACCCACTATTTAACTGATCTCCCTCTACAGCTGCTCCTGCTCTTACTGTTCTGGATCTGAATACTGGAGAAATGTAGACCTTCTTAAAATCTAGCTCCATGATAGTATGTTTACCCTGAGAAGAAACTCATGTCTTAGAAAGATCTGTGTAACTACACCTTCTTCTCTGCAGCATTAGCCATAAAATCATTACTACAAGTATTTAAAATACAATAATGGAGTATTTGCTCTCAGATTAATATGGTTTATGTATTGTTTCCTTACTTGAGAAGAATTTTAATTGCCTCATAGAAGTCTATAATTCTTCCAAGAGCTTTTTACTACAGCCTGGCACTTTAACAGTTGATAATGAGTTCTTACAGTATCATATATTTACAAAATACCTTGTATGAAACCCTATAAAATTTAAAATACACTTAGGTCATCCACAAGTTTTATCAAACTAACCAACAGGTCTGTGCAAAATGTCCTGATGCCTGGGCATAGGTGAGACAATTTTTTTTTGCAACCTGCAATGTTGGCAGCATTTTCCCCAGAGAAACTTTGGCCATCGGCATGTCTAATGAGGCCAACCCTATGTCTCTCTGGCATTTTCATTGTCAAATTAAAATTGGTCAAATTTCAAACTGGTGCTCACAGGACAACTGTAGGAGTGTCTCCAGTGGCTTTGAATGAGAGAAGAGAATTTAGCCACCCACAATGTATAAAGAAGATGCAACTGCAGCCTGGATAATACCCCAGTTTCCTACTTTGCAAATTTTAAAGATTCAGACAGCACAAGAATACTGTGTTTAAGTGTCTTAGAACACATGAAATTTCTTTACATGCTAAAAGTAGACCAAATAGAGTGGAAACAGTAATTCCTATATTAAAATGGATTATGCTTCTGTGTAACTGGAGATAGGCTGGTTAGTTTTACATAAATAAATTACAAGGGAAGGAGAAAGCACAATCTTTCTCTGTAACTTTTCTTGTTCTTCACCCTTGTAAAAAAGAACAAATAAAATTTGTTTCTTACTCCACTTATCTTGCAGAAAGACCCAGAAGATGGTAAAGCTAATGCCTAAAAGCACATCCATCATATCTTCGATCATAAAATCAGTCAGTGAGGAAAAAAATACCCTCTTTTATCCTGTTCTTTTTAAAGATACACCCAATTGCCACAATTTTGAACAAACCCTCTAACTTATCTCCCTGAAACACTTTGTGTAAGGACAATTAATTATGAATAAGGTTATGGTCTTGGCACAACAGTATTTAAAAAATTTCATTGCAAAGGCTCAGGGAAAAGAAGCAATAGTCATCAAAAGTTTTGCAAATGTATTTGCTGTAAGCTTCCAGCAATAAACAATATTCAATACAATGTCACTAAGCAAGTACACTTTCTACTGTGATTTATACCCTGAATGGTAAAGTTTAGACATCAAATATCCTAATTTTTTTTTCAGTGCACCAAAATAAGCAGCTGATCTATATGATCCAGCACAGTCTTCCCTTTAAACAGCAAATGAGTCAGAATTCCTTAAATGCCATAGCATAACCACAGCCTTGATGATGAAACCTGGCCAAATGCAAGGCAGAATTACAGAAGCTGTTTTGTCCTTGTGCCCAAGCTCCCAGGGCTCACATGGAGGTACCAGTACTCTGGCAGATCAATACCTATGGACACAAAAAAAATGCTTTCTATCATATGCTGCCCAGTAATGAAACCAAGGAGAGCTTTGTTCTTCTGATAACATACTGATCTTCATCCAAGCAAGCTTCACATTCAAGCTTTTCATTACTCCCAAAGGACAAACGTGTGTCTACATGCTCAGAGACTCAAAACTAACTAATGTTCTCTGGAGCACAGAGGGGAGAACAAAAAACATTCAAGCCTTCCCTTTGGAAAGATCTGGCAAATGTCCAAAGCAAAATGATGCCATTTTTTTAAGCTAAGGGGAAGGGCTGGTGCCGAGCAAGAACTGCAAGTCTTAGTGGCAACCACTGCTCTGCAGCTCTGCTCTCATCCTGGGAGACACAAAAGCTGGGTTAAAAGATGAGCTAATTCACTCATGTCCAACATCACCAGAGCAGGACGGGTATTTCATCTTGGAAATACACCAATACCTGTGTACCGTTTATGAAAAAGTTTTTCTTGCTTTTCCTGACTGTTCGTTATATCATACAGGAAAGACTGTCAGAGCTTGTCAGATCATTCTAGCAGCAAAACCTCCCAAAATACAGATTTCCTTGAGAGCCCAGAGGACAAGGTTGCTGGTTGTCTGTGAGTTTATTGGCAACATCAGGTGTAACTAATGACTGAGGCAGTGTGTTGCCCAGCATCTCACCCCAAAGGAAGCGGAAGTTTTGCCAGGCTTTTGCTTAATTTCATCAACATTTTTTGATGCTCACAAGGGAGACAGTGAGCAACTGTGTCAGCTCTGTGCATTGAGAACTATAAAAATATTCAACAGCTCTAAAATATACATTTATTTTGAACTTTTATTTCTTGTTGTTATTATTTTCGAGCATAGTTAAAGGTATACCAATCTGAGAGAGTAAATATGCCTGCTTATGACAGCAGAAAATAGACCTGAATATTAAAAAGAAACACATCTCAAGAGGCAAGGGCAGTGAGACTTAAATCCAATTTGCAAGATAAAAGCTAACCAGACCACTTACTATTGCCATCTGATAGCATTCAATATTGCTTGAAACTCATTAATAGGCTAGGTAATGTAAGTACAGTGCATGTATACAAATTTAATTCTATTAATTTCTGCATTAGAAAAATCTAGTGAAAGAGGAGAATAATTATAAGGCAGTCCTACCAATCTGTGGAAAAGGCATAGAAAAAACAGTCGAAACCTCAGAAGAATAATTATCCCATGAGACTCCCACCTCCTGGGAGTGCCCATTATTGTGCAACATAAAACTGACAGCTATTCAGAAAGACCTCCAGAACAATTTTGGCTTAGCTCTACTGCTTATCTTACCTTGTCATCTTTTTAGGATATCCTCAAGCTTCCAGCTAACTTACCAATATTGTATTTTATTTTTACAAGCAAGCAATAAATGCTTCTTTTATAGCATATACTTTGCTTAACAGTGCAAATGTTGCAAAAATGCTTATGCATCTTAAATAAAAGGTCATTCAAATTTAAACAGCTTTATAGAGTAATACTATTTCATTTAGATCTGCCTACTAACTGCTGATTGCTTAGTCAGATTAGGTAGAACTCTAAATGAAAGGGAAGCAAAGCGTTTTATTATCATTAAATATTCCCATTATGGCAGCATTTGGAACCCAAAATCAGGTTTGGTGTTACGTCCAACTGCTAACAAGTACAGTTTAAAAATAAAACACAGCAGTCGCTGACCTAAAAGTGCTTGTGATTATAGTGTGTGGCAAGCATCCAACAGATAAAAGGAAAAGAGATGGAAAAGGAATAGGGTAACAAGAGTGCTATCCATGTCAGCTGTAAGTACCAGTCACAGCATCCTCCCCTAACTATTAAGAGAGTGGTTTCATCTGAATGTAATGAAAAGATAACTAGAAAACAGAAGAAGATGTTGGTAAAAAAATAAAGTAGCACAGAGCATCACATAAATACACTAGAAATAACTTAGGATAAGGTGATTTATTACTACATGAGAGAGGTTTGCTTATAAATGTTAAGAAAAATGGTGGAGATTTAGTTTCTTCTGAGAGCACAAGGAAGAACAACCTCAACACATTTATGTTACATTTTTATAGAAGTGACACATCACATAAATAAAAGAATTATTTTGGATCAAGGTTTTATAATAACCTATCTCTACTGAAGAGTGAATTATTCCAAAGCAAACTGCAGCTCACCCTGGGCATATCCTTCCCTGCTTAAGGTGCAACAGAGAACAGCAGCTGACTTTATTGTATTTTCAAAGACATGCCTATAGCCTATTGCTCAGCAGTTAGAGTCCAGTGCATCATTTCATCTGATGCCAGTCTATTTACTTACACTGCTGCTGTGCAAAGTGTGGTCCAGAGACCCGCAAATGGTTCACATTTTCAACTGATAAATGCTTCTTTTCTGAACCTAATTTATTGTCTAGAAGAGCCACATTTCCTCCCAGCTTCTCACTCATTAGGGTCCAGGACTCAGTCCCCGTTTGCATGAGGAGGCCAGATTTGGGAGCAGTCATGTATAGCTGATGAGGTCCATGAGGCACCAACTGGTGCCATTAGACAGTGAAATCCAGGGGAATGCCAGGTTCTGCCGCAGGCAATTTACGAGGACATAACCCTTGGATAGGAGGAGACGTGAAATGTGAGCTTCCATCAAGCAACCCAGTGGCTGTGCACAAAAGCAGTGGAAGAATATTAACATGAGGTGGTTCTTCATGATCATTAGCTGCAAATCACACGTCCCCAAGAAACGCATTGCAGGCGCTTCTAATACAGCAGGAGAGCCTTGTATTAATGCTGTTCTCAAAACACTCACTTGAAAATGCTTCAGTGTTTTTATAACAACGAGAGAAACAACTGATTAGGTGCCAAAACTGTTTGATAGCATCTCTGAAGAAAGGCTTTGCAGCTCTTATGATTTCTCTCAAAACAGTTTCAACTTTAGGTTGCAATGTCCTTCAAAGCACAAGTATCTTTTTGTGCTGGTTCCAACAAGGATTTCAGAGCCGAGCCCTGACTGCTCCTGCTGTTCTACAGAAGTAGAAATTAATTTTTTGCATTTCCTAGACTAGGGCACTATATTCATGCACTATTTATTCTCCATCTCAATTATTATATTTATTGTCTTCTGGACAATAGGTAAAAAATCCTTGCATGTTTTACTTAAAAAGTGACACAAAATATGTATTAGCTTAAAATTTATCAAAAAGTGAACTTAGCATAAATAAAGTAGCATAATCCGTACTGAAGAAACATCTCCTAAGAGACAAAAAATGAATGCAGCCTACAACTGAGACCCCCATGATGTCAAAACTCAATAAAAAATTTTATATCGGAGATGGCCAAACTTTGATTTATAAAACTTTCAACTGCTCCATTGATTTCAGTAGGGCGAGAGTGATTTATTTCAGCCAAAGAGCTGTCCAGAGCTATATATAAGCATTGTGAGCTCAGAAATCCCAGTGGTCGTGGCGCCAAACTGCAAATGGTTCTCACGTTATTTTGGTAAGCTCAGTACCAGTGACTGCAATATATTCTACTTACCTTTACCAATTATAATAATTTTATTCATGCACTATATAATGCTAACCAGAGCCTGCCACTCTCATCACCCCTTACAATTCAGGACTCTTGCCACTGAGAGGGCACTTGATCTTTGCATGTCCAGGTCTGCTCTCCTCATGACAGAATTTGCATGCACTGCTAAAGCAGTAAAGATTAAAAGCATCTATGGAACTACAGAAGTCTGTTCAGCAAACTATACACTGCACAAATACAGATTCTGCCAATCATTGAAATAAGTGTCCAGCCTGATGGAAAAAAACCCCAAACAATTATTAAAAACCTCTTTAAAAGCTAACCTAAAAATCTACCAAGATCTCAAAATAGAAGCAGTGTAGAAAACATTTTGACTCAAATCTATTTTAAGTCAAATTCCTTCATCCTTAAATATAGGCAAGATATTCTTATTTTAGAACAGAAAGCTGAATCTTTACCTATAATCAAAGTAATAGACAGTACACCTAACCAAACACCAGTGCTGTACAATCAGATTCTGAAATGAATTTGTTTCCAATAATTATATCCTAATGTAGATAAAAAATTGATTGAAGTCCAACTTTCTTTTTTCTGAATATGCTCATATATATTTACCAGCATGTATAGATGTAGATTTCTCTACCCTATCTACTTATTATCATTACACATATGATCAGTGTACTACATCCCTCTCACATGCTCACTATAACTGTTTTGATCCCTTGTAGTTTTGCTGGATTTTTCACAATATATATATTAATCACTAAGATTTCTTCCCTATTCGCATTGACTTCCAAAATAAATTTTATGGTTTTACCAATTTTTTATTCAGAGTTTCATGGGTACAGCTAGACAAAAGACAGACTAGTGACACAGTTCAGGGATGTAGTGGGAGGGAACACCCTGACATCTAGAAACTTTAAAGAATGGTTTGCAATTAAAGGACAGTTCTCAATCTTCTGAGTTTAATTTCTAACTCTTCCAAATGCTCCCTGTGTTATGCTCCATTGCTATAAGAGAGAAAAACTTCCTCTCTGAGCTTTCCTGGGAAAGGAGCCACCTTACCCCTGTCTTGTGCAGAAGCAGAATCCCTGCAGCAGCAGAATCCCTTTAGACATCATCACAAAATGAGCCATAAATACATCTGCTGCCTCAAATAACAGGGCACATTTCAAAAACAAGCAGCTCTCTACAGCAGAAAAACAGAAAGAGAGGGAGACTCAAGTAAACAAATCCAATCTTCAATGCAAAGTTCAGGGGATTGGATATTTCTAATCTGACAAAAATAACCCTGTGGTGCTGCAGTGCTGAAACCAGTGCACAGAATCCACGGCAGCTGTTGAGAGCATCACTGAAGAGGGGCACAGGGAAGGAACTGCTGTTGTATTATGAATAAAAATGTGTCTCAGGAGCTTTCATTCAACGTTCCTGACCAGAGATCTCCACAGCAGTCAGCAAAAGCTGGATTCCCTTCCTCCACTCTAGTTTTATCTGCAACCCTGTCACAGCAGAGGAAGTTAGAACCTCAGGGTGTGGGTGTGGAAGGAAATCAAGAAGGAGTTTGAGCTGGGATAGAGTTGGTTTTCCTCCTTAGCAGCTTGTACAGTGCTGTTTTGGATTTGGGATAAGAACAATGTTGATAAAACACTGATGTCCAAAACTGGCCAGAGGGCTGTTTCCCACCACAGGGTATCATGCTCAGTGTGTAAACTGGGGGGAACAGGGGGAGCTGCCAGTGACTGGTGGCACGTTCCAAGAAGTGATGGCTCCACACCTGCCCAAAGCACAGCAGGAGGGTGAGCAGAAGAGCAGGAAAGCACCTCAGACAACCACCTGCCCTGACTCCCTGCCCTCACTGTGCCCTGTGAGAGGAGCTGCCTGTCTGTGTGGGCTGGCAGTGCACCAGCACTCCATGGTGCACAAGAATCTGTTGGATCACACCTGCATCTACCAGCTGCCCTCTAACCAAGTGCTTTAATGTGGTTTTGCCTCTCTTGTACAACTTGTTCTGGACAAAAAGAGCGGGTCAGGTTAGACAAACCTGCTGCTGAATACTTATCTTGGCAGCCCTTTATTTCTTTATTTATTTTTAGTACCACAAAGGGCCTTGGTGGGCAGCCCTGCCTTTTGGGCTCATCCCATAGGTGCTTCTGCATGCTGGACTGGCCCCATCTCAGCACCTCCTTCTGAGGCTCTTCAGTTCTGACTGCTGAGGTGAGTTTGTTCAGCCAGCAGCTTCTCTACATCAAACAATTATTATCACTCAGAGTGCTCTTTTCTTTAGCCAAACATTTCTCTACACTCTTTTAAGCTGAAACCACCACTTCTACTTAATAGAACAGCAATTAACTTGAAATACTCGGCTTTTTACTGCAATGCATCACTCTTCCCCAGTCTGATATGCTAATAAAAATTGTACGCTAACATAATGTATAAAATATCATCTCTGATTTTAAACTAAACCAAAATTTATCAGCTCCAGCAGTGCAATACTGATCTACCCAATAAATATTGATGTAATAACTTAGGTAGCAGACTCTTATGACATCAGGGAACTAAATCAGAGTGGAGCAGACCATACAATGCACTGAAGAAAATCTTGTTTTTCTGTTTCAATAGAATTTCAATTCTACTCAAACCCGAATGCAGCTCCAGACTGAAAAGTAAACTTGAAATTATAAAGTATTTTTTCCTACCTGTCAGCTCTCATACCTTATAAAATATTCCATCGACCCCCTAGTAAACAAACTAATTGGCAATCTTGCAGAGTCCCAAATTCTTTTATTTCTTCTAAGGCATCATTAGCAATTATAGGATGCTGGCAGGACAAATTGTGTTCTCAGTTATATCTCTACAGCCCACCTCTCTCCTCCTTGTGTTCTTAATCCTTACCCACTTCCACTGAAAATGCAAATCTTTGCAATTATGACTGTAGGGATAATGGTACAACATTACTGCAGTAAAAATGCCCATTTACCTCAACAGTGCTTAAACTCCAAGCCTTGCATTGGCATGGGTAAACATAAATTAACTGCAATGTTTAAATGCTTAAGCTAAAATTGCGCAACCACCACCCAAAACAAGACAGCAAACAGCACTGCTAAACTCCATAAGGAGTTACACCCATCCATTTCATCTCAAAAAGGAAGCTGATGCAATGCAAGATGACATGAGAAAGTGATGATTGATTTAGTTCCTCATGAATAACAAAGTACTCCCTAAGTCCACAAAGAAGCAGATAAGTGCAGGAAGTAACTGAAGTACTGAGACAAAAGTTACCAGCAAACAAAAAGCAAAAAAAATTCCCCCCTCCCCACCCCCCACAAAAAAAAAATCAACTAAGCATGGTGGGACAGACAGAATTATCCAGTAAAAAAAGCTAAATCTCAAACAGCTGTACAGCTCAGGTGTCTTTTTTGATTTCAAGTAGTGCACTTTTTTTTTTTTTCTGTTCGAACACATGTATGACATTACCCACTTCTAAAACTATTGTTATATATCGAATTCCAACTCTATTCATTATTCATTTGCTGATTTGGAATTTTGTCTTGCAAACAAGCTGTTATTGAAAATCTTTCTAGAAGTGTCTCTTGTGACCTTTGAGATGTCTTCTAAAAAGAAACATAATTCTGAAACACAATTGTGCAACAGACCTTGCACATTGATGTCTCTTTGAGTAAACTTAATTAAGGTCAAAGTCAACTGCTCTTTTGTCACTTTGATACTAGAAAAGAGCCCAGGAATAAGCCATTTCAGCTTGAATAGGAAATACAATTAGTGAAACAGCAGATATTTGTGCTGCCATTAATGCATTACAAAACACACCCATGCAAAGTTTGACTTGAAAAGATTTCACAACATCATTTATCTATCCATCCTATTGACAAGTTGTAGTTACCAATAAAATGTACTAGAAAACACATTCGCTCAAACTAAATGTGTATAAGAGAAAAAAGTATCAAGATGAAAAAGCCACGAGAACAAAGAGGTGGCAGTACTAAGATAAGACAAACTGCCTGTCTCAGCTGACCCACAGTTTGCAAAGAATGCCAGAACAGGACAACCAAACTGAAGGAGATTTCTTCCCACGTGTCACCATCAGAACTCCATCACACCCACTCACTCTGGAGTGCTTTGGACATAAACAATTCCATGGCATACATCAGTACTCATACAGAAAAAGCATGGGCAAAGTTTTATGTATGCATTGCTTTACCTTAACTTGAAAATACAGATTGTATCAGGATTGTACCATTGTGTGGGCTCTGAAGTAAAAATATAGACAGGTTCACTTCCCATATTTCAATTTTATGATACTTTAACTGCATTGAATTAAAAAATGGGAGCACTGTAGTGTAACTGGAAAAGTATTATGTTGAACCACAGAAATTCCTCTGAACAACATGGCCATTCACAGCACTATCCCAATATAATACATATTTATAACACAGTCCCTGCTGAGATAAATTAGTCATACTGCAAATAGCCATCAGGGATATGGAAAGTAATAGTTTCTCATGACCTGTTACACGTGTACAAAAGCAAGTGACTGAAATGATGTAAATATGAAGATGGTATCTTCAGCAGGCACTCCTCTGCCCTGGAGGGAGAGTGATGGGAACACCGTCTGTGCACTCACAGCTTCCCGGAGCTCTAATGAACACCCGAGGTGCAGGCACACATCCTCTCCAACAAGAGTTCTGCTGGCTAAAAAGGCACCAGAGACAGAGGATAAACACATTGCTCAGTCACTAGGGTTAACACCAGGAAGGCCAAAGGCCAGCCACAGCTGAATCAGCCAGCTAGGCAAAGGGAAACAAGGAGGGCTTCTGCAAGCAATGCCAGCAGCAAAAGGAAGTTCAGGGGAAATGTAGGCCCAGAGATTATTGGAGCAGAATCACAATATGAAAAAACTTGCTTCCAGACCCCTGCATGGACCACTACAGTTTTAGAAAATTTGGGCAGTAGACAGTTTCTAAGTAACTGGTTAGGGACTCATCAGCAAAATTCAATGTATTTATTCAAACACCTGGGACTGGAGGGGATTCATCAAGAGATGCCAAAAGAGTTGGCTGATGTGATTGTATGGCCATTATATATGAGAAAATGCACACAATCACAGTAAGTCCCCAGAGCTGGAAAAAGACTGATATGCCTATTTTAAGGGAAGCAAGAAGAAGGACCAAGAAAACAACAGGTCAGTCAGCCTCATCTCAGTCCTTGTACTGGCAGGAAATATATTCCTAAGAGTTTACTTCCAGACATATGAAGGACAAGAAGGCAATCAAAAAAGACTCAACACAGGGCAGATCATGCTTTGTGGAGCTGACTGATTTCTGTAGCAAAAAATAACCTGCTCTGGGGATGAGAGAGAGAGCTACAATAAATCTCCACTTATTACACTTTTTGATATCGTGACTCTCCCATACTTATTTGAGAGTTGAGGAAGTAAGGGCTAGAAGAACAGATTCCTGGGTCTGTTGAAAACCGGCTGGTTGGACTGACAGTCCTGAAGGGACTTTACAACTGCTCTGGTAATCAGCAGCATAGTGCAGTATCAGTAGCAGGCTGATCTTGTTCAGTATCTTCATCAACTACTTGAGTGACAAAACAGACCCCTCAGCACCTTTGTGGACAATCGTAAATTAATTTTTAGCTCAATCTTTCCCTAAGAGATTCAACTGAGAATCCAGTGAGGTCCCAATTATCCTTAAACTGAGGACTGGGACAACAGAAACTTCCTCATGTTCAGCTACAAGTGTGAAGTTTGGTTTCTGAGCAGACTAAATCCATACATCACTGAAGCCTGGAAATCGACTGCTTGTGTAGCAGCCCTGCTGAAATGACCTGGAGGTCACGGTGCACTCCAAATAAATAGGAACCAACAGTGTGCCTTCTCACAAATAATACAAACACCACACAGAAGGCATGTGACCCACAGTGAAAGGTTAAGGGAGCTGGGCTTTGTTAGTGTGGCAAAGGGAAGGTCAAGAGGCAATCTAATAGCAGCCTACAGTGGTTTAAAGAGCTTCTGGAGTGCTGACAGACCCAAATTCACTTTGGTAGTAGCAGAAATACAACAAGTGGTAAATATCACAAACTACAGCTTGGCTGTTTCAGATTTGACAAATGTGATTAACAAAATTCTAGGCTGTCCAGTGGGATGTCCAGTGGCAACACTGATTCTTGGAGGTTTTCAAAACTAAGCTGGACAAAGACCAGGTTCATCAGAGATAGTGCTGGAAATGGTTTTGACTTTCCAAAGGCCACTTCCATCCTACTTTTTTATGATTTAATGAAAATATTATTGCCCAGCTCGCTCATACAGCCTTCCTGCCAGACCATAGAATTATAGAATCTTTAAGGTTAGAAAAAAATCCACCAAGATAGTCAAGTCCAACCTGAGATGCCTCAGCCCACATAAGTGCATCAGGTAGGGTTAAATACAGACATGTTTTCCAGGCTGCATAAATTAACCAAGCTTGTTTTGGATGGAACAAGGTCAGGAAACATCTTAAATAAGCATATCTGTGGGAAGATCTGAGAAAATAGTTACTTGCAGCACTACAGCCATGATAAGAAATTGAGGATGGGCTGGAAAAAAAAGCTGCAACATGTTTCCGAGTTGGCAATAGCTGCTCTGTAAGAAGCTGTACACTTTTTAGCTTCTGCTAGGATTGCTCTCTGTACACCAGGAACTCTACACCTTCCTTACTCCCCACAGTGGCTCTACAAACAGCTGCAAGAAGTTTCATGTCTTGTGCTCTTTTGTTCTGATTTCCAACCAAACAGGCAGGCCCAGCTCACAGACTTACACTACACTTCTCAAACAGTGAAACTCATTGTGTCTGGAGTACAAAATTTGTTACACTACATCCAAGCAGAAATTCCAACCATGCTGACCGTGTTCCAACATCTCAGCCAAAGGTCTCCAATAAAAGCAGTTTAAAAGCTGATTAACACACTCCAATTAGCTGATTAGTCAAGATCCAATGCATGTAAGTATACAGAGAGCAAACCTAGTAAATGGTGTCATGACAGTGGACAAAGAGGTAAGAACTGTCAAAACTTTAACTGGAAGTTTCTGATGGTGTGACACTGGCAGAAAAAAAATCAGTGGCTGAAACCCTGTCAAAAGTCACAAAGAATAAATCACAGACAACACACTGATGCTGTGTTACTCTTGTGCCAAGAAGGTACACAGGAACACAGGAACAGGTGGGAGGCAGTATTGTAGAAAGAGCAAAGAAGGCTTTATTCAAGAGAACCACAGGGTTTATATAGAGTGCTATGATATATTCTATTTGGTTAGTTAACAAAAACATTTTTCTTATACACTGTCTTTGAGAAGAGCAAAAAGACGAAGTAGAAAAACACTTGTAGATTGTTTATACTAACAAGTTATCACATTTTTACAGCTTCTTGAAAATTCTTACAAGCTGCTGTGAGAAACGCTTGCCGTTTCTCTCTGTCCCATGGCATCCACAATGCTGTGTTTGGTATATTCTTTCCAAAGATGATAAAACCAAGACCAGCTTTGCCTGAATCTGCCAATGAAACCATGGGTCAGACTGGAATGTAATTTATTCCTATTTAAAACAGGTAAATCTGATCTAGTTTCTACCACACTTTAGATACACACATCTGTTCATTGAGACAGCTGGACACAAACCCACAAGTTACTGGTAAGCTGGTGACCAAACTGGTTTGGTTCCTCTGTCAGGCCTCAGACTGTCCAAAGGCTACGTCTGGGCAGAGTGAGCACCACAAAATACTTCTAAGTGTTTGTCTCAACCTAGCCACTGAGAAGTTGTGCACCTAGGTCTCAGCTAGTAATTTGGGCTACTTTAAGTACCAGCCCAAAGAGAAGCTTCCAGGTGTATTTGAGTTCTGTGCAAGATGGATGGAATAAACACTCTTTCTCTCCCTTCTCCCACCAAAGGAGCTACATCTCTCCACTCCTGCCTTGGGGAAGAAGCCATTTCAGACCAGTCTGACAAATGGTCTGTAACAGGGGAAGTTTTGAGAGGATTTTCATCTCCACCTCTACAGCACAGAATCTGCTAATGTGTGCTGAAAGAAAAGATAGAAGATAAAGACAAGACAAAAATGTTGTTTAAATTTTTCAGCCTCTTGGAAATGTGATTCTGAAGCCAAGAATTTATCATCCAAGGTTATGAAGAGATCCTGAACATGTTCATGCATCAAGAAGATGCAGAACACATATATGCATATGCACGACTTTATCTATGTTGCTCAGAGCAAGGTTGCACTTCCAGTTCTCCAAAACTGAAATGCTGTTCCCCATGTGAATGAAGATAATTTTGATAGAGAAAAGGATCAGTTTCAAACTGATTTCAGAGGAGTGCAAAATTTGCCCCTCAAGAGTTTTAATTTATGTGAAATCATCACTGGAAAATCAATTTCCAATCCACATTATAAAATTTTGCTATATATTTTGCTGTTGCTACGCATCAAACCTCCTATTAACATTAGGACCTCTAAAAAAATCCCAAAGAACCTGAATGTATCTAATGTAAAGCACCCCAAATACCTCCAGCAGCTCAGACCCATTATCTTTATTTCATAAATTAGATATTGGCTGTTATATAGCTTTGCTTAAAAATTATCCGTATCTGTACTTATTTCACCTAAGAATCCTTTCAACCCTATCAGATCCACTATCTGCCTTTTATAAATTAGATGTTGGCTGTTCTGTAGGTCTGCTAAAAATTATCTGCATCTGTACTTATTTCACCTAAGAATTCTTTCAACCGTACCTAAAACAAAGGTAGGAAATGGGAACAGAATTGTAAATAATTAAAATGATTTCTCTTGACAGAGAGACAGGAAATCACTGTTTTAGTTTCTAAATCCTGAGTTTAAGGAGTTCCCTTCATGAGGAACATTCGCCCATTTTTTAGTGGGCACATGCTCCACAAAGAAAATGGAAAAGGTGACAGTAAATGGCAATTACCAGCACCAAGTCTGATATCAGAACATGTTTTTTCATCAAATGAATAGCGACAATAGTTAAGTTTTACTTTTTCCTCTCGTGTGCTACTCATTTGTTGAAGATGCTCTCCTCTCCATTCCCAGGTCTGCAGGAGGTCAGGCTACCCTCACAAAGATAACTCTACAGACTGGAACTATCACACAACCCATCAGAACCCACAAAATCATTTCCAAACATTGGCCTTTCCCCAGACTGGATGCTTGGGGATGGATTTGTGGCACAGTTTTAATTTTATTTTCCAAGAGGAATGCTTCAGTGAAATAAAATTCACCTCCCTGTAGCTTATTCTACAGGCCAGAGAGGAAAGTAAAAGGAAATGCGTAATTCTCCTAAAAAGCCATTCAGCACTCAAAGCCCCACTAATGATAGGGAAGGAAATAGAAGATTATTCTAATTCATGACCCAAACTAAGCTTTAAATGACTAGGATGGCAAAAATAAGAAAAATTACAAGCTGCTTCACTTGACATGTAACATAGTACAGCTATGGAGCAAGAAAAAAATACAGAAAATTAAAAACTAGAGCACTGTACATCATTTGGAATCAAATACTAAATACCATGTATTACTAACAGCTTTCTTCTTCCAGACCCATCTAACACTTCTTGCTATGTCCTTCTTTTTATATATAACAGTCTTCTAGCCCTTTTTGTAGAGATCAGTGTGCAGGGGGCAGAGGTCAAGATGCAGAGTAGATACCATTAAAAGTCTGACATAGCAAGAATGTGTAAGACCATGAATTGCTCCTGCAACTGGTCATTTTCAGACCAGAGTATGGTTAAAATTGAGGGTATTTAGCACTTACCAAAACTAAAGCTGACTACAAAAATATAGCACTGCATTTAATTACAGCACTCAGATCCTTCTGGGGAGGGTGGTAATGATCAGGTATTTTGTACTTCAAGCTATGTCCCCCTCCCAGGAGGCATCAGCTGTACTCCCTCAACTGACCTTTCCCTGCAGCTACTTTTAAAGAAATGAAAAGGCCATATAGCTAAGCAATAAAACCCCTCATAACAATTAAAAAAAAAAAATTAAAATCACTATGGTTGCTGCCCTGCTACCAAAGCATCTTTCTCATTCCTAAAATTAGTGCAGTAAATGTTGCACCTCAAATTCCTATCTTTCCTGAAAGCCTCCTTCAGAACAAAATGAATTCAGAATAAAGACTGACATTTATAAAAGTTCTTGCAGTTGCTCTAACAAGAATCAGGATAATTTTTGTAGCCATTTAACCCTAAAATACCATCTGAAACATTTTTGTCTAACTCTTTAGAAAAGCCCATCTCCCTCTTGCTTTCCTTTCTCCAATCCTGAGATAATCCTAAAGCCATAAACTTTTAGAAAAATAGCATTGCACACTTTGCTCTGCATCCACATGGCCACTGCCATTCATTCAATTTAAGAAAAGCAAATAATTATTGGGAATTGCAAATAAAACTGTATTTTAACTCTTTCTCTCTTGGCTTTTCAGCAATGTTTGCCTACCACCGTTTTCAGTATCATGTGTGTACTAATTAGAAATGCTGCTTTACAATCAAAAGTGTTGTGAGATGATAAGAGCTTTAAAAGACAAACATAAAATGTAAGACTGAGACAAGTTCATGATGAATTCTCCTCATGAGTTTAACCATTGCACTACTTTAGCACTCCAATAGGTTGGCACTGTAACTGTAATCGCATATAGGCTTCTTGTGGATAAGTTGCCACATTACTGTCCTCAGCCAAAGTGATCTGGTCATTTTATTAAGTTCCACTAGGCCTGAGACTATGTAATGTCCTATATACCATATCCTTACTTTTCATACTATTTTATGGAAATGCACCTTTCGGAGACGTGTTCAGTTTGACTGGAAGAAATCAAGGGATAGGCGCTGCCACCATCTCCTCACTCATTCATTGTTTCTCACATTTAATCAAGTATCTAATTTCTACTTTGACTTTATCTTGTTTCTGTTTACGACCATGATTCATTTTCCACTTAATTTAAAAAGCCTTTAGCACTCCATATCTCCTCTGTGGAGGAATTTGTATGCTGTAATCTAGCTCTCCCTCAAATTCCTTTATGACAAAATAAGCCTGATGTCTTTTTATATTTATTGCATGAGACTCATTCATTACTCAGACCCTATCTCTGGTGTGCCTCTTGTTTGCTGTTACCTTTTACAACTTCCTTTTTGAAGGAGGTGAGGACTGACTCAGTACTCTAGAACCAGCTGTGCCAGTGACATGCATACTGGAAGTCATTGGTCTATTCCTGATAGTTACTGCCCTACTTACATGATCCCAAAGTTTATAAGCTCATTTTGTAAGAGCCTCTCTTGAGTTGTGTTTTCACTATCAGTCTTCCAAAAAAATATCCTTTCACTGGGACGCTGCAGCCCCATTCTGACACAGTCAATCAGAGATCACCCTTTAAAGTAGTTCCTGCTTTAGAGGGTTTTTTGGGGTTGGTTCAGATAAGCATAATTGCCTTGTCCTCATTATATACATCCACAGCAATTTTGTGCACTTCAAGATTATTGATCAAAGCTTCATTCCTCTACAACCCAAAGAGCCACAAAGTCAATTCAGTCTTTATTCCTCATAAGTACTTTCTGGTAAATGCCATATTACTTTCCAAACCTATTCGGATCATCACACTATCATCTGTTTCACATTGAAATTATACTGAAAAAAATCTGCAGAAAATCAGCAAGGAAGCACAAGTAGAGCCAATCTTGTTTCATTCCAGCTTTTTTTCATCACTCAGGCATTTTGAAAAGCCACAAAAAAAGCAGAGCTCATCAACACTCAAGTGACTCAACTGTCACAGAACATAAAGCAAAACCAGGGAGAAAGAGAAATGCAACTGTGGTGCACTGAAACAACAGCAAAAACTGCCAGTGCCACAACTTTCGTAACAGATTAACTGTGAAGTTTTACTGCAGCTAAAAACACATTGTGTGGGAAGACTGTCCAGCTTCATCTTAGTATTCTGTAACCTTGCAAATGAGCATTTTGCAAATCCTTATGGTCACAAAACCACACAGAGTGCGCCAATCATATTATCCAACACAGGTATATTTAAAAAAACTTTTCTAATCCATTATGTAGCATTGCAAACAAGTTACCAATGAAGTGGCAAAACTTAAAAGCCCATCAACAAATACACGATTGATAGAAAGAATAACCCTTCACTTTATTCCTTAGCTGGTAAGACTTAACTAGAAGTTAGTCAAGGGCTTCTCTGCATCTTAAGGACTAGAGATTGTTAAAAGCTTCTGACAATCCAATGAAATTTTAGACTTCAAACATCTCAAATTTTTCTTTCCCATCTAAATAGTGTCTTAAGGCTACAAGTGTTTTGCATGTCTTAAGGCTCACATTGTATCAGCTTCATTCTCAAAAACAAGGGTTACAATCTGTGACTTATCAATATGGGGAAGGCCACAGAAGGGATTTAAGAGTTTGGTTTGTTAAATTTAGGAGCAAAGCATAATTGCATAGCTGGCAGTCAAGGGAGCATGAGAGGAGGAGGAAATATGACAGGGAATAGAGAACAGGGGACTGCCTTGAGGCAAGGGAGAACCGAAGACCAAAGAAACTGCAGCTGCAGATACTGGGGAGAAGCACAAGGTGAGGAGGTGAATGTTACAAACCCACAGCAAACCAGGTTTCATTGCAGTTCTGCTCATGGAAGAACTTGTTCTTGATCATGATGATTGCCTAATTGAGGAAGTATTATATTCACCCTCTCTGGTGCCAGGCATAACTGTACATCCAGCCAAAGACTCCATTCATTGTCCTTTTATTCCTGCAATTCTGAATCATCTCCGCCTTTGCATATTCATGCCTAAGCCTGCAATTAACCTGCCAGCCATGTTACTCACAGGTAGAAATTGCCAGATTCCTTTCTTACTATTTATTCATTTTTGTTTGGGCAATGAAGATAGGGTAAATACATATAAACTTACATGGTACTCTGTATGCTCTCTAGCCTATGCCTGATGACTAAGAGCAAATGATCTTATCACACTCGGAGACCAAGCCAACATCCTATGAGAGAACAGCATATCTGAATCAGATACTAAAAGACATTTAAGGCTGTCTTAAACTTTGGAACCGAATAAAAGGAAGAACAACATGCAAATCTTTTGCCAAATAATCTGTGTTATAAAGAATGAGTGTTTACTAAGCAAAATACATGTAAATACTTGTGTTTAGGCATCAAGTATTAAAAAATGAGATTTTCTGCAAGGTCTGTGCTCCTATCAGCATCAACACAATGCCAACTGCTCATACTTCTCAAATAGCAGGAATTTGGCAGTGCAAATTTGAGGTGAGCTGGGGCATTAGCCCTGTTTTGAAGAGATTCTGAGTCCTAACTTTTCATCTTTAGAATCTTTCAACCAGGTGTTCATGGAGTACCTGCAAGCTGCTCACCTAAAATTTGGATAGACTAATCATCAGTTATTACTGAAGTCACTGTTTTATGTTACATTTTCCAAGTGAAAACCTCTACACATCTATTCAGTGCCTAGCACTGAGGTTGTCTGTTGCGTGCCCATGACCCTAAAAGTTCAATTGCTTATTTATCCTGAATACTCATGCAACAGAGTCCCTGCACGCTTTCCAACTGCCTCAACTGCAATGCTCCACACCACCAAAGTGTACTTACAGTCTTCAAAATGTAATCTCTGCTTGGCTTTAATTCTCTTCAACCTTGTTTTTCAGTCATTTTGATTTACTGGGAACACAGTCTTGCAGTGAGGTGATTTGAAAGGTACACCCAAGGTAACAACATGCTTTTACATTATCAATGAACATTTTGACTACAACCCCAACAACATTCTCACAAATCTTATTGCTACACAGAATTGGAAGAACCTGACTGCCTGTGTTATATGCAGACTAACATTATGATATGCAGACTGAAAACAAAGAACAGCTTCAAACAACCACACTGCCGGAGGTAAAAAATGCAGAGGGAGGCTCCTCTTGCACCAAAGCAGCTTTGAAGCTGGCAGCATTAGTGGCAGGTCTGGACTAACATCAAGCCCATAAAGTAAACAGAAAACATGTAGGTAAAATTTGGGATTATCAGCCTTACAGTGTCTCTTAAAACAATTGTTTCATTGTTGATACGCTCCGTGGCTTTCGGAATCACACCTTCAATTAAAGATTCTCACGTGTAATGCAAGCAAAAAAATAAAGGAAGCATTACATATATATAGCAATTAATAGCTCTGGGTTGGCTGTTTCACAACACTTTCCTGATTTCTCAAACACATCTGATTTCTCAAAGACATCTAGTCATGTTTTGCTTCTTTGTAACAGACATTATAACGAATTATAGACTTAAAAGTAAGTGGTAGTTGGGACATGGGATTGAAGTCAATCTATTACTAAAAGTGTTGTCTTGACTGCATTGCAAAAAGGGTAGGAAAAAAAAACTTCACCTCTCCAGTTAATACCATATGGAGGGGTAAACCAGAACTGGAATGACCTACTTTCAGCGAGTTGTTATAATACAGATTACGCAGATTTTAAATTTTAAACCACGAATGAAGCACTTATTTCCATTTCTCATGTCCAATAAAGAAAATTACTTCGAGTACTTGGGGATTTGTCATGATCTTGGCATCTTGTGCAAGAGACCCATGGTAGTTATACTGTTGTGGCTTCTCATCCTACCCAAAAATAGTAAGCAGGTCCCTCAGTAAATCACCCCTGAGCCCAGGATGAAGCCATGCCAAACTGTTGTGAGTTAGGTTGTTGAATCTGGAATGCTTGATTAAGCTGAGGTTTCTGCCCAGAGATGGGAAACCACTGACTTCTTTGTGCTCAATACAACAGTATATATGAATTATATTTTAAGCAATTTGTACAGTATGAAATATGCAATGAATTCCAAATTATTTTTTAAAAAAGTTCAAATTTGCCATTTTAAGTTTGCATTAACAGCCTCTCCTTGGTGAAAATTTTGTTAATATTGAAGTTGATTATAGCAGGCTCATTCCTTAAGGGATTTGTCTGAACTTATGGAATAAATGCATTTAACATAAAATTCACTTTCCACAGCATGCGAACAAATGCTACTGTATAAAACATTCAGGTCTTCTTTCATTAAAAGGAAGATAGAGTCTAACACACCCAGTTCTAACAGGTTGTCTAAAGACAATCTTCAGAAAGGACCTTTCTGTTTTGTAATGCAACTGTTTTGTCTCTGAACTCTGTCTGCTTTATACCTTTTGCCATTTCCTAGTGTTACCCACCACTCTATCTATTATGTCCAAAAAGCTGGAGGCACTTCCTATCTCTTCCCTTGTCCAAGCCATGTTCATGCAGTGCTCCTTCCTCACATCTCTAGGGTTTTCTCCTAGAACAAGACAAAATTGTACTTCAACTCCCATCACCTCTTGTCTGGATTGCTGATCCATTCAACAGGTCAGCAATGTTGTCTGCAGGTCTGACTAGATCCTATGAGGGAAGAATGAATAAATAAAATTATTTCTGAAGTGCTCTGAGGTCTCCAAAGCTTGGTATGGACAATCCTAACAATCTTGATCTTCTGTCCTCTAACAGTTTTTGAACTTACTATAGGATAAATGTTCTCAGAAATCACTCTGTTTTTTCATACATGAAGTTACCTAGTTACATCAAGCCCAACTAACATCCTTCCCAAGAGTAAGTTTGCCAAGAAAGGATAAGTCCAAAACCTAAATACCATCCATGTGACCTAGACAGCTTGCCTTAGCCAGCAGCTCGCTAACCTCATTCTAATCCTGAGGATGCCAATGATGACTGCAGCTTTCCACAGACCTTCAGTGTTTTCTCTCAGTGGAGATCTGATTCCATGTTTAATGTACTCGGTCTGTAATAAGATCTGTGCAGAATGGTTCTGATGTATATTCCTTGCACTCCCAAACCTCCTACTGCCATTCACAGTCACTCCTGGAGTACAGGCAACACAGGAGCCATTTCTAAACAGTATCTTAACACACAAAATCGTATTTTCCATGGGGAAATAATACACAGCTTGTGCATGTGAGGAGAAATCTCAAAATATTCCTTGGTTTCAGTCTCATTTTTGAAAAGCCTGAAGCATTAGGTAAATAATCTCTTTCCTCAGCTGCAGAACTGTGATTCTTAAGCCACACTGTACAGTTCATGCCCAGCTGGTTTTGCTGAGCAGAAGGCAAATGGGAACCAAAATTGCATGAAAAGCATATCTTTAAAAATAGTGTTTTAACATCCTTAACCTTGACCATCATGTCTGCCAACAAAAGTAAATTTTGTTCTACACAGGACATAGACTGAGTAAGGTTTTCTGAAGTGGTAAAGGGTGGTTTATGGGACAAGGTTCCCAGTCCCAGCTTGAACATTATGGGCAGCATGGCAATAAAACATCAGACTATAAACATGTCTAGTCAAGAAAATAGACATGCACGTAAAAATATTTATAAACAAAGCTAGAATACCACACCTTCCAAGTTCTGTTTTCCTGTGAAACATTTAATCATTACCCATTTAAAAAACAGGATATGAACAGTTTAAGAGGGGAGTGAAAGCGTGCGGGGCTGCACACGATCATTTCCTGTCGGGCTTCACCAGCTTCTTCTGTGACCCATGCTAATCAACAATCAGAGATAGGAAATGCCTTTCAGAAGTGTTCCACTACACAGAATTCAAGGCAGATTTTTAATAACACAACCCACAGCAAAGGTATTTATCCTGAATTCCAATATTTTGTGAGAGTCCTCCATATTACTAAAAGTTTATGCTTTCCTACTGCATGAGATCTCTGGTTTTATAGAATTTTTTACTTGCTGAAGTCATCATAAAAACATGAATTTTGAACCCTTGGCTCCTCTGGATGTAGAAAAGATTTTCATCTGATAATTAAATTTCAGTAAACTGAATATGTTTCTGAAGATTCTTTTCATTTTGGAAGATTTTCCCTTCAGAATTTAATCTGTAATTTGCATTGGACAATTACTACTGTAGTATGTACTATTACTACTATATTGCCTTCTTAAACAAGTAGGAGACATGGGGCACACATTCTAATCCATACTTTCAAATTTGATTTGAAAGCATTTTTTTTTAACCAAGGAAAAAAAGCAAACATTCCAGCATCCCAGGAAGTGCCATGTAGCTTTTTTTTCTCTTGGATAAGATGCTATTTTCTTTTATTTTTTAAATTTCTTTTAAATTCCATCTGTGTTATAAGAAACTTCAGAACATAAACCAAAACACCAGCATTTTTCTTATCAACAGTCTTGCAAAACAAAGATGACTAATGGATGAAAGGCATAGTTTCCCAGTTATTCCCTTCACTGCAGTCAGGTGCTACCTTTAAAATCTGTCACTAAATTCTACCAGTGCTGTGTGGGTCAATGTACCAAGCACCTCCTCTGGCTCAATCTGGTACCCCTCTGATAGTGCTACTTCAACCCCAACCCTTGAGATTTTGCAGGAATACAGCCTAGTGCTCCAACAGCTGCTCCTGTGAGCAATACAATTAGTGGATTTGCCTATTACAAATACTGTTTTTCCAGAGTAACTCCTCTTGTCTTCCTGACAGTGAACAATGAACTCTATCCCACATTACCAAGTACTCATCTTCACTCACTAACTTTCATTATGCATGAGAGCAGGGCCACTGCAACTCTCTCTTGTACCACCCTCCCTAAAAAATCAAATCTGGGCACAAGGAGGTGCTAAAACTTTCAGCTAAAGTGCTAGTAGATTTTAAAGGCAAAGTAAGATGCTGAAGACCCCTATACAGCAAAAGCCAGAATGGGCTTGTTATGCTTCGAAAATACACACCAGCTTCCTATCTATAAGTTTCTTCTATCAATTCATTTACTCTTTTCTGCTATTATAAAAGTGTTGACAATTTCCCTTCTTGCCCACCTATTTTCTCCCTTTTTTATACTCTCTGTATTGGCTTTTTCTTCTACAAACATTTATACCCATTCATGAGTAATTTTTTTTTCATTTTCCTCATGTTCAAGCTCTAGTCTGGGCTGACGTTTTCTCTTAAACTCCCCTTAGAGTTGGTAAATATATTGGCTCAATACTGCTGCTGAAAAGAAGCGAAGAGAATTTAAGGAACAAAATTACCTAAGCTTGAGCATTCCCAAAAATGCTGTGCTTGTTAAGATCCAAGAAATGCAAAGGTAAATGCACAAGTTCCTTAGTTGCATAAACAGCAGGAAGAATGCATGAACATTAGCATGTAAAACAGGTACCCATAAACTGCTACAGTTTACAGTATCACTTATCACCTGAAATTACAATCAGAAGAATGAAAAAAACCTGGGACATGATGAAAAACATCACAAAATTCAGTGAATTCCACCTGGAAAGTGGGACATAGTTCCGTAACTTTTCTGCACCCTCAGTGTTTCTTTTGCTCAATTAATTACATTCCAGACTCCAAATTTTGGCTAATGCATTTGCATACTCTTTGTACTTCAAAGGCTGACTTGCTTATTAGCATAGCCTAGTTCCTGTTACTTGTAGAAATAACTATGAACAGGAGTCACATTGATCTAGCTGCACTTCATTTCTATTGTCTGTACTGCGAATTCCTCAGATTCAAGCTCATGGAAATTTTTGTTTGGTTTGGCGTAATCAATTTTTGATTATGTGTTTCTACAGGGAAAAGAAGTCTCTCATTAATAGAAGAA
Source organism: Melozone crissalis (assembly GCF_028551555.1). Lineage (NCBI taxonomy): Eukaryota > Metazoa > Chordata > Aves > Passeriformes > Passerellidae > Melozone > Melozone crissalis. Next base: position 35,440,072 of record NW_026535794.1, on the reverse strand, counting down.
ATTAATTTTGTTAGGGAAGTCACAGATGTTTGTGGGCTCAGTGGTAGGTAGTAAAATGTTGATGTCAAAACAAATAAACTGAGATACAAGGAATACATACAAAGTGTTAAAAACAAAGACTAGAAGACAGAATTTGATCTGATTTTCAAATACTTTAGAAGAAAGATTTCATAGACATGGAGTTTTCTCTAAAAACAGCTTGATTTTTAGGGAGTTCACTTCGTACATTTTAAAAAGTATTAGAAAGTTTACTTCATTACAGAAGATTTTTTTAAAAGTATAAAACTGTTAAAGTCCAATCTATGGTACACAGATCAAGTAAGGTGGATATACAGGCTTGCTCACCCATGACAATATCTAGGGCCCCACAGCTAAACTCCAGGTAAGTATTATGTCCATTGAAGTTGTTGAATCAGACCTTTTAAAATGTCCTTTAAAAAAACACAGCAAAAAACACAGGATTTAATCAGGATTTCTCCTCCTCAATCTATTCCTTGTTTGACAAGGAACGCTTCCTCCGAGAAACTGAAGTTGTGTTTTGTTTCTGAAAGAGAATACACTTAAAGTTTTCTGATGGCATCACCACATCCTGCCACTTACCACAATAGAACCTTAAAGGGAGATTTAACATCCTCCTGCAGGATGACCAGAACACCCCATTCTGGATAGCACGACAGAAAAGAAGATAGAACACTTTCTCTTTGGGTGTGCAGGATAAAATTCATTTTCTGGGCATTTGTTTTTTCTCTCTGACAATGCATTTACATACATTTCTGATTTTTTTCTAGAACCTCTCTGGAAATGCCACCCAGTTGAGGCTTACTCGGAGCCATTGTTCAATGAGTTTGTAGACACTGCCTTTCTTTAACAGGAGAGCAGGAAGGACAGTGGACAGACGTGACCAGGCCTATGCCATCTGCAAGGGTTTCCTCAGCATCCCTGTTTCCTCAGGGTATTCTGACCAGCTGTGGCCCCAGAAAGTCCATTTGGAAGAGGGTGATCCACTCAACAAATCAGGGCATGTTCTCTCTTTGGCAATGCAGCAGGCAAAGTCTGGGCTTGGTGTTTTGAAAACTGTGCTTTCAACTTTCTTCTAGCCAGAAAACAATGGACAATTACTCATTAAATTTAATACCTTATAACCTAGTTTGTATAAACCATATATCCCATGTCAAAACAAGAACAAGGAGGAAGTTCCAGTTTCTTCACAGCTTCTACTGAGCGTGCAGTCACCACCACCATGGTTATGGAAATGATGCATCCTTTTGGAGATGCATTGACAAGCATCTCTTTGAACTGAACTCCAAACACAAGATGAGCAATGGCAACATGCCCAATGTCTTTGTGTGCTAAGCCAGCAAATGAGCCTGCCATCCTTGCATTTTCTTCCACGCCACAGTCCCCTGTGCCCTGGCTGAAAACTGATTTATTACTCATCAGTTGAGAAGGCACATCAAGGAGGAAAAAGGAGTAAACTTCAAGCATTCAGGAATTAGCATATACATTGCCCAAATGGCATCACCTTTTCTGCTAGTCCAGCTATGGGTTTTGATAGAAAAAAAGCCTTGTCCAACATGTAATTCCCTAAGTTTTTAATCACTACATGAATTTTTATATAGCAAATACGTCTTTGGATATGTATGTTCTTGGTGCTCTAGGAGGAAAAATGGAAAATGATACTTTAAAGACAACAAGACTGAAGAGCCAAATACAAGAAACAGCAGAAATACTGAGGGATGTAACTTTTCAGTTTGTCTTTTGTGATATATCAATTACGTTAAATGAGATTTTTTTCCAATCTTTTTTTCCTATGGAAGGGTAAAACTGCTGTTTTAGAAAACAAAAGCGTGCAGTTTTTGACTTGACATTATTTTGGAAACTTGCGAAAACATACCAAGGGGATGGATTGTTTGTTCCTTGGCTTGCTGCTAACAGCAACATATGCAAACAGACCAGAAACTCAAATCACTCTTAAGATACAGGAATTCTTGTCATATTAATATTTCCTACATTATAATTTAGTCATCACTGCCTGTTAGTCAACTTCTAATTTATTAAGTACATGTTTACAAAAAGATTAATTCCATAAAAAATTCCCATCAAAATGTTAATCTGTCAAAACAAGTAACATAGAAATAGCTGATATAGCTATCACATACTCATGAGAACTATCAGGGGGAAGATTGCATTCATCTGCATTTTGAAGAGAAACACACTCTATTCTTTCCTATTACACTGCCAGATGCTCAGGTTTCTTTTAATGGAGTTAAGTGGAATAAATTTCTCAAAACATAGTTTAATATATGCTGAACAAAGCATTCCAGAAAATACTGCATTTTCTAAGAAGTTAAGACTTGGCTTTTTCCCCCTCAAATAAAAAATTCCCAAGTCAGGTTTTTTAATAAAATATATTTCATATAAAATAAACAGAACATTATACTTGTAAACTGAGATTTTAGTTCACAGGCTTTTTCTATGCCTTAGTCTTGGAATGACCTATTTACACACCTGAATTAACAAAACTGAATCTGGATTTTTAATTTCTCCTGCAGTTTCAACACTCCTTTCCTTCAAAAAATTGATCACAACATAAAAACGTTAGTTTCCCCAGTAAACAGTGAAACAGGTGCATTGCTCACACACCTCACAGACTCTGCAAATTAGGTAAAATGCTGTTTTGTTAAAGGTTTTCATGGCCTTCACTGAAATATATGTGAAAAAATAGTACTCTTTAAACTGTTAATTTGTACTGATGTTGAAATGATACCTTAAGGCGCTTAAGAGAAGCTCTGTGAGGCCAGACCCTGCTGTCAGCACCCAGCCTGGACAGAAGGTTGGGTGCTGCCTCTTCCAGGCTCCTCCACTACCTCTGCTGCACACCAAGGTCCTGGCAATCCTTCCAGTCCCTGCTGCCCTTTGTCGTAGAGGTTTTGGCTAAATATACCCACAGGCATTTATCCACCCTTCAAACACTTCCTCTTCAGATCAGTGCTTCACTGCACACAAGGAAATGTTTCCAGTTACATCCTGCCCCTCTGTGAACTTGACTAGCCTTTGCCACTCCAAGCCCCTTCCAACCTATAAAGAAACAATAGGAGCAAGTTCCCTAAGATTTAAGTGATATCCCTTAAAACCAAATGTAAAATTAGAATTAGATAGACTCATTTGACGACTACACATTTTTCACCACAAGAATGTTCTCACCAACCCTTCTGAATAAATCCTTTATTATATAAACTGTGAAGCACGACTTTTAGAGCCTCACTTGCTCCAGATCTACAGACCATAGTTCACTTATCCTGCTGCAGATGAGGCTTTTATTTCACATCTCCCACTCCTTGCTTTCTTCTGGGCTTCTTCCACCATTTCAAAGGAAGCACCTCCCAATGAACCTTTCCTTTGGGATTCTCATTATCCCTAGTAGCTGCCTGTTGCTTCTCTGAACGACAACAAATTGCCTTCTTCATCCAGGCCTGGACCTTCTCCTGCTGGATGGATAAATCTCATGTCTTTCACCAGTTGTGACAAGCACAACAGCATGCCACAACAGTTTACAGCAAGGACAACCAAGCTTTAACACTACTGTACAAAATATGAGGCTGGAAAGTGGGTCCACAAGATCAGGTGGGATCCCAACACTCAGAAACAGGGTTTCAGTGGAAGTCTCAACTCCAGAAAAGCAATGCAACTTGCATCTGGAATCTTCACTTCAAAGCTGGAAGGCAGGAAAAGAAACCAAAGCAGGTAAGCTCAGGAACTGCTCAGTTAGAATATACCTCAGCTTGAACAGGCACCAATTAAAGGTCATGAAAACTGCAAGTATCACCTTAGAAGTTTTCCAAGATATTCCTCTACAGTTCTGTTTAAAAAAGTGACACATCAGACATGAAAGAGACTTGCTCACATTGCAGAATACATTGCATCACACTAAAATAACCCCAGTGCAGTTGGAAAATTTCTTCATGGAGAATGACCCAATTAAAGACATTTAAACACTAGCTTTCAATCCTATGCCCACATGCTGTTTATGCTCATATATCTCAAAGACAAGTTAACAGATACATTCAAAGACATGTAAATTTCACACCCCAAAAAACATTCAACAACTGAAATGGCATCAATGGAACAGCTTTTTATGTTCTTTACTTTGAATTTTTGATTGTTAGGTACATGTAAAATTTTACACATACAGCTATATAATAAGCTTATCTCCACAAAAATGTAGTTCTCTTAACTTGAGCCCTTGTTCTTTGACAAGGTTGGATGAAGAGTTTTGAAATGAGACATGGCACTCCATGGCAGTACTCTGTTTGCAAAAAACTGGACAGAACTCAGGCACCTCCTGAACATCCCTTCCCATCCTATATTCTGCTGCACCATCCCAGGGACCCAATAACCTCAGAGTGTGGGACTGGCATAGATTAGATTTTGAGTCAAAATGCTAAAAAGATGTCACTTTTTAATTACCCATTGTGCAGTATTATCTGCCAAGGCTTCTTGGCAGCAGGCAGAAAAGGCCTTGTCTAGAGTCCACTCTACACCAGGTGAATCCACAGTCCCCAAAAACCTTGAAGGATTCCCATCTTCCTAAGGACAAACTCTGCTAAACTGCTCTGAAGGAGTTGGATCTTCCTACTTTTAAGTAATGGGAAAATGTAGACATTTTTTGTGGTCCTAGGAAAGATGATGTCGGCTTTTAATACTCAAATAATTGCTGGCCAGCTAACAGCTAATTTCTCACTGAGAAATGTGAAATTTGGAACCTTTTTTCTTATATTTCTGTTCAATCCTTGAGCTCAGACTTGTTAAAGGCATAGATGCTTTTTTGGCATGGCTCTTTCTTCCCTACACCATTTCTCCTGAAGGTTCACTCAATGCATCTAAGCCAGAAGCTCCAGCACAAAAGAAGCAGGTTGGAGTTCAGGTATGGATGATTTCTGGTGTGGAAAAGAAAGCATTTTAGAAACATACAAATACTTAATTATACAAAATGCATATAGGGAGTAATAGCGCTAAGAAGTAGATTTAATCCTAAAGTCCTTAAGATGCCAGAGCTCAATGAAGCTGAATGCTAAGATCCCAATTAGTAAAAATACTTATGTACAAGCTTTGTATTAAGCACCAGTGTAATCCAATGAAGTTTATGAAAAGCATGTTGCCTTAAACAAGAAAAACTTGTGCTGAATACAATGGGAGTTCTGTTTATGCAAGGTAAAATCCTACCTTGAACAAAAAAACAGTATGTAAGAGAGTAATATTGGGGCTGAATCACTAATCTCTCTTACATAAACCTTATTTCCCTTTTCAGAGAATTCTATTCCACCTTTTAAGGTGTTTTTAGTCTGATGGATATAATAAACTTAATACTTCATCCATAAGGTTTCGGGACATGAGATGTGGAGCATTTAATTCTATTATGGTTTTCTCAAAAGAAGCTCCTTTCATTCAGTTAAGGATCAGAAAGAAAGCACTTCTCATCCAATGACTCTTCTAATTTTAGTAATGGAGACCTAATTTAATTTTAGACATGTAGATAAAAGGATACTAAAAATGAGACATATCAATGAAGGTGTTGTTACAAGTACTGTAAACAATTGCCTGTTTTATTGTCTTGAAGCTCTGGGAGAAACTGTCTTCACTGAAACTGGTTCCTTCAAGAGCATGAAAACAATGTAAATATACAATAAACTTCATGGAGACATACTAATGATCCACACTCGTGCTCATCATTTCAAAGAATATCAAGAGCAACTACCTTGTTTGTATGAAATCTCTGAGAGGAAGAGGAAAATAGTAGTGCTGCGAAATTTTAGTGTCCGTTTCCCTTTTCTACATATCCTGCTTGCATGGGACTACCTCCACCTGCCACTGCCATCCCAAGCTAAGAGAAATTTTGATGCAAATTGGATTCCCACACACACATCCACAGAGGGCAGAGGGGCATAGCACTAAGCACCTGGTAATACATCACCCTGGTTGCTATGCCTCTTGCGTTCATCAAACATGTAAATGTGCTAAGAATGCACTAATTACTGCTTTCCCAAGATAATTTTCCCTGTTAATATCTTCAGTTTGCACAGTAGCTACTAGTTGCTGCACTCTGTAACACAGTAGCAGCAATAAAAGGCATCAGTGGTTTACCTAGGAATATTTAGGCTACTGACAGCTTTTTTTTTTTTTTTTGCTTTTTTCTGAAAACTTGTACTATTTTACTGTCAAATGCTGCCTTTTCAGTACATTCAAAATATCCTAGCAAATTACTTACATCCTGCATTTAGACGTTCTGTATCATAAAGATTAAGTTAACTAAGTACTCTCAGCACCCAGCCAATTTCTAATTATGGTAAACCCAGTGACTTGTCAACAGGAATTGGCTTTCCATGATTCAAGTCAAGAAAACAGTTCTTATCAGACCAGATAAAAGAATTTGGTCTATTTTCTAGCACAGCATTGATCAAAGATAAAGCCAAGAGCAGGAAAACAGAAGCTTGTGTAGAAAGTAGAACAATATCCTACTAAACACAACTATTTGAGAATTTTCATGTACTTCAGATTTAAGTATTAATATACATTACCTCACAGCACTCATTTAGAGTAACTAATTTGCTCTTAGAATTCATACAGCAGTAAACAATCCAAGTTTGTAACATGTACTGCAGAGCCAACCCAAGTATAAATTAAAATTCTTGCCTCATAAGTATTTGGATTCTTTTGACAATCAATAAAAGGGAAGGAAGCAACTGGTGATACAGTATGTCAGATTTTGATTTTTATACTCTGATGTAAAATCATCTTTCAGTATTTTTCAAATTTGCAGGAAAAAAACTTTCAGCTTCCCATTAAGTGCTGCTATTGAATGATTTCACATCATTTTGCAAGCCTGCATTTACTCAAGCTGACTCTCTACATTCAATGGTGACTAATAAGGAAGGACTAATAAGCTTAATTCCCTCTTTCTTTTATGCTTTTAAACAAACAAAAGCCCGTGCTTTCTTCCCTCTCTTCCACAGCAGAAAAGGAGGGGAGCACTGGCAGCTCAGGGCCAGGGTAAGGACAGATGAGAGACTGGCAGATGGAAACCTAATCCTTAGCAACCTTCTCCCACCCCTGCCCCTCCTCCTCCCCAACTCCCCATCCCTCTCTCCTATTAAGACCTGCTGAAGCTGACAACTTGCCTTCAACATCTCCTTCCCTCCCATTCAAAAATGCCTGAGTCTGAGACCTCAAAAGAGCACAGTGGAGGCAGAGGGCCCAGGTAGCTGAACACTGTGACTTCAAACAGAACACAGAGAGGAGAAAAGGCATCTTGGTAAAGTGGGATAAAGGGAAAAGAGAAGAGCAGGAAAGGGAGGCAATGATGGGTGCTTACTAATTTCTGAGCAGACCAGAAGATTAGTGATTAGTGATGAAACTTAGGGAAGAATAAGGGACCAAAAATGCACTCAGCACTAAAGTTGATCAAATAATTTGGAGATTGAAAACAAGTTGGTATAGAGTTATGAAAAAGAATGTTTTCAACTAGGAAATAACAGGTAACTGGCAGCAAAATATTCTCCAGTTCTACCAATCAAAACTTTCTTTTCAAAAAATACTAACATCTATTACCCTTAATACCTTTAAATTACATTGTAAGAAATTTGTCAGGATCCTGAAACATACAGTCTTGGGAAGAAGAATAATTCCTGAAACTTCACCCCACCCAAACATTTCTTCAAATGGCCCTATTTTACATAGACATTTGTTAAATGTACATAAAGAATAATAGGAAGGAATAACCAGAAAGCAAGTCCACTCCCCCTCTGTGGGCCACGGCTTCACTCTGCTTGTGTCTGTCAATACACCAGGCCTCATTTTCATCTAAAATTGGTGTCATGCTGCAAAATGTAGTCATTCACTTCGAGAACTGCAATTATTGCTGTGCTCACATGCAGCAAAGCACCATCTGGCCTGTTCACAGTGCAGGCACAATGCAGGAAGAGTGAGCACTGATGTAAATGGTTTTCCAGTAATACTGAATTCCTCCATAAAATGCAAGTACAGTTGTATTTCAGTAATTACTCACAGAATCAAGCACCCTTAGATGTCAATGAATACTCAAAGATTTTTGAATGAACCCTGCTATCATCTTCTGTTACATTTCAGTCAATATTTCAGGGGCCTGGAAAATCATTAAATATTAGAATTTGTATCTATTTGGATGGATTTCCAAAATTTCTGAAAAAATACAAGACTGGCATTCCCCTAGGCATATTCAGGTATATTCCTATTTTTTGAGTCAAAAGCAACTTATGGATTTTTCTAACACACAAGAAAACAGTACAAATCCACGTGGTCATTTCAGTAATAAATTGCACAGCTATTAAGTGCTTACCATTTTTTACAACTGTTAGCATTTAAATATACATGATCTAATGCTCAAGCCAGCATTTCAGCTATGCCTCTATGAACAGCAATAATACCATTTAAAATGAATAGCCTGCTATAGTCACAGGATGCATTACTGAGCACATAATGAATGAAACTGCTCACATGGATGGTGGTTCCTCCTCCATCCTTCCCTCCCCTCCTCTATGGAAATAGATTAATAGTGATGTGATAACACAGGCAAAGATGCACTGAGAAGCATTAGTTTGGTCACAGACTTTGGTGGTTTTTACACCAGAGTTTAGACGTGGATCAAGCAACTGCTTCGGCAGCAAGAGCAACCCAAGTTGCAAGGAAAGGCTGTAACTCCAAAAATTAGCTACATCAAATTAGCAGAAATCTCACAGAATTATTTGTTTTAAAGACATAATTCCCTCTTACACTGAGATGTAGTAAAAATCACTGCCCTTGGCAAAGCCTTATGCCTTCTCAACCAGAATCAGGAGACAAATACTCTGTGGATTTTGGATTTTTCCCAGATCAAAATGTTGGAATATTTGAGAACAAGGTTTCAGTTTGGAGCCAAAACTGATTATAATGCTTAGCAGAAAGCAAGTGGCAATTCACTTACCAAGCTGCCACATTTCAACATTTTGTTATAAGGAATTAAACTTGCAAATTTCAGCATGACTGTGCAGTAGAAGTGAAAAACAAAATGATAAGGACTTCCAACCACAGAAAATTTGTGTTCAAACTCAGATTCAGCTCACTTAGTCCAAGCCATCTGACGCTGTTACAAAATCATTGAATGCAACTCTTAAAAGAAATGAGTGCTGTCTTTTACTAAGCGATGAACCCTCATGTCAAATACCAGGGAACACAGACAAGACCCCAGCTGTTAAAAAGCTGGAGCTCAAGGCTCCAGGGAAGAAGAGAAAGGAGGGAGGGACCCAGGGAGTTCTGCCTGTGCCAGCCTTTCTTTGTCCATAGAGAAAACCCAGTTAATGACTATTAAATCACAATACATGCCAAGGTACTCTAAAAGATCTCATTTGATAGAGGAAAGAAGCCAGCATTGAACCGAGAACAAGTACAACAAGGAATGGACTGGAGAAATGAATAGGAAATTTAAAAAGATAGCACATTATTTGTTCCCAGAAGCACAGCATAAGATGTTGGATACAGCAGGCATGTCCACCATTGTTCACATGATGTCTTTGTTAAGAATGTAATTTAAGTTTTTGTGTAGAATACAATATATAACCGGGACAGATAAATGAATTTCACATCACCCAACTGAATAGTCTGCAACTGGAAGAAGTAATATAAAAATTAAGCTTGTACAGATTGCTTCCAAACACTCCAACAAATATTTACACATTTTAGAATGCATCTATTAAGTTCACGATAAGAGACTGAAGTCCAGTAAAGTTAAAAAGGCCATTTAAAAGTATTAAGAAGGCCATTTAAAAATACTAAGGAAAAGTACTTTTGGAACAATGGTAATACATCTGCTACATGTCAGTGCATAACAGTGTCGGGGTAGAGTTGCTTGTGTTTTGCAGCAAGAAGGCAGCCAGTGCATGCAGTCCAAAGGATGATTTACAAGTGTGCTCTGTTATAACCATAAAAGGAGGAGAGGAAATCTAATGGCCAGAAATAGAACCACTGTAAATTAAGTAGGGGGAAAAAATGCTACAGAAGCACACAATAAATGAAATGGTAAGTAAAAAGATGGGCAAGTAAAAACAAGGCCAAGGAAGGGAGTATCATCATGACACACAGGGATATCATACAAAAGTGTTCTCTAAGGATGGTGTCAGGCATGAACTGACTGTTGAGGTCAAGGAACCTCAAATTCCTCTCCTAGCACTGACTGTGAAGGAGGGGAAGCTATTTCACTGTGCTATCTTGCTCTGCAAATCAAAGGCAATGATATTGCCCACCTACCTATCTCTTGGACCCGGCAACAGAGAATCAATCAACGTCCTGACAGTACCTTCCAACACTGCATGTGAAATCCTGGCCCTGCACAAGCCAGTGGGATTTTTTAATGCTGACTTCAACAGTGCCAGGGTTTTTATCTACAATTTGCTATCAAAAATGTTGGCTGTCATTATTTAAAAGGATTTTGAAGCCTTTTTTCTTAGTTACTTCACAAATCATAATTACTCAGTCCATAGGTCAAGAAACAAATGAGGATGTGGAAATCCCACTCCCTTCCTCCTGACTTGCCTATTGCTGCTGTGAGCAAAGAGTCAGGATTTGACCTGTGCTGACAGTTCTGCTTTCTGCCTTAATAGAGAAGCACCCGGTTCACTGTTACACAGCTAAGATGGATCTTAATGTTAGCACTAATAAAAGGTTTTCAGATGTAAAAAGTTGGCATTTCTATGTTGCAATTTTCCCTAAAACAGCTATTCTTCAATTCTTCTATAGCTACCCCAGAGAACTCATTAAAGATACATAATGGAGAGGGAATTAAAAGAGAAATACAAGATCAACAAAAAATATTTCCCACTACCATTATCTTTTTTATTAGACATTTCAAAATGCAAAAGGAGCTGTCAATATAAACATTATGAATCTAAAAACATTCAGAAAAACTGAAATTACAGACAAAAGGCAAAGCAGTTTCCTATGCTAAACAATGCTGCAAAATAACACTGCTGGCACTGTAACTGGGAGATAACTTCATGCCAACATCATGGCTTCTCCATATGTCAGCTAAGAAGACAGAAGTTGTTAGTGAAAACTTCCAGAGCTTTTTACAGAAACTAGGGGGAGGGGGAAGGAAGGAAAAATCCTAACATGTACAATTATTTTTTTTCATTAATAACACTTCTCTGGAGTATTTGATATGGAATCACAGAAGTGTTTAGTTTGAAAAAGACCTCTAAGGTGAAAGTGCAACCATTAATCCAGCACTGCCAAAGTGACCACTAAAACATACCCTGAAGTTCCACATCTACACAGGTTTAAACAGCTCCAAGGCTGGTGACACCACCACTTCCTCGGACAGCCTGTTCCAAGGCTTGACAGCCCTTTCACTGAATAAACTTTTCCTAACACAGAATTTAAACCTCTCCTGCTGCAACTTGAGGCCAAGGTTCCTCTTGTCCTAGTACTTGTTCCTTGGGAAAAGAGACAGACATCTTTCCTACCTGAAAAGGATTGATCTCTCTGCTGTCTGATCACACTTTGACTCTAACATCTCCAATGCTAAAATGTCAAAATTTGTGGAAATCCTGATTCATTACAAAATTTCTTCTCAAGACTGAAAGTAATTCTTGCTACCAGTTTGAAGCTCAGTTTAAACCTGTGCTTGTCAGATATGCTACTCTTAACACTTGCAAGCAGGAAAAACTTGTGTAAAGAATTACCTCAGCTATGCAGCAGTCACTGCAATGGAGTGCAAATAAATTTTACAGTACAGTGAAGCCATCATCCCTTTGTATCTTTTTTAGCTTGGAAATTGAATGGTATTTTTATTGAATGTAGTTCTTAAAATAGTCAAAGGCTAATATTTTATAAATCACTCTTCATGCTTCAAATGTATTTGCAAAGAAATAAGAAAGAGCTTAGAAATACACATAAAAATAATAACCAGGAGCTTCAGTAACAGTATTTATCATTCAACTAAGAAGTAAAAGCACAGCTTTGTTGTGGGGGAAGAAGGCATCAGCTCTCATATTAGCATAAGCCACCGAGTTCTCTTTTCATGTGTCCCTGTCATGATCAAATGGTTATGCAGCCCCTTCCCACCCTGACATCAAGGTGCTATCTGCTGTATTTCAATTTTTACAAATTTATGTTCTGTTACTTCAAGATGCTGCAGCTAAAAGCATGTCTAGACAGAAAAATGTGGCAGATTCTACCTCTGCTGTTTAAGCCTGTGCATTTTCAAGCCTTAAAATAAAGCTACTGTGTGATAGACTTTGATGATAATCACAGCTGCTCATGAAACATCTGGAGTGAGAAGTGCCAAGTCTGCGTCTTCAGTTTGAAGGTGACAATAACATTGTCCTTTGGATTTGCACTGGGCTGATCTCCTGGGCAAACTCCATGTGTTTCCTGCAGTGTCACCTTTTAGAGAAAGTCCATAAACCAGCACAGTGGATTGTTCAATTCATGACTAATTTTACACCAGCAGTGGCAATGACTTCACTCACGGTGCTAAGCCCCGCTCTGGGGTTCTTGCAGTTCCCTCCCTTACAAACTCCTTTGCAGCAGCAGATGCTTTCTAACTTCCACCACTGAGCTGTTGACCTTGCTCTGTGCTGGAAGGCTGTGGCACCACTTAACCCCCAAATTCTTCTTCTAGTCTATCTGAGGCCTTAATTCCATGACTAAATGTCTTCCATGAACATAAGTTATCGGCATCACCAATCAAACCAGCTGGCAGTATCTCACCTGGCCACAAAATTGGCATTCTTGTGGAAATAAATTGATGGATTTAACAACAAATCAATTCTCAAACAGATAGAACTGAAAGTTATTTTGAATTATGGATACTTTAATTTAGATCTGTCTAAAAATATAATTACTTGTTATTGTTAAGGTAAGTTTCAAGATGAAAGGGAAAAATTCTGACTTGAAAGGACAGGAAGCTGAAGTCTCTCAGTGTTTTAATTAATCACAAAGTTTATTAATACTGATGTTGTTTCATTCACAGACATACTTCAAACTCTAATAAATAAATTTTCCCCCTTTTTTAATGTATGTAACTAATCAGACTGAAAGGGATCACATCCTGTCACTTATATAGACACAGCAAATCAGCTTTCACATTTCTAGAAAGTTGAGTTTCAACTTAGCTCCAAAATGACAGTCCCTGTTTTTCCCACGGGCAACAAAACTTACTGTAATTCATTGCCAATTAGTATTTAATCTAAGAGAGTAAAAAATCTTAAAGACATTATGTTCCTGTAGATTTATGTGGCTGTGAGACTCAAAAGGCAGGGAAAACTCAAACACTTAAACACCACTGTGTTTAGTGGTTAGAGGGCAGAACCCTACTGGGGATGTCATTCTGGGGACAGACAGACAACCCCTGATGGGTTGCACACATTTCCTGAGTAAGCTCACGTACAGCTAGAGACTAACAAAAGGACAGGGCGACTTTCAGCCAACCAAGCCCAAAAATAGACGGTACTTCAAGAAGTAGCTTAAAGATTTAGGAGGAGGTGGAGGAAATTAGAGAGGGAGGCAGGGAGATGGATAGAGAGGAAAATAAGAGCAGATGTGAGGGGAAGGCAGGTAGGGACAATGCCTGGACCATTACAGCTGGGGTGTCACACAGCCTCTAACTGGGATCCAGTGTGATGGTAGTGGGTAGCTCAGAGCACTTGGGATAAAGAGAGCTAAGATGCTCAATTGTTCACAGAATTCCTTATTTTAATCCCCATTTCCCAAGCTGTCCACTAGAAACTCCCCAGAAACTGCTGTTAGGACTAAACAGTTCCATTCCAAACAAAAGCCTAGGCATGTGTTATCCCAGACAATAAACAAACACGGTAAGAATAACTGGATGAAACACACAATTGAACCAGCTAATGGAAACAAAATAATCACAGGCATTATCTCAATGATCAAGAATATCACACAGCCCTTAGCTGACCACTGAGACATGCTGTCACTTCATTTTGATGATGCAATCAGCTTTACACAGCTGATCCATGTACTGTGTGGGGACCTGCTGATAGAAGTGATGTTCTGCAAAGCAGAAATGTGTAGCCATATGGAGCTCATTGCAAGAATGAGCCTCTCTTTACACTCCTGGTTGAATTTCTCACATATCCTCATTATCTGGTATTGAGCATTTGCAGGGATCTAATATTCTGAACCATGGAGCCAATTCCACTCTACTGTTCTCCAAAGCACTTCTATTCCACCAAAGATATTTTAGAGACAAAAGTGTAAGTGGCATTTACTCCCTGTTGAAAAGATTTTGAAGTTTTTATGTTTTCCCAACTATTTTTCCCAGAGTTTAAACTAATATCTGTGTCATCTCTGAAATTCCCTACATAGCTGTTTGATTTCTAATGCTTTGTTTCTCAAGATTCAATGGGACCAAAGTGTTTCATAAAGAATAAAGATTTTATGTTCCTTATTTTACTATCATGCCACTTAGGACCATCATGCATTTGAAAACTTAAACTTATCAAGTTACTGACAGGTTGAAAAAAGTTTGCAGAATGTGTTCAAGTTAGAGGAAGCCATCTCCCAAAATGATACAGTCTGATAATCTCTCTGCTCTAAAAGTAATCTAAGTCTCAGTTGCAAAATATTTAATATATGAAAGAAATTATTCATTCAGCATTTAAAAGCTGTAGTTGAAAAAAATCTCATGGTAAAATATGCCCCCAGTAAATGTTATTTATCTAAAGCTGCTCAAGAGACAGTTTGGGTTAAAAAAGAAAGCAATGCTGCAACGATTAATAATTAACCAGTTTCTAGTAACAGAATTGGATTGGACTTTATTGAATTGGAGAGACAAACTGTCAGCTGCACAGAAGTTCACAATATTTTTATCACCCAGGTAGTATGAAATATTGAACCTGAAAATTGGCACTATTTCTCCAGGCAGAAAAGTTTTCTTGGCAGTAGCCCAAGTTAATACAATAGGTCACAGAAAATCATCATTTCCAGTCTACTGTTTCAAAGGAACAGGGAAAAAATCATAGAAAAAATACTGTATCCTTAGGAAAAAAAAAAACCAAAAACCAAGTCTTTTCACACAGACAGCAAAGCAGGACTCTAAAATGTTCATGCATCAGTTCACTTTTCCCTACTTTTCCTTTTTTTTTTTTTTTTTAATCCTTTGGTTCTATACGACTATTGCCACTTCTGTTTAATAAGCACATTTCATTTAAATAGCTCTCTTGAGTTCCAGCTCACCCACCTAATAAAACACAGAATGTTTCAGAGATGGTGTAATATTCTAGGCACAAACTGTGTGATTTTATATTTTGCAAAGTAACATTACATCACATGGTTGATAATTACATTTTAATATTGATGCTGACAGTATCCCATGAAAATGTGCACCCAGACTCTCAACTTTGGAATTTTATGGTTTATCATAACTTGGTAGTAGACACTCCTTAGCACCGTTTTTGCTTCGTTTTTAATAGAGAATATTGTTGGTTTGGTTTTGTTTTCTTTCTCAGAAAGCTCCCGGTATGGTCAGCTGTGTTGAAATTCAAAAAAATATCCAAAGATGCTCTATTAAAACTTAAAAATTGCTCAGATACTAAAGAATTAGCAAAATCCATGTACAATTGATAAGATTAAGATTGTTTGTTACATGAAAGGAGTGATATAAGCCACAAAAGGTTTTACAGTTCTGAATGAGGGGAGAAAGGGTGGGGGGCAAGATGAGGAACTGAAGAGAAAACCTGGGCTTTTTGGAAAGCCTCTGCAAGCAAAGCTGTTAGAAATTATCAACACGTCATGTAAAGTGTATGAAGGGAAAGAAAAGCTATATTTAAGGAGAGGAGACCATTGCTAAGCAAAGGCCATAATGAGATTTCTGCTTTTCACTGTCAGCCACGCTTCCCAAGCAGTGCTGGCTGCCAGCTCACAGAAGGACAGGAGGCGTTCCAGCGCCGCGAACGCGCGGCAGCGGGAAGAGCAGGGACCAGGAGCAGGCAGCAGGCTGGGACACCACCTCTCTCTGGCACCATCAAGGTGTTCAGCTGCTCAAGCTGCCTCCTGGAGCTTCACACTGTGACCCCACTCCACACAACCTCTCCAGCGCTGGGGATTACTCTGAGCAAGGTGAAAAGGACTGCCATAATCAAGGGGAAAATAGGGAGCAAGGGCTGAGATGGAGGGGAGCTACACAGCATGGCAGGTGCTCTCAGGAGGAACATACTCCCCAAGGAGATGCCTCAGGAAAGGGAGAGGTGAGGACACATCATTCCAGTCAGGTGGAAGCCTGTGGGGTGTTATTTCTGCTGCTTCTGGAATGGACCTCCCTAGCCATTCAGAGGAACACATTTCAGTGCCTGCTTTTCCTTAACTAACACAGAGCCCCACCCCTTACAATCATATAAAAAGTGTTAATAAACTACAAGTAAGCAACCTGAAACCACACACCCTATACCTCTTTGTGTCATGGGGAAACTGAAAGGTGCTGTGGCCAGCCAAGAGGTGCTTCTCAGAGAGGAATATTTCCAGGCTGCTCGGTCTCTGCACATTACTCACACAGCTGAGCTATTCTCTTGCAAGGTCTAAAAATAAATTTGCTTTCAGATAAAGCTCAGTGTTGTAAATTTCAAACCCACGGAGGAAGGTTCAGAAAGTCAGCATGGAAAAAATTATATTATCATAAAGAGAGCTCACATTTGAAGTTTAAAGAAGAAAGTTTACAGAGCAAGCGCTTATTGCGTGGAACAAGTCAGATCAAGATTAATGGCTGGGTAATGTGACAGCTTCTGAGTGCATGTATATGTTTCTGTAGTCTACCATTATATTTAAACAAACTGACTCATTCTAGTTTAAAGAAGAATGCCGGTTCACTGTTTCATCTTTGAAATGCTTTTACCTTCTTTTAAAATATCCGCAAATCACAAATCCCTCTCAGTTTCTCTTCCCTTTGAGCTGCAGTGTTAGTGGTGTCTTATGCAATCCATAAGACCTTTGCTAATGAGACCTAATCCATAACCCCTATGCTTCTGAGTCTCTAAAAAGCTTTTTCATCAAAAACAATACCACAGTTAAGTGTCAGGACTTTACTAAACTTGTTTGGACCACATCAGTCCACACTTATTAAGGCTCTTCACTAACACTTACTGACTCCTCAGCTGGATTTTTGACATGTGACTAAGACATGCAGTTTTAGGGGAGTCCTCCAGATTCTTCCTGGAATAAAGTTTTTCCACTTTGGTTCCAAAAAAAGTATGTCTAATTGTACAAGAAGTCCTGCTAAACAATCTCCATCCAAATTCCAAACCACAGTAGATCAAAACTGAGATCTCCCTTCCCAGACTGGGTACAAAGGCAGCTTGGCTGACCCTCAGGCAGCCAGAGGTGCTGGAGCCAGCAGCATCACGTCTGAAGAGACAGTTTCTGCTGGTTTAGAGCCTGATAAAAACAAACAAAACCCAGCTTTGACTGCCTATATTCTACACTTAGAATTATTCCTCTTGTCAAGAACAATTATCTGCTCCGTATCTATGATGAACAGACACTCATGCTTACACAGTCACACTCAGTTCTTACAGTCTGGACATTTTTAATGGGTTTGTAACTGTAGCTAGTGTTGATACATATACCAGGAAATTTTGACAGGACTGATAAAACCTTCAAAATCTGATTTTCAAGTCACCCTGGAGGATACAATAAATATTGCTAAAAGGAAACTAGCTAAATGGGGAAGCTAAGAGAATTAAACCTTCCCAGGTAATATGGTAAACAGGGATACCATGCTGGAGGCTGTGTGCAAATACATGCCACGCAGCACAGAAAGATTTGGGAAAGTGGTAAAGCAAGCCTGTGCAGCTGAACAGCAGGGTATGAGAGGCTGTAAGAAGCAAACAAAGCTGGTGTCACGTCCAAATGAAGGAAGTAGGAAGACTCATGACCTATTGTTGGCTAAATTATTTTTAAAAATCAACCCAAAACGAAAGGTAACTTAAACCACAATTGAGTAAGTCAAAAGACAGCTTGCAAAATGACTGTGAGAAGAACTAACCACAGCCCCTTTTTCACATCTGAATGCAAAACCTGCCAGTCTTGATCAAGAGATGATCAAGGGATAAAAGCAGCAGTCAGAGCAGAAAATAAGTATTTTGAGCTCTGCATACAGAGAACCCAGAACCAAGAGAAGCTGACATGTCAGAACATTTCTTTGTGAGGTACTGGTCAGATCATTCATCCAGATTTCAGTGGAAAAGGCTACAGAATGAATGTATGAACAACAACAACTTGCACAGATCAGAAGATACTATGAAAGCATTCTTAAGGAACTCATGGATGAAACAGCACTAGCACTCTGAGAAACTGCCTCTTTTAAAACTGCCTCAGAATCAAAGGACTGCAAAATGACTTACACCATGACCATTTTACAAAGGGCCCCAAGACAAAGCCCAAAAAAAAACCCCAGACAGTCTCAAATTGATAGAAACTATTGAAAAGAACAGTACTGGCAGACACATGGTAAGATGTTATATTAGGCAAGTCAACACAACTCTCATAAAAGCATAAAAATACAAATTAAAAAGGAAAGCAAATATCAAGAAACCAAGAACTCATTCTAACTTCAGTGGAATAAATAGGAAATGCATTCGTCGCATGATGACTGTTTTAATTTCTGGTCCATTTTTATAAGATTAACTGAGGACAGGAAAAGAGTAATAAATGTGGATGACCAGACAGGTAGGCCACTCCAAACAGGGATTGGTCAAGTACCCTCTGACTCTTCAGGCTAGAAAAGAGCTGATGGTTGCATAATGATAAAGGGCTTTATGCTGCTTCAGATTTCACACATGTATAAAAAAAATATTTTTTACTGTTTATTGAAATAAAAGAAGTACAGTGTATGAAATAAAATTAGCCATATGAGTTCAAAAGCATCAAAAAGGCATCTTTTTGCACAACATATTCAAAGTCTGGAGCTCTTCCTCACAGGATGTTCAAAGTTTACATGGGTCTGCATAACAACTTACCAAATTCATGACATCAAATACAAGAATAAAAAATATATATTAAACTTCAGAACCCAGCTTTTTGTCTCAGGAAGTTCCCAAGCCACAGATTTCTGGGTGCCAGCGGAATATCCTGCAGGAGTTTACTCCATGCATTTTCCCCATCCTTATGCAGCACTGGCTGGTGGCGCAGGTGGAAGGAGGACACGGAGCTGTTGCTGAGCCTGTGGCTGCTGCTGCAGCTCTTCCTACATAAACAAGCTCTAGTGGCTGTTCTGGCTGCTGTGCTACAGCCAGCTGCCCAGCACGGCCTAATATCCTGCAAAGGGACACAGAACAGGGAAAACAGAATGGAGACAAAGTCATCTTACAGGAATTTTTTTTGTCCCCCTTCATACTTTTTTGGCTCACCTGCCCTCTCATACATTTATTCTAATATTTCCAAAGGCAGGGAGAGCAAGGACCAGCACGAGCAAGACATTTTGACAAAGTTCTGCAAAGGGTTTGAGATAGTCTCCTCATACTTGTACCACTGTAAGGCTGATTTTTATATTCCTCTTACTAAGCCTGTCCAAAGGAAATACACCCCTGACAATATAAACTGCACAGTAGCACTACAGATTCAGACATTTATTTGCAGATCTGGTTTGATTCCCTTTTCACTGCCAGGAACTGAACACTGCTCTGACAGGTCAACTGCTAGAACTTCTCACAGAACACTTACAGGCAGAATCTCTGATGCAGGAAGGAAGGACCCAGCTGATTGCCCCCAAGGTCAGGCCCCTTAGGATTACAGATTAAAACACTGCTGTGTTTACTAGACAGAAGGGTGAAGGTCTGGCTGTTTTTGGAGGAGCAATGGGATGAAGACAGGCAGGCTTAAAATTTGGTTTGGTTTCAAGTAATAACCTCACTACAAAGCTCTTTTTTTCTCAGCATTTCAGAAATTTGGTACAGGCCTGAAGATGAGTTTCTCATTCTTTCCTAGAGTTCGCTCAAATGAGAGCTGGCATCTCCCATTACATGGACTGCAGGCTCCAATAAATCACAGGATACAGTAAACTGAGCTGACTACTAAGTCTTACCCATAAGATCATATTTCTTTAAGTTTGTCACAACCTGGCAGGTAATCAGAAAGAAAATGCCCTTGCACTTGAGCTTATGGGAGCTCTAGATATACAAAAAGTCCTGAAGTCATTCCTGCTTGACATCTCACAAACAGACTCAGTATCTGCAAGTAAGATAAATATATTCATGGTGGGAAAAAATCTGTTCAACTAAAATATGCAAATGCTTTCAGGCTTGCATGTCGTTGATATTTTGGAAAGGTTTTGTGCGCCCACGATGTTTCTCCTTTCAGGGATGGTAGGGGACATGCCCAAATCGCTACCTCAGCAGCTGCTATTCCAAATGGTGCTCCACAGCCCCAGAAATGAACAGCACCAACTTCCCTAAGTACGAAGCAGTGAATAAATCTGTTCTGAAATGTTTACCCTGGAACAGTCTGATCACCAAGGATGTGGAAAGTCAGCATCAGACTAAGGAACTCTTAGAACATAAATCCAGGATAACACTGTTCGTGTGATTGACATCGCTTGCAGTTACTTACCTGCTTTAAGAATAAGTCTACCTAACCCCAAGCCTAAGCATAGAAAAGCTTTACATCTGGGGGAAGACAGCACATGTGAGAAAGGAGCAGTAAACAAAAAGAAATCTATCTAAACTTTACTGACACAAAACATGTTGTAAACAGATTTAATAAAAAGAACCGAAAATGTATAAGACAAATTAGGATGCATTATTACACAACACCAAAATAAGGTAGATGATATGAATGGGGGAAAAAAAATATCCTTTATACCCCGATGAGGTCTGAGGAGGGACTGCAATGCATTTGCTGATGAACAAAGAATGTTTCCTGATGAATCTTCTATTTTTTTTCTATTTACACTTTAATTTTATTCATGATAGTAGCTGAGTGGTTCCATTTTTCTGCCTAATTTCTTCCCAGTTGTGAAACAGGTGCTGTGAAGATTAGTTAAGTATTTACAGGGTGGTGAAAAAAAGAGTTTTAAAGAAATCCTGCTGCTACCAAGCTTTTAATTATATATTATAGTATTTCCGGTACTTTTGAAGTTAATATACTTCTTACAAACCCTAGACAGTGATGGAGTTTTCTTTTACAAAACACATGCCTTTCAGACAAATTTATGTACACTTATGCTTTCTAGATGCTTTGGACACTTTCAATCAATTCACTACTGCCAGGAGTCAGTGTGCCATTTTCTAAAGCTGCTTAAGAGGTGGAGCTGAAAGCCTTTTCCTGTAAAGTGAAAGTAAATTACACTACTCAATTACACTTACAATCACTTTATATTGAGTTTTTGCTTACCTAATTTTTGAAAAGTCTATTTTCATAAGCTTATTATGCATATTGATAAGTCAAACAAATTCTTTTTAAAAAAATCAACCTGAGCCAGACTCTCCCTCATTTTCATCACTTAGGCTACAGTACTTGCCAATAACTGTGAATAATATAAATTTTAAATTACACTTTTCAGCGAATGTATAACTGTCACATCTGAGCTAGAGGAAGCAATTGTAACACCAAGTGATGACACGCACTCATCAAAGCAAAAGAGATCAAGAGATCTAAAACAAACACAAGACAAAAAAAAGGTTTTCCACAAGCCAAAGTTCTCTGCAGTGACTCTTTAGAGAAAATGTGCCTCCTTCTTCTCGGTTAACAGAATTAAAGAAGAAATGGCTCCTGGGGGGCAGGGAGCAAATTTCTGCTATTTTCCTGAACATTCTCATTCCATTTAGCTTTATAAACATACACACACACATTTTGATACATGTCATTAGCAAAAGTGTGCCAGTTCTTCACCATTTCAACTGTAGTTTACACACACTACCCTCATGCTCCTAGCATTTTTCAAATTGCAAAATTTTTGTTCTCCTAACAGGCATTTATTCTATATTTATACAGTTACCAATTTCTCTGCGGCTTTTTCACCTGATTTCTATATAAGTGTATTGTCAGCATAAATTATACAGTAGTAATTATAATATCCTGCTCAACAGCATTCAGCAAAGCAGACCTCCAGCCCTGCCTGCACCTCTCACATGCCTATGAGCACTTCTACCTAATAATGGATTGTTTTGTTTAGCAAGCTTTTACTCTGAAATTAATCATCTTTATCTCTGCTTCATCCTTTAACAGTTAAACCATCATGTGATCAGCTCTTGGGCTAAACAACACAAAACTAAATAAAAGGAGGAAAAAACCCTTGAAGATGGTAGGTTCAGTTTTAAATTTCTGATGCCAGGAATGCATTCTGTCTCTGAAAAAAGGGAGCAGTGAGCTTCCAAGAATATATCCAGCAAAAAGGAAAATGAAAGATGAGAAGCTGAGTGTTACTCAAAGAATGAGTATAATTAATGCTGTATTTCTACACCTTTTAAGTCAATGATCTACATTACTGTAACATAACTGAACAATATTCAGGAATAGCTGTTCCAGAATAAATATTCCATAATATTTCCATGTCTGAAAATATTTTTTTTCAGTATAGCTTTTACAATCATTTTTGAAAATAGCTTTCATGTGCAAACAAGCCCATATATATAAGCTGTATGCATTTGCCATATTTTGTAGTGCTAGAGAAATTCACACACTATGTGTTGATTTCTTAAGTTGCCAGTGCTTAAAGATTTACTGTTACATTAATCATTAAAAATAATACACTTAACTCTGGTTTTGCACTTCTACTTCATTTCTTCAGATTTATTTTTAAAATCAATGGTATAAGGCAATTTAATGGATTTGGGAGGAGAGTTTCATGGGTTTTCTTTCTTGGAGCTTATTGAAGGAACTAATCCATCAATTCTGAAAGGAAATAAAACAACTGTTTAGCACTGTGCAAAAGTGCTAGCCAGCCATGCTACCCAACAGCATGCCCAGAAAACCTCATGTATTCACAATACTTCTTCAAATTGCAGGAGAAATCATCCAAACTGCTATAGGGAAAGCCACCAGATGGTCACTCCAGGCACCGTGTGGATGGAAATGCAGCTCTTGGAGAGCTCCATAAAACCCTGAAACTTTGTACCATAGAAATGCTACTGTATCACAAGTGTGCCTAAAATGCCACCACAGCACAGGATAATTATTCACTTTGACAGTCACCTGTTGGTTCAGCGGGAGGAAAAGGGGCTGCAACCTAAGTTTTTGTGGTCAGGGACTGATGCTATCTATGCCTTAGAGCTCGTCTGTTCATGCACTCACTCAGAAACACCAGGCAAGGCCTGAACCCAGCATTCAACATTTTCTATCAGGCTTTCTCTCTCTCATGTTTAGCGTACTCATCCACTACCAAAATGACCAGCAATTCTATATAAAAAACCCATACATTTCCACCCTGGTAAATAATCTGGACTGATACAGCAACCTGTTTTGTAAAAAGAGTTCAGGATCCTGATTCTTCTTTCTGTACAACCAAATTAAAAACATCTAATTTTTTTTTTGTCTACATAACTTTGTGAACACTTACCAGCATAACATCTCTTACCTCCATCCTCTAGCTAACTTTATTTTTCAACGGTTTACTGATTTAATGCTGGTTTTAGTGTCATAATGGAACAGGAGAAAAAAGCACTCCTGTCAATCGCTATTTCCATGGCTTAATGTATCTTCCAGCCTTAAATTTCACCCATGACAGTCAGCTCTATTTCATTGTTTATAGTTATCTCTAAACTTGAGCAAAATTTCCAACATACACCAATACATTAGAGATGAAGGAGCATGAGGAATCTTAGAATTGAAATTTGTCTATCAATTTTTTGTTAAGACATCAATAAACTTTCAGTAAATACATTTGTCAACATGAAACATTCTAACCACATGCCTCAGGTTGCAAAATAAAACAAATAGAGAGCTATCACATCATGACACTAAAAGCTGTCCATCATCCTGGTTTGCCTGGCAGAAGGTGAGGAGTTATGGAGAGTATGCTCCCTCAACAAGCAGGTATTTATAGAAATTACATATAATTTGAGTCTTGTACATAATCTTTAGAAACTCATCACCAATGAACTGACATGCTTTATATATATATATACATACATATATAAAGATATATATATATTTTATTTATATATACATATATATATATAAAATAAATCAATTTAATATTAAATAAGTTATGTACTTGGATGAGGGGAGTTATATCACATAGCCTATAATAATTTGTCCCATCCTAACAGCAGATGCTATTTTAATGGAAACTGCATAAAAATACTCAGAAAAGCAGCTATCCTATCCAGTAGCTGCTGATTTACTAACTCAGTGAAGTGGTAACAGAAGGGACCAAGCAGCTTGAAGGGTCAAGACTTGTCTTCATAAA
Organism: Melozone crissalis; assembly: GCF_028551555.1. Classification (NCBI taxonomy): domain Eukaryota; kingdom Metazoa; phylum Chordata; class Aves; order Passeriformes; family Passerellidae; genus Melozone; species Melozone crissalis. The sequence continues at coordinate 35,415,648 of NW_026535794.1, read as the reverse complement.
GGGTTTTTCATCAACAAACCAAATCTTCTACAAATAATTTGTTTAGCTTTAGTACACTTCTGTGAATTTCAAAAATTTGATTGCAGCATTCAGTTTTTTTGTTAAGCCCTAAATCTTGGAGCTTTGAGGAACCGTATATGAAAATTTCTATTCTAGCTCTTGAAAGTTCATTAATTGCTAGCCTTAATTTTGGAATCAGTAAGAATGAAATGTGATCCAGCTGTAGCTGGATCATAAATCCAGCTGGTTCATGTATTCACAAGACAAAGGAGAAGCGGGAAAAAGCCTTTCAATCAAAAGAAGAAATGGAGCTTGAGACAAATTTATATACTTTTCAGCACAGCACATGATTAGTAAGATTTTCCTATCAGGTCTCCTCGTAACACAGGTGCAGGTTTTGGTTTTGTTTTTAACCTGCAAAACATAACATCAGCATTCCTTGTTTTAAACTTGCCCCCAGTTTTTCCTCTCTTTTAGGAGCCCTTGGCTTTAGAACTCAGGACTAGAAGTGAAGGTGTGCTGACTCAGCAGCAGTAACTCCACCAGCCCGACAGATAAGAACGGCAGTGACAGGTCAGATCAGTAGATTATCTCCCACAGTGGCTATCAGCAGATACATAAGGAAGCGTTAAAGAATACAGCAGCTTTATAGCGTACATATTTCACCAGCTTCCCAGCTCACATACAGCTCAGGGACTTTAGACAGGGCTGCTATCATTGTGCTTAACAGCAGTAGATGGATCTTGCTCCTGCAAAGTTATCTAAATGTGCTAACAGCCCAGGTCAGCCACCAGAATCTCTAATTTTCCATGCCAAAGAGGCCCACAGTTATGTGTCTGCTCTAGGCAGTGCCTAGTCCTCAACACCAGGAGAGGATATGGTTTGCTATTAAGTTACTGCTTAAAAATGGAACACACAAGGGCTGGCACTGTCTGTGCAGCCACAGCACTGTGGAATGGGCCAAAATATTACAGGTGCTACCTGCACAGAAAGGTAGGGTTCAGCCACACAACAGCAACCATATCAATGCCTTGGAGAAGCTGAAAATTGAAAATTTTATGTGTCTCTCACAAAATTGAGAGTCTGGGTCTGTCATGATCCCCCCATCCTTTCCTCCTTCCTTTGGGGCAATCTGATTTAGTTTATTGGGGAATTAAGGTGGAATCAGTGCAGCTTCAGATAGTGGAAAAATACGACAGCAAATATCCATGACTTTTGATGGCAAACTTAATGCTGAAAGAGCTCCTAGGCTTCTTTTGCTTTTGACCACAGCACACATCCTCTGGCACACAGCACACTGCTGGAGAAGAACTTCTCCAGGGAACTTGTGTCTGCCTTTGCAATGGCTGTGCCCAATATACCTTTACATGATGTGTACTTGCCATTTTTCTTCCTTGCCTGACATGAAGCCAAACATTGAACCAATTGATCTGTCAAGATAAGACAAATTTTTAGCAATTAAACATCTGCTCAACAACTGAGCCGCATTTACAGACTGAGATTTCCATCTCTCCTAACATCCATTTTTGTTCCATGATGAAATAAAAAGTGTAACACCACAAAGACACCTAAAAGCTACTTCATCTAAAAGCTACAAGTGATGTTTAAGCAGCCAACAAGAAGAGAAGGAAGGAGAGGAACAGCTACATGACAAGCTTGTGAGAAGAAACTGAGAAATGTGACTTGACACACAGGTCACAGCAGGTGACACGTGATTTAGTGATGATAAGACAGTCCCCATCTAGTACTTTCTACACTGTCACTAATTGCACCACACTGGAAACACCTCGTCTCCATGGAATTGGACTGCCTGACAAAGATATCCTCAGAACAGATATTGTATTTACTGAACTGATTCTTTTGTGATGACCTTGATCAGTAACACCAGAAGCAAGGCTTGTGATACTTGTGTATTCTTCTGAATTTTAAAAACCCTTTAACCTCTCCTTACCTTACCAAGTACATCAGCCTGCACTGTCAAGTTTCACTGGCAAACTTTGAAGTGTGTTGATGTTATGAGAGCACTATTGCAACATCAGTTCCCTTCTTCAGGGATACACTCACCCTCCAGCCCTAGGATTTAGACTATTGCTGAGTAAAACAGGGTGATGAAACAATTATTGCTGAATTCTGCATGATTCATAGTTGGTAATAACCACCTCCAAATGCAACATTCAAATTTACATTCTCATAATCAAAGGTCAGAAAAAGACAGCAAGAATGGGTCATTATTCACAGCAGTTAAAACTATACATTTGCACTACATACTGTATAATTCTTGGACAAACTGTGACTACACCTGTAAAAAATATGATATTTATAGAATTTCAGATTTATAGCTTCTTGTATAAATCCTGCTACATTTCCCTGCAACAAAAGCTTTTTGGTGCAATATAAATGTGCCATTCCCTAACACAGAGTTCTCCAAATATTTAATCTCCTCAATATCTCTTCCTTTGGGAGAAGAGAAGAAGGAGTGACAACAGACTGGCTCCTCAGCATGGGAACAGCTTCTGCCAGCATTCGATGCTGTAAGTGAGGCCAATCCAGCCAGTGCTGCCCTTTAGCCAAAGCTATGTATATAAACAAATCAACTTTGAAAAAAAGGGGTTTTTTTAAATCTAAAACCCCTGGTTTAAGACCTACCTATGTACCACAATAGCCAAATCATTATGATTTCAGACATGTAAAACATTATGGACATAGGGATACAAGAGATCTCATTGTGACATTCACCAATGTAAAAATATTCCTGCCTACAGTCACTCAGCATTTGGCAAATGCAAGCTTCCTTAGAACCATCAGACAGGAGGCAAGAACTCCAATGGAACGGATGTCCAAAAAGGTCATCAGCATGACAGCATGAAAGGCTGTTCACCTGATCCTCTGCATATGTCTGTGAGACAGGCCGATCCCTGAGAAGAACAAGACGTTTGCTTTACAGAGGATGAGAGATTATAAGCTGAATTGTGATTTGTACCAGTTTCCAGGCTATTTTATTTTCAATAATCACAGCTACATGGTCGGTAACTAACTGTTGAATCAATCACTACATCAGAATGGAGTACTATGGCATTTTTTCCCTTTTGAATTTTTATTATTTTTAATAAGAATGCTGAGTTCTTTGTAATCATCAGATACAAAAGACTTCAGCTTTAATTTAGAGCAAGAACACCCTGGCCAGCAGAAGCTTGGCATGAGGACCAGAAATAAAAAAAAAATAAAATTATTGCCCTTTTAAAAATCAAAAGCAGTACCTTATCAGCATAATGACAGCATGATTTCAATAGCTTTCATGTGCCAGTTTCACAACACTATTTCTATTAAATCATTAAGAATAAACATCTATTTTCATTTACTAATCTTTTTCCCAATTAGAATCTCTCTGAATCTCTGTACAATAGTAATTTCATTTCTTCCCACTTGCTTGCATCTTAATTAAAATCGGTCCATGTTGACTTTCATTTTTATAATATATCTGCCTATTTCACATCATAGCACCTTCATGACCCCCAGAGAGTCATGAGCCTTTAATATTTTATTTTGACCTTGTTAAGTCACTAGAACCATCAAAGATTTTTCTTCCCTTGATAAGCATTTTTTAATCCTTCTTAAAAAGTAGAGGGTGTGTAAAAGCCCAGAATTGAGAACTACATTTTCTTTAAACAACTCATGCTCATTTATTTTAAAAAACCTAACAATTTGCTCCCTTTCAATTTATTGCAAGTATTAGTTTATGAACCATAAAATTAATTATTAATTAATAAGGATCAGCTCTTAAATTATACTTAAAGGCCTTTTCCTCTGAGCTTGGGGACAGAAAAATGTTTAGTTTTCAATTTAAAAAAATACTATCAATAATCGGTGACTTTACTTTGTAACAATCTTCAATACAGTATTTGAGTTTGCAAAAAGAGGGGACTGGGGGGACAAGCAGCTATCTTTCATTAGAGCAGTGGACCCAGCTGAAAAGTAAAAATGCCCTGACAAAACACACAAGCCCTTCTCAGCCTGTTGCAGAAAGCTTGCCTTTGTGTTTTAACTGCTCTACTGACAGGTACTACTCAAAATGCTTACAGCACAAGAAGAAGCACCAGTTCAGATGGGAAGCAGAAAGGTGCTGAGCTATCCCTTCAGCCTAACACCTGCAAACTTGTCTTTGGAGCTCAAAGAAGAAACAAAATACTGGGTACACTGGCACACACATTTACATATTTGCCTTGGGTTCTCACCTGAATTCCTGCAGTGTTGCCACTCTCACAGCACAGGCTCAGGCTCATGCAAAGGTTTTGGCACACTCTGGGTCCTGCTGTTGGAGGAAACCTGATTCACCTTATCATTTATCAGGCTTGTATTTGCATTTACCTTCAGCGTGGACCCTTCCCTGACAGACAGCCCAAGCCATCCAACCTGTCCACCTGCCACAGGGAGGGTATCTGGCACAAAACTCCTCAAGCAGAATGGCAGATTTAAAAGCCAGCTGGCATTTATGGCCACATTATACTAACTCTGGATGGCATAACTGCACAAAGAAGTACAGCGCCTAGAAATACCCTGCACCCAGCCTAGGTGGGAAACACTGCCTAGAAATACCCCTGCACCCAGCCTAGGTGGGAAACATGCTGCATTTCTTGCTTCTTTGAGAAGCAAAGCAGGCACAGCCACAAAGGTCTCTTCACTCAAGCTTCTATTTGCATTCCAGAAAGTCGAGTCTCAAGTTCATCAGTTCTGTATAATCAGTATTTGGCTACTGGGTGGAGGAAACTGGAGGCAGCTAGTGACAAAGTGGGAAAGGTGGATTGTTTGCCAGGAAAAAGCTGAGAAGTTTCAGCAACAGCAAAGAAGTTTTTAAAAAGAAAGATTATAATGAGTGAGAATAAGGGTCAAGACTAAGATGGGCACTGGCAAGGGAATGTCTATTTTAAGGACACTGCAGCATGAAGGAAAGCATAAAAACCTGCACAATTTTCTTTAGAGGATAGGAGAGAGAGAAAAGTTGCTGCTTGCAGTTAAATCAGCACTTCACCTTGGGAGAAGAGCAAAATTTAGGGGTTTGCAGTGAATACAGCTAATAGATCACCTGGGTATGTGTTAAAGAAGAGATTACAGAAAAGTAAAGTGGAATTCCCAGTGGAAGTAATTATAATATCAGCTTTTTATACCATGTGCAGATTTATCTAAGGTCCAAAAAAGAATACTTAACGTAATTGCTTACCATACCCCCTTCTTCCCCCAGAATATTACCCTTCTTCCTCTCCCAGCCACTTCAAACACAACTGCCCTGGTAGTCAGGGCAGCTTAAGTTCTGTTACCAAAAGCAGGGAGCTTGAAGAAATTATATATAAATACAATACAAATACCCATGGCTCTCCTGTAGATTTTATTACCAGTGAGTGCCAGCTTACTGAAAAAAGTCCTTCAGAGGCTCCTGTCAGATGGGGCCTGTAACAAGAACCTAATATTATTGAACCTATAATTAGCAGCCTCACAGTGGCTCTTGAGATGAGCACACAGACCACAAACACAAGCTCTGAAGGAGGGACTGGTCCTCCAGCTGTGAAATCAAAGCAACAGCAGCCTCCTAAGTATGAATATTTGCTTTACCACCAGTGGATAGTTGAAGTCATAGCCCTCCACGCATGTTAGCTCCCCATCTGTACAACAGCTACAGCTCACCACCCTGCCATGGCACTGGGCAGGTAGTGCTTATAAATAACCACTCCAGAGCATAACCAGAGTCTCACCTTTAATGCAGACACAAGATCAAGTGAAGACTATAAATCCCACTTGTACATTTACAGAAATATAAGTGAGCAAGCAGAATATCTACACCATAAAGTTCTTGGGCAGTTCTATATTTGAACTGTTTAACTTTCTCATTGAGATGAATTGGCAGGAATTGAAGCAGAAATGCTACATCACAACTGGTCTCTTGTAGTAACACATTCTCGAGCTTTGGCAGCACTAGTAAGAAGTGGTAGACCTGAGTTCTGCAGCATGGTTTTCTGCTCCTGAGTTCTGCAGCATGGTTTTCTGCTATCAACCTCAAAATTCACTTCCTTTTTGTGTTAGTAAAATGTAGTATAACCTCCCCTCTTCTGTGGAATAGAAATAATTACACTATTTGGAAATCTTCATATTGGCATGTTAAGCATACATATAAATTCTACCAAACTGAGTTTTAAGGCAAGACTGTTTGTTTAGACCATGTAAACAAAATGCTGTAAGACTTGCTGAGTTCTGAAAACTTAAACCACAGACAGCCAGAATACAGCTGCACATAGTCAGATAATAATGTCTGCTAATATTGGCAACTTTATCATGCTGAAGCAAATTTAACTGCTGGTTAGTACATGCATAGAAGAAATATAGATTGAATAAACTGGAACAAAACCAAAAACCATTCCAAGGTCGTAAGTTATGAAAGTCAAGGTCACTCAGTTGCTTTATAAAATACATACTTGACAGTATTTATTAGTTGTACGACTGTGGCACCTAAGAGCCCCAGGCATGGGCCAAGGCTCAGCTGTGCTCACGCTTGCAAAAACACAAAACAAAAGACAAACCACAAACCGTTGTAGGCCATAGCTAAGGGCTTCATACAAAGCAGGGTACTGTCATGTGTCAGCTCCTGATGTGCATCTTTTGATGATGTACAGCTAAAGCCTAGATCTCAGTTCCTTGGCTGGATGTTATTCTTGGCACTAGATTTACCTGATGAGCAGGAGGCCACCTGGAGTTGGATGACATCAGCTGCTCACACCAAGGATGTACCTGAACTCCCACTCTTCCCTGCATTTCAGGCATTTGAACCAGCTCTGCAGGGGATGCACATCTCTCAAGCCACAAGAAGGATCCACAAGAAGCCCAGATTTAGTAAAGACAGAAGGGATTCAGAGAGATGCATTCAGTATCCTTCTACAGACACTGAAGCTATATCCAAGAAATACCATGAGATTCATGGAGCAAGGGAGCTACACACTTTCTCCAAGCTGGGGACATGCTTCAGCAGCTTAATGGTTAAAGCACCAAGGAAGAGAGTCACAGGTTCCAGTCTGGGCTTTTAAAGTTGTTTCTGGTTTTATCACATAACTTAGATGCAAAAATATACAAATGATGCATAAAATAAAACCGCATTGCCCAGATGAGTACCTCCACTAATAAGTCATAAAGTTGGCTGTATTCTTGCTTATTTTCATTTTGGTCTTGCAAGTCTTGCATTGTAAATATGAACACAAGGCAGAATTTCTCATGCCTACTTCATTCAGGTGCTTTTGAGTCAAGGCAATAAGGGCTTGCAATGTTTGTGGTTTTTTGTTAAAACTATTTTAAAAATGTTTCTAGGGCCTAGTTCCTTCTTCGGATCTGTTTGTAAGTGTTGAACACTGGAACAGTAGCACAGAATATGCTGTGTAAGTTACATATATTGTCATTTAAAAACGTAGTTGCTTATTGGCCTTTACATTTATTTATATTTTGCTAGAGTTGTATTGATAGTCAGAGGACCTTGTCTGCTGTTCACAGCACATATTGCTATGTTTAAGAAATGCTCTTAAAAATCTGTCTGGCACCTCAAATAAAACACAGAGTCACAAGTCCCTTGAACCCTTAAGTTGTTCATGCTTCTATTTACTCGTTCAGCCCACTGAAATGCCAGGATGTTACCCTCAGCCAATTTCTCATTACTTAAATATTACAGTAACTGCTCGTGAGCTAAGCAGCAGGCAGTGGCACTCTTGTATCACTGCTTTCAATTTCAGGCTGCCCGGGTTAAAACGCACCGTAACTTTTCTGCCCTCCTGCGGGTCTGCAGCGCAGCCAGCCCCCCATGGTGAGCGCCGCACCGCACCGCCTCCCACCGCATCCCCAAAACCCAGAGCGCCTCACACCCGCGGCCGAAACCCTGGGGCACTCCGTCACCTGGAGCGTTTTTAATCTGGATCGGGAATTTAATTGTTCCCAGTCCTGCAGGAGTACTGAAAACGCGAGGTGTGCCACAACACCCACCGAGCGGCACGCCTGGCAACCCCCGCCCGCCCCAGAGCCCCACGACGCGCCGGGTCGCGACACGGGGCCGCTCCTGTGCCGCGGGGACCAGGGCAGAGGATGCGCGCTGGTCCCTGTTTGCCCTCCTCACCCCGAGCCCCGCGGCTCCCGGCAGCTCCCGGCACCGCGCCGGCCGCGGGCGCGCCCCTTCCCGAGCCAGAGGGATGCTGCTCCCCCGGCGAGGCAGCCGGGCGCGGGGCTCCCCTCTCCTCGCCCCACACAAAGGCACGGCAGGGCGGCGGGGAGGCGAACCGGGCCCCGCCGCGCTTCCCCCGTCCCGGTTTCCCCCTTCGGTGCCGCCTGAGGGACAGCCGACCCCGGGCAGGGGCAGCGCCGCCCCGGGGAGCGCCCGGCGGGGCTCGGGGAGCGCCTGCGGCGCGGCCGGGGCGAGCGGGACGGCGAGGCGCTCTGCAGACAGGTAGCTCCCTGCTAAAATGGAGGGAGGGAAGAAATGCGGCGCTCGCTGGAGAAACTTACCGGAGGAAACCGACGAGCCGGACAAACTGGAGTTACTGGATGCGGCCATGGTCCCTCCTCCTCGCCCCTTAGCTGCGAGCCCCGCGTCGGCCCCCGCTGCTGTCCGGCCGCCGCTGCCGCCAGCCCATCGCAAAGTGCCGGAGCCGCGCCGCGCCGAGCCGCCGCCGCAGCCCGCGCTCGGCTCCCCGCGCCGCCGGGGAGCAGGAGGCGGCGGCGACCCGCCGAGCCCTGCCGGCCACTCTCCGGGGCTGGGCGAAGCCGCTCGGCAGGTCAGGCGAAGGGCCCCGCGGCGCTTCCAGCGCCTCTCTCCGCCCTGGGAGCAGGGCTTACCTTGTGACGGGGACGCGAGAGCCGCCCTGCCAGCGCCTTCCCTCGCCTCCTCCCTTCCCTTCCCGTCCCTTCCCTTCCCCGCCTCCTCGCGGGCAGCGCTGACAGCCCGCCGGGGAGACCCGCCGCAGCTCCCCTCACGCACACAAAGGAAGCGGCGGCGCTGCCGGCCGGGCTGCCGGCCCCGGCTGAGCGGGCAGGGTGGGTCCCGCTCGGGCGAGCCCCGGCGGCGCGGCAGCCCCGCCGAGCGGCGGCCAAGCCCCTTCCCCGCCGCCGCCGCCTGGCACGGGGCTGGCAGCGAGCGCGGCTCCCGTCGTGTGCCGGGCCCGTCCCGGCGGGGCGGCAGCGCCTGTTGAGCGCCTCGGCCGGTGCTCCCTCCCCGGTACCGCAGCGTGGGCTCCGCGCTGGGCTGCGTTCCGCCGACCCCCGCCCGCCGCCGACCCCGCTGCTGCTACGGCTGGGGCAGGGCTGCGCCCCTCGCCCTCACAGCCCTTTGTCCGCCTCCTGACCCCGCGGGCTTCCCTCCGTTCCCGCGGGGCTCTCGCTCCCTCCGGGCAAGCGCCCATCTTCGCCTTTTTTCCTCTTCATTTTTTTTTCTCCCTTCGGACACCCCTTTTTCTTAGTAAAAAACCCCATAAAACAGGCCGACACCAACAGGGGGTTTTGCCCCGCCAGGTGCACAGCGAGTGCGGGGCCCCGGCCTGGACACAGTTTGGGTTCCCCCTCCCACCTCCCCCCGCAGCGCTCCCGGCACGGGGGCTCTGGGGTACACGGGGGGCGGCTGCAGCATCCAACGGGGGCATGGAGGGTCTGCCCGACCAGCCGGGCTCGCAGCCCTGTGTCTTAGTGTGCAAGTGGGAAAGAAGAGCCGAGAAAGCATCACTTGGAGGTTTCCGCCTGTTGTCTGTCCTTCTCATTCCCTTTTCCAATGTGTTATCGCCAGCCAAAGCTTCCATCTCACTTTAAAAAACGTGGGTGGAAAGGCTACAGGAAGGTGGGCGCCCGAGTGGCATGGCACACAGTCTTGCTGGCACGGGATCTGTAAGAAGCTTAAAACCTATTTGCCATGACGCTGATTTATGAAAGCCTTCCATGTTTCGTAACAGGGAGTCTCTAACACAAAGTTGCCTTGGGAGCGAGGAAGCGCATTAAAGTTTCTTTGGCAATCTAAGCCTTACCCACCCAGCTCCTCCGCGTCCCAAAGCAGCGTGCAAACCGCCTGCCCGCTCTGTAACCCGCTCCCGGCCGCTTCCCTCTTCCCGCAGCCCGGGCTCCCTAGAAGCCGCAGCCGGTTCCCGTTTTTCCTCGGGAAAGCAGGTCCCGAGTCCCCTCTAGCGGCGGCGGCGGCGGCGGCAGCGGTGCCGCTGTCCCGGGGCCGGGTCCCGCTGCCCCCGCGGGGTCCGGGCAGCGCCGCCGAGGCCAGCTGCCTTCTCCGGGTTGTATTTTGTAACCACGGCTCGCTCCGGGTGAGGAGGAACGGGCTTTAAACCAGGCTTTAGCACTAACTCCATTAATCTGTAAATTGCCACGTACGGACCTAAAACCGGGACGGGCGTGTCACTGCTTTTTGGTCTGTGGCCAAATATTTTGTGTCACGCATCTTGAAGGCCGGATGTTAAGGGCAAAATGAGAAAGGCAGATAGGTCATAAAATCAGGCTGATACCTGGGGTGTAGGAAAATACTCCAATAGTACAGGGAACACCAAGACTGTCCTAGTAAATTGTTACTTGCAATGTGTGTGATGTTTCAAATAGTCAAATGGGATTCCCTTGTATCCTACGTGGTCGTTTTTCCTGCTCCATCTGCTTTATCTCTTTCCAGTGTTTGCCTCCTCGTAGCCTGCTATGTCTTCATTTTCCCCTCCGTAATCTAGCACTCTCTTGCCCTCGTGTCTCTCCAGCAGCTCTTGGAATTTTGTCTCAAATGATTGGTGAAATGTGGTGGCGTTAACAACACCGTCAGAACCTGCAGGGACAGGGGCAAATAGCCTGAAAGAGAGAAAAAAACCCCTCATTCTGCTGAGACTTGGCAGGCAGAAAAGAATTTCCTTAACTAATTTTAAATTATCTTTCCACCCATATATATATATCTGGATAAATCAAGAGAGCAATTTCTTCAGAGAATGATTACTCCAGATGTCCCAGTAATTGAAAATGGAGTATTTTCTATCCAAAACCAGTGAATATGAACATGTCTGGTTATGAGTGTGTGTACCTTTGAAATTATCAACCAGCAACTGTTGGCAATTTTTCTGGTAACAGCAGGTATGAGGTTGTGTAATCTCATTTGCTGCAACACTGAAAGGTAAATTAGTAAAGTTAAGTGAAATGTACTGTAGATTAAAAGAAACTCACATTTCAAGACAGGATGGCCTTTTTCTTGTTACAAGCAAAGAACTTAAAAGCCATTACACTAGAGGGGAAATTACTACATCAAAGGGGAAGCAAATTTAAATGACACAAAAGTAGCCTTGTTATGTGCAAAAAGTGCAAAGCAAAGACAATGCAATCAAATCTCAGTTCTATTTTACAGAAACTGTAAACAGATTCTGCCCTAGTCTAATTTGGCAGAGCCCAGATATACCCATTGCTAATGATATAAATACCTAGTATCAAGAATAAACTTTAAATGGTAAACCCTTATGTAAACTATTCCTGGGCTTTCCATAAGTCTATGCTCCATATAACTCTGATAAAAATCTTCTACTTTACCCTCCCTATAGAACTAAATTTAGTGCCTGCTTCCATGATATTTGCACTTTGATGAGAAGTTGCAGCTTCCAAAAGTTTTGAGGAACTCAGAAAAATCACATTTCCTTATGTATTATGACCTTACAGCACTGCATTTGACATTGACAGTGAGTTGCAAAGGAAAAATACAAAATTGTATACTTTGCATTAAGCATGAGAAAGATCTGAAAGCTTTTCTGGTTTTCATTCCTGGGGAAGATTCCTTGAAGATTTCCTTGCTTCTAGATTGATTCAATCTAGTTTTACTGACACAGTTAGAGTGTTTATTTTTTGGGGCTGTTTCTTTAGGTTTTGGGTTTTTAAAATCTTATTTAATTATTTATTTTTATTAAGAGATAAAAGAGATTGCTGAAGAACAAAGTTTCAGCAAACCAGTCCTAGTCTATAAACCAAAGAAGTGAATGCCTGCCTAATGCTAAAACTCAGCTAGCAGTATGAAATTTGAAATAGTTCAAATATTTGACTCACTGTGGAAGAGGCCATTGTATTCCAAAAACTAATAGATATGGGAAGCTCAAGGTAATAGCTGGAATATTAAAGGAACACAAACCCATTGCTGCTTGATTAAAAAAACAAATCTCAGAAGATACCTAAAATGTTTCTCCAAACTTTCAATGTATTAGATTATTTCTGCAGCCTAATGATCCACTCTTATACTTTGGCAGGGTGAAACTCCTTTTCAAGCTAAAGCTCACACACATTTTGTTCTCCAATAAACAAAATGAGTGAACACCATGGAATTACAGCAAATCATAAGGCTTGCAGGCCAAGAACTGTTGAACCAAACACAAAAAGAAGTAAAATTATATTTGAAAGTAGCTTTCTTTCACCGTGTGTTTTGACACCTGTTACTGTGTAGGTACCTGCATAATTTCATTGTCATGCAAACTCTGGTGGAAGAATGTATTTTGGTAAAATTGTAAGGGTAAGCAGGGTGAGGACCTGCATTTGGAGAGCCACCAGTGCAAAACAGTGACTTTGACAGCTGAGGACATGTCTCTGCTGCTTTTGTGCTGTGGAGTGACCTCTGGAGTGGCCTTGGTTCCCCAGCCAACTGGTATGTACTGGTTTGTGCCCTTATTTCACAAAAAGGCTCTGCAGATGAGAAAGGCCACTGCCTTCTGCATGGCCATCACCACCACAGCTGACTTGCAGTGACTTTGTGAAGACAGGTCCTGGCTGACAAAGAGTTGTTACTGTTCCCGTGTGATAAAAGCAAGCAGAAACTCACCCTTCTGTACAGTGGGTTGAAAACCTAGAAATAACAAATAAAGGAAAACAGGCAGAGCTGTGCTGCTTTCCTTCAAGAAGCCAGATTTTTCCCTATTGACCAAATGGCTTATTGCATAGCTAGGTATCCACACGTTTAATATGCTGGTTTCCTCTCATTCAACTTTAGACATAGTAGGCACTTTCACAGTGGAGGAAAAGACCTCTGCATAGAATTTCTTTCATTTTACTGACTTGGCAGAATGCTTCCTGCTGCAGAAAAAGAGATTTAAAACACAAGTATAGATGAGAAAAAAAAAAAGGGCACTAGATAAGACCTGTAGTAACATGAATCTCTGTATCAGCCTGGATTACTTCACCTGAAAGAAATTAATCCAAGGCAGACAATAATTTATATTGTTATCTTTAAGCTGCTGAAGTCTCCATTATACAGGGACATTTCATAAGAGCCCTCCTGAAAGAATCTGGCTTGAAATCAGCACCTCTTGAGCCTCCTCAGCCTCAAGCCCTGTCCATGCCATATGACAGCCAAGGTTTGTGTTGCCTTCTGGCAGCCAGGCCCCTGTAGGGGGGGCCTCCTTGAGGCCCTTCTGGTTTTGCAGTCACAGCATCAGGGATTATGTTTCTGGCATGTGCCATAATCCACAATATCTGACATTGGCTGGGATGTTGTAGCAGAGGAGCAGGCGCTGACTGTGTGCTGTAAACTTTCACCTGGCAGGGAGAGCAGCAGTTTGAATCCCAGGTAGTGAATTCATTTCAGCATGAAAAGTGGCAGTTGTTATTTCAGTGTGAGTGTAGATAGCTTGGCAAAAATGTTGGAATTTAATTAATTATGCAAATAAGAGGAAAGTGAAGATGTTTGGCTGACTGCTCTGATTACGTAATAGTTATAGAAATATAAATGTTCTGTGTGAGACAGCAAGACATATGACACAAGGATTTAGAGTGCAAAGACCTAAAATGCTAATCCTTCCTTTGATGTTTATATTGCTTAACTGGAAAGGGAGGAAAGGCATTTTTCATTCTTTGATGCTGTGAAAGGGAAAGGCCTCTATAAGCAACATATAATCCATATTTATATGCTATCCACAGTACTTGGAAACTTGATTCAATATAAGCAGAAGCTATAATAAGAAAAATAAACCAAAATATCAATAAATAGCAGATGCACACTCTATTTGGGTATGAATAAATTATGTGAGTCATAATGATTGCAACAGCAGGTGGTGGTGTAGTTCAAGACTCTCTGTGATTTCTTGCTTTTTTGCTCATACTCCAAAGAGGAAGGCTTGAGACCCCTAATGCCTGGTGCAATTTTTATCTCTGCACCTTCAATTGGTGAACAAACTAGAGGCATCTATTGAATTTTATTAGCTCTGCAAAAAAACATGCAGCAAATGGGCTGGTCATCATTTGTGAGTGCTAAAGCTGCTGCTATGACTAATTTATGAACATCAATCCTACTTGTCCTTTCCTCTTTCTTCCTGTCTTATACATCCTATTTTAATTAAACCTCAGATAGGGAGTTTGCTGGGGTAGAGACTTTCCTTGTTATGTTGATTTCAAAGTTTTTTATTGTGGAGCTCTAAGCTGTAATTGGAAACTGATAAAGGTTTTGAAATTACCTGTCAGCTATGTAGCTGCCATTAGATTTTATTATAAAAAAAATAAATTATACAGAATCAGTTGAGGTGAAATTGAACTTCAGTGTGTTTTACCATTCTTAATAACAATCAACAAGTTTCAAATATTTTGCCTTAGAGAATACAATTTGAAAGTCCTATTTTCAGTATAGTTCTCTTTTCCATCATGATTATGTTCTTACTTTGAAACATGACAGTGTTTAACTTAAATTTTTCTAGAGGTGGAACACAAAGCTACTAAATATTTAACCATGTGTCTAATTTTTTTACTGAACCATAAACACTAATAATTTTGGACAGAGAAACCCTTTGCTGGTCCAGGCAACTAGTATCAAACAAGTCCTGCACATACAGGAAAAGAGGACTTTTCTCCATGTTTCTGTATTGCCTTTCTCTGAACAGAATAGATCCTTATCTACTGTGAAGGTTCATGTTTGTATAAGAGCTACTTTCCACTTCTTGTAATTATTGGAAGCAATTGCACTACCACATAATTTGATGTGGGTGAAGAGGTGAAAGATACAAGAATAGAAACAATTTTGATGCACTTAACAACAATAATCAGTCTCCTTTTCTGAGTATTCTAATTCTTATCTTACTATGCATTAACAAACTCAATGAGATATATGGGCCTAATGGGCATAAACTGAGATTTTCATACAGAATTGTTTCAAGTACATCACACTTTAAAAGAAACTCCATAATGTACAATGCATAGCTTTTATTAACCTTTGGCCTTTTCTCTAGACTGACGTTTAAATAAATTCTTTTCCTCATAGTTCAACATCTCTCCTTTCTTCAACCTGCAGCAAAGTCATCATGTTGAATTCCCAATTACCATGACAAAGCAGTGATATCAAAGCCTCAGATTTACTCTTTCATTAAGAAGCGAGAAAGAATGGGGTTCAGAGCAGAGCTACTTTAACTCTCCTGTTGTCTTTTCCTTGTATGTGAATTTTATGCATACCTGCTAAGATTTAATTAATGAATTTATTTGTTATTTAAGCATTCTCACTATTTCTTGGTATTGACAAATTTTGGCAGATGGATTTGAGAACAGTTGAATGCAAAAATGTATTCAGATACTCTACATTCATAAATAGTGGTAGAACTGTATGTTTTGTTACCTGAGTTGTGTGTTATGAATCTTTAGAAATTAAACCAGCAGTTGTCCAAAATAAGTTCTATTTCAGCTACAGAACTGAAAATTTCAGTTCATCAGACTATTGCAAAAACAAAACTTTGCTCATTTATTTATCGAAAAAAAATTAGTCAAAGTATCTATTTAGAAGTTATATATATCAAGTTCAGATGTTCATGAATTATTTATCTGAATATTTCCCCAGTTTAACTGTGATACCATATTCCCTTAATTAGCTACAAATATCTTAAATTAGAGAGGGGCAGCTACTAGGAGAGAATTCCCATATTAATATGGGTTTTATTTATAAATGTTTACTGCTCCTTTACAAAATACTGTCTAAATGTATTTGGTATACTTTGCAATTTACTAATATAAGCTGGAGGAGCCTCAAACTTGGCTGTTTTATTCTTCAATATGTTCAGATTTGGATGCTCTGTTTTACATGTGTAAACAGAAACCTTACAGCATATAATGGGTTTTGCAGTTGTATTCTTTATTCTTCTTTTAGAGACTTGGAGGTCAAATGTAGAGATTTTGGATGTTTGATTGGACCAACATACCATTCATCTATGTAACACAATTTCCTAAAGGCCTACTGACATTAACCATCCTAGATTCCAGATGAATGCATTTCTCTTCTCTTCTCTACAGTTTTGCCTAAGAGGTAAAATCAATACACAGCTCCATGTTTCTCCCTGAATGCTTGGGCTGAAACCTTGCCCATACTGAAGGCAGTAATAGTTTTTCTCACTGACTTCAAAGAGGCCAGTGTTTCACCCTTCATTTCCCTGCTGGATACTGCTTTTCCCTTTCAGCTACCACATATCATAAAAATTACTGTGCTTTGAAAACTGTAATGCACCAGAGTAAAAACTGCAATGCCACAAGGTAGTGTCAATATTTTTTTTAATGCAGTAGAGGGAGGAGGAAATAAACCAGGAGAGACAAATCTTCCTAGGCAAAAATTGAAGCTTTTGTTGCATTTATAAATGAAAATACATCCTTTCATACAATAAAACTCCCATGCACGTGCTTAGTACCATTCCACCAAGGGCAGTCACAAGGCAACCACAGGTTTACCAACAAATATCTTCTTATAATTTCTCAGTCACAAAGAAGGTTAGAAATGGGATTTTGAGCTCTAAGGGGTTTGAGAAAAGTGTAAATATCCAACATGTTCTGCAGATCTTGGGTATTGAACCATTATCCTGGCAAAACCCAGATTTTAGTAAATTCAACTTCATTTTAAGACATGGCATCATGTATTACCTTGCTTCTTTAGTTAACTTTTCCCAGTAATTTATCTTCTGCCTGAGATGTTTTGCTGTAGTTTTAAGCATCCACACCAAATATATATAAGGAAAAGAGGATCAGGTTTGTCTTTCTTCAGAACCAGGTAAAGCTATCTTGTATGCGGACTATGGATGAGTAGAGACAGTGAGCAAGAGGGATAGGAACTCTAACAATTTGAGCTGTTGGCCCTTTTTAAATTCCTTAGTCAAGTCCATTTAATTATGTGACAACCCTGACTTTCTTTGAAGGGAAGGCCAGGTCTTGGTCCCAGTGCAGAATTTCTGTATTTCTAATCCTTTTATTTGTGATCTGAGGCGGATGATGGGGTGGTGCATATTTGGACTTCAAAGATAAAGTTCACCCTGCAGCTGAAGAAACATTTTGATGAATAGATAGTAAAGAATATTTCTATTCCATAAGTAGTTTGCTATAAATATATATTTATATATGGTCTCTACCTACAAGGGTAAAAGCACAACTGAGGAAACCTTTAAATGAAAATCTTGTAAAAAATGAATCAGATATATATATATATACACATATTGCCTGTATCCTAAGTAGAAATTTGCTAAGTAACTATCTAAGCCTGACAATGGAAAAAGCTGACAAAGTAAATGAAGGCAAAATGAAATCTCCAGTTTAAAACCCCCATCAGAGGTAAACAGCCCTATCAAAAAGGGAATGAATGTCTCCTGAGAGTCAAGCCAGGAGTCTATCTGCAATACCTGTCATAGCTCTTATCTGGTTTTGGGTTTTTTCTAGTTGGATTGGTTTGTCTGGGGGTTTTTCCTAAGGAAAAAAAGAATGCTTGATTAAGCTAATTCTTTGGCTTACTCCATTTGGTGCATAATTAACTGAATATTGAATAGTCATTTTGCATGTTATATAAAATCAGCTTAAGTGGACAGGAAAACATTCAGAGTACAAATGAGATTTTATCAGTGACTGAAGATCCTATTGTCTATGATTCAAAAGGAAAGTAAACAGAGGTGCCTATACCCAACCTGTCTTTCATTCCATTGATGTAATAGGGAAACAAAACCTTAGAAGTCCTGCTCTCATTATTATTCTGACATTTTGAAGCATGCAAAGACATTATGTGAAATGCAAATTTTAGGGAATTTTATCAGAGGCAAGCGCTTCAAATGGTATGGTTCTAAAATTGCACAATAAATTAAAGTTACAATTGGATGAAAGCTATGTAAAAGAGTCATAAATAAGTGTCTGTATGCAAACAACATTAACATGTCATAAGCTCAGCTGGGCAGAAAGGGGCTGTAAAAGTGTTGAGGATGATTTGGTTCAGGTTTGCAAGTTCTTGGCTACAGAGAACATGCAGCGCAGGATTTCAAGGCCCAGGCAGTTCCCCAGGGAATGCTGTGAAAAGAAAGTTGAATGACATTCAGTTAAAATTCTGCTGTGAACAACAATAAAAGGACAACCCTTTCAGGGTCTTCAGAGGTTCTGTTTAGCAGTGGTTGGTTTGGACAAGTACATAAGGATCACTGTGTTCTCATAAAGTTCAGAAAATTAAGAGAAAGAGCTCTACCATAGAAACAGCAAAGTATTTTTATGTCTTCAGAAGGAAATGCCTCAGAAGAATGAATAATTAGATGGAATGACTTGCTAAAGACCAACCTCTTATATCACAGTTCATCCTGAAAAGAAAATGGAAGTGACTGGTAAAAATGTTAAGGATTAAGTCAAAACACCTCCCACTTCAGGAGTGCCAATGGGAAACTGAGGAAATTAGTCCATGGTTAATCAGGATTAACCCTCCACATTCCCCAAAGTTTGTAGAATTACAGTCAAATGTAGTGTAGGGCAGAGAAGGTTTTTCACCAGCCTTTATTTGCCCTGTTGGCTACCTCTGACAGCACTTTAAACACTCTCTTTAAAAAAAATGAATTAAGCAAAATTTTCCTTCTTTTCCCCCTGCTGGGAAGAGCAGCCAGTAGGAAGAGCAATGGAATTTCAAACAAGCCTGTGCCATGGATCTCCCTAGTTGAAAAAGGCAACAACTGAGAAGGATGTGCTTGTGTGTCCATGAGACACCATCCATATACACATTTGTGAGTGTGCGTCTGTGTCTGTGTGTGAACCACTGCTCACACACACATAGCCTCAGGAAAGCCAGAAACATTTCATGACTGGCTGGATATGAAGCAATTTTTCTCTCTACACTGATATAGAAAAAGAAATAATTTTTGTGGTCATTAGAAAGCTGCACATAATTTTCTTAAAACATTTTGCCACATCTGGAGCCCTATTTTCCTCTCCATAGGCTGCTTAACTCTTATTAATATCAATGGGGGTTATGCACACATATGGAGAATAAATTAGATTCTTCATTGTTTCCCTCTGATAAAATTAAATGTTCTTTCCACATGTTAAAATTAACTCACATACTCTTGTTCTCAGGGTATTGGAAATAGAGAGCATTAGTTGCTAGTTAAATCTTACAATATTTTGTCTCTTAAAAAAAGACTTTGTACTACTTCTTTTAGAATTAGAAAGTAGTTGTCAAAAGCTTCAGTTAGGACTTGAGTTTTGTGACTATTGATTTCATCCTTGGGCTGTATGGAAACCTTTCTGTCTCAGTATGGTGCATTATTCAGACTAGATTTGTGATAGCAGTTTCTTCATACCGATAAATGGCTAACCTCTTTTCCATTCAAATTTTTATCAATCAATTCTTATTTCCTTTTTTCCTATTTACAGACATTGGAAGACAAATGTTTCTGTCACAGCCAGTAGTGGGACTGTCTCAACTCGTTTTCCTGTGATGCCTGTAAGTGAAAAACACTAAATGAATTTTCACTGACACGAATTTGAGACACAATTTAATACCGTCATTATACAGGGAATCATTATTGTGCCTGATTTAGTAAGATGCTGGGAAGGATTTTATACTCTTTGAAGTAGTTTTTTTGCAGGGCAAATTATTATATTTATAGAGGACCTGTTAATATTTATCCTTGACATTGCATCCAAGAAATAGCTACAGAGGCTATTCCGTAGACCTTTCACCATTTTTAGAACATGGAATGCTCATCATTAACATTCAACTCAGTCGTAAACGCCATTCCCTGAGGGATGATGGCATCAAATAAATTGGACCAGTTTCTAAGAAGCTGCATTCCCTATGGATCTCTCACTAGCAGAGAATGATTAAGCTTTATAACTGCCTAGGACAGCAGTGGAGATGCAGCTGGAAATGGAAGAGGAATAGGATAGTGTGTCAGTAATGCCTGCCTGACTGCCCCAGAAGTGGTGTGAGGTGGGGGAATGTCTGCAACTTGAGAGACTGAGGGATCCTGTAGTATTGTGAAGCCCTTGTAGTAGATACACTCTTGGAAAATAATTTGACAGAACTCTACTGAATAAAACATGTGTGAGTTCAGCTTAAAGCCTAAAAGTTGAGAAAAGTGAAGAAGTCAAAAGAGCTCGTACCAATGCCATCAACGGCGTCAAGGAACAGGATTCATTGAAGTTACTCGATTCAGCAAACAAGTCAGTATTAACAGATAAAAAATTGATGATCAAATTAGCAGAGAAGAAATTATATAAGAAAGAGATTTATCAAAATCTAGAATCAGCATTATTTTTTCAATATGATTTATTTTAGTGTTTAGTAATGTGGACAGTAGTTTTTCACTGCAATTCATGACCATTTATACTTTGATTTTTTTCTGAGAACCATAGTTATCTCTCCTAAACTTTGGGATTTTGCTTTGTATTATAAGCTCACTATGCCAGAGAATACCTCTATTATCTTGAAACAAGATGCAATCTTTCAATGTTTAGTTGCGCTTACTTTTCACATTTTGTCTTGATTTTTCTTTCTAGTTATAAGAATATATCTCAAAATATGGTGGAAAGTGAAAACTACAGTCTATGATATTTTTTTTTACTCCTTGATTTGATTTCTGAATGTCTTTCAGGTTTAACTGAGGTTTGACATAATTTCTAGGTCCTTGGATGCTCTACTTTGTGAAATTGTGGCTCAAGAAGGGTTGCTATGAATCAACCAAGTCCCCCTGGAATGAGTAGGATCCATGATATGAGGAAACCTAAATTTAGGCATCTATATGTCTCAGTGACTTAGGTTCCATCATAGTAAGTCAGGATTTTGTCAGTGTCACCTGCAGATCCCAAAGAGCCGTTCAGCTGCCATTCAGGTAACGGGTTTCTGTTTTAGAGAGAGAAGCTGATTCTGCTCTGCTGCAACTGAATCCCATCAGCAGTTGAAGCCAGAGCTTCAAAAAAATTGGATGTTCTTCTATATCTTCCATCTTATTAAGTTCAAACTACAAAGTTCAGAGAACAAGATCTGATTTACAAGTTTTAGTCCACGTGATTAGAATGAGGGGTTTGTTTTACTTGGCCAATCTATTATCTTTACTTCATTTTGTTTGAGACAATTACCCTGTGATGGCCTCAGTAATCATACAGGGAAGATATGTTACATACAGTCTTATTTTCTCTATTTGAGCCTTTTTTATGCTTGAGGATAATCTTAACCTATTTAAATTTTTTTATTTCAGGAGAATGTGCCATGTACAGTGAAACAAGAGCCTGCAGTGGCTGAGACATTTGGAGCTGAGGAAACTAAACAGTCTTGGCCAGTTCAATGCTATTGAAATAGAAAATAGAAAATCTAGAAAGTAGACTTTCTAAGGTGCTCTCTAGGTTTTCTGAAGCACCCTGGGTCAAAAAGTTCCTAGGCCTGGCCTGGGTATGTGTGGTGAGAGAAGGTACTTCCTTCTCTCCACTTCAATTATGGTCACACTGTCATTGGAGTCCCATCTCCGTATTGCTTTTCTTCACATCATTGTAATGGAAGAATTAATTAGTGAATCTTAATCTTCCCTTAAAAGAAAAATTCTAGCATTTTTAACATCTAAAATAAAATAGAAGCCAAACAAATTGCTCCAACCAAAGTTATGGTTGAATAAGCTTTTCAAATAAATCCCAGAATGCAAATCTATTACAAACTCAAGGGGAGCACATTGACTCTCAGTCTGTCCTGACAAAACACATTGTGCACATAAGTTTACCATAAAGATATATTGGAACCAGTCTGGAAGCCAACACACCAGTTAAGTTGTTGCTGGCATGGAGTCTCTCCATTAAGGTCACTATCTCAAAAAATATATTTCAGAAAGAAATCCTGTTTTGTAGAAAGTGAGTAGTTCTAAAATAGTTCTAAAATAACAGTGGGCTCTTTCCTATTAAAGAGCCTCCACTGTCCAGAATGACTTCTCAAGTAAAGAAAAGTGGGTGCAAGCTCAAAGTAGAGATTTAGAACTTTGCAGAGGAGTCAAAGGCTGATCTATGCTCTAGAAGCACGCAACTTTATTGGCATCTTGAAAGCATATTGATTTAATTAGTGCTTAGCTATTTTCTTTGGATCTCTCACTATCATATTGGATATGTCTCACAAACTGATAACAAATACCACACATGTAGCTCTAGCCCCTGCAAGCAGCAGCCAATGCACTTTTAAATGGAGACTTTGTTTTTTTCAAACAGATAAACATAAGAGCAAATATCATCAGTTGTCCTCGAGGGAGGAAATTTTTGGCTATTGTGACTTTAGTTCCAAACCAGTTGGGATATTTTGCTGCAGAAAGATAGAATAATTTAATTGCTTAAGGCTTTCAGGTTTCTGATGGGGTTGCAAAGCTGTGCAGTTGTTTTTGTGATTTTTTTTTTTTTTTTGCCACTGTGGCTTCTTCATTCAAGACCAATTGGCCACATGTGTTGATAGTTACCACTAAGGCTGAATAATTTCTGTCTTTTATGAGGGTATCAAGAGCCTCTGTCAGACAAAATGGAAGAGTAAACAACACTGAAGTATTACACTGAAAGATTACTTGTTAACCTTGCTATGGCTAATAAAATTCTAATTTGCAAGCCTTGATTCACTACAATTGATGTGCATGTGAGTAACATGGAATTACTCTGGTTAAAGCTGTTAAAATATGAGACCTACATGAAAAATATATTATGACGGAAAGAATTATCAGTTTTTCCCCCCTTGAACTGAGGTTAATCTATACTTTCTGTCCACTAGGTATGCTTGGATTTACAATCCTATTCTCTTAAAACCCAGTTAATTGCATTAAGTGCAGTTGGAATGTGTTCAGCAATGATACTGGCCTTCTGATTATTGAGCATATATAAAAACATGAGGGTTCAAGAATTTAAATGCATTATTTATCTATCAGTGATACTATAAACTTCTTGAGTTTATACTATAGGAAAGAAACAAAACACCTCCTAGATCAAGTCCCAGTGTGGTGCCTTGAACTTCTTGATGCTTTTAGTATTCATTAAAACATGTAAAATGCATTTTCAAAAAAATAAAATATGACTACTTGCTCTGAGTTTGCATTTGGGATAATGCACAGTTATGAATTATTTCTGCAGGGGGATTTTAATACACATTGTCCTGTCTACTTTATGATATTACTAAATTATCCTAATTCTGCAGACTCAAGCCAGAACCTCTGCAAGCTGTAGAGCAGCTGTACACAGCCTCTGTCCCTGCTGTCTTTTAGTCACGTCTTAACCACAAGATCCTGCTTTAATTATAGTAGTAATTTTGCAGGAACAAACATGTATGAGGAAATTTCACACTCTGCTTTTGCCCAGAAAATTAAATGAAATAAATTGGTTTTGAAAACAGTATCACATTCCACAGCTGTGGATTTAATTGTATAGAAATTCAGTTTCTGTAAGCTGTATCCTTTGTATTTTTTAGGGTTGTGAATGGAAGTGAATAAAATAGCATTTATGTTAGAGCTGTGAACTGATGGCAGTG
Source organism: Melozone crissalis (assembly GCF_028551555.1). Classification (NCBI taxonomy): domain Eukaryota; kingdom Metazoa; phylum Chordata; class Aves; order Passeriformes; family Passerellidae; genus Melozone; species Melozone crissalis. The sequence goes on along the minus strand of NW_026535794.1, from coordinate 35,391,905 downwards.
CAGCATGCCTTCCCATTTTTCACAGTGTCACATCCACTCTTGACAGAGCTTTCATTTTAAAAGTTAATAGTCTGCCATTCGTATGAAAAACCAAGGACTCCTCAGTGAGTTGGTTACTTGTAGGTAAAGGATACAGAAAATCTCAAGTTTCTTAAATCAACTTCTTGCAAGATGTCTGCCTTTATTTACTTCTTGAGAAACAACTTTGACATAAGTGTCGTAGCTTGTCCTTGTCTAGAGATTTGCTGTAAAGTTAGAACAGTTTTGGATGCCAAGTTCTTACACTCTTCACCTTTGCAGAACTGCTCAATAAACATATCGCTCAGGGTTGTCTTCCTATCCCCTTTGTATAATCACAAAACTAACAGTGAAAATAACCAACTTTGAGTGTAAAGCTTTGAAAATACAAAGTCTTCTGCATAGGATCTATGCCCAATAACTGTTCCCTGCTATCTTAACAATATTTTGTTTGTACTCATCTGGAATACCTCTGCTGGAGGAATTTTTTCATTTTTCAAAAGTGTAAGTTGGTATCCAGTGAAACTTCAGAGCATTTCCATGCTACTTGATGGCGATAGGAAAGACCCAAATTTTTTTTTCCAGAAATCATGTAATTGATTCTTCTAAGATACTCATCAGCACTCTGAGATGTGGAATCCTGGATATTATTACTTTAGTCATCTCAATGCACCTTATAAAAAAATCTTGGCTGCTTTAAATGAAATGGGGTCAAATTTCTGATGGCTCAATGATGACACTGCCAAAACCAAAAATTGTGCCTTAAGTAATGGCAAACCGCAGTGAAGGATTTTAGATCCACCTTCCTTTATACCTGAACTGGCTCAACCTGTTAAACATTCTAAGCTGCAACAGTGGAAGAGAATGGAGAAACATGGATGGCAGGAGGTGACTGACCGTTCTTCCTCACGCAAATCTTTAAATGAAATTATCAAAGGAGGACAGAAATATCCATTGCCAAAGGAAGATTGAGACTGCATGATTCCCAGCCATACTAAGTGATACATTCCTCTGAGAACACCTCAGAGGTGACAAGGGGAAAGTTTACCAACCATCACCTCTTACAGGAGTAGAAAATTGTTGTTTAGCAGTTGTGCTTAAAATTAAAGGAAGTGTTTTGTTCCAGTGACCTGGAGTCAGTCGGAGGATAAAATCTGTGTGCTTTCTTTTTGTGCCAAGGTAGGAGAACCAACAATTATAAAAGGAAGTTATGTTCCCTCACACCTTTCCTGCCTCTTTTCTGAAAGCAGATCTTCCACCCTGCTGGTTACAGCCTGCCAGCTTTTATTTGTGTTAGTTTTCCCTAACCGATGTTAGAGTAGGTTTTAGTGTCCTCTCCACGCTGTCACTCCTTTCACACAATTTCCTGAGTCTTGCTCCTGCTATGTTGTGAAAACAGTGATTGAACCAGACTGGGACACCGTGGTGCGCTGTGGTAGCACTTCCGAGCGCCTTGATGGCACCTCCCACAGACAGTCTGCTCAGGGTTGTTTTCCTCATGTTTGTGCTCTCAGAAATCTGTGTCAATTGCCGAGAGAGGAAGAAATGTGGTCCCTGTGAGTGCAGGGGCTGTGTCTGGTCTCCTCTGACGTGCTGGTGGTTGCTGCCAAGCTCTGCTCCGGGGCGCGGTGCTGCGGCCTCACGGCTGGGTGTAAAGCCGTAATGCAAACTGCGCAAATCTCTGCCGTGCTTGCCGCTGTCTCTCCCTTTTCTGAAGGAATTTTGTGCTCACCAGATGGTCGAAACACAGGCAATGCATGAGCACCACGCTGGAAAAATATCTAGCTGACAGACACACATTTTACCCATGTCAGAAAGATTATCTTTAGGCAGGGAGCTGAATCAAAGGCTCCTATTCTGATGTGAATTCCACTTGTTTCCCTAACTCTGCATTAGGGACTTAACTTTATAAAAAAATACCAACTTAAGCAGAAACACCTTGCTTCAACTCTTTTTTAAGTCAAAAGGCTGCAGCAGGGGTCAAATGGATTAAAAGGAAGGAGCTGTATAACTTGTGTTGATCCAACAAGGTACTGCACCTGATTTCTGGTTAAGTGCATTCATTCATTCCTCTGTGTGCTCCTGTGTTTTCAGCTAGTCCTTCCACAGGTGTGGATATGAAAGCCTTCCATCCATCCCAGCCTCCAAAAAAAGGAAAGGCCATGTAAAAAAGCATCCCAGGCTTTTCAGATTGTTGCACCCAGGAAAATGCAGAGTGATGACTGAAACACTGCAGGATGAGGATTAAATCAAGAATATTCAAGAAGTGGCTTACTAGTATTTTATATCAAAGTGGCCCTGGGTCACCTTAGTTGTCTAATTTGTGTTTTCAAGACTGGAGCCTTCTTGCTAACTGTTCCCACCTTGAAATTCCTTGAAAAACTCACAGTGATGGGTGGTCTGTTTGCTAAAGATTGATTGATTTTGTGTGAGTGGAACCAATATGCTTCTCATACTGCTGCAAAAATGTTTGCATTATTTATTTTGCTTTATTTTCTGATCCATCTCCTTTAGTTGCTGAATTATAGCAGCACAGGCCAGCACGGCAAGGGGCCTTTAAATAGCCTTCTAACTACCTGCTTTTCATCAGGTATCACCATGCTGAGCTAGGGAGGAATTTTAAAAATGTTTAGGAGAACAAAAATAAGCACTGGACCAACACATGCACAGTCTAAAAGTCAGCCTTGGGGGAAATCATGCAGGAGAATGCCTGAGGGTTGGCAAGGGTCCTGGCAGAGTGACTAACACCCTAAATCAGCAGGATAAATGAATTTTAGCCTTGCCGGTGCAAGAAAGTCACACTGCCAGTTTGGTGTTTGTGGGAGCCCAGCCAGAGGGCAGAGCCATGGCTGGGTGCTGGAGCACAGCCCAGCGATGCTGCACGCTGCTCCCAGCACCCTGCAGCTCACGGAGCTCTGCCAGAGCTGCTGCACACCCTGCTGCTGTCCTGCACACCCTGCTGCCGTGTCCTGCACACCCTGCTGCTGTGCTGCACACCCTGCTGCTGTGCTGCACACCCTGCTGCTCTGTCCTGCACACCCTGCTGCCGTGTCCTGCACACCCTGCTCCTGTGTCCTGCACACCCTGCTGCCGTGTCCTGCACACCCTGCTGCTGTGCTGCACACCCTGCTGCTGTGTCCTGCACACCCTGCTGCCGTGTCCTGCACACCCTGCTACTGTGTCCTGCACACCCTGCTGCTGTGCTGCACACCCTGCTGCTCTGTCCTGCACACCCTGCTGCCGTGTCCTGCACACCCTGCTGCTCTGTCCTGCACACCCTGCTGCAGTGTCCTGCACACCCTGCTGCCGTGTCCTGCACACCCTGCTGCTGTGTCCTGCACACCCTGCTGCTGTGCTGCACACCCTGCTACTGTGTCCTGCACACCCTGCTGCTGTCCTGCACACCCTGCTGCTGTCCTGCACACCCTGCTGCTGTCAGCCCGGGCAGGGAGAGCTCCACGCCTGCCTCTGCACTAGGAGGAGGGTGGCAGTGCTCAGAGCCCCTTTGCAGCCTTCCCAAGCAAACAGGAAGCCCATTACTAAAATGCCGTTGTCCTTCATTTGTCAGATTAAGACTGCTTAATAGATTAGCCAGGCAGAAGAGTAGCAAGTAGCTGCTCTGATTTGAGGGATCTGGCCTAGAATACTAAATACTTGGCTCTGTCATAGAGTGTGTATGAAAAGAAAAAACCAGTCTTTTTATTGCACACTTGCGCTTTCTTCAGCATCTGAAAAGAGATTAATTTCCTAGGATTTTTAGCATCTATTTTTGCAACAAAATTGTGACTTTATCATTCTATAATAATGTGGAGGAAAGTGATTGTGTTAAAAAAATCCCAACACCCGCCCTTCCATGTATGATTTTGTTATGAGATCATAATAACCGATATTAATGGATACTATTCATCCATATCACCTGCAGCTGCTCCAGGAGAGAGGCAACAATGTAGGCTAATGGTTCTACAGTATAGCTGTGAGTTAATGATATCTTACTGACCACACTAACCAGAGGGTATATCTTTGGACTGTGGTCAAGAGGGACACAGCAGGTTGCCACTGCTGTCGAATTCCTTTAATATCAGTTAATTTTCAAAAGGGCACTAATTTTCAGAAGCAGGCTTTTGCAAGAGCAGTGAGTCAGCTTAATTAGTCTGAGAACCTTAGTGAGAAAGTGGGTATTTCTTTAAGGTTTCATGTGTGTCTGAAATTCCAGAAAACTGATTCTCAGCCTTGCTTTCTTGCTGATGTGCTGCAAGGAGTGCTAGCACAAGGATTTGCTCTGAAGCGATTTATTCCCATGGCCTGTGCAATCAGTGTTAAGCCAGTGGTAAAGGACAGGGCTGATTTGCATGAAGTAACTTTTCAGAGAAGTCTGTGGAGCAGTGATGCCAGGAAATCAGAATATGCTCACAAGTTAAATTGTAATGTTTTGTACCTGGTGAATGGAGCGTTGATTCCCGCCTTGTAAAGAAATCAGGGAGTGAACAATGCTTGCTGAACAGATAGCATCATCTTCAAATGAATCACTTCCACTAATCCAGATACAGGAGCAAATGGCAGCTTTTTTTTTTAGGGATGTTGCAATGAAACTGCTTCTTCCTGCAATGTTTTCTTTAAGGCAAAAAATGGAAAGGCAGATCAAGGGAACCATATAAGCTTACACACCTTTTATGACTGAGAAATATCTGTAGGTGTAGCCACCAGCTTACTTCTGATACAGCCTTTAGTGTCCAAATGAATACTGCAATAGCTTATGAAACACAGAACATCTCTCTTCCAACGTAATTGCTGAACCCAAATTAATCCACTGATTAACCAAGGCCCATGTCTAACCTGTTTTGGTCTGTGGCATAATCTATAAAGAGCAACATGTAGGAAACAGCTTTGCTTGTAATACAGTACAGCCTTTGTATGAATGAGTCTCCATCTACAATATTTTGTAAATTTGTGAAGATTTTCAGTAAACTGGAGTTGTAGATGAGTATAGAAGTTTTTCTATTTCTTTGTTTTCCTTGGGATGTCTCTTTGCTCCATGGACTTGAGAGAGAACACTTCAGCTTCTGTTTTCTCACTCAAATACTGTCTGGTAAACTATTTTAGAGCATGGAACTGCCTGTTGCAGCCCTTTCATAGAGACAGGAAAATCAAAACAGATCTCTCCTGGGGATCAAGAGATACTAGTTTCAGCCTCTGAAAGAGGGAGAATCAATAAAATCTGGTAATCTGTTCTGCTGGCTGAGAGTTCTAGCTAATGAGTCATTTAAACAGCCCAAGCAACTTTCTGACTCCAAGCCTTTCTTTAGATTGTTTCTCTTGACTCAGTTCCAAAAGGGTTGATGCTGAATGGACTATCCTGTGTCCAAAACCACCAAGTGACTTTGCTCACTAAATAGTTCTTTCAGATTTTCATTTCAGCAACAAAAAATACCTTTTCCTTGCCTTTCTCTCTAGGACTCAGACAATCTCCAGAAGACTATCAGTTATTCACAGAGCTATATTAATATTATTTCAGGCTGTTGCTACCTTTCTTCCCATCTTTTCCAACCTCACAGTTTTCTTGGCTCTTTGGATTAGCACACACATGTCTGTTTTCTCTTAGTCACAGAAGCTGTTTTTTGTTCCAGCCCTCCTGTAGCATATTTTCTGGTCTGTGTTATAAATGCAATTAAAGCCTTGAATGGACATGTTTAGGATGTGGGTGCAAACTTGTGCTGTTGGTTATCTGGCTTATTTTTCAGTGTTGAAGCTCAGGCAAACAGCTGTACCTCGCCACAGATCCTGTCTTCAGATGAACAGCAGGTTTTAGTTTTTATTGCCAGATATGAGCATGTGGTGTTGTGGAACTACATCCATCTGTGGACTACCTTTTCCCAAACCCTGAGCTGTGAAAGTGCTGAACCTTCTACAGGGCCTGATACTCTTTTTTTATGCTCTTTTATTTTAAAATGCTGAACATTCTAGAGGGCCTGACATCCTTTTGTTATATTGTTCTATTTTAATCCTTATAGAAATATAAGTGAACTTAAAAAATCCTGCCTTTTTTTCATTTGCAAAATCTCATGTCAGGAGATCTCAAGGAAGGTTTGCTATCTATTCTTTGTTGGAATGATAACTGAAGCCAAACTCCATAAAATATAGGTTTTCTCTCATTCGCTGGAAGTTCTAGAACAGTCAGAAAACCAGTTTCCAGTTTAGATGAAACTGTGTTTAGAATTTGGAATTTTTTCCCTTTACTTTGATAGTGTCAAAATGATGGAGGTTATTTTGCTGTACTAGGCAAATATTCCTTTGAAACCAACATGCATTTGAAAAATGTTATTGTTACCAAATCCGTGAGGCTTTTCCTGGAGATTTTTTCTAGCTAAAATCTTTGTTCAGTATTCTTCCCACAGTCTCAAGCTCCTGAGCAGTTCTTTGTAGGGCACTGTATACACAGAAGAAAAAAGACTTCTGACCTAAATACCTTGAGTCATTGAACCAAAGAATCATTTAGGATGGAAAATATCATTAAGGTCATTGAGTCCAACCATTAACCCAGCACTGCCAAGCCCACCACTAAACCATGTCCCAAAGAGCTATATCTACACATCTTTTAAATACCTCCAGGTATGTTGATGCCACCACTCCCCAGGGCAGCCTGATCCAATGCTAGACAACCCTTTCCATGAACAAATTTTTCCTAACATACAATCTAAACCTCCCCTGATGCAACTTGAGGCCATTTTCTGTTGTCCTGTCACTTGTTACCTGGGAGAAAAGACCAAGCCCCACCTTGCCACAACCTTGTTTCAAGTGGCTATAGAGAGTGAGAAGATCCTCCTTGAGCCTTCTTCTCTCCAGCTTAGCACCCCCAGTTCCCTCAGCTGCTCCCCATAAGCTCCTGACCCTTCCCCAGCTCTGTTGCCCTTCTCTGGACACACTCCAGGCCCTCAATGTCTTTCTTTCAGCGAGGGGCCCAAACCTGAGCACAGGATTTGAGGTGCAGCCTCACCAGTGCTGAGTACATGGGGACAGTCCCTGCCCAGGTCCTGCTGGCCACACTGTTCTGACACAAACCAGGTTCCCATTGACCTTCTTGGACACCTGGGCACTCAGTGACTCACGTTCAGGTGCTGCCAACCAGCAACTCCAGGGTCCTTTTCCAGCAGGGCAACCTTCCAGCTGCTCTACCCTTCCTAGTCTTTGCTAATATTTTTTCTTATAATTTTCCATCTTTTGGGAACTGTGGCATCAACACATAAAACCTCTTAGAAATTCTGTTTCTAAAATTCAGAATTAAATTGTGTTATCATGGAAAAGCAGCCTTAGGTCTCTACCTGAGAGCTGAAAAATCCCAAATTGCAAGAGGTTGTGGACATAAATGCAAAGTTTGTAGCAGGGGCTTTTTGAAGTTGCAATGTGCTGTTTCTGATCTCCCTTTTAGAAATATGTTTATGAAAATCTTCTGCTTCTCCTTCAGTATTGCCAGGAGGGCACATTATCTACTTCTTGCTGTAAATCATCAGAAACTTTCTTTTCCTCTGCTGTATCACTGTGAAAGTGAGAACAACTTAAAGAAGTGAAAGCAATTTGTTCTGCGGGAGGCATTAGATAAAGGGTGCCTAGAGGATTCTTCATACCATCTTGAGATGGAGATAAAATAGAATGACATGATAGCCCATTAAGCAGAGCAAAGTAAGCACAGCAGCAGATTCTTGTCTCAGATCCGTGATGCATTTTCCTACCTGGGATGATTAAATGACGTTGTCTAAAACAACAGCTCTCCGGGCTTTGCTGGGCATATCTGGAGCCTGAGGAGCCAGCAGAAGCCTTTGCTCCGAGAGATAAAGGACTGCAAGCCACCCAGAGGACACCCAGAGCAGCTGCTCTTGCTTACCCTTTCTTTTGAAAATGGCAGCACAGTTAAAACTATTTTATAGACTCTTCACCAGGGATCTGGAGCTCCCCGTCACTGCCAATTTCTGAAGCTGCAAGAGTTTAAGAGTCAAAGCAAGAGATTAAATGAGACTGCAATGACATAGCCTAATGTACTGCTCATACAGCAACAGCAGACTTCATTAACTGTGCTGGGGCTCAAAATATTACTAAATGCACTGTTAACCAGCTCATCTTAAAAGGGATTCTTGGAATTATGAGACTTTGCTGTGAAATTTTTCTGAAAATTTGGAAAGCAAAATCATGAGATTTAAAATTTTTGTTAACCAAACAGGTTTTTGGTTTTATTCTCTCTCACAACAAATTAAAAAGAGCTTACATTTTCCAAATTACTTCTAAATAACTAGCAGAAGCCAGGATCCTAAGAAACCAGTTCAAATGAAGTGTCTGATGCCAGAAGAAACAAGATTATTAGTAAGCCTAATGACTCTCCCTCTTCACTGCCCTGAGGGCCCACTGTGCAATTTTCACTGCACCATGGGCTGGGCATCCTGCAGATGGGAGTGGGAACCAAAGTCTTTGTGGCACTTACCCTAAATTAAGGTGCTGATGGTGTGGATATCCCCTATTCTCCATTGCTTTAACAGCCGGTAAAGAAAGAATCAGCTTCTGGAATTGTGGATGCCCAGGTGGTAATATTTGCTCAGGGAACAGGATACACAATGTTGGCCTATCTCCTTCTTATTCTTCTCTTTCCATTCATCATGTGTAAAAAATCTCTCTCCATCAGTTTATGTCTTGTAATGACATACTCACTAAAATTAATGGCCAGTGTCTTCCCATTGACACCCTGTCCAAGTGAACAACTACACACTACTGTCTGCCTAAGCCTGGGGTTTCACTCACCCAGCAACTTCTTTTGCTGTCTGAATCAGCACAGCCACCTCACTTAGCAGAATAAATCAGAACAAGTCTTAAGGTGAATAATGTTGTGTACAAAGAAGTGCTTTAAATTGTAAATATATTTAATTTTCAGTATATGAGTCAAATAGGTGATGCCTTGAAAACTTTACCCAATAACTCTGTGTGTATGTGTCTCTGTGTGTGTGTGTATGTATGCTTTAACTAAAACTGACTCTCTCACAAATGTTTTAAGCATATACTCCACTCCTTTTAAATGCTTGTTGTAATTTCTTCTCATTCTTTGAGAAGGAAATTAACCTTGGAGGTCACCTTCAAGGAATAAAAGTGAAAAGTTATTCTGGTTTCCCTGAACTGAGCAGGACTTGAAACAGCAATGTTTTCTGAGTGCTTCTCTGCCAAGGTAGAGTTATCCTGCACGAGGCTGGCAGAGATAAACCCTACAAAACAAACAACCCACCCCCAAAAACCTCAGCATGGCAGTTATTTCACTGTTCACAATAGGACGATGACATTTCAGAAGAAAAGCACTGTACCTTAGACACTAGCTATCAAACAAGCACACACAATAGCTTGGAGTTAACATCTGTGTAACGAAAACCAGAAAATAGCAGTGATTCCTCTGGAGAGACTCGCTTGCACCTTGTGTCCTTTCTTTCCTACACATACCATTCCCACTGGCTGCATGTTGGCTCCAAACTGCTGTAGGTTGATTTAAGAAGTCTAGAATGATCCCAGATCAGCTTGTGTGTGTCCATCAAACTTCGACTACCTGTCTCAGAGGGCTTTTTTTTTCTCCTGAAAAACAGATGACAGCAGGAACAAAAGGTTGTGAGAACCTTACATTCTTTTGTACTAATTTCCCATTGCTAATTATCTATTCTCAGTATTATTCACTTCCCTGCAAGTTATCTCACAAACATCCTTTAGAAATTTCTGTCTTCTATTTCTTCTTTAATCTATACCCTTAATATTTTTTTATCTGAGAATTATCCCACCATATTTGCCTCATGCCTTCCACACCTTATGTATCTTTTCTCAAAAAAAAAAAAAAAAAAAGAGTGTTTGATCCTTATTTTTAAAGAAAGCCTCATTTTAACTTTTTAAAGCAGGTTTCCATGGCACACCATATCCTATTACACGCTGCTGGGCTAGTGGGGTGATTCACTTAATGATGTGTGATTACAGTTTTTCTCTCCTCCTGAGTACTGAAGTTGCATATTTCATCCAAACTGCTAGCAAAACAGATTCCTTATGAGAAATGAATAAAATGTGTAGTCTCCAAGGTTAAAAAGGAAAGTAATGAAAAACAACCAGCTAGTGCAGTTTTATCACGTTTGTCCATGAGGATCCTGAACCTGCACCAAGTTGGAGAGGAGACTCTCAGGCAGGTACTGTGAAGTCTTGGGGGGTGTTTAGTATGGAGAAGCCACCCTAATGGGAAACCCTCAGCTCCCTGAAGGTGCCTGACTGTGCTATGCTGTGCTATTGACTAACTCCAGGAGTTTATTCATCTCTAGGAGTCACTATCACCGGGAGGCAAAAGCACTTGACAAGAGATTGATATCTTTGGGACAGAAAACAGCCACGTTGCACGTCCCCACAGGGATGGGGCAGACTCCTGCAAGCTCCACGCACCAGGGGTGTCTCCAGTTGTAGCCCCATATTTGGCCTTGCACATCTCTGTGCTGCGCTGCTCCCCAGCCTTCGTTACTCTGCCCAATTAGGTCAGCGCTAAGGAATCCAGAACTGCTTTACATTTTGCGTGTTGGAACAGGAAGGACTTCGTGTCAGTAGGTTCGTGAGGCAAGCTAAACTGGTAGCAGCTGTATTCCTTGATAAAATAGGTGTTTTGATTCTACCTCCAGGATTTCTCCAAGGAGGATTCAGGCTTCCTATCCAGCATGGCCTGCAGGGGGCATCAAAAGAATTCAATGGACATTAACATCGTTTTCTGACTGTAGTTCTCGAACAATTGTGACCCCTAAATGGGATGTTTTTTCCATTAAATCAGAAAAGGCGAAAAAACACTTGACTAAAAGAGAGGATGACACTTCACTACATCTTTTCTGGTTTGTTTTGGGTTTTATTTTTTCCTGGCTTCTTGAAATGGAAAGACTGGGTTTTAAACACCATTCATTCTCCAAACTCTTGCTATCAGCAGAGACTTTGAGAGAATGTCATGGGAAAGAGAGCTTCTGTCACTACTGACAATAGGATTTAGAAGGTTTTAAAAGTTTCTGAGAAATAGGGCAGACTATTTCAGAAATCCCTCTGTTTTCTTTATATTGGAATAGGCTGCCTTCCATCATTATTATCTGGGCTGAATCCTGGCTGAAGGTTTTGTTGCATTTATAAGAATAAATAGCACTGTTGGTAGCATCCACTCTTCTTTGCTGCCCTGTGAGCACAAGCACAGTGAACTTTACTGGGAACAATAGTAGAAAGCTTAAAATACACCTTCTTCTGAATGTTCACTGTTTGTACTCCCCATAACTTCTGGCCTTTCTATTTCATATTGGGATCTCCTGACCGGAATTTTGATTCAGACTGTGCAGTGGGCCTGAATCCTGAGGATCCCAATATATATTGGTGCAAATCTGAAATATTCAAACTGCTCTTAAATATCTTGTCTATACTTTTCTGTAGCCTCTTTAACTTTCCTAGCACTGCAATATCTTTTTTTTCCCCTACATCCAACATGTATAAGAGTTAAATTTTGCACTTACATAGATGTACCTGCATTAAGCGTTTTCCTGCCTTCCAGTGTGCTGCTTGTTTATTTGCTGTTTTGATGCAATTTGTTTCCTGGTTATTATATTGCATTATATATAATTTTCAGAAAAGCATGAGGTTATTAATGACTTTCACTTATCCAGAGTATGCTGTAGCATTTTCTTTGCAATGAGCTCTCTTATCCCTGTTTCTCTGCTACTTTTACACTTTGAAAAAATGTTTTCACCAACATTGTCTGCTTTGTGTTTTCTTTGTTACGCAAGGATAATAATTTTGTTTAATTGTAATGATGAAGTGCCATGAAAAGCAAGCAGTTGCTAATCTGAGTGAGAGTTTGTGATAAAAATACCGCAAATAAGATTGGCTAGGGTTACACAGACAGCCTTAATCTGAAACTTCTATAGTTTGAATTCTTCACTTGAAAAAACTTTCCTGAACAAGGCAGCTATTTATTGTTTATCCAATGAGGCATAAGTTCTTCTGAGATTTCTTTCCAGCCCCAGGTCTGACCTTCTGCTTTATCTTTTTCTGCCCATGTGTTTCTTTGCCAAGCCTCTCTCCCCGTGGCTCTGTATCTTCCTCCCTATTTTTTTTATCTTCCAGTATAATTTTTCTTACCCAGCCAATCCTCCCAGGCCTGCCACCTAAATTTTCTCCCTAGTGCTCCCAGCCCCATACCAGCTGCTCTCTGGACTCCTCAGCTGCTCACACGCGTTTTGTTCTGTCACCTTCACCTTTTCCCACAGCATCATTCCTTCTCTGTTCCTTCCCCCTTCTCCCTTGCTACCTCCTTCCCAAACTTTTCCTCCTGCAGTTTCTCCTCCAGGTTTAATGTTCTCCATTCTGAGACACTTTGATATCCAGCCTTAGAGGGAGAATGACCACTTCCACCATCCTCATGCCAGCCACCTGTGCAATCTATTTCCATTCCCCATCCACCATCCCATCTTCTCCCATGCTCACTGCTCTCCAGATCAGCTTTATTTCCTCTGGTGCATCATGGGCAGAGTAATCATCCTGCCAAAGTACTGTTTCAAAGCCAGATACAATGGCGCTGTTTAAAGGGAAGATCACCAGGATGTTTTAAGGTAACTCTTGAAAATAATTGGAAAACTAAATCATAAAACATTCTCCCCTAAATTGTCCTAGGCCAAAACTCTGGACTGAAAAATACAAACTTAATGTGGCTGAAATTGGGTGACTGAAACCAGGATTTATAACTGCTTCAACACTGATAATGCAGAACATACTGGGGAAATACAGTAGCTACTGTGTCTCTTGTGCACATTTTCCATGGTCATATTAATTTTATAACACCGGCATTATAGTTATTTCTTACATGTGGCACTAAATCAGCAGCACGTGTCAAAGAAAACAGGGAGACATCTACTGTATTGCTCTGTAGTAGTTTGTTTGTTTGGTTTGTTTAATAGAAAATTTCTTTCATTCGAATTTGGCAGGGCTGACAAAAAAAAAATCTATTATCAGTGAATAAACAAGTTTCCTTGTACATCCAGGTTTTCCATTGACGACTTGTAAGCACAAACACTGAATACAAATTTCCTCCTTCATACCTGAAGGTAAATGGTCTGTACTTGCCAACATCCCTTCAGCAACAGACTCTCAAGAAACAAAGAAACCTTTGGAGACAAGTTTCTGAACTCTGTGCATGCACAGGGAGAGGGACAGCTGCACAAAAGGCTTTTGCAACTTGTTGGACTTTTCACAAGGGCATGTAGTGACAGGACAAGGGTGAATGGCTTTAAAATGGAAGAGGGCAGGTTTAGATTAGATATTAGGAAAGAATTCTTTGCTGTGAGGGTGTTGAGGCCCTGGCACAGGTTGCCCAGAGAAGCTCTGGATGCCCCATTCCTGGAAGTGTTCAAGGCCAGGTTGGATGGGGCTCTGAGCAACCTGATCCTGTGAGAGGTGTCCCTGTCTATGGCAGGGGGGTGGAAGAAGAGGATCTTTAAGGTCCCTTCCAACCCAAATCATTCTATGATTCTTTGATGATTCTAGGATCTGTGAAACACAGATCTATTTATAGCCACACATCTACGCATCTATTTATAGCCATCTAAAAATTTTCTGAGCACTTTTTTGGCTAAATGAGCAACTTCACTTTTACATACATTATCGTTCCTGCTTGAGAAATTATATTTAAAAAAAAATCATCCTGATGTATGCAAGTCTGCAGCCTATGGAAGACCCTTTGTTCCTGGAGTGTGGTGAGAGCATAATGGCGAAGGAGCAGACAAAATCCAAAGCACTTTGGGGTTTTCTTTCTGATTTTTAAAAAGAGGTTGATAAATTTGAATATGGATTTCCATCTTCTTGGGCTTATGTAGAATGCCATAAGAGAAAAGTGCAAGAGAATTTTTTCTCCATAAAATTTAGAGGACCTAAGTATAATTTATTCATTTTAATATCAAGAAGCAACATGATGTTAGTTTCTAGATAATAAAAGGAAAAATGAGCAAAACTCTACAAGCTGGTTTAGTGATGAAGAGATAGGAGCAGGCTTTTCATTCTCATGTGCCTTAGATTTTTCTTTATTGTTAGTTTGGGATTAGCTTTAGCTGTGCTAATGTTACAGGATGTGTAGTAAATGAAGATGTTGTGGGAAGGTTTTGGTACAGGTAAATATTGCTTCCTAGGTTATATTATTGCTGTTTTCTAAACATATGCCCTCTGTACTCCCAGAATTTGATACTGCTAACATCTCCTGGGCAACTTCTAAAATTTCATACTTTTCTCTTTTATAGCTTAAAGAAATTTATGTTAAAAGGGGCCCTGTAGAAGTTAGTGCTTTTAGTGATAATCACTGGTGTTAAGAAATCTCTCTGGGGCACCAAATTGTCTGTAATACCCGTAATATAAATTATTAACCGAAGTAAAATCAGAAATAAAAAACTTCAGGGAAAAATAATGGAGAAGTAATGATTCAAAGTGGTAAAAGAAAAATCACTTGCCTTGTAATTCATCCTTATAAAAATTCAACCATAGTACCCAGTTCCCATGAACAAGTGGGGATAAAATAAATTAATTTTTCCTAAGATTTGTCTGGTTTAAGTGTTTAAACTCCTCTGCTACCATCATGGTGTAGATGTTTCCTTTTTTCGTAAAAAAAGAAGCCTCCACTGGCTCTCTTGCAAGCCTCTGCCTGGATCTTTTTGTTTAAATAAACACACTCAGTGAAAAGTCCACTTGGATATTTACAGGCCTGTTTGAATATCTGTCAGAAGAAGACAATTATTTCAGTGTTAATGGATTCTTCAGAATGGATACTATATTATCAACTGATCAGATATCTTTTTGGCCTATTTTTCATTCCTAGCTGAAGCAGATATACTCCTGGTGTTTTGAGGCTTTACTGGTGTTTTGAGGAACAAAATCTCCTGGTGGATGGAGTGAATTTCCTGTATTAGATATATTTACTTTCCTCTAGATCTGTTGTCTCCTCACAGATCCCTGAGCAGGAAGGCTCATCTTGGAGGAGGCTGAGCATTGAAGGAAGTGGGGCAGAAGTGTTGGGCAGCACAGGGACAGAGCTCAGAGCCATCACTACCACATGTTCAGGTGGGTTTACACTGTGGCTGTTCTCCTGCATTAACAAGTGTTTTTCTTGCTTAATTAACAGATGTCTTGACTTTTATGCAGCTTTCCTTAATTGTCCCAAAGACGCTTTTAGCTGCTAGTTTCCACCCTTGGATTTTGTTGCAGATTCCAGCTGACCTTCTCTGTGGCTATTCGCTGTGGGCACGTCATTCCTCTCCTCTTGCATGACATATGAAGAGAAGCTAATTCAAAGCATTCATTGTTTATGGCTGGGTTTTTTTAGTTCCTTTAGCTTCAGGGGTTTAAAGCTGGGGAACAGCTAATCAAAGGCTAGTGCAGAAAACTGATTTCAGCTGTCTCTTCATAGGTCCACTTTTTTTTTTTTTATTTCAGGCATCTTCCCCCCTCTCTAATGCAGTCCCCATCCCTAGAGCTGAGAAAAAAGTAAAAGCAAGTTTAAAATTTCCAGAAAGGCATGCCTAGCTACAGGAAATTAAGGGCTGGTGGGCCATTTTTGTGCCCTGTATCCCTTCACTTAACTACTCAGTTGTTGCTGATGGTTGCCTTGTGGCCTAACAAACTTTTCTCCAACCTTAACCATGTTTACTACCTGCTTGTAACTGGGGGTGCATACAGCACTTCAGAGAAAACAGCTCTCTTTATGGCCAGGGTTCAAGCCAAAGCCAGCTGCATTTCCCTCTCTGTCTTCTTGAAAGGAGAGATCTGTTTCCTTCAACAATGCTGTTTATAACTTCACCAGATGAAAACTGTCATATCCCATTTCCACTGGGACTTAGTGGTACCTATTTTCTGGCTGCAGAATTAAGAAAACAGAACTTAGCTCAGCTTTAATGCTTGCATACACACCATGCAGATTTCCTTCAAATGAGCCAAGAAATTCTAAATATCATCTCATTGAAAAAAAAATAAATTGCTGTCTCCAAAGGTCAGTTTAGAAATGTTGTGACCTGTGATGTCCTTTAGTATTGGCCGCATTTCCCACAAACTATGTGAATTCTGGATGAGATGACTGCTCAGGCTGGAGTTATATTTTCAACACCAAGTAATGAGACAGTTATATCTTTTCAAGTGCCATAAACATAGCAAAATGAGTTTTCTAATCATAAGACTACCAATCCAAAAAAACACAATTATATGAAACTCTGCTATTTATTTCAAGTAAATGTACTTTTAATGTGTTGATTGAATTGGGAGAACATTTCCTATATAAACCTGATTTGTATTTTTATTTATAGTCCAAGTACAATTATCTATTTTTTTCCCAGTGATTTCTGTGTTACCATAAAAATTATTTCTATGTGACTGGAGAAATTACTTCAGATAAAACAGCCCCCAGTCCCTGGAAACCATCTTACTTTATAACTACTTGGGAGCTCAAGAAATAAATCTTCATTGCTTTTCTCTCTGACAGACACCAGTGAGCAGAATGATGAAAGGTAAAATTTAGGATCCTCATATGGTAAAGAGGGATAGGAACATTTTTCTGTTCTAAATCCTGTATTCCTTGTCTTAGGTGAATATGAAGCATTTGAAGTACAATGCAATTCTCTGCATCAGTCTGGTTCTTAAGGTCTCTCTTGGCATATTTCAGCTTTGTAACCAGATTAACAGATCACCTGACAAAAAGGTGGATTTAAATTCTCTCTATACCTTACAGAGAAAGTAGTCACACACATCTTTCAATTTATGCACATTTCTCCACCGTTCTTTCAGAAGATTATTTCAGAGCAGCAGTCTATCAGAAGATGCTACCATTGCTTTTAAAGTGTATGTGACAATTATTAACCATCTTCCCCAGATTTATTAGGGATAAATTTTATATTAAACTTACTTTACTGTTCTGTTACACGCTGGATTGACATTTTAAGATCAGAGACTTGACTAGAATAGATTCTTTTTCATCTTAGTTCTTTTATAGGATGCTTTACTACAACTAGTCCATGAAAGTGATGTTGGAGCTTTTACAGTACTATTGGATTTTCACTGGGTTCTCATCTTGGTAGAATATGCAATAGTTTCTGCTGTTAGGCAAGCCTGGATCTTGAAACATGGATTTGTAAAGCTAGGCCCCCACTGTACTTGGTAATTGGCAAATTCATCTGTAATTGAGTCCTGGAGTTATCTGGAAGCTCTCTAGAAGGTGCTGCTAGATATTATGTTTTAAAATAATTTAAAATAAAAAACTGCAAGGTTTTTTTCTATTGGTTGAAAGGCTTTCATTTTCCATCCTGCACTCCATAGGGAAGTAGTATTCTGAGACTTTTGCTGGGTTTTCTTCCTCTGATTACAGAATGTGATGTGGCTATCTGCAAGGATGATCCAGAGGTGCACAAATATTTTATCTAACCATCTGACCTTAAAAATGGTTCAGAAAAGCTGCAGGCCAGCTCTTTTTGTGGCCTTCACCCCATGAGCCACCATGATTTGGACCCTGAGCATCACTTGGCACACATTTCAGGGCTGTCTGGAAGATGATATCTCATGCTGAAGATCCTTGAGGACCTTCAAGCAAAAGTGAAAGACCATCTGACCATGGTCTGGTATCCCCACTGCCTCTCCATACCCAGAGAAAAACAGATTCTTCATATGCCAGGGCTGTTGCTTTGTCTCCTTTGTCAACTTGCACTCAATTCACTTTGACTTTTTATTATTCTCCTGAGCCAAATTGGCCTTATCCTTGCAAGAAACTCTGAAAAGAATCTGAGTCCTTTCTGAAGACTGTGCAATTCTTTGTTCATTAATATAAAGACAACTTTGGAATTAAGTAGAATCAGGAATCAGTCTCCATAGGGGCCTCTGGCAGATAGCTGCATTCCTCTGATTTCAAATGCACCTGCAAAATTTTCTTAATCTGATTTCTAAGTAGATTCTGTACCAAACTGCTTACAGAAATTGTGTTATTTCTGTAGAATATTACCTGCATCTCAGATATGGAGAGGAAAAAAAAAAGAGGAAAAAAAAAAGAAAAAAAGATGCTTACTTTTCTGTTTCCAAGTTGGTGCTATAGGTACAAGCTGCTTTTGTAGAAGCCCTATTTAGTGACAATTTTGCATGACAAAATAATAGGAAATAAAGTCATTCCTATGACCTTATTTCAACTTATTTGTTCAGTAAAAGCAAATACCAGGACCATACTAGAAAACATCCAAACAATCCAACACAACTTTTCATGAAAGACACTTGTCATATACATGGCTATTCATAAAGAAACACAAAAAATGGAAGACATGCTCACTGGAGAATTTAGTTCCTAGAGGCCCTATTTTTCCTTTGTTTTCTTCTTGGCATCTAAAGGAAATCTCCACTTACACTGAAAGCATAAAATGCTTTAATCTACTCAAAGGTGTAAATTAAACAGAATTATTAAATTTCTTTGCTGACACTTAATTGCATATTTTCATTAAACTTACTGAAGCCGTGTTTTATTTTTACAGTAACTCAGCAAGAGAAAGTAGGCCTACCAAATTTCAATTAGATTTGCCTAGAAGGGAAGGCAAAGAGAGAAAAATAAGTATAGGAAATAATTGAATAAAAGATAATGGCAAATAATTTTTCTTGGTAATAAAAAAGCACAGAGACAAAATGGAATTTCCTGGTATCCCAAGGAAAACCTCAAACAAACCACAGCTGAGTGGATGAGAAGTTTGCTACTTTTCTATTTCAGCCTATGCTGGGTTGCTGCAGTGAATGGATTCCACAGGCTGCATATTTGAGAGCTTGTGGTCAGTCCTGCGTGCTTTTCACTGAGAGGCCAGTGTTTAAATAATAAAAATGCATTGAGAATAGCAGTAAAAAAAACCCCAAAAAACAAACCCAACAAAACTTCAGGGAATTCCATAGTGGAAAACACTATTTTCCTGAATTAATTGCAATACCATGTGAAGTGCTGCACAAGAGCACAGAATTATGGGTTAAGGCTGTTCATTTTAAGAATAGGGTTTTGTCAGGGTAAAGTCTAATTAAGTGTGTGGACATGAGAGGGATGTTTGCTTTCATTTGTTATCTTTCCATACCCCTGTCAGACAACTCAAGATCACAGGCAGTGCCCCAGCACTGGGTCATTTTGGTTCTCCAAACCGTGCTGTAATCGCTGCTGTAAGCTCTTTTGGGTTTTTGGAGAGACAAATATCTTTGCATGTGTAAAGACATTGGCAAGCTGTGGGAAATTCAGGCACCAGTAACAGCACAGCTCTGGGAAACATTCACGAGTTAACCAGCTGAGGGAGCACAAGGCATCGATTTTTCAGTAACAGCACAATGGACTTGAGGGACTTGGAGAAGAAACAGCGTGGTAACTATTAAGTCTGCTTCTCTTAACTCTCCAGTGAAACATCTGAGGGTTCTTCTCTCGTGGAGTAGTTTGAGTCACAATTAATTTTTTTGGGGGGCTCAGAAGTGGTTTTTAAAGGACATGGCTGATCTGCTCCTTAACTTACTGGTCTAAAATATATATAAATAGACAGTATACATATATATATTCACTGTATATATAAGTATATATATAATATATAATATATAATATATAATATATAATATATAATATATAATATATAAGTATATATATATAGAATATACTTATTCTATAAGTGGTGGTCCAGGATTTCACCTCGGACTTTTAAAATCGAACTTTCTCCTTATATATATATATAGTGTGTGTGTGTGTATATATATATATGTACTATATATATAAGTATATATATAATATATATAAATAGACAGTATATATATACTATATATAGTGTATATATATACTATATATATGTGTATATATATAATATATATAAATAGACAGTATATACTATATATCCTATACATACTATATATACTATATATATATATATATAAGGAGACAGTTAGATTTTAAAAGTCCGAGGTGAAATCCTGGACCACCTGAAGCTAATGGCAAAGTATCATTTATGAGATTAGAGCCAAGTGTTGATTCTTGCTCTAAATAGCGTTGTATTAAAATGCAAATATGATAATACTTGTATCATACCAGATCTACAGCCAGTTCAGCCCATGGTCCTTCCTGTGGCAGTCAGGAAATAACAACACCTGCAAAAGCAGGATAAGCAATCCGGGGTCCAGAGAATTCTTGAATGAGTTGGAGTATTTAATACAGGCTTGACAAAATAATTAGGTGACCAAGTGGACAGAAGAGAGCTGGTCTGTCTGTCAGTGTACACTAGCCAAGGTTTGCTGCTCTGCAGGACAGGAGCAAGCCAAGGTGCTGCCTTCAGCTCTAACTGCTGGGCATCCATGCAGGGATGTGCTGTGCTGCCGCCAAGGCAGTGTGGGGCTCCCCTGCAGAAAAGCCTTTTGAACTCGCTCTGCAGCCCATGATTATGCAGATAGGCAGTGCTGGGAGAGGAGAGGCAGCAGGAGTAACTGCTACCACATGTGAAACTCTGCTCCGAGGATATTGTTTTCATTATAGTTCTGTCCTCTGCAGCCTCTCGGACTCTGAAGTGTCAGATTCCAGTTTGATTTCTTCATTAGGAAAGCCACTGCTTCAGTAGTAATGAACAACAGAAAGCACAAAAACACTCTGACAATGGTTGGTTTTGTTTAAAAATGTTAGCATGGGTTAGACAGTGTCTAACACTAATGCCTGGGACAGGTTCCTTTCATTATGCTTTGACTTTCTGGAAAACAACTCAGCCTGTTTTCACAGAAATTGGTTAATCCATACAGCTTAGGTCAGAAAAGACATATAAACTAGTAATGCTGCTTATTTTTGAAAAGCAGTAAAACAGACTCTACTCTTCATAAAGGAATGTATGCTGCCATTCTGATTACCTACCAACATAATTCATATACACATTAGAGTAAAATTGGTCTCTCATTTCCTGAAACAGCAACCTGGTCTCATGTTCCTGTAAAGCACTGTCCACCTCCAGAACAAAATATGACACCTTCAGCTTTTTGCTCATAGGAAATATTATAGGTTACCTGGATTTTCATGGTATTGAACCTATGCCTTTCTTCAGATTTATAAGAATAAAGAAGCCCTAGTTCACTGGTTTTTACCTTGAGGAAATTATGCTAAACCTTTTTTTGTTTTGTTTTGCTTGTTTGTTTGTGCTTCAGGAAATCTCTTCCTGCCTTGGGCAAAAGTGCAGTTATGGCAATGAAAATATGCACAAAGTAAAAAAAAAAGAGAAAATCTTTGTCCTAGAAGAAATGATAAGGAATGCTTTAAGGGTAGATTAAATCCATTTTAACTGCTAAGACTTTATTCCACAGTCTCTGCTTGTGAGAACTAAACTCCTTTTGATAAGAAAAATGCTTTCTTTTGGCCTTGTATAATTAATCTTGGAAATCGGATAGGTGGATTTGGAGGTGCTGGTGAAATGTGAGGATTAAATTTTGAAATTTGACCAGCAATGCTGGGAAGACAAAGAGATGGTTGAACAAGCAGGGACATCTGCAGCTGCCAGCACAGGTAGGCTGCATTTTCCTGCCAGAATGAGACTCTTCACTACAGCCCCCACTCTTCTAGCATCAAGAACAATGAAGCAGTTTGGTATCAGAACTTCTCTTGGAAGGAAAATAAAAAGTATATTTTGCTGTTCCTCTAAGGGTTTTCTAACTTGATGAGATTAGTATGATTTAGGACCTGGACACTGGCATGAGCAGAGATAGAGGCAAGCAAAGGTAATGCTTATGTACCACATACTTTTTGAAGCATTTCTCTTTTTCCAGCTTGACCAGAATTACTGTATTCCTGCCAGATTCAGTTTGTGCCAGCTGCTTCTCATTCAGCATTTGATTTCCTGAAGACACCATGGCAAAGTCACTGTATGAAATAGGAAATTTAGAACAAAGACAAGTAAGTTTTGCTCTATTATTTGATGGGTCATTGATTTTGATTATAACTTAACAGCAAAACCTTCCTAGCAGAGAGCCCAAAGGGTACATTAGGAGGAAAAGAGTGGACCTCTACCATTTGCAGCTCATCTAAGACTCTGAAATTATGTGTCTGGAAGTTGTGCACAACAACTTGTTTTCATAGCACTCTGGCCCAGACCAGGCTGTTAAGCAAAGAGAGGCAATCAGTCTCCTAAATAATGGCAATGTAGGCCACCACACTGCAAGGTAAACAGGGCAGGCCAGTCTAGAAAGTTTTGCTGGCATAGTTATGCCATTCATAACGTCATATGGAATCACCACCCACATACATAAGGAAGTTCTCATGGGCTTAAGCCATCTAATGATGGCAAAAAGAGCCATCTAACCCAGTCAGTCCTGTCTGTTCCCCAGGATCATGCACCTCCTGACTGGGTGAATATGAGAAATGAGCAGGAGTGTTCTCCCAAGACAGTGGTGGGCATCAGCTGGGGAGAAGGAGGAGGTCACAGGTTTAAGCTCCTCAGGGAGCTGCAGTGTACAGTATGTCATTCCCAAAACAGTGACCTCTGTGCCAGCCTAAAGTCCCAAGTGAGGTGCCATGTCACTGGGGTCCTGCTGGTGGCTGAATCCCTCTTCTCCATCCATGGCTGCTAGCACAGTAGCACAATGCTGTGGGCAATGACCTGTCCCAGTGCAGCACGGACATGTCAGCACCATCAGAGCCTGCTCAAGGGTCCTTAACAAGGTAAATAGAAGAGTGTTAATCATCTGCTGAATATCACCTGAGGAGAGGAATAAGTTGCCAGATTCATATGTTTGCAAGTCACAGATTTCCAAGCCATTTCTCCTCATCCTCTCAGTTCATGGAAAAGACTCTTTTCTTTCTTCTTTTCTTCTTTTAGGGCATAGAGATGTGTTAGAAAAAAAAAAAATCTTCTGTGTAATTATTCTCATCTGCTTTACTATGTTCTCAAGCCAATGCCTGAGCTGGCTCAAAGGAAATGGTGGAGGAGGAGGGCAGGGCTGTTTGTGAGCAGTTTGCACAGAGAGGCTCAGTTGTATCATAAAGCTGCACCTTGGGCTCATTGGGATGAATAGGGCAGTTCATCGGTCTGAATGCTGCTGTTCCAGGTGCTCTGCACCTGTTGCTCTGCCCAGACATTGGCCTTTTTCTTTGCAGCCATAACCATTTTAGACACAGGTTAAATAGACCCAATGTTGTGCGTGGTGAATTAGGAGCTTGAAAACAAAGCTGGCATGTCATGTTTCTGGGTTCCTTGCTAATAACTAAAATCATTCTGAAAAAAGTACTTTTAAAGGATCAGGTTTCTATGTGGACTGCTCAATTTCTATTGTACATAATGAGGTATTTTTATCTCTAGATGATTAGACAGTTTTGCCCATAGAACCTGGAATCCCTTTGGTTATGCCATTAAGTATAATTTTTGCCCATTAGGAATAGATTAGGCAAATGATGCAAGAAAATAGAAACAAAAAAGACCAGAAATCTATAGTTACCTTATGAAATCTGAATTTAAAAATACTGTGAGGCAGTCTAAGAGAGAAATCATTCAACCCTAACACAAAACAGGCCATGTGATCTCATTTTTTAAAATCTCGTTGATTCAATCACCCCAGTGCTCCCTCCAATCCCTCTGTCATAGGATGGGAAATCTGCACCTACTCTCTGGTGCTAAATTCACAACTATAATCCTACATTCCAGATTATGGTCAATGTGAAAGAAATTGTTTATGGATGTGGGTAGCATTAACTACCTTTTCTTTCTATCTCTATTCTCTTTGCAATTAAGTAGAATCATTAATCCTACCTTGATAAAAGCCATTTTGCAAATTATTTTCTGATACATTTATACCTCTAGTAGCTGTCAAAAAAATTCAGACGTCACCAAATTGATTCTCTGTTTTGTTGACCTACATAAAACATGTTCCAAGACATTCAGGTCTTTGTTAGTTACCAAAAGCAAATTAAAATTATCTTTTAGAAGTAAAACATCCCTTCTCCAGGAACCTGTACTGGATTTTGCATGTCCAGCTGAAAGATGCAGGTTGCAGAGTCGCCTCAGTGACAGACTTGAGGGACAAGAGGCGGAGAGGCACATCCAACAGCTGGCTGAGCAGGACTTTAAAAATATCCAGGAGAAGAAACTGAGAGATGCCACTGAAGTACGTGCTGAAGGACCTTGAGCTGGCCTGGTGCAATTAAAACCATCTGAGAGGCTGGGGGTCAGCGAGGGGCGTGAGGGAGGTCAGGAGCCGTCTACAAGAGGTGTCCCTTGCAGCGGCGCCGAGGGCGGAGACGCAGCCAAAGGGAGAGGAAGAGCTGGCCTCAGTGTTTGCTTTGGCCTAATTTCAAACAGAGCCCCTTCACAATCTGTTTATACAATCCTGTCTTTCAAGAGCTGTTTTAATTTCTTTAACTAAGGCTCTGTGGGCCCTGAAGGTTTGACTTATCCAATGGAAATCAGAAGACATGCAGGCGAGGGAGAGCTGATGTGGGCTTGATCACATGCTTTATGAGTTTCACATTCAGCAGCAGTGGCTCTGTTTTAAGGCACTGCTGAGCAGAGATCTCGAGGAAGCATTGAGCTCTCTGATGGATACCAGGTCGTAGCTGTTAGAGCTTATGGCAGAGACATTTTCTAAGCACAAATTAATATACTGCAAAAAAGTTCCAGCAAGCTCTACTGTCATAATCCTATCATTTGTATGCCTAATGTGTAACTTTGCTTTTCAATAAGTATTTTCACATCATATTTATAACTGTTGCTCATCTCTTGTGTCTGGGCTACTACGCATTTAATACACAGAAATCTGTCTCTCATTAACATCAGCAAAAGAGCAATAAATGAAGACAAATGCTACATTAAAAAAAAAAAAAAAGGCAGGATTATTTTTAGCCTTCCAAGAGGTCTGGCAGTACACTACTCACTTTGGAAAGGAACAATTAGCCAGTTTGATAAGGCTGGAGCATGAAACATATCCACCACAGTGAAAGGTTTTGACTGGCATGAGTCCTGAAAGCTGGACACCTGCCTCCAAGTCCTTGGACATTTCATGCTTGATCTGGGCCAAAACATGAAGGCTGTGCTCAGAGTAAGACTTCAGAAAACTAGGCACTGGTTATCAAAATTCCTTTCTCCTGGCCCAGCAACACAGTGCCAGCCCTCTCAGCAGCCAAGGCAGGCTGTCATCCCACTCCACGGCCGGCCCTGGAGCAGCCCATCCATAACACTGGGACAGCTGTGCCAGGGAAATTGGGATGGTGATATACCTCTGCACTCAGTTAACAGGTGAAGAAAGTAGCCTGGTAAAATTGCATACGACCTAGCAGCTTCTGACAGCATGTATTGATGTGTCTTGTTTGATTTTGGGAAAATCCCTCCCATAAAGCACACATTTTGCTGATACGGCTGCATATGTGCAAATAATATACTGCTGTGATATCCCCATTTCTCAAAACTTGGAACATCTCTCAGATAGGCAAGGCACAGATTCACCTAGCACAAATTGGGGAACCTTAGTCCCAGTGCTGACTGTTTCTAATAACCTCAATGCCTTTAAAGGCCTGCACTGAGGCCATGGGGCCCCAGGAGCTCGTATCCCCCTGTAAAGAAGGCAAAGGTGTGTGTTTCATCTCATGGGAATGCTACAAGGACTAATTCTTTAAAGAAATTTCATTGTTCAGACACTCTAGGAAGCAAGGTCAGATAAACACCTGTATATCTTTGTCCACATATAGGCAGCTTATAATTTCTTCAAGAATTATATCTCCCATTGTTCACCCTCCAGTGAGGAGATATTTGTATGGCTGAAAACAAAATCTGGCTCCTGTTTGAGGGGCTAAATTTTGGGATATCCAGCTCTAAAAGTGTGACAGGAGATGTTCTCTCTCCAAAGGCCTACAGTTTTGTTTGTTTGTATCTTTACTTACAGACCCAATTGCAAACTCACCAAATAAAGGATTTTACCTTTCCCAACAACCTTTCCTCTCTGTGTTTCAGACTCGTGCCATTGGAACGTCTTCCCCCAGGATGGGCTGCCAGGGCACGCTGCTGGTCCTGCTGAACCCATTGCTGACCAGTACCTACAGATTCCTTTCTGCAGGGCTGCTCTGTCTTTCTCTTAATGCCCCAATCAATACTCATGGAAAATAAATGTTTTGAATAACAGGGTGTCAAATAGAAAGAAAACAAATGTTTAAAGGTGGCTTTCATAAGCTCACAATTAAAAAAAAAAAGACAAAAATAAAATACCACAAAACCGATTTACACTATCTGAATGCATTAATCTTTGTCTCAGTAGAAATGAAGTAATGTGGGAATCCTTAAAAGGAAGCTTTTTTGTCTCTGATGTAGTATATCCAAGAGATTATTTCACACATTACACTGGTGTGAGTAATAAAAGCTATCACAGTATGCTAGAAAAGGGATATTTGTTCAGAAGTTCAATGTGACTGTGAAGGTATCATTAATCTATTTTTTTCTGAGCCTGCTGTTTCATTTTAAGGGACTAACTTGTGACAGAAATGTCACAGAGCAACACAAGGTGTTCCAGACCAATTCTAAACCCAATTCAATGCTTTTTCATGTGACCACAAGCTTTGGTGTTTAGAAATGGAAGGCCTGGGGAAAATGGGAAACCAAGGTGAAAAACTGAGCAATTTTAGAAGAGGTTTAATGAACCTGATGAGACCTCTGTCAAAACAGTGAAATAAATCATGCTATCACTCACCTCAAGTTTCTGCTAATCGCCAAGACTAAATCTAAACAAGGTGAAAGACTTCACAGCAATTTATGCCAGGCTGTTGTATAGCACAAGTTCAAACTCAAGGACTGCTTTTTTTATGGTAGAAGCTGAACACAAATAATAATTCAACGCTTATTGGTTGCTGTGGAGGAAAATAAATTGCATCACCGTTGCTTTGAATGAGAAGTTCTGTGATAATTAGCTAACACTCAACATAGCTGAAATTTTCTTATAGTACAATTGTAAAATAATAGTTGAAACTATTTATAAAACTATTCTGGAAGCTGTAAATTAGCTGAAAAAGCCACATTTTTTCTCTATTTATTTGCATTGCACCTGCAATAATGGAATTTGTCTTCTAATGAGTATTTTTTACTGCAATGATAACACAGGTAAGTATAGTCCAATTCAGCTCTGCAGGGACTTTTACTCAGGCATGTAGAAGCCTCCCCTTAGCCCTATTTTTAAGGCTGGAAACAAAGCAGAGATCCCTTTGAAAAACATTAGTTTCAAGTCTTTTGAACTAAGATCCAAACTGGAAAGCTTCTCTGAGAACACCTTGAACTGGGCACAAATTCAAGTATTGTTGAACGCGGGCTTAAAAATGTCATGAATTCATAGATATCTAAATATTTCAAGCTGAATGGTACCCACAAACTAAACGATACAGAATCTAGTGTTAAGGAAGTGGGGGAGAGGAGGTGCAGGGGGAGAATGGGGAAGAAAAAGAATCTCCATTATTCATGTGGGAGCAGAATAATTCAGTTCAGACTGAATTTTCTCTGAGGTTAAGTGCAGACCTTAGTCCACTATGAAAGGCAGAAAGGAGTGTTGGATGACTGCGAGTAAATTACAAATCTTAACAGACCCATCCTACACTGTGTAAATAGTCCTAAGTTAGCTTCCATGGAGAATAGATAACCTTTGACTCCTACCTATATACTAGAGTTAGGCTGCAAATATGAAACTCCTTAAATTAAAAAGTAATTCAATTCCATCCAGGTGTGAGGGAACATTTTGTGCCATATTATTGAACCAGTAATATGAAAGTGTTCTCTTCTCTCAGTGTGGATTTGATATAAAAAATGTAAACAGTCATTTAATACTAACACTTGGAAAGAGATTGAAAATTAAACTTACAGAATGTGACCTAGAAAACAAATGCATGTAGAAGAAAATTTTTGATTATAGAGGTTATATTTTAAGTACAGCCATCCATCTAGGTTTACAGTGATTGTTTCTCCAGATATTATCTGGTTGGCTATATAATAATACAAACTATCTTCCTTCCCTCTCTCAGAATATTAAAGAATATATTAACTTCTATAATCTCTTTTATTGCCTCAGTATGATTCCAAAAATGTCCTTGCTGTGCCACCTGGTTGCAAGAAGAAAACCACGTTTTAATGTAAATAGATATCTTGTTCTTATACCAGCACTAGGAAATAGCCTAAATGCAGCGAGTGTAAAATTTGGTTAATCCTTGCCATGTGGTCATGCATTTCAGTGTATGTTCATCCAAGAGGAGGAGGAGCTGCACTGATTTCAAAGAGGCTACTCAAACACATAGTATTTGACTTACACACTCATTTTTGTGTCAGTTTAGATTATCAGAGACTGATAGTAAGGGCATTTTGATACATTGATGAGTTTATTGATGGTTTCTTTTATCCAAACCAAATCACTTTTTTTACTAGAGATTAGTGTCTGTCTGGAGAGGAATTCCTTTCCATTCTCATCAGAAACAGCTGTATTGCATGGTCATGGGCTTACTTTTCCTGCACTTCAATTTCTGTGAAGGCATTTCCCCTTACAGTATGGGTTATTTGAGGATTGCAATGAACTCACTCAGAATGGCTATGACCAGCATAGATGATAAGGATTATGATCTGATCTTGGTACTTGAAGTCAAACCATTGAAAGCTGTTGCTTATGTTTTTCTGGCATTTGGATATGAAATTAGAGGCTGAAATGAGGTATCTGATTACCTGCCTCATAACTGGTGTAATCCGATCTGGAGACAGGATCATTCTGAACTTTCACAATAATGAGCCAATTTTTTTATAAGAGCATGTCATAACTGCATATTTGGGCCCCCATATGAATCTGCTTTTTTAGAGACTTCTTAGCTTGAAAGTCATATAACAGGTATCATTTGTTGATTACATTTAGGTCTGTCAGAAGATGTTCACACTCTCTATGGAATTATCCAAAAAGGGAAAATCCAATTCTTAAAAGACTCTTGGTTGTAAGAGTTGCATCTGAAAAGAGTTTTGATAAATCACATGGGCTAAGAGCAGGTTATTATATAAATGACTGATGGAAGATACAAACTCATTTCAAAGTTTTGATATTTTGCTAGAAAAAGATATTTAGAAGACTAAGATTTTAATTTATAGTTCAAGTGATTCACCCCTTTTGTACAAACTACATTTTTGCATCCCATGGTACAGTCCAGAAGCAAAGACCTTGTGAGCATGGAGTTCAAATGACCAGGAATAGGCTAAAATACTGCTGGGAGTGAGTTTGGTACAATCAGCTTCAATTCATTGCCTGGCAAGCATAAAATGTAAATTTAAGTAGCTACTCACTCCCTTTCTCACAGAGTGGGAGGAAAGACAATGTATATCACCTTTGCTTCCCTGTGACATTTTCTCTTGGGAGAAAGGGAGATTGCAGATGTGGTAACTGAAGCATGACTGTTTTGCAAAGAAAATCTTTCACCTTCTCTTCTGTTGGAAAACATGTAGTTCTCTGGGTCACGAGAGGTAGTTGGGTAACTTTGCTGTTTTCTCTATTCTGATTTAAAAAACATGCATCAAATGATGTAGAACTTTAAAGTGCTAAGAAAGATTTCAAAAATCAGGAGAGGCTTTTCTTTATTTGTGTGATTATTGTGATGTTGGAAATAGCTGCTGATTGCATTGTTTGAGGCATTTTTTATTCTGTTCACTGAAACTTTCCCTTAGAACAGGAGCCTGAAGAGTAGAGTGATTTGGAAACTTTTCATTGCTCCCAGACTGAATTACTTCACCCATGTGAGAAACCACACTTTGCACAACTGGACTGTAGCTGCATAGTTTTAAACTGAAAATGTGATGAAGACAATAAAGCCTTGTTAGCTGCATTAATGCATACAAGAACTTCTAACCACATACTCTCTGGTCTTTTTTCTGTGCAGAAATTAGTTTCCCTGCTGGTTACATACTGCCTATATCCTATATCCTAGCCATGCACAAATCACTCATCCAGACACTGAGGAGTTTTTACTAAAAGTTACTGTTGCATCATGAGGAATGGATCCAAGATAAGGTGTTGGTTTTGCTTGATCTGGTAACCTGCTGTGTTTGTAATTAGAAAATACTATAAACTACTTGGTAGTATATAATTTTTTTCTGGATTTTTTGCCTGAAAGAAATACACACACACACCCCTTTTTCCAGTCAGTAGATGGAAGTTGCAGGGCAGAGTTTTTTGAACGAAATATCCTAGCTCTTAGGAGGAAAGTGGGGAATAAAAAAAACCTCCACCAACCATCTGAACTCTGACCAGACTCAGTTGTAGTCAAGCGACCACTAATGCACCTAAAAATACAGCTGGGTTTATAATGCAGCTTGCTGTAACTCACTGTGTGGGATATGTGAAGGAATGTCCTGTAATAACTGCTGTGATGGGTCCTGGGGCCCTCTGCTCTGTTATCAGGGCATAAGCAGTTACAGATGAAGTGCATGCCCAGAGCTTTTTTATTTGGTACTTCAAAGTATGTCAAAAAATGCCCACAGCATTCTCAGAAATGCTGCTTGTTGTATCACTCTCCTTGCAAGCAATTGTGGGTTTTTTAGAAGATCAAATATAAATAAAGCATCTTTCATTTTATGTGCAAATTTATGGTTCCCTTCTCCCTCCAGCTCCACAAAAGAGCTGCAGTGGTGTCCTTGGCCCAGAGAAATGAGCACGGGGGAGGCAGTGATGCAGCCCAGGGTGTAAGAGGGGAGCTCTGCTGAGTTCAGCCCCTGAACCATCAGTGCCAGCGTGGAGGCTGTGACAGGACCCACAGCACATTGGGATGGCATGAACACACAACTCAGCTGCACTCTTGGACTGCAGGGCCAAAACTTTCCCCTCCTGCATCTGAGGGGTCTGCCCTAGGAAATTGTTGTTCTCTCGCCATCATTAGGCGATGAGGACACAGGAGGGGATCTGGGTCTAGAAGGAGCGTGTCCCTAACACACACCTGATGAGCAACCATCTGCATTTATTCACCTGGTCAGAGATGGGTGAAAAGCAGACTGGAGCTCTTGAATATATTGCTCATTGTGTATGTTTTTAAAGTTGCAGAATTGCAACCATGTATAAAGCCAGTAGCACTCAAGTACTCAGCAGGCTGAGCCGACACTCTCCAAGATGAAGCGGGCTAACATTGTTCTACTGGTGCTTTTTGTTTTTCAGAGTGCTCGTCAGCAGCTGCTCCAGCTGACTGTCTCACTGCAAAGCTATTACACTTTGCCACTGGCAGTATGGGTACCCTGAAGAGCTTCTGGCTTTCCTTAATTGAACAGAAGAAACTAATTTAAATTTTAAAAAATATAATTAGTTTGACTTCCTCTACCAGGAATTCTGTAATTGATACTATGAATAAATTATGGGATGCAATTGCGAGGGTTCTTAATTACAAAGCTTCTCAGCTGCACAACTTCTGTGCTGATGAGTGATACATATTTTTGTCCTCCAAAATGGAGCACAATTCCTGTCACAGAATGTATCTTGCATTGCTGCAAGCTGGAAGTGAGGACTGAACCAGCACACACATCCTGACTGAGCACATGCTGGGGCAGGTATCACTCAGCTTATCTCTGCAGAATTCAAACCCAAACCAAAGCAACTGCCAGAAGGGGTTTAAACTGAGTGATTGCAATTAGCTCAAGCCCTGTGCAATATGCTTTAGTTTGGTACATGTCTGAATTAATTTCCAGCCATTGTCATGTTTTATGGCTGCTTGGTGTGAGTTTCTCTCCAAGGAAATTTTTCGCTAGGAAATAATTCAGTCACTTCCCTCTCCTGTTTAGATGAGTCACTTCCTCATGTATGAGTAAAATTTTGCTTTCAAGAGTTTTGTTAAGTACAAATGACACCACACACTTACTCCAAATGTAAAGAGCAAAACTTAGAATATTACTAGATTTAATAATTACTTGGCATAAAACTTAAATAAGAATAAATAAACCTCTTTGATGAAATGTAATATTTATTTACAAAAAATGTCTTTGCTTTGAATGGCAACATAGACCTTTAAACATGTCCTTTTGTTAAAAATCAGTGAAATCGGAAGGAAGGAAGGAAGGAAGGAAGGAAGGAAGGAAGGAAGGAAGGAAGGAAGGAAGGAAGGAAGGAAGGAAGGAAGAATCTCTCTTCCAGCCTCAGTCACTTTATTCACTCTTCAGAATGCCCCAGAGTCGGCGATTTTGGCCCTCGCTGCAATTTTTGTTTTCTACACTTTTCACAAATTCTTAGCCATCTGTTTGCCCAAAATTCACCTCTGAGGTGAAGGCTCCTGCAGCTTCTCAAATTTGTTGCCTTCACCATTTCCAAGGCCCATGAGCCTCAATACTTTTCTCACCTGGCCAGTCCATGCTGGAAATCACCCCAGCTCCTCTGGCTGGCTCAAATGTGTTCTCCTGGTACATAATCTCAGACAACTATTGTACCAACTTTTTTTTCCTTTGACATTTTAAATTTCGATTATGCACATAAATTTATTCATTTAAAAAAACAAACCAAACCAAAACAACCCCAAAATACCAACAAACAAACAAACAAACAAACCTCCCAAAAGGAACCCCAAAAAAACCCTGAAGGAAGTCCTTTTCTTTAGAGACAGTATTAAACTGCAATTGAGTTTGTGTATAAATCAGTCATTTAAGATAATTACCACAAGAATAAGCATTACATCCTCAGGAAATCCAGAGTAAGATTAAACTTCAAGGAAAATGAAACAGATATAGAACTACACGGTTGAACAACTTTTGCATTGCCTTGTAGCACATAGGTGAAAAATGCCATCAATCCAAGACACTAGCTGGGATTCAAGCTCCATGTCGCCCTGATCATAGCAGAGTATTTACTGTGGCAGCTCAAGCAGCTGGATTTATTATGAAAGCTGCTTTTGTGATTCGTTGCCAGAAGCTGGTTTTGAAAATTAGATTCCAGGGATCGTATTGGTGGGGCATTATCAATATATGTAGTTCTTTACTAAATGCAATAGCATTACTGATCTAAAGAGTTCCTGGGAAAGCATTTTCTGATATAAATCTTACTTTAAGAGGACTACTGGAATTGCTGGATGAAACTGGAGGGAACAGAGGGAAGGTGATTGTTTCCAAATGATGACGCTCTTCATCATGCACTGCTCATGCTGGAACAGGGATGGACAATTTCCACCAGTTTATCTTTTTGATAAATGACAGTTATGAGGCAGTTGCTGCATTAGAGGAACGCCTGTCTGGAAAGCCTTTTAAAACAGATGACTATATTAGACTTAGTCCTCTGAAGGGATCAAAAACTCTTGCTGCTTCCTCCTCTCAAATCATGTTATATTCCAGAATGTTTCAGAAGGGATTTTAACTAAGTCATATTATTTTACTGAAGATAAAATGTGCAAAATCTTATGGAAACATTTTTGCTGCTTGAGCATAGGACATGAATTTTTTTCATTGGTGTATTTTTTCTGTGCTATGGTTTGGAGATTAGGTTGTGGGTTTTTTCTCTGTTACTTGGACATATGATTGCCTACAAGCTGATTTTAAGGAAAAAAAATAATTTGGTGCCTTTCTCTCTTGCAGGTGTTGAAGTATTTAATTACATTGCTTACAGTTTTTTTTTTAAGCTTTTCTAGAATATGCTTTATACTTCCACTTTCAAGGAAATATTATTCCAACAGGTTTAGGCAGTGATTAAAATATGGCACATGAGCAAATTGGCCATTTATCCAGGCTCTCCCACAACTTTGGCTGCATTGTTCATACTGAAATGAGAAAAGGACCTCAGGAAATAATTCACATACATTTAATCTTCTTGTATTAAGTGTTTGGCTGCTGCTATTTTAATTGGAAATAGAAAAAAGGTGAATGGTGTACTTTATTCTTCAAATCCCCGTGAGTGGCTGAGAAACAGGTTTCATAAAATGACATTAACATAACAAACTCCTGTTATCCACTCACCAGTGATTCTGCTATGCCACCAGTATGTAAGAGGGGCACAAAATCCCAATACTGTGAGGAGCATGTGATGATTTGCTGGTCTGTGGCATGCTAGTGTGAATTGTGTGTCACCTCTGCTTATCTCCCAAAGACCGATGGTACATCACTTTTCACTCTTGGGTTACTTGGCAAGGCATAATTGTGCATGTTGTGGCAGTTATTTGGGAAAGATTGGATATAATCATTATTGGCACTTCATTCTATGCTCTTTGTGTTCCACACTGAGTTACTCATTTGGAACATTAGATGACTGTTGAAAGCTTTTGTCATAGTTGGATATTATCCACCCATCTGTTAAAGCCTTTTTTGCAGAACCTGAGAAGTGTGCAAGCAAGATGAACAAAGAAATAAAGAGAACCAAGGCCAGCAGCAATCTGTAAACTCTGATTTCTATGAAGATGTAGCCTCCCCACAAAATTGCAAAAGGAGCAGGCAGCTAGCCATGCTAGTGTCAAAGGCAGTAGTAACCAAACGTCTCAACCTTTTGTTGCTTCTTTTTCCCACTCTTACCCTCCCTCAGCACAATCCACAGTGCTGCTGAAAAGGGGATTCCCCTTTACAGAGTCTGTCCTGAGTTAGAGTTCTCCAAAGAGAGATGGATCATGGTTCTGCCTTTCCCCCAGAGACACTGGATGTTGTTCTTCATCATGGCCCCTAAGACTGCAGCTAAATCCATGTCCTTCCCCACTGCTGCTACTTGCCTTTGTCTATTTTAGATAAAACAAGAGCGAGAGGCGTGTCCCAGAAAAAGGTTGGCACAAGGGACCTGTGTCCTGAGCCCTGCCTGCAACCTCCCCACCTCCTGTCCCTGCAGGTAGGATAAAACAGGAAGAAGTTGATTACAGAAGAATTCCACAGCAAAGAACTTGCAATCTTTAAATACAAAATTTGTCTTGCTTAATCATGCTCCTCCTTGTCTAATTATTTAAATAGTGGAGATTGTGTGGCAGTTTTGAATAGCTGTAGGTGTTAGTGATAGTGTAAATGAAGCATGGCAATATTTGTCCAGGGCTAGGCCAGCTTTCTAGCACAAAAGGGAGTTGGCAATTATTTCCTAAGGATGTTAACTGAGTTACAATTGTATTTGACTCCTTTCACAGCTAGATAAGGTGATGGTTCTCACACAATCTCATTACACATTACTCTTCTTGTAGCAAAATTGGCTTAATGTACTCCTACTCCCTTGTCACAGCAGCTGTGCCTTTTCTGCTGCACGAAGTGTGACTACCTGTCAGCCAGGCTGGGCACCAGCTTGGGGAACAAGGTAAGACAAAAAAAGCAAAGTAAAAAATGTCTATT
The DNA here is from genome assembly GCF_028551555.1 of Melozone crissalis. Classification (NCBI taxonomy): domain Eukaryota; kingdom Metazoa; phylum Chordata; class Aves; order Passeriformes; family Passerellidae; genus Melozone; species Melozone crissalis. The sequence continues at coordinate 35,356,602 of NW_026535794.1, read as the reverse complement.
TGGCTGTCAACCCCAGAAAAATATAATTATATTGCACATCAAGCCACTGAGGAAGCAAAGAGAGGCAGGCAGTGGAGAAAGGCAGAGGGATATCACAGCTGGTAACACTGCTGAAGAATTCCATGCCATCACACATTTCACAGCCCCAGAAGCTCTGAACTACACATCAGCACAGTTATTATCTCCTTGGCACTTTTGATAAGAGCTCAGTATCGTACTGCTGGCTTTATACACCCACCAAAACAAATACATGGCAGCAAAGATGGCAGATGTGGCATTTGGGGAACGCCGCGTTCCATCTGTTTCCTTCATTGCTCCCTCTCTTGCCACCCACTTCCAAAAGATGCTTTCAAAGTGCCAAGTAGTGTCATGACTTGTGTGTATATATGGTTTGTGTATGTTTTCCAAGGATGCAACCTTAGAAATGCTGGTGGGCTTTCTGCCACATTCCAGCAGCTCAATCTCTACATGGCCTATGCAGAATTTCTGCACCATGCCCAAACATGAGTGGGAACTCAGTGTTCAGTGAAGCCTCTTGCTGCAGATACAGGCTGGCAGTGCCGGTGTCTAGCAAGGTCTTGGGTGCCTCCAAGGAAATGTCTGGCAGGAGAAGGAGATTTTTATTGTTCTTACACATCCAGATATTTAAATTCTGGCAAAATCTCACTCTAGGTAGGATATAGGCATTTTGAACCTTTCTGGGCGTTCTTTCATTGCATTTGCACTTATCTCTGAGTCTTGTTCACTGTAAATTCTGTTAAAGTGAAAGGACAGAACAGGGGATGGTGGTGGAAAAAAATGTGGTAAAATTAAGGCCCAGTCCACTGAGTGCTTATCAGTCATGGCCAATATGTGCTCTGTGCTGAAGGAGGCATAGGAATGAAGGAAAAAAGTCTAAGTGATTACAGAGGTATGGCACATGTAACACTTTTTCTATCCTGGTAAATTTAAGATTTAAAATAAAATCTTGCCTTTATTGGCTTTTGAAAGCATGAGAAATATGTTAGTGTCTCCCACAGGGAATCTGAGGACTTTGTCATCTTCAAATAATTTTTATCTGTAGTATTCCCCATGTTAACAATGGTAGAGAGAATTTGTAGAATTTGAGAATTTGAGAGAATTTGCCAAAAGTAGTAGACAGTCAGAAGCAATTAATGGTTGCAAGTCACTTGATTCTCAGACCCATGGTTTATCTAGCAGACTTTTCCCTTGATGTTCATGAAAGTTACAAACAGAGTTCTTCTAAAGCTGGGATTTGCTTTCTTTCTGGGTTTGCATTTCTGGTCCTCTTTTATGAGGTGTTTTATTATGGGCTTTCTTTGCGCATCCTCTCCGTCACCCAAACTGTGTTTGATGAGGATACTGGATGCCCTTGATATCCTATCCGACCATGGCTACTTCAGAGGATCCTCTTGTCATCAGACAAACACTCCTAGACACATAAACTAGATTAAAAGGAGCAGAAAAAAAAAAATGTTTAGATTAGCATGGAAAATGATGCTTGCTCTGATCAGAGTGAGAAATTGCCCTGAAACTCTAGGAATTTCCTGTTGCTAAAATACAGTGTAGGTCCTAAAAACTTTGAAGGCAAAAGTTTTTTTCTCTTCTGGCCAGCCAGAAGGGTCAACATGCCTTGGGGTAGGACACAGGATTGCAGTGTTTTGGAGTTCATCTAATCAGGAAATTATGGCTGTAAAGTTACATAGCCCTGCCACTTATCATTACACAGCTCATTAAATCTCAGTTAATTGCAGCTTCACCCTAGTATCCAGGTCCTAATATTTCTGAGCCTAATTAGCACACTGAAATCCTAAAATCCAACTGATTTCCCTTATTTATTCACTTCTTGTACAGAAAACAATGGAATGTAGAGGTTTAATTTGTTCAAAACACTAAAAATTGTACCTGAGTTATTCAATCTTTTAGTTCAGTTGTTCAAGACGTAAGTGCTTATTCCCAGAAGGGGCTGGAAGTGCAGAGGAAATGATTTTTTTTTTAGTGCAAGATAGTGCACAAAAATTATTTCTTTTTCATTTATTATTCATCATACTTTTTTTGCTCCTTCTGTTCCTTCCCATGAACACCTCTCTATAGAATTATCTATAAATTATCTATCACATTGTTGTCATCATATGATTTGCTGAAAAAGCCATGTGTCTATCAACCAAAGAAATTATTCATAAGCTAAATCTCAAGAAATAATATTCAAGTGTTTATTTGCTATAAATAACACCCTCCCACATTTCATTAGATAATTCAAATATTTTCATATCCAAAAAGTTCTACTGCCGATGTTCAGCTGAAAAAGAATGCTTGAATACATCCTATCTTGTAGTCAAAATATAAATAACATCTAGTTTAACCATAGAATCATAGAATGGTTACAGTTGGAAGAGACTCTAAAGATCCCCTTACTCCAACCCCTTTGCCATGGATAGGGACACCTCCCACTCAATCTGGTTGCTCAGAGACCCATCCAACCTTTTCTTGAGCACTTCCATGGATGGGGCACCCAAGACTTCTCTGGGCAACCTGTTCCAGTGTCTCACCACCTTCACAGTAAAGAATTTCTTCTTTATACCTTATCTAGACCTACCATCTTCAGTTGAAAGTCATTTCCCTTGTCTTATCACTATTTTCTTTTGTAAATAATCTCTCTCTATCTTTCTCATAAACTCACTTCAGGTACTGGAAGGCCATAATTAACACATCCTAAAGCCTTCTCTTCTGCAGGCTGAACAATCCCAATTCTCTCAGTCCTCATAGGAGAGGTGCTCAATTTCTCTAATCATCTTTGTGGCTCTTCTGGACTTGCTCCAATAGGTCCATGTGGTGGAACACAGGCACACCCCAGAGCTGGATGCAATGCTCCAGGTGGGGTCTCATGAGAGGGGAGCAGAGGGGGCAGAATCCCCACTCTGAATCTGCGGGCCACACTGCTTTGGATGCAGCCCAGGGTACATCTGACTTTTTGGACTGTGAGTGCATTGTTGGGTCATGTCCAGCCTCTCATCCGCCCTTCTTGGTATTTCCTATTAGGATAAATTAAAGCAAAATTAATAGCTTAGAATCATTCATCATTTCAGGTGACTACTTTCGGAAGCAATCCGTGAGTCAGGCTTGTGATAGAGTTCTTTTTTTTCTCCAGGATAGACTTTTGAAGATGTAGATGGCATGCACCAACCTTAGCATCATCTTATCTTGAAACACTGACTTTTATTTTGCAGTTAAAAGAAAAAAATCACTTTCCGTTATGCTTATATGATCATGAGGCAAATACAACTTTGTACTTATTCTCCCAAAATTGCCTCTTTCAGTTGACAGAAGTCTTCTGGTACAGGTATTTTAGAAAAATAGCTGTAAGTAGTATATATGTTTTGCAAGTTTAAGAATTTCTGTAGCAGTGGGAATAATTCCACTATAATTAGCATTTAGATCACTGAAATAAATTAAAAATTCTTGCCTTTTTCAATGAAGCTTCTGCTTTTTTTTACTCTTTCATCATCAGTATTCCACCTTTATATGCAAAATTTAAGAGTCTTTTCACGTGAATTTGTTAAATAAATTCAATTTGTAAAGTCTCCTATTCGAGATATATTGTCATTGTGTGATTTTTTTTATTAGGAGCTGATGTGAAGAAGGATGTTAACACACTAGCTATTGCTGCTGGTTTTACTAAGTTTTGTTATACTTGTTTGCCTTGATTGATTCTGTTAATTATATTGCACTTACCTATGAGCTGTCTACTCAGACATTCTGTGTTTTTGAAAGTGATAACAATAAATCCTGAAGGGAAAGAAACCTCATAAAGTTAAAAAAATTGCAGTTAATCTAAAAATCTACCAAACACAAGAACATTTCTCTAGGCTGTCATACAGCACACATTTAATTTTCATAAAACTACATTTTATGTGCAGAAAGTGGCAATGCAGTTCTGCAAGATCACACATCAATCTTCTGATGCTAAATACTGGTGCCTGGATAATAGTTATTACTTATCCCAAGAGGATCTCAGCACAGTTTTTCCTGTTCAGAAAGTCTGCTACCCCGATACAGTCTCATGAGATGGACATTTTTGCACACCAGAGCAAATTCATAAATACCAACAAACCAGGTCTTGCAGAACTTGAGTGATGTTTAGAATCTCTTCATTTCATAGATTAAAAAACCTAGAGCTAGAGAAGTTAGCATTGGGTAAATTACAGAGAAAAATGGTGAGGAGCTGTTGCTAAACTCACATGGTGACCAAGCAGAGTTATCCTGTGCCATTCTTGGTGTCATGTTCTCATGCTTTATGGAGCCAGAGGTAAAAGTTTGTGAAGTTTGATCCCCGATCTCCTGCTCGCTGATATGAACAGTGCTTGTGTGATGGCTATTTTTAAGCACCAGTCACTTACCATTTGAGACCTTTGTATGAAATATCCCTATCTAGCCATCATCAGAACAAATGAGCCTTGTAGGTTACATCTGGAATACATGAGGCAGTGTTCCAAGCTCCCCAGGAAAGCTTGCAAGGCCTTTGCATGTCTGTTTGGTCAAGAGCCATCTTGGACCATTTTCCTTTACTTCTCTTGATTGATAATGAGGCACTCTGCTCCTGCATACCTCTGCACAGAAATACAAATGTTCAGCTCTGACTTTTCAGTTCATCACGTATCAGCTATTAATTTGCACTAATTTATCAAGTACTGGAGGCAAATGGCTTCTCTCAGACCTCTCTTTTTTTTTAAATTATTGTTGGCTAGTCTGCATGGTATAGGACAGATGAACAGTCCAGGTGGGATATCCCTCATGCAGCCTGTTTTATATACCAAAGCATTCTGTCACTCTTTCCAAAAGTGAAACTGCGTGATCTTGCTGAAATGCCTCAGTCCTCAGTTTGTTATGATGCAGCTGTTAGAAAACAAGGAGAATTTGGCTCCCGTGGGCAGGTTTGTTTAAACCCTGAATCCCTCCAGCCAGAGCGGCTGACTGAGGTTCCACTGGGGTTCCACTGCTCTTCCAGGCATAAAAACTTTACTTAATAAAATTTATGACATTGACTTAACCAATTGACTTTCTTTACCTGAACTTTTCTGGACTTCAATCACGAAGGAATGTTAGTCAGCATTATTTCTGAATGAACTCAAAAATGTTAAGGCTGTTTTAAGGATACCTTGCTCATTAATTTCCAAAGGACAGGATGTGCAACTGCCTGTGACCATAGGCTTTCTTCTGAACTTGTCCCATTGCTCAGGAATGTTATTGCATTGCCTCTGACTCATGGGAAAAAAATTAGCAGAAGCATCTCTTCCTAATTAGGAAAGGCACTATGGTGTCTCATTTCAAATTTTGGATATGATGTTGCATTTACTTAAGCAATTAGAAACACACTGGTAGAAAGTTGTAGAACTTCACTTTGAAAAGCCAAAATAAATGCAGATGTTGCTGTGGGTATGTGCATTTATTTTTTGTTTTGGAAAACTGCACTTGTGAGACTCAACATCATATAAATGCATTGATCAGTTATTTCTCTGTAAAATCGCCATCCACAAAAGACATAAACATATGATCTACTGCCTCTTTGAAAGCAAAAGATCACACAGAAGACAAGATTTTGAACAGAAAGATTCAAACACTTGATGCTGTTTCAAAACCTCCACAAAGACACTTTTTCATCCATGAAAGAAAGAATAGAATTAACAAACCTGGATTCCCATGTTATTGTTTCCTGTGACATAGCCTGAGCTCAATTGACTCCTTGCTTCAGTATCATTAAATTGCCTGCGTCTCCTGAATCTCCCATAGTACCATGATTGTCCCCTCTGCCTCCTGAATAACCACAGACTGCAGCCTTGTTTTTCTTAGACAAATAATCTGTGTTTCTTTCTCCTCTGTTTAGAAATGGCTTTTCATGAACTTTGAGTTGAAGCTGGCCAGTGGGTTCAAAAGTGGTTGGGTATGGTGGGGAGAGCCAGATGGACATCACAGCAGCAGGAGTCCCATCCCTTCCAAAATCAGGATAAAAATGGAGGAAATAAAATGGATATAAAATAAAAATGGATATAAATCAGGTGTTATTTGGTATCACTTGTCAAACTGAAGCATGATCTCTATCTGTCAATGCCTTCCTCTAAATATAAGCAGAAAATCAGTTGCTTTGATTTGACCACTTTGTTTTCATGAAGGAGGGAAAAAGAAGCCTTCTGCTTACTTCACCTCTTCCTGTTTTCCCTTGCTGACCTATCCGGGACTGTTTAAACAAGGCAGAGCAGACTTGTTAAGGGGGCTGGCATTTGAGAGATCAGAATTTTGGTCTGCTCTTTTCTGCCGGATTAATGAGTTATGTTGAGGCAGTTGTTCAGTTTCTGCTTTCCCTTCTTGCTTAGACTGTGGCTGGTTTGTAGGGGGGCTGCAGCTCTCCAGAGGGGATGAGCCTGGGGGAGAAATGTGGGAAGAGAAGGGACAACAAGGTGAAGGTACTGCCTTCTGGCAACAGCAGACTCTTAGACCAGCTCAGCTGCTCGCCAGACTGCACTGTTAAGAGCATTAAAAGTTTAATTGTTGATTTTAACTTTGGGGTAAATGTAGGCTCATTCACAGTCCAGGCAGTGATAGAAAAAGGGTGTTCTGCACAGCTCCTGAAAAAAATTCCCCTTAGTTGGCATGTGCAAATTTTCACATACTAAGTCTTCTAGTGGGAGAAGTGAAAATTCAGTTTAATTGAGAGAACTGGCTTTACGTAACTTAAATTGTAATCACAATTTTCTGGGTTTCTGTGTAAAATGATCTCCAAATTTCTCCCATGAACATCACCAGAGAAAACTTTTCCAGATGTAACAATTAGATTTTAACACTGCTTTCAAAAGCAAAGTAATCTGCGGCATAGAAGAGATAGGCATTTTTTAGCAATGACTGTTAGGAAAATCAGAGAAGGAAGATTAAAAAAGTACAAAGAAGCTTCCAGATCTGGGACACATTCTTTTCTCAGCATCCCATTTCCATTCAAGCACTCTGAGATGGGTCAGAGAGAGCAATGGGAACAGAGAGCTGTGGCAACTAGGGGTATTTTGAAGATGAATTTCCAAAAGTAGAAGGTTATGATTTATCTCTGTTGCTAAGGCACAACTATAAGCTTTCAACAGAACTTTTGGTGACCTTGAGGAAGCAGTTATGTTTTATCTTCTCTGGCCATTAATGCTTTAGCTCTTCAGAATATCAGAAATAACTTTCCATTTGGGATGGATAAATATTTTTGTTACAATGTTTGTGGTTGTTCTTGACTGCTGAATGCATACCTACCTTTTTGATTTGTCTGACATGGTTCAATGGCTTTGATGAGCTCCCAGTCTGTAGCCTGAGTGTTTAACTGCAGAGAACTGATGTTTTTAGCAGAAAGCCTTCCTGATAGGGCACATCTTTGCAATATCTTCAGTACAAGAGAAAACTGTAATCCAAACGTACCATTTTTCTGCTATATCTAAAACTTCATTACCAACTTCAGTTACAATATTTGAGTTCAAATGCTCCACTACCTGATTCATGCAACCTGTCCCTCCTCCTCTAAGAGTCTTGGGCTGAAAAAACACAAATGTTATCTGAGTATTTTTATCTTAAGTACATGCAGCCTTGGATAGGTGAACATAAATCTGGGGTGGAAATAATTCCTGAGATTGGCTGTTCATTGGGAAGACCTTTTGCATACATCAGAGGATGTACTACTGCAGCCTTTGTTTGTCAAATGGGGTATTATAGGTGCCTGTATACACAAACACACATGCATTTGTACCCATGTTGTAGTTTAGTATAGCTTTTGGAGTGTGGTGTCTGACAGTGGGTTGACTCTGGCTGGGTGCCAGATACACTCCAAAGCCTCTTAACCTTTCCCTCCACAGCTGGACAGGGGAGAAAAAAATGTAAGAAAGGGCTCATGAGTTAAGGACAGGGAGAGATGACTCACTGAATACCATCACACTCAAAGCAGACTTGAATTACAGATCTTAATTGAATTTAATCCTAACAAAATCAGAGCAGGATAATGAGAAGTAAAATAGGATCTTCAAATCACCTTCCGCCACCACCTCCTCCTTCCCAGCTCTACCTGATCCCCCTCAGCAGTACAGAGAGGGATACAGTTATGGTCAGAGAGGGTACAGTTATGGTCAGTTCATCACTCGTTGTTCCTGCTGCTGCTCAGGCAAAGGCGTTGTTCCCCTGCCCCAGCATGGAGTCCCTCCCACAGGAGACAGTTCTTCCTGAACTTCTCCAGCATGAGTCCCACAGGCAGCAGTTCTCCACAAACTGCTCCAACTTGGGTCACTCTTCCTTGGGGTGCAGTTCTTCAGGCACAGGCTGCTCCAGCGTGGGTAACCCATGGGGTCACAAGTCCTACCCGGAAACCTGCAGCAGTGTGGGCTCTTCTCTCCATGGATCTGCAGGTCCCTGCCAGCACCCTGCTCCAGCCTGGGCTTCCCATAGGTTCATAGTCTCCTGCCTGGCACCCACCCCCTCCAACATGGGTCCCCTCCACAGGCTACAGGTGGATCTCTGCACTCCCAATGACCTCCATGGGCTGCAGGGGCACAGCTGCCTCAGCACCATCTGCACCATGGGCTGCAGGGAAATCTCAGATCCAGCAGCAGGAACGCCTTCTTCCCCCCTTCTCCACTGGCTGCAGTGTCTGCAGAGCTGCTCCACTCAAGTATTCTCACCTTGCTCTTCTCTGGCTGCAGTTACATCTCTGCAATAATTTTTCCTTTTCTTGTATCTCCTACCACAGAGGTGTTCCCACCATTTCTGGTTGGCCTAGCCTTGGCCAGCAGCCTGGCCATCCTGGACCCAGCTGGCATTGGCTCTGCTGAACATCGAGGAAGCTTCTGGCAACTTCTTACAGAAGCCACCCCTGTGCAACCCCACTACAAAAACCTGACCATGCAAACCCAATATCAATGACTACAAAAAATCTTGACATTTTACCTCTAGTAAACCCTCTGAAGTATTGTACCATAACAGTTGTTTGTAAGCTGGGAAAAAAAAAGACGACTGAACTTAACTTCTGCCTTCTTAAAGCAACGCATCCCCAGCACGCACAGTAGCGTAGCATGCAATCTGGCAATAAAGACAAGATGACCACATAACTCTTGTAGGGGACCTGTAAAAGTCTTCTTGCATAGTTGTTCACCTGAGAGGGAGACTGGATGAGCAGTATAGGTCAGATACCAAAATTTTAGATTGCTTGCAGGCCTCTGGGAACACAAGTTGGCTTTATGAATCCAAATTAAAGAATGATAGACGCACATAAATATGTGTAGGTGCCTGCCTGCTGTACTCAAGCAGCCATTTCTGGGATAGTGATAACAATTTCAGCTTGGCAAAGAAAAGAACCAAAGTTCCTTTTCACATTGATCCTGGCCTCTGAAAGAGCTGGATATGTTCCTGGGTCATTTTTTACTCCGAATACTTACTCTGAAAGTTCTTGAAATTGTGAGTATATTATAGTGTCCATACCTTTCTCTATCATGTGTGTTCAGACTCTTGCATATATAATTGTTTCCAAAACTGAACAAACCTGCTCTTGCAATGCTGGCAGATGCAACACATGCTAATGCTAGTTCTTTTACTACAAGTTTTATGAGAGAGGAAAAGCTCATCCAGATTATTTTCATTTTTAAAGTCTTTTCACTTAATATATCTCAAAGAAAAATGTGGTAATATTTCAAACAAATACAAGCAACAACAGCAACAAAAACTGAAAGCAGAAAAAAAACCCAAAAGAACCCCCAACTGAACACACTCCTCCCCAAGAAAATCTAAACACCACACACACAAAAAAATTAAAGATAAATTACTTTATTTGGTAATGTCTTCTCTGTTGCAAGTTCAGTTTGACTCCAGGTTTAGTAAGTGTTTTCTTAATGTGTATTTATGTTCAAAAATATGAGTGAATGCAAAGTAAAGCCTTTGCTTTGTCTGTCGACAGTCCACTAAAACTCTAGCTATAAATCCCTAACAGCAATTTGCTGTTTCTGCTAATTTAAATTAGCCCTAATGAGGTAAATCAAGCCATTGGTGTCTAATTGCGCTTTAATGAACTGAATTCCTCAAGAAGAGATTTATGGAGAGTTTACCTGACACAAACAATTACACCAGGGAAAATCCTTTTCCTCTCCTCCCACTTCCCCTGCTGCAAGGAAAAAACACAGGAGGCACAAATTAGCACAAAGCTGGAACTGTTGTGTTGCCATAGCCAAAAGCATTCCAAAATAAGCCAGAATTTCCAGCAGCAGAAGGAAGAAATGTGCTCTCTTCTTTGCAGATGTTTCTCTGCCATCCTGACCCTTGATTTGGCCAGTGAACAGAAAAGCAGTGAAAATGCAGATGCACTGCAGCCAACTGGGATCAGTCTGCAGAAGGAACTGGGGTTGCTGCTCTGGTGCTTCCCCACTCAGGAAATCACAAAACCTTGGAGACTGGGATCACTGGGTCATTGGGAAAGGCCTGCAGGTTTTCCTGCAAAATATTATCATCTCCTAGGAGTACACCAAGATATAACAATGAAAACAGTTTAAAAGCACGGAAGGTGGTGGGGGGGAAGAGTAAAACTTTCTCCTCAGCAAGCAGAGAGCCTGAAACAGTCCTCAGGTGTTTTTGCAAGGGTGTAGCTAAGGGTGCTCAGGAAGAGGGAACATATTTGCACACTTTGATCCAGTCACCTGCTTTCCCAGGCCACAGCTCAGTGTGGAAGGATGCCTCCTAATTTCCTCTTGCTACATCCTCCTAGCTTCAAAAGGATACTTCCCCTGTAGGCACATTTCAAAACCTTTTATGCCAATGGTTCTGAATTTTAAATTCTTTGTTTATGCTCCAGGTAGGGATTTATCTCCTCAGTATATGGATTACTTTATTGACAATTCTTATCCTGTAAGTGTCTATGGCTGCATTATAGGTAAAACCACCCAAGCAAATGCAAATCCAAATGAATACAACACATACTTGTATGTGTGCTGTTAGCTAGCGATATGAAATGTTGAGCTAATAAAATTTTTAATCAGAGTTCAAATACAGGCTCTGTATTTCCTATCACCTAAAAGTAAACAAAGAACTTGTGTTGGAAAGGCTGTCCCTCTATTTGTCTTCTGAATGGTGAATTATGTATTAACCTAATACAGGTTTATGGAAGATCAGAGCCTGCTCTGGGTCCCCAAGGATATCTGTTGTGCCAGGGAGTATTCAAAAGTCATGAGCCAGGCTTCAAATGTAATTGGATTGCCACAGGAGCAGGAGGCTTTCTAAATAACAAAGGGAAAACAATATGCAAGTTGTGGTTCTTTTCTTTTGCTTGTCTTGTTTTGAGTTTCTTGTTTGCAGCAAACTTAATTTTGCAAACACAAGGGGAAGGAAGTGTCTCAGCAAAAGAGGGAGGGAGGAAGGGAGATGGGAGTTCATTGCCACAGAAGTTATGAGCTCTGTGCTTGCAGAAAGAAATAATATCATCATTTTTGACCCTGCAGCAGTTTCAAGGCAAAATGGGGATTTCCTGGTGCTGCAGCATAGGTTAATTCCTCTTATGGCAGAGCAATTTTGAAAAGCATGCAAGAGAATTGTGAGTTTTTTCTGCCAAAAGGAAGATGATCAGATCTCCAGTAGCCTTTTTCTTTTCTTTGCTTTTTTTTTTTTTCCAACTCAATGGCTCCAGGCCATTGAGCAAGTTTCTACTGTGAAAGTCTGAAATAAATCTAAATCCCTTTTGCTTCAGATAGTAAAACTCCCAAAACTTAATATTAAATACCTGGCGTCAGATAGAGTGCAATTTGAACATGACTTCAATCAAACTTTATTACTATTAAGCGGGGAAGGCAGAATATATTTCATACAAGCATTACTACTTAGATTCTGACTTGCTGCCAAGCTGCCTCAGAGCTGCCTTCCATATATTTGGCTTTCCTTGGATCTCAGTTTTCTTACACAGCCTGGAGCTGCCACCCCCATCAGCGACTGTGTGCCCTCGATGGTTGGTAGGACGGGAAGGATTTTAAGGCTGGCTCAGAGCCCAGACATAACACTGAATCTACCATAACTCAGCTGCCACGAATATGTGCCCCGAAATTCCTCCCCTGAAAATTAATGCTGTTTATATGGCTCACTACCTGCATATCTAACACACGTTTATATGCCAGGGTCCAAAATGCTGATAACGTATTAATAATTACCACTAAGAGATCCTAGAGCCTTAGGAGAAGAAAAGTGTGTGTGAGAGAGAGAGACAGAGAGAGAAAATATATTGACTGATAATAAAGGAAATTCTAGCAAACTGATAATGCACTTAATAAGTTTCTGATGGCCTCTCAATAAAATAGTGTTAATGAGAAAATGTTTTATATGCACTGGAATGCATAATACCCCATCTTTCCATATTGAATTCTTTTAATGCTAGAGATCTTGTTCTTTTCAGTAAAAACCATTAAAGTAGCATTTCATTCTTCTATGTCAAATAAGGTGCTATTCCAACAATTAATCATGGAAAAAAATGATGGAAAAATACTATGATATCTACCTGAGTTGTATTGCAGTTCCATATTTACATTACATTGTAATGCATCTTATTGCATTTTCTATGTAGATAAAGACATACACACTTTAATAAAAACATTCAACAGTAGCAAATAAGAGAAGAAATTAATGCTAACAATGAATGTAATCTGGGTGCTTGTTAATATTTCAGAAATAATACTTTACAGGAGAATATCAGAGTTAAGATGCACAATCCTGGGCATATAGTAATTCTCTGTGTTTGCATCCATAATGTGGTGTAAAAGGTGGATTTAATGATGTCTATGCTGGTAAATATTTCAACTGCAGAAAATTCTCTTGATGATGTGAGGAGTACAGATCTCTCAACATCCCTCACACACATAAACATTGCAAGTATTCATTCATCTGGTAGGGATGAGACTCTTCAGAAAAACCTTTGTGCCTATCTTGGGATTTTTAGTAGCTCCTAGAGGAAAGACCTTTATACTTTGCACATGAAAAGGTCTTTTTGTTGGTTTAAATCCTACAAAATTGCTGCTGGCTCCTTGTTGATATAAAATGTAAATACTACCTCAGCCTGGAATTTAGAAGTTAATTTTACCCAATGTATTCCTTTGTTGACGGTTGATAACACGTTTTTTCTAAAGCAATGTGTGTTTTCAACATAGGGATGCCTTTTTTTCTTTACTCCTGCTCCCTGGCCAAAAGCATTTGCCTGTTCCCCCCTAACCTGATGGAGTCCAGGAACATCGATTCCCACATTTACTGTGGTGTCTTCCACAGATTTATGGTTCCTCATGCTGCTACCATGAACCTATACCAGGAAATGCTCAGACACACAGTCCAAAGGTTAAGTGCATTTTTTAGTATATCAACCACTTTTGTAAATGGTGTTTTTAAGGAAACATTAAATCTTACAGCGTGCACAAACATTTTACCAAAGTTTTCATTCTGCTTTATTTATATGCTGCAACAGTTATATGCAATGTTTTGAATGACAGTTCTTCAAACCATTTCTTTTTGTACTGTAAGTGCACTTATGAAAAGACAGGGTACATTTTTTGCTCACTTAAATGTACCAGAAGCATCAAGGGGTAATTTTTCAGACACTTAGTATTTTGTTGCTTCTACAGATGCAATTAATTACAAAAATCTTTTCAAACACTGAAATTCTAGTTCAGTTGCATTACGAAAATGCATGGTGAGACTGCCTTAATGTTTGTGTTTAATTAATGGCTGCATTAAACTATCTGATTTCCTAACTGCCATCATATGCAATCTTTTGCATTGACATTTAGAGGAGTGTTGATTGAGGCTAATCTCTCTGCACTTCCTTTACAGGCACTGGAAAGAAAAGGGTTCCTTCAGAGCTATGATTTAGAGTGTCTAAAGTTAAGCTCCTGCTCTGAGTCGCCCCCCCAAACCTCCCTATTGCTGACACACATTCTCATTGAAGTGAACCTTTGTGAATTCCTCCTTTGTCATTGAAATATGAAATGCACCTACACTGTACAGCAAAATGAATAACCAGATAAAATTCTGCCACTGAGATGTCTCAAAATGTGAGCTTTCTGTTTTATTCTGGAGGTTGTCAGGAGTCTATGGAGAAGGTTGGAGTCAAACACGACTTATAGAAGCTGTATTTTTAGGTATTTGTGATGAAAATTTGGGTCTACCACAGTCTATTAATGTGCCAGTGATCATCATCTAGTAAATGGATTCTCAAAAAAAAGAGCAGGGCTGCAGAAACCCTGGTGAAGAAGGAGGAGGGCAAAGTATATGGGCAGAGATGGTTTAGTGTAATTTTCACCTTTGAAATTTTAAGTTGCTTCCAAAGGTGATAAAGCAACCAAGCAAGAACTGGTGATGTCCCTACTGCGTCCAATACTGTTCAACATCTTCATTGTTAACCCGGAAGATGGATCTAGACTGCTGTGATGGTTTAACAGCAGCTGGGAATCAAACTCCAAATAGGCCGCTCCCCTTCCCCCTGTCCCCCTCTGGTGAGGGAGGGACAAAGGAGAGACTGTGGGTTGAGATAACAATTTACTCAATTGAGATAACAATTTACTGAAAGCAAACAGCAATGGATTAAGAAACACAGTGACAGCAGCAATGCTAATAACAAAAGTGTACAAAAAGAGAAGGTGCTTTACACACAGAAGGCATTCACCACCTTGACTTAGCTCTGCCTGGCCACTGAGACAAAGACAAGATGGTGGGGGGATGTTCCTGTGTCTTGGCAATAACAGTGGTTATTCCAGAGACAAAGACAACATGGCAGGGGGATGTACCTGCAGCTCAGCAGTGATGTTTGTTTATTTCTGAGGCAAACTCAGGATGGTGGATGTTCCTGTGGCTCAGCAGTGACACAGGGCTGTTTCCAAGACAAGATGGCAGGACGACATTCCTGCGCCCAGCGCCACATGGCCTCCCAGCACTAGGACAAGATGGCCCTCCTGCAGCCAGGGTTTCCTGTTCCTGAGGCCAAGCCCCAGGCTCAACCACCAAAAAGCTGGATCATCCTCACTGCGCAGCGTCACCACTTTCTGCTCCTTTCTGCTGGTTCAATGCCACACAGTGCTGCCCCTTCAGAGGGATCTGCTGCGCTATGCCCGCCTCTGCACGGCTCCATTCCCTTGGCTCCTCTTGTCTGAAACCAAACCTTGTCAGGTTTGAAGCCTCAAAACAGTTCCTTACAAGGACTATCCTCTCATCCAAAATTAAAACAAGAGCTTTGTCCCCAGTTGAAAAAGTACTTAATAAGGAGATCCACACTAATTTCCTCAAAATCTTTGCTGCACCTTCAGGAAAATTATTACAGAATAAACAATGGAAAGACAAGTACCAAAATAATCTGTGTTCTGTACTAGTCTAAAGTATATTCATAAGGTTCCTGTGATGTTTTTCTTCTTAAATATGACCTTTTTGTTCCCTTGTTAAATTTCCTGGTAACTGAATTACAGTTCCAACTGTAAGTAATTTCTTTACCATAGTCCAGGTAACTCTTGTGGGTAGCTGGAGAGCACCAGTGGAGGTACTTAACATTGGATGTTGGGGACAAGTGCTAAAACAGTGCTGGATTTTGCTATGCTTTGTTTTGGAAATTGGAAATTCGCCAATTTGTGAGAACACTCTAATTTTGGAAAATAGCTATGAAAGCTGAGAGTCTGAGGCCTCTTATGGTCGTTCTAAAAAGCTGGCAAAATACTCCACTAAATGTCTTGTAATATGAAAGACAAGCTTACAAAGGGGGCTGGCAACAGATGGAGATTCATATCACAACAGATAATTTCTTTGAGCTCCTTAGTGACCTATTCAAAAAAACCACCAAAATATATACAGGGGTGTGATAGGGGTGAGTTCAAGCTTGTCAGGGTGACAGAAAACACATCTATTTTCTTAAATAGCACTTCAGAACAGTTATTTTTCTTCTGAATATTCTTTCAGTTCTCTGTCTTGCTACAATATGCTTTACAGTGTCTGTAGTTCTTTCTTGGTAGTACCAAGAAAATTAAAACATGTTGAAAAAAGAAACTTGGTTAGACTCTGTTCCACTTACACAGAAATGGTTAAGAAGAAAAGAGCCAGAGCACATACTGATCTTATAGCTAAAGCCAAGTATAATTTTGCCTGTGATCTTCAGGATCCAATTCAGAGAGGCATAAAATGGTGCCCCTGGAGAGCACAGACATCCTATGGATTTGTAAGGGGTTTGGGTTGAATTTAGTCTGTGCCTACATTTTTTATTGTGCAAATTGAAGTAATCTCTTTTGAGAATAGGTCCATAAGCCCTGCAGTCTTACCATGTATGTCTTTTCCCCCTTTTGCCCTCTCTGTCCTCAACTCACAGAGTTTTCTTGTCCTATTCAATTTGCCACCCAGAGACAGTGCACCTCTTGGCTGTTCAGTTCCTTGCCTCTGGGAAGTCACAGAAATGCCTTCTGAATATTTTGTTGAGGAGAAAGCCTCTCTAGCAGAAAAGTGTTGTTAAGCACTTCACTGCCTGGAGCACACGGAGCAGCTGCCCTGTCACACACCCTCTCTCCATGGCAGGAGAGGGGCTGTATGACTCCTGCCCCTGCTGTCATGCTAGGAGAGCATCGTACTGCAGCACAGAAACAGGGATTTTCTTCTGTGCTCATGGGGCTGAACTGACCCCAGGCAGCCTGCAGGGTCACTCTGGATCTCTGTCACAGCTCTGTCCAAGGCTCTCCACTGTAACAACAGTGATTCTTCTGATGCACACAAGGGCTGTGCATTTGCTGTGGGTCAGCAGCTGGAGGATTAGTTGAACTATGTAGCCTGCCTGAGCATCTCCTGTGCCGTGTATAGTGAAACATAACTGAGCCTTTCTGGATTTAATCTACCACCTGTATATAGTTAATTAACTATATACAGTTAATTTTCGTGGGCTGGGGTTTTTTCTGGTTTGTGTCAGGAGATACAGAGTAGGTAGAAGAAAAATGCTAAGCACAGAAAGCTCCCCTTTTGAAAACAACATCTTAGGGAACCCTCAGGTTTTCTTCTTTCTTTTCTTTCTGTGCATGTTCCCTCCTACTTTTACACCTGGTTTTGTGATAACTGGTACACTCAAAGTACTGAGCTATCTGGAAGGTGAATCCAATTTAAACCAGAATGAGAAAATTGCGGGTGAAAAGACAAGTAAAATTATTTAATTGAAACCCTGGTCAGAAACTACTGGAAAATTAAAGGGTGCAATTCATTCTTTCCATAAAATAATGCATGTAATAATAAATAAATACCCTTTAGCTGTCTCTCTCTTGTCATTACACTTTTCTGGCAAAAAGTTTGTTCAAGAAGATGGGATGGATTTTCCCTTGTGCATGTAACAAAATCCGTGGTAGAATCTGGGTCTTAGAAGTCTGAGCCTAGTGATTTATCCACACATAGACTATACAGCCTCTACACATATGTTGAGAAGAGATTGTAACATGTAGAAAGGGGAAAAAGGAGACTTACACGTGTTTGTGATAAATAAGTGGTGTTTAATTCTGAATCCAAGCCTTTTCATTTTTTATATAGCTGATTTTAAAATGTTAGCAGATATCTGGTCTTCTCACTGCTCAAAGATCAAATACAATTATTGAGCACTATCATAAAAACATTCTCCATGCAACTTGAATCTTTGGAGACTTTACAAATGGTAACTGTGTGGAAATGAAAAAATGGGCTGTAATTGCTGTGGACTTTCATTTCAGCATTAGTTACATAAAACAGAAGCATGTGCTTGTGTTGACAAAAATGAAAACTTTTTCTGCCAAACCTTTTAGCTCTTAAATTTAAAATGAACTACAGTATGATAGATGCTTACTATCTAAGCTCAATGTGTTAAAGATAACATAAAAACTGTTGTCTCTAAGAAAAAAGCCATAAAATTTAGAGAAAAGAAACATGACTCCAAGAAATTTGGTACAGTTACGTTTTGGTTGTTAATGCAGTGTAAACTTAGTTTTTGAATATTACTAACTTAAACTGGTTTGAGAGAAGTCAAGATCAAGACAGTTATTGTAAATATGTTTTTGTAGTTTGCACCATTGGCTGATTCATTTTACAGTATGTTGTACCTGTTACAATCTCCCAGTATAGATAAGGAAAAAATGGAAAACATGAAGATTTAAGGATATGCTACAACCATGTTTTAAGCCACTAGTACTGACAATAATATGAGACTTACGGATGGGTCCACAGCTGGTGCTGATAGTGGAACCCTGGAAAAAGTTAAAGATAGAATCTAAAATGTTAGGCTTTGTGCTTTCCCAGATCAGCTGCACCTGTGTAAGCAGTATGATAAATTATATAATTGTTAGATGTGATGATTGTTTAGTAATCAAATGTAATTATTATATAACCATAAGAAGAATAGTGAGAAACTATGTTGGAAATTCAGAGAGGGGCTAAATTTATGCATACAATAGAACAATATAAGTTTAATAATTAACATGAAAGTTATGTAACGATAGAGTATAAAACATGATCATTTCGGATGTATGGTCGGAGTCAGATTTGGGTTGAATATACCCCGATTCCCAGAGCTCTTAATAAAAAGCACCGCATATAATCGCTCCGTGATTATGTGTTTTTGAACACTAACAATGCTGCAGGAACTGGATAAAACTCAAGGACAGGCTAATCCAGAGTTCTTTCTCTGACACTGGCCAGAAGCAGATTTCTAGGAAAGATGTGGGAGCTGAGCAATGGCAATCCCAATCTGCAGCCACTGATCACTCAAGGACCACTTGAATCAGTTGTGATGTCCAGCAATCCCTGCAGTCCCCCTTTGGCTCCCTCTCCATTTCAAGCATTCACAGAACTGTGAGACAGAGATTCATAGCCTACCTGTCAGTTAGGTGAAGAAGCTCCTCCTTTTTTTTTAAACTTCACTTCTTATTAGCTTTACTGGTTACTCTGTAGTGCCTACACTGAAAACAGAGGACAAGCAATTGCTATCCACCCTCTTTGTGCCTCTCATAATTTACTGAATGCACATTTTATTTCAAATGTCCCCTTACAAACTGAGGTGACCTGCTTTGCTCAGCCATTATGTGAACACTGCCTCTTGTTTCTCTTCTTGCTCCTCTCTGCACCTTAACACTTTCAGGTGGAAGAGGGAGCAGAGGGTGGAAAAATAAACTTGTGCAGTATTCAGTCTTTGTGGGAATACATGACAGAGATGGAAAACAGTTGCAAAATTGTCACATGTGGATACATTAGTAAAATAAGAAAAAACTTGCATTGAACAATTACAAATTGCAAAGGTAGACATACTGGAACATCAAAGTATTTGAGATAAAGTCGTATTAAAGCATATTCTAGGAATAGGCTGATGCATTTGTATTTTCAAAATGGGTTTTGATTATTCTTCCAAGTACTGTTTATTAAACCAAAATAGAACAGATCTAGATATATTGGTCTAGAAACAAACCAAAATTCCCCACACAAATTCAAACACTTTTGCCTAAAAAAGTATAGATTAATTTCAATGATGAAAATGCCCATCAAACCTTTTTATTTGCAACGTAATTTTAAAAGCCTAAATGCTAAGCTAAATTTATGTAATGAGCTCAAAGGAAATAGTGCAGAATTTTAACAAAAAAAAATTGAATAAATAAAAACAAATGCCTGGCAACTTTCTAAGCAAGGTCTTTTAAAGACAAAATACAGGTAGCAAACTGACAAATCCTAATCAGATAGTTCTGGTTTGCCCCATTTGCATTACATTATATTAGACAATCTGCAAGCTGCTAAATAGATTTGGGCTAATTATTGCTGGACCAGCTCTTTTTCAGGAAGAAAACCTTGATTTTATTGCAGTCTTTGTTAAATTAAAAATGCAGATGCCTGCTCTGTGAAGCATGCATTTGGATTCTCATTCACTGCTTAGGCACAGCTCCTTGAAAAGAAAACTTGGTGGACAATTTGAGTATAGCACAGAGGCAGCATAGACCCTCTGAGTGTTTAATGCTAATTCTTTAATTCTCTGAGTATTTATTACTAAATATACATGTGTGCAAATCTGAGAGATGAGTAGGTACACACTTTGTAATCCTTAGATCTTCCCCTTTTTCCCCAAATATAATCTTCAGTGTATGTTCATTTTGCAGTTTTACTACCAAAAAAACTTAATCATGTGTACCACTGGCTGAATTGAAAGCTTAACTACACTAGGATTTTGTTTGGGTAGTCAAATACAATAGAAATCAACCCATCTTCTACATTCTCAAGTTAGCAGTGATTTTAAATAGGAAGCAATTCCATAAATTAGGAAGTAACAGAACAGTAGTTCATTCTTGCTGACCATACAACTTCTTAGATTTAGATTTTAGAGCATCTTTAATGTTCATAGTTGTCGTTGTGTCAAAATGAATGTTTAAATTTTTTATTGTGACTCTGCTTATTTTCACAGCCTTTGTAACCCTAATGTGTTAAATAAACACTTCTTGTCCAGCCACTGAACAAGCTAACACGCCAAATGATTTGTGGCTTTCCACCTGAACTGCTGCTCATGAAATTGGGATTTAATGCCTGCAGGCCCACATGTGGTAAAAGAGTTTCATCTTAGATTGCCTACTGTGCCTCCAAGACTTCAGCAGCAGTCAAGGCTTCCAAAAATAGTCTGAGTAACAAGAATGCTTGCATGGTTTACACTAAGAAGTTTAACTTTTTACTAAAAAGTTTAACTTTTTATTAACTTTTATTAATTTATTAAAAATTAACATTGTTTCCCTGTCCCTTTCTTTCTCCTTCTTTCACCCAATGAAGTAGACGTGAATATCTCACTGCTGCTATTGCCACAGATCCAACTTAATTAATTAGGTTACTCATATGTACCATAAACAAAAAAGCTAACTCCTTCTTCTCTAGTTTCTGGTTGAGGGAAACATGCAAGCAAAAATGCAGTAAGTGTTGAAAATATCCTGAAACAAGATGGGATCAATTATCTTGCCACCATACTGTCATACTGAATGGAAGTTATCTTCCATAAATCACTTAGATTGGACTGCAAATTAAGGCCCAAGATCTGCCTTGGACTCCAAATAAACCCCTAAACCTGTTGATCTTTAATACAAGAAAACTTGTAGTCCTCCTTAGGCATGTCATAGGCATTACAGTAGACCAATATTTTATTAATAAATTATCCAGTTCTGAATGATAAAAGTGTGAAAAGTAGGGTCCACACCAGTCTAGTTCATTGAGGGGGACTTCCTGATAAAGTGAGCAAGCAACCTCTCTCACCTCCCCCTCCAGGATTTTAGCTGCATTTATTTAAAGACGATGGTTTTAACTAACTTCAAACAAACTCTTGGTGACCTCAGCTGTGTTTTGAAGCTCCAAATTCTCCCAGCTAGCTGCTGAATTGCCAGGGAACAAGACGGGGAGTGACGCAGCTGATATCACCACTACACCCAACCCAAGGGCAGCCACAATGCTCAGCTTATGAAGCCTGCCCCAAACATGGAATGTGCTGCCAGTGGTATGTGCAGAATGAAGAACTACATTCATTCTGGCTGGTGAGGGTCAAACTGGGCAGGCACAAGCCTATGGTGTATGGAAAATAGCTGGGGAGACACTTTCATTTATGCTGGCAGAGAAAAAAAGGGGCTTTTAATAGCACAAATTTCTGTTTTGTAGAAGTAAGTGGCAGTAAATAAAAGGGTCTTTATTGCCTGGTGTTCACAGCTGACACAAAATAGACATTGCCTGTGCAAGCATTGATTTCAACTCAGTGTTGACTTCTCTGGGGTGTGCTGTGGAGAGAGGACTGAATCTGTCTTGCATGCTCTTCCTTAGGGGAAGCAGGATCCTCTTCCATTGCATTAACTCTTGCAAAAAGTAGAGGAGCAAAGGACAATAAATAAACCTTTCCCAGTGCTAATGTAGAGTGAGTGCCAACAAAGGAAGCATACTCGTTTGGCCTTCTAAAAAATTGGCCTTCTATTTTAATCAGTACAATTGGCTTTGATTTTAAAATGATGTTTGACTGGTCAGGATGCTGTTTCCTGCTGGATATGTGAGTGGGCTCACATGAAATTCTCATTGTTTTTATTACTCTGAAGCCATTGCAGTAAGTTCAGGGTATACTCTTTAGAGAAATGCATACTTAAAGTAGATATTGAATCGAAGAAAACTTGAATATATCTTTGGAATGTTTCATGCAGCTTTATGTAAGAATACTGTGTTTTCATAGTTACAGTATGTAACTAATGTTTACAGAATCCCAGAATCAATAGGTTGGAAGATACCTTCAAGATCATCAAATCCAGCCCAGCTCTAACATCTCAGCTAAACCATGGCACTGAGTGCCACATCCAATATTTTTTAAACACATCCAGGGATGGTGACTCCACCACCTCTCCGGGCAGACAATTCCAGTAATTTATCTCTCTTTCCATAAAAAACTTTTTCTGAATATCCAACCTATGTTTCCCTTGGCACAGCTTAAGACTCTGTCCTCTCGTTCTGTCAGTTGCTGCCTGGAGAAAGAGTTGAAGGACTGTGCAAAATCTGGTTGCAAACTTCTTAACACATGAATTATGTAACATTGGTATTTATTAATTTCATATTCCAGGCTGATTTTTTACAGCTACTGGGAACTGCAGATGAGACTGTAAGCCAAGACAATCATTCTACTAACTCAGAGCTATTCCAAAATCAATCTGAGGCTCCTGATCTCCATTCACCCCTCAGCTCTTGGTTGCATTTCACCACAGAGTCTCTGTTTCCTGCAGTTGCCAAACACCTGCATGAAGAGTGAAGCCGTCTCCTATCAGTTCACTCTCCAGATTTACCATGCAAGGCAGGTTGCCCTTTGAGTTTTGGAGCAGAGCTCACTGCTTCCCCAGCACATCTCAGCCAGGAAACAATAATTCCACATCAGGAATCCAGCTGCTGTCCCAAATGATACTGCACTGCATTACCACAAAGCCACAGGGCTGTTCAAAACACCCACTATCAGCCAACTTCCAGTCCCATGCCAGAGATCAGAAAACAAGAGCACACTTGGCCTTTTCTGCTCTGTGCTTCCAGCAGCTTGCTCCCCCAGTTACGCCGGGGTCTGTCCACATCTGTTTCACAGTACTTCTCTCATTGGCTTAATTGAACATGCTTCCCAATATCCCAGACAAACCACAAGGAACCATAGCATAAAGCTAGCTAACAAAGAAAGGAGGAAAGAAAGACAAAGAAATAGCAGCATTTTGGCAAAAATAAATCTTTATTTCTGAATCATGGAAATAAATATAAACTTTCTCTTTGCAGATGTTGCTAATTACATACACAAGTTTGATTTTTTTATTTTTTTACTTAAAATATCTGCAGTTTTTACTCTAAATCTTTGACTTGCCCTTAGCAATTACTTTTTTTGGATTAAAGGAAGGATGTCAGTGAGAGCTTGGTTTTAGTGGGATCCAGAACAAACATACTCCCTTTAATAATTCATTCATTCTCTAATAATATCCTCTGGGGAGACTGGCTACTTCCACTGATTGTTTTAGTATTTATTCTAAACAATAGGCTTACCCACTTAACAAATTAGGTTAAACTTCAGAAGTCATCACTTGTCTGGTGCTCATCTAAGATATGAGACAATACTGCTCTGTGTTGGAAAACTCTAGCACAGAGAAATCCTTTCCCTTCAGCTCTTTCATGTGCAGTGCTGCAGAAGTGCCTCAAGGACTTTCCAAAGCCTTTCTGACAGCAAGCCACCAGAGACATTTGTTTGGATTCTGTCCATAGCTGAGCACAGTAAATAACAGTATTTATGTCCATCATGACCTTGGCATCTCTGCTGGAGGTGTGTTGGGGAGACCTGATCACTTTTCACCCAAGCAGTGTTGATCACAGCTATTGTAAAAGTTCATCCAGGAGATAATAGTTGTCAGAAGTATTGGCAGGAAGGAAAGGATAGAGAAATGGATATGAAAAACAAAGCTGGAGGCACTTATTTCAGCTATTGGAAAAGGTATGTTACAGGAAAAAAAAAGGAGCCTCAGTTTCCTTTTAAAGTGTGCTATTTACAAAAAAGCAAAAGGTGGCTTAAAGTGAGCAGAAGGTAAATATAATCCAGAAAGAAACATTGCCTGCACAGCATGTCCCTGACCTGTGGGATACACCAGGGCACCAGGTCAGTCAGCTGCTGGACATTCCTTCACAGGGAGGCAAACCTGCTGTCTGTCCCTGCATGAGGCAAACCTGACACATGGTGAGAGCCACAACCTCTGTCTGCAGTTACCTCTGACACAGAGGGCTTGCCATATGCAGGGGATCATGCAATCTCTCCTGCAAGCCTTAATGCAACCTAAAACAGAGACCAGACAGTTTTAGTCAGGATTATTTTGATTGGGACTGTACATAACAGGAGTAAAACTACTAAGATACACCTCAGTGATGTCATTCAACCAACTTCATGTTTGTTTGTCTTATTTAAATTACTGGCTTATTTAAATCCACAGTCATAGAATCATTTAGGTTGGAAATGATCTTTAGGATCATCGAGTCCAAATGATAGCCTAGCACTGCCAGGTCCACCTCTAAACTGTGTCACTAAGTGCCACATCTACATATCTTTTCAATACCTCCAGGTATTAAAGTGGTCCACTACTTATCTGGGGAGTCTGTTCCAGTGCCTGACCACCCTCTTCATCATGAAATTTTTACTAATATCCAATGTAAAGCTGCCCTGGCACAACTCAAGGCCAAGAACTCTTCTTGTTCTGTCACTTGTACCTTTCCTACCCACACCACAGAGGTCAAAGAGGAAGCTTGGGTCACAACTAATGTGACAAGGACATCATCTCTCACTTCCACCTTAGTTTTGTTTCCCAGGAGCATGCCAACTGCAGGTGAGGCACTGGGCTCTGCTGGGGCAGCCTCTCCCGGCGGTGCTTTGCAGCAGAGCCTGGAGCAGAGGAGCTGCAGATGTTCACCCACCTGACTGTGCCAGCCATTGTCTCGTGCCTCAAGTTCCTGCAGACCAGCAATTAGGGCAGAAATCTGAAAATCCACAGCGTGGTTAGCAGCTTCTGGTCATGGTGCTGATTGGATTAGGGAGGAGAGTGCTGTCTGGAAGGATACAGCACTGACTGCTCTGGGGATTTAAACTGATCCCCCTGCCAAAGGAAAATGAGTGTGGTGGCTGTGGTTTGCTTTCCATTAACATTATCTTAGAGTTTATGTCCTATGGAAATTGGCATGGCTGGCAAATCCTGGGAGTGAGGCCCAAAACTGATTTAGCATGAAGTCTGAACTTTCTGTCACCCTCTGGAGCCCAGGTTTTCATACTCAGTGTCAACGTGAGACAGGGTAATGCAACGATGCTTCTCCTTCTGCATTTTCTTCCTGTCTTGTGTGAATGTCAGAAATCATGGAACATGGAGTTTTTTAAAATAAATCTACTAATCTTCTCATGGGAATAATTTAACATTTTAAACTTGTATCCAGAAAAGAGGATCTTATACGTTAGCAAGTCAGATACAGAAATTTACTTCTCAGAAAATAATTCACAGGTAAAATGAGTTAGATAGAAGTAATTTGGTTTTTAAAGGTAAACTTTATGAGTTGAAAGTAATACTCTGGTTTAGGGTCTTTTGTGTCAAAATGTAGAAGAAAACGTAAATAATATAGGGTCTAAGATATACGTTGTCTGAAATAAAAACATAGCAGAGAAGTAAAAAAAATCTGTTATTCTGTAATGAAAGTCAGATTTCCTCTTATTTTACTTTACTTTTCTTTAAACAGTAAAGATTAGTTAACAGACTTTATATATAGTTGGAAGAATATTTAGATTTCATTGAGTAATTGAAGTATCTAGTCGTGCTGAAGCTGTATGCAACCTAATATACACTGAGTTAGCTGTACTCAGTTTTTGACATGATTAATCCATTCAAAAAGTTTTAATAGAGTGAATATTATAGGAGTAATTATTTGCAATTTTCTAGTTGGTGAAGCGTAGGTTTTTAAAAAATTTATCTTAATGTATGAGAAAATTTCAAAAGTCACTAATATCCTATTCTCAAAAGCAAACTGGATGCATAGCATAGATTACTAATAAAAAGAGAGAATGTCAATCTTTATATTGTTTAAAGGCACTTGAAACCATTTTCCTAATTGCTATTTCAAAATCCCCTACCAGCCAATCAAAGAAATTCAGAAACTTTAAGTCTTTTTTTGTACTATATGGGGTTTTGGAGATAAGAAAAATTTGCTCTGTACTTCAGTAGGCTGTAAAAGACATATTCAATACTACACCTTAAAAAGCAGCTCAGGAGGAAGAGTAACCTATTGAATCACAGGGATTCTACCCCTGATTCACACTGAAGGAGGGTCTCTGTATAAGGTGAAGAAGCACTGAATTACTAACACCTCCCAAATGCAGTGAAAGATTTGACTATTCTCCTAAACAAAGAGGTTGTAGGAAAGGATTGGATGGATGGGAGAGTTTGAATTACTAAAGATGAGACCATCAAGGTGTATTTAGAGTTTCTACAGCCAGCTGACTATACTCAATTGTGGCATTCATGTGAGATTTTAGGCTGAAAAATAAATTTCAGAGAGGGTGCAGCACTACAATTTGGGCTGATAAAAACTGGTGAGCTGCAATCCCTGCAGCTGGAGAGAGGCAACATAATTCAAGGTTAGTGGGCAGCTGTTTGCAGATTCCCTTTCTGTAGTCCTAGATAGGCAGGGGACATAGGCTCCAAAACCAAATTGCTGCAGATCCTGCAAAATTTGTTGAGCTCACCTTAGAGCAGTGATTAAAAATGACACTAATTCACTGTCCTCTGAATACAG
The DNA here is from genome assembly GCF_028551555.1 of Melozone crissalis. Classification (NCBI taxonomy): domain Eukaryota; kingdom Metazoa; phylum Chordata; class Aves; order Passeriformes; family Passerellidae; genus Melozone; species Melozone crissalis. Next base: position 35,329,782 of record NW_026535794.1, on the reverse strand, counting down.
CTGAGTTTTAGGAACAGAATGCTTAGGGTTGGAAGGGACCTTAAAGATCATGTAGCTCCAACCCCTGCAGGGACATTTGCCACTAGACCAGGTTGCTCAGAGCCCCATCCAACCTGGCCTTGAACACTTCCAGGGATGGAGCATCCACAGCTTCTCTGGACAACCTGTTCCAGTGCCTCATTACCCTCACAATAAAGAATTTTTTCCTAATACCTAATCTAAACCTATATTTTTCAAGTAAAAGTGTCTCAAGAATGAAAGGTGGAAAGGAGAACCCAAAACCACAAAGGTAACACTGAAGAAGAAAGGAGGAAGTCCTCCCTCCTTAAAATGTTGAAATTATATAAGTAATCAGAAAAGATTTTTTACCTCACATGTTGTTATAAAATTAAATTTTCATAGATTAGACTGGTGATATATATATATATGAAGAGCTAAATCTCTTCATTTTAAGCTTTCTTATCTCCAGTGTCCAAACTGCTGACAAGCTGGTCTGATACACAATAATAATGGAGAAAAAAACCCCCTATTTATTATTTAGACATAACGTCAGTATTGAAAAACAGAGGGGATAAAATACACTACCCATAAAGATGAAAATATATTTGAAATCTCACTGTCTACTTATATATTCTCCATAAAGATGGTACCATGGTCTCACCAGCAGCAGCTGAGAGCCAGGACAGACCATGCATGTTCCTTCTTTATCAGTTTAACAGAAACAATTAAATAGAAGATCAAAGAACCTCAGATGAGAAAAAAAAAAGAACCAAAAAACTGTAAGCCAAATCATAAAAATCCATTACATAAAATATCTTAGCTACAAAAAAGAGAGGAAAAAATGTTTGAAATAACCAAACAACAGTCAGTGCAGAAAGTCAATTAGGAAAGCTTAATTGGTTGGTTTATTGTGGTGTTTTGTGCGAGCAATAATTCATACTAAAACTCTTTGATTCGTAAAATTAAATTTGCAACAATGGTATAAATGTTAAATAGATTTAAGAGGAAAACAGTTTGCAGTAAAATAAATAAGGATTATTGTCTAAATTCAATATTATCTTAATTTACCAAACAATGAAAATTCACATAAAGGGACATATAGATACAAATGTTTGCAATTGTTAGACTGTGAAACACTGACTGTTAGCTTATTGCTTACCTTGTTGAAGACTACCATAAATACAAAATACCATAGGTCATTCTGTGACTAATCTATTTTTTCTCTTCACTTAGAAAAAGGCTGCAGAGAACAAAATCTCTATCAAGAGTTGAATCTATGAGAGAAGATTCATGAAAGGTATTGTAGCAATATCTCCTTGGACATGATATCAGTTATCAATTCCATGCAAAGCATGTGTACAGGACAGGAAGCTCAGCTTGTGCTTTCAAGCAACTGAATTAAATGTGAGTTTGTCCTAAAAACAAAATTTCTTCAACTCTATGTTCTTAAAATCATATATTTTTTTCTCTCTGGAAACAACTTAAAGATTGTGCTTATCCCACCTTACACCAGAGTACAGAATGAAAACTCATGCAGAATGAAGAAATTATACAACTGTAATAACCAGCTATTCATGATTATTAATATATTAGGACCATGACAGTAAATAATTAAAAAGATGCTTCTGCTTAAGATAAAGATTATCAAACTGAAAGAGAAATTATTTTGTCCTAGACTGTAACTTAATTCACAAAACTGGTAACAAATAGCTCCTTCTGCAGCAATATGACCCCATTACCTCTCTAAAGTCACCTAGCATATTCTTCAAAATTTTATATTTAACTTTTTAGCCTCTATGTCACATGGGGCAGCAGGCAATTTATTTCTCATACTATCTTGCTAGATTGCCAAATTAATCCATCTTCTTAAAAAAAAACCCCACATACAGAAATAAAGGCAAGATTCAAACAATGAAAAACTTAACTAAACTTATCAATCCACAATTTTTAAAAATAGTTCCATAATGGATTTGCATATACCAAACAGTATTTTTATTTGTTTTTAGAAATAGTTTACATTGTTATTGTGGGTTAGCATGAAATAGACTCTTGGCCCCCTTTATTTACAGGAAACCAAAGCTAATTCTGAATGAACCTGCCCGTGTGGCTAAGACCAGAGTTGAGACCAAGCATCAAGGCTTTTTTTGACAGAATGCACATTAAGAGAACATCATTTGCAGATGTTCTTTATCCAGTTAGATTCCCTGGCTTTTCACTATCTCTGCTCACATGAGGCATGGCCAAAACAAACAAGTTGTCCTTTGCTCAGCAAAGTGCATCTGACGGTGCCGCGTGGATGGGAGGCCTCCAAAGCAATGGTTCTCAGCATTCCAGCTGATTAGCTCTTCTAATTGGCTCTGTCTCCTCCCATCCCAGCATCTTCTCACAATAAATCTAGCTAGGAAAAGATGCATAAAATTCAGTATAAAGGAAGCACCAAGGAGATGATGTGAAAGTAACATTTCTTTTCAAGCTGCATTCCTAGCATAGAAGGCTAGAGTTTATTTCCTCTTGGCAGATGAAGAATGTAAACAATCTTTTTCGGTCATCTTGCTGCTTGATCATCTGTTTTTATGTGGTTTATACCCTGTCTCACCAAGAACAAGTATTAGGATGGAAAGCACAAGACGAAATAAACAAGCTGGGATGTGCTGGTGCTCCTCAAAGTATTAAAGCCCCTCAAGGACAGCTCATATCCCCACTTAAGGCATCAGAACTGGAAGCAGAAGGATAATTCCTGTCAGGGATTTCTTGCTTTAGCATCTACATATACGCCATATACACAGTTCTAAAGATCATGCAGAAACTTTTGGTCAAAGATTGTGTTCCCACAGGATCCCAAGACATTTTCAATGCTGCATATTTCTTCCTATGGCAGTTTGTAACTCGGCCTTTTTTTCAGGCTTCTGTAGATGTACAAATGGTCTCTGTATCCTTTTAGATTTTACATCTGTTGCAGCTATCCACAACCACTAAGGCTGATTTTTTATTCAGTTGGACATCTTTAGGGTGAAATACTTCATCCTGCCCCCATCTCACAGATTTGATAAGATACATTTGATAGGCCTTCTCATTATCTGCAAATTGGAGCCTGAAGTTCTTGACCAATGCAATTACCTTTCCTCCTCTGTCTGTATGAAGGGCCAGAGCAAGTCACGCACTCTTTGAGAGACCTAGTCAATGCTTCACATAAACTGCAGAGTCTTCTGCATTTGGTGTTAAATTATCTGAGATTATTGCAATTTTGTCAAAGTATAGGTAATGTTTAATACAGCTCCAGAACCCAGCTGTCTACTAAGTTAAAGCTTCTTTAGATAACTGATGTTTCTTGGTTTTTTCTCTATGAGATATAAAAGCCTTTCACTTTAGAACAAGCTCAGTTAAAGCAAACTTTACTATTAAACAACTGTGAAAAGGCTGAGCCAGTTTGATTCTCTAAAGCTCTTAATGCAAAAGAAAAGCATGTTCTCAATAAAAGTTTGCAGCCTGGAAAGCTCAATTTCAAATAAAAGATGTACAGCAAGTATTTATAAATTGAATAAGTTGAAGATATTTCATTTATTTCTTCAATTTATTTCCTAAGTTAACAGGACATATTTTTTAACTTAAGAAAAGCAGAAGACATATTAGATGCAATGGCACACAAGCCATCCACAGAGCAATTTACCAGAAATGAAATTTCCATGTTTCTTCCTTTTTAAAGCAATTTCCTTTAAACACATTATATTTTCCAATTCAATTTACCCTTGAATGTATCTGCCAATTACAGTAAATCTATTAAAACTACTGTTTATTTGGGAGAACAGTTTTTGTCACTGAACTATGTCTTTGTTACATACATTACTAACAAGCATAATGATTGCAGATGACTTCACTATAAGGACTTAAGAGTTTGCATTTTTGATTTCCTGTACCTCTCTTGTATTTTTCACTTGTTTATTTAGAAAGCTGATATACATAAATATTGAATGATTTGGCATGAAAAGTGAATCAACTTGAGTAATATCTAACTTTCAAAAAGATTGAACAGACTCATGGATTTTTTAAAGATTACTTCTATGTAGGGTATATGATATATATTTGCAGTTCTGTTTAAATAAAAGTGTGACAACTTGTCTATAAAATTCCTTCCCCACATCATTGATTTTTTTTAGTTTTCCTGATTTTCAGCATGCAGACAAACGGCAAGGATAAAGGAAGGGATGTTCAAAGTCTTTGCAAAACAGAAACCGATATTTAGAAGTTTAGGTGTCAGACCAATGTCACAGAGCTGTTTACCATACTTGTGCATTCAGTTCATGCAGCTGGGTAACTGTGAAGTGAGTACTTCACACAAAAAAAAAAAAAAGAAGAAGAAGAAAAAAAAAGGATAAATACTCTCTCTACTTCAGTTTTCAAGCTTGGGAGTTGGCATGACAACTCTAAGCAAGTAGTCAAGTCAGGCACTGACTGAGAGTAAGAAGCTGAAAGAAACCATCAAAACACATAAAAACCAGGAATACAGAGAACTGCTAAGAAAAAAGTCATAAAATGTGGACATCACAGAGCTTTAGAGATAAGGGCACTACCACAAATATTGCAACTGTGTCCCTGCATAGCAGTAGGCAGAGTATCATATAGCTGAGGTGGTGACTAGCTGTTTCTCCAGCACATAAAAAGATTGTGCTACTCTAGGCAAAACTCCAGCTCTGCTGTGTGCCAACAGAAATAGCTGAGCAGGCTGCACAAGAGCAGCTTCACAGTGAAGGGCTAGTAGTGACACACAGAGAGCTTATTAATCTTCCTCTATTGTCAAAGCAAGTTTAATTTCCAGAAAATACATATTTATTTCTAAATCAATGGAAACAATTCAGAAGGGTGTAAAAAGTAAAAATACCTGAAATATGTAAAAAAGGGGGAGAAAAAAGAAAAAGAAGAAAAAACATTAAAAGAGAAAGTTTACTGAACAAGAGGAAATCTTCGTAACTACGGCAGGATAGACTATCCTGCATATTCCTTTGAAAATGTTTTTAGATGTTGGTTGTTATCACAGTATTTTGACAGAATGAATTCTCTTTTATCTCCAACTGACATATGAGTTGGTATTAAGCAACAATCCTACTTCACAACACCGTACACATAGCCTTGGATTGGCCTCAGAAACTATTCTCTTCTTAATGGCATAATGTCGGATTTTGGTGCTGTCTAGATGGTCTGGGAAAAGCCCAAAGATGGCCTTGGGCCCCCGGGGTTCGAAAGGACGAGAGGAAGCTTCAGATTTGTTCTCGGTCTCGGTGTTTATTAATTGCTTATCTAAAAGATTTTCTCTTGGCCTGACAGAGTTCTGCTCAGCAGTCAGCCATGGGCACACACTGAGAGCCCCTGGGGCGGCCACCTATCTTTATACCCGGAGTTACGTATACAATATTTATCATTTTTCTCCAATACCCTCTACCCTTATTAACCAGTGCACTTTTAGTAAAGACCAATCCCAAAGTGCCAACATCACCACAGAAAATGGAGGCCTAGAGGAAGAAGAAGAAGGAGAAGGGCATGCCCCAATTCCTCCATCTTACCTCTCTAGACCCCCCTGTACAGAAATTTTAAACCCTGTATCTCACACTCCAATTAACTTATCCCTTCACCATTCACCCCGGTGAAATCCTCCTGTCCTCATACTGATGTCATCTCCCATGTGGGATCAAAGTCCAGCCACCAGACATTTCTGGCAACATTCCAGGACTCCTGAGCCCCCCAGGGGTAGTCTGGTTCACCCTGCGCCCCAGTTCTGAGAGACTGAGATCCCACATCTCCCCCTTCTGTTTGCACCAAAAAGATCTTTTTCGCCATCCGATTCATTGCACGTTTTAAACATGCAAATATGCATGGGACAACAAGTATGAGGACTAGGAGAACTATTAAAACATAAAACCCTATCTTTAAGATTCCTCTCCAAATGGGAGAGATGTCAAAGAATTCTGCCAGTTGATCGATCCATGATCCTGTGATCTCGCCAAGCTTATTTATGCTGTCCTTTATATTTTTGATATTTTCATGAATTGACTTTGAATGATCTGAGAGATTCATGCAGCACATCCCTTCGAACTCTTCACACCCATGTCCATGAGCGAGCAATAGATAATCGATTGCTGCTCTATTTTGAAGAGTCGCCTGTCTCACACTACTGACGTCTTTTAACATGTCATCCAATGTGACAGACACAGACCGCGCATGTTTGCTCAACCAACAACCCATGCGGTCGATCTGAGTCAAGGCCACCCCCGATGCTGTCTGAGGTGAGAAGATTGCTGTAGCAATACTCGTTTTCTTGTCCCAAGAAAACATTTCATCATTGCAATCTGCCGCATATTGCTGTATTGATCTTTTTTCTCTGTGCCTTCCCTCTCTTAACATGTTCAAATCAGGCGATAGCATTGAAATTTCCCCAATGCTGCATGGACCTCCCGTGGCATTAGCAGGAATGCCGTGCCAAATTCTGTCCCCGCAAAATAAGGTTTTTTTTACTTTACAATGGTTTAAAGCTGCTTAGTCTTTTGTTAGCAACTTTAATAGTGTACTTAAACAATTGATAGTACATATAGTGTATATATTTAATACATGCTTTCACTGTAATTCCTGCTGAATATTAAATCTCTCATATCATAGCTATTATACAGGACAAAGTCCCCGGGAATTCTAAATTAATTACTTCCTTTAGATACACTTTTATTTTACAGAATGAACAAAATGGAAGTTATAACTGAAAAGTTGCAATTTTTCTGCACCTTTCTTACTATATTTCAACCTTTGGACATGGTAATACTACCTAATATTACTATTGGGGAAAAATATGAATTTTGTTGAATATATCTCATTTTTATTGTAGTTTGGCCTGATACATAACTCAATCTCTCCAGGTTATAGAAGATTTTTAAATATTTACAGGAGGGATTGAGTGAAAATGTTGCATCCTGATGTACCGGCACTTCAACTCATGTAAGGAAAAGCCTTCAATGGTATTGCAAATAATGCCAACTGAAGGTCTGGCCCAAAATGTAGTGTATATTCAGCTTAAGAGAGAAGTCACTGAGGCAGAAAAATGATTAAAACTCAAATATTCTGTGCTTACTGCACTTTCTCCTAAGAAAAGTACATGTATGTTATAGTAAAGGCTCAAGTCTATTGTTTCATTTGAGATTCTAGCTAAATAAGTATTTTTTTAAAGACCAGTCTCCATCCATTTAGATTGGACCACACTGGGCTGTGTTACACAAGTTCCCTGGTGGCACTACTGTTTACTTTCTCCTCTCACATGGCCTGTACAATTAATAAGCCACTGCAATATAAAAATATTTATGAAACACCAAGGACAATCAATTTACAGTAAGAAACAACAGAGCAGAATGATGGAATTCCTCAACAAATAACCTGAAAATATCAATAAAAATATAAATCTACAAGATTCTCCCCTTAAGTTGTAGCTCTCCTTTTTGCCTCTGCTTACTCAGCCTCTGAAGCCAATTTCTGAACCTGCTTTGATTGAGAATGAGATATCTGTTACATAATACATTTGCAGTGATCCTATAGATTACAGTTAACAAGCAGTCCATCACAAATGTGGTTTCTATTAAGTTTATTACTTTCAGGATGTTAATTTTGGTACAGGGTTATTTTTGTAATTTTGTGCAAAACCCCTATCCATTATGCAAATGGGGGTGGGGAGGGGGAAAAAAAGTCCAAGTGAGCTAAAACAACACTGCTAGAACAATGCTGGTGTAGCTATCTAAATATTCAGCATTAATCTGAAATAGGGATTTTTTTTGGACAATTTTACAATGATTAATTGAACAAGACTAGGCAGAAGCCCTATCAAGACTCTTATTCATATTATACAAGGCTACAGAGATAAAAACTGTATTATGTATGACTATAGAAATTAATATTCTAAGTCCAGTGTGCTACATGAGAAATATGTAAGAGTTCTTAATCAAAGAAAACCCTTACTTTAAAATATAACCCCAATCTACTGTCCAAGTAACTTCAGACTTCACAGAAGATCGTTAATTTCAAACTGGATCATCAGTTATCATGTGAAACCTGGAAAAAACCAGCATGGTTCTTCAAAATCTGATACGGAAAACAAAAAGGGTTACTTATTTATTTAGATCTTTTATTCTATGATTCTAAAATTTGAACATCTTAAGAAATTTCAGAATTTAGAAACCACACTTTAAACCTTGTCAGAATTTATGTACATCTATATTTCCATATGTTCTGATATTAAATATTGCATAGTTCTTTATAAAGGAAGCAGGGATCTTGGCTTAGTGGCATGGAAATTCTAAGACTTGAGGTTTCTATGAGCAGGACATGAAAGTCAAATTATACAGGACACACAGACTGGAAGGGTTAAGGAGAAAAAGCATTTTTGGAGTCCAAATACTTGCACGCTTCCATGGAGTAGCTGTTTCTATCTTTGTCTCTATCACAGATCAACTCACAACCCCCACAACTTTAGAGTCCTTTATTTGATGGCTGTATAATTTGAAACATCTGGAAAGCCTGATTTTCAAAAGGAGTGACCTCTAAATTAAAGGTGGAAGTTCAGTTAGCAGAAGCCAAATACTAAATATTTAAATACTACATAAATGATGACTATAAACCAGGTGATGAGACTCTCAATTTAGACATTCAAAAATTATTGAGCTCTCAGTTAACCACCCAAAAAATAAAAGTAATTCTTGTGTTGTCAGCATGTTTTTAAGATAAGACCTCTTACTTACAGATATAGAAACTACAGATATGCCCATTAAATCAGCCTATATATCCTCTCCTCCTACCAAAACTGCTGTAACACTCATCATCCTTATTTCTCTCCCTGCCTATATTCTCTCTTCACCACATTCTTTTTGGGGTTTATGAATTACTTTTTTCCTTAGATTATTTAATTTTTTAAGTAGTTGTGATCTCTGACTCTACCCTCCAATATCTGCAGCTCTTCCTCTGTGCAGAATTGCCAGTAAATTAAATAAACATTTTCTGTTCCATCATCCAGATTTTTAATGCTCAGCAGAGGATAAATCCATGAAGAACCAAAACTGATAAACCTGACAAGTTATAAAGCAACTATAGATCAACACAGATCAGTTTTGTCTTCCAGCCACATTTATTCCCACTTCAGAATATTATCATCTAGCCTATGTGTTCCAGGACCCTGAGAATATCAGAGTACCTTCTTATTTATGTTAGGTGTTCTTACAGCTCTTTCATCACCATCTCTACACATTAAACTACATGTCATAGCAAGCCTTTCTTTTGTCCACAATTCCAGACTGTATCACATACTCTTATTTAGAGCTAAGTGGAACATATTCAGCTAAAGTAACATGTAACTCAACAGTATGGAGTATCATGGAGTACTACAAATAAATCAGCCATTTTAAACAAGTCTCAGCTACAGCGTGAACAACAGCTTTGATCCAGTATCACATTTCACCATGTGGTATTTAGTACTGTGTAATCAAAATGCAAATATTTATAAAAATAAAAGAATATAAGGTCCACAATGCTTTTGCTTCCACTTCAATTTTCTAGGTCCCCTCATTTTAATTAGAAATGTTTTGAAAAACTCTACAAACACTTTATCAAGGTTCTTACACAAACTGAGTGGCTGCACAGAACAGCTCTCAATACAGGATTAAAAAATATGTGTGTGTCTGCTTCAAAGGCTCGTTGTCTACAGTGTTAAGGCAAAATGTTTATGTTTCCCCCACTAAACACACATATGTCCACAGGTCAATTTATATATAAATGCTCAATGCTTAAGATGGAAGGGTTATATAGCACTGTCTAGCTGCCCATATTCATTAAAGCTATGATTCTTGGTGCCACATACCACCAAATATAGCAAAAATGTGGTATTAAGAAAAAGTGACAAAATCTTAGCCATTTTTCAATTAAATCTAGACTTTTCACTGTTTATATACGACAAAAATGTACAAGTTAGTGAAGGGGGTTGAATGAAATGGCCTTAAGTGATTTCAAAGCAAGCATAATTTTAAGCAAATGAAACTCTCTTCAGGCATTAAACAGTTTTCATCTGGAGTTGGTGTAGATTTCTATCACTCATATCCAATAAAGAGTAATTAAAAAGAGATGAGACAGATTGGCATCTGGGAATCAAAGGAATCAAGAGTCTATCTCTATGGCAGCTTTAACCAGCTTGGACTGTTTATCACAGCAAAACAGCCTGAAGAGACAGGACTGGGCTTTCCATAAATATCACAACAGTAAATGCCAAAGATAAGTAAAGGTTGGGTTTTTTTTTTTAATTAAAGGGTAATTTAGACCCTCAGGAAGAAATGCAAACTAAGTAGGAAGAAGTTATATCAGAAATTGGAAGGTTGCCTACTAGAACCAGAATGTTCTCATTCTTCCAGTATAAGCAAAAGGAGCAAAAACCACTGAAATAATTTCTCAAAAGGATGTGAACAAACTCATACGACACACTTCCACAGCATATGACTTCAACTGATGACCCAGTCAGTCTTTCTAACCAAAACTTTGCCATGCTTAAATAATTTCTTAAAAACCATCCAGGACTTTAGGTCAGATATTTATTTATGAAAACATACATGTGGGTCTAATAATGTCTAAGGTAGGCTGAGTCACCTCAGTGACTCCAGTGACTCCTTAGTGACTCCAGGTCAGGGTCTAGTACAGAGTTTTCAATTCTTTAAAACTATTTAAGTGGGGAGCACATACTGGTGATAATTTTTCGATACAGATAACTGACAAGCTAAGTAGGTGCTCTGTTGGACCTGCTTCCATGAAGGAGCAAGAACCAGTTGGGGTTGTGAAAGTTGAGGGAAACCTTAGCTGCAATGACTACAGAGTTTAAAATCCTGAGTCAAGTGAGCAAGATAAATTTTAAAAATTACTATCCTGGCATTTAAGAAGGCAGATCTTGCCTTGTTCAGGGACCTGTATGGCAGGACACGTGGAATACTGCCATGAAGGACAACAGGGCTGATTTTCAAGGGCAACATAATCAAAGCATAAGAATGGTCCTTCCTGACCAGGAAAACAAGCAAGGATGGCAGAAGACCACAGGAGATGGACAATGCAACAGACTGCTTGAATTAAAAGAGACACTGTCTGAGCAGGGAGGCATGTAGACATGAGAGCCGAAGCTCAGCAGAAGCCAAAACTACCTAGAGATATGAAAACAAAAAATAAGGAAGGCTTCAGTACCAGGAGAAAAACAAACAAACAAGCAAACAAAAACCCAAACAAACAAAAACAAACAAACAAACAAAAACCCACCACAACAAAAAAACTGAAGCAGAGTTGAGACCATTGCTTAACAGGGCGGTGGATCTAGCGATAAATGAAATGGAAAAGTCTGAGGTATTAAATACAAGTTTTTTCTTAGGTGTCCCTGCTTCTTCATGTCAGTAGCAGAGTCTGTAGGAGTAAAGCATTGCCCACAACAATGATCAAATCAGAAACCACTGAAGCTAATTGTGTGTATACAAGTCCTAGTGAGGCCCATCAATTGTCTTGGTTGGCTGATTGCATTGCAAGGCTGCTCTCCACGGTCTTCAAAAGATTATGGGAATTGTGGGGCGTCCCAATGACTGGAAAAAGGCCATCTTCAAGGAAAGCAATGAGGAACTAGGGTACCACATGCCACCCAGCCTTGCCTCTGCTCCTTGGAGAGTTCTGGAGTAAGCCTTCTGGGATGTCATTTCTGAGCACATAAAGGACCAAAAGGTGACTGAAAATACCCAGTGTGGATTCACTGAGGATAAACTGGGTCTAACCAACCTAAATGTCTTTAGTGATAATGTCACTAAGGGTGAGTGGGCAAAGGATGACTAATATATGATGCTTACTTTGATTTTAGCAAATCCATCAATAGTGCCCTGTAATATCACTCTAGCAACATTGGTGAGACACAGGCTAAATAAGTGGATAAAGTAGATGGAAAATCAGTTGGATTCTCATACAAATTGTGTTCTGATCAGTAATACTAAGTCTAACTGGCAGCCAGTTACTACTGTCATGCCTCAGATATCAAAAGTGGGTCTTTCTCCACTCTTTAACATCATTTAATTCTCTTTAACATCCTTATTAACAAGCAACAGAATGGGACAGAGTACACATCCTGCAGCATCATGGATGATAAGGTATGAGGGAGTACCCAATAGGCTAGAGGGCAAGGGTGATCTTTCCTCAAGTGACTGGAGGAAAGAGACAACTGAATGCTCTTGAAAATGAACAAAGGCAAATGCAGTCATTGAATAGCGTATTTGACTTCTGAATATCTCCAAGGATGGAGACTCCACAGCTCCCTGGGGAAGCCTGTGCCAGTGCTCCATCACTCTCACAGTGCAGAACAGGTTCTTGATGTTCATACAAACCCTCCAGTTTAAGCCCATGGCCTCTGTCACTGGGCACTAGCAAAAAGCAGCTGGCTCCATCCCCTCTGCACCATACCTTCAAGTATTACCATACCTTGATGAGATCCCCCAAACCCTCTCCTCTCTAGGCTAAACTTCCAGCATTGTCAGCCTGTCCTCATACAATGGATGTTCCAGTCGTTCCAGTCCCTTAAACATCTTACTGGTCTTGGGATTTTTGGTTGCCCCAGTACAAGAACAACAGCACTGATCTACAGAAGAAAGCACAGTGGATGCCCACAAATAGTCATGAGACTGAAGCTCCCCAGAGTATGAGGAGTGACTTAAAGAAAAGGATTTTTTTTAGCTGTAAGAGAGCTCTGCTGTCCTCAGCTAGCCAGTGGGAGACATCATGATTATCCACCCTTGGAGAATTGTCAGAGCCCTGAGCAACCAGATCTAGTTGGAAGGCTGGATTAAGTGGCACTGAGCAATCCCTTCTAACCTGATGCAGGAAAATTGCATCAAAAAGTGAGTGTTTTCTATTTTTCTGCATATTTATCAGAACGTTTTACCAATTAGTAATAGACGTACTGGTCTAAGTGACTTTTTGTTTAGGTTTTTTCTGCTACAGACTCTCCAAATTATGGGATGATAGGAATAGAATAGAGCATCTATCACACTACAAACATGTCAAGGGTATTAACCACTACGAAAGAGATTGTCATATGCACACATACCCTTTTATGGACAAAAAGAAGAAAATGTTTGCAAGAACACTTGCCTGATTTGTTACCCCATTATGGAAAAACTAGTCTAACAATTTTGCAAAGATTGGATATAAAAATACATAGATAACCTTGTGAAAGAATTGCTGACACTGATTGGCCCAGCATAAGCTACACATGTATTTGTTTTACATAAATTACACCACTCTTATTGTGACACAAGTAGGGATCTCTCCTTTCTTACCATCACAGATGCTGAACCATACAAAAAGTATGTTCTTCAATTAAGGAGTTTCTCCCTCAGGAAAGAAGTGTTGGATCAAGCCAAGTATGTCAGCTAAATAGACTTTTGCAAGTATGATTCAGTGAATCTCACCTCTGTAAGTGATAGATACTGGCAGACATCACTGCACAGAAGTACACAGACACCTAACTCTCCATTTATTGTTATGAAATATTGATACTACAGCAACATCATCCACTGCTGATTTGCATTTAAGTGTATAGATTGAAAGCTGATTTTCACTTGCAGAGAGAACATGTGAATACAGTGTACCTGTGCATACAGCAACAACTGGTTTCACACAGTTCTGGCAGGGAAACTCCAAAAAACAGATTTGAAATTATTTGGCAGGTAAACTGATATGCACAAAGGAAGCAAGCAATTGCTGCATTCAACACAAAGTCCTGGAACTGCCTGCCCAGAGGAAGTCAAAGAGGCAAATCCTACACTATACAAAATCCAGTGGGGTTTCATTGCTTGACAAAGCACACACACAATGGTACATGCATGTCTAGACTGGTATCATATATCAAAAAACCAAAACTGCTTTACTCAGATGTTCATTCTGAAAAAATTGAAGATATTTGTAGGCAGAGTTTTGTAGGCCACAGACTTCTATAAATGATAGGAGCAGATATCTATAAACCACAGATTTCATCCTGTGGAGCTGAACGGGCCTGCAGTATTAACTGCTGGCCTGAGAGCCATGCTTTATTCCTGAAGAACTGGATGCAGTTTCACTTCATTACATGACATTCCATTACACACAAACCATGGTATCAGGAAAGGGTTTATTTAAAATTTTAATTATTCACAGTAAGCACAACCAACCTAAATTACACAACATAGGTGAACTCCGTGCAATTCTGAATGAAAAAAAAATAGTGCTTTTGGCACTAGAATTCTGCTATTTTTCATACACTATAGTATTTGCATCACACACACAAACATACACACACACACAAATATATTTTATAAATATATAAAATATTTTATATATTTATATTTTATATATTTTATATATTTATTTTCTATATAATATATAATATATTTAATATAATATATAACATATATGTATAAATATATATTTTATAAATATATATTTAAATATATATATTTTTTCCTATGCAATATCCAAAAACTGGTGACCACTTAAAAGGTGTTTTAATCCATGGGCTGTAGGAGCCACTAAAAAAATGGTGTATGAACTAGTCTTGTTAATACTTCACAATGCTCCTCAGGATTTTTATATCTTTGAAAAGCAAAAATAACTGTAAAACTATAAATTCATACAGTGACATTTCATCAGCTAGAGAACAGGAATGGTGGTATCTTCATTTTTCTTTGTTCTTACTTCAGGGGAACTTGGCATGACCCATGGAGTAATATATACAACAACTTCCTATGACAGTGTAAGTCAAATAACTTAACTTTAAAGTTCTTATATTGTAACCAACTAAACATGCTGCTATATCAACTTACAGAAACTTTTACTCATTTAAAGAGAAATTCTGACACTAAGGTTGAATAAAGTTTCTATGACGTCAGTCAGTTTGGTGAGAAAGTTCAAAGCTGACACTTCCAGAAACATTTTTTACAAGTCCAGATGAAAACATTTGTGATGTGGAGTGGGCAGAAAAATTGTATAGACCAGAAAAAATATTCCTCTTTCAAGATTTAGCTACAGATAATTTTAATAATAATTACCATAAATAATAGTTACCATTCCTGGCAACTACATAAATCTATCAGATACCAGCCCTTAAACTCACCAGTTCTCTTATTCTGGAGTCAAGAAACATTAATTTTATTTAATGGAAGTTTCTCATGTGGGCATTGCCACAGTCAGACTATGCTAGGATAGGCTACATTGAGCATGCTGCCGATTTCACTCCATTTTGCATTCTGCCTACAAATGTGTCCACTTTCAATCATCAGTCCTCTCACCAGTACCTAAAAATATCTCTTGAAAAAAACCCAAACAAATAAAAAAAGAAAACCAGACGTATTAGGTATAACAAACATATGGTTACCATCTAGCTAGGAAACAATACCTTATTTGAGGTCAGTTTTCTCATAATTATCATAGGAATATGATAATTTCCATGTCTCAGAGGAAAGATGGTATTTCTGATCTCACTATTTTTTCTTGGCCCTTCAAAGTCCCCAGACTCCAAATCTTAACCATGAAGATATGTTCTAAGGTAACCTTTAAAGCTTTTAAGAACAGGTTACTTCTAATTCTCCCTCTACCCATTTTTTAATAGGTGGATTTATGCTTTTGTAGGTTGGGGTATAAAAAGATTGCTACTTCTCAATCATGTATCAAAATTTTATTGGCTGCTTGGACTACGGCAATGGGAAAGCTCCTCTTCCAAAATAAGAAAAGAAGTGGCATCTTTCATCTCAACAACTGTGTTTCTAATGTATTTTGAATATTAAACTTCCTACTTGAATTAATTTTAAAAGTCAGAAAAAAATCCATTGCAATTGTTTATTTTGTTTCTGGTATAAAGTATTTTCAGTGTGAGAACAAGTGTGTGATGAATTGTTTTCCTAAGAATCACTAGTTCATTTGTTTTTAATTCCTGCCACTTATAATTTCCCAAACACAGTGAAAATAATCATAATGGCTAAGTTTCAGCAGGCATAAATCAACAGCAATACATAAGACAAAATCTCACTTAAATGTTTAGTATGTGCAATGACATATGACTACAAAAAGATCTATGGTGCTCCTACAGGAAGGGCAGTTAATAAATTGTCCTTATAAGCTTAACCATGTTTCAAAAGAATAACCCAAAGGAACAGAAAATAAGCATACTATTATACAGAATGGTTTAATGGTTTTCTAAAATTCCACTATTTAAAGTACACCCCAGTTAAGCAAATGTGTCATTAGCCAGTTTTTGCTTTGCAGAATTAAAGAAAACTTTCAGAGCCAGGATGCCTTTCCCTGACCCATGGGAGCTTCAGAAATGAGGAAAGAAATATGAAATCTTTTCAGGAGAAAAGTGTATATCCGTTGTTTTTTTTTTTTCCTGAATATTAGACATGATGTGATGTAATGAAATGAAAAAGCTGAAAAGTGAAAAAATAGTCAATAAGGAAGAGACTGAGATAAAAGGTCTGAATTCTTAACCCATGGTCATTTGAATCCTGAATAAATGCTGCTTTCTGAGTAACCTGGAAAATTAATAAAAAAGGCTAGCAAAAGTTCTTTTAGTGATATTTATTCAGACTGATTTCCGGAAAAACATCTTACTAAATCAAGCATGTTCAAAATACAGCAGTTACAAATAATTTAAACAGAAAATTTCTAACTCATTCAAGAATTAAACAAGCCTCTTGAATCCACATTCAGAAAACATCAGCAATTTAGGACACAAATTTAAAACAAGGTAAGCTAAGAACAGTCCTGTATGATAGCAAGGTTTCTTCAGAAGCAAATCAGAGTTTTAACGCGAAAGCAGACAACAGGGCCTCACCACAAAGTACCACTCATGCTACTTGCTCATATTGACATGGCCACTAAAACAAAGTTCCCACAAAAGCTATCTAAAGCAAAGGCTTTAGTAAGAGAAAGAAGAGGGGTTTGTGCACAGCTTTAGTCCAGAAATATATTCTAAGTGTGTGCAGTTGCATATAACTTCACGCGTAATCAGTTTCCAACATATTTACTAAATCTGCAACACAGTAGTCTGCTCATTACCTTGTTTCCCTCATAATCCCTGGATATCTTATATACCTAAGTATTTAGGCATTTCCTCCTGCCCTTAGGCACTTATTGACTCGATTGGCGATGCTTTAGAAAAACAAAAAATGCCAAAAGGAAAGGCAAGTCATTGAAATGATGGGTACCCATTATGTTTCGTCTTCAGTGTGCTTTCCAACACCTTCCTTTTGCTCTGCATTTGTTTCTTATTGGGCAAGAAGAATCTTTAAAAGGGGAATTTCTGAAGAACATCTGGATCATTCTGACGAGCCCCTCATGGAGCTGGAGCCATGTTCAATTGCATCCTCACTGGCAGCGTTTTCGGGAACCTAGTGGGCAGGACAGTGCAGAGAATGAAAATTCATTCCTTTATGTACTACAGGAGGCTTAGTCCTCTGATTGCCGTTTGCTCAACACAAAGAAAAGTCCTCAATACGTGGTAAACCGTAACTATTGCTTTTGGCAGGTTTCTAAATACAAGGGAAAAAAAAAAAAAGAGATGGGGCGGGCAGACGACGTCTAGTTTACTTCTGTTCCCTTCCCCCTCCCCGAGGAGCAGCTCTATCTGCAACCCATGTGGCTGGGAGGCAGCCACAGCCGGTTCCAATTCCTACTTTCCCACTCTGCGCCCCTGCTCGCTGCCGGGGCTGAGCCGAGCCAGGACGGGCCGCGGGCTTCCTCCCCCCGCCCCCCCGCCCCGCCGTCCTCCCTCTCCCCGCTCCATCCGATCCTCCGGTCCCCCAGGGCACAGTGTGGGAAGTACGAATTTCCGCTGAGTTTTCTCGGCAACTTTCGGAGCTCGTCTTTCTCCCGCTCCCCGCTCCGCCCGCCGCCCCCTGCCGTCCCTCCCCGCCCGTCCCCTCCGCCCCCGGGAGCGCCGGCCGAGCAGCCGCCCCGCTCCGCTCCGCAGCGCGCCCGCCCCCCGCGGCACCGCCGGCTCCGCCACCGCCGCCCCACAGCCCGAGGGCCGCGAGGGGCGGCAGAGCCCGGGCGGCGGCCCCGGCAGCGCTCCCGGCCGAGCCCATGGTGCCGGGCACCGCGACCTGCAGCCGCCGCCGCCGCGCCTGCCTGCCCGGTGCGGAGCTCAGCCCGGCGCGGAGCAGAGGAGGGGCCCATTAGCAGCAGCAGAGGAGGCGGAGGGGATGCCGGAGAGACACAAAGCCGGCGGGGGAAGCAGCCCACGGCTCGTCCCGGGATGGGGGCGCCGCGCCGGGTCCGCCTGATGCTGCTGCCGCGGGTGCTCTGGGGCTCCGTCCCCCTCATCCTCCTGCTGCTGCTGCTGCCCGCGGCCGAGCCCATCTGCCCCGAGCCATGCGACTGCCAGCAGCACCAGCACCTCCTCTGCACCAACCGGGGCCTGCGCTCCGTGCCCAAGACTGCCGAGCCGCAGGATATCCTCACCTACAGCCTCGGGGGCAACTTCATCGCCAACATCTCCGCCTTCGACTTCCACCGCCTGGCAGGGCTCCAGCGCCTGGACCTGCAGTACAACCGGATCCGCTCGCTGCACCCCAAGGCCTTTGAGCGCCTGGAGCGGCTGGAGGAGCTTTATTTGGGCAACAACCTGCTGCCAGCGCTGGCCCCTGGCACGCTCAGCACCCTGGCCAAGCTGCGCATCCTCTACGTGAACGCCAACGAGATCGGCCGTCTCAGCGCTGCCTCCTTCTCTGGCCTCGACAGCCTTGTCAAGCTGCGGCTGGACGGCAACGAGCTGGGCTCGCTGGGCGATTCCACTTTCTCAGGGCTGCCAAACTTACTCTATCTGCACCTGGAGTCCAACCGCATCCGCTGGCTGAGTCGTGGTGCCTTCACTGGCCTGGCCAAGTTGCGCTTCCTCGACCTCTCAGGGAACCAGCAGAGCTCCCTTCGCCACCCAGACATCTTTGGGCCGCTGCGCTCCCTTCACACCCTGCTGCTGGCCAGCAACAGCCTGCGGCAGCTGACAGGGGGGCTCTTCCAGCATCTGCCCGGCCTGGCAAAGCTCTCACTCAGCGGCAACCGACTGTCTCACCTGGCCCCGGATGCCTTCAGGGGGCTGGGCTCGCTGAAGGAGCTGCGCCTGGAGGGGAACCTGCTGAGCCACCTACCTGCCACCCTACTGGAGCCGCTGGACAGCCTGGAGGCACTGGATCTGAGCCGCAATGCACTGACCGCCCTGCACCCGGCCGCCTTCGGCCGCCTCGGCCGCTTGCGGGAGCTCAGCCTGCGGGACAACGCACTGGCCACGCTCCCCGGGGAGCTCTTCGCCTCCAGCCTGGCCCTCTACCGCCTGGAGCTGGAGGGGAATGCCTGGAGCTGCGACTGCCGCCTTCGCGGCCTCAAGCGCTGGCTGGCGGCCTGGCACTCCCAGGGCCGCCTGCTCACCGTCTTCGTGCAGTGCCACCTGCCACCCGCCCTGGCCGGCAAGTACCTCGACTACCTGCAGGATGCCCAGCTGTCGCTGCCGCAGGACGGCGGCCCCTGCCCCGATGGTGCCTCTCCCTCCCCGTCATCCCCCGAGGGACTTGGCAGCAACAACAGCGCAGCGGGGCTGCCCCCAGGGCCACCACCGCCGGCCGCCTCCACCGCCCGCCTGACGCTGGGGGTGCCCATAGCCGCCAGCCCCACGCCGGCACCGCTGCCCAGTGCGGCCGCGTGGCCCCGACGGGCCGGTGTCGCCGGGATCCCACCGCTGGTGTCCGACCCGTGCGACTTCAACAAGCTGTTCCTGCACAACCTGTCGGTGGAGGCGGTGGGCTCCAGCTGGGTGACGGTGCGCTGGGCCGTGCGGCCGCACCGCAGCCCCCGCCTGCTGGGGCCGGCGCGATTCCGCCTCCTCTTCGACCGCTTCGGCGCCGCCGTCAAGTTCCAGCGCTTCGTGTACCTGCCGGAGCGCGGGGAGCCGGCGGCCACGCTGCGGGAGCTCCGCCCGGACACGCCTTACCTCGTGTGCGTCGAGGGCGTCCTGGGCGGCCGCGTGTGCCCGGTGGCGCCGCGGGACCACTGCGCCGGGCTGGTCACCCTGCCCGAGGGTGGCACCGCGGCGGCGGCGGCGGGCGGGCTCCGCGGCCCCGACCAGCAGCTGCTCACGCTGGTGCTGCTGGCGGTGAACGCGCTGCTGCTGCTGGCGGCTCTGGCCGCCTGGGCCGCCCGCCTGCTGCGCAAGAAGGTGCTGGGCCGTCGGCGTCGGAAGGCGGCCCCGGTGCACGTGCGGCAGCTCTACTCCACACGCCGCCCGCTCCGCTCCATGGGCACCGGAGTGTCCGCCGACTTCTCGGGCTTCCAGTCCCACCGGCCGCCCCGCGGCGCCGCCGCTTGCGCCCTCAGCGAGGCCGACCTCATCGAGTTCCCCTGCGAGCGCTTCCTGGACAGCGGCGGCGGCCGGCACGGCGATGAGCACCTGCTGCAGCGCTTCGCCGACTGAGCCCGCCGGGGCCCGCGGCAGCGCGGAGGGGAAGGCGGGCGCCGCTCTGCCAGGGGATGTGCGGGCCCAGGGGTCGCGGCCTCCGAGGGGATGGTACGGCTCCGTGGCCGCGTTCAGCCGCCCTTGCTGCGGGCCGGGGCTGAGGCTGCCTGTGAGAACGGGTTACTTCTGGCGGCACCTCCCCGTTTTGTCAGGAATCACCGCTAACCTAAGGAAAAGCCCTGACAGGCGGTAACTGTGCCTTGCCACGAGGAGCAAACGGCAGGAGCTACTGCCAAGAGCAGCCAGTGCCTCCCCTAAGGAAACTCCGAGCTGTTAATTTAAGTGTGCTGTTTTACAGGTGGTTTCCTCCGACTGCAGGTTGGGAACAAGTTCAGTGAGCGGCCTGGCCCTGTGTGAGGAGCTTTGAACAGGTCTTTTCCAAGGCACCAGCCCTTCCTAATCGAAAATTTGGATCGAGGGTCATCTTTTCAATGAACTGTTTGCAACCAGGGAGCTGTCTGGAGGGCTGGAAATGTAGGGGTTTGTGCTCAATAGCTTGAAGGCTGTGCTGTTTCAACTCAAACTGAATGTGAGGCAATTTAATGTGCACAAGTGTGCTTTTATACTTTTCTGTAAACGAGAAACAATAATGCAGCTGGTAGGTCTACAGGAATATATTGCTGACACCACTAAGAAAAAACTAACAGTTTTTTGTAGAATGTTTACAAATGAGCTATTTTTAAATTGTTTTTGAATAAATACTGCTTGGTACTTGTACACATGAATGTGTGCTGTAGTTGTCTGGGTCCATGATGGTCAGCAGATCACTGACCCTCACATAATCCATCTTCATTTCTAAATACGTGGGTGCAGAGGTGAACTATTGATGGATAAATAATCATTGGTGCCTTATTTCAGAAACAATAATAGGTGAGAATATTTCAGGAATGTGAAACAATCTTTATCCTAACAGGCAATTCTCTCCTAGCCTTAGCCTACTAAAGTTAGAAGCTTTATGTACCTCACTGTGAAATAAAACATTTTGTGTATTAATCTAGATTATGTGTTTTGTGTAGCTGAGTGAGTAATGCTAAAGTTAAACCCTTATGCAGTAGTATATAATGTTTGAGTTGTTTTGGTTTATTGGTTGTTGTGGGTTTTCTTTTTTTTAATTAGGATTTTGCTTTTGGTTTCAGAGCAATGCTAATCATTTTATGGTCAGTTGCTCTCTACTTCTCAGACTTTTTCCTAAATATTTACAGAATGTGGTTCTTTTATTACAAAATATGGTGGTTTAGTTTACATTAATAATTCTCTCTGTGTGGTCTACAAATGAGCTGGTTAAAGAGGTCCAAATCGGGATTGCACTTTAAATGCAAATGTTTTTGAAGGAGTTTGGTAAATTACTGAGACCATTGATACAACTTCTGCTCCTCTGAATTTAATGTGCAACCTCAGATGAACTCTTGTGGAACTGAATGGCTTGAAGGAAGTGTTAATGTACTATGGAGACATTTGTCACAATATCATGCATTCATTGCTGACCCGAGGTGTTCGTGACTACAAGTTGTTTATTACCATAATTGCAAGTAAGCCGTTTGGAGGTTTTCTCTCTTTCTTTTTTCTTTTCATTTTTTCAGATAAACAAGTGTTTACAAAAGATACCATAGTAACTGGTACCTTCAGCTGGAGTTCAGTGACTGAATAGAGAGAAAAGACTTTATGTTCTGAGGGAGAGAGTGTAGGGATCATTTGCCTTAATCTTTGTCTTTTCTATGGAGGAAAAAAAATCAAAGTCTTGTTTCTTGGGTCAGTAGCAAGAAATCCTTTGGGATTTCATTTTGACAGGCAGTAGTTTTCATGAATATCAGGGGCCAAACTCGGTCGTCAGTGTATAGATTAAAATTCACTGCAATAGACACCATGTTGAATGGAATTAAAATTGAGGGAATGCAGTATCAGGTTTCATTTTTTGTTAAGAATTTAAAATTTCTGTTCTCTTGGACACCTGGGTGCTTTTGGCCATTTATGATTGTGGAATACACCACTGTTTGTTGTTAGAAGTGCAGTGGGATTATTGAGTAAAGCTGTGTATCACACTAACGTTAGCTCTATCACTGGATATTCTTCCAATGGGAGATGCATAGATGCTGTACATGGTTATAGTCAATTGTCAATAAATCCATTTGCTGAAAGAAAATTTGTGTCTTACCTTGTATCTCATCAAGCATCCTTCTTCAATCATAGATTGGCTCTAACTTCTTCATTTTATGAGCATGAGGGCTCTGGACAATGTCTATCATTCTTTTAATATCTTTTGATATGAAAGAACATACATAATGTTTCCTATTTTGTTTTTAATATGTTTGGACAGTGCAAACAGAAAAATAACAAAAATGGGCAGTTCTGGAACAGATGGACCACTGTCTCAAGAGAAGCTAATAAGGTGCTGTTACATCAGTGAACTATTGATTCTTTATGAGGAAAATTAAGAAAAAATTAGTGTTTGGGATCATACCAGTAGTTTATGCTCATTGGAAGTTACAATTTTGAGGGGTTTTCGGTATTATCAGGCTAATGATATCAGGGTGTCTTGTTCAGCATATGCATGTTGTTCTAATTAAGAATTCACTGCTTCCATTTGAATTTTTGCAAACATCTGGAGACATGCTAGAATCAAATGGAACTGGCTTTTTTGTTTCAGCCTAGGAGAAGTAGATACATTGATCTGCACAACAGCAACAACAAAAAGAGTTAACAGAATGAAGCTGTTGGCTTTTTAAAAGTTACAATTTCTGTAACTCTAGGAGTACTTATGGGCTTTGTCTGCAGATATTACTTGCAGCATCTTTGCAGGGAGGAAACTTTGCTAGCAGGTGGTTGAGGAAAGAAATGTCAATGACCTTGAATGACTGAAAAATGTAAATACAACATGGCTCTGTTTTTACCAGCAGTATTTATATGTATTTGGGTCTTTTTTAAAGTAAGCTCCTTCCTAAGGAATGACTGCAAAAACAGCCCATTCTAAATGGATGAATCTGCCCTCAATTTGTGCTCAATATGTTTATCCTTCTAGCAGAAATAGATTTTTACTGCTGTGACCTCTCATGGAATGCATGGAGCTCAGGGAAGAGTGAACCGAGTACTGTTCTGCTGAGTAATTACTGAACATGGTATATAGACAAAAATTGAAAATCACCAAAATACTGCCCCATCAAATTAAATGGGCTGCTGCTGCAGGGTCTGCAAGAGGTACCAGGGCTTCCCTAGTGTCAGCACTGCCTGATTTGGCAGACTGTCACCTCCTGCTCCCCCTCATCAATTCCTGACTTCACTTCATCCAGCTGGCATGGTTGGTTGTGCAGCTGGAAGGTGAGCTGTGAAACTGATCCTTCTGGAGAATAACCTTTCCTAGCACCTCCCCTCTCCCCCATTTTTCATCCAGCTCAGTTTCTTTGATTCTGCTTAACTCACACAAGTACTGGGTGTGGAGTTCAGAGGCAGGAAAAAACAGTAGAGGATGGAAAGCTGCTGGACAATCTCGGTTAGTCTTGACATTCAGTTTGGCCACAGTCTAAGAAAATCTAGGCTATTCACATTAGAGAAAAATCCTCTGTAGGTGATCTAACTTTACTGGAAATTATTAATGATCTGCAGGATTGAAAATGCTTAGAACTTCTCTTTAAGATCCTAGAAATATTGAGGTTACAGCATGGGGCTAGAGAGAACAGAGGTACAATGGTGTCAGTGAATATCTGCATGTGGGTGAATGCCCCTTGTCAGAGAGCACTGCTTGACTATCAGAGCCTGAGATAGCACAGTTAAATTTATAAAAATGTTGATTTCTTCATGCCGTGCTGTTTACTTTTCACAATGTATTGCAAGTGCATTTTAAAATATCATCAACATTTGAACCCTTAGAAGAGGGAGCTGTAAAGTATACATGTCTCTTGTGCCTTCTCCCTTCTGCTCCTTCCTGGAAGAGATTTGAAAAATGAGGATTTGGGAGGAAAAAAAAGTCTGCTCCAGGATATTTATTTGTCTATTTATCAGGATATTTATTTAACTACTTAACTAATATTCTGATTGTAGGGGATGAGTCTGCAAAAATCATTTGTTTCCATGACAGTGTACATATTTGTAGAAAACTCCACCAGTGAACAAGGGAAATGCTACTTGATTTCCAAAAATCTGGCTGCTCCCACTAATTCATATTTCTCTGGCCACCAAGGGTGTACATATGTTGTGTAAGATTCATGAGTGAAGCTTTGGTTTAACAAAATATTTTAAAAATTTAAATTAATTAATTAAATCCAGCAAATTATGCATGCATAGGGATGTACTTGATTTTTTCATGTGGCAACTCCTTTGAGATAATTTGTTTCATAAATGTTGAATCTAGAAAATATCTTAGATATTTTCTAAGTAGAAATTAGGAATAAGTATTAGGAAACAGTGTGTGCTGGATGTTGGATTTATCCTTTTTGCTCCATGCTAAATATAGCATTGTTTTGGCAGCCTGTCCAAATACTGATGTTGTGTTTTTCTCCATAAGAAGTTGAGTTTTCTCAAGTGCATACTTTAATTCCCATAGAAATTAAATTCCTGTAGAAAAATAGTCAATTGTCTTTAAACACAAATATTTATCTTAGTACCACTGTACATGACTTTATTTATAGAGATGCTCCTTGATAAGTCTTTAAATAAATTGATATCTCATTTGTTTTTACAAACAAGACCATAAGAATTAGAATGAATAGTACACTATGAATTAATAGTTGGAACAAAACTGTTTCAAACACAATAGAGGTATTTACTAACAAAGAGGGATCTGACACTTTAAAGAGGCTTTATGAGTTTTTATGCTGTGACACACATCTCCTTTGTTGTTGGATTTTTATAGGTACATTTATTTATAGTTTGATAATCTATGTTTAATAATTCTGTATTGTAGAAATAAATCGTTTGTTGTCCAGAAATGGGAAGACCCCACATAAATAAATCTCAGAAGCTATTGAGTGTGAAAAAGAAAGTTGGTATACTGTTAAAAGTATTTATTCTCACCAAAGTATAAACTGATTTTTCATTGCAAAGTGCATTTGAAGCTGTTGCCAAGTAAAGCAGTCCTTAGCTAATAAATTGTGGGTGTTTCTTGGCTTCAGATATATAGGCGTAATCCTGTTCTTTACTTTACTCAGGTGTTTTTTTTAATGTCCAGACAAACATGATCTCTAATCACTTTTTTTCCCCCCAAATATTTCAATTTTGTGTATATTCACTATTTCAAAATACTTTATTGCCCTTCTGAGATCCACCCACGTGGAACCTGTACCAAGAGAGAATCTGAACAAACATTAAAGCAATCTGTCAGTCAACATATGCATAGCACTTTGTACTGCAGCAAGTGCTCAGAGCTTGTGAAGTGAGTGGTTTATTTTTTAGAATATTGTGAGAACGAATGCCCAACAAAACATTCACGCAGAGTCACAGCTGTGCTTTCTAGTGATGGCAAATGTCTTACTGTAAATGTAGCACCTGATACATCAGTCTGGGCTGGTCTAGTTCATTTTGCTTTGCCATGTGAGACTAGGAAAAAAACCAAACTTGACTATAAGACAAGAATTCAAGGAAATAGAGCAGATAAGCTTTTTGTGAAGTCCTTGGCAAAAATCCTTAGCCAGCATTTTCCTGGTTCACTTAGCTGCTCGTGTGCAATTTGTTTCATTGTCATTAGTTCAGTGTATGTTTGTTTACTTGTTGTAAATATTTAGAAGTAATTTGAATAGCTGAAGAAGGCCTGGATAAATATAATAGATAGGAATCATATACAGAAAGATAATGAGACAAGTCTCATTGAGAGATTGATTTATCTCCTAAGGGACAAATAGTTCAGGGATGTTGATGAAATAAACCTGAATGTCAGTTTTAAGTCAATAAAGGAATATTCTTTCCAACAAGAGCCAAGATTGGCATTTGTTCACAAATTATATTACATGAAGATACACGTGTATGCTATCTGGATCCAGAAAAGTTCACTGAAATTGTATCTGTGATTCATTGTTCCACTGCTGTACTTCATCCTGACAGTGAGAAAGACCTCCTTTGAGATGTCCAAATCCATATTTTAGTACAATCTTTAGCCTCTCATCTGTCATTGTGCCATTGACATACCTATGATTGTACCATTTATTTTCCTCGTCTTGCTAAATATTTAAACATTGAAGTTAAAATTTTAAGTTGCTCAGCACTGTAGCAGCCTCTATCTGACTGCTGTAAAACAATTTGAAGTAGGGAGGGGTTACACAGTAGTGATACCAATGGGATGAAAGGTCAAAAAACATTTCACTGTAGAGGAACACTCTCAGGAAAAGAATGGTTGCAGAAAAAAAAATGTTGTTTATAACTGAAGGATAACATGGTTTATTTGCCGTTACTATGTCTCGATCTAAATCTTGAACAAGCATGCTGCAAGACAGGGAGCATATGTTAGACTTATGAGACATTTTGGAGTGTTGCTCAGTACATGCAGCAGATGTTCTAGCTTGCCTTTTTTTTTTTTTTTTTTTTTTTTTCAGCAACAGCTTAATCCTTCTTCTGTTTTCACTCCATGAGAGTGAAAAGACAAGACTTTTAAGGTAGGGACCCATCAGTAATAGGTCTGTGGTGATGGAATTAATTGTATTGGAGGACTGGGCTCCAAGACATTTGGCTTAAAAATAAATACATCACTTCTCAGATGTGATCAAATTGGAGAGATGAACTTTAGTGTTAACTGGCATGGAAATGTCTGTCTCAGCTGATCATTACCAAAGAGGGACAATCTTTCACAAGTATTTCTGTAAGTTGTTAACTTGGAAAATTAAATACATTACCATAAGGACCCAATTAATTAATTTTCCCCAAACACAATTTCTCGTTTTCCTCTTGTTGCCTAAACCATATAATTTAAAACATTTTGGCAAAACCTTTGGGGTTTTTTTCCTCCCAGTATGACTCCTGTATTAGGTATTGGCAGTATAAAACTCTGCTGCAGCTTTTTAATGCAAGGGTGGCAGAAATAACCCAGAGCTATCTGTAGTCACTGAGTCAATATCAAAATGAATGAAATAGTAAATGAACCAAAATAGTAAATTAGCCAAAAATCTGTAAGCCTGGTGAAGGTGCTGGGATCCTTGCTGTAGAGTTCTACTTGTGCCTTCCACCTCAGTGCTCTTCCTGGTGTAGCACTGCCTTCTGGCATCTCTCTCACTCCTTGGCATAGGGGGTTTCTCCAAGAAATTTGGGGGGTTTAGGCCAGCAGATGTTTATTTTTTTCCTATCTCATTTTTTAACTCTGTATAATGGGAGTCTGTTTTGATTTGTTTTATCTGTTTTGAAATAAGAGATAACAGCCATTTACAGCCTACAGATAACAGCCAAAATGCAATCTGTTCCCAGTAAAAAAAGGACGGAGCATTGAATTTTCAATAAATGCTGCTTAAATTGAAGTTATTTTGTTCAGGAATGATTTGTGATTGGAATGGTTCACTGGGATCCCACTGATACTATTCTGCTGCAAGAAGTGCGGAGCCTTTTGGTTTTCCTGCTAGGATATATCCCTAAGAACCTGAGACTGTAGAGGTCCAGCAGAAAATAAAGACATCTCTTCCTTCCATTTCTGTGGCTCAGATGGAAAAGACATTCAGGCTCAGCAACGTTGTCATCAGAATGGCTAAGAGCTTTATTTATTCTACAACATATATATTGACCTAAGCTGATTTGGTAACTGGAGAGTTATAAATTATATTCACACTAAAGGGAACATCAAAAACCTGACACTTTTGAAGATGAAGTCTCCTTAGTTTTCCTCTGTAAAACTGAAGTCAGCACAGGCTGAAGTAGCTGGCAGTTTGCTGAAGGTGCTAACAGCTCTTCGAGGTGTTTGCAGTATATAATTGGGTGCACTTTCAAATAGTTTCTCATATATTTTATTCAGGAGTATTTAGAAAAATCCCAGGCAGAAAATACTAATGAATGCCAAACTGTAAGCTTCCAGTGATACTGATCTACCCAGATGTTGCCTTCATTTGTTTTTATTGGCACTTGCAAGTGCACCTGAGGCATACCTGAATTTCAGTCTGATCATATGCTTTTATCCAACCTGCTAAAATCACCTACCATTCTAATTAGCACAGCTATACCTGTAAATCTCCGCCATTCTCACTTATAAGTTTTTACTTATAGCCTTTTCAGTTATACTGTGGTAGAAAATCATCTTAATTTACAACCTCCTAGGCCTTGAGGTATGCAGTTGCTTACCTGCTTATGAAACAGGAGAATTAACAACTTTTCCAACCTTCAAAATACAGTCAAACTCTAACAATCAGAATAGGTTTGTTTTGATTTTTGTTTCACACACAAACACCCACACCCTCACGGAAAAAACCATGATGGATTAGAGCTTTGCCATATACTACATTTGCCAAAGTCTACCAGAAATGACAGTAGTGGCAGGACTCAAAAGGACTCAAACATGTATGCACTAGAATAATCATTTGGCTATTCAGATTTGGAACACTACAAAATTTGAGCATGTGAAAAACATCACTAGACCTGATTTCATACTTTAGGACTTAGAAGTTATTATTTTGTGGGGGTTTTCCCCTGAAATGTTCTTTGTCATCTTCACTATTTTATTTTGCTTCTCCACCTGGCTAGAGGCTTTTGGATTAATACAGTAAAAATGACTGGAATATGTATTTAAGGAGGCTCACCATCCTCTCAATGTGTCTGAGAAGCTGGAGGTGCTTAGAAAATATGTTGCCTTACAAAATGTGTGAAATACAGATTTCAAGAGGCATCCAAGTTCAACATTATGGTCATTACATGGATAGCTGTCCAAATTCATGTGTTATACTCCCTGTATCTCCCACTATGTCTCTTCTGTTATCCTCCCTATAGATCACTATTAGCTGCTTGTTGTTTCTCCTTGTGGTCTGTAATGAGGTGCCACGTTTTGTACCTCTTAATTTGTGTTTTGACCTGGTTCTTCTGCAGCCACTCAGGTTGCATTTTTCTGCAGTGTGGCAAGTGAAAATATTGGGTTTTGTTTTTATGCAGTATCAAAAAGTGCAAGGAAAGAGGAATTATGAATTTAGGAAGCGTGTTTCTTGCCTAAAGCTTTATCATTCAGCTGACAATAATGCAGGCAGACAGCCCCAGTGATCTATGTGATCTATTTGGTTTGATTCTCCAGAACAACTGCTGCCCCTCCTGAGAGGGAAAAGCTGTTGGACTTCTCCTGTTCTATGTTTGTGATCTTTTCGTTTTGGTTGAAACTAGTTTCTTAGGTTTCTTGACAAACAGAGGTAAAATCCTGACATACCTGGTGAGTGGCAGAGCTTTTATCACCTGTGTGTGTTTTCACTTCAAAGAGCTTGCATAGCTCCTGTTTTTCAGACAGTGCCCTTTGGACCAGAAGTGATCAAAATCAGACAAGAAAAGCCAGAAATAATAGACTTTTGTTCAGGATCTGAATATTCAAAACAAGAGTAATTCATACATTATAAAGAGGAATTCTGAATCTGGCATGGTTCTCTAAGGCACTCATTTCATTTTAGGCAGCTTCTCTTGCTGGTCTCCCCCGCAGCGCTCTCCCTCTGTCCCATGCCACCCCTCTGTGCACTGCTGGCATCAGCATGCATTTCTCAGAAGCCTTTGGCAGTTTATTTGCTTCTTGGGTTTTGGTTTGGGGTTTTTTCCTGCTGTATAATAGGCCTTGTCCATGCACCCTCCTTCTTTGCCTTTTCAGGTTTTTAAACATCAGCATTATGACAACTGGGTCACTATAGCAGAGCTGCCAAAACTGAGTCATGACCTCTGTGTTTTGAAGTCAGGGGTCAGAGTTGATGCTTTATCTGCTTAACTGCAATGCTGAAACATTTTAAACAACCTTTGTTTCACAATTCCTCTGCCCTTTTAGTGTCCTCAAATGGTCAATTTACTCTTCTGAAAAAGTAAGTGGAGTTTTCCTGACTCATCTTTTCCATGTAAAGTCATTATGTCTGACCCATAAATGCAAACTTCCAAAGAGTACATACTTTGCAGCTGAAAAGGTCGGAATGGCATGTATTTTCCTGAGGGGACAGAAGCCCTCTCAGTGTATCCAGGAAGACTTTACTAACCATCCATTTAAAATTATGTGAAGTTGTATATCACTTTGCAAAAGGGACTGTTTTGGAGAACAGCATTGGATATAACTGAAACTATTATATATTAAAAAACAAATTTAAACTACAGGATTAGAGCATAAACCCACAGTTGTTTATGGATCCTCCAGATTAAATAGCTATTCCTAGAATTATTTGTTTTATTTGTATTTTGGCAAATACATTGTGCCAAACTGGTGTAGCACAACTGACGCCAAGGCAGCCAAGGTTTTGCTAATTTTGATGGATCTAAATCAGACCTGAACTTGAGCCAATTTTTCTGTTTTCCTGCTTCTGCTGCAAAATTTAGCTGTGGATATTAGGAAGAATTGGTGGTCCATTTAAATAGGAATCTGATTAAACAAATCAATTGTTTATCTCTTTCACTTAACTGTGAAGCTATACTCTCATAATTGGTGAAGCAGTGTGTGAAACAAATTGATTTCCGGAAAATATTCATCTGTGATTCAGCTACACCCGTTATGCTTCTTGGAATATCACACGGAAAATCAAGCTACCAAAAGGAAACATCTGTTTGTATCTAAAAACCCAAATATTTCTGAAGTTTAGCAACATGAATTCTTCTTGGGGCTGCCACCACTTACATTCATCTCTGGAGCAAATACCAAAAGGATACTTGAGGTGACCTTTTGTATCAGATAAAACAAAATGAGAAAACACTTGGCAATCACACTTCCTCTGCTAGGCCATGGGAAACAGCAGAGCAGAGGAACAGATACAGTAAAAACATATTCATTCAATCTCGTTTGCCTTAGAAGAGTCCAGCAGTGGAAAGAACAACTAACTGTGAAAAACCTGAGGTCCCTGTAATTTGGCACCTCTTGAAGACTGTCTAGATTGTCCTGACAAGGGCTATCTCAAGCAGCAATAAGACTGGAGGGCATGGAGAAAAACAAAGGACTAGAAAACGTTATGAGAAATGGGTTTCTTTCAAAAGCTATTTCTTAAGGGGTGAATATCCCAGTGGACTGCAGTTTTGGTATCAGTGTTCTTGTTGCATGTAAACATACTGGGTTTAAATATTTTTTTAAATATTTCTTTAAAACACTGTGTGGATTTCAGAGTTCCCTGTGCCTCAGTTATTCTGTGACTCCCTTGTTTGTTGGTGTGCTAAGCAAAGCTGGTGGAGGGAAACAAATTGTAGTTTCCCAGTAAGGTTAAGCTGGCACAAACTTTTCAGAATGCTGTTAAAATGACAGCCCTGTTTGCTGGTGGATGCTCATCCCCTCCATCTGTCCATCCAGAACATGCTGGGTAATGACACTACTGATAACATACATTGCTGCTGCTTGCTGCTTGTTGGCAAGGCAACTGGGTTATTTATTTGCATCTGACAATGCACAAATGATAGGGATAGTCAGCTCTACTAAGCAAATTATAGATCTGTGATCAAAGGACACCTCACTCAAAAGGTGAATGGATAAGGCAGTCCTCAGGGAAGGGAGGATGAATGCAAATGTTTACTTGTTATAATGATTTGTATTATTATGCAGCAGTCCTTAGTACACTAACAACTCACTTAAATCTTGGACCTCATGTGCAGTAGGGACTGCTTGGTTTGGTTTGCTCAAGCTGGTTGTTCAATACCCCAGGTGATTCTCTACCTGTTGCAGCCTGCCTCCATGGTGCCTCGCTCCGTGCTGTTGCCTTCTGTCCAAGCCTGCTCAGATCTTGGAGTCCTTCCCTGTGTGCGAGGGCTTAACATCTGCAGGCTTCTCCTTACTGGATGGGATGCCGTGGACACCCTTCCTCCTCCTTCCAGAGGGGAGCAGCTGCAAGAAGAGTGGGAAGGCATGAGGACATTGAGATTTCCACCGCAGCCATGTGTGGGCAAGGAGCCCAGAAACCCAACTGCAGCTTCCAGACCAGTGGTGCAGCCAATAGGCAGGGAGGGGAAACAAGAAAAGGGAGATTTTGCCTGGAGACAAAGCTTCAGCAACCACAAGAATGATGGCCAAACAAGGGCTTGGTGAGGAAAACAGGGTAGCAGCATGAAGAACCTTTGACCAGGTTATGAAAATGCAAGGCCAAAAGTGCTCATTGGGTTGTTTTGGCCAGCTGAATTGTTTCATTCTCCCATCCCTGTCTAACAGACAGGAGAGAGATTTTCCTGTTTGCTTGGGCTTTTTTAGAAGGAAGGAATATTTCAGCTCTCTCACCACCTCATAAGGCCCTTTGCCCATCTGTGCACTGAGTAGTCAGAGTCCACTGAGGACAGAATTCTCTTGAAAAAATAGGGTCCATACACACTGTGGGCTTCTGCCTCTGGCAGCAAAGTATCATAGCAGTAAGCAGGTCTAAAGGCAGTTTAAATGGGATCACAGACTCTTCCTGGCTCTGGGGCAGCTGGAAGGAGAGGTTCCAGAGCCAAGTTCCATCTTTGCCGTGCAGCATTTCTGCTTCTCTCTTTCTCCCTGAACAGGTTGCCGTACGTCGCACTCACTTTCCCAGGCTCTTGGCATGAGACTTGCAGCTGTGGGTTGATGCTGTCAAATTACAAGTAATGGCAAATATCACATTTCTTGGAAATAAAAGCAATTTCATTAAAGCTGCTGAAAGTCATAGGAAACTTGCATTGCTGCATGAGGTCTATGTGTAAGCTGCCATCAGGGTGATGCTGCAGTTGCTGGGATGCTATAGGATACTTTTTAACAAGTGAAGGTATACAGTCATGGAGTTGTCTTCACTGATAAGAGACATGATGATATGTGGGCAGGTACGTAGAATTAAACTCAATTATTATTTCAGCCGCAAACCAAGAAGGTAATTGAGTCCTGTAGGTGGTGTTCTAGTATAAATGTGATCTTCCTCTGCTCTCACATGAGATCTCACTGCAATGTGCAGGGTGTGGAGAAATTCCCTGCTGCAGCTGACTTGGCCAGATTGGTAGGAAAGCTCTCGGGGGGAGATTTGGCCTCAGGAGAAGTGGTTTCCTAGACAGAGAATTTGACTGGCAGTGGTGCATACCCCTGGAGCATGTGGCGAGCTCAGCCCTGAGAAGAGCGCAAGGCACAGTTATTTAATCATCCATTCAAACAGTCAGGCTACTCACTGCAGGCCCTGTGCAGATTTTCTGCATGTACCTCTCCTCCTTGAATCTCCCTTCTTTTCCACTCAAGAGTCAGAGCTTGGTAAGAGCCAAAACCCCTACAGACTCTGTAAGGCCAGAGACGCTGACTGAAGGAGAACAGTGTACTGCGTGTCCAAAATAGTAGCTGAATTTATAGAACTAGGGATAGAGAGAAGGGAGCACAAACATACATACATTTTTTAAAATGCAACCCTTACGCTCTTTTGGCTTTGTATGGTTTTTGGCTTTTTCTGCTTCTTTCTTGTGTCTTTTTCTTTTCACCCTTTTTTCCTTAACTTCTACTTTTCTTAACTTCTTACTGACATTGTTCCCTCACATCTGTTAGAGCCCTTAAAGTGATCTTTCTGGCTGAGTGTTCATTAACCTTTTATGTTACATTGCAGAAAAAAGTAGATTAATTATGTTGTGAAGATTCCCAGCATCTCTCTTGACAGATTTTCTCATGGTAACTTTGACCCCTCTCCTGAGCACAGCTTCCCTTCTCCTTCCTTCAAAATAGATGTGAGGCTTAAAAATCAACTCATTTAAACCCCTTTGAAAGTTTTATTTCAAGCATGTTTCCTCACAAGTTCATCCTTGTGGATGCACAATTTACCTCTGCAGAATTGTGATGTTGTCGCACATAATTACAGAGTTGATGTATTAAAATTATAAACAAGCCAAGCAATTAATTTGATAATGTATATACAAAACTGAATGACACAAAAAACCTTGGCACATGTATTCTCCGCTTGAGTTGCCCTGGTAGTCTGCAACTTCCATGCCTCAAGGCCTTTTATTGCTGTACATGGTTTCTGCAGAAAACAGTGGAACATTTCTAAGGCAGCTAGTTTTCTTTGACCCTTTTCTTCCTGTTTTACTTTGATTCCCTTTCCCAATACAAAAGCAGAGTTATTTATTTTTCTTCTTTGTTCAAATATCCTTACTTGAATTGGTGAATCAATTTATGTCTCCTTCATAAAATCTGGTAGTATATTTATTCTGAAATTAGTAATTTTCAGTCTCTAACCACTTTCACAGACACAGAAAAAACAGCTTCCTTAGGTTTCACCCTCCCTGTTGCTGGAAGCATATGAAGTTCAGTAGATGATGTTTGGTTTAAAGACTGACTAGAGACTCTTGGGTGGTAAAGTAATGATATAATCCTGCTCTGATATTGATTGCTGTTCCATTATTATGTCATAAGTTCAACTGAAATAGATTTGCACAAATTATTTCAACTGGAGAACATTTAAACAGGGTAACATACCTCAGATCCTTAGGGTCTGTCCAACCTCATGCATTAGGTAGAAAGCAAGCTTCTTGAGGAATCTGGGGCTTTCTTCAGCAGTTCTCAAAACCAGTAACATATTTCAGGTGAAAACTAGCTGAAGGTTATTGGTTCTTCTTGGTTTTTACTGTTAACATTAACCAGACAGGTGAATTTTGGGGAAAAAGTGGAAGGAAAGTAATAAACACCTTTTATAAAAAACTGTTAGGTAATTGAGTAGGTATTTGGGAATATATCTATTTGATAGGATATGGAGGTGCAAACAGTATTGACTGCATTCCTGTTTGAGTACTCCATGCTAGTCACTACATTCCAGAATACTTCTTGAGCTCTCTCAGCTTCTTCTTCACCTAAAACCCCTATGGCACTTCTGATGAGAAAGTGCATTGTCTCCAGGAGTTATCTCCTCATTTACTATTTTTCTTGCAAGTTTTGTTGTTTCTGTGGCAACAATTTTCAGGTTACTTCCTGATCCAGTTTTCCTCTAGAACCTAAATAGCAGTGTCACTTCGTGCAGTGTACTGAAGGAAACCAAAGAGTTTTTATCATGTTTTCTACCAGCAAATTTTTATTAGCAAGTTTTGCTAATAAGTAACACAAACTGAAATAACTCCATCAGACTAGAGGATTTAGAGAACAGAATTAGTGAGAAATTGACTTCAAAGCCATCTATACATAGTCCTGGGCAACTGGCTCTGTGTGTCCCTGCTTGAGAAGAGTGTTGGACCACATAACCCCAGAGGTCTCTTCCAATTTCACCCTTCACCTCTTGTGATTTTTTGACCTTATCCATTTGCATTATTTAAGTGGTAACTGAAGGCATTTCCATCAAGCTACAAGAAGAACTGCTGGTTGAAGAAATGTATTGTTTTTTCCCCTAATCACATACACCAGAATATATCTGCTGATGAAGTTCAGTAAAAGAGAATCAAGTACATCCATTTTCTAGACACTCTGAATGTTTAGCAATAGTAGGATTGGTTAGTCAGGTTTGGTTTAGATATTTTTTGGAATGAAAATGTGCTCTTTGTTGTCTGTGATGGATTTCAAAGATCACTTGGGCCTGTGTCCCTTGAACCTGTTCAGACCGCTTTCAGCAAAAGTAGTTGGTAAATTCAGTCATTCTTCCTATCTATCTACAGTCCACAAACAGTCACTGTTTTTCCCATGCAGTACCTGAAACAATAAGCAGATTTTTTATTATTATCAAGGTTTCAGTGTGTTCCTCAGTAAATCTGAGGGCTGAGCTGTGTTACAGAATTCAAATATTCTAGATAAAGTCAGTCAGTATTAGGAATAGCCATCTAAATAATATGGAAACTTTAATCAGGTGGCATCACCTTCGTAATTACTAATTTCTCCTTGGGGTAACTATCATCACAACAATTACAATCACCTTTGGTGAAAACACAAGCACAGACAACCACTGACACTGGGTCACAGCCAATTTAGAAGTCACCAGAGTAATTGCCAGTAATTTGCCCAGCTGCAGTCATCTGTGCTTTAATTTGAATTTTTTTTCCTGTTAATTCTCCTTGTGGTTTCACTTTGATCAGGGAAGAAGTAAACAATGCTATTACTGGGCGGCACTTGTATTTACTGTGTTTTGGTTTGGAGAAGGGTTTTGCAGAAATACTGAAGGGAATATGAAAATGGTTTTCATTTACACTTCCCTGGTGCCCTTTTAGAGCCCTCTCACAATGAATAAAACATTCTTTTTTTTTCCCTCTCCCTGAAACATCATAAAAACCCCTCAGCAACACTGTCAATTCCAGTCATACAGAAATTGCAAGCATTAGCAAAACAGCAAATTTGTTGTTCATTTTAATTTGCTTTCAATAGTTCAAATTGTACTGTTCTCTATCTTAAAAATCCCTCTGAGAGAACTGGAAACCTACTTAGAAAAAAAAAAAGAAATGAAAAGAAAATCTCTCCTGCAAAAATGTGGTGGATCAAGAATTGGGTAGTTTCAGGAAAATAGCAACATTTATGTAAAGCTGTAAATTTGAAATGCTGTCATGCAAATCAGACTGTAAAACTCATCTCTAGAAAATAATGTTAGATAAGGAAAGAGGGTTGGCTTTTTTCAGATGAGGGAAGTCTTATATAGGAGTTTTAATGCTTAGCTTCCTGATGAAAATACAGACTGTAATCTTGGTCCATATGAGTTTTTGGCTTGACTCAGTAAGTTCAGGACAGTCCTGACAGCACCTCCCTTTGTTCCAGAGTCCCTGAATGCTAGACAAAGCTTTTCTTCCTGTTACCATCTGATGAGGCATATTTGATAGTAGAAAAACCTGTAATAATAATTTCTGTCAATAATAATTTCTGTAAATGGAAAGAAAGAAGAGTGACCAAACTACCCATGATTTAGAAAAAACTATGTTCAAGGGATTTAACCTTCTAAAGCAATTTTAAATGTACATTTGTGCTACAGTTAAAAAATTTAGCTGTCTTGAAAAATCATGTTCAAACATAAAACATTTGAGGTAATTTAATAGTTGGCACTTAAAGCAACTGCAATTTGATGTTCAACTCAAACCAGATGTTTATTTTTTTTGTAAGAAGTCTATTCTGTTGTCAAGGGAGAGAAAAAGCATTCAAGGTTATGGAGCAGACATTTCTTACTGCAGTTGATTAGAACAAATTACCAAGAGCTGCACTTCACGTTTGAAAGGCTGAGGCGTTTATGATCTCAGGCCCCAACAATTAAAGAAAACAAAAATAAAGGGATTGAATGTATACATACTGTGAACAGTTAAACTGCAAGAATGCTGTGGATCCCAAACAGCTGGATCCCATTTGAACTCCAAAGGTTTAATAGCATAAGCCTGCACATCTTCTTTTCTACTTCTAAGGATCATCTGCCAGAAGGAGAAGACCCCCCTCTCATTTCCTTGCCCTGTGCAATTTTGTTGCAGAATAAAACTGCTCTTATGGGCTGGAGTGGCACTTCTAAACCAGGGAAAGATATATTGCTCTTAGAGAAGGTCAGTTTGAAGTAAAGGAAACAACAGTAATAAAAAAGTCAGCTTTAGTGGTCTTGCTTGCAAGAAAGTTTTTTATTTGGGTATCAAGCAAGCTGGTAATCTTGATGAAGTACTGGAATCTTCATCTTTCTAAAAGTGGTATGCATTAGTGAGAGATCAAGATTTAAGATCATGGAATCTTAACATGTGCCCAGAAGTTACTTCCTACTCATTGTTTTGAATAGTAGGTCTCCTGATGTTGTGCTAATTGGACACTCAGCAATGACTCCTCTGTACTTGTCCAAACTTAGTATTTGGAAATAAATGTAGAAATAGGGCAAAAAGTATTCCTTGTTCAAGACAGCAGTGATCCAGCAAGAGGGCTGACAGAAACCAACAGTGTTTGAGCCCTGGCTCTATAGAAGGACTGACGTTTGCCCTCCTCAGGCCCTTGCTGCTGTCTCCACTCACACACAGAGCCTGTCTGTAGTGTGTCAAGGAACATGCAATTCCTGCCTGCTGTCACAAAACTTTGCTTCCCAGGAAGATGCTGGTTCTGCTGTCTGTGGGAACCTTCATGGACATGAAAGGAGAGGGGGAGTTGCTTTTTTGCCATGTAATTTAACAACACTAATTAAATAAAGATATCCACAGCGCACAGAGTAGAACTAATTACAGCCCTTTTTGCAGAGTACATGGTAGGGGGGGAATTGCACAGAAAATAAATCACATAAATGCATTTTAAGTATGTTTGCTCCAGCCCCACCAACTCCAGCTCTAATAGGATCTCAAGAGGAAAAGTCCTGCTGCTGTCTTTGGAGTGGAAAACTGAACATAAGTCTTAGGATCATTCTTGAATTGCAGACAGGGGCTGTGTGAGACAATCTGGCTTTCAAATACTCAGCTTCACTGAAGTGCAGCTCACAGCTCAATGTCCAGAGAGGGAGAGAAATCCAAAATCAGTGAGATGGTCACAGAGTTTTTGTGCTTCTTCTGGCTTGGTTTGCAGTCTGGAGTAGGAAATTTAAAAAAAAAAAAAAAAAAAAAAAAAGAAAGAAAGAAAGGAAAAGCACAAAGGCTTCCAAAGCCTGAATGGATTATCTTCAACCATAATCCCAAATTTCAGCCCTGAAGCACAAGCCTGCACAGCATGATTATATGGTGTTTTAAGTATCAGCTGACTGACCTGTGCTAGAGAAGATGATGAAATTTTGGTGATTAATGGCTCAAGATAGCAAGGCCACAGAGCTGCTGCAATGGATCATTACAACAGTTCACTGGCTGCTAATCCAGCATCTCCCTTATATAGTTCCCTTTTTTCCCCCCAGCGTTTTGCTTCTGGCAGAAAAAAAACAGCAGCCCTCACTTGAGCCACAGTGTGGTCAAGCTTATAGAAATTGCTTACTGCTCCAGAAGTGTGAAAGAACATGATATGATTTTGAGAAAAATGTCCTCAGTGTGCTAAGGTTTTAAAGTAATTTTGGTAAAAGTGAACAAGCTGTAATAAGATTCATTGGCCTGTTTAGGAAGGCTTGAAAGGAGGTACATTACTTTTATGTTTAGCTTTCTCCAATAATTTTGTAAGGTATTTCTTCAGTTTAGAAGTAGAAAGATGATGTTGGTAACTTCTGGTCCCAGGATTCAGCTGTTTGAGATAGAAGCTGTGTTTTTCCAGCTCATCTATCACTAGTTATAAGATTTCTGCAAGCTGAAAATCCCTGTGGAGTCCTACTGACTCCACTGGGACTCAGCATAGTTTAGTCAGTGTTTCTGCTTGTGATTGTAACACTGACACTCTGCTTAAAAGTGAGCTGTCTTTCCAGACTCAGCAGTGGTTAAAATAACTGAGGGTACTTGGTAGTTACTAAAAGAAAAGCGTTTCTGTGGGATTAAGGAGCAATGCCGATTATATATGTAAAGAGGTTGCAAAAAAAAAAAAAAATTAAAAGCATATGGGTCATATATTATGATATATATCAGTGATTTCCTTATAAGAACATCTCCACTTATGGTATTCCAGATGATATTTGTGTCTAGATAAACTTTCTTTTTAAACCTGGAAGAGGATTGAGCCAGCCGTGCTGGAACCAGCAATCACGCAGGAAGGAGCGCCACCATTCCTTTGCCCCACTCTGCCCTCTGGAGCGAGCCGGAGCTGTGACGGAGGGGCCGAGAGCGTTGTCAGGCTGTCCCAGCGTTTGTGTGCAGGGCTGTCCCCGGGAGGAGCGGGGGCCAGGCTGTCCCAGCGTTTGTGTGCAGGGCTGTCCCCGGGAGGAGCGGGGGCCAGGCTGTCCCAGCGTTTGTGTGCAGGGCTGTCCCCGGGAGGAGCGGGGGCCAGGCTGTCCCAGCGTTTGTGTGCAGGGCTGTCCCCGGGAGGAGCGGGGCGCGGGGTCCCGCGGCTCCCGGGAAAACCGCATGGATCGTGCGGGATGCGCTCCCGCGGGCACCCAGCGCCACCCAGCGGCCACCGCGGCCACTGCAGCCGCACGGGGACGGCGCTCCGGCCCTGACAAACGCCCGGGTCTGATGGACAGCGGGGAAACGGAGGCAATGTCCCAAGTTCATGGAATCATAAGAAAAGGGTGGTTTTGAAGGTCAGCTAATCCAACCCCCCTGCAAGGTGGAGGAGCATCTTTATCTAGATCAAGTAGTTCAGAGCCCTGTTTAACCTGACCTTATATATTTCCATATCTACCACCTCTCTGGGCGACCTGTTCCATTATTTTACTGCCCTCGTTGTCAAAATTTTCTTCCTTATATCAGAACTAAATTTTTTACTTTAAAGCCCTTACTCTTTGTCCTATCGCAATAGGCCCTGCTACAAAAATTGTCCCATTTTACTTACAAGCCCCCTTTAACTAATGAAAGGCTACAATCATTTCCCCTTTTCTTCTCGTGTTGGAACAACCCCCACTCTCTCAGACAGTCTTCACAGGAAACATCCCTCTACTCACCCTCTAATCACTCTCCTCTGGACCCATTCCATCAGGTCCGTGTCTTTCTTGTGCTGAGCATCCCAGAGCTGGATGCAGCACTCCAGGTGGGATCTCATGACCATGGAGCAGAGGGACAGAATCAGCTCCCTTGACCTGCAGGCCACATTGCTTTGGATGTAGCCCAAGATCCTCCTGTGATGAGTGCACATGTGGACTCATGGGCACTTTTTCATCCACCAGTGCCCTCAAGTCCTTCTCAGTGGGGCTGATCTCAATTCCTTCATCCCCCAGACTGGATTGATACTGGGAATTGCCCCGATCCAAGCTCAGGACTTTACACTTGGCCTTGTTTAACCTCATGAGATTCCCACATCCTTCCTGGGATTGGAAACAAAAAAGCACTAGAGGGTCATAAAGGTATGTGGCATTATTTCCTTCAGATGTAAATAAATTGCTTGTGTTTGGGATGTTTCAAACTGTCCTACTCTGGTTTTGTCAAATTCTTCTACAAAACTTCAGGTCTTTAGTTACCTATAAGTTCTATGTATCTTCAAAAAAAAGTTTGTAATGTTGTCAGTGATCACAGCTTCTTTGTAAATGGGAAATGAAAATATTGTTTAATGTGTGGAAGCCTTTAACAAGGTTTCAAAGACTATTCAAGTGCTGCAAACCCATCTTAAATGTTTTTCCATGGAGTTCCAAGGAATGGAGAAAATGATTGTTAAATGGTGCAAGAATGAAAACAGATGTAACTGATCATATGTTGTAGTTGCCATGTTATCATTAACTGCATTATTCTGTTTATTTTACACTTGCGAAGCTCAATTTTACATTATGTTTACAGAAAGCCTTCAAGTCTGAACCTGTTTTATCTCTGCCAGAGCAAAAATGTTTTAAAACATAATTATTTGATTTCTATATAGACTGTGAAAATAAGATCTTGAATACAGCAGGTGGTTTTCATGAAACTAAAAACTGAGCAGCAAAAGTATAAAAAACCCCACCTTCAACCTAGTATATTCATTGTATGATTATTTGGTCTGTATGAACTGGGAAAATTAGATCAGAAACAAAGCTAAAGTAAAAAGGAAATGTACCACTGACAGCAAAAAATTCTTAACAGAATTATTTTTTCCCCCTTTTTATCTTCATTGGGAAGAGTCTAAAGTCTTCCTAGTCACATACAAAACCAGCCAATTAAGTTATTTTATTTCAGCAAGGCCTTCATTGCAATCTAAACTATTTCAGACTTGGACTAAAGTAGAGCCTGAAGAGTGCCAGAGAATGTACGGTGGG
Organism: Melozone crissalis; assembly: GCF_028551555.1. Taxonomy (NCBI): domain Eukaryota; kingdom Metazoa; phylum Chordata; class Aves; order Passeriformes; family Passerellidae; genus Melozone; species Melozone crissalis. Next base: position 35,287,518 of record NW_026535794.1, on the reverse strand, counting down.
TAATTATTTAAATGATATAATAAGGTTTTTCAATATATAACATTTGATAACTTAATAATTCCTTTTTCTTTTCTTTTAATGTAAGAATTTTAAAGTAAGAAAGCTGTCACTAGAGATGTGTCACATCAAACATGTAGGGTTCTGAAGACCCTGTGTTTTTCATTAGACTTTAGTCCACAGCAGGTCTGGTCCTACAATATTTTAACATGATTCCTGGTTCTACGCTTCAACTTTCTAGTTTGGCAAATTAAAAACAAACAAATCAGAACAATAACAAACAAACGAAGGAGAAAGAGAGATTCACCTACTGTACCATAAGAGAAGATATTCATGAACAACTTTTTTTTTAATACAGGACATAATAAATGAGGTTATATGTGGGAGATTATATTACAGGTTTATTTTAATTATGCAATTAACTTTAACTTGTTCTTTCAATGTACTGAAATCTGTTGAGTCCAATAAGACTGGCAATAATCTCCTTTGGTTTTGCTGATTTATTTCTGCTTTTGTGCTGTGGTTAAGAGATGCTCATGTCAGAGCCTACATTGATATTTCAGCAGCTGACCACAGGGGAGCTTGAAGCTTTACAGAGGACTCTCACCAGTGCTGAACAAAGTGCTCACAAAGGTTTCATGCAGAGTATTCCCACCAGAACTAGGTTAAACAGACACTTAGTAAGACATTTGCTTAAAACCTACTTTCTTGTTACTCTTGTAGGGTTTTTGGTTCTACTACTGTAGTATAAATCCAGGTGGAGTTATCCTGTTCAGCCTCTAAAAAGGTGGGAGCAAGGTATGTGGGAACATGGCAGTCTCTGCATATTTTTGTGTGCTGCTCTCTGTGTTGTAAATTGCTATGGAGGCCGGCAAGTTAGTGAGGTTGTGATGTTTCATCATTTTACTCTTGGTTTGTTGCATTTTTTTTTTGAGTGGGAAAGGATCTCTCTTGAAATTCCCAGTAAATCAGTGCCCCTGTAGATTGGCCTTCCTCCTTTCTGTCCCTTTCTTGTTTATGGTTTAGCTCTTCCCTTGCCTGCAATACCTTGTGCCAACAATATCTATGGAGGCAGACGGGTCTGAAAACTGCTCTGGCTGCTGAGTAAACCAGAAAAGCTGGATCAATTCCACTGAGCCATCTTGGCATGGGAGAGGTGGTGAGGGCCAGCAGCATGAAGAGGGGTGAGGGAGAAAAACACCTCTGCCTGCAGCAGGATGGGTTAAAGCAAATACTGAATCACAAGCCTTCCTTAAACATACACAGGACAGGTTTTCATCCAAGAAAAGGAATCTTTTGGGTCTCCCTTTCATGTTAATTCCCATGCCAAATAACTTCTTAAAGCTCTATCCTTACAAATCTTTAACTCTTTCATATCTCCTCCCACTCCTTTGTCCATCCTCTTTAGCTGTGTACTGGGGTCATGAAGTCCAGCACCCTCTCAAGTCCTCTTTGTGTTGCTTTTAAATAAGTCCTTTGTATATTCATTTATAAATGCTTATTTTGATAACTATGTGCACAGAAGGTTACCCAGTTCCTCACTCCAGTGATAGAAATAAGATTAATTGCACAAAATGTCAATGACAGCCAGACTGGGGAGCCTGCCCTGGCAGGACCCTGTGAAATTTCTTTTAACTTTGACAGGAACTGAGCTTGAGACCAAAATGGCTGATGCAAGTGGCAAAGACCATTATTGCTGGAAAGGGTATAACCCCTGGGGGTAAGCAAGGGCAGCTTTGTGCAATAGTTGTCACAAAATGAATAAAATACGCATTTTCCCTTCTTCTCACAATAAATGCCTTGGAGTTTGCTCCATGTTATTCCTTAGGAGGAATTTTTTCCCTGCTCACTCATATATTATTGTTCCCATTGTCTTTATCTCAACCATTTGGGCAAGCCAGAGTTGCAGGATTTACTTTTGGCCTGTACAATGCACATTTAATAACATTACGTAACTTTAAAGTACTTCACAGATGTTAGTGAAGCCTCCTGCCACCTTCATGAAGTTAACAAATGTGATAACTTGGGAAAGAGCGGGGAACAATGACCAGAACTGAAGTTCAGTACTCCTTAAGTGTCTCTGCATAGTCCTTCCTAGGAAATCTCCACCTCCTTGCTTTTGCCATGTCCTGCCTGAGTTACCCATATCTGTCTATTCATGCTCCCAAGCCCAACCCTTGGCTGGATGGTGTTGGTGGGGGTGATGCAGGTGTCTCCTGCCATGGAGTCAAACTGTCTCCAGTTTGAGGATAATGAAATATGATAGCTTTGGGTCAACAGGTCACACCATTGACTAAATTAGTAGCTTTAAGTGTTTCACATGTGTGGAAAAAAAAGAAAAGGTGTGAATTATATCTGTTTTTGCCAGTAACTGTGCTTGTTGAAACACTTTAAAATATGAAAACATTTTTTATTACTTAGGTTTACTGTATTCAGTTTTTCCATTATTTACACATGCAAATATGTTAATAGGATTTATTTTGCCTCCTTTTTCAGTTCACGTCACAGAATGATACACTGTTGCTGAGACAGAAAAGTCTTTTCGTGCATTGCTTTCTGGAGAGATTGATTTTGTTTTAATTTCTAACCTGAAAACATTTTTAGATTTAGACTGACTTCAGTTTTATGAAAACAAATGGTTTGTGGTTAAATTAACCAGTTAGCTGTGCTTGAAAATAATTTGCACCATTCCCAGCCTGATGAAACTTTGTTGGGGGGTTTATTGACTGCTCAGGAATCCTAATCCAGGCTAATGCTTATATGTGACAGACTCAATATGCTATTTAGTTTTTTCTAGGTATTATTCTAAGTGTGATCTTTGTTAATTGGATATAATCATTTGGTGCTGTTTTTTGTTATCATTAAGGCTCCTTCTATGAGTACCATAACTGTACTTGTTCTGGGTAATAGCTCCATGCTTTATCACTTTGACCTTGTTTTTTTCTGCGATTTCCTTTTTGATATGTCTGAACACTTCCATCCCTTTCTCACAGGTTGGTTATGATGATTATTATCAAGAATGTGGTGACATAACCAGTAAATCAAATTCCTGGCCCAGGCAAATGGTCACAGACAATATGCTAGGAGCCTCCACACTTCCCCCACTCTTAGATTCCCCAAAGAACAGAAAAGACATAAAGACACCATAAATATTTTTACTACTTCTTATTAAAAACAGGACGAAGCACATGATAAATCCGTTTGGAAAATACAACTGGTGCAAAACCTTTTTTTAAAAAGCTACAGAATTGTTCCCATTGTAGAGCTTGTGATTTGGTTCAAGGAACTACAGATGTTTGTGTCCTGCCTGATGAGAAGGGAAGGTGTGAGAATCCTGCATCAGCACACTTTGGATGACTTGCCTCCCTCATTAGAGTTAACCTCTGAGGATAGGCTTAATCTCAGAAGTGTGGATTTCCATGTCCCATCCAAAGTTATCATCATTAACAGTGATTTATCCACATGAATATTTAGTTCATTTTTGACTCTTGCTAAGTTCATGGCCTTGATGGCTGAATGCTGAAGCCTATTTGCACATCATGCGGAAAGGTGTTTTCCTCAGCCAGCTTGGAGTTTTGTCAACACTTAATTTTGACTGAATGCCTCCTCAAGCTCATGTTACAAAACAGATTAGGAACTTCTCTTTGGCCTCTGTTCCATGACTAATGCATTGTTTTATTTACTGTTCAAATGTCTCCTTTTTTCACTGTGGTTCCAAAATGCTGGCTCATAGCATTAAATCCCAGCTCTCCTGTAGCTCTAGTTCATGAGGCTCTTTTTTTGTTTCAATTCACATATAGAAGCCAAATCTGTTAGTGTCTGACACTGGTCAACAAATAAATGCCTAGGGGAGAGTTTTAGGAGAGGAAAACATGTAGTGATGCTTCCCTGACAGGCTCTTCCAGCTGCAGCTGCTCATGCTCAGGGATTGCCTGGACCCAAGGTGGTGCTGTAGACTTATCTCCATAAATTTGAGCTCTGAAATGACATAGGTATTTTTAGCCATAGCACAGTCCTATGGCTTAGAATATGATAAATGAAAAAGTATTTCCCCTTGATTATCTCAACCTTGTGCTTCCTTTTACCTTTAAATGCCTTTTTAGTTCTTGGATTAGAAAGCAATAAACAATCTTTCTTTCCCTATTTACCTTATTCTTGTCACTAATGATTTCATTAGCCTGTAGCATACCACCCTTCAATCAGGTCTGGAGAATCTGCCTCCCTAATCATCACTGAGGTGACAGCTGTACCTTAGCCCAGATCACCTTTGTTGCCTTTTCCACACCTTTTCTAGGTCCTCTAACATCTCAAGTGGAAAAGAATTAGAACTGCACAGTGATATCCATTTCATATTCGCAGTCGTGGAGCATTGTCCTTTTTATTCTTTCCCTTTTTCCTCCTATTTTATGTAATATGATCTGCCTTTCTTAACTGATACGTATCCACACACATTTTGACTTCAAAATCTCTTTCCTGAGTAGCTGTGAATTGTTAGAAGTCTCCATCATGTACACAATATACAACTGATGGCTGGTTTTCCTGTCTCTATTCCCTGTAGATTTCATCTTGCCATTTCTTTACCCAGTTACTATCTTCTGATGTTTGTTCAGTTCTTCCCAGATGTCCTTTATTCTTAGAACCCTCAACAATTTTGTTGCTTCAGTGCCCACCTGTCTTTCTACAGTTTTAGGAACTTGTTGAATAGTGTGGCTTCCAGAACCAGACTCCACCAGAGCATTTTATGTTCTCCAACAGAGAAACCTGAGTATTTCTTCCTACTCTCTGGAAAGACCTTTCCTCTTGCTCTGTGGCAGTTTAGCTTCCTGATGGGCTTCCCATGGGCTAACTGCTTTATTTAAAGAGCTCAAATATATTCATGAGGTATTGGAGCCTTTTCCTCCCTATTTTTCGTGAAATTATTCAGATGATCATAATGTTCCTTAAACATAACTTCATTGCATCTACTAAAGCCTTTTGCATATTTCTTCAAGCCATAAAACGCGTATTTTATGGAAGATATTTTGAATGCTCTCTGTATGGCTTCTTTAGGAGAAGAAATTATTTCCCTTTGCCTCTTGGCTAGGGTGTTATTCTGTACTTCAGGGTCTTTCTTAGGTCCTTTTTAGAGTATCTCCAGGAAAACTGCTTTTGGATTTAACTCCTAAGAGTATTGCTACTAGAAATCCTTATCACTGTGGCATTTTGGGATATTTCTGTATGAAACAGACATATATGCCCAAAGAAATGTATTGTTTTGAAAGCATAAGCCTGCATCAAGTAGATTCAAGTCTAGTTAAATTTAAACCAAAGAAAGTTTCTTCTGCTGATTAGATTTTTCAAATGAGAAGTGAAAGGTCCATTGGTGAAATATTGGATGGCTGTTCTAGAATGATCAGGCAAAATGAATTAGGAATGAAATTTAGCCATGGTGAACAAGGTCAGTAGACCAGCTATCTTTTATTTGCATGAAAATTTTACAGGAAAGAGACAGTGACAATCTGTAGGCTATGTGTATTGGAAAAATTGTCTTGGTTTGTTTTCATAACATACCTGCTCCTTTTCCCTATGAAATTCTGTTTTGCTCTCTGTGCAGTCCCAGCACTTGAGTCCAGTAAAATAGCCAGGTTTCATGTGCCTGGGGGAGTGGTATGAGACCCAAGGGACTCCTAAAAGAATTACAGCAGGTTAGTATAAAACTGAGGAATTCCTCAGACAATGTTTTGGCACTGGGGAGAATTATGTCATTTACCCAGGGGTCGATTTAGCTTTAGCACTTCTCATTGTTTCCATTTGCTGCAATCTTCAGAGATGGGACTAATTCTCAAAGTTTTCTGTTAAAATGGATCTAAACATGTAGAACTGAAGGTGTTTCCCTCCTCAAGTCTGCAGCTAAACCTTGTGAGCTCATGTTTGTGCGCATCACGCTCAACAAAAATACGTGAGCTTTCTCCAGGCTTTCTGGGCCATTTAGGATGAATAACCGTAGCTATTCTTGGAAAAAACCTCATGGCCAGTGTAGACCTTTAAACACCCATCAGTGGGCGAGATTGTTTGAATGCTGTCAATGGGATTCTGTGTAGGCGGGGGGGGCTGCCACACTGAGCCCATTGTGGGACCCAGGCCTTCCCCCTCTTGCAGGATCGGATCTTTTTGAGGACCAGGCACTTAACGCAGTCCAGTTCACAGGAGGCAATGAATAACCTCTCATCCTGCTCTTTAAGGCCCCTTTAGAATACGCTTTTTTGAAGTTTCAATGTAATGTCTGGGGGCGAGGGGGTTGGATTATCCATAATCAGTTGCCTGAGTTTTATTTTTATCAAGTGTTCAGAGGAGTACGGAAAGGAATGCTATGAACCTAAATCTGGATCTTTCATCAGGCTGATCCACACAAATGTGAGGGGAAAAGTACAAATATGGGCTGTCTCCATGATGTTCAGGGAACACCATGCTCTAATATGCCTTGGAGGGAAAAGAAAGGGCTTCCTTTTTTAACTCCATCCCATCACACTCACTAGTTGCTGTATTTCAAATTTTCATGCAAGAACAGCTAATGTTGTCTGCAGATATGCAGATAAACTGCAGTCACAAATAACAACAATATTTAAAAATCAAATCTTGCTCTTTGTGAGTGACGGAGAGACACTGAATCTTTAATTTCCTCCCTGAAAGGCTATAAATCCCTCGAATGAGAGTTTCTTTACACAAAGAAACACAGCACAAAGAAATTACAAGGAAAAAAAGGGGAGTAAAATGCAGGCCAATTATGCTCTAGCTCTGGAGTGTTGCTGCCAAGGCTATTTATTTTCACAGACAGTGTTAATTTTGTATGCACACACAGAGCTTTGCTTGCAGATACCACAGTGAATTTCAATTTTGGAGGAGGTTCTGGTTCTTGTCACCCTTAAATTCACCTCCTAATTTACTGGATATGAGGATGTTTTCAACCAGAGATCTCCAGGTTATTTTCTTACATTTGATTCTTGGGTTTATACGTCACCATCTAAAAAGGTGATCCTAACAAAATCCTTCATGAACAGCCAAATAGGCCAAACGGAGTTGAAGTCTTTCCTCTGGGTAAGACACAGGGAAAACAACCTCTCTGATTTAAGGTGTCAGGTGAAGATGAAGACTCAAAGGCAGACCACTGAGGTGATGGTTGACACAAGTGCAAGAGTTTGGAGTCTTCTCACCAGCTGACTCCATATCCCTACTTTTCAGATAGCTACAGGAAAAAAAACAAGTTAAATAATGCCATGCATGACTTCTAAGTGAATCATTCTGTAGAGAATGTTCTGAAACTTTCTCCCTCTCAGTGGAAAATAATTTTCTGCACTTGTGGTGCCACAATTGAAACGGACCTTAGCAGTTTGCATCTGGCATTGGGTTCTTTGGCTACAGCAGATGTTAATTATGAATTGGCAAAGCATAATGCTGACAGTCCATGAGTGGAGGTACAATACATGAGGCTTTACTGTGGAGACTGCAAGGGTTTGTTCAGTATTCTGTCTTCCTTGAAAGGCATTCTTACACATGCAGGATTGTTCATAATTCTTTTCCCTGTTTTGTAAAGCATTCTTTCTTGTTATGATGATGTCCAGTCTTCTGTGATTTAATGATCTTTGTGATGTCAGAATGGCAAAAGCAGATCCATGTACCTATTCAACTAAGTTTCTGTTTGAGTTTGATTGCCTAAGTGAAAAATTAAAACACTGTTAAATTTGGAGGGAGGACAGCTTAACACCTGTTAGAGCTCAACTTTGTAAATAAGGTTAATCTGCATAAATCACTGCATTGGATCTTATGTTAATTAAAGCTTTTGTGCTTTCAGTGCACTAATTGAAGTGTTGAATGTCTCATTCTCCAAACTCCTTTGCAGGGGGAACTGCAGGTGCTGAGCATTTTTAAAAAGTAGGCCAGCATGGTGCACTCAGAATCAGAAGCCTCTTTGAAATGCCTACTTCTATTTAGTAAACAAAGCTTTTATTTTAATAATGGTCTCTCACTAAATTTATCCTTTGGCTTTCCCTAAAAACTCAGCAAGGCAAATAAAAGATTCTTATGAATTGAACCCCTACTGGGGGACAGTGAGGTAAGGAACAGTATGGGTATCTCCTAAAGCATCATAAAAATGTAATTTTGCCCTTTGTGATAAATGAATTTACATTTTTCAGCAGTCTCCAAAATGTTAGTTGCACATGACATGTGTGTGCTTGGGAAGGTATGGCTTCTTTTCACAGGAGAAACACAAATCCTTGGGACACCAAATAAAGTTTTTGGTTTTCACTTTCTACAAGTGTGACACTGCTTCAGTTTTGGAAAACTGATTTCACAACATGTGACTGTCATGAATGGAGTTCTGGGATTAAGGTAATTCTAAAAAGGAGCCATTTATTTGGGAGTGCTCTTTGAAATGTAGAAAATTTCATGAATCCTATGAAAGCAGTCATAGGCAGAAACTGTGAAAGGGTTTGGATGGACCTTTGGGGGATATGTTACTATTTGAAGCTATTTTCAGTTGAATCCCATTTTTACTCTTCAGATAAACAGTAAGTAATTAATAGAATTAGAATTTTGCTGAATATTAGGATTGACATAGTCTATATCCTTTCAGAAATCTTAGTGAAACACTTAATCTCCACACATCCTGTATACATTTGATATATTCAAAAGCTTCTCTTCAGATACACAACACTCTTACAGTACTAAATTTTTACAATGCTTCTATGTTGTTTTATTGCCATAGCATTGGGATAATAAGTGTCTTGTCCTGAGATTCCTGGGGCATTTCTTACAGTGAAATCATAAGCAATCTCTTAATCCTGAAATGCAGGTGAGATCCAGTCAGCAACTGGTCAAGCTTTATCTGAATTATTTCAATTATTAGAGCCTAGTCAATGATTTCTTTAAATGAGAAAGATGTTTCTGGATTTCTGTTCCCTGTCTTGCCTTCGAAGTTTTGTGATGAAATGCTTCTTCAGGCATCAAGCCTCTGTGCTGAAGAACATTTGTTTACAAGATGTGCATTGTTGTGAAAGCAGTGTATAAAAAAGCTCAAAAGGTCATGTTGTGTTTCAGTAATATTTATCTAACTTTCTCTTGATGAAAAGCAAATAAATAATTTGTGTTATTTATATAAATGAGGTTAAATAAAGCGTGGTTCAGTGAAAGCTGAGGACGTCTCTAGTACAATCTCTGTGATGCTATATTGAGTATTATCTATCTAGACACCTTATCCAACTTCTCTAAACACTAATTTAACTACAAATAAAATTGTGGAAACCCATTAGATCTTACTTTTCATATTCTTCTAATATAAGTCTGTTGTAGTTTTTTTATTTATTTTTTTTACTCTTATTTTTTAAGTGCAATGGAGAATTTATTTAGAAAAACCCATCTCCTTTGCTTGCCAAATTAAAGGAAATCAAGTCCTTTTTCAATATCTTGAAAGGTACATAACAAATTGACCACAAGCAGCAGAGGTATCATGCAATGTATTTAGCCCAAGTAAAAGGTATGAGGTGATTTCACAGCCACCCTGAAATCAGTGACAGTGCTGCAGTAGACACCATGTTGTCTCTCTTTTGTGATTTTGTCTACTGATTTCCACGTGAGTAGATGAACTATAACCCATCTGGCAGCAGCAGTGAACTGCTGCCTCCTTAATTGTACAAAGAAGAAAAAAATACAACCTTTTGAATCGACCTTGTGCATCTTCAAGTTTTGGCTGCTGTAAGACATTGGTATCAAGATATCAACCCACCCACAAAGTCTGGGTGCCCAGCTGAGCTACAACCACATGCAGTTCTCAGCAGTAAAGTGGGGATAAAATGCTGGGAAGAGAGGGAGCTATGGTGGCAAGTGTGTAAAAGGAAGCCAGGCACCAGTTACATCCTGGTAAATAAACACCAAAATAAACAAGTGATGGTTTTTTGGTAAAGAAATTATGGCTCTCCACACAAGTGAGAAATTAGCTCTTCATCACCTATGGTGGTGAGAACCCTGTCCTTACCAAGTGGTGAGTATGTGGATAGGGGCAGAGTGTTTGAGGTTGGTAAACCATGGATTCCAAACACTGTGCATTTAGTCTTCTTGGCTTTTGGGTCAGCCAAAGATGACAGGAATAGTGAAAAGCTCCTCATCAGTGCTATATCTGCCAGCCTAGAAATCAAGAAGATATGAGTCAGTCACAGAAAGGCTGAGAAATATATGTGCTTTTCCCACAAATAGTATTCAACACTAAATCTCAGTTAAACACATATTGAAAACTACACTGGCACTCAGAAGTGCTTGAGCATTGTGAGGGAAAATGTGGGGCTTGAAAAAACAGTTCCCATGTTTCTTTTCATTGGGGTATGAGTAGTGTATATTTCTGCTGCAGCAGAAGTTTTCATCAAGTGCATCTATGATTTTGAATTTATTTTGCATGTCTATTTTAATGGATCCTTAGTACTTTTTGACCTTTAAAGAAAGTAATACTTGATTTCCAGAGGTTTATGATAGAATCCAGCTTTTAAAGAAGTGTAAAATAACTGAGTAAAAATTCCAGTGATTATTGCAAAAAGAAAACAAACAGCTCTGGTGTTTCTGACAGTCATGGATCCCTCTTTACCTGGATGAAAGGCAAAAGCTTTTTTCTATTTCTTAGGATTCTTTCAAATTTTTTCTCAGTCTTCATCTATATTAGATTTTTTTTTCCAGGGGAGAGAGAGGCTGGCCATTCAAGAAAAAAAAACAATAGCAGAGAGGCACATCATGAGGTAGGGCAAATGAATTTTTGGAGCACTTCTCGCCATCCAAATTCCAGTATTGCCCCTAAAGGTTTTTGAAGTATTCACTGTTCTTAAGATTACAGTTGTTTCTAGCATGTGGGTGAGGGAGCACTGGAGTCCAAAAGCCAAAGTGGATGCAGTTTGGATCCTCAGTTTCCCTAAGATGCTTCTCTTTCCTCCCAGCCCTATAGTCTGTGGTTGTTAGGGTACTGTCTGTGGATCTCTCTTCCCTTGGTATTCATGGCAGCACTCCCAAGCTCAAGCAGCTCCTGTTCCTCTTTGGCTTTTGTGGAGCTGGCACAACAGATGGCTCAGGAATATATGTGCTTTGAGGCCTCTCACATTCCAGCTCCCCCTTTCGAAATACAAATCCTCATGTAATATCCATAATCCTTCCTGTCAACTGTTTCACATTAAAAAGAGATATAATTTTGGTTTGCTAAACAAAATTTCCTAAGGGCAGACCTGCTTATGATTAGCTGACGTAATAATGCCCAATAAAAGCAACTTCCAGTGATGAAGTAGATATTACCACACCCAATAACCAATTTCATTGTTTGCTGATTTGTAGAATTCAATTGTGAAAAGTTTTAAGAAGACTAATGATATAAGTATTTCATTCACCTTATGAATACTTCAAAAAGTTACTCAGATTTTATTAGCAATAACCCAACACCCACTCTATTTCACTTGAGAATTTGAAAGTGCTTTATAAACAAGTCTTAGAACACCATGATTTTTCTACACTGTCTCCTTAGAATAATGTTTATTTCTTCTCAGATCATTCAGATGAACAGACAAGGTTATTGGTGTAAGACATAACAGAAGTTGAGCAGAGCCATTGTTTCCTTCCTTCCTTATGCCAGCCCTAACATTTCTAGGAGTGTGCATGAAATACTCTGCAGCAGGATGCTGAAACAGCCCTACAGCTCTGGAAGTGGGACAGAAACCAGATGGGGAAACTCACATGAGGTGTGGCATCACCATCAGGAATGGCACCACGAGGCAGCATCAGGCTGAAAAGAGTGACACTGGAAGGCAAGCAGCACCAATGTGGTCTGAAATGGCCAGAGAACGCTTACTTTGCTTCCAGTTTTGAACCTGTGGCTTTCTCTTTGTTTTTTAGGTTTGGTTTGGTTTGGTTTGTTTGTAGGAGTTGCTTTGTTTTGTTTGGGGGTTGTGTTTTTGTGTTTTTGTCAGAGGTTTATTTTGTTTGCAAAGAAGAGCACACTTTTACAAAAGTCTGCCTAAAAAACATAATATTTCATCTAATGTTGCTCTGATGGGATTTCTGTAAATATTTGGGCAACAATCAGGAGTTTTAAAATAGTGGGTTTGCCAGAGCTCTTTGGTCTTCAGATTTTAGGATAAATTTGTCAGCAGTTTTACCTGAAATAAGGGAATTATTCAACTTTTTGTCAAACTTTATCCTAAAAAATGTATCTTGGTGCAGATGCTTTTTTCTAACCATTGCAGGCAGCCATGTCATAATAAATATAACTGTCACAAACTCATTTATCTCCTAAGTTTGGACAGGATGTAACTTACCTCATCTTTAAAGAATAACATTGGCACTCTTGCTCCCACTCTCGCTGTCTCTTTGGAGACCAATATTCAAATGCAAAGAGTCAGTTCTTTCTGCCATACAACTTTATAATGAAAGATCTGGGTTCCAAGGGTGAAATGCATACCAAATTTTATTGAACCTGGAAAGAGAGAAAGAAAGATTTCTCATTGAGAATGCCCAGAATCAGTTTCACTTGGGCAAAATAATTACCTGCAGTTGTCACAGGTGAAAAGTGTTAGCCCAGGAAGCACAAATGCCAGTCTATTAATTTGCTGAGAGACTAGGTAGAGTACTTTGAACTATATTTCTCTGCCTAGTGGAGAAAGAAACTGAGTATATCCCTGACTGATTCTCAAAACCGTATAATTAATGACTCCAGAGAGAGTGAGAAAGTTACAAAATTTTTGAAAGGGTATTCTGAGTTCTGAAATGACATATTTTAACATTAAGTAATCAGCAGATGAGATTCCCCAGCCCATTTAAATATTCAATACTTTATGCATGATGATATCAATGATTCTTAAAAAGCACGAGCTCCTTAAAAATGTCCTATGTTTCTCCTTATCACCAATTTTAAAAGTAAGTATGCAGCACAATTACTGCCTTGGTCTGTGCATGGAATTTCTCTTGGCAAGAGTGAGAAATGTGTGTGCTCCCAGTCACGGGTACAGTTTGGCCTTTGGGCAGCTCTCCTTCAAATGAGCCCATGGGGAACAGCACCACACTGGGCAGCCAAAGGAGTCCTAATTTCCACAATTTTGTACAATTGAGTACTCTATTTGCTACCTTCCAAAAGCAGTAAAGCTCTAGCTGAAATGTAATTCGTAGACTAAAACCAAAAAGGTGAGGGAAACTTTTCAAAGCACTATGCCAATAGAATTTGTTTAAAGTTATTTTTATTTTCTTTGCAAGGCAATAGGTTTAATTAATCTTGAGTTTCTCTAGGATAATATTTTCAAATTGTTATTTTGGTATAAGCTCATATACAGTGTTATTCTATACAATTCTGATTTCAACTCTGTTTACTTTGGGTAAGTGCTGCTAAGGACATTTATTCTGACTCTCTATTTCACTAAATGTTCAACTGTAGGAAAGTCCAGTGATGTCTTTTTCCTTCAGACCAGAAGCTGATTGACTGTTGCCATAAGGTAACTTAGGTCAAGAAAGTACTCCTGAATTTGTTTTTTTGCCTTTGAGCACACTTTACATCCTTGGTTTTCTCTGGATTTCCCACCTGCAGTTAATTCCTGATCAATCTTCATCTTGTCAGTAACATAGAAGGACACTATGGCATCATTTTTGTGCATCTTTTGCTCATGTATGTCTACTCTAGAGTCACTACAATGTAACATGTGCTTCCCATCAAATATATAATCAGGTAAATGTCAAACTTATGCACGAATAAATTACAATAGTGTGTAGAAATTCTAGTGCCTAAGCAATGGTAACCAGCGCCATTTTAGACACCCTGCCTGCCCTTCACCTCCCTTTCTGGAGGCTGCAGATGTGCTGTGTCACATTTGCCAGCCTCAAGCAGGTGTCTTGGAGCTACAGGGCATCAAAGGCTACTTTGCATCTATTGCATTAAGTGCCTGTGCTTTGGCACTCAGATTGTTCTTTATGTGCCCTGAGTCCTGGTTAAACACCTTGGCCTGAACACGTTTCTTTTTTTCTTTTGAAGATGAAATTTCTCCTATTATTACAACTAGAATAGAATTTAATTTTTCATTTTGGAAGGTATTGCAAGGGAGGCAAATTCTGAGTGCTTCTCAATGACATAATTAAAGACATAACATGAACATGAAAATTACATGTCTGCAAGACAAATTGAAAACCTTTTCTCCTCCGACTCCTTTGAAAGAAAATGGGGAGTGAAACACAAAAAGTCTCAACAATCCTTGTTTTGTAAGATTGCAAACATTTTAGGTGATTTATTATCACACCAGATATTTTCTTTACCACACTTGGCTTTGATACTCCTATTAACACAAACATACCCTCTATTACTTGCATGGCATAATGCTGTAAGCACCAGGGCACAGCAATGGTGGGTGGGCTCTCTTCTTTTTCTTCCTAAACACAGGAATTCTCTAATGTTTTAAGTACACAGGAATGATCCATGTAAGATGGTGCCACTCTCTCACTCCTGTGCTGCCTCTCTTTCTTTCCAGTTAACTCAGTAAAGCCTTGTGAGCGTTGGAAGGTAGAAGATAAAGTCATGCAAACCAACCTCAAGGTGTCATGCAACATCTTAAATCAGTGGGAAACAAAGGAACCCTGTGGATCTCCCCAGACTTTTCCACCCAGGAATGAAAACCCACATGAGATGCACCAAATGCTTCTGTGTGTAACAGAAGTGGCAATTCCTGTTTTTGAGCCAAATGCTACTCCTAGATGCATACATAAGACCCAGCTGAGGAAAATGGAGCAGGAAGCAAAATGGAGCATCAACTAGCAGAATTTGGCCCGGAGATATCAGAGGAATTCCTAGCCCTGTTAGTTGACTGCAATGGTGATGCTGAGGTTAATAATAACACTAAAAAGTGATGTCTCCCACCACAATAAATTTGCTGTGAAGACCTCCCCCATGACACAGGCAGAAACCTCTCCTATATTTCCCCCTATTCCCATCTCAACCAACTGTAGGTGACATGTCCAACGCGCAACAATTTTTCAGAAAAAATAAAATCAGTTTGGATGTCTCTGACAGCAATTATGTACTCTCAGTAAAATGAAACAGGCAACTTTTCTTGCTGAAACCTATTAGAAGCTGGGAGAGACGTGAAAAGCCAGATTCTCAGCTGCACTGAGACATTTTGTATTGTTAGAACAATAGGACCAAAAGGAGATGGATCTTCCCACAGTGCAGTTTATTCCATTGTTGGGAAATCTGTAGCCCCAGTGGCTTCTGCAGCTGGTGGCAGGCAGAACGCTGAAGAAAGGAGATGACAGGATTACTATTGCTGTTCCCTGTCCTTGCAGGCTATTGATAAACAGCTGGTTTAGCTTAAAGCAGCCCCAAGCCTTTTTTTTTTTAACTGCTCATGATGTGATTTGGATCAAATTAGGACTGGGAAGCAGCAGCCAGCTCCATTGTTATCCTTCTACCTTGTATCTGCAACTGGCAGCTGTAGGGTAATGCTAAAAATGCTGCTTATCCCTATCAGACATGCAGGAGGCTGTGTTGTGCCTGGTGCTGTCTTGGCAGGCAGCTTCCTATAAGGAGGTACTCCCTCTCCCTCTGATGTAAAAATTAATTCCCCTCCTAAAAAACCCTAATTGCACAACTCCCTTCAAAGTCCTGGGAGCAAAGAAACCCCCTGTGTGCTCCTCTGAAATGGCTGCTGTGTGGGGAAGTGAAGTGGGTGTCTCCAAACACCCCAGACCACTGGTGGAACTGTGGCTTTGTGCCTCACGTGCGGACAAGGAGGTCTCTGCTCACTTCTCCCTCAATGATGGGACAAGCATTCTCTCTTCTTCATCCAGCCCATTCCTTTCATGAAACTGGTGGGAGCTCTGTGACTGCTGCCCATCTGCTTTTTTGAAATTATCTGATGGTTTCAACTTTACTAGGAGGGAGATAAAGATGTACACTCACTGCCCTGCATGCAGCACATTGCACTGTTTCATTAAGAAACTAGATTTAACACAAAAACAAGAAGAGTACCTAACTTGGTCATGTTCTTAAAGTTGGATCTTCATTAGTGTGAAATCACCAATGCCACTTGTTCACAGAGATATGACAACCCCCAAGGTTTACTGCTTTTTTGAACCTCTGTAACCAATTAATCCAAGGAAAGGCATGTCTAAGTTGCTATCAGTAAAAAAAGCAGCATTTTAAAATCACTTTGTTGGGAATGTATCACTTCGGATGGGTCTGAGTAACCATGAATCAAGCTTTGAACCTCTTACCACATGTTAAGAGTCCATCTAAATCTTATCCTCTCAGTGAAGAACAATAGCTTTCACTCGAAGAGACACTATTAAGTGGCAAAAAGGATTAAAAGAAAAATAGTGGGGGAAAGGAATAATAATAAAAAACCTTCAATCACTTAACTGACAGATGCACCTAATTGATTTGAGGGTTGGCAGGGGAGTGCCATGGCAGCTAGTTTGATGTAGTAATTAATGCAATCATCCCGCTTTGTTATTACTTTAATAAGGTAAACACCCTGTTAAAATAAACTGAAACAGTTGTCTCTGGCCCAGAGCTTGCAGTTGTGGTGAGCAGCATAATAAGCCCACAATGTAAAACTTGGACAGGAAAGAATGAATTACATTAATCCCCAAAGGTTCTTACTGCAGACTTTTGAAGTTTTAACTTTAGAGTGGAAAAGGAGATCTGAAACGTGGAGGGTATTCACCCTGTGGCTCCTGAGAGAAAGCAGTGTGGGTCTGCTTGAGCACTCTGAATCCAGCTAAAAGGGGCTGGAGATAAGCTCAGTTTCTGCAAATACTCACATGTGGGCTTATCGGCACTACCACAAATAGTCTCATGGTACTAAAAGTTCAACACAGGCATAAAAATCAGCACTTGCACAGGTATCTTTTGTACTG
Source organism: Melozone crissalis (assembly GCF_028551555.1). NCBI lineage: Eukaryota > Metazoa > Chordata > Aves > Passeriformes > Passerellidae > Melozone > Melozone crissalis. Next base: position 35,270,628 of record NW_026535794.1, on the reverse strand, counting down.
TTTTGGAGTATCAGTAAGAAGAAGGAGAGTTTCAGTTTTGGTTTTAACCTAATGACTGTTTTTTAGAAGTAGTTTCCAGCAAAACCCACTCTCAATAGCACAATTCAAAGGGTTGCTTTATTTGTTTGGGCCTTCTGCTTCAAGTTTTCATTCCAAACAACAGAATTAAGAAGCTGTGCTGTATTGTTAAGGATTCCTTCAATAAAAGGAGTTGCTGAAACACAGCAAAATAGGAAAAAAAATTCCTGGTGAATAGTAACAACATTTTTCTTTCCTATTACCTTTACAATGATTTAACTGTAAGATGTATGCAACTCAGAATTTTATTCAGATATTTGACATTTCTCTTAGTTCCTAAATCCCCTTGGTTAGTGGTCTTACCTAAAAGGCATGAACACTCTTTTGGACTGAAATCTTTGCACATGGCCTGAAAACTTGCAAATACTTTCATGCAAAATCGATCTGGCTTCTTTGAGAAGTCCCATGTGACCAAAAGATTTGGGTTTCTTCTCACTTACTGCCCTTCTCAGTGATGCCTCAAGCCTTAATCACCTAAATGATAATTTACCAGGTTCCCATAAGATACAGGTCCAAAGACAAACTAAATCACTGGAAATGCATGAGAAACTTCTATGATGAATAATGTAGTTTCCAAGATGGTGAGTGCAAGGTATGCTGTACTAGGGTAGATTTACAATGCAAATGGGTTACAAGGGGTTATGGCCTCTTTATTCATGTCAGCCAGCATAATGTGCTCAGGGTGTTATGGGCAAAATAGGCTCAATTTGTGGAATTTTTATTGTATTACTTATTGCCAATTAACATAAATCTCTGATTACTAATTAGAGAGTACAGAGAAAAGTAGGGCGGGAGTGTTTGTCTGCAGGAGGGTAGGAAGGCTCTGCAGGGGAATTTGGACAGGCTGGATTGACGGGCCAAGGCCCATGGTCTGAGGTTCAACAAGGCAAAATGTTGGGTCCTGCATTTGGGTCACATCAGCCCCAGGCAGCACTACAGGCTGGAAAGCTGCCCAGAGGAAAAGGTGCTGGTGGACAGCAGCTGAACATGAGCCAGCCAGAAGGTCAGTGGCATCCTGGCCTGTATCAGTGTGGCCAGAAGGAGCGGGGCAGTGACTGTCCCTCGTTCTGGGCACACCTCGAATCCTGTGTTCAGTTTTGGGCCCCTCACTATAAGAAAGACATGGAAGTGCTGCAGAATGTCCAGAGAAGGGCATTGGAGCTGGTGAATGCTTTGGAGCACAGGTTTTATGAGGAGTATCTGAGTGAGCTGGAGTTGTTTATGCTGGGGAAAAGGAGAGCCAGGGAGAACTTTATTGCTCTCTACAACCACCTGAAAAGAGATTGTAAGGAGGTGGGTATTGGTCTCTTCTGCCAAGTATGAAGTGACAGTTGCACCCGGGAAGTCTTAGATTTGATATTAGGAAAATTTCTTCATGGAAAGAATGGTCAAATACTGGAACAGGCTGCCTAGGGAATCACCACTTAAATACCTGGAGGTATTTAAAAGATGTGGCATTTTGGTACCTGCTTTAGTGGTCACACAGCAGCGCTGGGTTAATGGTTGGATTGATAACCTTGGAGGTCTTTTCCAACTTTAATGATTCTGTGATTCATGCCCTCCTTCCACACTGGTCACTGCTTGCTACCAAACTCCTGCCATTTATCCCCAGTGCACAGGGTCCCTCTGCAGGTTGTGCTGCCCTCTCCATAGAAACCTCACTCAGCACTATTCATTTAAGGTCTTCCAGGTTTAGCATTTTAACAGGAAAAGCTTCAGAAAGCTGAAGACTGTCCTTGCGGTGCTGAATAGAGGGATGCATCATTCACAGCATGTGTCTGTGTGTGCTCTTCAATAATCTTCAGAGCTTTACTCCAACAGAGCATTTCCTAGTCAAATTTTAAATTTGTCATTTCTAAAATGGTTGAAGTCAAGAGCACAAATAGTCTGCATAGCTCACAGAGAAAGCAGCTGAGATATATATTTCATAGAATCATAGAATGGTTAGGGTTGGAAGGGACCTTGAAGATCACATAGTTATATATAAAGAGTAAGGATGCTACTTATAATAACTCTGAATTCCACTGCTTTCACTCTTTGGCTGAAAGTATTCATTCACATTTTTACAGTTGCAGCCTCATATTTGGTTTCTTGCAGAAAATTGTCCGCTCTGAAATAGGAAAATGAAAAAATCACCAGAGTAATCCCTGTTCCTTTCTCTTTGGGGAGATTTGCAGGCAGATTGAGAAGCCAGCGCCTTGAACCCATGTGCCCTGCCTCAGAGAAAAGAACAGCTATTACAAAGAAGAGACCCATTCCATGGGTCAGGGCAGCATTTCCCTTTTGCTGCTACCCTGATGTCTTGTGAGTCTCCCACCAAAGTGATGAACGGCTCCCTGCTCCAGCAAAAAGGGCATTGCTCTGTCTCTCCCTCCCATGACACCCAGTGACCACGCAGTCACCGCTGGCCAACGCGGGGAGGAACAATTCCAGACTTTTTGGTAGTAACTTTCGCCTTTGCTGGGGTTTGATCAGTTAGTTGTCGGTCGGATCGATTCTCGGGGCAGTTTGCCCCGTAGCCGTCGGGGAAATAAAAAACCGAGGAGAGCAAACCAGCAGCACCAGAGGCGCTGACAGCGCCCCGGGGCCGGTGCGGCCTGGCCCCACCGCGGAGCCGGGGCTGCGGCCGGGCTGAGCGGGGACCGGCGCGGCCGCCTGAGCTTCCCGGCCGCGCCACAGGGGGGCACGGCCGCACCGGGAACGCGCCGACACGAGCTCAGCGAAATGAACCGTGCCGAGCCGAGCTGTTCTCGCCGAGCCGCATCAGCTCTGTGTCCCGGTGCGCCCAGCGTCCCTCGCCCCGCCGTGCAGCAGCTGCCCGCGGCCGGTCCGGGGTAGCGCGGGTTCGGGCCCGGGGGTATGCCCCGTCTGTGATGGGCCCGTACGGCGGGGCCGGGCAAACGCACCTGCCCGAGATGGTGCAGAACTTGGGGCCCCTCCGGGCTCGCCCTCGGCCACCGGCCCGCGCGGCCCGTGTGGGAGCGGGGCCGGCGCCCGCCGGGCCTGGATGGCCGCAGGTGAGGGGCTGAGAGAGCGGGGCTGTGCAAGGCTCACACTCACCGGCCCTGGGGCTCGGGAGCGGGGCTGTGCAAGGCTCACACTCACCGGCCCCGGGACTCGGGAGCGAGGCTGTGCAATGCTCACACTCACCGCCGGCCCCGGGGCTTGGGAGCGGGGAGCGGCCTCGGCAGCGCCCGTGCGGGAGCTGGAAGATTTGTGGAAGGCAGAGAAGCATCTCGGCCCAGCTCGGCTGCCCCAAAGGTGTGCGTGAACAGGGCGACACTTGCTGTCAGCAAAGCTGACCTTCCTCAGTTGGGCAAGGCAAGCGGAGAGGCTTTTTCCTCCCAAGGGCTCCTGCACTCGGTCTGCTGTGGGCTCTGTGCACATGGGGCGAACCCCGCGCAGCGCCGCAGGACGGGCCCGCAGCGCGGGTTTGCAGGACGAGCGTCTTGCACGTTCCTCTCCCATTATTACAGGTGAGGAAAAGGCAGAAGGGGGCCCTTCTAAATTCGGGGGGCTGAATTTTATAGTGGACTGAATGGACATCGGAGAGCAAATGTACCTCTAAGGAAGGAATGCAGAGAGAACTCTCTGCCAACCATAATAATCTGTGTGACTAATAAGGAACACCGAGAACTGTTCCATTATATCATGAGACATTACATCGTGCTTGAAAAAATAGTCTTTGATGACATGCAAAGGATTGGCAAGTGCATTTCAGAGAATCCCCCTTCATTTCTTCAAGGATTTCAACCCATGTTCATTATGTTATGCAGAATTTAACTTTCTCAGCAGTTATATTGAACTTTCTGTTATGGGTTTTACATGTCTGTAATATAAATTTGGGAGAAGAGAAGGTGTATGAACTTTTTAAAAAAATTACTCATTTATAGTTCCTTGGAAGAATTAGAAACTGGAACTTCACAATAATTTTGCCATGTATTTCTAGACCTCGCCCAACATGCTGCAGTTTTGCAAAATGCCAGATTAGCAAAACTCTGTTTGCATTTAGTCTCACAGAGCCTACAGAGTAATATTTCCATATAAAGTATAGATATCAGCTCTCTTTTTTTTGGTAATTTTAACATCGCGGGTGTCAATCAGGAAGAAGATTGTTGCCTTTATTACAATGAATATTGAGCAAAACAAAGAACTTTTTAGAAAATGAATATGCTCAGGGGAGATTCAATAAATCTTTGTGAGACGAAAACCGTTCTTATATATAAATATATAAAAGCTGGCTGTGTATTGTGCAAAACTCGCTTAGTGCTAAAGGAGTAAATGTATTGTAAATCAATGGTGGGTCCCATAGCACATTATAGCATATTTTATTGGTTTTTTTACCTTATGGTAAGGTCCTTTATTAAGAGTATATAAGAGCACATGCTGCTGAATACCTTGTTTTTCACAGTGCTCTATACATAATGGAGGGTTTTTTTTCACTTGTTTCATTAAACATTCCTGTAATTAATGCATTTAATGGGAATCCAGCAGTAACAAATATAAAATTTATTGTGGTTTTAAAAAAGTGCTTCAGTTGCTACATTTTCCATTAGCAAATAGCAATGACCAAATTCCTCAAAATATTTCTGCTCTCACCCCAGAAATCTCCTGCTAAAACAGGTGATGTTTTCAACTGTGTAATGGGAAAGAAATGCCACATAAATAATCCCTGTGAAGGATTCAGTATAAATCCAAAAAGTGTCTTTAAAATAATCCTCAAACCTCTCAGTCTCGAGCTTGATAAGAAGATGTCTGTATTAGCACTGGAGCTTGCTGGGTGAGTTATTAGGTGTTGAAAGACACCGTCTAGGAAGTCTGACCCATCAGAATTTGAATGTAAAAGGCAAGTGACAACTTCATGAATACATGAAAAGCCTTAGAGCCCGGTCCCAAAGCCCTCTTTCCCTGCCTGAAAAGCCCGTTTATCTTCAGATGAATAAGAGTTACAGAATTGGAACCTAAGGAAAAAATCGTTGGTATCCGTGGCCAAGGGAATGTCTCCCTCCCACCCATTTGATTAGAACCATGTGCAAGTTTGGCTAACGAGACTGTAGGGCTTTCCCCTCGCCTCTGTGGATGATTGTGGCATTTTATTTGAATGCTGGTATGGTTTCCCATTCCTGTTCCTTGCAAGCTTTTGGTCTGGGCAAATAAAAAAGGAGATGTCAGAACCGGAGAATCTTTTTACAGCATGTAAAAATCTTCCCATCTAATCCAAGAGGAAATCGTAATGTGAAGAACATCGGTGTTTTAATGGCCTCCTAATGAGGATGAGTTTGGCCAGAGCTTTGAAGAAGACAAATGGAAAGCAAAACAGCTCATTTCTCCTTGAGGGCAAGGATTACAGTTCTTAGGGAGGGCTGCATGGATATGCCTTCAGAAGGTAAAGCTTTGCCTGCCCGCAGTCTCCTGGCAGGGCCCTGATGTACGGGCTGTTGGCAAGAGCAGGAAAGGGGGGTAGGAGAGCGGGGGGCGTGCTCACGCTTTCTGGTTTCTCTGTCAGTCTATTCCTCTCTGTGTACTGCTGGGAAAAATGAAGACAATTATATTTACCTAAATCCCTGGGTAATTAAGGCACTAAATTAAAGCCTGAGAAGCACTTGAAACTTTCAGATGAAAGAGCCCATAGACAGACAGCCCACTTGTAACCTCACATGTCTGGGGTTCTCCCTAAGGTATGAGGGATACACAGCAAACACTCTGTACAGCCGCAGATAGGTGATCACATCTAATTTTAAAGCTCTCATTACTCCCTCCTGACAGGTTTGGATGTTTGCCTGCCTAGTTCCAAGGCCAGTGTCAATCCATTTAAAATTAATATTTTTCATTCCTCTCTCTGCCGTGTGCATTTAAAAGCTGTCCTTGGCTTTCTCTCCCAGCTGCTGGCTCCGATTAGCCCAGCAGCAGTGATGGAGCTCTGCTTTTGCAGCTCTGATGGGTTCCTACTGCTCCCATACCGCATTAGAAGTAGAGTTTTCCTGGAAAAGGGACTGCTATGTTCCTGACTTCGGCTTCAGCAAGCCAAAGGGTCTTATTTTGCGATTGGGAAAAACAGGCCTTTCTCATCCTGTCCCTGAAACAAGCTGTGAGTGCCAGGGCTGTGGGTGTCGTGCTTCCTTCTGTGGCACTGTCCCTTGACAGGGCTCAGCCCTGCACACTCTCTTTGCTCAGCATGGGCTTGCAAGGAAAGCAGACATGCTTTTGTGGGCAGATCAAGATGGTACCTCTTTTTGCTGCTGCTGAAAAGGATCTTTGTACAATTCTCCTGGAGTGACATGAGGGATAACATGACAGAGGAAATTGCCCTCACGGAGATACCCATGAAGGTCTTTCTAATAAACTAAAATGTGAGTTCTGCTCTGGAGATCCACTGTAAAAAGAATTTAAAAGCACATTGTAGTCAGTAGCTTGTGTTTCCCTGTCTCTGCAGAGTGAGCATTTCTAAGTCTTTGAAGGCAGAGAGCAGGTAATGTTTTAAAGCTACTTTTGGCTTCATGGGCTTTGGAGGGGGAGGACAACTCTGGGTAAAGCCTTGGTAATGGGTCAGTATAGAAACCTCAGAGGAACAACAGGGCAGAACCACTGCCACTAATGGCACCAGATGCAGACACCATCTCACTTGAATTTCTGTCTGGGCACAGCCTAGGAGTACAGCTTTACCATGCAGCGACTCACAAACATTTTGGCCATTTTTTCATTCTCTGCTCACTCCCTGCCCACTCACCTGCCCACTGTCCTTCCTGCCCTCGCCAGGCTCTGCACATGGTGAACTGCATGGTTTGCCACAACAGTTAGCTACATCGGCAACATGATGAATAATTTTCCATTGCATTTTTCTCTAGTTTTAGTCAGTCAGATTGGCTTGAGGCACGGTCAGACTAATGGCAGGGCACTGGTTTAGCTCAGATTTTGCAGTGCTGTGGCAGGAGTCACCTGCAGTGCCAATGTCAAGTGTGTCAGTACAGTGGGAGCCCTGCGAACCTTGCTGCCAGGATGTTACCACGTTGTGTTACTGTGGAACTGTGGGGCTGTGGGTGTCCCCCCAGGCCCTTCACCTCATGCCACACAGTATTACCAAAAAGAGGTAGCAGAAGCACCTTTACAAAGGGCTGATAGTCCCTCAGCTGTTCTAGGGGATGAATTTAGGATTACAGGAATTAGGCGCTTAAGAGAGTCAGTCAGTGCAGGTTGCCCTTACTCCCTCTGAACGATAAAACCTTGCCTCTAAAGCTAGCCACCATTGCAGAAGGACACTGGTAGCAAAACTACGCCTTCCTCATCCTCCCCATCCAGCTTGTGAAAACTGCCTGACTTTAATTCAGACTATTTAACGTATAGATCAAAGTAAAGGGAGCAGCCACAGCAAAACACCGACAACAAAAACACAAGTCAAAACAACGGCTGGTGTTGTGATACCCTACACAACCCAGTGTAACCGGAGTCCACAGCCGTGTCCCACTGTGGACAGTTCCTTTTTCTTATCCATGGCTATGTGTTGTCTTTGTAGCACAGCTTCTTCAAGCTAAGAAAAACTTTGCTAAGTTGGAATTGGCTCAACCACCAAATAACACAGAATGAAAATGATTAGTGAAACAAAAGGAAAAGTGCAAGGAGGATATAGAGTCCTTCCATACAAACCCTCCTGTCTTCCTATGGGATCCATTATAATCCAGAGGGCCCCAAATTTAAACTAATCCGTTTCTGCCTTTATTTATTTTTTCTCAACGCAATTTCCTACATGAACTGGCCAGTTATGTCAAATATTTTTCTTTCTTTTAAGTTAACTTGCTGTCAGCTGAATGCAATGCCCTGTGAAAACACCTGCTGACCTGCTGTGTATACACACAGGCACACATCTTTGCTGTCTGCATCTGCATATCTGTATTGTCTATATGTATGTATAGAATCTATGTCTGCTTATCTATACGCCTATATGTCTCTTTTTCTTGCTTTTAGAGCACGACCCACAGGTTGCCAATTCCTCATCTCTGCAAAATACACTTTCAAGCTTCCTGCTCTTTTGAGAAAGGCAGCTGCCTCACTGCGTCTAGTTCAGACTGCTCTGGCTTGCTCTGCTGGCAGGAATGGACTGATTCCTGCGGGAGTGGACTGATCAGGTTCACTAATGGTCGGGCTCTGGTGGTATTTTCTTACCTAACACAATCAGAACACGCGTCTTAAATATTTTATCAGCTTCACTGGGTCATTCTCATACTGTGGCATTGTATTGCTGGAGAATGGAGGCTAGGGAAAAATACTTCTCAAGAATGCTGCAGAAAGAGAGCTTTAAGTGCATGGCAGCACTAATGCCCTTCTTAGAGCCACTAAAACAAATGTCCCTTTTGCTGCACAGCAGCTCGGAGGCAAAAAAAAAAAAAAAAAAGATTAGGGCAATTGCAATAACAAAGCAGACTAAAGAATTGAGCAAATAGTCCCAGACCATCAGTTGTTGGCTCTGACCTAAATGGTAGTGGTGGTCCTGGTTTAACTTTGATCCTTCCTTTCTGATGCTTGATTAATTTTTTGACTCCCTAGAAAAAAGTTCTCAATACATTTTTGTAATTTATCTTGTGCCTATTCCCTGTGGGTAATTCCGCAAATGCCTGTGAGTAAAGTAAAGTGAAAAGAAAGTGGGTGTAGCAGGTTAATTCTGAGGGTATGATCAGAGCTGGAGTCTCCTGTAGTGGGCCCTCAGCAGCCAGTAGCTGTTGTGGAGAAGAAACCATCCATTGCCTGCCTCCAGCTAGAAAGTGACTCCAGATGGGCAGGGAAGGCTGAGAGGTAGGTCTGTCCTGCAAGCCTTTGCTAGAGCTGTGGGTAGAAAGTGTTGCTAATGAGGGGACCTAATCAACCCCATAATTTCTGAGCCTGTCCCCAAGGGCTGCATGTGGGGAGATTCCCCACTAGTTGCATGTGGGGAGATTGTCCAAAAGGAGGTCAGACACGCTTTGTCTCTTTAGAGAGTCAGTATGATAGTGAAGAGCTTTGCATCCTTGCAGGTACAGTGTTCCCTCTATCCCAGTATTTGTAAACTTTAAAAAAAAAAAAAGTACTTGTGTCTGCCATGTTTTTTCATCCTCCCCTGAAGGGTTTCTCTAGCACCAGTTCAATTCCAATTTCTCAGCTCTTTTGTCTGTTTACATTTGGGCTCATGGAGGTTCACCACCCTCCCCTAGCTCCACACCTTTTTTGGTGAGCTGTTTGCTTTCTCCAAATTGCTGTTGTTGCTCTGTTACTCTGCCTTGATTTTTGCCAATGTCCTTGGGTACCTGTGGTGTCCTCTGTGCTTGCTTATCATCCCTCCTTGAACTCTGTGCTATATTGCCATTAGTTTTGAATGCCCTTATAGCAAGGAGGCTGCAGCCTGGGTTCAGGAAAAAGCTGGGACACGTTGAGGAGCTAAGTGGATCCAGCCAAAGCACGAGAGGCTAGTGTGGCAAAGGGAAGGAGTCTCTCTGTACCGCTGCTCTGACCAGCATAACCTGGGGAAACCTTCATGCTGATGCAGTGTCCTCAGTTTAGTCTAGTTTTGGCTGCATCCCTGCAAAGGAGAAGAGTGTGTGCTCACACTGATTCATTTTCTTGCTAATAATAACTTTGTTATGATGTCCAGAACAGCCTGCAGAGAGCAATAGTAACAGTGGACTGCTTGGAAGAGGAACAAATACTACGATCAGGTTTGGGAAACCATGAATCAGCTGTAAAGGGCAGTCTTACCTCAGTCTGAATACATCTTGCTTAGCTCATACTGTCAGGTGTAAATATAACTGTGTGGACAATAAAGTTATCCTGTGATATGTCTTCATGAGAGGCACCTATTTTTACAGATATGATGATCCTCTTTCAGTATTTGGCGCCAGAGCAAGAGCCCTGCTTTAATAAATACAGTGGCATGACATCCCCGCTTTAAAGGCAGTGCAGGAGCATATGACCTCAGAAAAGTATCCAGCTAATGCCATGCCTTGATGTTTGGGGAAAACGTCTGCTGTACCCCCTTAAAGAGGTACACCCCATGTGCACCCACTGCCCCATCTTCCAGCTTTTACAAAGGGAGGATGGGAACAGGGGCACGGCTCTGCCTTTTTCCTACCCATTTTAGGAGGGTGAATGCTCTTGGCCAGATTTAGCCTTTTAAAACCCAGGGGGGAGAGCAGCAGAAGCTGTGCGTGTGCCAGGGCCCCCAAGGGAGCAGCATGGTCACACCGCATGGGGCCGATGTCCTGCAGTGTGACACCAGCACAGAGCGCTTGAAGCCAGGCTGGTCCTTGTCACCAAGGCTGCGCCACTTGGGTCAGGCCCTCGCTCTGGGACTGCCAGCAAGACATCAAGTTGCATTAATCTACAGCTAATCTGATTCCCACTGGAGAGATGGGTTCATCCTGACTAACTTTAGATTACAGTTTACGCATTATTGTGCCAAGGTCTGTATTGGACCAATTTATAGTGAGAAATGAGGTTGGCAAGATAACAGGGGCATCACAATTAGAGCTAATTAGCCCAGCAGGAAATCCATTTCCAGGCAGCTTTTGGCAAGACGAGAGGTTGGCGGGATAACAAGCATGGAGTGTATTTTGATACAAGCACACTCCAGCTGCAAGGAAAAGTAAAGTAACAGCTTGTCTCATCCTTATGCGGAGGCCTCATGTCAGGCTCCACCACGTAAGTCTTTTTGTTTGAGGCTTTGCAGCCTCCCTGCTTGGAAGAGGTTCAGAGAACTTGTTCTTACCAAGTCACCTCGGCTGCTGGAGGACAATGGTGAGCTGCAAGGTCTGCACAGCACCTTGATCCTCCCACCAGACAGCAGTGTGCCCTGCACCGTGGTCCTCCTCCAGTTTGGAGGGAGATGAGGGGTTGTAGGGCATAATAGAAATCAGTGAAGAATAGCTTGGTTTAATTGCAGGAGTTACAGGTATGGTAAAATGTCCGGAGTATAGATACAGACAAACTATTGGAATTATTTATATTTGAGTGCTTTATTATATTGGAATTGCAGTGATATTATTAACATTTGTACAAATGCACAAAAATCCTTTCTCTTCTAGCTAGAAAGAGATGTAAAAATCTGACCTAGTTGAACAGTCTCAATGAACTCATTGTCCATTTGTAACAATAATGGGTTCACAATGCAACAAAAAGCTTAACATAAAATTAAACATATTAAATGCTGCAGCAAGTATTTACATTTATGTACCAAAAAAAAAAGTATCTCCCTCCAGTAAGGAAGGTGGTTGCTTTACAGAATAAAACAGACATACAAACACAAAACCTTTGCATACAATACAAACAACCTCAAGCCCAAAACTTACTGTGACAGCACCTTTTTTTTTAATATTATATATATATATATATATTTCTATATAAACTTCGATAGTTTAGGCTTACTCCAAGCAGTGCTAAAAGTTCCTTAAAACCAGGACAATGGCAATAGTCCAAAGAAGCAATGTTCACTGATGAGCGCTACCCAGTGTTTGAAGAGAGCTGCTACAGAGAGAGGGATACAGAGCTCACGGCCATGGGCTGGGAAACACTTGGGTCCCAATGATAAAATCCTTGGCAAAACTCTCAGTGGCAATTGTTCTTACTCATAAGAGCAACTACACCTTTCGTGCAAAGAAGTGTGTCTTGTGGGAGCATGCTAAAGGTCATCTCTGTCAGGGAACTCCTTGCAATGTCAGACTTGTGGGGTGGGGAAAATATTTCTCTGAAATTTCCTAGATTCCAGCAAGGGAAGCATTTCCCTGGAAATGCTCCATCAATCCCCCCCAGCTCCCTCACCCTAGGACACTGCTGCAGTTTCTGCAAAGCTGGAAGGAGCTTTCAGTCTTCATTCAGAAGGCTGTCATGCAGATTTTCAGTCAAGAAAGATATTTGGATCTAAGACCCTCACGGCATCAGATAGCAGGCTCTGCCCATGGGCTTTGTGAACAGTTCCACCAGGTGAAACTCAGCAATGCTAACATTTAGCTTGCATAAATGTAGAACTGGAGATCCTGAATCCCAGGTATTACACATTGGTCTAAATATAACGAGTTGCAGTTATTGATTCCAGTCCAAGGAGAGCCTGGGAAAGGATCAGATTTCCACTTAAAGAATCAATCTTGTCTCTGAGTGTGTGTGAACACTGACATTTTTGGCCTCATGCAGTTTAGGATTTGCTATAAAGTCATTTTGAAAGCTATGGAAAACCAATAATGGTGAGCAATTTAGCTCTTAAGTGTAAAGCCACTGATAAAACTGGGATAACTGTAAGCTCTGGGAAAAAAAGAAACAACAAAAAGAGGTTATGGATGTAAACAGTCTCTTTTGTCTACGCAGTAAGGTGATGATTTCAGATGTTGAAAAATTGAACCTTTTTTGTTGTTGTTCAAATTGCTTGTGATTTTATTGCTTTTATGTGTTCTTAGAAGTTTTTTGTCTCTTCTTTTTTTTCTTTTTAAAGGTGCTGTCCCTAGTCAAGTTATAAGGCAACATATTTTATTGATTCAGAACTCTAATACATAGTATGGCCACTGTTACCACTGCAGCTTTGCAGCTACTGTGAGTTGGACAACAGTCAAAGTGCCTCACAATGCACAACAGAGCCAATCTCCTGACCTTAGGATATACAGGACACTTTGGTTCTTGGGATGAGAGATTATAAATGTAGCTTAAATGCTGCCTCACATCACACACATTGCATAATAAAACATTTATATGCTGTCATGAAGAGGGTGTAAAGTCTAAGTGACACTGAAGACTGGCTAGTCTCAGCTTCTCTGCTTGGGCAGGTGTGAGAGACAAGTTGTAGATATGCCACCAGTGAAAGCATATAAATGTATCTGGTGCAAAACTTTTACAAGAGTATTTATTAATGATTCAACAAGGGAGAGCAAGAAAGAGAGCAAGAGCTAAAGTGCAATTTTAAAAGAATATAAATAATTGAAATGTAGAAATAAGATACTAATTAATTGTAACTGGTTTTGTTTTATAGGCACAGTTTAGGTTTTATGTCTACAGATCAATTTTTTTCTCTTCTTCCCCCTCTAGTAATTTTCTCTGATGTATAATGGAGCTTCGATGATCTAAATCTAAGGAACATTGCTTAGTAAGAGGACTGAAGAGGCAATGATAAGGCAGTATAGTGCAAGTCACTATGTGATATTAGACAAGAAATGAGGATGGGGTTAGATCTTCTGTGGTGATGTATAAAATCAGCCCTAAAAAAAAAGCAGAAAAAAAGAGACAGGCTTTCCAGTTATACGTTGACTCATGCTTTCTAAAATGAGAAAGCACATTTTGCAATACAAAGGAAACAACTGAAGGTTTATAATTTGTTTCATTGTTACCAAAACAAAACAAACAAAAAAAAAAGCAGATGCTGCTTTAAGGAAAACATTTAATTCTAGGAATTTCTGTACAACTGACCTCAGCAAACTGTTCCATCTTAGATGGATGACTTCTGCTTGAGACCCTGAAAGATTAAGATGCACACACACCTAGAGTAGTTTATTGCAAAACTAATATTGTAACTTAAAAAAAAAACAACAAACAGATTCTGTACAAGAATACTGTTCAAATGGAATGTGTTAAAATAACATTTATTAATAAATACTTTATAAAATTCTATGTGAATACTAAATTAATAGATTCCTGTTTTAAAATTGCTTTGGTCCTCATGAATTTTCATAAATTCACTCTATACGCTTTTTTTTTAAAAAAGGTATTAGCTGCTAAAAAGCACATTTTGCCTAAACTAAAAGGCTAGTTTTCAACACTAAATATTGTTGCTTAAAAAAATATGAATCCTCAAAAGTTGGGCATTTAACAACAGTTACAGCTGGCTTGTTAGTTAACAGGACTGAGTCATTAACACTAAATCCACACGCACTGAGGCACTGAACCATTGACTTTCCACTATTCAGAATATGGGCAGCAGAATTTAGCTTCATAGCAGGAATTAACTCCCAACAGCATGAAATTCTCCATAAATCATCATCATCATCATTGTTGTCCTTATAAAACACAACACGATAGCACACAAACTACTTGTCTCCCACAGGCAGCGTTATGAATATGGCTTGCATAAATTGACTTGGGGAAGGGGCGCTGGGGGTGCCAGAGCTGATTGCAGCATCATTTCTTTCTGATCAAAATATTGCAGTTCTCCATGGCTGAGATTTCCAACCTACTTCCAAGGTCAGACCCACGAGATGCTGTCTATGGTATGGTAACACCTCCTCCTGAACAAGGCACTGGCCAAGGCTCACCATCCTGCAAGTGCTCTTGGGACTGGATGATGGAAGTGGTCAGAGTTGTCCTTCACTGGCAGTGGGATAGGGCACAGAGCCTAGTGAGCCTGGCAACAGGCTGGACTGGTCGGGCGAGAGGAAAGTGGAGCAGTCTCCAGAAGCAGCTTGTGGAAAAGTAGGATTCCTCCTTGATGGAAAGAGCCCAGGAAACACATTTAGAGTGAGGTGCTTAGGAAGAGGCTGCTGCCACTGACCACATGGCAGAGGGACATCCTGGAGACAGGGCTGGAGCTTCTCCCGCAGCCCTTGCTCAGGCAGCCTCCAGTGCCTGGTTGGACCAGCAGCTTGAGGAAAGGCTGCAGGATCACTCCCCTGGAAAACAAGACCATTTTAATGTGGAAGCAAATCTGATGAATAATATAAGGTGCCTGGTATGGTTGGTCCTTTTCCCAATGATAGAGCCGATATAAATATGCTGCATGTTGTCTTGGCCTGTGAACCTGCGGCAGAGTTACAAGAAGCAATAGCAAATAGCTTTTAATCCTTTACTTATTTCCACATCACTAGCAAGGATTATACCTAAAGGCCAATAGTATAGAGAGGAGACATTTCATTGTAATTACACATTTAGCCCAACATGTGTGGTTGGCTTGCCTAGTTAGCATTAAAAAAAGAAATAATTGAGCTATATATAATACACATCAGTCAAACTGTCAAGTTGCTGAATTTAACAAAACTTAAGCAAGGTTTTTGTATTTTTTTCCTTTTTTTCCCCCCTTTTTAATGTAGAGGCTTTCATTTTAACAGCTAAATATTTTAATTGAGGAGACTGAATAAAATGAAGCTAAACCGTAATTCTAGTGCAGTGTAGCTCAACTGGGTATTCTAACATTACCAACAACTTTGATTTTTATTTTTTAATGTATTTAAGTGCTACCCATATAGAGGTAAAGTTTTTTAAATTAACCCTGCAATGGCATTTCCTTTTAGATGGTGAATGATGAAATTCAGATGTGGGGGAAATGCTTATTTAGGTTTTTCACATAGTGGATACTCAGCTGGAACATTTCTCTCGACTGCATATTTGAAAAAAGTTCTCTTGGGAGCCATGATGAAGCAAAACCATTTAGCCATTACAACTGGAGATTAAAAAAAATTATAGTTTCAGTATTTAAAACACTTTAAAAGTATATGTTTGTCTAAAATATAATAGAAAATCCTTTACATTTGTATTTTTTCATAATTTTTTTTTTGGTTCTTAGACTATATAATCAAGTCAAGATTTACACTGTACATTAAAAATCTTCTTCTTTTGAATGTATTTGCATAAATGGAAAGCAAGCTGTTAAAGAAAAGGATACTGATAAAAAGTTAGTCACCAAGATAAGAACTAATTCAGCAATGACTGATGCTCAGAAATTTGCTTTCTCTTCCAGATAGGCCCTGCTCCTTACAGAACCTCCTCACACTTCAGTTGTTTCACTCTCCCTCCTGCATGGAGAAGACTCACCCTTTAAAAACTCATGACTTCTCCAAAGACCAAAGACACAGTCTTTGAGGAAGAGAGTTTTGCTTCAGAACAAAGTGTGTTCAGGGCTAGAGGATTTGCTGGGATTAATGTGAATTTTGCTCTTGAACATGTAGCTCAAAATGTTTGAACATTTTTCACCAGCTTGGAGCTTGCTCCCTGGGTGAGCAGCAGGAGGTTTTGCCTCTGACAGATTTGAGAGCAAAATCAGGTCCCAGTCTACAGCACGGCAGCATAATTAACTGGCATCATCTCTGTCTGATTTTCCTATCAATCACTGGGACCACTCGGGGATGCAAATCAGTTGTGCTGAGGGGCAGGCTCAGAGTCCAAACAAAAACCTTAATTGTAGCATAAGGCTCTTTTCCAGACCCTCTCTGCAGGACTGTATTTTATCCCAAGTGTGGGACTTGGCATTCTTGCAGCATTTTTTAGCCGCTGCGTGCCTCCTAAAAATTATTTAGCGTCCTAAAGAACAATTCCTTACCCGTGGTAAGCGGCTGTTAAGTGCCATTAAAGTCAGTGAAGCTACACTATCTGCCAGCTTGGGATCAGTCCGTGAAAGTTTAAAGGGATGCCTGCAGAGACCAGGTCTTTCCCTGGGAATTAAAAATGGCATTTTTCCAACTGGTCAGAACCATTACACTGATTTATTTCTCATTTATAGCCCATGAAGCCTGAGGTGCTTAGCTTTCGTTGCTAGAACAACGTAACCAGGTTAGGGAACAGAACTTTTCCGAATTATTATATACTACATGGATTTTTCTGCATTAATCACTGGCAGTGCAAAAAATTGCTGTGACTCTCAGGTGCTGCTCGCTATGCCTCTACTGCATCACAGAAGCTTACAGGGCTGCTAGCATCAACACAGCTGGTTCACCATTCTGCTTCACCTGCAGCTTTGCTGTTTTCACCTTTCCCTATTTATTAAAAACACTAAATCAGGAGCATTTGTAGTTTTCAAAAGCCAAATGCTTGGCGCAGCCCAACTGCGGGTGAAGAGCTAGTGAAAGCAGCAGCCGTGCCGACAGTTTTTAGGTGGGCTTGAAGTTTTCTTGTTCATTACCATTCTTTGAGAAAAAGAGGGAAGCAAGAAAGCCTTGGAATGAAAAAAAAAAAAGCCAAGGAAAAAAACAGCTGGAAAATGAAAAGGGAAGGGAAAAGGAAGGTGTGAGAATAACTGGAGGAAAAAAGGCCAGGGTAGGGGAAAGAGGAGAAGGGGGAGGGCTAGACAAAAGAGCATGCTATTTGGGCTTGATTTTGTCCTGAAGCCACATCCTATATAACTGCTCTGAAAGAGGCTCTGAATGTGAGACGCGGTCTGCTGATAGCACAATGCTAACTCTTTTTTATTATGCTGTCAGCAGATGCCCTCGGTCTATATTTATAGCCTAATTACTCCTAGTTACCTATGTTTGACTCTGTTTAGTACTTTTCATGCCTCACATTGGCTAACAAGCTGCAGTTTAACACAACTTTGTATTTCTGAGGCTGCAGGCTAGACTGGTGAGAAGGAAACATGACTATGTACAGAAACAGTTAGGTTTATAAACAAGTAACTGGTACCAAAAAAATGGAGAAAGCACCAAAGCATTTCTCAAGCTGATAGAATATTAATTGCGTAACTCCCTTTCATGTAACTAAGTATAAAAGACATTTTAATAACTATAAAAATGAATAGCCAGAGTCTTTCAAGAACTGAGGAATCTTCCAGGCTTGAGTTACGGTTGCAAATGTCCTTAGCAGAGAGGACGCTTTGATACGGTACCACACTCCCCCAGCAGTTTCTGATCAACCACTTTTAAAGGATGGGGTTGATGTCTGTTCTGTGGCTGGCAAGCTGGGTGAGAGTGGAGCTTCCCACGACGTCGCTGACGGAGGAGGAGGTCGTTATGGTGTTGTGCTGGATGACTTGCTGCTGGGAGCAAGCTGGGACCGGGCTTGCAGGAGGACTGCTCTCGGGACCTGGGAAGGGAATGAGGGCACAGAGACAACACACATTCATTTTTCCATCCGAGCAAAAAACCTAGGCTGAGTTCCTCTTGGAAATATTGATTACCTGAAGCATGCACAAGGCCCAGGATTTCAAAATATAATTACAGTTAGCCAACACCCTCTGTCTTAAGATTGTTTTAGTTTCCTTTTTTTTTTTTTTCAAGCTAGCTTCTCTGATATCAACCTGACTTCAGGAGTTGAGTCTTGAAAAAAGTCCAAGGCCTTAATAACTGAAACTAATGTTGGGATAAAAAGTCTGATATCTTAAGGTCTTTAAAATCAGTTGGGATGCTTAAATGCTTTATTTGTTCCAGCAGGAATCAAAATTAGAGTGCAGTGCGCTGCAGCACAGAAAATATAATTCAAGCAACAGCTGATAGGCATGTAATGCAATTATGTGTTTTTTTTCTTTGAGTACTGTTAAAGAGACAGATGCATAGTGATGCAGAGGAGACAGAAATGGAGTCTATTTTAAGACAATGTCACAATCTAGCAAGCCCTGAAGCACTTCTGAACTGTTCTAGAACGAAACAGAGAATTTGTTGCTAAATTACTACTCACAAAATGCGTCAACTAGAAAGAATTGATTAAATGTCTCTGTTAGCTGAGAAGTTTTTGGGAAAAAAAAAATAGAAAGAAAGATGAGAGTTAAAAAAGAGTTAACAAACCTTGAAAACCTGCGCCAGGCCTGGTCTGTGCCACTGTCAGAGCACAGTACCATTTTCGCTGGAGGGGACTGTAATGTTTTCCTTTTTAACTTTCCTTTTGAGAGTTATTTTAAGGTTCTGGCAGCGCCGTGCCCAGGAGGACTCTTGCAGGTTTGGAGCTGTGAGTTCAAGCAGGATCCTCCACAGGGGAGTGAGCGTCCATCCGTGTGCATCTCCTTGCCGAAAGGAGGGGTGGGGAAGACTAGCTCTGCTGTGTGGGATGCAAACCGGGGCTTTTTTGGTTTTGAGCGGGGCTGGATAAATAAGGGCAGGAGATTGGATGGCTCGGATGATGTTTGAGAAGACAGGTTCAAGTGATAACATGACCAAGAAAGGGTTCTGGAGGGAAGAATTGGAAGGTTTGCTTTCCTGTGAGGAGTGTGGAGACAGCGCAAACATACCAGCTACTTACTTAGATATCCTTGTGATTCTTTCTGCATAGCTGTTATCGGACAGTCTTTATGTGTTAACAATAACTGTTTCAGCTGTGCTACCTCATTTTTCAGCATGGAAACCTCGTTCTAGAAAGGAAAGAGAGACTTTGGTTAGCAACAAAGCTTAAACCACGCTATTCCACAAAGCTTCTTCCCAAGAGCATAAAACGTGCTCTATAACTTTGAATGAACTGAGCAAAAAAGGCATTCAGGAGCTTGTGTGCCGGGTTTATTTTAACATTTGTCAGTGACATCATTTTGTAACCTCTGAAGGCAGTCTGACAAATGAACTAACTTCACAGCACCAGAGACACTTAAGGCAATGTTTCAGTCTAATTGGGAAATACTGGGGCTCTCTGCATGAGGCCAGGGAGCAGACCCGTGGGGGCAAAGGCCATGTTGCCGTGCTCAGGGACAGGACTGCTGTCACCTACAGCTCAGCTGCAGCCAGTGTCTCGGTGCTGCTCACACCTCTGAGTTTTGTGGGAGAATGTTTTGGAGGAGTGACATTCTACAAATGGTTTTCTGCCCTTGGCAGCACACATGAAGCATGAAGCAGAAGTACTGTGCCTACCATAAGAAGGACAGCACTGTAAGAAAGGCTTTTATTATCATATTCATGGTATTTCCATCTATCCAGTTTTCCTCACTGATAGACTGATCTATTTGTTCTTCTCTCTCACAGGCTTTGAACGAGGGTTTAACTACATGCCCTGCTCTGAAGAAATTTTTTACAGATATTTTAATGGCACTTCAAAAAAAATCTCCACAAAAAACAGTGACAAGGAAAAAAAATAAATACAACTCCATCTAGTGAAGGCTTCTAAATCCCAAGACAGCTTTTTCCTGGCTTATCCCGCCAAAATGTAAGTATTTCTTTAATTGAAGCACACACATCTTGATTAACAGACTGATTGTACTTGAGCTCCCACTAGGAGCTGGCTGTGCGGGGGCAGCCCCAAAGGCACCGTCAGTCAGGCACAAAGAGCCCCTCTGTGTCCTCAGGGGCGCAGACAGTGGCTCGCACCTGAAGCTGCATGTTTGTCTGGGTGAGCTCTTCTGCTTTCTTTTCCAGTGACATCACCCAGACCTTCCTCTTCTGTCTGCAGCGCGTGGCAGCAGCTCGGTTCCTTTCCAGAAATTTCCGCCTCCTCTCATCTGGGTCTTCATCCACCACCCTCCTCCGGCGACCTCCAGTCGGCTGTGGTGGCTGTACCGTCTGCGTGGGCTGCATCTGCTGCGCCGCTGGCGAAACCTGCAGGGCAAGGAGACATTTTACAGGGGGTGCCATGGGGGAAGTTACAGAGGGGCATGCTGAAATGGAAAGGGGAATCACACACACTCTGCCTGCTCCCCAGCAAGGTCTGCAACAGGCTCAAGTCAAAAAGCTGCACCAGGTGCCACTGAAAGCAGCTGCTGGAAAATCCTTGCCATAGTCAAAGAAGAGATTTTTTTTTTAAATGATCGTCTAAGTATTATTTCTCCCTTGAGTTAGTTCTTTCAGAAGAACTAACTTTCACTAGGTGAAAAGCATTCAATTAGATGCATTCTTTGCCACCACCTATTTCAAATCTGAAATGTCCAGTTTCTCTCAGGATCTGTTTTAATCAAAGCAGTGGTCTAATTTCTGTGTGTCTCATTTTTCCCTTGTCCCCCAGTTGCCTAAAATTTTAGGCCAGTTATATTTTCCAACCTTCACCACCTCTACCTCAATCTTTGCCATCTCCGGAGACAGGAGCTGCAGAGCTCTTTGCGCCTGCATGGAGCTGGGAAGCTGTGGGCTGGGATTGCACAAAGGCACCAGACCTCACTGCCCCTCATGGGCAATGAAAGACTTTAGGTTGAACCTGTGTTTTGATGAATTGAACTTGAGCCTGTGTTTTGATGAATTGAACTTGAACCCATGTTTTGATGTGCCTGCACTGTGTGGATAAGGGATATTCCTCTTAACCAGTTTCCATTTGACCTCTGTGCTGTGGATGCTGTTCTTGTTTTTATTCAATTTAGTCCTGGCTTTGAGAGTATAGGAACCCTACATCCAGTCCACGGCTACAAAACTATGGAAAAAGATATGTATTTATGCTTTTTCAAGTACAAGGGAGTATTGATCCTGCTCCTGAGAGTAACTGGGCCACAATATTACAGAAAAGGTGCATGGTGGCAGCAGTGCCATGTAAACTATACTCCAAATGACTCCTGGGCAGATGTAACATTCCTGCGTCCCTGTCAGGAAACAGCACCAGATTTAATGTTCAACTCCCTGGGAATAGGCTTTTGGGCCACTTTCCTGCCTGTCTACGGCACCCAGGCTACGGGGCTCTGGAGACACCTTCTCTCTCCCTCTACTTGGGCTCTGGGAACCCAGTCCATGGATCCTGTTGCTTACACTCAGCTCACATTGCTGCTGCCACTCCTGCATAGTCTGGAACAGTCTGGAAACTGGAATTGTTGACTCAAAATTAACCCTCTAGTTCTGGCAAAAGCCCAAACCTCCAAGGTGCTTCCTTTTGACTGCAGGGAGTGGACGCACTCAGTGCTTTGTCAGACTGAGCCCTGAATTTCAATTGCTGCAATTAACATGTTTGCCTAACACCTCAGTCTGTCTCAATTAAAATGATACTATCGTCTTGAGTCTTGCGAAGTTGAGGTGGCTTTTCTGTCTAGAATCTAGTTTGCTCCCTCCCCCAGCTGACTTGTGGCAATTACAGTGGCAATTTTATGTGTAATTATTCTGTACATCTGATAACACTTTTTGCATAAAGCCGAATTTATTCTCAGCTTTATGTTGCACTGTCAGGGAATCTCTCTCACAGGAGCAGAAAAATATTTTTTTTAAGAATAGCCTTCTAAAATAAATAAGCCACCCCACATTTTCTGACTGATTTTTAAAATTTCATCTTGCATGAACTCCATATGTTTGCTGATAAAATCTTCAACATGCTGTCCACACTGAGGGTTGGATTGCCAGGTCCATGGCAGCTGCAGTGGGCACATCCCCCATTCTCACCAGCATCCCCTGCCTTCTGCCAGGAGACTGCTGCCAAGGGATTCCAGCTGCTCCCTGTCCACCAGGGCTGGGCATGCTGCCTCTTTAACAGCATGTCTGAGTGCAGAGGTCTCAGAAGTACCTTTTTATGTCAACATCTCATCAAAGACCTTTCATTTTCCAATACATAACACCTTTCCAGACTTCAGAGATCTGTTATTTATATTTCCTTATCCCTTTTTGCTCCTTTTCCATTCAGCTTTAAAAATTCTTGTTTCTTAACTCTCTCGGTGAATTCTGGTACAAAGGCAGAAAAAGGTAATGATACAATTTTTTTTTTTTTTAAATTCCTCTTATGTGGTCATTTTGTCCTGAATAACTAGTGAGTAATTTTGTTTTCAGAATATACCAGGCAGTCTCTGGGTAGTCAGAGTGCATTTTCAGAACAACAAAATCTTCTCTCCATCTCAGTAAGATATTAATTATAAGGGCTGCCATTATTCCACTAATAATGTCACGTGGGATAATTAACTGACTCTTACTTGATAGCTCTGAACCCTGAAATATGTTAGAATATATCTTAGTAACCGTCTAAGCATAATTTTCTAGCAGAATTTCATTGCCCTACCTAGGACATAAGAAAGAAAATTAACTAAATATAAAAATGTAAATTAATTTTGGTGTTCTTAGAGGATGCTAATCATGAAGACAAACATAGGATGGCTAAGAGAATGAAATGGCATCCAAACCCCAACTCCGCTTGAGCTATCACTCTGCCAAGTTTGATATAAAAAAATCTTTAGAGGACCAATGCAGAATACACTATAATTTTTGTAGTAGTTGAGGCAGCATAGCTGGAACTTGGTAAAATATCTCTCTTTCTCAGAAAGATCAGAAGCTGATTTCTACTTTTATCCAATATTTACCTCTGCTCTTTGCAGTTTACCACAATACTAATACCCATTCACTAAATCTATAAAAACATAATGCCTTGGGGCTCCTGTGTATCAAAATGGTAGCTGAAAAGCATGAAATTAATTCTAACATTACAGAAGGGCCCAGTGCAGAATGACAATAGTCTCGGCATGGGAGTATGCAGCTTACAGCAGCATGGACCATGCTGTCATTTGGCAGGTGGTTTGGAATGGAAGAATCTGGCTCAGAAGAATAAGGAGGTTAATAATTAGAAAATCGCACCATAAAATTAACGTCTGCTGGAGCAATCTGATCCCCAAAGAGGCCATTACCATGGGGACTAGGGATGAGCTTTGAAAGTAATAGCTATGTGGTTATTACTCAGCAAGCCCTTCTTTTTCCCCCTCCAGTGCATCTGTTCAGAAGTCACTATTGCCTTTGCACCAGAGGAACAGATGCACAACAAGAGCTCTGCTGCCTGGGGAAGCCACTGACCCTGGGACTCCTACTCCATCACCCTCTGTCTGATCCTTTTGGTGACACTTACACCCATGGACAAGGTGAAGATCTCCTTGATGTCCCATGGGGTCTGTTGCCTCCAGTGACATACTGTGCATGGCAAAGCTCATCTGACTGCACAGACCCAGCTCCAGACACCATGTAGTACTGGTCACAGAGGGACCCTGACAGCTGTGTGGTTGCCAATCAGTCCACCTACCCATGTGCCTGTATCTCTTCTTGTCTGCCTGGAGAGTCTTTTGTGGTGCCAGCTAGCAGGGAATACAAAGCACAAGAATTTTAAGCTGTCTTAACTGTGTAAGAAAGTCAAGGTCCCTGTCCAAGTGGGTCTAGAGGAAGGCCATTGGCTCACTGATCTTGTCCTTAAAACTGTGAGGTTTGTTTCCCCATGGTAGCTGTTTTCCCCAGTATTTTCTCATCATCCGTTTAAAGTGGTGCTGTGAATGTTTTGCAGCAGTGGTCCATACCATGGGATCTGATGCCCTCAACTGCATTAACATGTTTATCCTCTTAACCCCTCAGTGAAAGTTGAGTGGCTTCTGCCATCTAATCTGTGGAGTCCTCAATTGGCTAAGCACAACTTTCTCCTTACTCTCTCAGTGATCTCCAATACAGCAATCAGGTTGCTTTTTGTTTCTCTGATATGAGATGATGTCTATTTATTGGAGTTTTTAAACAACTCCAAGGAAAATAACTCATTAACCGATGGGAAAATAATTGAACTCACAAAGTAAAAACTGAAGTAAACTGAGGAAAGCTATGGACATCCTCTCACAGGGGAGTCTGCTGCTCTTACTTAGACTGTTTCTCTAAAGCTGACAATTCATTTTACATTAGCAAATACTTTAGGGAGATCCCATGTGCTTGCAGACTGCAGTAATAAAGCTAGATGTTAGTAAATAGTTAATGTTGTGGGACACTGGGATGCCAGCCAAATACTCTCATTTTCTTTAATGTTTTCTAAGAGCTTGTCTGAAAGGTATTTGCAAGCAACACAATACTTCACAGATTGAACTTCTTATGGCTGGCATTCCTCTTTGTCCTCACATTCCATGTACTGCCTGTTTGTCTTCCCTAACATTGCTCTCCAGACCTGACATGTTACAGTAACTGCCTCCAGAGCTTTATTTTCTTGTGTGATCCTGATGCAGAAGCCTATCATTTTAAAACATTGATAGAATTCCTGAATTCCTCTTAAAAATGACTCTGCTAAAGTTTGTGCTCACTAGCTCATTAGTTCAAGAAACATTCAGTTCAGATAACAAATTATCCAAATTGCTAAAGCCAATATACGTGATCAAAAAAATTGAGTCCTCCATCTCCTTCTGTGGAGACCTTCACTGACTTGTCACATGAATACAAGTCTAATTTGCTGTCTTTGTTTAAATCTCTCTCCTTGGACTGGCTTCATCCTCATCCTTCTCCTACCACAACAAGCCCCAAGTATTGGCTGCACTCACAGCTAATCTTTCTCTCATACTGTGCAGATATCTGTCCTCTTCACAGGGTCTGGAGCAATTAATCTTTTCCAAGCCAGTGTATCCTTAATTAGAACTACCTCTATTTTCTCCAGTCTTGAATACTGCCCCTGGTCACACACACTAGTGCCATTTCATTTCATAAAGACTTTGTTATGTATTTCTCCAGGTAGAACTCATACAGCTTGTTAAATCTTGGCCTGAGAAGTTCAGGTTCAAGCATTTTAAGCAACATATATAATGTGCCAATCTCTGTAATAAGCCTCATCCATAAAAGGATATGTGGTAATCTGCAGAGCTCAGAGCACTGAAAAGCCTTGGAGCTCCTTATAAAGTAAGAAATTACAAATGTCGAGTAAATTAGGCAGCAAAACAAGTTGTTGCTTCACTCCATTTTCTAAATAAAGTTTGAGCATCCCCATCACCATTAGCAGACATTTGCTAGCAGCCCGACAGGCCTGTATCTAACAAGACGTGCATGCAGGAAGAAACAATACTGAGATCAGACTTTAACTCCATCCAAGAGCAAAACTCAGAGATGCAGCAGGACATGAAGGTCTACCTGTGCTTGTCCGCCCGAGTGCAGCGGTGGGTGCGGCGAGGTCTGGTGGTGTGCCGGGTGTGCGTGAAGGTGCGAGTGGGAGTGGTGGTGGGGATGGTTCTGCTGGTGATGAGGCTGAGGATGAGGATGGTGTGCCGGATGCTGGTGCTGATGTGGGTATGAATGATGAGGTGGCAGTGTCTGGTGCTGATGAGGATGTGAGTGCATATGATGGTGTGGTGTCTGGTCCTGTCGCGAGCTCATCATTTCCATCATGTGGCCCATGGTGTTCATATTCCCGTTCGACATGGCGGCAGGATGATGAGTCAGTGCTGCCTTCAATCTCTGGAACAGAACAAGGCAGAAAATTCAACTTTCGTACATGGTGATCCGACCAATCAGAAATGCTGTTGCAGAAATGGTGCCCTGTCTTGTGTTTAGAGATTTATTTAGTTTTCCTCTTGTTGTTCCCTTGCTAAAAGGCATCTTACTTCAGTTTGAAAAAGAACATATTCTTGGGGTCTTATCTAGTTTTCCACTGCAAATACTAAAAGATTAAAATGTCTGAATTGAAATTTAACAGTTATACATTTCCTACTGTGCTTCTGAGGAAAAATAACTCTCTCTGGCCAGCTCAGGAGAGTTACCTTCAACAAGCTTGTATTCTCACAACTTTTAAAAATGGAAGTCGGATTAAAATAAAGATGCAACATAATGCCCATCTTGTTTTTACTTGAGACATTATTAAAAGACTCATTGGAAAATATATTACATTTTCATGTTTTTAAAATTCTGTTATATTAGTACCCAATCTGTTCTTTCATCATAAAGATGGGAAAATAATGAGGAGGATGGCCTTAACCTGATCCTCCTTCTTTGCTGAAAAGTTCAAGTGTGTGTTGTCCTTTCATCACATGCTAACCTCTCTCTGTTTTGTACACCATGTCACTGGATTGGGCCCTGGAATCTGACCAGAGCAAAACTTTCCTTAGTCACATGGGATTTGTTCACTTTTACCTGAACACAACTAAAAGCCAGTGGGAAAGCTTGAAACATTTTGGACTGCAGCGTAGGGCCTTTGTGTACAAAGGATTGCAGAAATACAGAGTAAAAAAGTTCCCTTTCAGCACAATTGCAGCGTCATCCCAAAGCCGTGTACTGGCATACCAACACCTTGCTGGTGTCATCTGACCCTTGGACCACTGAAATCACTGGCCTCCTACAAGTGTGTGCCAAAGGCAGAGCCTCACAGATGCCAGCTAGGAGAAGAGTTTCTTCCAAACCCATAGAAACCTCTTCACATCCATGGTTCTGCTTCTTGCTCAACATAGAACATTATCTACAGGCAGCCACCCAAGACCTCTTTAACACTATATTTTCAAAGAAGTAAGTTGATTTACTCTCACTAATGCAAGTAATTAGCAGAAAATGTTAAGATAAAAAAGAAAGGGAAGAGGTGCACAGTATCACTTGATGCCAAACCAGCACAATTTGAGTAGCTCAAAAACTACGTCATATCCAGCCAGAGGATAGAATGAATAGTAGAGAACTCATCTGTAGGAGATTTCACCATAGGACAGTCAGTAACAAAATGCAATGGTAGGAAGCAGAGAAGTGAATGGTAGGAGGCAGAGAGGTGAGTCTTTCCCCATAGCAATATCTATCTGTGGGTCACAGATGATTTCAAAAGTCCAATAAGCCAATGTGACAAAAAATGCCAGCAGAAACAATGCCCAGGCTGAACTGCATTTTGGTTCTGTTTTTAAAACAAAAAGAGTGACTGCCAGGACTCTCAGAACCTACAGATGGGGATTGCAGTCTATTTTGTATTGAAATAACATCTGGCTGTTTCAACACTGCAAAGCCACAGGTAAAGGCTTCTATGTTCAAAGCTGTTACTGTATTGTGTTTGTACAACTGTTAGTGAGAAAGAAACAAATTCTTAAGGAAAAAAGAAAGAAAAATAGAGGAAAACCAGAAGGCTGTGGAAGGCAAAAGAAGTAACATTCACTTCAAAGTGTCATCCTTAAGTTTTTGTATCCACATGCTTTTTCAGACTTCATGAAGATCATTCTACCAAGACACTTTAATAGATCTATCAATCTAAATTTAGTGTCTTCTTTCACTAATGATCAGTTGGCTGTCCAAGACTTAAAAGAAAAAACAAAAAAACCCAGATATTTTTGCAAAACACATCACTATGTGAGTTTGCAAGAATGAAGTCTAGACTGATGTCTTTTAAGAAGTTCCCTTAAAAAAGTCTGTCAAACCATAACTTCATGGCATGTGTCCCATCCTGATGATCTTCTCAAAATTAGAGATCAAATGTGACAGTGAGGTTAAGTACCTCCTTTTCTACCTCTGAAGTCAGAATAGAGGGCAATCTAATGACAATAGCAGTAACCCATCCTGGGCATCAAATGGAGGACTGGAGGAGCTGTTGTCCTTAACTGTTCCTTAATTCAAGTGCTGCCATGGTTACTTCAAGCAGCTCCTCACAATGCTCAGAATAACTGGTGATACCCAGGAGTGTATCAGGAAAAATATGGGGAAAATGCATAAATAAGTCCAATCTTTCTCTGTATCATGTTTCTTTACAACTCACTAAGATGTTTTTCATGGAGCTGAGCCACCATGCACGTCTAAGCCAAAGCACCAACAAAAGCTGCTATAAATTTGTTTTCTGAATTTAAATGCAAAACAACCAAGCTCTTATTAGCCAGAAGTTTTATGTGAAAAATACCTTACAAAATCTACCATGTCTATTTGTCAAAGTCTTCTGAAACTGAGCTACAGTACGTCTTCTTAACTGCTGACTTTCCAAGCGGAAAAAAATAAAAGAGGGAAAAACCTAATCTGTGAATAAACATTTTTTTTTCAGCTGTAAAAACTAAAGCTTGCTAGTGTGGTGCAACTTCAAGGAGAATAAATTATTTTGTTTTCTTTCTGTAGCCCTTCTACCACATCAATTTATTTGAGATAGCAAATCAAGAGAGACAGTGAGACGTCTGACATGCAGCTGGTTTCAGTCAGTAGGGGTCATTTCCATTTGGTCTGTGTATTTTACAAGCTCCTTGTTCACTGTTCCCAATGGGAGGGTGGGCCAGCTGCCCTGGATCCCAGTCCTGGTAAGAAACCAGCTCTCTACATCATCCTGTCCCAGGGCAGCAACAGCCATTGCCTCCCTTTAACTTCATGCTTAGATCAGCTCCGCAGCAGCGAGAGTCCTGTTCCTGCCCACATCTGGAGCAGCCTAAATTTTCCAATAACCAGTCGCTGCTGCCAATCAGAAACATTCAGGGAATGATAAACTTTTTTTTTTCATTTGGTCTTCAGTGAGATCAATTGTTTTTGATGTTTCAGTTAGAGCAGAGGGAGGGAAAATCACCAGAACTTGGTAAACCCTTTGCACTGAGTATGTGTAGTGCTTGAAGGGCAGGCTGCAGTTTTGTTATTGTTTCTTTCATGTGTGCTAATTGCAAGCAGCTGTTTTAGCTTAGTGTCAAATAAAATGTGATGGCATAAAAATTGAGCTTACTGGACTGACGACACCACCAAATCCCCTCTAGAATGAAACAGTAACCCAAGATCCAATTCTGCAGCCATTCAGTTTTTTCAGGAACTGTGTGACTGACTCCACCAGAGCCCGCAGGGACCTGGCAGTTTGCAAACTGGGACTGAAACAGAGGACTTGCTACTCAGACCTGCTTTCACCTAAACATGAAATATCTCCTAACCTCATACCAGAGATTTTTAGGGCACAATCCCATTTTTTCTCCCCTTTATAAGGCAATTTTAAAAAAATCCCCACCAAGCCAAGAGGAAATGGAGGTCCTCAACTTTCATGACTTTTGGCCCTTACTGATTATTTTTATTATTTTATCAAAGTAACATAGTGGCCAACATCAGTTATAGCTGATTTCCACTCAGTCATAACATTTCAATAAGTGACTGTGAGTGACACAGCAAGAGAAACCTTTCATAGAGAACAGCCTGCTTTTCCTCTGATCAAGGGAATAAATATAATTCCCTTTTGATCCTACAGGAAGTCAGAAGTACATATACTGTCATCTTCTGAGGAAGAAAGGGAAACAGTGGGTATTGATGCTTCACAGGTATCAGTGCTGTGTTCCCTGTACAGAACACAGAACTGCTCCTTGTGGCAATGGCCCTTACTGATATATTTACTCTGAAGCTACCCCACTGAATGCCATATGAAGGTAAAACCTCAGAGAAGTTATCCTTGTACCTGGAGTATTGGGGTTTTTTTGGAAACAAGAGAGTTTTCACAGTGCTTCTGCCACCTAAAGACTGACATCATGGTGCAGTTCATTGCTTGATGCTTCCTTCTATCAGCATAGATCCAACTTATACACTGAACATCTTTGGGCAAACCCCAAATCTGCCAAAAATAGGCTTCAATCATTTGAGATCCTGAATGAAAAACACTATCACTTTCCCTAAAACTTCTGCTATTCTGGATCTTGCTGCTTTCTAATTTTCCTCAATTGTGACATGTATTTCAAAGTTGGCTTGTTTTTGCCCTTTCTTTCTCAAAAATTGTTAGCAAAAAACAGACAGCATTTTTTTCAGTTTGTTAAAAGAAAAAAAGCCAAAACCAACCTGTAAATTTGGAGGTTGCTTTTCCCACATTTAAAACTGCGAAAAATTTTTTAGGTTTCGTGTGTATATTAATACTTATAATATTTAATCAATATTTATAATATTAATATAACATTATATTTAAAACAGGCTATACATGTTTTATGCCACAATCTGTATATGACTATAAAATACAACTTTTTCCATTCATCTCTCAATTGAGAAATGATGACAATCTTAAATTTTACAGGTGCTCTGTCCTTGCATCAAACAATGAGTTATTATAACACCCAGCTGAATTTTAGGTTGGGACAGATATGGAATGCTGGTTTTGAATAGGATTTAATTGTTCCAAATAAGTATGCATTTCTGCACTTGGAAAAAAAGCTCTCTTCCCTCTAGTCTGCATGCCCAAATCCCACTAAATTAGAAAGAGACAAGACCAGCTGCAGTATCTAGTTAATGTCTGGTATATTCTTATCAGGAGATTATATCAGACCCCGGAAGGCACATGAAATATGATCTCAAAGGTATTTTCTTGCACTAGTGGCTGTGATTCTAGTCCCTGTAATACAAGGGTTTAATAAGTTCCCCACAGGGGACAGAAAAGTCTAGAGAGGGCTGGGAAATCAGAAAAGATTACAGACATCAAGCATCACCACACATCTGCAGATCAGTAGCAACCTCAGAGTGATGATTGTGATTAGCCAAACTTCATGGCAAACATACCATTGACTTCAGTGTCACTAATACTGTTTTCTCATCTGCAATAGTCAAGCTTTCTTTTTAACTCTAAGCATCATACCCAAAATGGATATACAGAGTTAAGCCAGGGACAGCTAAAGCTGTGAACATACACCCAGTGCATTTCAGAGCATCACATGGAATTTTATCCTTTCCTTTAACTATGACTGCAACAAGAGAATTTAGCATAAATGTCACCCAGGTCTTTTACACTTGGCTGATGACAAGCATTTCACAGTGTAAATAACAGAAACCACTCTTCACAAATGTTCCTCTTGCATTCATAAAAGTGAATTGGAAGCGATTCATCTCCACTCAATAAGCAAACTGCAGATATTATGAGCACATTTCAGAGACTGGCAATTAGAAAGTCTCTGATGCCACATTAAATGCTTTCTCCTACATTTCTTGTGCAGTAAAATACAGTCCTGCCTATTGACAGAAGGAGGAGTAAGATGTGTGAGAAGGACATGAAATCCAGAACTGAAGTGACACATTACACTAATGTAAAGAGAAAAGTGGGATACATTTAATTCACAACTTGCCAGTAAACAGTGCCAAATTGCTAATCTTCGAATTATTCTCAGGCTGTTTGGCAAATCTGAATTATACTTTCCCCTCCTTTTGTGCTTGCTTCCCCACTTAGTCAGATTTTGTAACAACGTGAACAATGGATCGTCATCCAGCCTTCAGTGCAGCTTAGCCTCTAATAAAAACAACAAATTTTCTCCCCTGTATTTCCAAATGCAAACTGAATTAAACCTCAGCAGAAAGCAGCAAGAAATAACTGCAAACAATCAAAGAAGCAATCAAACTAATAGACACCACGCTGCTCAAGGACGGGTCAGCTGCGAGAGCCGCTCCAGTGTCCCTGAGTGGGGGCACGGGGGAGCTGTGAGAAGCCGCGCTGACATCCGCCCCGTGACGGACGACTCTCTGCATGACTGCCAGTTTTAAGTGATCCAATGCAGGTCGAAGCCAGGGTGGCCCAAGGGTATTCTGTTGGAACTGCCATCTTCTGGTGATGGCGTTTCATTCAGAACAGCCACAGCTCCAAGGACAGCAGAAAACATAAGTGAGTTTACATCCCAGCTCCACCCAGCAATTTCCTTCTGCTCATCTCAGAACACCTTGCAAAAGAGGTAAGTACCTGTATCCTTGTGCAAAGTACCACCTTTTTGAGGATTAGAAAAAGACTAAATTCTTTGTTCCTATTCTACATGCATTTTTAATGAACAAGTCAATTATAATCAAGGCAGAAAATACACTGAAAGCATGGTGTATATTTCTCATCATATACTATTTCTTGCATGAATCATTTCTCAAATCAGTATTAAACAACTGGATTTGATTTGCACAGGAGTCAGGAAATGTAAAGTTCAAAAAATCAAACCCCTAATTCCCACCAAGTCTAAGTCAATCCCTCCATGTGTATCCATGACAAGGGATATTTAATTATGTAATCACACAAAAGACAGCAAAGTGATTTATTACTGGCAAATGGTGTCATATAATTTCAACACACAATACCAATGGAAGGATCCAAAAAATACAACCAACTTCTGACTGATTTCCCCACTGTGTGCCAGAGTCCAAAAGAAAAGCAGCTACTTAGCTGCTACCTACCCCTGGAGAAGCCAGTTTCTGACAGCAAAATTCCTGACACTTGGGGATTAATTACCTGCTTGCTGGTTTTGTCTGGGGCAGACCTAATTGTCTTCATAGCAGTGACTATGGGACTGTGTGTTGGATTTGTGCTGAACACAGAGTTGATAACACACTGCAACATTTTTGTTATTTCTGAGCAGGGCTTGCACAGGGTCAAGGCCTTTTCTGCTTCTTGTCCTGCCCCACCAGCCAGCAGGATGGGGGTGCACAGGAAGCTGGGAGGGGACACAGCCAGGGCAGCTGGTCCCAACTGACCAAAGGGATGTTCCATACCATCTATGTCCTGCTCAGGATATAAAGTGAGGGGAGGTAGAGGGAAGAGAGGGATGCTCGGAGTGATGACATTTGTCTTCCCAAGTGACCTTTATGGTTGATGGGACCCTGCTCTCCTGGAGATGGCTTTTAATTAGTTCCTTGTTTTGCTTTGCTTCTGTGTGGCTTTTGCTTTACCTATTAAACTGTCGTTTTCTCAATTAATGCATTTTCTCACCTCTATCCTTCTGAATCAATGCCCCATTCCACCAAGAGAAAGTGGGGCTGAGTTGCAAGCTATGAGTAGGCAGGCACATATCAAATCACCATTCTTGTTCTCCAAATAGTCTTTTTCTAACTTAGTCCTCCAGGTTAATCTATGGGGCTATTCCCATGCATGCTACACTGTCACCTACGGAAAACACAGAAAAAAGAGGTGGCAATAAAATCACTCCATGTTAATCACACACTGTAAGACACTATGAAAACTTGGGGTTAAGGGAACCTGAGTTTGTACTCATCTTCATGATCTAATTCTCTTATATCCATTTTAAAGCTCGTTCCCAAGGTAAGGCACCATAGGTCCTTTCTTCACATTGGACATAAAGTGCTTTTAGCAAAGTATCTGGCAAAGGGGTTGCAGCTCAAGTCTTCCTCACTCCAGCAAGAAAACGCTCTAAGTTTCTAATATCATGTTTCCAGGTTCCAGGACAATGCAAGTGAAAAGTGTTTGTACAGGCTTGTATTGCTATATGTGTATATATACATATATATGTCTTGCCTGAGAACACAACGAACATTTATGATTGTGTTTAATGAGAAAAGTGGGAATTTATTTCAGAGGAAGTTGAGGAATTTCCTATACAAGCCAGATATAGAGCAAATCCTCAAATCAGGGCTCTCTAGCACTGTAAGGAACACTAGGTTTGTGTATTTTAATTTGTACTCAGAGAGCAGATCAGATGGGATTAGCACTGCAAAAATTTCTCCCTTCAGAATACTGCTCTGAAGCCTTGAGACCCCTTAATGTATGCTTCAGCTTTTTGACGACAATGCAAATTGCTTACTTTCCTTCTCCCTCTCACAAGCATAAAACACACACCAAGAACACAAGAAGGGCAGGTTCAAAGTCTTTCCTGTCAGAAGATTTCTGAACTTTCATCACCCACCTCTCACTAAGGCTGATTATGATTAAGTCATTCACATTCAAAAAAAATGCCATCCAAGTACATAAAACTTGGGGTTTTATTTTTTCCTTTCGCTGGTGTGATTTTTGCATACTCGTTTTTCCTGGATTAAACCCAGCACATTTAAAGGGCTACTGGCAAGCCAGAAATCGGATACATGTGCACTTAAAAGTCCTTTGATTTCGTCCCAGATGTGCAGTGCTCAAGGGCGTACACACACACACACACACACACAGAGCACAGAGGACACGATCTGGTCTGTAGATTTTGTTTCAAGATAATACCAACGAGACTCTGAAATGTAAAACTGAAGCCCTGACCACTTACAGCCATTAGAGATCCCAGGGCTCTCTGTGAAAGAGTATTGATGTTCATTAGCCCCTTGGCCTGACTGGAGAATTCACTGCAGGTAATTAGACATTGTCTCATTACCGCGCAGTTTCAGGTGAAGTTTTTTTTTTCTTCTTCATTTCTAAAGGTAAGTGATTCCTTAAACATTTTTAAAGCATTCATGGATTTTTTTTCCCTGAAGAAACGACTAGAATATAAAGTACAGTACAAGGACATATAGAATGAGAGGGTACTTGTGGGCTATTTGGCTATTTAACATTTTTTTAAAGCTTTATTTCTTCATCTAACCCAAAAGAATGAAAATAGTATTTTAATTCACAGACAGCTTTCAATTATCTAGCTGTGAAAAAAGAATGTCTAGTGGCTTTTTAAATATGTGCACCCCTGTACAGCATGTAGTAGGTAGACACAAACCATAAAAAGTGTGAACAGGTTAGTTTAGTGTCAATATTCACTGTTATAAAATGAATATAATTTATACTGAGAGTTATATGAATGGATATCATGAATATTCAGCATAGAACACATCGGTATTGATAAGTCCTATTCCATCCCCATGTAAGGTCTCTTATGCCCTTCCAGGTTTTTCCATGTTGTCCCCCTGAGTCCATCCCTTAAGCTGCTGCCCTCCATCTTGCCCCTTTTGTTCTCCACCTGCAATGCCATCCCCCTTTGTTCATACACAGCTCAAGTTGCTGCCTTGTTTTTCACCACTTCGCATGTAACAGCTGCTTTCAAACTGTGGTGTCTTGGGTCAGAAGCATTGAATTTCAAAGCCAATTGAGGCTCCAGGAACAGCAACATCTCAAACCTCTACCAGATACCAGTTGCCTACTCTATCAGTGCCACAAGCTTTTTTAATACACTTTGGGATAGTTACAGTGTAAAACAAAAGAGAAAAAGAATGAAGCCTTCAACGATTCTTTTTTTTATTGGAGTTGGTGATTTATACTAATGGGTTTTACTTTGTATTTGAAAGTGCTAGGAATGCATCCTCACACACTCACCATAGTTCAGTTGACAAGCAATGGCTTAGTAAAATGCAATATATTACTAAGCAGCTCACTCTCTTGCACATGGCATATTTACTCTGTGGCAGTGCTGCTTTTCAGAGCAATGTGGCAGAGCAAACCAACATAACCACCTTCCCCAGCAAAGGGAAGGATGCTGCCTGCTTGGTAAGCCATTGACTCAACCTGTCATTTCTGGACAGCTGGATTTGGCTTTCTCTTGGCATGTACCACAGGATACAGAACAAATTTGCACAGGTCAGGGGCCTGGCTAGACCCACAGTTGCAGAGGGTGTCACACAAGCAGGATTTCCTTTCCAGCACCAAGTGACAGGTACAGCATATCCTGCCATCAGTTCATTGTGGACTCTTCCCTGTTCCTCCTGACAGTGGAAAGAGAGCATAAATCACCATTTAAGGCCAAGTTCCTGAAACAGGATGCCTGTCTGGGGACAGATAGGAGGAGGGTCCATGCAGCAACCTGCACCCTGAGGAAGGTAGAACCTCCTGGGTGAGCACCAGCCTGGGAATGGGGCAATGCCAGTACCAGACATTTCCTCACCTACCAAAGCAGCTGCCAGCATCCTGGGAGGAGACAATTTCTGCACACCAGTTATCTATCTGGGCTCACTGTCCTTCACAACACAAATTAGTCTTCTGAAAAGCACAAGAGGGATCCAGTTGCTCCTGCTATTACCCTATCTTCCTTTGTAAAATATTTCTTGTGTACTTCTATGGAATGAGAGAGAAAGGCATAAATACCGTCTTGTTTAACACATCTTCCTGTCTCCTCTCCCTGCCTTGCAGACAGCATTATACATCTTCCTGACACCACCATTGTCTGATTCATTTGACATATGCACCAGAAAAAAAATGTCATGTTCTGAACAAGAACATAACACTGTGATCTCATTCTCATCTCAGACTCTGCAGTACCTCCCATTTCTTGCTGTTTTAGAAAAAGCAGCAAGACTTTGCTGGACTGGGAAGCTTTTCCAGCTTGCTTACTGGGAAACTTACAGAGGAGATGTGGTAATGGGAAACCAGACCAAGCAAAGGCACACAAGCACTTACCCGAGCATGTTGGAAATCAAGGTAATGCACAGGAAGTTCAGTTATTTACATCCTACTTAAACATCTGGAGCAGTGGAATCTTTTTCATCTCCTATTACTTAGGAGTATTGAGGAACACATATATTTCCAAAAGGGAACACCACTTTGAGGTGATGGCAGGGACATTCTGACTGTATGATGAAAATCCCTGACCCCTTCTGTCTCACCATTTTCCTCTTTTGAAACAAAAAAGTCTCAGGTATTACCCACGTCTGTGACATCAAAGATTATGATGATGTTCCCCCTTTTGTCTGGCACACCAGCAAGTCAATGTAAGGCTTCCTGATGCCTTGTCTCATAGAATCATAGAACTGCAGAACTGTGTGTGTTGGAAAGGACCTTCAAAATTTGTCTAGCTCAGCCCCCTGCAATAAGCAGGGGCATCTACCTTTTCTCTGTGTGTTTCACCATTTTCATCATAAAGAATCTTCTTCAAATCTTCTTCCTGCTATCTGGTCTAAATCTACTCTTTTTTAGTTATTAGTTATCCTGTCACAACAGGCTCTGCTATGAAGTTTGACCTGATCTTTTTTGTAGGCCTCCTTTAAGTACAGGAAGGCCACAATAAAGTCTGCCCAGATCCTTCTTTTCTCCAGGCTGGACAGCTGCATCTCTCTCAGCCTGTCTTGATAGGACAGGTGCTCCAGCGCCCTCATCATCTTTTTGGCCTTTGTCTGGACTGACTCCAACAGGCCCATGTCTTTCCTTGTGCTGAGGAACTCAGAGGTGCATGCAGTGCTCCAGGTGGGGTCTCATGAGAGCAGAGCAGAGGGACAGAATCCTGTCTCTTGACCTGCTGGCCACACTGCTTTGGATGCAGCCCAGCATACAGTTGTGGCAAGTTTACATTGCCGGGTCATGTCCAGTTCTTCTTTCACCAATATCCCCAAGTCCTTCCTGGCAGAGCTGCTCTCAATCCCCTCACCCCCAGCCTGTGTTGATACTGAAAGTTGCCCCAACCCAGTTACATGGCCTTTACTTGGCCTTGTTGAACCTCATGAGGCTCCCATGGGCCCACTTCTCGAGTGAGCCCAGAGTCCCTCTGAGTGGCATCCCATCCCTCAGGGGCTTCAACTGTGCCACTCAGCCTGGTGCCATCTGCAAACCTGAAAGTGCACTTGACCCCTCTGTCTGTGACAGGGATGAAGATATTAAACAACAGCCCTTCCTGCTTGATTGCAGCCCTTGTTGTCCCTCATGTGCAGCTTCTGGCTGAGCCAAAGGTCACAACTGGGAGATGGCTGTGTGCTGGCAGCTGAGACACAGGCAGTCTTGCCGCAAAACTGTGCCTCTGTTCCTCTTTCCCAGTGAGCCACAGGAGCGTCTGCCCTGCCTACAGTCTTAATAACCCATTAGCGGCCTGGCCAAATAAGTGAGCCTCTCACTGCTACTTCTCCTTGGAGTTCTGCCAAAGAACAAAAGACCAGGGGCAAGGAGGATTGAGACAAACCAAATCAGGTGC
Source organism: Melozone crissalis (assembly GCF_028551555.1). Taxonomy (NCBI): domain Eukaryota; kingdom Metazoa; phylum Chordata; class Aves; order Passeriformes; family Passerellidae; genus Melozone; species Melozone crissalis. The sequence continues at coordinate 35,232,827 of NW_026535794.1, read as the reverse complement.
TTGGGTGGATAGGGGAAGGGGAAAAGTGGGAGAAGAATTGGAGAGGAAATGTTGAGGCAGCTATTTTTTTTTCATTTTTTCTCTGCAGTTAAAGCATTGACAGATAATTTATCACACATTTTGATGGTGCTCCAGCTGGCAGGGAAAAGAGCTATCTGTTTATTAATTCAATTAGCCTGCTTATTTATCAGCAGAGGGTGAGAAGGTGCAGTCACAGGCCAAACTGTGCCAGGCTTAGACCGCCTGCTGTCGGGCTGAGGGGATGACTCCGAGTGGGAACATCCTGCCCCCACCTCTCCGGCTGGTGTGCTCATCCCTGCATTTCTCAGGCCTTCTGAGGTAAGAAGGGAAAAAAATAAAAAATCTAACAGCACACATTGTGCACACCAGTGAATGTCCAAAGCAGGCTTACAGTCAAAGTCTCACAGCTTTGATGCCATCAGTTCCATGCCCTAAAAGTATTGGTTATGTCTGACATTCTGCACAGAACTGAACTCTTCACTTCATTACAACACTTGAATACACTTTGAATTTTTAATTAAATGGGGAGAGTGTTCAAACCACAATACAGCACAGAGCTGCTGCAAGGGGTAGGAGAGGGCAAGGAGTGTGCTGCCCAGGTACCCACCAACACTTGTCATCTTTGAGAAAGGGATATTTGTGGAGGAGGAAGAAAATGTGGGGGGAAAAAGGCTGGCTTTGGAATGGCAGAGAAATGCCCTGAGCTAGGAGGGCTGGAAGAGTGGTGAGGCCACTTCTTCATTCTGCCTATCTAGGACTATGAGTTTTCTTTGCCACTCGTTAAAAAGTCTCAGACTTCTGACTGTTGAAGCTCCAAATTCAGAAACTGTTGTGCAAAATGCTTCTTAGAGCTATCTGAGCTGAAGTGTTTCCAAAAACACAAGTTATGTGGGTGCTGGAGTGTGATTTCCCTGTAGCAAAAAAAAATCCTCCAGCCCTAGAACCTGCAGACCATCATTTCTATGCAATTCCAATGCTGTCATAAACAGTGTTTATTTTTCTCTCACTTCTTTTTTTGTCATACATAAACACAGTTGCAATATAGATGTACTGGCTTCCAGTTTTTATGTGTCTTCAGAAAAGGCACATATGGCTTCCCATTGATACAGGTAAGTCCTGCAATGCTTTGGCTTAAAAATGAGACTGCTGACAAGGACAGAAGGGTCACCTTGAGATAAGGCTAGGACACACATGATCTCAAATGCTCTTTCATTGCTCTTCTCATTTTGCTCCTGCACCACCAGATATTTAAGGAAAATCAGCATTTTGAATTTTTTAGATTTGTTCTTCTGCCTTCTGAACTCTTGCAGGATATTTCAAGGCAGGACACCATATCTAATCAGGATGGCAGTGAATGTTTCCACTGAACATAAGCTCAAAGGAGCCTCTAAAAAAAAAGGTTCTCTATAAATTCATCTCTTCCACCCCTCAGTTTCATATTCAAGCTTGTCTTTACTTCTCTTGGCTGATTATTAGTTTAATTTTCTGAACCAAGATCCTGCTTGACAGATGATTCCACTACCACTGATAGTTTAGACCACCTATCAACATTTTATAAATTCTTAATTTTCTCACTGCAGCCATATTGAACAGTTTCGTGCAAATGAGGCTTATAATTACCCAGATAAATCAGTCCAAAGCAGTATTTCTTAGGATCTTTCTCAATTTTCTCCCTGGAGGATGGGATCCCATCTGCTTTGCTACATTCAGGCTAATTGAAGGGCACTGACTTTTCCAAATGGATTCATTAATTACTCTCGCCAGATTCTCTGAGGGGTTCCTCATTCAATGGGTGACACTTGTGCTGTGCTACACCATCCACCCATGTTTAGCAATGTAGCTCTGACTCTCAGCTAGGAGCTAAAGCATTTGCAGATGCTTTGGCAGGAGTGGTTCTGGCCTTTAACTGTACAGTGTTACAAAACAAATGTAATTCTGCTTCTCCTTTGCTTCTAATTTAATATGCATTCAGAATCTATAAATATTGTAACCATGACTGTTTCAATATGTTTTACTCCTTGCCATCATAAATATAAGCAACTACCCAAAAGACAAAACCAGAAGCTTACAGGTATTGCATTGCCAACAGCAGAAAAAGAAGAGAAACAAGCATTTGCTGCCGTATTGCAGAAAATCTGGTATGTGTAGCAGCATAATGTGAAATTAAACTATTACATTTAAATACAAAGCTGTTCCATATAATTCTGAGCCTTCATTGGTTTTATTTAGTACAGCAGCAGCCTGGGTTTTCAATAAACTCACATGTAATCATATTGCTCACTCAAACATCAGGCAGACACAAAGGAAAATAAAGACCCATCCAGCAAAACCCTAGTTTAGGAGAGGATTGCCACCACCTAGCCGGTGGCCATCTTCAGATAGGAGCAGGCAGAAGGGAACCTGCCAGCACTCATGGAGTCTGGCTCTGCTGGAAGCTGCATCAGTGTTCTCTGATAGCAGGCACAATTTCACACTACTTAAAATATTTTATATATCCAAGTGCTGGGTTGGTTAATTCAGGTCTATGAGGCAACTGGCCTGGGAACTGGTGACACAATCTGCTGTGAGTGAACAACAAGCCTTTATGCTTTTCAGGAATTCTAAAGCATTTTGTAAACATCAGACCCAATTGTGGAAGCTGCCAGGTGTCTCTGCATAGGTCCATGCTGCCACACCTCACGCTGCCTTGAAGCTGGAGGCAGTGTCACTGGATGTGGTGGTACACCCACTCTACACATCACTGAACTAAAACCTGGAGGTTGCCTCAATATCAGAGAAACCCTTAGTGGCAGAGCCAGAACCACAGTCCAAGCACGGACCTTCTTACAAACAGGCAACAGTACTGCTCCTTTTAGCTCTTTCCTGCCAATGGAATTGCAAGTCTCCAGGATGCAAAAAGAGTCAATCTTCGTGTGCCTTACTAGAGGCAGTAACTTAAATCTAGGAACAGAAAATAGAAAAATTGTAGATATGTATCTTAGTTTTAACTAGGTGGCTACTTTGGGAAGTCAGTATCATGCAAACAAATATCCATTATATATCCAATTATATAACCCATCTAAAAAATCAGTGAATGCATAATTCTTCTCATGTAATGTGTCAAAGACAGAATTATTCAGATAAACAGATCACATGCATAGGGTTGTAGGTACAAACACAGGGGTATATGTAGGGATGTACTTTGCTCTACAATTTAATAAGTTATTTCTCTTCTCTGACATCCTCTTAGCTCAGCAGTTGTGGTTCCCCAAAGCTCTGACCAAGATGCACTCAATAAGGAGCCTTTTTTTTTTGACAGAGAACTTTCTCACAACTTTCTCCTCTGAGTCACAGCTTATCTTTTCTACACAAGGTATCCCCACTCACTCAGCAGCTAAAAAATTCACTCCTTCATTGGCCAGTACAGCAAAGCAATGCGCCTTCAAAGAGAAAGTCTGAAGTAACTCTTGTCTTCACCTGGCAGGACAGTGATTCCAAATTTGATTGGCTGGCTTATTTCTTTTTATTTGGTCTCATTTTGTCTGTCTCTTATTTCTCCCTGGTTTATAAACAACTATTCAGCGATCAAAAAGCAATTCAGAAATTTCTTATCAAAACAAGTAAAGCTAAGTAAGGAAGTCATACCTTTTGCTGCTTATTTAAATTTTTTTTTCTGCAGGGCTAGTGCTTGCAGACCAAGTGCAGTGGACAGGCAGGTAGGTGGGCAGGCAGACAGGCAGACAGCCCCTTCCCCTGCCAGCTGGGTGGTGGCTGCAGGGCAGCCACACTGATCCATGTCATCTGAGAACCTGGACACGTCAGTCCATCCGAGTCCACGCCAGCGCTGCCAGCTATCACCACATCTGGTTGTGTTTGAGTTCTCAGAAGGCAGCCAGGGATATTTTTGTTTAGGATTATACATTTTATCACCTTTATGACAATGAAAATCTATAGCTTGAGTACTCATGGTCCAAAGGGACCTGGGTGTCCAGGACCTATGAATCATAAGGAACGTTTTTCAGGGAAAAGGACACTCAGTGTGTTTTGCAATGTAAGAAATCAGTCTAGACATTACCAAGTTTTAAAAAACAATGTCGAAAGCAGCCCACTAAAAATTTTCTGAATTATTAAAAAAAAATAAAATTCTAAACCAGCTCCACATGCTCAAATGAACTTGATCACCAGCCCAAGACATTGAGCTAGTCTCAGTGCTAGCTGTGGCACTGCTACACCTTTTTAATCTGGAGCTGAGGAATATGACATATTATATACACCAGTGAATTGTAAAGTAGTTAATTTTCTGGGCAGCTGACAGAAATGATCGATTGGCCTCACTCCTTACAAATGCCTCACCTTCCCTCTTCTCCCCCTGCTCTCCTCCCTCCCTGCTCCAGAAATGCCTCAGACCACTACATCCGTCAAGTCACATACACCGCTTTGCACAGAGCTTCACAGGACAGCAAGCAGGGCTTCATGTTTGCTCTGTATTTCAGTATTACAGACAGTTTGGCCCTGCACAATTCTGAATCAGACCATAGCATTATTTCTTACCACAAGCCCTTTTCTGTTGCTCCTGCTTGTAGAACTATTGCTATTTTTTTTTCTCCTTATATTTGAGGTGGAAGAGAAAATGTAATGGGATATAGTAGCAGTTAAAACTGCTTGCAAGTTGTTTTAAATTTTCCCAATTCTTTCCCATTAATTTTATCAGCAATTTTTTGCATTAAAACAGCATTCTGAAATATTTTAGTAAGATTGACAGATAACCTCATTCATTTAGTATTTTCAATTTTTTAAAGGAGGGTCTTATATAATTTTATCAGTCTTCAAAGTCCATACTTTGAAAATTATATTTTTTCTGTTATTTTCTTCTGACTGAAAACCATGGAGACATAGATGAATGTGTTTTTCTGATCTTAAAATCACTGCATTTAAGTAAGAAGTTATATGATTGAGAGCCAAATGTATCCAACAGGATTTCCCCACAAAAGAAAATAATGATTCATTTTACAAGTGTTTCATAAATTGGTAAATTCTTGGGTGGACCAAATAATGTCCACTTAAAGTAGACATATACTAATTTAAACTAGAAATAGACAAATCTCAGCAGCTGCTTCCAGAAGGTATTATTATTATTAATATTAACCATGTTGACATAAAAATAGAACTCATCTATACTAGACATACTGTGATTTATTTTTCTTTGGTCTCTTCCTCCTTTTGATTCTGGGGGTTTAAATGACTGGAAAATAAGTGTATACTTTGAAGTAACAAAATCTTCACCCACGATGTCAAACTGTGCAGCCAGTTTCACAGCCTGTCTGCAGTCCAGCGTCTGACATGGATCCTACTTTCTTCAAGATTTGTTTCTCTCACACTGTGGCAAAATAAGATAAATTAAATATACCACAGGAGAGATACTGGAAGAATTCACTTCACGTATGCAGTTGTTGCTGTGGGACAGCTGAGTAAACAGCTTGCAAAAGTCTGTTTGAAGACTGCCAGCTAGTTACACCCATAATTTGATCTCTATTAAAAAAAACAACTCAAACTGTCGCAATGCCCCAAGTTGATTGCTGAGCATCCACATTATACAGTGTTGCTTGAGTAACCCTCTGCAGCAGCAGGGGCTGTGTTTTGATACCCATTCAATGCTTCCCACCTTGCTGAGTAGTAGAACATCCACCAAAACCAGCAAATGCATAGGAAAAGCCACAGAGGGGTTTTGGCAATATTATCCCATGACTGACAGAAAAATAGTTGTGTAATACTGTTCAACTCAGTGAGTCAGAATAACAAGTCTTATAAATATGTCCTTCTGAGCTGGATATAGAGCAATCCAGGGAGTGAGAGTGACCTGGTGGAGGGGGAAGATCCAGACTAACTGTTTTTGCAAATAATGCCATAGTCATGTACGAGTAGCTGGTGTTTCTGATTGACGCTCAGCATCACAATGTCAACAAAGATACCTGCACTGACTTACTAAACTTCAAAGTGATGTGCTGACAAAAAACATAAGACTGCTTGTGCTGACAGCAGAATTTGAGTGGAAAACAACAGTTTGCTGGTGACCCTCTTTCTGGAAAACTGGGAGTCCTTGCTGAGACTATTCAAGTGAGTTACTCCACACTAATGTGAGGGTCAAATCACCCAAAAATGCTTGTATGAAGTCTGCATGGATTCACAGCATACTTCAAATTTAGGCTTGTTGATTCTGTCTGATTAAAAAAGGCTTCACTAATGCATCATCACACTAAATTATAAAAATAGAAATTTAGACTGAGGGAACCCAAACTTTTGTTTGTGGAAACAATATAATGGCTATTGTGCAACACAGCAAAACATACATGTACTGCAATATTTTTAGGCATGTTATTACATTTAAGCCCATGTTATGTTAGAATACATTGACATTCACTACTGTCCTTTGTGACACATGAAAAATTCTGGAACTGAAAATATCACATGATGGGAATCCCATTTTTCAGTGATGATTAACACAGCAACAGCAAAAGCAATCTGTACCTTCGCAAAATCTGAATGACCATCACTCCCAATATTTGCAGGAATTTCCAGTTCTTTTGATGAATTGCCATTATAAAAATACATGTTTTTAATCATACTGAAGTTTTTGGATGAAGTTTTTAACTGCAAAAGGCCTGGCAAGACAGATGAAGACTTCAGAAAAAGATTTTAAAATTATACATTCAAAGAAACATGCTCCCTCCTGTTCAAATTTTTCTTTCCACATTGTCTTAACGTATTAAGAAATCTTAGCACATTAAACAGAAATTGTGCAATAATTTTAGAGATTAATGGCAAGAGTGGGAGAAGACAATGACTTTTCTCTGAGAAATTATCTGGAGGCACTTTGCCTCCAGTCTCCAATTAAAAGGAAACCACAGAACACCTTTTATCTTCCTCTGTTTCAATTTCTTCCTCAAAATACTGTGCTGAAGCAGTACCCTGAAAAAAGAAACAGCCCAAACCTAACACGCCCCCACCCCCCAGGAATGAACTAGATAACAAAAGCAATCTGGGTAAGAGGCTTTACAAAGTGCACAGAGTTTGAGCATGATTTTGCTTACTGCAGAAAAGCTATGCCTGTGTGCATTACTCTGAATTCTATAGCCTACATGCAAGAGATGTGGCAAACTGAACAGAATTATGCATGCCCCTTGGTGTGTCACTGCCACCAAAGCCAACTTTTCCAGCTAGGTTATGGTTCTTCAATACAGATGATCAACACAAGCCCAGTACAAAGCGGCAGCCAGCATCCCAGAAATCCCACTGCTCATACAAGTGCGGTGACACAGAGTTTATACATTTTGCAGGTCACCTTGCACATTGCTCTGATATGGTTTTGCATTAGTGTTAGAAGAACACAGTTGTCTAAACAACAGATAGGATATGAGATTGCAAATTATCATAGTGGCATTTAGGATGGTGAAGGAGACTGTTTTGTTGAATTTTTGTTGTCAGTGATTGCACACACAGATTGCAGAGGTGAATTGCTGCATATGTATCTAACAGTAATTGAAGTGAGTCTTTCCCTTCATCTGGACCCAAGACTGTGCTGTTGTGCACACACTCGTGTATGTGTGTGTGAGCACCTTTTGACTGTACTCCCTTTCATTTGCCTCCTTGTAAAACCCTCCTGTGCACCCCTGTTCAGGCCCTCACAGGTCCTTGGGCACGGCTGCCGCCACCTCAGCATCTCACTCTGCAGCGGCTGCAAAGCAGCTCAAGGGCACTAGGTGGACAGCAAACTGCAGGCACAGTGTGTTGTTGCTACCATGGCATTTCAAGTGGAAATATCTGCGAGGTTCTTCACAAACCCAGAATTTCCATAAGGTTCACTTCCAAGTGAGTATAGAGTATACGGATGGAGAACGAAAACAACGGGGGCGCTTGGTAACGTTTATAGTTGTGAAGGCAGCAGCTGAGTGAGAGCTCAAAGAGTTGGCACAGGATCTCCTCCTCCTCCAGCATAGCAAGGAAAAGACATTACTGGAACTGGGGGGAGAAGGGGGGGGATCTAACATTGTGGAGGAGCTCAGTGTTTGAAGAGTTACAAACATGCCGCCCATCAAGGGTAGGACTCTGCTGTTGGAAACAGGGACTGCAGTGAATGAAATCATTAACCAAAGTTACAAAATATGGAAAATAAGGCACCAAAAAGCTGTGAGCCACCCACACAAACCCATATGTGAAAGTATAAATCAAATACTAACTGCCCAGCAAACTGGCAGTTGGCACTACAATATTTCATGCAGCGCCAGCTGAAGGTTTCCTTCTGTGTTTTGGGGTAACTTTGGTTTTTAAGGCCTTTGCCACAAAAGAAAATAATTAAAAATACGTGTATACATTTTAACGTACATGTAAAATACATATTACATACTTTCATGTAAAAATACATGTACATATTTTTACTGAATTTAGAAGCAGAGATCAAGAACAAAGAAACTCTGAGACAGTATCACCGCTACTCTACATCTTTTGGCTCCCACCACTGATTCCTTGTAAAACTCTGTTGAAGAAACTAAAGGGAATTGACTTCAGCATCTCTGCCAAATCTTGTCATTTCAACAGGAAGCACTTTCTGCCATGCACTAATAAATGTTTCTTGCCAGCAAATTCACTTTTTTACCACTTCTAGGGTCTCACTAGGACTGGCAGCAGAAACTTTTCACCAAACTTTTAAGACAGCTTTTTATAACTTCTACGTATCTTTCTTCTATTGTAAGAGCACTAAACCAGCAAAAACCTTTTAAGTCCGCTCTTTCCCAGCATTGGTGAACTTTAATGAGACTCGTGGTCCAAAAGGCAAGTTTTGTTCTGAATTTCCTACTGAATATATTGGCAAAACAACAGCTGTCGTACAGTGCTAGGGCTGTCTCCCACCCACCCCTGCTTTGGCACAGCTTGCTTGGATGTGTTGATTCATCCGTAGGAGAAGGGGAAAGCACTGGACCCACTGGCTGGAGCGCGTAGGAAGGAGGCGCGGCTGCCAGCAAGCCTCTAGACTTTGATCACTCCCACCTATTTGCCTCTGTCTGTCTCCCTGCTGCACTCATTTCACCTACAGCCATCCCACCTTGGCAAGGATGCTCACAAAAGCATCCTTGCTAATAAGCCAAGCGTAGTCAAGCCTAGTTAGTATAGAGATGGGAAACCTCCAAGGAAAACCTAGCCTCCCGCAGGAAGCCATCCAGCTGGCACACAGCTTTTTCTTTTAGCAAAAACAGTCACCCAGCATTGTGCAGTAGGTGAGGGGTGGCAGGAATTCACTGGTGGAAAGTGCTTTTTCCTCTCTTCTTTCAAACAAAAGCCTGGGTCACTTATAACTGAAGGGATGTAAGAATTTACCTAGAATTGTCACATGAAAAGAGGTATCTAGAATATTCATATTCTATCTCCTTAAAATTATGACCTCAAATGTAAAACATGCATCTCCCTTTTCTGTTTGAAGTAATTGAGAGATTTTGATTCTCTAAGAGGCTACAACTTTGTACTTCAAAGCATTTTTGTATAAAAAGTCATTCAAGTTCACTAAAGGCTTTGAGATGAAATACAATACATCTAACTCTCTTTGCTCCTCACACAGTCATTTGGACCCACGTAAAATGCAACATCCCACCACCTGAGCAATGAAGACAGCATCTTACCTAAGTGTAAAAAGTAAATGCCAAATGCCTGTAGGGTAAAACCCAGTATGTCCTGGAGCAGTGTTACTCAACTGGTGGTCAGCATCAGAAGGTGGCCTGCGAAACATGTGGAAATTCGTGCACACCTTACTGTGCAGCTCGGAGGCCACTCTCTAAAGGCAGGGTTCTACCTGGGAGTGAGTGCCCTATTTATGTTAATGTCTAATTAACATGTTGTTAATTAGAGCAAAACAAAATTATGACTTCACAAAGTAATACTCAGTTGACAATAAGTGCTGCATAGCTCATCTATCACACCAGTGCCACCTCTGCTTTCCCTGTCCAATGTCTAAACAACAGTGGGATGCAACGTTATCCGTGGAGTTTGTTTGTAACAGTGAGATGCCCTGCCAGTTTTAAAGATGTGAAGAGGTTTCTGCTTTGCAGAAACATTCAGGGGATGCTTTAGAAAAGGTTTATGTTCCTGGTGGATACTTTCAGTATTAATATCTCCCATTTTCTGGTATTTTTATCTCTGGGTTTCTGTTCTACCACCCACAGTCACTGTAATTTCCTATTACTTCAGCATCCGCCCACAGATTCTCTGAACAATTTATTGGGCTCTTCAGGCACTATGACAATGCTGATACATAATAATTACATTACTATACATTTGCATACCCATCCTACCTTCTCTAGCAACTTCTGAAGTGAGGAACTAACAAATTAGAGCTTTACCAAGAGAGCCATATCCTGACCAACTAAGGAGGCTACTTTAGTCCTGGTGGTGCAGAGAAGATGTGTGGAAAAGCCCAGTACTGTTATCACTGCACCCTTTTTTATTTCCATCTAAGTGGGAAACACTTCATTTTCATCAGAACATGACTCAGGACCCCACTTTTTGATAGAAATGAGTCTTTAATTTTGGGAGGTTTCCTAATCAAAACCATGGAACAGCTACTTTTCACCCAATTTGTTCAACATCATGTGAAGGTATTTGCAACTGTAAGCAAAGCATTAAAAATATCAGGAAGATTAGGAAGGAACAGCCTGGCAGGATGGTGACCTGACAGCTGATGTTTAATCAGGACTGGATGGAGCAGTAAGTTGACAAAACCTGCCACTTCAAAACAACCAAAACCAAACATGTCCCAAGGCTCTGAATTCAAACTGGGAAGGAAGGAGAGTGACAGAGTAGGCAACCCTTTTCTGAAACTGTTCTGAGAACTTTTGTGATGGAACATTGCAAATCTTAACAAACAGTGTACCAAAGCTTCATTATTGAAAACATCCCAGCTTGCTGAATGTACTGGTGCATGTGATGTCTATAATAACTACACATTCCTGAGGATTTCTCAATATAATTTATTACAGGGATTACAGACCTACTGTCAATGAACTTCCTAATTAGTATGTCTTAGACAGTCCATTCCCCTTCAGTCTAATACAGAGAAGTGCTAAATTTGGGAATTATATGATATTATCACTGTTACTGTGTAATAACAGAGGGAAATACTGACTTTTACAGATCTCAGATTGTTAAAAATCTTTGAGCAATTAAAAATTAATGTGGGAATTTCTAATAGACTGCTTAAGAAATACAGAAGCTCATTCCTTACACTGCTCACTCTGATGATAAGTTAAAAATTTGCTGAGGACATCAGAACATGACAAAAGGCAAAAAAAAAATTAAAGGAATAGCTTTTTTTTTTTTTTCCAGCAGCAGATGCACAGCCTGTCATGGGCTGGCATACTTACATGAAATATTTTTTATAGGCTACAATTTTCATTTATCTTTTAAAAAGAATTGCAGCTAGGATCTCAGTTAGAAGAAAAACTTTAATCGTAATAAGAAAAAAAATGAATAGAAATAGGACTTTTAATGAGTGATACTGCAAGGTTATTTAATAAATCTTTTCACTGGCAAATGTTGTTGGTTCTAGCAAAATGTTCCCATTTTAGTAGAAACTAATCTAATCACATGAACCAGAGCCACAAAAAAACCAAAAACAAACAAACAAAAAATAAAACAAAAAACAAACAAACCCAGACAAAGAAAAAACAAACCTAAATAAAACAAAAAAAACCACCAGAAAAAATACCACCACTGCCTTTTTAAAAAAATAGTGCTTCTTGGTAAGATTTACACTTGCAAAAATTATTTGATCCAATTTTTAAATTTGGGATAATTCACTTGGAAACAGTGACCTGTTTCTGCTTCTATCCAATCAAGGGAAAAAATTCCCAGTAGGGCAGCGGTTGAACCATTTTACTTTTAAGTTTATTTTTCCTTGTTGTATTTAATGTTCTAACCAGACGTCCTACAAAATAAACTACAACAAGCTTGTCTGGACATTTAATAAGGGCCAGATTCAGCAACCACCAGCTAGTAAATTTAGGATTTAATGGGCACAATTCATTGGCCAAATTTTGGAAAAAGAAAGAGACATATTCAGGGAAAGATATTGCATGTAGAGATGTCTCAGAGAAGTGTACATCAATTTTCATTTATACAGTTTCATTTTTGGGTGTGATAACTTTATTGAGTAGAGACTTGCACCATTTCAACCTAACAACTGTTTTTAAATATTTCCAAATAGGTAAGTCCAGTAGACTTATTCAAATATGCCTTTTCAAAGTCAAAGGAAGTTCACCCAGAGCCTTTTTTGACTTTTCACTACAGAGGTCAAAGCAAACAGGACATGGCAAAGACCCGAAGTACCCATTCCCTTTCTGAATGCTATCGGAGTAACTTCTGTACTTCAACATAAAATCATAGAAGCCTAAAGGTTGGAAAAGACCTTTAATTTCCTAAAGTCCAATCATCAGCATAGTAGCACCACCATGTGCACCATTAAACCATGTGCTCAAGGGCCAAATTCATATGTCTTTTGAACACTTCCAGGGATGGTGACTCTACCAGCATGTTCCAATGCTTTACAACCCTTTCAAATTTTATCAACTCGTCATAAAATTTTCCTAATATCTAATCTAATCTAAACCTCCCCTGCCACAACTTGTACCTGAACAATTGGAGCATTATGTGGATACATTTCTTTGTTATCAGTAAATCAGTCTACTCCATTGGTAGAAAAAAGTGAACTTAAAGAAGGCAAAAAGGACTCAGTTAACATTAAGGATGTGTTTTCTGCATTTTTGTTCCAGGCTGTGAGAAACAAAAGCTTTACAACTGATCATGGAAGCACCCAGCTGATGTGGCACTAAGGACCTGATCCCACTCCAGTAAAGTCAGTGGAAAGACTTCAGCAGTGCTTGGATCAAGTCTATTATATGAGGTGAATGACTAATAAGAATAATACACAGAATGATTCACATTTAATAGGACTATTGTCCAAATGCAATGCAATCAGGAGTCTTGGATCCCTGAAATCTCTGTTGGTGCGCGTCCTTTCTCCTGATTCTCTGTCTTTATTCCTTTGCAATCTAGATGGCAAAGTAAGAGCTGGCTCAAACCACCACAGATTGCCTATATATGACTAAATACATAGAGTGAAGGGTGGTGCTCCTTCCTCAGCCCAGCTGGGTTTTGCAGATTCTGGGGGTGGGTAAGGGAAATGTAGAGATGCTGAGCAGGTCCAGGACACAAGGTCAGACCAAGCTGCTGTGGTCAGTGCTCTGGTGAATTCAGTCAGTGCTTCTCCCACTGCCCCTGGTGCAGTCTGCTTCTCCCAAGTCCACCCTTTTGTCTGGAGTTGTGAGCATAAAGGAAATTATAAAGTTTGCTCAAATCAGGGAAGACTGCAGAACAGGACTGGAGAGGCAGTGCTTTCTCATCTCCTCTGTTTGCATGTGTGAGTCTACATTGCCCTAGTCAAAATTAGCACTGCTTTGTGCCACAGTGTCTGGGCAAATGGTAGTAAAGTAGAGCTCAGCTAGAAATTAGAGCCCAGGCCAAGCAGAACAAAAACATGAAATGAAATCAGTGTGCTCACTCACTTGCTTTAATAGAGTCAGAGTTATAGAAGATATGGCAAAGACCCTAAAAGGGACTTTCTGAATTAATTTAAGGAGGAAAAGAGAGATTTTCGTTATTTCTATTTAAAGGAAGAAAGAGGAATTTTAAAGGAATAACATAAGGGAATGTGTTGGAATGGATATTTGTCAAAGATATCCTGGGAATGATCACATATACAGCAATTTACAATATTGTTTTGATTTTTAAAATGTAATTTGACAACACAATTGCTTTAACTGTCTCTGGTGATAGCAAGTGATTACAATAATTTCTTGAACAGCAAGAGCCTTTTTAACATCTGAAAACAATAAATAGAGCACTGAAAGGCAACCCATGCTTTCAGTTTTTTTTATTTAAAAACCCCCAAACAGCACTCAAATGACTAATACTGGATCTCACATTATCTCCTGTTGTTGTCATTGTCTGAATGAATAGTATATGCTGAATTTTATAAAGAGAATATGAATAGTAACAGACTGTATAGAATATTTATCTATTATAGAAAAGGTAAAAGCCAAATGATACACAAGTGGGTAATGGTGATTTATAGAATGCTCACAGAGTGTAAATGACCCTACTAAATCTCATTATCCTAAGTATAGGTATAAATTCCTAGGTGACAACTGAAATGTGGGAATAGCTGGAGCATTATAGATCTCCAGTCTCCAATTAGTCTAAGGTAAAGTATGAAAGATTTTTTTATAAGCTAAGGAACTATCAGGGAAAATAATGGGTAATATGGTAGGTAAAGACTTTATAATCTACTACTTCAAACTGCTTTTCATATTAACAGGAAGTGAAATCTGGGTCTGAACTCCACATTGTAGACTTAACTTTGTTCCCACTGACATCAGCCTCAGTTCTGCTTCCAACCCTCATGGGAATGGATGATGTGAAATAACACATCAAACATACTACTTTAAAAATGTATTTAGCTTTTTCTTTTTTTTAATATGGTCCTTCTGAGGTGCCAAGAAGTAATAACAGAGTACTGCTAAGACTTTCAACAGCAACAGTGACTCTTAAGGATGTATACTTGCCTGCATTCATTTAAAACAAAAAACTGACAGGAGTTTTTACATGAATGTACAGCATGCACTCTGTCTCTGAACTCAGAGACAGATGAAACACTGGGAACTTCAATGGAAATGAACGTGCCATGCAAAATAAACTCCAACAGGAATCATCCCCTGCACAGACATCTTCAGTAATACCAATCAGGTTGCACAGACATCAAATGTACCAGTTTGGCCCCTTTTATTCAGCAGTAAACCCATTTTTAAAAGTATTTATCTTACTTTACATCAACAACAATAAAATTTGTTCAACCCTGTCACCTAAACATCCTTTATAGCCTATGCAGGGCATAACACTTCCAGACAGTGACAAATCCCACCAAATTTCTGACACATCTTCCATCCCATCATGCTTGGGACATTTGCACTTGAAAAGCAGCAATTCAGAAGCTGTGTCCAGGTCTGAAGCAGTGAGAGGTCTACGGAAGAGGACTTGGCAACTAATTTGGTCAGCTGTAACTTGCCCATATTCACAAGCACATAGATCTGTACAGTCCTCCTGCATTGTTGTCTAGTCTGATTCATTCTGGCCACTTTTGTAAGTATCAATATTTTTCCAGCAGCTGACAAATTACAAGAAAAGGGAAACATCACTTTTTTATTTTAAAAAATGGTAATGGGCATTCTTTTTAAAATTTCTTTCATATAAATTAGAGAGGAAAAACATCACTGGGTTTCAGTCTGTATTGAGTCCGATATGCATCAGCCTTCCTCCTTCTCCTCCTCAAAATAAAGCAAGCAGTGATATTTTCATCTCAGTCCATATCACATATATGATCTGTATTTTACGTAGAGTAAAACAAACCCAGAAGAACTGCAGCAAGGCTGCAAGCATGAAAAAACAGGGTGAGACCAAATTTTGTCTCTTCCTATGCTAACGGGAGTGCAATTGACTGCCATATACGTGAGAAGTTCAAATGCAAGACACAAATGCACTCAGCAACCTCAACTTATATCCCATGTGCCACCGGGTCAGTCTGTTCAGATCAGGATAAATACTGCTTTCAAATAAAGCACCCAACAAGCTCTCCCAGGTAGTTCTGAAACAAACACAAGAGCAATTCTTAAATTTTATTCTCTTCCTGGGTTAACTGCATTCTCCTCAATTAGCCTCTATCTGTATCTCTACCATAAGCAGTTTTTGAAACTAACATGCAAATGCCTTATTTACCATTCTGGTTCTTATACAAGCCAAGCCCTTTTCATTTACTCGTGCATATTGTTTGCATTGAATTAGTTAAAGCAATAATCTGCAGAGGTCTATTTAACTCTGGTAATTACTTATGAATTTGTAAAAATGTTTGGTGAAAAGAAAGATGGGTGAGCATGAGATAAGGAATTTGGGACTGATAAGAGCAGAGATCCAAGCCCCAGCAGAGATTTGGGTCATACAGCACTGGCTGCCCTGATGAGGTAAAGCAGCTTTACCATTTGGTAAAGCAGCTTTACCATTTCATAAACCCGCACCTCCATCGAGCTGCAGGGGAGAAGCGAGGCAGGTGCTGGCTGCCTGTGAGCTCTGTGAGCTGGTTGTAAGTCAGGGCACTGCTGTCTGTCTGTCTGTCTGTCAGGCCTGAGGAGCACACGATGGTCCAGCCAGGGCTTGCAGTCAGTTCTCAGAATATGATTTCAGAGACCTGCCAACCGGAGCCAGGAGCCAAGTCCCACTCGGTTGACGCCCCGTTACTTGCAGACTTTTGCCTCCCTTGTTTGGTTCTCCCTTGAATCTCCTCCCCTAGGGGAGGCCTGAGGTATGAATGCTCCTGCCTGAGCAGATTTGAAGGGAAGGGCCATAACGGATTTGTCCCCCGTCAGCTCTTTTAGCAGCTCCCTCCCCAAAAGCACGCGGCTCTTGGCACGGTCCCCATCATGACCGCATGACAGCGGATACAGGAGACGCCCACAGCTTCAAGACCTCTCTAAGTATCCCCAAAAACACCAGTGGGGTCCCAAGGGAAGAAACGCCCCTCTCTACCTCTGCACCACCCCACCACCGCCTCAAACCAGTGCTCAGCACTAACCTCAGAGAGATCCCAGAGCTCCAGCAAAAGGAAGGGGCAGATGCAGGGCTGCTGAACCTCCCACCAGCTGTGCATCCCCAGAAGGGAGAGCTGGCGATCAGGGGAAGGCATGGGATGGCTACGGTTTCTGTTTTTAATAAGGGGGAACTCTTGCTCAAGAGGAAATAGTTTTATGGACCATCTAGGCCTGGTCCTGAAACCTTGGCAATACAGAATCATAGACCAACTTTCCTAACTTAAAACTTTTGCCAAAACCAGAGATGTTTCCATGAAACAAAAGGAAAAAACACACCTCATGCATAGTTTAAAATCACTTGTAAAGGGAATGGTTTTGGCATCTCTCCCAGTTACTCAATATGTGAGCTCTAAGACTTGATCGAAAAGAAAAAGTAGGGAAAAAAGGGCAATGCATTGTAGTTACATTTCTGCTTTTGCCTTTTGGGGCTGTAAGAAAAAGCAATTCATAATTGCTCCAAATAACTCTTGTCAAAATACTTTCCTTTTTTTGGCAATGTAGACATTAATTAATTACATCTGTGATTGGAGGGTTTTCTCTCACTTGACTGTACTACCTCCATTACTTGACATAAGCATGGTTAGAAAGACATCAGCCCCTGTAATTTGATTTCTATTCTGGTATTGTGTATTTCTTCAGTAGCTTTGCAAATAGACTTGAGTTTCCTTGTGTTGGAAATACTATTTACAGAATGCCTTATAAGGGAACAGTTTGAACCGATGTGTGCAGACTGTGTGAAGTTAAGTGACCCAAAGACCTCTGGTTGAAAACCAAATTAAACTTCTTGTGACATCTGCGTAAGCTTCCCTTCTTCCCAACTTTTCTAAGCTGTCTTCTGAAAATAACGGATGCAGGCTAAATCCAAAAGTAATGAAGTACTCCCAAGTCCTTCATGATTCTTCACAGAGAGAGCAACTAATCCAGGGTCCTCTTAAGGCATCTCTCATCCCTCAGGGAGAGGGATGTAGCCCATGCTCAGAAGGTGCCAATGCCCTGCTTGTCTCTCTGGGAAAGATATGAAACAAAGGAACTGGTTTCCAAATGGCAGTGAACTGCCTCTTAGGGAGAGCTCAAAAAGGGCTCAGTGGTCTAGAACACATATCTAGATTGTTTCTGCAGAGGATGAACCATCCTCTGTTTCAGGGCTGAATTATCCCCAGGAAGTGATTATTGCTTTCAGGAGGAGCTCCGTCCAGGCTGAACAAGACAGCTAATGCCTGGTGACAAGAGACACACTTTTCATAGCTCAGCTGGCTTCAATCCTTATACCCAGCAGTGACAAGTTCCATGTCCTAGTATCCCAAATTACACAGTATGGAGGCCCATGCCATTGCAAGCAGTCCTACATGCCACAAAGTCTAACCTGACATTAACCTGCATGACATGACCTGCTTTGCTGCTGTGTCTTGGCATACCTGCAGGCAGGCTGACATGCTTCACATGGCCGAAATAATGCAGTAGCTTTTATTAACAAAGTTAATGCCAATTCATTACAAAGAACATTGGAATGGTTACTAACACTTAGTTGGGTCCCTTGGGAAAATATCTGAACTGTTCTAGTATTTAACATCTCACCCTAATGCAAAATGATAACAAAGACAAGGGAGGCTTGAGTAGGAAATTATCCTTGAAATAAACTTCTCCTAAGGAATTATGTTTATTGTTCAAAACACGCTTTTTACAAATAAAGTGAAAACAAACCCTGAAGTACTGAATGGGAAGAGAGGAAATGGAGAGGGAACTTCTCTGGCATGTACACATAGAAGCCCATCAAATAATGGATGAGAAATCAGAGCTGACATCATGGCATAACCAGCAGTTTGGGACCTATTTGTGTGTGGTTAGAAACTAAATTCTCCTCTGCTGCTGATGTCACTTGACAAACTTGCAGTAGTGATGTGGATTGGCAGGCTTTCCCTTTTTTTTTCCACATAATAAACACCCAGGGCACAGAGCAGGCCTAGAGGAACCTGGGCATGTCAGGAACACCATGAGGAAGTGCAATGCTGGAGAGGAGAGCAATTCACACCCGGTGCTGTACATGGGCACCACAACACCCACTACCATCCTCTGTGTGCCCCAGGCAGCCCTCCACCAACCCACATTCAGAATCAGCAAATAGTGTGACATTTACAGAGTCAATACACATAGTAAGCAAATACTACACAAGGTGATTTCTCTTCCACCCCTTCGGGCAAAATAGCTGCAGCCTGCATGAATGCATCCAGCCTGTAAACCAATTAGGCACGTAGTGCAAAAGCTGGAGGATCCAAATATCCCTCTTCATGACAGAGGAGCAACCAATGCCAACTTCCAGTCACATTTACTTTCCTCTGCAATTAAATCTAATGCTGTTTCAAGTTGAAACAATCAGCTAAAAGTAGAACTGAAGTTTAGTCTTTCTCATTTAATTATAGCTTTATTTTATGCAAACACAATGTGTGTACACCTTTTTTCTAACACAAACTAGAATTATACACTGAAAGCTTTAGAACATTCTCACTATTTCAATTTCAGTGTGCTGTGACAAGGAAAATCTATGCAAGTAATCATGCTAATTCAAATGAAAATTATTTTTTGGTTGAAGTAGTGCTTTTACAATTGCCTCCAGACTTTGTGCTTTTCATTAATACTATTAGTGCTATGGAATTTCATACTCCGGATTTTATATGTGCTTTTCTGTAAGTCAACTAACAAAACTAATTAGTAGCCATGAAAGAGCATATTGATAGAATAAAAATATATAGAACAGTTCAGATAATTCTCAGGCTGAACCCTATATATCATGGAGGTTTGCTTAGTACTCCAGGCCCATTTCCTTAATATAAATAAACTTAGGTAAAATTGAAGATTTTAAACTTGCCTTTAAAAGACCATGCACTTCCTGAATGAACCATTTTTAAATTACACATAAACACATGTAATCAATCTTTACTACACAGCTAGGAATTTAGCATATGGTTGGGTGTTTTTTTCTTTTTTAAAGCAGGAGTTTGGCACTTGCAGATGAAAATGTACAATTAGCAGCAATAAACTGGACTAAGATGAAAAGCAAATTTGACAGCATCCTGCAAGGACAGCACCACTGCAAGAGCTAAACGATCTACAAGCAGCAGCCATACTCAGTGAGGCCCAAGCAGAATTTGGCTTAAGAGCTTCACAACAGCAGAGCAAAGCTGGGGAACATTTTTTAAATTTATTTTTACTGGTTGAAGATCATGAGGCAGAACAACACCTGGAGTGAGTAGATGAAAGAATGCTGAAGTCAATCACACAGTGACAATTTACATTCATGTTGGGAATATGATTTGCAACACCAAAGGTGTGTGTATCACGTGTGATGTTTCCTAGTGCTCCCCATTTCTGTAACATTCCTACATCACTCTTCCCACAGGCTGCTCAACCGTGACCCTAGCAGGGCTCTGGAAGCTGTGGCAGACAAAACTGTGAGAGTTCTCCAAGCACTCCTGAGACGAGCGCAGCACCAGGGGGCCACTGGGATTATTTAGCTCATCCTGACTGCATGGACATGGGCTAAGAGACCTGAGGGCCTGAGGAACTTTGCTCATTGAGATCAGAGATTTTCTAGTTCTCAAGTGACTCAAAATTTTGGCCTCATCTCCTGTGCCGTTGTTTGGGGCCACCAGAGTCTCAGGGAATTTCATCTGGACACCACTGCATCTCTCATGCTCTGAAATCTTACCTGCAGCAGCTACCTGACCATGCAGGGTGTTGAAGCAGGAGAGGGACAGGAAGGTTATGCAGCGCTAAAAGACATTATAATTCTCAGCAACAGCCTGATAGCTTCTACCACCCCATCATCACTGTGTTTGGAGGACATCATCACACAAGTTTGCACCTGCATGCCTGTCTGCATCACACACCAGCATCACACAGCCTCATGTATCTGATTTCCAGGACTTGAGAGGTCTGCATAAATGCAAAGAAAATAAAAAGGGGCAAGCTCAAGGATAAAAGTGCACATATTTACAGTAAGATTCCCCGAGGCTTTCAGAAATGCATGTGAAAACTCTACAGAGCCATACCTTTTTGGAAGCTACTATTTATAAGTAGAAATAGGTAGATGGTGTAGAAACATCATGGACCATAAAGACAAAATTCTCCAAGTCACATTCACTGATCCTGGTCTTGCACAAGGGTGATTACACCAAGAACAGGAAGGTACCATGGCTGGCATGTTTTGGTAGACAAAAGTAATTTAAAATGTCTCAGACTGAGGCTCTTCCAGTAACTCCAGTTTATCCATCTCCACCAGCTGCCCTAAAATGGCTCTCTGCCTGAGCTGCCTCTCTATAAATTTAGTTCCACATTTCTAATCCATTTGTTTCCTCAAAGAGTAATTACTTCAAAGGTAAGATAAAGAAAAGAAAGAAATTAGTGCAAAGACAAGAACTATTACCTTCTTAAAAGTGGGATCAAAGCTGCAGGAACAGCACAGAGCTGAATGTCCCTGTTTATTTACAGAGGAGGTACAGCACAGACAACAGCAGTCTGAGCCCCCCTGGTTCCCTTGCCAGCTTGCTTGGATGCCACTTAGAGGACCACCCAGGCGAGGGCATCTCGGGCCCGGTGCCCACACACTCTGGCCCTGCCTCTGAAGCTGCCAGCAAAGATGCCAATTAGGGCCAGAAGGGATTTGGACACCTGTCTGCTCTGAGCCCAAATGAGACCACCAACTAATGCTTTACACACTCCAAAGCAGCTATCACTTTTCAAGTTGACTTCTGTTGGCTGGATTTGAACTACTGACCTGGAAGAAAAAGGCTCATTTATGCTTGGGCTGCACAAGGCTGAATTCCTTCCCCTCCACTTTCTGATTCTCAGCCTTTTCTGTCCTGACACAAACAGGTCACAGACATTTGGGAGAGAAGCAACAGCCACCAGAAAATATAATTAAAGCATAGCAAGACCAGGCTTTAAAATGCACATTAAGATAAAGGGAGGCTTTGGCAGGAGTGAGGGTGATGGGGGAGGGGGTGAGGGGATGCTAACAGGTGGCCAAAGGGAGGAGGAGGAGGAAAGAGAGGGAAGGGAAGCAGACAGTCTGCTCCTTCCGGCAGCCCTGCAAGTTTCCCTTGCTTCCGCCCCATAATGTTTCCTTTGCTATAATAGAGTCAGATGCAAGTTACACCAAAGGACAGAACTGGAAAGAAGCACAGGCATTGACTTTTGTGTGGCATTTACTGTGCTTTCCTAACTAGAAGCAGCTTCTGGTGCATGTCTAGCTTCCATAGACGGAATGTGGCTATTTGCAATGCTACTCAGATACTAGATTTTTGCCCACAGTTCTCTGGACACCCTTTTTCTTTTGCAGGGTCTTTATACAATTATGGTTTTTAAGTTTGCTTCACTTATTCCCCTACATTTATGCCGTTTTACACTCTCCCCGTCACCCAAGCTTGTACCTCTCTCTTCCCCGCTCTCTCTCCTCCTCTCTCTCTCTTGTTGTGCTGCCACAATCCCAAACTCCTAGATGGGTCAGAGAGGCTAAAGGAAAGAGAATATTTTAGACCAGGACTGACTAAGGACGGATGTCATTTTCAGCTTCAGTGCTCATAAGTAAGTTGGATGTTGCAGGGGCAGGATAAACAGAAATTATTTTGGCGTTAGGGGAATTCATGGAGCAAAGATAAAAGAGCCTCTGAGCTACTTTTTCTACAGGGAGAACCCACATGCACACTGTCCTGCTTGGCAACCTAGGGTCAACAAGGTTTTGGCACAGGTAACTAAAAAATGGCTAAAATTCAGGGAAAAGAGAATCTCCAGACTTTGCAGACTGCCTCACCAGCTCCTACCTGTTTTTCCTGCACTGCACAAAGATGAGGGTACTGAATGAGCTGAAAAGCCTTTTTAAAATGTTTACAATATTATCTTGTTAACACTCGTGGCTCAACCCACTGCCCATGATGTGAGGTGAAAAAAAAAGTTAAAAAATATCCAGAATTGGTTAGTAAACTCTGGTGTTGGCTTGATCAGAACTGAGCCTGCTGCAGCAGAACTGAGCGTCCTGTTTCTGAAACACCTAACGGCATATTGGTCTGATCCCAAGGTTATCAGCAGCTGACTGAGGGAAGGGTTTGATAGGTGAGATAGAAACAGGCTGCTCCAGTTAATCTGGGTTGGGAAGACTAGAGGGTTCATTGCTGCATCATGTGGCAAACGCAATCAAGAGGGTGTTTCTGTTTTAGACAAATTTGTTGGAAATTCAGGGAGCTGTGCTGGGAAGCCAGAGCAGCAAGAGGCAGCGTGGGATGAAAAGAGAGCCCCGTTGGCTCCCGTGCTAGGTGGTGAGACCAGGATGGACAGTCTCATTTGAAGCAGCAGCTGCTCCAAGTCTACCCAGGTTTGTGAGCTTGGAGAATCCTGTGGAAAAAGGGCGAGAAGGGCTTGCTCACTAGGCAGGATTTTCCAAGTTCTCAGAATTCTAATTATGATGGTGGGCGAGGGACGGCGATTTGCCAATGTACCCTTGGCAACCTGTTTATATGGCCTTTCAAGTTAATGCAAGGAATAGGTAAAATATGAACTGGCACATAGATTTAGCAAATCTCACACTCCTTCAAACACTTCTTTACTATGTCACCCTTCCACTGCCCTTCAGATGCACACACTGGTTTATGCCATACTCTCTTTATATGAGAATTCCTACTTGGGACACAGGTGATGCCAATAGGAAGCCATCAGTCTTTATAAAGTTGAGTCATTTCTTTTGAAAATAATGAGAGGGGAAAAGCCCTTTGATGGGCCAAACACTGCTCCCCCTGATGCTGGCATAAATCCTGAACATCAGTGAATATTACAAAGGGACTGCTCAGGATTTATGCCACATAAGTCAAAGCAGAATGAGGCCTGAGAACTGTTTATTTTTATTTTTTTTAATGAAGGGGCCACCCTTCATTAAAATAAAATAAACCATATGGATTTTCACTTATATTAGATGTGTAAAGAGGTCTCTGAAGAGTAGTTTGTAAAAGCAGAGGAAACTTATACTGTGCATCAGACCATAGAGCAGAGCCAGGAATGCATCTAGAGCCCTGCAAGAGGCATTCAGCTCTGCAGGCAGTGCCCACAGTGACTCTGGCTTGGGCAAAAGCACTGTATTCCTTTAAGCACAAGCTGGTGCACCATGTAGCACAGAGGCTGTAGATTCAGCTGTGTTCTTACCTCACTTTCCCTTCTGCAGTGACCTCACCCTGTTACAATGCCACTATTCATGCAGATGGGGTGGAAGACTGCATACAAAAGTTTCATTTAGGCACATAAACATGAATATTTAGCCTGCTTGATTAGAAATGAAAGTCAAATGCTTCTACTTTCTGCAATCTGCAAGAGACTTTTTATTTTTTAGTAATACTGATTTTACTGGCAAACATTGAAAAACAAGACAATGAACCACATGTAATAATTTCACTAATAACCATGTTAATATCCTTGTCCTAAGTGATGCCACAACAGCTTTTCTTGCTTAGCAAGATTAGCAAGAGAGGGAAATAGAGCACGTGAAAACATCAAGAGCGGACAGAAGACTAATTCTTAAAAAACAGCCCTTAGTCTGATTCTCAGCAGGTGTAAACTGGTGTTGCTGAAGAAAGCACAGCTCTATAGATACTCCTTCCTTTTTGCTGAAACCTTAACCCCAAGCTGCTAGCACCATATATGCCATTTCACTAAGTGGTTAATATCTTTCTCTCTGTCGCTTGCACTGTTTTTAACCATGCAGATAGTCATGAAAACTATAGAATTAATTTAGAATTACTCCACTGCTGAACTTGCTGAAGCTCAGGGTCTGGGTGCTTACTTACACCACCTGAATCAGCCGCCTGGCTGGGCGGTCCGCTGGTGCCACCAGAGAGCCATTCAGAGAACCTCACATTAGGCTGTAATTAGCTCTTAACCTAAGTGATCTATTAACCCTGTTAGGAGCTCTGGCTCCTGATTTAGACAGATGCCTCAAATCAGGCTGTGTAAATAAACCCCAGATAGTTTCCATACCCAGACCTGACATTCCACCAATTTCAAATGAAGATGAGCAATTAAATCATTTTGCACTCTGTTTTCTCTGCTCAGTGGTTCTCAGCCTCTGCTATCCCCACCCCATGTCACCATTGCAGTGTTTATTCTGAACAGCTCCATGGAGTACAATCATTTGTATTGACTATGTTTCATGTACCTGGATGGTTCCTACTGCAGGGTTTAGGTGTTCTGACTGAATTCTGCTGCCCATGGGTTTTCAGGAGCTTTTCATGGTCTGTACTTCTTCATAACAAGAGCTTCTATTGCATGCTGGTATGTGTAAGCAATCACACAACACACATGGTAGAAGTAAATTGCAGCAAAATGGAGCTATCTACAGAAATTATGACACTGTTCACAGCTCCAGAATAAGAGCATTCCAGTTTTTCATGGGTGTCCAGTAACACTTAAAGTCTAAGTTCAAATAAACAGATCACAATTCACACACGTACTGCTTTCACCATGACAGCTATTCATGTGTGGCCTAAGCATAAACATATTTCAAGTAAAAGGAACCATTTAATTTGACTTGGGTAATTCTAGAGGTTGTTCCCATCACTGGATACATAATTTTTTTTGGCCCTCTTCAAAAGAGGCCTGATGCCTTTCTGTTCAGCTCACATGTTGTACTGTACGTGTCTTTGAAAATTCCTGTCCTCCTTCCAAGGCCAAGTTCCTGTCCATAGATGAGATTGTTCTCACTTTTCTTCCTTCTTCTTTGAAAGTTTCCTTAGTTTGCATCCTTCTTTGATTTTTTTTTTTTGGTCTTAATCCTCCTCAACTTGTTAATAAAAAACAGAGGAGATGAATTTCTATCCTGTGAGCAGTTTGAGAAGGGACAGAACTGTCCACTACAACTCAGGAACTGAGGTCTGTCAACACTCTAGGCGTTGCTGGCCAATGCTGTCTACGGAATCAGCAAAATATTTTTCTCCTTCTCCATGCTCTCCATCCTTGGTAATCTTTTATTCCCTTCCTAACCACAGTCTTGGATCCTTAGACAACCTCATGAACATCTGGAATTACCCCATCCATTACTGCCAAATCCCAATCTGGTGAACTGTTGCAGGTTCACGAGGACATTGCTCAGATCAAGGTAATAATAATGATATAAGTAAGATAATGGTTAGCTCCCAAATGGGACCTTGATGTCCATGGAGTCCTCCCTTGGTATCCAGTGAAGACTGAGGCTGACAAAGGGTAAGCACCGATACAAAGTACCTTGTGAAAATTATCTCCCATGATTTACCTGCTAAATCACTGCTCTTCTGTCCTGCCTTTCCTGCATTTGCAGGTTTCCCACTCACTGTCAAGGAGGGACAGCATTACTATGAGAAAAGGAAACAAACTTGGACCCTGCAAAGCAGATCTGAGAGGCAACTTTTGCTATAAATTTGTTAGTCAGTTAATTAAACACATCATTACAGGGACGCTAATGGCGATTAATCTCAAACTGCTCAAACTGATGATGTTTAGAATTTTATAAGCAATTTTGGTTGATAATTTACACAGACTCCTCCAGCTGTCCTGCTGAAGCAGGTCCACCAGTAGCACTTATGAATTCACATTTCTGGATGGATTATGGGTCCCCCTTGTTCCAGAACAGTGTCACAACAGTCTAATTTTGCTGTAATTTGCTTTCACCAGCTGTGTTCTGTGACCCCCTCATACAAAGCAACACATGATAATAACTTCTCAACTATAAAGAGATAGAGTCTCAAACCCCTCTTTTCCTCTCATATTTGCAGGATATGCTGAGGGACACCTAAGCATGTGGTGTGTATTGCAAAACATCTTCTTCACTGGCTAGTGGGAAATATTCACACACATTTTGGCATCTGGTAAAGGTTTAAGAATTCCTCATCTTCCACCCAAAGAATCATCTTTCAAATTGAGATGAACTCTCAAAAGATGACAACTCTGACCCATAACACATTTTAAATGCTGCACTTGCAGAAAACTGATTGTTGCAAGATTCCACTGTGATGACTAAGCAAATGTTTGGAAGACCCTAAAAACTGCAAAAAAGAAGATTTTAGCATTGTTATTCAATGTAAATTCATCCCTGACAGATTAGATTTTACCCAGTGGCACTTTCAATTACATGTTTCAAATAAGGTTTTAATTTAGATTTAATAAGACAGTTATTGCATGCTAATTAAATACTAATGGATTATTAAAAACATATTTTCTGCAGGTCTAGCAATCCTGTAGTAAGCACATCTATCTAAACCTGAATACACATGGTTTTAATCAGTCATTGGAATTAAATTAAACATAATTGTTGGAAGTTGAAATATGTGATTGGACTCAAGAAGACAATTGCAGTATGTCTATTACACAAACATGAAATTGATGGAAGAATTAATAGGGAATAATTGCATTTGTCTGCTAAATAATGGTATTGATTTAAAAGTATTCAGGTCATACACATTAATTGTATTTAAAGAGAAAAAGGATGTAGAAGAACAAATAGATTGCATTAACAGACTCATACAAAGGACTAGTCAATAAACTGCATTTATTTGAAAAATTATTCCCAATTAGAAGATATTTCATTTTTCTTACACACAGATTTTTGCTTAGAAGTAGTATAGTACACTTTTTATGTAGTGTCTGTTAACAAAAATATCTCTATGACTTGCCAAGAATGATGTCACATTTTTAGTCTTTGGCCAATTCCTTAGCCAATTGGAGTCTACTTCTGAAGCATGTAAAACTCTTTCAAAAAACCTGGCAGCCTCACTGAACACTTCTACACATATTGATGTATTAGGTACCCCTAGCAACCCCGTAAACAGAAAATAATCTGGAGATTTATCTTAGCTAATGAAATAATTTAGTAACTACAGGTATTTTAATTAGCATCGGTAAGGATGTCCTTAGAAACAATTTATTTAATGACCAACTATGCTCTGTTGCTCTAGATCACAGAAGTCACTCTTACAGTGAAGTCCTTACCATGCCTGAGTCCATGCCAAGAGAATATGGACAGCAGAGGAAGCCCTTGTTGTGACATCTGTAATTCGTCCTTGGAACTCTAGAATGATAAGAACTGAAGCAAACTATATGCACTGAAATTATTACCAGTTCTTTAGGACAATCTTATATTTCTCTGGACTATTGACACAAGCCTGCAAATATACAGAGATCAAGTCCATCTTTCTGCAATGTATTTCTTAATTCTGCAGCATTTCTTAATCTATTCATACTTTCTGCTCTTGGCAGGTCCCTCTGAAAATCTTTTGCAGAACGATCATCTTGGGAAGGGAATAATTTCCCTTTAGTTTCATCAGTGCAAAAGTGGAAATGAGGACTCTCACAGCAGGAGCCCCTGTTAAATACCTTGGCACAAGATATGGCAACATAGCAGTCAAGAACTAATCACACGAAAAAGGAAAATTAATTTGGTGGTCTCCCTGCATGCGCCAGTTGTGAGTACTTTAAAGCTGCTCTCTGGGTCTGTGATACAGCAGCAGGACAACCTTTGGGGAAAAGAAAAAAGGTGCTGCAAGTCAGACTAGAGGTACCTTGGCAGGCTGTGTGGGTAAACTTGCATCGCTCCTGCCAGCACTACAATTATTAGATGCTATCATCCCCTCGCATTCACCAGTACATGCAAACTTTTAAAACAAACAAGCAAATCAACCACACAATGAAGTAATGGGCTGTTTTGCATCCCTCCTGGCACGGATTCAACCTCATTCATCTGATAGCCACGCTACTGAAACCAAAGCACAGAAAACTCTAAGTCAAACAAATGAAAACGCATAGACTTATTCTTGTACTCACTCTCCCAGACAGCGCAGGAAAGGAGGGACAATACAGAACATTTGCAGCGGTATCTATGGGATGACAAGCACTTAAAGCCATTCCACAGCACAAGCTCCCACCTAGCACTTGTGCCAAGTTTCAATGACATGCCTCAGTAACACGAATTGCTTACTGTTGGGCTTCATTTAACCATCCTGTTTCTAGCAGTTCTCTGAACTATGGCTTCTTCTCCCCGAGAATACAAAAGCCCAAGGTATGAGTTCATTGCTAAAGAACGAAAGCATCTCAGCAGCCCAGGCTGCCTGGTGATTTGCTGAGCTCCTCTGAGCCAGTTGTGAGTTTTCTTCTAATTTAACTGTTAAGGTTTAAGCTAAAAAGAATCCACTCAGTGAAGCACTGTATCTGTGCAAGCATGACCCTAATCCAAGCCAGGAACAACTCCCCAACAAGATTTTTTTGTTGTTAAACTGGGGAAAAGTAGTGCTCTTAAAACACTACAGTGTTTGCAGTAAAGACTGAGGCTATTAGGGTTTTGCAGAAAAGCTGTGGTTTGGTCTCACCTTTAGAAGAGATGCAACTGAAGTGCCTTTTTATGCTTTTTATGAATCACTAGACAGGCAACACGTTTTTTCCCACAGAAAGTCACATTTGCCTCAGTGCTCCAAAGCAATCTGTAAAACTCGCCTCTGTCGCTGACTAATTATTGCTCTTGAACAAATGTTTTTCTAATGCTTATATCTGAAGCTATCAGACAAACTATAATGTGTGACCAGCCTTTGTATTTGGTAATAGCCTAACGTGGCAGAGTCAGAATCCATTCATTAGCTCTGGCAGGCAGCTCCAGCCTTCTGTGCAAGGAGCAAAGATTAATGCAGACATTGTACTCAGGGTGGCCCTCATACTGCGAACCCCATGGTTTCAGCTTCATTTACAAACCCAGAAATCCTTTTTTCTTTGCTGAGGAATTACACTATTAATGAAATAAAGCAGTGATACTCATAAAGAGACATTACAACTTAAGACATCCCTGATTTTTACTTTATTTACATATAAACTAGTATATTCCTCCTACTTAGTTTAAATTATATGCCACTAGCTGTTTCCTGTCCTCACAAATGCACGGGACAATTTTTATATTTAGATGTGATAGACAGATGGGAAAGGAAATGAACCTACTTAGTAATGTAAATAACACCTGCATGCAAAATAATGCCATATTCCCAGAAAACAATTCAGGCACTTAGGCATATCTTTTGCTCTATCTTCTTCACAATAAGCAATCCAGTTGTATAATGTACTTTTCCCACATTTCTAGTTTGCATGACTTTTATGTTGTTAGCTAACAGTTTATTTCTGGCTTTTTGAGGTGGTTTAGTTGATGTCATTCTTTTCATCCTAAATATTTGTTCTTTATTGTAAATTTATCCTTGACACTTCAGCTCATTCTGATAGGGAAAAGCAATTTAATAGAGCAATTTAAGACTTGGATCCTCAAGCTACTTGAGCATCTGCTTAATTAGACTCTGAAATCCCAATATGAAGAAGCACAAACACTCACAGACTAACTGTGAACTGGGATGTTTATTGTCTGGATTCTCTGTATTTTAATTTCATTCTATATCTGCCATCTATTAGCCAGGAACAATATGTAAACACTAGTAAACATTATCTAAATTGAACTGTAAATACAACACAATTATTCTGAATTAAAGTTTAGTAGATTGTAAGGAAATTAGATTTCCTGAGAATACCATGCTTACACTACCCATGCCTTCTGAATGTGTTGATTTAGCTTAAAAGCAAAACGGAGATAGCATATCTCTTGCAGAGCTTCCCAGTGACACCAGACAGACTGTCCAACATGTGCTGAATAGCATTTTCTTTTACTGAAACAAGAGGCTGAAAACTCCAGGTTTGAACCTCCAGGGAGGTTCAGCTCCACTCCTCCCTCTATATAGAAAATATATATTCTCAAAATGGAAGGAAGAACATTATCAAAAATTACGAGTTTGTCCATAATTTCTTAAATTATATATTTTTCATAATTCCTTTATATGTGGGACTGACAAGCGTTACACTACTGTAATAAATTTACTTTTTCCTTTTCTTTCTTCAAAGCAAAAGAATTTAAATTTCAGTAACATTTATGGTCTCAGGGAATCTAGAGTTTCACTTACACAATGGCAGTGAGTTTGTACAGTCCAAGACATCCCAGGAAAGCCATGAATAAGTGTCATGATATCCTATTTCTCTACTGTGTATACTTCTCCATCTCATAGTAGCTTTGTTTCAAGTACACCTCATTTAGAGGTTCTCATTCCTTTGCACTCAGTTTGCATCCCTAGAAGTGTATCAGCAAAGCCCAGAGTGCTCTGATTGCCCTGCATGCACACCCTCCGCAGCCCCCTGTCCTGCACATTGAGACTCACTCCGTCCTAAAGAGCCTCCCCAGAGGGCAGGGAATCTTCCCATTGCTCAGGGCAGAATTAAGGCATGTGCAAGGCCAAAAAAACCCACACACCTCAGTGCTACCCAAGAATAATGCCTAAGGAAGTAACAACTGTGTCCCCTGTGGCCACATGAGATGACATCATGGGTTCTTCCAGCCCCAGAGCTGCTGGTTCCCCTGGCCCTGCCGATTCAGAGGTCTTCCTGAACTGAACATACAAGTGATTTCTGCCCTCCAAACATCACCAAAGCCATTAATCATGACCTCATGGTAAACACATGGAGGAGAAAGAAAGAGAGCAGCAAACTTCTCTTTTAAGTTTCTTTTACTTTTTCCAAGTATTTCTAATAGAGACACTTCTTCAGTGCCTACCTGTATATACATACGTGTTATTATAGAAAGGTAAGAGGACTGATCAAAATGCATCAAAAGCTGAGAAAGCTGTGCTTTCAAGTGGATGAGGTGTCAAAGTCTGCTGAGCATGTACACACTGTCAGACCAGAGCCTGGAGCAGGGACTTGCTCAGGAGCAGAGACAGGAAGCAAAATGAATCTGGAAGGAACACATGTCTAGTGGAGTTCATAGAAAGGCTTTGTGCATGCCACGGGGCATCAATAATATACCTTTTGTTAGATATAATAAAGTCTTGGCAAAGACAGGTGATGACTCAGGAAGCACAAACAAATAGAGAGAGTCTCTGAAAAAGTAAGGAAAACAACTGCTGCCAGTCTCAAGTTTAAAAGAAATATTACCAAATCAAAAGCAACATCTGGCAACTGGTCTTCCCACCACCCCAGTTTAATTCTTACTGTGCTCCATTAGTGTTCAGCAAAGTCCAAAGGCCATGAAAGACAGGCAGTTAGGAGCTCCCACCCCCAGACAGATGAGGGATCATTTGTCCCCTAAGGAAGCTTCTGAATATAGAGCAGAAACACCCTCTGTGAAGTTTCCAGAATGGAAACCAAAATATTTCTCTGAGGATATTTTTCCTCTGCTCTTGGGCTGGTAACCTGATGTGCACCTTCTCTCTTGCACTTGCTTCTCTGGGTCCTGGTGTGGTGGCAGCCTGTGGGGTTGCAGACCATGCAGAGGGTCCCAGGGCAGCCGGGGCTGCCTCACCTCGGGAGGCAAAGGCAGGCAAATCTGATTCACCCTGCGCTTTGAACAAACCCTTAACGTGGACACAAGAAGCTACCTCACCCTAGCCAAGGGAACAGATTAGGCTGTTCAGCTCCCATCCTAAAAGCATGCTGGGCTGTGCCTTGACAAGAGGGCTCCAGCACACCGTGGGTGAGCACAGAGAGCCTGACGATCTGCGGGTGCTGACACAGGAGGCGTCACCCTCGCCTGCGCTGTTGGGTTTTGAGTTGCAAAAGGGTGTGGAGATGGCAGGCAATGTGGAAAGCAGTGGTCAGTGTTGGGCGTTCTTCATCTCATAAATGTTGCTAATGCATGGTACTGCAAGCAGTGTCACACACATGAAGCCAAAGACACCATTTCTCTATGTTCTGGAGGGGGCTTTTAGGGTTGCCGTAATTGGAAATGGGGCTTTTAATATTCATTTGAAGAAAACAACACCCATATTACTACTAACTTAGAGTCATCAAAAAGTAGTAGGCTACTAATATATCATAGTGACATGTCTCAGTAAAGCTGTGGAGACAGAGAGAAATGCCAGTGGAAGACAGGTTTTATGGTGGTGATGTACCTAGACCAAATCTATCCTTTGCAAAAACTGTGCTGACACCATTAAAGACACCCTAAGGATGAATTAGACTCATTACATCTTACATTACATAATGAGAGCTGTATAGGGGAATTTCTTACAGTTTTATTCCTACAGCCTCTAATATTAAATAGGATTTGTACATCCCTAAACTTAAATGAAGTTTCTAAAGCATTTCAAGGCATACATCACCTAGATTATGTAAAACTAGTTTATGAAACAGGTTTCCAAAACACAGATGCTTCACTGATATAAAACTAATTTATGAAACATGTTTCCAAAATGCAGATGCTTCAGTGTTTGGCTCAGGCAGTTTCCCCACATTTCTATCTGCTGTTAAACTGCAGTTGGATTCCCACTCAGGACAAGACTGCACTTTCCACTTAGAAGTGAGCTCTAAGAGAGATGAGAACACAAAAGCAACTGAGACCTTGTGATCTCCAGAGAACAAAAATCTCTGTGGCCAATGATAAAATGAGCCATTCATACACTAAAAAATCTTTTTCCAGAAAAGCAATATTCAGCTGTCTTCCCTCAGGTACCAGAAAAATAAAATTCAAGGCAAAGGACTTGTCCTTTCCACTGTGGATTAAACATAGGTAAAATGGAGTATATACAACAAAGCTGAAGACTGCCTGTACGGTTGCAAGTTCTGTGCTGCTTTCAAGCCTCCAGAATAGAGCTTAGCTTGACATTGAAAATCTTTGTGGAGGTTGGTCATTCTATCAAACTTGACAGATCATAAATCCAAGGCACTGTGCAGCCAGGCACAGAGTTGGTTTTTTTTCCAGGATGAGAACACATCTGAAACAACACTCTCAGACAGTATGGTATTATTTACTTACAGCTGAGCTTAGGAGATCGGGTGGCAGCCTCAGAAATTATCCCAATTATTTGAAATTGCAGTATAGTGTAAGAATTCTGTCAAAAGAGAGGACTGCAAGAGGCAGAGCAGGGAAAAAACTAAGATGGGTTTTTTTTTTTTTTTTAATAAAGCAAAATGAACCAAGGCAAGCATTCAAAAATAAGTTACTGAAAACCATTTTATAAAACTAGCTTTAAAATCTCTTCATAGCATTAGCTTACCTTTTGTTTTGTCTGAAGAAATATATATGAACCAATAATGTTCTCATGAGATTTCATTACTGAAAAGGCTCATTAGAAAAGGCATTAAAATACTAATTACCTCATAAACTATTTAGTTGTGTACCCACTGGGATAGTACTTACGAGTGCTCAAGCTCTTCATAGATCCCGCTAATCAATTAATGCTCATTACAATCAGAAAGAGTATGCAGACTGCAGCATGCAGGAGAAATAAATAAGTCAGAGGTTAGCAAAGAAAGTGATTTGGCTGTAATCGAGCCTTCCTTTGTAACACAACTGTTGTCTGCTACGATTTAATTTTAATCAGCCTTTTTGGTGCTTCTGGTAATGTGACTCTTCTTGTCTCAAGAATCTCAGCCATTGTTATTGCTCCTCCAAGTGCATAATTTATTATGGGAGATACATCAGATGTACACAGAGATTCAAGTGGACAGGTAGAGTTTTCACTGATACCATGCTAACATTACCTGCTGGGTGTGTAAAAGCAGAGAAGGGCTTGGGGGAGTGTCCTGAGTGTCTTTCTGCATCAAAGAAGAGGAGCAGCCACAGAGACCTGGATGCACTGCTGGCTGTCCTGCAAAGCAAAGCCCAGCACCAGCCCCTGCCTACCCTACACCAAGGCTTGGGAAGGGTTAATAGATATCTGCTGGTGAGAACTGGGCTCTCATAGTCTTTCACAAACACTGTGGGGGAAGGGGTTCTGCTTTAGTGCCTGCAGAGATGACACATTTCCTCCTTCACCTCAGGAGCACCAGGACTGTGGCCTGTCTCTCTTCGCTGAGTATGGTGGCCCAGTACCAGCACTGGAAGCACCTGGAGCCTGAATAGAGCCTGAATAGAGCCTGAATAGAGCCTGTTGGGCTCCTCTCCTTCCCTTTTGCCTCAGCCTCTGCAGGGAGGCTCCTGGCATAGTGCTGTCACCATCGGTGTGGATATGGTTCATCACTTGTGATGGTAACATCCCACTGAGAAACAAAGGATGGAGGCACCTCATGGCTTCAGGCAAATGCCATTTCCCAACTACGTGTGCATCATGGTTTCTCCTGTCCTGTAACTGGCAGGACACACAGAATCTACAGCAGATTTTTTTAAACAGAATTTAGAATCTGTTTAAAGACATCCAGGACTTAATCCTAGCTCCTTATCATATCCTTCACACCTGCAACTCACTTTTACTTCAGATCTGAAAAGTCCTTGCAGGAAGATCTTACATGCTCCAGAGAAACGCATGTTCATGATTTTTTCACTATGAAGGGAACAAACCAAAGACGGGAGGAAGTTTAGGGTTACTTGATCCATCTGGTCATCCTCAGGCTGCAGGGACCAGGAGCCCTAGGGATAGCTTTCCTCCTTCCCTCCTGTAGGAGGAAAGAACATACTGGATATGTACTACAAGTCATAGCTATGTTATTTGGATTTTTGTGGGCAGTATTAAACTAGCATCATGAGTCACATATACCAGTTTTACTAAGACTAGCATAAACACATATTGAATTTTAACTGTAGTAGAAAAGGAAG
Source organism: Melozone crissalis (assembly GCF_028551555.1). Classification (NCBI taxonomy): domain Eukaryota; kingdom Metazoa; phylum Chordata; class Aves; order Passeriformes; family Passerellidae; genus Melozone; species Melozone crissalis. Next base: position 35,197,484 of record NW_026535794.1, on the reverse strand, counting down.
TTTTAGTTTCTAAAACCTTTAAATGAGATTAAGCTACCTTATTTTCTTATTTCTTATTTAAATGAAAGATTTCAGTATCCTTGAACAATCCCAGTAACCACAAATTTCACCAAGGGCAATTCATTTCTATTTTAATTTTCAATACTTATGTGGTTATATACCTTTTCTCACATAAACTCTATATTACCCCTGGGAACTCGGTATGCAAAAATTTCAAACATTGCTTGGATCAAGTTTCCAATCAAACTAATCCACCACTAACATGATTTAGAAGACTGACAAGCCTCACCAAATTCACATAGCCGAACAAATTGCTTTTTCTTTGTGCAAATGGTAGCCACCCTAAGTGTGAGCAAGTGTTCTTTGGATAACACACATGGATTTTCAGACATTTATTTTTCTTCAGCATTCTAAAGTATTTCAGGAAAAGTGGTTTCTAAACAGAAGATAAGGTAATATGCAAATAAATAGATGGAGAAAGTTACCCAAACAGGCCCAGATAAGATTATGCTTGCATAGCAAAATTGCATAGAATGGAGGAGGAAAGAAAACCACCATAACCACAGGAAAGAAATATGGATGTGTGCACAAATATGCACATGTTCAAACATCTGACCAATAAACCTAGGGTTCTTCAGACTGCTAGCTCTTACTATCACCTATGACTGCCTCTAGTTTAAATGAAGAGCTCAAAACCCCAGATTTTGTACACATCCATATATTAATGTTTTGGCAGTATTTTTTAATTTAATAAAATTCCTGGAAGATGAAGTTAGAGCAGTATCTGTTACAAACCTCCAAATAAATAGTTTTCTCTCTGACATAGTCACACAGTTGCACACCAACAGCAGCCTGCAGAGCCTGCAGAGCAGCTGCACATGTCCATTAGATGGAAAGCAGATCAGGAGTTCCCCCACCCCTACCCTGGGTATCTCCTGGCTGCTTTGTTGGCAGCCAAAACAACGTTCACGCTTAACCTCATGCTAAAGAGCCTCTGTTAACAGTCAGGCAACACAGTCCATCCTCTTCACATATATTTCTCCTGAACCACAAGCAGCACATAAAGCAGACTCTAGTCAAATCCAGTAATGATGCTAGGTATTTTGGGAAGGAAAAAAAAAACCTGAAAAGTTGGCACAGTAAGGCGAATGTCATACTTCAGTGTATAGTGGTGTTCTGTCAGAAGCCAGACATATTAAAAATATTTACATAATTTAAAATAATTTGTACAGGTCTAGTAAAGTCTATTTTAGGCTTTGTGCTTTAATAAAAGTTTAAACATTTGCTAGATCCCATTGGACTTCATGTATAACCTTGGCATTTAAGGGCAGTATTGAGGATATGCCATTACTAAACTTTTCATATTAGTATGAGTGTGAACTGAAATACCAAAATAAAAAGATAACAATATTTCTCGTGAGTTGCAAACAGTCCTGGACTTTATATGTATTTCCAGATGGGAAACTAAAAATGTACTCTATGTTTGCACGTGTATATTCAAAGGTGGCTTGTAGTCTAATTTAAACATTCCAGAATAATGTGACCTAAATATAACAACATGAATCATCCATCACTTTCAAAGAAATATCTGGCAATTTTTCATTATGAATCACTAGGGACAGATACCAATACCTGTCAAAAAATTGCTGGTGGTTGTCTGGTATGATGAATCAATTATAAAAATCATCTGGTATTATTCTGGGGATTAGAGAAAATAATGTATCCTTAAATATTATGTAATGAACACCTACAGGAAGCTGAGTTGAAAAGGGAAGTCAGATAAAGTTCATATGAGATTCTGGAGCAGTTGTCAAAACACCAATGTGTAAGAATAAGAGGCAAATATGTATTAAATATTTAGTGCATAAAAAGCTATGAATAACCTTCCCACATATGCTCTGTAGTCAGAATGCATGTAGTCTGCAGAACATTCTGTAAAATACAGAATATGAATTCTAAACAAAAAAAAATTAAAACCAAAATAAACAAAATGCTTACCTGGCAGTATCAAATTCTGGAAGGGCCAAATCTCGCCTAAAGGAAATTTTGAAATTCAGAAGTATAAACTAGGTCCAGAGCTGATGCAAAAAACAACTCATTTGAAGTAAACTCATCCAAGTTTACAGCTGAGGATCAGGGCTAAATTAGAAAAGTAATCTTTGACTATACTAAAACTCTTCACTCTGTTATTATAAAGTAGAGGATTATGAAATTCTGTTTTAAGTTGCTTGTGGGGCTTGTCTCCTTTCTCAGCACTCATTTTGGAAAACTAAAATGGAGAGGAGAGGAGTTGTAGTGAAAAGGTGGACGTTTGATTTTAAATAATTTCCAGTAAACTGAATAAAAAAACTGCAGAAATCCTGTCTACTGTTTTATATTTTACAAGAGCTGTCTTTTTTTTTTTAATGACATAATTTTAAGACCAAGCTTTCATGAATGAAAATATATATCATGAAGATAACAATCCTAAATTAAAGTTCTTCCCCACTAATATTGTCACTAAATGAAGAATCTGATATTATCTTAAAGTAAGATTTGTGGAACATTTTTTCAATATGAAAAACAGTTGATTTCAGTGTGACTTTAATATAAAAAAATGAGAGAAAAAAAAGGCACACCCATGACTAGAAGAGGAAGGTTTTGCATAAATTGAATTCTATTCCTAAATAACCTGTCAAATCTTCATGCTAGTTCACCTTCAGCTGGTCAATGTTCCCCCTGCCTCTGCAATATTCCAGAAATGTCCAGTATTTCACTGTCTTCTTTGTAATGTAAGTTCTTTGAAATGAAGGGAACTATCTAAAGCAGAGTAACCTGGATGTGCCCACATTGCCAGAGTCAGTCCTCAGCACATGAGCAACTAAAGGAACAAAGAAAGCTCATGTCCCCTGGGGGTCATCCCATAAAGGGGGCTGTGCAGCAGTCGGAATAAAGGGGATGCAGAGTGCAGAGGACACAACTAACTATGCTGCATCCCATGCAGTCTGACTACAGAGCACATTTGGGAAGATTATTTATAGCATTTTATACACTAAAAGCTCAGATAAACTTTACTGGCCAGCAATTTGCTAGTAAAAACCAGAGCTGAGCATAGTTTGCTGCGTAAGTGTTTCCAGGGTGGGAGACCCAGCCTGTCCCAGTTTTTAAATTACCTCCTCTGAACATAAATGAGGAGTTGCCCTAATGAACATCTGGAGAACAGTGCACATCCTTCCCAGCACTGAGAAGTGTCACCGGCCATATCTGACAGAACAAACAACAAATGCTGTGAACGTTCCCTCGGACTGCACACAGCTTGTAGCAGGGTTTCAAACACGTCTGTGATCTTACAAGGAGCTCTGCAGGGGTTTTCTTTAGTCCTGGTTTGGATATGGTTGACATTATGTGAAAGTAAGTGCTCTCCTGAGATTTCAGTGAAAGCCACGATGCCAGGGAAGCTGATCTCACAAGGCTTCCATCATCTCAGATGACAGAAGTCTCAGAAGATCAGTTAATTTTTGTCATTCTGAGCCAAAATCTCATCAGTAAAGTTCAGGAAATTTTAGGGGCATTAAATCCAAACACAAAGCGCCACCTTCATTCAGATTTGATTCCTAAATTTGAGCCTGCGCTTCCTGCAAGCTTGAGGAGTTCAGTCTCCTCATTTTTCCACTAGTCATGAAAAAACAGTGTATTTCAACAATTATATTAATATTACCAACATTAATATTAAGTTGAAAAAAAATGTACATAAATTTTTCTCAGACAGAAATTGTGTTTTCTGGAACTGGCAGCCAGAAATTCTTCTGTGCTTGTTTCAGCTCTTCCACTGACAAATTGTGTGGCCTCTTGTGAGTCACTTCAATTTTCTCTCTCAGTTCAACAGTTTGAAATTATTTATTTCACAGGAAGACTACCATAATTAATAAACTGCTTCATTAGCTACTGCATAGTTTTTAGAAAATACTTTTTAAGCCTGTCCATAAAGAAGAAATTTATTGCCATGAGGATTTTTTTTCCAGCTCTTGTGTCTCAGTGGTTAAAATATGGGGCTGGTAAAGTGTGCAAAACCATCTCCCCCCTCCACTTGTCATGACATGCACTAGCACATCCCAATCAAATGCTGGGCTTAATGTGCAACAGCCTGAAGCTCAAAACAATTTCTATTATTTGTGGATCTTGCAAAAATCCTGGAAAATGAAAGCTGTACATATTCCAAGAAAGAGACTGAAATACATCTGCGTGAAGCAGAACTTCCCTGTAACGCAACCACGTTTTTATTTTCACAGTTTCCCTCCCTGGCTTCACTACCATGAGGGCTTGCTTTTACTTGCACCAGCACCCACTGACACACAACTTTCCACAAACAAAACCTTTTCTGTAAGGGATAGTTGTGCACCAAACAAATTACCCCTACATATATGGATGTATCAGACTTAAGTTTCAAAACCTTATGACACACAAAAGCCAACAGTTCATCTGTTGAGCTAGACGATAGCCACAGCAAGCAAATACTGGGATTGTATTTCAGTTATTGCTATGGTTACAAAATCAGGGTGGACACTGGGGAGAAAAGGAGAAAGAGAAACAAATCTACAAAGACAGTAAATCCTCTAAGGAAAGAGGGTGGCGGAGAAACAGGGAGAAAGAGACAGGGTGAGGGCTGGTGGGTGGGGGAGAAAGCAAGGTCACTTTAACACCCAGCTGAATCAAGGCAAACAAAATAATAAAAATCCGAGTTCTTCTAGGGAAATAGTGCTGATAAGATCACCACAGGATAAAGTGACACAAAGAAAGAAAAATGCAAGGAATTGTTACAACTTGTGCCTGTGAGAAGCAACGCAATTCATATTCACTCGGGAGAAACAAGATCAGATATTCGGCCCATATTCGCAGCAGCTCTCAGTAACTGAGCTGCCTTGCTTCTCTAGTGAACTTACTGAGCCACTGACAGCTTAAGAACTAGTTCCTACCCAGTCTAGTACATAATCCAGAATTCAGGCATGATGGGTACAAGGTCCTGTTTCAGTAAACAAACCAGAATATGATTATCTTCACCTATCACAATAATACCTTAATCCACAGCAAGGCACGCTGTCTGCAGGCAAAGCCCAGGAATGGTTTTAAAGCACAGATCAGGAGCACACTGAAAATTTGGCTTTGAGGACTTAAAAACATAAGCACAAATATAACAGGAGATACAGTTTCAGAATAGTTAGTTTTGTCAACAGTTGCAGAAGCACTGTGGGTTTTAACTTCATACAACAGCTCTTTCTGTGAAAACACTTCTCAGTTACTGATACAGGAAATTTCATCACGACTCTATTTTTTATTTGGAAGACGTTGCTTTGCACTTTTTTTCTCTTATGCTGCTTTCATTTCTTTATTGTGAAGTACAAGATGAGCAATTGCTGTTGAAAGTTCTGCAGAGATGCAACATTTTTCTTTCTGCTCAGCAGTCCAGAACCCATGCAAAGGAAAGCCTTCTGGCCCTGAAGCACTATGTGCTGTTCTACTAAAGTGATTCCATTCCCAGACAGCTTGATCGGAAAACATAGACTTCAAACCGTTTATTTTGTTCAACAAAGTATCTTCAGTCACAAAGTGTGAAGTATCTAAACCTAGAGTTCAGTGGCTTTGGACTGCCTATGTCAGCCCCTTGCCTGAAATCAGCATGGAAACCTTGCAAACCTGGGCCCAGAGCAGGAATCCGGAGGGATGTCCTTCCCAAGGCCACCAGCTGTCCCAGCCACCACTGTTTGGGCAGCACTCTTTGCTTCCACATCCAAGAGCTGCTGCAATGGATAAGCCAAGCACCAAAGCAGGGCTGGGGTGAGAGCTTCCTCCAGCTGCTTCTCTCTTTGTGCTGGTTGCACCATTACAGCTCAGGGGCACACGTTATTTGTAAAACAAAATGCTATTTGTAAAACAAGGAGCAGCAGAAGACTCCATCCAAACTCAGACCATAATCTGCACCTGATGGAAGCCCTGGAGCTTTGTGGCCTAGCCTTTCCCACTGGCTGGCTGTTGTGTTCCTGCAGATAGGGAGACGTGCTTGTCTAGAGCCATACAAAATGCAGCCAGGTTTCTGCAGACAGCTTGGCCTTTCCTCTGGGACAGAGAGCTGAGTGATGCTTGCGCTGGGATTTACACAGCCACCGGTAGGATCTGGGCCCTTACCTCTAATTAAGTTGAATAAAAATTAGTGCTGATGACACTGATATTTCACTTCTCTCCTCTTCTGCCAAAGCTGTCCAACATTCTTAGGTATATTAGGAGGTTTGGTTATTTTACTATTATAATTAGGAACATGTGCTCTACCAATTTATTTCTTTTATTTTCTGGTTATGTTTTCACTCTTTCACCTGACAGCAGACACTTTCAATTTTCTTTTTTTTTTTCTTTTTTTTTTTTTTTTTTTTTTTCTGTTTAGCCTAGTAAAGCTTACAAGTCAAAAACAACAGCCCACAATCCTATGTTTCTGATACAGAAATAATATCTTTCCTTTTCTTTTCTAAAGAAACATACACCTTCTGTCAGGATTACAGGCACAGCCAAGCTACACATATAATATTTAATTTAAATTTTATAAAATTACATCTTGAGCAAGCGGCAGACAGAAATTGTAAAAGAAAAAATTAATAGATTAAATTGAGAACTGTGTTTTTAAGTTCATTGCCAGTCTGCTTTTTATATCTTTTTTCAGAGGCCATAAATTTCTGCAGGTAAAGATCAATGCCGTGCAAAATTCAGATAGAAAGGCATCAGCTCCATGGAAAAGACCTGCTCTCACACAGGCTTCCAGTGGTTCAGTGCACACTATTTATCTTGCACTCTAGTAATCCACGCAGTATTGCACTTCCGAGTTCTAAAAGCTCCAGCACTCTGAAAGTGCAGAACCAAGCTAGGTATAAGCAATATATTAAGGCAGAGGCACTGCCAACAGCTCCAACTCCATAATACCTTCAGCCTACTGAACCACATGTTAATGTGCTACACGTGCGACTCTGCATGTTTTTGCCATATTTTTACCATGTACACTAAGGAGCTATATGTTTCCTCCTCTTTCCAGTGCAATATATTTTAATATAAAATCAATGTGTGTTTTTGGTAGGCAGCATAAGAGTTTTACCTACTCGGCTGTGAATCTAAGAAGAAAGCAGTATTGATTTAGATGTTCACTCATTCATTTACTAGGACAGTTTTAAAGCATTAGGTGATAACCTAATTGAGAGGCATAGTGTGAGGGAAACTGAGATTGCTGTGATAAATTAAATCAGTTCTGGGATGTCATCTACAATACCTTAATACTTGATGGAATGTTCTCATGAAAAAAATTAAACAAGGAAGCAAGCACCTTGGGTGGCAGAGTGTGGCTTTCCATAAATGCCAGGTGATACAAGGTGATTAAAATATGTATTGCTTATTATAGAAACATTACATTTATGCCACACATATTCTATATTTATGTGCAGATCTGCTTGTATATCAGACAATGTATATATTTATCAGACTGGCTTCTATTTCCCACATATAAACCAATTATGAAACAACCAAGGGTGCGAATCTTTTGCCATCTATCAGTTTACTTTAAAAAACCTGGCATCACATAGCATCCCTACAGATATTATTTATTCATATGCATTTTACAGAGGCAAGTTAAGTCACATGTGTCATCAAACAGTGGTATGACTGCTGCATGCCGAACTGTGCTTGCATTGCTCAGGTACGTGCTGCCATGAGGCCAGAAGATCTGGTCTCACATCTGGGTCTCACATTTAGAGGAACCTGTCCCACATTCTCTCCTGCAGGCCTCCCAACAGCGCTGATACTCCCCTGGATTTGGGCACCTGGTGAGTCAGGCCCAAAGCCCCCTGGACTTCTCCAGTCACTTCAGTCACTAGCTACAAGCATCTTGGATGACTCTCTCTGGTGTTTGAGAGATGCATTCTTCTCGGGATGGGCCAGCCAAAGAGGGCATAAGCAATGCTGAATGCACCAGCAGTAATAGCATTAGCAGAATCCAGGGAATTCTGAAATTCTTTCCTAATGCAGGACACAGTCTGATAACGTACTAAGCATCCTGACTTTTAACTTTTAACTAAGTCACCAGAGTATGTGAAAGTATGAGGCAAAGTGAAACAGTTAACAATAAGAATAAACATCCCTGTAACACAGATGATTCTGATTTAAAATCCATGAATTTGCATGTAAGAAATAATTTTGCTCTGAAAATTTCCTACACTTTTACTACCTCGTATTCAGGCAGAGTATTTTTAATAGATTCATATTCCTCAAAGCAGTGACTAAATGAAGAAGCTTTTTACATTGCATGTGTGTTCATACAGAAACAAAATATAAAATTAGAATATAGAAATATAAAATATTTTTAAAACCACAAACCTGCATTTGAAAATAGGAAAAGTTCTGGAACTCTGAGTTATACCTCTTGAGAGTTAATGTGCACAGATTTTTTTCTACCCTTGGAAGAGTGGCAGAAGCAAAGGCTCTGCTTGTTCACAACACCACATTTTGGAACTGATAGCAATTTATTCATACATTAAAATGCCTTCATATATTAGATTTAGGGAGAAAACCTGCTCACCCAGATTAAAAGGCAATTTGTATTAAAATACAGTTTCAGTTATTAAAGCACAGAATTCTCACCATATGCACCAATAATTTAATCTTGCTCTTAAGTAGCCTCACACTACCAGTAAAAAAGAGGCAGGGGGTGTGGGGAGAGAGTAAACTACAGAACCTTTAGTCCCCAAAACAGATGCCAGTTTTGGATTTATTCAGCCAAGGAGTATTTAGCTTGGCTCAGCTACACTTGCATTGAAAAAACACTTGCCTATTCCAAAAAGTTTTTAACAAGCTCTGCTGCAGATGCTGTTGCCATTTGGCATGTCACCGTCACTGTGTGGTACAGCAGAGAGAACTCTCGACCACAGGTTTTCCTTGGCTGGAGGAGCCAGCATTTTTGGCTATCCTTCTTCTTCTGGCCAAATGGCTGCATGTTTACAGAATGTGGTTTTAGAAAGAGTGTTAACAGAGGTTGGGTTAACAGCCTAACCCAGACCAACAGTGAGGCAAAGGCATGACCTACCCAACCTAAGAAAACAGAGGTAGAATAAACTTGTATATGTTGTTGCTCTTAACCTACAGTCTCCTGTATGTACTATACCTATAGACAAATAGATATTTTTCTTTGCCTCAGGATGGATGACAACAATTTTAAAAGCTGCACCAGTCATGAAAAGTAGAAAGATATAAAAATATGTGGTTGCTTAATCTTTTTCAGCTTGATTTCATTCTCTCACTTATGACAATTTTACCTTGGCAAAATGCCACTGAAAAAAGTTCAATGAAGTTAATCCTCATTTTCACTATGAAGAGGTATATTGAGATGATAAAAGCCCTACAGAATTAAAACTAAAAACTTCTGTCTTCATATTTCCATTAGACAGCAGCAAACGGCAATTCTGAAACTTAAAATCTAAAGCGTTTCTACATCAATAACTTGATTCCAAGGATATTAGTCCCCAGTACCTCCACAAGAGTGCATATAAAGATGGGGAAAACGTATATATGTCTACTTGTAATTTCGTTTAAGAACATTAATCCTATATCAGTACATATGCCTGAAAAGCCTGGACCTTTTAAGATGTAGAACAACTGTAAAAAACAATTTTGTTTTTTTGTTATGACATTTGACTCATATAAATAAATTACATTTGTCCAAATTCTGACAGTTCTTTTTGATGGGAACACAGAAAAGGAAAATAACCCAGAGATAGATAGATAGATAGATAGATAGATAGATAGATAGATAGAAATAGGTATTATTTTGTATGCTTCTCTGACACACCGTGCTCCTATCTGGAAGGAACAAGGGCTCTGCAGCACACACTTTATCCTGCACTCTTTATTAACTGACAATTTTCTTTAGATCAAGTTGTGGAGCACAGACACCATTAGAGAACCAACCAGGCCATTTCCTTAAATTCTACTGATCTGCACCAAAAATCCCATTTAGCACAGTATGGATCAGATAGTTCACCTTCAGCTCCCTCTCACCAAGAGATCAGTTAGGACTAAGAACAACTTGAAAGTTCAGAGACACAAAGGCAATTTACTGCAGCATATTAAAAAACAGTATAACATATGACTAAGAATGAAGTAAGCAGTGTCTGGCTACATCCCCCCCCCCACTGTCTGGATAACTGGTATGCAACAGCAATATGAGAAAATACAGTAATTAAAAAAAATTCTCTTTTTACCATTTTGGCTTCTGAATGCATTGGGGGAACTTGAGGTGAAGCACATGGATTATTGAGGTTCGGCCCTTGCATCCCCATGATGTTGGAGTTCATTGACATTTGTCGCTCCATCTTTTAAAAGAAACAAAAAAAAGCTTTGAAAACATCTGGAGACACTTGCAAGAATGTACTCTCGGTTTCTATTTAAATGGACTCAGCTTTATTTCTTTAAGTCATGACTGGGAAAATAACAATCTGTGTCATGAATTGAATATGTGCATGCATGTAGGCGTGTGTTTCATCAGAATCGGCCCTCAAAACTCACAGCCAATTATAAAGAAAGGGTTTCTTTAATAAACAAATGTAGCAGCCACCCAGGTTTGAGCTTTTTTGTAATGATTTTCTCCCTTTCAGTATAACAACACTCAGAGTTAAGTGGTTTTAAAAGCATCACTGTATAAAATTGTAGCTTCCCCTCCCAGTGCAGCCCAACTTAGCTTGTTAAAAGCATAAATAAAAATCTACAATCTCAAGCACTCGGAAAACAAGTTGGCTGATTTTCCTTTGCTCGGACTGCTCAGCTGGGAAGAGTTTTCCACATGTCTTGTAAGGGAAGCCTTCGTGCACTGCTGAGATAACAAAAAACAAAGCAAAACCTCTCCTGGCTGTTCAGAGCCCTTTCTGCAAGCTAGACTCACTAGGCTGGGAGGGAGGGATACAAAACCTAATGGCAGTAAATCCTCTATAAAACAATTTCCTGGGGGGTATTCCCCCCAAAAAAAGACAAGCCCTGAACACTGCTAGGCCTTGTAAGGGGTGGTAAAACAGGGTTATGGTGCTGCTTCCAGACAGAGCTGAGCATCCCACCTTGCTTTGAGCCAGTCTGCTGAATCTTTGACTCATACCAAAAAGACAATTTTGGGTCCTTCTGAGCAATCCAAGCAGGGGAGCTATTTTTTGTGCCTTGTGGTGAGGAGTTGTCTCCCATCCTCCATGATGCCTGCAAAAATGGGTGCTGGGCTTCAGGGAAATGTGAATACCCCACTCTCCCCTGGCAGAAAAGAGCTGCCAATGCCCCCTTTCCCTTTCTCCATGGGGCAGGAGCAGGTCCCAGTGCCGTCTCCCCCCAGGCCTCTCAGGAGTGCTGTGGGGCAGGAGGAGCAGCCAGCGCTGACAGGGTCTGTGTCACCTCCACGCTCACAGTCAGAGCACACCTGCTCCTCTGCAAGGAAAGCTGCCCAAAGGGCTCCCCAGCAGCAGACTGAAAACACTGAACTTACACTGCTGCTGGATGCTTGTTGCATTTTGGGTTTCTCGGGAATCATGCCAGAAAAAAACTTCCCACAATGACACGTCTTATGGGGTTGTTTTGTTAAACTTCCTGATTGATATTCCAGGAGAGCCTTATTGACAAGTTAATAATTAATAACTTATTCACGATTGCTCAAACAGCAGCCAAACCTGAATCTTTGTATCTCTGTGGAGTGTTCCCCTTGATCCAGCAAAGCAAGAACAAGCAGTGCTTTTCTCCCTCCCATGGTCAGTTGCTCTCAGGTTTGTCTTGCAAACTGAACACAGTGAGATGAAGCAAAAACTTCTCCTTTCTCCATCCCCTCTTCCCCATGTCATCCTTACTTTTCTCCACCCCTAACTTGCCCAAATGTCTTCTACTGAAAAGGTTAAAAGGCTAAAATAATTTTAAATTTGAAGTAACAGTTGGAAAGCAGCCCTTTGGTTTCCATAAGATGGGAAATATTCCTATCTCTCCAAAAACGATGAAAGATGAGCAGGAATTGTTACCTAGTTCTCAATAAATGCAAGTTAACGGGCCTGAAAAGTAAATCACATTTCTTTCTTGCTAGATCCCACACGAGAGGAACATTTAGAGTTCACTGACATAACTTATGTGCATTGCTTTTCCAGTTTTTTTCTGAATTCAGAAAAATCTTTTTGTTCCATCTCAGACATACTGATCTCACCTACATGAACAAGTATAAGAATCACAAATTGTAGTCTCATGTAAACTGCTTCTAATCACTCTCACACTAATTAGCAAGCCATTAACTTAATCAGAAATACTCTAGTCTAAGGTGGAGCACCAAAGAAGGTCCACCTTCCTTATTACACTGGGTTTTCACAAAACCCAGAAGACTTTCACCTCTGCTTAGATTGAATCAAACACAATACAAGTTTCCACCCTGCAAAAAAAAAAAGCCAAATAAGAAAACTTACAGGCATGAGTACAGCAGAAGATCCTGGCATGGTGGGGTTGGGCAGGGTGCCAGGCATAGAGGCAGGCATGGGCTGTCTTTGTCGGTTGTGTAGGTGCAGTAGTGAAGACAGAGAACCTGGGACAGGCCTAGAAGAAAGGAAAAGAAAAGAAAGTTGTCATGGGCTGTGGAGACCAAGACAAGCCTTACCCTGCCAGCCATTGGTAGGCACAGGCAGCTCCAGACAAGCAGGCACAGATAAACCAATCCAGGATTTGCCCTTTCCTGCATAAATCAGTGGAACATAAAGTTTTCAAGTACAGGATGAATCACCTTCCTTATGCCTTTATCAGTTAAAGCTCCAGCATAGTTCATCTGATATAACACCAATGTAAACCTATCAGCTGGTCTCAGTCTCAGCACCTCTGCACAGCATAATGGCCGGAAAAAGATAATACAAAAAAGATTTTCTACAGACAAACCAGAAAAATCTGTTGCCATTAGTGCACTGCTGTAAATTTAGCCCTCAAGAACAAAAATATCTGGATGATAGTTTCACAGACTATGACAGAAAATTACTACTCTTAATTTTGAAATTGTATCATCTGTAAATAAGCTGTTCTAAAATGAGTATTTCAAATCACTCTTGATAATCTCTCCTGTGAAAATGTAACAAGCCTTTGTTCCAAAACAAAAAATTACTAATTTTACCTATTAGCACACCACCAGGACACAAAAAATGGGAAAAGAGAAAAAAAAGTAGAAATAAATTAGGAAAATTACATTCAGATTAAGCAGTTTATGAAAGCAAAACATATCGACTACAGAAAAGCAGAGTGAATTATTTTGGCAAAAGGGGTTCAAAAGATTTAGAAGGATTTTTTTAAGTACAGCACAGGGAAAACTGCATGTGAGAAAGCAAGCCCACTCACAAAGAAGAATCATAAAATTAATGGATTAAACAATGCTGGGACTACACTTTGAAAAAAGCCTTTAAGCATGTGACCTTGGGAATTATCTTAGCAGTTTTTTGTTGGTTTGGGGTTTTTTTTAGTTTTGAAGGAAGTGTGAGTTGCTTGAAGTTTCAGGTGAATGTAATTTGCTACCATTTCAAGCTTTCAAAAACCTTGAAAATAAAGTTTTCACACACAGTGCCTCAACAAACACTGAGAGTACAAGTAGGTGTGTTAAATTCTCAGAGAACAGGATGCTTTTCTGTACAGCACATGGTTTAGTTTATTAGGAAGGAAAGTTGCCCCTAAAGGTACAAGACAGACTGGAGAAGAGGGTGCATAATCTGGGAGTTTAAGGAACCTCCGCAGGGGCAATCATGGCAAAAACCTGAGATGTTTAAAGCCTCTAAACATCATGGCTGATTTAAAGCCTTGGCAGAAGCATCCTTTGCTTCAGTGATCAACCCTCAGCTGGCCATAAAAGCCTCAAAATTGGGCTGAGCTGGTCAAGGGAAGCAGAGTCATAACCCTAGAGGAGCAAGAGATAAGACTGTCCCGCTTGGCCTGAACTTTGTCACACCAAATGATGGGGTTTTGCCCCTCCAATTGCAAGTGGTACTGGCAACCATGAATACATGCAACCCTCCTCTAACTTAAGCTGTCACTTCCAGCTATCAAACATCGTGCAAAAAGCCCAAAGGCTGTGAGCAATGGGATTCACAGACATCCAGTTTGGAGGGCACCACATCCAGGCTCTCAAACTGTACGTTCCTGTCTGATGGCAAAACCACCTTCTTCTGAGACACAAGTCTCCTTCTCTTTTGCCAAGACTTCACCTAATACCCTTTTCTTTAAAACTCCCCAGTATTTCCCATCCTTGGACTTCCAGTCCTTCAACCCTCATGTCTTCAACCCTGTTTCCCTAAAAACATTTCTATCCCAACAAATGCCACCTCAAAATCCTTGCCCTGACAATTCCCTCATACTAAGACACTCTGCTCCTCCCACCCTTCTGCCCTCAGCTGCCCTCTTTTAGCAGCTGCACATAACTGAACCCATCCTTTTGTCTTGGTTCTCTGTGGAGAGAAAAAGCCTGTGTTTTGAAGGATGTTTTAAAAATCCTCCCAGACACATACAGTACTTATTCAGAAGGGGAAGAAAGAAGCCCAAAAATAACAACAAATGTATCTCAGATACAAAGAGTTCTTCCTATTCCTCCCTTGTTATCTGCTGATGGAGGAATGTGATGTACTAACATCTTCATATCACCTTAAAAAACTCAAGAAAACGTTTTTCAAATGTGTGGTGTAATCCTGGGAGAGAGTGCAGTAAGTTCTGTGAGGGAGCATGATTGAATTTCTGGGATATGCAGCTCTACAGTCAGCACAGCACATGGGCTGAGCCTGGGGTGCTGTGGAGGTGGCATAAGTGGAATGGATGCAGTGCAGGAAAAATGAGCTCAGAAAATATACTCAAAGTACACAGACCCATTCTGCTGTCCACTTAAACTCAGCTGCTCTGTGTACCAGCACTCATTCACACATGAAGACTTGACAAATCAATAGGACAGGGTCAAAATAGTGTGAAAAGCAGATTAAGTGTTCTTCTGAAAAGAAAAAAGTGAGGAGATAACAGGTTGAATGTGAGGAGGAGATCTCATTTTGGTTTTTAGAGGCTGTGGTGACCCCTACAAGCAGGATCCACTTCCCACTGGCCCATCCTCACCAGAACTATTGCCCTGCAGAGCAGATGACAAACTCAAACAGGTCTTCTCTATCTCATGCTTTAAAGTCCATGTGCCAGAGAGAAGGGCTGGAGCCCCATGTTGGGGCATTTCAGTGCAGAACCGAGTGTGCTGACACCCCGGCTGGGGACACCCATGGGGTTTCCTCCCGGACAGTGGTGGGAGGAGTGGGCAGGAAAGGAGAAAGCACTGGTGCACTCTCCTGCCTGGCCTGGGACGAGACTGAGCTGTGCACCCACCTGCCCACTCTGCAGCCCTCCGAGTCCACCAGCTCAGATGTGTGGGAACTTAGATCTGTGGAAGAGAATCTATGGGAACTGTGCTGGCCTGAGCCATGCATTCAATAAAAATACCTCTTGAGTTTTCTGTGGGGTCAAAGTAAAACAAGCACCGTGAAAAGAGCCCCCCCTTGCCCCTTTATTCATTCTGAGAGGGCTCTACATACAGACCCTTTGTACAATTCACCAGTTTCCTAATAAGCTTAGGTGTTAGGCTGTTTGACAGAAACTTATTTTGGCCTGACCTATACAATTTGCACAAATGATTCTCAAGGGACTGCATGGTTTGGGTTTTGCTTATATGTTCCAGAGCCAAAAAAATTTCCAAAATTGCTTTAATGAGTTTGGGAATAGGGGGCATGGGCAAAAGGGAATTATTCGTATTTATTAAAATGGCAAAGAATCTTCTTTGATGCCCCCAGTTTTACCTTTAACACTGCTTCATTTTAGGGCAAAGCACATACTTTACACTTAGCAAGAGGGGAAAAAAATCTTCAGTTCTTCAAATATTTTTTCTTACTACACTCCTGCTAGTCTGTTCCTAAGTCTGCTTTTTAAAAGAGGTGCAGAGCAGTCAGGGAAGACTTGCACTTCAAGGTTGAGCCTCTTTGTTGAAAAGCCTGCAGTGCTCCTACCATGGATAAAAACGCTACATAATGCACTCTGGATTCCCCCCTCCCATATCAGGGAAACTGACATTGGCCAGTACTCATGGATACCTCCATTGCTCCTACACTGAACACAGGTCCTGGATTTAGCACGTGTTCCTGAACAGTCACTCTCACAGAGCTCAGAGAACTTGTATGGCACAGAACCCTACAGGCTTAGATGTTTAATTCTAATGTCTAAGACATCTCTTCCAAGGACAGCACAATCTCTTTTGTTGTTGCTTTCTCTCTGGCAGCAAAGAAAGTCAGTGAGAGTTTATAACTGTTATTTTTTGGTGGACATATCTGCCCTTCTCTTTGTAAATGCTGCCTGCAGACTGTCAATCAATATTGCTGACTGGGAGATTTTCATTCCTTGGCACCTGTGCTGCTAAATAAATAGGGCTGTTGGGCAAACAGCCCACAGATAAAGGACATATAAGATAGAGAACTGGCAGATGCTCAACCTCACTAAAAATCTGGCTACCCATTAAATTTTTCCAAAATTTAGGAATTTTTACTGTGTTCCAGTGGAAGCCTGCTATTGAATATGATGGGGTCTCAGCCAGCATTTGTACACTTTGGGTGTACATGGCCTGGATAGTCAGAATTATGGTGGCTTAGTAAAATACCACATTAGCCAAGCTGCTGTAACTGACCATGTGGCTCTTCTTCCTCTGCATGGTCGTGCTAACACCATGAGTCACTCTTATTAACATTTAAACAGATGGGTGGTACCCTGCTAAGCCATGGTGACTCGATCATGTTCCATCATATGACTCTGCCCAATGATTAAAGATAACTCCTCTAATGCAATCAAATGTCTAGGATATTTACTTCAGTGTCTGCCTCCTTGATTAATACCAAATACTCCATCTGACATGATGCAATTGATGCCTGATGACTAAACACTACACTTGTCTATTAAAAGACTGGGCTTCCCTTAACTTGAAGTCTTCAAGGACAATTTGGGGAGATGACAATTTGTTGCTGAGGTCTCATGAGAGTAGGTTCCTGCTGACCTAGACCATCTGGGGCTATGTGCAAAAGGACTGATGCTATTTAAAGAATCACTGCAGAAGGTTTTCTACTATGGTAAAGCACTCCAGGTCAGTGGGTCCTGCCATGACCTCTCTCCTGCTCCTTACTCCCCTGCACATAACATTCATGCAAGGTCATCAAGAATACCTACATCACAACCCCCTTTGTTCCACTCCAGCTAGCTCTGGCGTGGAAAAAGTTTAGCTAAAAGTATACCGAGTTGCACTGGAGTAAAGGAACTCTTCTTTTGACTTTCCATAGCCTTCAGACCCAGTCAGCTCACACCAGAGCAGCCCACAGGCTGTGCTGTGGGAATTTGCCATGTCAGCTCAGCACTGGCTGAGGGATCTCTGTACCACACTGCTGTTACACAACACACTTGATCAGACTTTCATCATTTATATATATATGTATAAACATGCATGCATCTACATATTTATTACAACAGTGCCTAGAAGCCTTGGTTTAAAATAGTGAGGTGGGTGAGGTTCTGCCCCAAAAAGTTTGGAGATCGAGGAAAAAATGAGGGAGAGTGAGTAGAAGCACTAGGGAGACAGAGGTGAATGAGGCATCAATGGTATCATTATAACCAATGTAATGAGGAGCAATCACTGCATGCCAGCAGCCTGGATCTTTTCAAGGAATGTCATTATGTGAATGTGGTTTGGGTGGCTTTCAGGCTGAAGCCCCCAAGTAGCCTACCCTACCGAGAATAAGCACAGCCGGCTGCAGTCTACCCTCTGAAAGTTCATTGACAGCCAGGTACTGTCACAATTAAACTTTTCATTGCAGAAAGTAACTTTCCTGGAGCATGTGTTTCCACAGACCAGCTGCAAGCTGCTTTTACAGCAGCTACTGCGGCCAGAGTATCTGGCCCAAGTGCTGTCCTGGACCTTCAATATTTGAATAATTCAGTCAGAGGCAAAGACATGGAGAGGATGTTTTAATCTGAGAAATGTGTTCTGCCTCATTTACTGCTTGTCTGCTGTTTTTTGATCCACACTGCTATTATTTAAACCTACCAGTCTAACTAGGGTTTTCCTTATTTGTGATCCATTTTTTCCCACTCTCAAAGTAGGGCAGTTGTGTCTAGTTTCAATTTATCCATTTGTCGTTCAGAGGAGGAAAGAAAAAATAAACACAAGGGAAAGCAACAGCAAAGCATCAGACCAGCACTTGGAATACCTCACATAGTTGCAAGGGACCTCACCTGACCTGCTGTATCCCATGTTTAATGATGTTTTAATCACATCACCACCAGACAGCCAAGCTTTCCAAGAAGTGGGAGGTTTGTGTCACCAGGATTTTTCAGGGAGTCAAAGCATATTCAGGGGAAAAGAAAACTGGCACCTAGAATTCATGGCTCCCTGCCAGCCTAGTAAAGATCCTTGTTTGTATTTCTCAGATAATTCAGACATCTGCATGATGTGGGCAGATTATTATTATCAGTAGCAGACATTTATACTGTGGTGGTGCCCAAAGCTCCCAGTTGGGACTGGGACCCTGTTGAGCCTGGCACTGTACAAACACAGATAAGAGACAATTCATACAGAGCATATTTATATTCTAGGGACACAAACCAGATGAAAAGTAGAAGAAGGAGATAGAACACACAAGCAAATAAATATGCTAAAGAATTGGAAACAATTTAGAGGCACAACTCTGGTTGCCTTTTTGTTTCTTTGTATGTTTTTTTATTTAACTGGTATGCTCAGAAATGACAGGACCGAGAAAGTTTGCAAGAGGAAGGGAGTAGCTAAGGCTGAGACATAAGAAGGGCAACACTCTAGAGAGTGAAAATTGTGGCTCATAACTTACAGGATTTGGGAAGCATCCAGACAAAGCTATGCTTTCTGTAGAGATTTTTAATGAGGTGTGCATGTATTTTCATATATTTTTTACCTTTAGGTATTTTCCCAGTGTTGGACAAGAAGAGATTTCTGCCTGGGAAAGAGAAACCAGCTGATGGTAAACACACTGGCGAAGTGAAAGTGATGCTTGACACTGTAATGAGAAACTGGAGGACTGAGATAAGATAAGGCTAAGCTTCAAAAAGTCTTAAAGACAAGAAGCTTGATTCAGAAGTGAAGGGAAAGCCCATGTAAGTGTCTCAGAAGAGCTGGCACAATCAAGGTAACAAGCTATACATCAGCCCAGAGGAAGAAGGAATTCAGCAACAAGCATTACAAAAGGAGCAAGATGCAGCATGCAGATGTGAAATGATATGAAACAGAAGCCAAAAGCAACTAAAGCGGTGTTATTTCTCAATTCAAATGTCCCTCAATGTCACCCCAGGAGAAGCTGTTCATTGGAAACAAAGCATCTCCATCAGAAATGTATTCTTGATCACTTGTTCTAATACACAAGGACAGAACACCCAAATGAAGGGAAAGAATAAGTAAAACAAACAAACATACAACCAAAAGAACCGGTCAGATAATGGATATATATATCTCCAGTAAAATACTATCATCCTGTGGAAAAATGCCTTCAAAATGTGTTAAGAACTCTGTACTTCTCACCTGAGCTTGTAGGAGAAAAGCCCCACAAATCAGCAGCCCCATCATGTATTTACTGAGCCAAAGTCTATTTAAAGTTTTAGTCAATGATAAATCTTGCCTTTAGAAACTCCAGTTCTGCTAATGCCACCTATATTTCCTGAACACATGTTTAAGGAACCTCTGCAAATTCAGCACAAGTACAAGGACCAGCAGGTCCTTGGAAACCTCACAAAACCCATTAACATTTGCCTTTTGGCTCTTACAGGTCTTAGAAACTGCTGGTTTCAATCTTTCTTTCCCTCTAAATATTTCACTGGGTCTCATTGCGTGACCCATTACAAGAAAAATAAGAAAAGCTAGAATGGTTTCTTAGACTATAACCTCCTTGGAGAAGTTTATGTTCTGTACAGTGTTATGCACACAGCTGGAGCTCACAAATGATATGTGAAGGATAATGGCATAGTTAAAGCAAAACAGGGAAACACTGCAAAAAGCAGGTTCAAGGATTATAAAGAAGTAACCCATATAAAAACACATTCTTGCATTCAAATAAGAAAAAAAAAAAAGAAGTAGGATTAACTCAAAAAACTGCAGCATAAATATGATTTGATCATAAAAGCAAGCAGCGATGTCAAACTGATTCCACTGCCACCACAGTCTCTCAGCTCAGACAGAACCAAGCTTAGTTCTTTGGGTAAATAAAGGATTTTTCAGCATCACAAATAAAGGTGTATTATTTTTCATTGAAAAAGTAGGTAGCTATAACACACAAATACATGAAATGGCAGCTGACTTAAAACCAGGAATGATAATGGTAATAAAGCTTACACAAACACTTTTTATCATGACCATTCTTTTTAAAATCTGGGCTTAAGATTCCAGCCTGACAATCAAAATCAAGAAAATTTGAAAATCTGAGGCTCGCTGAGAAAAATATCAACAGGTTAAACAGCTGGAAAGAAACCTACAAAGCATCCAGGTAAAGTGACAATTGAACATCGAGTAACTCTTCTGCCAGGTTTGGGCTATCTAAAGGTGCTGGAGCCCTCATCTGCTCAAGTGACTCCTTTCACACACATGTTACAGCAGTGCAAATGGATTTTATTTGACCTCACAACTTTGCATCTGAAAGGGATAGTGGGCTGCAAAAAGGATGGAGATAGCACACTTTTTAAAAGAGTTTTAAAGGGCTGAGAGGGTCTACAGGAAGGTCTCACTGATTGCTCACTACCAACTGATTCCTATACTGGAAATGAGGTAAAACAAATTTCTCAAAATTGTCTTTCTATTTACCATTATTATTTGGACCAGGGCAATTTAATAGAAATACTAAGATAAAAGAGCTTTGTAAAACCCACTTTATAATAAAAATATTTTGAAAATCTTTTTGAAGTGATTTATTTGTCTTTTTCTTTTTTCCCTTTTTTTTTTTTAACTTCCCAAACAATGCAGA
This sequence comes from Melozone crissalis, assembly GCF_028551555.1. Taxonomy (NCBI): domain Eukaryota; kingdom Metazoa; phylum Chordata; class Aves; order Passeriformes; family Passerellidae; genus Melozone; species Melozone crissalis. Next base: position 35,176,416 of record NW_026535794.1, on the reverse strand, counting down.
AGTTTGTCTCTGAAAATAAGATGGTGAATTACAGCAAAGTTATGAAAACAAAGAACCAACAGTTTCTCCAGTGCAGGCTTGTTACCATGAGCTAATAATTCCAGACTTTAAGCAAGCTGAGCCTCTTTTTTAATAACTGCATGCCTCTAGGCAAAGTATTTCTACTAAAAATTATTGAGGCATGGAACAAGGCAAGGTGTGTGAGCTAATGTTGGATTGTTCAGCTACTAAACCAACTCCTATAGCAATGAGCCTGCACTGAACTGACAGATTATTTCTCTGTATACACTTGTATAAACATACTGCTTAAGGTCGAAATCTGTGTAAGCTTTCTTTTCAATTAAAATGTCAAAGATGACAGCACATGTTTTCACTGTCCTTCACAGGATGATGGATGCTGTGGCAGCAGTTTCATGCCCCCGTGTTCCAGAGATGTTTGCCTGCCTGGGTGTCTAAGAAAGATGTACTTGCTGATGTCTTCATGTGCCTGCAGGCAGACAGCACTGCTGTACTAATACTCTGGGTGGCTTTACCTCTCTTGACTTTTTCTTCCTCAGCATTGCCCCTGTGGGCCCCCACGTCCAACGCTGTAAAAGTTAGAGCAGAAAGGTTGCCGTGCGCAAAGAGAAAAGGGAAAAGGGTCCTGCGTTAATTAATCAGATTAAGATTGCTAGTTAAGTGAAGGCTTTAAATTGCAGGCCAGTTTCTGGTCATGGCTAATTCAGTTAGGTCCCCACAGAAAAACAGCTGCAGTGGGTAGTCCACGAAAAGACAAAGTACACCCCAAAGGAAACTTCCAGCAATTTAAACATAAAATAATATTAGTTAAAAGGTGGTTAATCTGAATCTTCACTCTTCTTCAGCTCCATATTAATAAACTAATAAAACTGTAGCCATCAGTTTCTCATTCATGCTCATCAGTCTAGAGCTTGCACAAAGACAGTGCCTCCAAGTGTTGCTGAGTCTCAAGACATGTGCCAGTACAACTCACAGCACATGCAGCCCCAATGCTATGGCTGGGCACGGAGCAGAGATTTGATCACAGTTTTGCTAGAAAATAGATTGACTGAAGAAAACACCCTAAATGAGAGAAAACCAGTCCAGCATCTGTCACTGGCAGATTCAGTGTGTCTCCTGCTGACAAGTCACAAGTCCTCTGTATCCACTATGGAAAGCAGAGTTTGCTCTGGTTAGCAGAGCACAGTCACTAATGAAGACAATATGTAGATGTATATACATGAGAGATTGTTTATTTACTGAGATTTAAATTCTACACTCAACACTAAAAATACTGTAAAAGTAAAACATACTGTAGAAATCTTTAAGAAAGGCATTGTAAAAGATCATTCTAGATGATTTCCTAAACAAAATAGGAAATAAGCAAAATTGAAAATTAGAAGCCTGAAAAACTCTCAGATGATATATGACATCAGCATCAGGCCAAAATCCAGCTCTTAATCCTATCCTTTAACAAGAATGCCACAGAGAAACTCTGTGCTTTTCAACGCTCATTGCTTCCCAAGCACTTCTGCCTCAGCACATTGTTCCTGCAGTGCCAACCTCCCTCTGCAGCCTAGAGGAGAGTTAGCACAGCCCACCATGGTCACAGCCCCAAATATGCTCAGTGTCTCAAAGCTGCTGGTTGTTTCACTGGGTGGCAGTGGGGGAGGAAGCAGAGGAGCACATTCATGAGGGTGTTCTCTCAATTATCTGTTCAGCAAGTCATCACCAGGTGTGAAAATATTTTAATGCTGCCAAATAGCTATGCATCTTCAGTGACCTCTTCCCACCCCCAACCCACTTCACTGATTCCCTTCAAAGTTTCATGAAGATCAAAATGAATATATGCCATTTCTTGGGAGGAACCTTTGCACACACTTCATCTCTTAAACATGCTAAAAATCCCAGCTGACAGCTATATTAGTACAAATTATGAGGACCACAGGGAAGAGGTGAATCTCAAGGCACACAGAACAAAGTCATGGCGAACTGCTGCAGCTGTGCTTCAACAGAGATCAGCTCCAAGCCAGTGTTGTTTGCTGTTGTAATTTAAAGGATTCACAATGCCTTCCCTGCTTACCTCTCACTGGGACATATCCACTGATTGTGAGCATCAGTCAAAGAAACAGGAATCACAAACACTGTTTTTACATAGCTAAGGCAAATTACACTGAAAGGTGGAAATCATGGTAGCTGCTATTTACTAATAAATTCACCTAGCACAATCCCCAAGAAATGTGTGCTCCAGAAAAATACCCACCACAGGTAGTGGCTGTGGGAGGTTTTGCTGACACTTAGATGCTGACACAGACCAACAAAGGTTTCCAGCAGCATGCAAAGGGAAGCAATGATAGCAAATAAAAGCCATTGTCCACTCATGTCCAGCCACAGATACATGGGAAAATTTCTCTCTCTACGCATGCATGAATGCTAAGAGAGACAGCAAAAAAGGGCAGGCATTGAAGAGAGGTTATTTTATTCTACCAACAAAGTGTACATTGTCATCGTAATTCCCAGTCACCCTCCGTGCCCACTCCCTCTCTTTTAAGCACTGGTTTGAGCAGGAACCTGCAGCTAATTTTGAGGTTGAGGTTCATTTGTTTTCACATCAATGCAATTAATTTCCACTGGAAAATGCATCTCAGGCATTCAATCAAAATAGGCCTAAAATAATTCTGAAAAGCTCATCTGTCTCCAATCTATATAATGTTTTAAAAATTGGATGCATGCCCTGCAATAACATTGCACTTCACAAAGCTTAAAGCTCTAAACTTGAGGGTATCAGTTACATTGAAACTGTACTAAATTAAAACATCCAGTTTCTGGTTTGCATTGATTTATAAATATCGACAAAACTACTATTGCAGTCATTACCACTTTGGGTGCTCCGAGCTGAATTTTCAACAGTTCAGGGTTATTTTCATTCTTATTGTGGCTACGGTAGCCTTTCAAGTTATAGATCAAATTTCAGATAACACGAAAATCTTAAATCTTGGTTTAAGAAAAACGCATACAAACCAGCCAATATACATGATAAAAAGCAGCAAGTCTAAGTGACCAGTAATGCAAATACCAAAACACACTTGTTTTTTTACTCTCTAGCTTACAGCAGAAAGGAACCATTATGAAATGTTCTAAATAGAAGCAAGTGGAAATTGAATAAAATATGAAAAGGTAAGTATCTCTGAGTTGTTTTTTTTTTAATCAGGAATTTGATGTCCTCTTTTGAACTATTCTTTAAAATGAGACAATCAATAATCATATTCAAAAATTTTCTCCTAAAAATATTCCCACTTTATTCTATCTGGTGTTCTTCAAAATGTGCCTATTTATGACCAAATTACTGCTGAGGAAATATAAACCTGAAAAAAAAGAGACCTCATGAGCTGTAGCCCAGTTAACACAATTGTTTGAGAAAACAAGAATAGAATGAATACATCAACAGCAAGAGAGCAAATTTTCAATGGTGTACAGCACACAGCTTTGCCAAAGACAATGGATTTAAACCAACTGGGAATCTGTCATACACACACATGCACGCACGCTCCATAAACAGACAGTATATAACATGCACTACATCCACTTGTAAAACAAGCTTTGACACCACTCTGTGTCCTGTGCTTCAAAAGAAAACAAAAATCCCCATCTTCCACTTTGACATCTGTGGACTGCTACCAAGTAATTTGTCCTGATCCCTGATTAGCTTGTGAAGTGAAGAAGAGGAATCACCATAATATAAACAAACTTTCTCCTGGCCAAACTCCACCCTTGCTCTTCTTGATACCACCACTGAAGCCTATGCTGATCTGCAAAGCACCTTTCCACCATTCTGTTCACCAGACATTTGCCTGGTGCAGTTGAATTGAGAAAGACAAGGAGAGGTGGCAGATGTTCTTTTGGGCATGATGCTCTTGCCATTGAAGTTCACAGGAGTGCTGCTAATACAGTCATTTAGAACAGAATGAGACACATAAAAATGTATGACCCCTATGAAGACATTTTCCTAAATTATACCCTGAATACTGGCTTAACGCCTGCTAATGACATGCTACATCCTACTAAGAAAAAAAGGTTCTTTTACATCTTTACCTTCCAATTTGTACTGATGTATTTGGTTTGCTGTTTCACAGATGAGGGGTTTTTGTTTGTTGTTTGGAGTTTTTTTTTTTATTTTATCTTATCTTATCTTTGTCTTGAAAGAAATGCTGTCTTAAAGAGGAAACATTCTCCCAAACTAGAACTTTGTGTTGAAGATTAAAATAACACCCTCTGCACCAGTTTAGAGTAAAGGGCTTAGTGGTCAGTAGAAAGTCATGTTAAAAAAGCTTAGGTTGTACTGCCAGCTTCCAAGAGTCTGCAGTATGAACTAACAGACTGCTAATTATTTATTTAATGTCTTTACATGAACCATAAGTGTTCATGCATACTCCATGAATAGTCATAGTTTGAACTGCTACGTTTTTTCTTCTACTTTTTCCCCTTTGAGAACTGCCACTGAAACAATGCTTTAACTAGAAATTTGCCATGCCAGGAGAAGTAAGAGAGCAGCATTATGATCAGCAGTGACAAAAGCTGAGTGACGTGAATTTGAAAATCTGTGGCTACTGGACAATTTTAAGATATTTTATCCCACGGTTTTCAACACAACATTCAGCAAGGAGGAAATAATCCTTGCAAAAAATATTTCAAAAAGGCCAGGTTGCCCTGGCTAGAAGGGGCTCTCTTGCTGTATTTGCACATTTGAAGTAAGGCAAATGATCTAGACGTGGCCTGAGTCTCGTGTACACACACAGGATGGAAAATGCCCTACCAAAACCACAAGCATTGTTTCAACTCCCACCAACTCCCAATGCTGCAAAACCCAACTCCAAAGTACCACTTTTCAGTGAAGCGCCACTATAGCCATCGGAATCAACTGCAGCATTTGCATCCAGAGTTTCCAGATATAAACTGTGGGAATGGGTAGGCTGGAGCTGTCAGTGGAAGGCCTCTGACAATGTAATTTGTTTGTCCTGCTGGCCTGACAGTCAGTGCCTGCTGACATTCAAGAAACATTAGTTGGTTTTGTGAGGTTTTTTCTTTTTTTCAACTGCTTGGAGCAGTTGGGAGGGCAGAGGAAAACAACTCAGCTTAGGGAGGGGATGAAGCAGAAGATGAATAATGGAAAGGAGATGTGTCCTTTTCCAGATATAAAATATAGTGTTTGTCCCATGTACCCTGAGACACGTCAAATCACTGCTGGTGAACATGTTAAAAAATATTAACTTTACCTAAACAGCAAAGTGGCAGCTCCACTTGGTTTGCACTAACATCATATCTATTTGCTTTGGTCACAGGGAGCCAAATATTTTACTGATCTGGTTAAAATATCTCAACAGTCACATAAATAGACCCAGTCAAAGCCTGTTGCATCACCTGCATTTATTTTTTACTGTTAATATTTAGCAATGGAAGAAAGATACAGATCTGTGCTCTATACACTTGCCATCTCCAACAGTATGATCTCAGCTCAGAGAGCAGCAGGAATTTGCACAGCAGTAAGTATGGCTGATTTCCAGGGGTCGGAAGCCATGGCTTACTCACTCTGCTCCACATTTTCTGCTGTTGTTCTATTTCTTTTTTTTTTTTTTAATGGGAAAGGCAAATATGATGAGCATAAAGAATAAGGGCAAAGTCAGATTGCAGGTCAGCAGCATGTTTGTATTTTATTTTCCCCTGGTCTCTGTATTTCCTGAAGCATGGATTTAGACCTTGTATTAGTCTACCAGATAACAAGTCCTTAAAATGCCTCGTACAAAAAATTTGATGAGAAACTAAGCATTTAGGAATATGTGTACCTTTAGACAAGAAATCTGCCTTTATCTCTCTATAGAAACAAGCCATCTGAATCAACAACATTGCACCTCGTATAAATCTGACCCAGTCCATGTAGGATTTGTAACGAAGGTAATCTGTGACTTGAGCAAAGAAAATGCAGCAGTGTGCATGCAAGACCCTTTGTATTTGGCAGACACATATAACCAGCTGTTTATTCTTCAGTTTCTGGCTATACATCTACTGGGACATCCCCCACCCCTCTAAACCTTGCTTAGCTCCTGGTCTTATTTACAGTGTAGATTTAACCCTAAGTTATGGATAAGCATAGTGCTTGGGATTTAAAGTTAAGTGTCATTTAGTATCATTTTTGACATCTCCACATATTATAATGAGCAGCCTTTTCACAGGGGACTTGGGATCTGATCTTAATTTGTAGTAGAGTTATGGTCACAATAAATGTCTATTTCATATGTTCATAAGAAGCCTCTAATGCAAATGGAAATAGAAAGTGGCTGTTTTCTTGTAGTTTCAAAGCCATGTATGTAAAACACACAGCACAGATCTGTTCCACATGCAAACCCATTATCAATCCACCATTGTGCCCTGGCTCCTGCCCTGGCAGCAGGCACTCCCTCCCAGGCTGAACAGTCTCAGCAGGTATTGTAGCTTGCATAATAAAGGAACAGGTTATGAAATCATTAGCACCTCAGCTGAGGCTGCCACAGGGATGCCCCTCTGTGTTCATTGTCAAACCTTTCTTTGGCAGCTGCATCCTGGAAGCATATTTGGATGTTGTTGCTTCAGCCTTGCCACACAGAGTGGAAAGCAAGCCAGGGTTTTCATGTTCTGAACTTAAGAGCAGAGGATGGAAGTCTCTCAGGTCCACCTCTAGGCTAATTCTCCCCATTTACACATGGCAAGGAAGACCAGCTGTCTATAATCACACACTCAGACCTATGTAGCCAGTGCTGCCAAGGATCTGAGCCATGCCTGAGGAGGCTGGAAGATATTTCAGCTTTGTCAAACACCACACGTTCCAGCTCCCCTCGTCCTGCAGGCAGCCCCTGCTGGTGGTGCTTCAGAGCAGCCCACATACAGCTGTGGGCTGCCCTCCCCGTGGTTGGAGCCCTGCCTTGGGGTACAGTGCACATCCCATTGGCTTTCCTTCCCCACAAATGCAAGCTCAGGTGAAGCTCTGCCAGTTCAAGCAGTTGAAGCTAAACTCACTTGTCCCTCCATAAGAGAATCCATGTTCCCAACAGAAAGAAACAAAATCCACTGCCAGTCACTCACTGAGTAAAGCATCTAGGGGCCTTTGGATGTTCCTTATGCCAGCCTTCAGACCCTTCCTGCTAGTTTCATAAATATTGAAATAATTGGCAGATAAATATTGCCAATGTGCAACATGATCTGGCTCAGGACAATTTTTTTGGTGTCCCCAAAACCGGAGTATTCAGATCCATGGAAAAGGAAAATTGTGCAACTTGAAGGAAACCACTAGCACCAGGCAGGGAGGAGAATTTGTTGAAAGCAGTGAAATTTTACTGACTTGGGTCACCCTGGGGTCTGGTCCACTGGTATTTGCAAAACTTAATTCAGTTTTACCAAATGTAGAGAGCGGGCTTACAAAGGAAGGACCTGTGCCATGTTCCTGAGCATTAAGTCAAGTTAGCTTGGGCTGTTGTCTTTCTGAATCAATGCACTGGGTCATGATTTAAGTAAGTGAGGGGCTGGAGCTTTTTAAAGCAGCATAAGTAAATAGCTAAGCTAGATGTGATATAAAAAGCACCACAACAGAAAGCAGAACTTAACATAGTAATGAAAACCACTTACCCTTAATCATCCCTGAGACAGTGTTTTTACAACGCTGCTTGATTTATTCAACGAGCAAACATGCCTCCTTCGACTGTTCTAATAACAGGCCATCTCACCCCTGCTTGTTGGGAGTTGAGTTCAGAGATTTTTTTTAATTAGCATGTCAAATACATTATTTAAATGTCTTTGATGCCTTTTCTTTAAAATTATTTGCTAAGCAATAACTCATATTTATTTGCAAAGAAGACACAGTCTCTGTACCAAAAAAACCCCAAAAAACAACAAACAAAAAAACCAAACCAAACCAAAAAACAAAACAAAACAAAAAAACAAACAAACAAAAAAAAAAAAAACCAAAACCCAACCCAAATCACTGCTAGGGAAGTTTGGAAAAGTGAGAGGATTGGTCACAGGTGTGTAACCAGTGTTGCATGTTGCAGAGTACATTACTGCCTAAAGACCTACTCAAGTCCAGATTCATTGCTGCTGACAAGCCTGCCACTTAGTGTACGAGACTGTATGAAAGGCTGTTTGCTGCACGATTTACGATGGTGCCCTTACTGTAAACTACCTGTGCTCTGCTCAGCAGCTCCATGCTTCCTCTCCAGTGGAAGGGCCTCAGCTTTTGGAAAAGCTGGACTATTTCTCAAGTGAGTACACTCTTGTGATACTGAAGCTAGCCAGACCACAAGCTATTTTATTATGTTGTGCAAAAACCTCTGTGCAAAAAAACTCTCTTTAATTAAGATAGAGCAACCAGCACTGTGGTTGTAATTACCTTGGACTGCTTTACCCATGGGCATAATGAAATAAAATTGGGGCCTCTATATTTTTGTTTTTAAACTAAGTAAACCCAAATTAATTTATTCAACTCAAACCAGACAGGTTTCTCTTTAAAAGGAAGGCCTATAAGGTTGGAGGGGCTGGTGCAGCAGGCAGAGTGACATGCAATGATGACTGTGAACTGCAAACTGCTGGCAAAACATTTGGCTTGCCATTGGTCCATGGCCAGTATTTTCCTTTGTTAATGAATCCCACATCTTTTCTAAGTTAAGCATTTTTTCTTCTCCCCCTTCATTTTATTTGAAACATATTTTAAATATTTTTGTTTTTATGACGTAGTGGAACATGATACGGCCCCCTCCTAACCCTTAATATGAGAAAATCAATTAAAATTTTGACATTAGGAACTATGATATAAACATATGGTTTAACTGCTCAGACTTTTTTTTAAGCAACATATCAGGGATCAGTGCAAAGAGAAATAACAAAATCAGAACTACACATTAAGGGATGAAAAGTTTACCAACTGAAATTATAACATAGCCAAAACTTGCTATTCACTAAAATAGCATCTGAAAACTTGTCAAGTTTTGATAAATTTCTTCTTAGACAGAGCATTACATATTTTTCATTTGTGCTCTTTTCTGAGGAAAAAAAAGGTTATTAAATAAAAATAGTCATTCTGAATTATGTGTTTAATATTTAGTACATCTTATCTCACTCAAAGGACCTTCATTTTATGACTTAAAGAATGCAATTTTAAAATGGAGTTTTATGGGCTTCCTCATTAACTTCCGACTCTTACCTGAAGAAGAAAAAATAATTGAGGAATACCCCATTGGAACAAAAACATGATTTTCAAATGTAATCAACATTGTGGGCATCCAGTCACACCTGCCCTAGTGACCACCAGTCCTTAGGACTATGTGAAAGTGAAATCCCTTACAGTTCCCTTTGGTATTTCAAATCATCAAAACCCCAGACAGACAAAATAACAGGTCACTGAAACTCCAGGGAATAAAGGCACCGAAGAGAAGATTTAACTCTGTTTAACTCTCTAGGTCACTAGTTTTCCACAAAAAGCTCTTTCCCAGAGGTCCTGAAAGATTGGAAATGCTGCTAAAAGTAAAAAGTTATTGTGAATCTGTCACTGGTGAAAAAACGAGTTTTTTTCAGTCGTCTTCTACGGACATCTAGTCTCCAATCCTGCAATCATCTAGCTACATGAATTTACATGCCCTCCTTTAATATTCCTCAGTTTTACAAACCTTGCAAGATTTCTTCCGCCACAGTAACTTGCAGTTAGTTTTACCAGGGGAAAAGATGACGAAAGTACAGCACAATGCATTGCTGGCCCTGAAACCCGCACCAGGCGAGGACAAAGATATACCGGAAAAAATTAAATTGCAAAAGCCTTTTTTGCACCAACCCCCTTACTTTTCATTGTGAGAATGGCGCCATGCTTGTGTTAGAAATGACAGAAAGCTTTTTATAGAGGTTCCTGATATCAGCTCAAACCCCTGAAGTTACATGAGGATAGAGACTTCAATTATCTACAGAGTATGTGCAAATTAAATACACTCTATCACAGTGAATTCACTTGCACTGTAACTGCTGTGATTTATGCAGAAAATTGCAGCCAAGCTCAAAAGCTAGAGCAGCACTTTCAGGTTGACCAAAATTATTAAATTCACTAACAAATTAACTAACATAAATCTTCGAAGTGGAGAAGAATAGAATATTTGGAAAAGCAGAAATTTTTAGCATTTTTAAACATTCCAATCTGAAATGGCATATTAATCTGGAAATGTACCTAGTTATTTTAAAAATATAATTGTCTTGAAAACCTGAGAATGTCCTTGTTGTTTATTTGGACAGAACAATTAAGAAATTAAATCATATTGACTTAAACTAAATTACTGTTTTTAATTTCAGCCACTAAGTCAACAACCCTGTTGTTCACATAAAACTGGTTACCATTATAGCTCACCTGCATGAAGGACAGCAATGACACAAAAGAAATCTTAAATCTGTCAGTTTTTCTTCATTTCCTGCTCTATTAAAAACAACCCAATACTCCAACTCATTCCTCTTTTATGTCTTCTTTCCAAGATTTTTCCTAACTGTAGATTTTAACAGCTAGTTAAAAATCTGAACATCAATATCAATGTATTAATGAAAAACAGAACAAACACTGGTATTTCAAAGCTATCTCAAAGACTGATTAGATTCAGTAATAAATTAACTGGGTAGGAATGCTGTTTTCAGGGGAAAATACTATATTCTACAGGAAAGTGTGGGACTTTTTGTTTTGTTTTCCAAGGAGATCTTCCAGCCAGGAAGCTTTTGCCACACGTCCAGATTCCGTGATTTTGTCTGCATCCAAGAGCAGTGCAAAATCATCTTTGACATTTACCGAAGCATCAGGAGCAGCTCTTTAAAAGGACAAAGCTTGTCCAGAGTACAAGAAAGGAGTTTGCAAACAAGGTGAATGCTTGACAATAAAGAATGTCAGTGGCATAGTGAGAACAGGGCTGTACACTCTAAGACTGCACTTTCAGAAACTTCGTAAGTTTGAACATGCTTCTCTGAGCCTTTTAGCTGAAGACAAATATAAGATTGAGTCAGTGTCACTCCAGAAAATTTTGTCAGTGAAGTCATAGACAGATCCTCAGTCTTCATGTTCTATTCGATAATAAATTATTAATTTTGTAATAATAAAGTAACTGAGCATGCATGATTTTACATGTGATAGTAGTGACAGCATATTGGATAGTCATTAGTTAATGGGCAAACATGAATGCAGGATAAGGTATACAGGAAGTTCACTGCAAAAAGGCATTAATGTGCCATTACTTTTATAGAGGGAGCAGCTTTTGCTAGCTAAATTCCTGTAAAACACACATTTGAGCTTATAGGGATATTAGCAAATGTATCCCTCACATGGTTATGGACAAAGCTTGTCTCCTCGGTTTGCAAAACATGATGAAAATTACCATGGGGGAGCTCAAAAGTTTTATTTCTTATGGTTTAATTCCATTACTTTTTTAAAAATAAAAACAAGATGGGGGGAAGCCTACTTTTAAAGAGCTGACTAATTTGGAGATACATCAGAGATGGATTTTCTCATAGGATTTTAGAATTCTCTTGCAATTCTTCACTATAAGGAAAAACTTCAAATGCTTAGTCAAGGAGGGAAAAAGATCCCTTTAGCTGTTTATAGACTATAAACTGAAAACATATTTGGCTGTATTTTGGGTAACATTTCAGCCAAAAAAATGGCTGGTTTTCATGATTACTGTTTTCTCTTTGCACATTTATCAGGCATCTACCAAAACTTGAGCGCTTGTCACTTACAGTGTGATGGGAAAGTTAGGAAATGAAGCACCTTGAAGCACAGAACAATCCAGAATCCACATTTAGAGTATTACGTCAAGTGCCTGCATTCTTTATTTCAAGGTGGACACAAGCAGGCACAGGATATGCTTTAGATGACATTATGTTCTTCTCTCACCTTTTGCTTTCCTTATTGCTTTTCACTCATCAAAATTCTCCCTGCACAGACAGCCCGTGCCGCCCCCATTGCCCAGTGCAGGTCCAGAGAGCAGTTTTATTCAGAAGGCGCCCCAGAGGGTCACCTTGTCCAACCTCCTGCTCCAGCCAGGACTGAATGCAGCATCAGAGCAGGCTGCTGGGGGCCTTTTTCTAGACAAAGTGTGAAAATCTACAGCAGCAGAGACCGACTCCAGCCAGTTGCTGTGCCTTGCCACAGCTCTCCTGCTGGAACCTTTTCGTTCTTTAGGTCTCACGGAATTTTCTCTCACTGAAACTCGTGCCTGTGGTCCTCTGCCTTCACACTGCAAAGGGGGCCAGACCCTGTCTCCTCTGTAACTACCCTGTAAGTAGCTAAAGGCTGCAATTAGATCCCCTGGCAGCTGTATCTTCAGGGTAAATAAACCAGTTTTATTGGTTTGCCCCAATCTCTGCTTCTGTGGCCACTCTCTCCATTTGGCCTAGGGAAGATGCCCATAATGCCATCTGTCCTCTGTGCAACTGACCCACCCTCCAGGAAGTCACTGCAGACTCACACAAGAACATGTGTGCCCATTTCTTTGGATTTATTCAACAGTCCACGGAGATTTCACCCAAAACTGCCCCAGACCTGGTTGGGTACTGAAATTTTGTATTGCTCTCACAACAGAGATTTTTCTGAGTTCTCTGGGGATTGTTTGGGCAACCCCAAATATCTGACCCTAAGCCAATCAGTTAATTATTATATGTAATGTTTGTCCTATTTGATAATTGCTCTGCACGAGAAACATGCCAGTGCAGATGTGCTGCTGAAATTCAGCGCTCCTGTGCTTAATGCTACATGGGGAAGCCACAGACCCTTCCCACATCCAGCTCAATCTGATCTGCACTCCAGAATCCTGTTATTGCAGCATTGCATCTCTAAAATGAGTCTCTCTGAGATAAAGAACTGTCTATTAAGGGGAAGGAAAAAAAGAGGTATTAGAATTGCAGCTGGCTGTGCTTTCAGTCAAGAACTTGTTCTGGGCGAGACCAGGTGAGACCAAAGTTTAAAATTCTGGAATGTAGCATGTGCAGATGCCAGAGTATTATTGCCTGTTTTATCATTTGCTACTTGTCACACTTTCTGAGCATTTGACCGCAGAAATAACAGAAGTAACAGTTCTATTTAGAAGTGACAATGAATATCAAACAGAAAATTAAATGTACAAAGCTTAATCATCTTTCAGTGCATAGCAAGTAAAAAACATTCTTTTTCAGGCCCTTTCTTAAATAACAAAAGAGGTATTTGTCAGAAAAAAAAAAAAAAAAAAAAAAAAAAAAAAAAAAAAAAAAACCAAACCAAATTCCACTTTCTCTTGAAAAAAAATGTTGTCAAAACCTCACATTTTAATAATTACTGAGCCTCCCTGGAAACTTTTCAATCAGCCTCATTTAACTTTTCTAAGAAGATCTTAATACATTCATGCTCTTCCAACTATCTCCATATTCTTTTTTCCCCTATAACATTAACTTATTTTTTGCATATTTTTACAAATGTTGCTGGTAAGGTTTTTCGCTTTTCTGGAAGTATGTACTGCAGTATTTTTATAGCGCTCTACAAAGTCTTGACAAAAGAGTTTAAACTAAATGAAAAAAATGGCTTAATTAATTACTAAATATTAGAATATCTACTGAATTGCAGTAGCTGGGAAAAGTTCCATGCTGCTCAACATTAGCAAGTAAAAAGCCAAACTGAACATGTAGTGACGGACAGCAATGTCCCCCTTTAACTGTTGCTTAAATTTGATTTCTCATTCTTAAAGAAAAACATGAAATGTGAGAGTTGAGGGGTGCTAATAGAGTGTCAACTTCAAAAAGAAAGAAACCATCAATCAAATTTATATACCAATATCACCACCTTAAGTTGCGCAACTTGAAATCTTATTTGGGTGATAAATTCTTTCGGGTATGATTGTTTAGGAATAGCAGGAAATAATTCTGCCTTGCAGTCTCAAAGATGGGGACAAACACACTCTCACACACACCCTACATACACAAACAGATCCATACATACAGAGATCTGTGTGCCAATCTGCATTTTGTGCAACACATCCCTCCTTCATACTAATGGCCACAGGAGATACTTGTCAACACTGAATTCCAATGGCAAGGAATCTGGTCATTCAGTAAAATGTTTAGTTATAGGTCTTTAGTTTATATTAATTTTTCAGCCAATCTTGTTTCTACATGAGTTTTCTAAAGAAACTCACTCTTTAAAGTATATCAGAAAACTGAACAGTATTGAGAACAATGAGAATTCCTGCAGTTCTATGGTACAAGAGAAATAGAGCTCATGTCCTTAGCTGCAGTGAAAGAAAAGTTCATTTTGACCTGGAAACCAAATGATAACAAAGAACACAGTACTGGAACTTTTCTGGCATGATACTGAGTTGCCTTAAACTGAGGTCAAGGAAGAACCTGGTCTAGCACATTTTTTCTGTTCTGGTTTGTAAGACTTCATTTGGAAAAAACTAGCTCATGTTAAATCTGACATATAAAATAACCTGTGCCGATGGGCTTTTCCAGTGTGGTAACATTCAACTGACATTACTTTAGACAGAACTTGTAATAATGAATAATTAATAATAATGAATAAATAATGAATAAATCATGAATAAATAATGAATTAATAATAATAATAATAATAATAATAATAATAGTAAGTAGTAGTAGTAGTAGTAGTAGTAGTAGTAGTAATAGTAATAATAATTTTTTTCTGCTAATGGGCACAGATTTCTTGATCTGTAGGAAATAATGCCCATCTGAAGAATATTGCCCATATTCTTTATTGTCATGGAGCAGCATGAGAGTTGCAGATATCTGCAGTAAAACTCTCCATCTTGTTATTTAAACTAATACACCTTGTACTTATATTAATACAGAGCTCTAATATGTTTGACTAATGGCTGCAATTTTGAAAACATCCTGCAATGCTCTTGAATTCAAGATATGATGTAAAAATAAAGAGCACCACAGAAATACAGCTTGTGGTGATCTGAGAGAGTACAATTCTCACTCTCAATTAGTAGTTTTTATTAAGAGAATTGCTAGTTTTATTATAATGTGCAGAAATCTTTCAGTAAATTAAAAGTTGTATGTTTTCAATGGAGATACTCATTTTAACACTAAAATTGATGCTACAAGGAAACATCAGGCCATAAAATGAAGAATGGAAGTGAGGATGGAATAAACAGTGTTGTGTTAAGTAAATGATACTTTCCTGGCTCTGTCAGGATTTAAAAGACCTAAAAAGCAAAATGTGTGTCACTGGGACTGAAAAATAATTCACTGTATTTGACAATAAAGGCTTTAGAAATGTGTTTGCAGGAAGTCGAGAGGGAGCAAGCACCACAACACAAAAATTCCATGCCACATTTAAAAACAAACACAAGCACCCACGTAGAGAGGAAATCACACATTAATAGAGATCCAAGGTTCATCAGTCTCTGGGATCACTGTGGCTGAACTAGAAGCTTTTTAAGAGGGCACATTCCAAAGCTAGAGATGTTGAAAAAAATATGTGGGTGCTCAAAGGACTGAAAAGAGTATAGTTCTGCAGATTTTATCCCAAGCCCATCAACTCAGCTCTGTCATTCACTGCAATAAGCTTTGGATCAGGCTCAACATCCAAATGCAGTCCTCACTCACTAAAATTGGCTGGTCACACTGGAAACTGTTTGGGCAAGGTACCCCACCCATAAACAGAGCGTTTGGGGAGAGTACTGTAGTAAGCAACAAATAATTTGTCTCTTTGCCAAGACTAGGGGTTGTGTCTCTTACTTGTTCACCCTCTGAGACAATAAAATGAGGGCTATAGTAAGGTAATATCTCTGGAGCGATCTAAGAAGGAATGCCACATGAATGAGAAATAAGAGGATAAGGGTTCCTTCAATTTTGAAGTCAAAAGTGGAAGAAATGACTAAGCAACAGGGTACAGAGAGCCACTAGTAGATGGATGCAGTGTTTCCAACAGCTCTTTGCTCTGGGATCTTGCAAGTAGGAAGAAGAACAGAAGGGAAATACAAACCTGAGTGTGGAAAGAGAGTTCCACTATGGGAATTGCCACATCATCTAGGTGGAAGACAAAGATATGCAAGTCCATTTGCAGGAGAAAGAGAGCATAAACAGAGTTAAGTGGATATTAATGAATGCTAAACAAGGATGGCAAGCCTGCTCTGAACTTACAAATCACATCCGCATTAATACCAAATGAGTTCATTAAGATTAACATTATTATGATGAGTATCAAAGGGATTAAAAGAGATTATGGTAAATAAGAGAGTCAGATAGGAATGAGATGTAATTACCTTCCTATCTGGTTTATCTGTAGCTGCAGAGACAGACCCAGCATTCACTTCACACTGGAGGAACCTAACTCACATTTTGATCTGAAGTGTAATTTTCAGCAAAGCTGATCTCAACAGTTTGGGCTGAACACGGCCCAGGCATGTGCAGGATGAACAAAAGAAGGGTGGGAAGGTGAGAGCACAGAGAGATGGGGAAGGGCACAGGAGGCTGCTTTGCCCCAGCATCCTCCCCCAAGTGCAGGAAACAATCTGGTCTTCCTGCCTGCTGTGTCCACAGCTTGACAAGCGGCCAGGCCCGCAACCACCTCTGTCCAACACCTGACCTGGCCTGATCTCAGCACACATGACACCTGCTCTGAAAGCTTCATGGGGCTTCATAGACATCAACCAAGTCTTCCAAAAGGTTTAAGGGAAAGGTCTCAAGTTAGAGCTAGGAAACTGAGGAATTCAGGAGCAGAGGGACCACATTCAGTGAAATAAAAACATGCTGTCTGGTATTTACCTCCTGTTTTTGTACCCCACCAACAGAGCCAATTTTTTTGTGCATGCAGAGACCAGCTAAGGAGCACCAAACTATAGCTTAAAATCAGACAGCTTATAGAGCAGATATTTTGCCAATGCACACATTCAGCAATGCAGGCGGAAATGTCACTTGGGATCTTGGTGGGGAAATTTACTGGGACTCGTCCAGCCAGGCTCTGCTAGGAGCAGATTGCCTTTCTTCACAGGCCGACCACGCACAGTTGGCTCTCCAGTGCAAACACCACTCCCAAGCTCTGGTGTGTTTGGCCTCTGGTTTGTTTGACAGGTTACATGTGCTTCTGAATATATCTTCTGATGCTCATTTTCTGAGCACTGTTAATATTTCTCTTGGCTTCTGTTTAAAAATTAGGTCCCTAAAGATATCATCCTTCAATAAGAAAATCCTCTTGCCAAAAGACCCAGCTTCAAATGTGTGGAACTTGACTGTCAGGGCTGTTGATCCCTGACCATGAAGCCGCAAGTCCACAGGCAAACCTGCACATTGGGTCCCATCAACTAGCAGCAGAGGAATCCAAACGGGCAGCTACTTTCCTTTTTCTGTTGTTGTCCAAAAGAATTTTGGTGCATTGCAAAAGCACCTGTCAAGCACAACCAGAGCTATCTGACACTCACCTGGACAGTTATGCCTCATTAACTATATGTTCTGTTGCTTCAACAACCAAATATACATACATACATATACACACCTGTGTGTGTATGCATACGGAATTCACAACTGCAGCTTTTTGAAAGAAGCTTTTACAACTGTTTTTCCTGTGGTGCTGTGTTAAAATCAGTGACGCAGCAGCAGTAAATTGTTACTTAGAGTTACTGCGCACTTCTGAAAGGCAAGAAGGATTTACATCTTTACACCCTCTGCTTAACTTCACCGAGCATGAATCAGCAGGGTGGGTAATTTTTGAAAGTTTGAGTACACAGCAGGGTCATCAGCCAGTCCACACTGTCCAGAGCACCGCGACGTTCTCTTTTGCTGCCCTTCCAGACAGGTGACATGTTAATAGCTAATACCAGACAAGTGAGACTCTGATCCCCTGTGGAATGCAATCTGATACCCAAAGACTTTCAGGCCACACTGCACAACGTATTTTACATGTGTTTTTATAAAAGAAATAGCAGGGATGCGTTTCTGCAAAGGAAAGATGGAGTGTGACAGTCTGTTATCCTCTGCCCAGCATCTTGCCAGCATGGCTAGACACTATCCTAGGACAACACTGACGGACTTTTCCTGAAGTCTCCAGCCAGAAAAGGCAGGAAGGGAAAGAGTGAAGACAAGTCCACCCCAGCATCTAAAGCGGGCAAGCAAAGGGAAGAATCTACTATGCTTTATTCTGATGGTCTGTGGAGCTGCACTTCCCAACATTTCTAGGAGAAAGTATGAGTCAGAAATCCTACGGGAACTCCTGCAGCAGCACAGCTCCCTCCCCAACCCACACCTCCTCAGCAGAGCACTGCGCAATCCAGTCCATATGGTATATCTGCACTATGGTATATCTGCACTGCAACAGGGGCCAGGCCTGCCCGCGGCCTAGCGCTGGGCTCTCCACTGAGAAAGGTTTGGCCCTTGAGCAACTGTTTGTGCTTCAGCAGTTGACTGAGGAGCTTGAAAATCGCTTAGGGGCATTTAGGGAAAACCTGTGAATAAAGTGCAGGAACATAACAGGCCAACATAAGATGGCTTTGCAGAGGGCTACCAGAGGGAAGGGAAGGCAGGAGCTGGCCATGGGCTCTTGTCTTGTTCAGAAAGAGAGGGGGAGGTTTTGTCACCAACCACAGAACAACATTGATTGCTATTTTGCTCCTTTAGTCCCCAATGCAAGCTGCAAAAAAAAATACAAAATCACTAAACTCTCAAAAGCATGTTCAAGGCTATCTTTAGTTAACCAAGCAAATCTGTAGTTCACTGCAATATCAGTGGGTACCAATACAGTGCTTCCCTGAGAGACAAAAATTCCCTTTGAAAGAGGCACTTCTGAGAGTCATACCTTAAGAGCAGACAGCTCTTGACACAGAAACCCGATGCAGAGCTCCTCCAAGCAGAACGGGTATCCTCAGGACACCAACACACACCTGATAGCTCGCGTTCATCCCACACCTACACACAACCAATGCCCAAGCTTGGGCTTAGTGCTAAACTCTGTGGCCCACCCTAAGGGCTAAGTGCTCACAGTGAACTCGGGAAAGAGGTACCTCTCCCCACTCCACATCAGACCTAGAGACTGTTAGCCGTGTGGAAAAAAACCACTAAAAGGTCTGTAGGGAGACTGACAGACTTAATAAGACAAGCGCAACACTCTGTCCTGTAAAGGAAATGCATGTAGGCAGGTGCCCCAAGAGCCCGGCAGTTCTGCAGAGCAGAACCGTGACAGGAGGGGATCTGCTGTGCAGGGTCGGGACCTCTGCGGTCCCAGCAAAGGCAAGACAGCCACGAGCCCGGGGTAAGCTGAGGATCAGAATCCTGCTGACAAGTGGTAGGGGTGAAAAGCTGAGGCTCGTCGAGATGAGCGCTGCAAACTGCCTCCTTTAAACGCTTTATTTTCTACAGCAGATTTCCAACAGCAGAAGCTTTTACTCGCTCTGCTAGGCAAAGGCTGAACTGCTTTCTTCAAACAGTTTCAAATTCGCCAGCCACGCTCGAAGAACCACCCCTTTTTGCCTTTCTCTTTGCTCTCTCCGGGCTTTTTGTGAAAGAGATCATCCAGTTTCAAGCCATTTTAAAAATATCAAAAAATCCCAGTGGAAAATAATTCGCAGCTGTGATAATATCACATTTTTTAAAATACCGTAATATAGTTTTACTTTTAATAATAAAAGATAAAAAAGGAGAGTCTGTGAATAATTAGAGAGTGCAGTCTGAAGCCAGTTACAGTCACTGCAATTGATAATAAACTTAAAGCCCCTTGACAGCAGGTAAATGCTTTGCAACCCTGACCCCCTTCCTCTCACATTACTTAACAACCCTGCAGTTCCAGCATTACATCACCGTCCAAGCGATTGGTTCCCGCATTTTAACTCTCTCCCTGTCTCCTCCGATTAGGAGCAACATAATGATGGAGGGGGGGGACACCAAACCACAACAAACTACAAAACTTCTCTCAAGTTTGCTGTGCTCCTCGCTTGGGTTTGGTTTGGTCGAAAAAGCAGCTTCTGCTCCTAAGAGCTGAGGTTACACGCACCAGAAAACAAACTCTCTAGAAGTGGAAAAGAGTGGGAAAGGGGGACTCGGGAGGGGAGGAGGAGAGGAGGAGGAGGAAGGCGAGGTGGGGGGGAAACTATATAGAAATCAGAAAAGGAAAAGAAAATTAAAAACAAACCTCATGGACATCACTGAGCCTGAATTCCCTGCTGAGGTGCAGAACATGAGAGCCCTGGAATGAGTGTATGTAGAACTTGAGCCAAAGCTTAACTAGCCCGAGTGAGTCATATCCTTCCCATTTGATTCCCGTCCAAGCGATGATGTAATGCCCTGGCCCTCTCCCTCGCTCCCGCTCGCTGCACTACCTCCCTCCTCCCCTTTTCTCCTTTTTAGCTCAGTGCTGGTGAAGTCACCATTTAAATCTGGCAGCGCTGAAGCAAAAACTTCAATGTAACCAAAACAGCCCCAGGCCAAGTTCCAGACGTACTGAGACTCGGTGGTGCAATTGCCATTGGAAACGAGTAAACAGAGAAAGAAACAGTGCTGCCTGTGCAGGGCCTGCGCAGCTGCCGGCCGGAGCGCAGGAAAACCCTGGGACCGGGCGCGGGGCTGACAGGATCCACCGGGGATCGCCGGGAGATCCCGCATCGCTCCCGAGCCCCCACAGTCCGAGCCTCGGGGAGATCCGGCCGCTGGAGGAGGAAGGAGATGGAGCCGGAGCCGAGGAGGGCAGCGGGGAAGCCGGGGAGCAGCGGGGCTGTGCGCGGGTCGGGGAGATGGGGAGCGCTGCCTCGCAGGTCGCGCCTCGGACCGGGATTCCTCTGCCTCGGCAGAGCGCAGCTGGAATTGAGCCCCGGGTTTTTGAAGGAAAACGACGGGGCTGTTTCTTGCACCGTATTCCTCCGTATCCAAACACACAGGTGCAAGGCACTTTCTATCCCCACAACAGAAAAAAGTACCAGAAAAGCCTCACAGCAACCTTATAACTAACTCACTGCTGTGCTGCTCTTACTGCCTTTCCCGTGTCTCTCTCACAAGTCTTGTTTCTTTAAGCATAGAGAGTATTTCTAAATGGAACCTATAATAAACTTTCACGCACGCAAGGGTAAGCTATTGTGGTGTAAGGTGCGTTGCCTCACGAAAGTGCTCCTGATGCTAAATGCCACGGTGGCTGTGGCTGAAATACCTCTCATGTCCTTCCCCACAGAGGGCTTTCTCACTGTTCATCACTCCCAACTGATTGTAGTCAGTGCAGTACCGAGCAGTTGGTCCACAAAAGAATGCAAAGCCTAAGTAACAACAATAATATTCATCATAATAATAATAATAATAAATGAAAATGTCTAAGCACACATAGCATCCCTGAGCAATTCAAAGACTAATAGTTTCGACATCAAACTGTGGATGTAAGTATTAATGTCACATGAAACACCATAGAGGTATTTGTCTGCTTTCTTTTTAGATCAAGAATTATTTCACAAAGCCACTTCACCTCATATCTCTGAGTGAAACTCAGTTTTCCAACACTCAATGGATGCACTTATGCCCCCCAAATTTAGAAAACAGTAGGAAAACAGGAAAGTCAGTGTGCTTCCTTTTCTTCCTTATGATGATGTGAGTTTATGGAAAATCAATTTCTGCTTCCTAGCAGCATTTTACCACACTGGGGGTTTTTTGGGGTGGGTTGTTTAATTGATTACAGCAGCAGTGCAACAGAGATTATTGTAAAGTACCAAAGTATCCTCCTGAGAATGCTCCTATGGTTTTAAATTATTTTTAGAATATATATCATGTTGATACATAGTTTAGAATATATATAGTGTTGATTTCTATGTACCAACAATATTAGCTTCTGTCATAGCTCAATCTTGAATTCAAGTAGATTCAGTCATGAATTGAAGCGATTTTTTGTTTAAGATATATATGATTTTTACAGACAGAATGAGAAGAGGAGAAAACTAAGGGTTTTTCCTATTCAATTAAAAAAACACAGTTCTCCACAGCAACCTGACCTGCTGGATGACATCCTCAATAGATACTGAGGCTGCAGCCACTCAGAGTGACACCTTTATCAAGCAAGGCAGCTCTGAATTAGAGGTGATCAGCCATAATTATTACTGGCGCCACTGAAGCCTGTGGCTTGACAGCATCAGATGTGGTTGTTATAAAGTTTGGTCCATTGTGTCAATGGCCTGTATAACTCATTTATGTCTGAATTACCAGCTATTGATTTTTTGTCTTCTGTCATGTAATAAAATAAAAGTTAGATCATTCCTAAAGCCCTCTTTTAATTCCAGCCATGCTGATAGTTTCATTTTAAGCTTATCCCACTTCTCCCTCTCCAGTTAAAAAAATGAAATTTCTACCCCTTTTTCTGTGCATGTCTAAGAGGTAATCTTCCCTCCTTCCTTCTTTTTATTTTGTCTTCTTACATTGACACTGCTGGATTACATAGCTTCTGCTCATTCAGTTTTCCACTGACGTTGCTGTAAACTTTGTGATGGGCCAGGACAGACCCCTGGCTCAGAACACGGGAATGTGGCTACAACTGAGGAACGACTTTAAATCCCCTGGTCCAGCTTTTCAAAGGGAAGCTGCCACCTAAAGAGAAAAATAATTACCCTGAGCAACTCAGGTTAGCATGAGGCTGCTTGTGCATATAATATATCCATTCCTGCAGTCTTTGGGCCTCTTCTCACTCTTCTGAAAAACCCACACTGTAGATATTCAAAGCAAAATGCAACCAAAGAGGCAATGCAGGAGCCACAGGGTAGTTTCGTCGTCCTCCTGAGGCTTTGAGGACTTGCTTGGTAAGTCTTCTCTTTCCAAAAGAAAATTTTGTTCACCAGAAGCAATAGCAGACCATTGCCCATCTGTGAGCATCTTAACCATAATATCACAGGAGTCACCATGTGTGCATGGCAAACAGCCTTTCTAATTATTATTGTGTTCATAGAAACAGACTCAGAAAAATTAAACTGCTTTCAAAACAGTGTCTTATACAAGATATTTCTAGGAGTAAGAGCATTTTCTGAAATGAACAAGAAAGATCAGCCTGAACTGCATTTCTAAATTTCATGTTTACGCTGAAGTCTTATTTCAAGAAATTGTTTTAAAACAGACAACATGCTCCAAAGGAGTTAAAAACGTAATTGTTCTTGCTGATGGGAAAACAAAAAGTTCTTTCCAGGCAGGTATTTCCAAAGCCTATTGATTTTTTCCTTCCCCCTAACAGGAAACACTGTTTTCCCCTCTTCCTTCCTGTGACAGACCAGTTAATGATAAAGAATGCCCTGTGCTCAGAGGAAATTCCACTTGCATGCAAGAGCTCCCTCTTTATCTGTTTACTTGTCTGTCTTTTCATTCTCCCCCCATTCCAACCCCAGCCTTAAATTTCCATGTTCATCAAGAATAGGGCTGTTGTGATGAGAGTTATGGGATGTTTTAATTCTAAGGGGAGCCTCCTTCAAACTAGAGCCCTGGCCAGGACAGTTATGACTCCAGCTTAGCTGCCTAGTTCAGGAATTCTTGCAACACCCTCCCTGCAGAATGTTTCATCCTTGGGGAAAGGGTGGTGGGGCACACCACAGATGTTTGGTGTAACTGAAACTTGACAAAAATCACTGCTTCTGCTGAAAGTTTCCAGTCTCAACAACCAGAAAGCTCTGACTTTTAAGAGCCCAAACGTCAGAGTGCACTGGGATTATCCAAAATGTGTATTGTAAAAAGGAACTGGGTGTTCTGCAGTTGAGATTGTGGATGGACAAGTCACAGGTCTTAGAAGCATTTTAGGTGAGTGTGTCTCATCCAGCCCTTGGGACTGACTTTTGCCTATGTCAATCAGTGGCCCAAAGCATCAGCAAAGGCCATGTGGATAAAAGCAGCATAACTTGATTATTTTTTCCTCCACTGCTTGGCACTTAAAGAGGCTTGATTAAGAAAATATTCTGTAATAATGGTCCCGCACTCAGGAAAGTCTCATTTTCATTCTGACATTATTTTTCATTTCTAACCCAAGAGCCTTACAGTCCCTGTGGAATTAAAGAGGCCAGATAATTTCAGGGTTAAATAAGCTTTAATGACTATCACATGTATGGAACCTTAAACCCAGTATTAAAAATTATTTTTTTAAAGTGGCATCTCTTCCTTTTTTAATTTAAAATAACCATCCAGGTGGTTTCCTAAGGATTTCTTTGCAAATTGCTTCCAGTGAACCTTTTCAGTTACAGACCACTGCAAACCCATGTGGTGGTATTCAGCATTTAGTTCAACTTGGGTGTCCCATGTTTTTGTAGTGGACAGAGGGACTGTCTGCACAAATGTCTGCACAGGGGAGGCTGTCTGGGCAGGCTAGCTGTCACTAGCAAGGACATAAAAATGTAAAGATCCACAATTTCAGAAGAAACTAAAGTAAAGCAGTGCTAAGAGTGGATTCTTCTACTTACTCATAAGAAAATGGGGTACATGTTCCCAAGTCACTTTGGTTCTTCAGAAAAAGACATTCTTTGTTAAAGAAGACACAGATCAAAGTGCTCAGCATTGAGCTGTATCAAAGGTTTTACTTTGAACTCTCCAAATTGTAATGAAATAAAATATCTGGAAATAGCCTTTTTGAGAACTGCCCCAGATTTATTGAACATAAGCATTCTAAGATAAGCACAGGATTGGACAAAATCTAAATGAAACCTGGAACAAAGATCTCCCACTCTTACACACATGCTCAAACATACTACTCCATTAGAAACACCTCACTGAAAATATTTAAGGAAGAAGACCTTTCAAAGTTTAGGTCCAACTTCTCTGGAGACAGAAATGTGCCATGGGCATGATGGCCAGTAGACTTCCCCAAAACATTTTGGCAAGGAATCTTCAAGAATGATCTCAAGAAAAACTTTCCCACTAACAGTTCTAAGCACATTAAAGCCACTTGGAATCATGGGGGGTTTGTGTTGGGAACATTAAATTACTAGGAAATAGAATAGCCTGCTTTATAGTCACCAAATGCCATGGGCCAGTGGCAAGTGGCAAGTGGCAAGTGGCTGACCTGGAAGTGAAGAGCTTTGTTTCCAGTTACATACCACTGAGTCATGCAGTGTGGTCAGCCTCCTCTCTAATTGGAGCTGTAAACCACAAATACCCAAGACAAATATTGTAGCAATTTATACAAAATAATTAATAACAATTTACATTTCAGTAGAAACTTCTACCCAGAAGGATCACAGAGCATCTTGCAGGCCAGCCATTGAATGTGATGTGGTGCAATTACCCCTAACACAGGAGATTGCAGCCAGCCAGCAAATGGCACAGGAATACAGAGGGGAGATGCTGACAAAGGGCAGAAGCAAACAGCTGCAATTGGGTAAAAAACATCATGTAATCTTTAATATTCACGCATAATGAATAGGAGGTTCCCTTCCCCCACTACGATTCTAATTAATCAAACAGATAATTATTATGTGCTGGTCAAAATGTGGAGCCACTACTCTTTTTAGGATTGCTAAAAGAAGCTTTGCCATACATTTACAATAAATATGTTGACCCTAGATCTCAAATATTTTAATCTTTAGTCAAAACTCGACAGGTGTTGTCTTGGACAGAGTGAAAACTTTATCACATATAGCTGCATTGCAAAGATTGTAACAGGAAAACTGATCTGGTTTTGATGCTCTTTCATTTTACTTCTAGCAGACAGAAAAGTAAGCTGAAATAGTATAATTTGAATTGAAAGAGCAAACATGTAAGAGCATATGCTGTAATTGAAAATATTTTCTCTGAAGTACAGTATGGTAGGCACTGAAAACAAATAGTAGAGCTCTAAAACAAATTTTAGCACAGAACCAAATTTTATTCTTCCCCTAAACTGTCATCTCCATGCATTTTTGTTAGCTCTCATCTTTATTTTTCAGCATGATAGCAATAGTTAATGTTCTAATGAAACTTTTTTGTTAAATAGGCAAGTATCTGGAACTCAGTTACAACTGGAAAAGGAGAGCACTCGGACTCAGATTGTACTCAGAGTGTAACCTCATTACAGCAGGACAAATTCATAGTGCTATTTGATAAAAACATGCACAAGATAAGTTGTTTTTAAGATACGCCCTCTTTTGTTAGTAATCCAGCTGATAGTGCAATATATCCTCCTTGAAAATGAACAGCTAACCCAGTCCACCAGGAAAATTTTCTGGACTCTTGCTGAACAAACTGACTTAAGCTTTGGAGTTCCATGAATTACAAGTAGCCAAATAATTCTGTTGATCCTGGTTCATCCTCACACACAGGCTTTAAATCTCTATCCGGATGATGAAAATTCATGATCCAGGAGGTGCCATTTTCAACTTGGCTTTATCCAAGAATCTGAAATTCATTTACATCCAGAATCTTGACACCTAGACGCTTGTGCAAATTAGAATTTTTTAATGTTTCTTAAAAATCACACAGGTCTGCAGCACAGAAACTGAGATGCAGCCACAACCAAGGGCCAGCCTTCAATTCCCTATTTGCAGTGACCCGCATTGAAACATAATGTGATGTAAAGTTTCCAGTGTTACGAGTCAGCCATAATACTTATAAAGAAATTACATTACTAGATATTTTAAAAGGGAATAATTAATGTATTTTCCTTTTTTTTTTTTTTTAATAAGAGTAAACCAGAAAATCCATTTCAGTTTCTTTCATAGGAACTTTTCCAGCCACAGAATCATTATCTGATAGACCCTTTCTGAAATCAAGTGAGGTCCATCTGTACTCACTTATGGTTTTAGGATTTACATACTTGTTTAGTCTTCCAGTGCTTTTCTTCTGAAAAAAAAGTACGGCTATCTATTAACTCCAAACATATTAAAACCAAACAGATCTCTTGTAGACACTCAGATAAATCCTTTCAGGACTGACTGGAAAGGATCAGAGTCAGAGTTACACGACTAGTTTTACTGTGATGATTAATGAAAGAGAAATAATTTGTAGCTTCACTTTCACATTCTGTGGTGCAGGATGCTGCTTTAGTTTCAACATCAGTTTCTACAAATAAAAACATACAGCTTTTCCATTGTTGCGTAAAAAAGCCAAACAAGCTCTGGAATAAAAAAGTATCTGTACAAAACATGCATGTACTCTGAAGTACACAGTGAGTACGTACACATTCCACACAAACTGTTTCTACTAGATTTACACAGTCTTCTGCTTGGATACCCTCTAACACTAGCTTGTTCCTGCTGCTGTACAAACCCAAATGGTTCTGCTTGTCCTTAGTGATTGCAGACCATACAAATGAGGCACTTCTGTAAATTCTGTATTGGAAAAAGGGCACCAGGATGAAAAACAATCCACAGCTCAATTTAAAGAAAAACAAACAGCAAACAAACTAAAATTTAAACTTGTTTAAAGAGGAAAAATATATTTATTATGGACACAGGATAAACAGATTAAAACAATGATGACTAACTCATCTGAGAACCTGCAGAGTTCACTCATAGCCCAAGACATAACATTAGTGAACATTTCTGTGATTATAACTGAATAGTCTTGATGCAAGAGAAGCAGCCCTTCAGTTGGTTTCTCCTCTTAGCTGAGATCTGTCCCTTCAATTTTTAACCTTCAAATCCTTAGCCTTTACTCTTTTCTTGTCTGCCCAAAACTTTATCTTTCTTTCCCCCTTTTGAGTAGCATGAATTTACTTTCTTAGGATTTAGAATTCTCCTACTATCTTAATTCTTTATGTTCAAGCTTTTGTGTGTTAATTAATCTTCATGGAATGCCAACCTGAATTTAGCTTGAAAACACTTCAGGGCTTATATATTCTTGTAATTGCTTCATAACCGGAACATATGTCTCACCACCCTGCACGTCAGTAGTTGCAACATCGTTTTCTCTGGTTTTTACCATTGTAATTGTCCCTCTTTCGTATCTGCCCAGACTCCTGCTGCAAGGAACTTTTTCCCAGCCCTTTCTGCTGAACATGTCAATCCTCTCTGTGTATCCCTTAATCACCTAAGTTTTCCTCCTTCAACCTTCCCCACCTTCACTAGCATGCTTTCATGAGTATTCAAATTAGATTCAGATCAATCCATCATGCCATCTCATACTTCCCATCCCCTTTGGAAAGCCATCTTCCTGATAAGTGTTATTTACAAGTACTAGTTCCTAGGAAATGAGCAAATCATCACAGAAGCTTGCTGCCACTCCATGACCACTTACTCCGATCCATGAGCCCTCCTCCTACACAGACATTTCCAGATGATGAGCTCTCAGCTTCTTCTTCTGCTTCTAGAAATTTTTATTAGTCCCCCCAGGCACAGCCTTGCATTTTTTAATACTGAATTTCATTCCTTTGCCATTACTTCAGTACTCAAAGCTCATCCTTGTGTTTTTGGGTTGGTTTTCCTTTTTTTGTTTTCTTTTGTATGATATCCAGGTCTGTCTCAGTACTGCCAATGTCTCCAAAGCCTGCGTCACCAGCAGGACTTGACATACTTTCACTACCACCATTAATGAGAACATAGCACTAAACCAAATCAGGATTATACTGGACACCGTGTAGCCCACAAGCAGCCTCCCCTTTCAACACCACACAGCTCTCTCCCCTCCAGCAAACCTCATCTGAAAGCACATTGAGTGAAACCTACCTGTCCTATTTCCTAGGACAGACTCCTCCACATTAGCTGCAGTTGTTGAGCAGTCTGCAGCTGTCAGCAGCTTTTACTGAGTGGGAATTCATCAGAGCAAATAGCAGTGCAGGACAAAGTTTACCCTTATTTACTGGTTCACTCTCAGCCCTGCCTGAAATTTCTCTTGGCTGACAGAGTGCAATAAGCAACTTTTTTGTAAAAATTTAAAGAGGAAAAATGTTTTAATTACAACAGAGATAAGTAGTTGCATTAATACTACTAGAATATTTAAGCAGTATTTCAGATGTCTGCTGGCACTCAGCACGTTTTAGAGAGGAATTTTACATCTGTGCTCCACAGACCTGAGAAGCTGCCTGCACTGTGTACCATTTTGCTCCAGCTATGCTTGTTATTAAGCAGTGTCATTATGTACAATTTTCAGTGTTCCTAAAAGGGATTTCAATAATGTCACAGGAAAAAATGGATGGTTTGTTTACTTGATTAATGTCGTGATCTGTGATTACAAATCTGTCTACTGTTGCTTTCACAGGAAATTATTTCAAGAACTTCACTTCTGGGTGTTGCTTAACATCCAGCACTGACACCACTATAAACTCATACACATGATTTATCTGGTGGCCAGCATGTGTGGGAGGAAAGATCTAGGAGTCTGACAAAACTCTTTACTCCCTCTAACTTTCAGGCCATCAGATGTAGAAATTTAAATTATTACACTCCTAAGCCTGTTTGTAAATCCTCAGCCAATGCAAACAATTAATATTGAGCTAAGTGGGTGCAAAATGAAAGTGATTAGACACATCTTTTCTTAAAAAAAAAATTATATGCACATTTTTTACTAGCTTTAAATGTTAAACCAGCTGATTACATCATACCAACACAGTAAAAATTACTCCGAAGTAACCTAGGAAACTGTTTTTACTAAATAACAACTGAGTGCCTTCATTGAATCTCAATTCACAGAGCGCAGCAGTTCAGCCCAGCGTCCCTTCCCAGCGGTCTCGGGCGCTTTGCTCAGAGCGGCTGCGATGCTCTCGCTGTGGGTTCACAGGGCAAAGCTCTCTGGAGACCAGAGCAAGGCTCTCCCAGATGAGGGGCCCTTGTCTGTTGGATGTGCTATTCTTGGTGCCTTGCCAGCAGCCCCAAATTTGGCAAGGTTCAGAGCACAAGTTACAGTCTGGTTGCTTGATTATCATGGATGTTATTATTTTTATTGGTCAGTTAATATGTCTTCACTTTCTCATGTTTTTATTTTGCTTTGATTGTCCGCGTTAGCAATTCTGTGCCTCCAGCTTAAAGAGACATAAAGATGGGCAGCCCTCACAGTCATCACCTAACTTTTACCCAGGACAGCTTATAGGATTCTTGGCCCTCTATATTTTGGATTCAAGTCAGAAAATCTCTGTTCAGTTGCATCTCATTCCTTAGCTGGCCAGCATTTCCATAGTGCTCAAACAAAAACACATTAAATACTCACAAGTACAGTAAAAGAAATGCAAGCTGCAGCTACCCAAAAGCAGCTCCAAGGATTTAGTCAATGGAGAGCAAATCGGGTTAATACAAAGCAAAACCAGGATTAATTCTAGGTTATGACTGTTTTGATTTTATGTGCCTCACTGCTGTGCTCATAATACCCATATGTACGGGTATTTTTGAGAGATATGCCCCTTATGTAGGGGGATATCTCTCAAAAACACACACCTAGATGACAGATATTATCATAAACAAAACATTATGCATATATACTAAATGTGAGTATGTGAAAAGATAAAGCTGACTTTTTTAAAAGTTGCAGAATGAATGGCATGAAAACTTATGTTTGGCAGTTATATCTTCATTTTCATTCTATCTCCCTTTTTTAGTTAATTTTAAAAACCTCCAAACTTTCCCTTTTTAGGCTGAAATACAGCAGGCCTCGTCTTTGCCAGATAATGAATATTTTAAAAAACATTTCCTTAAACCATTTTGCCTGTCTTTTATAAGGATAGCAAAATGTGTAAAAAGTTGTTCAGTCAAAAACCCTGGGAACAAAGTTGAACTTTGCCATGAAAACGGTCCACTAAAAAATATTTAAAAGGGCACTGATAAAAAATTAGATTTTATTTGGTGAAGCACTTCAAAGTTTTGTTCTGCTCAAGCCAATTATATTTTCCCCAAGTTTTCTCGCTAAGCTTGAAATCATGCGCCTAAGGAAAACAACTCCATTTTCATTTCAGTTAACCTGGCTTCTATAAAAAATTTACAGAAAGAAAAGGTCTGTAAAGTGCAGCATGTTAGTGAATTTAGAAGCAAGCACAGATGAGAGATGGGCTGATATACTGTTTGAAACACAGCTCAGCTCATTCCCAAGAAATGTTTTCATATAAGAGCTTTCTGTTTTATCTTCTTCACACATATATTTGATCTAACCTGTTGGGTCTCCTGGTCTATGATACCAATCTTATTCTTCCAGTTCTCACTTACTCAGCCTACCCTTGCTACATTTGTGACCTTTCAGCTCTGCTCCCTTCCACCCCATCTCTTCCCTGGAAATTAGGCTCCTTGAAGCCTCATTCTTCCTGAGCAAAGCCTCCCAACTTCGTTCACCACACCACTGCTCTGCCTTTCTCAAATCCCACCCAAGTCACGTCTTTCATATTGCCTCTCTGCATTGAGCTAATAAGAAGCAAAACCAGCGCAAGGAAACATCTGAGTTGTCTTCTCTGCCTAAACATATTTCCATTGAGCTAAGCTTTCTTTCCTGCGTACAAATCTGTTCTGGCCCAGTAGTCTTGCCTCTCACTCAGTAACCTTGCAAACAAAACTATAACATTTGAAAGCAGCCAGGCCCACTGTAACTTTGCAAACTGTTTTTTTAAAAGGTTTTTTTTTAGCATGTGCCAGGTTGCATTGTAGGCTGCAGGCAGAAAATGGACTGAAGTGTCATAGAAAGGAGGCAAATAAAATAAAATAGTATGGATCCTTTTTTTAATCAGAATAGTTTTAATGACTGATACAATTCATATGTTTTACAGTCTAAACTGTTGCTAAAAATGTTTTTCAAACATTTACCACAAGGTGCCAGCAGTTCTTTAATGCTTTTTTATTTTGAATTCCTGCTGTACACAGTCAAAGCAGGGGTACTGTGAGGCAAATGACTACAGGGAAGTCATAAGGGGTATTAATGCCAGGGTAAGAGACTGTTCACAGAAGGACAAGACATATTTTAGGGCTAGTAGCTCTAAAAGAGACCAAAAAATATATATTAATGTCAAGTTTAGTAATTTGAGCAGAGGTGTAAAGGATGCTAATTTGTAATTGTTGGGGTTTATCTGTACTTTTGAAACCAAATTAACAGTCCATCCTATAGTGAGGATGCTCAGCCACCAGTCTGTTTTGCCTCTTATCCCCTGCAGAAGTTAGAGAGAGGAAGCAAATATTGGATACAATGTCGCAGCATCCACTCTCCTAAGATTATAACTCTTCCTAATGTTGGGAGACTTGGACACTACTGCTGTAAGTTACCTACTGGAGGAGGGTGTGCTGCCTAGAATGGAAAAATGAGGTGTGTTATTGCAAAGACATCTACCATTTGTGAATTTATTCGTAATAAAATATCAATGAAGACTTACTGCAGTCAAGTGGAATTGCAGTCCAATTAATGTAAGCTGTACAGTGTTTATCCCAGCACTCATTTCTATTAGATTTAAACCATGTTGTTGAAATTTAGCAACATATAAGTATCAAAGCCAGACTTTCAACAGTTAAATCAGAATAATTCAGAACTGAAACAGCAGAACTTAAGAGAGGCTGCCTTCCTGCTCTGTTTTATTACATTTTCAATGACACAGCTATACGTGAATGGTTATTATAAAAATTACCTCAAGGTATACATACATGTTATATACACTCCATTAAGTCTTAATATTTTATACATATGCAGCTCTTTCCACTCAGAAAGGCTCACAAAGCAATTTACAAACAATATATGCAGAACTAACTTGAGACATTTAATGCAATATGGTCTCCCTTCACAGAGATACATGACTAAACATCCCCAATGAGTAATATGGCCAGCAGCCATAACAGCCTCAGGCTGTGATCTGCTCTGCTCTCATAAGCTAAACAGGGTTGGTCTTGGCCAAATGCATTTGGGAGCCCTCCAAGGAAATCCCAGGGTGCTTCAGGAAGCAGAGCTGGTGATTCAGTAGGTGGCACACTTCCCCTGGAGTCAGCTCTGAACCAGCCACTCCCGCGGAAACCTCAGTAGGTGCAACACCATTAACCAAATGGGATTTCAGGCAGGATCCGCTGCTGAGATGGGTCATTTGTCACAATGTCATGATTTATTAGCGTTGCTATAGATTCTGCAATTAAAACAAAGAAGTCTTTGCTGCTGGGCAGCCCTTGCTGCAGAGTTCCCTTGCTTTGGATAAGCTGAAAAAATTTATTTATAGCTTTTTTTCAGTGGCAAACATTGTGTTTCAAATGGAAAACATCTGTAAGTGTAGCTGGACTTCTTGGTGTTCACCAATTGGAAGTGAATTTTTTATTTCCTACCCAAAATTTTGAACACAGGTGTGTGAATCCTTTACTTTGCTTCAGTAGGTCTCATTGGAAGTACCACATCCACTTTTAGGTACTGTTCCTAGCTAAAGGGGATGTCAGGCAGAGGAGAAGCCTTTGGACAGCTGAAGAAATACTCTGAAGTCTAGAAGATGACTAAGGATAGATTGAGCAACCTAGTTGTTCTATTGAAGACAAGGCAGAGCTGGACATAATGAGTTTTCAAATACACAAGAGGCTGCTGAAGACAGAAAGAAAAAATAATATCTCTCTCTCCATTTCTATATTAAGTAGTATCAAAAATAAAAGAAACTTTTGCTTCTGCATCAGGGATGGCTTGGGCTAGCCTGAAAGAAAAACTTATCTCAAAGTGAATAGAGTTAAGCACAGCAAGAGGATGTGTGCTCTGCATTTCTGGAGGTTGTAAAAAACACATTAAAGATATTTCTGTCAGAAATGATGTAGATGTTACTTAATCCTACTTTGGGCAGAGCACTGGATGAACGCTTGAAGTCCCCTCCAGTCATATAGCTCAATGGTTCCATAATTTTTATGAAAGCAAAATATTTATAGCTTTGGGATTACAGATTTCTTCCTATTTATATTAACTCTAAAACAATAATTCCACCCCACCAAAAAAAGCCTA
Source organism: Melozone crissalis (assembly GCF_028551555.1). Classification (NCBI taxonomy): domain Eukaryota; kingdom Metazoa; phylum Chordata; class Aves; order Passeriformes; family Passerellidae; genus Melozone; species Melozone crissalis. Next base: position 35,142,633 of record NW_026535794.1, on the reverse strand, counting down.
AAACACATGACATTAAATAGGTTTAAAAACTGTGCCATGGTTTTAGGGGGATGACTGCAAAAATTTCCCATTCTTAAGATGCCTAAGCATGATTAGTTTTGCGATGTGGCTCACTTGGCTTTTTTCTTACATAAATGTAACCAGAGTTTTCCACCATTCTTTCCTCAAAAAGTCCCAGAGAAGATCTGGGTTTCACATCTAAGTCAATAAAAAATGCCGCAAATGACAAAAAATTTATTAATGCTTGTGGAAGTGTCAGATCCTTTTTATTTGAAGAAGAAAAAAGGGAAAGTATGCGTAAAGGGGAAAAGGAAGACATCCCTCAATATTTATGTAGGACCTCAAGAAACACCTCAGCTTTTCCTGGAGGTTTTCTCATCAGTTGGGTACCAGTTTAGCTGCTGAGTTTGGGGCAGTTTGGATCACCCCCCTGGAGCAGAAATTATGGTGCTGGTATTAGCTGATAATCCTTTCTGCTGACAGGGCTTCTTGCACCCTGCATTAAAAAACCTAGGGATGAACTCACTCCCAGAAAATACATTGCTAAAGTCCAGGCTAAACTACCTTGAAACTATCCTTCCTTTCTCTGTTGATTTTTTGTTCTCTTTTGAACAAAGACAGAAAAAGTATAAAGTTACTCAGTAATAAGGATGATCGGGGGGAAAAGCTTTTGCCAAGTTATTTTGTAGGGAAAGCCGTGTGGGTTGATTGCTGTCACATTGGAGGGAGATGAAGAGGCAGCATGAAAATGTAATAAGAAGAAAGGTTTAACACAGCCTGAGCAGTGCTGGCACGTGGCCCTGAGGAAAAACATGATCTTGGGTCAGGATGCTGAGTACAGGGGTCCAGGCCTGCAGAAGGGAAGACATCCTTGGTCCTTTGATTGCTCCCCATGCTCATGCAAAAAGGACCTAATTTCCTGCAATAAATACATACACTTCAAAATATTCCTGATCCCTTCAACAAGTCCTTTTCTAATTCCGAACTACAGCACAGCCTCCCTGGTTTTGCTTGGCAACCCGTGGCAAAGCAGAAATAAATTCTGAATGTCAGTACTTTTTTATTTTTTAATAAATATAACCTTTAAATGAGTTTTCCCTACGATTTAGGAAAACAGTTTCAAAATGCATGTAGGACAACATGTATCTGTTAATCTCCTTTCTTCGTCTGCGGGCACGTAATCGTAATCCTATTTGTTAGAAAAATAGCCTCACAGGAGAAAGCATAGTTTATTCTTCAATGAATGGCTCTTAACTAAGATTTACAGTACAGACAGATTACAAGTTTACTTTCTCCACAGAATGAAGCAAAGAATTGAGCCCTTCTAAACAAAATAGTCAAACAATTCAAGAGCATAAAGAAAGAAAAGTCTCTCTTCTTGGCTAGACAGTTTTGATACCTTAATGATTGTAACATTTTAACAGCTGTGGGAAAACTGACATTAAAAAAATACTCAGCCCAGAAACACGGTCTGTGTACAACATCTTTGAGCTCTTATATTTTATTAGCAATTTGGATTCATTACTGTTTTAAGGAGGAAGGAAGGGAGGTAGATGTTTCTGAGAGCTGTTTCTCTAAATGTATTAACCAGAGATTTCCAAGCGCAATTTAATATAACACAGCTCAATCCTTAAAAACTGGCAAAGGGGTGAGATGTCACCATTTATCCCTTCATTGAAATTCATGCTCTAACACAAGAGGTCAAAGCAGGTATTTGAGCAATCTTCCTTATGAAAATGAGATAACCTCCTTTCATCCCAAAGCCTGCTCTGATCTTGCTCCCCCCTCCCTTCCAGCCCGATGCCAGGCAGCAGCTCACGGGTGCCACCCTGTCACCTTCCTTTTGAATGATGATGCTCTGAAGGAGTGCTGTAGTATTTAATAGCCTGAGATCACAGGCTCTCCTGACACAATACTTAACCAGGTTCTGCCTTTCCTTCAGTGTGCTCATTATTTGCACATGGTCGATGACATCCAGGAAGAATATGTTATCACACAAGTCCTCTCTTCTCCCACTCTTGGCTCTTCCATTATATTTATCTCCTTTACCTAATAGGTTCTTGACTATGCTGTCAATTTTGGGGAAAAAAAAACAAAAAAAAAACCAAAAACAACAACAACAAAAAAAACCTCCAAAACCAACCAACAAGAGCATTAGGGAGGACCTGTTCACTAATTTTTTAGGAATCCTAAGGTGCTCTTTAAGCTTTAAAACAAACACTGAATCCTGAAAATTACACGTTCTGAAGTTCAACAGCCACCTCCTGATTATACCATTAGAAATCCCTCAAAGTCTGTGTTCAGACTTCATCAGTCTCAACTAGTCAGACCTCAGGGTGGAGAAATGGGCATGATGAGTGTTCAGAAGTGTTGTACAGGGAGATACTGAGAGAATGTCTTGTGGTAAGAGAGTTTTAGGGGAGTAATTCTGCTTAATTACAGACATTGAAGCTGTACTTTTGGGAGTGATATAAATAAGGTAGTTAACAAGCCAAGACACAAAATGCACTTCTTTTGCCCTTGTAGACTCTGAGATCCCAATTTTGTTACACTTTAAAAGGCTTGTTTTATTTTTAGCACCTAGAATTCTCTCTTCATTGTAACAGAACTAAACAGCAAAATGTTACTTTATTATTTGAATGCATTATAAATTCGCTTTTTCCCTAGAAGGAAGGCTGTCAATTATTCCTTTAAGTAAGCCAGAAGCTAACACAGAAAAATATTCTCCTTTTAAAAACAGTTTACATTCAAACCATGGGCATCATATCCTCTTGTGCTGATCACAGAGGATCCCCTTCAGGGAAGACCACAGCTCTGGATCAAGCAGATTAGTGAAGGTCTTAGTGGGACAGTTCTTAAAGCACCAACCTTAGGAGATAGTCCACACTCAGAGGAACATCCTCTCAGGTGGCAACCCATGTATCAGTTAAAAAACTCACTTATTTTTCAGAATATAAATGTCAGCTCCTGTGTTTACATTCAGCTTTCAGAATTGTTTTCAGTGAGACTGTATAGAGTGTGCTAGATGCTTAAATACCTAAAATGGTGAGCTCTTTATACCTGGGGACAGTTCTGCAACTAAAGAAGCCAATAAAACAAATATTCCTACATTTATCCACATTATCTTCTTTTTGTGTTAATGCCCACTCACCCTCAAATGAATGCATTTTCGTAAATGAGAAATGTTTACTCCTTTGACTTCGACATCTATCCCCAAATTAGGCAGGGGATGTAAGATCAGACATATGGACAGTTACTTTAAATCTTCCCCTTCAGCTCCGAATCAGCAGGAAGGAGTGTTTCACAGCAGCCTTCCCCATGAATCTCCATCACACACCTGACTAACATCTGCTTCAGTACCCTACAGAGCAAAGAAACAGATGAGTTCGATAGGGCATCAGACTTACAGCCCCTCACAGAAGCCTCTCTCACTGCTCTCAGCCCAGCTGAGTGGCATTACGAAGTCCTCTTCCCTTCCTTCAATGCTAAAACATTTTCTCCTTCACTAATAGCCAGAGAGACCTTAAGTATCATGCTCAAATTGCCCTAATCTCCTCTGCTCTCACCCTTTAAAATTACTGCTAGTGGCTGGCCCCTGGCAACACAACAGCGTTTTAACTCAAACTTCCATGCAATAAATAGCTCAGATTTCCTTTAAAAGGAACACATACACACAACAGACTAGGGGTGCACAGAAGTTTTATGCATCTAGCAGTTTTTACATATTCCACTGTTATTCATTTAAGGCTGACCAAGTGGTCCTCAGGGGATGGCATGCACAAGCATAACATTATAAGTGTTAATAGGAAACGGATCTGAACAAAGAACCGCATTTCCCCATTATATTGTGTTTCTGCTTTAGTACATCATGTTAGTTTCCTTCACAGCTGGCTGCTTTGCCTGTTGTTTCGGGGACAACTATCATTTGCTCATGACTTTCCTTTTTTTCACTGTATTTTATATGCATGTATAGGCATGTGGGATTCTTGCAGTGGTTTTAATCTAAATGGCTTATCTTACAACGCGTTTTTGAAAGTTCTTAACATAAAATGGGTAGCAATTCAAAAATAACAACAGAAATACATGACCTGTGCTACCATGCTAGAGAAAAGAATAAAGTCCAGTTAGTTTTCTGTGACCATAAAAATCAATCGATTAGTTGGTTGTTTTATATAACAAAATAATTAGAAGGGTGCAAGGCAAATTCTTGCTATTTTTATAAACCCAAATTCAAATTCACTTCAGTAATATTCTGTTGTTTATACACCCTTGAACCAATTTCCTCCCTCCCAACATGTATGTCCTGCAGAATATCTTTATCTTTCTAGTGATAGAGGAAAAAAATCCTCAAAATAAGCTGAAAAAACACCAGAACATGCACGTTGGGAACTGCATTGTGGAAAGTCAGACTGAGTCTCCTGTGGACATGTTTTTACATATACTGAAGCAGCCAGGCAGGCATGCATGTCCCTGGTGCTCCTGTGGTTGTGTGAACAGTCCCTTGTGCAAGCTCTGATGGAGTCCACACACAGGAGCAACACTGCCTGCTCCTTCTCCAAATGCAAACAGGGCACATGCCTAAATTGCTCCACACGGATGAAATGTCTAAGACAGATGTACAAGACCAACTGTGTACTGACAACACAATCACTATGTTTCCATACTGCAATATATGATGTCTCTGCTAAAAAAAAAAAAAAAAAAAAAAAAAATTCAACTCCAAAATTCTTGCTGGTTTTTCAAAAAATGGGCACCACCCTTTCCCACTGCAATCTGCAGTGGAGTTACACCCAGAGCATGACGTGACTGCAATTACTTACTCCCAAACGTGCGCCATGTCAGTGTGCCACTTGGAAAAGAGAAAGGTCTTCCTTATACTCAAAGTCTGGCTAACTAAATAACTAACATTTGTAAAAGCGCATTTGTAGCAACATATTTGTAGCACCACATTTTCGCAGAAGAAAGATTTATTTCAGCCTCTACAAAAGCCCTACCAGTGACAACAACTCCCAGGCTCTTCAAAGCAGCATTCAGTCTCTCTGCTCTGTTTCAGCTTCTTTAATACTCTGTAAAGTCCAAGGTGTATACTTTGCACGTTCCTTGCTCCTAAAGTTCAATTTCCTAAATAAGGCATGACTCCTTTCAGGATGACAGCTTGTAAAAATCACTTTAGGGTAAATTTGCCTTTTAAGGAAGCAGCTTAGCCACTCCTTTATCCTCATAATATGTACATCCCATCCCTTCAGGCAACATTTCTCATCAGCAGTATTTCCCATTCCTCACATCTGCTTCTCAAAGAAATCCCAGCCACATCAATCAGCCTCATGCATGCATAGACTAGGCAAAGACATTTGTTGTGCTTTCTGAGCATTGTATCAGGAAAGATACTAAGTTATCAGAAAAAGATATTAAGCTAGGAAAACAAGCATTTCATCCTCACTGTCCACTAGACACGATGGAGTCTGTCTCTGATCTCTAAAGAACCCATGCCAATACTAATAATAGTGTGGGTAAGGGATAGTTAAAAACATTTTACTAAATTTGGGGAGAGTAAAGAAGCTTTAAAAATCTAGAACTTTTGTACTTTCTCATTTTCAAATAAAAAGTTTGCTTTCCGCAAGAACATCCTGACTTTTTTCCCCAGCCCAACAGGAAACTGACACCACAAAACTGTTGGGTGTTGAATGAGAAGCCAGATATTCCCCACTGAAAATTTTGGCATGAGTTTATTCCTGAGAGAAATACATTTTTTAAAAAATTAGAAATAAACCCCATGGTTACCCTCCTGAGGCAGCCTGGCTGACACCACAGCTCAGATCCAGCTCAGGAAACTACACTCTCTGGAATAAGTTCTCCTAAAATTTCTATTAGCTATTACTTGAGAACACTATTATCTATCATGTATGCTACTTTGGGGCATCTGTGATGCTAATAGTGATACTATTACAGGGCTTGCAGCAAAAAATTGCTCATATTTCAGTGTCAAAGAGATCTTACAATAACCATGCAAAGCTCAGCTGCATTTTAAAAAGCATTTAGATACCTGAAGAATGGAAGTAGAGTAGAAATTTGCACACAAATCAGCTAAATTTTTTTTTTCTTTTAATACCAGGAATCTATTACACTAGCAAGTAATCTTTAGATCTGATGGTTTGATTATGGTGTTGGGGTTTTTCTAAATACATTTATTTGTAAAAGGCTGTCATAAAGCTTGCTTAATTACTGGTGGAATGATTCTAGAGTTCAATATAATTTTAGTGAACCGCAGAATGGAGAAAGAAGTGTTTTATAGACCTTTCTAAATCCCTGCAACCTGACAGAGCAGCTACTTATCTGCCTGTTACAAAAGACATTCAAGCTGTGGTGGTCATTTTCAGCAGCCCGAGACACTTCATATTATAAAGAATAAGTAGCCAAGGAGCAAGAGGTTAGTGGAAAGAGGTGGCAGTCAATATTCTTCCTCTTTTCCATTACTTAGGCAGCTAAAGGACCAGGTAAAATAATTAAGGAGATGACACAGTATGCAGTGCATTGCTCAATACTCTTGCAGTTAAGCCTGGACTACACGGGTGATGAGTTAAACCCAGGACTAGAGCAAAGTGACTTCAGCCCATCCTTAACTGCAAACTGTCCAATAACCTCACTGAAGCCACACAATCTTGAATTTACCTATAAAAGCAATCTTCACAGCAAAAACGTAAAGGACAGTGGCCTGTCAGTTACGAAAGAATACTTTGAGAAAATGTTAAAGTCTTTGGCTATTGATCACAACACTTAATTGTACTTTTTGGAGGAATCATAAGTGAGTTAGGCATCAGCTTTTTCAGAAACAAAAAAAATCTAAGAGATCTAATTTAGACATGCTTAATTTTCTGTTTAAGTCCTATTGACTGAAGTCACTGGTGAGACTTCTACATAGAATCACAAGTTTGATAATAAGATTTGATAACTTCACACCCCAGGTATTATAGAATCAAAATAATTTCTGTAAGTCCTATGAATCTCATACATTTCTCAGACTCAGCATTACAAATTCTCAAAAAGTTTCTCACCTTACAGGATGTAACATGAGCTAAACCAAGCATAAAATCTCAATCATGCATTTTCAATGGGCCTTGGTACCTGCTTCAAAAATCTGACCAGAGCTTTGGTAACTGTTCTCAGACACTTTGCAAAGATATTTTAGGAGAAAAGCTGTAGGGAAGAAATGCAATTACAAACCCTCCATGCCATACTCAGTAAATTTTCAGATTTGTGTTTCCTACCACTCATATATTTATAAGACAAAAAGACCTAAGCATATTTATTTTAACAACAAGCCTGTGTTTCTAGAGAGATAATTATCTCTAGCTTTATGATCTGCCAGCAGTACCAATATCCAGCTTTCCCTACAAGCATCTCTGTAGCTCTCCAAACCAGTACCTGCTTTTGCCTTCCTAACACATTGCCTCTTTTTACCCCTATGCCTCAGAAAGAAGGAATACTTTCACATGATGCCCAAGGACAAACCATGCAGATCAGTTTTTTCAAAAGCATCTCCAGTGACAATGCTCATCACAACTATAAGATACATAAACACCACCACATGTTAAGAATGTTTGCTAATTATTCCCAGTGAGTTCTGCTGGGTTTGTGTCAGACACAGCATATGTTACAAAGTCTGTATTATAGGAGCTGTCTACATCATGTAGATTTTCTACAATGCTAAACACTCATGGTGTTTAGTAAATTAGCAATATTTATACTTAAAATTTGTTAACCAGAACTGCTCTGCTTTAAGAGACAGTAAGCACAGAACTTGGTGCATAATTTTGACCCTCGAAATCTACACAGAAAAGTAATGACTCTTTTATGAATATATGTATATCCTGAAGAAAAACACATGCATACCAGAATTTAATTTGCTCTTGACTATCAGTCCCTACAGTTGATTTTCCCATACTTGTGGCTGCTATCTGTGCCCCTTTTACCTCCAGTTGCAAGACAGCTGTCAGCTTCTTCCCCAGCCCCAGAACTGAGACTCGATATGGCCTTTACATTACCTCTTGTTTTAATCAGCTTGGAGCCTGAGAAACCCAGCCTAAGTCCTCCTGGGAGCACTGTGAGCTGCCTGTGGGCCAGTGGGCTAGACCTCATCTAGCTGTCTATCTGATACTGTCCTCTGCATTTCTGTGTGAATCACTGCAGCCGTGCTCTTTTTGGTGCATGCCAGAGCCCTCCAGCACAGCTGTGAGATCTGAGGGATCTTCCAGAAATCAGATAACAAAAGACTGAAAACTAAAAGATACATTAAAGACACACAAGAGCCAGGTGCAGAGCAAAAAATGATCAGGGCCAGGCATTTCCAGGGGGGCACATTTGAAATTATAGAAATGAGCAGCCACTGTTATCAATGGCTATAAAATGCTTTGGTGAAGTCTGAAATTGGGCTTACTTTTGGACTTCTAGAACTTGAGATAACCAATATAGCTCAGCAAAGGGAAGCATGCAGTTGGATAGCTGGATGGATGGATGGATGGATGGATGGATGGATGGATGGATGGATGGAGGCAAGTCAGAAGATTGGCATCATGTTCTATTATTTTGCTAGCAGTAACTACCAGCAGTGTTTCAGCAGCTGGTCTTGTCCCCATATGTTATTTTGTACCAATTCATTAAAGAGGTGATAGGTGCAGAGTGAGCAGTCTCAGCAGCAGCTGATTGAAAAGCATGAGTCACAAGCTGGGCTATTTTACCTGCTCAGTAAACAGCCTAAGAATTATAACTAGGGCTTGATCATTCTGATCAATCAGTGCTCAGTGTGCACAAAGAAATTTACAAACATAACAAAGCATTGAAAACATCTCAGAATTTCTCAGTGAATGGGGATGTGGCTGCACTAACAGCTATACCATTTATCTCACCAGCCACTTTAAGTTGTCTGATAGGCTCTACTTTGTTACACAAGAGACTGATCAGCTAGAATTTTGCAGAATGAATTATTCAAGGTAAAACTAGAGCCTCAAATAACAATAAACTATCCCACCATGAGCATAACTTGAGACAGACACACAGTCCAAACCACACCTCCAGATGCAGAGGGTCAAATAGTAGGAGGTATGAACTGAGGCTCTATTTGGGACCCATTTACATATTAATCTGGCAAGCCGTATTTAAAGATTAGTGTTCCAAAGCCTAGGCTGCCAAACAGGTTTCATGGCAATGACAAGGAATCATTATAAAGAAAGAGATATTGAATATGTGTCAGTACAGAAAACACAAACATGAACTTCATGTGCACTGCTGGCTGAAAAGCCATGTCATAAAATGACAGTAAGGGAACACCTTGGATGTGACAAATAACTTGAGTTTAAAACTAAATATTTCAAGGTAAAAAGCTACACTGATGCCAAACTTGTACTCCTTTGGCTTTGGGATTGATCCAAGTAGTTCTCACCGCGGTCTTGGATTAAGTCTCTGCTGTGCTGACTGTAACTCACAGAGCATTTGGAGTTGGTCTGATGCTAGGTAGGTCAGGCTCTGTTAGCAGCACCGTCCTGAGGTCCACAGTAAAGAGGTCAATATGCACAACCTGCTCACCCTCCCTGTGGCACAGCCTGCAGGGATGACAGGAGCTCAGCCAGCCTGTTAAAAGTTCCACAAACCACAGGATGGATGTTCCCAGCTCACAGGTAACAGTCATAGCTGGAGAGCAGCGGCAAATAGTGGAAAAGCAAACCTTGCAGTCATCACAGCTCATGTCCTAGAAAGTCTAGTTCATCAGCCCAGATCTGATGGCCACCTAAGTCTTAACAGTTATCAGCCTTGAGGAGATCGCAGCGTATAAATTATGATTTCATCATGTTTCATTAGGTACTGCATTGCTGTGCAAGATTATTTTTTGGCTTAGTGGCCTCCTAGGAACTGCTCAGTGTTAACAATTCAGTCAGTAGCACTCTACCCTCTGAGTCAAAACTGGCTGAATGTCAATTGACTACAAGTCAAATCCTTGTATTGGCATTAGGAGCTTTTTGGCAGGGCTATGCAAGATTACATTTGAAGTCCACACCACTTAGAGAAGCAATTATGCTCATCCCCCATAATTTTTCATGAGTCTTATGCTTAGCACTTTATTCTCAATCTTAAGTACCAATTCAAATAATTTTTTTGTCTTCACAGAGCCTCTGTGTAGATAAGTTAGGTAGAGTACTTCCCTTAATCACAGATTTTGAACTGTTAATGCTGGCTGGCCTAGCATCTGCTGCCCCACAGAGTAGTCACACAAGACTTGCTTGATAAAATACTAAAAAATTGAGAGAGCTGGAAAAGAAGGGTGGGAAACAAGCAACGTTCTGCACATCAGATGGAGTGGACAGCAAAAATGTACACATGAAACCACACATTGCTCTATGGTGTTTGAATACCAGTGTCTTTCTTTGCTTTCCACAGCAGCCTTCAGACTGCTTTCCTGCAAGGCTACTTTGCTATTAAGCTAGGCTCACCTTGACCCAATCAGAGGGCAAAGAGCTGGGAAAAAGGAGATAATACCATTCTTTTCAGCCTCATGACTCAGGCCAGATGCTCAACCAACAAGAATGCATCAACTTTTACCCATGTGGTTGGAAAAAGCAGCAGTAGCAGCAACACACTCCAGGCTGTCCTGGAGTGCAAAAGGCAGCAGTCTGACACACAATAAAAAGCAAAGAGCAAAACCTCAGCAGGAGTCATGCCATAATCCACCCTAAAATGCATCTTTTTCAGAAGTATAAACATCCTATTCCTATAACAAAGTCAATGCACAGCCCAACTTGTATTAACATCACATGTGACTGACTGGGTCAACCCCCCACCTATTGCCCACGCAGTGCTACACACAGGCTCACTAATCCCTCATTTAATATCAAGTACAGATGGACCCCAGGAGGCAGGGTTGAAGTGACTGCATGTGTAGATTACTTGTGCATTTTTACATGCATTTGTTCTACATGCAGTCTCAAACTTTTTTTAAATTTTAATTCAACCCAAAAATCAGAATTTTCCAGGAATTCAGTACAATATCCCATCAAACAAGTTCTCTCTTAAATAAAAGTTCTTTTGTTTCCACAGCTTAATTTTTGGATACTGAACAGCATTAGTTGGCTAAGTCACATAACTTTCTAAATAAGCATGTTTTCTGCGGGTCATAAATAATGGGAAGGCACATGATGGCTCAAAGTCTTTTGAATGCATGTGTCTGTAAGAAGAGCCGAACAAGAAAATTTTTTTTTTCCTTATGATAAATTAAATGAGTTGGAATCACGGACTAAAGCGCAGTAATAGAAAAGGGATGTGTAAAGATGTCTACTAGATGCAAAACTCAAATCCTTATTCTCTTCTGTACTCAAAGTTTACTCTAGAACTCCATAGCTGTGATTATCTGATTAGCAGAATCTACAGTGACTATATGAAGAAAATAGCTAAAAAGAAAACTCTGCTCTGCAAAAGTAGCCCAAACATTTCAGTAAAACAATTTTGAAGTAAAATAAAAGATTGCAGACACATTCCAGTTAGACTTTTTAAATGAGAATAAATGCTTTCAGATAAGCATCAAACAGGATTATAACAGATGATCAAAAATATTCCACATGGGAGTTTAAAAGACAAGCGGTAATAGGGCAAATAACCCATATAAAGTTGCCTTACCAAGACAAGTTGGCATGTCAATAAAGGCTCACTATATAAACTATATTCAGACTAACCATACAAAAATAGGGTTAAATGTTTTCCTGTAAAGGTCTTCCTTTCAGAATGCTTTTCTTCATAGAATCCAAATTCTAGTCTGGTTTTTGTCTTATTTTACTTGACCAGGAAAAAGTTGGCCTTTTTTCCTTCCTCATTTTTTAATAGATTCTGAATCTATAGATATAGTTAATATGTTTTGCACGTTTGTTGATTGGATTTCTAAGCACATGTCTAATTTGGCACTTTTTTCCTAGTTTAGATTAATATCAGAAATACATTATGAAATGAATGGAAGAAAAAACCCATCCAAACAAGCAATTACAAACTAAACTAAACAAATAATAAAACAAACAAATAAAATCCAAGGAAAAACAACAAACCAGAAACAAAATAAAAGTTCAGCAGGATATGAATTAACAATCTTGGAAACAGAAATCAGATATATAAAATAGTCAGCAGGCTACTTTTTTTTTTTTTCCCCACTTGAAGAAAAACAAATTTTAAAGGGTAAATTAGCCAGTGGGTGGGTTTCCTACTGTTCCCTGAATTTAGGAAAAGTACTCTCAGAAGTGAAATAAAAAAAATCATAAAATGAAATAGAGGTGCTGTGGTATTAGAGAAAAATGTGTTCCTTCGTTCACAAACTTTTACTGCCTATATAATTTCAGGCAAAACAAAATGTATAGTATATTTTGTTTCCCTAATAAAAAGTAAAATAATAAGCAGAAAATTATTGTTAATTGCTTCATCATACACAGAGTGCCAATTATTTCCTTTTCTTATTTCTACTGTTAAATATTAAAAGATGAAGTTTCAATAGCTGGTGCTTTCAGAACACTGTGCTACTCTCAAGTGAATCAGATTTGAGGCAGATACCAATGAGTATATTTCATTCAGGTCCAGACTTGGACAATTCCATACTAGTTTTCCATCGCTCAAGGAAATATTTAAAATGAAGTTAGTAAATAGAGCAGAACAATATCAATAAAAGTGCACAACAAATTCCACAACCTTTACTGTCCTGCTAAACATCAGTGCAAGTAATGGAAAATCTGGTGAGTTGCAAGACACATGCTTAGCACGAGTAGAAAGATACCTGTTGGAAATGAAACTTACTTTGCACAGCCTCTTTCTTAGGTTTGAATGTAACACACAGCAGATGACTTTGTATCCTGACAGACCTTCCCAGTTGGCCCTTAATATCAGGGATCCAGGTGCAAGATGGAAAGGTCCATTTTGTGTCTGGATGAAGAAACCTTTAAGTGCAAACTCTGACTTGAAGGAAAAAGTTAATTGAATGTGTTTTACTTTGTCACAGAAGGCTAATGCTAATGGATAGATGCTTTTAAACTTAGAGGGATTGGAACTTTCTGTACGCCTCCTGCAGGCACCAGTTTGGCTGACATCCTTTGGTATCACTACTGATCACTTCTTCTTTATGGATGTCCTCCAAATCACCATCCTTCTTCCAACTGATAAGCCAAAGGCCTTGCCCAGCTGAAACAAAACACTGCTCCAGACTTAAATAGGCTTCATAAGATATTGCAGGAAAGGGATTTCAACATCTCACTAAAAAGGATAACACGTAAACAGAATGTGAATAAAAGATCCAAGAGACCATATGATTCTCAGCTACTTTGATTGCAAAAGCACACTGAAACCATATCTTCCTCAAGCTTTAGCAGTTAGATTCCTGCTGGCCACTTAATGAACAAGAGCCTTTGCCAGGAAGCGATAGCATCGCAATTCCCTATCTGTTGGGTCTTCAACATTCCCAGAAGAAAAAAAGAGAGCAGGCTTGATTCTTCATTCTCCCTTGCTTCAATAAGCCAGGTATTTCAAAAGACTATAAAATCAGCTCTCCAGTCTCCATGGTCTATTTGGATGCAAGAGCAGCTGGGTAGTGGGAAGAGTCTGTGGCAGGAAAGTCACCTTCCACATTGTCCTGACTGAGCTGTTGGAGGGGTGGGTTGTAAAACCACCCAGAAAAAAACAAAAGTAGGGCTCTCAAGGAAACAATTGTTTGTTTTAGTGCTGCCCTTTTGGTGCCCTACTCCTTTCCAACAGAGTTTTCCAGCAGAAACAATATCTCCCTGACACACAGAAGAGTTTCCTTACTCATTTTAGCAGCACACAGGCTGCTTGCTCATTTTGCAACGTGACTTCCACTCTATTATCTCTATTTTCCTGTTGTTTAGGAAAACATGCAACAAATGCAGGGATAGGTCTGCACAGACTACAGACCCAATTTCCTTGAGTGAACTGACAACCGTTAACCTTGATAAGACAAGGGCTGATGGCTTAAACTGAGAATATGTTTATATTAGCTACTGGGAAGAAATTCTTTTCTGTAAGGGTGATGAGGCACTGGAACACGTTGTCCAGGGAAGTTGTGGGTGCCCTATCCCTGGAAGGGTTCAAGGCCAGCTTGACTAGGTCTTTGAGTAACCCTAGAATAAGGTGTCCCTGGCCCATGGCAGGGGAATTGGAGGATGGTGATCTTTAAGATCTCTTCCTACTCAAACTGTTTTACAATTCTGTGAGGATGAGGGAAAGCATACAAAATGAGGACCTTCACAGTTTAAAAAAAATACGTATCCAACACCCCAAAGCTCAGCCGCCCTCTGCAGACCACATTCACAATAGAAGAGAGCAGTAGGTCGACACTGCCATTTGTGGCATGTCCTTCAGAGAGAGAGCATTCCTTCTCTGAGACATACGGGATGGGGTGGGGTACAGCTCCTACAGGTGCTGTCATTTCTTCATTCAGTGGGGAGCTAAGGCAAGAACATCTTGTCTGTCCGTGCTTTTAAGGCAGCAGTTGTGCCCAGCTCTCAAGGACAACCGCACAAGGTCTGGGACAGTCCCTGCTCGCCACCTCCCTCGCCATCGCACACCCTTGTAAGGCCAGATGAAGGCTGGCCCGTAGCTGGGGATTAGCAGTGCTTAAAAATAGAAGTTGAGACATGCAAACAGACTGAGTTATAACTACTGAATTCCAGCCTGAAAAGAAAGTGTCAGCTGGCAATGCTGGAGCTTCACTGTGTGGGCACGAAAGGTGTTGGAATGTCAATCCAAGTGCCATCTCCTGCCATGGCATGTAGATAGATCAACAGTCCTGGGAGCTTGGGATACACTACTGTGAAGGGCACTACAGACTGCCACTTATAATGCTGCTCCATTACAGCAGGGATGCACTAATAAACCTCCATGGCAGCACATACTTAAATACTGTTGACACAGAAAAAGATGAAAACCTTCAGAAAAACTTCATACAGCTGCACCATAGCTGTAAATGCTACCCAGGAAGCAATTGTTAGTAGTTTTTACAGATACATAAAGTGTAGGATGCCTCTAAGGCCAATAATCAGCCAGATTTTTACCTTATACCAGCATAACCCCATTGGCTTCAGAGGAGTTCCACCAGGCACACATCAGTGTGTTTATTATTACTTACATTATGGTGGGGTCTACAGGTCACAAACCATGAAAGAAGTATTCTCAACTCCTGACCTAAAACACGACAGTGAACATCTGACTCTCTGACCCAACCCTCAGGGTTCAATAATCAAGAAGCCAGGGATCACACTAGGACAGTACCAGAAGCTAAAAATATTTTAAAAGCAAATAATCTGTTTAATCAGTATGAATACTTATTTGGTTTCTTCTGAGGATTTAGAAACAAGTGCACTGTATCAATACATAATTTGAGGGTTTTTTTCTGTTTTTATTTAAAATATTCTAAGATAGTAAAATTCACTTTGTTTCAGAATGAAAATAAACACTCTCCAGGATAGCAGAAATGCATCTGGAAGTTGGTATCCTGGTTTGAGATTCACTCATTAAAAATGGATGAATGGATAGTTGTAGAAAATAAGCACTACAAAATAGTACTTCAAGCAGCAGTAGCACAGGTAAGCTTACCAAGCAATTCTACTCTCTTTTCCTATCTTAGTACACAAAAACCACTTATATTTAGGCTTCAATCTCATAATTTAATGCAAAATTTCAATTCCGCCTTATTAAATATGGCAACAGATACACTTTGATATGTTATCTGGACAGCTAGAGGGGAAATACTCTTTGATTCCACAATTTACAACATCTTGTTCTCGGCAAGCAGTTTGATCTAATAGACTTTGGTTACTGGCAATCTATGGAGAAGACTTAATCCCCATGTACTGTCCTTTGAACGAGAACAAGGCAAACTTTCCCCGCAATTCACATTTCTCGTGTCATACTGGAGGGATAGATGGCAGCATCAAGAAATAATGTGAGAATGAGGATGGCAGCTGGAGCGTTCTTCAAGGATTGTAACTGCATCTCAAGAGATGCTGTTGTCTTTTGCATCTGCATGCCTGGGGGCTTGCAGTAAATCCATGAAAACTCGTGCCCTGCAGTTTGCCCTATCCTGCTAGGCAATGCCAAATCAGGAAACAGGGAATGGCTGATCAAAACCTGGTGGCCTCAGTACATGAGAAAAAGGGGGATCTATTGTGAACAGCATGCCATCAGGTAAACTGCAGTCCAAGCTTTCCAGGCTTTCTGAGACCAAAGGTATATTATCCCATAGACAAGAAAGGGAAAAAAGAAAACACAAATGGCTCTTAAGCACTGAAATGCTTTTGCAGGAGGAGAGAGACTTTTTTTAAAATCTACTAGTTCATATAACCTTGGGGTGAATTCACACCAGACTGCAAGGTCAGGGTGGCCAGCAGTGTAACAGATGACTTTAAAAGGGGCTATGTATTTTAAGAAATGGCAATGGTGATCCAACAGGTGCCAATAATTCTTTCTCCTTCACTGTGAGATTTTCCAAGAATCTCACTGACCAGTTTAAATTGCCTCTGTGATATTTGTACGGAAAGTATAAGACTCATATACAAGTCTCAGGCTTGAGCAACAGCCTTCCACCTCCATTTGCCTTAGAAAAATAATCACCTTCTACTGAGGAATGGCTTTCTAAGACCTGCCAGTAGTTAACTTCTACATGAGCAGTCATAAAGGCTTGTAAATAAACCTCTCCAGCAGGTACTCAAAGGAATCCTGTGTTGACAGAGAGCCTTTCTTATAAATGAGTCACAAAACATTTCAGAGCATTAAGGAAATGGCTGAAAGCAGCATTACAAATTCCTAAATTCTTTCTCAGACTTTACCCACCAAAGTCTTGTCTGAGTAGGGGCCTTCTAAGTAACCCTGTATACTGTTTCAGTCCAGGAAAGATAGTATATAAATATCATTATTGTGAAACCACTCCTGCAAATCTGAACAGCTCTCAAAAAGATACAGAGGGTAACTAATTCATCTCTGTGTCCAGCTAATTTCCAGGGAGAAATTCTAAACAGTCCAAAGCACAAGAGACTATCTCCAGCATTTTCAACTTGAGAACTCGAAATTCACATCAGATTAAAGTGCCTAATTGTTCCATTAGGAGATAATTATTGTCAGGGTGCTGAACAAGGTGTTTGTTTCCATAATTGTTATACCTGGGAAACTCTTAAATCAAATTAAAAGCTCCAGATTCAGAAAAAAAAGCCCTTTGTAAACCAAATAGTAAAGTAAAATTTCAGCCTGACCTATAAAAAATGAAATTAAATAAAAACCACACATCAGTAAATGCTTGATTCTGTTGTGCCAAATTCTATGTTAGCATTAGTAACAGTTTCTCACTTTCTGGAGTTTTAATTATGACTCAAGGGACTGGGAAAAAAGAGAGGGTGGGATAGAATGTAACCTTTAACAACCTCGCTGGTTGCTGTCCCTACCTTTACTGCTGTTGAACTAAAAATCTCCACAGGCTAAAATTCCTTACATTGCAAATAAAATAGTTTTTCCCTGTTTTTTATCAGCCTGGGTCCCACAAGGAACTGGCAGCCGGTTTATGTCAATGAACAGAGTAAGAGTTACTGTTTTCAGATATTCTGTGTTACCCCCACACCACACCATCACCACCAAAAGTGGTGAGGAAATCACAGCAAATGTTTCTAATAACAAGCAGAAGGCCCCAAGGTTGTGGGTTCTGCCAAAGCAGCATTTGGGACCATGACATATGGTACAAATAGGTTTGTGGAAGATGCTATTCCACTGTACTTCTCTACTGAAGTCATCCATCCATGTAACTGTTGCTAGATTTACCACCATGAATCTGAATTGACATGATCAGACTGTCTAAATTTCCAACCTTTCTTGGAGTCAATCATCTAGGAAAGGAAGGAGCTGTGGATTTAAAGATTGGATCTCAAGATAATACCACACCTTCTCTCTGCCATGACGCAGTAATTCACAATAGACCTGGATGATCGGGAAATTCATTTTGGCCTCCTATCAGCTACTTCAGCTAAGATTCTCATACTTTCAAAAACCAGCTTCAATAAAATCCAAACAGCCTAAAATATTAGAAACTCTCATACTGAGCTCTCACATCTTAGAGAAACTTCCCCTGTGTGGCTCACTGATTTTGTACTACTGATTTGGGAGATATCACTGGTCCAAGCTATTTAGTTTGCAGAAGAACAAAGTAGGAGAGTTCTCTGAGTTTCCTTTGTCTCTCCGAGTCCATCATAGAGAGACCAAGTGATGATCTTCAAGTAGACAGTCCATCACTGTTACATGATGCATGGAATATAGTACATGAGCAACTGGGAACCCTTAAAGATTCATCTAGAACTTTGTGGAGACAATTTAAAAGATTTTTGAACAAAAAGCAGTTCAAATGCTGACTCTGGGAAGTACTGTGGCTCTCACAGACATGGCAGGGTTGCTGCATCATTGGCCATACCTGTTTCCAGCAGCCACTGACACAGCACAGTGAAGCAGCAAGTCAGGAGGATGATATATTAGGAAAAGGACTGGAACAGACCATAGCAATACATGAAGGATGAATCAAATATTATTAAAATTATTACTTGGTCAATATCACTACTTCAAAAGATGACCCAATTTATTCCTAAATTCATGTCTCAGAGGACTAGGAATTAAACAGCTCATGAAGGCTTGAGGAGCCAGAACAGAATGAGAGATGAGATGATCATTGGGCAGGGAGAATTTTTGGTAAAATTACTATCAATTTTCAAAATACATAAGCTTTTAGGTCACTCCAGAACTTTTATTTAAAATGCCCAGAATAAATTAAGGTTCTCACCATTTTTCAGTGCCATTCAGGCTATAGATTAAAATAACAAAGCATGCAGTTTTCAAAAATGGAAACTAAGGTATGTCTTATCAAATTTTTTTAAATGCTGAAAAAAATGTCTTTATTCTCACAGATCAGCATTCCTTTTAACACAACATGTTAAACAGAAAGAGCTCTAGAAAACTCTGTTCATAAGTATTAGTGGAAAAATTTTCAGTTGACTTCAGAACTGCTTTTATTATGGCAGTGCAATGAAATAATTTCTTTGTTTCTGCAGTGTTATATTTTTAGATGTATTGAAGAATTGTGAAAACAATTTTGCAATATCCTTTCCCCTCTGAAAAATGTGTATCTTTGTTTCCCTATTTTTTTAAAGAGATAGCATTGAATGCTATAATTTCAAAGACAACTAATTTTAATTAAGAACAGAAAGACAAAATAGTTGGAATGAGAAAAGTTAAAATGAGCACAGAAGCTTGCATTGCTCTAATGGAGAAAAAAATTGCATTTACACACTGTAGCAGCATAAGTTTGAAGTGATAAAATTTGGTATAGGGAAAAAAACCTGAAGTTCTGTCTACAAACTCCAGCGGACCCACTAGAAAAAGTGTGCTAGCACATCACTAAATTTACAAAATTTCATGCTGTATGTCAATAAAACAAAAAAAAATTACCAGACTGTATAAGCAATGTAATATATTTCCAAGGTTTAGATACAAAGAAACTTTTCTGCTAACAAAGGTGAAATTTTTCCCCTGCTGTCTCACCACCATCTCTGTTAGCCAGCTGAAGAGTCCTGTTTATTGCCATGTTCTGAGAGCAGCATGTTTCAGTGTAAGTGGAAATGTCAGTCAGTGTGTGGCATCGCGGATCAAAGCCCTGCCTCTGTACATGTACCTTCTCATCTCTTCTCGTCAGGGCTTCCAGTTTGAGATGGAACAGAGGGAACGTGAAGGGAGCTTCAAACAGATGTTGTAAAACGTCTGGTGGGAACAAGCTCCCCTCAGGAGCAGTCAGATTGTGTGGAAGAGCATCTGTTAACTTTCATTTGAAAGCCTCTACACTGGAGAATCAGAACATAGCAAAGGAAAGAATTAATAACAGTTATGGAGGGGATGGGGAAAAGGAAGAAAAAGTGTTGTGGATTTGATGGTGTGTGGGCTTTTTACTGAACTGCACATTTTTCCTACATTTGTTATAGCTACAATACAAACGTTTATATAAAAGCAAAGACATTATTCAGTTTGAAAAAGGACAAATGGTTATAGCACTTGAAAACATGCCCCAGAACTAGTCACAAGTGTTCTATGTGTATCCTAAATTTAGATACTTTAATCTTTCTCAACTTATGTAAAAACCCAAATATGTCTTCTACTTTCGTTTACTAAACAAGGCTAAAATCCTATTTAAGTCAAGAATAAGCCAATGGCGCCAAAGTAAGCATATGTGTTAAAGAAATAGTTTCTTGTAGTATGCCAGGAGATGAGCCCACTCATTTCAAGATTTATTTCACAGGTATATTTGCCGGCAGATATCTGGGAGTGAATTCCATCCATTAGATTCACATACAAAGCAGCAATCTGATTTTAGATCAAAGATCCATGAACATTGCTGCCACATGGGAAAGATTCCTTGTAATTCCTTGTTTATCTTAACCCTCATATCACTGCACAACCCATTTCTATCCCATATTTTCATCTTCCTTGTTTAGGAGCTTAAATTTTCATGTTGCCCACTGTTTTGTTCGCTGATCTTTGCCTGTCTTTGAAGAGGTGCTTCCAGCTCCAAAGCAAGCCTATCTGGCAGCACTTTAGGACACTGGAATCAACAGCCATTGCATATCAGCTAAGGAAATAATCTGGTTTTCTTTGCCACTGGACTTTCTCTGCTTACATGAATGCCATTACTAATCAGGCCAAGGGACACACGGATATTTGACTTTTTTTCTCATAGAAGACCATATAATTTGATACATACAGAAACACAGATCTATGCATTTCTGTCAGCACAAAAAAAATGGAGCAACTGAAGTTTTAATGACATAATGAGAAAGAAATCCCCCAGACAAAAGGAGAGACAGTCTAGCCATTTCAGAGGAAAAGCCTAAGCTATAAAATAAAATTCCTTTCCCTCTCAGCAGTTATACTCTCAGTATAAAGGACAGCTAGGAGACCTAAAAAACCCAGTTCTAAACATTGTCAGTTTTGGGAGTGCATAACCAAACTTTGTGTAAATCAAACCAAATGTGATTTCCACCTGTGGAAGATCTTATCTTCTCTTCCTACTAATTTTAACAGGCCATTGTGCTGCATTGACCATGGCTGAATGCCAAATGCCCACCAAAGCCACTCTGTCTCTCCCCTACTCAGCGGGATAGGGGAGAGAAAATATTACAAAAGGCTCATGGATCAAAATAAGGACAGGGTGAGATTGCTCATCAGCTGCCATCACAAGCAAAACAGACTCAAGGAAAAAATAATTTGACTTATTGCCAATCAAATCAGAGTAGGATAATGAGAAGTAAAATCAAAGCTTAAAACACCTCCTCCTCACCCCTCTCTTCTTCCTGGGCTCAACTTTACCCCCAATTTCTTTATCTCCCCTTCCCCTTTGAGGAATGGGGCCTGCAATCAGTTCATCGTGCATTGTCTCTTCCTCATGGGAAGGACTCCTCACAATCTTCCCCTGCCCCAACACAGGGTGTCTCCCATGGCAGAAACTCCTCCATGGGCTTCTCCCATGTGAGTCCTTCCCATGGGCTGCAGATCTTCACAACCTGTTCCAGAGAAGGATCCCACCTGTCCATCTGTCCATCTGGGTGCTGTCCTCAGGAACAGACTGTTCCAGTGTGGGTCCCCCATGGGGTCACAAGTCCTGCTAGCAAACCTGCTCCAGTGTGGGCTCCCCTCTCCATGGGCCCACAGCTCCTGCTCCAGCATGGCCTTCTCATGGAATCACAGCCTTCTTCTGGCATCCACCTGCTCCAGCATGGGTCTCCTCCACAGGTTGCAGGTGAAACTCTACTCCCACCATGAACCTCCATGGGCTGCCAAGGGGCAGCTTGTCTCACAAGGGTCTTCCCCATGGATTGCAAAGGAAACTCAGCTCCAGCACCTGGAACACTTCCTCTCCCTCCTACTGCACTGACCTTGGTGTCTGCAGAGTTGTTCTTCTCACATATTCTCACTCCTATCTTCTCTGAACATAATCACTTCTGAGCAATAATTTTGTTTTCCATCTTATATCTGTTATTCCAGAGGCACTATCACCATCACTGATGGTGTCAGACGTGGCCTGCAGTGGGCCCATCCTGGAGCCAGGCATTGGCTCTGACACAGAGGAGGTTTCTAGCAACTTCTCACAGAAGCCACCACTGTAGCCAGCCCTGCACAAACCAAATGCAACCATTCATTGCAGATAATGAATTTCCCTCATCATTAATGGCCTTTGTTGAGCAAAATGTGGAAAAAACTCATATAAACACTGCATCTCAGCTCGGCCTATAATAATCTTTCTAAGGGAATAATAATAGTGCAATAAAATTAAAAGTAATTTGAAGTCTGTTTCCCACAGGATGCTTAGACTAGGCTGATACCCTACCCTAAGGGCAGTAAAAAGACAGAAGCATATGGGGGGCAGAGGGGTGACACGACTACTCCATAAACACAGCTGTAGCACCTCCTTTCAGTCAAGAATTCAACCCAGCACTAACCAGACTGCTCAGCTGCAGACACCAATGTCCTGTCATTAGTCAACTTCAGGAAATATTCAGCATTTGTTACCCAATCTGCAAAGACAGGAAGTAGAGGAAATGGAAACGCTGGGGGAGGGAGAAGGTTCTGCTCTCTAGTAGGTGATGGAAAACAGTGAGAACACTACTGCTCTGTTTGTTCAATCTAGTCATCTAGGGACTTCTAGAGGAACAAAGACCTTTATCTACTTTTGTGAGAATAAACATTGCAGAGACAGAATTTGAAGACGAGTTTTGACCTGAGGACAACACAAAGGAAGCTCCAGAGCCAGGAAATGTAATCTGTGTTGCTCTCTTCTTCCAAACATTAAATGGTTTAGACTTAGCTCTGCTTATAGAGAGGGATACAGATCTAAAGCCCATTGCAGTGAGTGGAAAGACTTCAACAGGCATCAGACCACAGCCGGAGTAACAGGACTTTACCACCACCAGCTCAAAAGCTGTCCACAGTTTGAAGATGTCAAAGGTCTTTTTTTTCTAAGCAAGTACCAAAGCTTATTAGCAGTACTCTTGAAGTACATCACTGACACAAAAGGATCACAAATTTCATCAAATAGATCACTGCAAAAACAAAGATAAATGTTATATGCTCAAAGTGGTAGCACATGGGTATTAAATCAACTTTGGCCTTTAAAAAATACCACATTCTATTGAAAAAACAAAATTCTTAAAGAATTAATGAACTTCCTCCCTTTCCTCTCCTCCATCCCAATCTCCCCCTGCCTAGAGCCCAAAACAGAGGCAACCATGTAAATGCATGAACTTCTTTCAAAGTTTAAAGGTCTTTGCTTTGCTTGGATACTTCGTACATCCTAGGGCATCTCCTTTCCACTGCCCTTTTTTATAGTTAAATGTACTCAAGTTGATGGCTTAATGCCTTTACCTCCACTAAACCTCTGTGGTTTTCCCTGTAACTCAAAAATTAGCACAGTATGCAACAGGAGGCCTTGATGAAGTGTGGGCAGGAAGGATGGTGTCACTCTCCTCTATGATTGGCAACCTTGCATCAAGGAAGCTTTAGTCATCTGAAGGGGAAGCTGAATTGCTTGTTGAGGCATCTCAGTTCCCATTTTTACTCATGTAGGGAAGGAGGTGGTTGTGGTAGCCCTGCTGGTACATGTGAGAAGCGATGGTGATCAAGAAGTATCCCTGGATGTAGTTGCCCACAGACCACACCTCTGAAATTCTGTTTGAAGAATTCTAGTGAGCCTGATGTGCAGAGGCATCATCTGCAATTTCAGCAAAACTCAATGAAAGATGTAGGTGTTCACTTCCTTTGGAAGTCAGGTCCCAAAATATGGATTTGGTAACCCCATCTATTGCCATTCATGCTTTTAAAGTGATGCATCAGAAAACGGTAAAGAGATAAAACAGCTCCTCTCAGGCTCTGCTGTCAATTCAAATTCCACTTGGATCTGTAACAGCTGGACAGCAGATTGATAGCCCCATTTAAATGACTTCTCACAGAGTCAATGCTATAATAGGCATTAATTAGATTCTCTTGTGGGGATACACAAAAAGACTAAAAGCCTGGAGAAGCATTATCTCTTACAATTAGCTGAAAAGAGCAGAGGGAGTAAGCTATAGGGATAGCCTAAGGACAACCCTAACTCAGCCAAAATTCCTCCTGGGTTATCTGTGGAGCACGTGTTGCCTGATGCCCAAGTGCTTCATTCTCACCTCACTGACTGCTTGTCAGCATATGGCAGACCCCAGCATGGTCCTCAATCCAGACATTCAGGTGCTTAATAACAAGTCAAATAGAAGGGAATAGTCTCTGTGATAGCCAGAAGGATTGCAAAAGGCTGGGATACAAGAATGCAAATCCATATATTCTCTCCTTCACACACTTTAAAGGAAAATCAGTAAGCAAATTTGTTGTAGATGTTTTATTCCCTTTCTTTATAAGGAAAACAATTGCTCTAGAAAGTCATCTTTATCAGACTGTGTTTTGCACTTCTGTTCGTGAGAAAAAGGCATGGCTGGTTTTGTTTCCTTATTTTCCTTCCCTTTCTTTCTTCAGAAAAGGAAAGGCAAACTGGTGCTTTCTGCCATTCCTGTAAAAAAAATTATTTACCAGTTGCAGCAAGTTTAGGCTGTTTATCTTTGCATGTGTCCCTGGTATTAAAAAAGTGTTCACAGTTTAAGGCTGAAGCACTGGTTTCCACAAGAAGAGGTAAAATTAGATTGTCTTGCTGTTACCCTCTTAACGTACTGAGAATAACATTTTAACTTTAACATTAACTTGTGAGAATAACAATTAAAACACTGCAGGGATACAGGAAATTATCCCTACATTATACTTGTAAGTAACACACCCTAGGATAAAACAACTTCATCTGAACCAAGCAGGTACCTTACAGAAGGACAGTACAACTAAATAGCGTTACAGGATTCCTCACAGGCTGCAATAGTGTGACACCCTCAGCTGAAATAGAAAGGACATCAGAGGGCTGTACTCAGGGCTGGGGTGGATTTCTTTTTTTAATTAGATGTGTACATGTGTTTTCTCCCTAGTGGATCTAGTGCACAGCATGATATTTTCATTGCTTGTCGGGGATTCAGCAGACAGAAACATTCAATCACGTATCAGCATCTGGATGGGGCTTGGTGAATGTTAGAGGTCTGCTGCATGTAGGTCCAGGGACTCCCTCCTTTCTTACAGACAGCATATTGTTACTTTGACATGCAGACTGATATATTTTCATTAATAATTTCTTTAAAAATGCAAAAGACAAAAAAAAGTAAAAATAAAAATACAATATTAGGGGAATATGTCAGGTAGAAGTTATGATGCACCAATATAAACTCTCTGCAGTATTTATAATTTTTCAAAAAAACCAAGAAATATCAGGTAATAAATAAAGAACCATTAATTAACCCCTTCTGTCTGGTAGGACTGAGTGAGCACAGAGTGTATTACAGTGCTCCTAACCCTTCTTCTTTTGAGCTAAAAAACACAAAGAAAACCAACTCAAAAGTGCCAAACAGTTACTTCAAACACTGAGTGACAATCCTATGACAATGTGAGGTTGGATTCTTTCCTCCCATGCCCATCTCCAATCTTAGAAAAAGAAAATTCATAGAGCAGACAGGAGCAAAATCTTCCATCCACAAAGAAATTACCTATGTATGTAGGGAAAAAAAGCAGTAAACAATAACTTACGTGCCTCACAGGACATGAGATTGTCTCTATTTCTGCATTTTTTTCCTTTAACTGATCCCATTCCCAAAAAGTTTGCAGAAGGGTGAAATTGACATTCAAATGTTATGAAACAACTTTTAGAGGGTCCTTATATTAAGGGCCAAGTTTAAAGGATACTCCCTGCACCCGTGTATTTTAGTTTGGTATCATCTCTTGACCAGAAAAAATAGATTCCCATAGAATATGTTTCTTTGAGAATCTGAAAGCAAACTGATCTCTAAGTGACTGTACTGTAAAAAAGTGAGATAGATCAAGGAGTAAGAGCCATTTTTAGGCTATGAAGTAAACAATACCCTGATCTAAAGGCAGGTAGACAGGAGAGACAAGTTTTCTTAGTGTAATAACCTGAGGACATGAAAGAGAGGGAAAAAGGACCAAGAAATGTGAAGGGGGGAAAACCAGCATCTCTGAGCAATATCTTGCTCTTCTGCCATGAAAATGCAACAATAACAGAAAAATATAACAATTATGAGAAAAAATAATAATATGTAATAAATCAAAAGTTCTTTAAATTTAGTTAGAACTGAAGAGAAAGTGATGAACATGTGATGCAGTGTCAGTTTTGATATAACAACCATAGAGGTGCATTATGAGGCAGGATCCATGGGAGACAGTGGGAGCATTCTCTCCAATGTTGACACCAACCTACAGCTCCTCATCATCTTTTATTTTATTTCTTGGTGTTAGACTGTGAAAGATTTCCCTCTTCCTAAATGATCCCTGTTCCAAGTGGGTAGTAATGTGTGCAAGCAGGATTTCAAGCACATGAAGAGATTAGCAGCATGTGTATAACCTGGGTCATGCGTGCAGAACCTCACGCTTTTCACACCCTTCCTGGGGCATCATTCCAGTTCAGGAGCAGAGATCTGGCACTTCCATTTTCCACCCATACCATTATTAAAAGGCTATAACTCTTCAGTTTTTTAGTTTAATGGATGGAAACTACACCTTGTGACACTAGGTAAGTAATTTCTGTTATCAAGGCACATCTTGTTTTGACAACAAATGAAAAACCTCTCTCTGTTTATCATGATATGATATTTATTTCTGTAACAGGAGACACTAGGGTACACCACAAAAGGGTGATTATTGAAATGGCTCTTGATTAAAGTGTGCTAGATCATTGGGTTCAGTTTGCAGAATCATGGACTTTCAAAATCCAAGTCCACATAGATATTTTTCAGATCACATAACATGAACATCAGAAGTTAGTTCAAGCAGAGTGTGTCACAGTAGTTAATATACTATTATCCTAAAAATAATATAACAGTGTGTTCACGTATAAGAAAAAATATAATTTCTCAATAAATAAGGTTATGGGAAGCTTGATGCAACATCACCAGTTGTTCACATATATGGACCTGTAGGTTTAAATCTAGGGTGTTTTTCAAATACGGGAATGTTACTATAATATTATTGTCTGTAGTTGAAGAGCTATATACAAGTATTTAGAAAACCACAGTGGGGGACCAAAAGAGAGAGAGAAAATAAAAACCAGCTTAAAACACCAACTTGATGCAAGGTCAGACACCTTCCTCCCAAGTAGATTTCTCAATCAGGCAGGGATTTTACCACATGCTAACGATTTACAAGACAAAAGAAGTTTGCCAGAAGAATCAGCTCTGTCCAACAGGCCAGAGCAGGATTCTGGCTTTATATAGTTTGAATGCTGCAAAGTGCTTTCAGGAGAGTGCAGCATCTTTCTGAATTATTGTAAGCACCAATTTAGCCTGAGCTTAAGTGCAATTCTAAAACAGGAAGTGTTGAATGCTTTGCTGCAAATTAAAGCCACACGTGCCTACCATATTTACACTAACAATGATTAAAAGTTCTAAGTTCCACAGAAAAGGACTTGAAAATTGTGGCAACCTGTAAAATTCAATAAAGAATTCTTCTCAGAGCACAAAATGTTCTGTAGACCAGATTTTTCCTATATACTTGAGTACCTTTTGTGAAGCCCAAATGGTGTAAATGGCACAATAATATAGCAGAAATTCCATCCCACAACTGAATTCTAAAATTCTGTAGAGAAGTCACCCATCACAATTAAATGCTCCACTTTTTTGAACAGAAGTTTCATGAGAAATATTTTTATTATATCAGGTGCAGGTTGCCCTTCCTTCGTGCATTTATTGATGTATACCCTATTTATTACAGAGGTATTTTTGCAAGAGAATTTTTAATTTAACTTTTGAAGTATGATGTTAAAAGGAAAATCTGACTTTTTGTTGTTACAGCTGTGACGTCCAACAGCCACCCAGAACACAACTGACATTAGTTCACTGGCACTGAGCAGAATGTTTTAAAAAACCCAACAGCTTTCTTGATCTAACTTGTTGAGAGCAGCTCTGAGATATGACTCTGGTAGCTGGAACAAGATTTTGTTCATAACTGAACCCAATACATGCCAGATATGTCCAGCATTTTGGCTGATCTCCTTGTCTGACACCAAAGCAGAAAAAGGATTTGGATAATAGTTTATTGACTTTGCTCACAGGAACAATAGTGCTATCCAGAATTCTCTCCACATCCTCAAGTTAAAGCACGTGTGAAGTTTTAATGCTTCTTTTTACTTGCATAAAGGGTCTCTGAGCACTGGGTAGTGCAAAGAAAAGAATACTAGAACTAAAAACCTTTTGCTATTCCATACAGGCTGCAAGTATCCTCTCTCTTTTTCTCTACAAATGTGTTGTCTTTTGTACATATTTAACCATGTGTAGTAATATCCATTTTCTTCAATGGATTCCGTACAGATTGCAATTCAATGGTACAGGTGTATAAATAAATAAACAAATAAATAAATAAAAAAGGGTAAAACATAAATTCTAATTCTCATTTTTTCTGAGATAGTGTTACCATGTCAAGGGCACCATGTAGCTCTCTTTGGCTGGTTCTGGGAGTTGGAGCAACCACTAAAATGTGTGACTGTATTGTAACACTTAGGACATCATAAGCCAGCTAGAGCCGCATTAAGTCAAACACTAGATTTTACTGCCCAATATATTAAAAGCTGAAATCTCCCACAAACACAGAGCTTGGCACAGAAACAGAATTAACAAGAAAGCAGATTCCACTTTCTGCTGGTATCCAGAGTCAATCTACATAAAAAATACATCTCTAAAAAATGCATCTCTACATAACTAGACAGGTGTTAGGAATGAATTTCAAGAAGGGTTTCTGATCTTTACATCCATGGGATGTCTTTGTTGTACGAGCTACTCATTTTATGCTTCTCTTCCAATTGTTTCTTTTCTCCAGAGAATCAAGTAAAGCCTTGGAAGCTTATGTCAATACCATGGCCAGCTGCTTTAAGAATCCACATCTATGAATCCTCTGTATAAGTCTGTCTGATTTTCAGAGAGACATATTTTCAGGGATATGAAAAAAATGGATACACAAACACAACTGGAAAGATATAATAGGTAGACTGTAACCCAAGCATTGAATGTAGCATTCACTGCTCCCGCATCCTCTCCTCTTCACACAGTCTCCCTCAGGAAAACGTGCATAACTTCAAGTGCAAAATTTATAACTGAGCTTGATCTCTAGCATCCGGAACATTCTAGATTTGAACTCAGTCAGAAGCCAGTTGTGGCCATCATAAAATTACTGCCCACCCAAGGAGAAATGTTACTCCAAAGGCTGTGCATCAAGCAATAAAATTTAAAACTACAATTGCTCTCCTTGAAAAATCCATTTTCCTGATGTATCTACCCAGCTGTCATACATCAAAATTTAAAAAAAAAAGATTAGTTTTTCTGTGACTGTCTCCATTACACAAGCTCTTAAACAGATTTCTCTCTCACCAAATCAGATTCTAATCTGATACGCAGATATCTCTTTCCTGTTAATGGTTACGTGCACTTCTTCAACCCCATTCAGGAAGGGTAGCAGCACAAGAGGTTAACACTTCACGTGCACCACCACAAGAGCATGGATCCCTCCTGGGGGAAAAAGACAGAGTTCAATAACAGAGCATAATGGTCACTGTTTTAATAATCCTGTGAGTGAGGGCAGTGGTGGAGATAAAAGAAAGCATGAACTGCACCTAACAAAGACCAGCAGAAGAAAACAGTACTAAAGCTGGACCAGAGAGCCACAGGGTGATAACCCACAAATCAGCAGTGTCCAGAAAGGCTGCAGGGGCAGACTGAAGTCTTTTAAGCTCCTCAGGACAGCTGAAAAAACTTGAGTAGGCAAAAGTACATGGTAAGCAGCATCATGACCATCACAACAGACCACTGGCAACCAAAACTGCTGGAATCCTGCAGAGCCCTCCCAGGCTTAGGTGGAAAGAAAATAGTTAAAAAAAGATATCTTTTACAAGTCCACCCTGAATTGCACTTTAGGCATCATCTGTCTGGATTTTGGCAAAACCTATCCTATTTATCCTTTGTGATTTTGTGAAATAAGGGTTACAACTCAGCACAGGCAATGAGCAGAACCCCACGGAGAATAAAGCTGGAAAACAGAAACAATCACTTAACACTAAATACTTCTCAAAAAGTCTGCACAGAAGCCACGCATGCAGAGAGCTTTATGACTGCAGCATGTCTTTGCTCAGCATTCACAAATATGGGGAAGTAATCATTATTTATAAAAATCCCATAAAAGGTATCCATTTTTTTTACTCCATAAATGAGTAATGACTTGATCATTTAGAACCCATGAGTCATAAGTTTTCTCTTGTAAATAGGATAAGATCAAATCCCATGGCAACATGTTCAGTCATAGTTGACTTAATTGTGTATTTTTCCCCTTTCTTCCTCTGCCTTATACTTTAATTTGTAAGAACTTGGTCTCATCTACAATACATCAAAACAAAGATCACAATTTTTTTAAGTAAGTACATTAGAGGAAAAAAAAAGCCAACACCAACTCCTTTTACTGGAGTCCACTCATTCAAAATGCTCATAGTCCTGCTGATCTTTTATGTAATAATGTTCCCCATTGACACAGATAATGGGAATGCTGACATGTCAAATCTGTTTGGTGGGATTTTTTTGCTGTTGCTGTTATATCCCACCCACCCCTGACCCAGGGAAAAGGAGAATTGCCTGTAGGCTTTAATCATAATGCAGTACACACAGGCTGCTAGTCAGATACTCTGTGTCTGGAAGGTAAAAAAAAAAAAAAAATCTTGAGAGAAAATATTTTGGATTTCATTGCTCCCTTGCTATGTCTGTGCTTTGGGGAAGAACAACCAACAGCCGCATTTTTCAATGCCATTTGAGCAGGGTTGAACACACAAATCCCATTATTGTTAATGGGATTTGTGCACATAATTCTGAATACTTTGAACAATCTCCCGTGAAGTTTCTCCCAACCCCTGAAGAAGCAGGAACAATTCTACGTTATTTAAACATAATCTCACTGACAGGTAATTTTGTGACACAAAATTTATTGCTGGCTTGTCCTTTGAGGGCATGTTCCACCATTAATGTTTCCTTTTAAAAACTTCAGCATACATTAAATGCTCATACCAAGCTTCCTGGTGTTTTCCTTGGAAAATCTTGCTTTCTGTGGTATTTCGCATTATCCAAATCCCTCTTTACTTCCCCCTCCTCCTCTACAAATATGCAGGACACCCTTGAAAATGAAATATTTGATCTCTGAAGACCCTACTGGTCAAATATTCTTTTAAATAAACCCTTTACAGTATTCACCTATTACCTCAGACATTCATGTGGTATAAATTTTAAATAAATGTCTACCAGCTTGCAATTGATCAAGTGAGCTAGAGGCCATGAATTTAACATGACTACTTCTGCAGGCTGCCTCTTACAACCTACCATTTGCCACTAGACTTCAATGCAGTCATTAACAAAGTGGGCCACGGGCTCACAGTCCTACAGGCTAAAAGGCTACCTCGGATATCAAGACACCCTGCTTTGGCTTTCGGCCCTTCTG
The DNA here is from genome assembly GCF_028551555.1 of Melozone crissalis. Lineage (NCBI taxonomy): Eukaryota > Metazoa > Chordata > Aves > Passeriformes > Passerellidae > Melozone > Melozone crissalis. Next base: position 35,110,935 of record NW_026535794.1, on the reverse strand, counting down.
TAACACTGTAAGTGGCTTTAGCTCATCTGCGTTTATGTCAGTGAGTCATTTGGAGATCTCAGACGTACCTTCGAGATGGTGAATTGCTGAAACAGGTCATGCTACCAATTAACACGAAAAACAAAGTAATTTCCTACATGCGGGAGCAGACAATGGTGCTGGAAGGAGGAAATTAAAAACGCCATTATGTCACATGGCCCAGCAGGGCTGGAGCACAGCTACTGCACAGATCACAGTCATAACACATTAGAAACGCACAAGCCAGGACTTGATCACGGATGTTTTATGTACATCATCATTACCTTAGAGGGAAGGCTCTCTAGTCCTAATAAGAAAAGTATCTGATGAGATGAAAAGTTAAGAATAGGACCTACGTAGCTAACTTAAAATACTTGGGGTGTTCTTGTGGCCGCAGCGCCGGGAAGGGTTTCAGGGAATAATGCCAAGGACGCCCAGTGCTGCGTGAGACGGAGTGACTGGAATCTGACATGATGCTGTGTGTACAGTCTCTCCAAGAGACCTTCTTCTCTTGCCTCCAAGGTTTTTCACCACCGTGGGTCCTAAGGGGAGGTTTGCCTACTGCTATCAGCACTTTCAATTCAAAGAAATACAAATTTTGCTTAAAGGATTGTTATTAATTACATTAAGGCATTGCCCCACTGCACGAGTCATTCATCAGTTCAACACTGTAACCTATTGACCAAAAGGTGATGAGGTTAAGTGTACCATAGTACAGGGAAAGACTTGACTTCACCTGCAGAGAGGAAAGCTCAACAAACAATACAGAAAAATGGGATTTCTCCTAGCTCTTTTTCCAGGAAAGAGCAGAAAACAGTACTCCCTTCAGTAGACCCTAGTTGGAAGAAAATAGACCCATTTTCTAGAGTACAAGCAGGATTCTAGTCAGTTTGAACGACTCATTTCCCCATTACCAGCTGCTCTTAAAAAGAAGATCTGGCAGCTGAACTGAAAGTTCTGCCCATGTCGTTCCCTGACTCTTACGCCACCAGCCCACATTGCTTTTCTGCCACACTGAGAGGAAAATACCAGTGTACTTCTTCCTGAATGCCTCTGCTCCTTCTGCCCAGAGACCACTGGAGGGTGGAGGACAGAGTCCTCAGCCAAAGTATGACAAGGGCTGAAAACACATTAATTGTGTGTAGGAGAAAAAGGTTTCACAGGTTTTCTGCTGGGGCTCACACTGCTATTGATGGCTTGAGGAACAGCTGTGGCTCCTGACCCTCAGAAGTGCCAGTATAAGCTTTGGAAAGCAAATCTCACACTGAGCATCAGAGCTAGATACAGTCAATATTGCTAGATTGAATGCAGGTGAAAATCTTCCACTAACATAAATGAAAACAAGGCTAAGTCCACAATTTATTAGAAAAACATAACACTGAATAAACAAGTAAAATACACTATATTTTATGACAAGGTGTTTTTTCCCTTGTGGGAGAAAATTATTTCCAGATTCAAATACATCACAGTAATGTACATTTCTGCAGTAAATACCATCTAAGGATCTTAAGTGCAGCCTGCTGGCAAACCTGCTTTCCAGAAGTCACTGCCTTCCCCATCTAAAGGGAGTCCTAAAAGGCTGACTCCAGAAAATCACACAGTATTTCCATTCTGTATCATCTTGATGATCTCTGTCATCACCACAAAGCTATTAGTGCACAGACACACACACGCAAAAGCACACCAGCACACACACACATGCACAGGAATAACTAGGGCAATGGAAAATACATTCCATCTTTGCTCACTTATTCCATATACAGGCTAATTTCTAAACCACAGGGGAGCAAATGTTCTATAAAGCACTCTTATTCTACAACTAAATACCCTTGCTAACGAAGAGTTAGCAGCACAGTCATCACTATCAAAAGCACTGACTTTTAGATTAGTAGCAGTTGGCGACTCAGTCATTCATTTTTCATTTTAAGGAAACCTTTTTAAGACTGCACTCTTGTTTTCAGGAGGACCATAAATGCACTTCTCATGTTTTTATTTTATTTATTCTGCCCTGGGGATTTGGGTCCCTCTTTGCAAGCAATAAATTTTTCTTTAAATCTTTTTGGTAATAATATATTTTAAGACAAATTGGACAAGGGGAGCCCAAGCGCAGATCTCCTCTCCGAGTGTTTTGGCAAAGCATCTGTGCTGCATGGTGTTTGTAATCAACTTCTGGTCACTAAGAAGGGTGCTAATGACCTCTGCAAAAATGGAAAGCCACATGTGTCAAAACATGGCTTTCACCCCTCTGCTCTGCACCACCCCCACCTTGCTCATAGGGCCACCTTCCCCTCGCCACAAAATAAATAAGTAAGGAGGAAGGCAAGAAGGGAAAGACAGACAGAAAGAGACACTACGGCAGCTTTCAAAATTGTTGCTGCAAAGGATTTATCTGTAGGTCTGAAAGGACAGCACTCAGTTCTTGACAGAATGAGTTACAGTGGTTAGAGGGGGAAGGAGGAGGAGGAGAAGGGAGAGCAGCCTGGGAGGAGAAAATCTCCAAAGTCTCATGTCTAAAATGCTCTTGGAAAATTGCCAATTACCAGTTCAGAACAATGTTGACATTTAGCCTTTTTCTAATCAGCGTTGTCCGTCACCCAGGGCAGAGATTCCTGCTGTATGACGGAGCTCCTCTGCTGCTGGCTGCGGCGTCCTGCCAACAGTCTGCCCCTCTGCCCATGGCCACCCCTCCCTGGCACACACCCTGGCTCCCCTGCCCACCCAGGAGCTTGAACTCCCCAGGAGCAGGCTGGGGCACACAGGGAACATGGCTTGGGGCTGATGGGCACGGTGGAGTACGGCACAACAGCAGTAGATGGTGTGGAAGACCAAACCACCACTGATGCTTCACAGCTGGGCTCCTGACAGAGCCAAGGCAAGTGGAGAAAAGTCTCATTTTAAGACAGATTATGGTTAAAAGAAATTCAGTAGACACCATAAACTGAAATATGGCATCCAAGCCCTTAGAGATAGTTAAATTCAAGTACTGGATTTTGAATTAACAAAAGTGATGATGCAGAAACCTGCAATTTCACTCATTTACCAGTTTCTGGCTTTGAGCAGAGAAAAAAAAGGGAATAAACAAAGTTGACAGAACTGCAGAAAAGAAAGTATTTAATGGCTATTAATAACGGTTCCCTTTATTTACAAGCCAATTCAACACTCTCAGAACTCTGACAAATTCAGTGTCATTCACTGTGCAGCTCAGAAGAGCACAGCACAAGGCTGAGCTGCATCATGTTTCGTCTATCATCACAGAACAAAAAAAAAAAAAAAAAAAAAAAAAAAATCTTGGCACAAGCTTGTCCTAAGCTGCTATCAGCTCTCACACATCAGGACTGGAAAAGGTCAGAGAGCACTATGGAGCTGGCATTGATAGAGCAAGATAAAGCATGCTGTACAGTGATGGTCTGCCTGAGCTATCAGCAAAGCAAGGGCAGTACAGAGGGAGCAAAGCACTGCCAGCACAAGGCAGTGAGCTCTGCAGCAGCTGGTTGTCATCGTGGGCACTTGGGACCAGTCCCACTGACATGTCAGGGGGAGGTCCCTGGCAGCAGGAGGGAGAAGATTTTTCTTTCTTCATCTTTACTGCAGATACTCTGCTCAAAGACAGCAGGTAAGCAGCTGACTGATTTAAATTCAGTCCTATAGTCACAGTGATTTCAGCTGCATTAAGATTGTTCATGTGGAAGCAGATGTGACTACACCAACATCAAATTAGGTAAATGCAGGATTAGTGTTATGGCTCAGTAAATGTAAGTAAATTCATTTTCAGAAGTTATTTAGGAATATAGTAAATTAATTTTCATTGAAATTAAAAAACTTCTTTAAAACACTGTCAAACACCTCCAGAATATCCTTCAATTCAGTGTTTTGAATGACCTCAAGCAGTGAGACTACCGACAAGTAAATTTGTACAGTGTAAGTTCTTGCAAAACAGTACAATACGGCTTTGAGGCAGTAAGTTATTTCAGCTTGGGCTTCACTGCAAGCAGGTAAGTAGTGCTGCAAATCAGCAGAATGTGTGCAGCTTGCACATCCCTAAGTATTTACAGTGTCCTGCCTGGATGTCCTGAAGCTGAAAACAGTCATTTTCAGCTGCATCAGATTTGAACGTGGACCTAGCTCTGGGAATGCCCGAAAAGAAAAAAAGCCCTGTGAAGCAAATTTGCAACAACCTCAAAATAGTTTTGACTTAAATCTTACACCATTTTACTCTTGTTCCCCTTTTCCTAACAAGTTTCAGCCCATGTGAAAATTCTTTTACCAAGATTTTGACAAGCCAGACACAAAACAAAACCAATGTGTCCATGTTAGCGATTTCAAGGCAAAAATGTGGTCACAGCCATGGTTAGAGAAAGGTGTTAAATGAGCAGTGGTGAACAGGCAGAACAAAGTGCTAAACTGGCTTTGTGTCAATCTTCAGACAGAGGTACTGATAATACACCAAACACCACATGCGTCACTCCTTGGCTTGGGTTTTGCAGAGGGGAAAGAGTAAGTACATCTGAAATACCATTTGAGAGGGAGAAGTCAGCTGTGGCAAACCCAGCCTCAGTTAAGAAGCAATTCTTTAGAGGAAATATGGTTCTTTAAAATGCATTTTGATTTTTTTCCCCAAATCTATCCAAGTCAGCATTTATCAAAGTCGCTATTTAATAAATTTTCTAGAATTCATCTTCCATTTTCCAAAATTTAAACCAATAAATTGAGCTTTGTTCTGCTTGGAATATCATTCCCATACTATCATCTCTACTAACTTTCAGACTTATCAACCATTTAAGAAGCAACAAAAACAAAACAAAAGGAAAAAAGAACATTAAAGGCATTTGAAAGAAATCCACATCCTGATTTCAGATAGAGAGGAAGGGCAAACATGAATGGAGAAGAAAAGCAGAGGGGGTTTAGGGAAATCTGTCTAGGACTAGATGAAGAAATATAAGAAAATATCTATGCCTCTGTGTCAGAACTGATAAACAATTCTCTCTACCAGTGACATAGCCCAGAAATCCTGTGTCCTGTGCTATTTTGTGTTTCACAGAGAACATTCTGTAGAATAGACCAGAAGGAGGGAGGTTTGAAAAAAAAATATTGTGGCAATTCTACTAAACCAACATGACAAAGAAAAACTTAACTTTTTCAGCACAAAATTATCTTCCTAGGTGCCCTTCCTTTTAAAGGCAGATGCCAGTGCTCAGTTCTCAGAAAAATGGATAGTCTTGGTAGATTTGATTATGCCAGATTGCTCCCCAAAAAGCATGTAATATGTAACAGAGAAGTTTTAACCACACTGAAACCAATAAAAGTTTGCCAGTAGCTTCACTGGGACTAAGTACCAATATGAAAGCTCAGAGTCAGGACAAACAACTCAATTTATTTTTCTCTATCATTCATATATAATAGTTCACTTGGTTCTGCCACTTGAGAAAAAGATGTGAAAAGCCACACAAGTAGAGCAGGAAAATAACCACAGTACCAAACCAGATGTTGAAAAAAGAGGTAATTGAGTTCTGAGGATGATCAGAGACCCTTTCTGGCCTTCCATTATTATCACTTCAGTTCAAATGTCAGTGTTATTACTGAGAGCATCACTATGTCTTTCTTTTCTTCAAATACTGGCTCTGGAAGACTTTGATGCTCCATTTAAAAAGAAAACTTACATTACTATCTCTCATGGACACAGAGAAAACCTTAAAAGTATGACTTGAAAGCATGTCTCAACATACCCCCACAGGATGAAAACCCAGATGTCAAGCAAAAGGAACACCTACTTTATTTTCAATTTTATTAATGTCTGTGCCTTAACCCTGATTAGACCCAAAAAGATAAAAAAGAAGTAAACTTTTTTTTTGCTCTTCTTATAAACTTGTTGGCTCATGTTTTCAAGATTTATCTCCAGCTGTAAGAATTTGAAATGTCTCGAAAATGGGAGATAAACATCTCCTAGAGTTGCAGAAATGTGGAAGCTGGTGCTTCATTAAATGAACCAAACCCCAAATTGCAAGATGTGTGAGGAAATCACTCGGGGGCAATGCTGTGACAAGGAGTACCCTACTTTGGGCACATAGCTCTGATGTCTTTCTAGAGCCCCTACATTCTCTTCTTTTTTTTTTGTTTTATTTGAAACCTCACATGTGAAAACATATTAGCTTCCCGTATTGTTCTCTCTATTGGTAATACAAGGAACAGCAACAGGCTTAATAGGAAAGAAGAAAATGCATGTTTTTTAATGCAGTTTGCTACATTTATTTTTCTTTCTGAAAATAACGGCATGAGCGAAAGTTTCTAAAGCCTGTTCAGTCCTTGGATATATCAACAGAGTCTCTTTGCAGTGTCCGTGTAAAGCAGACAGAATAGCTGCAGAGAAGCTGGATTTGGACCCAGAGGGTTTAAATGACCAGGCAAGATAACCAGCCATTCAAGTTGCCAGCAGTGAAGTGGTACTGCAGTATGGCAGCCTGTATTTATAAGCTCCTCATCTGCTGTGCCAGAGCTCTGTCTAAGCACAGACTCTTCTCATGCTGGTTTACTATTTCTGTTCTGTACAGAAATAGACAATGGACTACATTCAAGCCTATTGTTTTGCAGTGTTGGGGTTTTTTTTTTTCCTGTGGGCAGACTTTGGTTGATTTTGTTGCACTATTGGCAATTTTACTTACCCAAATATTAAGAGAGAATGAGAACCTAAATGATTGATAGCAGTGCTCATTGAAATACTAGCAATGTTAGGAATTAGTGTGTTCTCTCCCTCTGTATAATGATCCAAAATTCAAGACTGACAAAGAACAAGCACATGGGAGGATCTGTCTCATGCCTTCCTTTTCATCAAATGCATCCTTGGGAATAATTTAAATATCATATTTCAGCCTTGTTTTACACACAGAGTGGAGTGGAAAGTAACTGCTGGGTTTGTATTAAAGGCAGGGGGTGCAGTGAGAGAATAATTTTGCTAATCCTCCAATTCAGTCAAGCTGAAGTTCCCTATATCCATGAGCCCAGAAAGAACTATTGCCTGCTTTCCACACCAAATGACCTGACTCTCTGGCATATCTTTGAAAGACATTTCTTTCAGCAGCTTTCTGACGCTGCCTTTTGGCAAGCTGTCCTAGCTGAGTGTGAGTGCATTGTAAGCATTGCACCAGAACATGTAGGTTTCTAAAAATGAGAAGAAGGTTTCCCCTTGCCTGGATGCTGGAGCTCAGTCTCTGATTTTATATGGAGGGCGTGGTGATAGGGTGGAGGGTGAGAACCAATAAATGCTTATGGCTGTGAAACATTTGGAAACACTTGAGCACAAGCACTTTTCCATTCTTACCCCTTTGGTGCTCTCTCCTAGCACAGAGGAGTGGTGGGTGAAAGGCAGAAGGGAACTCTAGAAGTTTCCATTTGGTGACAGCAGAGGGACAGTTCCAAAGAAAGCCCAAAGGAAACATCTCCCTGAGCTTTTTTCCCTTCCTTTCACCTTTTTTAACTCAGTAATCACTCCATATTATGAAAGAGTTTAGACTCATAGTTTTTCCTCCTGCCAACACTTCTGCTACTTACTGCTGGTCTGAAGTGAGTGTGTCAGATCCCTGTACTTCAAGTGCACAGGCTCGGCTCCCAGACACTTAAAACTCTGCCTCCCCACCACCTTTCCTAAATGATGTAAGGGGACAATCCCTTGCTGGGTGGCAAGGTAGTAAATTACCCAGATCTGATTCTTAGTGTGGAGTACACAAACTCACATCTTCCCATGATGTAGAAGGGGTGAAGTGCAGTTAAATTCCACTAAGTGTCTCAATAATTTCTACCTGGAATATATTTGAAAAAGACAGGCAAGACCTTGCTTTAATGTCTTACGGGAAATTCAAAATCTGTACCCATGCAGCATATTCCCCCCGTTCCAGTCTAAGGTGCACAGTCAGCACTGAGGTTTGCTCCAGGCCTCAGTGGGGAACTTGAATCCCCTGACCTATTGGCCCAGAGAGGGGAGTGTAACCAAGTCCCTCTGACAATAAACACAGAAACTATTAATAAGATTAACTCTCTGGCACCAACAATCTCAGCATCTGTTTTAGGCATAAAGAGGAAGGCTGGTCAAAAGAATATAGTGGCAACAAAGGGTTAAATAAATCTGAACTGGGCAGGATCCTGCTACTTGAATCTTTTCCATTGTTTGCTGATGAGGTGCAGGCACTTGGCTGTGCAAAGAGAGAAGGCTTTAAGGAGACCCAGAATCTGGGAATACATTGCTTTTAAATGGCTAAAGCTGATGTTCAGAGATAATGTTCCTGCCCACTTTATTTTTAATACTTCAAGGCATCCATATTTCATGTAATCTCAATTTTAATGTCAGAAAACTTGATTACAGAACCACTAAAAGTGAATCTGCAGAACAGGACAGTGAGGTCTCCTTGTTTTAGTAGCATTGATGAAAGCAGAGGAAGGAGAGCCTGGCAGCCAGCAGTCTAGAGGCTGGCATGGCAAATAGATACTAAAGAAGGTTATCAAACTGATGTGAATGCTGCACAGAATGCTACCTGTCCAACACAGGACATTTTGAAAAGGTGCCTGCTAGAAGAGGATTGGGACAGGAGTGCTTGCTCCTGTTCCAAGAAGCAGCAGCTGAGTCTATCACATCCAACAACAGAAGTTGTGAAGGGCACAGAATTAAAGCTGGTAACCCCAAGGGAGTGTATTCTCCTCCTGAGGTTGCTGCATTTCCTAGAGGGACACTGTTAAGAGAGAAAGGGTGGCTGCAAACACAATCTGACAGCCAGCACGCCTGAGAGGTCAGATTAGATTGAGCACTTAGTCTTTATCCATTAGTAGAAGCTAGTAAATCAGAGAGCAGCAATGGCCAAGGAATGGCTGTGTCTTTGTAACATTACCGTGTCTTAAACCAGATAGAAAGGACTCCAGGAAATCTGAGGGCTCTAGATAATACTCTAGATAATGGGAGAGCTGCTTCTCCATGACCTATTTGATAACCTTCCCCACATAAGGATGTTTACAAGCTGGGTGGCAACTCAGACGTTTAGCTGTGCTGAGATGACAATTTTATGCGGTAAGAAAAATACCACAGTGTTCTATTGTTGTCATCAGATGTGGGAGCAGCTCTGAAAGGTTGCTGCAGCATTCTGTCAATAGGACTTCTTGGAAATAATAATTTTTCTGGTTAGGCCATAGGTTGCATTAATTGTTCGGAGGGTATAATTCTTGATCTGCTGTTCATATCTTTCTAGAAGAAAACTCCAAAATACTTGATTGTTCTTGGAACAATCCGTTCTAAGAGCCCAGGAGCATACCAGGTGGAAGTTATTTCAGAAAGGTTTTTACTTTTATGGGCTGCTGGATAGTCCAGTATTTGTGTTTGGTATGTCCCTGCTCATAGAAGCTGGACATTTTCAGAGTACCGCACACTGGATTTCCTCTCCTACTCTTTTAGCTGGCTATTCTCATACCCAAGTGAGAAGCTCACATTTGCTGGCATGAGAGCACACGCAGTGCTTTTCTACAGCCTCTAATCACCTTTCCAGTTGCCCTGTCCGTTGAAGGCAATGCAGGAACTCCTGGAATTCTGCAGGCTCTTCCCATTGGGAGGCAGCAAAAGGAGCTCTTTTGGATGTATGGGGAACCTTAAATCTCCTCTTTTCTAAAATGCTTTGTCTCATGTAAATAGTCTGCATGGATACGCCTCCGGCGTTTGTTGTCATAGCGCCACTTTTATCTGCTGGTGTCCCACTCGCCCCTGGAGGAGAGGGGGTAGGAAGTGCATTGAATTCACTCACTTCTGTTTACAGGCAGTATTCACACTGGCAGTGCTTCATAACTTTCATTAAAGGAAAGAAATTAGGATGGAAAGCTTCCTCAGAGTCTGTCTGCCACTAAGACTGTTTGCATAGCCTAGTCTAGGGAAAACAAGGAAAACACACACACAAAAGATGATGAATGAATGGATACCTTCTAAAGAGATAGAAGAAAGCCTGTAATAGAGAGATGGAAGACAAGAGAGAGGATTTCAGGCTTGTACTTCTCTTGACATAACACTCTTTTTTGAGTATTTTGCAAATAATGGAGTCTGGTGTAGAGTTTTTGAGGGTGACTATAATAGAATTAATTAATTGGAATGAAAAAAACCAAAAATAACCAAAGCATAATACTTGCTCAAAAGAAAAATCAGTGCTTACAGGATTTGTGAATGTCAGACTTAAGAGGATTTTTTTTCATGGAATTAATGAAAAGGTTCACATTTTAATTGAAAAAGGAGAAAGAGAAAGAAAACAAAAGCCTTCCTACACTTCAATATGTTGAACATCTTTGAAGCAGATCTTAATGTTTATTAGTTTTGCCTTATCTTGATTTTGAAAAGTTAAAGGAAATTACTTTTAGTTATATTTTTTGTGTGTATTACCATTTGTTTCTTTTAATAAATATGTCTGATAATTAACTTCCATTTCAGTTTCCTTTCTGCAAAACATAAAATCATAGAATAATTTGCAATGGAAGGGTCCTTTGAGGATTATCTTGTCCATCCCCTCTGCCATAGGTGGGCCTTAGATTAACATCATGCATGAAGGAAGTCTAGTATAAGCATTCTCATTTTTCTCACTCTGTTGTCTCACTCTTCAACAGTTCATTTCAGCTTTCAGGAATTTAATAGCATATTATTTTAGACATAATTCCACAGTTCTTCTCTATTTCTGTGGCAAAGAACTATAATCTGAGTAAAATTCCGATGTTTAATAATAGCAAATGTTCAAGACATTGTATCAGAGGAATCTATTTACCTTCTTCTGTTGTAATACCTAAATTCATTTTAACATTCCTGTAAAGTGAGGGAGTATTTCTTTTCATATTTTATAACTGGTGAACCAAATCTGACAGAGTCCAAGAAATTTGCCAAAAGGAATCAGTGGTGAAGAAGAAAAATTAACTTTCCTAGGTCCAGACTAGCACTTTTAATAACTTCTGCCACTGCTCTCTGTCCAACATCCACTTGATCTGTTCTTTGATGAATGTTTTGTTGTTCTAATCATCAGAACTTAAATATTTTCCTCCTTTACTTTCTGCTCTATAAAAAACTTGACAAAGTCTTCTGGTTTGGTGGTTTTCTGGTGTTTTTTTTTTTTTTTTTTCATTTTTGAGTGACAGGGGATCATTAGAAGCAGCAGCCTTTTAACGTTCCCAGGACATATCTCTCTTTTACTAATTCCATGCAAATATCTTGAACTAGTCTGCCAAACCCAGCACATGAAAAAAAATGAGAGAGAGTAAGGAGTGTATTCCCTCTCATCCCACTAGTTCTGGTCTGTGCATAGCAGAACAGTCTCTGTGCATGCGTGGATGTGCAAATTTTCTTCCAGTCCTATTTCTGTGAATTAGCAGGGGCAGCCCCAGTGTCCCACACGTACGCTTTGAAACAGCTTGCATTCCATGAGCAGTACATCACTCACTGCTTGGAAAGGGTGATACAAGGAAGATTCCTTCACAGAAGACAAGTGGTTTGCTACATATTTAACTTAGATTTCAAAGGGGAAAAAAAAAAACAAACCGAAAAACAAAAACACCCAACTCTTTCCTCTCTACTTGTCTGCTTCTGGAAAGTAAGCAAGACAACAGATTTTCAAGGTACTCAGCCCAGGGAGAGAAGATCAGCTTCTAAGGCCCACATGAAGAATAGCAGCCACAAAAGCATCTGGATGAAGTACAACCTTAGCTTTCAATCCAGCCAAATTGAGAGCCCCATGCCTGAATGCCCTCTCTACCACATCAACCCCAAAAACTTATGGAAAAAGGGGGGAAAGAGACAGGAGAGCAACCTGCTCCCCACGAGGAACAGAGAGGAAAGCTGTTGTACACAAGCACATCAGGAAAGCTGCTGCAGGAGAGGAACTGCATCCAGCCAGGATAGCAAGCATGCTCCTGAGGTTGGAAGCTGCTGGTAGCCAGGTGGCTCGGTGCCAGAAGGCAGAATGGCACCAGCTTTGCATTTCAGTGTCTTGGAGACCCTAGGAAAGAGCTGGGGCTGTAGGAATTTCTTTCTTCACGAGAAAATGTAACACATGGGCAAGAGCTGTGGGCCTGATCTCTTTCCCCAACATCAAGAAGATCTCTCGAAGTCCTAAAGAATCATTACAGAGCAAAAATGAGGGAACTGATCCAAATGAATGATTCTGCTGCTAAGCAAGCCAGTCACTTTTCTTCCATTTGCTGATGAACCACATCACTTTCCTGAAGTTAGATGCAGGACACAGGCACATTTAGCACTGTCCTCTAGCCTAGTCTCCTGGAGGCTTCAAGACTTTAATTCAGGCTCTTGGTTTAGGAAAAAAGGAAAACTGAGCACATAGCAGTCTGCACCAGGTGAAACTATTTGCTCCACATGTAAGGCCTATCTAATGTCAGCAAGCAAGAAGTGTTTGTGACTGAAAAGCTGCACACACATCTACAGTTTTTAAGAAAGTGGACACTAATAAAACACCCATTTTCTTATCCTCTCATGCTCATGCTCTTATTGTGCCAAATATTTTAAATGTCAGCTCCTCAGGAATATCTCAGAGCTGTATGACCAATTCCCAAACTATGTGCATCAATGGGACTATCAGCGGTTCCACAGCACATCCAAACTCATCCTAAAATACTGCAAATAAAATCAAATAAAATAAAGACTGTGGGTTTAGGATTGCTTTTTAAACCAAACATTTATTTTAAAAGATATGAGAATGGCTATTGTCCTGCTAAAACCTGAAGACAAAATTACTATATATATGGTAGTTTTTAAATATGTCAGCCTTTTATATTTCTTTATGAGGAAAAAAAATTGGCTATAGTTGCAATCAGTCTTAATTCATTCTTTATTGCTGCTCTGGTTCTGTGTTATTTGAGCTGGTTAACTGTTAAAAGCGTTTCAAATGTTCACATGGTCTGCATTAGGTTACAGAATAAAAGTAAGTACAGCCCACCAAATGTAACTTTCTGAAATGTAAACCACATGAATTTGATTTCTTTGTGGTACAACTTTAATTGGGTTCAGAGGTCTTTTGGTCTTACCTGTCTATCTGCTCTCTGATGGCCTGACCTGATAAAGCTAATACAAAGAATCTGCGAATGCGATCCAAACTGATTACTCTCAGTTACAGTACATGGCTTTATTCTTGACAGTAACAGCCCTTTAGCCTGGTTCATTATTAGGCTGCAAGTTTGAACCCTTGAGCCACCACTGAACTGGAAGTAGAAGTGTCACAACTTTCAGTAAAAGCTTGTGTCCCCTTGCAACTCTGCAAAACGAGAAGTGGAGGGAACAAGAGCACATAGGTGCGACTCGACGTGATCACACCTACTGCAAAAACTGCGTGAGCATGCAAACATATGTATGCCTCACATTGCCACAGCAAATGTCACAACAGAGAATGCTTTCAACGCATACTACATGACAGAGAAGCAACTGCAAACAGAAACTCCAACAAAGCCTGAAATCTTCAGATACTGATCTTGAGCTGATTTGGAATTGTTGATTTTTTTTCCTTTGACAATACTCTGCTTTGACTTAACAATTCATTGTTCACTCATCAACACTTGTCCCTGTTGCACTGTGTTCTGCCATATGCCTGCTCAAGTGAAACAGCAGTACTGCCACCTCCCACCCAGAAAAGCACATCATATCCCAACAACAAGAAAGGCACTGTACAACAGGTACACTCACCTCACATCCTGTGACCCGACTCGTAAACAAAGACCTGTATCAGCTTGTGGGAGCAGATCTGGAATTAAGCAGACAGCTCAGGAGAAATGTAGGTAGAAAAGGAGCAGTGTGCTGAAACACTGAAAGTCCCTTTGCCTGGGTAGCTGGTTTTGCAATGCACAGCCTTGATTTTGAAAGAGTAACATGAAAAAGATTCACAGTGTTCATAGCTCTTGGAAGGAGACACCATAGAAGGGAACACTCAGCAGACCCAGTAATAAAATAACAACACAATATTGAATGTTACTCAACTGAAACTCCCACTGTAATTCATAGGTTTCATTCAAGTAAATAAATCAGTAACAAGTAAAAACATTACAAGTCATCCTCTAGTTCAGGCAAATTACATTCTTTTTTCTCTACTGGAAAACACACACACACACAAAAAATCTTTCAAAACCAAAGTAGAAATTTTTTTAGAATAATATTTTACATCCCACTCCCCAAAGCTGTTTTTGTCTTTGTCATTTTTCTACTGTTCTATTACCAAGCACTGTTCTGTACCAGTAGAACTGTTCCCTCAAGTAATTTCCACCACTGAACATACAAGCAATAACAAATGAGGTCCCTTAATTATTTCCAGGTTTTTCCAATAAGCAGTGTTGGCAACACAGCGCTTAGCTCTCTGTCCATCACACAAATAACAAGGCAAGCCCTGTAAACATGGCAGGGGTGTCTCTACTTTCCTGTTTGTCTAATGGACAAGCAGGAGGAGTAAGAAGGAAATGTATACCTCAGTGGTGGGATTTCCTTGTCAACATGGGATAGGTTTTTGGCTAGAAGTCATTTATACATACATTCATACACTGTCTTCAAGGACACAACTTACAGCTTCCCAACTTGGTCATAAGGAAAATTGAACATCTCCAAGGACGCTTCTTCCAAAACAAGAACTGATTTTTTTTTCCCCCCCTTGAGGCTTGAAATGTGGTTTTGTGCTTTTGTTCTCAGACCCTGTTTTCTTTTATATATGGGGTTTTGCTTCCCTCTGCATTTATGGGTTCTACTTGGGTCCAATATTGTTTCTAGTATTTGCTTTATAGGACTTAGGGCCCCACAACTCCTTGATGTTGCATTAATGTGCAACAAAAAGCTCCATGCTACCAGGCTGAATACAGAAAAAGACCAGACTGGAAGGGACCCCAGCTTTCCCCACAGAGAAGTATAGTTTCACTTGATGGCTTCTGGAATGAACTTGGCCTATTATGTTTTATATAGATTTTGAATAAATCCTCTGAGTCACAGATTTCTTATTGGAACAATAGAACAATATACAGGCCAGGGGAAAATTTGGAATAAAGTATGGATTTTCTTCCCTGCCATGGAGCCCAGATTCCATATCTTTCTCCACATCCATTTAGTATGGCACAAAGGGAACTCACTGACTGAAATAGCAACTTCCCTTGCTACTTCACAGTAGAAATATTATATTGCTTCCTATTTTATTTCCCTACAGATCAGAAAAAATTCAACAACACTCTAGGTCTCTCTCCTCTATAGGCTTGGAACAGAAAGAAGAAATTAAAACACAATAAGAAGGAAATTAATTGTAAAGAGGGTAAAATTTTCCACATAACTCTTCCATTTGGTGTGTATGCATTGATAGGATCCAATTGTCATCTACAGACTACATACTGTCAGTCAGAACTTGGTTTACTACCTGTGCCATATAATCTCAGACAAAACCACTTGAAACGAGCACAAATTGTGAAAAATAATACAAGATCAGTTCAAATTTGGTCTGCTTTGGTTATCAGCTACAGCTAATATCTTCAGAAATTGTAGTTGTATTCCAACCAGAATCAGTCGCCCACAACAGCCTGTTGAGCTTAACAGACTGTATTGTTTTGAATACTAAAAAAACTACTGCTGCCTTTTGCCCACTTTCATTATGTTAATTTACATCTGGTGCCCAAAAAAGCTACATCAACAATTCACAGCAATAATGAATTCATGAAGTCCAGCATGTCCAAAGAGAGTTTCCTTCAGGCACATTAAGTCAGCAGTTCATCTCTCCAGGGACGTTTTCTAATAACAGCTCAAAAACACTCACTGAAAACACAAGCCTTGGCCCGAGTATGTCAGGAAAGCTTTCTGCATGCAACTCTGCCCAGAAGCTCCAGGAGACCACCACCATTCAGATCTGTGCATCTCTTGCACATCTTCCTGTGCAATACCTGGGACAGCCCTACTGCCAGTTACAAGCCAGGGACAGACAGCATGAGCAGCCACCTCAGAAAAGGAAGCCAGATATTCCACCATTGCCAGCACTTCCTTGCAAAGTGCTTGAAGGATCAGAGGCCCTTCGGGCAGCACCTTGTGGCTGAAATGTTGGCTGGTGACTCTCCACACACCTGAGGCAATGGCCCGTCTGAGATATGATGAGCAACATTTGTAATACAAGGACTGATATAAAGGGGGAAGCTTCAGGTGTGAAAGGGGATGAGCAGCAAGCACAACCAGCTGGCACTTAACCAACCTGGAAACCCAATTCATTAATCTAAGAAAGTTCTCATTATCTTCTCTATTTGTCTTCTTTTTAGGTCATTTTACTATCAAAGGTGTGATCATCCTGTCTTTGCCTGGGAAATCACAGACATTTCTATAAAGTGGAGAATAAAAAGAAAAAACAAAGTTTAAAGACAGCCAAGCCCTTCATAAAAATGCTTAATTATGGCAATGCTGAGAAGAACAACAGAATTCTAGACAGACACTGAATGGCTTTCAAGGAAAATTGTGAATTCCTCAATAAATACAATGATACCCAAAAATGTCAGTTTGGACTTGAACTCATGCCAAAGATCTTTAGGTCAAAACCACTATGAACTGAACTGCTCAGAACAACTGCTCTGCTAAGAAGCTACAATTGACATATCTGACTTCTAACCAGGTCTAGCAAATGTTAAGTTACTTGAAGAAAACTTAAAAATATCAACAGCTATTGTTTTCATTAAAGAAATCATGTGACTAGAAGCACCACAAGTATTTCTGTGTAGGATCATTTGATGCTAACCATGTTTTTTAAAGAAAATCTCACCAGAACAGAGCAAGAGATCGGGAGACAGAAAAGTATAAAGAAGTAAAAAGCACAAACCAGAAACATTAGAAAATGAGCAATGAACACAGCTTTTTCCTGTATCACATATGTATATATGTACACAATGCATTTCAATCTGTAGGGTTAAAAAAGAAGAATGCTACTTTGAGCCCTTACATTTATAGCACCAGTGAGCCTGCATCTCACAGTTAAAGAACTAGATAAAAGTAACATAATATTCAGAATTCCCCAGGAAGTACATTCAATTCTCTTAATACTGTCAAATAAGCTAGGGATTTGGATTTCACCCATTTTGAGAATTGTTCACTGCAAACATTTTATTACCTCACCAAGTTTTATGGACCCTATCAGAACAGCTGCGATTCACTTCACTTGCAGCAGAGGAAGCTGGTAATAGCTCAAAGATTGCCCCCTTCATTTCATAAACCAATTAGGACCTGGATCCTACGACTGGAGTAACACAACCCCTTCTTTTACTGGCAAAATTCCACTTCATTTATGTGAGCTCAGAATAAACGTCTCTGTTCACAGAACACAGATGCTCATAGCAGCAAATGTTTCTAAAACACACTCTCTAATTTGTTCCTTCTTCCAAGGAACACTTTTCCTGCACTCTCAGTCTACCTGCAGGCTCTGTCTAGCCATCAGCTCCTTGCTCAACACAGCAATTTTTTACTAAACATAACTAAGAGAATTTAAATTTATGGTTTACCACATGGAACCTTGTTAGAGGGTCTCCAAATGACAGATTTATTTAAATAATTTTTTTACCTTCTAAATCAAGCATAATTTCATTTTTGTAAAGAGCTAATTTTGGTAATGTTGTCATCTTAGATTACCCATGCCTTTGATTCAAATCGTTGGTATTTTGGGTTTTTTGTTATGGTTTGGTTTGGTTTTTGGTTGCTTTTTCTTTTTCAAATGCATATTTGGCCTGTCCATAAGTATAAATAGAACCATATATATGCCTTAAATGGAACTATACTGTACCATTGATTTTGAAAACTCATCAGTTCATAAGGAGGCCTACTTTTACAGGTGGGAAAATAGGATCCATACACTTTACACAAAGTCTGTAATTCCTGTGTTTTCCCTCAGGCACTTTCCTCTGAACTATTGCAATTGGTTTGCAGCCAGGTACCAGCTTAAAAAAAAAAGAAAAAAAAAACAACCCAAAGTGTTAACACTTTATTAACTTATAGTATGTTTTTATATTCCTTTGGAAGTGTTCAAAAAAGACACTGGCAAGACAAACCATGTAAAATCAAGGCGTTCTCTGTCAAGGGCATCAGTGCCAATTCCTTTATTGAAACAGATACAATCATAACTTCTTAGTTGTCAACAAATCTTTTATCAGAATTCTTTGCACATAAAGGACTTCATTTTTTAATATCATTATAGCCGTTGTGCCACCCCCAGCAAGCCTTTAAGCCCTTCTCTGAACTGACATGGTGTAAGGCAGCACTCCAAGGCTTGCTGCTTCTCTGGAACCTGCAAATTGGTTGCTTAAATGAAAATAAATTTTTTAAAAAGCCTTACACCAAACAAAGTCTTGTATTGTTTGAGTTAGTGTTTTACTGCAGCTTAGTTACCTGTCAAACAGGCTGACACTTGGATAAAACACATACTGGAATCATGCATCAGGGCATGTTAAGCACAAACCTGTGATGAAGAGCAGAGCTATGAGATTCGGCTGTGCGG
The DNA here is from genome assembly GCF_028551555.1 of Melozone crissalis. Taxonomy (NCBI): domain Eukaryota; kingdom Metazoa; phylum Chordata; class Aves; order Passeriformes; family Passerellidae; genus Melozone; species Melozone crissalis. The sequence continues at coordinate 35,092,435 of NW_026535794.1, read as the reverse complement.
AGCCCTAATGATCTTTTTCTGGTCTAGGAAAAGCTTGATTTGTCATACCAAACCCACTGCAATTCTGAGATCCTCTTCCATCCGAAAATGATTTTACATCTGTTTCAGTTCAAAGAGTCATATAAATCAGAAGCTCTGCCCATAAATTTTGATGACACCTTTAAAGAAGATTTATACAGTGTGTATTATATATATACGGGAGGTATGTAAGAGATACCAGCCACTAAAATTAAGGAATCAATGCTAGATTCTCCAAGTTCTATATATTATATTTAAGTTCTATTTATGACTTTCTGTGATGTGAGAGCCAACCAATGCATATGAAAGCTCAGTCTTTCTGTTCAGATAAAATTATGGGTGCAGTACATATTCTAACCTTGTTTTCCTATAGTTCTTGGGTGGGACAAGATTTTCAGGACAAAAACATCATGATCCATTTCTTAGAAATCACTTGCATGAGAACTGGCTTAGCATAGTTTCACTGCCTATCTCAAACAACCATCAGGAGAGGGAGAGGGCTGGTTTCTTCTCATAACACGAGACAACAATCCTAGTCAGAGCCAGTGGGCAGCAAGTCCCACATCACCCTTTACACTTTTTGGTTTTGGTGCTCTTGCGGCGAGAAAGTAACATTTCTAACAAACTTAGGACTTGTATCAAGTAGAAAGTATGAAATGTAAAACACTGTGTTCATTAGGCTATTTATTCATCAAAGCTATTTATTACCTGGCTAATGATCCTCCTTTCAGTCCCCCAAAAGTCACCTTGATATATGTCAATACTTTCCAGCCCTTTCCTACATCTTACAGCAAGGAAGAGTTTTTGGGAAGGCAGAGGAGTATATTCTTGAGGATAGAAGAGAGGTGTTGTGAACAACCACCTGTTTGTGCTGTGCCTGGCACACAGACTGGCACTGTTTGTTTTTTCTCTTTCTGACTCAGCAGTATGGGGAAAAATTGAGTCAGCAACTCCTGAACACACAACAGCAGAGGCTGCTGGAGAGCAGACAGAGCTTCTAAATATCACAGACAGAGCAGCATGGTTCGGCCTGCAGACCAAGGTGTGGACCTGGGCAGCAGCTTGCTAAAAGGGATGAGCAGCTTGAGAGGGTCCAGCTCATTTTATCCCTCATCACCCTCTCTATTAAGCTAAGCTATGAGGCAGCCTGTTCCTGAGAAGGGCTCTCTTGTAATAATTTCCTACGTAATTCACCTGAGCTTCCGAGACTTGTGGCTGCTGCTCTCATGTGGCTTGATGGGATTCCATATCAAGGTTGGCCAAGGTCAGTGTGATAGAAGGGACTACAGAAAACATGTCTTAGCATAAAAAGAGAAAAAAGAAGCAGGACCATTATACAGGAATTAAAGCTCAATTTTTACTACAAAGACAGAAAAAAAATTTGGACAGAATGACAATGTCAGATGCTCTCTCTTCACTTTTCCTCCCCTTCCAGTGATCTCACTGATGTTCTTACATGCTACACAATCAGGGCTATGGAATGGACTTGATCAAGCCACTGAGTGGTCATTTGATGCTTCATCTCTCACTGCATATTTCTTCTCATCTCACAACATATTGTGGTACTTCAGTTTGAATACATGAGTTGGAATAGAGGCTTTTATCACAGATTTCCTGGAAAGGGAACTAGTCTTTGAATTTAACAAAAGCTCATCGTTCCATGGCCTCTTTGGTGCTATGCACTCCACCAACTTACTAAGAGCTTAAAGAGAGACTTTGTCTTGGATGTACAAAGATCCTTCTCAGTCACCTGCCTGTTCCAAGTGCCTTCCAGAGCTAGCTGCATTATGGAAGCATTTCTGTTTGTGATTGTCTCTTACAGGAGCCTTTTCTGTTTCCTTGAGCTATAAAGGATGATAGCAGGATACTCTGGAAACTCAACCAGCAGTTCCAGTCTCAGATAGCTTTTGCTATGGTGAAACTCCTGTGCTTGCCGCAGAGACAATCTGTCCTTCTGCCATATGAGACCCTTTAGTTAAGACTGAGAAGTTGGGTTTTTTTTCATTTTCCAAATGAGCAAACCTTTGTTAGTCCCACTACATGCATGGAGTAGTCAATTTTTTGACTATTCCATTCCCCATGTCCTTTTGTTTGAAAAGCCTTCAAACCCATGAAGAGATGATAAACTGGAACCAGAGAGACACAGGTGGTGCCATGAGAGGAAAGACAGAGGAACAGTAAGGCAATGCATTAGTGTTAAAATGAATGCTACATGTGGGGACTGAAAGGCTGTTCTCCCACTGGTACCATGATTCTTCAGAACATCAAGGCACCAGAAGCATCTTCCAAACCCCTTTTGTTGCTTTCTCCTACCTGCTTGCATTGCACCAAATGTGGTTGCAATTTTTCCCGTTTGATGCTGTGCCAGAAGACCATCTTATCTCCATTAAAATGCTCTAAAACACTTTAAAAACAGATAATCTACATCACATGGTTAGTGTTCTATGTCCACTTTGGAGCCTGAGTTCACTGGAGCTGGACTCACTCTCACTCTCCATTTACTACAATGTTAACAATTTGCAGCATCTGTGACAATCCTCCCATGTTCTTTATCAGCTGCAGAGCTGTACCGGAGAGTTGGAATAGCTGGAATAAATACTATTTATGTCCACTACTAGCTTGAAAAACTACCTTGAAAGCAAGTTACCTTCTCCATGAATGCTGTTGGGTTGCAATTGATAGCCTGAAAAACACATCTTTCTTAGCAAAAGATGTGTCCAGATAGAGCAACCACCACGCCGTGTTGTCACCAATTTGTCTGCCCAGAACTCTCACACACTGCTGCATATTCAGTGACAGAAAAAATTGAGTTATTTTAAAAAGAAGACAAGCACTGCTATTGTACAGCCTAGTTCAGAGTCCCATATCTTGAGCTGATTCAGCTTATCTGTTTTTCTATACCTTTGACAAATACATGTCTTATATCATTTTTTTCTTGCCTTCCTCCATATGCCATACTGCTTTTCCTCCATGTATCTTATCTAGAAATGATGTGCTATTAATCAGCCAAAGACACCCTTCACTGCTAAGTGCTCCTCAACTGATTTTTCATCAGCACAAGTAGTTACTAGTTCCAGCATTCCTCCCACATGCTGAAGGCTTGGCGGGGAGGGAGGAGGGATGGCAAGGAGGTTAGAGACTGCCTCATCACATAAATACTATCAGGGACCTTTATACCAGCCTGCCAGCTTGCTGTAATGCTAATGTTGCTGTTTGTTCGCAACAAAAGGAACATGGTGGGAGGAAAGTGGGGCTGCACCCTGTCTTATTTTTTAAGTTAATAACCTTCATGCTCTTCCTTTTATCTGATTAATCTGGCTGGGTGCCTGTTCAGTAGTAGCAGAAGCTTAATACCTGAAACAATGTGTGGATATGCATTATGCCAGTAAGGCTTGTCCAGCAATGCACATTCTGTCATGTTTTCCCATGCCTTGTGTCAATATCTCATTTTATGTGCAAGCCCCCAGAGCAGGGGGAAAAAAAGAGAGGCATGGAGGGAGAGAGGGAGGGAGAAAGTTAGAGGGAAAAGGAGAAGAAAGAGAAGGAGAAACGAAAGTCGGGAAAAATTACATCCCTTGGGAACATCAGCTGCTACAAACTCGCCCACTCCTCACCATGAAACGAGCTGTGTGCGGGCACAGGTGGGTCCCATTCTCTGTTACTAGAGCACAGCCTGCAAACAGGGGCTAAATGAAGACTTTCATTGCTGTTCCCTGTTTTCATTGGAGCAAGGCCATCATAAACATTTGCAGGTGGCTTGGCCATAGTCTGACACTAAAATATTTGTGGTTGTGATAAAAATCAGAATATTGCTACAAGATGGTTCTATAACCTTCAGGGCTTGATCCTGCTATTACACAACTCAGTGAGAGTTTTACCCAGTTTCTCTCTGCTGGTTTTATTGCTCATTAAAAGGCATTTTCCCTGGCACAATTCTTCATGGTAAAGACTCATCTACCCTTTGGGGCAAATTCAGATGATTTCTAAAAAAGGGAAACTCAAGCAAAACCCACTGATTTGAGGACCTCAGCATTTGGGCTTGTTAAATAGCTAAACAACCTCAACTTTGCAAGGCTAAATCAAAACAACCAAACTTTGAAAACCTCAAATATTTTCTGAATTAATCTGATTTTTTTTTCAGTTGTCCAGTTTGTTTTCCTCATGAATGAGTTCTGGAGATAATTCTTAGCACATTTAGAAGGATAAGATGAAGATAAATGGAAATGACAAGATATGTTCTCTGAATAAGTAAAACAGACACCACAGGGAAAAGACTGAAGGAAAAGAAGACAAACAAGGATGCTCAAGGCTTTGGCAAGTAGAGGAAGTTGAAAATACAGCAATTATCTCCTAGGACACACCATGAACAAAAAACAAAACCTCCTAGGAAGAGGGAAGAATGGGGAACAGAGTATGCTGGAGGTCACACCATAAGTCTCATTCACACACCAGCTCACACAGAGACTAAAATGCTGACAATCGCCTCCCAATAAAGCAGCTTTAGACTCAGACTTAGGAAACATTTGTGTGATTCAGTGACAGGGAAGAATTAAGATATGTCATGGCCAAGTTTCCCAAGTGAGACACACCACTGACTAGGAAAAAGCCTTTCTATCCTCAACCCCACCAACTTTGGAGATTCTAATCACCATGGCCCTGAACCAACACAAACCTAAAACCTGACTGACAGGGTCTTGCAAAACCACATGCAGTTTTTTTCTCATTATATAGAAACAATTGTTTGGAAGCCAAGTAGAGTCTTACATAAAACACCTCACCACTGAGTATTAAAAGTTGTTTGGGTTTTTTTATGCTTTTAATTAGGATCATAATTACCACTAGACCTATTAAGTCACAATTTGAACAGGAGCTTAATCATCCTTAATGCAAATAATGGCATTAGTTAATGTTTTTCTTTCTAAAACTGAAAAAGAAACTGTTTCTTCCTCCCTCCCTCTCTCCCAGCCCCTCTCTTTGAACAGAATGGGACATATATAAGACAACAGCTTTGCTGGATTCACAGGCAAATGGTATTGCATGTGAAATCTCAGTGAACACTGTGTTTTGACAAGAGGTAGCATATACAAATGGCACATCTATCAAATAGCTTTACGTGACCCATTGTTCCAGATTAATGTATTAAGAACCAAATAGTGAAATAGTAGTAAAAAGGAAAATAGAGGAGCTTGGCCAGGAACACAAAACTGGGGCAGCAGATGGAATCTGTGTTCTGTGTACAGCTGGGTAGCCCAGAGCTCAGTACCATGGGCCATGCCAGCTACCATGGGAGATACACAACCTGTACCTACACCAAAAATCTTGAAAGAAAACCCAAGAACAACTAGAATTTCAGTTTTCAATGCCAGCATTTCACTTTATGATTTTACTTTGAAAGACTGAAAGTTGATAAACAGTTATTTAGATAATGACTGAGGACAGTGACGGCTTTTGCAGATGTCACTAATTGATGTGACCAAATTGCAGTTGACAGATAATGAATCTATACTGCTGCTTCTTTCTTAGTCCACTAATATATCTTTTTATCCATACGTTTTCATGTATAATACCACCCCCAAATTCTCAGAGCTGTGTGATGAAAAACCGTACCCTCAAGCCATCAGGGCAGTTTCTGTACAATTAAAAAACACGTTATTGTGACTTATGAGGATCTCATACTTACTGGAAGTAACCAGGTGTAAATATATACTAAACTTGAGTGGTTTTGTTCATACAGTTCTCCAGGCATTAGCACTCAATTGGCATTCTTGCTAATACAATAAGCATCCATACTGTCAATTTATGGTAATAAATATGGATCCATCATCACAAATTGAGCAGCTATTTACACTGTGCCAAACTCTATTTATCTTGATGGTCTTTTTGTCTTCCAGCATTCCTCATTCCTCATAGGAAATAGCTCAAACCCATAGAAAACCCAGAATTCCCATTGAAGGAAGTCAAAGGATCAGCTTCACAAACACTTTGTCTTTCTTCCCAGTGCAGCTATAGAAAAAACATGCATTATGATCATAAGAAGATTAAAAAAACCAAAAAACTGGCAGCAGAAAGCAGGACTTCCCAGTAAGTACAGCATTCTGTCCTTTTTGAACCAGTGTGCCATATCTGGAGTAACCTGGCCATTCCCCACAGTCTGCAACATGTGCTGCAGGGTCAAGTACAAACTCTGTAACCTGAAAAACTACTAGAACAACATCTGAGCCTGCCTGCAGCTGGACCTTAAGAAGCATGAGGACAGCATCTGCTCCTACAGGCAGGAGCCAGAGAACCGGAGAAATGAGAAAATGGAAATGGACTCACCCAATCTGCCGATTTGTGGAAGGCGCTTGCGTAATGACGGAACTGGACTGTGGAGACGGCATGGCTTGCTGAATCACAACGCTGGTGTCATGGTTTGGCATCCTTGTGTTTGTCAGCTGGTGGGACCCAGGCCCTGCCATTGCTCCTCCAACTGTGTTATGCATGGAGATATTCTGTGAGAAGAAGGGAAATGGGAGATGGTGGAAGAAAATGAAAATAAATAAATAAATATATGTCTTATCTTGGTTTTCTGTTCTACAGGAATTCTATTAGGAATCTGAAAGTATCAACAACATGAAAAGTTACTGGCTCCTGGTAAATCCCAACTCAATAGATCTTCTTATAACCAATAACAATGAAGAAATGAAAAATAAATATTTACTTTCACAGGTGGAAAAATACCCACAGGTTGGGTAAAACTATCCATAGGTTCACTAATCACTCTTCTGTGATTCTGTCTTGTGATATATAATGGGGATATTTAGCACATATTTCTCCTAACCAAACATGATATGAGCACATGACACCTTGATTTAGTGCATGGGCTGTTTACTATGTACTGCCTCTGCTTAGACTGACAAGCAAATCAAGTTTTACAGCCCCAAACCAACAAACAGTACATGGCACATCATGAAACAGCCATTTCTATTGGCCTCTATAGATTTTGTAGAGCAAAAATATCCCAGAGGCTTAGAACAGCACTGTATTTCACCACATACAACCTTTGCTCCAGGTAACTCAGAGCTCTTAAAAACTTCTTAAAACCGAAAAACCAGAAGTTCACTGATAACTCATATCCACTGAGCAAACAAGCAGCGAGGGACCAGGATACTGCTAAGGAAGGAGCCATGGAATAAGACTTCTCTGCTGCTATGCCTGTACACACAACACACACTGCTGCTAAACCGCAGGGTTTGACTTGGCCTGCATTTGAAAACAAACAAAACTCTCAAGCCAGAGATAAGCCACAGTGTATACACATGAAAAATACGGTAACCTTGAGAGCATTATTTTCCCTATCAGGCATCAACGTGTGAATTGTTAGCAGCAAGAGGAAAAGAAACTTTCCATTGTCACCTCATGCTAGGCTGAGGAAAATGGGAACAAAAAACCCCTTATACACACACTGCCACTAAGACTCACACAAAGTACCTTCCTAACCACTGCAATACTCAGGATTAAAAAACAAAGTTCTGTTTCATTCAAAAATTACAATTTATGAGTCAATTTGTCTAGGAAACATATACAACCACTGCAAAATATTGGTAGATAAAGCTGGTGGGAAAGAAAACTCAGAGCTCTGATCAAATGTGGAAAACAGAAGAGGCACACAACATGTTGAATCCCAGACCTAAAGAAAGATTGTATTATGGGCCAAATAAAGAACTACACCTCCTGGAAAAAGAGAGCAAATAATTAGAGGACCCCAACTGAAGGCATTAGCTGTTATCCCCTTATCTCCCAATGTTATATATTTCATGTGATTTCCCAGAACAGTGTGGACACAGGGATCTCTGTTTCTTTTACAGGAGTTGTTCCAGTCTTCATTAACGCATAAAGAGGGAGAAGTGCTGCCTACAGTTGAATGGTCACACCACCTCACCTGGAGTGAAGAGGACCCACCTTGAGTTCCTCTTACAGCAAATAATTTACACATTATGAATCAGGTCTAGAAACTCCTTATTCACTTCAGTATTCACTTAAGGAGCATGAATTGCAAGAAGAAGCCAGACCAAGGGCCTTAACTGTAATATTTCATAGCACAGAAAAATGTCATGACCATCAGGCAATAACCTTGGATATACGAAAACTTCTCCAAAAGAAGTTCTCCCTCACCTACCACATTCCTATTAAAATGTCACTTCTTCAACACATTACTGGTTTCTGATGAAAAGCCTGTTCAGTTTTAAAAAAATATATACGGCCAAATCTAGCTCAGGATTCAAAGCCTGTTTTTTTTATCATGACCAGATTTTGCAAAACCAGATGTAATATCTATCCATGTACAATCAATATTTTAATGCTAACTCTTCCTAAAATGATCTCTAAAGGAACCATGTATGGTATCATGAGTCTGCAAGGCCTGGGAATGGACAGGATGGAAATCTATCACAAGCCTTAGACAAGTGGTACCCTGGCACTTGCCCAGAGTTTTACTGGACATTGTTGTACCATGGGAGGGCAGAACTGAAAGATTTAATATGAGATTCCTGTGCTCCTAAATTAGATATTTCCTTTCTCTTTTCCTTCTTTGTCAATTTTCTTCTACAATTACAGACCTCTCTAAGGTACAAACAGATTAATTATGATGGGTATGGAAAATTTTGTTTGCCCATAAGACAATGTAGTTGTTATCTTAAATGCATAGACTTCCAAAACTGTTTCAAAATTTCATCAATTTCCAGTAAGCCACATCTTTTCAAAAAGTAGGTCGAGTATGTGGTGCATGGAAAGGAAAAGCAGAGTGAAAGCCTGTCAATGCTTTCAGATGTCCATTCTTCTCAGTAATGCAAGCACTGCTGTTGGGCAAGCGTAAACCACGCTGCCAAGTGAAAGCCTAAGGTTTCCCAACAAAATGTCAAACTCAGCATGACTCTAACATTCATAAGAAAAGGATTTGGCAATCTCAGAATAACTTGCATCAGTGAGATGCTTGTGAATCTACAGAGAAGTCCAAGGAAGTTCATACTTTAGGTACAGTAGGCGTGCTCCGAAAGGCGGTGGGAAGGTAGCACACAGCAGACCTGACACTAAGCCCAGCTGATCTCACTGTGTGCATCATGACATGCAGAATGACTCTGTACCACCAGCACAGCAAGGCTAGGCTCACTGCATGTGTGATGCAGCCAGTCTTCAGACCTCCCAAAATGTTTTGCTGTGTAGGCTCTGCATCTGGTTCTGAATGGATCTGGATGGGACATTAACAAGCTCCTTGCAGACTTGACTTTGGGCTCTTATAGAAAGAGGAAAAATTCAGCAACATTGACTGAAACTGAGACCTCTGCTTCATATATTGAATTGTTGTTTGGTTAAGTTGCTTCTAGCTCTACTTTTAAGGAGTTCTTCATGTTCTTCTACGAGGCATCTGTGAATAACATCTCCTTTGAGTCCCCTAATTATTATCCTCCAGCTCTTAAGCCCATGGTAAAGATTGTTTGATAGTAGGTGTGGATCTCCCAGCATTCCAGTTTGGAGAAGCCTACACGAGCAATGACACAGACTATCTCCCACTGCTTTTAACATTCCCAAGACTCATCCATGCTCTGAGAGAGTATGACACTGACACATACACTTGGAGTTTTCTCAGCTATCTTCTCTACTGTGCTTAAGCATTGGAAGAAGACATACGAGCTTATCATTATTATCTATTTTATTAAACTGAACCTAAGTGTTCACGCAGGGAGCAGGCCACCCATATGTCAGGAGCTGCATTTTGTGAGTCTTAACTAAGATCCAATATATGAAGAGGAATTTATGTCCTTTAGGACTAAGTTGCATCCTCACTGAAGTTTCCAGTCACTCCCAAGGAAGCAGAAAATAGAATTATAACACTAAAGAGCTTTTATAGAAATTCTCCCCTCACCCATGTGCTCATGCAGTACTCTCCATCAGTATTTAACATTCAAACAAATAAACCCAAAAGCAGCAAACCATATCCATAAACCATTTTTAAATAAACGTGTTCATTTTCAACCTTTCCAGATGCAAGAAGAAAGCATGCAGATCATCATCAGATTAACTTCTCCCCAGTTACACTTCATGGCCCATTTTAGCTTCAGACTTTGAAGAAAACATTTGAGCATTTTTCTCCCACGTGCAACCATTTAAGTGTGGATAGACAACACACTTCTTTTTTCTAAAGGCTAAAAACTTCTTGAAGTCATGCTTCCATGTTCTGGTGGAGAGGATTACACATCACTCCACAAGAACACACACCCTGTTGGCAAGCACAGCAGAGCAATGACAGCTACACAAACACAGGCAAAATACACCCAGACAGTCACCAATTCCCCCAAACTCTGGTTCTTCCAAAGAAACACTCATCCATTTCACACAGCACCACCGCACATCAACCACCATCTACTGAACCCAAAGGATGAAGACAACTGATCCATCCTTCACGATCTACTGTAATATTCTGAGTTTCAGGGTTTGTCTGTGGTTTTAAACTATAAGATCTAGTTTCTGAACCAAAGTCTGTTTTTATTTTCCCACTCTTATTTTTTAACTGTGAGGCTTACCAAGAATTGCAAATACCAGTTTTACATGAACTGCAGACTGTTCTGGATTGTTCTGTGTAAGCTTCTAGATCAATAGAGGTGTAACCTACAACCAATTGTACATAAAGGTATTTTGCAGGCTCTTATATAAATTCTCAACTCAGAAGGTATTTTCCATTAAAAACCGAAATAAAAAAGCAGTTAATTTAAACACAAAGAAAACCACTTTTTGCACATTTTGGTTTTATGCAAAATATTATGTATCCATATTTTCCTGCACAGCAACTTAAAATATTTTCCCATAGTTCAAGAAAAAAGCATCAACTTAAAAAAATTATGGAGAGAAATCAAATATACAACAGTACTTTTGAATTTATACAGCCTGTCCTCTCAATGAATATATTCTAACAAGGAAAAATATTCTAAGACAACACACATTTAAATGGCAGTTTCATGTGCACTTTTAAGAAGTGTACAGTCATGTCTTGCCTGATTACTGAGATCCTAACTTCAAAATATATAAAAGCCACATGAGTGGAAACCTCCAGTGACACACTTACTCACTGCACATATTGTTTACACAACCAAAGGACCTGCTGGCTTAAAAACTCGGACGACATTGTTGTAAAGAAAATGATACATTAAATGTGGCAAATAAAGGCAAGCTTCAAAATTATTTTCATCATATATAATCTCCATCAAAATTACTGAGTGTTAATGAATTCTGTCCTGACAGAATAAAAAGATAATTCAAAAACAAGTTAGCAAGTCTCCCCAGAAGCAGCACCAATTCATTTATTTTCTCTTGACTCAGGTCAGAGGGGAAGGAAAACACCCTCACACCAGCTCATCACAACTGTTTAATCTGTGACTGGCACACAAAATCTAAACTCCTATAAGCACAGAACGAAGCTTGCTGCCCACTCAGGGCCAGTAAGCACAGATGAGGAACTAGGGAACAAATCAGAGATAAAAAATGAATTATGTTACTAATGCAATTGAAGGCTTATAGGAAAAAGAAAGCCTACTATCAAGATTTAAATTAAAAAAAAAAAAAAAAGAAAAAGTTCCATTGTGCAAGAAATGGGTAAGTGTAAACTTGGTGGAGACTGAAATGCAATACCTTTTACTCTTTTTTTTTTAAAACTGCAACATCTGTAGAGCTTTGAATTAGGAAAAGCACTAAACCAGAAAAAAAAAGGACACAGAAAGAAACTGCTGGAAAATGCTGCGTAGTAACATTAAGCATAAGGACAAAGCACTATGAAGATCTTATTGCAGACTGCTAAAATCCATTTAACTCCCCTACTTAGCAAGAGGTATGAAGTCACTGAGTGAGGCTGACACATAAAAATACAGAACTCATGCCAAAGGATCTATTCCTCAAAACATTTCAAAGAAAGGCAAATGCTCACTTAGCAGCTACCTGATAAAAATGGCACATTACAAGAAACAGCAGGCATGATATATCCCAGAATGGGGAAAGACTCTTCCCTGCCCCCAAGGCCTCCATCCAGAGTCTCCCCCTAAACTGGAGGCAGCCAGCTATCCACACCACGCTGGAGACTGAAAGGCCAGGAGCAGTGTGGGTATATCTGACTTCTTGAACCCCAGGCACGGCTGCTCAGTCAAATGTTATCAACCTAATCTCCAAAGGGGTAAAAATGTAAAGAAAAATTAAACTCCTTACTCAAGAATGACAAGTAATGATAGGCAGATGGGGAAAGAAGGGAAACATTGCTCTCACTGAAATCATAAAGCTTTGAATCTGTACTTATCAGTCTCAGCCACTGGTTTCCAATTTTTTGGATCACAGACCTCTGTCAACCCTCTGAATTTCACACAGAGCACTCTGTGCTCTTATCATAAATTGTGTAATTAAGGCAAGATGGTTCCACAGACCAGATGCAGATGACTTAGCACAGCTTTGCGACCACCAGCAGCTCGCAGACCAGAGTGAACTGCCACCCAAACCCGGCACTGGAGCACCGTGACCAGAATTTATTGATCAAAAAAAGATAACATTTCTGAAGGTATCTCTGAACGTCAGTAACCCTTGCCCTTTTTTCAAAATGCCTTCAGTTTTTGGAGCCCTAGACAACCACTGTTAATTAATAAATCAGACTTGTGTACTGGGGCTGGCAGGAGTTTTGCAAAATTTTATCCTAAATATCTGTGTTGGAACATGCAGGGAAACTTCCTTGTTGTTTTAACTTAGGATGGGTTATTCTTAAGCATAGACATGCTGGTTGGTCCTCAAGAGGGTATAATAAAAAACAGAAAAGAAAAACCATAAATAATCTTTTATCCTGTTTTCTTTCAATAGCTGCTCATATGTTATCAGAAAGTCTTTTTGAGATACACTGAGTGATGCAAACCTCATCTGCTAATCTCCAGCAAACTGCACAGCACTGCTAAGCAGCGTGGCACAGGACACAGGACAGACATATGAAGTGCTAAGCCAGGTATAAGCCATCTCAAGGCTCTAGCAGTCACCACTGTAACTCAAAGTCCAAAGGGCCCATTTAAGCACTACTAATCCTCTTAAGGCCGCTGCCTGAAGGGTGACAGCCCTGCACAAAATCTCTGTAATGCTGCTGGTGCTGCAGGCCAAGCTCTGGCTGCCCCCGCAGTGCCTCTGCCCCTGGGGCACCCAGAGAGCACTGTCACCTCCTCAGTCCCTTCCTGGCACCTTCTCAGGGAAATGCCCATGCACTCCTTCCACGGGCAAGAGAAGCCTCCATGCCTGTCCTCCACTTTGGCTGCTCTGATAGCTAATGCTCTGACTCCTCTGATACTGTGAACAAAATGCAGGATGCTTAGAATTTTTGGTCTTTTATCTTAATTTTTTTGACATGATCTAATTACAGTCATTCAGTGGTGCCCTCTAATTATCAGTAGAAATGAATACTGAAAGATGACCCTTGTCTTCCACAATTCCCTCCCCTCTTCCCCCACTACCCTTCTCGTGCCCTTTACAGCATGTCTGTCCAGACTACGCTTGCAACACATGAAGCCTTCTTTACACACACACAGTAAGTAATATATGGTGTATACCAGAGGTACCCATGATAAACCATTTACTAGAGCAAAGTCAAAAAAAGTCATGTAAAGGAACATATTTTAAAGGAGACGGAAACTTTGGAAGATTGGTTTCACCAGAGTTTGAAAGGAAATAGCTTCTCCATGGGAAAAGATGACATCAGATTGCATGCTTATGTCTTGAAGTTTCCTACAGATATTTCCCATTTTTCCTCAGGGTTGCTTGTTTCATGCACAATTACTTGTCCAATATAGCCACTAAAGCAACATAGCACAAAGAGCTTCTTCTGTTCAGCTGAGGATCAGTAACACTAAGTGTGCAAAGCCCAGTTTGGGTCACTCAGGGTGTTTTGCACTGCTAACACCACATTAACTACTGCTAATTGGGAGGCTAAAAAACAGGGGGAGCACAACTGGCTGCCTGGCTCTACCCAGGTCTCTCATTCTTCATGCAAAAGCCATAAACTGACTATTTCATTTCTTCTAAGTTGCCTATTGTGACATTTATAAACAGGAACCTGGCAGCATGTCAATGGTGCAAACTGATTTCCTTTTCTAAATACAATTTTAAAAAGCAAATAAACAAGGTTATGCCTGCTAATGAAACATTATATGCCATGCTGGAGCTAGTTTTTCTCAAATGTATTCTCTAGAGCAGATGGAACACCAATAAACACAAAACAACAAACCCTTTTATAAAAAGCATGTTTATAAGAAAATACATTCTCCATAGAACTTTGTCTAAGGCAAAACTGACTTATATCTGTAATATTATCTCAGGGACAGAATTATGGTCCCATTAGATTGCTCTAAACAAAGGAGCTTGCCATGCATTTCAAATGGAGAAGGGCTGCTAAGAAACATGAGAAGAAGAAAAGAAATTTGTAGGATACTTACTAGGTGCAATTCCTAAAGGCCTTAGTTGAAATCGAGGCCTTACTGTGGTAAAACCTATATAGACACATTGAGGGACAGCACTTGTCCACATGCCTCAGAGACCAGAGACAAAACAAGGAAAGAGGAAAGAAGAAAAAGAGAAAGTGAATTGTTCAGCCAAATGTCAGGACTCAATGCAAGGGCTCTTTTCTCCCAGTCCAGTGTCCTTTACTTCTCACTGTTTCCTTGCATCTAGTGCTTATCTATGAATTGAGAAGACCAGAAAAGTTTAAAAAAATAGATAAAAATTAAAAGAAACAGAATTATAACCTCTGCTTGAGTTTTTTCCAGCACTATCATTTCATTTCTGTAAATCAGACAGAGTGCACATACTAAGTGGGTACTCAAAAAACCTTCTCAAAGTAGGTGCATGTCAACTTCTGCAGGACAAGCAATTAGACACCCAAAAGGAGCTGCCAGATCTGGAGGCCAGTCAGAGGGTAGTTGAAAACCTGGCCTTCCTTTCTTTATTCTAAGGAGTTTTGTTTTTATCCATCATGGAACAGAAAGCTGGGAGGGGGAGGGCGGCACTCCTCCAGGAATTGCTTTAAACAAGCCTTTGATACTGCTAACTGAAGGCACTAGGCTTTTCAACATTATGCAAACCATTTATAATCTGTTAATAGCAAATTCACAGGGACAGCACTTTGGCATCTAAATTTGTTGTATTTTATTTAAAGCTTCTTTGAAATTCTCATCATTGATTTCACTGGCATAAGTTATTGGCATCATGCATGAGTTACAGCCCTGGCTGTTGACTGCACTCAATGACCAGAACATTTTTTAGACAGAGCAGTTGGTAAAGAGAGCAAGGATGGTAGCAACAAAACAGCCAGTGATTTTCCATTCAGGCAGTTTCAAGCAGAAAACCAGCAGGTTTAACTTTTCTGCTAAGAAGTCAAGTGGAAATGCTGCTACCCTGGTAATAAAATGCATCTCCTAAATATTCTGTTACCCCAAGCCACTGTGCCAGCTGTGTTGGGCCAGGCAGGCTAATACTACATGGGCACTCAAACAAAAGGCTGGGAAAGGTCCAGCAGTGAAGGTTAATGATGCTCTCAAAAAGACCCAGACAAACCATTTGCAGCATAATGAGAGATCATAGGTTTAACCAGTGAAGTGGGTTTTCAAGTGAGCTGGAAGGAAAATCATCTTGATCAGTGAAAATCATAAAAGGAACACCAAGATGTCAGGTCAGGATCAAGTTTATGTACCAGGTCTCCTGGGAAGCAATCACAAAGGCAATCATGCAGTTTTGCAGGGTCCACAATCACTTCAATCAATTTTAGGTTGATGCTTTGGGAGAGGAGAGCTAGTTTAGTTTAGATCTTGAACTGAAAGAACTTAAATAAAATTAAGTACCTAATTTGGAAGCCTTCAGACAAAAATTAATAACCTTTGTAGCCATAATAGTTAAAAAGGGTAAGGTTTAGAAAGGCAAACAGAGTGTCTACACTGAAGGCAAAATATTAGATACACTTCTAGTTAAAGGAAGTTCACTTCTGCTGAGTACAGCAAGGGCTACTGACAAACAGAGACTACAAGAAAGTGTCCTCTGAATCCTGAAAGCTGGTAAGCAGTCTGGTTAAGGAGAAGCAGCCCTTGTCCACCCCTGCCTTGGTTTCAGCAAGTGACAGAGAGGCAGGGAAAAAAATAAGCAAGACTAGGAGAATAAACATGCTTGGAAGAAAGATAAACCAATATTGGTCCTTCTGCAAGAAACAGAGTTGACCATCCACTGATGAAGGCATGTGACTTGGTCTTAAATACAGATGGAGATCTCTGGAAGAAGAGCTGTTGTTAATGAGAAAAAGAACAAGTAAGCAAGCTGGTATGGAGCTTGGACACAACTTCCCAGGACAGGAACAGCAGAAAATATCAAAAATATAACTCCTTGGACAGAGCAAATGTGTTCTGCAGGTCAGGTAGACTGGAAACAGCACAGCCATCCTTTTCCTCACCCTTGTACAGATTTACTGCATTATTTTGATCAAATTACTTCACATTCTTCTGCCTTACATGTAAAACGGAACAAAGACCTTCAACAGCTACACAGTGCTTGGAAGTGATGAGAAAGAAATAGATTTTAGAGACAACACAGTGTATGCGCCTGGGAAGGCAATGTAACACAGCAGTGAGAGAGCAGAAGAAGGGTTTTTTTGTAAGAGAACTCCACAGGACTTTAAAACAGCATGCATTTCAAACCCACAAAAATGACAAGAAATCACAATCTAGATACTTCAACCAATACAGAAAATAGTTATATAATGAATACCATTAAAAGAACTGTGAGACAAAAGAACAGTTATTTGGTAACTGTAAACATGAGAGAAAGACATGTAAATCAGTAAAGGAGAATAATGACTGCATACTCAAATCCAGAGAGTCCAGACAACATTGCAGGATCTATTCTTCAGAAAAGAGGAGCTCATTATCTGCATAAAATTGTATCCAATTAAAGGATTCCTGGCTGTACATCCAATATGGGCACTAAAAATTGTGAGCCAGTTCAGAAGAGTCAGGGTAAAAATCTTACTGAGGGTATATGGTGGTGGTGGTGGTGATGAAGGGGGTGAATTCTCAGTTGTAACAGCAGGATATATTTGGCTCAGCTTCTTTTCTGAATGAAGGAAATTGAGAGAAAAACAAAGAAGCTGCACTATATTTGATAATGCTACCAGACAATGATCCAGATGTACACGCTTCCAGTCACACTAATTAAATGTGGTGTGGAGCCATCCTGGGGAAATTACATACCATTCCTTTGGAGTACCACATGCTTCTGAAATGCCTTGGTGAAGTTCTCACTGCATCTGAGGAGCCACGATGCTCCTTTTCCTAACTAAAAAATTGATTCATCCTCCTGTATAATTGATCCTCCTGGTGTGACCCAGCCAGATAGATAACTTCATTCAAGGAGGAAAAACATGATTCAGGCAGGAGTTTCAGCTAAGCCATGAATTAAACAGGGCAGGCAGGCATCCTTGAGCAACAGCCTAGCTGCACTTGGAGAACTGTTAATTCTGAATGCTCTCCACACAGCAGCTTTTGCCCAGAAAGTGGCTGTCAGAGGGATGTTTACAACCTGAGCAATGTGATAGCTGAAAGTTGAAGAGCAGAGAAGAGGGTCAGGAGTTCCAGCCTGGCACAAATAGCACCACAGTCCTGTTCTCAAGAGCAGCTAGCTCCTGGGTGTCTGCATTAAAGAATAGCAATATTACCCTTCAACCTTGAACACTGCTCATTTTAAACCAGCCTAACTTACATTTTTAATACACCAGACTCAAAAAATAGCTACTGCAGGCTCCAGGAAATGCTACCTGGTTTTTCTTCATCACCAGAAGACAACAGAATGGACTGTGCTCTGGAAAGCCATTGGATCACACTGTCTAAGCAAAAGGAAAGAGGTTTTCCAGTAAGATAGTGCTCAGAAGGTGATTCTGTGTATGTTTTAGCCTTTCTGCCAGTCATCTAGGAAAACTACAGTGGCAACTCCCTGACACAGTCAGTACTGAATATCACAATCTTCACCATTCCTGTTGGTTATATAAAAAAGGCAATGTGACCCCTGTATGATATTCTGAAAGCCATTTCTCAAACATTTTCATAACTGAATGCTTGAACTCGTTTCAGATGCTTGCTACAAATTTTCGTTTTTGAACGCAAAGGTGGAAAAGCCAGAGCTCTTTGTGACTCAGTGGAAGGTCTCCTTCAAAACACATCACCTCACATTTCTCACCTACAGACGTGACAAGGTTTGCAAAGCTGGAACCAGTGAGTCTGGTTTGCTAGAGATGGCCCAGAATTTTGCTCAGAGTTTCTATTTTCAAAGAGCCAAACAAGAAAGCTGCTAAGTTTGTCTGGATTTACTATTTGTGTCCCATGTAATAAGACTAGAAATTTTAATTCTCTCAACAAGATTTATTAGGTATTGACAGGGATGCATATGGAAGTTTAGCATCTAGAGAAAAACTATTCAACAGAGAAAGAGAGAAAAGTAAACTCAAGGAGGTTCGAAGCAAAACCATAAAGAATAAAGATTTGTGTGATAGTAGAGAATATACATTGTTGCTCTGTTAGATTATTTGCTTTAAGGCAGAAATATGATAGTCTGAATTTTAATAAGATATGGTGAAGTCTGTGATGTTGGGAGTCCAAAATGATTATTCTTCCTTCAAAAAGGACAGACAATGTACTACCCTACAATACTTGGTCTGTCTCTTCTTACAGTAAACATTGCTAATGCTCCTGGAGAGGGGCTGACCCTGCCAGCCAATTACATTATGCTAATTTGTCTGTTACTATAACTCCTACAGAGGCATTCACAGCTCAGAGCAGGACAGAGATTTATATTGTCTCTTCCAAGCTGCAGACTGTGGACGTTAATCTGTCTCCCTCCTTCCAGCTACAACTCCACATGGCAATATCTACATGCAGTGCCACTGTACATTGAAAGAGACAGTCATTGCCAGCTTTATTCAACTTAGAAGACAAGCCGTGGTCCTACTTTGTCCTTTTAATGTGTCACTCTACTCAGAAAGCATATGCTTGGTAACAGCTGCTTTCCTATGAAAACATATGGTTTCTCATGTGCTTTTGAAAACACCACAGGAATGTATTTGCTTGCTAGATGCTAGTGCTGTGTCTCTACATCCAGCAACAAAATCATCGAAGGGAACTGAACACTTTCTATGTTATACTCATGTGTTGTAAAAGTACCCGTTGTTTTAAAGCAAGAACAAAAAAAAAATCATCCAGCTGAAAAGATTTAATGTCAAAATAAGCCTCATAATTTAGAAGGTATGTGCTCTACAGTGTTACTTGAAGATGGGATCCAAACACAAGTCTTCTGCAAACATATAGCAAGTAGCATAGCAGTTTATAGTCCATGTTCCTTCATGAAAACAAAAACTGGTGAGATCTGCCTCTTCCAGCTAAGCTTTCCTAGCATCTTTCAGCTGAGATATGATAAACAGAGTATCAAAAACAATTGAGTCACAGCAGCTTATAACAAACGACTGTCCTTCAAGTAAACCACAGCATTGACCTTTACATGCTTCTTTCCGTCCCTTCATAATATTTAGGGCAAGCTAAGAGTATCCACACAGTCAGTTGCATGTCAGAGGAGGTAGAAAGTAGTGGATTTGTTGGGCTACTTTAACTCAGACGTGTTCAGTCTAGGGTCAGGTTAAACTGAAAGCTAAATATTTGGGTAAATAAAAGTTCTGGCTGTGGTTTTGAAACCTATTTCAACATCAGCTGACACAGAAACTGACATAAATATGCAGAAAGTTTTCCAAGTGTTAGAAAGACAGGGAGGTTACAGATTGGCAGGAAAACAAGAAAAATGCAAAAACATGGCCTATGACAAGGTCTTACAGAAATTTCCCTTTGGCGCTGAAAATAATTCCACTGGAATATTTGTAGAAAAGAAAGAAAAAATTATATTCAAACTAGCTCATGCTGTAACACCAACAAAATTAAGAAAACCACCCAATTTTACTTTCAGACCTTCTGAACACACCACTGTCTAGGTGGTATTCAAGTACTTCTCCTGTAACTGAAATAATTTTACACCTGTGTGTTGATGGCGGTCAAGCACAGGATCACACAAAAAAAATCCCCCATCACAATGAAATGTTAATATTTTATTACCTATTAACAGTGAGGGAGCACACAGAAGTCCACACAAATCTGTATCAGTGACTTTACAATTTCCAGCAGATCATGTTGCAGTGCCGCCTGCAGTTAAAGCCCTGAGCCACAGGCTGGCTTTAAGGTGCTTAAACACACGATGCAAAGAGGTCAGGAAAGCAAATGAAGGGCAAGAACTGGTGAAACCCCCGTGACAGCTTGATGTATGGCCCTCAGGCATCTGCTGGGCCCCTTTCCATGGGTTATGATTCCCTCCTCACAGTCTGTGAAAGGCAACACTTGCCTGGTGGGCACACAGGTCACTATGAGGATCCAGCGTTTTACAAACTACTGGCCGATGTGCAATAAACCCACACTGACCTTCTTTCTAAAAGCAAGCAGCAACCAAAGACTTATTAATATGCCCTGGGCATAGGAGATGTAAGAAAACAGGCTGATTTCTTGTGTAACTGTTTCTACCAGCTAGGAACTAATGCACCAGGGACAAAAATAAAAAGCCCTCAGAGGAAGCTAATACAGGATGTCTCTCTGGAAACACAATGGTCCTAAAATGATACAAGCCAAGGGAATAGAAATACACCCTTACCTGACTAAAAAATGTTTTGTAGTTATCAAATAGAGGTATAACCTTGTTCATCTGGTTAGACACTACAAGGAAATTATGAAACCAGCTTACAATAAAACCTTCTTAATAGTGCCCAGAGCTCTCAGTCCCAGAAGGTAACTGAGAACACTTTTTATCTAAGGTCACTCTTCAAAGCTCAAATGAATCGGAAGGTCAAAAAGCCAAGAGTTTGTGTCATTGAGACAAACAGTTTGCATATTGCACTGGTCGTATATGCTACAGAACAAAAACATCCACCATGAAATCATATTTGCTTCTTTTTTTGTTTACATATTCAGAAGGAAAGAAGGAGGAAAAAAATAATAAAATCAGGTATAGGCTGTCATTCAGAGGTTTCTAATCCTGACAAAATAATATGGTAACATGCTCCTGTTTGACCCCAATTTGATATCCATAACTCCAGATCTTCAGCAGAAAAAGAAGAGGTTGATTTACAAATGCATGTCCAGTCTTCCCAAATGTTTCCAATAGCTTTGTGCAACAACAGGTATTTTCATAAAGCACAATGGCATGAAAAGACTTAAATGCACATGAAGAAAGAATGAAATCAACTGTTTGAGGTATCATTCATCACATACCAAATAAAAAGTAATAAAAATATTTGTAGTATTATATTGTTAACCTGCATTTCTCTTCAGAATCAGAACTGGCTTTTCCATAAAGCCAGTTAATTTGCTCATAATGATCAACACATGATATATCTCTGAAGTCTCCAAAATTAAATTTTCTACTAATTTTCCAGCTGATGAACAAAAGGAAACTGCTCTTCCCACATAATTAAGTTAGCTTATAGTCCTATTATGAACAGTCTATACGAGGCTGTATCTGTACCAGCTATATGACAAATTCTCATTTATGACCTTGTTATGCATGTAGACGAAAAAATATTTTTAAAAAACCATTGAAAAACACACTGCATATTCCAGAAAAAAATTGTCTCAAGATGCATATTGCATTTCAGCAATTTGCATATTCAGCAAAAATGACTTCACACTAGAGATTATCTAAAATTATTTCACATACAGATATTCATTGTATTGAGCAATATTTTCAAAATATGTAGTAAAAAGAAGAGCCCAGTATGAAAATACATTGAAGTTTAAGCTTTCCAATCAGTTCAATGAGTTTACATGAGCAAAATTGGTCTCTTCGTGAAGTTTCAAGGATTTCTCCACTGCAGCAGTAGCTCCTGATTATTTCTTTATTAACAATTACTGGCAGAAGCTTATCTGCTTGACAGGAGAAGGAGCATTTAAAATTACCAGAGTACCACATTGCTTTACATCCCAGAAAGGGTGAGGGTGTCTAGCTGGCAGAGTTCATGGAAGTGACAGGGGCCCAGTCCAGACAATGTCTGTAAGACAGCACTGCAGGTTCCTTGGTTGCTCAGCTCTTTCACACTGCACTAATACTCTTTGAATGCATCAACTCTGGAACTCTAAGCAGAATTATTTTTTTATTTTCCTGGAAAACATGTTGTGGTATTAGCTTAGTAATTTAATCTTGTTGGCAATATAATAGTTATGGCATAATCCCTCATGTTATAAAAGCAATTGCCATAATCATAAGCTACATTCAATTATTTCTTTTTCTTCATTGCAGCTGCAGTGGTTTCCCACTCCCAACCTGCCGTCCTGTTGCTGACAAGACAAGAAGGGGCAGAAAGCAGAGCTCACAAAACACTACTACATCCCATCCCCTTCCCTTCCTAATAGCAAGTGACTCCCCATCCCAGTTAATAAAGAGCTCCTTGTCCCTCCATTACGCAGTGTAATCTTTAAAAGATTACATTCTCATTTGGGAATGAGCCAAGAGCCAGTGGGAAATTCTCTACTAAATTGGATAGGGAGACAACAATATGAAGGGCAGCTGGATGGAAGCACATTTTTTTCAGGGCATTCCTATTCCTGGGGCCCTGTGGCATTGTCAGAAGTCCAGCAGTCTCTGCTTTTTTCACTGCTCTGTTGTCAGGATAATGCTATTCAAGAAGAAGGGGATACAGATTAGCTGGTTTGAAGATGGAATGTGAGGAAACAAATATTGAAAAGTAGGAAGAAAAAAATCAGAAAGCCCAAAGTCTTACCACCTTAGCACAAAACCAAGGGAAGAACATTTTGTTTTAAAACAATGTATTAAGTGTATCAACTTCAATAGCAAAAGATGCTTTTTTTCCTTACCCAACTGTCATCAGGAAGGCAATTTGAGCACTCCATCACTAACAGCATATTAAGTACAATTTTGAAAGGAACATTTCCCTCACTGACTCTTTCTCCTTGCCTGCACCTTCCAACAGATGCATTTGCTCTGTGGGATCTGCTTTCCACCCCACACTACCTGTGATCCAGGATGGGGAAAACCACAACAACACAGGGCAGGCAGGCCCTATCCCATTTATCCCTTCACATGGAGGAACGTAAGTGAAGGACAAAGGCAACTGCATTTTTTGCTGTGTTTTTTCCTATTTCCTTGGGGGTTTTTTTGTGGGGTGGGATTTAGTTGGGTTGGTTTGGTTGGGGGTGGGCTTTGGGTTGTTTGTTTTTATTTGGTTTGGGCCTTTTTAGTTTGTTTGGGGTTTTTTATGTATATACACACTTTCATTGTTTTTTAAAATATTTCTCCATAAATTACATAGATTTACATGTCCAGAAGACTGGATAGCTGGCTGGTACTTATTTGGTCAATGATGGCATACATATATTATCATCTTAGTACTGCAGTTAGTTAGAAAATACAGGAAAAAAAAAAAAATTAAAAGCTGTAACAAACGTCTTTTTTTTTTTAAGTAGTGGACCTTTTCTATCTACCCCAGAAAAAAAAGTTTTTAATCATAACATGAAATTATGATCATTATTCCCTTCATGTTGCATAATTAGTTATTAGGAAGAAGTAAAAAAATAGTTCTCACAGAAGGGTGTCAGAAAAATTTGGTTTACCCTTAAATTTCTGTTTATCCAAGTACAATTTTCCTCATCTACAGGAGTCAACTAACAATAGTTACCTTTTGTTAGTCCATGGGAGGCAGTAGTTAAAACACATTAAAATAGAGGATTGTTTGCAATTTAAAATCTCGGTGTTGGGAAGTCCTGATTCAGCAAACTATCTCTCTTCAGCAAACCCCTGCACACATGCTTGAAGTTAACCATATGTGTAAGAGCTATTGAAGTACATGGACTTTGGCCCCATTTCAGAAAATCAGTTATATACACATTTAACTGGCTGAGATGGATGAAGCAAAGAAAAGAAATTTGGATATAAGAGGTGCACCTGAAAAAGATTCCAGCCGCACAATAATCCACAAAATAAGAACTTATGTGCAGAGGTGTAACACACGTAATAGTTTTCCTGGTTTTCCTGAAACATATATGCTGGCATTTACATTTGCATGAGTTTATTGTACTGGGGAAAAAATAGCATAAATGGGAAAGAGCCATGGTTACTTTGTCATTTCAGGAACAGGCCTTACACAGATGTATACTCCCCAAGGGACATACAAAGAGATCTCAGAGATAAGACAGGAGTATGATGAGAGAAAGAATATCTTAGAAAAGACTATAAAGAAAGCAGAAACATGAGTGTCCAGACTGACTTTCCTTTCCACTTTTTCAGGGAAAAGCTATTCTAGTACCCAACATCAACTTAGCACCTTCATGTCTCCTCTTTTCTTGTACAGCCACATCCCTTGACATCTCATTTCAATATTAAGCTGAGCAACTAATTCCATTTCCTTGAACTGGGGGTGGAAGGGGTGGGAGGGACAGGATGGGCATGGTGGGGAGAAAAGCAAATTTTACTTTTCACACTCCTCAGTCTCTGCTCCCCAATTCTGCTAAGAAGTGCATCACAGGAATATTTTGATATCCCACTTCTTGGGAAAAAAAAAAAAAAAAAAAGCTGTTTTTTTAATGTCTTCTTCATATGAGTGCTGATTTTTCACTCCATCTCTCTCGCTTGAACAGCCTCATGATAGCCTCTCTCAGCTTTCTTCATGTCTTAGTAATATTCTTTTCTTTCTTCTTTTTCTGTGTGAATTTTTCTTTCCATTTTCCCCATCAAGTCTGATCTGGGGTAGGAATACATTGTTAAAAAGAAAGGTACTTTTCTTCCTTTTATTTCTTGCCTCCTTTAGGAACCCCTACTTTCTAACCTTACTTCTTTCTCTCCCCTCTAGGACATTAGGGAAGACTCTTCCAACAAAAAAGGAGAGACTGGCAAGGGACCTTACTTTTATTTCTTCCTTGACAGGAGAAGAAAAGGTAGGGCTAGGATAAACAAAAAAAAGCTGCCAGATAGAAGCCCAGACAATCTGCAGATTGGGCATCTTCCACTTTTTCTCCTAGGTGTCATGTCTCAATGTCAATGGCAAAGCCAAAAGCCAGCTCCCTTTCTGTGCCTGCTTTGAATTTCCCTAGGCTAAGTCCACGAAGAGGGAGGAAATATCAGCACCCATACGCACATCTCGGGTGAGGGAGGAAGAGGAGGAGGAGGGAGCATCTCTTAATGTAGGAGGGGAAGCCATGCTGGCCTCACAGACACACACACACTTTAATCTCTGTTGAGAATGAGCTCAGAGACCTTCTCAACCAACCACCAATTTTTTTGACTTTTAAGATTTGCTGAAAGCTGCTCTGGTACCTCTTACAGGCTCCACAGGTTAAACTTCAGTCTTGTACCTTAATGGTTTTTGTCACTGTTTCTTTTGCAGATGTCTTTTATTTAGAAAGGGAACTTCTAACCTCCAGTAAGAAATAGTGGTGCAAACTTACAACTAATGAGAAGGGAGAACACCAAGCTTGCATGACAAGGCAACAAATTTCCCTAAACACTACATTGTAAATATTTACTGAGACTCACAGAAAAAAAATCAGAGAACAAATTTCCAAATAAATAAATAGCATAAAATCAAAAGGGGCATTAGTCATTTTCTGGAAGTCCAAAGAAAGAGAAAAAAAACTTTTCCAGGCTCATAATGATATTCCTATCCACATAAAGCATATTTTTCTATCAAGATTTATCTTAATAATAGTATGCCACAGAGGATCATTAGGCAGGAAAAAAGGGTCAGAGCAAGGATAACAAAGATGAAAAGAAAACTGCTGAGAATTCACCTCTGCTGTTTATTTTGAGGCACACTTAAGATTCGAGTCAGAGCGTCCTAATTGTATTCAACAATTTAGTTCTCTAAAGAATATAAACAAAACTAGCAAGGGGTATCAGCCAGAATAAAGCTTTCTTCATAATCATAGAGTAAGGTCAGCTTTTGTTTGTTCTTTTATATGATAATCTCCCCTCTTTTGTGTTGACATTTAAATGTTTTAAAATGGAGAAAATAAGTATCTGAAAACTAATGGCCTATTTCTGCAGGGGCAGCTCTTTTAGCATGTTCTCATATTTTCTAGCTTCTTTTGGTTGTGCATTCCTTACGAAGCATTTTACAGCTTTTGCACCTAATCTAGGTTAGCATGGTCTGCTTAGCAGCTTGTATCCATTGAAAAGCAAGGCAATAATCCATCTAGGTTTAGGGCTTTTTCATAGAACTGATGCAGAGCTGTGTCAATTTTAATGTCATGCTATGGAGAGTGCATGTAGCTCTCTCCACTTTAGAGGATTAAAAGTGACCTCTCTTACCAAAATCAATAAGGGCAGCTTGCTGTGACTAATAGGTTGTAGAAATTCAAAAGAGACGGTTTGTAACACTGAGTTCATTCTCCCCGTGTCTCTCCCAGCCCAGCCCCAGACTGGCTGGCAGAGCTGCACTTTGACATGTACATTCACATGGCAACCCCATGGCTTTTCCCTTCCCAGGGACCAGACCCAGCCACACACAGTTTACTCACATTTCAGGGGGGAAAAAAAGCTTAATACTGATACTAATATTTATTCAATAATAGTGGGTTTGGCAACTTTTGTAGAGAAGCATGTGAGAGAGAAACCAGAATGAGGAAACTGTTAATATATATAATTTTTACCTCCCTGGTATGATTTTTAAAAGGCCTTGTTTTAATATCTTAGTGAGACATCAACAGCTACCCAGATACTTCACATCACTTCATGAGCACAGTAGGTTTTTTCCTGGTCTCTGAACAACACTTTTCTCCCTTCAGATCTTTGCCTAGTTGTAATAGGTTAAAAATTTAAATTCCATTAAAGTCAATGAAACTGCCCCAGAGATGTATGAGTCTATGCATCCCACTCTGGTGTTCATTAACTGCCATCACATGTGACCAGTTGTTCTGGCTTTTTTCTTCTCCCCACCATTCCTTTCTTTACTCTAAAGTACATCAGATTTAAAAGTCAAATTTGTGCGCTGCTGGAAATGGGACATGCTACAGCATGCACACCATTGCACACAAACTCACTTTACAAATGAGTCTTCAGTTTTTCAGTTTCAGATTTTGTAAATCTAAAGAGCACTAGTAACTCACACGTGGATCTCCCACTTTATGGTGAAGGCACCCTCACTCTACTGGATGTCTCCGACTTCCAGTTTATCCTGCTTGATGTACAAATTTAAAATCCTTACCCACAGTTCATAGCTTGTGGACATTTTCTCTACCTAACAATCACCATCATTGTCTTTATGCCAAAAAAACAAGACTTGCCTTGGGGAGCAAGGGAGAAAAGAGGCTGAAGTTGTGGGAGGAACCCAACTGTAAAGGTTTAGGAGTCCCTATGGAGGGTTATAAATAGTTGACTGCCATGTGCAAAATGTGAAAGAAACCCAGTCAGCAAAAGAGCTGTTGCTGTTTTGAAATCTTCTAACTACATCTATTTAGGCAGTAGACAGCGTTATAAATAAACAATAAATCAAGAAATTATTAGCATTTGAATTTTGGCAAGATAATAAAATGTGTAGGGGTATAATCAGCAAATAATAGGAAAGATCTGCAAGCAAACCCACCAATTAATGATAAATAGGACTTGGCTCTGGATAACTTCACCAATGTGGATCTCATTAGATTGCTGTGGAATCTGTTCCTGCAGCAGCCCTCTCCGAGTGAGGGAAAGGTGAGGTAACTGAAATGTCAGCACACCCAACCCTGGCGGTTCTTGGGCTCCAGGATTGTAACCACCTGGGCCAAAATGACAACCTTATGCTGCCGTGAAGGCCCTGCCACGGTGTCCCAGGGTTTTACCAACAGGTTTCCATGCCTCAGCTTTCGGACAGTGGCTCTGCAATCCTCTCTCAGCAAAGGAGACCAAAAACACTCAGCTTCACTCTCTGGAGAGAAAGGATCCTTCTTTCCTTGGTTCACCTTGCTTTATTAACAGTACCTCTTGTAGAGAGAAAAGCCCTCAGGCAAGCAATATCACTTAAACTGATAAATAATTTGCACACTAGGCAGGGGGAAGGGAAAGGGGAAAGAGACCCTGCCTTATTAGACTCGAAACAGACACACCATGTTAATACAAAGGATCAGCATATGGTTCTAATAGGCTTTCTAAAATGATTTATCAGCTGTGATTAAGCCCTTGACCAGCATGTCTATCTTCATAAATAAAGGAAAAGTGCACCTTGCTCTGAAGTGTATCAGCAGTATCTTATTACCCACCCAACCATAGAGACTGCAGCCCACTCTGGGGAGCAAAGAGCTCGTGTTTAATAGCAGAGCTTATGCTCTAAAGAGACTGCCAAGATTTAGGGGTTTTACCTAACAGATAGGCTTATAAAAATGCCACTACAGGAAAGGTATATCCCTTTTTCATGTGCCATCCAGTCCATGCTGCTGAAACCTGAACTGGTAACAAGGAAGCTGTGCCATTAAAAACATTCCAAGGAAGACCAAGGCAAAAGGCACAACTTTGCTGTGTTGCTGTGAAAAAAATGTTAGAATGAAATCAGATAGGCCTCCTTTTGTTATGGGTAGCCAAAATACAGAGAACATAACAAACCTCCAAACATTGCAAGAGGGTGACTCAGCTTCTTTGGGACAGAGACAATAATAAGAAGGAGGAAAGTGGACTGTCCTGACTGAGCTCTGAAGGATGATTCATCAGCTGGAATTCAGAAGAACGGGGAAGGACGATGGTTAGGGAGGTGTAGCTGAATCAAAAATGTATGCCCTCAAGAATTGCCTTTCTGCACGATACAGGAACTTATTTCTGGGAAAACAGTCAGGTCTTCTCTTTGAGTACGAGGATCTAAACTTATAAATTCACTCAAAAGTCCACTTAAGATAAGAGAGTCCTGCCTGCCAGCAGAAGACAAGATGCCGTACCATGAGCAACAAGCCCAAATTAAAGTCTATTCTTGTGAATATTTCTGCAAGGTCACAAACAGTTTTGTCCTGACAGTCTTCCTGTGCCATTATGCAGAAAGTGTCCCTTTTGTAACACAGTCCAGTGTGGCAATGAAGTGTCTGGACACAGATACGTGCTCAAAACAGGACTCATAAAGCCGGGGACTGAAGCACCAACTGTGGAGCTGCCATCATAGAAAATACAACAAACCACCACATGTCTACCATGAAACCTACAAAGGTTAAGAAGTTAAAATCCAGCAAGCCTACCCATCTGGAGAGAGGAGGAGAGCATTCTTCCTGTCTTTAGCAACACTGAACAACAGCTGATAAATCTTTAACACACATGGTCTGTGGGATGCCCTATGCTGAGACCAAGGAGATATGGAATCAATCCGAGGCTTTGCCACAGACTTCCTGTGCAATTTTCAGCATGTCACTTGAGCCCAGATCCTTTATGGTAGCTCTCTGATTTACTCCTGCTTTGTTTCAGCCAGAGCAAGGCACCAAAATGTCTTCGAGGGAGTCTATGAATCTTTTGGGGCCATGCTGCTAAAGAGATTTAGGAAGCAAATTGAGACAGAAAGCTGCTCTTTTGGCAGAATGGTGGAGAGGACCCAGATACCCTGCAATTCTCACTCCACTTATGTGATTCCTTTGAGAGCTTGGTGTCACACTACTAAGGAGCTCTGGAAAGCAATGTCCTCTGGAATCTGTTTTTTCCCTTAGAAAATGAGAAACAGAGTATTTACCTTCTTCATAGGAATACAGCAAAAGTCAATTTAATTAAGAAAAAAGGGGTATTGCAAGTCAAAAAATGAACCCAAAAAGCAGATCAATAGCCTGATGCAATTATTGCATATGAAAATCCAGACTAACCCTCATAAAAACTCAGATACAGAGTTACAGTATATCTTTCCACTACTTCAATGAGTCATCCAGAAAAAATGCTATGGTGTGAGAATGCTTACATCTTCACAGATACAGATATTATATTTAGAGTATAGGAACCATTGTACTGAAACCTTTGAATGATGGGTGATACTTTGAAATTTAGAGTTTTGAGCTATCACCTTGACAACAGCTTAACTGATTGATAAAGTAACAGCTTGAAGTTATTACAATACATACAACAATGGTACTCTGGCCCTTAAGCACTGTATTAACAACAATTCTAGTCTTACTAATTTCTAGTCTTACTTTGTGTCTGCTATGACAAACTGAACATATAAGTTACTTAATCTCAGTGGGAAAATAAGAAATCAGTGGCCCTTTGACTTAAAAATATGGATGGTCTTACATCATGTTTAGACAAATGGAGGGAGAATGTACATATGTGCATTTATGATAGCATAATTTTTTAAAAAATCAAAATAGCAAGTGTTTAAACATAGGTCTTTGCTTCCATTGTACAGACTGCCAGACAATGAGCCCAAAGTGCTCCAGGAACAGGCTCCTGAGTTTGTTGGTTTGTATTATTTCACAAGTGAAATTCAGCCCTTTCAGAGCACTTGCCTCTGAAATGTGTACCAGCAGTGTTCTTCTCCAGGACCCTACTGGGGTTTCAGAGTACTTACCAGGGAAAACTGGGGCTAATTTTTCACCCATCAGCCAAGCCAAAATGAACTCTTAATCCCTGTTCTTTCACCAAGGGAGTGCATTGCCAGCATTGCCCCATAGCCTATTAGTATTACAATACAGGCCTCTAAAACCCAAACACTTACACAATGTGCTTTGTCAACATATAAATATTTTTTCTTCTCCTATAAGGGTACATATGACCCCATACATATCACCCTTTCCTGGCTAAGGGTGATTTACTGCACTGCTAGTTTCAGCTGCTGTAATGTCAACTACTAAATATAGGCAAAATCCTTTATGATTTTTCTGTATTACTTTTCAGAAGAGAGCAAAACCTATGGGGTAGATACACATTGCTTCAAATTTAAGCAAATGTGGAAATTAAGTTAATTTTTTCACCCAACTATCCTACTTTAGGAACAGATTCTATCATTTCCAGCTTGCTTTGAATTATATCACCTTCCCTACACTCATAGGCTGCAGTACCAAACTATGACATTCAGCAATATATGCAAGAAATTTCTTCTGGAGGTCAGAGAGTCACTGAGCTCAGCATGAAATAGTGATGTGCTATAAGCTAGACAAGTACATTTTATCTACCTTCTTATACTGATACACAGAAATATATACAGAAGGAGATCCTAGAAGGTACAAAACAAATATATGTCTTTAAAACACATCTGTCTGTAGCATCACCCCTTTTTTAACACAGCTAAACTGGATACTCAGGACTTTTACTCCTTCTGCAGATTGAAATTATTTAACCCTTAAAGGCTTTGTATTTGGTTTTGTTCTTCTTCTTTACTGGACTACTTCAATTTGCTGATGCTTTTCTAGCAGTGACGTGCCTGCCTTAGGATAATACACTTAGAACAGGAACATCAGGCCATGTAGAGGACTGATGAGCTTCCTGAACTGACATTGAACAACCCACATTAAAACCAAGTTGTAATTAAGAATAGCCATTTCCCTGCCTCATTTGCATAATTCATACATTATCTTGCAGCCCTGAACACTGATGAGAAGATTTCAATGTTTCAGGATAAGTCTTAGGAAGAAATGCATTCAAAGTCCAGCATATGCAGAATGTGATTTTAAACATGCCCTCATGTTGAAAATATTCAGCTCACTATTCGTAAATGCTATTTGATGCAATACTCTACTTGTTACAATCATCATATTTCCACTTTTTCTTATTTCACACAGGGACGTCAGGCTAGATGTATTTTAAGAAAGTAGGTCCACTAAGTTATTCAGAAACAGACCCTGACTCTTCCCATCTCTGACAGGATCCTCTCAGCCCCAGTTCAATGCTCAGAACAAGATGTGACAACAGGGCCTATCCAGCAGCAGCAAAGGTCATGTGTTTGCAATTACAACCCGCTGCAAATGCTTTGGATACCTAATGTTCCAGGCAGTGCAAGCCTAAAACCTGCAGCCAGTGGGCTAAAATGGCCTTGGGACCTGCCAGCACTACCTGCCTTGTTGAGTTGGGTTCCAAGTTCTGCCTGGGTCTGAGCTGTCAATTGCTGTCTGCCTCAAGTTCCCAAGAACTTTGACATTTACAATTTTCCAAGTAGAAATATAGTATAGGTATGCTTTTACCTGTGCTAATTTTGGTGGGGAATTTGGGAGGTAGGAGGCTTGTGTTGGGAAGAGTGCTGTCAGGAGGATGGAAAAGCCTTTTCTCACATGCTTATCCATATTCTCATTGCTGATCTGTGGCATCCCTTGCCTTTAGGGAGCAGGTCTTTCTCAAGGAGAGACTTCCAGCTAATATAGGATGGTATAAACAGCAGACAAGCCAAAACCAACAGACAAACTCACTCCCATTTATAGCTTTATTTTTCTCAGTTTAGGTCCTGGAGGTCATCATCATCATTTTTATTCCTTGAGTGCCCTCAGTCCCCAAGCAAAGGCTAATCCACATACATTGTCAGAGGTGGTCCTTGACAGATGATCTCACTACCACAAGGCACACCAAGTATGGGAGGCATAAAGAGACACTTCTTCCGCTTTACACATGAGCAACTGTGGAGGAAGGATGTCAAGTGGTTTATTCCTGGATAGGAAACTGCGATATTAATGCAAGTGCTTTCCACTCAATAGTAGCTTTACAAAAAAAGGTACACATGGTGTTCCTAAACCCACGCACTCAAAGCTTCACAGCTAATTTGGAAAGTTACCAGTCTGCATAACCAGCTTCATCACAACAAATTCTCATGGATTATCCATGGGCTCCCACCCAGAAGATTAAAAAAAAGAAAGAAAAAAGAAAGAAAGCAAAAAAATGCAGCTACTTGAACTTTATCCTCTGACTTTTCAAAGTATGACTCTCAAGGAGCAAAAAAAGCCAATGAGAAATGAAAGTGTTTTTCTGTTACAAGATTTCGGTGTCAAGCTGTGTGCTAAGCCGCAGTGATATACTAAAATAAACAAAACTGTTTCTTTCAGAGTCCAGAGAAATTAATATGACCAAAAATATTTTTGGAAGACTTTTCTGTGCAGTGAGTAAGATTTCCATGCAGTTAACCTTAGTCTCCATGTGTTGGTAGGTCCATTAGGCCAACACTACATCACACTCATATTGCAGGGATAGGCTGTTGGAAGCATTTCCTTAGGGACAGCTGCAGCCCAAGGAGTCTCCTTCTGTCTTGGCCTTTGTCTCCTGCATTTGTGCAAAGCCCTACTGGGGCCTGCTTCAGATTCCTATCTGACAGTCAGTCAGTAATGTAAGAATGAACATACAGCAGACTAATTGGAAACACAGAGCAAATGTTACAGGTTAGCCAGCTAGTGGGACTTATGCCCCTTTCTTTTTCTTTCCTTTTTTTCCTTTTTCACCCCTTTTTTTTCCTCTCTTTTTTTTTTTTTTTTTTTTAATTTCCCACCGCCATGATCACTTATTTGCTCCCTGGAGATCACCAATGGCAGCTGCAGGGGGTGGTAGGAGGGCAGAATAAGACTCCCAGAGACTGCTAAACAGCTGGAATTATCAGGTAACTTGATGCCCTGGTCTAGGTTTTAATCAGATTTTGCAACTATCCCTCACAAACTTAAATCTCTCGGCAGCATCAAGCGCTGCATTCTGGGGCTAGCTGCACTCAGGTCCACCTCAGTAGATTTCTTCTGTTCTCCCACTCCTGCAAACTAAACACCAGGCACAGAGAACAACTTAAAAATCCTGTGATGGACAAAGAAGTAGGAGTGTACAGAAATGTTCTCCCTGATTCTAACTAAGACTCCCCTCAGCAGAGCCTAAATCACAAATTTTTTAACAAGTCTAAAATTAGACACGTTTATCTCAATGCATGGCTGTTTCCTAACACACAAAGCTGTGAGGGTCAATCTGAGCTATTTTCCCAAAACTTGAACTCTCTCACATTTGGAGACTCTTATTCCTTGCTGAGCGTACCATGGCACAGCCCCTCTCCTCCTCTATCTGTCCCAGTCTCTTTCCTTATGAAGCACAAATAAGCAATACCTAGGCTCCCTTCATTATAAGCCAAAACTAAGCTGCTCCTGGACTCCACTCTCTTTCTGCAAGCCTCCTCTCCTGTTCTGCACCTCAGCACACAGCTTTACCTCTTTTCTTGCTGGCCTCTCTAGTGCATTAAGCTCTTTTACCATTCTTTGAAAATTTTAACAGCACTTTAGGATCTCTGAAAACACTCTTAACTGTCTTTGGGTACAGGAGCACACTTACATACAAGGTGGCCTATATAATTCAACCTGAAGTTCAAAATACTGACAGAATAACTTCAGAATAAACTAAAAGAATACTAATTGAAAATGGGTTATGTTATCTACTAGATGTTTCAAGTCAAAGTTTCTCAGCTCAACTTGAATGCTTTATGAGAAATACAGAAACACAATAAAGCTGGTATTGATGATGAATAAATCAGCACCCTGTTATGGAGGAATTTAAAAAAATAAGAAAAAGAAAAGATTTTTCTCTTAAGTAAATGCCCCTTCATAAGCCAAATTTCCCTGTAACATATTTGAGCCAGTTTGCAATCCTCACTTCAAAGATGATATAATTTTCCCAAGCCTCTCCCTCAAGAGGTGTGTGGTTTGTGTTATAGTTTACTTAAAAGCAGAGACTTGGAATCAAACCCTGGCAAACACAGTAACACTTTTTCTTTCATTATTTAATACTAGTTTTTTGTTGGTTTGGGGTTTTTATTTCTGTCAACTGCTTCAATAGTTTTAAAAAGCATGTCACAATTTATAGTGCCACCTAGTTTCTAACCAAAAGGTTGCTACTAGGTAGTAGAGCTCAGTCTGCTTTCTCACAGATTAAAGGACACTTCCTTTGCCATTTCAAGGAATCAAAAGGGGAGGAAGGGCTTGGTGTGCTCACACTCACCCTTTTGTTGTTCTCTTCTTCTTGTGCCTTCCTGAACTCGTGCTCCAGGGAGCAGTCGATGTCGTTGAAGAGGCCGACTTCCTCGCAGTTCTTCAGAAAGCGCGTTGGTGTGGGAGTCTGATCTGAGAACAGGACAAGAAATGATCGTTGGTGCTCAATATTAAAAGGAGAGGGAGACAATTAAATAGTCTTCCAGGAAAAGAGAGGTTCTAACCAAGCTTCTCTTTGCCTTCCCAACCCTACCTAGCACATCATCATTAAAAAAACCCACACAGGGCTGAATTTCAACATTAAACGCTGCAGGCAGCCATGCTTGCCATCAACGTCCACGACCAGGCAGCAGTCGTCGTTTGGGCAAAAAGACAACAGCATGGGTTTTCCCAGGGCACATAACACAAGTGCATCTCCTTAACGTGTGCAAATGGTCATTACAACTCTCTCTGAACCTCCAAAAATAGGCTCATGCAGAACAACGCACGGTGCATCTCATAATGCACATTCAGACTACAGCATGCATGATAACTGCTGTGGATACACACTAGTTAATGCTTTCAAGTGCTCAAAAACCACCTCAAACATACACATACTTAGCAAAAAAAGGCAGCCATGGCAAGAAGTTTTGTTTCCAGCACAATTTTTGAAGGAAGAGTTAAATAACATATGGAAAAGCTATGAAAAGTGACATTCTGGCCATGAAGAAGCATCCTTTTGCATTTTATACCTGAAAGTGTTGATAATACATGCAAGACCATTAAATTCGGAGTAAAAAAAATTCAATGCCTTCATCTCTAGGATTTTTCTGCCCTCTCAGAATCAATACATTAAGGATTCTCATTAATGCCACAGGCAGGAGGGACTGGAGAAATTACAAGGTTTTCTAATACCTTTTCAAAAACCTGCAAGACAGACAAGCAAAATTGCCATACAGACTGTAGTTTCAGTGACTTCAGTTTCTTTCTCCAGGAAATGAAAAATCAAGCCCAAATTTGGGAACCAAAGACTCCCCGTAGCACAGGTCTGAGGCACCTCTACCCATTCTGAGTCTAGTTCTTAATTATTCCACCTTGGCTCCTTCTCCCAAGGCTCTGTCCCAGCTCGAGATGCTTTGTACCTGATTTCACAGAAAGATTGGACTCACTTTGTTAAAAATAATCTTCGGCATAGTCCTTGAATACTACCTATTGTTTGCATTTCATTCTTTAAAAAATGAAAACTCTGTCATACTAAACCCCGTTGCCCATATTGGGTCAATACTGATCTCAGAAAAAAGCTTCCCACTTCAACAAAGAAAAAATTGCTTTCTTGCACCTAGCTAAGCTGGGTCAAGTTCTAATATTACCCCCTTACAGCAAACAGTTACTTAACACCATGAATTTTACATGATCAGGATAGAAATGCACATCAGCCCTTAAAAATGAAGCAGTACAAAAGCAAGGTACACAAAAGAAAATGCAGTTTTCACTTAGAAACTGAGGGAGAGGATCAGCCTCCTCCATTATAAAGCCAGGAGAAGGCCATCTCCACCTGTATCAAGCATGGTCCTCCAGGTTTGACTTTCTCAGGTAATCCAAGGGCAAAGACACTCATTTGCATTCATATTTCTGATGGAACATCAGAATGCAAGTCCTTAATGTTAAAATTCTTTTTTCATTTTTTTTGGCTTGAGCATCCTACTTCTGAACATAAAGGAAACAAACTTCAAGTATTTGGGAATGCACACTTATTTATCTATTACCTTTCACAGCTTACTACTGTATTACCAGAGTTAGAAACAAAACTTTCTAAGAATCCTGCAAGAACTCAGCACAAGGAGATGAGCCAACAAGGTGCTGGCATTGATGGGAGCTGAGGACACTCAGCCCTTTACAGGTCCATATCCTAAATAAGCAGTGCCAAACAAATCTCTGAAGTAACCTCAGTAAACTCAGTAGATTTACACCAGGGTTGTTTTTGGCCCTTGGACTGGAGCTCATACTGGAAATGAATGGCACTAAAATGCAGGAGAAATAGATTTCATTTCCAAAAAGGATTAAATGCTACTTTAGTGAACAACACCATTCTTTTGTAGAAAATCAAGGACAATTGTCACTAAGCCTTCCTGGACACAAAGGGCACATTAGTATCTGAATGTGAGGTAAACGGAGGAAATGTTTTATTGTTAGAAGTGATATATCCATATCAAATAAGCAAGGTATCAATTTCATGGCCAAAATGAGAAACTATGATTTCATAAAGAAGCAGATGCCACTACTTTCACTAGAATCAAAAATTCTGGGTTTCTTCAGAGTTGCTTGGGCCCAGAATGGACCAAAAGAAAAAAAAAGGTATCACATTGAAGTAAATCCATTTTAACAGTGAAAAAAAGCAAGCCAGAGCAAGAATGTAACTTCAAATGCACAAGGGCCTCAATGGCTTCCTTTCTCCACTCATGCTGAAAATCTGTCTTCTGCACCACAAGATAACCAATGTTGTTACCTACAATTGAACTTTCCAATTAACTGTTTAATTATCTCAAAAGATCAAAACTGATAATGACACTGTTTACACCACCTACATATTGAGATGGTGATCTTATTTTATTACCTCAGTCTCCCCATAGTGCTAGTGTAGTTGCTATGTTCCAGAAATCAGACTGGCAGCAATTCACATCAAGATTTTTGTTAAAACAGACAGCCCCTCATATCTCCCAAGTGAGGAAGCACCACCAACCAGCCAGCCTAAGTTCCATCCACAGACTTCCTGGGAGTCAGCTCAGCCAGATGTAAAACAAGACCTGCCTTCCTAGTTCTAGTACTTCAGCCTCCAACATTCACAGGAACCAGAAGGCCACAAAACCTCTGTTTTTGTGAGGGCAGAACTGATACAGATCCAGACTTTAAAATGTTGAGATTTTGTGTAGTAAAGTAGTTACACTGCACATACACTGCAGTCATTGGATTTCAAGGATCCAAAGTCTTATGAGATGGATTTGCTCCTGAGCAACCAACTATTTTCTCTCTGCTAAACACCAGTTCTCCTTTAGGAAGTGGGCAAATTAGTAGAAGAAATCACTCTCAACACCACAGAAATTCTTTTACCTAGATTAGGCAATCCTTTATGTTTTAATTGGGAGGAGTATCACAAGGGACACCCTCGCATAAGCTACAAAATCAGGTCTCCCAGAATTAATAAAATATTCCTAATTCTCAGCACTTAAAAATGCATTAATAGTTCCAACAGCTTGTGCCTGACCTCATTGTTCCCTGTTGGTACAAACAAAGCTTTTGTTGCTATCACCAGCGCCCACAACTATTGCAGACTCACTGAGAACAGGGCCCCGATTTGTTGCACTTCAGCAACAAATGAGCCAGACCCATCTGGACCAAAACTCAGACAGAGCCAGCACCACTCTCAGCATTCCTGCTGAGGACACACGTTATGCAGGAAGCTGCTCTGCAGGCACACTGCTGCTCACACACCCAGGGCTCCTATATCAGTCACAAACTGTATTTTGTATTGGCAGCTTGGGATACAGGATTATCTGGGTTAACCCAAGGTACTGATCAGCTATCCCAACATTCAACGGGTAAAAACATTTCCATCCTCAACTAGTTCCATCCTCTAGAACTAGTTTACTGTCCTTTGAGGCATCTACCTCTAGCCATCTGTCACTTCATAGGTAAACCTGTCATCTGATAACTGTTTAGGAACTTTTTTCTATCTCAAATTCATCAACAGCCTAAACACAGATTCAGACTAGGCAATCAAAATATTGTTCAGCCTGTTACTCAGGGGAATAATCAGCCTCTCTGATGACACAGCCATGACCAGGAAGGCTGCAAAAAATGTCAAGTTTAAAAAAGCCTCTAAAAAGTAAATGGACAATATATAAGCCCCAGAGCAAGCCCAAATGATCCCAAGTTAACCTACTATATCTTACAGAAAGGGATTTCAGATGCATTCAGCAATCACATTCAGGCCAGACTTTCACATACTGTGTATATTTTGGTTGCTGACTTTTGAATACCTGTCCTCAATGTCTGAAGTGATACCTGATTTTTCAGACTCATAAAAAAGATATGTGTGGTAAGACAGTGGGGAACTTGAAGTCTTCAAAAAAGTCAAAAGTTTCCATTATTTACTCACAACGTTTGGCAATAGATGGGGGTTTCTTTGTTGTTGTTCATTTAGGGGAGTGGGGATTGAAATAATAGAAAGGACACTCAGTCCCAATACATTGTTTTCAAAACAACAGATAAGGAAGTACAGCATTAGCTTGCTATACATAAACTTGCTTGATTCATCCAGAATGTGTTTTGTAAAATTACCTTGAATTCCTGAGTTTCATCCCTCAAAACACAAAAGGAAACTTTAAAGCATGCTACCAGTTTAAAAAAGCCCTGGAGAACCAAAGGACACTTATTTGAAACAAGCTTTCATTTTGAGAAGAAAAAAAAATTAATTCTCATTTGTTGAAAGATACTTAACAGCCAAGCTGCAAAGTGTGTAACTTGATTCTTCATTTTTCTTTCAAAAAAAAAATTGTTTAGTCTGATGTGCAATAATAATAGACACTTGGCTTGTTCAGCTGTGGGCTCTGTTGAAGTTATACACTTACCCGTGTTGTGCTTTCATACAAGGATAACAAAGTCAGAGTAAGGGGGCTAGCACAGAAATTTGAAGGGCTGCCCATCAAGCAGCCACAAAGACAGAGGAATGTCCTGA
The DNA here is from genome assembly GCF_028551555.1 of Melozone crissalis. Classification (NCBI taxonomy): domain Eukaryota; kingdom Metazoa; phylum Chordata; class Aves; order Passeriformes; family Passerellidae; genus Melozone; species Melozone crissalis. Next base: position 35,052,730 of record NW_026535794.1, on the reverse strand, counting down.
GAAGTTCAGAAAGGTTTCTTCATTGATCTCACAGGTTTCCACCCAAGTGCACTGAGGAGTTCAACATCATAACACAACAACCAGGTGGAGAAAGAGGAGAGGAAGAAGAAGTGCACCCAAACATAGGTGGTGAAACTGCTCCCACCCAGATGAGGGCTACCAAGAAATGTACTGCCTAAATATGTACTCTTTAAAGCACTGCTTGAACTTTCCTGGAGGGATGAACATATTGGGTACAACCAATTTTTAAAGTCTTCTGGTCACTCTGAAACTGACCAGTAAATGTAAGAAAATGTTTCATTTCATTTTTGATAAAGCAAGGGGCACAGAAGCAAACAAGAAAACAAACTACACTATGAATCCTCATACCCAATCATTTTGCACACCTCAAAATTCATGCCTAGATAAACCTCTCTGTGTAAACTACAAGGAGGGAAAAATTAAGGCAACCAAGAGTGATGTAAATTACCTCACTGGCACAGGCATTACTTGGGAAAAGGAATACCTTTGCGCTACCTTTATCACAGGCACTTCTTCCATCTAGAGAAAACTGTTTCTACCTCCACAGCAGGCTTTATCACCGAAACTCTAGAGGATTTGGTTTCATTAAATAGAATGAGGAAGGAAAAAAGGTTTCTATGTAGATAATCCCCAGCTCCCAAAGTTCAGTCCTACAGGGATTTTATTATTTCCCTGGAGGAAGCAATCTATTCTACAGACATTAATATTTTGGTGTTTAAACACAAAAGCTTTGTCACACAACACAATGTAGAGTTTCAAAGCAATGCAAACACTGTTGACTCCCTACAACAGCAAAGAGCTGATATCTATTTCAGTCAATTTAACTATAAAGTTGCCTGCAGTGGTGACTAGCATGCAAAACTTACATAAGATATCCTGTGTTATCTCAAACAGCTCTTTTTTAGCTGGAAAGATGGAAATGGAAAACACCAATTACTCCCTATCCATATTCTTAACAAGACTTTCTAACAAACAAAAATAAAATACATACAACAAAGAGGAACAAATTAATTCTAAAAGACCGAATTGCGTTGTCAAGTTGTGCAACAAAACTATCACTTGCATTTTAGTGCAATGACTCTAGTGGATTTTCCTTACATTTATACAGTCAGAGAACAGAAAGCAGTTTGGTGTACATGGGTATCTGGAGTTTCTGAATTGGTTCAAGAGATTGGTTGAACAGATTTAATACAACTTGTTCTTCTTAAGCCAGCATGAAAACAATGGCAGAAAACATAGTGAAGCTAGTTGATAGTTTGGAAGCTCTGGAAAGGCATACCTGATAAACCAGCACGGCACCAATTGCTGCAATCAGGTCATGCACCATTGTTTATTAGACACTGACCCCACCTACATAACAACATATAACTTCACATATAGCATAATTTTACCTCTCCCTTAGAAGCTTATATTTCAGATCCAAACACAGATTTCACACAAAAAACAAGTTTCTTCTTCCCAAGTCATATTTTGCTTAGTTTCTAAGATGTCTTTTACAAAACCAACAGTTTCAGTGCCTACTTGCAGGAACAGTTTATAGAAAACATGTTTAATGTGTGTTAAATATTACTGATATTATAGTGAACCCAGACTGTGGATTAAGCTACCTCTGTAAACAGGGTAAATAATTCTAATGTCTACTGAAAGCATACAATGTGTTATTTTTCATGACTAATTATTAATAATAAATGGATAATACACAACAAATTAAAATATAGTATACAACATACAGGAAAAAAAAATAGGAAGTCTGACTTCTAGGCAGCTTAGGAGAAAGAGGAGGGGGGAAAACTAACACTGCACCTGGCTTGTTACAGGGCAATTGCTGCTGCAATTCTTTGAACCTACTGATGACAGGAACATTTTTTTTAAAAAAGTCACATAAGCAAAAATGCAAAAACAAGGAAGACATGAAGACAAATGTCTAAGAAAAAAGTATGTCTCTTTTCCCCATTTATCATTAATTTTTCATTCTGAAATCTAAGAATAAAACATCTTAAAGTTTAAGGTATTTAGATTTCCCCAGGGTTTCAGTGGGTAATGAAACAACTATTTTTCAATGTCTTCCTGCAGAGAGTAGATGATCTATGATGCTTCCTGAGTAAGGACTGCAAAATGCCAAACAAATTCAGCAAACAAACAAAAAAAGAGGAATCAATAAACCAGCAGAACCAATTTGCCAGGGCATTATGGTCAGGAACATTGGCCACAGTCTTTGGGAACACGTGTGTCTTTTTACCCTTTCACTACTACACAGGATCATCATAAACAAACCTCAAAGAATACATCCCTTAGAAGCAATCTCGGAGTCTTTCTGGCCAGAAAATTCCACATTAGTATGTACAGCTGGCTAACTGCAGGTTTAGGGGGCCCAGTACCAGTGGTGGTGCTGGAAGACAGACATTGTTTTTGCTTAGGAACCCATTGCAAGGAGCGGGATGGCTAAATCACAGGAGTTACCAAACACAAATGGAGCTACTCTGCTCAGGGGATTCCTGATGACAGAATAGGTTCCTTAGAAACTGCACTCGAACAAAAGTCTTGCCAAACAGAAAGTTTTAACAAGAGCCAGCACTTGCACAGGGTGAATGTGCCCACAGCACAGATGTCTTCGAGCAGTTTCACTGCCAAAAGACACAGCCAAATGCAAAAGCAGCTTTTCCTCATTTGTGCTTGCAAACACAGGATTCTGTTGGCATAGCTGGCACTCAGGCACTTTACAAGACCTAGTCTTCAAAATGCGGTGTACTGTTTCTTTCTAAACTTAGTCCTCTATGGGATTTTAAAATGAAAAGCAAAATTAATTCTTTTTGGGAAAAAGGCTGTTTAACTTTTCATTGGTGCCCAAAGTCCCAACAAAAAAAAAAAAAACCAAACAAAAAAAAGACCTAAATATTTGCAAGCCATTGTTACTTCATTATGATTTTCATAAAAATGGAAACAGTTTAACCAGAAAATAGTTAGTCTGCTGGAGTCCCCTTAATAAATATACATTTGCATTTGAAATGGCACAATTTATCTTGAAGAAGCCCATTGCAAAAGACAAATATCAAACACTGCTGAACATCCACGCACATATTTGCATCACAGAGGGGGTTTTCTACCATTACTTTGAAACCTGAAAAAGTCTAGAGATACTATTCTAAATAGTCCACTACTACAGCCCAAAGAACAAACAATAGGAAAGGGACTAGGAGAGGAAAGAAGTAAAATGAAGGGCCAGCTTCACTTTACCCAACACTGGCTGAAGGCCAGCAAGACATTGATATGTGGTTACACAGAGAAGAGAACAGAAAGACTACATAAGAAATACACTACTCAAGAAATTATAGGGTGCAATTGTACCTTATACCAAATAACCCTGTTTATGAAGGGGGAAGTGCAGAGAGAGATGGGGAAAGAGCACTGGATATCACCCACTTGTTCACCTCTCTGGTTATGGCTATTTACAGGGGGCACTTCCTGAGTCACCACACAGGTGGCTCACACAATGTGGCCTCTTCCAGGTGCTGAAGGGAGTCTGTCCAGCCTAAACAGCAATTCCTCCAGCAACAGCACAAATGCACTTCATTAACACTCTCACTGCTGGGCTCCCACGTGCCACACACTTAAGTGCCTGTATTTCACTGGAAATCAATGACAGAGCTGCCAGCATGCCTGAGGTTCAGCGATTTCTTTCCCTCTCATGACAAACTTGTATGAAGGCAGAAGAATGGCAACTGTCTTTTTATTCAAATATATGCATTCTAGCTCAATCTACCTCTCCTTGTTATTTAATTGGAGCTGGGGCTTTTTAAAACCAATCTTGGAGTCATTTTGCCAGTAGCTTTCCAATAGGAGTCATGCTTTCAACATCATCTGAATAGTTATCTCGACTCTTGAATTCATGTCTTCTTACCTGATAACATATTATCTGTTTTTATTGAAGGAAACTTCAAAGTCATTTCATGTTTGTGCCTGTGAATCATCAGATGATCCTCTGTTGGAAAACGCTGTCAGGCAAACACAGAAAGAGAGAGAGGAAGAGAGAAAAAAAAAGAAAAAAAAGAAGAATTTAATTCTCTAATAAACTTTTGGCATTGGACAGAATTTCAAAAATGAGAGACAGAAAGAAATTTATCCAGCTAGAAATGTGTCCAAATGGCACAGGAAACAGAATATTTGAAAATACAAGTGAATATGAGTTACAAATAGCTGTACTTGACTTAGAAACACATTTGCTGCCGTGCTCTCTGGGGTGACAAACTGTAAGGTGTCGTGCAACTGCTTGGAAAAAATTACAGTCCAAGTTTTGGATTCTAAGGGTCTCAGACACCCACTGCAGCTACCACAGCCTCACAAGTCACCACGTGCCTGAGCATCTGCAATAGCTGCTGTTCTGTATGCTCTTAGCCCACGGCAAATGCTAAGTAATGAGGCAAATCTTAAATCACTTTACTGGATTTTTCTGCTTTTGTGTCTTTCTGCAACATATATCTGATGAACAGCTATAAAAATAACTAAATAAGCCAGGTTTTTTTCTATCCAAAAGTATTCAGGCAAAACACGTCTTTAATTTTGAAAATATCTGATACTTTGACTTGATTTGAAGTGGCAATTAAATGGTGCACAGTTTTATAGCAGCTAGTTATGACCCTTTATGATACTAAATCAAATTATTCTCCTTTGTCAAGCAGAGAAGGTGGAGAGATTTTTTTTGTAAGAAACTAATCAGTGTGCTAAGTTTGTTCCACAATCTGATTACAGTCTCATACAAGAAATAAGTTCTTTGGAACAAAACAAAGAAGAGACAAGCTTCAATAAACTCTCAAGCACTTGCATATTTGGGCTCAAACAGCAGAATGGTTCTGTGAAGTTTCCTTCACCAGAATGTGCATACACAGAACTTTGCTACTGAGAGGTTTCAACTGGGTTATTTCAGGACTACCAAAAGCCAAAAGTAGTATCACCAAGGCTTGAGGAAAAAAAAATAAATTAAAAGCAGCTCTTTAAAGCAACAGGTACATAGGAGACAAAAAACAATGGCAACAAAAGAGCTAAAGGGACCTAATGGTTTCAACACAGTATACTCTTGCCTAAGTGACTTTGCTTGTGGCTAAAGCATAAATATTTGCCATATGTTACACCTTCTGAGAATCTCTCTCAACCCATAGACAAAGCAGCATAAATAATGGAATTGAATTCTCTGGGGGAAAAAAAGGGAAAAAAAATGGAAAAGAGAGAAATCACAAAGCAAAGACCTTTTTCTCACTGTGAAATCCTGGTTCACTGCTTACTCATCTGGAAGAAATGCAGCGTTGGGAATTTATGTTAAGAACAAGGGGAATATCTGAGAAAGACTTTGCTCAATGAAATCATGAAGGGGGTGAAAAAAACCCCACATTTATTTCTCCTGAAAATGGATTTTCCTTCATGGATGCCACAGTCTCTCTTAATGATGAAATCAGCCAGCTTAAACAGGGTGTGAGGCAAGAGAGGAGAAACTGTTCCTCCAGCCCAGACTTCTCTGTCTTTTCTCTAAATCTACTTTCTTCCTCGTGCAGAAGGTTGACTCCATGAGCCTCAGCACACATCTGCAGGGGCCAAGAGAGAAGCCCCAGCCAGCTTAGCTGGACAGCAGCTCTGCATTATGCACTTGTGTCGAGTCCTCATTTATTTCAAACAGGAGTCATGTTGGGGAATGGGAAGTTAAATGTTTTTTAAGATGGAATTTACATCTACATTGTTCATCTTTCCAAATTGTAGCAGCATGGAACCAAAGTTGCTCTCTGAACACCTAAAAGAGCTTGTCTGGATCAGCTTCTCCTCCACTGAGGAAACTAATTAAGAGTTGACAAGAAAACACTCAAGTCCACTAATTTCAGTGGAATTTAGTTTCATCAAAAAGGCAAATAAACATCACAATTAAACTCAGATACTTTTATTCTACCTCTGTGACAGAATGGTGAAAGTTTAACTCTGCATGTGGAAATCTAAAGGAGCATATTCTCAGCCTGAAGGATAACCCAAAAGATGCACTCTGCCTCCCATGGAAAAACTCCCACTTAGTGAAACAGCAAAGCCACTCAGCCAGTTGTTAAGTGGACTGAAGGCTTCTGCCTCTCCTTATTTCAGCTCTTGGCAAAATCAACACCTACACTTCATTAACAGTCACCCACCCCTCTTCCAGAAGAACCTGAAGAGTTGTAAATATCTTACCCAGCTGAAAACTCCCAACACACAGCTGAAACAGGGAAAGGTTCACTAATCAAGAGAGGAGGACCATGGAAAATGGGTAAGCTGTATCATGTGTCATGGATGCACACAGGAAGCCCATGGCAAAAGCCCAAAAGATGACCTTGTCTAAAGATTTTACTCACAAACTCTTGTTACTAAAACAAATTAGGGTAAGAAGTGCCACACATGGAACTTTCCTCATCACTGCATGTGGGGCAACTTCCCTCACCACTGCAAAATCACTGAAAAAACCAAACACACCCCAGTTCAAATCTCAGCAGGTAAATCCTTGTCACTTCAGGGATTTTTTTAAGCTCATTAAACATCTAATGTTACAAGTCAGGTTTTGCCCTTGGAGACACATGGCAGAGCACCAGTCAAAAGGACAGGAATCCCAAATGCACACCCTGGGGAAAAATTTATCTACAGGCTGCATTTTCCACAGAAAATATTTAGTAGGAAGATGTCTTAAAAGCTAAAAATAAATAAATAAATAAATAAATAAATAAAAATCAGCTAATAAGATATTATTGTATTTAAGTATTTAAAATAGAAAGAAAACCGCAGGAGGGTTAGGGCTTTCTAATAGCAACATAGTATATTCCATCACACATCTCAGCAGAAGACAGATAAATGTGTCCTGCCTAACATGTTCTCTCTTGATAGTCCCTAAAGGAATCTGCAATACATGTCTTGAAACATGAGGCTTTGGGATGAGAAAAGTCAGAGAAGCAGCTTGAGGAGCACTTGTACCATCTCACTTTTGACTGGCTGCTGTATTTGCTTGAAATATTTCACAATAGTGTCTTGTGGGAAAGGAGAGAATTGAGGGGAAGCAGGTCTTAAAAAAAAACCCACACGAAAAACCCCTGACACACATATTATTATTAGACATGTGTTAATATATCAGGAGGCATTATACAAGCCAGAGCTAGTGCTGAGGACTCAATTAATATCACCGCTGACTCCACTCACCTGTGAGCAGCCTGGGGCACTGCAGACAAAAGGCCTCTCCTGCTCCAAGTTCATCTTTGATTCCTCATAAATCTACATGTTAAAAGGGGAAGGGGGAAAGAAAGGGAACCTATGAATATATACGTTCTAAACTTCACACATGCATGCAACATACAGAAATGGCAGTTTGTGCTTTTATTTCAAACTCCACAAACACATCAGAACAAAGTTTTCACACTCAGAGTACTAATTTTGCTAATATTCAGCAGGCTCTCTAGAGTCCAAGTTCTTATTGCTCCTTCCTGAGCATCAATTTACTGTTAAGAAAGAAATAAAGTTCAGCTTTCACAGCATAAATCTGCCTCAAAAAATAGCATATGTTCAGTGTTGTTATTAGATAAGACCGTGTCTTCTCAGAAATACCTTGAATTAAAGGTTTTTACCTTTCCTCCTTCAGTTCCTGCTGAACAACATTAAAACCAGACGTCTAGGTTACTTCTGAGAAAGAGCCCACTTTTTGAAGTTCTGCATCCATACTGTCTGATATTAATAACCTAAATACATTACATCCATGCTCTCCATGCACACAAGGTAACTGTGCATCCCCATCCTTTAAAAGGTCAACTGTTAAAAGAGCCTCAGGAGCTTCAGCAGTGAAGTTTTGTCTCAAACTGCACTTCCACGTAGCAGTTCCAGTCCTGTAACCTTGAACTAAACCCTGGGGGAAAGCTCCCAAGTCTTAAATAAAGGCAAAGTGTGAATGAAGTTATGCACCTGAATTTGAGTCAATGCTAGAGCAGTGTCCCTGAGCAAAAAAAAATTAAATTTTAGCAAAATTCTAGGGAGTAAAATAAGTAAGTCATTTATTTGGGAAATGTTTTCAGCCTGTTGGAACAACTGTTTTTACCAGCTAGAATGTAGTGGCTGAACCATCAGAAAGTAGATTACTTTTGTTTAGAGATTCCCTGAAACCCCTTAAAACAACCTCACCACAGCCGCTTTTAGAAAAATATTTGTGTGATATTTGGATATTTTTTTCATGACCCAAAGAGAAATATCTTGGTGGAGAAGCAGAATTTGATTTTATGACTGCAAAAACCTGCAGAGGGACAGGTGGTAAAATTGCTCAAACCCAATGAATTTTTTTCAAGCTACAGTTCATTTTTCCTGTCATCAGGAGTATCTTTAGCATGCTTACAGTTGAGAGAACAATTCACCATTAACCTGTACATCAGACAGACCCATACTTGCAGCAATTATTTTCACTGGATGATAACGTTTTCTTTTTAATTAAACTTCTTTCTGGTGGACATTAGCCTGACAGTATATTTTCCTAATTGTGACATAAAAAACTCCGCTCTGTCTGACTCTACTGACTCCTAGAAGCAGAATCCAGAAGTGAAGGATTTCTACTTTCATTTACCCTTCAACCTCCCCAAGGACACTTCTCCCAAAAGTTGATAATAAGCATCAAATGATCTTCCTGATATGGGCAACTCTACCAACATCTGGTCTGAGACAAATTATTTATGATACAATAAAGTGTCAAGAAAGACCCTAACTCAGGCATAACTTATGTATCCACACAAGGCTAGAACTGAAATAACTAAAATTGTACCTAATTTACTCCTTTAAGATTATTCATATCCTGTTTTGATTTAACTTACAGCTATGTTAAACTGAAATAGGATACTCATAATCAGAAGTGAAAGAGTATATTCGCGTACTAAAATAACTTAAGGTGTTAAATTACTTCTAATTTCAGTTATTTCAGTTCCAGACTGTGCATAGACAAGCTCTTCAGAGATGAACCCATAAAAATACTCTGAATTACACTATCCTGTCTGAAAGAAACAAGCAGCAGAGAGATAACTGACTAGAAAAACAAACCCCCGCAAAAAACAAAACCAGAACCTCCAGCTAAGTTAGATTTTTAAATCCACCTCTATTTATGGGATGTGACCCCAGGCATGTTGTCTTTCCTAAAGACAACTTTTTCCTTTACACAGAAAGAAAAGAAAAAAAAGGAAGCTACACATGGATAATGAAAGGCTTTATTTAATATCTCAATTGCTCCTGCAACTGAAGCACTGCCAGAGATTTCTGTTACCCCCTTTTTCCCCTCCTCAGGGGACAGTGACAACAGCATTTTCAATAGCAAAACAACAGATGAGACTCAGTTTAAGAAAACAAGATAGTTACAATTCTGGTCCCAAGCGTCCATGTGAATTTCAAAACATTACCAGGAATTATTTGGAGTTTGATTTCTTATTGAGTATTGCAAGTCTAAGACTTCCCTCCCCACCCTGACTTTGACCTTTAGTCCCTGAATCCATCAGTGCATGCTCTTATAACAATTAAATTATTCTCAAGGTTATCTAGTAGATATGCATATACTAAGCAGCAGAATAACACACTAGATGAGGACTAGAATCCTGAGTGCAGGGATCAGCCCCAGGAAATCAACTATAAGAAGTCATGGACTTGTTGTTTACTCTGAGTACCTGGAAAAGGCATCAGATTCAACACCAAATTGTTTTTCCCAAATGTTTAAGCAACTGCTTATTTCCATGAGAATCACTCTTTGCAGACACAAAACATAAAAGGAGCAATAATCCAGAATGGCTGCATCACCGGCACTCCAAGTGCTGTCTAGCAGAACTTGGCCTGTACAACGTGTTACCAAGTGGTACAGTGCCCTCAAGACAAATTGCACCATGCAGAATTGGTGTTTGCATGTGGTGCAATCACTGCAGTTGAGGCTGTGGTGCCACTGACTCTCTTACAACAGTAAATGAGTGGAAGAAGCTGCCTGCTGCCTACACTTTTTGCAAATGTCTGGTGCTTGGTTATCATATGGCAGTAATTTCAGCATTGTGCTTGAATGTTGACCAGAAACAAGCAGCTGAAATTCTGGGCTGCGAGTTGAACCTCCTGCATGAACCTCTTCAATCCCACTAAACTCTGCAAAAGCCGCGGACGCACCGGCACCACCGTTCCTCAGCCCAGGTTTGCACAGGATGGGGGCTCTCAGCAGCAGAGCTGCTCTGGCTGTGCACAGCACAGCTTGCATGGCACCCTTCTCTGGATGCAGACAGGCATCTCCCATCCTTCAGCCCAGACAGCTGCACACAGCCTCTGGCACACACTTCTCCTCACGTGTCTCACGTGTGTTCCTGGGCCACACAATCCACGTCTTCTTTTTCCACACTGTGTGCAGGTGAAGGAAGGAAATAACACAACCAATGGCAACATTTCCACTTCACCTAATAAAAATATATCACAGCAGCCTTTCCATCTAAATTAAGGTGCTTATTAGCCTTTGGGATCTTAAAAATTCAAGTTACACTCATGCAACTCTTGTAGTACTACTAATAACCACTGCAATTAATGCACATGAAGAATATCAGACAAATCTATGATGACTGTAAAGTTTAAAAATTGCTCCAGTCTGAATTTTTTGCTTCTGTTATCAATAGCTTAATTTATTGCAACTTTGTGACTTTTTTGAAGCAACAGTCAAGGATTATAAATAAAAGCGAACACTATTATCGATATGTCAGCATTAGTTCTGATATTATTAACAATAGCCATGAGTGTATAATCCAGCAGAAAAGGGGGCTGAATTTTAATAGACATGTTAACAACATCTGTCAGCATTTATTGCCCTATTGTGACCATGTAAAGAGCCTTATTGGCAGAATGTGTAAGTGAGGAAATCTGCTATGCTGTTGTAGCCTGCCATTCTCCTGAAATATCACTTTGCTCAGGAGAAGTTAAGGTACTCTAATTATAAAAAGAAATAAATAAAAATACAAGAGAAAGGCTTCTCCAACCTATGGCACATGGTAGAGAAACAAATAAGTTCTGCAGCAAGCCAAGATTTTTTTTCTTGATTTTTGCATGAGTCTTCTAAAAAGTTTTTATTATAATTAATAAAACCGAAGCCCACAGTGAGGAATGCAAGAACATAACAAAGAAAAAAAAAGCAAACAGAAGAAACTAAACCACTCTCAGAACACAGCAACAAACTACATCTCCTCTCAGCATCAGGCAGAGGGAAGTACCCCATGTCCTCAGGCTCCTCAAGGAGATTTTGCAGAGCCCCAGGATCACCTTTTCTGACCAGAAAAACTTTTCTCATATCTAAGATCAAGAAAGCATGCTCCTTTCTGTCTCTCTCTCCCTCTTTTTAAACTCAGCAGTAATCTTACTGCCATACTGGTAAAAACATCAAGCAGGCTTGTTTCCTGTTTCAATGTTATTCTTGAAGTAGGCTGCAGTAAGAATCTGATTTTCATTGGGCTATTATTATTTGCAGCTGCGTGACCTTTTTAACCCTCTTTTAAAAGTGACATTTCAGCCTTCAACCTCAAGCTGTCTAAATGTTGCAGGGTTTTCAGGCCTCTGATTAACAGAGGAAAAAGAACCGATGGGAAGGTGTACACTACAATGTGTCTAATGCAGGTCAGTGCACCCATCCTGCCACTTGCATAAGTGAGTAATTACACTCTTATAAGCAACCTGTTTGTTGAAATTAATCACCTGGGTTCATGCTTGCAAGACAGGTTTCTTCAGGCTGCTGTGACCAAGGTCACTGAGATTTCCAAATACAGGTACACAGCACACGGTCTCCAGCGCTAACAGAGCTATGCAGAGACATGAGCACCAAATGAAGCATCACCTGTTTTTTAGGGTCACGGGCACAATGTTTAAAAAGTGAGAGGAGACATGGTCATACTGCATTTGTGAATAGCAAAGAACCCCATCAGTGTGTATGCAGCATTTTAAATTGCTAGTCGTGGCTATTCAATACTCTGCTATTTATAGATAATTAGAGCGTTATTAGAAACGCTATTAAGACTTGTTGGTTTTGGAAGTGTAATACACGCAGGGTTAATGCCCATGGTTGTTCCCAATGCATACTTGCTTGAGCAAAGCCAATTTGAAGCAGCATTGTGCTGGAACGGTGCACGGTGGTTTTTCTCAGCATGGGCTTTTCAGTGGAAGTGCTTGTTTTCTGAGCTAGCATCACGCTTTCCACATGCAGGCATACAGGCTCATTATCACAGCCCTGCCTGCTTCAGCTGCTACAACGAAGGGTCTGTCAGCATTTCCATTAGAAACCCCCTGGTTTCAGGATTAAAGCATTTCCAAATGGTTCTGGATGTTGGAAAGCAATTTGTGTCTGGAGTCCCCAAGAAGGACTTTAATACGATGCACATTTGAGCTGGGGCTTGAGCCCTTGCTGGTGCTCCAGTGAAGTTTTTGGTATTGCATTTATGACATTTAAGTGTGGAAAAACACTCAGCTTGGTCCTTTACTCATTTATTTTAAAAGAAGAGAGGCCCATAAATCTTCAGGCAGAGCCGAGTGCTCTCAAAAAGCAGTTGATGTGTGAATTGCCTCAACGGCAAGCAGCCTTCCTTCGGTCCTTTTCCCGTGCGTGGCATCTGTGAAGTCACTAGCCACTGGCACCCTCCAGGATCATTTGCAAAAGGAGTATCAAAAAGATTCTTTTTTCATGCTTCTGAACACCCTAGTTCTTTCTAAATGGCCACACGGTTTATTTATTGCCTGCCTGAACAAAACCCAGTGCTGGGAAGGCTCCCCAGCAGTCCTAAAGTTTTGTCCCTTCTGTCTCTTACAGGTACATGCATTTACCTTCAAATCATCCAAGTTTGGTCCCCTAACTCAGCATTTGTCGACTAAAACTCACTGTTTCTGTTATCAAAAAAAGCCAAATAGCTGCTTCCCAACTTTGCTTATGCAGAGCTACTTTCTTCTCAAGAAAGAGCATAAGTGGGGATAACTAAAATAATATGGGGCAAATATAGCATATTTCAAAATAGAATAAGAATGAATGTTGGAAAACTCCAGAATTAAGGAGGGGGGGAAATACAGGGAGAAAGAACCACAAGGGAAGTGGAGGCAAGAAGACCCCAGTGGAAATGGAAAAAAGAAAGACAGTGGAAGGACTGCAAACCACTGAGGACTGGGCTGAGGAAGAGGAGGGGAGTAAAAGGATACCTCTGAAAAAGAGACTCAAAATAGAAAGCAGATGACCTACTGCCTTCCCACGTAGCAGCAGTGTGAGAGCCCAGCACTGTGTATCACCCATGCAAGTACGTGGTAGGGGGCACAGTTTGTCCTCTGCACTGGATGATCAGTCTCTCTAGTCTAGTGGAAATGCACGAGTCTAAAAAGTTACATTCCTTGGACTCCCCATTTCAGTAAAGGACACCCATCACGGATTCACTTGCTATAGTGCAAATGGATTTGCTGTTTTACAGAAATGGCTGTGGAATTACTAAGCACAGGCCACAGAAGACAAAAATGGAAATAATAGGAGAACAGAGGTGAAAAGTGACTTTAAAATGAAAATACCAAAAAAAAAAAAAACAACCAAAAAAAACTAGCCCGTTTGAAAACAGTTCATGAAAGTTATCTCAGCATAGAAATATTCTATAGGAGAAATAAGATCTTTATAGGGCAAGATGGCTATTACTTCAACTCTGGAAAAACACTTTGAGGAATATGTGGTTATTTTGCACTCTGTGATTGGCCAAACAGGGCCAGCCTAACCTGGAAATGGCCCAGGCTTGTAGTTCTGCAACTGTCCCCCACTGATGGCATTTGCAGAATCACCCTAATACCTGCTGTCCCTGGTCACAAGTCTGAAACCACATGACAGCCCAGACTGGAACCTCATTGACAGCACTGAAGTTGGCTTAACAGAACAGGCAGCAGCACAGGCTGTGCCAAGGTAAGGAAAAGACTCTATTAAACAAAGCTTTTCACACACCAACAGAGCACTTCTCCATTTTCCCTACATGCAATATTTCTGCTTTCCTGTGCTGGAAATTCAACCTACTGAAGTAAAATCAGTATCTGTGTCTGTGGACTTGACAAAGGTTAGGGAGAACATCAAGTGTCCATGGATAGTCAAGCAGCATCTGAATGTCAAGTTTATCTCAACATGAACAAATAACGAACAAATACTGTCATTGTCCTGTGTCATCAGACATTTAACTGAAGTGCTCATGTCAGAAGATTAAGTTAGACATGAGGGTCTTGAAAGGGAGGGAAGGAAGAAAGGAAGGATGAAGGAAAAAAAGGAGAGGGGAAGAGGAGGAAAAGAGGGGGGGAAATGGGGAAAAGCAGAAGAAGGAAGGGGAAGAAGTGACAGAAGGGAGAAAAAGGAAGGGAGGAAATGGGAATAAAGGGAGGAAAGGGAAGAAAGAGGAAAGGGAGGAAAAGGAGGAAAGGGAATAAAGGGAGGAAAGAGAATAGAGGGAGGAAAGGGAGGGAAGGATGGGCTATGTCAGAGCCAGATTGAAAGCGTCAATTGCTTTAAATGGTGTGCTACAAAAGGACTCTGCACTATTTTAAAAGCTTTGACACTGAGGCTTCTTTTACCGGATGCATTGTGATAATACAGTGTATAATATAATGCTCCAGATGTACATGGTGACAATATAGTCCTTATTTAGGTCACTGTCCATCTCCCAAATTGTTCTGCAGAACTGCAAAACAACTGCAGTAACACAAGTGGCAGGACTCTTGCTTCGAGAGACCACCACTAATATCCAGCATTTTAAAGGAAAAACGTATTTGCTCTGTTCTTTATGAGCAAGACTTGGCTTCTCCCTGTACGTGACAGAGTCCCTTGGGGCAAAGCATGTGCACAAAGTTAAAACCACCATTAGCTGAAATCAATATTTACTACCAAACTCTTGAAAGATTTAAAGGAGAAGATGCATGCAGAGAACGCCATTCCAGGTTCATACAGTCATTACTAACATGGATCTGACAGCACCCACTCTCCCTCACTACCAAATTTTAGTGGATTACACACTTAAATACACTTCAGTGTGATATTTGATTATTTACAAAGTTGCTAGTAATATAATAATGGTCTGCTTAGAACTGCATTTAGTTATTTTTCAGGCAAAGGGAAAGAAAACAACAGAAAATTCTTGGCCTATGAGAAAGTCTGCCCCAATTCTCATTAATTTTCAAAAGGTTACCAATATTAAGTGAGGTGAGTAGCCTGTCTTCTACAAATCTCTTCACAAACATAGCCCCATTCCCAGAGCTGTGGCAGTCACTGTGCTTCACGTCCATGGTTCCTATGCCAAGAGGATTATCGTGGGTGTATGAAAGAAAAACAATGAGGCTTCAGATCAGCTTCACATGTTAAGATGGTTCACCATGCCTATTGCTATGAAACAACAAAAAAAAACCTACTTCAAGGAAAAAAACATGCATTCTGCACTGGAGAAGATCTCCAGGAAGCCTGCAAGGGGCAGAAAAGGCAACTGCAACTGTGGTGAGAGATGAAGCCCGCGAAGCAGAGGGTGTCAATGATGAACTCCCAGTAACATCTGGCAAATAACCTAATCTTTTGGGACTTTCCAATGCTGGCAGATAAGCGTGTTGTCTGTCCCTTCAAAGGCTGACCTCATTTCTATCCTTGGGTTAATGGCATGCAAAGCTCTCTGCTACACTTACTTTTTCACTCTTCCCCCTGACCCAGAGTTATTATTAAACACCAAACAACTCTGCCTATTGTTGTAGTTTGCATACAATTTAATTAAGAGTTCTCCCTCCAGGAATAATATTGACTGAAGGTTTTTGTAGGGGTGTTTTGGTTTTTAAGTGTACTGTAACAGCAGTATGCTAATTGCTTTGGTTTATGATACACAAATAGATAAAAGAATTCACCTAACTTGCATGCAAATAAACACTTGGATTTCCAAAGGGAAGGAATTAAAAAAAAAAAAAGAAAGCATTAAAGATATCCTGGGGGAAACAACAACACAAGGCTGCTTAGCTGACTTTCATACCAGAAGCAGTTAGGGGCTTTAACACAAGCTTTGAAAATTCTGCCAGCCCAAATTTTCCTTCCATATTTTATTATATGAAATAATGCCTAAAACAGAACTCTGAAAACAAGCTTTAACATTTTATGAATAAAACTCTGTAATTCTGTAGGTTTTAAATAATTTTAAACTAGGACCAATCCCACTTTTTACTCTTTTTTTTTTTTGCTTTATAGTTAAAATACAAGACAGTTTAAGATTTTCATTACATAGAAAAATGAGGCTATTAATAAACCAGCTACAAGCCATTAATTATTAACTTTCACCAATTTTTAATTGCCATTTTTTAAGATTTTTTTTTTAGTTGGGAAACCTCTCTCTCTGCAAAATGACAAAAAAAACCCATCCTAAATCAAACCTTCAGTGTTCACTGTCCCTAGCTACAAGAATAAATCCTCTGGGGCAACAAATCTCTGCTGAGAGCACTAGCAGCCCACAGGTCCCCTCAGGCAGTACTCAGCACTAGAGAGTTTTAGACACTAAAAACTGAAAACTGTTCTTTTCAGCCCTGACAAATCAAGGGCAGGCTGATTTGCAACACTTTAAACATTGTGTGTGTGAAGCTGCTCACATCCTCAAATACTCACACTTCATCTTCAGACACGTCTCTCACCAGTCCTATAACTAGTTTTACTAACACCAGTGTAACAACCTATTTTCAGTAGGTTTTATTTGGATTCAGGCTTGTCCATATGTTTTTAGGAAATCAAATATGGAATCATCTTGCTGTTGAAATACCTTCATAAAAATAAGGGGGTCTGAGTTCTGAGACTGGGTTAAAAAGCTGCTTCCAAATCACCCATTGCATTGAATAAACACAGTGTATTTAGACTTTGAAAGGGCAGAACACAAATAAAGCGGTAAGCAAGTGTTTGCTTGAACTAATAACCCAGGAAAAAAATACACTCAAAGAAGCTGCAGACATTAAAGCAAGAGTTTATATTTTCATAGAATCATATAATATTTTGAGTCAAAAAGTATATCTAAAGGTCATCTAGTGCAACTCCCTGCAATAAAGTAGGGACATCTTCTACTAGATCAGAGCCCTCCAACCTGGCCTTGAATATTTCCAGGGATGGGGCATTTGCCACCTCTCTGGGCAACCTGTTCCAGTATTTAATCATCCTCATTGTAAAAAAATTCTCCCTTATGCCTACTCTAGATTGATCCTCCTTCAGTTTAAAACCATTAACCCTTGTCCTATTGCAACAGCCCTTGCTAAAAAGGTTGTCCCCATAAGTTGTGGTCCACTTACACCTTACAACCACCTCTTTATGGAAGTTGTTTGTGAGACTGGAGTCTTCAGCTTAATAATGAGTTAGAACTATGAACTAGAAAAATAATTCACAATAGTTAATGAAAGCTTTTGGGGGAGGCAGGGCAGGTATTTTAGGCTCAGTCTTCTGGAGTACCTGAGGAACCATCGGCAGTCACAGGACGCTGTCCCATGCAGGTATCACAACAAACAGTGCTGTGCTGCAGGGACAGCTGCTCCCAGGGCTCTGAAGTCAGGCATTACCAAGGCCCAGCACCAAAAACACCAGGAGCAGCAAGCAATGCCCTGAGCTGACAGGTTCAGCAGAGAAGCCCCTCTTCCCCTGCCATGACACAGGATGGTGGCAGAGTCCCTGACAGCACCTCCTTGGGAGGGAGAGAAGGCTGAGGGTCATCTGCCCCAGCAGTTCAGGTACCTGACTTGGGAAGGGAACAGAGTGGCCCACAAACTGCCTGGCTGTCATCCAAAACAAAACAAAAAGCCCAGACCATTTTGTGCTGCTCCCCCGCCCTCCTGCAGACCCCCCAGCCAGGCTCTGGCTGCCTGCTCTGCCCTGGATGTGTCCACAACCCTTGGGTCAAGCTTCTCAACCATTAAAAGTCTGGACCCAGGAGAGGGGCTAACTTTGATGGGAAGCCAACACAGGTCTTCAAAGGCTTTTCTGCAAATATATGCTTTCTTTGAGCACAAAAGTGGTGATCCCTCTCCTCGGGCGAGAACACTCCAGAAGCACTCCTGAGGGTTGGAGGTGCTCCTCCAGTCCCCAGCACTAAAAATGTCCTGCAAATACATTTGCTGCATGTGAGACAAACAAGTCTGCCTCCCTCTCCATACCCAGAGAGCAGCTCAAACATCAGCCCCTCAGAGGAGCTCTGGGATAAGCAGAGACACGCCAATGCCCATGGCTGGGGCTGCTCTGGCTGCTTTGTTCCCTGGCTGGGGAGGTGGGATGGATCCTGTCCTGACAACCTGAGACCCCCGTGGTGCCTGACACAGAGCTTTTCTGGTGGTCTCCACTGGAGAGCAGTAGCACAGCCCACAGCACTTGTGGGGATGCTGCTCAGCTGCTGTTCCCTTGGGAGCACTCCACAGCTCTGTAACAAACCCAGACAGGTTATACACAGCCTGTGTATTCTGCCTAGTCAGACCTCTAGCCCTGCCTCAAGGAATGAGAGATCTGGGATTCAGAAGGGACATAAATGCAGCTATTGCTCCACTGACACTTGACAAGAAAAGGAGATCTGACATGGGCTGCCACCTGTCCTCAACTAACACAGCAACTGCAAAGCCAACTGCTACCAGTGGTTGGGCACAGGGATGAGTCTGCCTTCCAGAATCAGCTGGAACAGCACCCCTCATTGGCAAATGTCCATCAGAATATGGGAGACCCTCCCAGGAGCAG
The DNA here is from genome assembly GCF_028551555.1 of Melozone crissalis. Taxonomy (NCBI): domain Eukaryota; kingdom Metazoa; phylum Chordata; class Aves; order Passeriformes; family Passerellidae; genus Melozone; species Melozone crissalis. The sequence continues at coordinate 35,033,976 of NW_026535794.1, read as the reverse complement.
AGAGAGAGTTCTGCACCCCAGGAGTGGCTGTGCTTGTCTGTGTGCACAGACATGCAAGTCTGTGGGGAAGGTGAGAGTGTGCAAAGGGACCTTTCCCTTCCTCCTACAGGGGTGCAATATAAGTCAGCAATATGAGTCTCCTCAGCAATGTAAGTCTCCAGAACCCTTCTCAGAAGACTGCTGTATCTCTTTTTTAAAATCAGCCTTTCTGGTCCATGGATTATTGCGTCGGTGAAGGAGCCAGCATATCAAAATGAAGCAACTCCTAATTAGTGACTAGCCACAAATTTCTGGCAGCAACCAATTCATAACTACAAACAAGAACCTTAAAAACTGGCACATATGAAAAAATTACTACTTTTCCTAAGAAGGAGGCAACGTGAGGGGTAATTCTCTGTAGGCTGTACATTCAGAACCTGTGAACTACTCACAGCAACTTACAACGTACTGCAAGTGTAAAGTGGTGAAATTCAAACATCTCTAAAAACCACAGATTTGTAACTTGTGCTTATGTAAATACACAGCTTTCCAGCCTCAGCCATCCTGGCCATAGCTCTTCTGGGAAAAAGGAAAAAATCTTGGCTAAGCTTTTCAAGAGCAAGCAGTGATACTGAGAGCCTCCAGTTTTTATGTGTCCAATCAGAAATACTTTAAAAGGCTTCATTTTCAACTCCTGCTGCACACACCCTCTTCCAATTATATCCCTTTAGGGAATATTTATCTTTGAAAGTAAGCAAATAAGGGAAAAGCAGACACATACACATTATTTTGTTCATTCTTCTCAGTACTCTCTCTAACATGAAGATGTAATACTATGCCAAAATTATAGACAAGAGGCTAAAGAACACACTTTTAAAGACTGATTTTAATTCTTTTTAGCAGAGATGAAAGGTGCTTGCAATCACAACTAACTGCAAGAAGTTTTAAATCTATTTTATCTGTAGTTTCATCTAGAAGATTCTAGCTTACATGAGCTATCCCAAGTCATGCAAAGTTGGTAGCAAAGTCAGGAAATAAATACATATATATTTATAGTTACAATGTGCTGATTAACTACAAGATCATTATTTTGGGAATGGACTGCATAGACTGATCTGGCTTTTTACATTTTTAATTAATATAATTTATCTCATTTTGAACGAGGGTGCAGAGAGTTATGACTAACGAATACTTTGTATGAGAACTTAAAATAGAATTTTAAAAAAACTTAAAAAGCTATTTCAACATATAATTGCCTCAGTTTCTAAAAAGAGAATTTAATATATAAAATTATGTTGTGAAGGTCTAGCAAGTATATGAATACATAATTCCTTTTCCCTTCCTTGCAAGAACAGAAGATCACTGAGATTTTTACCAGGACAATGAAAAGCATAGCTTTATTTTGAAAGCAATCAAAATGTAAGCATTCACACCCTAATAATATAGATAGTATAATCCATTACACAAAAAAAACCCCCTAAAAAACAAAGAGCACACAGATTCACTAAACCTACTGCCATCTACATGGCTGTAAAGCAAACATGCTACAGATGTCTTCTACCAACTGAACAACTGCCCAGATCTGTGTACACTTGTACAACTTGTACACTTGTACAACTGCCCAGATCTAAGTACCTATGCTATATAATCAGAAAATAAAGACATAATTGAGGTGGCAGTGTCCCAGCAAAGGCAGATTTCACAGGGTAGCAGGATCAGTGACTGCCTCCAATAAAGGGATTACAAATGCAGGCTTCGGTATTGCGAAAGGCAGTGCACTTTTTGAAAGACACTTTGATCCTAAGCACTTGACAGATTTTCTCAGTATATCATCTGCCTCAAATCAGTCACCTGAGGAGTCAGGAGTTTTCTCAGAAAGCCATATTACTGCAGGATACTCCTTTCCAAGTGTTTGCTAATGATATGAAGGCCATTAAGTCTATATACTCTAGTTGTCATAATCTTGTGTGACATCTTACCCAATATTTTTATAGGTAAGGCTAAGTTTTCTTCACAGAGAGAGCTATTTTTATGGACAGCTACAGAAACTGACTAATACTTCTGCATTTATCAATGCCACAAATAGCTTTTTGAATATTAATGCTGCTAGAATTTCTTTCAACACAGTAAGTGGAAATTATAAATAGGTGCTATTATCTTCCCATGTGCCAAAACAGGCAAAAAAAAGTTTAACACACATTTTGTTTGGATCATCCAAATAATATGATTCTTTGCATAATTCTGAAGAATAAAAAATATTTGGGGAGCATTAAGAACAAACAGGATTGTCATGAATCTCCTTCCCAGCACTACCATCCATCTCTTCTTACAGACTTGTAAGCTACACTTGCCTCCTTCTCCCTCATATTCTGCTTTCTCAAGCACTGCCTTGGTCTGAAATGAAGAAGCCTCTGATCCTGGATCTTCATTTTGCACTTACATATATAACAGTTTATTTTATACAGTTTTATGTTACATCATAGCATGCATTTGCCTGCAGCACACAGTGCGTGATGAACTTTTATTGTGACAGTGTTTAAAGAAAATAAGCTCCATCTCCAAGGCACTTTGATACTACACTAATACAACTCTTGTTTCCTTGGCTGGGCTGCAGACCCAAAAAGTTATCTCCTTTATGCAGACAATGGTAAAAAAAGAAGGAGCAAAATATCTCTACTCATGTATGAACATCTGGGCTAACTAACCAATCTAAAATACAAGGGTCTCTTCTGGCATCACTTCACAAATAACAAAAAACATATGTGGAGATACAGGCTGCATCTTCTACTTGAAGTTAACCTGAAAAAATTCCACTGAGTGTTATCTGAACTCTAAAAAACATAAAAGAACAAAGATCAATACATTGAAAGCTTATTTCATTTCAATCAATTGTTTGTGAGAAGTATTCACAGGTTGTCTTGCTTCCAGCACTAATGCTTAGCTCTTTAAGTAGACTCTACATTTTTCTCTATAGATTTCAATCTTAGAACTGAAATTAATCACTTTGGCAAGTAAGTGTCAGAGTAAAGAAAAAAAATGTCTGTCATTTTGGTCCCTAACACTAACAAGAAACTAAAGGAAAGTAGTCCATTTTTTTATGAAAGTATTCGATGTCTTCTTTTCTTAATGTCTTTCTCTGGCAATCTCATTCCCATTCTCTCATTTTCCTACTGAAAAAGAAAAGTGAAAAGAAACTGAAACCACAGTGAAAAAATATTTGGGAGAAGATGTTTTTGTCACAAAGGAAAATTCTGGAATTTTTTGGGTTTCATGCTCAGTGCTGTTTTTAGGGAATTTTACAGTTCCTGGTCAGCTCTTCAGTTCACACCCATGATGTGACTGACAATGAAATCCATTTTGCAGGAGTTGAGAGAACAACATTAGTGAGGCCATCAAAACTTCCACCCAGAGAACATGAGACTCAAACTGTCCAACCTCATTTCAAGAGAGGTCAAGTTCATTTCACAACTGAATATGACTCTATATTTGGGAAGCAAGGAGGAGAAAGCAAAAAAATAGACTAAATATATGCTAGGAAAGATCCTTTCTTGCCTTCATCCCTTCTCACAAAGCCTGTAGAGCTTGTGCTTTTTGATGGAAGGCTATAATTGTGTGATAAAACACTTTTGGTAAAACAATTATTTCTAATTTAAATCAAATCCCTTTTGAAGGCTTTACCAGAACAGTCCTGCCTGCAGATCTACCATAACAGAGTCTGGTTAGCAAGACTAGTTCAGGCACTCAATAATAGAGCACGGACGTGCAAACACATATCCACTATGGACTGATTTTACAGTAACTTTTAAAGCAGCATGGCTATAATATTGCAAGGCTACTCATTTTGGTGTGTGAAAATCCCTTTGGTGTTTTCCAGTTAATAAGGATGAAAGGAGGGAAAAAAAAAAAAGAACAGAACATGGGAAAAAATTATAGGGCTGCATAGGCAGCCTCGAAGGAACACGGATTGAACAACCTTTGAAGTACCCAATTCTAAAATGAGATCATATGAGAATTTTTTCAAGCAATAAAAGTGAAGCCTCAGAAACAAGTGTAAGTTACAGCCTGAAGTGCTTTATCACAGCTCCATGAACCCTCTTCCATAAACTCTAGTCCTTTTGAAAGTTCATTTACTTAAAGTAAAAATTGAACTGACTGTGGGGGAATGAAGGGGCAGGAGGGATCTATAGTTTCCCAGAGGTGTGTTGATAAATAAGGCTTGCATCTCATGACATCGAAGTCATTAGTGGAGAAGAGCTGTCTCCTGCCAGGCTGCAAGGAGGCATTTTCCACTTGGGGATAAGAACAAATACCAGTGCCCTTATGCGCTTCTTCAACAAAACTCCTGCCCTCTGGATAGCAAAACCTTCAACTTAATAACATGCCTACAGGTATGCAAAATCTACTGGGGCCCCAAAAAGTTATGCCTGGGCTAACCCTGCGCCACACAAAATACCCAAAGATGACTCTGAGGGAATGTGGCTGTTTACACAGCACAGTGCAGAGCTGGGCAGAGATAACCAGCTCACATTGTGGAAGTAATATCAGCACAACAGTGCTCTTGAGCTAAGCAGCCACGTCTTTGGTGAAGTTAAACACAAAATCAGCTAATGGGGATGTGCCCCTTCCAGACAGAAATCTGCCCACTACACCCATCTGAGAGGTTTCTGGTTTTTATGACACACATATAATCATTTTGGCTTTACAATTTCTCAGCATCTCCACCTCAGTCAGTCATTCCAGACCTCCTCCACAGTCAACAGAGAGAAACAGGCACATGAACACTGTCCACTTGATACAGACATCTCCACTGGGAAGAGAGGAATCATGAGCTAGAATTGCCAATTTCTCATTACTAGCTTTGAAAGAAGACTGTAGGATTAACTCAGACCCCGCACAGATGCCAGTCAGAAAAACCAACTCTTCCACATCGAGTGTTGCCCCAGATGTCTGAGCTAGAATAATGCTGTCTGCCTGTCTGAAGAGTGCTATTCGTATTCATAAAGTACTGATAAAGGAGAAAGTCATGGGTTCAGAAACTGTTCGAGAAAGGTCACTTCTTTCGCAACTGGATCGAGTTTTGCTGTCACCAGAGCAGATGGCTGGCTCCAATCTCCTCACTCCATCCAAGTGACACAACCTGGCCATGGGCCTGGCCGGAATCAGCAAGGGGAAATGCCCTATACCATCCCACGTGAAAGGAATGCTTCCCCCTCTCATGGTGACCTCCCTAAGGACACCAGAACCCTCCAGCTGAGAGGTGCAGACCCTCCTCAGGTGGAAAAACATTGTGATGCAGGACCCCAAGCAAGGTGTGGCACCTCATGCTGTGGGGCAAATCCAGCACAAAGCATGTCTAAGACACTGAAAAAAAGTGATGTTTTCTCATCCTTCTTTCCCCAAAGTACATCTGTGTTCAAATAACAGGTGTGCAAGAGATAGAAATTGAGTTTGTATGCTATTGCATACAGAAATTTTTTAAAATATATTTAAATGATAATCACATCAATATAGCTTGTGCTGGGAACTGTAACAAATGCAAAACTTAATTTCTGTTTCCACCCTCATGGTTTGGCTGTCACAAAGTTATTCTTTAAGGCCCAAATTTTGTATCCTATACAGGCAGCTATTTGTTAAGTAAAGTAACTCACAGAAGCCCTGGGAAGAAATATAGCTAGGCAGCAGGAGGAGGGCAATTGTTCAGCTCAGAGACTTGCTTGGAGCCATTTAGAAATCTTTTCTGATTTTACAAATGAGAGAAGAAGTACAGATTTAAAAATTATACAAATGCTGAACCATTTGTTTTGGGAGATTTAGCAAAATGAGGCCTTTAAATTCAATTCTTCAAGTTATAAAAGATTCCATCCGGGGCAGTTGTTACAGTAGGTTGACCTCATCCTCTAAGGCAACTTTCCCTCTCTATTCCTAAGCCCTGTAACACCCTGCAAGCCCCAAGGTCACCCCTGCAGCAATCTTTGCAGAAAGAAAGACAGAGAGAGAAAGTTGTCCTTGGATTTATTTAGCGAGAAAGAGGCCAAATCTGGGACAGGGAAAAAGGTTCGCATAGAGACAGAGCTCTTGTGGATTTGTACAATCATCCATGCACATGGAATATATTGAACCTTGAACCTAAACTAAGGTCAAGCAAGTTTAAGGCTTGATACAGATGTTTCACAGAACTCTGGTAAATGAAGGTGAATGTTACTGTTAAAGCAAGAGAAAAAACAAGCTATAAAAACGGTTGGTCGATTGTTTATTTTTCTTTTCAGTCCATTGTCGAGTTTACTTTGTCCCCCTTAAGCCCAGCACTGGTGTTTCCTGCATCTGGGTGATGACAGCAATCTCTTATACACCACATAAAACAGATTTAAAAGTTTGAAAGCCACTCCTAGCCTGGTTTCTCCCCGGAAATATATCATTCCAACACAAGGGAACATTTGCATTTTCTTCATTTGTCTTTAATTTCAAAAAATACTGATTGTCTTCTGGTGCAAAAGTCTAAACCAAACCAACCAAACAAACCAAAACAAAACAAAAAGAAGAAAAAGAAAACCACTAAATTCACTATAAGTGCAGTATCAACACTTTCATAAACAGTGAGGGAGCTTTTCAGTCAACATTACTGGTTGTTTTTTTTAATTAAAAAAATAAGTTACAGAACAATCCAAAGGAAAGTCCCTCAAGGAAAATTAACTTAATGATTTCTTAAAAAGAAGTCATGATGATCACTTAGCCAATTACTTGTTGTCCTTTGGCATGAATGTGTCTGAAACTATGCTCAGAAAAGGGGGAAAGACTTTTCAAGTTGGATGCCATGATGAAGTGTAGGCCAATATGGAAGACAACCCCATTCCAACCAATCTGACTAACAGTGATAATGTTATTGGTTCTGAATCTAGAATGAGTATCAAGATTTGGCAAAGGCAGGATAAACAGAAGTTTTTAAATTATTTGGAATGGTTAAAACATTTTAGGAGATTCACAGTAAAATGCTGTAATAATAACCACAACTACTACTACTTTTCCATTTTAAAGAGCTTAGCATAAATAAACTTTGCACTGGTTTTGGCTGGGATAGAGTTAATTTTATTCATAGTTGCTGGTATCAGGCTATGCTTTGGATTTGCTCTGGGAAAAGTGTTGATAATACAGGGATATTTTAGTTACTGCTGAGCAGTGCTGACACAGTCAAGACTTTTCGGCTCCTCACACCACCCCACCGAGCAGGGGGCTGGGGGTGCACAGGAAGATATGAGGAGACACAACCAGGATAGCTGATCCCAGCTGACCCAAGGGATATTCCATCCCAAATGATGCCATGCCCAGTGTATAAAGCTGGGGGAAGAAGAAGGAAGAGGGGAACATTCTGAGTGATGACATTTGCCTTCCCATGTTGATGGGGCTCAGCGCTCCTGAAGATGGCTGCCTGCTCATAGGAAGGGGTGACTGAATTCCCTGGTGTCCTTTCTTTGTGTGTGCAGCTTTTTCTTTTCCTATTAAACTGTCTTTCCTCCAGTTCATAAGGGTTTTTTTACTTTTACTCTTCCAGCTCTCCTCCCTGTTGGTGGGCAGTGAGAGGATGCATGGGGCCAGCTACCACTCTTTAACATTACCACAAACTTTTAACATTAGAAGGTGCAGAGGAGGTATTTCCTCTGCTCTACTGACAGGGTACATGAGCAAAGGGGCATCAGGGGAGAGAAAACATCAGAATCAGAACAAATAAAAACAAGAGATGATGGGCCATAAAGTACTGTGTTTAGAACAGATTAAGAATGAGATAGGATTAAAAGTTAAAAATTTAAGGGAGCACAATTTAAGGAGCACAAGCAGGAAAGAAGAGTTTGGTGTCCCCAAGCTAACCGCTAGAGTGAGACAATTGCAGGATTTCCACACCTGCTTCTGTAATTCAGATTTAAAATCTGGTTAATTTATTTGTTTCCCCCATGTTCCCATTGAAGCCCCAAGAATTCTGGTTCCAGTTCCCCACTGGTTTGCACCTTGGGTAATCACCAGTGCCCTGATTCATCAAAGCTCTCCACTGAGTTCTTAGGCTTCAGCACACACCAGCACTCTCAACTCTCGATTATCTATGGGTGGTTTTCCAGATTCAGTGGATTAACTGTTCTCCCAACAGAGAAAAGCAGTACCCAGTGCTGGAGCCTGTGAGGCTCTGGGGTCAGGCTGGTGGTTCAAGCATTGCTTTCCTGCTTGATCTATTATCATGAGACCAATGCAGACTAGTTGGTCTTGTATCAAATTTACCCAAAAAGGACTCAGAGTGCCAGGAACCATATTCCAGTGGCACCTGAGTAGCTCTGTCACAGGCAGGTCTGCATCAGCATGGTTCACTGTGGGCCAGGCAGACCTGGACTGCCATCCCTAGATCCCTGCAGCATCCCTGCACCGCGCCATGCAGGTGTACCCAGTGTGCTGGCTACCCCCGTGCAGCTGTGGGCCAGGAGATGAGGAACAGTTTGGTGCCCACTGACTTCACTAACACTGCCCCACAGGTTCAGAAAGCTGAAGAGGCACTCTGCAGCATTTTGCATTGACAAAAGTAGCAGGCTGGCTGTTAGTTTTTAAAAGTTTCACTTTCAGAAGATAATTCTCCAGCATCGATAATCAGTACCCAACATGCCAAAATCATGCCAGCAACCAACCTAGTGGGATAGCCAGAAAGTTAAAAACAAAGACTCACATGGATTTTAGAAACAGAAAGTACTGGCAACATGAAAGGATTCAGACTACCAAAAAAAGTTAAGATTTTCATATAAAATACATTCCACAATCTTAAGAGAAGGACCTGAATTCATACCAATTTTTAAAAGCTCTACTACACTGTCCCATCCCTACCCCAGTCTAACAGTGAATAGACAAAAAGTGAATAAGAAAATTATGTTTAAATTGCTGGAGATATTGTGGGGGAAAAAATCAGTTACAATGGGTTCTGTGACCTCAAATTAAAAGATATTGTAGAAAAAGAAGGAATAGATGCTTTTATTAGAGAATGAGGAATGCAGACATCCACTTCAAGTTTAGACAGATAAACCATTACTTAGAGCAAGAGCATTTGTAGAACTATCAATAGAAGAAAACAAATTTAACCCCAGGTAAGTACCTGCAAACAACACAGGTAGCTGAATTACACAGGGAGAGGATCAAAACAATGAGAAGTGCTAGTGAAGATTAAGCACATAGAGACACATCTGAAAAATTTAGAAGGCAAAACAGAGACTAACTGAGATTACTGGCACTCTGCTGCTGTGCACAGGATCTGGAAAGCATCAGGAAAGGCTGAAAGAGGAAAAATACACAAACTATGGACAACTGTGGGAAACAGAACTGCTTTATATACTAATGCCACAGTTATCCTGGGGAAGGGGTGAGTGAGTAGACAATGTAGTTGTATGGGCAGTGATTGAGGACAGAAAAATTCACTCTAGGAGGAGAATATAGGACATGTAAAACTTAAGACTCCTGTGTACAAATACTATACAAAACTATCAGCTGTTTCTGCAAGTGTGCCCCTGGCTTAAACAGCTCATTGGATTGCAGCTGGGCTGTGGAGCCAGGTGCAACACGATCACAATTGTGATGAGCAGCAATATTAGACAGGAAAAATGTGACCGAGTGCTGGTGATGCACAAGGCTGCCAACAAGAACATCATGAAGCAAAAGATGCTATCATTTGGCATTTATAGCAGATGACTCATAGGAGTACCACCCACCGCTGGGCAACGGGGCAGAGCAAGACACTGATTTGAATGCAATACAACACCACGGCTCCTTCATCTAATACCCTGGGAATGAATAGTCACTGTGGGTCATGCAGCCCTCTGGCTGAACACATAGGTTAAGTTTCAAAGACAAGAACACCTAGAAAACAAGGTACAGACAAGAAAAAAAAGTTTAAAAGCCCATGCTAAAATGCAGGGGTGGGGGATTAGGCTTTGGGAGAGCTACTGAGCCCAGCAACCCTGCAAAAAAGAACTCTGCCTGTAGAAACTAGCTGAGAATAGATCAGCCATCTTAGCAAAATAAAAGGCAAAAAGTAAATCAGAGGTTGTACCCGCTGCACCCCAATTCAAAATTGCTGAGAAAAAAGGGCAGATCAAAGAGGTCAAAATCCATTAGCACCAGCTAAAGCAATACTATCAAGATATATTCAGGGCATCTTAGTTTAAGATGATAAAAGTAGGTCTGGCACGCTGCCACATCTATTGGCTAGCAAATACAAGGGCTTGCCTACTGTAAACTGGACCAGACATGAGAAGAGACTCATGCATTAATGTTGCTGTCACTGTAGAAGATGTTAAGGAAGAGGCATTTCAGGACTGTAAGAACCAGTTTCAGTTATTCCTAAACACAGCAGAGTAGGAGGCTGAAAACTGGTAAGCTGAAATAAAAAAGCAATGGGACTTTCTGCTTTGGACATGAAGACTCAATCCTAAATCCCAAGAAATCCAAGACGCCCAAGAAACACCCAGACACAAGTGGGCAGAGTATTTGACCGTCATTCCAGATTTGATATGCATCAGCGATTTGATGCTTGTACTCATTAAAATCCAGCCTTGCACAGAAAGTGGAGGTGGTGGGGAGTCTGGACGGCAAAGTCCAGATAATGAAAACAGGCAAAGGTGGACAAATTAAAATAAAAATTTTAAAAAATTTAAACATTTAAAAAATATAAAGTCAAGTTGCAAAAGATCTAGTTGCTAGATAGACTAGCAACTCAGCAGGGCACTCCCAAGCCCACTCACCAGTCATGAGTGAGCAACAACCCAGCCTCTCCCAGATAAAAAAAATAAGCCAAACTCACTTGTGAGATCACCCAGCTCATATGCATATGTATTATGCACACGTGGATTTAGAGATGACCAAAGCTGCAGTACCCCTGTAAATAGCTGTCTCACTAAAGGCAGCTTCTCTTGCAACAGGGTGTCCACTCATGCCAATACCCACAATATTGTACATGAAATGCCCACTTGCTCTGCTGTGGCTGCTGCCCTTTTTTGGCAGGGGTACCTCCCCAGTTTCCCAGTAGTATCCTTTGTATAGAAGGAAAGAGCCATAAAACAAAAGGTTTTCTCTCACAGTTTTCCTTGTTGTAGCCAAATTCATTGCCATCATAGACCCACAAGCAAGAGCAAAATCAACCACCAATACTGCAATTGTACATCCACTCCCCTGTATGTATTACACACGCTATACTTGTTGGTATACATTTTCTTACATACTTTTTTAATGTAAACAAATCTATCTCCTGTAATAAAGTGACTGATATATTTTCCTGTGCATTACAGGAGTACAATTTTATGGTTTAGCCCTGTACTAAACCAAATCACTATGCAGTGTATGTTACTGGCGTGTATAGTACACACTGTGAAAAAATACTGAGCAAAGCAGCTAAATACTCACTAATAAAAGACCTCACTATAATTAAATAAAGACTTTCATAGACCAAAATCCAGCCTGCAGCAGCAGTACATACATCTGAAGCAATTTTTTTCTCACTGACTGAGCACTTACAGCTCTGGCTGACAACAGTAAGAGCAGTGTACACCCAACAGAGAATCTTCAATTTTCATTCATGTGCCCAGCTTCACTTTGAAGTTCCACATTCACAGTTAACAATTTTATGTGTATCCTAAGTAAATAACACTACCAAAAGTACATTAAGGCATATATATATATATATATATATATACATATATAGTCTGCTATAATGTCAGATAATATTTCATGTGCAAGCCAGGCATAGAAAGAAGGTATGCATAATTACTTCACAAAAAGTATTAAACTCCTCTTGTTTCACTAAGAAAAATTTTCTATCATTTTCAACATGGGCCAGCTGTTAGGACTGCAAGTGGACTAAAATGAAGATGTTACATGCTTCAGAAGAGCAGTTATGCAAACGCCAGCCCTGCAGTCTGGCAGCGCTCTTTGCAGGAAGCAGGACTGTGCCTCACCAGAGCTCCTCACAGAAAGGCTCCCAAAATCAAGTAAGTCGGTGGCAGATTTACAAACTGCAATCTCTTGACAAGAATGAGTAATGTGCCTTTACACCAGTGAAGAATATGACCTCCTCTCTATCCCACGTGTTTCTCTCTCCCCAGAGCTGAGCCCTGCAAGGAGACCGGAGTAACCGCAGCAGGTAATTACATGTTATTAGTGCTGCATTAGACTGAGTAGCTATTCAGTAAATTAGTATGTGATATTAACTAAACCTATTCAGCTGATGAACACAAGAATCAGCCTCGAAGTAGCAATTAACAAATTATTCCTAAACAGGTGTCACTTACAGAGTAAGTCAGGCTATCATTTTTCTATAATTCACCAGGAAAATCCTGACTTCTTCCATTCGGTAAACACAATTTAAGCAGATGGTATGTTCTCAAAAGGCAAGAGACCTATACTTAAATCAATGCTCTTGGATGTGAAGGCTTACATTGAAAGACAGTAGAATTTGTGGCACATCTTAAGATTTAGGAATGATTTATTACTATGCTGAGAGAACAAGCCCAAGATCTAAATCTTGCTGATTAAAGTCCATGCACTCCTGGGGGAAAAAAAAAAAAAAAAAAAAAAAAAAAAAGAGAGAGCTCTCATTTGTCTATAGAAAATAGCCACTGCCACCTATCATGCTCAGGTTTTTTTAAAGAGTAGCATATTATCACAAAAATATTGGGATGCCTGCTAACATAAATAGTGTTTTTAATGCCCCATAGCAGAAACACCCTAATTCGTTGCCATTCAGTCTTGATTTTGCAAAAAGTCGGTTCTCCGTATAGTCTCCCTGCTCTTTAGAGAGATTTATGTATATCTGAAGTTGAGTCCCTTGGGTTACTGAATGCTTGAACACATGAAACAAACTGGCAGATGAGAGTCTGCTTTAAACCAAGCATTGCTGCAGAAAGCAAAGGCTGAATGGATTGAAAATGTACATAGGAGAAAAACGCCCCGAGTTCTTCACGCGAAGTCAACAGCTCCCTTTATAAGCCCCATTTCACTGGGCTTTGTTAAGAGAGTGTTCTCACAGCAGGGAACATTCACCTCTGAAAGAAACTGCGTGGTTCAGTTTTTGTGCTCACCCCGTGGGTGAGCCCGCCCATCCATCCATCCATCCATCCATCCATCCATCCATCCATCCATCCATCCATCCATCCATCCATCCCGGAGCTCCCGGCGGCGCGGCCGGAGCGCTGCCCGGGCGGGGCCGCTCCGTCCCGCCCCTTCCCGGCGCCCGGCGCGGGCTGGCAGCAGCCTCTGCTGGCGACCGGGCGCACGGAGCGGGCCCCGAGTCCGCTACCGGCGATCCGGCCGCGTTCAGTGCCGAGCCGGCTGCCCCGGCCGCCGCTGAGCCTCTCTGCGTGTGCGAGGAGTGCTTGCACGGCCTTAAACGCTGGCAAAAGCCCGCTTGTATTTCCCTCGGAAGTGCTGTGATTTTCTTCCTTCCTGCTCTTTAGAAAAGTACGCGAGAAGTTCCTCCAGGTTTTCAAATTTTTATCTAAAGATACCTGTGAAAGGTAACCAAAATTTGTGTTTAATGATGTGAAGAGGCACCACTGAGGTGCAGGCAGATGTGCATAGCCTGCAGTCACGCCTCAGAAGCCCAGAACACAAACTCGGACTTCTGCTGCATAAACTGCAACAAATTTCAGCATGTACATACCGATGGTTTTTTTACACAAACCATGTAACTGAGAAGAAAAGCCCTCAAAAAGAAAGGGAAGATGCACCCATTGTTTTGAGGAAGAATACAGAGCAAGAGCCCACTAGAAGTTTGCTGTAAAGCCCATCCCCAACACCGACGTACTCATTTGCTGTCTTAATTTGCTGGTAGAAGAGTTGCTGAGTGAAGATCATTTTCCAATTGATGTGATTAGTATAAACAATTTTAGCCTTCATTACCCACTACGTTTAGTTTTTCATGAGAGTATTTTTCCAAGCCTTTGGAAATGCAGAAATTACAAGCATCTTAGAGCAGAATCCCAGCTCAGTGGCAGAAACACAGCAATCTGATTTAATACCATACCGATTTACTGCAAGGCCTTTCATCCAGCTGGCACAGCAGAATCACCTAACCTTAAAAATTTTTTCCCAAAGAAACCACAATCACTACATTACCACGTAAATAGAATGTTTGAAAATTGAAAGCTTTTAATCATCTTGAAAGTAAATTTGTTCTAACGGACAAAAGAAGTATAAACAACAGTATTATATTGTAAACAGTGTAACAATGTTTACGGCCAAAAAAGAACATGTCTTTTGACACAAAACACCTTCACTGACTTTCTGATTGATCTGAATTTGCATTTTCCCTTGGCTTTGAAATTAAAGCCAAAGTTTTTCTGAGGTATTCTTTCATGATAAGAAAACCTGCCTTATCTTATGGCAAATGAACTTTATCCTGGAGACATGGGAGGGGCTGAGAACATCATGATTGGGAAATATCACATTTCCTCACTTTCACCCTTCTTCCAATTCACCTGGGGCTGTTTCCTCCAAGATTTTTTTCAGCAGCCTTAAGAGACACAGCACAGGAGGCCACCAGAAGACACTGCTGGAGGAGCACAGAGCTGGTGTTCTCTTGATGGTCTGCTAGAAAGCAACATCTCATCTGGTCCAGCTTACGGAGAAAGAATATTCACTCACCTACCACAACTGCTGCCACCTCTGAATACGTCCAGAAATTTGCAAACAGACTTTCTGCTCAGGTGAGCTGGTGTTTTCTGTTAGGAGCACTGCAGGACACCATGTTTAGATGTAATTTTGATGACCCTAGAGTTGGGGGAATTCCCTGATAGATGTGGGACAGCTTGTGTGGGTGCAGGGAGCCCAGGCAGACCCTGTAACTGAGAAAGGTACAGGGACAAGCAGGGCAAGGGATGTGCCTTCCCCCTGTCCAACAGGGAGGACAGATGCCTCCTCCCAGTCAGGAAACAGCTGAGTGGCAAGAGCTAACACAGCCCAAATTCTTGATGGAGACCAGACCCTCAGGTCCCTGCAGGTCTCAGATTTCTGCTCCAGCTAATTCAAACCGAGCACATTATCAACCATCACTTGGAAGAGCCATATCCATGGGGACAAGCAGGCACCCAGCTAGACCAAAGAGACCTCCCATTTCCAACTGTCACTTAAAGTGAAAGCAGATATTTTTTAAGAAATCCCTCTTTTTGAACTATCATAGGTACATGTGGTGGAGAGTTGGAGTATTGTGAGTTTCTCCACAGTTAACAGATCTTTAGCTGTAATTTGATTTGCCTAAATTTGACCATCACATGAGTACCTTCATCAAAATCTAAATGCACTTAGATTGGTCAAAATTTTCCCCACCAAGTTCTGCACAAATAAAAGCTGACCATTGAGGGAATCAATCTTACACACAAGGATTCACTGAGTCTTTTCCTTCTTTTATTTGAACTCTTAATTTCTTTGGCCTTTACCTTCCACTGCAGCAACTTACACTCTCTGTAATTACAGCTTCACAGTCTTTTACAGTTAATAAGGAGTTTGATAATTCAGCAGAGAGACGGCCCAGCCATCAGATTCTGGGGCTGTAGCAAAGCTGGGTGCCACCTACCACTTGGTTCAGGGAACTGATCAGCAGGAGTTTGATTTTAAGTGATAGTTTGCCCATCATGCAGAGGCTTTTTTCTTGTTTGAAGCAAACTGTAAAATCCATGCAAATCCACGTTACAGCATTAATGCAATAAAAACGGGGCATACAGAGTTTCTAACATTGATAATATTTGAAAATCTTGAGTAAAAGGAAGCATGGAAGCAGATGAGAAAGAGAAGAAAGAAAGCCTTTTACCCTTTTTTCTCCTTTTCTCCCTCACTACAGGGTCTGCTTTTTTTTTTTTTTTTTTTTTTTTTTTTT
This sequence comes from Melozone crissalis, assembly GCF_028551555.1. Lineage (NCBI taxonomy): Eukaryota > Metazoa > Chordata > Aves > Passeriformes > Passerellidae > Melozone > Melozone crissalis. Next base: position 35,018,114 of record NW_026535794.1, on the reverse strand, counting down.
TTTTTTTTTTTTTTGCCAGTTGTGCATGGAATTCCCCCTTCAGTCAGTGCAAGGTTTTGCACTGATGAGCAGTAGGGTTTTTGTGTCTGGTCTAGGGAGAGAAATAAAATAAACAAACAAAGCAGCACATATACAAGCTTTTCAGACAGAATAAAAGTCAGATGTTATTCATCAACTGTGAGTTACCATATCTTAGTGAAAATAGAGCAGCAATTACTCTCTGTTCTGACAGCACCTTGCTTTGGTGGCTGGAAGTTAAAATGTACAAAGTACTAAATTTGTGTTGAGACTTAATTTACTGTAAAAGGTCAACAGTTTCTAGCAGGGAAGGGTTCCACCTGTGGAGGATGATTTCACGGCTTTTTTCAGAGCCTCCACAAAACCCAAAGGCCTTGAGGAAGAAGCAGATTTCACCCACTGTTGGCTAGTCCTACCCTGGTTCTACACCCCCTCCTGCCTCCAACATCCCCACTAGAAAGTCTTTACGTTTCTCACTCCAAAAACAGACCAGGAAATTGTCTGCAAGCTCTTCCACCTCTGTTAGTAAGGACTTGTATATACTTCTCCTTCTTTGCCATGCTGATGTGTGCAGTTGCCTGACAACCTCTTGGTCTCATTCTCTTGGGTTCAGTCTCAAAGGAACGTTCTGCAAGCACTTGCTCATCTCTGCAAGAACAGAGCCCTTAAACAGGCTACAGCTTTGGGTGGTAACACTGGAGTGCAAGGCCAATTCACTTGGTTAATTATTTAATCTCCAGCTACAGAGTTTGAACCAAAAGGAAAGTGCAATTAAAAAATAAAACTAAAATTACACACATATACATACACATGAGTACTTCTCTGCATGCTTAAAAATAAAGAACGGGCTTGGAAAAAAGGAATATGCCAAGCACTCCTACAGGTAAATTCTTAGTGAATGAATTTTTGAGAGGTTGCTAACACAGAAAACAAGCAGAACATCAGGAACCACCATGCTTCACAGAAACCTCTTTTTCATCTTGCAGAAAGTTGTTTTGCCTTGGCAGTTTATATTTTAACCTCTATATGATCACACTGAAAAAAACCATTATTCTCTTCACTATTCATTTTCTTACTTGAAGCAAAGGAAATAATACATATTTCACATTTATACCCTGCTTTTCCTATATACTTTTAAATATTCTCAGATAGTTATCATGCCTAATTTTTGCAAAGAGCTCAGGCCCAGCTTCCCAGGCCATACACATACAGTAGTCATGTGGCAATGAGATCCCATTAGGTAAATTAAATTTAAATTCTACTCCAAGACAGAGCACTTCAGTCACTGTCTGCAAGTGCTTAATTGGTAGACTATGAACAGAAAGTGAAAGCTATGTTAGCAACAAGTTAGCCTGGATTTCAGTGTTTGGGCTTGAGAGGAAAAATCCTTATAATTTATTGTTAAAGCTCAATCAGAGGTCATTTTTCCCTGTATTATAACTATTTGCATATGAAAGGTATACCAGTAGCTTTTGTAGAATTTACATGTACAGAAACCATGAAAAAACATGTTTTTCATGTGATCAGTAACTGATACAACCAGGCTACCTTCATTGACAAAACCTGAGACTGAGATATTTCAAAGCTCCCTGGGAAGATTTTTCATTCATTTCTAGAGGATGCATGCTGATAAACTGACTAGACATTAATTTTAAATTGTATTTTCAGCACCTTTGGGATCTGTCTAAAGTCTCCTGACCAATTTGTCATCTTTTTAATTAATCTGGAAGAAAATATGTTTTTTCTAATTCCTGGGATTTTGTATTGTCAGCCAAAATTATCTTACTCTTTTGAGAGAGTAACATTGCAAAATGAGATTTTGCAATCTGTGTTTTTCAAATCAGAAAGAAGCAGCTTTTACATCTTAATTTGGTTAAAGAAACAGACAACACCAACCTTCTTTTAGAAGATCCTGAATTCTGACAGGAGGGGTAACCAAATTACCAATTCAACTCTTGCAGCAGCAAACATCATTAGCATTGGCCATGAAGTTCAATTAAATGGATCATACAAAAACTAACAGCCTGAAATCCTGTTACCCTTGAAGCTGACAGCAAAAATCCCACAGATTCCAGTGGGTGCATCACTGTACTACAACCTTGACAAAGAAACCACCTGGGGCTTTGAAATGCACAAAGGAGCCCCTTTTCCCAAGGACATGCATTACCTACATATGATCGTATCCAGTCAAAAATGTAATTTTCTTTGTGCTGCAGAGGAGGTGCCTGAACTGATTTGCAGTGTTGCTGGAAGAGATGGACAAGCCACCAAGAGACTCTACAGCAGTCTTCTAATAATGCCTGCCTTTTACAGAGGCTGACCTCCTTTCACCTTGCTAAAAGCAGTAAGTAGCAAGTAATAGATCTTGTCAAAGGTTACTCTGTAGAATAACCTCTGGAGATATTAGATAGAGGTGTCCAGAGAAATACCACAAAGGTGCTGACAAGGAAACCAAAGGGATTATGATTAGGAAGTGTGAATAAGCTAAGGTTTCAAACATACTCAGATTTTGGTTAGAAATGCTGAAGTACAGGAAGGAAATGTTCTACATACCATCAAACCACCAAAACACACACTTGAAAAGACAAGTTAAAGAGCCATCATATGGAGATTAAATACTTTACATGGTCTAAGAAAAGCAATTCCACATAATTGGAATAAGCCAGAATTTCTTCCTCATCAAACTCTAGTATGTCTCCTGATAAAAAATGAGAAACTAATCTGCTCAAAGGAAAAAAAAAAAAAAATAAGCCATACCTAGGAAGCATTAATTGCTCCTTCATCTCTCTTTTAATCCATCCTTGAATATTCAAATTAATCAGAACTTTCACCAGATTATTCCCAGCAAGAGAAATCCATTTAAGTCATCTACATTTCCCATGAAAAAGAAATATGTTTTAAAAGACCCTAAAAACTAAGCCAGTAGCATAACTAAAAAGCATAAGTAGAAAAATTTACTCCAATTTCTGAATTTCTCCATTTACTCCATTTCTGAATATTAACAATTATGCAATGATTTAATTCAAAAAAAGTCCAAGATATTTCTGACAGTATTCTTAGTAGAGGGCAGCCTCTCCTAAATTTACTCTCAGCAAAGGTGCTGTACAAAGACTTGGTTTCTTTCAGCCAATCTTTTTCTGATCCCATCAGTTGATTACATTGATTTTGCAATGCCCTCCAGGGAAGGCAATCATCTTCCCTGTTCCAGCCAGATCAGACCAGACCAAGTCTTAGGAAATATTTGGGAGATGGGGCCAACAAAAGGCCTCTACCCAGCTATTTGAAGTTCTCAAACAACACAGCTTTCCAGGAGTTCGTCCCTGTCTTATATGCACAGAACCATACTGTTCAGATAAGAAAGATAAAGAGAGCCCAGCCTCCCAAGCCAAGAACAGAGAAATGAAGGCAGATAAACATGAAAGTGTTTGCATCAACCTGAAAGACTTTATTCATCACAAAACAAAACAAAACCTCTAAAAGATGTAGTGCCTTATGTCTTCCTTAATATAAATAAATTTTCAAAGAGGATGAAGCTCATTTTGAAAAAATTTTGAAATAGAGTATTTTGACTTCTTCATATAATTTTCTCCCCTTTTATTTTGGCTGAAGCTACTCAGAAATTTTGATCTTTATCTGTGAATACTTTCAGGCCTCCATTCCCTTTTCAGTAAAGTTCTTTGTGTAAAAATCTTTGGTGAGTGTATTTTTCCCTCAAAAAATGTTGCTAGCCTGGCTGCAAAGGCCAGATGTACTCCCCTCCAAAGAGGCTGCTCAGAGGCCACCAGCTTTAACTCCTGGCAACTGCTACTTGATTTAACTCAGGGTTGGATGGCATGCAGAAAAAACCTTGTGGCCCAACTGTCCTCTCTACACAACGGCAAGGAAATCCCCTCTGTGCTAAATATGGGGCTTAGCAAGAGACAAGAGGCTCTGTCAGGACCTTGCTGCTTCTTCGACCATCTCACACCCACCATACTTGAGAGCACAGGTAGAGTCAGGCATTAGGTGGAGAAATAACTGGCATTCTAATGTTGGCACCAAAAGGGTGATACTTTTTTAGCATATATTTTGAAGATGGTTGGTAGGAAGGCACTAGGTATGTGAGGAAAGTGGTATTCACAGAATTACAAAAGGTCGAAAAAAGTACTCCTGTTTGGAATTTCATTTAACTCTTTCATAACCAACCTTTATCAAAAATGTTATTTCCATGTCATGGATCACTTGCTTTTACCTCTTTCTCACCTAACAATAAGCTATACAATTTACTGCTGTGTATCCTTTACTCTGTAAACAAGAGTCCATCTGTACAAACCAGTTGCCAAACTGCAGACTTTGGTTTTTCTCTTAAAATTCTGTGATGTCAGGATACAAAAAAAATCAGTATTTTACAAAATGCATCCTCCATGCAATACCTGCCCATTCCAGGTGCTAATGAGCACATACCTCTCTATAAATGTAGACACGAGCATTCCCCTGTCCAGTACTTTCTAAGCACTGGAGCCAATTGAGAAATTTGTTTGAAATCCTGCTTGGGCTTTCCAAAAGCACCTGAACTCTGGTGGCCGCAATTTTATTAGTTGGGAGAGGCATAAGGTAGATCTCACTGCCACAGTCACACAGCCACATGGCTCAGCAGCACTCCCAATGCCACATTTTTCCCTGTTCAAGGAAAGCTGTTTCCTTGAAAGAAGGAGCTCTGCGTATCCAGTATGTCAAACCGATGCTTCGCTTGCAAGGCATCCTCAGTGCATTTAAGCTATCTGACACCAACAGAGCAAATTCAAATTTAAAAAGAAAATCAAATCTATTTTCATGACTAGCTTGATAAAACAGTCATCATCATGCCTCTTATTGACCTCATCATAAATTAATTTAGAATTAATTACAATGCTGAAAATACTTCTTCTAAGTTCCTTCTGCGCCTAAAAGCTTTCAGCCTGCTGAAAAGCTTTTGGCTGACAGTGCACTGACTCAAAACTCTGAAATGAAAACTGGAAGACTGACAGCCTAGAAATAGGCTGTCTCAATATTTTGGAATAGCAGCTTTTTGGCAAGAAAATTCGTATAGAATCAGACAACATGAGAGAGAAAATACAACATGTAGCATCCTGACTGCTACAGAGGGAGCAATGTTTGCTTGTGTATCCTGCAAGCTCCACTCAATTCAGATAATCCAGTAAGAGGTTCAAGTGTAAGGCCACCGCATAGCAGTAAAATAAACTATCTGGAACTTCCAAATTTTAGGGTATTATTAAGTTGGTTGACTCATCTGGGATCCATTGACTTTAACTGTTCCTGTTAAAAACAGACCACTATAATTTTTGCTGAGGAACAAAGAAAAAAATGTTGGGGGATATGCACATGGCTGATAGCTTATTTTTTACAGTACCTATTGGCTACACATAGAGCTACCTTCATTAGTCTCAAAGCTTTTTAACTTCACACTAGGGAATACAAAATCATTCTTGATAACATTAAAGGTCGCTTTCAAAAGAATAAAATTCCCTATTTTGTGTAATGTAACAGAGGCCAGAAATGTTTTTCTCTGAAGCAGGATTTTTGTACCATTAAGGTATATGCAGAGTTCTTCATGTTGAAGGACTCCTTGAAGGCTACAGAATTAGAGCATGTACGCTTTTTAGCTCTCTGTTGAAGAGCTGAAGCATATCTTGATTTTTAACAGAGAGCTTTACTCCCAAGAACTTGTTAGCAGTTTGACTTAATAAAGAACTAAGTTTCATCTCAGCAGTTTTACTAAACTTTGGAGAAAAGGTGCCCAGTGACACCAGTCCCTGAGTGCCCTAAGCATCCTTGATCTCAGAGGGAATTGAGATTGGTCCTACTTTTGATTGACGTGGCACCTTGCAGAATTAGATCCAATCCTCTTCCCTTTCTCCTAAGAATGCATTTTTCCCCATTAGCCATCTGATTTTTATTTTGCTTTGACCAGAGATGAAATGAATGTAGATGTTTTGGTGCTGACAACCTCCCTGTCAAATTATATAGTGACTTCTCCTGCTAAAACTTGTTTGTTTTCACACCATCATCACTGATGATCTCAGCACAGCAGCGCTTCGAGAATAATGGTTTAGTCAAACGCAAAGCCAGCAGAGGGAACATAAAACAATGTGTGCTTATATAGGGCCTACATAAATAGTGCTTTTTAAAAATGTTTGGCAATGAAATAATAGTTGTGGGTTTGTTTCATTTTTTTTTATAAATTAACCTCTGGATTGTTAGGGATCCAGAGACTTTGCACACCTGAGTGGCTATAAGGCCTAAAAACATTTGTTATAGCTTCTCACAAAAGAATATACAGAGAAGATGCCCTTTGTGTGCCATTAATAATCAACCATGGTCCATACCCTTACTCCACACACTTTCAGAGAAGTCAAGCAATTTATACCAATTTCAAAAGAAGCAGAGCTGACCCCACATATGCTGGGCCAAATGAAGAAAATTGGAAGCAAGTACATGTACTTGATTAGGCCTGGGCAAATGTGGGTTGTACACTGGACACTGTCTATTTATCACTCTTTACAATGTTTTTCTTTACTCAAAATTCCCTGTTTATTGCTGTTTAAAAAACAAAATCAGAGCAACTCAGGCAGTGATGACACTTTTCCCCCATTTCTCAAAGACTTTGTTCCCACTTTCAGGCCAGCTTGGGAGCTATGCAAGATGTCCGAGTGTCCTGGGTGCTGCTTTCTGCAGAGCTGCAGACAAATACTCCAGTTTATTAAAACTGCCGAGCCACACTGCCTCCTCGCTTCTTTTGCCCTCTATCGCCTCCTTTTTTTCAGATGCTGAAAGAAAACCTAAAACCTCCACGTAAAAAATGTAACTGAAGTCTAAGGTGTTACTTCCAATTCCCAGCTGCGTCGTTAATTGTGAAAGTGCATATCATATTTAGGAGCAGAATTATACCCTGCCATGTTTAACTGAAAAGCTTGGTGGGCTTTTCATCTATGTTGTGCAAGCCTGAGGCCAGAGTGGTGACTGTCACAGCCAAAGAGACACAGACAGATAGATGATGGAGAGTGCAGACTGCGCACCCACACATAAAGCGCGTGAGAGGAAGGAGAGTGCACGGAAGGAATATTAATTGAGCAGAAAATAAGTATTCTCAATATCCCCCTGCCCCCTTAAAAAGTAGCCACAAGATGAGGGGAGCTGCAAACATGTTCATCTTGGGGAAACAGCCGTCCTTAACGTGACATGTAAGGCTATTACTTTAATAATGGGATTTGCACAGCGCACAAGTGATAGGCTATGTTCAGAATAGACCCCGTGAATCTAATTTTCTTTTCAATGAGTATTATTGCAGTTGGTAACTCCACAGATTTCTATAGAGTTGCTCCAGATTTGTATCAGGGTGAGTGGAGAATTAGGCTCTACTATGATATTTTTTAAATCCACAAGAATGTAATTCTACTTACCCAGTCATAAAACCCATGGCTCTTTTGATCCTTTCTACTTTCATAGCAAATTATTTACAGAAGCTTGTCTTTTAAAGATTCTCATCAAAATAGTTAGATTACTGCTTTCTCTCACTTTTTGTGAAAAACCATCAATTACTCAAATTTAACCCATTTTCATGCCTGAGTCCATGTACTGCTTTACTAGCACTGAAGAATGAAAGGGCAGTGCAGGAATTGTAGAAAGCGGTTAAAGTGTTACATCACTCATTTTGTTCTCGCACTGCCTTTTTAAAATACTTTTCCATCACACATCCACTAAAAGAAATTTACACTGGCCTTATTTAATAACAGATATAAAACAACTTTAAAGTGCTACACTGATACACTTAAGGATATGGAAGTAAGAAAATAAGGAAAATTCCTTAACTTGTTTTTAACTACAGAATCCCTTCTTTTCCCTCATTTTGCGCACTCTAGAAAATTATGGAAGTCTCTACAGATGTTGATCCTGATCTCTTCATTGCATATTTGGGAAAAATATGCAAATGCCATTCCCCCCGTGCCCAAGTCATCACCAGCAAAATGAGCTTTTTTTAAGTCACAAAAAATTAAGTTGATGTTGTGATTGAAATTATCATAAACCCTTAACCAACATTTCTTCTTCCTAAAGCATTTATTCAGTAATGAAGTTAAACAATAGGTAGGAAAAGGTAGTCCTGAACAAAGCAATTGATCATCTGTTTCTACTCCATTGCTCCACTTTTAGTTTTTAAAACTGTTCTGAGAAAAGAAGTTTCCTATAAGTAAGATACTGTCAAGCCCAATGGCACAGAGAGTGCCATTTCTGGACAAGCACAATTTCAGGCTCTTTGCCATCACACACTCAGGTCACCTTTGGAGTTCCTGCGGGGCACCTAAAAAAGAATTGTGATAAACTCATTCACTGACTTGACCAGAACCAAAAGCAGATGTAATGAAACCAATTGCCTAAAGTTAATTCAGGGTAGTACCTATGGAGGTGTGATTTACTATTACAGAATCATGGAACTGTTTAAGTTAGAAAAGTCCCTTAAGATCATCAAGTTGAGCCATTAACCCAACACTGCCAAATCTGCTACAAAACCATGTCCCCAACAGCCACATCTGCACATCTTGTAATTACAATTACCTCCAGAGATGTTAACTCAATCATTTCCCTGGGCAGCCTATTCCAATGCTTGACAATCCTTTTGGTGAAGAAATTTTTCCTAATATGCAAGCTAAACCTCTTCTGGTGCAGCTTGAGGCCATTCATAATTTAAAGCTCTGCACCTAGTAACAGAGCATTGCTGTTGAATAAAAGTTTTCTGAAAAGTTAAGTGAGAGGTATATTTGGACTGGGAATGATTACAAACTAGTTCAGCCACGACTGAATTACTGGCAGCTGGTTTGCAGCATCAGTGCATGACCAAGTGACCTACCAATATCATCATCCATATTTTGGAGCATGTACTTAGGCAGAATATTACTCTTCAGGTAGTATTTTCAGCACTCCAGAACTGGAAGATTTAAAAGATAGAAAAGAGGAAGAAAAAAGAGAGGGAATACAAGACACTAACATCTCAATTAATTGCTTGCTGTTATAGTTGCTCTATACAAGGCATCCCAAATCCAGTCTCAGATTCTGTTTATTATGCTACAGAGCCCCCTGTGTTGAGCATATTAACTAGCATTCTTTACATTAGACCAGCAGGGAAAAAAACCTCAGATGTTAGATCTAGGAGCCCCTGGTCCAGGTTGATTTCCCTGAAAAGACAAATTAGTTTCTGGGTACAGCTCAGGAAAAGGTGGTGATGAACAATGCTGCCTTACATGCAATGAGAGAGTAACTAAAGGCACAAGCCCCCAAAGTAAACAGGAAAAAAGGCAGCTTCCCCTAAATGAGGAAAGATCAGATAAATTAATTACATATCTCTAAAGTATTAACTTTAGGCAGTGTATTTAAGGATGACTATTTTGAACTCAGTACATCCCTGGACAAAAAACATTAAAATACACAAACATACAGTGATTGGGACCAGACATTTCAACTGCATTGAAATGGTGTGGTGAGTGAGGGCACACAAAGACAAGGCCCTTAGGAAGGAAAGAAGCTGAGATGAGAGAAAAGCAAGCTGCTTGAGAAAACCCTACAAAGGTTAAAAAGGCCAGAGAAACTATTTGTAGAGTTTATGTGTGTGGTAGAAAGCTGCAGGTGAGATCAAACCTTGCCCAATTCCTGAGCTAGCAGAGGTCTCAGTACCCCAGTAAGAGCAATGAAAACATTCAGAGCCAAAGAAAAGCAGAATCAGCTGGCAAGGGTAAGAGAGGATTTGTAGGGTTTTTTTCCCCAATTAAATTCAAATCTCATTCCTTCTGGCTTCTTCTAAAGACGTTGCCATTTTTGTCAGCCACAAAGTGGAGCCTTCTGGCCAAGTGAGGCTTCACCCCACGCCTTAAAATCACTTTACGTGGCAGGGCGGCACGACAGCGACATGAGCTGTCTCAAAGGAAGAGATTATTAAAACCACACACCTACACAAACACTGCTGGTGACAGTGTTTCAAGGCATTTCTTCTGGAGTAGCATGTGGGACCGACTTCTTGAACAAATTCTCAAAAAAGTATAAGGCGGAAACAAGAACCAAAAGCAAAACATCTTTTAAGCTAAGGAAATTGTTGTAAGCTTTCAATGTTTTACTTTGAAAATCCTACAGCCTTCAGCAAAATCCTTGGAAAATCTCTTTGTGTTTATGGAATAGCATTTGATATCACAACCTAAAAGCCTACAAACCAGTGCAACCAAACCTTTCCTAACTCTCTAAGGGCAAATAACACCTGCATTTCCCATACAATGGCTAGTAAAGAAATGCTGACTCTCAGTAATTTTAATTACAGACTAAAATGACACCTTAGTGAAAAATAGGAGATAAAGTATTATTTTAGTTTCAATGTTGCCCCATTAACCTGAGCCATAACAGGAGCAAAACAATCAGTGCACAAAGTAACACCAGAGCTCCACGGATGTAAAAAAATACAAGAGCTTATCTGCTTCAACAAGTCCTTTCCAAGTTGTGCTTGTTATGTATACCTGAGACTATTTAAATAATTTATTTGATTGTGTATGTAACCAAAACAAAAAATATTTCCATAACAGGATTTTGTTTTTACATGTCAAGTCTACAGAAGTTAATTTCTGTACTTAATGCTATAACATAGCTAAAGTTAAAATCCAGCATGATAACATACTGTCTGAGATCACTGTTTTGTCTGTGGCCAAGAATACTACACCTTCAGAATTGTAAATTAGCATAGTAATATCACTTTTGGTAAGAGGAAAAAATATGTTTTCATAGTTCTTATTCCAAACCGTTGCTTTAAATTTGTGATCAACTTCGATCATTTCTCAAGGCAGAAAGATGCAAAAGCCTTAAAAGTTCTTTTTTAAGGCTAGAGCCCTAAAAGCTCTGGAGCATTATAATTTGCTGAGATAATTTACCAAGAAATAAGGGTGGGTGGGGATGGAGGAGGGGGGAACAGGGGTTGAATAGCTTGGAGCATGAAGAGAGGACAAATCAACAGAAATTGTCTGAGATATTGCAGAGTGACCTACCAAGCTCTCTGATCAGCCCTGAAGTTAGTACTTAGGACTGACAGAATCTCAAAGTATTTGAAATATTTCCACTGAGACTCCTATGTATTTGTATCAATGAAAGTTTACACATGAAAGATTAAGCCAAATAGGCTGGTTTAGTTATATATGTCTGCCTATTAATTTGATTAGCATGAGATAACCAAAACAGAATCTAAGCAAAAGAATCACCTAGACCTGTGAAGCAGAGCTGAAAGACTTATTGCTTTATACAGCTGCTTATCCAGCAACTGCGTCTGCTGAGTAGAGTATTCCTGCAATAAGTTACAAGAAAAATCAGTGTTCGTGGGCCTTGAGAGAAAAACCCAGTTTGTTCCAATAATAAATCACATGGTCCTTAATAATAAGTTTTAAATGCTTGAAGTAAAAACAGTTTTGTTCTTCTTTTATTGCAAAATCTTGTCCTGAAATAGTTTTCTCATAATAAAGAGTTTATAAGAAAGACGGTCACTGGAATTAAAATTAAAGCTAACAATCCACAGACATAGGTAAAAACCCTCAAAGCAACAGGTTTACAGGAAATCCAGAAAGTCAACTAATGGCAGAAATTAGAGACACAGGATAACAAAAAGTAGAGGAAAAATCCTTGACTAAATAAATTGTTTTAAAAGCAACAACAACCTTGCAAGAATTCATCTAATATTTAAGATCCTCGTACCCTGATTAGGAGCACAGAGACAGGTTTTCAGAGGGGGCCACAAGGAGACAAGTTAATAACCCAGTTTCAAATCAGCCTGCAAGCCTTACTGAGCTCAGAGAGATTCTGCCCACACAGAGTTGAAAGGTTTAGTATGTAAGAGCAGCCTTCTGACGGCACGGGGAGATTACCTCTCTCTTATCAACTCCAGAGTGAACTCCAGCTCTCACAGCAATGATCTTTCACAGAAGATTCCTCGGCAGTGAACAGGATAAATGTGAGTGCAGCACATTTTAGATTCTCAGCGTGAGGAAGTGAATATCAAATTTAAAAAGCACCTATTACTCTTTATCTGTGTAAGTCATTCTGCTAAGTGGTGATATAAATAAAATTACATGTACAATCTCACTTCTATCTTCCCTTTAAATGTATATATGTGGTTTCTTTCCCCTTACATTCCCTGGGTTAAATTAGCAGAAGAGGAGTGTGATAAATTGAAGCTGAACTATAAATGGGTGTTTTGGAAGGGGGAAAAGGTTTCCGCTTGTTCTAAATGTGTAAACTTTTAAAAATATTGCAATTTTAAATCCTGGAAAAGTGCCATCCAATATTCACAACTGGCAGACAGCGCTTATTACCTTTTTTATATGCTATTACAAAACTTTTTGATTTTAAACATTAGCCCAACTATTCCTAAGAGTCTCCAATTAAAGATGTAACAATAGGAGACTACAGCCATTTCTTTTTCATGCCATAAGTTCATTATTTCTATTTCCTGTCTCACTCAAGTGTTTCTTTTAAAGTTTTGAAACTTTGATGATCTCCACAGTTGAAACCAAACATAAATCCCATGCAAGCTAATGGGGCAAAGGAAACCCCCAAGTCTATCGACAGCAGTGGATACCACTTCTTCCCAAGCCATATATAATTAAGAGCAATGAAAAATCCCGGGGTAGTTATCATAAAAACAGGCTCCTTACCATAAGCTGTAAAGCACAGTCAGGTCCAAGTTGTTTTGTTCAAGCACCACACCAACTGTTCCTTCTTTTTAGTGACTTATTTAAAAGAAAGAAAACACACTCACTTTGCCAGTTATAGCTAGGGGAAAAACTCCCAAGAGCTTTCAGGCTTCATTAATTAGGGCCATCAGAACTGTACTTCATTTAAGCAGTACAAAACGGTGCAATCAAGAGTTATGTCCCGGACTGTAGCTATCTGCCCCTCTCTCATTCTCTTCTTCTTTCTCTCACCATCTCTTTCAGTAAATGAGACTAATTTTTCCAGCAGCCTTTAACTCCCTAGATTAACTGAAGTGGAAAATGTGACTACAAACTCATAGTACTGTCTAGCCTCCAACCCAGCACAGAATCAACTTTGTTGTAAGTGTTGAAGGACACCTAGCAAGCTGCTACTTGCTAAGTTCATAACCCAGAAGTGTACATTCACTCACAACAGGACTGCGCCATCTAGTCAGCTGCCAGCAGCAGGCTTTGGGAGCAGATGCCTCGGGATGCAGGGCTTTAGCCCTTGGGAATGTTCCGTTTCTTACAGATTCACTTGTGGTGTGGGGGTTTTTTTTAATAAAATATCACCACTGAGATAATCCACATCTAGTTGATATGGGAAAATTTAGGCTATAATAGCGCAGCAAACTTCTACATCTATCTTTGATTTACAAGATAAAAGCAACTTTTAAATTAAAGAGCCTTTCTGCTAATAGAGCTTATTATGCCAGAGACAGGAATGATTTTCCTGGAAAGTTGTCCCTGTGTGCACCCCTATTATCTTTGCTTTCCCCCTTCCACTAATGAGCATTTATCTAAAGAGCCTGTTAATCCTCTGATGTGTGCTTCTGGTCAGAGGTAACAGTTTGAATAAAACCACTAATCACTTATCACTAATCACTGATCATTAATCACACTTTTCCCTAGTGCTTTGCGACCTGTACAGCTCCCTTTAGGATTAAGGAGTCACAAATAAGGAGTTTAGCCATTTTTTATTAAGAATTTCCAGCTTTTGATACCGACAACCTCATTCGCCACATGAAAGTTGCAAAACACTGAGCAGGGACTTTCACCACTGTGCACTTTTATATTGAAAATAAACAGTACCTTTATGGAAGCACACCTCCTTCAGAAAAATTCCCACAAATTACCCTACATTTTTGCATTCAGCTCTCACTTTCTACCTCTCAATTTTCTTTCAGTCCAGTTTCTGGATTATCCCCACATATCTCTTACAAGAAAGTTTTCTTACACCACTGTTCCTTGACGCACTGCTGCTTGTCCAAATGGCCAGACAAGGAAAGTCTGGTGCCCACCAGCGGGTGAATCTTTCTTTAAAAACTGCAGTCTCAAGAAAAGCCCAAGTAAGATGCTTCACAGTAATTCTTATTCTTCTGTTCAAGCTTCAATTTCATCTAGCTAAGCACTGTTTCTTGCTGATAATATATGGAAAACTTCTAATCTTGCTGCTTAAGTCACTTCTCATATAGGTCTGGATTTAAAAAAAGATAGAAAAACCAAACAACATATGGACATTTCATTTTCCTTTATTTCTACCCCCATCTCTGAAACTACCTCTCTCTTTCCAATTATAAAGCTTATATTGAGCCCTGGAGATGAAGGATCACTCACCATGCTCGAACATAAATAATAGAGGAGGCAGAGTTTAGCAAGTATTCCCCTTACACTCCTGCAGCTCTTATCGTCCTGAAAACTTCGCTGGGGAGAGAGAGACCCCTGTAAGAGAGGACAGTAGCGGGGGGACGCGGAGCTGGGAGCAGGGGGGATGATGAGCGGAGCAGAGGGGCTGTAAAGGGAGAGGAAGGCTGCAGAGAGGGGACCCTGTCATCACTCGCCCCCTCCCCGCACCCGAGGGCATCAGAAGCGGAGCATCAGCCCCGCACCGGCCCGCAGCATGACGTAAGGGCCGGCAGCAGCCCGGCACCCGGGGTGTCTCACGGGGAAAGCGGCCGCGCACCGCCCCGCGCACCGCTCCGCGGACACGGCCGGCTGCTCCCGGCTCGCCGGGAAGCACGGCCGCAGCCGCGAAACTTATCCAGAAGTTTTGGGGGCGGCGGGGAGAGAGGATGGCGGGGCAGCGCGCTGCCGAGCTGTCATCGCCGGGAGCCGTCCAGCCCGCCGCGGGCGCGGGGACTCCGCGTTCGCTCCGCCGGGAGCTGCCCACCCGATCGCTCCGCTCGGGGCAGCACCAGCGCGGTGCTTCTTGCGCTCCGCGGCAGCCGCCCCATCCCATCTCATCCCATCTCATCCCATCCCGTCCCGGGAAGCAGCGCACAGACTTCCCAAACTCCCCGAAGCGCGGACGGGGAGTCTGGCTTCCCCGCATCTCGGCGACCGTGCGCTCCCGCCCCCGCCGCTCTGCCCTGCCCTGCCCGACCCTCCGCGGGACGCGGGGGTCGCTCACGCCCCTCTCCCCGGGCACGGCGGGGACGCGGGAGCGGCGGGACCCCGCGCCGGAGACCGGCGCTGCCGCCTGCGGAGCAGATGCGGTGGCGGAGGGCAGAGCCCCTGCAGCCGCAGGCTGCCCCTTCCCCAGCCGCGCACCCGGCGCTGCTGCTGCGCTGCTGCGCTCGGCTCCGTGCGGGGCGTGCTGCGGGGCGCGCCGCTCGCCGCGCCGGGCGCCTTCCCGGGGCAGCCCCGTATTTTTAGGAACTTACCGCCCGGCGCGGCGGGGACGGGACCGGCAGCGCGGCCGGAGGAACCACGTTGGACTGAGGGACGGTTACAATACGTTCTATTTAGAGAAGCATTACATCACCCTCCGTGACGTCACGTGGGATTCCTGAACTTCTAAATCATTGCGGTCCGTGCCGGGCGGGGGGGGCCGGGAGCGCGGGGCAGGGGCGCGGCCTCGGGCGGTCCCGCCCCCGGGGTGCGGGGAGGAGCGGGGGTGAGTCAGCCGGGCAGCCGCGGCCCGCCCCCCGCGCCCCGGGCACCGCGGGCTCCGGCACCGATGCCCGCGCGGGAAGGGGCGCAGCCGGGCCGGGCGGGCGCTGCCAGGGGAAAGCGGTGTCCCGGCCGTGCCGAGCTCCGGCAGGCGCGGAGCCTCCGTCGGGTGACAGCCGCAGGGGAAGCCCGCGCTCAGCTGGGACTCGGGTCCTGCAGCCCCGAACTCTTTCGGGTATTTTTGTTTGCTCGAGTTGCTTTATCTAGAAAATGTTTAAGGAGGAACCGGGTGCCCGGGAGGGGAGGGAAAGCTCCGTCTCGAGCTGCAGCCCTGCGAGGATGCGCCGCTGTCCACCTGCCCAGGTGTGCCCGGGGTCCGCCGGGCAGGGTTTGATGCCGCGGCGGAACCCCAGCGGCGCTGGAGCAGCGCAGTCACAAGGAATCTTAGCTGATATAATAGAGTGTCTCATTGCTTTTTGAACATTTAAACATTCTGTATCTAGTTGGCAGTGTCTCTGAGTCGTCGTCTGGGACGCTTGCCTGTGCCAAAGTTACTGTTCCACCCCGTAACTACTCCAGCGCCTCCTTTTCTGTTTTGTTTTTTTTTTTTACACTCAGCCTAATAATGCTCCTCAACAGTGCCTCTAGCACCTGGGTCTGGAGGTTGTTCCTTTGACACTTGACTCCACACTGCAGTTATCCAGGAGGGATTTGTATCAAAGATACACGATTGAACTGGATTTAGCAGCTGATTCATGCCAGGAGGTATGACTTAATTCTGATGCAGTGTTTTAGCACCTAAGCCTGGAATGTCTCATGAGGAAAGCTCAGTGTTTTGAGGGTCTCAGAATCTGCAATGGCTTGCTCAGTTTGGTTTTTCTCCGATATTCCATTTAAAAGGGACAGAGTGATACAACACATATTGCCAAAATCGGGAACTACTATACAAATGGCAATAATACAGCACTTTACTCCTAATAATACCATTCTTTTGCATTCTATTAGGCTGTCTAATTATCATCTTCAGCTTTTAACAATTCACTGGCACTTTATGCAGGATTTAGGCAGATAGAAGCGAATCCTATCAGTGACTGATGATAGGTTTTGAACTCATTTAACTCCTTAGGATAAAGCTCAATGATGCTGTCACTGTAAGCCTTCGTTTTGTCAGGTATTATCTTTGGAAATTGCATAGCGAGTGCAAAGTGCCTTACCTCTAAAGGTCCTGGAATTATAAACTGCACAGATGACTAAATTAATAATTGCAGTTATTTCTGTCTCACAGGAAGGGTTTTAACATACACAAACACAGCAGTTTTTAAGGCCATGACAAAAAGATTTAAGCGCAGGAAACAGCTCTGCATCTCTCATTGAGATTTCATTATACAATTTATGTACTCACACTTCTCACAGACATGCAGCTGGCACTGTGGCTAATCAATGGGTTTTCCTGGGATTGCAGTGAGGTTTTTCTCCAGTTTTCTCAATGAGAACAAACTGTAAATGGCAATGGAGATTTCAGGTGCCAGTCAAGGACAACAGGGTCCAGATCTGCTGGCTACCTCTGTAGTAAGACTCAGTTATGGCAAAAAAAAGATCCTAAAAGCAAGATGAACAGGACCACCACTTTATTCAGATCAATAGCTTTACCTGCCACATACATACTTGGACAGATCTCTACCATTTAAAGAGACAGGCAGCTTGTGGCAGCAGTCTGTGTGTGTCTGCCCCACAGAGGGTGGTGACAAATGCTTTGGCAGGTGGTTACCTTGGTTTTCGCTGACAGCGGAGCCAGAGAGGTTTTGGGTTCCTGATATGAGTCTCAGGGCCCGAGGAAAGACTCTTGAAATGAGTTGGAGTCCTGAGGGGCAGAATGAGTACAGAATAATGTCAACGGTTCCTCTGAGGTTCAAATCTGCTGCAATACGTGTCACATATTATTGCTTTTCGCCATGCCCAACTTCTGTTTCACTTGCCACCCTCAGATTCTGTTGCTCTCCTCCATCTTCCAGCTCTTTATTTCTCTATTTCCATTTTTCTTTTGCCTGTTACCAACCTTCTCTCTGTTCTATGGTAACTCCTCTGATCTCTCAATGGGGATGTGAAAAGGAGCACTGAGATGCAGCTTTGTTTTGTTCTACGCTCACTTTAATCCCTGGTGGTTGAGTGGTTCACAGAGAAGAAAATGTGTCAATGCCTTCAGCCTGAGAACACTGAGCAGAGAAGGAACATTGAGAAAATGTAATTGCCAAGTTCTTTCTTGATTTAAACTGTGGGATGCTGATAGTAAAAGAGACGCTCCTCTGCCTGCAAAGTTGCTGCTTTCAAGTTGAGCTGATGTCTGCTTGTGTGCTGTCACTGTGAAGAACAACTCTTTAATATGAACTCCTCTAAAGGTGGTTTGAATTAGCATATTCCACTCGGCAAATGAGGAATGTAGAGTCAGTTACCGCAGCTCAGCTGACAAGCCGTAACTTGAGAACATGCTCTATATGAGGGACAAATTTGAACAAATCTTAGAAGCTAATCAAAGGCACCTCCTGCAACAGCAAAATGATCATTCTGCAGAACTTCAGGTTCCTGTTCCAAAAGCAGTATATGTTTAAAAAATAAACAAACAAACCGAAACAAAACACCACCAAACAGAAAACACCAACTTGTGAAATACAGGTTAATGTTAGGCAAGGAAACCTCCTTTTTATGGAATATTGTCCAGGAGTGATTGAATTGTGGAAGTAGCTTTCCAAAATACTCCTGCCTAGGGCAGGAAAACTCCGTCCTGAATGGTTCAAAACTTGGCAATGTTTTTAAGAGACTGAAGAAACTTGTAATGAAAAGTACTGAGCAATCAACTCCACGAGGCACTACCTGTTTTTTCATAAACTAATTTAAAGGTACAAAGTCATACGCTGCTTTTCTATTTTTGTACTCACTTATGGCAAAATCCCAACTTACATACTTTTCTGTACTGTATGTTCTAACAAATGTTTAACATATAGGTCTTTGTCAGTTTTAGTCGGTAAGTATAAAATCTGAAAATAGTTTTAATACCTATTAAACTACAACAGTAGTTTAATAGGTATTAAAACTACTCAGACATTTGAAGTGGTATGAGCTGGAATGACATTTTGTTTGACTGATAGTAAATGACAGTAGTGCTGTTTCAGCAAACACCTAAAATCTTTGTCACATCATTAAAATCTTTGGGAAGCAAAGATATTAAAATAATTATAGGAGTTTTGTGTGTCAAATATCAGTCTCAGGAAGTCACTATTGCTGTCACATAAAATGAATATTTACTGCTGGTAGAGTTGAATATTTTACATACCCATTCTTCCTATAACATCATTAACCACATGTTTAACTAAGCTGCTGCCAGTGTTGAGCGCTACTCTCAGCTCTGGCACTTGCAATTATCTTGTTACAAGTACTTTACAGCAATATCTTTTAGTCTAATCGAACAGTAATTTATTCACCTCCTTATGTGCTACTAAAACTTCAGATCTCCCCATTTATCATGTGAAACTATCCACAAAAAAAGTAATTCAGCACTAGTTACACAGAAGTGAAGCCTAAGAAATAAAATGGTAAGGGGAAAAATTGATTTCTAGATCTTAGTGCATATTTTAATCTATGGTGATAGTAAAATGCATTTTAAAAGGAGGTACAAATTATGCTATTTAATATATAATAGTCCTAGTGATATCCTGAACAAATGTAATTCTGGTGTTTTCATGAAATGCTCAATTTATTAATTATTACATCTTTGTTCAGACCTCACGTCTCCTTATTTTAGTAACAGACTGAACAGGATATCAGCTAAGGGAACCAAGTATTCTCTATGGTTTCAGGCGGTTATTAGGAAGTACCAGATTAGTTTTAAAGCTGAGACAGAAACTGGTGAATAAGTAGAGTTAACCAGAAGTTATGTAGTATCAAACATTTAACAAAAAAAAATGTTCTATCAGCTGAAATGTAAATGGTATGCACTGTTCCTGTTCAACTGTATCATTTCTCAAGTGGGCTGGAGAGGAAAGGAAGTGTGATACACCGCAGGGATGTGAAACAGTCCTGTGGGATGCCAAGCAAGTCACATCTGCCTTTCTGTGCTCTACCTACATCTCCTCACCCATTCATCTGATGGTCTATCTCACATTTTCTTAATGACATTTGTGTTTTAAGCAGGTAACAAAAATAGGGAGCCAGGTCTCAGTAGGAGTAGAGGCAAAGCAGGAAAATGTTTTGCAAGGGGAAGTTCCTACATACGTTGGTAACAGGGATTTACGTGAGAGCACATTTTGTCCCATAACAGTACTAATTGCCACAGTACTATGCCCTCTGGAAATAAAGATGCCTAGAAGTACCTCCTGGTTTATACAAGCTTATGTGAGTACTGAAAATGGATCTAAGAGGGAATTCATGTTCTCTTTGCTAGAGTTTATCTGCAAAGGCAAAGTGCCTTGAAGTTGGATGAGCCAAGCAGGAGCTCTCCGTGTTTCACTTCATCTATGCTGCAGAAGCCACAGCCCAGGAATTGGCCATTTCTTTTCCACTCCTGGAAGGCTGCATCAAATCACTTAACTCCAAACTCCCCTGTCTGAACTGAACTGCTGAGCATGTGTAGGACAAAATCAATGTGTGTTAACTACTGAGAAGCCACAGAGCTAGCTGGTGGAAGGAGGCTTGCTCTAGACCCACCGGCTTTTAACCATTGTTTAAGATGTGTTGGTTGGGTGCATCTAACTGAGCTTTAAATGATGGCTTTTCACTCTTCCTAAGTTACCCAAAATCAGTTTTATTCCATGTTTCTCCTTTCACTTGGTTAAGTTAGGGGTAGCTGTAGGTCATGCTTGTGCCACATAAAAAGAATGAGCAGAATAATGGAGAAGCACAGCCCTTCCCACAGAAAAGACCCAAAGGGAAGCTCATTCATGCAGGAAGGTGTGTGCTGGCCTCCTCAACCTGGTGACAATAATGAGGATGCACATGAGGCCCAGAACTGCAAGAGAGAGGATTGTTTCCTCTTTTTTCATCATTTCTCCTGCTCCATTCATGAGTGATGCCAGCATGTCAGGAAGCACGGTTTGACCAACCTCCTCTCCTGCTGATCTCAGGGTACATTTGTTCTTGATGCCTGTTCAAGGCATACATGTTCTCTGAGCTCTGATACACAATGCCATTTAACTCCTCACCTCTTGAGGACAAGCAGGTACACAATGGTTCACCAAGCAGGTCAGATCCCAGAAACCTGAATGTTCTCTTCACTGTAGCCTTGTGGCATGTGCTCTGTTCCAGGAGACCAAAAAGAGAGACTTTGTATTTCCCTCTACACTCACGACAATTCAAAGAACAGTTTGTTTCCTTTGTACTCAGACACCATTATTTCATGGTCTTTTGGGATGAGGTAACAAAATTCTTCAAAATTATTTTTCTTCCACAGAGATTCTGTGTGACTTCTTTTTTATTTATTTTACTATTTTTAATGCTGTGCTTGTTCGAATAGTCCTAGTAATAATTTAATTATTTAGTGCATCATATGGAAGGCTGATTTGATAAATAATTTTTAGCTACTATAGCTCCAGTTAGACACATATGGAGGTTTAGGTAGATTTTTGGCCTCTGACTGGATTTTAGTTGGTTTTAGTTTATTGGATTCTTGTTTCTTTTTTAGTTGGTGGGTTGTTGTTATTTTTGTCTTAGAACAGAATGAGGTTTAAAAAAAAAAGGAGTTGAAAGATGTAACATTTTTTTATGTTTCTGAGAGCCCAGTTTAGAAACTGTACTTAAAAAAGAAGGAAAAAAATACAAATTCTTCTCTGTCTCATTTGGTCAAATCTCTGATAATGGAATCAAATAATACTACAGCTGTATTTACAGATTAAAGTCATGGAGTCATGTGACAAAAAGATCTTACAGACATTTTTTAAGTGTGGGGGCTTTTTTAACAGACTGTCTTCTACTGGTTCTCTTCTTGGAGATGTCATGAATGTCAGAGATACAAAGGTGTTCCTCCTCCTTTAAAAGTGCTATAAAGAGGTCTTATTCATACCTTCACATTACTCACTTCCTGGGTTTTGCTGCTGGAAACAAAATGAGAGAAAATATTTTGCATGAGAATGTGCAGGTACTCTGTGGCAGCAGTGTGGACTGTCAGGGGCTGATTTTCCAGCCTGCAGATGAGGGGTGAAGAGGGGCTGTAATGGAGATTCCCACAGTTTGTGGATTCATAACCACTCTTACTGTTCTCTATATAGTCTGCTTAGATAGGCTTTGCAGAGCAAATCAAATTTTTTCCTTCTTTTCTAGCTGAAAAACTGAGAAGGAGTTGATGAGGGATAATCCCAGCAGTTCCCATGTAATTGCAAAATTTGTAATTGTGGTATTCCAGCAAGAGAAGTAAAGTGTTTGCTGCCATGCAACACTGCCAGCATTTCACACAAACATCAGTCAGGAAAGTCAGTAATTTTTTTCAGCATGATTTTGTTTAGACACATGTTAGTGACAGCCCTATCAGGAAGAAATAAAAAGCCATGGTGACCCAAGGATTGAAACCCTTTTTTTCAAGAGGAAAATTACCAAAAGTCACATTAAGTAAAACAAAATTCAGTCTGCACTACTAAACCTCATCTGCCATTAAGAACTTACATAATATAGAGCTGACATCATGACTATATAAATTACATGGTACTTTCACATGTGACTTAGAGATTATATTACTTGTGTACAAAAAAGAATTAAACTTGCAATTTTTTCATTTAGGACAAACTACTGTGGTATGTATTATAAAATTAGATACACATTCCAAAACAACGACAGCAGGTTTACTTTTTATTGCTCTTAACCCAACAGGTGCAAAAACATTCATTTAGTCAAAATCACGTAGATGCACAAAACCTTTTTTAGAAAGGGTAAGCTTTGCTTTCATTTTTGTAACACAGAATATGCCCTGGATTTTATTTTAGCCGAAGTACAGAATCAGGTTTGTTGTGTTTTACTGATGTAACTCCATGGGTAAAATCCTGGCTTCACTGAAGTCAATAGGAAAACTCCCATGAATTCAGTGGGGCCAACATTTCATCCCATGTCTGTAATCAATTATTAAAATGTAACAGGGTCCAATGTATGACTACATTGGAAAAAAATTACAGAAAAATACTTCAAGTAGTTTCCAAATATTTTGGAGTCTTAAGACTCAGGGAGTAATGCCTCTGCTGGTTACTCCTGAGGAAATAACTTGTATTTTATGTAAGCAAGTTTCAGATAGGATTTTTGAAGCATGTTCGATACTTGCTATTAAAAAATACATTGATTTTAATTTAATCTCTTTATGAATTATTCACTTTTTAATTATTCAAAATGTCTTTGGCATGTTTTTTTCCTTGTTTAAAAGGGAGAAGCATTCAAATATCTTCACTTTTGAAACTGAGACAGTCATTAATCTTAGATGATACTGCAAAAAAATAAGACAGATAAATATTTGCAGGTAATTTATTTTATTTTACAATGCATTAAGTTTGTCTCCATCCTCAGCATAGTAGTGTGAAAAAGAAGAAATGACATATGAAAGTAGCAGTAAATTGAGAAGTAGGACAAAAAACATGGTACACATTTTGAACCTGATTTCCCCTTCTCCTTCCCCTCCCCTCAGATCAAGCAACACACTGTATCTGACAGTTACATTTGCAATGAAATATTCAAGGCAAACAAATTTTAAAAGTCTTCTAAAATACAAGGTGCATTAAATTTTCAAGGAGGGGTTTTTCTTGCATACGACACAAAAGCATAAATAAGACCCTTATTCAGACATAGCTTAACTTTAGGTAATAGCAGTGTTAGCCACCAAATTAACATGTTTTGTAAATAAACAAAAATTGAAATTCAGACTTACCTGATGCTGAATGAGACAGTAAATTAACTCCTTCTGCTGAAAGTTGCATATCTCAGTTGTAAGCCTAAGAATAAAAGTGAATCCCTGGAATATTTGTCAGCATGAAAGTCTCACAAGGCCCTGTCAATAAATTACAAGGAAGTGTGGATGGTTGGGGGAGGTCTATATAAGCAAGTAATAGAGAAGCATAGAAATAAATATCATCCTTCTAGCTCAAAAAAATCCCACTTAACTTCAATTTTACCTTAAAAACCACCATACAAACCAAGCAGAGAGTACCCATTGTCACCACTTGTATAGCTGGAGAGTACATATCCGAGCTTGAAGAGAAATCAGAATGGGAAATAAAACAGCTTTTCATAGTCCCTGCTGCTAGAAAAGATGAATGCACTTCTATATCCAGGATGGATTACCCAGGTCCTTTAAGCAAACAGCACCACTAAAAATCATTCAGCTATAGCAAGGCTTACTAGAATTGCCTCTAGGAAATAAAGCTGCATCGTGGAAGAAGGGAGAACTTGTTTTTCTGAAGCTGTACCTCTAAAGGGTTTCACGTATTGTTTCAGTAGTGAAGATAAATAGCGAATGTCAGGAAAGAAAAACGACACAACCCTTGCCAGAAGATCCGATGACGCTGAGCACAAGGTAGCATGAAATAAACAGTGCTGTAAAGATCACAGGGCTAGAGTGGAAATCAAATGGCCAGACAGTGATAGAGCTGGTTCTCCTTAACAAAAATACCTAGGAAAAAAACAAGAAATGTAACAGCTTATTTTTATGCAGGAGAGTAGAATAAAAGGCAATCACAACTGATTGAGACATCAATTTGTTTGGGGAAAGCCCTGAGAGATGGCAAAAAGCCTGCTGGAAGTGCAAGGGGAAAAAAAGACTTTTGCTGAAATCCTAGATGTGATGATTCTCATATTCTCATACGAGTTTTACTCTGAATTGCTGACTTGGTGTTCCCATCCCAGCTTTTCTCCATGGGGGAGGACATACAGGGAACAGCAGGTATGATGATCAGAGATAGTGAAGTGCTGTGAGCGACTAAAATACATGCACACAAAAATGCCAAGGTTGTCTCCATGCCTCAGGAATGAAATAACAAAGAGAAAGTTTGTCTAGAACTCTGCTGCTGTTGAGTGTTTCTAGAAAAGAAAGAGTAACTTTGAAACAGGGAGCTAAGCACTTTCTAAGGAGTTTAATTTCTTTTTGGAAGCATTCATCTTGCAAGTGGAGCAGAAAATATCCAGGTAAAGTATGAGGTATAGTATGGGGGGAGGTCTTTAGGGAATAAGAGGAGAAATAAACTGATGAGAGCCAGCAGGGATATTACTAGGTGCTTGGCCATACCAAAGTCAACCTTCTTCAAAGGCAGCAAATTCTAGCATCTAATAATATTCTTGTTTACATGATTATTTTCATGCTGTAACTGGGAACTTTTTTTCAGTGTCTATAAGCACTGGCTTATACTCTGTCAGAGCATGTTTAGCAAGTTATAGAGAAATGAGACAAAATACACTAAGTTGTTCAATTTCAAGTGATAAGTTTTAAAGACTTGTAATCTGAAGGAAACCGTTGAATTTCTTTTTGTTCTAAAATATCTCTTAAAAAGTACTGTCTCATCATTCAGATTTTTTTTTTTAATGTGGTAGTTTTTAAAGTATCTATAGAATGTACCTGCACAGACACAGCCTGTATGGGGTAATGAAAACTCTGAGCCAAGCATACAATCAGAGATATTAACACAACTGATTACACTGATGGAGTGAAGCCACTATTTTTATCTTACCTGAGATAAGGCACACAGGATATAAATTGCTGTTCAAAAGGCAAGGCATAAATGAAAAAAAAAAAATTACAAGGAAAAAGGAATGAAGGAAATATTTTATTTTAAAGGTACAGTGGGAGTAAAGATTAAAGATGATGGCAATTTTATTAGTCATATTTTCTGTCCCTGCAGTGGTCCAGAAGGACACAATGAGAGGGAAACACAACACCTCTGTCAGCTGCAGAGCCAGCTGAGGCTGCCCTGCAGCTATACATGGAGCTGCCTGTGGCCTAGGGAGTCACAGCCAAACCAGCTTCCATCAAACCAATTAATAAAACCTTTTAATCCCCTTATCCTACAGAGCACTAAAGACATATTTTCCTAAAGACACCTAAAAACAGCACCATTCCTGCCCTCGTGGCTGGTGCTCCAACACCTCCAGGTCCCTCATCCTGCAGGGAGACACCAACAAAGACTGGCAGCTGTAGAGAATTAAAATGTGGGAGTTGAAAGATTTTTGACCAAAAATTGCTTTCATTTACCTCTGGTGCCTTTCCATGTGGTGAGCATTAGCCAATGTGTGTGTCTAGAGACCAAGAGCCAGATCTGGTTTCTGCACTGAGTTTTTGTCACAAGGGCTGTGTTTAACCATGACAGATCCTGCAATTTCAAGACATATTTCTCTTCCTGTTGTTTCAGACTTGTGAGGCTCTGGATCAGAAACAGAGCTCAAGTTTTTCTACCTCTGCTGTATCTGGGATTAAAGATGAAAACACTCAAAGGTTTGCATGGGCATCCCAGCACAAAGCCAGCAGTAACCCCTGTGATGCACAAGATTGCTGGAATCCTTTGCTGCTGCCAAATTTAATGTTTTAAAGCAAAGTTCTGGCTGCCCTGAAAAGAGCAGTAAAAATTCTGGTGATTTGGATGGGGGTAAGACTTCACCCCTGAGTCTGACTATAGGAATACTCACTGACTCACCTCAGCTGCTGACTTCAAGCACACAAACCTGCAGCAACACCCTCAGATGGAGAGACAGAAGGCAGATTTCTCAGCTCTGAAACATGATCTTTATTGCAGACTTCTTAGCAAAACATTAGTCCCTGCTTTTGTATTATTTCCTAACTTAAACTCTAAAAAGACAAGAAGCAAAACTTAAAAACTAGAAATTTTTTATCTTAGTCTAGATATAAATGTTAAACAAAAACACCCTAAAAATTGTATCTGATTGTTATGTGGCATTGGCTTTTAATCTAAATTAGCTGCCTTTTTCATTGTTAGTCTACCTGCAACACTTCATTGCTGGTATTTTCAGAAATTTCATTAACCAAACAAGATAAAAAACCTCCTGTTTTTAAGATAAAATGTTGATATAACTTGTACCAACATCTCAGCTACCAAAGACATAGTAGGTCTATTCATTTCAGCCCAGCTACAACTACTACCCCTGATTAATGTACTAAAATCATGAAATAGTTATATTAGATAACTTCCTAAAGATCCTTCACTTAAGACAGAGAGAAGCAGTAAAAAGCTTAAGAATATAAAATGCTTATTTTTCCTTTTATAAATAAAATCTCATGTGCTTTCAGTAAACACTCCCTCCCCACACAAACACAAGGTATTCTAGAAGGTGATCCCTCCCCAGCTTCTCCAACAAAGCTCTGCAAGGTACATGATTTATCACCAGGTTATTTGGGAATGTCTTTAGTAGTTGTATCTTACCATTTTCAAGATACAGGTTAAGACTCAGGCTCTGTTTCATCTCCAATGGTAACAAGTTGTGTAGCTCCAGGCCTTCTGTCAAGAATGCTTGTGCTGTTCCCCACCAGTTACATCACCCCGTTCATCCCAATTACACATACTGCAGCTGATGTAGAGCTTTAATAATTTGTTTTATTTGTGCACTGATTAAAAATTTCTAGATCAAACATTTAATGAAAAGCTCTCCAACCTGACAGGTTTGCTGCTGAATGCAGTCATTTACAACTCAAACATTATAATAACCAGAGCAAGTGTTGGAAAAGCTGTTCATGCCAAATGTTCAGCAACTGACATATATAATCTTATATCTTTTCATTCAGACCTTTTTAAAAAAAAAAAAATCTGAGACCTAATTATATTGGTTGTAACTGTTCTGAAATGAATGGTGGCAGGAACTAATACTTGTTTATTTTCTTTCCTGACAAGTGCTCTGAGTAAAAACAGTTTCTAGACATGATGGAATGACTTTTCCTATGACTCAGACATATTCAATGAAATAAGGTTTGAAGAAACTGAGGCTGGTTTTCTGTCTAACAATAGTAATTGAAAATACCCAGAACTTGTAAGCATTTATGCCATTTAGAAATGTCGGACAAAAAGCTACATAGGGAGGACAAAAAGTCTCCAGCAAACAAGCTCTTGCCCTCCCCATGCTTTTTCATTTGAGTGAGATATTGCACTTATTCACTTGGGCTTATTTCAATTTAATGAATTTCTCTTTTCAGTTTGATTTTTTATTTAATTTTTAATTTACAGGTGACATTTAAAGTGAACAGTCACATTTCCAATTGGCAACATATTTAACGTTTTTCACAACTCCAGGGCAAACTAGAGTTTTAAAATATACTACTTGGTAATATAAGAAAGACACATAAAACTTCATGTTTATGTCCATGTTACAAAGCTCTAACTAGTGCACTTTTTGCAAGCCGCTTAGCTCCCAGTATTTCAGGTTTTCAGCTTTTTTAAGAGCAAGCTACCTGGTTTGGTTCTGTTTTGAAAATAAGTTGTCCTAAATTTTTGTTATTGCTCTGCAGCAAGTAGTTTAAAAGAAACTAAATTATTTGAAACTAAATTATTTGAAACAAAATTATTTGAAAACTTCGTAAAGCATCTGCTGAAATGAGAGGTATACCTGGTAATTCAAGTACAGCAATCACAAAGGCATGAAAACCCACTCGGAATACACTTGGGGTTTTTTACCAATTTATTTAATACCTCATCTCCAACAATATTTTCTGATCCCAGGAAAGCACTCGGGGTTCCACCTGTATTCCTGCCCCTCGGCGTTTCACCTCGCCTCTGACGCCGGGGAGGCGCGGGGTGGATCAGCTGCCTTGCACTGCCCGTTGGTTTTCCGTGCCCATGGCCCATCTGCTCTGGCTCTGGTGTCCCATAACCAATATTTCCACACAAATGCCATCTCTGGGCAGCCTTTCTGCAGAGTCGAACTCCGAGAAAGAGCTGAAGTCACATTTGGGGATGGCTAGGACGGCTGGCAATATCTCTCCTCGGTGAATAAAGGATCCCACCGCTGCCCACGGCTGCTCGGCACGGGTGGGATCAGCGCAGGGCTCGGCTTCCCCGAGGCCGGGAGGAGAGCGGAGCTGAGCCGGGCTCTGCCTGGGCCATTCCCCATCGCAGAGCTCCCTCTGCTGCCGCAGCCACTCCGCGCTCCGGGCACTGTCGTCAGGGCCCCGCTCCCGTCAGGGCCCCGCTCCCGCCGCGGCCCCGCTCCCGCTCCCCTCAGGGCCCCGCTCCCTCAGGGCCCCGCTCCGCATCGGCTCCCCGGCCAGTGCTCAGGGACAGCCTTCCGAGCGGCCTCCGTGGGGAGGCAGGCAGGAGGAGCTGAAGGAAAGCAGGTGCTTATGATTGTGGCAGCCACGCAGTTGTGCTGTTAATGAATTTGTGACTGATGTGGCTAGTACAACTTGTGAAAGCATCCACATCGCTGGAGCTGGTGCTGTTTACAAAAGAACACTTAAAAGAGCTTTTCCCAGATTGTTAAAATATAGTCTGGCCTATAGGATGGGATCTGGAATAAAAGGGCATATGGAAACGCCCTTGAAAAACTGGGCCCGGAGGTAGACTGCAAAAATCCCATGAGGAGAGCCCACAGCCACCTTTCCTCACGCCTCTGAAATTCATCACATCCAAAGAACTCACTTGCTTCTTCATTTCCACCACGACAGAGATCTGCAGATGGATTTCCAAACTGCAGTGAAATGAGAGGTGGATCTGAGGGAGGAGGGTGTTTCAAAGTGACTTGGAGATAGCCCTTCTGCAGAAATGGTGAGAAATGGCTGAATTCAGGCTTTCAAGGATGAACAGGGACATGGTACCTGTTCCTTCACTCTGCATTGAGGTCATGAATCATTGGCCTCCCAGGCACAGTCCAGCCTCTCTGAGCGCTGTGATGCCTCAGCACCTGTCAAAGTAGCCACACACACCACCCTGACTTCTGCTGTATGCATTTCTCTCACCCATCCCAAACATACTTCACCTGTACAGAATACATATTTCTAATTGCAAACCAGAACATCTGTACATTTTAGTTTTTTCTGCATTAAAACTCAGTATGGCAATACTTAAAATATTGTTTACACTGAAGTCTGAAATATATTAAGGCCAGATGTCATAAAGAGTGTGTAAAGCGTTGACAAAGCATGTGATACCTACCACGCTTCAGGCACACTCTGCAGTAATTCATCCTCTGGAATAGCACTACTCCCTCCACCCACTACAGAGAACTCTGGATAAATAACACAGGTGAGCTTCATGCAGGTTTCAGACACACAGGATGGTGGAGATGAATTTCACCTGCAGTTTATGTAATACTTTCCATTAATTAATCTCTTACTAACAGTCTGATCTCTCTCTATCAATAGACACCTACACTTGGCTACTTTCACTACAACCTTAGAAAGTGACATCTCAGCATACATCTCCTCTGTGTAGTGAGTGGAAAACACAAGGCAGGCAAATCCAGGTAGCATTAATGAAGCTGTTATGTCTGCATGGAGGAGTACAGGACTTGTGCAAGGATCCTAGCTCTGTCTTGAATTCACCCTCTGCCTTAGCATTCATTGGCTCAGACAGAATGTAACACTGATAGGACTCTTCTGTCTCTGATATTGGTCATTATCAGACAAAGTACCTGTAGCCAGTCTTAAGCAGACACTGAGATTTGGACCAAAATAATGAGTTTATGAAGCTGACTAGCTTGGATCATTGCTCAGCTCAGCCTGCGTATAAGTGTCACCACTGAAAGACCCAGATGGAGGTATTGCAAAGGCCTTTTCAAAAGCATTGTTGAAAGAAAACAACAAAGCCTCAAAATTAAGCTTAAGTTCCCCTAACTTTTTTTCTTATCAGTGTTCAACTAAAATGCAGTTATTTTCTGTTTCTTTACAGGTGACATTTTTGTTATGAGAGAGTTTTATGATATGTTGTCCAGCTTCCAGAGAACAAGGGATTGTGTTTATAGAGCTCTTACCTGTAATTAGTGTCACCCAGTTAAACAAAGCACCTCTGTTTTATAACTGCCAAGGCTGTCATGATTTTTTTCAAAACAAATTTTTACTGATGGACTACTTGAGCCACAGCTTCTTTAAAAAGTAACATAAAAATGTATTACTACTCCAGGTCTGCTATTCTAACCAACTATGTCAGGTGGCAGGCTCTGTCCACAGTGCCAGAGCTCAGAAAAATGCTTCCTCCATTATATTTCCACTTAATTATTCTTGTAATTTTCAATAACTTTGTGTCATTAAATCATGGCATATAGTCGATTTGGATTAGCTTTATCCTCCCAGGTTATGACAGACTTTCAGTCTAGTCATTAATCTGTCATCATAAGTTTTGGAATCATACAGACATGAGAGCTAGCCATATTTAAATTGGGATGGTATTCTTTTTTATGAGTCTATGTTTAATTAGAATTCCAATAAAAGTGACACATCCATTTGAGGCAGGCTTAATATTCTGAGCTTAACTTTTCTTCTAAACACCTTTTCCTTGAAGAGAAATGTCAGCAAAGAAAAGCAATATTTTGTCCAGACATAACAATCTTCTTGGCTTTTTCCAAAGAAATATGGCCCCCAGGGCAAAGGCCCAACTGATAATGCTGCTCAGAGGAGACATGGGATGTTCTTGACTGCTGGGCTTGAATTTGTTCCTTTTGGTTATTTACTTACCTGCTGCTGCCTGAGCAGTGTAAAAAGTGATTAAAGCTTCACAAGGACGAGTGTGACTGAGCTGTGTTAGTGTTACCAGTGCTGGTTTGGCTACCTCAGGAACATATAGAGCTCCTGGTAGAGTTTTCCATGACCCACACATTCTCTTCACTTTTCATGCCTCTTCTCCCTGTTTCACAAGGAGCTGGGCAAGCCCCTGGCTGCTGCATCACCCACTGCCCAGGATGCTTCTGGCAGCTGAAGGAGAAAGAAGATGATGAGCATGAGTTTGGGTGGCAGAGGGAGCAGGCAGAAGAGACGAGCCACAGTTACAGAAATGGCACACAGGTTGTCTCTGCACCTACCTGCTTCCACAAGCCTCCAGGACTCTCACAGGGCATGTCTTCTTCCTTCAAATGAAGATGTGGCCTGGTTTCCGACCTGGTCATCCACTCCATGCTGAGAAGGTGGGCTTCAGATCTCCCTGCAGTCAAGGGAATTCTTTTCATGGCTAGTCTGTCAGCCTCCACAATGCCTTCTTATTTTCCTGGCCAAGGCAATAAATAATCTCTCTGTAAAAGGCCTTCAGCTTGATCAGAATTCAAGCTTGAAATGCCCACTCCAAAGTCACTGTCTAACTAGCAGATCTTTAGTCCCTTGGTCAGGAAGACATAGGGCATTGGCATCACCTGCCTCAGCCAGCCTGATAAATTTTAATTTACATGAGCCAAAATAACCTATAAAACTGATGCATTTTTAAACAATTCTAGCAGGATGGATAACATTTGCTACTTTATAGCAGCTAATTTTTTTTCCTATTTAAACATATTTTTATTATAAAAAAATAGGCCTGCTTAAAGTTACTTTTGATTTTATAACACCCTACATTCAGGCCAAGATTTAATACCTGAAAACTGTTTATGTACACTTTAAAAATATTCTGAATCAATGAGCTCTCCTTAAACTCCAATGAGATAAAAGGTGCTACTCTTATATGTAGTTAAGGAAACTTTTGAGGTCAGCTCACCTTATAAATACATTGCAAAGTCATGCACTACATTAAATATTTACATTATTTTCAGTCTTTTCAATTAAGCAACTTCTGATATTTACATTTCTCCTGACTGAAAGCATGTTCAGACTCCATTGCACATTAAAAAAAGCTTGCCTGAATTTCTCATGAGCATTTAAGTCAGCTCACAGGAGTGGGAAGAATCTTTCCTCCATTTATACTGCTAAGAAATGTGTTAGACAGTTGGGGAAAAAACCAAGAAAATTTATATCCTCATTTGAATAATTAAACAGAGTATACCCTTTACACAGATCAGAAAATCAGGATCTTGGAGTAAAGGTACCCATTTCCCAAAGGCATGAGAGCACACCGAGATTTCAGAGGATGCAATTCACAATGACTTTGTCTCTCAATGATTACCATACAAGCAGCTGAGCACTGAGCTGGCTGGGCAATTTCAGAAACCCTTCTGAGGACAAAGCTTACTTTACATGACTCTTAGATACCATGCCTGTGGTGCCCAGACCCAGTCTGTGGTACCATCATGTTTTTTTTTCACAGACTAATTAGCTTTATTAATTTTCCATTCCAAATTTCAAAAGCTTTCTTTTTTACTGCATACTTTCTGACAAGTAAATTACTAAAATGAATAATGTTAGCTCTTGACTGTTAACAATTTCTGTCTAAATGCAGCTTGATAAAACCCAAAGTTGATAAGTAAATAAGAAATGCTTTATTTGCCATTTCCTAATATGAAGAAATATAAATAAATATTGAGAGTCTGGATAAAGATTAAAGTATTTAGTTCCTATATAAACATTTCTAGATGTCTTGTGTCCATTTTGGGGGAAAAAAAAGCCACAATCAACTATCAAATTGAGCTTGAAATGTTTATTTTAACTGGTTCTCTAACCAATGAAAATTAGCCTTTTATAGGAAAAGAAAAAAAAAGGCAGAACAAGTTTAAGCATCACTATTTTAAAAATAGAAGCTTACTCTTTATATCATTGCTGAAACTGGTGATTGAAATTACCAAGTATGGGATTCCTCCGATCAACTCTGATATGTATCACATCTGCATTTAAAGGGTGCTAGCTTTCACTGGGAATACAGAGGCACTTCCAGGGCACAATTCCTCTCCTCTGGGAGAAGACATCTTAAATTAGATGAAATGTTAAGATTAGCTACAGAATAGAGTAGTCCAGTTAGAAGAGACCTACTGTGGTCATCCAGTCCAACTGCCTGACTTAGACCTGACCAAAAGGGCATTTTCCAGGTGCTTGTTAAACAGTCAAAGGTGTGGGGCATAGATCAGCTCTCTAGGAAGCCTGTTCCAGTGTTTGACCACTTTCTTGGTAAAGAAATGTTTCTTTATATCCAGTCTGAGCCACCTCTGGTGCAGCTTTGAGCCATTCCCAGCCCTCTCACTGGATCCCAGGGAGAAGGGATCAGCATGTCCCTCCCCTTGGAGCTGTACAGAGCAAGGAGGTCGCCTCTCACAGAACACACCTTCCAGCCCTGTCCCCAGCTTTGTTGCTCTCTTCAAGGTGTTCCTCTCAGATATCTTAGGGCTGCCCCCAGGCTGATTGTTTTCAGACCTGGAACATTTGGATCCAAAGCCCAAGCACAGCCAGGCAATGACAACACTTCCAAAGTGTCAAAGTCGCATATTGCTGCTGCTGCTGCCACATCAGCTTGTCCAACTGGAATCGAGCTGCAGCACTATTGTAGGAGCCCACACTGATGGGCTGGGTTTCTGTAGGTCAGAAACTTCATTCTTCAGAGGTAAACACCACAGCTCTTTGGTGACTTCAGCTTTCTGAGAGATATTTGACTAACTGTTTTTATGGGAAGTTTTAAGTTTCCTTTTATGGGAAGGAGTTCAGATCTTATCTAAGACCTGGACAAATCTATTTTTCCTTTAGGATTTTGCATTTTTAGTATTGAAAGAGTGAGGAAGGTACTATCCTTGTTATTTAGTATGGTTTTACCATACTTCATGGGGAAAAAAAACATTCCATATCTTTGACTAAGCTGGAATAAAGGAATAGATTTTTAAAATCATTTCATTTTAAATACATACACACATACACAAATTCCAGAGGTTGTTTTTTAATCACCTTGCACTGAACTGATACCTATACCACCTCTACCATTACCTTCTTAAAGATATCCTAAATTTTAAGCCCATCTTTCTCCCTTTCCCACCGGAACCAAGGCAATAGCCACTGGCTATCAGCAGAATGTTGCGAGGAAGATTTCCCAAATTCTTCTCCACTAGAGAGCTGTGTAGAAATGCAGATGATTGCAGGCTCCATGTCCCAGTCAACATACATGCAAGTAAGGAAACAAAACAAGGTCAGGAAACTACATCTGTGGGGAGGTAATGACATGCTTTTGGCACTAAGGAGAGTAGCTTTTATCTGTGTTATCACACAAAAAAGTTACAGCCTGAAGTGCAACCTGCATTCTGACTTTTACTCTCAAACTAGAGAGTATGACCTCAAAGAGCTTCAAACCCATGGGTTGTGAGACTACCACACACTGCAAGGAAAATACCTAAGAGCACTTTAGTACTTCATGGACAAACACAGAAAATCTTCCTATCCTGCCCCAAACACAGACATTTTCCCCCTCTAGTATTCCACTGTCCTTTGTGTAGCTGTCTCTTTCAGCAGTCCAACTCAATGGCCTTAAATGTCCATTTTCCTTTGGAATTCAGTGTTCTGCTAATCGGTTTTTTGTGTCTTATTTGCCTGCCAAATGGAAGCCTGCTCTACACTGACTCCTCAGGACATTTTCCCTCATGCGTAACACTGCAGGTGAGTGGTGCAGCTCTGCCCAGACTGCACGGGCCATGACAACGAGGTTCCCTGTCTTTCCAAAAGCTTTATTGAGCATCATACTTCAGATACTCTTAACCCAGGGCTGTTTCCAACATATACAAACCTCAGCTGAGGAGGAGATGCACAGAAGAGCTCTGTGAAGAGGAGGAAAGGGATGGGGTCCATCTACAGCTCACCCACAGTATCTCTCTGGAAATCCTACAGAGCCTTAGTTCATTTCGCAGGAGGCTTCATCCCAAGTGACTGGGCAGCAGTGACACCTAATGCACAGAATGGTAATTCCCTTTGGTACAAAAATAGTGCAGGCCACTCTGCCTCTCCATTCCTAGATTCAGGATATACCCTTGTGGACAGGTGTATCTTCATTTGGAAGTTTTAGTGAGAATGGTGCCCATAGGCACAATTTCTGAACACTTGGCTATTATCAAAGGCGACAAAAATGTTTGGACACATAGCAAACATGTCTCTGCCATATAAGATTTTTTTTATTTAGTGCTCTCCTTTTAAAATTGTAGCTGTTTAATTTGAAATTATGGTCACCTGCTTATCTATTTTAAATTCAGATTTTTGAAATTATTTTTAAATAATCACAATTAAGAAACACATACTTGCTGACGGTTATTTTTAACCATTACCAAGAACTGAGTTGGAGGAGTCTTTTCCTTACCCCATGGAAACACAATATGTTAAGGGATAAACTCATGACCAATATAGGCTCTTTTGCAGCTCCAGAGATAACATCCTCCTCATTTCTGTTTATTCAGTTTTGCCAAGGCAATAATCAGTTCATTCAAACTGAGAAATTTGTTTGGATTTGAATAGTAGGGAAATTTGTGTTTTGCTTCCAAGCTATGAATAAAAAGTCTGAGGGGCTTGGACATGCTGGTTCTAAAGTTCTGAAGGACTGAATGACCAGAAAGATTAATTTAATCATTCAAGGGTAAGATTTCTTTAAAAGAAATCAATTTTAAGTGAATCACATATTTTCTATGTATCCAGCATATTCCATATATTTATCTTTGGCAGATCAATTTTTTTTCCAGAAAGCTGTTCTTCTTCTCTT
Source organism: Melozone crissalis (assembly GCF_028551555.1). Lineage (NCBI taxonomy): Eukaryota > Metazoa > Chordata > Aves > Passeriformes > Passerellidae > Melozone > Melozone crissalis. The sequence goes on along the minus strand of NW_026535794.1, from coordinate 34,981,939 downwards.
TCTATCCAAAGGCATTTCTACCCAACAGTGAATAAGAACAAGTATTTCAGTAAATAAGAGATATCACTTACTATTTTTTAACATAAAAACATTTAGGGCTTTTCCACATGGTCTAAAATGCAAGTCCTCTTTAAACTGATGCATGAAAACAAAGCACTCTGCTGTTAACAAAAGAAAATAATAGATTAAGTACAAAATTAATCTTTAATTATAATCAATATATATTATTACTTACTTATCCAAACTGTAACTTTATTAGAAAACTAAATTATACAAAGGCAATATGGGATGAATGTTGTTTATTAAAATCCTGGTTTTATGAAGGTTTAAACCTATTATTTAAAACAGCAACAGCTTATTACAGCTGAGCTATTTGGGAATAAAGGTATTTCTCTGGGTATTGCTATATCCGTTTCTGTGGTTCTTTGTACTTTAGTCTGGAATTTTGAAGGTTGGTTGTGATTTTTAAGGTTGAGCACGATGCAAGGTTTTCCTCCATTATGAAGTATTAGGTAAACCTAGCTTGAATAAGCTACATAATTTTGCCAAATGATTTCTGAACCTTTGCCAATAATCTGATTAAAGAGAGCAAGAACTCACTTTTTATATTTAAAAAGTGTGTTTGGAGAAACTCCACTGGTCATTCAAATTTCATTAAGCTCCAAGGTAATAATTCACATTCTGCCCATTATTTTACATTCTGTCTTCAGGCCAAATTCACCACTGGAATGTTCAAACTTGGGAAAAGGTCTCTCAAAATGACTCTATTTGCTCAGAAGCAAGTGAAATTGTAACAAAAAGAAATAAAACATTAAGTTGCAGGTCCTTTCCTTAAACTGCTACAAATGTGCTCTGCTGTTCTGAGTTTCTTGTGGAAGGTTAACACAGCAGCAGCTCTCAAGAAAGAATGTAAAAGTGAATTTAAAAAATAAGATTCATAGGACAGCAGCACAGAGCAGGAACTGTAGAAAATAGCATTCTTACCTAAGGTGTACTCAAAGCATTATCAGCTATGCTGAACTGAGTTCTGCACACTGTTAGAGGAGCAATGATGATTCATAGAAAGATAATACACTGAGCTATCTCCAGCAGAGTCCATAGCAGATCTTAACAGATGGGACAGATCTCCCAGGGTGCTCCCCCGCCAGCATCCATTACCTCTATTGTAAACACTGAGCCAAAACATTACTCAGTGTGTGACCTGTCCATTCACAGAAGTCATATGCTCCTTTGAGAAGACCCAGGGAGCAGAAGCAGGAGGGAAGGCAGATTTTACGTAAGTCAGATTTTTTAAACACTGTCTACAGTTTCCTCTGCCCTGAATCCCAGGATATGTTGCTTCCGTGTCCCAGTTCTTCACAGTGCAAAAAGTATTTGGCCTTAAAGACATGTTGAGCTTTTTGCAGAAGAACAGCCTCACTTATGCTCATCTATGTGTATGAATAAGACACAAGCCCAAAGGGCCCAAAGATTATCCTGGAAAAAAAACCTAAACATTTATATTTCCAAAGTCTCTGACTGCAATATTGTGCCTTATCTCCAAGGCTTCCTTGTTCTCTCCCTTGTTCTCAACACTGATGCCTCATGCTGGATGTCTACAAATGAGGGAGCAGATTCAATTTATCTGCTCTAACTCATTTGTGTCTAGACCAGGCCAATTCTCTCCTTCCTTCCCTCCCTCTCACCTTCCTTCCCTCTTTTTGAGCTTCAGTGATGCATTACCATGGGAAGCAAAAAATACTGTTTTGAATCTTCCACTATAGTATGACTTACAGCTACATGATAGATAGATCCTACACACTTACTTGAAAGACTCTTGGATATATTCTAGTGCCTACCATGCTCCTTGGAAAAAAAAAGCACTCCTTTGCTTATTTTTGTTGATTAGATCACAACAACCCAAGGCAATATTTCCAGAGAGAAAAGAAACCAAATAATCTGCAGCCACCATTTCTGAGAGCAGCCTAGATTTAAAATATATACAGTTTCAGGCATGCAATTTTTTCTCTTGTCCACTGCCTTCACAAACATTCCAGGTCAAATTTACCCATAGAATCTACTTGATAAATGCTTCCAGACTTCCACACAATGCAAAATGATACTTATACCCAGCTTTGACAGCCTTTTTTACAAACCTTGCAGAACATTGTCCAAAGCGTGCTGATTTGCAGCCACTTTTCTTATTCAAATCAAAGCAATTTCACATCAAATATTTCTTGCAGGACTAATTTTAGAAAAATTCCTGAACACTATTATAATGTGACAAAGCCTAAAGTGAATTAATATGGTCCAGCAAAGTGAAGTACAAAAAGACCCATATTGATATTCAAAAGCCTTGGTATTCAGTTCTTAGAGATCTTGCTTCCCCATGAGCTTTTACAATGAACAAAACCACAAAAATTACTAAGAAAAATAGCCAAAAATTAGAAGTTGATAGCTTGTTTTTTCCAATAATATAGTGTGTGAAAAAAGTAAATAGATGCCTAATATGTGTGGATGAAGTACTCATACACATGGCTACCTTATGTTTCTCTGAAAGTGCTGCTCTCATGGGAGTCTGACTTACTTTTGGTCTCTGGCTATTGACAAGTCTTAGTACCAGGGTAAGTCCAGTTTATACTTTTAGTGCCAAAGACCTTAAGAAACCACAGCTGAAAATAATATTTGAAATCATTCAAATTTGTTGTATTTGTTGCATGTTTGCTATCGTACAAAGCAGTATATTTGATATCTACTAACCAAAAGAAATTTGTGTTGTGCTGGTTTTTTTTATCCCCCATGCAAGATGCAATTTATTGTAGCACTCACAAAAAGTAAACCACCAGGAATATTGTTTCTTTGGGAATTTGTACTAGAAGCTACCTGATTCAGACATAACAACATGATTATAAATACCAAAGGATGATGAGTTGACAGTATCAGAAGAACATTGACAGAAAAAAAAGCAAGTTAATCACAAGCAGTTTTCAGATATTCCCCATACTTTCTTTTAAAATTCCTAATCATGGTACAAATATTACCAAAAAATAATACAATTAAGTTCAATACCACCTCTATATTGCTCTCAAAGTAAGCAGACAGTGATTAATGGAAAACTGTTTTATTATGTAAGGGCATCTATATTTTTCAATAACTGAAAGAGCTGAATAGCAGTCGTTTCTTCACAAAACTGAAGAAAAACTGACACGCCTTTTACGTTGAAAAGTCAGGGAAATACTCCTGAAGAGGGAAGAGGACTTCACAAAACATGATCATCTTTCCAAAAAAAGTGCTTTTTCAAGCAGAAGGAAGCAGGTAAAGATGTTTCACATCTCTTCAGACTCAAGTAGTTGAATCAGAAAATCTTTTCTCAGAATATAAAGATGCAAAAACAACTAAAAATAATTTTTTGAAAAGTAATGAAAGGGAAAAGCATCAGAGCTGCACAGCAGCTCTGCTGAGTCAGTTCTCATGGGCTGGAAACAAGACCCCATGTGCTAAACAAGAATTGACAGATTACTGCTAATTAGAGGAGAATTAGAGGGACGGTGGATTTGCAGCTCAATTCGCAATAAAAAGAGTCATGCACATCACCAAAACTGGGGGTGCCCATGTGGCTGGGATTATCAGCCTGTGAGTAGATTAGCATGAACTGAGTGATGTGCAACACATGCTGCTGCTGGGCAGGGACCAGAAATGGCAGTCCAAAAGGTTGCTGGACACTCTAGCCAGACTGCTCAGCATTCAAACATGTGTAGGTCTTCCCAGCTTCCTGGTTTAATACTTTGAACATTAGGTTTCTTCAGCTACTTTTCAACATCTCTTTCCACTCTTTTGAAAGAAGCAGGAGATTTATCTTGGCATATGCTGATAATTTCAACTGATTGCAGGAGTATGAAAAGCCTAATAACTGAGGAAGTGTCCAAATGCAGTTTTGATTAAATTAATAAAAAACAATTAAAAACCAGAAGTGTGTTATCCCAATAATGGAATGGTAAACCAGAAATAAATTTAAAAAATAATTCCTTTCAACATGTCCAGGTATTATCAGAAATGTCTACTAACATGTTACTTCTTTGACTGCCTGCACCCTGCAACAAAACATTCAAGAATAATAAACTAAGATGTAGTAAGGGGACCCTATTAAGTTGTAAGGCCTTCATAAGAGAAGCTGAGAGAAGCTCTGAAAAAGCTCCTCTTAAACCTGGGGAAACATTTTCCCATGAAAAAGTCATTTGAAGACAGCACCAGATACCCTAAGCAGAGATAAAGAGCCAGGAATTCCCCAAAGAACCAATCCTGCCCAATTATTTTCTCTAAAGGAAGATAAAAAAAAGAAGGAAAAGGGGAGAAGGGAAGAATAATGCAAATCGATCAGCTTCTTTACTATGAATATTCTAAATATTCCTTATTACTCACCTGTTTGCCTACAGAGAGCTGTATCAGAAAGTGTCACTGCGAGAAGAAGATAGGAGACAAAGTCATGGGTGGCTGACAGATGCTTTTTTCAGTAAGAAATGCAATGATGCCTAAGAAAAACAGGAAAAAAACCACTTTTTTAAAACACTTTCTGCTTATACCATCCATATGTCTTAGTCCTAAGACAACACTCTTATAAAATAAAAAATTATGTAAATAAAAAAGGCTAGAGGAAAAAGGGATGTGGAGGAAAATCTAGCAACTACTGACATAAAATTTGCTAGACTGAAGGGACCATATATGATATAAGAAGACTTCCCCAGACTTTACAATGAAAAATAAGATTCAGTAAGATCTGATTCTGGGTTCTTTTTCTGAAAATATCTCTTGACAGGTAAATAACATTTTGTTGTGAACAGACTAGATCATAGGCTTCTAAGAGGATTTCTAGTGCCATACCCATGTGTTGTAATAACTGGGAAGCAGGAAGATTGCTGCTCAGTGACCTCTTCACTATCTACATCTAACCTAGGTTCCTCTGGCACACTGAGATCCTGGGATCTGAGCACCCAATGGAATAAAGGCTTAGTCCATAGAGGTGGCATGCACTTTGGATCAGATAAGTGTCTCTGATACGACAATTGAAAGCTTGGGTGCAGATAACACATCCCTAGCCTAGTCATTCAATACCCCTCTTCTATAGACCAGACTTCCAGAATAATTCAGTGTTTTCTTAGCTTTATGAAACTTTTTTGGGGCTACTGAAACATTTTGGGCTAATGCCCCATTCTGGGGAGCAGTATTATTAAAATAGCAATTATGAAAATGCATCATAGCTGTGAAAAGTTTCATTATAGGACTGCAGAGAAACTATTTTTAAATTTGGTGTTCAGAGTGATGTGGACACTAGTGCATTGTTGGTTTGAAGAAAGATTAGAATACATTTATTTTATATAATCTGATTATTGAATCATTACATACCAAGCATGCTCAATAAAATTAATAAAATAAAAGAGTCCATAGGCACACCTGGAGAGAGACATTGAATAGATGCACACAGCCAGGAAAGCATTTACCAGTCTGTACTGGTGTTAGGGGACCAGAGAATGGAACGATTCCAAGTGAATCAAGGATTTCAACAATTGAAATGAACATGTGTGTAGGCGTCAAGGAGGATCAGGTTTAACACACATGCTGCTACTTCTTCTGTTTCACATTTCAGGATGGATTTGGAATTTACCTGGTGTAGCAGGAAACAGACTAACAGATGGACTAAATGTGCATATATACATATGGAATTATTTTTAGTATATCCATATGTACCAATCTCCCTTTCTCATGCATATGATGCTTCATAGACGTGTTCCTTGCTTATGATTCACAGAACCCCGAGGTTTCAAAATCTTCTGAGCAGAGCAAGTAATGGAGATGTACAGGGGTCTCCATGCTCATTAACAGCATTTGCAGGTATAAAGAGCTAAAATCCCTCCACTTGGAGACTAAGGAACAAGAAGTTGTCTTACTTAGTAAGCAGAATTCAACTGTTTCATTTTTACATTTCCCCTTTGTTGTCCTTTTCAGAGAATAAATCAAAACATTTAAATAAATTTAATTGAAAGAAAATAGGCACTCAAAAAAAAGTAGTCCTGTTTAATCAGTACTCCAACTCCAATCCATTTTTGAGAATATCTTCAAAAAACCCTCATGTCATTGTGAGGATTTGGGTTAATGGGGAGAAAGGGACCTGCAGTTAGAATACAGGACACACCAGAAACTGGGGTCTGCACAGAATTAAAGAGGATGTTTGTGTAATATTTTTACTTCAAAAAGTGATAACATCCTTCTTCCAGTATAGAAATTGGTTAATCATGACAAGATAAATTGATCAAAGGTCTTCAGATCTGAGTCACTGGGAACAGCTGATGTTTAGCAGGCTATGTGTTAGATACCAAGGAAACCTTAAAAACAGGAAATATCAAACACAACTCAAGAGAGTAGAGCTGTTGTGAATTTGTACTTTTCTGATTCATTCAATGATTTGCAGATGTCCTCCTAAACCTATGGCCAAGTTACAAGAACCCAGGCAATCCTAGTCTTTAAATGAAGCTGACCCAACAGTCACTAATAGCAGATCCAAGATAAAATGCCACTGTTTGTTTTTTTTCTGTCAGAAAAAAGAAATTATTTACAAAGAAGTTTCATATTATTTTGCTCTTAAAGCAACCTGTGTCTCAAAATCTGTTGGTTAAAGAAATGATAAAGCATCTGGTACTATTTCTAGAATTTCAGTAACTAATTACAACACATTGGTTAATTCAGACCTTCAGACAATAACATAGAAGCACTATTCTTCATCATCCCAGTTTGATCCTACACTGTTGGAAAGGTTGAGCAATTTACTCCTCCTTTGCCTTCAAGAAATGTCCAACAACATTGAACAACTTGAAGGCATTGCCAAATGCCAGTGTTATCAGGAAAAGCCTTGCCATTAGCACTGAGGAGGTTGTTAATCCTTAAAAGACCTGAGTAAGCAAATGCATACATGACAAAGAAGCTTGTTTTTTAAACAAAGAACTGTTAATGACAAAACTCCTGCCCTGTGAGGAGGAATTGGTGTGTACTCCTATATTAAGCATTGGGAATAGAAATTCCCTCCAGGAATGCAATTTCAGCTGGACTGAATTTATTTCCCAAATATTCTTGGAAAAAGAAAATTAAGTTTTTTGTTTGTTTTGTTTTAATTAGAGATCTGTACACAGATGAAGACCTTCACATTCAGGTGTCTTTACTTCTTCTTTTCCCCCACTGCAAGCAAACTTTTAAAAAATAAGCTATTGCTGACTTAAAACAATGATTATTTTAACATCTGAGAGAAGAATACACTGAATTGGAACTGGGTGCAGCACTACCACCCTCATACATAACACCATTAGAAAACTTCTTAACCTACAGAGAACAAAACATTCTTCCTCCCTCTGGAGTAAGTTCTTCCCACCAACTCAGGAGGTTTGTTGACCAGTTATTGTGAGAAACTTTAAACATATTTTACAGCCTCTTAAGCAGTAAATAAAAGAACAATCAAGGAATTTTGGAAGACAGCCCACTGTGTGTGGGTAGACAGATTTTAAAATAATTCCTTAAAGACTGTGGGTTCTAAATTGACAGTTTTATTTAAACAGAGGGACACAGACATTCCCCTGGACAGGCAAGTAACTTCAATGCCCAGATAAGGTCGAAAAAGGAAATAAAAGGTAAGAGGATGTAAAAGAAAAGGTGAGAGAAATACTGCCATATGAATGATGCCTTTATATATATCAGGAGTTCATGCTCTTGCACAAATAAATCAGTAGTATGAATGCCATCTCAATAAAGGTATTGCAAAATTAGAAAGAATTTAAAACTGGAAGCAGAAATATCCATGAGAGACCTTGAAAATGTTGGAGATGTCAGCTTCAAAGAGAAAACTAACTACATGCTATGATTAGAAAATACCAGACATCTATGAAAAAAAAAGATAATGCAGACACTAGTTTGCATTATACATATCTAGGTAGGCAATCAGTGAAAAAACCAAAAGGTAGTAAAAGTAAAATTGTTGAAGTGAGCTTTCTTCATATGCAATTCACCTGTAGTACCTTCTGAAGCCAAAAATTCAGAAAGCAAACAGAAGGACAAATGCAAGAAAAGAAAATTTACAGAAATATTTTAAAGCACAAATGTTTCATTGATACTCCAAAGAACACAGCAGAAGTCCTGATTCAAAACTTTCTGAAGTTGATGGAATTTTTTTCCATTCATCTTGAATTCAGATGAGCCTATGGATTTTCATGATTTGTGAGAGAAGATATAAACCCCAGCTTTAGAAGAATACAAATATAGTTTCTGTGTTATTCTTATTTCAAAAGTCCTTGTCTTGGTTTCTCCCTTGGGATAAATAATGGAAATGGTATAAAAAGAAACATAATGAAAATGAAATTTAGAAATAAAATTTACCAGAAAAAGAAGCAGTATCAAATAACAGCACTCCCAAAATTGAATACAGTTATGGAAAGTTGCCATCTGAAGAGCTGACTTGTTCACATCCATTACTCAGAAATCACTTCGAAGATGGCAGATGCCTAAATGTGTGATACTTAGTACTTCATAGAAATCTACAGTAGATGCAGACACATGTAAGAAGTATTTCAGCTGTTTAAACAATCTGTTTTTCACAGAAAAGCTTTTGATCTTTTGGCTGGTAGTTTTCATGAAATATGGGGAAAGAACTTAAATGTAATAACACCATTAGTGAAAACGGTACTCAGAGGCACCTGAAACAAAACCAGATTGGTAAAATTAACACACACACTCACACACACAAAGAAAAACTGGAATAGAAACTAAAATAAGTGAAATTATGCAGCTCAATTCACACAGCAACTAGACCAAGACCTTCATTATTTCAATTACTTGCAGCATTGTCCCCCTGTGAGTCAGATGTGTGGAAACTGTCTTCATGAGAACTGGAATATATTCATACCTTAGTGACTAATAACAAAATCAATATTCCTTTGTGCTTGTATCAAGCTTCATGTGGGCCTTTATCTCTGGCAGCGATCAGCCAGGAGAGCAAGGTGGAGAAAGGCAGCGATGGAACAAAGCAGCAAATGGCGCAAGAAATAGGAAATGGAAGAAAGTGAGAAGAAACAAAGGAGACAGCAACAAAAGTAGAAAAAACATTTTAAAATACAAACTAATGTAATATCTACAGGTGAAGTGACATTTCATCTTAAACTCCAGTCCTTATGGAGTCAGAGTGGGATTTCTATGGCCTGCTGACCTTGTGCTAACCTTTTCCAAAGCTCTCAGTTTCATTTACCGTGCTCTCTGCATCTATAAGGACTCTGAGACTTGCTCAACAAAGTTTTGCAACAGTACTAATTACTTTGCAACATTTTTGAGCAAGTAGTGAAGTCAATTTTGCTACAAGGGTTGCTCCCCGCCTTTATTTATTTGCCTTACGTACTAATATTTAAGATGAAAAAAAAAGTATATAACCAGATTAAGCTGTTAAAAAATACACCTTAAAAATATTTGCAGAAGAATTAATGCACACTGACACAGCCAATGAAATCTAGGTGAAAAGAAATAAATTAAGATTATGGGTGGGAAAGAAGTCTTGTATAGGAAGTAAAATATGGGGAGAAATGCAGAAAGTTTTATGAAATCTAAAAGAAAAATAGGAGGTTGACTCAAGAAAAAGTATAAGGCAACCATGATTGATTTCATGAGTATCTAGAAATATTGTAAATATTGTAGCTACTGAAATCTGAGATAATCCTGAACTGGACTCCATAATTTTTCCACCTTGATTTAGAAAAATGCCATAAAATGGATTTGTTTCCATTTAAAAAATACTTTCAACCAATGCAAGGTGTACATTCCGGAGTTACCTCACTGTTACAGAGGGATAAGTATAAGCAGCACAAGTAGTAAGTTACTGCAGCTTGTTTAGCCCCATCCCACCACCCCAGCCAGAAGCAAAGCAGCTGGGGAGACAGCCCTAGCCCCACTCCCTGAGGCACCTCCCTGGGGACAGTCAGGGGCTGAGGCTGGACCAGGATGTCCACTCAGGAACAGCAGGGTCTGTGACCCAGCAAGCTTCCCAAGGCTTTTCCAGAATCTCAACAATGGCTTCAAAATCAAGACTTGCTTGCCCTTACTATCTTTCCTGGACTTCCTCCCACATCAGAGGGGAAGTGGTTGCCTGTGTAGGGTGGGCTTAGAGCAGGTGACTGCATGAGAAGAGAGAAGAGAGGGTCCATGATCCTTTCAGAAGGCAGACCTAGGACAAGGAGGCTTCACACTCATAAAACTAAACTACAAGGGGATTCCAGAAGTAGGGGTATGAAGAGAAAGCTTTTTTTTATGTCGTGTCTTCAATGGACTCATCAGCTCAAAGGGCAGCTCACTTCACTCACTGCATTCCCTTGGCAAAATCATAATGCAAAAATTTTGCCGCTTCTTCATAAACAGCACTACAAAACCCCTAATAACTGTTCCAATACCATTTCCCTCCCCCATTCTCCTTTACCTGCTCCAGAATTTCTCACCCACCACTTCAAGTCTGAGTCATTATGCTGTTGAGAAACTTTGAGCCAGCTCTGGGACCAGGTCCAGCAGTAGTGCAGCTGCTCTCACACGATGCTGAACCTGACTCATTAAGCTCTGCCAGACATGAGCCACAAGGGTATCTCAGCACACAGATCCCCAGTGCTCATGCTTGTCAGAGAGTTTATTAGTCCAGGCAAAGTGCCAGACCTTGGCAGACCTGTGGGTCTGTGGGTTGCAAAGCTTCAAGGTGTGGGAGCACATCAGGCTTTTCCACGTTTTCCATTAATTGAGGTTAAACTGAATTTGCCAAAGGAGTGACTGATCTTGAGTTATTTTTCCCTTTTGGTTATTTTCTCTATAAACAAGTTGACTTAGCTCAGCACCTATTACAATTCTTTCCTTAATAGGTTAGAATACAGAACTAATGGATTATCACTGAAAGGTCTGGTGTCAGTCTTTCCACCTGCTGCTCTGGTTTGTGCTTTTGATCAAACTCGCAGTCTAGCTGGCATCCTCCGCTCAAACTGATCATGCAGCTACGAGAGCAATTCAGTTCTTCTAAGACAATCTTGAAGCCTCCAAAGCAATCCATGTAATGGATCCAGAGCACAGATCTCCTTCTGTCAACACGGTGATCACAGACCCAGTGTTCACTCTCCAGCTGCACTCTCAAAAGAGGACCCTGGGGCAGGTTAAGAACCTGTGCAGGTATGATAGAATAAGCTCTTGGGTTATCGAGCTGTGATGGTCCTCAACCCTTTTATTCAATTTCTATATCACCCCAGTCATATGTTACTAGGAGTAATTTGGTTATTACATACCCAGATTCAAGGGAAAACACCATCATCATCAGGGAATGAGTTTGTCAGCATGCTTTCAGATCTTAGTAGGAATGAGGTCTTTAAATTCAGAGGATAAGCACAAGAGATGTTTTGCTACCACCAACAGACAGAAAAATGGAAAACAAACTCAGATATAATCTGAAGTTACGTAAATAATACTTAATAATACATAAGATGGTGCATACTTCTTGCTATGTCAAGAGGAAGAGTATGAGAAGCAGCAGCCCATTAAGCCCTGAAAAGTCTAAGGAAACTGTGGATTTTATGAACTAGGCTTAATTAGACAGAACATGGCTTGTCCGATATCTTACTGCAGATTCACATATTTTGCTTTACCTTGAGTGCTGGAGACTAAAGCTACAAAGCAGGCAATAAGGCAGCATGTCCACCTGATGAAAGTATGGAAGTAAGTAACCCTGAGTAACAGGGTTAAGCAAAAAAATACACATATTTTTGTCATTTCTAGGGCTCCCCTTTCATTTTCTCACAAAAGGAGTATATAAAACTATCTAACATTTTCATAATAGAAATAAAATTCTCCCATTCTCATTGTGGCACGTGTTTTATTAAGATTGCTTAATTATAATATAAATGGTTCTAATGAGATTCATAGTATATCAACTTAGTTTAGAAAAGTGACTTTACTACCCTTGCACATAGAAATCTATTACAATTTCTTTTGTTGGTACCTTGTAAAACATCCCCAAATCCTAACTTTTAGAAACATAGCACTCATTCTTTCACTGAAGTTTTATATTACATTTATCACCCTGGTATCCAAACCTAAATACTTTTAAATCTCTCTGTAAGAGCTTTCAGTGTTCTGCAGAGAGCAAAATTAATGCCTTGCAAGTAGAGGAAGGGCAAGAACCACAATGCTAACAAGGGCACCAGGGATAGGTGGGAATTCAGGGCAGCATGACAGAAGACAGACCTCTCCATGTGCCAGTTTTTCCACCTGCATAGTTTATAGAGCACAACCATGTTTCTAGAGTGCCTTGAGCTTTAGAGAAGTGTCATGGAAACTGAGAAATTATTTCCTTGCCAATAATATGACAGCGATGAGAGAAAGGCATACAAACCTTACTTTGTTGAACTTGAGCTGAGTTTCAAGTTTTCACATTGCTGTTCATGCTGAATCTAAAGGTATCTGCTCTCACTTTCTTTCTCATTTTTAGGATTTACATTGAATAAACAGCTGCTGACCATGAGACAAAACAACAAATTAAAGTAACTTCTGCATCTGAGGCTTTTTCCTAAGCATTACACTTTGGATGACTACTGACTATCAGGTACAGAACAGAGTTCTGTCTTCCCCAAAAACCAAAACGACTACAATGCTAAACAGTCCAGAAGTTAAACTTTCCCAAACAATTCAAGACAAGCATATTAAAAGGCTTTTGCATGCCAGGGGGAAAAAAATTGCAAGTATAAAAGGAAGAAATGTGACTACTGGAATCTGTGCTGGAACTTGTCTCTCTCTCAAAGTAACCCTTGTGGCAACCTCGCATTTGGTGTTATATTGCAGATGTCCTCTTTTCACTGGCACTGTGCCACATTCTGTGAAGTCATTAAAAAAGAGCATGCTTTAAGCTCTTGGAACATAGGAGACCATCATTATACAGAATTATCATTGAATAAAATAATCCTACCCTTTTAAGCTAAGACATAACCTAATAAGATCCAGCATTATCAGAAAGCTAAGGAGCACAGGAGAGTGGACAACACTGTGACTTCTTTATGGAAAGGAAGAATGAAGATAAAAGGAATCAGGTAAGCAGATGGGTGCACTTTCTTTATGCTCTCCAGGAGTAATTCCATCTACCTGTGTCTGGGTAGCTGGAGAATTCTGACATTTCCTTATTCCTTTATTTGCAATCATAAAGAGATATCTCTATTATTTTCAACTCACATTATCTAGGAGACATTCCTGCTGATGGACTACCAGTGGCCATGTACAGTCACAAAACAGCAGCATGCAAGCTTTCTTAACAATACTAACCCCAAACTTTCCACAACAGTGACTTTAAAGAAAAAAAGAGAATTGTGTCTTTGCTAAGACTTGCAAAAGAGCAATTACTGCATGGAACAGCTGCTGGCTGAGAAACAGAACTACAGAATCATATGGTACAGTATCCATACAGACAGCAATCATTTATTCCAGAGATTTATTCAAATGAAGATGTGGTTGCCAGGACAGACGTGAGCTGGTGATCTGAAGGTGAACAGTTTTGGAGCACATAGAAATGATACACCTTCCCGCTGCTCCAGTACAACATATCAGTGACTAAATACAAAACGCAGCTAACAGGAATACACAAATCATCCCTCTGTTGTAGTTCAAGCTTACAAGCATTTCAGGGTAATTCTATCTGTATTCAATGGAGTAAAAGGAAGTATAATTCTTTCCAAGAAATCAGAGATCTCATGATATTCGTTTGTTTTTTTGCTAAGCACACAGTCTTGCCATCTGATATTTTGTTTTCAGTAGATCCCAGAGTTACCCTGAAAGTAATTCTGAATCCTTCAACCTAATTATTTGTTAATAAGTAAGGGTTGATTTGTTGCAATTTGCTAATGAAAACTGTAATTAAAAGAATCTAAATATAGGTCTTTTCCTTACTGATTCTACTTTATATTTGAAACGATGCAATAAATACTATTATCCCTTTATAGCACCATTGTTGCTTTCCACACAATTTGCAATCCAGTGCCTGAAATGTTGCAGTTGTCTTCCTCCAGGCAATGTCTGCAAAAACTATATGCTACTATAACTCTGTATAAAATCAAAGTCAATGATAAAATGGAAAGTGGAGATGGAGTGGGATGGAATGAGAGCAGATCAAGCCTGCTAAATCGTTGATTTATTAGCATATAATACTGAAAAGCTTCGTTTAAAAAAACAGCCCACAAGGTCTGTTTTTGATAATTTTGCCTAGAAAAGAAAACTGACATACAGGGATACATTTTCAAAGCACTGCACAAAGTTCTAACAACATGATTCCCATTGACATTAATGAGTCACATGGCTGAAATCCTGCTTTGAAAACATACCCTACAGCCTTCTAAGCCTGCTTTTGGGAAACCACAGCACTTGCCTCCTAAGCAACCTTTCGTTTGCAAGTGCCGGTGACAACTGCAGGAGAAAGTTCCCTCCTCCCGTGCCGCAGCTGAAGGGTTTGTGGGTGTGCATGGAGCTGCTCCAGGGGCAAATCTCCTCTGTAACCGGGGGGGCTGTGGGCACGGGGAGGAACACGGTGTGACTGCAGCCATCGTAACTGGAAGCAGCTTCCAAAATGGTTTTAATTATGATGAGATTTGGCCTGGCATTTACTGTAGCCAGACTCGAGACTGCCCAGCCCTCTGTCCTGAGCTGCGCTGTCACTGTTGTAGTGCAAGTTCTTCACGTTTGCCCCAAGAATTAGGATTTTTTTTTCCCTATTCTCTACTAAATTGTGCTACAAAAAGAAGCAAACATAGATTTGCAGGGAAATGTGGTATTTGGCTTATACCAGCTGCTATATATGGCCAAACCTGCCTATATCCTTAGTCCATCATAGCAATAACTATAACTTCACTTCCTCACTGCTTTCTCACCAATAAAATGAACTTTTGATTTGAAACAATTCCTCTCTATTGAGAAACAGGAGGACATTTCTCCTCCTTAAAAAATATTATATATTTTTATATATATATATAAAAAAAAAAATATATATATATGTGTGTATATATATATGTATGTGTGTGTGTATATATAGATATAGATATAGATATAGATATAGATATAGATATAGATATAGATATAGATATAGATATAATTATTTTGGAAAGCTTAACATCTTGAAATTACGAAACTGAGCAAGCCAGTAACAGAGCAAATCTATTTTCAACATGCCTTTGCTGATGTTAATTAAACTGAATGCTATTTATATCCTCAGAGACATAAGGAGAGGATCTTGCAAACCTTTGAAATGTTAGACCTGGACAATCCATAGACACTAGAGAAGAGTGTGGGTTTTGTTAAGCCTGAAAACATTTGGTCATGCAAAAACTGTAAATACTTCAGATATATATCAAAAGCTAACAGTTATTGACTAAAAAGGATGCAGCCTTTGGCTAAGCTCCATTTTAAAACTAAAAGAGCGCTTTTTGGGGATCTGCTTAGTTAGATGCCTAAGCAGACCAGTTGCAATGAGAAGCAATATTGTCTTTGCATGGGACATGAGGACGTTTCCAGGCTGTTCCAGGACTGCTTTCTGTGAATGGCTCAGGATGGGTTAAGACAAGAAGGAAGTTCAGATTTTTGCTGTATCCTCTTTCCAGCAGATGACTAACCCGTGCTGTTTAGGTCTTAAAAACTTATTTTCTCCATTTAAAAAATTAGCTTTGCATAATCGGCCTTAAAAATTATTAAGGATCAGCAGGCAACACTGATGCAACTTTCTATATGTGCTCTATAAATTTATCCTTCAAAGATAGATTAATATTGATATATGTTAAATAACTATACAACTATGTAAGTTCAACACCCATTAATAATGTACCAATTGAAGCTCTACTTCCCTCTACAAGACTGTTTTTGCTTTTATTCCAGTTTTTGGGTGACTGATTTTGTTTGTTCAATACACTCACTGGCATAGTCACAATGTACAAGAAGTTAATGTGAAGGGCTGCGCATCACCAGAAGCCTTATTTAAAAACAAACAAACAAACAAACACAAAACTCACTTTTTTCTTTTTTTTTTTTTTTTAAGTAAAGGTTCTAAAGTGTAATATTCATAGCTTCATAGTGTTCAAGTATTGCATAGTTAACACATAGGCAACACCATTTTCCCCAGCAAGTAACTGTCAGCAAAACACAGGGCAGAGTAGGGGATCTGGCAAGACCTGGAGCAATGTATGAAGTTACTCCATGTACCTGTTAATTGCTGTCTTTCAGCAGGTTACTGTGTCCCACAAAACAGTACCAGGCATCATAGATGCTCAGTCTTTTCAGAGGACAGTAAAACAGGTTAATTTGGGTCAGTATCAGTGTGGGACACCATGAAATTCCTAGTTCCGTTTCTGCTTTGCAGGCAAGATTCATCTACACTAACAGTGCCTGTCAGTTTTTAAAGCAAATTTATAGCAGTATACTGTGTTTTAGATTAATATAGCACAGATACATTTAATAAATAAATGTGCTAAGTAATCATTCTTCTGAAATAAGGACATTTGCTTCAAAGTTTCTCTGAAATTCATCACGTTTTAGCAAATCCTGGATGTGAAATGTTTCCTTCTACTCTAAGATTTTTTTAGATTTGGTATTCCATTTTGAGTTTAAGCAATAAACAAAGAAGAAAAGGAAACACAGGGGAAAAAAATGTACCGCTGGCTTCAGACTTGCAAATGCAAGCATAACAAAAAGCAAACAAAAAGAATGTTCTACTTTGCTTTACACAGAGGACAAGACTTTAAAAAAGGTTTTGCAAATCATTTGTTTCAATATTTTGAGGAGAGTCAAGGACTTAGCCCAGAGTGTCAACCTTTTGTAACAATTCTATAGCTTTGTGTAGCAAGACGTTTAATTTAGATGTTTTGAGAACATTCCAAAATATGGATGATCCTAAAATACATTCATTCTGCCTATTTTGAAATAGCATAACAAACTTAATTAGCTTTTTTTGAATAATAAAGACATCATAAGAACCCGTTGGAAAAGTAAAGAGAACTCAGCAAGGTCAGCCTTTCTCATCTGAAGAAAGTTACAGCAAATATTCCTGGTAAGGAATCTTCATGCCCTTTTACAGCAGCATTAACATATCACAGTGTAATGTTCTCATTTCTAGAATCCCCAAAACAACAAAAAAACAGTAGTGGATGGAATAAAGAACTGGCCCTGCAGTAAGTTTTCTCATTCTAGAATTTCATTAAAAGCATTATGAACAAGAATTAATACAACTATGGTGTTACTGAATTTGTCAGTGTACATCACCTTACAGAACTAATAACAGTTGAAAGTAACAGCACAAAAAGTATAACAGTAAAACTCCAGAGATGGCCAGTCCTGAGCTTTATCTTCTAAAATAATAAGGAAAAAGAAAAAGAGTTGTTTTGTCTTTCCTGCAACTGAATACATTATCCTGGACAACTCTGCAATCCAAGCACTGGTTCATAGATCCCTTACAGATCCCTGGGAAAAGGAAATCCCTGTTAGTACCAAATACTATCCCTGTGCAAAACGAATCTCCAGCATATTGCATGCACAGAGCAACCCCTGTGAGCAAGCATAGCTTACACTGACACCAACAGCTGTGCTGACTTTAGATATCCATGTCCTTGCACACGTCCTAAATCCATGCCTTGGCTTGAGTTTTTTCCTGAAGCTGAAACATACAGTACCTGGCAAATGTGTCCCTGCTTTGTACAGAAGTTTCATCTGAAACATTTTGTTAAATGCTTATGCTCACCCATCCTTCCAACAAAAGGTGCAGCCATGGGTGGACACCAGCTCATTCAATTTGACCCAAGCCTGTCCAGCTTTGAGTCTGCTCTAAATCATTTGCAACACAAATGATCAGCCATAAAGTCAGACCTTTTGTCATTGCCCATCTACCATAACCTGTGGCCCACACAGATTTCTGTCCCTAGCTAAGCAACAGTTTCCAATGGCAAAGTTACAATATTATAATGTACTGAATTACACATTTCACTTGTCTCTGGTGATTTATGACGCCAATACTTTTGAATTCTTCATCTCATAAATAGTGAAAATGGAAACTTTCAACACTGTTTTTCTTTTCTACCTCAGTCAACAACAATAACATATACAAAGAATATCTTAACTGGTGAGTAACTAGGAACTATTCAGAATAGCATGCATTTTGGGCCAGACCATAAACATTTTTCTTCTAATCAGAATAGAAATCTGACAGTTAGCAGTTGGTCCTGTTTGATTATATAGAGATATCACTTACTGGTTAAACAAGGACTTTGCAACAGAAGGAAGAGAAGAGAAGAGAAGAGAAGAGAAGAGAAGAGAAGAGAAGAGAAGAGAAGACAAGACAAGACAAGACAAGACAAGACAAGACAAGACAAGACAAGACAAAAGACAAGACAAGACAAGACAAGACAAGACAGTGGGTATTACACACACAGTGGCGTTTCAAGGCGATGCAAATTATTTATTTTTCCTGGAACACCAAACATAAACAAAGCAATATTATTTTCCATTATTATTTTATATTTTAATGCTTTTCCCTAGTGTCCAAAGCACTGCTTCAGAACTATGCAAAAGAAAAGCCAATTAAAAGAGGCACACAACCTGAGAATCCTGAGGATGGTTTCTATTTGTCTGGGTTTCTTCCATGCAGAAGAGAACTCAGCAAAATGTCCCATCAAAAGCTTCATGCAGGAGACTCACGAAACAACACTATCAGATGGAGACAAGAGGTGGCTCCATAACTTCAATAACTGCTCCAAATCGCAATGAAGATCCAAGGCTTATTTGCTGTATAAACATTAAATAAAAGACATTTCCTGCCCCAAAGAGGTCACAATCTAAGTAGACAAGACAGACAAAAGCCTGGGCAAGAATAATATTTATATTTCCCTAACACAGTTGGGAACTGCAGAACAAACTGAACAAATCCATTGTAGTCCTAAAATACTATTCACATTGCAGCCTACACCAGGTCAAACCTTTAAAGTTGCTTCCTTAGGTTTTATGCACAATAGTAAATATTGCAGTGCAAAACACTGAACTCACAAGTGTTACCGACTGATTGTCTATTCACAAACCCAAAGGGATTATGGCAGTGCACTGAAGTTCAACCTGCCATTCTCAAACAGTCACAACTGACTGAGCTAATTTAAATTTAGCCCACATAAGTCAGTCCAAGTGCAATTACACCTCCAGATAGAAATGTCCCTATTCTCAGTGATCTGCCCAGCACAGGAAATATAAATATTGCAACAAAGCTAAGATGTGAACAAGGATGCTTGAGATGGAGTTTAAGTCAGTGTCTCACAAGTCTACTCATCCTGTCTATGGTCTTTTTAGGTGCAAAATTTAATTTGCTTAACTGTAATATTCAAACTGCACTGCTGTCTCTGTGCGCAATGGGAAGTTGAAGTGCATGAATTCAACAACAGAATAAACACTTCTACTCCCCTCAACCCTCAAGACAAAAACAACTTCACTGCCAAGAAGGTCGTATAACACAAATCTGAATGCCTATGTAATTTGTGTTTTACACTAGACCCAGATCTATATTTATATAGCATTGAAATGGGAAGAGGAGAAGGACAATAAAGATTAACTCAAATGGTCAGTAATTGTTCTAGGCTTGGGCACTTATATAACTATAGTTATAGCTTGGGGACTTCTAAATTTATGGATTTTTAAGATAATACACTCCATAAGAAAGCATGGATTCTAAAAATTAGGTTCCTTTAAAAGCAATTAAGTCTCATGTCAGTTTGCTGATTAACCCTTTAGGTTTGTGGAGCACTTGAGCAAACAATGGCCACAAATTTCTGATACCAGCATCTATCAGAAATTCATCAAACTTCATGTAGTAAAGCTGCTGAACTACATCAGATGATAAATTCTGTCTCTCCATCCATGGAGAAACAGAATTTATCATCTGATGTAGTTGGACAGCTACTCACTTTTTTCTGCACACCCCAAGATGTGCCACCTGGTGACAATCCTCCTTTTGTGGACCCTGGCCTCTTTCCTGCCAGCAATGGAGCAGGAGACATTCAGTTTCTGAAGTGTTTTTCTAAGATAAAGGGCATTTTTGACGGAGCTAGTCCAGTTGTTATTATGCTACTTGTCTTTATCTATTCAAAATTGTGGCATTTACAGTGGTAAACATTAAAATATAATACTCATCAACAGCCAGCAAGAGGTGTCCTGAAGAAATATCACCAGCTTTAACTATTTATAGCACAGCCATTTAGATGCAACACGTTTTTATTCCCAGCAGGGGATGGAGGGTCAGTATCTCCCATCAGTATTCTGACAGCCTGTGGCATGTGAATATGATTGGACAAAACATTACAATTCTGATGAGCTAAGTGAAGGGAAGGAATTCTACATTTTGCATTCAGAAGACTGCATGGTGCTTCACACTGGTGGCCAAAGGATTAAAAGATAGATTAAATTTTGATAAAGAATGAGAATACTTTTTCAAGTCTTTCCATATTCATATTTTAGTAAATTCAAGTTCTCTCTTTGTTTTTCTTTATTTACCTCACATGGGCTCTCCTGTAGAGCAGGAACACCAAAGTTCACCAAGACTGAGTATTTACTTGTCCTTTCTGGGGAACTGGGACATATTTAATTTAGGACACACCTGTGACAGACAGGAAAAATGCTGTCCATATTTCTGGATGGAACTGCACATGGACAGCAGGGAGAGCAGCAAGTGTGCCTGAAGGTAAAGAGGCTGCATTGCACTCTCTCTTCATCCACTCTCTCTTCATCCACAGGCACATGAATCATAGCAATGGCTTGTATTGTAGAGGACCCAGGCAATTGTTGCAGAAATCTTCTTTCTGACATTTTTACGGGGAGGGATGAATAGTCAAGTCTAGTTAGACTGAGAGTAATCCACATTGCAGACTTAGGCCATTTAAAATCACATCTATATTTGATATTCAAGACCAGTCCATGGACTGATTTTATTGAAGCAGCACCAGTTCCAGCTGGAGATAAGACAAACAGTGAAAATTTACGTGCTTTGTTTTGAAGGTTATTATCCTTTGGGCATATTGCACAGTTTGACTCAGGTGAGTGGCAGTAAATACATACAATCAAACCCTCTGTGTTGATTTTGCAAAGCTATTAAAAAAGCACTACAGTCTGTTTTTTCTAGAAATATATTGTTCAAGTAAAGTGATTTAGTAAGCAGTAACTTCAAATAATTGTGCTGCTCAGTCTTTAGATCACACTTGAATGCATCCAGGAGCCATGTACACTTTTTTGACTTCTTGCGAAGTCCCATGTCAAAGGGGAGAGAAGATACTCAACTGCCTCTGATGTAAGACAGAAGATAAATAAAGTAAACCCAAAGATATTTCAGGTAGAATTTCCTTCAATCATTTCCAAATGGTGAGCAGTGATGCTATTGTATCTGAATCCTACATCCCTTTAATGTTCCTGGGTGAAATGAAGGAAGAGAGCAGTTGGGAACTACTGATGTTTAGATATACAATTGCAGTGATTTGAATCTTATGCTACTCCACCTGAGAGGCAGTACAGTGTCCCCTCTCATCTTATTTGAGACTCATACTAAAGAAAAATCTTCATTCAGACATGATCCTCTGTGGCCTCTACACAGTATTTGTGGATTTGTCAAAATCTGACATTTTCAGTAATGAAACAATGCTGTGTGTTGGTGCAGCACCCCTGAGTGATGTTGGAAGTTCAGTCATTACTTTTGCAATGGAAGAAAAGCTGATCAATGAGGTATGCAACAGTTTGGCCACACTTAAACACGTGAGCACGTTTCAGAAGTCAGTATGGTGGTGTAGTTAAATAGCACTGATTTTCTTGACATGTTGTTGGGGAAATTTAGGTATGGCTACACAATCACATCCACGCCCAGCCTAACCTGTCTGAAGTGATCAGGCTGCTCAGAGATCGAGGACTCCTTGGAAAAGACAAGGGCACAAAGCTAATGCCTGTAAGACACACACAGGTAGCATAAGCTGTTGCTAGATTGGGTGCCTTCATCAGATTGCCTTTTCTTCCTACTTAGCACTGGATATGGTCCTGAGATTGCCTTTTGATGATTGGCTTACCTAGTGGGCAAAGACTGACCAAGGGAGGTCCACAGGAGTGGAAACTCAGTCAAATCTGCTTACGAAGTGTGCAAAATAATTTGGAGTTAGCTAAGGTAAAAGAGGAGCATGAATCTTCCTCATTAGGGTTGGTGGCACAATGAGAAATACCGATGTGGTGCATGTTTGTAATAATCAGGGCATTTTTGATGGAGCTAGTCGAGTTGTTATTATGCTACTTGTCTTTATCTATTCAAAATTGTGGCATTTACAGTGGTAAACATTAAAATACAATACTCAATAGTGACTAATGTTTATGCTTCACAGTACTCAGAGAGGACAGAAGATCCTTCAGAGGGTCTGATGATTGGCAGCAATAGCACTTTCATTTATACTGCTTCTTTGTATGAATGTGACAGCTGGAGAAAGTCAAAGACTGGTGTTCTTGAGACTGCAGTTGCCAGAAGAGAAAAGCATGAGTTGCATAAGGAGGTTTGTTTTGCTGCACTGCCAATATGACCATGGTCTAACTACAAGAATTAATATTGTTTATAGGAAAACAAATGCCATTCTTGCTCCTCTGTATGAGACAGATGTATGCTCCTTCTCCCTGTGAAGGCAAAGCATTTGTTCCAGTGGTTCCTCTTGGGATGACACAAGGAAAACTCTCCCTTCCTTTTCAATGTACTTTAGCCACAACCTGACCTCAAACTGATGAAAGAACAGTGGTTTTGAGGCCCATTCAATTTGTGATTTCTCAGCTGAAACTGCTAGCAGCCACATTCCCCTCAAGGATGACTTTTTCAAGGACAGCTCTGTGCCCTACCATTTACAAGACTTGTGTTCTCTGCTTTCCTTTAGTTTGCTCTTAAAATTCCTTCAGTGATTTTAGAACTTCCTGTGTCTTATCAATTTAGTCACGTTAACCCAACACACTAAATGCTTTATTAACCTGTAACATGGGTGATCTCAAAAGCAAAAGAGATATGATAGAGTTTATGTTGCCTATGTGGATGAGACACAAATCTTTCACCAGCACTGGCCGTGCATTTGAGTAAGGTTACAGTATTACACACTGCTGCTTGTTGCAATACTGATGGATTGTTGCTGCTGCAGTTAGTTAGGCTATTTGTGATTTTGCTAGCTCAAGGTCAGCTGAATTCCAGGTATAATGGCCTAGCATGAACTCACTATACATGTGTCTTATGAGGGCAACACTTTTGCTACTAATAGATCTTATTAATTCTGTAGTAATCTTATGAATCTGCTCTGTCTGTCAGAATTTTAAAAACTGATGGCACTAGTGTTCATTACCAGTGTTCATTACTAGACACTAGAGTAATGACAGCGGTGTTCATTAACTGAACACCCCTGTACACCACAAACGTCAGCTCTTTGTATCCACAGTCAGAAAAGCAGCAGGAGTATAAGTCAATCTGTCTAAAACTGGGATATTACAATCTCATAATATTTGTGACATCATGTGAGTATAATAAGCAACACAAGAGAACCATTTGCTGCTTATGGTTTCTTAGTAAATATTACTTCTACTTAAATTCAGAAATACCGCAGTTAAAAAACAAAGCCCGAATATAAACAGTTCAAAAGCCTTTGATTTTTCATGCACAGTCTTAAGAACAATGCAGAACAACAAATTGCCCTGCTTTATAATGCTTCTCTTTTTTTGCTCAGATATTTCTTTAAAAACGCAGCCTACCCCTGGAATCCCAGTTTACTCCTTGGTAATGACTTAGGAAAACTTAACTTTCAGTAACTAAATTCAAGTGGTAGATCATGGGACAAATTAAATTCAACTACAATTTACTTTTGCTAGAAAAAAAAAAAAATTACATTTCACAGAAGCCACATGAACATTGTTACTTTAAAGAAAATAAAGCCAGGATAAATTTGCATGGTGGTAACCTCTGATGAGTTTTCACAGAATTAACTAAACCATGCCATTTACTTCATCACAGAATTTAGGCCAGAATTTCTATTATTACAGTAACTTTTGTGTAGCATTGAGTAACTCTTGCTGACCATATTTATTCTCATGAATGCTGAAACCTCTGCAGGCTTATATTCTTCTGGTTAAGTGTAAATTAGAAAATGTTTAAAATAATAGCTGAAGTAATTCTGGAGGCAAGATATGGGACACAAAACCGGAGTTTGTCCTAAAATGAACAGAAAATATTTTACTTCAGTCCAAAGATCAGTTACACAGGCTTTCAGGACAAATTGAAAAAATTAAATTACTTTCTTTTGGTTCTCTGTACCTTCTAATTTCTGACAAAAACAAGAAAGGTTTAAAGTACCAACTAACTTCTGAGAGTCTGCAGGATGGGATTTGTTTTGGTTTGGTTTACTGGTTCCACAGACAATACACTTCTTTCCCCTACACCTCCACAATTGAAGCATCTGTCTGTAGATACAAGTGGCTGCACTTCATAGCTCACACCACAGGAGCTCCATTTAGAAGGATGTATAACCCTGATGATATAAGCTTATTTTTGCTTTGTGGGGTAAAGCAAAAAGAGCAGGAGTAATAACTTTATTGTCTCCTTCTGAGTCTTAATATACAATTTCTCATCTGAGCAATAAATAATCAGAGATAGCAGATTTCCATGATTTACTAAAGGTGAACTGAGTTTGAGGCATGGTAGTGTAGATCTGTCAGTGCTCATTTCAGCCCTTGTACGGCCAGGCACCACCTTTTGAGGAACTGGGTTTTGTTTGGTTGAAAATAATTTGAGATGATGAATAAAGCAAGGGATAAACATAAATACAATTATTTCTTTATTGTTTTTTCTGTTTTCAAAAGTCCTTACATGTTAAATTGCAAATCAACACACAAATACCCTGGTGAGAGAGGAGCACCGCAGTAAGTAAACTTTCTATGTGGATGAAGAAGATCCTACTCTTCAGTTCTTTGAGGAAGGAAGGAAGGAAGGAAGGAAGGAAGGAAGGAAGGAAGGAAGGAAGGAAGGAAGGAAGGAAGGAAGGAAGGAAGGAAGGAAGGAAGGAAGGAAGGAAGGAAGGAAGGAAGGAAGGGAAAGAAAGAAAGGCATCGGATTAGTGGTATAGTTACAAATGGTGAGAATTAAGTTTTCATTGGCTGTGAGAGTAGCAACTCAAAAGGAGAGATTTCTAAAAGGAATCAATTCTCTCTTCACACAAGAGCCTGCTGTCCTAGAGGCAGACAGCATCTTAGCTGAAGCTCAGGACTGTGCTAAAATAGCTGTACCTGGCCCTTGCTCACAGCTGGCTTGCAGCCAGTAAACTTAGTGTGGGATGAGTACCCTCCTTCTGTCTGCAACTCTCTCTGTAGATCTACCCTGAGGCTTCCTGGAAGCAGCTTCCCATTTCCTCAATTTTCAGAGCTCATATAGGCTTAGAAATGCCTGTGGGGTACTTTTAGCAATAATATTAAATTGTTCTTTCCAAGCTAAGGAATATAAAAATGTAGCAGTGGGCCATTTTTGTTTTCTCACTTTCTATACTCTGTTCTGGGAATCTTTGACAAACACTTGGTGTTTTCAGCACTGAACTTTCCCCGCACATACACTTCTCAGGTCTCATTAAGCAAGGTTCAGGGTCATTTTGTGAGTCTCAAAGGAGCCATAAAGAATGGGAGGGGTTCATGGCATTGTATATGGTTTTGCTGTCAAACAGGAGGTTGACAAGTTGGTTACAATTAAAAAAATTCTGGAAACCAAAATTAGAAAAAAATAAATGTCAAATAAGGTAAATCCTAGTACATAATTCAGCAAATTCTAGTACACACCTTAGGCACTCCAGAAGTTTATTTAAAAAGCTTGCCCCATGTATTATTTAGAAGAGAACCAACCAGTGAGAGACCTTGTCCTTTCTGAAGAGCTGTAGAGGATCCCCTGACTCTCTCTTGCCTGTGCCACACACACCTCAGCTGCCCCATCTGGCAGCACAGATGTGAAAGCATTTTGAAAAGGTCAAAACTGCAAACAACCAGGAATCCAATCCTAGACTTCCATTCAATGATCTGTGTTGAGCACCAGATAATGATACATGGGGAAGAACCTTTCTTCTCAAATACATCCTTTCATGGTGATGGTAGGATTTGAGATTAAGCAATTACTCCATTTGAAGAATAAAGGAAAATATGGACAAAGTTTTTCCACCTTATCATCAGTGAGCATCCTGCATCCCATGATACAACCATACACCACAGAGACCTCCTCCTATTGCCTGATAGATTTGTCTTGCCAAGGTGAATATAAAGCCTCTCTTAAAAAGCAATGCTTATCAAATATCCCTATTGACATCGGTTATGTCAATGCATAGCACATAGTGCTCACCAGCCTAAGGGTAGTGCAGGCTGCTGCTTAGTTAAAGGCTCTATTTCCAAGAAAAAGTGTTTCAAGTCAGCTGAGAAAAAACTTAAAAATCAATTTAGAACAGAGAGTTAGGAGAAAGGACTTTCCCCTCAGACTGTGAGAGAAACTGGGAAAAGTCCTAAAAGAACTGACTGTACTGTTCATGACACTGGAGTCTTTCCAGGGCTGCAACTAATTCCCAGCCTCATCTAACTCTAAAAATGGATTTCAGAATTACTCAGACTAGAAAAATACAATGTGAGGTGAAACTTTACTTGTGAGCTCATCCCATACTTAGAGAACAGGAAATATAAAATAGTCAAGAAATCTCTGAAAAATGCAGAGTAAAAGTGGAAAGATCAAAAAGGAAACCACAAGAGGGCAGATGGACTACATAATGGATGATGAAATTATTAAATACAGAAGGAAAAAAAGGAAAGATGTCTTATCTCTTAAGAGAAACCTCATCTGGGGAAACAGGTATTTTATTCAGAAGAGGACAAGTTAGGAACATGAAGGGAATCCTACTTTTTCCTCTTAAAGATAGTGCAATTTTTAGTAGCTGAACAATGTTATATCAATGGTTATGAAGATTTGGAGGTCCTTCAGTTATCCATGGGAAGAATTGATGTTTACTCCCACCTGCTTCAGCCTCTCTGAAGGGACTGGTAAGCAAAGTGACAATTAAATCCTTGGTCTTGTGACAGAGACTTTTAAATACTCACCAGCAGTGAATTCAGAGCTCAAACCATAGGCCAAGTGTTTATACACAGGAACATAAGCATTTGAAAGGAGACTAGCTAGGAAAGGGATTACTTGCAGGAATAAGACATGCATGGCTGGGATCACATGCTTACAGAGACTTTCTTCACTTATGGAGATCACCATGATATTCTTGAAGTCCGTGTTAAAGCATTCCCTTACTTCAGTGGGGTAGTATTCATCTATATTCACTTTACTCCTAGTAAGCTACTTAACTGCTGTACCAGAGACTTTTAGCATCTTTCCACTTTCTTTAATGTGCTTGAGCTCTGGATCAGTCCTTTTCACATTTTGAATTTTCTAGAGGACTCAGTTTTGGGGCACATCAGTTGGGACCCTGCCAGCTGCCACCAGTGCATTCCTGGGGAAATAGCCTGGACAGCTGCCCCTTCTAGCAAATGCAGACTATTCATCTTTCATTAAACATGGCTATGTTCTCTGCACTAAAACATTACAAAAAACCTCCCAGTCCCATTGCCTATCTGCTATGTACATCATTGTAAATGCCTTTGAGTGAACTGTAAAACATCTGATTTCAAAGGTTCCTTTTATTTAATATTCTGTGTGTTTTATTCTTATACTTATTCTGCTTCCAAAATTCTATTTTATTCTATTTATTCTATTCTAAAAGGCATACAATAAAAAAGAAACACATGCTTATGCTAAAGCTTCAGTCCAAGTTCTGCTTAAATTCACAAGAGTTTTCCACTGACTCAAGAGGGAAGTGATCTGACTCCAAAAGACAAAAGAGTGTTTAAGAAAACAAGTTGGTCAGTCAGATTAAACCCCACATTTCTTGACATCAGTTCACACTGCTACAGAGATAATGTGAAGGTTGTGTGCTCTGAACTATACAAATATTCTCATTATGGCACAGTTTATAGAAGAAACTGTGTTAATACCAAATTCTGCAGACAACTTATTTGGAAGGGCTTGTAACAGGTGTAAATATGGGAAGTATATTTTGAAATTGTGAGCAGAAATGTGTGCTGTATGCTACAGATACAGATCTAGAAATGAGATTGCAAACACATAGGAGAAGTAGGGTGGATTCTTCCCTGCCTTGTACTGTTTAAAATCAACAGTTTTCAGTTCATTGGTATATACTGGCTTAATCAAGAGTTGATTTCAACACACAAAATTTCAGAATGTAATGCAGTTTAATCCTTAAAAAAAGGTGTTTATAGAATGTATTCTTTGTGTCACCTGCAAAAACACAGCAACAGATGGAATGAAGGCTCTTTGTTACATGGGTGATGGGACCTGAGACACTTTGGCTCCTTGCTGCTTGTTCCAATCTAGCCCAGGTAAATATGATCACAGCACTTACCCATCCACAATAATTTCATGATCTCTGTAAAGTGAGCTGCTCTCCAGCTTAACTGCTAGTGGATATCTGACAAAAGTATCACTGTACCTTAAGTTTTTATTTTAAAGTTTATGGTTAGCACTGCTAAATGGATAATTTTATAGACAACCTCCTCAGATAAGATTTGAGATATAGGCATGGGAAAACATAGAGAGGACCCCAAACTGGAGCAGGTTTTCTGGGCAAGACTTGTAAAGATGGGAAACCCACGCTGGGGCAGGCTGTTCCTGAAGGACCGGCTGCTGTGGAAGGAGCCTCCACTGGGCAGCTCCTGCACAACTATAGCCTGTGGGAAGGACTCACAGTGGAGAAGTAATGAAGAACAGTCTCGTGTGGAAGAGACCTCACACTGGAGCAGGGAAAGGATTCATGTCCCTTAGGATAAGGAAGCAGCAGCAGAAACAACATGTGCTGAACTGACTGAGACCACCATTCCTTGTCTCTCTGCACTGCAGTGGAAATCAGGAGTAAAGTTACCTACAGAAATCATCTACTGAATATTCTGATTGGAAGGGACCCAGAAGGTCCTGACTCTGATGTGTACAGCCCATACAGAGACTGAAGCCACAACCTTGGCATTGTCAGCACCATGCTCTAACCAGCTGAGATAATCCTGTGAGACATTTGAAGGAACAAGAGGTGGGAGGAAGGTGTTTTTAAGATTTGTTTTCCTTGTATTAGCCTACCTCAATTTTGATTGATAACAAATTAAATTAATTTCCCCATATCAAGTTTGTTTTTCCCATTCCATCAATCAGTGAGTGATCTCTGTGATCTCTCCCTGTCTGTATCTCAACTCATGCATGAGCCTTTCATTTTATTTTCTTTCCCCTGTCCAGCTGAGGAGTGAAGTGATAGAGTGGCTTTAGTGGCTTTTGTGGGCACCTGGTACCTAGCCAATATTAAACCACCACAGTTGTGCATGATCCAGTTTGAGAAATGAATTAAGATTTAGATCCATTACAAGCTATGGAGTATCAGTTGGGTGATTAATGTAGTTTACCAATTACATTTACATTTCAATTATTTGTTAAGTACTGCAACTGAACAGCTACCTGTTCAGGTACCTGGTTTTTTCTCTTTGTTTCTTTCCTTTTCTTTCTTTTCTTTCCTACAGGGCTGTGACAAAAAAGTTTATACACAACTCATACTCTGTTTCAAATTTCTGCTCTCAGTTGTTCATAATTTTGCTGCAGTCAAAACAATGTTAATTAAGTTGCCTGTGTAATAAATACTAAAAATGTCAGAGTTAACTCTGACCTTCTATGTATAGCAGAAAGCAGGCTATCACATAATATTTTTTCTGCAATTCTTTTATTGCATTGGGCAAACAGTAAGCTACTCTTTCTAATGCACTGGATTGGTTCCAGGAGTTCTATTTCTCCCCCTAATTGTGTCACAAAGATATTACATGAAATATCATCATAAAGGTGTGCTTTTTTATGTTTTAGTCAGAGATCCACCTAAGCTTCTTGAGAAAATCCCAAGACTACCTTTTGCAGCACTCCCATGATTGCTTTAGCTAGGTAAATAACTAAACACAAAGTTTGGGTTTGGCCATTTTGGTTCTTTGCAATACATACAGGAATAAGCTTTGTAGTCCATCAATGGTTTACAGACCACTTGGTAAAAAGTGTGGTACTTCAGGATTAATTTATGCTTTCTGAAGCCTTAATTTTGACATCACTGAATGAGGTCAGCTTCATTTTGAAAGCTTAACATGTTAATGTTTGTTTGTATGCTGTCAGGCTGGAACCCGTGACATTGTCTCTGTAGGTGCTTCACCTCGGAAGCAATCAGCGCAGCTAGTTCCTCCAAATTCTTATGTATAGAATCATTAAGGTTGGAAAGTGACCAAGATCAGCAAGTCTAACTATTGATCAAACAGCCCAATTTCAACCAAACCATAGCACTAAGTGCCATGCTGAAGTGTTACTTCAACTCTTTTAGGGATGGTAATATACATAATTATATAATTATGTATATAAAATATACTTCCAAGTGTAGATACAATTAGTTTAGCTCTGCATGGTCTGGTAGCTATTCTTAGAGTATCTTCAAAGACAAAAAAAAGTAACGCCACTTATAATTTCCTGTATTCCTTTCATTTGTTTTCTTTTTTATTTATCTGATACAACTAGAAGTTTTTTTTCCTCCAGGCAGAGATGAGATAAGAATCACTGTGATTCTGCATTGCCTCTGACTTCAAGGCTCCTTGTCCCTCATTCATTAGGTGAAGAAATCTTGCTAGGGTGTTGATTGTATCCCTTGACCCACTGATCACAGAAATCCTTCCATCACTGGGGAGTTTTCTTAGTACAGAGGAGGCATCCATGAAAGATCCCTGCCGAAAAAAAATCCTTGTTATGCTATTTGTAGTGCAATCACTACAAATCCACCTACATCCCCTGAGCTCACCTTACACCAAAAGCCCTCAGATAATGGTCATGGAACTCACCACCTTATGCCTCATCACCCATGGATTTCAGTTATCATTGCCCTCTGAGATAAGTCAAGTATTTTGCCTATAGGAATCCAATTTTATATTTAATATACAGAGCAATGGCAAATTACTGTGTGAATATCAGATGACTTATTTATCTCAGGTTGAAAGTACAACCTGTAACAATTTATAACAACCTTAGCCAGAGTGTTAAAAATTGTATTTTTCTATCACATAACTTAAGAAAGGACATCTTTAGGAATTTAGGAATCCTAAAAAGGAAGTTTCTTTAAAAGTTCATTAATTACTACCTACACTGAGTTTTGAATCAAAACGAAAATTGGAAGTGCAGTGCATGATCTCTTTTGTCAAACAGTTCATATTCTTGATCTATGAATGAAAGGAAAACTAAAATTATGTCATGCTATCCTATGATTCTATAGGAGGTTCCAGCAGAGGTAGAGTCAGAAATAAAATAAATTTAATTCTGTAATTATACTCTATGACTGTACTTAGGTTATCAACTTTTCCAAGGAAATTTTCTGTCTAGATTTCTATTTTTTATGTAGCCTTACTTTTTGAAGTTACAGTGAGGCATATACTAAATAAAAAAATGTGCTATAGAGTAAATACTGAACAGTATCCAGCAGAGCTTATAATTTTACTATTTTATAAGTAATTTCATGCCACATATATGCAATCCACCCATTTCAGAATAAGATGGAACACCTGATTTTACAAATCATTTACAGAAAACAGATGTACTTTACAAGTTCTTGGTTATGTATCCATGAGGTATATTTTGCAAATGTAAATAGAAAGGCAAAGCTTGATTTAATAAACTCATATTTCAAAAAAGCAACGCAGAGAGAATAAAGTTAGCATTTATATGTGGGCGTTATTTGTTAAGTACTCCAAGTGAGGTATAATTTACTAATCTGAGTCAAACCAGAACAACAAGGCTACTTTGTTCATTTGGTGCTTTCTGTTCCATCTAGGTGATATGAGAGTCGAAGGAGCCAAAAAAAAGAGACTTAACACATAAAGTTTTGAACTCTCTGACATACGCAGCAAGAGAGGCCAAAGTTCTGCAGAGATTTAACTATTCCCATGGGATTTTCAGGCATGTTGTCAAGGCAGCCAGTATAGCCAGGAGTTTAGTGCAACAGCTGTCCTATAAATAAACAGAGGACAATATTTTTCAGGGATTGCTATCTTCACCAACACTTGTCAAGATGGACTTAAATCCACAGAAAAGCAGTTCTGTGTAACAGTGGAGGGTTTTTTTGCTCTGAGCCATTCAGACAAACCTGAGTTTGCAGTACCCCCTGCTGTCCTTGAGAAACCTGCTGAATAATGGCTGTTCCTGTGTTACCTGCTGCTGCCCCTCCAACACGGTATCTTCTGAAGTAATCTTGCATCTAGAGATTACATCAATACATCTTTCTGATTATTCTTTTCACCCATCTCACAGCAAAAATGGACCATATTGTTCAACAGTAAAGCTTCATTATTTTTAAAGTGAAGGTTAAGTTGGCTATATGCAAATCCACAAAACAAAAAAATGGTTCACAGAAAAATTTGTGCATCATCTGTTATCTGCAAAATCTCGGACACAAAAATGAAGCCATGTTTAAGCCCCAACAAAAAACAAAGCAAAGAAAAATATTTAAGACCCTAAGTATTTAAAATGTGTTTTAGCATAGAGGCTGAAAGCACCCATGGATTTTCTGGAAAAGTTATATAACTTACTCATAGTAAATTACAATTTTTGCTTCAATCATATTGTCATTCTTAGGTGAAGAGATGAGGAGGTTAAAGGTACTAGTCTATGAAATCCAGCATAGCCATTTGGTAAATCCTGAAGGTCAATAAGGCTTTACTCAATACATTTATATCCCAGTTTCTGTATTACAAAAGACCATTAAAATATACATATGCCACAAGAAATAGTCCTATCTTCTTTAGAAAACCTGCTAGGATTCTAGTTTAAACAGGAACTTGCAATGAAAATATAAAAGGTAAGAATCTACGCTTACAAAATGTTCAAACTGATATTCTTAGGCCACAGTGCAACCCAAACTCCCATGGTTTCCAGGGACTACAAGCATGAACAACACTTAAGGAATGTGAAGTACACTAAATGTACTATTTCAACAGACATCTCAAAATTCCATAGGCCAGATTTTTAATTGGAAAGAAAAGAAAAATGTTTTCTGCAGGGAAATAGTATTTCATGAAAGAACCCTTGGCCAGATAATTTGACTCATGCCACCACCTGTCTCAGTAACAGACTGATAAAAGTTGCTTTAATATGTATGACTCATAACAGGAGTTTTAAAAATAATAACCATACTTCTAAATATAATGATCCTGTGCTGTATGTCGTCAACCATTGCTCATAAATTTTCCTGGGTCAGCTTTACTGTGTAGTGAAGAGTCACAATCTTTTTTTCAGTTTTGGAGATTTTAAAAAACTTTCCAAGAGGAGAGGAGGTGGCTAGAACTGCCTAATTACTATGGCTTAGAACATGCATAGATTAGTGTGTTATGCATCATTAAAACCACAAAATCACATAATAATTTAGATCAGAAGAGGTCTCTACGTAGCCCAGTACCCAACCAAGAGCAGGTTTCTTGGAGTTTTGTCCAGCCAAATTCAGGCCCTCTCAGAAGGATGGAAATTGCCCAACCTCTATGGGCACCCATTCCAAAGCTTGACCACCCTTGTGGTGAAAAAGATTTTCCTAATACCTAATCAGTATTTCTCATTATCTGATTTGTGTCTGCTTCCACTTTTCCTGTCCCTGTATACCACTGAGAAGGGTCTGGCTCTGCTGCCATGATGAAGGTTGGGAGAGTAGAAAGATCCTCTCATAGCTTTCTCTTCTGCTCATGATGAAAGCCTCTCCCTACACATCATGTGCAGCAGCCCCTGATCATCTCGGTTGCCCTCTGCTGAACCCACCAAAATATATCAACATCCTTATACTGGAGAGTCAAAAACCCACAAGCAAAGGCTGTTACACATTCTTCTGTACCATCCATGAACTACCTATGCATACATATATATGTATAAAAGAGAGAGAGAGAGGGAAGGAAAAAATGCTTTGCATTCCAAGCAATATTGTCTTGATTAGACTTTAATTTTTAGGGTCTTATTACTTTTATACTATCATTTTCACTTCAATTTTAAATTTAATATTGCTTTAAATAATTGATTGTATCTGGGGGGGGGGGGGGGGGAAGAAGGAGATATTTCTAACTCTTAAACTGCAAGCACATGTAATTCTGGGTGAAAAATTATGCACACTGTAGCTGCACTTAGAAACTAAGTGCCAAACTCTGAAAATGCTCAAATTATTTTAAAAGCCATTAAGTGTCTGGGAAATTATCATTAACCACACCATTATTCACCAGAATACACAGAGTGAATATTCATACAGTCACCACACATAACAAACGAAACCAAAAAACCACCAATGTTCAGTAATGTGGGCTGGCAGTGACAAGGCAGAGCATTCTCTTGTGGAGAGAAGGTCCTTTCTGAAGTTTATTTCCTTCTGAGATAGGATGGCTTCTTGCCTCTGCAGAGAAGGTCTGTCTAAAGAGCTTCTTTTCAGTTTTGTGGTTACTATTCCTCCAAGAATTATTATCCCAATTGTGAGGGGGAACACTTTTCTTAATTGATATTAATTACCTTGTGCAAGAAGTGGTGAGATCAGGCTTAATCTGGTCCAGGCTGAGCTTATTTCAGTATGTGTTATATCAACTACTTTAACCAAATGGAAACCAAATCACTTTTATACCAAATAAAGGTGTAAGTAGAGGTTTGCAACTGCAGAGCTGTTTGGAGTAGATATAATACAGCAGGTTAAACATTTGTAAAACTTCACATAGTGGAATAAAACCAGAAATGGTTGAGGGTGGGGCTGGGTTTGCGTTTTGGGGGAAATCACTATTTTCCTCCAATGTGTTTTTCTTCTTTTTAATTATTTAAAAATTAATTCTTTTTTCTTTTTAATTATTTTTATTTCTCATCATTCAGCTTAGCAATGAATCAAGACCCTTTTAACACTGCCTTTTTGAAAAAGTCAGGAAGCCTCAGGAGATTTTTGTGGACTCACAGAATATCCTGATTTGGAACTCACCCACAAGGATCATCGAGTCCAACTCCTGGCCCAGCACAGGATCATCCCCAAGAGTCACACCATGTGCCTGAGAATATTTTCCAAATGCTCTGGAAGTCTGTCAGGCTTGGTGCTGTGACCACTTCCTGGGACTCTTTCAGTGCCCAAACACCTTCTGGATGAAGATCTTTTTTCTAATATCAAGACTAAGCCTTTCCTGACACAACTTCAAAATTTTATTTGAAGAGATCTCTTTGTTACTTTGATTATTATGCATGCATCCCTTCCAGTGATTCTGCCAGAATAATATTGCAGATATTTGCAGCTGGATTGAGATAGTACTATAGGCATTTTCTATAGGCAGAATCCTGGTTTCTGTATGTGTTCTTTATTTTACTTCTCTAATGCCTTTTTCTCTTTCTGATCACACTAGTAATCTAGCTTTCATTCATTTTAGAAGGAAAAGATTTCTAAAGGATATTGCACCTTGCCTGGGTACTTACTAATGCCTGTTCTTGTTCAGTGATTATACAAAGATTTTTTGTACAAAGGAGTTGCATTAGCTTGAGTTAAATGGGTTTAGGAAAAAAAAACCCACAATGTATTTAGGTCAGTACAAATTCCTGGTTGGAAACTTTTAGATAATCTCAAATCTTTAACTATATACACTTTAAGTAGTTTACTGAAAACATCAATATCAACCAAAAAACTTGTTCTAAAGCCACAAAAGTTAATTTTTAGAAACTCAGTTGCATCTCTGAGTAAATCAGGCCTAGCAAATTCCCCCTCATTCCCTAGTTTTATTTTCAGAGAAGGAAGCATCATATTTGGAACAAAACACCCATTCCCACTACTGAAGTTGTGCAGCTGTAACAAATTGCTTCATGACCATGCAACCTGATTGCTTTTCTTTTGTTTGAGATGGCATTGAAAAGGAACAGCTTCAGCTATAGGTGAACTAAATTCCTGTTTACAGAGATTCAGTTACTTTTCCTCTTTGTTTAAGGGTTTGAGACCATGCATATGGATTTTTTTTTATTACAAAAGA
This sequence comes from Melozone crissalis, assembly GCF_028551555.1. Taxonomy (NCBI): domain Eukaryota; kingdom Metazoa; phylum Chordata; class Aves; order Passeriformes; family Passerellidae; genus Melozone; species Melozone crissalis. The sequence continues at coordinate 34,945,732 of NW_026535794.1, read as the reverse complement.
AAAAAAAAAACATTCTCAGAAAGACAATCACTAAGATGTGTTTCCTCTGCATTAGACATATACATAAACCTAAACTAACAATATGTATTTGTAATGTTTTGTATAGATTTGTAGATAATTAAATATTTTAAAAGTTCTACCCTGCAACTTTTTGCTGTATAGAAACAATGCATCTTTTTTTTTTTTTTTTTAATTCTCCTAGCCTCTGGCATTATTGAAGCCTTCTAATAGGATTATTTCTTGACTCTCCAGTTAGCACTATGAGACGGAACAAGGCACTGCTTTGCAGTCCAGAATTACGAATTATGATCCCTTCTCCCTGTTAGGTTAAATGGCAGGTTCATTCTTGCCCAAGTTGTTCAAAAACCCAGGCACTCCACTAAAGAAATATGCACAACTATGAAAACTCTATCACAAATAATGTAAACATGTATGTGTGTGTGCATATGTGCATATTTTTATGCACATATATATATATATGCACGTGTATGTATATATATATATATGAATGTGTGTATAAAAAAAAAATTAACTGACTTTATTAATAATTTCCAGAATCCCAAACATCAAATCCCTGCTCAAGCAACACTCAGCTTCTACAAGCAAGGGAAAAAAGGGTAGTCCTGAAATGCAGTACCTACTACAAGACAGGGAAAGAAGGTCCAATAGCCCAGGGCCCTCTAGAAGACTGACTCGTTACTTAGATCATTCACTTCCAACTCACCTTAAACTTAGATATGCCAGTGAACCCTTATGCTACTTCTGCTGAGCCCAAAGGAAAAACAAGGTATTTGTCCCTCAAAAAGCTTTAAGGGATCTGCAAACACTAAAAAAATGAGAGATTTCAAGCCAGGCACTTACCTGGCCTCAGGTGATTTAGTGTATCATGGAGCTGGAGAAAATATCTCAGCTAAGTGGAACTCTGGTCATTGATTATTTTCCAGATCACAACTAAGAGCTAAAAATTACTCCAAAAGCCAGAAGGCAGACAGTGCCAACTATAAGCTAGACTTAAAATGTAGCTGGGAAAGAAATGTGTCTTAATAAGCAAAACTACCAATTTTTTCTGCAGTGGTCCCAAACTGTCAGACATTAAGTTTTCCAACAAAGTAGTCTACATAAAATGACCAGACGGTATAACAGATTATAGAACTGCACTGTTCTTCTGATTTAGGACACCTTCACAATCTACTTTGTACCAGTTGTCTGCTCCCCTTCGCACTACGATCTCTGTCCCAGGGGCTCATGCATTATAATTGAATTACATTGATCACCCCCAAAAAAATACAGCCTTGCCATCCTTGAACAGGCTACTTCTATCCCTGATGACAAGAGAGTCACCAGAGAATGAGCAGCTAGGTGTCCAAAATCTTCCGAAATCAGTTAGACAGAAACCATCATTATCTCTTCCGGTTGCTCTATCACCTTGCTCTTGCCTTATCCAACTGCTGGCCCTTATCCATCACAACCACTTTCTTCTGCTACTAATAAAGCCAGCTTGGTCACCAAGGGTTTGGAAAAGGGTAAAAATGACCCTGAATGTGTACTCTCTAATAATCATTTATACACATTAAACAAAGGGAAACCAGCAGGTACTGCATGGATCTCAGTAAGGTGACAGTCTGGCCACTGGAAATGCTAAGCCAGGCAACAATACTACCCTCCAAAGGGTACCTCATACTATTTTAGTAGCAAAATAGACAAAATCATTTTGTGATCCAAGGCAGTGAGAGGCTTAATACCATCAGCACAGATCTTAGTTCACTTCCAGGAGGAGATGCTAGAGTGTTTCTTTTTATTCACAAATGAAATAATGTGGGTCAGGGAGCACTCTGCCAAAAGGCAGTGTGTTAACTGTTCCCATACAGCCTCAAAACTGAAATGAAAAAATACCAGGCAACACATGGTAATAAGAAGAGTATTGGGTAATAATTAACAATGGATTATCACCAGACAGTAAGGAAATTGTGTGCTTCAAGTCAACAGTTTATGGTCCTTAATAAGGCACTAACAACTACCGCCAGTGTGGGACCTAACACCTCCCAAACACTGCCAGAAGTAGAAAAAGGAGATGATTCTCAAACATTAAAAGGAATTAGAAGTGCCCCAAAAACTTCTATTTTTCCAGCAAAAAATGTTGATAATGAAGATGTGGCACTTCTGCTCCTCTCCTGCACACGAACAGTTGTGACAGAACTGAGCAGCATCGCTCATGAAGTAGAGGCAGCTTCCCCGCAGTGAAGGATATTCAAACAATTTGCTTGAGCAATGATGGCTTTGGCTTACTTATCTTGTCCAGCCAAATTAAATCTGCTGATTATGGTTATGCAGGTGCTGTGTGAGAGCAGAAAGTTAAGCAGGAGAATCATCAGTCTGGCCTGATGGCTCCAGAAATATATTTAGCCTGGAGCTTTCTGCGAAATAGACCTCTCACCTGAAAAAAGCCTGCACAAATCTACTCTGTGAAATGAATAAGGGATTTGGTAACATGCTTAAATCAATACTAACAGTTATTTTCAGCGATAACCAGTCTTTTGATTCACTACAGTCCTTAAAACTCAGCATCATGTCAAATGCTTCCCTGTGGAACTTAAACAGGGATGAATAAAACAAAAAACAATTTCTTCCACTTTACCAAACTGTCTGCATTTACTGTAGACCAAATAACTGAGCTTCTTTTGGGCTAGATTTGTCCTGGCCAATTAAGGCAACTCATTTGCAGCAGCAAGAGAAATATGACCACCTACACTGGCCTCCTGTGGTTCTCTAGGGATTTTCTCTTCCACTCACTTTTTTTTTGTCCCAGATGCATTGTTAGGAAGTGGAAAAATATGGCCTGCAGACCTCTTTCAAGGCTCATCCCCATCATTTCATCAAGGAAATCATGTTCTCAAGAGACAAGTTGAGCCATCATCATCATTGTTGAGCAAGATCAAAGGTGCACAAGACACTCCCTGCAGAATCGAGCATATTGCCTGAGCACTAGCAGTCCTTTGAATGTGTTTATCAAACAAACCAACATCCTGGAAAAAGGAGGAAAACGAATTTGGTTCTTGCTTTCACAGACAGCAGAAACAAAAGAAAATCAGAACAAAACCAAAACAACATGAATCATAAATTCCCCACTGCCAATCTTGTGAAGTCTGACACTGCAGATCCAACAGAAGAACTGTACACAGAAAACATTGGCACTGCAAACCAGCTGTGAGCTTCATGTAGACCACATAGCTGTGGAACCCCCCTGCCTTCAGCTGGGGTTAGTAAGTGATGGGGGAAAGGAATTCATCTACTTTCTGTGATTAAGGCCTATATCACCAGCAGAAAACTGGGGTGTGGAGGTTCAGGAATGGCCAGAGTTACATATTGCATAATCTGATCAAGTCTTTTCCCTGAAATCCTACCCTAAATGAATGCTTCAACAACTTTTATGGCTCTGTTTACTTCAGTTGAAAGAGTCTTTCTAATCTACATAACAAATTAAGTTTAAAGATCTAGTTATTCTTGCATGCATATAAAAATTATTATGACAATTCTCAAAGGACAAAGCAATTATGAAAACAAAAAGCCAATATCTGATTAATAATCCAATGAGGAGATAGAAAGAAAATATTATTACATACTAAAAGTTTTAAATTAAATTATATTTTTTCTATTTTTGTATATCAAAGAATCATTTGAGGTTTACAATTTAAGAGGTGATATTTATATACTTCCAAGACAATACAATATGAAAATGTGGTGTCTCAAGCTACAGCTGAGCTGGAAATGTGCTACAAAAATGAGTTGAAGACAAAGTGTGAACTTTGCTTGCCAGTGCTGGAACAGAGTTTTACTATCATCACAAGAAGTGATATCTGTTAAACACAAAAAAGCCTCTAATTCTACTCTTCTTCAGAAGAGTATGGCCCTCACACTTGTATACCCCAAAACTATATAAAACAAAGTAGTAAAAATTGTTGTAGAATAAAAAAAATCACATGCATTGGTGATTGTCTTTCAGAAAAGAGCTAATCAAGTTTTCTGTCTATTAAGTTCCCAAATTTCTTTTCTTTTTGGTATAATGTTGGGTTTAGGTGTTCAGATTTTGTGTTGGAAGATGGATTGGTATAAACAATGGATTAAGCACAAGTAATCTGAACTCCAAGCAAGAGCACAAAGATGTGAGTGAGCTCTTGAAAATAATATCTGTTCTGTCCATATAGAGGAGAAAATCAGGAGTAAGGACTTTCATTTCACTGTGTCTTGTGATACTTTTTTTGGGGGGGGGGGGTTGTTTCATGTGAAGTTTCTAAATCAGAAGCTGTTCTGAAGCGTGAGCAATGTCCAAGTTTCTTTCCAAATACTGCATTATGCACAGGTTTGTTTGTTTGTTTAGAAAGAAACCCATGACTCTCTGCAACTAGGATGAGTAGCTTTTTGTTTATGTAAAGCAGGAGCTTCTGCAGCTGTTTACAGACAAAACTCTGCAAAGTGCTGAATACCTAAGATCACACAGTGCAGAAGTCAGAAGGCACACAAAATGAGTGCGGGTTTCAAGTAATTATGTATCTCACAGCTTCCAACTCTTATACATTGTTATCAAGATGGGGGAAAGAATTAATGATGTAGGAACATGCCAACTTTTTGTTCTTTTTTTTTTTTTTAGCAACCGAAGATTTATGATGTAATACACATTGAAAGGTATCAAGTGTCCTTGAAGCCTTCTTAGCTGTGCATTCCTCTGAAGGAAACAATGGAGCCTTTGGGTCTACTTGACACTTTTCTTCAGTGGGTATTCATATATTATATGATATAGAATTGTATCCCTTGCCTAGGATGGCATACATAAAATACTGTCTGTGAAAGTGTTGATCTTCTTTCCCAAGTTTCTGTAACTATTCACATATTTTCTCCCCATTGCTTTTTATTTTTTTCTAGCACTGTACTATTCACCTGATTTGCTCATTCTGGATTTTTGGCATCGCAAAATTTGACTATTTCACTTTGATTTTCCAGAGATTTCGTTTCTTTTATTCCTGTTCCATATCTACTTCCAATGATACAATGTTTTTGTGGATTTGAACAGGTAATTCCACATAAACTATGGGTAGCAATCTGCTCAGTGGAGGGCAGAGAATCTTAATAAAAAATCTTCAGCTGTTACTGGAGAACTATCTAAACTTCCACTAGTTGATGGCTTTTTGTTCTTTTGTTCAGAATTGAAGTGTCCATATTCACATCTCACAATCCATGAGATGATGACAGGCACGCTGTCTGCATCTCTGATTTAAGCTGTCACAAGGAATACATATCTATTTGACAAACACTCTTGGGGGTGATAGCAACTGATTTGCAATATTCTCACAGCTCAGCTTCTGACACTTCAGTCAGCCCAGAAGATCATTTGAGAAGTTTACTAAGATGGGCGTTTCTTTCATTTGCAAATGAATCTTATTCTGAACTCTGGATCTCCTTTCCAATTAAGTCAGGCTCCACAGCCAACAACTGCCAAGCCTCCTGTTAAAAGTTACCTGATCCTCTTTTTTTTCAGAAACTGCCATCCATCCCCAGTGCTGTAAGTTAATTTTATGCTAAACCCTTCTTTTCCCCAAAAAAGTTAAGAATGAGAAGAGGCATGTATCTAAGAAGAGGAAGAATTCCCTGAGTAAATGACTGAACACCAGGGATTCTCTGACCCTACATGTGATTTAGCAAGCAGATTTCTGCTGGCATCCATGCCTCAGTGCAGAATTCTCCCTGTCACCAGTATTCCTGGCTCAGTGAAGAATTTTTAAATGGGGAATTTTCAGGCTAAACAGAAGAGAGTCTGTTCTGAATTTGCAGGCTCTAAAATGCACAGCTCCCTGTGACTGGGAAATCCAGAAAAGAAGGACTTGGATTTTCTCAAATAAACTTTGATTTGGGGCAGAGGAATAGGTGAAAAGGAAGGACAATGTGACACAGCACAAAAATCACATGGGATTTGTGTCCCATGTCTTTGGGCTCCAGATCACTGGAATAACTTTTAGCCTTATAATTGCTTTAAACCACCCTGTAAATACAGTGTTATAAATTATCATAAGGGCCAGAGGATAAGAGAGTTTGATGGTCTGTCATTTGTGATGACATTTCTACTCCAAAGAAAAAAACACTAAGAAATGCTCATTCTAATTTGAGATTTTTTTTTTTTTGTGAAAATGATAATAAAATCTCAGTATACTTTGGAAAGAACTTGTCTTTTTTAATTGACTTTGCAAATTATGATGTCAGCAGATGCCATGAAATCTGGTTACAACTTGAGGACTCAATTTAGGAAGTAAAAATGGAAAAAGAAAAAAAATTTAAATTACAGATTTCTGCAGTTTTAAGATGCTGTAAAAACTATAAAAATGAAAGCTTCCATCCACTAATCTTCATTAAAGAACAAGTTTACCTTTCATTAAGATAAACTCACACAACTGCATTACTTTTCTAGTCAGTTATTTTAAAATTGACATGCTAATCATCACCAATTGTCTGAGTGAAACATAAGATTTTGGCAAAGTATTCCACTATAATCCATAGTAAGAAGAGAGTAGGTTATTCAACACCTATATAATTGTGGGCTCTTGCAAGAGACTATTGAAATAGTTAGCATTTTATAATTCCAGGGCAGACCAACACTGTAATAGTAATTTATGTTATAACATCACATTAGCTTCAAGTTTTCTGAAGTAGTCAAAACAAGAAAATTTTCTTTTTTACAGGCTACAGGTAACTGGAAATACAGAGATAGTTTCTTCATCTGTGTATATGAAGCTTGGTCCTCTGAAAATGTGAAGTCTCTCAGAAAGTTAAACTAAGCAGGAATTCTATCTATTGTTTTGGGGCATCTGGAACTAGTGGGGAATACAGTGTTTTCCCAGCTTAACATTTTGTATTTCCATTGCACCCTGAAGCTATACAGTACACTGCCAAGAGAAAACTAATTCAGCAGTATAAATTAAAAATAGGATTCTCGTGACACAAACTGCATAAATATGGTTTACTTGTGTAATTATTTTGCAGCAGTGACAATATGGTTTACTTGTGTAATTATTTTGCAGCAGTGATATGTCTTTGTTATGAAATCTTCACAATATGTGTGACACTTCTGATAATGGCCAGTACGCAGAGGCAAGCAGAAAGAAAATTATTAAAAATGTTATTGAAGAATGAATCAGTAATTATTTAAGGGAAGGTGAGGCCAATCATTTCTTTGCAATATGATGTTACCCTTGGTTGGTTTTTTTTCCCTTTAAGTAAATATCTTCAAATATGACTTTGGCAGTGTAAGAGTCAGAACATGTAGTTTTAAAAGAGTAATTGAAAGTAAATTCACAGGTTTATATTGTCAATTAATATAAGTACAGCAGAAAATAAGTACTTAAACTATGCTTTAAATGAGACTCTGAAGAAAGTATTGACTTTTTCATACTATCTGAATGGGGGCTGGTGTCTTCAATAAAAATCTTATCACCCTCAAAGCACCAATTGTAGCAACTACCAAGTTTTTCAGATTCGGACCTGTAACCTTCAGAAAGCATAAGGACAGAATGATTGGCTTTGGGAATTCAGTATGAGTGTCTGGTGTAACCTACCCACAGAAAAAGCCCAGCAGTTAAAGCCGTGGATTACCACAATCTAACTGCTAAGTTACTAGTTAAAATTGTTGATTAGAAAGAGCAGCAGACAAAGGCATTGGAAAGGGTCTAAGAGTCAGACTATTTAAGGAGATAAGGGGTCCAAGAGGATAAAACACCAGTTCAAGGTAGAACTGAACGAAAATTACTCTAAACATGTTATTTACTTAATAAAATGGACTTAAAATGAGGCACGAAATATTAAGTTAGTGAGGAAAAGATGCAGCCCTAACACACACATTTTAAAGCAAGTAATAAGATGATCTAGAAATCTACTCAGTTAATCAGCTCTCAGCCTTGTACAGGAGGTCTGAGTAGCAGCACACCCTTCTCACACGCAGTCCTGCTCTCAGTTGTGCCCAAGAGCCTGCCCAAGAGTGATTGTTAAACTAAGGTCTTAGGGGGTCTTCAAAATAACTTTTTCAAAAACAAATAAAACAGGGTCCTACCAGCTCTTTGAGCTCTTTCTCAGCTCCATTTATATGAAGGATCCTTTACAGTAGCTATTAACACCTCTGAATTGGATCTACCCAGCAATTAGCTCTGGCTTGACAGATCACTTGGGCCTAATTTCCATTTATTTCTCCCACAGAACAAAATGACAGGGCAGCTTCTGAGCACTTTGGCAGTTTGTCATATGGATACATGAGGTCTCTAGCCTAATAAAGCCTGTGTAAGAAAATGCCTATAAAATCATAGAATGGGACCCTAAAGGCTTCCCTCTGAAATGGGCAAGGACATCTTCCACTAGACCTGGTTGCTCAAAGCCCCATCCAACATGATCTTGAACACCTCCAGAGATGCAGCATCCCAACAACTTCCTTGGGCAACCTGTGCCTGTGTCTCACCACACTCAGAGTAAAGAATTCCTTTCTAATACCTAATCTAGACCTACCCTCTTCAGTTTAAAGCCACCACCCCTTGTCCTATTACTGCATGCCCTTGTCAAAAGCCCCTCTCCAACCTTCTTATAGGCCCCTTTTAGGCACAGAAAGGAGTTCCCAAAGCGTTCTTTTCTCCAGGCTGCATGCCCCAGGTTCCAGCCAAACTTCATAGGAGAGGTGCCCCAGCGCCCTGACCATCTTTGTGGCCTTCTTCTGCACTTGTTCCAACAGGTCCACATCCTTCTCATGTTGGGGATTCCAGAGCTGGATGCAGTCCTCTGGGCGAGGACTCAGGAGAGCAGAGTAGAGAGGGAGAATCAACCCGCAGGGATTCCAGGCAGGATGCAGCCCAGGACACGTTTGGCTTTCTGGGATGAAGCACACATTGCCAGGTCATGTCAGACTTCTCATCCACCAACACTCTCAAGTCCTTCTCTGCAGGACTGTTTGCTAATCCAGTCTCTGCCCAGACTCTATCTGTGCCTGGCATCTCCCTGATCCATATGCAGAACCTTGCACTTGGCCTTGCTGAGCTCCCTCGGGAATGCACAGGCTATCTCTCAAGCCTGTCAAGGTCCCTCTAGCTGGTGAACTTTCCCTCCAGTGTGTCACTGGCAAACTTGCTGAAGGTGCCCTCAATCCCACTGTCCTTGTTGCCAACAAAGATGTCAGACGGTGCCCGTCCCACCACTGAGCTGTAACAAACACTCTTCACACTGTGATCATTCATAATAAAGAACTTCAAAACATACTGGATCAGATAAACTACTGATAAGAAGTTCAGTAAAACTACTCCACCTCCCAGGTATTAGAGAAAAAAAAAAAACAACAAATGCATGAGGAAGAGTGTGTTCTTTGTACAAGCACCACTAATTATCAGGACATCATGTATTTTGTCTGTAATACCCAGATGGTAACATGATAATGACAGTGAATCAGGGATGGCAAGAGTTAATTTTGGGGGCATTCTTCACCGTGTCTGTTCATGCCTGTCTGTTATGAGCCTGGACATCAAAACCAGGGGCAGAAACTCCTTTATTGTGTAGGGGAGAAATCCCTTCCACTTCTATGGAAGAACAAGGAGAGTGTTCCAAGTTTTTAAATCATAGGAAACAACATATGAAGTGGTTTAACTGTTCTAACTTCTACTGAAGCTATCAAAGTTGAATATGTGCAAAAACAGGCCCTATGGAATAGCAGTAATTTCATCAAAAGATAATGAATGGAATCCCTATGGGACACCAGTAACTCCTGGCTTTCCAGCTCCTCTTGGCTGCTGCAAGAGTTAAGCTCTCTCTCTACCTCAAAGGGTCACAAAAATCCTGAGAGTTTAGCAAACAATTAGCAAAACAAAAGAGACCTGCAGCTAAGTGGACAAGTTCACACATCAGAAAGCAATCATTACATTGTATGTTACTAGCAGGCGGTTAACCATAATGTTTATTACTTGTCAGTTACAAACATACTTCGATTTCTTTGTAGGTGACTAGTGCCTTTGTTAACAGCTATTAAGAGGTTTTGATAACAACACAATATCCATCATAGTTATGTTTCATAACAGACTAAATCACTATCTGTTGACCTTGATAGATTAGCCATGTGAAATTCTCATATTTAATACTAATTCTGATTAATCTTGATTTACTGCCTTAGAAAATTTCTATTTGAATTATGCTGGTAAATGACACCAAGACAACGTTTACTTGTACATTTAAAAGGCCTAGGTGTTTGGTTCTACAATTAGTCTCTAAACCTGCAATTTACTGGGGAAGATGCTTATCTTCCCTTTTCACTCCTCTTCCACACTCATTTGTTTGTATATGTCTTGGTTACGAGGGCACTTCCACAAATCTGACTTTGTGGTATTATTCATGACAGCAGCTTGTGTGGCATGAGTTTCCAGAATGATCATCTTAGATAGGAACAACTCCTCCTTCACTGCGTCAACTCACCGTGAGCAAATTCTTTCGGTAACACCAGAAAGACAGTGGAGAAATTAGAAAAATAGTAAAATGTGAAGTAGCTAGGCTTGAAACAGCTGGACCAAATGACAGATGTGCTTCTGTATTATTCAAAAGAATTATTCATTTCCATAATATGCCTCAAAGCAGCAGTTTTCCAGCCTTCTAAACTATACACTGACCACAGTGAACCTGGAAAACATACTGTGGACTATCATGTGTCCATGCTACTATTCTTTTTTAAAGTGCAACAGTTCTGTGTTTCAGCATCTCATGGCTATGAAAATTCTATTTACAAACTCCAGCTTGGGTGGAGTGCTGAAGTAAGAGAAGGCGTCTCTCCACATTGTATTTTTCTGGAAAGGCTTTGTCTTTGCTTTGTTTGTTTTGATGTAAACTAAGATGAGTGGGTTTATACATGCAGAAAAATAGAAGTGGACGAGGGCAAAACATCAGAAAAATATTAAAGTGAACACGTAAGAAAATGACTAAAATAAACTGCAAGCTAAAGCTTGTTCTCTCAACACAAATGATGAGTTCTCTGATATACAGGATACCAGGAATTAGCTCCAAGAATTTTTGTCCTTTAAGGAAATAGGAACTAACACTCATTTTTTCATTCACTAACCATTCTACTGCATTTTTAGGATTTGCTACTCTTTGGCTCCCACAGCAACGCTGGGAACATCCTTACCTGCAATACACGTAACAAGATATGCAAGGGCTAGGCTTATTCTTGTGCACATACTTGATTCTACAGAGATAACAGCTTGGAACTGTCAGCAGGATCAGTGGAACCACTTGTGTCCATGCAATTCAGAGTCTCATGCAGATTCTGAGGCTTTTTTTAGCACCACTTTTGCTCAAAACTATTAACAATGTTGTACAATCTTGTAATTATAGAAAAAAGATTAATATAAAACAGAAGAAGGGGGGGGAGGGGGGAAGAAGAGCCTTCCTGACAAGCGATCTGTTGTTTTTTTTTTTTTCTTTTAATTTTAAATAAAGCTGTCTGCGAATTTGAGCCTAGGGAGACCTTCATTAAAATCAATTAATCAGTCAGCCTCTCTGCTGAATAGCTTTCTGGAGACAGAGTCAAAATAGGATTTGGGAGCGATGTGTGTGCGACTCCTGTGTAACTTTTCCGCCCAGGGCCGCAGTCTGACACCCGTGACCCGTCTCAGCGGGACGGGACGGGTCTGGCACGGGGATCTGTGACCGGCGGCTCCGGGGCCGGGGGCACCGCGGTACCTCGAGCAGGTGCCCGGGGCCTGCGGCTCGCCGCCGAGCAGGTGGAGGTTGTGCTCGGCGACCTCGGCCCCCCTAGGGCAAGGAGCGACCGCCCATCAGCTTAGCGACCTCGGCGAGGGCTGGTTGCTCCCCGCCCCGGGCGGGTGGAGGTGACGGCCACGTTGGGAGCCAAGTCCCGGCGGCCGGGTGAGCCCTGCGGGGCGGGCGCCACCTTCCCGGCCCCAGCAACTGCCCCGGAGCATCTCCCCTCGCCCCGCCGGCCGCGGGAGCAGACCCCAGCCCCGCCGCTGCCTCCGAGAGGCTCAGGGGGAAAGTTGTCCCCGCAGCCCCAGCCCCGCGCGGGGCCGGACGAGGCGGCGCGGTGTCCCCCGGCGGCGGAGGGCGGCGCGGGTGCCCTGCTCCTCCCGCCGCCGGCGGCCGCCGGCGGGGCAGCACAGCTGTTACAGAGCCGCGCTGGTCCCTCCTCCCAGCTGCGGCTGCCTCATCTCCCCCCACCCAGCCCGTCCCTCCCCTCCGCCGCTCCCGACGCTGCTGCTGCTGCTGCCGCCGCCGCCGCCACCGCCACCTCCTCCTCCTCCTCCCCACCCCCACCCTCTCTCTCGCTCCCCATCTCTCTCTCTCTCCGTCCCGTTCCCCCCCTGCCCCCGCCTCTCCCCGCCCTGCCGCCGCCGGCCCTGGCAGAGCAGGCACCGCAGGGGGATCTCGATGTAACACCATGACAGGCATCGCCGCCGCCTCCTTCTTCTCCAACGCCTGCAGGTTCGGGGGCTGCGGGCTCCACTTCCCAACCCTGGCAGAGCTCATCGAGCACATCGAGGACAACCACATCGGTGAGTGCCCGCGGGGCCGCGGCTGGGGCAGGGCGGGGCGGGCGGGGTGCGCGGGGGCCGCGTGTGCGGCGGCGGCGGCGCGGGGCGGGGTGGGGGGCACAAGGTGCAGCGGGAGCCGGGGCGCGGCGGCCGCCGGGGGAGGAGGGTCGGCGGGCGTGGAGTGGCAGGAGCGGGTCCTGCGGGCGACGTGGAGCGCTCTTCGGGGAGGCGGCGGCGTGCGGCGCGGCGGCATGGGTGGGTGCGGGGGAGGCATGCAGCCCGCCGGCCCTGGCGAGGGGGAGTTAGTTTGCATTGGCAGGAGGGAGCGCAGGAGCCCGGAGGAGGAGGCGGCGGCGGTGGAGGAGGAGGAGGGAGGAGGACGGGCACAGCACGCCGCCTGCTGCTTCCGCCCCGGCGCTGGCTGTCAGGGCTCCGGGGAGGGAGGGAGCCGCCGCCGCGGCAGCCATTCCGCTTCCTCCTCCTCCTCCTCCTCCTCCCGCCGCCGCCACTGCGTCCTGTCAGCGCTGTTGCTAGGTGTGGCGGCGAGCACGGGTCGCGCTCCGGCCGCCGCAGCGCGGGAGGAGCCTCTCGGCGGAGGCACCGGCGTGCGGGAGCCCGGGGCCGGCGGCGCGGTGGGCGTGGAGGGAGCGCCCGGCGGCGGGGCCGGCGCAGCCCCCGGGGCCGGGCGGGCGGCAGAAGAAGGCGGCCGCGCCGGCCGGGACCCGCCGCCCCGAGCCGCAGAGCCCAGGCCCGGCCGCGCCGGAGCATCACCTGCGGGCTCCCCCCGCGGCCGCCGCCCCGCGCTCCCCTCCGCCGCCCGTCCCGCCAGGGCCGCGGGGGCGGGGACGCGGCGGGGCGATGACTCGTCAGTGCCTTCCCGGCGCGGGCGCCTCATGGGCGGCGGGCGGGAGCGTGCGCAGGGGCGCCGGGGCCGCCCCTCGGCGGCGCGGGCGGCGCCCAGGGGAGGAGGGGGCGGCGCGGCTCCGGCCGGCCGCGGGCGCCAACTTTCCGTCTCCCCGCTCCGGCGGGACCGGCCTGCCCGCGCCCGGCCGGGCCTCAGGCGTGCTGGAGCGCCAGGGCCGCTAGGGCAGCAGCATCTCGTCCGCAGCCGGGCGCGGCACTGCCGCCTCCCCGCACCTTCCCGCCTCGGCAGGTGTGCTGCCTTGGCTGCTGCGCTGCCTCCTTCCCATCTGCATCGTCCTGACTTTCTTTTTTTGTTAGTAAAATACAGCGCTTAAACTATCGAAAAACGAGGTGCTTCTTTGATGCAGACTAAGTTTTAAAACTAGGAGAAACAATACAGAAGTTTGAAGTACCTAGGGACTAAGTGTTTCACTAGAAGCATGAAGAAATAGTACTGCTACAAAACGACGAAGCTAGCATGCATATCAGTTTATTGAAGTTTTAATGAGCCTGCCTGAATACCTGAAAAAAATCACATCAGCTTTAATTGCGAGTGTAACGTTACATTAATGTAGCGTTATAGGTCAGCAGGATGAAAGGTGTGGTTCTCATAATTATCACGATGCCTGGTGTGAGGTAACAAAACCACATACCGCAAAACCGTGTAATTTATTACTTGACATGGTGCAGGTATACCATTGTGATACTGTTGGGTTTTTTTAATCTCAGATTCTTAGCTTTTCCTATACCATGCATCACATTACACCAGAAAAGCTTATGGGAAACAGTTCCCCAAAATGAAAGTTCATAAGTGATCTTACACGTCCCTTGAGTGGATTATCAGCCCTTAGGTGCCACAGCCCACAGGGTGTCAGAGAAGATACAGCCCTGCCCATGTGGTCTGTGTGTTTCTGTTTGAGTCCTGATCAGCAGTTCTGAGACTTCTTTGCACAGAAGGGAACTTTATGTTGAAATACTGTAATTTTCAATAATTATATATTTAGTGCTATAGCCAGTATTCATTACTTTTACCTTTTCTCAAAGTTAGAGCGTTATCGATTGAGCACTCCACAATTAATAGAGTGTGTCATTTGCCAAGGCTTCCAGGACACACATCTGCTCTGCACATGGTGTCACAGAAGCAGCTGATTTGAGTACAAACTGCTGGGGTATGACAAAAGGTTGCTCATGCTTCATTTTTAATGTTTCACCTCTTCATGACAGCAGATTGAACTTCACCTGTTTGTGAATACAAAGTGTAGCAATGTTATGTTACCTGTATGAGATGCTGGGGAAATCAGGAGGGAGTTGAGCCAGTGATACCGAAATTCTTATGTGAAGGCTCAACTCTGTGGTTTGGTGTGTGCAAGGAACTCCTGCCACAGCCTAAAGGATGATCATCTATGAAAGCTCACCAGATAAGTGCTCAGCCAAAAGATGATTAACCTTTCTGAAAGCAACTGAGAAATAAAGGACTAATTGTAGGAGCTTCTGTTGGAATTACTTTTTCAGATGATGCAAATGTGTGATGCAAACAGTGTCCAGCTTTTGCCATCATACAGGCCTAGAAATGTGCGCTGAAATATGTTGCTATAAAACGGACTGTATTTTTTGGCACATGGAGTAAAGAGTAACATGCCACGTAAAAATAGATTGCTTTGGACATTCAGCATGTGCTGCAGGAATAAAGAAAACTTGATTGAGTTATATTGCGTTATTGGTTTAAACTGAAGTGGGTGATTGCTGGGCAGACGGTGTTTCAGCACAGATAACAAACTTGATGCTGCAAACAGCTGTGTGTGGGGAGGTGGGTATGGCACAGGCTCTAGGTGGTCTGGCTGCTGCGGTGCTGCTGCTCTGCCACCTCTCACAGGATGGGATAATCCGTCACATCATCAGTGGAGCGCTGGTAGGAATGTGCTCGTTTCACAGAGCTGTACTGTGTATCTGAAAAGTGGGAGCAAACACTTAATCAAGGGATTTTGGTTTTTTTGGTCAGCCTTTGGAAAAAAAAACACCTCAGCTTAGCATAAAGAAATAGGAAAAGAGACAATGGGAATAAGGTGATTCACAGGAATTCTCACCTGAACATGAAGAGCCTATCATGTGAGAGCCTACACGCTGGAACAAGTTGCCCAGAGTGATAGTGGATATCTCCCTCACTGGAGATACTCAAGAACCATCTGGATGCAATCCTGTGCCATGTGCTCTAGGATGACCCTGCTTAAGATGACCCACTGTGGTCCCTTCCAGCCTTACTGGTTCTGTCATTCTGTGAAACACTGGTGTGGCATTCTGGAGGCATTTCTGAGCAACTCTGCAGCTGCTTTCTTTGCTAATAAAACTAATGAATAATCATATTTTAATGAAATAATTCAGTGTACAGTGGTGTAGTCTGGGGTTTTTTTCCCACCTACATCTTAGTAACCAAGCAAGAAGTTCCCTGTTACTTGGAGAAGTATCAGTGCATATCATCTGGGAGAGTTGTGGCCATTGGATGGAGTATTCAACTCTGAGGTGGCGCTGGGTGTGCATCAACACATCAGCTTCTTTTTGGGTTTTGCATTTATAGACCAAAGACTTGTGAAGAGCTGGGCTCACTCGGAAGCACTGCTCTGGGGTCGTTCATAAGGCAGGCCAGGCTCTACTGGTGTCCTCTGCAATGAGACTGTTCTGCAGTCCGTAGCAATGCTACTAAACAGTGTACTCACATTTTCTGTGGCTCACAGCTGGAAATGGATGTTGATTTAAAACTGCCGGTTTGTAAATGCCTCTCTGTCAGCTTCTTCTACCAGCACGTTGTCCAAGCAACCTGAAGTGCTGTTACCTTCTCTGCAAGTGTGCTGAGAAGGGGGGCTTTTGGCCTGCCTTGCTAGGCTGTCTCCCTGCCTCTCGGTTTTCTCTGCTCTGACCCCTTGCAGGTAGCTTGGTTGACTTCTCTGACATCTCTAGTCCATGAGAAAAAGGCCAAATTTACTACGATTAGCCAGATTCAGACTGTCAAATGGAATGGACTCAACTCCCCTGAGTAATGTCAAGGGAGGAGCAAAAAGACCCCCAAACCCACCAATTTTGGACTGCCAAATACTCAGCTGTGACAACCTGGCAAACTTTGTTGTATTTCAGCAGTCACATAGTGTCTTCAGCTGTGATGTTGGGACCAGCACAACTGCTTCCACAGAGTCTTTCTGAAAATATACTTTAGCCTTCTGGGGAATTTGAGCTGTTCATAGAACTGCCCCCAATTTGTTTCTCCCTCAGTCTATCTGCAGTTGAACTGCGCTCTTTAGAGTGGAATCAGGTTGCTACTTAATTGCTAAGACGAAGTTTACTCTGAGGCTAAAGGACCGATATTTAAACTGAATCTCATAATCAGATTTTGACAACATTTATTTTAGTTTTTGCATGGTATTTGTAGTAAAATACTTTAAAATCAGGTGAGGTTGCTGTTTGTGTGAGGCACTGTGTGGTCACTTGGTTCATGGTAAGTGCTGACGTGGTGTATGTACCTGTGTAGCTCTTTGGCTGATATGAGCAATCCTGCTTCTCCTGAGGCTCATCAAACATTGAGGAAATAGATGCAAATGAAATCAGTGTCCAAACATGTGGTGGTGGGCTAGAAGAGGTAAAAGAGTGGGTAGAAAGAGAGACAAAACATAAATCTGAAGACACTCTTACCTAGAAGTAGAGTTTTTGGATTGTATTTCACTGAAACTACTACAATTTGAAGGGAGGAAAAAAGACCATCTGCTTATACAGTAATTGCACAAAAAAAGGTGATCAACTGTTGCTGAATATTTCATTATAGGCTTGCAAGAAGTCCCAGTGCTGAACAGCTTTCAGTGGAATATTTTTATAGGATTGCTGTTGGAACTGGGAGCTTCTCATCAAGCTTGACTGATTCCCAAATACTAGGATGGGTCATGCAACAGAACAGTACTTGCTGTGGGAGTAAAGGCAGCTGCTTTTGTAAGTGGTAGGATTGGCAGGAAAAATAAAACTTCCTCCAAAAAAGAATAATTGCAGAAGACAGACCAAAACCTTGCATATAAAATACTACCCATCTGGAAAGTTCAGGTCATATAGAGGGAGAAAGAGTCTTATGAATTTCCATGTTTGGTGGTTGCTTTGACATCTGCTGCCTTCAGTGACTTCAGTTCTTAATATTATGCAATCAAGGGGCCAGATTCCCCAGCAAAGAGCTCAAGTGGTTGGATAAACCATTGGCTGAATGCATGTCACTTTCTTAAAGTTGTCACTTTCTTAAAGTTGTCACTTTCAATGTTTTCTCAGGCATGCTAATAACAGTGTGGTGTCCTCACCTTGATAGTTACAGGTGTTGGATGATGTGCTGGCTGTGAGCACATGCTAAAATGTCATTTGGTGTTGCTAAAATGTGGGCTTTGCTCCCCACTGCTGTGTTGCCCAGACTTGCATGAAGTGCAGTCTGACAGAGGTGGCAGCTTCTGTATTGGAGCTGACCACATGCTGTGTAAAACAAGCATAAAAAGATGCAACTGTTGTATGTTGCTAAAGATGAGGATGAGGGGCTACACACCAGCATCTATGCAAGGCCTGGAAACCCAAGTCTGTATGACAGGGTGTGTTCTCTTCACGAGAGTGTGAATGTAGTTTAAGTGACTGCCATCATGTAACTTTCTTTTAGTATTTGCTCAGTGTGTAATTTAACATTTGGAGTTGAGGCTGGCTGTTTTGAAAAGGTGGTAGATCTTAACCTCAGGCTTTTTACACCAGGAGTGGTGTGGCAGGTAGGTACATGGAGTGCTCTCATCATCATCTCGAAATCAGAGGACAGAGCCATGCTTATGTGCCACTAATGTACATGAATGTGCGTCCTTGCAAAATAAACAAACAAATATGTGTGTTTGCCTCAGCAGGAGTACTAATTGTTGTTCATGGAAAGCAATTTATGGCTACATTTAGCTAAAGTTCATCCTCTGCCCAGTACTTCTGTAACTGTAGATTTTTCTTATTTAAAATGCATTTCACAGAAAAGTGGAAGGATCTGTTTTCCAAGGATGTTGGTTATTTGCAAGTTGATATGGTGAGGAAGGGCCTTCTGTCTCAGGAAGGTGTTTCTATCAAATAAAGTCTTTTTTTGACTAAAAGATCTAATCAGCACTGTTTTCCCTCAAATGTTATCTTGAGCAGATCAGGTTTTTGGATAACTTTGCATTTGCAAGTATGGCTTCTTTTGCTCTTTGGGCTTGAATATAGGTTGTGATAAAATGTAAGTGTGACTCTTATAACAAATTCTAGAATATATTAATTGTATGGAGGAAAATGGAATTGCCATTAAAATTAGACTAAAACAATTTTTTTCGTACTTCTGTGACATGAAATTTTCTCTTGCTCTGAGGTTACCAAGTACATGGAGGATAAGATATAAAGTGTTGGTGGTGTAAAGCCTGAGTCATATATTTTCTGTGAAGGAGGGACTAAAAGCAAACATCTGTGAACATGCTGCAAACGGATTTTTCATTTTTAGGATCGAAGGTCCCACATAAAGCTGATAGGAATCTTTCCTTTTTCCTCTGCTTGCTGGAGTAGCTTTGGGTGAGGCCCATTGCAGTGCTGTATCCATAAGACTGGCAGGGATTGTTCTTCTTGTATGCCAGCAGGTCTACAAAAGAGCTGGAAAATGAAAACCTAAGGAAACATCAGGTAACTTGTAGCAGTGGCATTACACTTCACTTGTATAGGACATATTTACCTTTGTGGTGAAATTTTAGTCATTATCACGTCTGCACTTCAGGCTTTGAGAGGATGTTTTCATAGCTAATCTCCAGTTCTTATGAGAACTGTAAAATAATCAGGTGTCTGGCAGTCAAATTATCTTTTTTTCACTTCATTTCTTGAGGAATATGAAATTGTATAAAAAAATTATTAATAGTATAGTAAAAATAATTTGAGGAAGGGGTGATGCCGGAAGATGAAGAAACATCTGTTCAATCTGAGACAGTATTACCTACCATTCCTTCCTCTTCTAGAATATAATGCAAATGTAAACAAGTAATCAGAAGTATTTTGTGTCAAGCTGCAGAATACTTTAATGCAGAAGAAGGAAGCACTACAGGCCTGCTGCTTGCAGTATACATTTTATATCACTTCTGAATCTGCTATTTTTTTTCTTTATTTATAATTATTTTTCTTGAGTAAGCTGTTTTTCACTGAGAATTAATTTTATCTGTAGTAAGCACCAGTTACTCAAAATTTGGATGATAACCATCTAAGAAAATAGCTGCTCTGTACACTTTGAGAAAGGCAGAGACAAAGATTTTAGTGTTAATTTGAAATGGCGACAATTAGAGAATTGATTTGATAAATCAGCTGTGTTTAACAATGAAGGGTCCTTGGTTTTAAAGGACTGTCTCAGTGAATAACTTCACATTAAAAATTAAACAACCAATTCCTGTTACCCAGTGCCTAATTCCATCTTGAGACTTTTAGAAATGCTCTGGGAGAGTACATACAGTTCATTATGCTTTAGTTACGAGATGATGGACCAATATTCAGAGCTGTAGAATAGAAGAAATATTCCAATTTATGGTTTAATGATTTTTTTCTTGGCTATTAATATTTGTGTTCCCTGAATTCTTACAAGGCTCCTTCTTAACTTTGTGCTGTGATAAACAAGGGGAATGGATTTTTTCACCAGAGATGCTGATGACACCGCACTTGTTGTGTCTCTCCTAAGTGCACAGGATGGAGTATATTACTACTGTGCAGTTTCATTTTAGACACTATAATTCATTAAAGACTGAACTGACTTAACTACAGGTGTTAGTTGTATCTTTTTAATGTTCCATTTTGTGTTACAAAGGATGGAGCAGACACAGAAGAAGAAATTTAGCAGTTTAAGGGAGAAATTGAATGGGATTTTGAAGCCAAGTTGGTCAGTTCTTTATGTACAAAGATTAGAACTTGATTGTGCATGAATTTTGAAACATTTCTTCTGATTTTGAGAAAGATTTCACTGTGTTCTAATACAGGCCATATTATTTATTAAGATTTTTTTTATGTGAAAAGCTGAGCAATTTCATTTTTAAATACTGCTGAAACTGGTCCAACAAAATCTTTTTATGGTTTTAGAGAATATTTGGACACTTCTGAGATACCTGCCCCAAGAACTTTTGTAAAGCTTGAGTAAGCTACAAATGTCTCGGTTCGTTATGGAAATTATTTTTTTTCCCCATCATATTTTGACAGATAATAAATACTCTGTAAATAAAATTTGAACCTCTAAATACCCTAGTATAATGTGGAAAGAAGCATCACCTGTTTCTCCAACAGTGTGTAACATAGTAACTGTATTTTTGAGAATTACCCCAATAGAAGCCATAACCCAGAAAGAGGGAGGTGGTACATTTAGGATGCAAGAGATCCAGTTTCAATGCTATGAGATACATGAATGTTAACTCAGCCCCTTAGGGGCATTCAGTGTCAAAAACAATGCTATTTAATTATTTCAGTCATTTATTGTGATGTAATCCTGCTGTGTATGTTCATCAGAGTCTGTGTATCAGTGCTGTGGAAGTGACCTCTAAATTCATTTAAATGTAGACTTCAGATGTTTGCCTGCCGGCAGGTGAAAGCTGCATGCCAGATTACTGAAGCCTACCCTTGGTTCCTTTGTTTTCAGATCAAAGAACTGACATTGACACAAGTAAATCTGATGACAAACTTACAGGGAAGCCCTTGAAGTCTACCTGGTTTTGTAGCAATATTTTGGAGAGGTGTTGCAGCTTCTATAACTTGCTGTGAAGTTGAGGAGAGTCTGCTACCTGATGGTTATACTGGGTTAAGTGGGTGATGTGAGAGTTGCTCAGATCTCAGTTTTGATGCAGAAAGTAACAGTGAATCATGCACATACTCATCTCTATTTCAGTTTGGGACCAGGGAGTTTATCCTGTTAAGCTCTGGGGGTATCTGCAGAGGATTCCTCTTTCTCCTAAGGAATCAAGTTTTTGTCTGAACTTTTTTATTTTTTCGTTTGCATAGAGTAGATTATGGAGAAAGATGTGTGAAAAACCACTGAGGAAAACCCCAAATAACTGCTTTTTTCCCCAATAAATTGTTTTGGGCTATATTACAAGAGCTTCCTGCTCACTTAATAAGTATGTAAATGTGAAGAAGATGGATTTGTGGAAGGGGAGTGAAAAATTTCCACAGCAGTGGCACCACAGAAAGGGGGAGAGGTTCAGAAGTATGCTGCTCTGTGTGCCCAGGCTGGGGGTTATTCATCAAATACAGAGTGCCATGGATGTGGCAGCATAGACCAGGCAGCTGACAGTAACGAGTTCACTAAAAATTGCTTGTAACTACTGTGATATTTGGAGGGAAAAGGAAAGCTTAAATGTGTTTAAAGTAAAATCCATGGTTGCAGATCCTTCCAGGGAGGAATTAGAAAGACTGTGATCCTTACTGTAGTTATAAGTGCTCTATGCTCCATGAGGCAAGGTGAGTGAGGAGGGTGGGAAGATAATGTTACATAGAGTTTTTTGTATGTACTTTCATTTTGCAGCACTTCTCTAGGGAGTCTTCATTTTCCTGGGCTCGTTGTGAGCACTTGCTGTATTTGAGAGTGGTTTTCCAGTTGTGCTGTAGGACTCTTGGCATTGGTAATAACAGTATTTTCTTTTTATCTTGGAAAATCTCATAAATTGACTAAATACTCTCTTATAGATGAGAAATGCTGACACTATAGCTATATCAGTCCTCATGTTTTATCTGTTTTGTCTTCAGGAGCCATTCTTGACAGGGCTTCTAGACTTTGGTCTCTCTCTTGGGAGACCTATCTAGAGATTTAATTACCTGTGCCTAGTGTTCTCATTTCATGTATCCAGAACAAGCCCTTTCTTCCTGGCAGATTTTTTTTTTTTAATTTTAATTTTTTTTTTTGTGATTGTGAAGAGCCTGCCATCAGAACAAAACAAATACTTCATCTTTGCTGACAGTTACCATGGGGCAATCACCCAGGGCTCTCTTTAGACCAGATTGAGTGGGGAGATAAAGTCTGTGTTGGATACTGTGAGCTGGGACATAGTTATATGCCAGGGACTTTTAGTGGCTTGCTCAACCTGCTTCCAGAGCCAGGGTAAATACCAAGAGCTTGTTCAGGTATGTAACAATAGTTGAATGCACAGGATGGGAAAAAGGAATTTGTTGCTGCTACTTTCTGTGGATATTTTTGGTTGCATTCTTGTGTTTTAATATTAAGTGGTTGGATTTTAATGAAATCTAAAAAAAACCAAAAAAGCCTCTGAGCAGTCTTTACCTGAAGAATTTTATTTCTGCAGCGATTTTCATAACTCTGAGTTAGAAATCTTTGTGAAAGAGATGGGCAAGAGGTTCTATATCTGCTCTTCCTATATCTGAATTGTTTATATGGCCTCAAATGCGTTTCAAATGCTGAAGCAAATATAACAAAAATGACATGCATTTATAAACTTGATGAATGTTCTGGAGATGCATTGGATTAATGGATAGCTACATTTTTTTTTCTCAGTGGTGACCTGACTTCTTTCTTTGTTTCTTTTTTATATAGCAAGTGTAGTTCTTGTAGTATTGTCACCCTACTTCTACTTGATCCCACTGACCTCAGAAATGTAGTGGGTGTGCAGTTAGTGGACCCTTCTGTTCCTGCTAATGGCACAGTGTTCCAGCCACAGGATTGCTTACTACCACCAAACGTTCTGGAAATGAGGGAATGCCTTTTCTCTGACCCTGCCTGTATGGGAGCCATAACATCTGCATTTGGAAACCAAATCCCTGTGCTCTGCCCCACAAAGCTCAACCCCTTAATAATGGAAAGGATTGGAGTTTTGCCCACAATGGTGTAAGTGGCTACTAAAAACACTTGATACCTCATGAATGCAAGATTGAGCCCAAACACACAGTTTTGCAATTGCTTGTTCTGTAGTAGCAGGTGTGCATACATATTGAAAGCCTGTTAGTATTTGCTCATAATCTCTGTGGTGTTGTGTGACTAGAACCATAGGACAGAATTGAGTATACAGCTCTCTAGAAAGTATTGTCAGCTTGCATGGTGTAATAATTTAAAATTTATTATGCACTCATTGTATGCCATTAGTCTTGCTATATAGATAATTAGGAACAATTTATGCTGATCTTTCTGCATGTAATTTAAAAATATTAATTGTAATTGAAGACCAGGTTATTGTTTCTTTCAGAAGCCTGCAGAGCTGCAGGTAGTTGGGAGAAGAAGAGAGAACTGAAGAGAGGAGGTTGGGAAGAGCCCACATACTAGTTCTGTTTTGGGAAATCGATACAAGATAGTAAATTGCGGAGGTAGGAATTAAAAACCCAAACCTTCCAGTATCTCTATTTTGGGAAGACACTTGTGAGGGATTGTTCATCCTTTTATGACTGAAAAAACATCATACAAATCCAGACTTGGAATTATTTTTTTTTCTTATCAGTGTTGACTGTGGAGCAAAGTTGGACCTTTACACTTTCTTCTGTTCTGTACTGCTACTCACTCCTCTCATCACCTGACTCTTCTGCTTACCTGCCAAGCTCTGGCTGGTGGTTTAAAGAAAGGGATTATAAATCCTACATGGAGGAAACTCTGCTCCAGCAGTGTTTGAATTTTGATAAGGAGTTATGCTCAGCAGAGCATTCTGCTGTATGTGCACACAGACCCCAGACCGTGGGGCTTGGTGCCCCAAAGTCATTTAGCCTTTGCAGAGAATGTACCCATCTAGAAAGGTGGTAGAGTTGGTGGGTGCCTGATAGAGGCTTTGTAGGGAAATCTGAAATTGCCTACTGTTCTGTCACTGCTTAAAAACCCAAAGTTTAAAAAGTCTCCATCTGGTGTCTGTGCTCACCTGCTGCTCACCTTCTGACTGTTCGTTCTGTTCTCTTCTCTCCTCCTGTTGCTGCACAGGTGAGTGGTTGATTGGAGCATTTCTCATGGCTGCTGCGCTTCTCCTGGAACCACCGAACCACTTCGTCCTGTGAAGTCTCAAAGCCTTCTTTTCTTGTGAATACTGATTGTTCTAATTTATTTATTTTTGGTGCTCTGTAGAACAGGTTTGGCTTAGGAACAGGACATTGAACATAGGCATAATAGGGTATAATGTACTTGTGTTGTTCAGGCCTCTGTGTTAACCAGATAAATACAGAAGCTGCCTGAGAAAATAAAGAAGCAGAGTATAGCAAGGAGTAAAGATGAAAAAGTCTGGAATTGAAGCAAGGGAGAAAAGGAGTTTGTGAAAAACAGAGGAGTCTGCTTTCTAAAATGAGGTCTTGGTTGAGGTCTCATAAACTGCAGAGTTACCTGCCTGAAAATAAACCATGTTTTTTCTTGCTGGGCAGACATATGTTTAATTCTAGAGCAGCTATACAGGCTACTCTCTTTCTCCTTACTCACTTTGAGGTTGAATGCTTGGGGCTGTTCAGGCAGTCTGCTTGAGGAATCTACTTGATGAGGTTCAGAGCTCTTAATGGATATTTTAAGTATCCTTAGTTCATTGTCTACGAAGTCACTATCTAAGTTATCCTGAAAACCTTTCTTGTTTATATTACTAAATACATCCTGATACCAGATCAATTCTATGGGTTATTGTAGCTGCCTTTTCAAGCTACCTCAGTACCTCTTTTGAATTTCCCTCCTTGCAGCTGACCTGTCAAACTGCTGATTTTTAACTCATTTTGTGTAGATCACATTCCTTCAGAGCTACATTAATGATCTAGATGTGGATAACTTCCCTCTATATTTTCATTTTGAAGCAGAGCTTTACATATCTGAGAGCTGAATTCTTTTGCTTAGCTTTCCTGCTCAGGATACTGAGCACTGAGTGCTTAGTCCAAAAGCATGGTTCTGTTACTGAATGTGGGTGCTGAAGCACTTCTAGTAAGTAAGCAATCTCCTTCTCAGACATGTCATATCCTCTTCCTGTTCTTCCAGAATATTGTAGGCTTTTTTTAAAGCTCAGTTCTAAAGCCATCCTTTTTGGAGTCCTAGGATTTGTTAAATGTTGGGCTGGTAGCCCATCCTTCCTAAACAAACATTATTTTGTTGCTATTGTAGTAGACCTGACTTTTTGCCCTTTTTTTTTTTTCTTTTTATTTATTTTTTCCTGCCATTTCTCTTAGCATGATTGCACAGTAGCGCACCTTTCTTGTCAGGATCATAAAAGTCTTCCTTTCTGGATACCCTTTGGTTGCTTTCTACCTTGTGGGTAGGTAGTGTAGTAGAACAGATTTGTTAATGACAGCTTGTTTGGGAGGCAGTCTGTTTAGGTGGACTTACTCTGATTTCCTCACTGTGACTCCACTGAAGCTTCCCACCTTTGAACCTCTGGTGTTAAGCAATCAAACATCGTTGCATGGTGGTGGTTTTTAGAGTCCAGTGGACAGGGCTGTTGATAAGCACTCAAGAAAGCAAATCTGTTTTTTTAAGTTTTGTCTGTGTTGGTTGTTTTCCCCTGACATTTTATGAAGAGCAGAATATAAGCCTTAAGTCCATTGCCAGAAGGTTTCATGCTTGAATTTGGGTAGATACAAACCTGATTTGCTTCCTTTCCAAGACAGACTTTTATTTCCCAATATGAGACAGCCCCCATTTGAAAGCACATTGAACTGTTCTGTGTTACATATTTGGAGCCCCGCAATGTCTTAGACCGTGGCAGAGGAGCTGCTTTCTCTCTGTGTCCTTGCAGTGCAGTGCAGTAACATATGTTGTTGATTACTAGGAAGATAAAGCTGAAGTCTCACAGTCCTCCTGTCTCGTTGCTCTCTACTAGTTGGTGTGGTGTCATGATTGCGTGGTAGGATGAGGAAAAGGCTTCCTACAAACAAAAGAGCTCCTGAGTAATCGTGTCCTGAGCAGTACAAGTTTACGTGGGCAGAACACACTTGGAGCTGAGCACATATCCCTGCAAGTTCCATGAAACAGAGCTTGCCCGTGTGATAGCTCATGGTGAGACATCATATGGGCAAGGGAGAGCAGCTGATGCTGGTTCGCCAGCGCGGTTTGGTGCCTCTGCTTGTGTGATGCTTGCAGGGTTGTCCATCCCTAAGCAAAGCGCAACTGTTGCATTGCTCTGTTTGTAACACTCCCGTGTGCCTGCAGATACACAGTTTTCTTCACTTTGGGAGGGGAAAACCACTGATTTGGGGGATGACAGCATGTATCCTAGTTTTGCACAATCATCATAAATACTTTTGTAGGGAGGTTGATGTTTAGGAGGTGCTGACCTCTTCGCCTTCTGAAAACTGATGATCTGTTGTGGTGTCTCATTTTGGTCCTATGTGCTTTTTATAATTGACATTTGTGGTTTAGTAAAACAAAACTGATCCGTGGTACTAATGTGTAGAACTTTTGCAGACTAAACTGAGCCTGGCAGCTCTTCCCTCCTGATGGCCTGAGGAAAGCGAAGACGTGGTAGCAAGAGGTAGATCAGAGTGGAGGCAGCTCCATCCTCCCTTCCTGGATGCTGTTTCTGGAGATGGCACAGAGGAAAGCACAGGGCTGTTTCTGTGCTGGAGAATGTGTTTAAGAACTTGCATACCTTGTGATTTGTTGGACTTGTTAATGTAGTAGGAACTTTGGTTACAAAAGATGTAATTTTGTTTCTGATGCTTAGGATATGTTGTGAGGATGTGACCTTATGAGAATGGATTGAATAACACTTGTGCAGGTGCAGATTTCAGCAGAAATCTTTTTTTGGAGGAGAACAGAGAAGCATGTTTGCCTGCCACAAAAACGTAGTAAAAATGAGATATGCTGTGAAGTGCATGTTTGTCAATTGTGTCCAAGTGCTCAGATAATCACACTGATGGTCCCAGTTTAAGGAGTTAGATAAGCAGCGCAGTGGTATTTTGTGGTATTTAACATTCAGTCTTGAATTTGACAATCAGTTGTAGACATTTCCTGAGAAGCAGCAAGTTTCTACATGTTTTGTGATCTGCAAGTCTCATGCTGAGTTTGTATATGTGGTTGGGGCTGATTTTTATCAGTTCAAGTTTTGAGGGAGCAGCATATACAGAGGTCCTCTGATGCGGAGTAAGACTTTCAAATAAATACAGTCTTTTCCTGGTGGTATAAACTTGTGATGTCAGTTTAACCATGCTATTTTGAACTGGTTATAGGATAATGAAAACAGTGTTCCGTGCTTCCTGAGTGTGGGTTACCAGCACTGCACTCCATATTTAGCTGTGAATACAAGGTTTGGGGATTAAGTTTTCCTTTTCATCATATATACAGTGTTCCTGAAGAAGTAAAGGTGCCAAATATGAGCTCTAAAAATCACCAGTGCCTTACCACTAGATAGAGATTTCTGTGTTGTTTCCAACTTCCATAACTTCTCTGCATGCAGTTTTAAAAACAGTTGAGCTGTATCGAGGATTAGGAGTTTTGTATTTTTATTTGCTATTTCTGACTGCTTTCACTGACTATAAGTGAACAGATAAAGCATTGTCTGTGAAAGTTAGACAGCACTTTTCTGCCTGTATATGGACCACAGAAGAAATTAATCTGTTTATTAAATACAGAGTAGAAGTGGAATTTACATGTTTTTGTTTCTGTGTAACTGTGAACCAGCATTATTGGTGCAGATTCTGTTTAGTGGTGTAAGGGAGAGGCTTTTTGCAGAGCAAATTTGAATGAAATCCAAAATATTTGTATCTACATAATGCTAATGGGTCTGAGGTTTTGTAAGGTCTGTTACTTCTTCTGCCATCTAATTTCTTCCTTTATGGCTATTTCATTTGGTTTAACAGATCTTGAACTTCTAGCTTCAGCAGTGATACTGTAAAAGAGAAGATAAGAAAATGTCAACTCTAGGTGATGGTGTTGTGTTTGGGGTGTAGAAGAAAGGGTTTTTTCAGTTGTTTTTTGAAATCTTGGCCATCCTTCCCTTTTTTACAGGATCTTTCTACGGATCCTAAAACTGGTGAAAATACTAATTCTCAGTTTTTCTGCATCTGTTCATATCAGTGCAGAAATGAAAACATTGTTCTGGTTATTGGTCTGATTCATGAGCATTCACCTTGGCTTAGCAGGGAGGAGGAAGAGAATACATTATTGTGAAAGAAAATGTTTGAGCTCCTCGGTAATAAAGTAAACATAGCTTGCACTTAAGCAGGAAGAGTGTTGGTGGATAACAATGGTAGAATTACAGTTTAATTGGTTGACTGTAATAATAAGCATTAGTGTTTGGCAATGTGTTATTTCCATTTAGAAATGCAAGGATTAGGTGGCTCAGCAAACAATGGAGCAGAGGTGAAACCAGTCCTGGGCTAGTGGCAGGGCTGGATCTTCTCCTCCGTACAGGAATTGTTGCGAGATGCCAGGGAGGTGTGTGAGCAGGAAGGATTTGTGCAGGTAATTTGCAGCTCTCAGAAGCGAAACCTTTGGATGATCCACGGCACTTTTGGATGGAACACGAATGATTTCTCTGCTGCAAAGATTCCATTGAGGATATCAGGAGATCTAGGCTCATAAATAAGTCTTTACATAAATATATAAACCCAAACATATGCATGCATGAAGGATGTTTGTAGTTCCTCTGTCTGCATGTAAATATGTGACATGTAAATAAATATTTTGGTTTTGGTTTGGGTAAGAGACTGAAGTGCAATTTCCTGTTCAAAGAGGCATGATCACAGAATTCAAAAATGAGTTTACTCTAGAGTAGCTAAATGCCTTCTATTTCTGATGGCCTTTTTATTTTTTTTCTTTTTTCTTAACAGATAAAATAACTATACTCTTGACATTATTTTCTATAATTCAAATCATGCTGCTTAGGCTTTGCTAACTATCTCAGGTTGATAACTATCACCTTGGTTCTGAAGGAGAAAATTTTAAATGGTCTGAATATGTGGGCAGGTGAGGAGAACCGTAGATATTTATCACAGCAGCCATGTGTTTTAACTTCTAAGCTTTGTGTTGTGTCTGTGAGCTTTAATTTCAGAGCAGTGTCTGTGAGACCATTTCTGACTTTATTATCTTTATTAGTTGCTCGGTTTATTTCTTGGTGTCTTTTCCATTTCACATTCTTGTATTTCTTTAGTTTCGATTTTCTCTTTTCTTTCTAAATTTTCCTATTCTAAAGTTTATCTGGTTAGAGCTTTTAATGTGACAAACATTGAACAACTTCACTATGCATCATCTACAGCTACAGTAGAACTTGATGACTCTGTTACACATTCTTACTTGTAGCTCCATGGATTTGGCAGTAAATAATTGACTTTTTGACGCTGATTACAAGAAGCTGCCGTAATACAGCATTAGTAATACTTGAACCCGGCTTGACAAAAAGTAATTCAAAAAGTTGTGTCTTGAAGAAGGTGGAGAGGAGGAGAGAAAAGTGACAGCACACCAGTTCTGTGAAGACCAGCAGAATGTTGTATGAAGTGAGTAAAGCTCCTGAGACTGTCAGAGTAGCAGGAGCACGCTGAAGGCAGGTATGCACAGTTTCAAGAGGGATGGTGGCTTCTCAGGGAAGTGCAAAAATGGCTGTGAGTTAGAGGTCAGCAAAAGTAAACTGCCTCTCTGTCTCTCTTGTGAAGTGATAGGATTTGGCTTCACTGTGTGTGCTTGGACCGGCCCACTGTGCCAAAAATAACCCTAGGAATGTGAGCCAGAGATGGGCACCCCAGACGGGTGACAAGGTAACAAGGTTCCTGAGTCTCTAATAAGGGTCTGAGGAGCATTTTATCTCTTTTTTAATGATCTGGGTTTATATTTGACTTGGAGTAACAAAAAGGTGGAGCTGCCAGGTTGTCTTTGCCTAAAGAGAAAAACTGCAAGTAGAATTGATGAATAAAACATAAGTAGTGGTGGAGCTGAGATTGTAGAAAAAGTCCTATTTCCTGCAGTTAGCAAGCCTGCTTCCTCTCTTCTATTTTGTTTTTAATTTCCATGCCTCATGTATCCTTTCAGTTCTTTATAAACTTCAAGAACTGAGCTAAATGGAGTCTTTGATGCTTGGGTAGAGGATTACATTTGCTAGTAAGAACAGATTAGCTAGTTCTTTTAAAACAGAGCTGTCTTAAAAGATGTGAAGAGGGCTTTAAACTAAAGTTGGTGGGGGAGGGGAAGTTCCATCCATCCTGTTCCTACCCAGTTTGATGCCAGTGCCAGCAAGAGAAGCCCAGAGCCTGGAGATGCATTGCAGGTCAGCAGGAGAGCTCCTGAAGGGTAGCACAAAGGAATTGCAGCCACTCCGGGCAGCAAGTCAGCTCCGTTACATCAACACACTGGAAGGAGGGGATGGCATTCAGAGTGACCCTGACAGGCAGGCCTGTGCAAACCTCCTGAAGTTCAAGAAGGTCATCCTGCAGATGAGTCAGGGCAATCCCAAGCACAAATACAGCCTGGGCAGAGAATGGACTGACACTAACCCTACAAGAAGTACTTGGGGGTAGTGTGGGTGGAGGAGAAGCACAACATGACCCAGCAATGTGCACTTCAGCCCAGAGAAAGCCAAATGTGTTCTGGGCTGCAACAAAAGCAGCGTGACCAGCCAACCTCTGCTCTGCTCTGGTGGCAGCCCACCTGGAGAAATGCATCCAGCTCTCAGGTCCTCAGCTCAAGGATGTGGACCTGCTGGACTGGGTCCAGAGGAAACCACAAAGATGACAAAAGGGCTGGAGCACCCTGTGTATGAGTACACTTCCACAGATGTTGGGATTGTTCAGCCTGGAGAAGGGAGAGCTCCAGAAGGCATTACAACACCTTCCATTACTAAAGAGGGCCCCTAAGAAGGCTAGAGAGGGACTTCTGGCAAGGCTGTGTAGTGATAAGGTAGGGGTAATGGCTTTAAACTGAAAGAGGGTAGATTTAGATTAGATATTAGGGAGAAATTCTTTACGTGGAGGGTGACGAGGCGCTGAACAAGTTTCCCAGAGAAGCTGAGGATGCCTCATCCCTGGAAGTGTTCAGGGCCAGGCTGGATGGGACTTTGAGCAACCTGATCTAGTGGAAGGCATCCCTGCTCATGGCAGGACACCTAGATGGTCTTTAAGGTCTCTTCCAACCCAAACCATTCTCTGATTCCTGAATGAATTGCTTTTTCACCCAGAAAGAAGTGTCAAGTTCAGTTGTCAAGTTGCTAAAGATCAAAGTGGGCACTGGTGAGCAGGTTGTCCCTTAATTACTGTCATTTTCCCCATCTGTGTACTCTTGTAGTGTGCTTATGCACACTAAGATAAGTGCAGGATAAGCCTTTGCCTTTCTTAGGTGGGATAGCTGGAAAAGAGTGTATTTGTAGTATTTGGTTAATTGAAAGAGGCTTCCTGACGCTACTTAGTCTTAAATCAGATAGTTTATCTTATGCTCATAAAAGAAGCTATGGTAGAAATCACAAGCGTGGATCTACTGTAGTTTCTCTTTCTATAAATCTTATTTATCTTTCTATAAACCTTGTTTTGGTCTGTCTGAAGGCCACCAGGTAGAGTTAAGAAATGTCATGAGGACTGCTTATGACTATTTTCTTCAAGCTTGGCCCCTCCCAGCCTCACATATTCCCCACTTTTTGTTGAGAGCATGAATAGTGAGTCTCTGAGGTTGTCTCAGTCATGAGGCAGGACAATGCCTCTGTGTCACCATTCTGTTCCTGAGCAGCACATACAGTCAGAAGTGTGTGGGATTAATTTATTTTTGTTGCTTGTCTTAAATCTAGAAGGGTTTGCCTACAAGATGAAAAAGCTGATATGATCTCCTATTACGAATACAAAATGTTTAAAAATGAATTTTCTGTGATGTTTCCAAATCTTATTCAAATACCTGTCTAAATCCGAGCTAGTTCTTCTTCTCATCTTTCTTTTTATAGTTTTCTTCTTTCCTCTTTCAGCATTGAGTTTACCATGGTTTTTGCACTTCTGTGCTACATATGAAACTCAAGAAGGAACCTTTAACTTCACCTGCTCTGGTCTTTAATGGTGTGATGAGTGGTAATAAAACCTTTCTTAATTTAACTTTGATGTCTGTCGTTGTTGGAAGTATAATGAATTGAATCCTCCCACTTAGCATATGTGATAGGCAGTTACATGTACAGCTATGGACTTCAAGCATTTTATTCAGAATAAATTTTTGGAGGGTTTTTTCCCTGTAAAAATAGTGCCATTGGTTAATTTAGGGTGTTTTCATTTTTCCCAAGTATGGGGATCCTAGTGTATCATGAAGTGTGAATAAGTGTACTCTTAATTTTTAGGAGTGTCCATTGGACCTCACCTAAGGCTGAACAATTCCTTTGAGAATTCCTATGAGACTGTTCCTTTCTATTGCAGTCTCTGTACAGAAGTACAGGCTGCTAGTTGGCTCCTTGTCTGCATTCAACTAAGTTCAGCTGATTTTTAAGTTTCAGTTGTTTAGAATCTTTGTCTGTGCAACTTCATTGGCAGTGATAGCCCATATGGTGTAGAATAGCAGATAACTTTTTGTGCACATCTTGCCTTTGTTTTGTTTACCTAGTTTTGTTCTGTAGCAAATGTTTCTCATGTTAATGAGCCTTTTCTACAGGAACTTGTATGCTGCATGAGAGTAATTTATATTAGTTCCCAACTACAAATGTCTTGCTGGTTCAAGAACTGCTCCTTCAGTCATTATCATGGTTATGAGCTCCCCAACCTCTTATGTCAGGGTTCTGAGGTGAGAGCCCAGTTAGGAAATGATCTTTCAACACACAGCTGCCGTATCACATGCCCCAGTGGTATTTTTAATGGTAAAGCATTAAATCAATGATGTAGGTATTTCAGATTTATTTTTTAGGGTTCCAGCTAGAATCATCATTCGTGAAAACAGGATTATTATCCATCTTGTCCAAGACAGCCATAAGATCAAAGACTATTTTCCTGTATGTTTAATTATAGTAACATATGGTCAAATAAAGTTACTTTTTTAGTGCAGTGGATTCTTGGAACTCAGTGTAACTGACCTTTGCTTCCAGACTGTAAAAGTCACTTGAAAGAATGTATTAATAAAGAGAGAACAGTATTAATTTTCATGTGTATATACTAAAAGGCACTAAAAGTGCCTCTGGAAAGTTTCCAAACAAAAATAAAATAGTTTCTCAAGATTTTCCCAAAAGTCTGCATCTCCTTGTTTCTCCTATCAGAAGCTGTATTTGAATGGAGCAGCAAATGTGCAGCATGAGGGTGAGGTAAGATGTAGAGATCCTGCTGCTTTAGGTTTCACTGAAGAAAACCAGCTCATATGTCATCAGAATGCATCTCCAGACATGAGCTCTGCCTTTAAAACTGGACTCTGTTTCAAACACAAGTTTGAACCTTGTGTGGCACATAGAAATTTGTAAGCAGTGGGGTAGCAGTCAGGAGTTGGCATGGGAGGTTGAAGTATTCTTGCCTTTATCTTCCTGGGCTTCTCTCCCTTCCTACCCTTTAGGCCAAGTCCAAAACTCACTTCCAGCTCTGTCCCAGAACTGTAATTTTGAGATGGAACTGGCTTTTTGAGATGGGTGTGATTTGTGCTTGATATGGATGTAAATGTTTTACTGATTGTGCCTTCCCAATACTCAGCTGTTGTGCTTGTTGATTTCTTAGCAATTTCTTAGAAACTTTTAGGGTCTGACATGGCTCAAATTTGCAACTTGGGGGTGTAGGGGGGAGTGGATTATGGCCTGTCTAAAATACTTTAAGTAGCACCTCTAATCCAGGGTAGAAAAGATAATCCTCAACAGGCCTGTTATAGCTCTATTAAGAAGCTGTGCAGTGGAGGAAGAAAGTGTTTCTGCTTTTCTTAAAAAACATAGCACCATGAAAGATTAGGACGTGGCTGGTGAATGCTAAATTGTTCATTTTGCACTGCTGTAGCTGATGCTGTGCAAATTCTCATCGTGCCAATGTGCTGGACAAGGATGTGTGTATCTCAGCAAGCTATCAAGGTACCTGTCTGCATCAGTATGGAAAATAAAATCTCTATTGTCAATGATAAGTCTGTATGGTGTCTGTAGATGTAAGATCTTGTGTTTCAGCCCAGTACCCTTCTAAGGAAGGGTGGTGGGTGGTTTTTACTAGAAAATGCTCTCAGTTTAAGAGGTTAAGTCTGGCTACTTGCTTTGAGCTGAAAGAACACTGCATCTGTTCTCAGCTTCCTGTTGACTTTAGGTTAACGAGTGGTAAACCAACCTGATGCAATGCACATTATTGTAAAATAATACACCTCAACATGCATATTGTGAAATGCTACAAGAAGAAACGTATTAACATCCTCTCTGAAGCTTCTTCTAGATGTTTCACGCAAAAATAATCTGGCCCTGCATGAATTCACACATATCTAAGGTGTTTAATCCCAGAGGTGATTAAGTTGCAAAGAACAAACTTGCAAACTTTGGGAGTGACATATAATCATTTCCCCCCCTTCCTCCTGTTTTTTCTCATGCAAGAGTTGCAGATAAAAGAGGCAAGAAAACTTGCTAGGTGCCAGTGGCTACATGGTATTATGATCTTTACAGTCTGCTTGTGCTGTATGTGTAATTCTCAAGTTCTGCGACTAAGAAATAAACCAGAGTTTTTCACCCATTGTACTTGCTAGCAACACAAGGAAGAGCATTCAGGTACAGCTTACTGTGTTGCACTTTTAAACTGTTGGAATTTTGCATGCAGTCCAAAAGGCTTTACATTTCTGTCTGTTTTGCTCTTAAAGTGGGAAAGAATGAGATGATGCAGAAGGTGATTCTCGCTCCAGTTTTCATTTCCCTCTGTCTTTAGGAGGTTTGTAATAATGTTGCTGTGTACATGCAAATGATGTTAATCAGGAGATTTTGGTGTCAGCTTTGTCAACGTTTACATTCACTTTACACACTGAATTTGCATTTGAAAAGGCCTGTTATAATCAACATTTAAGGGATAACATAGTCAAATTTACATTTGATTGAGTAGAAATGTTAAGTAATTTTAGCTGAGCTGTTGCTAGGAAACAAGCCAATGTTTTTGTATTTTTCCCCTTAATCTATACTGTCCTTCTAATGGCAATTCATCTGGTAATACAAGAACACCAACACCCAAACAGTATAACTTACATCTTTTCTATATCTCTAGATTTATAGTTTTCCTACTGGTTATAACTTAAGGTGAAGTTTTGGAGAAATTCTCTTGTGAATTGTCTAATGGCCACCCAAGACTACTTTTTGTGTGTGTGATCAGAGGTGGGATCAGCTGTTTGACTTTAAAAAAAACCCATAAATTCTGTATCTTCTTATTATAAGATGTCTCTTTGGAAGTGACAATGCATTTCTTTTTCTGTATTCAATGTTTATAATGTTAGTCACCATTCAAAGAACATCATGCCACTGCCCAAGAATTCAGCAGAGTTTTATGTGTAACCTCTCAGGGTTTGTGTAGTACCCTGGTTTTGTCCTTATCTTGGGTGATCATTTTGATAACTGTGTTATTTTCATTCAAGTGGGCAAAACTAATTGTAGCTGCAAAAGGAAATCTTCTGATTTTGGATACGCTCTGGCTGTCAGTTGTGTATCTCTTGGAAACTTGTAGGAGGACTCCACAGCTTGGCACTCCACAGCAGTGTTCATCTGGCAAAAATGCTAATTAAAGGGAAGAATAGTTCCTATTCATATCAGTCCCAAAGCATTTCAAGTGCATTATCTGTGTGGCGCATATAAATGTGGCGATCCCCTGAAACCTGCTATGAGGCAGTTGAAGGAATGCAGCTCCTTACAAGGCCGGATAGAGGATCTCTTGCCTCCCCACCCTGCTGAACCAGGCAGAACACAATGTTGCTGTAGCTATATGGTCCTTCTCCCTTCACGTACCCCAAAGCTTTTCACAGGCAGTCAGTCAGAGGCTGGTGAGCTCTCTAGACAAAGATAGCAGCTGTTACTCGTGTCAGTAGCTCACCAGCATCCCTGGGTTCTGCAAACCCAGGAAGAGGGCTGGCCTGATATTATCCCCTTTTAATCCCTCCCAAAAGCAGTGGTCATTCTTATCTTTCCACCTTCAGGGCCAGGTGAATTAGGCAGGTGGGCTTCTGCCCTGTATGCAGAGCTAAAAGTCTCAGTGTGGCATGTAAACCTCGCAGCTTTCCGGCCAGGGTCAGAAAACCACTGAAATTAATCATACTGACAGTAGTTTTGGGGCTGCTATTATTGTAGCAGTGCTTAAACAGCACAGGCATTCCAGATCCATGCTGCAGGAAAGACTGCAGATTCCTTATATTTTTATGGTCTCCCAGTGGTATGGGCTGCATTCCTCAAATTCTTAGTAATCCATGCATGTGCAAAATATGTTTTATAAAATTTGATCAGGCAGGGCCTACAGTCACAGTGGAGCAGATGTGGGTTTCCTTCAGTTCTTGGCACCTGTTGCATTCCTTACAGGAAAATACTGATTAAAATAGCTTTTTCTCACAACTTGTTTTATATGTCTTAAAAAAAAATCAATAAAATATTTGCCTCTGGGGTGCAATGTGGTTGGAAAGAGAGCTCAGGCAGCTAATTCTCATTTGCATACTCCTCATTTTCATGTGTTGGTAGCTTTGAACGTGCATTTCCTCAGCAGCTTTTGGAGCCTCTGACTCTAGGAAGGAAACTGAGCAAATCTGAACAGAGTAAGGAGGACTTTGCTGCGGAGCTTGTGGTATAGCATGGTGTGCATGCACAGGTGAGACCTTGTGTGTCTCAGTCCTGCCTCCTTTCTCTTCAAGGCATAACTTCAGGGATCTTTCTTAGTATGAAGCCTTGGTGGAGACAAAATGCACTTAGAGCTG
Organism: Melozone crissalis; assembly: GCF_028551555.1. Taxonomy (NCBI): domain Eukaryota; kingdom Metazoa; phylum Chordata; class Aves; order Passeriformes; family Passerellidae; genus Melozone; species Melozone crissalis. The sequence continues at coordinate 34,908,550 of NW_026535794.1, read as the reverse complement.
TCAGCATGAAACTTCCTGTAAATGGCTATCTCTGTGTAGGAAGCCTTAGGGCCTTAAGGTGTGGCCAGGGTCTCAGGTGGAATGCATAACAAAAAGCAGAACCTTTCACTTGGCAAAAGTGAACTGTTTTTTTCCAGGAAACCTTCCACTGCTCCTATGTTTTATGTAGAGTACTCAAAAAGCATATGCGGTTATCTTTTGGGGTGCTTTCCATTGAATCTATCATCTGTAGGATGTAGTTATGTAGTGAAAGGTCATAGTGTACTACTAACTTGTGCTAAGTGGTTGCATCTGACTCATTTATACTTCTGTTAACAGGTGTGGGATTTTGTTTTGTTTTATCCCTGAGCAGTGTTATACTAGAGATTGAAGCACTCTCTGATTTTGCAGTCATGGAAATGCACAAAAAATGTTCTTGTCTGATAATTCTACATGCCAAACTTTTTTTCTGGGTCCTGGATTGCATTTTTTATTTTTTTATACTTCAGTTTGTCTGTTGCCTACTGCTTTTCTGGGGAGGGAGAGAATAACCTAATAATGGATGCACAAAAACAAATTTGGTTGTAATCTTCTTCTTTAGATAGGTTACTTGACCCAGCAGAGTCTCATTAAGAAAGTGAGCTGAGTTCCCCTTCTAGTTCCCCTCTTTATTTTTGTATTAGTAGTAAAGTCTCCTTCTTCAATTTTTATAAGGTTGATCTAAGCACAATCTCTGAACCTCTTTATAGCTCTTTTCCCGAGTATAGGGCAGTGCTTTCACTGATGTGTTCACTGTGGGTTATCTTCAGGAAGGAAGCCCAGGACTTGGTACATGTGTTTTACTGGCTGTATATTACTGCATACTTGTAGAGCCATTTATTTTATTACTTGCTGCTTTGATTTAGTTTCCAAGAACTCTCCTTGTGTTGTTGAGGTTGCTTACTGTCAAGTAATGCTAAGGGGTTTACTTTGTCCCAGGGACTAATGCGTAGTTGTGTTCATTGTGTTAAATTTCCCAGTGTTTGTAGGCATCTCCTTCATGAGAATTTCCAGTGATGGCTCAGTTGCTACCTGCTGGCAGCCAGAAATTTACATTAACATGTAACGCTAATTTCTTTTGTGGGTGTGCTATCACAGAATGAATACAAGCACAGCAGCAGTGGACAGTTGAAGGGAACTCTTAATGCAGTGGAAGAAATTAGTCTTGGATGTTTACTGCAGTCATCAGGTTTTTAAGAGTAATGACCTATTGGATTTACTATAACTTTAAATGTGCAGGAAGCAATATTTTAAAATATTTTTTATGAGTATGCAATCTTTGTATTTCATCAGGGTATTCTATTATGTTAAGCCTCTTCACTGGAGGTAAACATCATTGTGTAGCCCTAAAAGCAGATATTCATATTACTTGATAATTAATTGCTAACAGCAATTCAAATATATCTTGGAACTGGGTACAGCTCGGGATATCCAGCATATTTTGTTTGAATGGTTGCAACACAGTCTAACATGAAAGCAAAGGGATTTCCAACTTCCATCCCCATAAAATGTTGCAGCTTCATGTGTAGCAAAGTTTACCCTCCCGAACTTTGATGGGACAACATCAATATTTCTGCTAGAAACAGATGCATATAGAATTCGTCTTTGTGGCTGCTTTGGGGTATGCAGAAAGAAAAGGGAAAACTTTAAATCTCAGTAAAGCCTAGAGCTGGCCTCTCCAAAGCTCTCATGTACACTAGAGGCAGGTTGTGCTTCACCAAGGTCTTCAGTTTATGGGAGGGGGAGAAGGCTGGTTATTGAAGGCAGATACGTTGGCTTCATTATAATGATGGAATTCCATGTGTGGATGAGATGATAAGGAAAATTATATCACTTCTAGTAATGTTCAGTTGATAGGTTTTAACAATCTTCTTGGGCTTCTTGTGACACTGCAGCTTTTTCCTCAGAAGGCAGCACAAGTTTTGAAAATGGCTGAAAACTTGTATGTGAGTACTGAGACTAGGCTCAAAAAATAAGGGGAGTGGAAAGAAAGAGGACTTTTTGTTCTGTCTCTCTTTTCATGAAGTTGCAAAATACTGTTCACCAGGTGTTCAAACACTGATGTGTATTTGATTTTGGCTCCCTAAGACATTACTCAAAACTTGATTTTTTCAGTTTCATTCAAAAGTATATTCTGCCAACTTATGTTTTAATGCTAGGGGTGTGTGTGTGTTGTGACAAAATGCTATGTTATGTCAACATCATAATATTTGTTCCTTTGTAGCAGCTCAATTTATAATCTGAACTTTTTTTTTAAAGAGGAACAAAGAGGTTGAGCTGGTTGCTGAACCTGATATTGCTAAATCATAATTTGTCATTCTCTTGCTGTATTTCCAAGAGAGTGATTTTGGGCACCCTGCTATGAAAAAGATTATTTAACAGTATTTCTATATCCACTTCCTATATGAGGCTGTCTGAAAGCATACTGCAAAGGTGAAATACTCCCTAGCAGGTGTGTAAGGGAGACAGAATGGTATTTGCATACCCATGTAGCAGAAAAGGCAGCCTTTTCAGTTACCTGCTGTTTTGGGAGCTCTCTTGCATGAGGAGGGCTGCTGCCTGCCCTGCCTCTGCACAGCTCTCTCTGTCCCTCCTACCTTGCTGATACACTTGATTTGCACAGTTGGTCCTGGTGTGTGAAAAGATGGCAGAAACATGAAGTGTGAGAGGGAATGACAAACCACAACTCTTTCACACAATGTGCATCCCTCCAAACGCAGCAGTTACTGCAAATGTCCAGGCTTTGAGGGGAGGGACCTGTGCTTGGGGACCCTGTGGCTGCAGGCCCCAGTAGAGTGTCCAGTGATGATGATGATCACTTTGAGGAGCAGAAGCAGGAGTCAATGGTGATGTCAATCATCAGTGTCTGACCAGTGTCAATGATGATGATCACTTTGAGGAGCAGAAGCAGGAGTAGGCATAGTCCAGCAGCTTGTCTGGTGTATATCCTGGATTCTGGGCTGCTCCCTGTGTTTTGATGCATATCACTATGCTATGGGATTAAACATTCCTTGGAGTGTTTAATATTTTTCTCCTGATCTTGGCTATGGAAGTGAACTGGACCCCAGCACTATGCCTGATGTCATCTCATGACTGTGCTGCTTGGTATAGTTTTCTAATGCTTGGTTAGGGTGATGATGAGTCAAGGTTTTTTGTTTCCTCTACAACCAACTATTTGTGTGCCTCCTGAATGAACTGGAAAAAAGAGGATTATTGGAATAGTTGGTGCTGGAGCTGGCACAACTCTCATGTCAATTAAATTTCAACTACTTGGTTGTACTTCCATCTCCAGCCCAGTAGAAAATGCAAACAATCCTCACTCTGGAATCTGGTTCTTATGTGTGAGAATATATAGAAGACCCTGATCTCAGACATGCAGGAGTCTTCTGAGTTGGCACCATCAGTTTCTGTCCTTTAACTAGCCACATAACCTTTTCCCTGTTTGGGCTGGTTTTCAGATGTTTGAGTATCTGCTAAACTGCCAGCTGTGCCATGTGTATGAGCTGCTTGTGAAGCAGAGCTAGCTGGGGCCTCAAGCCTTAAACTGGAAAACAGTCCTCTCAGAATATCTCCTCTTGATGATGTTTACTTCTGGATTGACTCTCCAAACATTCTGCTTCAGCCCAGAGGCACCAGGTAAAGCTTGTTTGCTGAAAGAGTACTCCCAGGAAGCTGGTGGTGGAGCTTGAAAGTCCTCTCTCCAGAGTCCTGGTTTCTACACCTTCTCTGGGCCAGACCTGTCTACCCTCCAAGTCTTTGGCAAGTCAGATGCCACGTCTAGACCTTTTAAGACAGATTGTATCCAAAGTTTTAGAGCTGAGTTGCAGAGATGACTTCTCCCTCCCAGCTGCTTGCTGCCTCTGGGAACCAAGTTTGGGATCTTGCAAAGGCAAGAACAGTATCTGTTAGGCTGGTAGGGCTTCCTGAGCTGTGCCATGCCTGGAAAGAGCAGGGAACTCTAAGGCACCTAGGAGATTGGGAACCTGTGAGGATTGGCTCACAGGCTGTCTGGTGTTGGGGAGGTTGGTCAGCTGCCTCTCCTCAAGCTGTCCCCACTGGATCATCACAGACTATTAAGATCACTCAGTCCTTTTTATTGGAAGGGAGCTTGGGAATTCATCCAGGGAATGGATGAATTGGAATGAATTCCTCCATAGGTCCAGCTTGGGAGCGCTGATTTCAGGTGAGGTTATTCTGGTAGTATCCAAACTGAAGTAGCTGTCTAAATTGGTGAAGATGATCTTTTAGTATATTGTACCTCTTGCCTTAAAACATATCCGTCAGACCTCTTGGTGTATGCACTTGGGGCTGCCTTTTGCTGCTAATTCCGGATGCAAAAGCAAAATACCAGTCTCAAGGAATTTCCAAGCTTTGACACTACCTCTTGTTCTAAATGGAAGTGTTCAAACTGGTGGCAGCCTGGCACAAAATGTACTGCCTGCTTGCTCTAGCACATAATGTAATACAGCAACACTTGCAGTTCCATAAAGATTACTTACTTGAACAGATTTTACATTTAGACTGAGATTTTCTTTTCCTGACTTCATTCTGGTGTTTGTTTCAATTTTTGTGGGTGAATCTCAGTTTTGTTGGTGTTGGTTGTATCTATGGTGATGCCAAAAGCAGCCAGAACCACAGTGCCCTCTCCAGTCCCCAAGGCACCCGCAGACTGTGGGTTATCAAGGTGTCACGTCAGCTGTGGCATCTCTGCTTCCTCAGGCAGGCTGCTCACATTTTAAACTGAGCTGCTGTGCAGTAAATGTTACCTGCAGCATGGGCTTGTCAGTAAAACACTGCCCTGTGGTAGAGAATCCTCAGTGGTTAAATGGCACAGATAGCAAATGGAATGTAGACTTCGGTTTTGGGGGATTTTTTAGATGAACAGAGCCAAAATTAGTGCTCTGGTTCATTCAGCTGGTGGGTCATTGTTGTTGCCACTTCTGTTGAGCAGAATGATGAGAGAAGTTGCAAGTGGGCTGGAGAAAACTGAACTGTAGAGGATTCTTCAGTGCTCTGACTTCATTGCTGCTTTTATTCTGACCTTTCTGCACTCTTTTGGGTTGTCATTGAGAAAGGCCATTGCAAATTGCACCTAGAACATAAAGTCCCTGCTTATCAGAGTCCCTGTCAGTGTGGCTTCCAACAGCATGTAAGCTTTTTTTGTTGTTGTAGGGGAATGATGATGTTCTGTTTGTGGCTGGGTTTCTTAATCATTGTTTTAAGCTGATTTTGTAATGTTGCTAATAGAAATCTGCTTAAGGGAACTGTTAAAGTAAAACAAAAAAATCCCTAAATTTAAAAGCTAGGAGCTCCCCCTACTTCCTGTGGCTCCCTGTCAGTCTGGACTGCAGGTCCTGTTGCAAATGCTCAGTAAAAATAATAGCATGTGACCCAAAAGCAGAGCTGGCTTGGCCCTCTCCAGGGTCGTGATGACACAACTGAAAAGTGAGAAAATTCTTCAAATTACTAGCGGGTTCTGAAGCTGTGTCAGGCAATTTTCTCCATTCTGATTACCCTCCATTGGTTTTTTCCTGACTCTCTGGGCCCAGTGGATAGCACGGGAAGCTACCCACTTTCTTACTCAGAGTCCAGCTTGCTGGAAAGAACATTTCAGTGCAGTTGTGGCACCCTTGATGTGAAATAGTTCAGGTCCCCTTTGATCTGGGGAGGCGAAGGCTCTGCTTTCCTGCATGGGTACCTGCTGTCTTTACCATTAAGATGTTTCAGGCAGAAACTAGTGTTTTACATCTTTTACATGTGCAGACTCACAGAGTATTCCGAGTTGGAAGGGACCCTCAAGGATCAGCAAGTGCAGCTCTTAATCCCATGCTGGGATTGAGCCCGCCATCTCGGCGTTATCAGCACCATGTGTTATACTAGATTCTTTGCAGCTCATATGATTTCGTGTGCTGATCCATAGCTGTATCCTCTCGCACAGAGAGGATGCAGAGAGGCGCGGCACGTGGTGCCAAAGCAGCACCTGAACTTCTGTGGAGAGGTGGGGATGGAGGTGAAGCCTCTTGACGCAAAACAAGCTTATTAAATGTAACACGGTGGGTCACTGCCCACCTGTAAAAGCTGTAAAAAGCTGTGAAACCAGCACTCTGCTCGCCTGTGTCCCCGTCCCTGCCCGCGCTTCCCTCCGCGTCCCTTTCCCGGCGCGGGCGGGGGCGCCCCCGCGCGGCGGCCGCGGGCAGCGCACGGCCCGGCCCGGCGCAGCTCCCCTCAGCTCCCAGTGCCCAGCCGGCCTTTGGCTGTGGCCCGGAATGATTTGGGTTTCGCTTTTTGGCTTCGTAGTTCTTGAGGCGGCCGGTGAAGAAAAACACCGTTAGAGATTTATTCCCCCAGCTTTCCAAACAAACGGGTCTCACAGAGCGGGAGCGCGTAATTTCTGGGCTTTGGAATGCTCGTTATATTTTGCCCCTGCCTGATTTATTGCGGTGCCTGTGCTAGGTATAAATATTAAAACAATTTATCATAAATTGAGCATTGCAAAGGCGACATCTGTTTTAGATAACAGGTTTTTTGAGGCTAAACTTTCACTGTACAGTTCATAAACTACACATGGGTCTTAAATACCTTTCTTTAAGCTCAGGTCTTTCCCTCTGTTGTTGAGTGGGCCGACACTTGTAATATTTAGTTGAGCATTCATACGCTCTGTCGTGGCTTCAGTGTATGTTTTTGGAGCTGAAATGTTAAAATTCCCCAGCTAATGCATGGCGTGAGGATGCACTTTAGAGTGGGATTGCTGGGTCCCTTACTGCTTTCTGTCTCCTGTGGCTGTGATGCCATTTCATGAGGTGTTTCTCTCCTTGGTCAGCAGGCATCATTGTGGTAGGTTTTATGTAGCTGTGGTATCGCCATAAAAACTGACACAGCACTCTTCATTTCTTTAGTTACACTGATTACATATTAAAGAGAAAAGCCTCATGGAGTTTATTAAACAGAATCACAACATCTAGCTTAAAGAAAGAAGTAAAGGCTCTGCTTTCCTTTGTCCTTTTACAGGAAAAAATGGGCAGATGGATTGACAGTTCAATATATTGTATGTTCTTCAGATTTGAACTTCTGTGATAGAACAAGTGTTTCTGTCATACTCTGTAATCCTGCTCTCCCATGAGATATCTTGAGAAACCTCAGAAATGGCATATCAAAATTGTAAACCACAAAGCATAACCCTTAATATAGCCCTGGGGCAAACCTCTGTCTTCTGAATTGCATGGCACAATGGAGATCATAGAATAAAAGAATGTTTTGCCTTGGAGGGTTTTTCCCTTCCTTTTTTCAAGCTAGTTCTAATATTTACAGTGTCTCTGTTCTCTGCGGATTTAATTGAGTCAATTAAGATTCTTAGGCTTGATTCCCCCAGGTGTGGGCTAAAATTTTCTCCTTTTTTTTTTTTTTTTTTTTTTCTTCTCTCCTCCCTCTTGCCAGCTGTTGTTTCTTGTTCTTGCCCAGTCGTAGAGGAAGCAGCTACCTGAGATTTTGGTACCATTTGCAGAGCTATTGCAGGGAGGTGATCTACTGTGCAGGCAAGCATGAATAACACCTGGCTTTACTTGCCTTTATTTCTGCTTCCTTTTATGCCCTTTACAGTGTTTCCCCTCTTTCAGCTGTGTCTTCTGTGGGGTTTTTTTTCTTATGCAGAAAACAATCTCTTTGGTTTTCAGTAGTCTTACCTTCTTAAGGAAGGATTAAGGGGAAGAGTTCTTCATAGTTCAAGAGCTGGAGTGGGCATGCCTGGATTTCAGCTTTTGCCATGCTTAGCTCTGTTCCTTATCAACGCCATTACCCAAGAGAAAAATTGGTGTATTCAAGCAGCTGTTGATGACCATGGATGTTGAAGTAGCAGACCTTTCTCAGGCTGGCACTCTGTAAGCCACATAGTACTTCAGGTACTTTTGTTCTCTGTTAGAGGTGTCTCTCAGTTCTTCTGTGGCTTCTTGCTTTGCATTTGGGCCAACTGAGAATGCCCAGGTACACACACAGACTGCATTTTTGTGCACATTCAGACATGCACCAGGCTCCTATTGAAGTGTAGCTGTCAAAGGTTTCAGTTGGATTACTCTGAGGATGCTTGGTTGGCATTCAAGTCTTGTACATCAGATGGAATGCTGCCAGCTAGTGTTTCCTTGGAAGCCCAGGGTGAGAAGTGCCGTGACTCTGGGTACCAGGAATGTTTTCAGTATACGTACACAGAAAAGCACTTTTTCTTCTTCATTTGGCAAGAAGACTGATCATTGCTCTTAGTGTTGCACTTTGCTTGTTACTCTTGTCTTTAAAGGATTATTTTACACCAGTCGTGGTATTTTAAATATGTGCTCTTAGAACTCCATGGCCATGTGATTGTGGAAAAACAAGTTCACATATGGTTTTCAAGAAAGTGCTGATCTAGGTATTGTTTCAGGTCATTTGGATGACCTGAACTGATGGCCAATATGACAAATTTAGCTGGCAGTAATGTAACTTTTAAAGGAGTATTGGTGGGGAGTCATGTCCTGACTTTAATCCCAAAATAAGCATCTTAAAACAGATCTTGGTGGTATTCCTAGTTTATCCTGGCGGTCCAGTAGTAATAATAAGGATCATTATGATGATGATGACGATGTTCTTAACTTACAGCTTTGTTTCAGAGGCCAAGTTAATGCCTTTTCTGTTACTCTGTCTTTGACTATAGATTTGCAAACAGCTTGCTCCTTCTAAAGTTCTTGTATAGGCAAGACTACAGAGGATATTTGGTAAATTTATTACTGGGTTGGCAGGAGAAGTGTGCGATAACTCTGCTCTACACAAGACTCAGTGCCCAGAAGACCCTTGCTGTGGTTCTTGTGTGTGTAAAGACTCCAGGGTTGCCATGTTCTGGCTTAAAGTGGTCTTCTGTACAAACATACTACTCAAATATTGCAAGGTGCTGCTTTGGGACTTGCTTCCTGTGTGTCACCTGGCATGGAAATCAGAAGGGTTCCCAGCCTCAGCACCTACACTGTTGAATAGTGTTATCAGTGACAGCTGTCAAAGAGAATAAACAAAGGTGCATCTCTTGAGGATTTCTCCTTTTTATGGTTATGGTTTTTCACTGTGACAAAGCTGAGCTGCTAGCAATCTAGACAATCTTTCTCACTCACATAGAATAATTTACATTGGAAAAAACTTGCAAGATCTTAAAGTCTAACTGTTAAGTTGGTGCTGCCAGACTGCCAAGTCCACCATTAAACCATGTCCATAATGAAGATCGGCAGATCTTCACAGCATATTACAAAAAACAAAAGCAAACCCTGCCTGATTTTAAGCAAATGATAGACTGAAATGTCTTTATGTGAATGTCAAGAAGCAAAATCTGTGCCATCTGTTTAGAGCTTTAACTTCACTCACTCCCAGATTCGTAGGAGTGAGATGACTTGTGGGGATAGAGAGGTATAAACACTGTGCAGAGAGTGTGTGTGGGAACGAACAAGGGGAAAGATAAACATTTGCATTTGGGTACTGCTGTCCTGTGTGCAGCCATTCATGTGTCATCGGTGACGTGGGAATGGCTCAGAAGTGTGGTGAGGTTGCAGGGTGGGTTTTGCCTGCTCCGAGTCAGGCAGGAAGAGGTTCATGCCTGTGTGATGTGGGTTCTTCTGACTCTTCTTGTTGTGGTCATATCTCACATCAAGAGAAACCATTGCCTGTTGCAGCTGGATGGCAAGTAATATTGCTCTGTTCAGTGGGATTCCCTAATCTGTCAGGTTTGCTTTAGAATTTGCAAAGCCTTTTTTATTGATTCATTTATTTACTGGTTTTGGATTCCTGTTGCAGAGGGGAAGTCTCAGCTCTTCCAGGGCTGACCCCATGCTCCAGAAAAATGAGTTGTGGGGTAAGAATTTCCAGGGCTTGATAGTGTGTTAGGGCAGTAGGAGTTTCAGCTCTTTGTGACATGCTTCTGTAGCTTATCCCAGCTCAGAGGCACAGATAAAAGTGACTATGTACAGCTGTGATTGATGCTTAGGCTTCGGACTGGTATTAGCTAGCTGTCTGTTCTTGCCTTGAATGTAGCAGCTGTTTCAAGTTTGAAATTTTCATTTAAAAAACCCCAAAACTTAACAGAATACTGATACCAAAATTTGATTTGCATACCAGATACCTTCATAATGTTGATCTGCTCTGAGTATCTTGCACAACGCTGGTTACAGGACTTCTTTGCCCTAATACATTCCTGAAAGCATGTATCTTCTGATTTTGAGCTTAACATTTCTAGTATCCAGTCATCTTAATACTTGCTAAGCTCTTCCAGTGTTTATTCTTGCTATAAAAATCATGTGCTTTATTAAGAATTTGGACTCTTGTGAATTAAAATCTGATTTTTTTTTCTGTTACACTTTCCCACCCCACCACTCTGTAGCTTAGCCACCTTGATTCCTTAGTCTTTGGAAAAAAAAAAAAAGGCAATTTCCCTCTCCGCCATGTTGTAACAATTGCAGGCATTCCAAAGGTGACTTCTGGCCAGTTTTAGTTTCTTTCATGCTGATTCCCATCAGCAATGTTCTGCCATTTCTCTCTGTATCTCAGGATTTGTATCCTCAGCAAATATGTCAGTAGTAACTTGCTTAATAACATAAACCTTTAAAAGTCACATACTACATGTCTGGGGTCTGGTGTGGCAGTAATACTGCTTGAAGCCCATCTGCTTGGGATGACTCCTCACTTACAAGAACCATTTCACACTTGCAACTTTCCTTCTGTCTCTTCAGTTAGTCAAGTGAAAATTTGAGTTTAAAACTCTATTTAAAATTTATATATGCTGTGGTAAGATGTTAGCTGAGTAACTGGCATTGCCAAATGTTAGGGTAGAAGATTTAAGACTTCATGATGGGCAGTTAATTTTTTTGCAGGTGAAAGGGGATGTTTATGTGAGAGAGAATGAAGAATTTCAGGCTGACAGCAGCACGGGTGAAGCAAGTGGGTTTAGGCACCTTACTTGTCTCCTTTGATAGAGAAATAATGTGGGTTTAGTTTCTTACCCAGGAAGAGCTCTGTTCCCCTTCCCTGGGTGCTGGTGCATGGAGCAGAGTGCTCAGTGGCTGTGTTCTGTGCTGGTGGTGGCCAGGAGCCCCTGGCTGTGTGGGATGTCCATCCCTGCCTTGGCTGTGATCAGAAGCAGACAGAGCAGTGACCCCATGGCTCAGACTGTCCATCCCTGCCTTGGCTGACAGAGCAGTGACCCCACGGCTCAGACTGTCCATCCCTGCCTTGGCTGACAGAGCAGTGACCCCATGGCTCAGGCTGTCCATCCCTGCCTTGGCTGACAGAGCAGTGACCCCACGGCTCAGGCTGTCCATCCCTGCCTTGGCTGCTGCCAAGGAGAGCAGCCACTGTGCTAGAAGAGAATTGGTGAGTCTGGTCTCATGAGCTCCTTGTTCAAGAAGAACTGCAGTCCATCCCCACCCCTTGGGGAAGATAAGGGGACATACAAGTTGTGGGTGTGGAAAAGATTATGTTTGGTGTTTAGGCACTTATCCAACAGGCAGCTGCATTTTGGTGGGACCAGACTTGCACAGGGTGTTTTGGCTCTGCTTGTGGAAGGTTTTACTTTGACTGCTGCAGTGTTCAGTATGCCTGGCTTTGGACAATACCTGTGCCATCAGATCTTCTGTTGGCTCAGGCAAGAGAGATGAGCACCTTTCAATATACAGCCCTTAGGACAAGGCTGCTTGCTGATGGAGGATACTTTTTGGGGGTTGTTGGTTTTCTTTTGGTACTCCCTGTTGTACATCCCTGGATATCAGCAGAAGCTACTGTGGAGTTTCATTTGTGATTTAAGTGTTACTGACTTTAGCTAAGGAAACTTATTCTCAAAGCAATTAGAAAGCTATTCAGTAGGCCTTAAGTCCATATTGACTGGCATTAGTTATATTACCTTTCTTGATATTTTTACATACAGAATGCTGCTTCCATCAATGCCAGTGTCAGGTTAATACATTAATTATTACATGTTACCTTTCTTTAAATGCTTTCTATGACATTTTGTGAAACTTCTACATTATTCAACTTGTTGAAAAGAAGTTTCATGAGCCAACATTAAAAAATGGAGATGCTGCTGAGATGCTGCTGCAGGCAATTCCTTCCATGCCTCCAATGAATTGAGCTGCTGTATCTATTGCAATCAGGAGAGTTTCCAAAAGAAGTTTCCTGAGTACTGCTTTGGAGAAGAGTATTTCTAAAATGAAATATCTTTCAGCAGAGTTTCCACCACACCACCTCTTGGCAATACCTTGATGGAGGAGAAGCTCTCAGTTGAGTCTGGCCACATGGAGTGGTTTGTCACGCTGCTCCTGTCTCCATGTTTCATCCCTGGTGCAGTGTGGCATGCTGGACTGATCAGGAATTGGCAGTCACTCTGTGGCCTGTGTGCTCCTATCTGTGCTCCCTGCTTTCTCTCTACTGCAAATGAAATCCCACTTCCTCACTTCATATGAGTGTCAAAGAACATGAATGCTTTGGACTGTTTTATGCGCAGTGTTAAGAGACCAAAGAGAACTTTTACTGTATTTGTCAGCTTTAAGATGGTGTGGTTTTAAAATTTGTTCATGTTAATAATTCTAGAGTTAAGAGCAGCCACATGTTGCACTGCCAAAATCTTATTGTAGCTGTGAAAATTAAGGAGGTGATAAAAAACTTTCTCCTTGACCTGCCAGGGGAGTACATATTTTTTACATAGGTACAGTTCTCTTCTGAACCTCCAGACAGACAAGTAGACATTATTTTCTGAAAATACTTGAAGATCATTTTTCAACTAAATTTGGATTAGTGTCTTTTAAATTTATTTCTATTAATGAATGTCATGTGAAATGGCTTGGCTAGTCCTGACATTGTTTAAAAAAGAAATAACAAAATACCATACCAAATGGAATTAATAAGACTAATTTCCATGCCACTGTTAAATATTATTAATCCTTAGAAACTCACATGCATTTGTAAAAAGAGAACCAAAACAAATATCAAATAACTTTGCCCCTGAAGACCAACAGATGTTTTATTAAGGGATTTGTATGAAGACTTTTTTTCTGTTTCAGATTTTGCCTTATTGCCATTTGAAGATTTTTTTTTTTAATTTTACTGATTCCTTTTAAACCTTTTGTTTGAGTGGTTTCTAATTCTCATTAAAAAATATCCTGTGAACAGATATTAGACATGTTCTTTTAGCTCTTTATCTTATTTGGACAGCAAAATTAAAGAAGGTTCTGAGTTAAAAGATGGTGAAGTTTCTCTTTTGTTTTCTTTTCTTAATTCTGTTTTTCCTTGTTTCAAAACATTATAGTTGATACTGTTTTGATAATGATGGAGTATTGTGAAAGGCTCATGACATTTTAAGCTGTTTAAGCTTATTTGAATTGCCACACTACCTCCACTACCCACCACTCCTTCCCCCATCTCCTTTTCCCATTTTCTATGACTTCATTGGGATATTTTTATATCTTGTGCTCCAAAGTGCTGTCAAAGTAGAAGCTCAGCTGCAGCGGGTCTGGCAGATACACACAAACTGATAATGGGCCTCTTATAATAACAAGTAGATTCAGCTCATGAATTTACACTTGGAACTAGAAAAAAATTTTTGGTTGAAGTGTTGAATGTAATGAAAAGCATTTCCTTTCTCATCAGCTTAAACTGCAGTCTGATCATGGTGGATTGCAAGTTCATCTCAATGAAGTGTGAAACTTTTAAGCTGTAGAGCACAGGAAGTCCTGCTCTTACAGCTTCAGACATGAAGGTCAGGTAGGTCATTCTAGAAGAAGTGCCCTGTCCAGTGAAGAGAAGCTATGCAGATAGCTGGGGTGAATAATCAATGCTCTGTCTCCTCAACTTGTGTGTTTGTTTTTTATGGCAGTGTGTGGAAATAAAGTTTTCAAATATCCTCCTAAAGAGTGTAGTAAACAACATCTTAGATAAACTTGTGCCATGTTCATACTTTGAAGTGCTTTCTGTATACTTCCAGTTAGTTTTTGAACAGCTTCCTTTCAAAAAAGCAAAACTTTGCACTTCTGCAGGGATGCTCCTGCAGCTTTAGAGATTTTGGGGTTGAAATACTATGAGTCTGACTTTTTGGACCATTTAGTGTGAATGAGTGCACTTTCAAAATCTATTGAAATCAGGAAGTAAATAGTATTGTGTGAATAATGTAGCCAAACACAGTTTTCATACATCCTCCTTAGAACTACCAGTGCTGTGGAGAAGATCTCTGTGCAGCAATTCCTGTGGGTGCTCTTAGGCCTTCTCAGGCACACAGAGGCTGGTGCCTCTGGCTTTTCATGGCTTGCTACCTCAGCTGGCAAGGTCATATTTTGCTGGGCCATATCCACATATGTTGTAATCCCATCTCTGATGGCCCCCATGATTGTGATGGCACTGACTGCCTCTGACATGCATGTGGTGGATATAAGGTGCTGGAGGCCAGTGACACATGCAGTGCTTTTTCTTTTCTTTCCTTTCTTTTTTTTTTTTAATAAATTATTTTAAAGGAAGCATAATACTTGTCTTATTTTTCCTCTCATTGCATTACACTTAATTCTCTTCATAGCAAAGTTACTGCAGCTTTGAGGACAGAGAGGGAAAGACCCATGGTGGTAAAGCATTTACAGCACATCCATCTGGCTATCTTGGCTTCTTCCATGAACTGTAAGGTGATGTACTTAAACTAAGAGTGAGAAACATCTTGCCTGCTGTGGATTTGGTTAGGGTTTTTTTTTTTGGATAAAGTGAAACTCTTCCTCAAACACCTTAACAGTAGTGTTTTTCACTGGAGTAAAAGGTGGGATGTCAAGACACTCCTGCCAAAGAATAGAGTGTGCTGGAAGACCAAGTATTTGCTGGTCTGTGATAGTCATCCTGAGAATAATCTGTCAGTTCTCAGCTTTTGTATTTCAAGTTGCAGTTAATAGTTGAAATGTATTCTGATTAAATTCCTTCTCTAATGGTTGTGGCTATCACAGTATTTAGTTTCATTAAGTTAAAACTTAAGAACACAGCTTGCAACTCCTACTTTTGAAATACTGTTTTTCACGTGCACTGTTGGATCATCTTCATAGGTAGCTGAGAGCCTCAGCTTTGCAGGAGAGGAGGAAAGGAATTATACAGAGCTTCTTTCCCACACTTACTGTCCTCTCAGGAAAACAAAGAAAAATCTCTTCCTGCACTTCTTAGGATAACGTGTTTCAGTGAAGTATGACCATGTGTCTCCAATCATTGCCTTCCTCTCCAGGCTGTTGCTCTGCTTAGCCTGGGTTGGTGGCCCCTACCAGTGTGCTGGATGTTGCACCTTGTTGCTCGGAAGGAGAACTTTTTGTACAATTCTGCAAAGTGTTATCATAAAAATGTTTTTTTCGTGCCTGATAGATCAAAATGTGTGTGCCATGCCATAATGATGGATTCTGCTATTTTACTTATTTTTGCTTTTCAGTAACCCACTTAATTAACAGCATTATTTATAATTCCTCAATGATCATTTTAGAAAGGGATCCTTTTTTTTTCATTTCTTTCTTCTTCCCTTCTATTAAATTTTTCTTCTGTTACTGAACTGCCTGGATGTCCAGTTATAAAATACAAATACAGTGACTGAAATTCATATGGCGTCACCAGCAGTTTGTCTGCTTTACAAAGATTCTGTCATTTTTTTGCTGTCTGGAATTTTGAAGAAACACTAAAATAATACAATTGAAAATGATAATTCTAAAAGCAAAAAACATAACTTGAAAATACTGGAATATATTTTCCTGAAGTATAATAGACACTTAATGCAAGTATCTTTGGCAGTAATTGAAAGACATGTTTCATGTTCCACTAGATGCACATGGCTTAGGAAAGGAAGTATGTTTTTGTTTAGTGTAGGAGAGAACTAATGTTAAAAATACTTAAATGATTTTGATTCAAGTTGGGCAGTTTCATTATTCCTGATACCATAAATGCCTGCACCAGCTTTTAGCTTCAAGTACTTATGATTTGTCATTTGAGAATTGTCTGTAGTAACTAAATTTGGAGATATTATTCTTTAAGTGCTTGCATTGTAATAAACTTAGCCTCCTAAAGTTACTTGTAACCATTTGGAGATTGTCTGACATCTCTACTCCAGCATTGGTAGCAAGATTTGTCTTAATATTGAAAGACAAATCTTTCTCATGTAGCTGCAGAAAACTTGAGAGACACAGGAAGAAAGTCCTCTTAGACCTTTTAGGTTTTTTTTTAAAATGTTCAAATGTTGGTAGACTCATTTAGATTGGAAAAGACCCTTAAGATCAAGTCCAGCCCCTAACCGAGCACTCCCAAATCCAGCCCTAAACCATGTCCCTAAGTGCCACACCTGCATGTCTTTTAGATACCTTTAAATGGTGACTGCACCACTTCCCCAGGCAGTCTGTTCCTGTGCTTGACAATGCTTTCAGTGAAGAAACTTTACCTTACAGCCAATCTGAACTTCTCTTGGTAACTCGAGGTCTTTTTCTCACATCCTGTCACTTTGTTGCTTGGGAGAAGATGCTGACCCCAACCTGGCTACAGCCTCCTTTCAGGCAGTTGAGGAGAGTGAGATTGTCCCCCCTGAGCCTTCTTTTCTCCAGGCTAAACTATTCCAGTTCCCTCAGACACTCCTCATAAGACTTGTGCTCCAGACCCTTTACCACATTTGTTGCCCTTTACTGGACAACCCACCAGCATCTCAATGTCTGTCTTGTAGTTAGTGGTCCAAAATATTCCTGAAAGCATCTCTTGTCCTTGGAAGAGTATCCTGTTGAAGGCATCCATCCATCTGTATGGCTTTTTTTTTTAAATTGGGAGAGGGAGAGATCACAAAATGACTGGCATTAAAATAATGCATTCCTAAATTTATGTGGTTAAGGCTATGGGTGTTAGCATTCTTTATAGCTTCAAAAAACTAAAAAAATACGGGTCATGGAGTCTTGTGAACAGGTGGAAATCTAATTCTGACCTTCCCTCGTTGTATATTTTTATATTCTGGGATAATTTGCCGGATTATCCCTCTCAGGGAAGCAGTTGTTTTGCAGGTTTATATTTCCTGGTGGGATTTAGTTCGAGCGACGCCTTGTGCAGTGTAGCTCTTTTCCCACAGTTAACGCTCCTCGAACTAAACGTGTGCACGTGTGTTTGCACGGAGGGTGCAGGGTCCTGGACGGAGGGCGGGGTGCGGGATGAAGGGATCCTGGAGGGAGGGATCCGGGGTGAAGGGATGCGGGATGCAGAGATCCCGGCCCCCGTGTCGGGGCTCCCTCCGGGAGCGCGGAGCGGCTGCGTTTCCGCGGGCGCGGCAGCAGAGGGCGCTGCAGGGCAGGGGATGGCCCGGCGCTGCTGTTACACATCGCTATATACAACAGTGTTTATAATAATTATCTGTTATTGTATCATACCATATATTAGCTTTTTGGGTGCTGCTAGCTACTCCGGTCACTAATTATGTTAACTCTCTTTCGGAAATTACAATTCTGTTTACATGCTGATGCTACCCGGATTCCAATTTTCTGTGAGGCTTCTAAAGATAAATTGTAGTTATTCATTGAAATAGCCCAACGCTCTATTTACAGTCCAGGTTTATCCTTCACGACAAAAAAAAAAAATAATCTTGAGGTCACTTACAAAAGTAGGACTGGTAGGAGAAGTCAGACTGGGCAGTTAGGGATAGGAAAAGCGTTAAAATGTCTCCAGTTTGTTCTTGGTGGGTTTCTTTGTAGTCTTCCTTTCTCTAAGAACTGTAACTACCTTTCAGAATCTTTAAAATGGAAATCATCTTCCTTCCTGTACTGTTCAAGAGACAGTATGACTGATTTTGAGATTTATGTAAGTCATTGAGAAAACTGCAAGCTGATACTGTTGTTATTGTAATTATTAATATTATTATTATTATTAGCATGACTTATTTTCATTAAGTTTACTGACCAAATCCGACTAAGCAACTGAGTTTTAAAATGTGCAGAGTTACAGGGCAGGAGTTTGGGGATCACATGTTTCACTTGTATCACACAATCAGTTGTGTTGTCAGACTGACTTAATGGAAAATCAAATATAATAATTTCAAAATAGGATGCTATTTAAAAGCAGATATGGGGATTTTTTTCCAGATTTTTATAATTGTTCCCATTTTACTTGTGTAATCGATATTAGATGATCTGTTTCTTAAACATCTTGATTCAAGATCATTTTAAACCAAATGGTAGTGCTTTAGAGTCAAGAAATTGTGAGATATTGCAGATTCTAAGAATCTGTTCCTATTGAGTCTCATGAAAGCAAGGGCTTTGGCATTTTTTGTGAGCTTTGTTTTAATATCCTGTGTCTTTCTACCTACATTTTATGATGAAGTTGACTGTGTGTGTGGCACTTCACTAATCCCTTGAAAGGCCAGGCAGTTGTAGCAAAGCATGTGATTCAGAGCAGTTTTCTGTATATTTAAATATGTACCTACAGGTTGCCCTCCTCAGGTCACTGCTTACTTGTGGAAGCAAAGACAGTAATTTTCTTTGAGCTCCCTTTATGTCCCTACCTGCATGCTGCACTGCTATTCCATTTTGCCTGCAAAGCAATGCCTTCAAAAAAAGGAATGTATGCCGTGTTTAATTTCAGATTTTAGAGTCATGTGAATTAATTATGGCACGTAGAATTGTACTTTTGTTCAAAAATGGATGATATTTTCTCCCAAGCTCAAATCTGTGGAAAAGCTTCAGAATGAGCAGAAGTTGCAGCTTAGTTGTGTCGAAATCCTGTCCAGTGATGCCTTCTTGTTAATGCTGTTGGACTTTTACAGCTTGTTGAGGTTAAATTTCTGACTGGGGCTTAAAAAGATTTCAAAATACAAATCAGTTGTATTCTGAAGAGCCTGTAATGCTGAGCTGGGGGCACTGGGAAGCAGAGGAGTGTGTCTCTGCAGTCACTGGTGCAGTATGTTCTCAGCGGTGTCGCTTTGCTGTGAGCTTTCATCAGAAGTGGCTGAAGTCAGTCAGACCCTGTTAAAGGGATCCCTGTTAAAAGCAGCATTTTAGCACAGGCTTCATTGAGGATGCCTTTCTGGACAGCAGGAATGGAGAAAGCTTCTGCTGATCCTACTAGAGAATATTCTCACCTGCAGTTTGTGGCTCAGGACCAGCCTGAACCAAGTGCTATCTCTATATGGTTTACAAGTAGAAAATGAAAAATAAAAAAGGCTGCTGTGAAAATTCAGCCTGTGTCCCGGGCTTCCATTTTCCAAAAGTAAAGCCACATGAGAGAGAATGAGTTTATAATATGGGTGAGAAGCTCAGGCCATACAAAATCTCAAGACTTTTTTTGAGGTAGGAATAGAATAATTCTTCTGTCCCGCAGCTCTTCAGGTCCATGGCAATGCCACTGCCTTCTGAGAAATCCTGGTGAGAAGGCGTGGAAGTTTCCTGACGCCTCTGGAAGCAGACTATGTGCTGCTCTTTGTGATCAGTTTCAGGCTGAGTTTTGGAGGAAGAGTCGCACATGAAAACATGGAAGAGGGCAGGACAGTGCGTGTCAGTGTGTGTGTGTGTGTACACATACAGAGGACTCTTGCACACTGCCTGCAGTGGTGTCACATCAGAAAGCCTTCCTGCTCTGACTAAAACCACAGGTATTAGCACCATTTTCCTACATACAGCTCAATAAACCCATGGCTTTTACGTGTACAAATGGTGTTAAGCCAGTTGATTAAAAAAAACAAACAGAAGTTGTCAGGTAATTTTTAAAAATTGACATGTTATGAAAAACATACAACAGTCTAGACTTTAGGAAGAATGATGAATAACATGGATTTTAATTCTTATCTTGCATTTATATATAAAGACTTTGAAAACCAACCTAGATTTTCTGATTTCAAACAAATTTCACTCAAGCCCAGCTACCCTTTTGACCAAATTGGAAACTCTTTCTGCAAACTTATATAGTAGTTTCTTAGTTTTCCTGTTGTGCTGCTCTGACAAGTTGAAAAATAGACATTGGTCCTGTGAGTGCGTATGTGTGCAATCAAAAGAAAAAGTATGTGCAGGTTATCGGTCAGTAATAGTCAGACCATGGAACAGCTTAAAACATGGAAACAATTTCCTCCCTAATTTGGGCAGATTGGAATGCATCTCCAAAATCCAAACGGAAATAGTAAAATTTAAAAACTTTTTATTAGTACTGCCCAGCTGCACCTGGCCGGCCTAATTGCCTTCAACCTGGTCATTACTCAAAGGCATGAAGTTTAGCCACCAACAGCACTTATTAATGTATAATAGGAATTTACTTGTAAAACAGAATTATTGGAACGGTGTGATATCATAAAGACAGAGGTGCTGACATTTTAGATTGTTTTATATAGGGATGTTGAGTTATAATTTAGGAGTTGGATATTCTTTGGGTGATTAATCATTCCTAGGTATAACTTTAAATGTCTGGTGGATATATGTAGAATTAATGTTTGCAATGACCAGCTCATGAAGCATGCTTTTATGAATAAGGTCATGTTTGGTTTCTGGACAACCTACTTCTCCAGCATTTTGTGAAAGGTTGGTGCAAAACCTAGAAATGCTGAGGCTGCTGTTTAATGAAATGTTTCAGCAAGACAGCCCCTCACTGATTTCTGTAAAGATGTCAAAGCCTAAGCCCATAAAAGTGCCTGCAAATTTTTCTCTTCATATCAATGGTGTGAGAAACTGAATACATTAATTCTGTTGGACCTCAAACTTAGAATCTGTCAATATGATTCCAGTGATTGATGGTTACAGACTTTTACCTACCTCATAAATATAATGTGCCTTGATTACAGAAGCACTGCTAGTGCTGCTATAGTTAGTTATGTCAGCACTTCCATTGTAAACCCTGTTTCTTTAGGGGTTTATAACTCCATCATAAAAATTCACTCTGGGATGAAATTTATACCATAGGCTTCTAGACTGTAAGCAAGTCATTGGAAATGCAGATATACTAAAAAAGAACCCAAAAACAGTC
The DNA here is from genome assembly GCF_028551555.1 of Melozone crissalis. NCBI lineage: Eukaryota > Metazoa > Chordata > Aves > Passeriformes > Passerellidae > Melozone > Melozone crissalis. The sequence goes on along the minus strand of NW_026535794.1, from coordinate 34,887,571 downwards.
AAACAGAGGCAAAAGTCCAGACTTGCAAATTTTTCATGTGTGCATGTTATTTCTGTAGCTGAGAAATTACTTCACTTTTGATATGAAAAGTTCCTGCCTTTTTCTCCCTAGTGGAAGTCAGGCTCTCTGTGGGTGTCTGTATGTACACACATACACACATGAATAGACTTCTGTCATAACTATTTTTAAAACATAATAAGTGTGCAATAACTTCTTTAAAAAAAGCTTGTAGTATTAATACATTGAAACTTTTATCCGTAACATAAACCAACACTAAACACCAATTTATAGATAAAATGCAATTGCTGCAATGGAGCATGAAGGTCAAGGGGAAAAGCATTAAAAATATATTCAGTTAAATACAGGGATTTGAATGTGAACCTCACCTGGGCTAAGTTAACTTCAGTAAATATATGTACACTTCTATGAGCAAAATGTCATGTGATCCATGTGTGGTCTTTTTTTAAAGGATGAATTGTTTAAAGCTTCTTTTAAACAGCCTCTGATGTGTTATCTTAAAACACACATTTTTTAATACTTTGAGATTACTGAAGTGAACCTCTAGCAGGTAATGTTTTGTGTTTCTTTGTCTAATGTAGAAGAACAGTCCTACAAAGGTTTCTGCTCTGTTGGTGGTAAACAGCACTATAAGATGTGGGTTTTCTTAGATTACAGTAGAGTTTGAGTGCTCTTAAATGGTGTTTCTTAGTCCTTAATTCAGTATTAAATTTTTTCTGGGTTTTGAGTTTTTGTTTTAAATACACATTGTGGTTAGGTTTGAGGGTTTTTTTCTTGCTTTTGCACATTGTAAAGTTAGTGTTTGGATACCAAAGAGAGCTGAAAACACTGGTAACATCTGTTTCTACATTCCAGCCTGGTGATATGGCAGATAATGATTGGAACTTAATATGTGACATATCTTCCAATGGGGCTGTATTTGCAAGCAGTGTAAAACTGGCTCACTATTGTTTAATTAGTTAATGTGTCTTAAGTTTCATTAATCTTTTCTTGATGTGCACGTTACTGCTTTTCAAAGACTGATGAAAAAGGGAAGGAAAACTTTATTTCTTCTTTCACCAATTCTTTCCCATTGCTGGTTAAAATAAAATTAAGATGTCTGTCTAGCTATCATTTTTATGAATTATAGATAGAAATAGCTGAGTAGGAATTAATTTCTTTCTCTAAGTACCCTTAAAAAATATAGATGAGCCTAAGATGAGGGTTGTTTCTATTACTAAAAGTCCCACTGCTTCGACACTCTACAGCTTTTAATAAAGAATTGAGCTAAGCTTCTTTTTATTTAAAGTACAAGTTAACCTCAGATGGATACCTTCACTTGATTTACTGATATTACATCTCCACTTTATTCACTTTTAGGTTTTTGGCATAAAATTTCTAATGGCTGGGATTTTTAGGAGCCTAGAATTTTTCCATTTGTAACACAAAATGAAGCTTTGTAGCTTTGACTCCCTCCTCTCTCTCCCTTCCTCCTCCCCTTACCCCCACTCTATCTGCAAATAAAAGGACCAATCCTCCCAAAAAGCAGCTTGCATATATCAAAGAAGGGATCTGGAATCTTAAATAACTTTATTTATGAAACAAGAGGGAGTGGGTGGTGGGATGCTAGCACTAAACTTTTGAGGGTGGGCATCCGGCTCTCACAGTTTACTTGGCTGGTTGAATATCTTGAAAGCCTTAATTTAAAAGTCATCTTACAATCATTTTTAATTGGCTCCAAGTAAGTAGTTGAGCATTTGTTCTGATAAGGAGGTTTTTTGCTCTATGTGTGCCATAAAATCAGCAAAAAGAGGGATCTGTTTAATACAACAGTGATGCTGGGCTTTTTTGTTTCTAGGGTTTGCCCTAAACAGGATTTACCCCTTAAGGCAGCAGTAGCACACCATAAAAAGACCATTCTTTTACTCCACAGCAGCAAGGCTTTAACTTTCTGGTTTTCAGATTTCTTTTTTTAATAGGCAGCAATAACAACACTTCCATAGGGTGGTTGCTGTAAGTACTGTACATGGTGTCTTAAGATCAGAATGCTTTGCCTGCAACGTTTTATTGCTTTTTGTTTAAAAAGGCCTGGGAAAGAGCATCTAACAAACTTCAAGGTTCAGCTCATGTTTCTGGAAACTTTTCTGAGTGGGGAAAGCTTATAGATGGAATAAAGTCTAGCTGGTTTTACTGATTTACGCTTACATTATTGCTTGAGTTCTCAAATCTAGGTACTCCCAAACCATGACAAATATCCTAGTTTGCATTGTAACAAAAAAAACCCTAAACCAACCAACGAAAAAAAAAAGCCACCAAGAAAACCCCAGTGAAAGACAGAGAATTTAATTGAAAATTTGGAATTAAATGCTTCCATGCACCATTAATCCTGTTGCTATAGAAATGTCAGCCTTTCTTTGCTCCCACATATCTATTAATTAAGTCAATGTGGCATTTTTTTATCTGAGGATTTGTTCTTGCTTACCCAGGAACTCAAAGTCTCGTTTACAGCTGTGAAGGGTATTTATTTGGAGAAGCTAGTTACTTTGTACCACCCTCTCAGTTCCTTTTATCATCTGTAGTTTTAAAGTCTCCTCCTGACTAAGCTGCAGGTGGTCTGCTTTTTTTTGAGTAGCACGTAGAGCAGACACACACCACCCTACACCCCACTGTCTAGCTCATGTGTTCAGTGTGTGTGGTGTGATATTCTGTGCAAGTCCGGTGATGCTATTTTTTGCTTGTTTGGAAAAAAAAAAAGAAAAGGATGGTTTTAGGTAGTTTTTTCATCAGTGCATTGGTCATGGTTGTTCTTTACCTGTTTGTTACAATTCCTTTGGTAACCTCTTTTGTCTAATAACATGATTACGAACTCTGTGGCTCTGAGAAGTCCCACTTCCCTGGAATTCCATGATTTCCCAACACAGTTTCAGTGGAGTGAGCTTCCTGTAACATTGGTGGCAGTCAGATGAGCTGTCTTCAGATGTCTCTGGAGAACACTGGAAGGTGCAGCCCTGCTTCCAAGGATGGGGAAACTTTTCTGCTCCTGCCATGTAAATAAATGCATGGTCCTGAGTGCTCATGATGCACCAGATAATGCTGGCAAAAAGATAATGCTGGCAGATAATGCTGGCAAAAAGACAGCTTCAGAGGGATGGGAGACATGCATTAGAAAGTGTATCTGACCCAAAGCCTTATTCTCTTTCAGTTGCTGAGTAATTCTTAGAATTTTTTCCGTTTTCTGGAAGTTACTAGGAATTCCTTTTATTGAAAATTGTTCTTGGCTGTCCCTGTAAAGTTGAAGGTGCATGAACTCCTGTCTTTTGATGCTTTGTTTGCTCATTCACATGAGGTTTCTAATGATTTTTCACTTGAACTGATTGACTCAGATAATGTGGCAGATTTGTTCTGATGTTTGTTTGAACTGGATCATCTTACTGCCACGGAGTTCTTTGGAAGGGGAAGACTGGCAAGTCAAAAGAAGGACACTCACATCTGGTACAGACGAAACAATGCATTTTTCCGCTTCTCCTATAAAAATGTGTCCCCTGACCCTCCCTCCTCTCTTCCCTAATCCTCTTAAAGCATTAGTTTGCATGCTTGCTTTGCACCTAGAAGTACAGTGGGCTTGCAGGAAGGAGGCATATATTCATTCTGGCAGCGTGAGCTATCTTGGTGCATGAGGTGGTGGGTTGTCCCCAGTTTTGCTCTCTTCTTGGAAGAGATGAGATTATTCATCTTATGCCAGAGTGTGTGTGATGTTTGGGGAAACAGGCTGTCAGTCTGCATTTTGTTGGAAGTGGTCACTGAGAAAAGTGGGGCCTGTTTGGAAACCTAGGTGGTGCTTAGGGGAGCTACCCTGTAGTGCAGCCCCTGCTGCCTGTCTTCTCCAGCTGCCTTAATCTCTTTAAAACACCCCCTGTGGCTGAGGATTCCAGGAGCCTTGAGCTGCTTGGAGTTGTGGCCTCTCCGTCCTCCATAAGCTTTTCTCTAGGTACCTCTGAAGTAATGGTGTACTTGGCTAGAGATCAGATGCTTTTCCTCCCTTTCAGTCCCTCACCCTGGGTGTAGGATAATTCTGTTGCTGTATCTAGCAGCAAAATGGCCTGTCAAAATGTCTTCTGGTGACACTTAACTTCAAAAGAATTTTGGTGACATTTGGCATGCAGTGTTAACAGTGAGAACCTGAAAAGCGTATCCAAAAGGTCATTTAGATATATAAGAACAGCATGTCAGAATCTAATGATCTTTCAGATGATTGTGAGGGGCTCAGAGAGTCTGTAGGAAGGTAATCTGGGTGCTAATGAACTTTACAAACTGTCCAGCTCTGCAGAGGTTGCTGTAATGCCCCAGTTAACTGGTGCATTTCTGTTAAATCTCTGGATGTCACTTGAATGCTGACAAAATACTGGGGAGAACTTTGGTGGCTTTTGAGGATTTTCTTTATTCTTTTTTTGAAGCTGGAGACTTTTTTTACGGCAGGTAACACCTTAATTAGCTTGATAGACTATCCTGACATTCTTAACTCAAGAAGAGCGGTGTCCTTTTCCTCTCTTAAAATCTGTCCATATGTAATAGATTCACTATGACTTTTCAAGCTAGGTGTTTTTTTGCAAAGTATTGGGATGTGGAATTCTTGAAGCAGTAAAAACATTAAGTACTAATTCTCTGTCCTTTCAAAGGAGTAAGGATATCTGTGTGTATATATGAATACATGTGTGCATGCATGCAGTCTCCCACACAAAAATTGACTTTCAGATAATTTAGAATACAAAAATACTTCCTTGGTGACTGTAAAATGCCCATAGAAATTGTGGAGCTTCTTTTACAGAACCATAGAGGGGTTGAGGTTGGAAGGGACCTCTGCAGGTTGGTCATCTGGTCCAACCCCTCTGACCCCAAAGATGGTCACTTAGAGCAGGCTGCCCAGGACCTTGTCCAGATAGCTTCTGAATATCTGCAAAGATGGAGACTCCACAATTTCTCTTGGCAACCTATGCCAGGGCTCAGTCAACCACCACAATGAAAAAGTGTTTCCAGATTTCAGACAGAGTCTCCTTCATATTTTTACCTCTGGTGCTGTCAGTGGGCACCACTGAAAAAAGCCTGGCTCTGTCCTATTTGCATCCAACCTTAAAACATTTCTCCAGGCTGAACAGTCCCAGCTCTCAGCCCTTCCTCATAGGCACGGTGTTCCAGTTTCTTTGTCATCTTGGTGGACCTTTTTTAGGACCCTTCCCTGTATGTCCATGTCTCACTTGTACTCAGCAGCCCAGAACTGGACACTGCACTCCAGCTGTGTCCTCACCAGTGCTGAGTGGAGGAAAACAACCTCTGCTCAGCGCTTCTGGCAGGTCCAATGCAGCCCAGGACACCATTGGCCTTCCTTGCCACAGGGGCACACTGTTGGCTCATGTTCAGCTTGGTGTCCACCAGAACCCAGGTTCTTACATGCCAAGGTAAGAACTTCCCAGCAGAGTGACCCCCAGCATGTTATTAGTACATAGGGCTGTTCTTTCCCAGGTACAGGACTTTGTTCTTCCCATTGTTGAACTTTGTGAGGTTAAGGATTCTGTGCATGGCCTACATAAGTTTAATACACCTCAGCCTGGAAGTTATTTTCAGGTTAACGTGTGTTCTATTTGGCTTCCTTTCAGTATGTCCAAATGTTAAACCAGTTGAAATTTTTTTCAGTTTATCTCTGGGGGGTGAACTTTCCTTTGATATCTAGTTCTATTATGAAAGCAAGTCAGAAATATATACTATATTTTGTTCCTCGTGCGAACAGTCTGTATGAAAGTAAATCCCTTAGGATATGACCAGAAATTATTGCTTTTAACCTAATACAGCTTAATATTTTTCAAGCAGAGTAGACATAGTCTTGTGACTGTGTTACCATCAGATTTCAGCGTTTTTCTCAAAGAACAGGTATCTGGTAATAAATTTACCTATCACTGTCATTCACACAGAAATAAATGAAAAAGATTCCTTCTCATCTTTTAATGTTTTCCATACTGCCTTTATTTTGTACCATGACTAGTGCTGTTTTGTAAGTCTCTGAATTTTCTAAAGGCTGTGTTTAGCAACAAATTGGATTCTCTTCCCCAGCTATTCCTCCTGAAAGAGAAAGCAGTAATGCTTGTTTGATAAACAGAATTTATTTAAAGACTTCTAGATGCTGTAGTAAAATTTGCTGTGTGTTCCTAAATGAATGCAGAGAACTCTACACCGTGATGTCAAAGCAGTAGATATGCCAAATAAGAAAAAAATATAAAGTTGGATAAGTTTTACTAATACTTCTTGAGATTTAATTGTTTTACCATTCAGTCCATTGTTGGATTTTATCCTGTTACCATTCATCATTCATAAGATGATGGCAAGAGCCTTGCAAGTAATTTGTGGTCCAAAGATCTGCTCAAAGCTTAGCCTGAAGAGGACAGGATAGAGCTGCTGAAGCTGGAGGTATGAACATGTGGCACTTTCTAAAAAAGACAGATGCTTTTTAGAAATACAGGAGATGGAATACTTCATTTAAAATACATCAAACATATAGGTATTATATTGCAAGAATTTGTTAATGTGGGGTTTTTTTCAGGTACTGTGGCCCATAAAAATGTTCCTTGCAATTCTGAAGCACATTACTGTCCATGGCACTTTTAGGAGTCAAACATACTAGTTACTTTAATCGGGATAATAATTTAGAGTGTCAGAAGGGTAGTGTACCTTTTCAGCGTTTCCATTTGGTATTATTTTACTCCTTTAATAGTACTTTATAGTTCCCAACCTTGCCTCAATTAGCAGTACTGACAGATGCTAGTTCAGCATTTTACCTCTAGCCAGTAGGGCTTTCTTTAGAATAAATGTCAGTAATTTTATGTTGCTAATTTGAGGTGATATACCTACATGTAAAATTACATTTTAACTCTCTTGTTATACTTGCAGTGAGAGATGGCAGCATAAAGAAATATAAGTGAATGCGCCTGAGAGATAGTTCAGGACTAGAAGGTTCATTATGGAACTTTTATAGCTCATTTTGAGGCACACTGCGGATTTTGTTAACTCTTTCTTCCACTATGCATGTATTTCTTCTTCATGTTTTCCCTCTTTTTTTTCCCCCTTTTGTTTTCTTTTTAAAAAACTTTTATTTCATTAGCAGATTTTGGGAAAAGTGGGGGTGGGATTTGGGTTTTTAAAGATCACTAAATCCTGTCACAGGCAGCTTTTTAATAACAAACATTACTTGCTTAGTGAAAAGAAAATGTCTGTTAGTGCACTAACAATTGCTATCTGAAAAAGTCAATACAAGTATTCAGTAGGTAAAGGAAGGAAATGTGATGTTTCTTAAAATCAGGCAGTTCCTGAGAAAGATCTTTAGGAAGTTTGTCCCAGTTAATAAGAAGCAAGCAGAAGGAGAATATTTCTGAGGAGTATGCTTCTAATCAAGCACAATAGTCACAATTAGTCAACACTAAGGACTGGTATCAGCAGACACCATCAAGAAGGGTTGGGTATTGTTCTCTAATTTGCCCTGCAGAATACAGGGGAAATTGCATGAGAAGGCAGAGCTTCAGCATAAAATTACAAGAAATTGCAGTATTAACTGTTGCATTAGTTACTTGGAATTAATTTTTAAAGATGGTGTGGCTTTGCCTGTGCAGTTACGTATTTAAATCTTTCTTGAAAGACATCTTTTTTTAGTACTTAAGATTTTCCTACAGAATCTCTCAGTTACTAAATTGCACTTTTGTCTGTTTAGTGTAGAAAAATACCACATGTGGACATGCTAATAACTTCATGTGTGGCAGCAAATCTGGCCATGCGTACTGACTGGAAAGTAAGGAGGGAATATATGCTTTCTGGTGCAAAACAAAAGCCAATATACTGATTTAAGAATTTACTTTCTCTCTTTCAGTACATTCTTATACCTAAATGGAAATTTTCAAGGCATAGAGCTAGGGTCTTTATTATATATACTACTGAAATACTAAATGTGGAATAATCTGTTTCCTGTTTTTGTAACACATATTTAAAATTGTTCCTAAATGTTGTTATTTATAAAGAGTTAATTGATGCTTCCTATGTCATTGCACAGATGTGAGATTTTCTGTCATTTTTGCTTTACTGTGTGGACATGCATTGATTACTGTGGAGCAATTTCAGCATTTCTATTTCTAAAATTGTCTAATCTTCAGTCATTCTATACAAGAGAAATCTTCTATAAATTTACATAATGACTGTCATTTTAGCCTAGTTGTAGCTGCAGAAATAAAGCTGGCCTAATTTTGAGTTGAACAACAGTGTCATGTTCATAGAGGTTCGATTAAAAATAGCAATGGTATTTTTCAAATAAATTGAGAAACATTTATTCCAGCCTCTTTAACACTATAATAAATTTATCAATGATTATTCACTCATCTCTGCTGATCTGAAGGTTTTATAGTATTCGTTTTATAGTATTAGTGTGCATCTCCTTCTGGTCCTCCAGTTAATTTGATTTTTAACCAGGGGGCAGGGGGAAGGGCACAAACCAGACAATTTAACTGAAAATGTGGAGAGATTTTCCAGCCGTATCCCTTGTTATTCTGCTAAAGCTGAAATGTGCCACCACTTTTAGATGGAATGACTGGTGCTCATTGTAGTCATCTAAGATAGGATGGAATGAAATGTGTCATTTTCAGTAAAAGGTCAGCATTTCTTTCAAACGGTTACAGAGAATTAATATTTTTTTCTTCCAAGCAAGTGATGCAGATTTCTTCTTTTCTCTGCTTCGAACTTTTGGCCTTGCCCCCAAGTATATGGGTGGTATATGTTTTAAAATTGATGTATTAATGTTGAATTTTTATTGTCACCCTTTCTGTTCGTGCGCCTTTCAAATCCTTCATTTGTTTGTTTCTGAACTTTGGACGTATCGTAAAAATGTCACCATTGTGGCTGAACATTAAGCACCTTCCCTTTTTGCTCTGGGCTGTTGAAATAAATTTGGACCAGGTGCTCCTCTCATAACAGAAGTCCTTGATGTGCCCTGATAGCGAGCGGGAGAGCGGAAGCTGTCAGCTTTCAGCTGGCTTGAAGAATGCAATTAGAGCGGTTTTAATACTGTTGAGGGACCCCATCCAGCCAAAGTTGTTTGAGTTAAGCCAAGTCTAGGATCCTAAACATGTACTTTAGGCACGTCAGCTTTGTCCTTTTAGTCAGAGCGGATCTGTCATTCCCACACATTATGTGAGGGTGGATTCTTTTTGTTGGACTGTTGGGGGGTTTTTTATGCTAGGAGAAATACTCCCATTTCTTACTAGCTCACTGTTATTTTATCTGTTAGCTCTGTCTTTATGACATGGTTAATACTCACGTTTCAAAGCATTTATTGTCAAATTAGGGCTTAAGACACATTTTTAAATGTCAAAAGTGCCTATGTCTTTGCATAAACCTTAGATTAGGTAAATTCAAAAACGTAGTGGTTCACTAGGTTTTCCAGATTTGACTGGTTGAAGAAAGGGTAACATCAGTACAGATTCCAGTCTGTAGATATGAGTCCTAGAAAACAGGCAGTGCTGCAATGAGGTACTGCTCTTCCTAAAGTCTCAGCTTGAGTTAATTTCCATATTGGGTGTGATTCATTGATACCGAAAGCAAAGGGATAGAAAACTTGCAGCCTCATCATTTTGGTTTTTCTTCTCCTTTGTTTAATTAGAAGTTTCAAGTTGGCTTGTTGCTTCTTCCATTGCTCATTGTTAGAGTTGACTTCACTGGAATGAGTTCTTCCCTGAGGGATAGTGCTCAGCTGGATGTTTCATTTATTTCCCTGCTTTTCCTTTGTTGGTAAAGCGGATCAGTTGTTTTAAGCCTCAGTAGGTTGCAAAGTATAAAAAAAGTATAAAGATAGTGAAACTTTTGTTTTGAAACTCTATTAGGTTGGTTTTTCCCCATCAATTGGCTTTTGGGACAGGGCAAACAAGATGGTCTTTTGCATAGTCTTGAGTTTCAAGGTCTACCTAAAAGAACAAAAAAGTAAGTTATCTTCTCTGATACCTCCCTAGTTTTCAGATGAGGATGGAAAAGGCAGCAGAAAGCCAACTGCAAAGTAGTTTGTGTGGGATTTGATGGAGACCAAATTGTGTTTTGCTATTTCTTTGGTTAAATCAATAGCATTAGTGGCTTAAAAAGATAGGACTGTAGGACTGTCTTATTGTGATTTATGATTGTTATGAAAACTTTTAAATTATGTTCAGAAATTACTGCATAAAGACATTTCTGAGGCTTAATTTATTGTTATTATGAATTGCAAAGGGATTTTTTTTTATTTCTACATAACTGTCAGTTATCTCAAGAATTTTTATAAATGCATATGAATGCATGTATATGTTAATTAGGAAAAAAGCCAAATTTACTGCCTATCTCTTAAAAAGGTGAAAGGAGAAATTACATACTGGCTATCTTACATGTAAGATAACAGCTAGATTCTCAAGAGATCTTAGACAGATCCTTAAATAACAGAGAGAGTAGCAATGAACTTGGCTGTTTGTTCTAGCCTAATGTCTGCTGCTTCTTCACAAGGAGCATCTCTTCTTTCTCCCTAGTCTTCCCTATGCTAAGCCTTTTCACACAGCTTCTTAAGAGAGTGTCCTGGTGTAGACAGGACACTGTGCTGTAAGAGGAATACCTCTTACATTGGAGGGAATTGGCTCCAAGCAGATGGTGATGGGCAGCCTAGGTTTAGGAGAGCTTGATTTGGATCAAATGCTTGATTTGGATCAAATTTTTTACTTTTGTTTACAATGGAGCAGGAGCTGTGAGTTAGTAAAGTGACCAAATCAATAAACTCCTCTCAACCTTTAGTTCCTTCTGCCATCTTTTCTTCTGCTGGTGACTAATTCCTGACCCTTTCCAGTGGTGTTGGGTCTCTTTCCCCTTCAGTGGGAAACAGAAAGGAGAATCTATTTCACTGCTGTTAGTGGTGCTGGGAAGGCATGAGCTTGAATGGTTAAGTCCAGTTTTGAATCAACAAAAGAAGTGGGCCAGCTGAGCTTAGTCCCAGATCCCAGAAGAGCAGCCAGTGGGTCAAACGTAATGCGTTGTAAGAATCAGGGAGGAATTTGTGTCCTTTTGTTCCTTCCAAATGCATATTTGGACAAAGAGTCATCATCTGAACTTGCAGTAAGAAGTGTTTGAGTGGGATGAAAATAGTTTGAGAGTGTCTCTGTTCCAGGAGGTCTTTCAGGCAACTGCAAGGAATGATTAAGCTAATCCTCTTGGCAGTGCATGGACTCGTTATTCACCTGAGGTCCTGTCTCACCTTTTGGCTGGTTGTAACCAAATTTGCCATTGGGATGAAATTTTCAGAGAGGTGGTGTTCCCATTAAATTTTCTGGAGAGACTCAGGTGGTGGAAGTGACTTGCAGTGGCCTTATTTTGTCATCTGCTGTGATGGAGAGGTGGAGAGTGCTCTTAAGTACAGGAAGATATTCCAGAGGAATTAAAGCTGTATTAAATATCAAAGAATCAGCTTCTGAAGCAATGTCCCTTCCTCTCCATACTGATCCTCTAGTCTTCATTCATATTTTCATCTCAGTCAAAATTTCTTCTGCCAACACAGATGAGTTTGTGGGCAGCTTTTGAGCCTCACCAGAGCTAGTGAAGCATGGCTGGTTTGCTTTTCACTGCAGAGAGCCTGTCCTTTGAAGGAACTATGTGTCAGGCAGTTCCATAGGATTGTCTTGAAGCCATTACTGTGGCCTAGCTTGGGCAAGAGTAGAAGTGCAGTCAGTACCTCACTTTTAATTCTTCAGGATAAGGCTTTGTCTTTGAGCTGTAGTAGCTGGTGAATTGTTGAAGCCAGCACACTGGCCACAGGCACGGTGCCTAGACTGAAAAAGTGCTATCAATCTCACATTAAACAAGAAGGCAAAAAATAAGTATGTCTTAGGTAAAAGTTCATTAAAGCTGTCTAAAGCAGCTATTTTTTAAAGTGTAGGAGTGAGATTTTTCTTTAAAGACTAATATAATTTAAATAAATATTAAAGATTTGGATGAGTTTTAGACAAGGATTATATTAAATCTGTTTCATTTTTGTGGAAGGAAAAAAAATTACTGCACTTGATTTGATTTCTTTCACTCGATTAATTACTGAATATTTTAAATACGCAAGAACTATGTCCCATCTGAAATTACAATTATTTGCTTTCCTGATGGATTGAGGATGGTGAAGGTAATGATTCCACTGCAAATTTAAAGCTGGTTATGCTCATAAATTGTTTTCTTTCTCTGTTGCAAATATGTCCTTACAAACTGTGTGCCATTTGAGCATATTTTTGTCATCACTTGCAAACACTTTAATCAGCCCTAAGTCCTGTCACTGTGGATTAGAATATTTGCAGTGCAGGAGGGCACCAAAAACTGGAAAAGAATTGCAGGGGAAAATATTTGGAAGAGTAGTAAAATGGTTTTGACTTGTCAAGTTCTCAGTTCTTCCACCCTGCAAAGCAAATACACTATTGGAGCTCTACAGAGAAATATATTTAGATTTTGCTGTCATAACCCTTTCTCTGCAGGAACTGTGCAGCAGAGAGGTGGCTGCCAAACTGCTGCTTGTCTGATGCAGAGATGGGATCCTTTCCTGGGCAGCAGAAAGTAGAAGGGTGTCAGAGGAGGAGGCAGCCCCCTGTGCCTTTGACCAAGTTGAGATGGGAAAGCAAAGTCTCTTCCTTGCTGAATGTGATATATGGCTTGGGGTGGTTGTTTGCCTGCTATCAGGCAGGAGATGATGAATGCTGGTACAGGGCTTTGCTCTCGTGCGAGGGATGGCTCCTGTCTGACATGCATGCCCCCATGTGAAATGGTTGAGTGTCCTCTCTAATCCCTGTGCTGAACCTGACAGCAGCTACACAGACTAAGCAGGAGCTATATTTTATGGAGGCTGTGGGGAATAGCTTTACGTCACATTGAACACTGCCTTTTCTACAGTAGCAGGAAACCTGACTGTGCCTCACGCTCTGTGCACAACAGTGCTCAGTAATTCTCTGCTCCTGCTGCTGCGGAGCTTGACTTGAGCATCTGCAGAAGTTACAAGCATGAATGATTTAGCGTTTGCAGGGCAAAGCCTTTCTCCTTAGTGCTCCTGTGAGCTGTATCTCTGAAACTGTATTATCTGATATACAATACCCTTCTCCACATGCATGCCTACACAATGTTTGAACTGTAAGTTTAGTTTTAGGTGCCTCTACAAAAGCTGGAAGTTACTGAAACACTGAATACAAAATCCTCCATCTGTATTTTCCAGGTTTCAAGACTTTCATTATGTACTTTGTTGTACAAAGTACAACAAAGAGCTCCCTGTGCCACAGAAATGCTGTGTCCTCATGCCTAAAATTCTCTCGGCAATCCTGTTATTCTCTTAGGTTGTCCTGAAAACACGGGGCTTATAAAGGTCATTTGGCTATGAAAGAAGGCTCCTGTACATGCAGGTAGATCTGTGCATCTACATATCTTGTCTGTACGTGTGTGTGTGTGTATATATATATATATATATATATATTTACACACAGATGTAGTGTATGTGTATATATATATATATATGTGTATATATCCACACACAGAGAATTTTTTACCTGGTCAAGAAATAGTATGAAATTCTGTGTTTCATATGTACCTGTACATATGGGGCACTGAGACAAGAATACTGGCAGGGTGAGATATAAGATTATGATCGTGTGAGATCACACTTATAAGTCTTTCTGAACTCTGTCTGGATGCCACAAAAGTAATTTATCAGTTAGCAAAATAAAATTGTATGAGTCATTTATCAGCTGCCAAAATAAAATTGTCAAAATCAGAAGATCTGGCATGTATTCTTACCAATGGTAAACCAGTAAGAGAATTAAATAAGTTTAATAACAATAAATAGGTTATAAAAATAAGATCAGTAGAAGTCTAAGAAATAAAGCCCAAAATCCAGCAGCAGTGACTTTTAGCAGACTTAAACCAGAAAGTTGTGAGGAAAAATTTAAAAGGATAAAATGCAGTCCCATGAGAAAACTACTGCTTTAGTGTTAATCTTATGAAAATAAAGATATATGGTCGTAAGGCTTTGTAACTACAGGTTGAGAGGTTTTTTGGTTTTTTTCTTTCACGGTGCCTACTCTGTGGTAAGTGGTTTTAGTTTTAACTTCAGGAAAGATATTAAAGAAGTCTTTCAAATTCTGGATCGATGGTACATCCTTGCACACAGTATTTCTGTGATCACCAGCTTCAGGGGTAGTGTATGCACATGTGCTTATGAAGATGCAGTCCATCAGTCATTCTGACCCTGGAAGACTCATGTGGGCTTCAAAACACTGGGCAGTGTCTATGGTTTTGTGCATGTAGCTGACTGCAAATACTGATTCTGTGGTAGGAAAAGTTTCTATTGCATAATGTCGAGGTGGTTCAGTGTGGCTCATTAGGGTGCCTCAAGCACTTCCATTTAGAGAGTTTCAATCTTCTTTTCTTCACTCCCTAGAAAGAGCAAGTGAAGGCTTGTGTAATGTACCTTTAGTGTGTATCTTGCATGAGCATTTGGAACTCAGCTCTAGTGGATGAGAGCTGACCTTTTTTTGGTTGAAAATACTTCTTTGGACTGACAGAGAAGCAACCTGACTACAGGGCAGGCAATAGAGCTTGATAGTTACAGGACGGAAGAAACAAGGAAGGTGGTAGTTGTGGAGATCTGAATGGGAAAGACATCCTGATACTTGCAAGCAGTCCCATATTAAAATTTAAGACATTATAGTTATTTTATGTATAAATGCCAGGGATCAAAATCAAGGTAAGACAGGGCAGGATCAGTTAATGAACCCATTAAAGTAATAAAGCCTGAAGTTGGATAAGCCTAAGTGTATAATGTTTTCCTTCTTACCCAGCATCTTCAATTGGTAAGAAAGCTGTCAGCAAGAACAGGAGATTTTTAAAATTTGCTTTCTTGTCACATTCCATTCTAGAAGAGAATTAACACTACTATCAGTAAATGGGGCAGAAGCAGATGGAATTGTAATAAGTGGTAGTTTAGAGGATGCCTCTAAAATGTTTGATAGCTGAGATGGGTCAAAGACTTCCTGGAAAATGCTTATTTCTCTTAGTGTCTCTTTTTAGCCTTTGAAGAGGAAATTGGGTAAGGATGTCAAATAATAGTATTTCTGCAGGAAGGTACCAAAGCATTATCAGTCAGTGCCTAGCAGTACCCTGTTTAAAAGAATGTTTCAAGGTAAACTTCAAGCTAGAATAAGCAGAAAATACTGCAAGAAATATATGCAGTAGGCACGTTCAAAAAAGTGATATTGAGATATGGGCAGTGTTTATATTAAGGAGATCTGTGGTGTTGAAAGATGTCACTCAAAAAGTTTAGCACATCCATTTTGTGAAAACTGTTGTGAAATCAGTTTAAAAACTAGAATGCAGAGTAGTATATTATTCATAACAAATTTTACTCCAGTCACCAGAAGATAGAGACCTTAATTAAAGGTATGCTCCCTTGTTAGATGTTATAAAAATCTCTCAACTTTCGAGTCTTCAAACTCCAAAGGTATTTCAAAATACCAGGAAATAGCAGGCTTGCCAAGATGCATTGAAGTGATAAAGACACTTAAAAGAAATTCAGAAGGAAAGATAACCTTCAAGGCAGTAAAAAGCATGCACATTGGTGTAACTCCAAAAATAGATTGTATGGAGATAAATATGTATAAGGTCTTTCACAAACCTGTGTGAACGTGTGCTTTGGTGGGAGAGCATTGCTATGGGATCTGGAAGTGAATGCTTCATATTGGTGTGAAATATGATTTGCCCTTTGTGAGAACTTCTGGTAAACATAGTAGCAGAAAAAGAAATTAAAAGAGGAAAAGCACTGTCATAACTTGTGTGGTGTTTAGTGGTAACTGTTACCTGAGGAGAAAGTTTGGTGACTTTTAATAGTGAAATCTTCACTAAAAAGATGGATACACGTCTGTATTTTAAAAACATTTATTGACATATTAATTGGAAAAATACTTCTGAGAGGATAAATATGTCATTAGGTGCTTGGGTTTTCTTCCGTCCAGTGAGTACAGCATCCTGCTAAAACAGAAACCTCACGCTGAACTGCTTAATTGTTACTTCACTGCATCACATCTCTTTTAAACAAAAATAACCTGTGGTAGCCTTTTGTTGTTGTTGTTTTGATATTTAAGTAGTAATAGTATGTATACCATCTGTATATTGCTTTGGAATAACTGGAGTTTTTGTGGTTTCATCCATTCCCTTTGACCTTGTTAGACTAGGAGGAGAGAACGGTGGATGTGGACAGGAGGTCTCTAATTCTTTAAAGGAGGAGTATTTATTCAGGTGAAATTGTAAGACTGCTTAGAATTTCCTGTTAAATTCTCTGTTTGGATGTGTGTGGTGTTAACTGGTTTTAGGATTTTCTGGCTGGTTAGAACTCAAACCATTGATTGGCAACCTAACCCTATTGTTCTGCTTGGTAGTACTGCTGAAAACTTCTTGTTCTTTTAAGCAGCCATCTTTTATCCTTAAACTACAGTTTCAAAGCTGTGACACTGCTTTGAAGTTTCCTGTTCGTATATTGTCACCGGGTAAGCTGCCATGCTGTTTGACAGGACTGGGGGATGCAGGACTCGGGGTCGGGTGGCTGCATCTTCTCCAGACACAGTTTTGCACCTCAAATGAGGATTCTTTTCCTCATTACTTTTGGGGCACTTCTTAGAGAGCAATTCATAGTAGGCATAAAATTTCAATGCTGGCTATTTGAAATGCTGCTTTTGTTCTTGCCTGTTAACTCTCACAATTGAAGCCCTAAGGAATATTTGAAAAGCGCTGGTCACAATTTTGCAGGTAATAGGATCATAAATAAACATCTATATGCAGATAAGAACCTAACAGAAATCCATCCTTTGAAGGGAAAGCCTATTCTGCAGCTTTAAATTGCTGGATTTATCTCAATAACATGCAAAGTACTACAAAATACATGTGCACAACATCCCTCAAACAATTAGAAACATCTATCCTATTGTGGTGGATTTAGGATTGGAAAGATAAGGTTAGCTTGATCTTGTGGGGGAATCTTGAGAATACACTTGAAGTGGGGCTTTTTAATTTAAATTTATTTATTCCCTGATAACCATGCACTGATAAGCACCTGCAGTTCCCATTGAATTTCCCTAGAAATTCCCTAGTATTCTCTAGAAGAATCACTCTAATCAAAATACAATTACTTGCACACTCCTCTCCAAAAAAGATAAAATTAGGGCTTTGCTTAAGTTTTGAGTCTGGTGTTGTTCGATCATATTAACATGTAAGTGAGTGTAAACTTCATGTACACACATGAACAAGTAGTTAGCAAAAAATGGTAATACTTTAAACTACATACTGACTACAAAGGGAAAAAGCTAATGGAGGTTCATTTGAACCGACTGGAGAAAGACAACTAGTGGCAGAAATAAATATAAATTGCTGCCTCTTTTTTTCTTCTTTTTGGTCAGGTTTTGCATGGAGAAAGTCGGTAATGTGTGGCTTAATTCAGCTCTGACAAAATGAGCACCATGATCATTGATGCCCTATTTAACCAAAATAGGGATCCAAAATTAATCTGAAAAGCATAATGTGGCAGTTATTTTGTGCAGAAGAAAATAATTGCTCTTTAAGAAAAAACCCAAACAAACCCCACCAAAACCATTTCATTAAGGAAGAGTAGGTCAAGGTAGCTATGCTTGACAGTCTAGTTTATGCCTAAAGAGAAGGATCAGAAGGGTTTTTTTTCTGCATAAGAGCCTCAAAAATATAATAAAACCTACAAAAGGTAGAAGATGAATGGGAGATCTTTTTCTGTGTTCCATTTTACATTAAAATACTTTTAATTGCTGCTGTGAAATATGTCTGTTAATGATTTTTTTTTCCTTTTCCTGACAAAGTCACCATATTAAAGACTGAATTTTGGTCATTGAGTGCATTAGTTGATAGCAGTAGTGGGCTTATTTATGAACTGTCACAGAGGACAATAATGTCTTCAAAAGCATGCAAATGGAATTTCAAGGCCATGCTTGTGTTACGTGTGTTTCTTACCTAATGTTTGGTGTTTAGTATCTCAGCAATGCTTGCTGGTGTGAATGCTGGGGTAATGTAATAGCCATGTAGAAGAAGGTGCTCTTTTACTGAAAATAAATCAAATGCAGCTTTAACAAGTGCCACTCAGAGAAAATTGTGATCAGAATTTGTAGGGAGCTAACTTAGGAGGCTGTAAAATCTGATTTTGGTTGTTCACACGCAAATAATAGCAGTAATCTGTTGATCTGATTTTTTTTCTCTGAATATTTAGAAAATGCTTGCATAAAATTCTAGATGTATTTTCCTTTATTTTAAAAACAGTTATTATTTTTAGATAGATAGTATAAAATTATATTTATAAATTGTATTGGGGAGGAGGTTCTTTGTTTTCCTGCTAGCTCATAGATGAGCAAAAGGTATATTTTTTTTATATATATAGCCAGCCATCCAGCCAGAAATAAAGGTAGATTAAGTTTCTAAACTACACACAAATAATTATTCAAGTTTTTCTTGGCAGCATTTGGTGAACATATTTTTGGTATTTTTAATTCTCTGCATGTCCCTTTTTGTGTTATTTTGTATACTACCTAAACTTAATCCTATTATTATTTAAAGTATGACTCTCTTTCCACTTGTAGTGTAATTCCATTTGTGCTATCTTGAGAGGAGGGATTTGCTTATTCTGTTTGCTTCAAAGCCAAAAATTCAGCAGCATTTGCAGCCTTTTATACATGAATGTTGCTAAATTAACCTCCATATTTTTCTTGTTCTCACTACCAGAGGTGATGGTCAGGGAATCATATTTGGGGACCTTAGTTAATACATCACATTATTTTAATACTATTTACAACTGCAATGATTATTAAGTTCTCTGTAATTTGTAGGCTGATTTTTTTTGTTGCAATTTCAGGTTTGTGAAATAGTGCAGCAACTTCTTATGTAATATGTCTGAACCAATTATAATTTCTTTCTATATTAGATATGTAATGTTCAAGCCTGTAGTTTGCTGTAATTTTAAGTACTCATAATATTTCTCTATAACATATTTACTTGAAATACTACTTTTTCATTTAATGATGCGAGTACAAAATGAGTTCTTGCAGGTTTTTTCTTTTGTGGTGCAACTGCACCTGAGCCTTGCAAAATACTACTTTCATTCTCTTGGTTTGGCTCTCTCTTGAGCGGTGACTGCCAAATAGTTCAAATTCCTCATCTGTTTGACTGTGTCTGAATCTTGCAACTGCTCCTTGCTTTCTGCAGTTAGTCCTAGAAAGAGATTGCCTCCCTTCCTGCCCTCTCCTGGATGCTGTCAGTACATGGATAACTGTAATATTTGAAATACCAAGCAAATCCATCCCCTGTTACGGGCTGGAGTGATGGAAGCTGTGATGCTCTTTCAGGAGATCTCACGCCCTTCTTTAAGAGCTGATTTGTGTTGTAAGAGGCAAAAAAAAGTACAGGGGCTCTCTGAGTGGGGCTTACATGAATCCTGAGAACACCCAGCTTGCAGCTGTAGGTAATTTACAGCTGTTCTAGGTCTGTGGAAGGTAATACAACTGCAGAAGGACAGGCAGTGGATCCCATGTTACTGGAGTACCTCAGCAAAAGTTTCTTAGGTACCCTTTGTAGCTTTCTAGCATGCAGTCGTACAGCAGGAAGAAGAGGAAGCTTTAAACATGTCTACACTTGTGATTTAGGGCAAGTTTTGCCCAAAATAAACAAGGCATGCATGTCTTGGGATAATTCTACTACTCACAAGAAGCAGCATATTCTCTCTTTGTTGAACGCCTCTTTTTTGTATGATGCTATTTTCAACTGAACCCTGAGGGCTGGCTGGTTGGAATCTTTCTTATTAATGCTTTGAAGGAAAATTAGACCTGGAATCTGAGAAAATATCTCTTAATATTTCATAATGTATGTTTCACTGTTGTGCTTCTAGGTGTTTATCAAACAAAACATAATTTCTTGCTTTTCATAGTAAAACTTAATAACACTTACTGATTTTTCTGTGTGTTCTAAATTTGTGTAGAGTGTGCAAAATCCAATTATTGCCAGGGTTTTTAATTGTTTCAGTAACCCCATCATGACTGCTTATTGACCCTCTTGCTGAGAGACTCCCAATTAAGAGTTGTTCTTGCAGTCTTTCTAAACTAAATTTCCACTACTTCTGAAGAATCTCTAGTACTTATGATTTGCAGTACTAGCAATCTCTTATGAAGACTGTGTAAAATATAAAAAATTGTCTTATAATCATGAAATGAAAATTGCAGTTATGGCAAACAACATTGGTAGGTAATTAAGCTATATTTAAATTGATGTTAATACTTGGAAGTTGCTATCTTATGTTTATGTTGTGATGAATGACTATTTTTTGAAATACACATGTCAATCTCTGTTGAATTTATTAATTCTTTGGAAGGTAATTACTGTTATGCTTTTGAAAATGTCCATAATAAACACTCCCATTCTGTACATGCTTTGCAAAGCACTTATATACGTATGGGGTACATACATGTACAGCCCATGGATAAGAATGGGCTATGCTTAATACCAATGTAGTAATTTCTTTTTAAATTCAGTGACCTTATTCAGGATTATTATTTTGCCATTGTTAGTACTAGTATTGGAATGATTGTCAAAGGGTCCACATTTTTTACAGTACTGAAAGAGGAAAGCCCACTTTATATTAAAGTATTATCTTTCTGGAGATAGCAAACAAGTCTTTCTAGGATTACCTGCCAAATAAAGTGTTTAAGGTTATTGCAGGATTGTAATAAATTCAAGGTATCTGTATTTGCATATGTTTTTAGTAAGTTAGGGACTTCTCTGTGGGAGGAATACAGCTCCTATGTTTTTCAGCAGTGTCTTCCAGCATTAACTCTAACCAGACTGTAACATCTTGGTTTTGTCTTTGGAGTTGCTTCTGGGAAAAAATGATTTTTTTTTATCAGATCTGATTTCCTTCACAGCTACCTCCATGTGCGAGGAGCAGGTGATGGTGTAAGGTACCTCGATTCTTTAAATTCACAATTGATATAGTGGTCATGGCTTGGAGAAGCTCAGGACTGTATTTTCTACTTCCATAGGAATGGTCACAGATTCTCTTCTTGAATCAATTAAGACCTTAGATTTCCAAACCATTTAGGAAATGCACTGTTGGTATTCTACCGACAGAATCATTGATTGATAGGGCTGCTGTCTAGGGCTGAAGTGATTGTGGGTGCTTTTATTTAGCTTCATGGCTTCTGGTTTGCTTGAGGGGTTTGGAGTTTTTTTTTAATATCAGAAGAAATGAAGAGCACAGCACAAGGCTTGACTGAACACTTGCTTGAATGGGAATTTGGAACAATTTAAATTTCCAAGGCTTGTAATATGTGAGTGCTGTTAATCACGTTAGCAAGCTGGCCTTCTCTCAGTGCTGACATGATTTACAGTATTGGTATTAAGCTTTGCACTATTCCAAAGGTAAAGCTGATTTACCAGCTTCTAGTTGGGATGTTTCTTCTGATTATAGAAAAAATATTTCATAATCTATGACAGACTAGGGCAAATCATATTTATCATTAGAAAGTACTTCTCTAAGAAAGATGAGACCAATAATACCAGGGAAAAAATAACCTGGAAAAGGAGTATAAGTGAAAATGGGATATGAACCAAGACTCAAGAGAAATAATGTTAATTTAGACATTGATGTAAATCACTATACCCAAATATGGGTTTCTTATCCATAAACCATGTTGGTGCTCAGAGCAAGATTAAAGGAGTCTAATAATGAGATTACTTGTTTAGCAAGCTGTTTTTCAATGTTAAATTACTCTTCCCTTTCTCTTCACTTCTGCTGAAAGTAAAATGTAAAAAAGTTGAATATTTTCATTTATGAAGAGCTAAATTGCCATAGATTACTATTAAGGTCTGATATCATGCCAAGATTCATTTTTTACTTGATGTCTAGTTTAAGAACAAGAGATGTCTGGGGTACCCACTCTTTCTTGAGTGCCTGCCAAATCTTCTATGTCAGCATTCCCTCTGATCTTTTAATGGGGGTTAAAAGGAGAAAACCAACGTTTTTATTACAAGTGGAAAGTAGTTCGCAGTAGAGATTGTTTTCTTTTAGTTATTATAATGATGGTAGTGCATCAAATACTATTTTATTTTTATAGGACCATTTTTTTCCTATTTGTTTTTTTCCTTAACTCTGAAATATGGCAGAAAACAGGGAGTGGGGAAACTTCTCAGAAATTTTGTTAGTTGGATAATGAAATGCTTTAAAACTATTCTTTGAAGTTTACGAATGAATGTTGGACTGAGCTTCAGAGTTGTTTTGTGACACCAGGAAAAGCAGCAACCTGGCACCTTTTCTGAAGGTGCCTTTGTTAGCACTGGGGATGTGTTGTCTGGTATGTGCACCCACTGTGGTCAGGGCAGCTGTTTGACTCCTGCAGTGAAATGTGCTGGGGAGCAGCCAGTTAAATGCAATGCAAATCTCTGTGGCTTTTCCCTCTGTGTGTTCTGTTATGGCAAAGTCCTGAGCAAATTAACAGAGCATAGATGTACTTACTGAAAATTTATGCTGTTTCTATACTGCTTAATTGAGACTATAATGCCCTCAAGGATTTAGCATCTTTTTTGATCTATTAATACCATTTTCTCTTCTATTACATTCTACTTCTGAGTAATATTGTTTCATCCGAAATAGATTATTCAGGTTTGGGTGGTTTTGGTTTGGTTCCCTCCCCTGCTTAATTATGGACATTCAGATCCATCTACCATCATACAATCCTTCCTTTATAACTTCACCTTCCTTTATAGCTGTCTTAGCTGTAGCATTATCAGTGCCACCAGGAAAAGGAAAAGCAGACTGCAACCCTGTAGCTGTTCTGGTGAGCTGTGGAAATTCATAATATCTCTCTGACCAAATGACCTGAATCTAAGAGAGCTGACGTTGTTTTTTCAAATTTATTTTTCTTTGGAATATAATGACTGTGCTTTGTTAATTCAAAATCCACCCTTTTGGGCAGAAACATGAGATTTTTAAGACTGCAGTTAAATAGTGGATGAGAGTTCACGGTTGGAAAACATTTACTCACAGCATCAGAATTTATGCAGAGTATGTCAAAGAGCAGCTGTTGTCAAAATTGGAATTAAAACACCAAACTCGTGTTTAACTGCAGGAAAATAATTTAATCTCCAGTAGGTGAGTGAACTATGGAATCATACATACACACAGATTTCTTCCACAATTTTTTTCTTTTTTTCCCTTTCTCTTTTCTTTTCAGGTGAGATAGGAAAAAAAAATAACCTGGAGGGTGCTGTGTTTCCTAAAATGGCACACATGCGTTCCCTATTCTTGTCCATTTGGCCTGAGAATAAGCACAGCAGCTTTCTGAGAGTTTTTGTGAGTCTGTTCCTGTTGCCCATTGGTCACTACTGACACTGTAGAAAACAATTCAGATTATGACAGCTTTAAGCAGCTCAAACTATCCTTTGCATAAAATCTGTGTTTTTAAGAGAACTGTACCCTTCATAAGGAGCCTCCTTGAAAATTCACTGGTAGGCTCTATTAATCCTACTGATGGCTTCAGTGAACCTTGTCAGTTCATGGGGTTTTAATACCCATAAGCTGAAATAATTCTGCCTAGGTCTTACTCCAATAAATATGCTCTGTAACTTGTAATACAAAAGAATATAGAGTCTTTTGGCTATTGCTGCAGAGGATGACCAGAAGTGGGAAGCAAACGCACTGAGTAAAACCTTGGAAAAACCTGTGGGGGGCAGCAGTGGCTCAGGTCATTCAGAAATGGGGCCATAATTCCCTGAAGGACTACCTTTGCTTCTATTCAGGGAAAGCGCCTTAATTAAAAAAAATAGCGAAAGGGCAGAGCAACACTGAGATGTTTTGGCTCTTGGGAAACTTGTCTTTTCTCTTGGACTCCCTGGCTGCTGCTGTGTGCTGGTTGATCAGGCAGGACTGGTGCAACTTTTGCTTTTGCCTCCAAGAAGCCACTGGAATGGCTGCTGTGGTGTCCTTCCTACACCTCTGGGGAAGATTGAGTGATTTTATTTTCCACAGCAGCTGAACTGCTTGCATCTGTTCTGCTGTCAGTGAGCTTGTATGTCTCCCTTTGTTGGTAGATACCTAGACTAGAGTAGTTTGTGTGGATGGAGAAAAAACCAAGCTGTATAAAGTGTGCAGATGATGCAATGTGGGTCAAACCTCTGCAGAAAGAAGTGTCAGAGATTTAATGTTGATTTTATATGCCATAGGTTGGGGGGGAGAAGGGTTTGGATGCAATTCTCATTGCACAGAGTTGTTAGGAGGAGATGCCTAATTTTTAATACGAGCAGTTTACAACCATTCACAGTTAAACAGTTTATAGGATTCTTGGTAACAAAAGGTGGTCTAATTATAGAGGAAAGGAAAACAATATAGTGAGGATATTTACAATGTGTGACCTATGTGAATTATGATCTTGTTAACTATGCAAAAATGACAAAAACCAGAACCATCCCAGTGAATGAAATGTTTAGCCTTTCCTTAATGAACTTTTAATATAGAAGATATGGAGTAGGCTAATTTTTTTCCCTTTAACATCAAAAGAAGCCTGCACTTTGGGTGAACCTGTTCTTTCTTAAGATTCAGTGCACTAGACTTCAAACTGGAAAAAAAATGACAATATTTTTTCTTTACAACTAGCCCACACTAGAGTGTTTAGTTTCTGCCAGTAAATCACATGCCAGGGTTTCTACTGCCCTCTTAAATCAACTGAAGGTGTGATTCCTTTCCCTGTGATTTTTGTTTAACTTCCCTTTTGTAGTTGATCTTAATTGTTCTTATTTGCAGGCTTTAAATGTTGATGGACTGTGTCATTTATAACCCTTTTTCATTGCACAATGACCTTCATAGGGAAATTTCATACATGTTTTCATTGGGCTTTGGTGGCATTTTTGTTTTATGTATGTAAGTGAAACTGGCAATAAAAATTAGTACTCAGAAGTATGGTCTTCTGATTAAAGCAATGTTATAAAAATCTGGTTATACTATAGATAGCAACTTTCAAAATGTTTTGCAAACCTACACCGAAACTGTGCAAGCACAGATTGCCAAATGTAAGGTCCCCAGTGAATGAAATTTTGTGGTTTTCTCCTAGACAAAAGCAACCAACTGTGAATTTTGTCCCAGACTAATACTTCACATAATGCCAGCTGCAGTATTTCTACCCTTTGCACCTTCATATTGCTGTTTTCAGTTGGAGGAGTTGTACCCTGTACAAACTGAGGTGCAAAGAAACCTCATGTCCCCCATTAGTGTGTCATCCTGTGAAGATAAATGAGTTTTACCCCAAGACATCCCCTCCCTGCCATGAAGCTGTTGCTGAAACTAACAATCCCATCAGGGCTGGGAAGTGCTGATGGAGAGAGGAGCTTGCTACAGTGCAGAGATAGTGGTGTGTAATGAAGTTAGGTGGCTTTAGTTGTGCTCAGCTCAAGTGCATACAGCAGCCTGCCCAAATCAGCATGGCAGGGCAAAAAGGGCAGAAATGTAGAACAAAGTAAATTAGATTTAACCCCCTGGGCACTTCATGACCACCTTGATACTGCTGACTCTAAGAGTAATAGTAAAGAGTAAAAAAAACTCTAATAGATTTGAAAGTCCAGAACCAATGGTTTGTTCTAATTATTTCCACTAGTATATAATTATTTATATGATTATTTCCACTAGCAGGTCAGAAGGACACAGTTGTAAAATTGATGTGCCCTTTTTGAAAGGGTATGAGATGGAGAAGCCTGACAACCTGTCAGGATTTTTGGCCCTGTCCGCTTCCTGCAGTTTTTGTATCCCTGACTTTTGGGTGGATAAGGCAGATCACATGAAAGCTCCAGCACTTGGACTTGGGTGTTGTAACCAGTGCAAGTTTGCCTTCCTTGCTGAGGGTTGATAACATCAGCATCTCATCTCTGGGAACAAGATGATCCTCTTCCCCTCTTGGAAAGAGGCAATTCAAGAGTTCGAAGTTAGAAAAACATGAACTAATTTGGGTTTAGCTAATTTATGGCTGTACAAGAACAGAATTTTCTCATCTTAGTTATTCTTTTCTGTACTTCTGAAAAGCCTGTTCCAACCTTTTCTCCCTGTTTTGGACAGGATGACATTAACTGTCTCTTAACAGTCTCTCATTTTTTTGCTTTCTGTTTTTTAGGAAGGAAGGGACATCACATGTTTTCTCACTTCTTTTCTTTTCTTTTTCTCCTTCCACTTCCAATTTTTAACTAGATTAGCTGGTTTCAACTAACCACAATTCAAAGCAGAAATATCAGAGTTATATTGTTCTCTTATGTTGCATTTTAAATTTTAAATTAATAGAAATAAGGGGGATTCTTTAAACTTACAATGTTCACCAAAAAACCCTTGAGCTTTATGTTTGTATATTCTTTGTGGCTGCTGTTAGAGCTGTAGAATGAACAATGGCTTTTGGGTGGCAGCCCCAAATGAAATCCGTGCCAGCCTCTCTTTCTGGAGGTTCTGTGCACTGCCTGGGAATAAATCAGATTGTAAACATTGGGATTTTGATGCTGGGCTTCCAATATAAGTACCACTGGTAGAAGAAGTCCAGTACAAAAACAAAGTAGAAATAGACTATGTAGGCTGTATATTATAAGTCTTTATATCCCACTACTTCTCGTGTACTAAACAGAGTAACTTCTGACAGTGATTTGGAAGGATGTGTCCAAATTGATAAAGATGTCTTTGGTGGTGTATGAGCTAAGTGGTGACAAGGCTGAAGTGTTTCTCTTGGAGTACGATTGCTGTCAGTAATGCTAGAAGAGAACACTTTTTTTTAGGTAGCAAAACACTGTTTCAGTGCCCATTACTGCAGTATGACACACGGTTAATATATTTTTATTGCATTAATAAACAGAGCTTTGTACTTCTCTGTCTGTTGGCTTTAAACCTTAATCAGAAGATATCCTTTAGATTAAAAGGGGAAATTTGGGATTTGGGTGCTGCTGATGCTGAAACCAGCACTGCATTGCATTTCCTGTTGGATATCTCCAGATTTATCTGTGTTCCAAAGGAAAAAATCCAGCCAGTTGTCTGCCACAGAGCAGGTTAGATAGAGGGCAGTATGATGAAACTCTATTTGATCTCTCAACTTCCCCCATTTTCTCTGTTCAGTAACTCTGCTGTGTCCTGCTGTTCTCCCTTTCTCTGAGGGAAACTGTGAGCATTGTATATGTGAAGAGGCTATGCTCTGAAGAGACAGCCAGTAGGGCCAAGAGTTGTGCAAAATGGAACTGACATATTTGTCTCCTAACAGCAGCTTCTTGTATAATAGGCTGTCCATCCATCCTCTCATAAATTCGGAGTGTTTTGAATGGCATAGTTATCATTTAGGAACATATTTGAAGCCGAGCAAATCCAAGAAGTTTGTCCTGGATGTTTAGAATGGGCAGATTAGGGTTGAACCGTGGTTTTCTAATTTCCATCTTGATGGATGATCTTTTTCTTATCTTCCTTATACTCTTGTACTCTGTTTCATGTTGACATCTTTGTCTTGCAATCTGCTGAGAGAAGGTAATGATGAGGATCACATCATACGGATTATAAAAGACCATTTAACCTCAGCTAAGAGACTTTACTCTCTAGGTGTTGTTGTTTGCAGACTTGGGAGAACAATTTAATTGACCAGACATGGAAGTAGCCATTGGTTTGTGTTCTGATCAAACTTACCTGGATCACAAGGCTGAATTTTGTTTGACAGTAGCTGAAACAACAAAGGTTTACACTATAAAATTAGTTTGTTGTAAGGATCTGAAGCATCTCTTTTGAACTAACTTAAAACTTCAGTGCTGGCAAACAACTGGTCATCAGCAGTGCTGGCCAGAAAAATCCTGCGAAGGAATGTAATAAATCATCAAAATTAAGTATTTTAATCAGATTTCAAATGAAAACAATGGAGAGTTCATTCATATGTATTGCAGGGTAGAGTCATTCTCTGCAACAATCTTTTTATAAGCACTTTGCTATTGAACAACATTGCCAGAATCACTATGTAGCAAACCACCAGATGATGAAAGAAACTGGCTTGTTCTGAATGTTTCATTTATGAACTATTCACTTCAATTTCAGTTTTAAAACTGTAGTACATGTCATAGATCTTGCAGCTTTGAATGTTAAAGAAAATATTAAACATAATTTTAAATTTTTAATTTAATTTTTAATTTTTAATAATTAATTTTAAACATAATTTTAAATCTCTGCCTCAAGTTCTTAATTGAGAACATAAAGGAGTTTGCCTTGAGAGTTAGGTGGAATAATTAGTCTTCCAGGTATCTTATTTTAAATGTAATTGCTTTTGCTACCTCATATACTGTTGGTGGGAAGATATTAGGTAGAAAGCCTGTTATGGGACTCAAATTGTGACTGCAAGATCTTGTTCTTCACCTTAGGATCTAAATTTTTGGACTCTAAACACAGATGACTTTCCCAAAATGCTGATTAGGGATTAGATTCAGAAAGAAGAAGAAAGCAGTGAAACAGAGTTTAATTGTAATTCGCTCTGCTGCTTCTTTATATTGCAATTTTGTTGTTTCATTAGTTCTTCATTGCTGTGGTCTGATAGAATAGGCAAGACCTGAATTTTAAAACTTGAGTCATGATCCCTCTTGTCTCACACTTATTTAAGGTTATGAGAAAGAGATTGGTATTTTTTATTGTATTGCTTCTGCAACTGAAGCAAGAGAGGCAAAATAGAAAAAAACAGCTATGGCTTGTAGCATAAATACCCTGTAATCCTTGACATAGTGTAGGTGTTCAGCTTTCACCCTTTCCACAGTTGTTTTTTGAAATTTTTTTGGTTTTGCTGTCTCAGTAACAATTTGGTGGCTTCCCATGTCATTCTGTAACCCAACACATCTGGAAGAGTGCCAGGGCTGTTGTAATCATAGGCAGCTTTCTATCTGTGAGGGAATGTCCAGTGTTTGTCCCCCATCAGCAGTTTCACATCCCAGCACCAAGAGGGTGAATTATGACAAGTGATTTGCAACCAAGTAGCGTTTTTTTGTCATTAGATATTTGTTCTGTAGTTGTGGGAAGTGAAGTAGGTATATGACAACAGTGAGAGAAAGTGAGAGAAAACAGATAATACCTGGAACAATTTCTCAGTTTTAGTGTGTCTGAACATTCTGTCCTGTTTGCATAAAACAAGAAGAATAGCCTGCATCTGTACCATGCTGAAAAACAAAATGTTACTGTGTGTGCACTGCTAGGTAGGGAGGTTTCTACAGTACAGCAGAGAAATGGAAATCCCTTCCCAGGATGGCAGTCATGCTGCTGCAAACATGCTTAGGAAAGTAGAGGCTGCCAGTGCAGACTGTTGCTGGTTTTAAGGTTTTGAATGTTGTTTCTTTTGTCTTTACAATTATGCTGCAGTAGGTCATGGGGGAGTAGAAGAGGGGAAGCCACATCAGGTCAAGTCACCATTGCTTCCTCATTCTCTACAAAGCTTATGGCTAGAGGAATTAATACACCATGGAGGTAGTAACATGCTTAACAATTATGTTTGGGGTTTTTTTAATATAGAACGACAAGTGATTACAGTAACTCTTACCCAGCCCTTCCTGGAAGATGACAGAAGTTGATTATTTTCTTAGGTTTGCTCAGAACAAAATTTTAAATGCTACTGTATCTCCTTCTGATAGCTTCTGAATGTGTTGGCAGATACATGCTACAATTCCACTGTGGAGTTAAAAAATCTCAATGATAATAGGTTTCCAGAAACCTAATACAGCTTTTGGGGTTGGGGGATTATTGCCTCTGCAGAGTGTGTTAGAGGGAGGACTGTGGAGTTTCCCTTTGTTTTTTGGCTGGTTGGTCGATGTGGATGGAGTTCAAACAAGGCTGTTTCTGCCTGGCCAGTAACAAGCATAGGATTGCATATTTAAAGCAATGGGATGTCCTGGGATATGTGTGAAAACGAAGGATAGCATTTGTGGGAGTTACAATGCATTCACTGACACTGGCAGGGAAGAGTCTGAGGGCAGCAGTGCTGTGAAACACTGGAGACAGAAGGTATCAGTGACATACAGCAAATCTAAAGGAAATTGGTTTGGCTTTTCATTGTGCACATAAAACAGTCTAACCCCAAACTCAGCTTAGAAGCTTAGGAGATCAATTTGTGGGATCAGGCCAGAGAAGTTTAATTCTAGAAAGACCACTCTGTAAGTAGCTGAGGAGGTTCTTTTGAGAGGTGATGATGAATGAATGTGCAATTTGGTGTTTTGTGAATTTCAAGGGCTATGAAATTCTGTTATTGAGGGATACAGCTGTGCTGCCCACATTTCACACAGAACTTGGAAACAAATCATGGCTCTTCCTGTAGAATTGATGGAGGTCTGCATGGAGGGATTACTGGTTATAGTATTTCTTAATTTGATAATAGGGCTGTCACTTTTCAACTTAAATTTCCCTCATTCAAGTTATCGTAGAATCTGTAGATTAAAATGACTTTCTAGATTGATGCTGTTTAATTAGTTTTATAAAAGGAATTTGCAGAACAGCCTCTTGACAACTGCTAGAGTTTGGTTACAGAGGAGCAGAATCCATTAGGTTCAGCCTGGGTTTATGAGAGTTCATGGGGGTAAGGAGTGGTTGTTACTATGAATGTGTTTGTCAACTTCATAGAGTTTGTAATTACAACTGGCATTTCTTAGCCTGTTGATATCTGAAAAGAGATATTATTTGTGACGCTTGTAGTTGGAGAGTTCTGGGCAGGGGAATGTAAACTACTTGATTAAAACCTGCTGTGCTGATTGTTTTACTCTTGAGGGAAAAATACATTCATGTTTTACTTGAAAATAGTATCTTTAAAATGTTAGCCTTCACTAGAGAGCAGGATGACTTTAAATAAATAAATAAAACTAATTTTTATAAATCTAAAGATAATTGCATCTTCTATTGGGCTCTTGAGTGTAAATGGTTCAGTTTAAAATGGCTACAAATTGAATCTGAGCAACTTCTAGTATTACTAATGGTAATAACTGTATTTTATTCCTTCAGAACTTTCATGCAGCTGGTTTAAATAAAATAAATGCAGATTGCCTTTCGTAGCCTTCCACTGTATTTAACTACTATTAGACTTTTCTGAGACTTCTTGATGTGAAGTTCCCTTGCACCATCATTAATATAATTGCAACAGGGAATTACTGTATTTAGTGCTCACTAAATTGTTTTAATAGGTTTGGAGTATGTGTTTGTTCTTCTTGAAAAGCAATTTGAATTTCTAACTTCCTTGGGCACCTGAAGAGAGACTTAATAGCTATATAAGTCTCCTGAGGCATGATCCCAGGCGGATAAAAAAGCATTTGCTGACTTTTGTGTTTCAAACCAGACTGCTGGCAGAGTGTTCATTTTTTAGGTGACAGGTTTGCTAGAATTTTTGTGTGTCAAAGTAGCAGGTATGGGATTACTTAAACTGGAAACAAAGACCTTACTCATCTGTTACCATAGTTTCACTTCTGTAACATCATCTCCAGGAAATAAATATTTGTATGATTTTGTCCTGTGTCGTGTAATACAACAGAAAAAAAGCTATAAATTTACCTTAATACTATAATAGTTGTCTTGGGTGCATTACAATTCAGCCTGAAAATGTGAAGTTGTAGTGCTGGTGGATGAGGATAAGGAAGTGAACAAAGGGATCTGTGAGGAAAAGACAGTAGTTTTTGTTGTTGCTTTCTACTGTGGCTTGTACAGCAAATATCTATCTTATCTTGTGTCCTTTTAGTTCTGTCTGCCCTGATTCAATTATGGAGTCCTGAGTGCTGATATAGAGCAATGTTTTTGAAAGAAATACTGGCAAAAAAGTTGTAACTCTTTGTTTGAGAATGTCCTACTTTAGAATGTCCTACTTTTAACCTTGGGTGCCATATAATGTATTTATGTAACTGTATGTTTTTCCTAGAGATTAAACCAGTTCCTTTATACACATAGTGAGAAGCATCATGTTGAGTCTGTGATGTGGCTCCTAGTTCCATTAAATTACAACTATGTGGTTTATAATGTGCATTTCTCTGTAATCTGTGTAGAACAGAGATTTCATCTCCTCGTAAGAATACTCTGTACAGACAGTGGGTTATCTCTTCATCATGATTCTTAAAAATTAAGTCTGTTGAGCACCCTAAAAGGTTTTCTCATTCCCAAGGAAGAGAACAGATGGTGTTTGTAAAACTGGTTGTGTTTGTTCATTGCTGAAGTCTCCACTTCAGGTATTTAAGGTATTAATCTTAAAAGAAACCCCATATAAAGGAGGCAAATTATTTAATGTAATATTACCTCTGCATGACTTTGTAGAAGGGTTAATGAAGTTCTTTCATATTTAAAACTTACTAAATATGTGTATATATATATAAAGTTATGGAAGAACTACAGAGAATTCTTTTCTCAATAGTCTTTTGCATTATTCTGGAACTCAGAGTTTTGACTACAGTTTTGAGACTGATATAGGACCTTAGCATGTGAACCGTGAAAGAAAATAAATCTAGGAATATAAGGGGGAAAGGAGGAGGAAGAGTGTGAAACAAAATCCAGGAAAAAATCGCCAGCTGCATAGAGTAGTATTTGCCGTTCTCTGCTAATACAACACAGAATGTTGTCACTTACTCCCTGAAAGATGTTTTCATGAAGTTATTTCTATATACTCTAGCCATTGCTACGTCTGTATCCTGTGTATGCTTTTGAACTGTAACGAAGAAAAATGGATCATCAGGCATCATCTCTTGTTGCTGTGTTCGTGAAAACAATTTTTTTGCTCCAAAGTGTTAAAATTCACGTTTCAAAAGCTGATTAACAAAGCACCTAAGTGCTTATCTTGTCAAAACATCATCACCAGTTTCGCATGAAAACTGGAAGTGCCTTTTTTCTGGTGCTCTGTCAGTTGCATTTCTGTTGATTCTTAGTGCAGTCCAATTAGTATGTATTTTTAGAGGTATTTAAAATTATTGAAATACCTCATTGCTGTCTCACTAGCTTGATGATGTCTTTGTTTTCATTTTTTTTTTTCTAAAATAAGATGCAGCAATCATGTTTAACACATCTAAAACATGCTGTCACCATGGAGACATCCTTGCTTGAGGTCTCCAGGGAGGTTCCTCCACTTTGGTGCTCTCCAGTCTCTCAGACAATGTCCAGTACAAACAGAGATTGCTGGGACATACCCATTTGCAGCTTGTCATCATAATTAACAGAAACAAGCTGGAGTGAGCTATTGTTCATGTGCCAGTTTTTGGCTATGTGGAAGTTAAGCCTGTGTGGTGTGGGGCAGGACCATAGATAGCAAGATGTCTAATGGAAATCAAATCAATGGCCCTAATAATGAAAACTGCAGTGAACTGTATGAAAAGAACATACAAGCCATCACAGTGAAAACCCTTTATTCATCCAGGCTGTGTGGTCTTGTGAGTTCCACAGCTGTTTGCTTTCTGAGCCACTGGTAAAGCAGTGCAAAGTGGGACCATTCCGGATACATCTGTCCTCTGGTTTTATGTGAAACAGTTGCGATCTGATTGTTTGTTGACAGCAGGTATTTCCATCTTTGCAATGATTCATGAAACCCTGCAGCTCCCTACTGAGAGCCTCGAGACAAACCATTTAAACTCAAAAATGCTTTGCTGAAAGATGTCATAATCCTGTACTGAAAGGTGTAAGGCCATGCCAGGAGTTTAGGCAGCTGTGACATGCTGTCCTGAACCACATGGAGGGGTCTGAATATATGGAGTCTCTTCCAAAGAAGTAGTTCTGTTGAATACATAGGAAGTGGAAAATTAGTGGAAAGTATGGAAGTGAGACAAAACATCTTGTGCAAAAATCAAGGTCATGATAGATGATGAGCTCACAAGACATATGGGCATACTCAAATATCCCAGGGCTTGCATTAGCCCACTGCTGTCTATCGTGATCATTTTCTTGATGTTATTTTTTTGGCTCCTGGTTTCCTGTTCTTTAATAATGTCATGCTGCCATCTTCTTGCAAGTTTTCATCTGCATCACCTTTCACCAGCACAAACATAAGCAGACATAAAAAATTTAACTTTCATCTTAGTTTAAACTTTGAATTGTGACACAGAAGGAAGCTTGTTCTCAGAGCCACCCTTGTCCTCTCTTAGCCACTCTTAATTGTGTATCAAAGGTCTTGTTTTTGCCTCATGAACTTTTCACAGAGCAAATTACCATTTATCTGAGGCTTCATAAGGTACAGTTCTTGCACACTTCATTTTATCCTGGCTGATAAACTGAGTAATGACAAATTAATTGCTTTCATTTTTGCCTCCTTTGCTGGAGAATTCTGACCCCAGAGTCATTTTGCATGACAGCAGTAGTATTTTGAAAAGTAAAACCTCTGTTCTGTTTCTGTAGCTGTGGCCCAGTGCAGTGTACCTATTTTCCACCGTGGCAGCTGTTCCAAGAGTTGAACTTTCCCTGCACCGTGGGCAATGCGCTGCGGTGCCGCCAGGCTGCAGGCAGTGGAAGGCAGTGCCTGATTGCCCAGGGCAGCCTGTGTCTGTGATCATTTCAGAGAGGCATCTGATAAGGGTGTTCTGTAACTTCATCTTCTGTGTTCTGCTGCCTGTGCCGCCATCATCACAGCCTAACTCAAAAGATGAGTGCAATGCATTGCAAGAACTTTAAAAATAAATATTGTGAGTCCTATTTGCACCTAGTTCTTAACCAGATAGACTTGTTTCTTCTAACACTATTTTCACTTTGGTATCTG
This sequence comes from Melozone crissalis, assembly GCF_028551555.1. NCBI lineage: Eukaryota > Metazoa > Chordata > Aves > Passeriformes > Passerellidae > Melozone > Melozone crissalis. The sequence goes on along the minus strand of NW_026535794.1, from coordinate 34,852,748 downwards.
TTAATCTAAGTTGTTTGATCTCAGTTTCTCCATTGTTTGCCCTCTTATCATGTAGGTTACTCCTCAAAGGCAGTAAGATTAGGCTGTGTGAAGAAAGGTTGCAAGATCAAGCCATTTGTTCTTCTAAGCTTATGCCAGAGGCTACAGCATATAAAACAAATCAATCTTAATAACTGTCTAAATTACCTGGGAAATGGTTTTGTAAATACCTGTGCCTTTCTTGTATCTCTTTATTTTCTGAGTTCATTTTGGTTTTGGCAGCACAGCTTACTTTCTCACACACTAGGCAGGAAACAGCAACAAAGATGGAGACAGTTTAACAAGCAGGAATTTACTCCTATCTGTAGCATGCTAGAAATGAAATTTGCATAATAAATCCTTTCCAAACTGGTGATGGGGAAAGTATCAAAGTGCAAACAGTTTTCCATAATTTGTTTTGTAGTCTTGAGTTGGTATGTTGGTGTACTCTGAGATTCCCAGAAATCACAAAGAATGAAGGATAAAATCTTACGCTTCAAATTTAGTTTTATGAGTTAAACTTGGCTTTGCAAAATTATTTCCCTCCCTTTTGTGTCCTTTTCCTAGACTCCAGCTTTTGTATACTGTTACTGTACGTTTTGTTCCTGTCCAGCATTTGCCTGGTTTATCTCTGAGGTCTCAAAAGACTGGCTGCTCATCTGAGCAGGCAAGCTGCTCTCTGTCCTGGCAGTGCTTCAGAGTTCAAATGTCTGGCTTCTCTTTTGGTAAAAGGACCTGTTCATTTGGCAGGTCAAATATCGACCTGAATTTCATTATTGGAGATAATTTTTTGTGATCTTCAGGTTTCCTCTGAAGTTAAATTTCTGCATAGCTGTTACAAGCAGGTTGGAACGGGGAGACAGAGAACATGCCAGAATGGGTAAAATAAATAAGAGTTATAGCAGTTCTCACAAACAGCAGTATTTTCTGGTTGAACTCGGAGCCAGATGCCAGTAGCTCACAGGGTCCGTGAAGTTCAGGCATAGTGTGAGTGCAGCAGTCATGCTGAATGTACCAATTCCTGAAACTGGGATTTCTCCCAGAAGCAGTTGTGAAATGTGGCTGGAGGAAGGGGGAAGAAATGCTGCTGCTTATCCAGTTAAGTAAAAAGTTCCTTGTGGCATGGCCTGGTACTGTGGGAAACCTCCCATATTATTCACCATGAGAAGAGTTGAAGAATTTACTGCACCTGGATAATGCAAGTCTTTTGAGACTGGTGTGTTTCCAGGAGTTCTGTTTGTTTCAGTAGGCTGACATCTAGCTGTTAAAAGTCGCCTTTATTGACCGAAGCAATGATTTTTGGAAAACAAAAATCTTTCTTTGCCACAGACTTGAGTCGCTGACTTAAGTGATATGTTGAAGTTGATTTCTTTTTTGAAGAATGTGCCATAATTTTGGAATTACAGATATAGTATAGCTCCTAGGTAAAGCTCTTCATACAGCTAAAAATCCCATTCAAATAGCTTCCTTATTAGTTTGATTTTAATTTCTTCCCCGTGTTTTCTTTCATTATTTCATTTCAGTCATCCTTTCCATATATAGGTGTATCGTGGTAACTTCTGTTCTGCGGCAAATTATTTGGGAACATCATTAAAGCTTTAAAAACAGCAGGACTAATATTAAAAGGAGTTCAGCTGATCCTGATACTGGAGAAGTAATAGTGCAGCTGATTTTGATGACAAAGTAATCATGAGATGAGATGAGATCAGAAAATATGTGCCTCTGAGAACTGGCTGTCCTTTTGATCTGCACTGGTGCTGTTTGTAAACTCTGTGCTTCAAAGAACGTGTCCAAGGATGTGTATGGAGGTAGCTGACATTGTGGGTCTTACAAAAAACAAACTTGGGGCGCAATCAAAAAGTTGAAGTAAATTTGGAACAGGAAATAAAATGCTGATAGAGCCAGGTGGCACCACCCACTAAGCTGGGAAATTCTGAAGGGAATTGGGAAGGATTTAGTTTTCCCTTTCAGAGGTTGGCATTGATTAAATAGATAAGATGCAAAGTTACCTGGCACGTTGTACCTCTCTACTCTTGTTTCAAAGTAAAGAGGTTAAAGCAATGCTTAGAAGAGAGAAGAAAGAAAGGTTATGCTAGATACTATCTCCTTAAGTTTATGTTGTCAAGATTCTCTTGTTTTGTCAATAAGGCGTTTTGTTTATGGTAGTTCCTTCTTTCTGTACTTGTTCAGCAGATAACTTAAAACAGCAAGATATGAAGATCTGTAAAGAAATTGTGGTAAGACCTCTCAATGAACTTCCATTTTCTATTTCAGAAGTGTTTTTAATTATATCCTTTCCACATCTAAACCATTTGGACTGGGGTTTTTTGTGCTCAGTGTCAGCTTATGGATGCATTCTTTGTGCGTGTGTTTTAAGAAAAAGCTTCATGTGGTTTTTAAAGAAGATTAGGAAAAACTGTGTTTCCGTAGTGTTAAAGATATTATAGCCATTTCATTCAGATGATCCATATCTCTGTCTTGGAGCAAGTTTTAGAACTTAAGAGAGGGGAAAGTAGGTTCTTTTTAGTGAAAACTGGATTAATTTGGCAAGGTTACAGTGTCTGGAAATTGTTCATTATTTTAGCATAGTAGATGTTTGTAATGAGACTGTAAAGAAGCAAAAGTTTCTAAGTTTACCAGAAGCTGTTTGTTGAAGAATTTGAAAGATTACTTCCTGGCAACTCTTTTGATAGGCTATTGAAGTCTGTGGGAAGGGAAACCTGAAAGTTTTCTCTCTTGTTTTTCTGACCAAAAATGAGAGTGAGCACAAACTGCCTTTAGGGACTGCTGACAGGTGAGGAGAGAAGGAGAGGAGGCAAAGCTTTTCAAGACTCGGTTTAAAGCAGAACAGAGGTCCAAGAAAACAGTCCAAGGTCTGAATTTAGTTTATTTCTTTCCAAGTCATGGTCTTTTCAAGTCATGAGATCTTTAGGGCTTCCAACTCTATAGAGTCGTGATAGGTCCAACTTGTGAAGTTGGCTTAAAAATTTAGGACTCACTTTTCATTTGACCAATTTCCAGATCTATCAAACTGGACTGTGTGTATATATGTATAATATATATATATGTGTGTGTGTGTGCATGTGTGTTTATAATTATTTGGCTTTTTGTTATTATTTCCTAAATAGGACAAAGCAAATTTTATTTTTCATTTAAAAATAGAAGACACATGAACTTTTACTGGAGCTGTCAGGTTTACCCAACAGAAGGGTTTAGAACACAGACTATCTCCAATTAGTAGCACTCTGTTTTCTAACTGAAATTAAAATTTATTTTTAAAAACCCAACACAAAAAACTCTAAACCCACCCACCTGGTTTCAGATGTTCATTTTGTGTTGCTAGGTATCAGTACCAAAACTGATTTAGAATTTTGTCTGGTGGTTGGTTTTTATGGTCCTTGGAGTCTTTCCTCCTGTCTTGTATGCATAATACAAGAAAAAGAAAAAGAATGTGTAGAAGAACAAAGAAAAAGTGTGTAGAATACGATGGTATTTCCAGCCTGTGTGTGCCTCATGGAGTAACTGTGAGGTCATCAAAGATATTTGGGTGGGGTTTTTCCCCCCAGTATAGCATCAGTCATCAGAAGAGCAGCTCTCAGTCTGAGAGGTCAGTTGACACAAGGAACACAAAAATGAGTTACATGTTGTGTCATGAAATCTGTTCACACTTAATTGTGCATGCTCAGTGAGAAACATTGCTTATCAAAGAATTTCTGAGCAACACACAAACTGATTAAAAGAATAATCAGCAATGCATTTTTCAAAGTTGTCTAAAGATATTTGATTCCTCTGAATTTACATTAAACTCACTGCTTGAAGGTGTTTTTTCAGTCAGTGTAAGAACACTTCAGGATTTTGTGGCAGATGAAAGTTTATAACATAAACCATAAATCTCTCTACACACACCCACACCCTCCAGTATAAAATAAATGAAACCCAAAGGTTAGATGCAATAACACCCATTACTTATGCAGACGTATCCATAACAACTAGTACTTACCTCAGTGCTTTCTGCTTCAGGATGATGAGCCTATATATACACTGGTTTTTCTCATCAAGGCATACTGTATGCCCTGTGTTTTCATAAAACACTGTAATTGGAAATAGTCTGACAGAAGCCTTCCAAGTGTTCATCTTGGCAATGAATCTGGCTGTAAAGTGATTCTGGTCGTACGAAGCATTTGAAACTGTTTATCTCTCACTGCTGGTATTCATTGATATGTTTGTATTTCTTCAGTGTCTCCTCCAGGCCTGTAAAATTCTCTGCAGTGCTTCAGCAGATATTTTGCCAGGAATATGACAGTGAACTCAAACTGAGTGCTTCTTTTTTATTTTCAGGGTGGTAGTGGTGGTTTTGGGTGTCATCCTCCCCACCCACCGTGATCACTCTGCTTTAGTGGCTCCAAGCACTTGTGGATGATTGAATATTTCGATGCATGCAGTGACTACAGTTACACACATTCTCTTGTATTTTCTCCTCAGTGTTGTATACCTTACAGCCGAGTTCTTTGTTTATTTGGTACCCTGATGCAGCCAGAGAGCTGTGGTCAGTGGCTCTATGTCCAGGCTGAGGCTGCTGATGGACGGTGTCCCTCAGGGCTCTGTCCTGGAGCTGGTGCTCTTTAATCTGTCAGTGGCAGAGAGTGATCAAGCACTCCCTCAGTGAGTTTGCAGATGATGTGAAGCTGAATGGCACAGCCATTCTCTCAGCCTGGACAAGAGAAACCTCCAGGGACATTTCACTGCAGCCTTCCACTACTGGTAATAACCAAGGCAAATGGCACCTTGTTTCTTTTGGAACTGTGGGAAAAAGCGTGTTTATGGGAAGATTTTGAAGTATAGTTGTGCTCTCATCTCACTGTTGATACTTAATTGCACCATCAAATACAATGTAGCCTCAGTAATCTTCTTTAATTAAAAAAAAAAAAAGTCAGTTGAGGAAAGAAACTAGTGTCAGGACTGTTAGGCAGTCTGTGACTGAGCTGGAAATTGACCTTGAGAGCTTTGATCCTAGCCAGGGCAGAATATTCACTCTCTTATTTAAAACTGGGACCAAAAGTAACTTTGGTACTTAATAATTTTCTTTAATGCAAGCTTTGCCATTATTGATAGTGGGCTAGTAGTAGTGCTACATAGTAGTACTTACTATACAGTGCTTTTTCAAGGTGCTTTGTGACAGTTCTTTTTCATACTGAGCTTTAAACCTGAAGGAAAGAAGTTGGTCCTTTTATACCTGCACAGAAAACAAGAGCTAAGGCACATTGCTTGTGCTGGAGACCAGGACCGTGTCCATACTTACTGTGGAAAGCAGAAAAGGATAGAATCATAGAATATGCTGTGTTGGAAGGGACCCGTCAGGATCATCCAGTCCAGCTCCTGGCCCTTTTTGCCTTCTTAAGTGTTCTGTCTTGCAGAAACACAGCATAGCTTGTTGCTGTCTCCATGTCCACCATTCCACACGGTGTGCTAGCTGGTAGGCTCCCTTCTTTGTTCACGTTGAACATAGCTGGATTTGGGGTTTTGCTGATGGCAAAAGTGGGGTTCTGCTGAAGGCATTCCTCTCACAATGTCTCCAAGCAAGTCTCAGTGAAACCACTGAGCAATAAAATTGCAGCTATTGATCATTGTTTGCAGACAACTGTGAAGCTCCTTTACTGGTCATGGCAGATACTACAATGTTCCTTTCCCATTCCACTCCAAACCTGGTCTGGTGAACAGCAGAGACGTAATTTGCTTGGGCAACTATAGCCGCTGTTGAGTTACAGAAAAAACAGTCTAATTTCCTTCTTGGTAAGTTAAGTGATCAACTGGAGATTAAGGGCCATTGATTTCATATGAGAAAAGAAACAAATTAGCAAAGACCTTTTTCAGGCCTGTTTGAGGAAGAGCTGGTGTGTGGGTTCCTCAGACCTCTAGTTAGCAGGCTCATCCCTCTGAGAAATACTTCAAATTCTACTAATCCTCACTGTTAACTTGACATGTATTAATAGCAATGGGGAGATGAGTTCTGGAGATGTCCTTCAACTCAGATTTTTGACTTAATTCAAAAACATCACATAGGGGATCAAGAAACAGTTAAAACCTTTTGTTAAGAGCTGAATTCTTTCCTCGTGGGTCTTGGTGGCTTGATCTGTTAATTAAATAGTTCATATAGGTCTTTTCCATCTCCTGTAATAGAATCTAGATTTGAAGCAGCTATTTTACAGCTGTCTAGTGTTCCCAGGAAAGCCTCACTACTGTCTGAAGCTGTTCAAAAGTGCATTGAAAAGAATTTATGATCTTGGTTCCTTTGCAGCTGGAGTGGCTTTTAATATTGCAAAACATACTGATTTATAATCTTAACTGGTAGCTGCAGAGAGAAGGCCATTTATTGCATGGGCATGGAGAATGAGCTATTGTATTCCAAGCAGACACTACCTCAGGCTGCAACATGTGTAGTGCAGTCTGCCTCCAGCCATCCCTCCCTGTCCCAGTCCTCTGATGATTTATGCTGATGGATGGCAGAGCCTGCTACACCTTCCTGTGCTTTCCTTCCACAGTCCACTGGATTTCTTCCCATTGAAGTCAGATTGCAAGGGGCTGTCAGATTCCTTGGGTCTCATCCTGACTGGAATGATATGCCTGAACTTTCACACTGGAAAGTCAGTTTTTACCCCAGTGATACAACAGCAGAAAAACTTATATTTTGACTGCTCATAGGAAATTTCTGCTTATCAAGGCAATGCAGAAAGCATTTTTGATAGCCGTCAGTCTGGTACATTTAATTGATAATCAATTCATTAAATTTTTTTTCCAAGTGTGTAAGGAAGAAAAAGAGAAATCTAGATAGGAAAAGATGCCAGCAATTACCTCATCAAACTAATAAGCTTGTCTGTTGAGCTGATGTAGTGGACAGCCTCTGGTAAGGAGTGTCTTAATCTTTTTATCTTTCAACCAAATGGTAGGATTCCATTGCCCCTTTCAAAACAAAAACAAGAAACCTTCAACCCCAGGATCGTACATTAGTACTTGGCATGGGCAAATTTCAACTAGCAAGAAAAGAAATCATGTTTATATACTTTTATTTGTTTGTTTGGGTTTCAACTCCCTTCTCCTCCCAGAAAGAATGAAAACAAAAGAGAAGTTATTAATGTTTCTGGCTTAAGGGGTGGTGCTGACATGGGAACCCTTGAACAATATGCAGCTTTTTCTTTGTTATGGGGCTTTTTGAGGCATCTTGTCTGCAGTTCATTGCCAGACAATATCGGTCTCCTGCTGAGGTGGTTTGTTTAAGGTGTTTATTTTCCAGCTCTTTAATTCATGCCACCTTCCCCACGGTTTTCTGTCATAGAAGATGTTTGTCTTCATTTTGACTAGGCTATTAGGCAGTCCACTGACTGCAATGGAAAACTTTAGAGCTAGAATAAATTGTGGAGGAATTGCAAGGCATTTCTCTGCTTCTCTCTGCAAATCAGCACCACTCTGTAGAGCAAGGGGTGAGCACACTGACACTGCCTTAAGGAATGAATATTAGAACTTGCTAAAATCCAAACCGAATGGAGAGGGAGATAATTTATACAGCCTTAGCAGATGGACTCAGAGACAGGAGGAGGGAATAGAAAAGGCTTATTGGAGGGGCAGGGAAAATGCTTTGGAGGAGGGGGAGCATTATTGCTGGTGGTCTTAATTTCTCTTGTAATCCAACTACCATACTTGCACACCTTGTTAGTCCTGAATATAAAAAGAGTTCAAAGCAATTTTAGTTAAATATTGTGAATTATTAGTTATATTGTCCTGATGCTAGTATGCAGGTGTCTGTGGAACTGGAGAAGTATTTTGTTGCCACTTGGGTTCTTTTATTAGTTTGTTTAGAAACAACAAACCAAAGAAGCTCTTCCTCTGAATAAATACTCTTTAATGGGCCATACCTTTTAAAACAAGCCTTTGATGGAAATGTTTTAAAGGGTTTTGGTAAACTTTTAAAACTATTTATTGAGAAGAGAGAAACAGACTAAAAATAGGAAGCACCTGCTGTTGCAGGCAGTAACATACTTGGAAAGGTGATGTTATTTTTCTGATGGCATGTGCCATTACACTTATAAGGTCATTATTGAAATATGGGGTTTTTTAAAGTTGAAAGTGTCTTTTTCTATAAACTGATAGTCTTTTGAGGACAAATTATTTAATGCTTTTTAGAGGGTTTTACAGAACTGTGTTTACAAATAACTCCAACAGAGTAAGTAACAGCATAGCTGAATAAAAATATTGAGAAAAATTAATAAGGGTTTAAATTGCCCTCAAATTCAGCATCAGAACCTTTATCTACCGTCTCCCTCTTATCATATCCCTTAAGTAATTTTGGTAAATGTATGTTGTGCTTTTTGTTTCATACTTGGGTATTGATCAGAGGAGGAACAGTACAGAATAAAAATTGTATTAAGATTTATTGCTGTAATATTTGGTAATTGTTAATTAAATGCTGTTTAATAGTAACACTAGTAGAATTTAGAAGATACCATACTATTACTTCAGAAAGAAATTTTCTTTGTCAGCTACTGACTGTAAAATTAGCAGCTAGATTGTTTAGAAGAATGTGCATCTTTTTTTTAGTTACCCTGAAAGGTGTGCATATATACAGTAGATACTTTAGTATCATGATCTGAGAAGGCCTTGCTTGAATGTCCTCCTTTCCTCCCTACCTGTTTCTAAGTTCTTCCTGATTCTAATTACTTATAATGCATAAGAATAGCAAAGTAACTGGTGTTCTAGGAATTCTGAATGATCCATTTTTCAAATTTCTAAATACAGTAAACTTAACACTGTTTTGAAACAAGGCTCTACTACTTTTCAAAGTTACCCTGAGCTAGGAGTGAGGCATTGCTTGTCTACACTATTACATCAGAAATAAACAACATTTCAAACTCACATGCAATTATGAGATTTTTTTTTTTTTACATAATTCAATGCAAGGAGAAATTTTACTGCTTGTTGGAAAGTTTCTCTTTCATATCTTTTTTCTCACCTTTACTTAATTAAAACTGATTTCTGACATACCAGTGCATTTATTAGAATGCTTGATCCCTTAGACATTCCTGAGCAGAAAATGAGCTTTCTCTGCTGAGAAGCCTGCCTGAGCTTGACTTGTGTGAACCTGGAGCATCACTTTCACCTGCAAAAAGTGCAATGCCCTTCTGTTACTTTCTATTACATCAATCATTAAGGAAGTACAGATACTTCAGGCTTACATGAATGCCAGACAAAACTATGGAAGCCAAAGAATAGCATGTAATTTTTTGTGAGCTTTTATAATGAATAATCTTCCTGTTATCATCATTGTAAGGACTTTTTTTAAATTATTATTATGGTCAGCTAGCTTTGTATTCATTGGTGTCACTATTTGATTAATTATTCTATATTCAAATTCTGCGTGAGGGCAAAGATAGTGTAAGAATTTTGAAGGAATTGGTAACTTCTTGTATTTCCTATGTGTTCACACCAGGCAATTTTTTTTTTGTTTGGTTTAGGTGAGATTTTGGGGGGGTGGAGGAACAGCACGGGATGGGAGGGTTGGATTGTTTGTTTGTTTTGGTTGGTTGGGTTTTGCTGTGGGGGTTTGGGAGGGTGTTTTGTTTGCTTGTTTGGAGGGGATTGTGGGAGTATTTCTTGTTTGCTTTGTTGGATGCTGCATGGTTTTGATTGGGATAATAAAGTAAAACTAGAATGTATAAGAACATGCCATGGTCTTAGAACATCATTGATTATTAAGCTCATCTGTATCCTTAAATTTCTGCTTCATGTTGATATTTTTAAGCTTATATAAATTTATTGCCTGTTTTAAACTGACCATTCAACTTTTGGTTCTATTCTCCCTCTGCAAGCCTCAGTTTATGAGTGGTTGCATGAGGGTAAAACCTCATCTTTATCTTTGTGCTGTATGGGTTCAGACCACTGAGGTGAGAGAGCACATGGCAGCATCCAGTTCTAGTGGAGCTTTGAGGCCTCACCCATTCCCTGCTCTGCAAAATCCTGTTCTTTCTGAGAGCTGGACTGAGATGGCCAGATTCGTTCAATGGAGGGCACCAAACCCCTTGCTGTCACTTGGCTTCCCAGTGGCTGGGGATGGAATGAGGATGGAACCCATTCACTAATTTCAGTGTATGAAATAATCTACCTCACCTTCTCGGTACTCAAGATAATTTGAGATTCTCTTTCAAAAACAGATGTCAAAGGTACAAAACTGCAAAGGTTCTGCTCTACTGTTAATACTTAAGGGCAAATATAAGAGTCTTGTTGCTCAAGGCTGATTGTTAACAGCACTTAATGATTTTCTCATATGCCAGTTCCTGTTCTCCCAATAACACTGAGTCTTAGACTTCCAAAAGGTGCTGTTTGGGGATGATAACTATTTTATTTAACTTTATTGATAGTTAGTTTGCAGAAAAATAGATTTTTATCTCAGAGTATTAGGTTCACATTTGTGGACTATTTCAGTGATGATATCTTCCCCTTAAAGAGAGGAACACCCCCACATCACACCCTCACTCCCTCTGGGAAATGTGACATGTGATATATATTTTTGTGCATTTCTTGTTCCCTGCAAAGTAGGCTTGTTGCTGGATGTTTCACTTGTAGCTCTGGTGACAAATCTGGAGCTGTTCCTGGCCTTGGATGAGGCATATTGGTGGTGAAATTATTCCCAGTGAAATAAAATAATAAAATTACATTAGACATGGTATTTAGCAACGAATTTTGGAAGAAGACATTTCAGGAAAGAAAGGTTAGCTGAGTACCTGGTGTTCTAACACATCTGGTTCCTGTCCATGCTCCACCGGGCATGGTTGCTGTCTTCTGGAGCTTCTTTTGAGTAACACTAGGTAATTATGCTCTTTCCTTCTACCTTACAAGAAATGGCTTTGTTCACTCCCTATCAGCAAGGAGCAAAGATTAGGAATCCTGTCTCTTACAAGACTGCAGAGTAGTAGCACAGAAGATAAGCTACTTATAGTAATTTAGTGACTCACAGGAAAATTATGTTTTGTTTCCTTCTCATACAATCCTCCCTTAAAATAAACCAAAAAATCCCTCAACCACTGTTTGCAGAGAAGAGAAGACACAGCATTAAAGTGAGAGTAAAAAGCTTTCCTTTCTCATTGCTGGTAAAGATGAAGAGGTTGAACTGGTAAAACACTGGCTGTGCTGCTTGTAGCAATTCATATTAGTGTTTCCAACCAAAATTACAGGTGGCCTGTTTCCAGTGACACTTGGAAATTTAGTGCTGTGTTGATAGGCTCAAATGGAGATCCTCTGGCATTGCAAATGAAATATGTGCCACTGCAGTTCAGTTGTGGTTTAGCTGGTCATGGAGTTGGGATATAATCATATTATTTTAACTCCTGGAGATCATTACTACTTTGGGAAATAAAACCCTCAAGCATCAGAACTGTCAAGATATATATATTTTTGAAGTTTTTTATAAAGTAATACTAGGTTTTATTTCTTTTTGAATGTTTAGCCAGGTTTTCGTTATTAAAACTAGATGAGAACAAGGGTTTGAGTATTTGAGTAATATTATTATGAAGACCAAACACAAACCTATAAATTTAAATGTTTTTTAGTAGGAAAACTAGCTGTTTTAAAATAACTGCTTCCTTTATGCTAAACTGTTTATCCTAAAATATGGTCTTAAGCATGTATTCACCTCACATTGCAAAAACAGAGCCTTGTGGTTTATGTAAAGATTATTCTTCAAACTACTAGATACCAATTTTTGCCCAGAAAAGGCCAAACTTCCCAGTGGATTTGCCCAAACAAGGCCTGGGTTCTCACAGAAACCCACAGAATCCAACCCTCAATCAATCAATTATCAACTCTAAAAATTTATTTCCTTATAATTTTGGCAAAATGCTAAGAGCAGGATGAATGCTCCTCATTCTTCTGGTTTTTTTTTGTCACTTCCAGATGTGCTGGGTAATGATGTGTTTGACCTTAGAGAGGGGAGAAATGTGTGAAACGCTGGGAATGGAGCAGTTTGACTGAATACATAGAAATTCTGCAGGCAGGGCTGGGTCAGCTCCATTTCCTCCGCTCTCTCCAGTGTGGCAGGGTAGGGAATGACAAACCCTTTCCCCCCTTCCAGGCTGTACCAGGTCACCCCCAGGGAGTCACAGCCATGCAGGCAGAGGAGCTTTGCTGCCATCAGGAGCCATCTGGGGAGGCAGCACAGCCACGCTGGCCAGGAGTCCTTCAATCCACCAAAAATGATTAAAGGGACCATCGTGCTGGTGTGGGCATTTGGGGGCAGTGCTGCATGTCATGAAAGTGGTTTGATCATTGTTTCAGTACAGAATAGTATCCTTAGATCATTAATTTTATTTTAATTGATTTTGGAGACCTTCCCTGATCTGAGTGAATGCCTTTCCACAGTACAGGAGTTTTTAAAACTCTCAGCCAAAAGAGATATCATAGTGTGGTGAGGAATAAAAATGCTCATTTAATTACTGAAATGGGATAATTTCAGAGATTACTAATGATATATGTTATGTCCTGTGTGGTTGACTGTTAAGTGCAAATGGACCTTTTATTTACTCTCCAGTGGGCTATCATGAGGTTATTTGACTTGAATTAAATGTTGTTAAGTTCTGTGAAAATGGCATTCTAATTTTTCTCTATGTCAAGCTTCATTAAGTGTATTTGCACTTAGAAATTGCAAGCAAGATGTTAACATTTCAAATGCGTAAAAATTGAATATTAAAAAGTAAAATTAAATAGCAGCAGTCATGGAGGTTTTTTCCTTCTCTAAGGGACATTTCCAGCACTGCTTATTTCTTGTTGATTTGATTCATGAATATTTTGCCTATCAAATAAATACATTAATGATTGCATTTGGTTGCAGCAATAATTGTGTGTTTCAAATAAAAACAAATTAGCATAATAAGTGGAAAAGCATCATGGCACATGAAGTGTGCTTGCAGTTTATTACATCTGAAAGATCACAAAGAGCTTCTTTTGGCATTTGTTGCTTTTCAGCCACTTACCAGCAATTATGTTCTGTTTGAATAGAAATTAAGTAGTTGATTTACAGCATTACTGTTTTTATGCTGAGGCATGAGCTGCTGAGATTGAGGGTGTCTTCAATCACAGCGCACTGTAATATTTTCTGAAAGGGTTAGGGTTATACCCTCCTACACAGCTCTCTTTCTTGAAGCTGCTGCTGGAGATTGTTTGGGTTTTCAGAGGAGAAGGTCATAGTAGGAGATGGCTTAAATTTGGGTTGTTTGGGTTGCCGTTCTTTGTGCCAGAGGCGGCTGCAGCCTGTGGGTGCCAGCCTGTTCAGGGGTGCCAGAGGGCCCTCGAGGGCTGGGCTCTATCTCCAGTCAGCACCACTCTAAAAGGGACCAGGAAAGCCCACAGCTGGAATGTTTTACACTACTCAGCCTCAGTTAATGCAAATTATTTTGGGGACAGAGAATTGGAAAGTTCTCTTAGTTTCCGGTAAGGGAAGACTTTTTTTAAGGCAGTAGATTATCTGTAATAAGGATTTCAGGAGTAACAAAGCAATCCATGTTCAAATAAACAGATAAAAGCATGACTAACTGTATCAAGTGTTTGGTTTGAGAACTTCAGATTTTATTTTGTGTTATTTGTATATAATATATGGTACTGGAAAGTTATGCACACTCTCATTTTTCACTTTAATTGCCTGTTTGAAGGCAGCATGACAGATCCAAAGGTTGCTTTCAGCAACGGAGGAGCACTGTGGTCACTTACTACTGTGCAATAATTAACTTAATTGCAGAAATTAGAACATTTTTAAAATATTCAGGATCCTTGACTGGACTCCATGCATTCTTTCCCTTTTCTATTGTCCAGATCTGAAATAACCTTTTCTTGCATATGATTATATCACAGGTTTTTTTTTTTCAATTAAAGATGTTTTTCAGGTTTGCAAGTCCTTCTGTTTGTTTACTTGGCTATTTGGTTTCTAAATTAAAAATAGGAAATGTCAAGTGATCACCTCATTTGTGTTGCTAAAATACTTTTAGTAACTGTGCATTAAATTAATGCATGTGAAGCTGTAATCAGAATCCTGTTTGTCTGGACAAGATACGGGATGGCCATTATTTTTGAAAGTTCACAGTCTGAATCAAATACTGGCAGCTTGCAAGGGTGAAACAGGTTTGCTCCAATGTAGTTTTATATAAAAGGTTCTATTCTGCTGTAGTATCAAAGCACAGGCTTGTTTCTGTGTAGGTTATCTGAAATACCATGTGTTATTTTATCACCCACCAAGATACCATTTTCTCATATGACAAAACCCTGAGTTCTTGTGTCTCACAGGGGTTGTGTTACAAAATGGAATTTCATTTGTGTTAGTCTGAGTTAGTGAATGGATGCTGTTAGTTGTGGTGTTCTCAGAGGTTTTAGTGCTTTAGTTTGCAATGATTTTCTGCTTTTGAACTTCTTGCCCCTTTTTTATACTCCCTCTTGCAGTGGTGTCCTCTGATTGCATCTCAGAGGTTCTGCGTTCATTGGACTCAGTGAAGCTAAAGTGCTGGGAGTGCTGTCCCTGGGATCATGGTGTCTTTCCAATGAAGAGCCAGTTTTACAAATTACCATTTTCCTTGGGAACTCCACAAGGGCTGCCTCACTTCCCTGGGAGGTGCACCAACATGAAGGGGCCAGTGTGTGCTAATCCAGGGTGTTAAGTCAGCAGCTGCTGCTTTGCCTTCCAGCTGCCTCTGTGTGCATTCCCAATTTATACTTGTTGGGTTTTTTTACTGAGGCAGCCTTCATTTAAATAAACCTTCTGTTTGACATTTCCTTTTGCTAACCACTTGTCTACACGTGTAATATGTAATTTGCAGTTATTAAGATTAATGAGAACCTTTTTGTGCTTGAAGGCTTTAGGAGAAGTCCGCAGCAGTTCAGCTTTTGGGCTGTGACTTCTGAGGCTTTACCTTGTCTTTGGAGTGCATTATTCTCCTGCTGTAGTGCAGCAATTGCAATTGCTCAGTTGCTGTGCGGGAAGTCCACAGGCCTGGGTTGAGCAGCAGCCCAACAGAGCTGTCCCCCAGCTGGCCAAAAATGCTGCAGTTTCATGACCTTCTTGTATTACTTATGTAACCTGTGTCTGTAAGGGTCTCTGTTTTCATGGCTTCGTGCACTTCAGTACAATTTGATGGGGGAAATAAACTGTTTGCAGCAAACTGAGAAATTCTTGCAACTCTGGGATAGACCAAGCAGGCAGAATTTTGTCCTAAAACATATTCTGGAGCCTCTAGCCTTCACCAAAACTGTGAAACTTGACATAAGTACAGCGTTTTCTTGTTTGTACTTGCCTGAATGTAGCTTTCTTAGTTATCTGTTTAGAGAGCTAAGTCATCTAAAGAGCTTATTGTGGAAATGTGAAAGTTTGTTATCTGATCTCTGTCAAACATTTTGATAAGTCTATCTCTGTGGCATTTAACACCTTGATCTTGGAAAGAACCTAAACTTGTGCTTAAATGGTAAAGGTGTCCTTGAATTCCAGATTTGAAACTCTTGCAGAATCATATTTATCTTCCAGTGTTCTGTCTTTGAAGTGAAGAGCATAATCTCCTTTTTGAAGATGAGGAGAAATTTTTTTTTCTGGTAAAAATATAATTAAGGGACTGTGTTAATTTGTCTGTGATATTTTTTCTTTCTATTTATAAGAAGACACAAATAACGCTGCATTTGGAATTGATACTGTGAAACTCATAATGGTTTCCTTGTAATGGAGGTTTTAGATGGGGAGCAATTTCCAGTAACATTGAATTTATCTATTTCTGGCTTTTTAAGCTACATCCACATAGGAACAATTGCAGACTTTTGAGGAAGCCAACAGAAATATTTGCCTTGGCATCATTAGTGAAGCGAGCCAGTTTCAAGGGAAGTGTAGGTTTTAATTAACTAGCTGAGCTGACTTATATCAGCCAGTTTCAAGGCCAAGTGAAATACAAGACAAGCACTCTGTGAACCTGCTGGTGGGCGAGCAGAACGTGTGTATGGATGTTCTGGCAAAGTCAGCTTTAAGTCTGGGGAACCTCTGTGTTGGCAGTTTACCCCAGTGTGATCTTGCACAAAAAGGTGAGATTATCATTAACATCTCCAAGTGACTTGGGACAGACTTGTAAGTCCTTGGTCCTTGCAAATATGTGCTTTTAAAATCCTTTGCAGGGCTGTTATTTTCATTACATTAAAGGCATTTTGTTACTCTTTTAGAAATTAAACTGAAATGGAAATAAGGCCCTTGGGTTGGCAAAGGGAGTTTTGTCTTTTGGCTTTTGTCATAACTATTTGGTATAAAATTGATACGACTTACAGAAGACACATTTTTCAAACCTAAGTTTTTTTAAGATATGGACATCTCTAAACCCTTCCCTTCAAAAAGTAATGTCTGCAACATCAGTGAACTGTCTTGTACTTCTCACCAGAGGCTCACTGGAGCTCACTGAGAGACCTTGTTTGTTAGGCTGAAATTTGTTCCCTAATAATCATGCCCACACTCAATTAGCATAGTACCCCCTATGACAAAGATGGATAAAAGGATAGTTATCAGCCATAAAGGACCTACTCAGGTTGTTCGTCTGTGAAACCTCTTGGAGGATTACAGGTACCAAAAAATTTTGACAATCCAGCCGCTGCATTTGTAAGTGAGTAGGGATTCATGTCTCCTTCTTTAGGCACCTGGATTTTCTGTCCATCTTGACCTCAACCTCTGCTTTTGTTAAATGATGGCAGGGCAGTGTTGAAACAGGACTGGCCAGTTCATATTCAAGATGTTGAAGAGCAGTATAATTTTTACCACCTTTAGGTCATTATTTTTCTTCTGAGACTATCTTTACCACTTTGCTAGTGGTAGTGATCTTTCCTGGGCCCCATAAGAATAAAGCTCGTGGTTGTAGAATAATGCCACTGGAATTTGTTAGCATTTTGTAAGGTGAAAAGTGATCTTTCACTGTGATTTAAAACCAGAGCTCTTATGAAAGTGAAGTTGCTTCTGATAACTTTCTTGTATCTTGTTGGGTAAAAGCTTATTGCTGCATTATATACAAAGAAGAGGTGGCATGTATTTTTGTGCAGAAATATTAATGAAGAACCAAGTTATATAATTGAAGACTGCTTATACAGGATGTGTATGCCTTTGTTTATGATTTGCTCTCTTTAAAATACTTTGCCAGGTTAGGATTTTGCAGGCTGCAAGTTATTTCTGTGTAGTGAGGTGATTTAGTAATCGTAGCATGCTTCAGTAGTCAGTGATTTATTTGGTTAGAGCATACTCCACAGAAAATGCCTGACTTTGTGTGAACAGTTCAAAGATGGCTCAGTGCAATTTATGGTCTCTCATCCTTAATTATACACTCATACTACTCTTGTCTAGTTGTCTAGTCTGAGGTAGGTTGTGGATGTGAGAAATTGGAGGGGTCTAATCCTGAAGATGACTGAGTAATTCTGTCTCTCTTATGGATGTTAGCATTCACACTTCAGTCTTTTAAATGGTGAGGTGCTGGGGTGCAGAGCAAAATTCTGGAGTAGTTAATATAAGATAAAAATCATATTTTAATAATATTTCATTTAGAAAAAAAGATATAAAAATCTAGCACCATAGTAAATGGGGAGGATGTAGCTTAAAAAACTCTCGCAGCATTACAGAAAGTAATTCTTCCCACTGTGGAATGAAATCAGTGGCATATAATGTTTATAAGAAGAGACAAGTAATGAAGGCAGCTAATGTACAGCAGCTGGCAACTTGTTCTAGTGGATTTAAAGTGTTACTGCAAAACCAGTGAAGTAGTGAGTCTTGGATAGCCCTTGTTAATTCAAGAACTGAGGGTAGCTAGTTAAAGTAATGTTAATCAACTGGCCCCTCAAGTTCTGGAGTAGTTTTTTTGTGTGTGCTGGATATTTTTCTTACAAGAAAGGGAACTCATATCAGCCCTAAATTATATTGCTTAAATATTTTCAAGAAGAAATTTGTCATTTGTGAGTGTTTAACACATTATAGGTGTCTGTTTGGAAGCTATTTTGGCTACTTTTGGCTGACTTTCACCAGTCTGTGTGCATTTGAAGAAACATTGACTAAACATGTAACGGTATACAGGGCCATTTTTGTGAGATTGACAACAGATTTTTGTCTCCCCTGCTCCTCATTCCCAAATCAGATTGAGAGCGTTGGCTGATGCATAACATCCTGGTCAGTGGGGCAGCACGTGTTCAGAGACAGGCTTTGGGCAGCATGTGTGGTATTAGAACACATTGCTAGTGTCTGTATGAATGTGCTTAGGCATGAGAAAAGCAGAGTGCTGGAAGTCCAGACTTGAAGGTTCAGCATCAGGGAATACTGCTGCTTAATCCCACTGTAGCTGTACTTGCTATTCCTTAAAAAAGAAAGAAAAAAAGCACTAACTACTGCGGGGTTTTTATCAAGTTTGAGATGGTTGTGATCTTTTTGTAGTTGTTAACAATGTGTATTCACTCTGCTCAAAAAAGTGCTAAGTAACATCAGGAATGCAAGCAGAGACTGCCTAAATTGGAAGTAAAATACAATAAAAGGGAGTGGAGGGGTCAGGCAGGAGCAGAAGGGAAGAGGGCAGTAAGGGGAATGAATTGCATCTCTGTGCAGTCCTGTGGTACAAGAGTGAACAACTGGTTATCGACATCTCCATGAAAGTTTTAACTTGTTCTTATGTTGGGACATTTTGAGAGGGGAACATAACAGAGAAAGCAGTTGAGAGCAATGGAGGGCAGGATATTTGGGGAGAATTGGAGTTAGAAAGGGGCAGGAGAGAGGAAAGGCCCTGTCTGAGGCTGGGCAGAGGAAGAGGGAACGGAGTCAGAAAGGAATGGACTGGTGGCATTTTTAGACAGTGAGAAGAAAAGCTGGCAGTGGTGGGCCAGATGTGCATGTGCCTGGATAGCACAGCCATGCAGGTTTTAGGTGGATGCAGAGGGGCTGCCAGTGTACCCTTTCATGTCCCTCCACTGGGGAAGGGCTATGCCAGGGCCCCAGGGCTGCTGCACTTGTGGCACAGCTGTTTCTCCTCTCTTCTGCTCTTCTCTAAGGGCCTTGCTGTGGCCCCAGAGCACATTTATGTGGGGTTTTAATTTATATTATAGCTGATGAAGAGAAATAGTACCCAGCAGTGTTATGTGTAGTTCCTGCTGCAGTGCAGAAGTGAATGCAGCATTCTCATGACTGCCAACCCAGCACCTGGTTGCAAGAGGAATAAAAATGTGTCAAGCATTCTAAGGGCTAAATTCATACAAGATTTTTTTTTTTACCATGGCTTGGATTATTTTGTGGAATTGTTATATGCACCATAATTGACTTTAAAAACATGTGAAGTCTGATACATGGAGGGGGGAGGGACAGATAGATCGAATAGAATCTACCTTGTACTCCTTGTGTGACAGGCAGCACCTACTGAGAGACAGGAGTCTGCTTTCTCCAGGTGCCAGCAGGCAGGTTGCTCTCTGCTTTGATAACACACTCCCACTAAAGTTATGGGGCTTTTGGTTTTTGTCTTTGTATTTTCATCTTCAGCTGGTGTTATGGGAGCTGCTGGCAAGCTGCGGGAAGGGTGGTGGACTCTCCATTCAGCCTTTCCTTGTCTTCTCCCACTGATAATGTGCAGCACTCTGATGTAAACCAGCCCCAATTTTGTCTCCTTCAGTCACAGAAACTGTTGTTTATAGGTGGAGGTTAATCCCGTTTAAGAACTGGATTAGCAAAGACATAGTCATTTAACCACAGATGCCTGAACTTGGGTTGCAGCTGATGCCTTACGTTTTAGCTTTCACATTTTTCAGATTCTGTACTGCCTTAGTGTGTGACTCTGAACTTCATATAAAGTGTTAGCAAGTTCTCTTGATAGATAAAACAATTGTTAGACAAAACAAACCTTTTCCAGTCTGAGAACCAAGGATGCCATTGCAGCTTCAGGCCCAAAAAGCAAAACCAGCAGATTGAGGAGAGCAATCTGGGAGGATGTGGCTTCATAACCTGAAGCTGTAATTGGATAATTAACCCCAATATGTAAATGGACAAAAACTTATAGAAGTGTGAAAACTCCTGACTGGTTGACCATCTTGGGTAGAGCCACGGCTGGGCTCTTGGCCTGCCCAAGGTGTATCCTTTAAAGGCCTTTCAATAAATTCCTACTTTATTCCTTTAGTTCTGTCCAGCCTCTGTTCCAGGTAGCCTCTCTAGGCATCACAGCAGTTCTCAGCTAGTCCTGGCTGGGATTAATGTTCTGCAGACATTCTGCATTGAGACAGTTCCATGGCAGGCCATGCACCACCGAGGTGTAAATCTAACAGAGCTCTCCATGGCAATAGTTGTATGCTTGGCCTGCTAAATGATGGTGGGTTTTATAGAAATAAAGGCAAGTAAAAGATCTGTGTATGCTGTGTGAACCTCACTTCCTCAGAAAAATGAGTTAGACACCATGGGAGATCACTGATGCTTTGCTGTCTTTGGTGAGCTTCATATGGAGTGTGATGTGCTGGCAAACACTGCAGAATTTACCCCGGCACCAGCAAGATCTTTTCCTCTTAAGAACAACGGGCTTGGGTTTGCTGATTGGACTGGCACTTGTACTTTTATTCCTCTTCACTGAACTTTCATAGAGTTATTTATATCTTCAGGGATATAAATAACTGCAGCCTAAGCTGAGCAGGAGCAAGTGTAAGGAGAGGGATTAGGATCAGTCTGAGCTTTGAGAGGCAGACAGGGGAATAAGGACATTATCTGCTTCAGCAGTGGTATGGGTGTGACAAATACACAAACCCTCAAGCACCATCCCCATTCAGTTCAGTTAAAAATCTTCCTTAAGGCACAGCAGCAAAGACAGATTTCAAAATAATTGTATCATGTTTTAAACCCCACAAAAACCACCAAAAGCAACTGATCAAGTCAAACTAATGTGCTTATCAAGATAATGAGTTTTTAAACATTAGCAATGCTTAAAATCTCTAGGAAGAAGCAAGAACAATCCAAAATAGAGGATTTGCTTGGAGTGCCTCGTGCCCTTCCTCCCTCACCAAACACAAAGTAGATGGTTCTGAGAAATAAAAGATGGAGAGCAGCAGTGCTGTGGGGAGCCATTTGGTAAAGGCAGTTTTTATTCTTGATAGTTAAAACACAGAAGTTACACACAGAATTGCTTTTCAAGTAATGCATAAAACGTTCTTAATGACTAGTAATATGCACAGGCAGGATGCACACTTTCCATTGGGAACTTTTGAAGACTATTTATGCTCAGCTCCTAAAGGTGCCTAACTTTGCAGGGCAAAGTTGTATTTGAAACTTCAAGTTATATTGGAACTTTAATATACCCTGAGTTTTGGTATAAGAATGCTGTCTAAACTATGAACATATTCCCTTGGCTTTGGTTTCAAAAATTCAGACCAAAACTCCTTTGTTAGATAAAAGTACAACTTAACTGCAAAGGACAATTGAAACAGTGATTGAAAACATATTTTTTCATTTGAATGAGAAAGTTAGCACTTGAGGGAATTCAGATATGTTTGCTTCGGGGCTTTTGGTGGGCAGTGCTCTGCTTGGCAAGCATTTTGCTTCAAGAGCATTTTTGTATGACTTTTCTAAGTCAGAGCTTCAGAAAATAAGCTGTAGAGAAGGGAGAGAACAAAACTCAGAGATGCAGAAGAAAAGTCTCAAGACCCAGCAGAAGAGATCTAATCACTCTTAGAACATGTTAAAATGTTAAAATAGCTACATTAAAAAAGAAGTAAGCTTGAGCCATTTAATGCTATAAATCATGGAAAGCAGTGAAAACTAGTATTTATGAGGGGGATTGTGAAAGCTTGTGTGACAGTTGGAAATTACATCACTGTTGATGTTTCAAATTCTTGGGTAAAGTAATGCAATACTGTGTTTGTGAATGAATGAGGGAGTGATGGAGCTGTGCTAAGTGTACTCTATGGATAAACTGGGTTGAGCTATTTTGTACATCTTGTGTCCACTTAGGATACTTTGCACCATTCAGTCCCCTAATTTCAGTGTAAATGCACAAAGCTCAATTCTGTGTATGTATTTCTTTATTCCAGATACAGACCCACGTGTATTAGAAAAACAAGAACTTCAGCAGCCAACCTATGTTGCTCTAAGTTACATTAACAGGTAAGTGTGGTTATTTTTCAGGTATAACTGATCTTGGTTAGGTATATACAATATGTATTCTCTCAAAATTGGCATGCTTATGGATGAACTCTTTTGCATCATGGGATATGACACTATCGAAACACCTGTTTAGGAAAAACAGTTGAATTAAAATTTAACTAAATTTTTAATGACTTTTGCATAGGGCACATGCAGCCCTTCAGCTGTACTGCTCAAATACTTAGGAATGAGGTTTTAGCTTTTGATGTTTTAGCTAAATCTCATGCCAAACAAGATAATTTTTCTTGGCTTAGTTTTCTATTTTATTGTACTTCACACAAGTGAGTAGAGAAAGATTTCACTTATGATTGAGAAAAGCTCTATCTGATAATAGTTCAGCATATAAATTGAATTTTACAGAACTTCAGAAGTTTTTCAACCACAATATATATCTTTAAAAGTCTTACTTACCAGTCCTGTGTAACCTAAAACTTGAAAGCAATTAAGAAATTAAATCGTTTTTAAGTACTTTTCTAAGTAACAGAGCCCCAGATTTTCAGTTATTGACTGATGGTGGTACTGAAACCTCCAGGGTGCTCCAGCATGGATTATTACTTTTTATACATAGAAAACCAGTTTGCATTTTTATTTTTGCTGTCTAGAGGATGAGATACAAGCTCATAACCCTATAAGCTTGGAAGATTAACCCAAGATTCAGTTTGGCATAGACTGAGTTGATTCAAACTCTCATGAGTTGCCCAAAATTTTTCTTTATAATTCTACTTCATTTTAAAAATGGGAAAGAGTGAAACAAAAGCAAAAGCCAACAAACTATTTAAAACACAGAGTCCACTTTCTATAATGTTTGCTGCAGCAAAAAATGTCAGTGGGTGTGTGGGGGAAGAATACTTGGAGGTATGGAAGTAAGAACTGATGTTCATTTGGTGAAATGACTACATTTTCTCCACTGCATGAGACTATGATTAAGAATAGCCAGTATTGACATGATTTCCTACTTGGCAAGTAACTCTTGTTCTTCCTGGAGACAGTCCGACTCCTAAAGCATATTTTGAAATTAGCCATGACCCTTTTTAACACTTAGTTCTGCTGATCTCATTTAATGTATAAAACTTTTTTTTTCCAATAGGTAGGCTTGGTATGCTGTTGTGCATGTTGGTACGTTTCCCTCTTTCCATCATATACTTGGGTGTTTTCTCTTTTTGCTTCTGTGATTATGTTACTTAATGTGAGAGAGGAGAAAGGTTTTGGTTTTTTGTTTTTTTTTTAATTAGGGAAAAGCTGCTTTTAAGAACACATACTTGACCACGGGACTTGTTTTAAGACAGTGGGACTTGATCATCCAGTTTGGAATCAGACTAATTTTAAAGTAGTCTGAAAGTGATAACTCATCTAGATTTCATTATTTTGATACCCTTTAAACAAAGTTCTGTGTAACTGAGACAGTTTTAGTTGCCACATATTTTGTCCAAACTTTCTTACCCTGTCATTTCTGAAAAGTAATTCTGGAGAACCAGTGTTGTTTGTATAGTAAAACTGAATCTGAATTGACTTGTGCTTGAACCAGCTGCTATTTAGTTACTCTTTTAGTTGTATTTTAATTTTTTCCAAAGTGCTAGTATCTTTCATTGAACCACCTGCTCTGTGCAACTCAAGCTCTTGGGGGAGCAGCAATATCCATTACAGTACGAGGCATGCCTTTCTATTTCCCACTACATATGCCAGAGCTGAGTTCTGCTTTGTTGTCCCAGGCTATGAACTCAGATTTTGTAGCCTAATACATGTCATAAACATGTTGCATACTGTTAGATATCAAACACCAGATACTGCTGCACTTTTTTTAAACCCATGCTTTTATGGCTTCCAAGTGGAACTGAACTTCGCTCAGTTCCTGCTGTGAGTTACAGACCTTAAAACAATCTTCCTCTGCAAGTTTGTATATTCAATATGCTCTGTGTGGGCCATACGGTCTCGTGGAGCCTGGGAAAATAGGGGCAGCTGATTCTCAGGGACTGCCAAAATTGTATGATAAGATGTGCACTAAATATATGTTGTGGTAGAAAGATTAAATGGGTGTGCTTTATGCTCTGCCCATTGCCCTGTTGTATGGTGGCTATTATGAGCTAAAACAAAGCATAAATCTGGGTTGTCTGGCTTGATAGCTGGGAGGATAAAGTATCAGTAAAACAGATAGTAGAGAAGGGTACTGGAGTCTCTGTTTACAACTTGAAACATACTCTTGTTTCCATTTCCCTTCTATCCCTGGTTATTTTCTCAGGCATATTATTTTGGCAATACTGTTTGAGCTCTGAAGTTCTGAAACAACCCTCAGATTGTGGATGTCTAAATCTGTAAGGCTCCAACTCTTTCTCCGCTGGAGATTTACTGCCATTACAGCTTTCAGTAACTGCACACAGATGCTGCTTCCATAGTGTGTGATCCTCATGTAGACAGATAACATTCCTTTTAAAATGGGTGGACAAAATATAAATTATGGGTCATAATGGTTTGTTACTGCTACATCAAACACTTCCATCAGACACTGACTGAATTGCCACAAATCCCTTTCTCAGACAAAGTTTAGTGTAGCCTTAGTGCAGTCCCCAGTATTGATGGCTATTCCCTGCTTTCTTCTGCTTTGGTTTCTTAGAAGTCAGAATTGGAATCAATAAAAGACACACTACAGCCAAAGCAGATGCAGTTAGTCTGTTTCCGTCCTATAAATACAGGAGAGGTTTGTCTGCAAGGAGTTCAGTGGTGCTACTACAAGAATGGAGTTCTGGCCGTGATCTGTCAGGAAGAGTTGCAAATGAGCATTTGGGCCAACATCCTTCAGAACTTTCTGGAGGCATCTCCTTTGTAGATGGGTCAGGACGCCTTTATATTTTGTATTGCATTGAAATCCAGCAGTTAGCCCCAGTGATTAATATTGCTTACACTGCTACTTAAATGCAGGATTTATAGCTTTAAGATAATAAACATGACTATGAATTTTGCTTGCAGTCTATTGGAATCTGCATAGCATTGTTTGTGCCTCTGAGTGTGTGTGCTGGTCTGAGTCCTTAGAGGTGATGGCTCTCGAGGTTGCTCTGTAACCTGGCATTGCAGCGTGCAGCCAAGGCTTTTAGCCTGGTGCAGTCTCATGGACAGAGACTTCTCAGTATTCTCATATTTGAAAGTTTCTATCGTGTGGATACTGCTGGTTACCTGTTAATGAGGAGAGCAGCTGCTGTGGGAATGTTTGGGCTTTTTAGAAAACAGCAAAACAAGCATACCACTCTTACTGGCACAAGTGAGAAGACAACAGAGGCATGCAAATAATTCCTTTGTCTGAAAAGGTAGTATTAAAAAATGTTTATAATAAAAAAGTTCTTATTCCCAACTTTAGTGGATGAAAAATTCTTTACAATTAACTTTTAATGGAGGTATTTCAACTTTTAGATTGGAAGTATCAGAAATAGGAAGAAAGCATAAATTATTGGAGTAAATTCCTTTCACCTTGATTATGAAGGGTGGGAGATGCCATGGGATCATATATTATTGGAAACATATACCATAAAAAGAACAATTAATTCTGTATTTATTACAATTTCCATGAAATACATTTTTCTTAAATACAGTGATTGCTTTGTTTTAAAAAGTTTCATCCAGATGGGGAAAAAAGAAAACTAGTATGCACCTACAACTGAAACTAGGCAGTCATAATTATATACTGTTTCTACTTCAAATTGCATAATGACTATATTAGGGAATTGTTGAAAATAAAGACTTGTAATCTTAAAGTCTTTTAAAATCTAGCAAAATGCTATAATTATGTTAACCCCAGGTTCTTTTTAATAGTGTTTTTCTGTTCATAATTGAGGTCATAGAAAAGGGTTATATTGTAAAATACGTTTTAGGCATCAATCCTGCAAGCAGTTAGAGCACACTGGTGAGAACATTTTCAGTGTTGCCTCTGGGCAGTCTGTTGAATGAGACTGTTGAATGTCTATAAATTTCATTCTCATGCACAGCTGGTACCACAAATGGAACCTGTGATCAAAATTGGATGGCATTCTTAGGCGAAGAACCCAAGATTATCCTTGCACATCTCTGAACCAATCTAACATTTTCGCTCCTCCTTCCAGATTTCATTTTTAACTAGCAAGATTTTGTCTCACTGTTACCATTGTAAAGTCTTATAGGCTTCAGGCATCTCATGTCCCCCCCCCCCTTTTATTTCACCTGTCATTGACTTTTCAAGACAAAGTTTTCTTACTTTGCCTCCTTTTTTTAATACCATGAGAAGTAAAATCAATAATTTCTGTGAGGATATACATTTGTGAAAGAAATTAATTGCTTGTAAAGTTCTGGCCACTGCAAACTCTCCCTGTGTCTTGTCCAGCTTGCTATTACCTTTTTTTTCCAGGAGTAAAACAAACAGCCAACACCATAGGATTTAATGATTATTTGAAAGCTATTTCGAAAAGTGACAAAATTTTAGGTAATGTGATGTTTAGTATGCACTAAGTTACTAATGCAGTAACAAGAAGGATAGTTTTGGATTTGAGGCAATGTACTTTGACTACATCTGTGGGATTTTGTTGCCTGGAATCAGAAGAAAAACTTTTGCAAATAATGTTGAAGTGGTGATATAAATAGCTGTTCTTTAATGAAAGCTTTCAGGTGCACAAAATACAGGAATGTGCACACATGGCAGAGGATTTCTATAATTTTTATAAGGGTAATTAATTAGCATATCTAGCAGGTACAACCAATAAGGGACCATTTGCCCCAGCAGCCCACCCTTGGGTCTGCCCCTTGGAGTTGCTCCAGGGGGTTCCTTGCCCTATATCTTGTTATGTCCCTCAGATGCTGGTGTAAAACAAAAGGTCCATGTTAGAAATTCTCTTCTTCGGAATAAGACTAAACAGAATTTCAAGATTATTTTAGAATGGGCTAGCTATTGTTCTAAAGTGTGAGAAAGGCTGAGAAAGTGTTAAAAACTATACAACCATATATTAAAAATCTGTAAAGCTACAAGTATGTGAGAAAGCTAAAAATCTTTAGGCATCGGTTTCTTAGCAGAGCATCCAAACAACGTGATACTGCAACACACTGCACTTTTCCTGTGGTTCAGCCCTGAGAGATTTTCCTGGAGTAAACTATGAGCAGTAGTTGCACAAGGAGCTGATGAAAGACTGGAGCCTCTTGGAGGTCATAGCCCATGGCTGGATGTGCCATCAGAGTGCTCTATCAAACATTTTCTCAGCAGCAGTGAAATTCTTGTTGCTTCCTTTTTTTTTCTAAGAGCACAAGCTTTGAGTTGTTTGAGTAATTTGTGGGAGACAATTCAGTTTTCTCCCCTTTGATTCCCTAAGAGTGTTTAATCCTGAGACTACTGATTAGTTTGGGATAGGATGTAGCTTCTCTTCCTGGCATTTCTTCTCCTTGCCTTCTGATGCCTGTGTACCATCACTGTAATTGCTGCTGGGGCACAGTTTGCAATGAAAGTCAAGAGCATGGAGAGAAATGTGTTTGTTTCTCCTTTCTTGCCATCATAGAAAATACTTTTGCAGGAGGCATATGGAAAGTGAAGCAATTCTGGAACAGTGATCATCTTTCTCTAAAATAACTATTCCCTGCAATAGTTATTGCAATAAGCAATAGATCAAGCTTCAAGTCTTTCTAATTAATTCAGGCACAATATTTCCACTTTGAAGTTGTATCATTGATGGTACATAACAGATTGAGACATGCTACCAACAAATATATAAAACTCCTTAAAATTGATTTTTTGATCTCAGAATAGTTAATTTGATTTTTGAATGAGTAAAAACCAATTTATTTTTTTTTTAAGGTATAACTAAGACCCATCCTCGCTTTTTTTGGTATAGCATACACTGTCTTAACTCTCATGCCATGATATAGAAACAGAAGGGTAAAGACAAGGGAGACTTTTCCATTTCAGGAATTCTATTGTAGATGAGTTTTTCTGCATGGGAACATATGAGCCTGTGAATCTGTTGAAGTATTGCTATATCACCTGTTGAGACTTGCTACATTTTATAGTGCCTAGTACCACAGTTCTTCTTTGTCTTAAAATTTAACTTTTCCTTCCCGTAACACGATACTGTCTCATTTGAATGGAATATCCCAACTTTGTAAAAGTGCAGTGATTCCCTCAGATTTTTGCTTCTCATCACATGGAAGGTGCATGCCAATGCTTCCAGTAGCTGCTGGATTGGATGCATGTGACAGGATACAGAAAGAAAAGGATCAAAGTAACATGTCAATTGCCAGATAATATTTTTTTTGTGTAAGCCTATTTTTAAGTTAACAGTGACCAAGTAGATCATATGGTTTTATTCATGTAGCCATATCTTTATGCTCTGCTATTTGACTTGTTCTGGAGATGGAACAAGACAAACTTCAGATGGTAATTCAAACAAGATGTGCAGAAATGAATGATAGTTAGGGTAAGGGGAATGCCTTTTGGTTTGGAAGGATTTATGCAGATGGCTTTGTTTTCTCTTTCTCTCTTTACCAATTTCAAGCTAAGCAAAGCTGAAGATTTATATGATGTACAGCTCTTCTATTTCATGTCAGCAGTAAAGATCAAAAAGCAGATTGGCACTTTGAGGAAAAGCCTTAATGCCATGCCTTGAAATAAAAATTACATGGTGAATTTAAACGTAGGACATTGAAAGAATGTGTCTTAGTTGTGGGGTTGATTTTTTTTTTAAATTGATAGGGAATTATCTTTCTTATGGTAATTTTTCTGTGCAGGACTCAGGATTTTTTCCATTCCTTTTCTTTTCCACTCCATGAATCTCAAGTGAAAGAAGCACTGCCAAGTCAGCATCATTTCTTGCAAGTGAATGTGTGCACACCTCTGTGTAATTCAGTTACCAAGCACTAGAGCTGTCAGTATAAGTCCTCAAGATTTTCAGGATTCTTGTCTCTATTGGTATTTCTTCATCCTTTGTCAACGTGGCATGCCAAAATTGATGAAAAAACCATCTTGTCTTCCTGGCACTGTTTTTTGTCTTGGCCAGTTCTGTTTCAATTCCCAGCTTTCTGCATAGGTCTCTTGCACAAGTCACTGCATTTAGCGAAGGGAAAGGAGAAATACTTTATTGTCTCTTGCTTTAAAAAGGAGGGAATTTCATTTCTGGGGTGTTTAAATTTGATCCTAAGCAGTAGTAATGTTCTCAGAATGACTGTGTTGGCTGCACAAAAACCATATTGAGATATTTTGCTGTCAGCTATGTGGGCTAATAAGGCTCTCAGTGTCTATTTCTCTGTGTCGTACCACAATAAGGTCCTAATTCCTACTAGACTCTGGTAATAACATGTGTTCATTCTTTATATTGCAGTTACCTAACATGTTTGCAGAGCTATTTGGAAAGCACATAAATGTGCCCAGTTTCAGATCCTCTGCAGAAATAAGAACTTGGAGAAGCTATTATGCTTTGATTTACGAGTGAAGGATGAGCAAAAATATTACAATAGTGATTAGTTTTCTTTTCAAGTACAATCTGAGTTTAAATGGCTGAAAGGAGTGGCTGTTCTTCCTATCTCTACCATTTAGAGAAATGGCTGACATATACAGCTAGTTGCCTCCTGTCCTGGTACGTTTATTTTCTTTAAATTACCAGCAACAAAACATTACATGCACGGGAGAAAATTACAGAAAGAATAGATGACTCTAGGAAAGGTTCGTGCTATCCAGTGTTTTGCTAAAAGCTTGTCATGACAATCTTAGCTACATGTGATGATTTGCAGATTGGTAAACTTGCTGTCCCTGGAATCCCAAGGCAGCCCAGGCCAGCTGCTGGTAATTTTCATTGACTGTGGCCTGATTTTTTATGAACCTGAAATTTGCTTATCACTGACCTTGTGTACAAAAGCAGTTGTGCTTCTTTGTCTAATTTCACTGATTTTAAAAAGTAACAATATCTCATTGTAAAACTGCCTACTTTGATTTGTTGCAAAAAAGCACGCATAGGATTAATCTACAGAAAGACTTAAAATTAGATTTTCAAATAAATTTGATCGTTCAAAATGCAAATTATTGAATTACTTTTTTTCCTATGTTAGTTTTTAGTTATGTGAGCACATTGTGTTTTCTTAGATTCATTCCAGTCGTTAATATCCCACTAATTTATTAAAATGCCACAAACCATATCCATAATTCCTAAGGTGTCTAAAGATGCTTGATGTTTTCCTCTCTTCTCATTCGTTCTCATTTTTGCATGTAACACGTCCAGGTAAGGGCTCTTGCATGTCATTTGCAAAGTCTTGCTAGTGCTCAGTGAGGGATGGGGCCTAGAAACATAAAGGCCACGTAGCAAACAGAGTTGCACCACAAAGTTTATATATTGTCATGGACGATAAAAGTAGGGTCACAATTTGGAGATTGCATGCCAAGGCTGTCCAAGTCATGCTTTAGGACAGCCTGTAGCCTAGACTAGAGATTAAGTGCAGATGAGAGAATATTCTTAGTGCTTAGAGAACTTGGCTCATGAGGAAAGAACATTGATGTCATCTTCCGCTACGCGAAACCTACTCCAAAGTGTTACTCTCAGCCTTAATTTTCATTAAATACGTTTGCGGTTGGCTTGACCTCTCAATTTGATTCTGAGCCAGGGAGAAAATTTTATATCCTGCAAAGATACATTCCTTTTCCCACCACTTCCTCTGCAATGCGCCAGTGTCCCGAGAAATGGAGACCAGGTGGAGAGCTCGACAGAGCTGGTTTCCTCTCTTATTGAGGCCAAGGGTGCATTTAGCAGGTCAGCAAGGGAATTTTGGAGTCCACCGGTAAAATGCTTTTGAAAGAGGGCTCTCCTAGGTTGCTGGCTGGAATAGCACAGGTTATATCAGTCTTTAAGCACAGCCTTCAGTAGAGAGCTGAAAGGAACCTGTGTTGTGCGCTGGCATGGTGACCAGGCTTCGTGCTAGAACAAAATGAAGGTCAAAACTGAAGGCATCTGAAAGCAACTGGTGGATACAAAACATAAGCATGAAAGAGAGCAGTGAGGATATATGTTATGATAAGGAATTAGTGAAGCTGGACTGCCCTGATTGTGAGCAGGTATTATATAGTAAAGGAACTTCCAATATGATGAAAATGGGGGAAAGAAGAAAAGGTTCCTTTGCCTTTTGGTTTTCCTTTGGGACTGCTTTCCTAAACTTGTGAAGTGCTGAGAGGAAGGAGCCCTGTCACATCATCTGTGATTTTTGTTTAATCTACCTAATTTTGCCAAGATAGTATGGCATCATGTAATCAGAAAATCATTTTTAACAGTGTAGAGACACCATAGGAATTCCTGAATTTCTGATTTGAATGTAAAAACAGAGAAGGGATTGCTTTGATCATTCCCTTGGACTTTTCTGAAACATCTTGCCCAGAACTCAAACAGTGAACACAATTTACACAGCTGTAGAAGCGAGAACTTGCATGGCAAAGTAGAAGTAAAACCCTGAAAGTGGTGCAAATACATGGGTTTTTTCTGATGTACATCTGTTGAATGTGTTTTTGAATAGAGTTGCCTGTCTTTGACCTCTGAAAGTCCGAAGTCTAATTCAATGCACTTAAACAATAGTTGTGTGTGTTACATATTGCACATTGTTGAAGTAACTTATGTTGGATTATGGTGACCTGAATCACTCAAAAAGGCTTGCTTGGCTCAGCAAACAAATGTTATTAAAGGGAGTCTTCATTTAATGAATTTGGCTTAGTTACAGTACAATTAGTCAGGTTGATTTAGTACTTTCTGAGTCTTGGTTTCCCTGAAGCAGTACAATTTTGCAGACTCTAGATTTCTTGTTCCAATTTTTCAGAGAACTGAGAAAGGTTTTCTTTCATTGTCAATGTTGGGGTTTGTTTGTGGAGTTTTGTTGGTTTTGTTTTGTTTTGTTTTGTTTTGTTTTGTTTTTTTAATCAGGCACAAGTATTTCCCCAAGTGGTATATGAGGATACAGACAGAGATGGAAATGATTACAGCAGTAATTCCATCTACAGGTGTAGATGGGCTGTAGGGGCAGACACTGCTGATTTGTCCTTGATTTATTGAGGAATTTCTGTGGGTTGGCCTTGCATGAGTGTTTAATATCTAGTAATTTCTAATTAGAGTAGCTTTTGTAATGCATGAGCAAGACACTGTAACAGAGAGGGGTGTAGCTGTGGGTTGTGGACTCTGGATGGAGGTGCAAAAAAGGTGACTTGTTCCAAAGTTGCAGATAAGTAATATTTAATATCTGCCTCCATCAGTGCTGGGGATTGACCATGCGCCTTGAACAAACCTTTCCCAAGAACTTTTGAGCTGGGAATAGACTGGGTTTATTACTTGCTTTTATGGTGTGGATAGCAGGACCATTCCTCTTAGCATCCAGTCCACCTATAGCTTCTGTGGTGGTGGCAACAATTTGTGGTAGTAAGTTCCATTGTTGCTACACACAATGTAAAGTAAATTCAACAAAACTCGAGTATTTGTTGAAAGCAGTCTCCTTCCCTGCAGTAGCTTCCAATATGAAATACGCTTCATAAAGTGTTAAAAAACCTAGCCCAAAGCGTCCCTGTTCAAGGTGGGTGAAAGCGTATATGTGTGACTTCCCTCTCTACTTTGTCTTATTTCATTTGCTCACCTGCCATTTCTAAAAGGTCAGTACTTAGGAAAAGTTGTGAAGCAATTTAAACCAGGTTAGTCAGGCAGTGCTGTTTGCAAGAGGTAGCTGAACAGTTCCTGTCCTCCACATAGAGGATTACCAGGGCTGATGCTGACTTTTTAACCACAGATATAAAAGCCTGGTTTGAATATTTCCAGCACAAAAACTTAGAGCTTATGCTTTTAATGTGATCTTTGGGATCTGACCAACTACAGAAATACTACCTGTTACCAATAGATAGTAACAGATATCTATTACATCTGTTATTTCTACAGATATAGGAATGCCCTGAATTTGCACACAGCACTATGTAGCAGCTCTTTAATAAAAAGAAAACCAAGTGTGTTACCATTTAAAATAATTAGGAAAATACCACTTGCTAAATGTAATTCTCATAATCTGCTAAATATAGTGAAAAATGACATTCTGCGAGGGCTTTCAAGAACGCACAGGAGAGTACTTAAATTTCCTGTTCCCAGTAATTTTCCTATGTAAAGTATATTGCCTTATTTTTTTTTTTAATTTTTTTCTACTGATTTCTCTTGCACAGTACTTAGTCATAATGCTCTTAGAGGTTGTCCTTTGTTGTTGCTGTTGTTTTTTGCCATTTAATGAAGAAAGCTGGAAGAAGGTTTGTAGGAACCAGTAGTGCAGTTATATAAAATGAATGAAATCTTCTTCTTGCTAGTAAAAGAAACATACAATCAATAGGTAAAGCACTTCTAATATTTCTTTTATACTCCATGAAGTGCAATCTCATTTGTTCTTATTGGCACCTAAGGTCCTGTGCACATAATTGTTCATTTGCATCATATGTTTTAATGCTGCTGGTAGTTTTGATTTCACCCATCTGGCTCAGTTGGAAGAGTGTAACTCAGCCCAGCTAGGCTGGGGATTGTGGACAGCACCACTGCTCTGCTGGAAACCAACCTGCATCCCTTTAACTTAGTAGGGATTTTGCTTTAGACTTAGGTGGAGTCCAGTAAGAGCCCTTAAATACTACATTGACTCGAAATCTGTAATAGGAAACTACCTGTCACAGTTTCTAATTGAACATTTCTGCAAATCCCATGTGTATAAATGAGGAGTGACTTAGTTGCTTGTGATGGATCAGAGTTGACTATCTTCCTACCTGATTTTAAATTATGAATTTCTTTTTCGTTAACAGTGTTTTTGTGCAGGAATTAAATTATTTCCAAAACTTAATTTGGATTTTGCTTTAATTTCAGACTAAGAAATTTTAGAAATTCTGCTTACACAAAATGCAGTATAAAAATTACAGTCTACATGCCCTCCTAAAGGTATTTTAAGTCTAGGCTTTTTTTTTTTTTTTTTTCATTTTAATTATTGGTTTAACATGATTGAGAAGTGAGGAAGCATTGCCAGTCGTATAAGCTTTATAGGAAAATATGTGGTATGTTCAATGAGCTAGGCAATTACATGTATTTTGGCTTTGTATTCATGTGATCCATAAAAGATGTTCAGTTTCCTCATTATTATTTTTTCTTTCCCATTGCTGCCTCAGTGATGGTAAATGCAGACAGAAAATACTGCTTCAGTAAAGTTTGGACTTCATTATTTCACATCCTGAATGTCTATAAAGCTTGCTGGAGGTTTTCTGCACAGGTTGTGATGAAAAGGCTCAGTTTCTTGGTATATTATTGTGATGGGGAAAGAGAAGAACTATGGCACAGAGGTATTCCATCCACGTTTCTTGAAAATAGTTTCTTGGCAGAAATTGTACTCAAGTAGAAGTCCATTACCATGAACAATTTTTGATTTGCAAGAGCAGTAATTGTATACATACTGCTTGTCAATGCATGTTCTTACATATGGTATAAAACTAAAACATTGCTATCTGATGAGTTCTTCATTTTTGCTGATGTCCTTATTTCATTTGAGGCATGGTTTATTGGGGCAGCATGTAGGGCAGACTAAAACTTTCACGACGAAACCTGAAACTGGATGAAACAAACCTGAAGGCTGGATCAAGTTCACAGGAACATTTGCTGAGGTTTCTAAGTCTGGGTTGAATTTGCAGCCAATCTGTGCTCACTTACTGTGCATTGAAAGAACCACAAGAAATGTATTGGTTTCATATGGTTTCAGCCTTCAGTAACTTCACACTATTGGTGACTTCAGTAAAAGCTGGTTGTTGCTTGCTTCTAACTTCAGTGAAGGGACTGGGCATGCAGGGTGGATCTTTTGTTGGCAGGAAAGAGAGGACAAGGAAGGGCCAATTAGCAAAAGTGAGGATGCTTCACGTTGTGGGTACAAATATGGGAATGTCGTAGAGGATGTCTTTCAGTCAGGGAAACACAAGGGAAAAAGTTTAATTGTGGGATAGAAGTATTTGAGGGGAGTAAAAACCTGGATCAGCTGATGGGATGACTGAAACATACCAAGAAAGGAGAATTCAAAGGACACAATACACAAACTTAGTCCAGGACAGGTTCTTCAGTGTGATGGGTGGGGGCCAGTATCTCATTATAACAGTTAGAGAAGGGTTATTGAAGGGTTATTTGTGCGTCCTGATGAGTAGATGTAAAAGGAAAGCTTTGATTGTCTCTGGTGAATAAAGTCATCTGGGGGGTCGCTTAAAAGCTTTGTTTGCTAATCCTCAGAAGATATTTGCTGATATGGTGCTTGCAGCTCTCCCTTGTGAGCCCTGTGTCACAGGAGAAGTTTGAAGGATGCACGTTTGAATGGGACTTGGTATCATTCTTTGGAGGTAATACCACTAAGAAATTGATCCCTTTTTATTTCTCTGTCAACAATGCTGAAATAAATCCGCTAGCACTTGAAGTTGCTGAACTTTGCATTAAGTAGCAGTGTGGAAATATGTTTGGCAAAAAAAAAAATCTAATGATAAATAAAAAGCAATCTCCCAAGACATATGTAGGGAAGCCTGGTTTCTGCAATTACACCATACTTCCTGCCAGTCAGAATTGTGGAACCTGCTGGGCATTTTTTACTAAGCTTAGCAGTAGAGTAGAGGTCTTTTAAAAAAGTTAGATAAATTAATCTAATCTTCATCTAATAAGTTGTTGGCTGAGCAGGAAAGGCCCAAATTAATGCTCTGGGTACTGAGGGAAAGCACTCAGGTGCTAAATGCTGTCTGGCAGTGCAGCTCTGGAGTAGCCTTAGCACATAAGAGCTTGGAGGAAGCAGGTTTCCATTACTTCTGCTGGTCATAGGCAATTTGTCTTCTGTCCATATCATCTAGTGGAAAACTCCCTATGGCCTTGTGTTTGGCACTCTGATTTTTCTCACAGTACTTCCCAGAACTACTGGTTTGTCCTTGGGGAATTCAGTAAATATCTATGAGAAATTAAGTGCCTTGCTATAATACTGGCTTTGGATCAGCGGGAGCTGTAAAGAGTAGTGCAAGGTAGAAAAAATTTTAGAAGGAACTTAGAATAAGAACTACCAGCCAGATATCTAAGAAACCTCCGAGATTAAATCGTCCTGTTATGTCTTTTTGGCACCTGCCTTCCTGATGATGCTGTGTGTTGCAGGTAAGGCAAGCAAAGTCTGTGGAGCTGTGGGATCCATGGGGGTTGTCTGTGTGCCTGGGGATTCAAGGGAGCCATGAGAGAGAACAATATCTAAAGGGACAAATGTTATTGAACAGTGGGTCTTCAAGTTGGGTTTGTGTGCCAATTTCCTTTGTAGCTGAAAGTTTTCTGCTAACTTTCAACAATTAGTCCACAGTATCTGAACTATAACCCCAGTTTTCAAGTGACAGATGCTGAAGACTTGGCTAGATAATTACATTAGCATTTACTTTCCTAAAAACTGTACATAGAGAAAGACAGCATACTGGCAGGGCTTTTCCATAAGAGCAGCAGTTCACAGAAAGTAGCATTTCATTGTAATGTCTGTGATGCAGCTTTGAGAACCAAACCAGGTAATCCCTGAGGAGCAATTCAGCCAAAGCAGCTCAGAGCTGTAAGAACTTGTACCTTGCAGCTCCTGCTGCCTGACTGCACATTTGTGCTCTTTTTTCTTCCCTCCCACCCCCCAATTTCCTGTGAAGATTAAATCAATGCAGCTCAGACTCTGCTTCTGTGGTGGTTTTATTTTTCTCTGAGTAAATTAAGAGCATTTCTATTTCTCAGTGCACTGAAACAATAGTGACAGAGCTAAAGGCTTATATTTGATGCGGTGAGAAGCTTTGTGATT
The DNA here is from genome assembly GCF_028551555.1 of Melozone crissalis. Taxonomy (NCBI): domain Eukaryota; kingdom Metazoa; phylum Chordata; class Aves; order Passeriformes; family Passerellidae; genus Melozone; species Melozone crissalis. Next base: position 34,815,754 of record NW_026535794.1, on the reverse strand, counting down.
TAAGAGGTGTCATGTAGGTTAAAGGTGGTGACAGGTTATCAAGGATTCATTGCATATGAAGAGAAGCACAGGATCTCAGCAGGTAGTAAAAAAAAGTGAGAGTGGAGTCTACAAGGAGGCCATATTCATTCTTCACCTCTTGCATTATAACCTTTATAACCTTGATACTAAGTGTGAACGTACACATTCAGATCTTCTTATCCTGTATGGGGATGAAGTAGGAAATGTTTTCTGTGGAAATTAGAGAATGAATAATAAATAATAAATATTCCCAGTAGCATGTAAAATACTTAAATGTATTTTTCCTCAAATACTGTCTCTGTTAAATGTAGTGCAAGTTACAAACTGCTCTTTCCTTATATAATTTGATTTTTGGGAAAGCCATTAGCAAAGGTATGAAGCCATGAGCCAAAAGGCACAGGCTCTGTTCCCCATCCCATCAATTATCTGCTTTGTGATCTGAGGCAAGTCATTTTTCTGCCCCTGTGTCATTTCCTAATCTGTCTGATGCTTTGGCTGGCTGCTGACAGATCCCTCCATGTCCATGATAAAAAGTACTTTATATCAGACAGGTGGTGGTGTCAGCTGCATCTCTCTAGTTGGTGTCTGTTCCTACAGCATATTGAGAATTGCAGTTAATAAGCTAATCAAATAGAACTATGTTAATTTAATTTCAAAGACACAGATGTTACTTTAAATTCCATAATATATAACATAGAGATTGGTTTTTCAAGACTGGACAAGATGGGCAATTTAATGTGAATTAAATGCAGAAATTTTCACTAATCTAAGTGATGACTCTGCTGTAGTTTATAAAGGTATGGTTGGTTTTTCTGCCCTCAACTGTTCATTTTCTTACATGTCTTCTGCTTTAAAATTCTGGTTTAACCAAAGAAGAAACCAGACAATCAAGGTGCTCTGTCAAGGACTGCTTTCTAGTAAAAGTCTACATGCAGTGCTGGCAGCTTTGTGAAAGCACAGATGCTAGTAGACTTCTTTCAAATTCTTTTTGCTTGGCATTTATGTAATAGGTTGGATCAGTTGGTCTCCTGGACTTGCCATTTAGGCATTTATTAATTTAAATGCATGGTATGTATATAATACAGCTAAAATTGAGCTATATAAGCTTTAAAAATTACATTCCAAGGAAATACCAAAATTAGTTTGTAGTCCATTCTTATCATTTAACTTCTGGGGTTTTTTTAAATAGTGCTTGCTAAAAAGTCTACACCTCAAATACATATGTAATATATTGTCCTTCATTGTGTGGAATTGGCGAGCTTAAAATACTATTGACAGGAGAATTTTTTAGTCCAGATGGCCTCAGCTTTGTGTAATTTACCTTTTAATGTATGGCTTGCCAGCTGGGACAACTTTGCTTTGGGTGAAATTTGCATAGCCATCAGATATTTGTTACATGCCTGGAAAGAAAAGTGGGAGCAAGTTCTGGCTTATGCTAATACTTTGCTATCACCACATGCTACCACTAAAGCAGCAAAATAAGAATTAGACTCTTCATTTGTTCTCAGCAGTTAAATTATGAGTCTCTGTGTTATAAAGATTAGATATTTTTCCATGAGCTCTTTACTACTGATGAAGCAGGCAGTGCTTTAATCGTGAAATTGTTTCACCTTGTTAAAATACTGCCGTTCTTGTTGAACAAATTAAGTTATAAAATATTGAGTATGTGCACCAGGCATTTCCAGACTTCAAATAAATTTTCAGACGAAACAAACTAAAACATTATAGGAATTCATGTTTTAATGCTTGATTTTATTCTAGTTCTATTTTTGTTACAGTAGTTTAAAAAGATTAGACATTACTCGTTCTAAAATAGTGCCACACTATTCTTGTAAATGTCCCAATAACAACAATAATTAATATCTCCACATTTGCATTTTAAGCCACTCCATTTCCCCAGTCATCTATTACTTGGATGTGAAAAAATCATTTCTCGTCAAAACTTGGCACAGAATACCTGAATTCCATACTTTTTACCAGATGTAAAAATAAAAGTGAACAAATTCATCTTTTTCCCGCCAATTAAAGGGTTCAATAAAGTATGAGTTAAATTTTGTCCTTGTTTTGATAAATGGTTTTCATTTACAAAAGTTCAGAATAGCTCTGATCTTAAAAAAAAAAATATAAAAGGAAGTAGAGAGAAATGGGGTAGGGGGATCTGCCTCATGAATGATAATAACATGAAACTGCTGCTTTCCAGAGAATGCCCAACAGCCTCAGTTCCTTGGTGATTTTGGAGGAACACTTGCTTTTTGCAATGCAGTACTATAAGAAAACAGCCACCATCTCCACTTGGCCACCATTGAGACAGCTTTGGTCACAAGCTGTGGTTGGGGTGCTGATCACATCTGTCCCAAAATAATTCCCAGTGGTTAATTCAGGCCAAGGGCCTGGTACTGCTTCCGAGTAATGTGTGTCCTTGTCTTGCCTGAGAAAGAGTATAAATGTTTTTCACCTCTGTCAGGTTTTTTTAAAGACCCTGGTTGTGCCCAAACCCAAACTTACTACAAAAGCCTGTAGTATCCTATTGAATCTTCTTAAGGAAACTTCTTGAGCCTAGGGATACTGAGAGAGAGATCCATTGATTTAAAATTATACTTGATGAGGTGCAAGTTTTATTCTGTGATTCACCATGCTAATTATAGTTTTCACTGGGGTAAAAAAGCTGAGAAATATTGAGAACATCCAGAAAATGGCAGAAGCATCTCCTGCTTTGGGTTAGTGGCCACACAAAGCCCACCAGTGTGCTGGCCAGAGCCCTGCCCTGCAACACATGGAGTGGGTGGGTGGTTGTTTCATACAGAGCTGAGGAGTGGATTTTCTGCTGGTTTGGTAAAAATCTGTTGCAACAGTGCTGGGTTTATGCCAAAGAATCATCTTTATTTATTTAGGAACACTTTTTTTTTCCAAGCCTGACTTCAGTTCATGCAATTATCGCAGCAGTGTTTCCCACTGGGGGAATTGCATGGTTCTTGCAGATTTCTGCCCGGAGGTGTTGGCCTGCCTGAGGCATAGGTGTGAAAGTTGCACATGGCTGAAAGATACTATTTTCTCTCCAGTTAGTGTGCATTGCCACCCCTCGAGGAGACCACAGAGGAGACAGTGGCATATAATGAACAGACAATGTTGAAGCCTGCCGTCAATTTGTTCTTATTGCAGACACAGATTTTTATAACACTTTGGCTTTATTCCGATCTGGGTTGAAGTTTCAGGTCTATCTTTGGAAAGTGGTATTTTTGAAAGCCAGAAATGTGTGGATGTGTCCTCATTCATCTGCAGAAGGATGAGCAGGGAGTGAAGGGAGTGGTGTCAGCCTGTATTGTTGGAAGCACATTCCCTCCATGGAGGGCAGGGTGCTGTGGCATTCAAGGCCCTGCTGTTTGTCTTGGCAGAGGACAAGTTGCTTGGTCCATTTCATGCCTTGGGTGAAAGAGGACAGAGGTCTGCTATTGACACAATCTCGGTGAGTGTAAAATATTCACTAATTTAAGAAAGTAGGCTGACACTGAGCCTTAAGAAGAAGGGGGGAAAAAATGCAGCCCACCCTTGCTCTAAATATGTAACTATTGGCATAGAGGAATAGACATTTAAAATTTATCACAGAAGTGAGAGTACTTTGCAAGGCGATGCCCGGTCAGAATGACAAAAGAACAGGCATATTCTGTAATTTGAAACTCAGGATTCCTTCCCATTTCTGTCTCCAGTGGTTAGAGTTCTTCGCTCTTGCTAGATTACAAGTCCACAGGGACTGTTAAAACTACTTATTCAGACTTTACTGTTTTGGATGTACAAGAGTTAGTTGCATTAAGCTGTAGCTTGGAAAAAAAAAAACCTGAAACCATTTTTATAGCATTTTAAAATAACTTTATTAAAGGATAGCATAAAAGATCACAGATTTTTTGTTTTTACAGCTCTGCTTTGAAAAGATAATAAAGCTACTACACAGGACATGTATTAGGCTGGTGATTAATGTGTCTGTGTGTTACAACTCCGAATACTCTGAAACTAGCTTTATATTGGAATAAATGAAAATGTCACGTAATGAAACCGCAGAGGAGGAGTACAGTGCTAAGAAAATAATGTGCACTAGTCTCTCACTAGGTAGCATTTTACATTAGCAGAGTGGGCTGAGCTTTTTTTGCCTTCCATATGGGGATCTTAAAGTACTTAACATCAAAGAGGAGCTCTGTTTTGATAGAGTAATTGCTAGAGCCTGGATAATCCTATTGCACAAACATTAGCAGGAAGCTTGGGGCTCTTGACACGTTGAAGAATACAGTGGAAGTTTTAAAGTGTTTTTCCCTAGGACTATTCTTTAATCATCAATCTGTATCTTAAGCACTTTAGTTCTAATAGGTTGGTTTTAAGATGAGATCCAGTATTGAATAAATAAATGTTTTTGGGAGGTAGATGCATAGACAAGGTCTTTTTCCTCTAGGGAAGGATGGATATCTGCCTTCTTGTAGACACTACATAATTTAGGTTGGAAAGGATCCCAAGAGGTTTTGTCATTCAGCCCCTGGCCCTAAGTAGGGTTAACCTCAAAGTTAAATGAGGCTGATTAAGGATCTTGTCTCTTTAGGCAGCCTTTTCCAGTGCCAAGGTGCTCTTGTGAAACCTTTTTTGTCTATATAGAACTGAGATTTTTCTGTGCTAAAAAAATTTTATCCATTGACTTTTGCCCTTTTGATGCGTGCACGTCGCTGAGGAGAGCCTGGTGTAACCTTCTAGTGAGACAAAATCAGCCAGCTTGCTCAGCTTCTTCGCATCTTGCATGGTGCAGCCTCAGCCTGCTCCCCTGCTGCCCATCTATGGCTTTGCTCTTGGCTGGGGCTGCGGAAGGGGGCATTCTCTTCCAGATCAGTCCTCAGGAGTGCTGTGTAGGTGGCTTTCATGGATTCACTCAACCTGCTGCCTGCCATGGTACTAAATGCAGCACAGGCTGTGTGATTAGCCTGTTGCTGCTGTGATGTGTTGCTTGCTCTGGGCTATGATGCTTTCTTCTCATTACCAGTTCTTTTCTAGAACGTAGCATTTCCTAAGCCCTCAGTCGCCCCAGTGATCTATAGTACCAGTGCTGTACTTATTAACAAAAAAAAACCCAAAACAAAATGAAAAAAAGGAGCTACAGACAGGTGTAGGTGCCTGGTTGTTCTGTCATGTGTGTCTGACTGTTAAACACCAGAAGTTGGAGTATCAGTCACTAAATATTCAGTTGCTGATCAACCCAGATTTGCATGAGGACTGTTCTTTGGGTAGTGCCTCTGAGAGTTTGCTGTAAGAGCAGCTCACATAACCGGGTCAGTTTATGCCTTCAGTGGAATTACAGATGCAACCACTAAGTATTTTAATAACTATATCACTAATAGTTTAAAAAAACATGAAGGATTAAGAGCCATATGTTCTCCCAGGCATGTGAGCTTAACAAATGCAGCATTTTGCTATAAAACTTTTTTTTTTCACTTTGGTATGTAGCCACCCCATCCCTTGGCAGAAGTGGGATTCTATCCACAAGCTTCAGGCGAGGGTGTGTGGTCTTACAGCAGCATGGGAGGAGCTGGGTCAAAGGCAAACTTTTATATATGTGCTGTGCTACTGAGGGGAAAGGAAGCAGTAAAGCAGAAAGGACTGCCTTCTTTCAGTTCTGGCTCTTTTGGCTGGCTCTTTTCCTCTGCAGCTGAGGAATCCCCCTCCCTTCTCTGCTTCTTGTGTAAGAGCACAGATGCTGCGCTGGAGAGCCTGTGGAGCTGTGCTAATAGGGCTGAAGTCTAAATGAAGAACTCGTCCTGCAGAGCCGACGCTGTAGATTTTGTTGCCTGAGATGCATTTTGTGGAATACAAACCATGTTGGATGTATACAGCATATTGTTTATGAAAAATAAATCAAGCAGCCAGGGGAACAGCATGGTATTTTCTGGAAAGATCTGCACTTCTTGATGCCAAACATGGCTTCAGTAATCTCATATTTAAGGGAATACAAATTGAAAACTTATTTGAGTGTGGCCTGACGGTAGAAATATTTTAATTGATGCAACTAGTTTGCTGCACAAATTTTTCTCTTCACTATCTATGGATGTAAATCAAAAGCATTTTCATTATTTCTTTGAAATGTGTGTCAGTACAAGAGAAATGAGAACAGGATAGTATGTTTAGTCAAATCTGTGGTGCCCAACTTCCAGATTCATATAATTTCAATGACTAGTTATATGATTTTGATATTTCTTTCCTACTGAATGGTTTCTAGTATCTAATATTCTTGGGTCAGCTGCACTGGAACAAATGGAAGTTTTGTAATATTACCACAGTAACTAGATCAGCTTCCAAAGAACAAAGAAATATTCCAGGTTAAAGTCAGAAGGCAAAATGGTGTGAATCTCCCAGGTGGTATTCAGCCTCTAGAGCTGCAGAAATGAGCTTGTAGTTCAGCAAAGGAAGCAATTAGACAAGCATTAAAGAGCAATCAAGAACATTTTCTTTGTGAGGAAACAATGAGTACTCTTAAAGGATGATGGCTAAGGGTTAAAGTGCAGCCTGAAAGAAAATCAGGCCATGTGCAACTTGTGAAAAACTTGATTACAGTATTTACTGTACTAATTTGACAAACTGTTGGCACAAAGATCAGGTCGTTACACTGAACTCACTTAAGAAAGAAGAAATAATACTATGCTGAAATATATTCTTTCAAAGCTTCTCATACTTCTTTTCCAATATTTTTTGAGTTATTTCATCCCAGTTGCAGCTGGAGTTGCAAACTTCTTGCCTCACTTCAGAGAGCTGTCATGTCTGAACCAAATATTCCTCTCTGCTGTGGGACTGTTTTGAGGATATGTTATTGGAAGAATGTTATGCAACTTGATATAGACATTTGAATTTGTTCCATCTTCTTGATTGTATAAACTGATACAATCTTCACAAGTTTTTCATATATATTAATATGGACTTGTTTCACAGCATTTGGAATCATTTAACCAAGCAAGGAACTTAACTTTAAAATAATGTGCAAGACTGGGCGGTATTTTAGGTTTGCTTCATGAGTGTCAATATTGATTGTCAGTCCATTATGGTGTTCAGTACTGGAGTTTCTGGTGGCATGAGTCATTTGTGAACTCAAAATTAAACAAGGAAAGAAGAACCCAGGTAGGGAACATGGTTGCAGAGATGAGAATTACCTTGGACACAGTGACTGTTCTAAATATGGCTGCAGACAAAAATTTAGCAAAGGGCTTTTCTTGTGTTAGGATCTTTTCTGAATCCCACGTCTTGATTGAAGTATTCATTGTCCACATTTCGGTCTTTTTTTTTTTTCTCCTCTTGTGTTTAATAGGTTGCCTGTCTGCCCTGTAAGCCTTTTTTCTCACTTGCTTCTGTTTAGGGTAAGAAGGAATATCGTAGTCTACCTTTTTATCATTCACTTTGAAATCAGTTCAAAGAATTCATCAGTCTTTCCCTTTCTTCAAAAAGACATGAATTTTATTCAATTTAGAGTAGGAAATGCATAATGGGAATTGATTGAATTGAATGGTTTTTTTCCTCTCGTTTTTCTCTTGTCCATGGTGAGCGCATCTCTTTTGCAGGAGCTGATGACACAGGACCAGTTGTCAGTAATACAAGAGTATCTTCCCTGAATGCCCCACATCATCACAGTGTAGTTATTTCTCATACTGGTCAAACAGTTATCCTTGGTAACAAGAGTGTAGCTGTGTGTCCACTCTCCAAATACCTCATGTGCAGTTGAGAAAATCCTAAGTCATTTTAGTGGCCAAGTTCTGCTTTCAGAAATAAACTGCAAAATTGCAAAGCAAATATGCATGAGTTCCATAAATGACAGGGTTTTGACTGATATGTGTCCTGCAGAGCCTGATGCTGTTATCAACTCGAGCCAGCCAGAAGGTGGCTGGAATGGAGTGACTACTGCAAAAATCAGAGCAGCCTTTTCCAGTTTTAAATCTCTAGTGCAATATATGAATGTGTGTTGTAAACTTTTTCAATGCTATTCTGATATAGGGATCCCTGGAAAGCTCTGAGGGAGCAGGAAGACTGAACCGTGCTGAATAATTTTCAGCTTCCTTCTCTCTCTACCTTACTTGTTAGCCTGATAGGTGTATAAAATTTTAATGAAGACACTGCAAGATGTCATAAGTTTGCAAGAAGATTCTTGAGATTGAACTGTATTTATGTACAAAACACCTGCATGTACAGGCAGAAGTGATTTGTGGATATTTTTTGTGGATGAAAAAGCTATTTGTTTTTCATGCTTTTGGAATCTACCCATGTTCTTTTTGTGTGCCACAGTAAGTTGCCAAAGCTGGATGTGCTGGAGTGTGAATCCAGTCCTTACCTGAAGGGTTTAAGTTCTGATGAAGGTTTGCAGCATGGTGAGGCAACGGAAGGGAGTTCTCTGTAATTTCAATGACTGATTCTCCTTTGTGGGGTGTATCTCACTTTTGAAAGTTCTTGAAGCAGATCATTCTTTTCTAAACATTTTCTTAAAAACACATACATATATATAATATATACACACATGTCTGTGTGTGCCTGTTTGTGTCTGTGTGTTAGAAATACCTATAAATAATTTCATGAGTCTTCTTAAAAACAAATGGTAGGCGTCTCACTGAAAAGGAAAAGCAAAAGATGGAAACTCTCCTGTGGGTCAGAATTACACTGCCATCCCCTCCTGATGAGGAATAAAAGCCTAACCCTATCGGTTTGGGTGACCTGTAGGGTCTGTTAGCAGGGGAAGTCAATGAAATGCATCACAATTAACAATGTCTTGTTGATCTCCCACGGACTGGAACTGTAGCAGATAATTGTGCAGTAGTGGGAGTTTTGCCATGACTAGCTTTATCATTTTGTCAGTTTGCTAATAAAAGGTCACCAAGGGTACAGAGCATCTGAGATTTACATATGGCAGATACAAAAACGTTCTGGGGAGCCTGCTTCAGAGAGGGGCTGGGGCATTTGTTGCAATTGACACCCATGCTGTGATTCCAGAATTGACAAGAAACGCCATTACTAAGCGGATCTGCCAAGATAATTAGAATTCAGGGTTGCATTTTTAATCTGACTTGAGTCAGATAATTTATCACAGCAGTAGCAAGCTGTCAGGGTCACACAATAAATACTGATTATGGAAGAATAAAGATTAAGTGCAGCCTTACAAGAAAAAAAAAATTATAGGCCAGGCTGTACTTAAGAAACGTTTTCTTCCAATACTTCCCATGCTAATTTCATGTAATATTGGCAAAAAGATGATATCTCTAAAATGAGCTTTTTTTATGAAAGGAGATAATGCTGTGCAGGAGTGTCTGTACTTAGGATCTGTTTAAATTTTAAATTGCAAATTGATTGCAAAGAAATATTAATTTTGAAAAGCTGATTTAGCATGACTGTTCCATTCATATCACCCCCGTAATAATTTGACATATTAAAGGAAGAAATACTCTCTTCTGAAGGCAGTCCTAATTTGTTAGGATTAGTAAGATGCTGCATTTTTAATTTAACACAGTTCTTGTTTTTGATTCACACATGGACAGTTTACGGCACTTTCGTTTAATTAAAGAAGCCTATTTATTAAAATATGCAACTTGGAAAACGGGTTTTGAAGTCTATTTACAAACTGGTCTGTTAAGGATCCAGCACTTCCATATTCACCTGTAGTTTTTGAAGGATATAAAACCAAACGAGAACATGGCATTAATGCAAGTAGTATGTTTCCTTGGAAAAAAAAGCTACTGCAAAGATGAATAGTTAATAAATGTATGTTTTCTTTAAAAAGAAATTTCAAGAGATGCTGAAATGCAGTAGCTACCTTTACAATAGAGTTTCTTAGTAAGGTGTTCCATATCTCTTTAGCAACTTCAGCAGCCATTTTTAGGTGGTGTGTTTGTTATGTTGCTGTCCTTTTCTGCTACAAAGCCACAGCTTACTGTTTATGCCTACAAAAACTTTAAATAAGTATTTAGTTATTACTGAAGTATCTACAACTGAATACTGTAAAGTCTCAGCTGAAAAAATGAGAGCTTTGAGATATTAGCAGCCTTGCATTTTGGAGTTGTTTTTCTATTTGCTTTCTGCTGTTAAATATTTCATGTAGTGTGGGGGATGTTTCCACTTTTCTCTTGGCAGCATTTGTGGTTAACTCATTTTTTTTGGTTCTGGAAATAGAGTTTGTGGCCCTTTTTTATAATGATAGGACTCTAATGCATCTGCATAAGGAGAGCAATTACTGTGAAATTTGTTCAATTGAAATTGAGAGAATGAAGTGTGGATGAAAGATAATTTAAAAAGTAATATGTTACAAAATCTTAGGAATATATTTATATATATACATAGTAACTTTAAAAAAAAGAAGATTTCGAAGTATTATGTCATTTCCAGAAAGTAAGTAGATCATTTTCAATAACTAAAGGTCTTTAGTAACCTTTGAGTATAGATTGTTTTCTAAACAGATATGCATGACTGTGTTTTTTGAAGAGATTTTCTGCCTGTGTCATAAGCTTAGAAATTGCAAAATTCCTCAATATTGGATCTAAAGCAGAGTTAGAAAATGTTTCCTGTTGAAATCAGTCATGAAAATTATTAATTTTGCTCGGTTCAGCAATAATGAAGCATCTTGTTTGTGGGGAACAAAGCACTCAAATCTCTCTTTTATTAAGCAGGTCTCTCATATCAGGCACTTGAAATTTCCATGACACTATTTTTCATGGTATACCTAATGAAAGCTTTAGTCTTTAATCTTTTGAAATACCTGATTGTAACCAATGGAAAATGGAACCTTTTTGTGTTACTTCTATGAATGTCATTATTACTATTATTATTATAATTATCACAATTAATTTTCTAGGTAATGAATTGTCCTGCTACCTCACTTAAGTAGCAGGGGGCAGAAGTGTGCATAGCTGTAGCATTGAGCCTTGCTGGGGGGAGCAACACACTGTGTGAGAGACTGTAATTTTGGGGCCACAGGATATTGAAGCTCAAATTGAAGGCCAGCCGGGAGAGTGGAGCACTGGGTTGACTGCAGCGTGTAAATAATTTGTTACTCTTGTCCAACTGCAATGAGTGCTGAGGGCTACTAAGACAAGATACAGCTTTAGGGACCCAGCAGACTACCCTGCCCAAGTCTGGGGCATATTTGTCCAATTAACATTGTTAATGCATTATTAATTCTGTATTGATAGCATAAACAAACCCTGGGGAGGTGTGAGCCTAAATTCTGAGCACAGTGAAAGAGCTGTGTTTGCAGGCAGGTTGGGAATCACATCTGCTCAGAGGGCATTATTTAGTAATTTGCTTTCAAATAGCTCCTTTCACAGCCTAACTACAAGGGACAGTAGCTGGAGTTGTGCCTGGAATAAAATAGGAAAAAGAAGGGAGGCCACTCCCTGGAAGCCTGGCAGCTCTGAGCCCTGCAGAACCTCTGGGCTGCTGTTCCCTAGGTTCAGATCTGTCAGGTAAGGAGCAAGGAGGGCAGGCAGAGACGCTTGCTGAGTGCCTGGGCAATGAGGAAAGCATAATAGATCAAACTTGCATGATCTCAACACCTGTGTCCTGGGCATCTTGTTAAGGCACCCTTTCCCCCCCTGTAACAGCTCCTAGCCCTGTGCTGTGGGATGAGTGGCCTGTAACTCCTGTGGTGGTGTGTCACCTGCACCTACCTCGGCAGAGGTGTGGAGGGATGCTCTCAGTGCTTTCTGCATGCAGCCATCTCCTCTGAAAGTGCTGTTTCTGACCACATCAGGTTCCACAGCTGACAAACTGAGAGACACACATAATCTTTTCTACACACATAATCTTTTCTGTAAAAATACTGACAGCAAATGCAGCACCAGCCTCCCTGTTCCCTGTGATTGTCTATTAATAATACAGCTCTTACCTTAGCAGAACTCTCTGAAAATGATTGCATCATGTACGTGCATGTTTGTAAGAAAGGTCACTTTGGTAGTGTTGTGTTAATTTAAACACAAGGGAAGAAGCAGGTCAGATGAAGTGATAACATTTGTCTGTCTTCTGTAGCAGGCACTCTGATGAATTGACAGTCTTAAACTTATGTAGTACCATAGGTTATGATGAATTATTTCCTTATAAAATAATAGGAGAGCAAAATAAGAAGGAACTCGATCATGCTTGTATTCCTCACTAGGGACAGACTTCAATGATATTCAGTCATCCCATAGCATAGCAATTGATATAAACAAGTAAGTCAAAAAAGGCCAAATGGGATTGTGTTGGAAGAGCTACTTCCAGTGAGGTAAGACCAGGGCTGTTGCAGTGAGCACTGTGACTTGTTTGGGATGGGGTATGGGCAGCAAAGGGTGTATAGTGAAGGGAATAAAGTCGTGTCAGAGAAGGTTAGCTCTCCTTTAAAGGCTAGCCAAGGCTAGGAGAGAACAGCTTAGCTTTTATAAATGTTGTATGAAGAGTAAACAAGCAGAGAAGGGAACTATCCAAAGTAAAGAATCACATAGCTAGCAAAACAAATGTTTATAAATTTGTTCATGGATCTTCTGAGGCTGGAAACTGGAAGAAAATTCTTCACTTGAAGCTGTAGTCACCTCGATGCTTCAGTTACTGTAGAAAATAAAAATTCTGCACCAGGGGGCACTTGTGTGCGCCAAAACTCTGCCAGTGGCAACTAGGCTGGATGTTTTGTCACAATAGTTTAAAATGGTTTCGGAATTTTTTTCCCCATGATGTGTTTGAAATACAATACCACTTAATTTCAGAGTGGAAAAGTGAGGAGTTTAAATGTATTTAACAGTTGAACCTTTGATTCACCCAGTACTGTGAACTGCATGGAAATCCAAATGTGAATAAATAGGTATAAGGAATTGGTTAGCCAACACTCAAGGCATGAAGAAATGCCATGCTATAATTTTATAATGCATGTTACAGCTGTATAAATATGAATAAGGGTTCTGCAAAACCTCTGTGACTTTTTGCACTGTCTTAGATGGGCCTTAGGTGGTGCTGTTGCATTTTTTCTTTTGGCAGTGGCTGGTTTTAGTGCTTCAGTCATTTTTATTCTGCTTTGCTTTCGAGACCGTACCAGGAAACTAAGAATAGCTGGCTACACCAATATTTGTAAAATTTACCAAGATGGAACACTAAAACATAACCACTTGTCAGGTGCACTTCATTTCCTAATTTGAAACACTTTAGCACCTTTATATAAGAACTAAGTAATACTGAGCTATGCTCATAGCATAAGGCATATCTTGCTCTACGTGTGTTATTTTGTCTAACGGTGTATAAATGTGAGTATAAAAATAAATTAAAGACACAAGATCGAGTAAAACCTCTCCAAAATTAAGTTCAACATGTGGGATTGATGCTGTAAGTTCACAAGTCTTTCAACTTTCCATATGGCTAATTAAAAAGAAAAAAAGTGGCTGAATTTTAGAAAAGAAATGTGTATGTCACATTGGCAACTTGCGGAGTGCCTTCTCTGTTAAAGGACCTATGCACTAGTTTTACATCTAATTTCCTGCCCTTATCTTCCCTATGCCAGCTCACAGTGTGGTTCATTGGGAAACGGTTTGCTTTTTTTTCCTATTTCTTTTTTCACAACATAAAAAAAAATTCCCATGAAGGTTTTTTCCACTACAACTGCCTACCCTTTATGCTCTGCAGCCTGCCAAGCTTGCCAAAACTCAGCAGGTAGCCCACATGGTATGCATGTCTGTGTGAGAACGCTCCCCTGATGTGGACAAGATGTTGGTTGTAAAATGAAGCCAACATCTTGTCCACAAGTGTGCAAAAAAAATATCCTCAATCTGGACAGACGTGTTTTTGTAGGCTGAATGCATTGGCTGTGCTAATTCAAAGTCTAAACCTTTTAAAACCAGGAAAAAATAATTATATAGTTACAGTACCAATAATGCTATCAGTAGTAGTAAAGCTGCAGACGTATTTGTTAATCTGAGACTGCTTGGTTAAACTTTTACTGCCCTGGTATTTACAGTAATTCTTTTGGCATCTGTGACTTCAGGGGTTTTATCACTCCTATTTTAGTCTCCACAACCTGGGCAAATAATGTAACCCCAAGATTGTGGGCTAGCAAAACACAGTACAAGAATTAAAGAGGAGAGATGCCGTGGGTTCAGTCTGCAGTTTGCCCAGAACTTCCTGTGAGATGGACATTTTTGTTTTGTACCTATGCCCTGTTGGGTTGCATGTGAGGAGCAAGGGAAGGAGTAATGCATAGACAGAGAGGGATAGCAGTGACAGATACAGACCCCCTCTCTCCAAACTCAGATATAAATGCATGAGGCAGAGTTGTTTGCATAATGTAAACAGAGCAAAAAAGAAGCCCTACAAGGTTATTCCCTGAAACTGTATGCTTCATATTTTCCAAACTAAAATTGTCTAAATGTTCTGATTAGTTTAAAACTTGGAAGGACTAAAGTTAGGTTTTCTCATGGGAGCAAACCAAAAAATTGGCACAAAACTTAAACTACACTTTGGTGTTTTCACTTCTTTCAGGCTGAAATATGGGAAGAACAAAATTTGGTTTAGTTTTTATTTTGATCTTTTCAGTTTAAGTTTTTGGTTTAGGCTCTTTTAAGCTGTCACAGTTTGAGTACTTATTTAAGTTGAATGTGTTCTGAATTGCCTAGGTCTGCCTAAAACTGTGGGGTTTATTTCAATCCATGATTTTTTTTTGTCAGAAATTCAAAACACCACACTATTACATTACACTTAAAGTTACACACAGTGATTGAGTACATCCATGCTTCAGCTTGAGCAAAACTCCTGCTGATGTACACAGCTCACCTGTGGATGACCCCACACTTGGGGGGGAAAAACAGGATTCACTCTTTGTTTAAGGGATGCCTTTCCCCATGGCCTGCTGGTATATGGTTATAGTAGCTGGTGCTGTTTCTCTCCTCCGCCCTTGCAGCGTGTGTGTTTGGGCTGGGGGGACACCCAGGCTCCAGAGCATCTCCCTCCACTAGCAGGAGTGCTCTGCAGAGGAACCTCAGAGCTGCGATTGCTTCCTCTGGATTCTCACTTGAAGGTAGTTGAATATGGGGATACTTGGCATACCTAGACATTTCCAGTAATACAGACTCATGGCACTTACTTCAGGCATTTCATTTGGTTTTTTTTTAAAAAACAAAAATTAATGGAAGCTCTTTGTTTATTACCTGTCAAAGAACACATTGCCTATTCTCCATTTACTTGAGTAAAAGCCCTTGAAGTTTTAGGATTTTTAAATTAATTTTCCTAGCATGTGTGCTCCTTTTTTTTGTAGACATAATGGTCAACAGCTTTGAAGAATGTTTGGCTGTTTTAGACTTGCAGGTTAATACCTAGTAAAAGTTTGGGCATGTTCTTACACACAAAGCTTTTCCTATCTAGATGATCAAGGTACAAGGCTCGCAAGTGTCTGGTTTAAATAGCTTCTGGTTTTGTCTTGATTCATTCTGGTTTGAAATTTTATATTATGCAGAATCTAAAACTTCAGTATAGCTTTCTAATGAAAAGACAAGACTAGGTTAATTTTTAATTTTTTTTTTTTTTTCGAAGAAGGTGAAACCTTATGTGCACAGGGATTTTCCTACAAATAGTTCATGCTCTGTTTCAGGGAGGTAATTTTTTCATTCCTTTAGGAGATCTTTCTTGATGTACTAATATGCATCACTGTCTTGAAAAATGACTGCATGCTACTGTTCAGCAGGCAAAAAAAATTACAGTGTGTGTAAAACTCCTCCTTGATCGTGCATGACATTGCCCAGTTTATGAGACCTTGCAGCTAAAGAGTAATCTATTTTTAAGCATGTAATTATTTTTGGCAGGCAGGTATTTCAAAATACATAACTTAAACTTTTTTCTGTTCTGAGTCTACTTCAGACAGTGTGATATATCCATTCTCATGGTGGAAAGGACTTTTTCATTTTTCTTCATAAATGTCATTTTTGAAGTTTCATTTCAGTCTATTACAGGTGAACATAGCTCATAATTTATGTGTTACACTGACAGACTACAAATAATAATGTCTCTTAGAACAGCAAGTCAGAAAATCACCTAGCATATTAATTACAATTGTCAAGCAATGACTGATCATAAATTTAACATCAAAGACCCAGACTTCCTAAGAAAGCATCTTAAATGCTCTGTTAAAAATTTGCCCTTGAAATTGCATGTTAGATAATAAGTATTAGTGTAATAGTAATGTATTAATTTTTTTTTTTACCATAAAAATGTCTTTTTAAATAACAATTTGGTAGAAAATTTGACAGAGGCTGCTACTACTTTGTTATCTCAGTGTAAGAATTCTACACCTACATGTGAATAATGATACACCATTAAACTTGTTTATTGGATTGGGTTATTTCATATCACTTTAGAAGCACCTGAAAGGTAGATGATAGGGTGGTGCTCTCCATGATGGTGTGTAGATGTGTGCAGTGTGGTGTGGCTAAGCCACAGTCTTCTCTGTGTCCCCTGTAAACTGGATGGTTTTGAGGAGTGACACATGTGACCTGCTAGAGGGACAGTGCACACTCAGTCACCCTACATGTCTGCTTGCCTTCAAGGCCACGCAGGGTCAGCTTCTTTAAAAAAAATTCCAGTTGGGCTTTTTTTGTCCTGCACAAACTTTTGATTTTTTCCTCTCACAGAGGCAGTTCACGGGTGGGGGATTCAGGCATGGTATGCCTTGACAGTTCCTCCTAGGTATGGTCACACTCCAGTTGCACAGCTGAAAGTTGCAGAGGTTTAAACTTTTTCCCTACATGCAGCCAAGGTCTGACTTGAGTGCAAACCCCAGCCTATGCCCAGAAGGTTTTCGCAGGGGTGCTGGCTGAGGTCGGTGGGACTCGGGGTTCAGTACCACCCATGAGTGAGTTCATATGAGGATTCCAAAGTGACTAGAGGTGTGAAGGATCCCACTGTATATGCCTTTGCATGGGCCTCATTTTCAGAGAACTTTGTAGCTATTGAAAGTCAGCGGGTTACAGTGAATATTTAGACATTTGTCTGAGGTTACAGTTGTGGTTGAAACAACTGTAAACACTATGAAAGAAGATCTGGGTCTAAATGTGGAGGGGAGTGGGTCACAGGAAAATGAAGACGAGAGGATGGAATTACAGAAGACACAGGAGGAGCTGGTGTTTATTGCAGTAGGAATTTGAAGGAAGTGGTTTGTATGTCCTTAGGAAATCCAGCTTCATTAGTTCTGTTCCTTACAGAGCTTTTTAATTTACGCTAGATGGGTAGTGGACTCACAATTGGGAAATGACGTGGTGACAAATAGCTTTTCGGTTTTTGCACAGCTGAAGTCCTTTCCTTTTCTCAAATGTATCTCAGAAATTACTCCCATGGTGTACGTCCAGCCCAATGTCTGAACTAGTAAATGGGAACAGGCAATGGAAAGACTTAGGCAAAAAAAAAATAATTTGAGGAATATGTGGAAAGTGTTTGTGATGAGGCAAGTCAGTTTAAAGTTGTCATCACTTTCATTTGGCATAACTTGGTGCTGCTGGAGAAAGGGATGATTGCCTCTCCCTGTTCAGGCTGCCTGTTTCGTTTGTGTGCTGACTTTGTGGTTCTGACATGGTTTTGGTTGGGTTTGCTTTCACTTGGACCAGGTCCATGTTCCAGCTTGCCCACAAGCACACAAACACTTCTGCTGGGAAGAGACAGTGGTGAGAACAGGCAGGTTGGTGTGGAATGAAAGGTGGAACAATTTGCCTTGCGAGGAGTTGGGCCAGGCAAGGGGATTGCAAAACCATCACTTCTGCAGGGATGGCAGGAGAGTCAGAGGCTGCATCCAGGGAGAGCTGCTAAAGAGGGATAATCAGCATTAATGTTTTTAAGGACTTCTCAGAACCATTAAAATAATATGTCGTGACACTGAAAGTATTTATATGTCAATAATTACTTTTCAATAATTATTCAGTAATAGTGACATTGGCTTCTTACACTTAATATTGATAAAATAATGCTGGGTCTATTTTTTTCCCTGTCTTTCTCTCTCTCTTTTTTTTTCCTTTTACCAGATCTCTTTAGTGCACTCTTTTAAGATATAGGACCCACTTGGGGGTACAAGCCTCTATTAAAGGACATTTCCCTGCCTGGGCAGTTGAGTGCTTAGCACAGGGCTGAGGGGTGTAGAAGCTGGATAAGAGACACTTGGATTATATTTATAGGCCTACCAGCACAGCAGAAGCTTCTGTTAATTTTTACTGAAAGGTAATGTTTGAAAAAGGTGATGTCCAGGAAAAGTAAGCATTAACTTCAACTATTATCTCTTAGCTGGATCCAAAGTATGCTCAGCAATGAGGCTGATTTTTTGAAAACCATAAACATGTTAAAATTCAGCATTAGCTTTGAAATGCACACAAGCAGACTTAACTTCATCATATTTGGAATCCCAAACACATCATGGAGAAGTTTTCTGTGTTTTTTAATGTCACGAACCTAAATATAACTACTGAATTGCAGCAAAGCTGTGCTAGCAGATACACATAATTTGGTAAGTGTTAATTATTCTGTATTTCCACATCCATATGAGATGCCTGGTCATGGTATGGACATCTGTCTTCCACTGCTGATAACACACAAGTTACTGGTGGGACAATCACTGGATCCTGGATCCTGCTACACCTGGGGAAGTCTTCTTGTAGCCTGATGCTTTTCAAAATAATGCTCCTGAGGTAGTGACACTGCATCAGCAGGGACTGAGTTTGGGACCTGACATGAAAAGCTTCATTCATTCTGGCTGTTCCATGATGAAAAAACAGCAGGTCCATGCAATGGGAGGCATTAGTAAAATTTTAAATTGCCACAATTTAACATTATGGAAAGACAGCATTACAGTGCTAGAATAGATTATAGGAGTGTATTTCTTTGGAACTGGCAAAGTGAAAAAATGTAAGAACGGCTACAGAGCCCTATACCTTGTTTCCAGCTCTTCAGTGACTTTTTGCAAGCATTCACCTTGTCTCATTTGCAAAGCAGAATTTCAGTTATCACATGACTGTGGCCCATAATAAAGATGCTGAAGGATAAAAAACCCAATAAAACTAATATAGTGCATAAGAGTAGCTTGTTATGATTTTTTTCAAATTTATACCTGAAATTGCACATAGGCTGTTTAGAATTATTTGAGGGTTGAGGTTTTGTTACATGGTTTTAGGATGCTCTTGAGAGATGAAATTGGGGAGGACAGAGACAGCCTGAGACTGTGTTCTTACCTTTCCTGTGTAGTTTTCTTATGTGCACTGGATGGGAGAGTTTACAAGACAAATTATGTGTTCCTCATGTAAAGCTGTTTCTTATTTTTCTTAAAAGCATTTGGGGAATCCTTAAGGATGAATGGTTTTGGGGTTTTTTAAATGGATTTTGGTTTTGCCAGCCCAATATCTTAGGCAATGGCGAGGACCCTGCAATGTTTTTGGCTAAGTGGAGGATCACGTGAACAAGTGGAGAAGGAGCTGGGGATCTGAAAATGGATATACCATTGCCTAGCTCCAGATGCAATTTACAACATATGCAAATAATCAAGTCCTGAAAGTGCAAAAGTTTAAAATTTGAGAGCCAAATGAAATCCTGTAGTGGATCAGGCTAAAATGTACATAGAGCAATCTGCATTAGAATTGGTTTCTTTTTCATCAGAGCACAAATTGCAAAGGATTTTCAGCAATAAATTTGGACTTTAGTTTGATAGAAGACATCTTCTGCAATTTGTGAAATTGAATAAAATTCTTTAATATGCCATGATTCAAGATTTCTGTAAAGGTCAAGAAAAGCATGAGTATTCCTAAATAAGATATTATTAATAATGTGTTTATTCCAGTCTTAAGGCATGTTAACAATTATATTTTCACATCATTGCTCAGCAGTTGCAAACATACAAAAAATATTGGCAAAAGACTATTCCATAAGTGAAAACAGAGAGCCTTAAACTTAGGAAAGACCTGAAGAAAATCTATTTACCTGTTAAATATATAAATAATCCTATTAATATTGGAAAGCTAAATCAAGTTATTCTTTTTAGATTCTGTTATGACTTTGCAGTAAAATGATGATGCTAAGCACTGCAGATACATTGTTAGTACAATGCAAGTCGTGACTTGAAGGCCAGGGAATTTCCCAAAACAGCTTGTCATTTGGGCAGTAAGTTTGTTGTCATTGAAGGTAATGGGTTTTTTGGTGTAGACTTTGTCTCCTTTGCATTTACAGCAGTGGGTTTCTAGATAAGAACTTCTCTACTGAGGAGCTAGAAGAAACCTGGAACTGTCTAAATAAACAAGGAGAATGCATCAGGTTTTATGAGCACAATGCAAAAAGGCACTGGCGTATATGTCAGGCTAGCAGGTATACCCAAAAACTCAGCTGAATGAGTTATTTCTGAAAAAATTAACAAAACAATGGGCAAGTTATCCCTGAGTTTGGTTGGGATTGCCTTTTTTAACTTGGTGTTGCATTCCCCTGCCATGTTTCTGCAGCACAGTTGGAGAGCATTCCCTACTTGAGTTCAATGAGAAGAGAGATTTGGATGCATTCTTGTGTTGCAGTCTCACCTGCAAGTAAATAAAATAGAAACTAGATTTGAGATACCAGCAGAGGTTTCCTCCAGTGAACATGAAATTAGTTGCCTCTTTCTCTGCACTGACATCTTTCACACTGTAAGAGGTGTGCCCATGTTTCACTAGAATATGTGAGAAGAAACTCAGAATTTCCCAGATTCAGCTTGACCTTTATAACAAATTTTGAATTAGTCCTCCCCCCTGCACTCATCAGAGTTCTGCGTGTCCTGTGGTTTTAATTTTTTTTTTTTTTTAAGAATACAGTGAGATCATATCTTATAGACCCAGAAGTGATTATTATCCCAACAGAGAAACCAGTTGTGGGCTGTTTCATCAGTTCCTGGACAATGATGACAGAGGAGTGGGAAAAGTACATTCTGATTCAGCTGTTTATACCCACATGTAGTTACTCGTTTCTAAGTGACGTTCATTTCCTTGACTAAGAATTGCAAAACTGAGAACAACATGGTGAAATAGGCAGAATATTTGAAAGCACTTTATTTCAGAGTGGAAATAAACAGGACATATGGAGAACTAAAAGTTTATGGTACTTTGAGCCATTTGTCTTGATTATCCCCAGGTTTTCAATTGAAAGAAAAAGAAAAGTGGAACAAAACCACCACAGAAGCAACTATTCTTCATGTTTCTTAAAAGGTTAGGTTTTGCACCCAGAAACTTCCCCATTGCTTTAATAATTGATATTAGTTTTTACAGTGACAGCAGTCTTTGATGACAATGAAGGATCACCATATGAGGACAACTGTGTATTGATATTATTATACACCTTTTTTGGTCTTCAGTTGAGCAAATTGGAGCAAAGATTTTCATTGTGTGTCTTCAATGCTAAGGGAAGCTCTCTGAAATTTGACATGTGGCCTCATATTGTAGAGTTATGGAAGTACTTTACCCTAAGTATCTGATAGCAAGAGAGTGGTTTTTACTTGTGGTCTCATGTAGGATAAGCTGTGTTCCAGCAACATGTACCTTCAGAGGCCAACTCTGTAGATTCTCAGGTCATGCTGCTTGTTTTCTGTATGCTTTATCTGAAAAATTATTTGTGAATTTCAGGTTTCCCCATCCTACCTTATCTTTGCTGTATAATTTCCCTGGCAGATAGACTCAAAATTTTGTATTAAAAATTGGAGGGGATGTGGAGGAGACTGCTAATGTAGAGAACCATGATGTGAAAGATTGCTGGTCTGCTCACTGGTACCTTGTGGTTCAGTATCTGGTACTTGATACTGAGAAGGTTGTCACAGAAGAAAGGGATTAGGCTGACGAGGGAAGGCTGAACTGCCTCCCTCTTTAATCAGTGGAGAAGAGAGGTGCTTCTCAAGGAGATGGTTCAGACTAGCCAAATGAATCCCTTCTCCCTACATCAAGGGCAGTATCAGTGGGGGAAACCAGCAAGATTAGGTGAGTGAAGTACAGTGGGCTGGAGAGGTGGATGAGGAGGTTTTTGTGTATTGCATGGAGATGACTTGGTGGAGATTAACCTCATTAACTTGATCTCAGCAGCTAATTTGGGAAGGCAGTTCTTCCCAAACACACAGATGTTCTTTCCTGCTCATCTTGTGGAGTATCAGCCGTCTCAAATGGCTGATGAGACATAATCACAATTAAAAGCTGTGAACAGGCCCCTGATAAATTACATCTATATCAAGGTTTACAAAGTTCTTGCTAGTACATAATGAATCATTATGGTTACCTAGACATAACACAGGCAAGGAAGTGCCCTCACCCACATCTGCAGAGGAATTAATTGTACACTTTTGCAGCAAAAGTGAGTATAGAGTTAGAACTCTCACAAGTGAGAACTCTGTAACTTGTGATTTGATGCAATGAGTTTATTATAGAAAAACATCCAATACTGGTTTGAAGCCAAATGAAATACTTAATTTCGCTTGGCAAATCTTCCTTATTGTCAACTAGGTGTTGGGTTTTTTAATTTGAAGCGAGAATGTTTCCAATTCCTATCCATTAGATAATGTTATCCCTCTGTTTATTTCAATTTAAGGGCCTTTATATATGTTTATAATCCACAGTGAATGATCATTAATTTCCTCTTTGAAAAGTTAAGAGCTTTTGTGGCTGTTGTGGTGTTTGTGTGCTCTGGAGAAGACTCCTTTTTTAATGGGTAAAAATTATGAAGAGTTATTTTCTAATTTCTAATTTGCTGTGATAGCCAAAGTCTTAAGAAGACAAGTCAACCACTGCATTAACTCTTGGAAAGAAAATGAACAGAGCATGTCTATCTGGTTTAGCACTAGATTTTGGCAGAGAGGCAGCATTCTCAGTAGTGAACCAATTATGGGTAATAATGTTTTAGCTTGCATAGATTGTTTTTCTAGAGTGTTCCCAGCATTAGCTGGGAACTGTCATTAGCATGATAGTCATTAATCCATTGGTAAACTGAGTCTTGAGCTTTCTGTTCTGATCTTTATTTTTTATTTGCTTACTTGAATGGATTTTTAATGTGATAACAGCCAGATTGTTTTTGATAGCCTGATGTCATGGCTGATTGAAGTGTTCTGTTTCTTCCATTAGCTCTTTCCTGCTCATCACTGCCAATATTACTGTGAGTAGCTTCTCTCCTCCACGCCTACATGAGTTGTGTGGGTTGGGGGACAGGAGGGTTAGTGTTCAAGGGGTTTGGTTCTTTTCTCACAGAGTTAGCCTTAAGTTTTATGCTTTCCATGTTCGTGCTTCTGCCATTAAATCATGAGACTGTGGTGTGGCTTTCCTTGCTGTGCTGAAAATACTCAAACTTTATTTTCTCTTAATCCTTATCACCTGTCCTCTCCCATGTTCTAAATGAGGAAGGCATTGGTGTTGTTGAAAATCCACTCTGGTGTATAAGAATTTGCAGCAATGGCCTGTGAGTCTGGGGGAGCAGTCTGGAGATGTGCTGGGAGTGCAGCCCCACGTGCTGTGCCAGCCTTAGGCAGCTGACATTCCCTTGGCACTCTGGTACACTGAGGCACACAGTGTACCAAAGTGTTCTTCAGTGGTGCAGTTTCAGGTCAGAGACGCTCCCCTCCAGCTGGGGAGGTACTGGGAGAGTCAAGGGATCATGATCTAGAGAGTTTACTCACTGAGCTCATGGATGCACACATACATGCTGTAGTTTTTAACAAGAGATTAAGGCAATGCCTTACTAATCCTGATAATTGAGGGACAGGTATAAGGGGCTAGCTCCTTGGAATCAGAATGTCATTTTATCTATTTCTTAACACTGAGATTTCCTTGTAGTAGCTGAGTTTTAACTAGCCCTCCTCGTCAGTTACCATGGGACTTTGTCCTTTAATTCCTCCTAACTTCTCCATCCTGCCCAGTCTGCACATTCTGATCCATCTTTGCAGCTTCTTGTCCCGTCAGGTTGCCATGGGCTGTCTGGAGTTGCTGCTGACAAGAGTGTGAACACCCCCAGTATGGAGCCCTTTTGTGGCAGCGCTCCCATCCCATTCCACTCCCCCTGGCTCCCACTCCAGAGCCGGAGTGACCCTGATGGATTCGTTTCACTGCATTGCAGGCTTCGAGCAGCGCTGGAGCTCGCTGACGCTGGTATTTGATTTTGCAAGTTGCTGAGCACCTCGTGCAAGTGTTTTCAATTACCCCAGTGGCTGTGGGAGATGAGGATAAAAATGGTGCTGAGCAGCTCCAGCAAGTGGCTGCTCTGTCACCCCTGCAGACGGATCAGGCTGTATCACTGTGAAGTTTATTACCTAAGGGGGAAGGACGACGTTAACTTGGGGATTGAGGGAGGGTTAACTTTTGGGGCTAAATGCAACAGTTTTTTTACTGCAAATACACATTTCTCAGTGGTGGTTTGTTTTTTCATTTTTAGGGGTTTTTAAAATTTTTTTGAGCTTTACAATAGTTTGCGGCAAAAGCAAATCAAAATATTGCATCTATTTAGTCTTTTGACACCGCTAGGATTAAGAATGCTTCAGCTCAGGAATATGTTCAGCAATATTCATCCTAATTTCTGGTAAATCTGAAAATCTTAGTTAGGGTTGCCAGAGTCAATTGTTTGATGGCTTTGCAGCAAGTATTCAACAACTTTTGAAAACGGACTGGATCTGTTTGGTTTTAAGGGAGAAATAGATCTTTCAGAAAAATAGCAAAATTACTGTTAGGTTTTCTTTTTGCATTTAAGTTAATAACTTTTATGACTCTCATTTTCCTATTTCTAATTAAAATTAATATTTTTATTAAATTCAAATTTTGCCTTTTAAAATTCAGACCTTTACAAACCTCCCATTTAAAAAAAGGTATGGACCCTCCATATAGGATTTTCTTGCTCTTTCCTCTCAATTAATGCAACATAATAGAGATGAGTTACTCAGAGGGTGGAGAGGAGTTTTGAGTACTTCACTTGATTATATGTGAGAGTTTACATGCAATTCACATAGGAAAATGCTATTCAATGGCTATTTAAGAATTCTTCCCTTCAAGAGAAAGCAGTCTGCAGCAAGGGGCAAGCTTATGTGAGCATCGAAAAAATCCTAGTAGCCTTAAAAGTTTTTGAGTAAAATTTGTTGTAAAGCACTGTTCCTATATTGTTTAGTCCTGCTGAGAGTTTGTTATAAAGAATTGACAGTTTAAGTAAAAAATGGCTTCCATAAATGAAAAAATATTTCATAAAATTAGTTTGGATAGGAAAAGGACAATAGCATTGAAGGAAGAAGATAATGATTAAGGGGAGGCAGATCATCAGACAACTTTTGCACTTGCAGGTGTTAAAACAAGAATTATTCTTCTTCCTTTGTAAAGTTTCTTTGTCCCCCTCCACTGTAAAAGACTGGTTAGAACTGTCTTTCAGGGTTTCTAGGAAATCAGCTCCAGGAAAAATTGTGTAATATTTCTTTTCATTGTATTTCAAAATTTCTATATAAAATAGGTTTTGGAAATCCTTTCTGAACTGTGGTCTGAGGTCTACCTTGATCCTATAAATAAAATAGCCTTTAGAATTTGTTTGATTGATAAATAGAGAAATGAAGGGGAAAAATTATTTTAAGGAGCTGGCCTTAGAAACAGCTTTTGAAACATTCTTGAGGATTAAGTTATTTGAAGATTTAAAAGTCTTGTTTAAAGATTTGCAAGAAGTGTCAGTGCATTATACTAAAAGTCTTTAAGCATTTTATCACAGATGTTGACTGATGGATGAAAAGTGTTAAGGGTAGCCATTATTGACTTATATTAACATCAGTCCATAGGTTGTTTTCCAGGTCTGTAGATTTTAAAATTACTCCTCTGGTGCTTGACCTAGGTTGTGGGGAGAATAGAAAAGGACATGTATCTCTTTAGTCTCAGTATTTGGTGGGTAGTTTATGTGGTAGGAATATGCCAAAGCAGACTTGGAAGGTGGACAGAGCAGAAAGGAGAGTGGGAAGGTTTTAATAGCTTTTTAGCCCCCGTGAGCAAAATTAAATCTGGAAATCAATATGCCAAAGATTTTATTAAGTCCTCATCTCCAAAGAGAGTACTATGTTAATATGTAAAGGAAAGTTTGTGAAGTTTTTGTGACCAGCAAAGCAAGAGAAAGTTATTTAACTGTCTGCCTTTTAGCTCTCTCTTTCTACATGGTGTTGCTGATGTGGGAGAGCTGCCCCTTGCCAAGGAGCTGCTTGGCCCAAGTCAGGGTTTTGGAGGAGGCAAACAGCTGGGAAATGCCCTCATACAGGTTCATGTCTGATGCTCGGGGCAGAAATGGGAAAAAGCCTTGGCCATGTGCCTTTCAGCCCAGACAGTGGTTCTCCAGCAGGGCAGTTTTGCAGACCAGAGTCGACACTCAGTATTTTCCTAGTCCATAATGCAGCAGAATTTACCCTCTGGCTTCTAATGAGCTGCTGTTTCATGTAATTTTGTCGACCATCACAGAACCGCTGAGCACACACTCGTGGGAACCACTGTGCTTAGAGGGACCAAGGTTTCCAGTGCCTGTAGTTGGTCAGACCAGCTATTAAATGTGGCTAATATTTGCACTGAGGTTGTTGGTGTGGTTTAGGATCTACACAGGATGAGCAGAAATTTGCATTTAAAGCATTTTCTTAGACTAAGTTTTTGCAGGTTGTTGAAATAAAACTGAAATTTGGGTATGCATTGCAAGATACTGTGGCATAGCAGCTTAGGCACTGACTGAAGAATGGAGATAGTGTAGTGGTGTTTTGAGGCTGTTGCTAAAATTTACCTGCCACATTCTGTCTGTTTAGCAATATTTTCAGAAGCAGAAAGGGATGCAGGTCAATATTTTGCATGCGTGGCATTGTGCCTCATTATTGACAACCTCAGAAATTCAAAATTCGTGTCAGACACTACCACACTCGATTATGGTTATTTTAAATCTTAATTAATAGCTACATTTCTCTTTTCTTACTTTCTGGGTTTTGAGCTTTTAAGATGTTCTCAAGGTGTATTTGCAAACTTGTCTAGAGTTTAAACAGTGTTTCAAAAATTGAAAATTACAGGATGGGTTGGAACATTTTCTATCTGTCTAAGTGCTGTGGTCCTCTTCTCAAAACAGACTCTTTCATCAGAGCTTACCTTAGAGAACCATCAGGAATTGCACAAATTGCTAATTATATTGTGTGTGCTGAATCCTGTTAGGTATATGCTGCCTAAGTAACAGCTCCCCAGAAGTCAGACTGTCTTGGCCACACGTTTTTTAAAACTTCATTATTTAATTATTTCGGCCCTCAAAAGAACTGCTTTCATTTGACAGTTAAAATGAAAAAGAATACACATATAAATATATTTAATATACAAACATGCATTTAATTCACATGTATGCATGTGATAGATAGATGTATATCCATGAATGTGTGTGTGTGTGTATAGATATAGATATATAGATATACATGAACACATGTACAAGCAGTAATACAGTGCTACTTAAATTCAGGACATGGACTCCTAATCAGGGCAGAAGACCTAAGCTGGAGAGGTGTGAAACAGAGAGGGCTGAGATCAGGAGGACCAACAGTCAAAAGGAGTTGTGGAATTACATTGGTAATGCAGAGAATATGCCTGTCTCTTGGATGTAACAAAGCTGTTGGAGAACAAGCAGAAATGCTGCTGTGGTTTGGTAATGTGTATAAAAGTGATTGGAGTGTAAAGAACAAAAGTGTAAAAGGCAGAAGTCATCTTTTCCAGAGTGGTAAGTGGAAACGATGATGGTAAATTACTAAAAAAGCTGTGGAGATTCATTAGAGAAAGTTCTCAATTTAATTATTTTCCCTTTACCTGTTCATACAGGATCAAAAACTGCAGAAATATCAAGGAGGTAGATAAATTACATGGTTTGGCACACAAACCATCTTAAAGCTAGTGCAGATTACAGCAGTCCCTGGACACTAGCTGGAGTTCAGCCTGAGATAGGTGTTGCTTTAGACAGCACCCTGTGCACATGCTGTGTGTTTCTGTATTTTACACACCGACATTGTAGGAAGATGCATTTTGTGTTGGTGAAAATGAAAGTGAATGTTGGTGCTTTTGGATTCCTCTGGAAGGTGTGAGAAGACATGTGGTTTTCCCGTTCCCTTTGTGCCACGTGCTGCTGGTGGTGTTTCTCTGAAGGCGTGGAGGGTTTAGGACAAGAGGCAATGGGCAGAAACTGATGTACAGGAAGTGCCATCTGAATATGAGGAAAAACTTGTTTACTGTGTGAGTGACTGATCACTGGAACAGATTGGCCAGGGAGGTTGCCAGGTTGCAGAGTCTCCCTTGCTGGAGATATCCAAGAACTGTCTGGACACCATCCTGCGCTGTGTGCTGTAGGATGGCCCTCCTTAAGCAGGGAGATTGGACCAGATGATCTGGTCCAACCTCATCCATTCTGTGATTCCGGTTCTCTGAAGCAGGGGGAGACTTTAGGTTTTGTTCCTCATTACTATCACTGGCAGGGAATTCCACATTTATGGGGTTTCATGAAGCCAAATAGTAATCTGAAGCACCCTTAGTGTAGCCAAATCTGTGGTATTTTTGTGGCATGCAAGCTGAGGAGACCTGTGTCGTTCACTGAATTCCCTTCCCTTGTGTCATCTGACATCATAAACCCACACTTTGAAAAACTGAGTTCTTCAGGGCACCCCAAACTCACAGATGCTGTTGGCACGGGTTTTCTGCCATCTTGTGATGAGTACTTCCCCGCCTTACCTTGGCCTACCTTTCTGAGCCTTTCTGGAAGAAGCCACTCTTGATAAAGGGGCGAGTATGTAGGTGACTTGTTTTGGGGTGGTGGGGTGGGACAGGTAGCTGTGATGGGATGGACAGTGATGTAGGGGGCAGCAGGATGGGATGGGGGGTGCAGAGTGAGGGGGACAGACGGTGATGCAGGGGGCAGCAGGATGGGATGAGGGATGTGAGGGGATGGGGATGCATCAGAACAGGATGAAGGATGCAGGGTGATGGGGACAGATGGTGATGCAGGGCAGCAGGATGGGATGAGGGATGTGAGGTGATGGACAGTGATGCAGGGCAGTGGGATGGGATGAGGAATGCGGGATGGACCGTGATGCGGAGCAGTGGGATGGGATGAGGGATGCAGTGTGATGGGTTGGACAGTGATGCAGGGGGCAGTAGGATGGGATGAGGGATGCAGTGTGATGGGGATGGACAGTGATGTGGGGCAGTAGGATGGGATGAGGGATGCAGTGTGATGGGGATGGACAGTGATGTGGGGCAGTAGGATGGGATGAGGGATGCAGTGTGATGGGTTGGACAGTGATGCAGGGGGCAGTAGGATGGGATGAGGGATGCAGTGTGATGGGGATGGACAGTGATGTGGGGCAGTAGGATGGGATGAGGGATGCAGTGTGATGGGTTGGACAGTGATGCAGAGGGCTGTAGGATGGGATGAGGGATGCGGGGTGAGGGGATGGACAGTGATGCAGGGGGCAGTAGGATGGGATGAGGGATGCGGGTGGTGCGGGCGCTGCCTGCAGAGGGCTCTGTGACACCGCGTTTCCCCCGGCCGAGTGCCGGATTTCGGGGGGGAAGGGAGTGCTGGGGTAGCGCTTCCAACAGTCTGGTCTTAGTCTGGTAAACAGACTAGGAATTGTGGGCTAAGTCCTTTTCCTCAGGCTTTGCACCAAGGCTGAGATCAGATGACTCAGTCCGGACTCATTATTTTAATAGCCTACAGCTAGTTCACATAGCAGCGGGAGTCCACAAAAAAGGCATTTAATTGTTGAAACTCAAACTGGTACATTGTAACTGCAGATTATAGTATTCAGATTTAAGTGATTCAAGTAATTTATAAAGCTTTTGCACAAGCAAACTGAAAGTTAAAATACTGATATTGTAATAAAAAGTAAATAAAACATACTTTTGTATGTTAAGACCCAATTACAGAGCATGATTTAATTTAACAAACTTAAAACAGGCAGGTGATATTTGCCAACATTACTACAGCTGTGTTTTACATTAGGAAATTAATTAAAATGGTAATTTATACTTTTTTCCACTTGCAAGTCTTGGGCCTTTCTGTATTACACCATCTATTTTCTCTTCATTCATTGTGTTAGGGTGCATTTTTAACCTTACTTAGGCTGCATCACAACTTTGGGGTTGGTTTTTTTTTCCTTACCTAATGAAAAACCGGCTTTCTGCAATAACGCCAGCCAAGCAGA
Source organism: Melozone crissalis (assembly GCF_028551555.1). Taxonomy (NCBI): domain Eukaryota; kingdom Metazoa; phylum Chordata; class Aves; order Passeriformes; family Passerellidae; genus Melozone; species Melozone crissalis. The sequence continues at coordinate 34,785,564 of NW_026535794.1, read as the reverse complement.
TCAAACAGGGCTGAAGGAACTTCCCTGCTGTCTGCCTGAGAAGCAGTGCATTGTTAGTTATTCAGATGCCAGTCCTTTCCTTCTGCATCCTAGCAGGGTTTGCTGGTTTCATCAGATCACTCGAGCTGGAGGTGGGAGGGTGGCTGCCAGTGAGGGATGCAAGGGAATGGTTTCCTGTCAGGCTGAACAAAACTGGGGGATTTGCTGCACTCCCATACGTGCCTGGGTCTGGTGCAACAGCATGCTGCAAGTCTAACAGGGACAAAATTTCAAAATGCAAATCAGCGTTCTGCTTTTATACCTCACAGCTGAATAATGGGTCCTCAGGAGCTATTCTTAGTTCTTAGGTACTTCCCCCTCCCCAAACTGCTAAAACAGTGATGATTACATAATGAACTGTTAACTTTGTCAGGCAAATCAGCCTAAAGTGTAGAAAAGTACATTTTTTTTTAAATGGCACATAATTACCAAAATGAGAATTCGTTATTCTGTCTGTGTGAAAGAGCAAACACACATGTGATGGTTATCTTCTTCCTTCTCCACTTTTCCTTGACTATCTTCACCTGAACTTTGTTACCTTCAAGGAGGAATATTTCGTGTTGGCTATTTTATAGACATGTGACTCATTGCAGCACTGTCTGAAGAATTGGGAATGTTCAATTGACCATTTTAGTGGGGCTGAATTGTTTGTAAGTTGCTATCGTCCTTTCAAACAATTCGTGATGCCTGAAAACTTGGTTTATTAAGACCAGACATTTCACATTCCTAATGTTAAGATTGCTGCAATTTTCCATTATAAGCTTTACCCCACCCAGTCCTCTGAATACAGATTTATAAATCAGTTTCAAAAAATGTTTCTCCATCTAAATCTGCACTTACATTTCAAGCTTGGGAGAACATCTTTGAGCTGAATGCTCTTTCTCAGCTGGAGAATCATGTTCTGTATCAGTGTTTTCACAAATGGATTTAGTTCTTTTAGAAATCAAACTGTGAATGCATTGTGACTTTAGTGTCTCTGTTTTTGAAAGAAAAAACTGCACCCATAGATTTTAGAGAGTAATTTTCTATATACATATTATTTTCAGTTTCTTTTTGCTGTATTTATGTTGAATGGGCATTCTGGATTGCTTACTTCCTGGAGGAGCCCATGCAGACATTGTGTATGTGATGCATTTCTGAAAGGCTGAAAAATCTGTTGGTTAATGTGTTTGATTAATAGTGCGTAAAATACTAAAGATAGTGATAGTTTTATTTATGCAGATTGATATTAGACATCCTTAGAGTTAATAAGCAATGCTTTGTGATAATATCTATTTTTAAATTCTTGCATGATGAATCTGTCTTTGGGTGTTGACTTGAATTCTCAGGAGAACTTAGAATGGAATGACACAAGAATAGCTGGACATAAATGGAACATTATAAGAATAAAATATCTGACATTTCAGCTCCCTGCTTCTTAAAGCTAAAAGTCCTTGAGGCATCAATAAAATGAAACAGAGTCTGACAGTAAAAGCGTGTGTCATGCGTGCACAGATCTCCTCCTCTGTAGGGCTCACTGAAATAAATTGTTTTTACATAAATAGTCACAATAAGCTCTTCAAGAAGGAAAGAGGGTGGACCAATAATGGAAAAAAATACGGTAAGCACATCTGAACATAAAACATGCTACTGAAACTAGGCAATCTGACAGTGCTGGAGCCTGTGCAGAGAGCCAGAGCAGGGCTTGTGAGCTACTTAGTCCCACATAAGAACTATTTTGAGATTCAAGTCAAATTTAGACCCCTTAATTTTTATTCAATGGGCAGCTTAATTCTATTTTCTCCAGACATCAGTAATTTATTAAAGTTTATAATTTCTACAAATTGGAAGACACACACAGTGTATTATCCCTGCACTTTCTCTAAAGTAAAAGTTAAATTTTTACTCTGCTTTCAAGAATTTTGCATTTCATTCATGTAAAAGCTTAGAGTAGTCTGGTAAGTCATAAACAGTGAAATAACAATGTTTAAAATATTTAAATTTAATAACTGATAGGTTAAGTTAGAGTGTTGATGAAAAGACGCTATATCAGTATTCTTTCCTCTGAGATTGCCTGTAGTCATACTAAGAAAAATAATTCAGTGGTTTTGTTTCTATGATGCAAATTTTAAAACTGTCAGGGTGCATTTTCAAAATTATGTGGTTTAAAAAATCCTTTAAATGAAGAAGTTGCTTTTCATGTCACATTATTTATGTCTGCTAGGATTCTCATTTCAGTCTCTGTAAAATTTTATGGCTGTGTGACATTGCATTATTCCTGTATATTAACAAGGGTATGAACTGAAATGTAAGGATTCATGACGTTATATTCAACGATTAATTAGGCAATAATGCATAAAATATCTGTTGTTAGCAGCAGGAGAGGCCCGGTTGGTTCGTTAGTGGCTGCAAGCAAAGCCAAGGCTGATGTATGTCCCAATAAGCCACTTAGGGAGTGCAGGGAGGAGATTTCTGAAATGAGAAATGCTGCATTACACCAAAGGCAGGGCTTTGCTGCAGCATCTTCAAAATCTGCCCCAACTGCGAGAAATTCTGCAAGTGTTTTACACCATCCAAATGCTCCTTTTTTATCAGTGGTAAAACTCTGGAATGAGTTTGATAAGAAATAAGTTGATGTCGAGGCAGAACACAGCATAATGAGCATTTGTGAGGGTTATCATGACTTTTTAAACTCTCCGCATTTGTAGAAGAGGTGAAAATATCACACCAAACTATATCAAGTGGTTGCTGCTTTCCTGCTAATTACCTCCTTCAAGTATCTCTTTTGATCAACTATTGCCTCTCACTCCGTGGAAATTACAGAATTTTGAAGGTGCAGCTAAGTTGTAGCTCCTTTCTGAAATTCACTCATTTACTTCAAGATAGGGTGGAAAAAACCAGGGAGGGTGTGGGAGGGGAAAGGAGGAGAACTAGCAGTATGTTTCTAATGTTTTGGAAATTACTGTTGCTCTCTTGAATTTTGGTGAGCTCTAATTTTTTTTTCCTTTTAAGTGCTGAAATGTCATTTTTTTATTTTAATAACATCAGAAAGACAGCATGGGCTTCTCCTTCAGTCCCCATCATCAGCTGAGGAATAAGTAATGAATTTTTATTATGAATGAAATGTCTAAAATAAGACTGCATCTGCCCTGATTATGTTAGTGTTTGAATGTTATTTATCCAGTGTGCATTTTTTCCAACAATTTAAAAAGAATATAAAATAAAATGCAGCCTTCAATTTTTCATTTGCTGTATTACCTAAATTCAAGAAAGAAAGGGCAAAAGTACCATGTAATCTAAAAAAATAAAGCCCAAAAAAAAAATAATTCCAACATCTGAATTTTAAGTAAACAGCCATTTTTGTGATGGGCTGAACATACAACACTGATTCATGCTTGGTTAGTTTTAATTTTAAATTAAATATTATTTTGGTGCTTCTTGAAAAGAAGAAAAATAAGGAAAATAAGTGTTAGCAGAATAGAAGAGAAGAAAAATAAAACAGAATAAAAAAAAAAGATGCAACAAATAGTTCCTTTCCAAACAGAACATGTTAAAATCCATATATTTAATATGAGAAGCATTCAATATTTGACATATTTTTGTTTAAATGGTTTAAAAATACTTTAAATGAAGAAGTTACTTTTCATGTCACATTATTTATGTCTCCTTAATAATTATAAAATGGAAAGCTAGGGCTTGTGTTCTGTGTTTGGTATTTCTGTTAAATGAAATATGAAGTGTTATTCCCACTGATGTTTCTGTGTATTCCCAAAATCAAGAGAGACACTAAATTTCTTTCCATTGCTTTTAACACTGCCTTATATTGATTAACAGTGAGAAAACACATGCTTTATGATGATTATATGATTTGGGATGGTTTATTTTTATTCTGTTTGAGTGGTAATAGATTATTTGGCATATCACTGCCCATCATCTCCATTTACACATTTAGATATGAAATTACTCAATCTTCTGAATCCATTTTCCATGCTGGAAGCACAAAATACCTCCTTGGTGAATATTTTATTGTGTCTTATTGTATCTTTTAAGAATGTGTGAAGAGCAGACAACTAAAGTAAACCGACTGAACTCTTGCTCATATTTAGCAGATTTGCTAAGGTTGCAGCCTTGAATCTACTGACAGCAATGAGTGTGAGTGAATGTTGTGTGTGAATCTTTCAGTGAAGAGGCAGAAATGCAATTTAAATTTTTTAAGGTACACATGCAGCCTAATAATCTCTACTACATTGGCTTAAGATGCAAATATTCAGAAAAATATTTATTACTCTATGGCTGATTTCATGGCAGAAACAGTTTTACATCTTGAGAGAACTGGTTGAATGATGGAAATGAAAGAATTGTACTAGCAATGAATTATCCTCAAGGCTAGTAATAAAAAGAAATCTGATTCTGTCCTGTCTGTCTAAGATACTCATCAGTTTGTCATAAATATTCCATATTTAGGACATAGGAAAAGTTTTCAATAGATGAGTCTGAATACAACTGGCACTGAGAATGAACACTGAATTCCCTTTAAAAGCTGATCTCAGTGAATGAGCACGCTGAAGTCCTGTGCAGATGTGAGGTGTTTCTGCCATAAGTACTGAGCAGGAAGAGTTCTTTCCAGAAACTTAGAAACGCCCTTTAATGATCTGTTTGATCTGGTTAGTGACTGTTGTGAAATCCAATACAGGTTTGAGAAAATAGTTGGGGATGGGAAGGGATTATTATTTTGGGCTGTTTCTTCCCCACTTGTTATGTTTTTTGTGAAATTAGAAAAAAAGCAAGACCATCCAAAGGGGATTTTGTATGAATCATGTACTTTAGCACTATGCAAATACTTTGTAATCTAAATAGCAGGAAGGCATGTGGGGGATTATGCATGGTTTTAATGGGGGTTTTTCACATTGATGTTTCTTTTAGGGTTTTTCTAAAACTATAATGAAAGATCTCTAAAGGAAAATGTTTGTTAGCTTCTGTGAAGCAGAAGGTCTATAAAGAGCTGCAGAGTACTTCTGTTTCCCCACACTACAAAGAACGATATGTAAAAGTGCTCAAGGGTGTTCTTCAAATTATTTGAGTTAATGAATGGTCTAAAACTTGCTCATATATTTCTTTCCTCATGATCACATAAATAGTGTGGCAAGACATTACTGGGGATGTAATTCTTTGCTTTGGCTCAGTGTTGTTCAAGTTCAACTGAGAAAAGCCTTTCATCCTTTCCAGGACACAAGACAGCCCAAGTCTATGAACTTGTCTGTGAACAAGTACTCCCACTATTTAAATTTCACCAGATAGAAGTTCAACTTGACAATTGTCTCTTCTTTCTGGCATTGGTTAAGTCAAACCACATTGCTGCCTTTACAAGAAAAGATAAAGTAAAATGTAGGGAGGACAGCTCCTGACTTGGGGAGTCCACAGAGTCCTGTCCTACTGAAATGGGGTCATCCCTTGAGAAGTGGATTCTCCTAATCCCTCTTCAAAATAGAGATCTCCTGAGGTTTTAAAATACCATACAATAAGAAGTACTTTTCATCCTAGCCTTTTTTTTTTTTTTCCCTAAACACTGCTAATGTGATGAGGAAGACTGAAAGCTAAAAGAATCACCCTCACCTCCTTAACTCTCTTGTTACAGCAGGGACAAAGAATAGCATAAACATCTTGAGGCAAAAGTGGGAAAATATTGAGGGGAGAAAACAGATACAGCAAGGACCTTGGTCTGGTGGGTGTAAAGAATAGCAAGAGAATTAATGTGTGACTTTCGTGCATGTATGTAATTTAGTAGATAGCAAGCTAGTGTGTGCCCCATCCGTCAAGTAAATCTGACCACTTTTTATCTAAATATAATACCACCACAAGGCAGCATAAATCTGTAATAGAGCACCAGGCTTTTTTTTTCTCCTCTTCCCAGTCAATCTTGAAGTTGAGCAAGTGTCAGGCTAAGGAGCAGTCTGCTAAATACAAGTGGTGGAAGCTCACCGTGTTCTCACATTCTGGTAAAGGTGACAGGCTTTCCCAGGGCGGGCTAGCCAAATTAGGCAAACATGTATATGACTTGAATGCTACTATAAAAGTTTTTCCATAATTATCTGGTAATGAGAAAAGGTCAGAACTAATTCTGTTCTGCTGTCTTTCCCTGTTGTGGGCTAGTACTAGTTGGCAGTGGTATGGCACAGGACAGGGTATATTTGTTACAGTCAGAGAGTGCTGTACATTTTTTTTAAGCTTGTGTGCAGCTGGGCAGCGTTGAGGAGCAATCCTGGGCTTCAGTCTCTGTGTGGTGCAATCTGCTTGTCATGCAAACCCAGAATAATCCCCCTCCCTTCTCTTCCCTGTGCACATGGTAACTGGAGAACAGGACACTCGTGACTGTGACCTATCTTCTGTTGGTGTGTGTTTGAGAGACCAGGAATGTAGCAGATTCATATTCAAATCCAGCCAGTTAGCTGTGATGCACCTTCTTCACTGTCAGTGTGAAGGTCTGTGGACATGGAAACAGTGAGGAAGAGGAGGAAAGGGTACTTCATACTCTGATGAGAACTATTAGAGATATGCATTCTGAAGAGCAACCTGGGTTCTTTTTTTTCCTTTTCAGTTTACCTGCTGCTCATTTTTGTAACCCTTACCCTCAGTCTGGGTGTATGAGTCCAGAGCTTGTAACTGCTTTAGCATTGTGTGTAGCATAGGTTTTATGATAAACCAACTCTGACATCATCTCATGAGTCACGCACGATCGTGAGGCAGTGCGTGCTAACAGCATAAGGAAACCTCTATTCTATGTTCTGGTCATTCTTGACTCCAAAGCTTATGGGGGTGACAAGTCTTAGAAACACTGAAAAAGGTTTTTTTGGAAAATGCTTTTTTAAAAATTTGAGCATAGCCTCTGCTTTTTGTGGCATTTTGTGTTGGTAATAAGAGGTAACGCTGTTTGTATTATATTGCCACCTATATGAAAAGTTGTGCAACACTTTCCATTATAAGACTGTTTCACTTGCTTATGTTGCCAACATTCATCTGTTTGGGCTGAAATTTTCCATGCTGGGTGTCTCCTTCAGGCTGAATTTCTTGGGAAAGTTTCAATAAAAATACTTGAACCATTCCAGGGAATGAGAAGAGGGGGGAAAACTATATTTTGCTCATGTTTATTAAAGTTGCTGCAAGCACTTGATTCAGAAATCACTGCACCTACATTTTTTGGAGCAGGGACTTGAATAATTAGGAAGGTTGAAAGGATGAGGAAAGAAAAATATGGGTGTAAAAGAGATTTCATTAGAAAGAGTTTGCTCCTGCCTGCTGTTATGAACTGTTGGCAAGGAAGCACACAAACCCCATGCCTTTCAAAACAGGGTCAATGAATGGCTGGGAGGGAGCTGAATGATCCTCCTTGTTTCACTGCACCTATATGATGTATTGGTTTGAGGGAGAGAGGATTATGAGGTGTAAACAAAATCACATGCAACAGAAAAGGTGACTGAAATGTGCACAGTGGTGGAACTAGAGGGGAGGGGTTATGTAGATAATAATTTGAAAATAGCAGAGGTAGCTTTGCTCAGCAAAGAGACGGAGAGTCTGAAGATGGACAGACTATCAAAAAGATGGGATTTAAGCTAAGTGTTCTTACAGCAGCCTTTTTTAGTTACAGTTCATTTCCTGTTTCCCAGACATCGTGTGCATTTAAATGAGGCAGGGAAAATTGTATGCAGGCATGTCATTTAGAGACCAGTGTTCAACCCTATTTTCAATATGCTTGATTCATGAACATTGATGTTGCAGCCATAATGGACTTCCAATATGAAAATTAAATTAGTTGGAAATGTCATTCTATATCCATCATTACAATGTTTATTTTAAGCTTTGAAGAACACTGCCATGGTCAGACACATGTATAATGCTGCATTTTAGTTAAAATACTGAAAAAAGTTTCCTTTTAATCCATTTAGAAAAGTTTCATTTTTAAACCCACAGCACTGCCAGTGCTTCAGCAAATAAGCATGGGACTATTTGGATCTGGAAGGGTTAATTCCATATGTGAGATGTTGGAAATTGCACTTCTCAACAGACTCTGCCTTCCGTTTCTCTCAGGTTCACAGTGTAGACAACAAATGACATTTTGGAATATACTTTACATGCTTAGCCCAAATGGGAATGAGTTAAGAGGATGGGGAGAAGTTTCAGTTATAACTTCACATTTTCCTGATTTTTATGGACTTCAACCAGAGTGGTTATAACTCAATATTATTTTAACATTGTTATTTGTGGCTGAGTTTACTAAAGAGCAACTTTCATGCTGCTGCTTTTAATATCTTACAGTTTAAGTTATCTTCCAAGTTTTCAAGGATTTATAATGTTACCATAACATTTTCTTAAGGAATAAGGCTTCCCATCCAGAAGCAAGCATACATCATAGTACAAATTGCAAAAATAGTGAATTAGACGTTTCCTAGTTACAGGAAAGCAAATGTGTACTGAATGACCACTTTATTAAGATCCTTTTACTTACATCTTCTTGAACGAAATTTAGACTTCCATTTGAGGACAGTTTTGTCAATATCATCTGCACCCTTGATTGAAGAAGAGAAATTTAACGCTCAATTGTTACTATGAATATCTGCATTTAAATATTAACTTCATAAAAATGCCACCTCTGGGCTTGACATGATGTATTGTTGTCTCAGTGCAAAGAAGATAAACTGTCATATCACATACCTGTTTATTAATACTTGTGTGTTGATGCTACTTATCATGGCAAAGATCCACTTATTAATGGCTTCGTGGCATGGACAGACAGGATGCATCTTTATTGCTCTAATGGGACCTAAAATTTTATGCCATAGTGGTTTGAGACTATGGTCAAACAAACGCCTGGGTGTAACCTAACTTTTTATTGTGTCATATGTGAGTGCATATTGTTTTCATTCACTGGCAGGGCTAGTTTGTATTTCAGCCTCAAGGACAGAGGGCTGTACTGACACGGTGATTTACTTTAGCCTGTAAAGTAAATCACCTAAAGTCTTAGGAATCCTTCAAGATATCCATAATTATTAATGTATATCCATATGTAGTGGAGGGGAAAGACAGAGGATTAAAACATCTCTTGAATGGCAAGTCATGAAGTCTGACTTGCAGAGATCCTGTTGTGGGGGGAGCCCAGTCTTTTCAAGTGAGAGTGAATACAAAGCAATGCTTTGAATATCAGCACAAAGCAGCATGTCTTCTGGTGTAACTCTTTGTGTATATTTGGAATAAAATGGTCTTTTTCAGTTCAATTGTTCCTTTTTGAAAGGAATCAGAATGAAAGTGAAAAAAGCACTTTTTATTCCAGATGGGATATGCCATGCAGAAAGTTGCACTGCTGGAATTACAGCACTGTGTGTGGTGCATGCCTTGCATCATGTTGGTGGGGATTCCCTCTCAGCACCCCGCAGAGATGAACCTTGAGTTGCATCAGGCCTTCAGCAGCCTGTACAGAGCTCTACAGAGACCTCATCTGGTTTTCAAGAGCTGGGAACTCCAGTTTGAGGAATTACAATTTAATGAGACATATTTTATGCCAGGCAAAGTTGTCTAAAACCCTTAGTAAAAGAATGTGATTATCATCTTGAAAATTATGTATCTACACAAAGTAATTAAGTCTATCCCTTTGACCTTCAGATTGAAGGTCATTTGCTGCTAACATTTTTCTCAGCTACTTTTTCACAGAATGATTAAGTGTAGTTACTGTAAAGGACTGAGTACAATCATCATATTATTGTTTGTAATGCTGAGCTCTGGTTGGAGTTTAAAAATCTTGTGTGTTTGCGCATGATGCAAGTATGTAATATAAGTTTTATTGAAATCAGAAGGAAATGGCCCAGATGTTGAACACATAAAGCTGTTGATGGAGAAGTTTGTATTATGTGAATGTGTGTTGCAGAGGAACTTGTCGTGGCTGAGTTTGAAACTCCATTGGGTCACTGAGGGCAAAAAATACTTTCTCTTTACCTTAAAGCCTGCTGGTGGACAGTGGTTCAAAGCTCTCATCCTCGTGATTGTCCTTGTTCTAGATTTATGACTGATGCAGCTCGACGTGAGCAGGAGTCCCTGAAGAAAAAGATTCAGCCAAAACTCTCTTTGACTTTGTCAAGCACAGTGTCCCGTGGGAATGTATCCACTCCACCTCGCCACAGCAGTGGAAGCCTTACTCCTCCAGTCACCCCTCCAATCACTCCCTCCTCTTCATTTCGCAGTAGTACTCCTACAGGTAAGCCCCTACTCTTAAATTCATCCCAAATAAAGGGAGCAGTGGCATTTGGAGAACAGGAGACATACTGAGGCACTGGGGTAAGAAGAGCCCCAAAAAATAAAAAAGAAAAGCTTTGTGCTATTTTACATTTGGTCTGCAATCCCTAAAATGTGTTTGGGCATTTGTTTCCAAATTATTTGCAAAAGTAGAAGATGCTAGCTTTAAATGTTGCAGCTGAAATTATGTGAAGAAACCAACCTTACCAGAAGTGCCAAATGTGCAAAAGAGCCCTTGTGTGTCAGTAGGAGAGCTCTGGCTATGGTAAAGTTAAAGATTTAAAGGAAGTGGTCAGTATCTTCCCCCTACCCCATTCCCCTCCCCCCTTTTTTTTTTGTTGGGGGGAAACTGGAATTCATAGTAAGTGGTCAGGGAGGGATGTTCTGCTGTTGTCATCATGTAGAAATGATTTTCATTAGGAAACTGTGTTGATGAAAAGAAATAAAGGAAAAAAGGGATCTATATTTCCTTCAAAATCTAATATTCCAGTGGTTTTCCAGGGTATAAACATCCTGGGAATTTTTTTGCACTGATTAGAGTAGCTGAAAATTGCTTGCTATCCTGAACTAGATCTCTTGGCCTAAGTCAGTCTGATTTACTTTAGGTAGAGATCTTGTCAGATAATTCTGGTGCACTTCAGACTAAGTACCAGGATTTTCTTCTAAAAAGCTAAATGCATAAGATAGGGCTGTTCTGTAATAAACAGGTTCAATATATTCTCCTTAGTAGGAAATCACTTGAGCATCACTGCCCTGAAAAACTGTTACACCACATGTTTTTTATATAGGCTATTTCATGTCTTAGTATTAATGAGTAAATGGAAAAATTGTAGCAGTCCTTGGGATGTTCTGTCTGCAAGTTGTAAAATGAAGTTCAGTATGTCCCTGGTTATAAAAAAGGGAAGCACATCGAGAGAAGCTAAATGATAAAGTCCTAATATAATTCAGTAAATTTTAGGTTTTCTTAATTATCTCCTGTTTGAAACAAACTGATTCATTTCATTGACATCCTACAGAAGATGGCAGGTAGTTTTTCTTTCTATTGTTTACTTTTTTGTACAGCTCCTCCTGAGAAGGCTAATTCATGATGTGGTCAGGTAGCATAACTTTGCACATCCATCAGTAGTATTGGCTAGTGATGTACTCTTTGAAACATGTTCCATCAAATACTAAAGAAAAAAACTCAGCATCTCTCTACCAAAATACTTTCATTATTTGTATATTTTCCAAACTTTTAAAGTTAGTCAGAATGTTGTTTTACCTGCAGTTAAGAGAATCAGCTTGTTATGGCTGCATTTCTGCAAGTACTGCCTGCCACGTTATAAATAATACCAGCTTCCACTTTCTGCACCCTCTGTTCCAAGTTCCCTTTTGGACCCCTCTTCTAAAGCTAGGGTTTGTAACATCCTAATAGCAAAAAACACATATTCTTTCTTTAAGACTTCTGTAAAAATTTACTATTAACTGCATTGCATTTCAGCAGCCTCAGCCCAGAAATTCCATTTTTCTTATCTTAAAAGTTTTTCTGGACCTAAAGTAAGCATTGAGCTTTTTCTGTTAACCACAGGTTTTTTTCCCAGAGTTTACTTGGTGTAGGATTTTTTCTAACTTAGATACGTGAGGTGGTCAAAGTCATGCCATGGCTGAGTTTCTGTAGGTGGAGTGCCTGGGGAGGCAGCCCAGTAGGGGTTGCAGGCTAACTTTAGATATGCAGCTCACGTGTCTTTTATTGGCCAATGCAAAACGTTTTCCCTCAAGTGAAAGTGTATGGGACAGTTGATTACCAAGGTGGTGTAACCAAGGGTAGTTAGGCAAGCTTTGTTTCAGGGAAACAATTTACAGTATGTAAATTGTCCTACATTTCAGCCTCACAGTGCCTGCACAGCTTTCAAGCCCTACAGGCATACCCTCCACTGCATCCAGTGAGAATGAAGAATATTGCTGTATTCCTTCCATGCAGTCCTGTTTGATTTGTACTCCGAGAAAACTCTTGTTAATTCATCTTTGAATGCAGGTAAATGTGTATGTTGTGGTAATTGAGACAACCAAGAGCCTGTTTTCCCTTAGGTTGCCTTATGCCCTGTATTTGTTATAATTCAAATATAATCCTTGTCCTCATCCTCCTTTAGACCTATGCTTTGTCAAAAACAAAGTGGGATTGCTTTGACCTAGTTCATTCATGAAATTCTCAGGATGGCTGTTTCCCTTTTATTGTCTCCTGTCTCAGTTGTTGGACAGTTTGTGAGGGCTCAGCAGTGTGCCTGGCATTACTGTCACTGCCCAAGGTGGTGCCCCTTCAGATGCCAGAGAGCAATCATGCCCTGCAGGCTGGTGAGGTGGCATGGAACACGTGTTCATCAGCAGAGAGTGCCTGTCACATATGGCTTCTCATCATTCTCATTCAACATAGAAGGCAAAAATCACACTAATCTTTTGGGTCCCCTTTTCCATGTACTGTCGTCCCTTTTGGTAAGCTGCTCATCTTGGCTTTCCCAGGGCTGTTAGTCTTGGCTTGGGTGAAGCCAGGAGCTGCCTGGATCCCAGTCCTGTTGGTGCATGTCCTCATGGTGATGTCTCGCCACTCCCCGACAGTTTTAAGCTACTGCTGTGAGTTTTCAGCAGAGTGCAATTTCACATAATGATCTCTCATCTATGCGGTGACCAGACTCAAACCCACTCAGCTTGTGAAACATGATAAGAGGCAGTTCAAGGTGTTTTGGCTGCAGAGAGTGTTTGTTAAGTTTCACAGTAAAAACCTGTGCCAGGAGACCGCGGGGCCTCGTTCTCAGGCAGAGCTGAGCAGCGTCCAGACTGACCCACGTCGGTGCTGCGTGTGCTCATGAAAGCACCTCCTGCTTCTTGGTACAGGAGATTATTCATAGAGGAGCAGAAATATTCCTCAAAGTAGTGTGCTCTTTAGGGTTCTTCTCAGGTAATGAGGTAGACATGTATTTGTCTTCAGCTTCTGTATGCGTTAGTCCCCAGAAAAGGCCCGTTTGTGCTTTTGGTGGGAAGTAGAAATGCTGTAATTAATTTTCTATACCTCCCCTCTGTTCCCTCGGGGTGGCTGGCATATGCTCTCTGCTTACATTTGGCTTTTTGTTCCCTCTCTTATAACAAGTTTTCTCTTCTTCTTAAGACCTGCATCCTCTAATGGTTGCAGAAAGTTCACTTTAAAAATTTGCTCCAGTTTTTTATTTTAACAATAGTGTCTCCCAGGAGACTTTGTTTAGTAGGCCTTAAATGGTCTTGTTAGAGTTCACAGGCAGGATTTAGCAAAAGAAATGGCTTCCATCAGGAATAAAGGCTCCGTAGGGTGATAGGGAAATAGAGCAAAGTAGCACCAGCACACAGCTTATTTTGGAAAGATGCTAGCAGTCTGCAAATACTGAAATATCTCTTTATTTAAGGAGCAGTCAATTAAGTCACAAAAACTTGTGTTGCTTTTATTTTTAAATGTCAATTTTAAACCCACAAAACTAATGAAGTCTAGTTATGGATAAAAATGGGGCTGGCATTGCATCCTTAACATACGTTGTTAATTTTTTGAATGTTTTCATACATCTGTGTGGCTCACAGATGAAATTTCCACTCCTAACTTCCTGGCTTTTGAGTGTAAGTCAGAGCATTGACATTCCTTTGAAAGCTATGATACCTCTTCATACTGAAAAGCTTTAAAAGAGATCCAGTGATAGAAACTTAATGGGAATTAGTTAGTAAAATAACCTGTTCCAAATTTTGCTTAGAAAAGTAATTCACAGTGATGAATCTCATTTAAAAAAAAAAGCCACTTCTGCATTGAAGAAATGCCAAAAATCATCTGAAACCAAAGGAAATGCCAAAAATCATCTGAAATTTGTTTATTATTTTCCTTTATTTTTATGACCTTTTTTAAAAAAACTATTCTAGGCCTGGAATAGTAAATTTCAGCCAGGAGTGAATTTTTTGCCTTCCTATAAATCCTGAAGCAAGAGTTTAATACCACCAACTGGCTTTTTAATAGTTCAACCCTAAGTCTTGTGCCCTCCCACCTTCCTCTGCACCAAAAAAAAAAAAAAAAAAAAAAAAAAAAAAATAGAAAAAGAAAAGCTGGAGTACTTAAAAATCTCATACTTAGCATTTCATTTTGCTCTGTAGAAGCTGGCTCCTAGACATCCTTTCCTGGTTATTTTTTATTTTATATATTTTATATAGATTACAAGTTAAAACATTTATGCAGTTTTAATAGGTTTATAGACCTATTTACTGCCTGATCATTTGGGGCAGTGGATGGCAGCCAGTCCTGGCACGAAGTGCTGAGGATGCTGTGGTTGCCTGGAAAAGCTGTGGCCATTCCTCAGCCCTTCCATTGGGAAGGAGATGAAAGAGTGCAGTTTTCATGGGTGGTCATAGGCTGACCCCGTGAGAGAATTGGCAAGTCCCATTTTGAGTTACAGCTGTCATTTGAGTAGGTGACTAACTATTGGTTTGTCTTATTAATTGGGATAAATGCCTTTCTGGGGAGTCATATTTGTTCAGTCATTTTTGATTGATTGCATTTGAAAGTTTTTACCTTTCATAAATATGTCAGACTTCCTTGAAATTTCCACCAGTCCAGTCTCAGTATCTAGTAATGTGACTCCGTTTTCTACCCACAGAAAATACCTAACTTTACAATTTTGGAGGTTTTTTTCCTTTCTGGTAAAACTTGAAAGTAATAAATCATTTTAATCTGGAGTAAAAAAAAATGCTTTGTAGGATTTGCCTTAACCTTTAAGAAGTCTAACTTCTAAAGAGTGATATTTTAATTAAATATGCCTAAAAATTCAGCAAAGTAATGAGACTACCGAGGCTATCAAATTATTACTGTTGATGTAGAAATTACTGCATTTGCCATCTGAGGATACTATCTGAATGATGCTTTGGCAGATTTATAATAAAGGAGTGGTTTTATAGATATATAGAGCATATACTAAAACTGAAATCATGATTGCTTTGTAGCTTTGTCAGTAGTCCTGAAGCTGCACTATTTCAGTCAGAACACACTATGTGAAATGGGCCAATTTTTGTCTAAGAAATCATACCAGTGGTGAAACACGACCTAATATAATATGTCACTCTGTAACAGAAAGTGAAATTCAATTAATTTTCAATCAAAAGGAAAAAAAAATCAGTCTTCCCCTAGTGTCTTATTTTCAGAGCTTGAAGAGTACTTTTTGTATCTAGAGTGATTGCATCCTTAAATGTCTGCAGTAATTTTAAATACATTTGTGTTTGATTCAGGTTTAGGTAATTAAATTAAGGAGAATCATATCCCATTTACATCATTATGGAATATCTTCTAATACTGAATATTTTCTAAAAGGCACATATAAATTTTTACTCAATAAAATTAATAGATCCTGAAAACTCAGACTCTTAGTATCTCTTCTGATTCAGATGGATTTTGTTCAGGATTCAAATGCTACTACTGGCAAAACAATGACCAAAAAATTACAGCTTCCTTCTGTGTTAACTAGTGTTCATGCTGGTGATGAAATAATTTAGAGCATCATTGTTCCCTCTATGGGTGACTAATTTACAGGGGAGGAAAGTCTGCATATTGCAACAAAGTTGCTCCTTTCTCTACCTACCAAAGGCACTTGGAACTCAGAAACTGATCTGTAAGGATCCACCTTTCTTCTGGTCCACTAAGGAGCTGTCTGTTGTGGAAGCTTTGATTTTGGCAAGTGAACCACTGTGTGGCAGCTAGGGGCTTTTCCCAATAAGCCTGGTTATCTCATGTACTGTTATCTCCACAATATGAGATACCATTCCTGTAATTCTGCTGTATAGAATTTGCCTTCATGGATAACTCATGAAGGAATCCCACGGGCCTCCTCTTGAATCTGTTCCCTTTTCTTTTCCAAGAATGCAAAAGCTGAAAGAATACCACCCATTGTTTGCTGGTAATAGCAACCAAAACCACAATAGTAACCAGCCTTTGGAATTGGGCATTGAAATAGAGTAGCAGGCATATGCTGGAAACTAATATGGTTTAGATTCTAAATGTGTGGTTAATTTTTTTTACTTTAAGTTGCTGAAAAAATGCGTTGCTGTAATGTAAAAGCTCATTCCTCTTCATAGGTATCAAAGCAGCTAACATTTCAGTAGAGTTTCCATATGTCAGGCTTTCAACAATGAAGTAATCATATGGCACAGACAGATGTTGCACAGAGTGCTGGAACTGCACACTACACAGAATCCAGCAAGAAAAAGAGATCTGCTCAGCTGAACTACTTCGTGAGTTTAGAGTGAGCAGCAGAATTGTAAAATAACAGGGGTGTTCCCCCCACAAATTAATTGAAGACTTACAGGAGGAGGAGTTAGGTACTCAAAGCTTTTTTGTGTTGATGGATATGCTATTAATGTGTAGCTGAATTAAGCAGAATTTGTTGCAGAACTGCTATTTATAGCAGGATCTGTTTGGCTGCTGTCAGCAGGTGGCATTTCTGAACTCCATGTTAGGTGGAATCAGAGTAGACTCTGAACCATTCAATCTGCTCCTCAGCTGATAATCTGCAACAGCTTTCTCTTTGGGCAATGAAGATTTACTCAATATTGCTACAGCTAGAGAGATGCTGCTCTTTCGTGGTGGGCTTATTTTTACAAGCAAAGTGGACTGCAAAATATTCCTTTACTAGATCTTAAGGGAGCTTGAAATTAGACTTGGGAGGACAAAGGAGTGCGAACAAGTACACACTGATGGCATTTTGGAAATCATGCTACCAATTCAGGTCATGTGGGCTTCAAGCACATGATTAATGTTTAGCACCTAATACTAAGGAAGTGAATGCTGCCTGACTTGGAGCACATAACAAGTGCTTTGTCAGACTGGAATGGAGTATTCACCACTTGCAGAGTTGAAGGCTCAAAAATTTATGTAGTCACGAAAACCCAGCTTTAGCCATTCACTTCAAAAATTCCTCACCTGTGTTAGCATACTGTAAATGCTTAAATTTAATTATTGCACTTCATGTTAAAGTGGCCTAGTATCATGCAGATGTAATTGAAAAACATAATGAAAAGTAGAAATATTATTTCAAATCCCAGGGCTGTTGTATTAAATTGTTGAGAAGTGGGCTGAGAGTGTTATGTTTTTGTGTGTTTGACTTACGGGGTGTCCAGCACAGTAAAGCATGAATCAAGCAAGCTCTGTTGCAGCTTGAAAAAACAGACTTTCAGATGTCTGAGGAACCATCTCATTACTTGTTCAGAACTTTCTACTTATTTAATTGCCTGTTCAGAAACTGAAGAACTTTTATGCTATGTTTTTATTAAAAATTAGATATATGGACTCACTCTTGGATAAACACTATGGGCAAATAAGTAAGGCATACTTCATAAAATGAAGACCAAATTCAGTTCTCCAGCATAATGAATGTTTGAATACATTTGATATTTCAGACCTGCAAGGTAGGAAAAAATCTATGTTAAAATATCTTGTGGAAACTGAATTGTGGTCCCTGACAACATTTCCTTCTGAAGTGCTTCACTGTTGCTGGGTTTTCACATTTCTGTGTAGATGACACAAGAGAACTTTCTTTATTGGAGCCAAAATGCAGGTTGGGGCCATATATTAATCCTGCACACTAACTAATATTGTACATATAATTGCCCAGCATTTAGCAGTGTGAGGTACCTATTCCAACAGAGCCTTATTGGTGCTCTTGTAAAAAATAATGAAAAAATAATGAATGACCTTGTACAAAACAGTTGATCAATGTGTTACTTAACTATAGTTCATGTGTGTGCTTAGATATGGTATGAGATTTTAACATGAACTTTTGGCTGAGGTCATGACTAAGCACGAATAATAAGAGAAATCTGTAATAGTTTCCAGTTTCTACCTTAAGGAATAGAGCTGTAATAGAAGGTTTCTAGTAACAATGAAAAATAGTAAGGAAAAATACAATTATTTCCTATAGGGGTTTTCTTAGAAGAGGTGAAATTTGTTCCCACAGCTAAGAGATGCTTTTTCAGAGCTAGATGTCACATTCCAATTTTAGGGAGCCAGGCTGTAAACTTGTACATATTTAGCTCTTTCTTCAGTAATCCAAAGTGAAAAAATGTTCTAATGTTCATCATTGAGCTAAGGGCCTCAGAAACTGATTTTTTTTTTATTTCCTAGCAATCATCAGCTGTCAGGTGTCTGCCTGGCTTCCTTAGAGAGACAAGTCTGTGTATTAACCTGGTTACTCAGTGACTAAACCAAACCAAAAGATTTACATTCCCCACAGCATACTGTGACTTTGGATTGGGGGATCTGCAGAGCAGAGATAATTCCATATTGTAGGCACAGCATCAGCGTGGTCACATCTTGGGCTAACTTGTAGCTCCAAACCAAACAGCTTGAAATTATCCTGAAGACCAAGACATTAACTTCATCAAACCTTCACATTTTTTGACCTGTAGCTGTGCAATTTACCTGTAGCTGTGCAGGGTACCTGCTTTGCAGTTTGGCTGAACCCTAAAAGGAGGAAGGATGGGAGCTGGCCCACTTTGATGGCTGTGTCTCTTACAAGGGAGGCCCTGGTGTCTTTTTTTTATCTCCCAGGCAAAACCAGAGTCGTAAGGACTCGCAAACCCCAGCCCTGTTTGCCTTACAGAAGTGATCTGGTTTGTTTTACAGGGTGTTTGGGACCCCTCAAAGTCCACCTGTTTCAGTGCACATGGACCAGGTGAATGAGGAGTGTTGGTTAAGGCTGCAAGGACCACAGGGCTGCAAGTCCATGGCTGCAGCTCTTTCCTGGTCCTGTAGCTCTGGGGTACAGATCCTGTCTGTGCAAGACAAGCTGACATGACCCATAAGTGTCTTAATTTTTCAGAGATTTGGTATTTCCACTGACCCAAGCCTGTAAACTTGTGAAGAAGGAGCAAAATTATAGAGATTCTACTGGACTAATCTTTTCTGTGGTTTGCATAAAGACGCGTGCTATGATAACTTCCCCTGCTTAGTCCTTTGTTTAACTCCATCCTAAACTAACTTATAACTTAAGTACAAAAAGGCCTATACTATATTCACAGAATGATATTATTTTAAAGTGTTGCTTCTAACCATTAAATTGCTTTCAGAGTTAAAAGGATATTTTTAAGTATATATAGAGGAAAGTAAGGCTAATATGAAAATAGCCGATGGGAGAAAATGGGGCTTTGCTGTGAGGGGAAATACACGTTGACTTTTTTTAATCATGATTCCTCTCAGCTTTTTGCTGCATTTTCTGTTTTTCTTCGTTTTCCTGCTTTATGGGTGCAATTTCATTCTAACTCTGTTAAATTTCTGATTTGCTTTTAACTTGGCAGTAAAAATGTGTTGAGCCCAGTTTGCTATAAAAATATGTTCTGGGAAGATTGGCTCAGTTGTCAGATTTTGTGCTTTCTAGTAAATTTCTGAATCTGACCAGAGGAAAAGGCACACACAAAAATTTAACACTACTTTTTATTTCATCTCATTCACTACAGGTAGCTTTACATGTAATCTCGACTTCATGTTGTACTTCATCTTCCCAGCCCCTTCAGAGCATTCTTGTTTGATACAGACATAAATTGCACCAGCAATTGTAAAGCTACTGTGCTGTAGAATTGTATTTTAATTGCACATACCTGTAATTAATTGTATGGGAATTTTCACAGTAGTCTCCCCAAGGAACAATTTAATTGAAAAGTAACTGAGTTGTCTAGACTACAGCAACTCATAAAATCATCACTAGTTTTGGGGTTTGAGCTACAAAGCAGCAATAGAAACATGGCTTGTAGATTTAAAGTACTTCCAAGCACAGGAACTATTTTATAATCCCCATCGTAGTAGCCTGCCCTGGCAAACCATTTTTAACAGCATCAAGAACAAAAAATGTACAACAAGCTTAAAAGTACAGATTATCTCTGTTAATTTGTGATAGGATAGGGATTTTTGTGTTACAAGCACACCCATCACACACAGACCTGTCTTTCTCCAAATGTGTAAAAAATATGAACTTTGTAGAAAGCACATTGTGTCTGCCTTTCACAGCTTGTGGCATAGCTGGTTTAACATAGGAATAGTGTGACAGTCAAAAAGTTACTTCAGCAGTTCTGGGTAACAATGATGGCATTCATGTTTGTGTTTTTCTACTGCAAGGGCCAATTGGTGGAAGGATTTTTATTTATTTATTTATTTACTATTTAACTTTGTAAGTAATCTGGTCATTATCTTGAAAATTCCTAGCTGAAAACACAAATGTTTTTCTCCAAGTTAGAAACAGTAGTGGCCACATGGAGCTTTTAGTGTTTATTTAAATTTAGGTGTGTGTATATATGTGCACATATATACTTACACATATACATACCAAATGTATAGTACACTGTGACATTAGATGGGATTTATCTGTACCACTGTAGTACCTTGAGGACTGAAAAAATTACCCCATGTCCACTGGTGCTGCATGCCTGCACACTGACAGCAGTGTTAGGGTTTAGCAGAAAAAAAGCCAGGCTCATTTGGGCGGCACTTCAGTGTGCTGAAGATGATGAAACTTAAGCAAATGTTTGAGTTTTCCTTGCATTGTGGCCAAAGCAAATCAGAAGTAATAAAAAGCAAGGACTAACATACCACTTCACACTCAATGACTTATAACCCAGAGAGGTTTACTTCACAGGGGAAATGGTGTATCATGACTTGATGTTAGCCAGTACAGGATTCTCAAAATATGTGACATTTTAGGAAAAACAGGGCTCTTTGTAGCTTTTGTGTATTTCCAAGTGAACTAAAAACCATGAAACATTTGCTGACCCCTAAAAACCACATGATCCTCTTGTCTTTTTAGTGCTTGTGGCTGGCAGGTGGAAGACACCACCCTAATTCTTGCTGAAGATGAAGGCTGGTGCTTTGTCCTTGCCAGCATAGTCTCCCTCTTGAAAGGTTTTTCCATATATAGTCAGACAGTGGCATTCACAACAATTTCTGAGCATTTCTGCCTCTAATGTCAAAGGATACAAGAAGCCAAGGAGCAATGGAAAATAGCAATTTGAGAACTACTTTGATTTCAGCCCAGCGATATGTCACCTGAAACAACTCACACCTGGTAGCATACATTTTGTAGACCTGATTGAAACAATGACAGCCTCGGAGAAAGGTTTTTGACAGTGTAACAGGCACAGTGCACACTTTATTTTATCAGAATCTTTGTCTTTACAAATGAGGAGGAGACATGACTCCCCACCAAATGTGTTCTTATGCTTGGGTTAATCTCTTTCTGAAAAACTCAAAGTAGGATTAATGAAAAACACAACAGATCTTTCCTGTAGATTTTTTGTGTAGTTAAACTGACAAAAGCCTTCATTCTTGTTTGGTAGTTGACAGCCTTACTGGTAATTCTGAGTCTTAGGGCTAGCTCTCAAATCATGCTGATGGTGTTTCTTAAATCTAGATGGTCAGAGCTTCAGAAGCAGGCAGAGAGAAGTGGTCAGTGTATATTCATGCAGATTAAATCCTCCCGGCCCTTAGGTGCATTGAAGTGGAGAATTTGCCATTGCCTCCCTTGTTGCTGGTCAGGGCTTTGTGGCCCTCTTGGGCCTCATAAACATGAAATTTCCTCAGCCCAAAGCTGCTGAAAAGGCCCTGAGCTGTCTTGCACCTCCACGTCTCCTCCGCACCCCGGTCCTCCGTGCGCTGCGCCGGGGCTGGCGCGCATGCTGCGGGCTGCAGCCCATTCACTGGGGCACCTCGGAACTCCCTGCCCAGGCACACCCTGCTGAAATCAGCAGCACTCCTGGTGTAGTGCAGGCTGTCCCTGCTCAGAGACAGCAGTGCCTGGGGAGGGGGAGCCTGGTGGGAGCTGAGTGCATCCCTGCAGGATTGGCGCGGCGCTTGGGGTGCGGAGGGACCGTGTGCGTGAGCAGCTTTATGGCCTGCACTCTGAGTGGCTGGGCAGCTTTTGGACAGCTGTAAAGCATGCATAAAACATGGCTCAAATGCATTTTCATAGCTTCATAAAGTGTAGTTCATTTATGTAGGTACTTTTTATTGTAATCCTTTATCTTCAACATGGAACTGTTTCCTGGTACCGTTTTTTTTATTTTTCTTCTCTTCCTTTATCAAATGGGGTAAAGAAGAGAAAAGAAAAACTGCGCTTTTGTTACGGGCATCAGGAGAGTCCTTAAGTCCAGTAATAGTGCCCTGAACTTGTATTTTTGTATTTCTAACCTCGGAATGCAGGCCTAGCAACTAAAAAGCCAAAATAACATTAATTATGACTGTTCCTCGCTGTGGTTTTTGGAGTAAAAGTTTGGAACAGATGTTTGAGGGGAGAGAAGGGAGGGGAGGAAGGATGGATTGTTTCTTTTTCTCAGCCCCAACTGGTTTTAATTTTTTTTTTAACATTTTGTGAATATCTTTAAACATTTGCCAGACTTCAATTAACATCCTGTGACTAAAGGTGGAAAATGTCCTACTTTGTTTTTCTTCAAACATATACCTGCTCTTGCTTCTCATGCCAAAGCCAGAAAAAGAAAGAATTCCAGCTGGCATAGGTTTTATTACTGTTACATTACTTTGCAGGTTAAGCCTCAAATTGGGAGGGGTCTGCTGGATTGATTTATTTATTTACTTTTTTTATTTTCATGATTTTTTAAAAGTGCCATTTAAAACACTGCCATTTAATTACAGGAAGGTTATGTTCTTTTTTGGTGAGTGTTTAACAGCTTATTCTTGTTTACATGAAGTTGTAGAAATCTAGTTTTTAAATATGTTTAAAGCAGAGATTGTGTTCTTGGGTTTATCATGTTTTTCCTGTACTGTGTATAAACACAAGATTGTACATTATTGAAAGCCCTTTTTTGTGGAAAACAGGATTGGGGGAAAAAGTTTATATAAGAATGCAAAATAACTTCCCGAGACTATTGGCGCAGTGTGACCATAAAACCTCAACAGCACATTGTGCAGTGACATTATAACAATTTGCTTTAGCACCTCTGCAGCGTTCTCAGAAAGCCCTGCTCTACAAAACACATGCCGTGGTATCAGTTGACTGTTTTTGTCCAGAATCAGTTCTTTACATGCATGTTTTTGTGATTAGTTGCTGTTCCACAAGTAATTGGAAGTGGTGGAATTTTTTTTAATTTATTTATCTTATTACATGTATGTTTTGTTTGCATTTATACATTCAGTAAGTTGTAATATATCTGCTTATATAGGTGTGCAAGCGGATTTATAAACTTTGGATTAGGATTTACAGTGCTTTAGTTTTAAAGACTGTTCTTTGCTATACCAGTATCAAGACACAGATATATCAAGAAAGAAAATGGCACGCAGTTGCTACTAAGGCCAGATAGAATCCAGCTGCTCCACCAACCCCACTATTGGCTCTGGGGAACTTTTTTTTTTTTTAACCTGAGTATGTTAGTTCTGTTTCTATAGTAGCCCAAAATGGAGAGCAGATCTCATGTGTAAATAGTTATCCATTTTGCTGACAGTGAAAAAGAATATGTAGCACTAATGTCATACTAATAGCACTTTAAGTATAAAACTTTATGTTTATTTTGTACCTTTATCATTTTAGCCTAACTCCAACTTGTAAGGTGATTTCCCATATAGGTTAGCTCAGCCAAAACCATTATATACCAAAATACAATGTATTCAGATTTATGTTTTACCAGTGGGAGTGTTTGCATGCTTTTCAAAGTGAATCCAAACCTTGTAATGGGATACATTTTCAGTCACTTAAAATTCAGTATGAGCTTACACTGAGAGCACTGAAATGAAAACTGCAGTTGGTGTGAAATCTTGGAATTTACCTATCTACCATGTCATTTAAAACACCAGGGTGCTGGATGTTTAACTGTGTGTGGGTTCATCCTGTTTGAAGTACCACCCTCCAAAATAGCTGGGGGAAGGATCTTTTCAGACTGTCCCTGTGACTGTGCAATTTACAGTTGCCATTTGACTGGGAGAGAGGGCAGAGGATGTCCAGAAATACCTGCCCATAACCTTGGATGCTTAAATGTTCCCTCCTTTGGTTATAGCAGTGGAGGTCTGAAAGTGTGGTCTGAAAGCTACTCTTCAAGTGATGCAAACAAACACAGAAAAGTTTTTTGTGGGGGATTTTTTTGCCCAACTTATTTTCTCTGGTGCTTTCAAGTGCTTTGTGCCCAGAATGATAAAAAAGCATACTGTTCTTTGTATTTGAATCCGTGTTCACATCATTACATGAGGTACATTTTTTAAATTCTCTTGGTGCTTATTCATTAGCTGAGCCTTGCTTCAGCCAGAGACAATAGAAAATTAGTTCTTCTGGGCAGTAACACATCCTAACAGCTCATTATTTAGCGCTTGATACTTGATCTGAGCTAGGAGAGGACTGGAAAAGAGAAAAGGAAGGGTGGTTTCTGCAGAAGACATAGTTCTGGCCGAATCCTGCTCTGACTGGTGTCATGGGAAGAGGAGGATGCCGGCGGCAGCAGCCAGAGCCCGCGGGACGCGCTGTGCGGGGCTGGCAGCGGCTGAGGGACAGCCCTGAGCCCCGCCTGGCGCAGGGCCAAGGCCCTGGTAAGTGCTAATTGCCATTTTCATGGCTCTGCTGTGATCATGAAGAGGGATGGAGGCCTCTGTCAGCCCTGTTTGACAAACCATAGCCATCTCAATCAGCTCCCGCCAGTGACGGCAAAGTTCCGAGCATGCAGCTGGCTTTGAGCACAGAATTGCCCCTCCTCGCCCAGAAATGAGGATCAGGAATATTTACTGGGAGAAGAACAAAAATTCACCTCCCTGTGCTTATACCCACGTGCTCTGGCCTTCATTGAGGTGAACCTAGTGCTTGTTGTGCTTAGGTGCTTAATCCAAACTGGAATGGCACTTGCTGTCTAAAATGCCAGTGTCTGTAGCACTGCACAGTGCTCTGTTAAACCTCTCTGGGTTTTCTTCAGTTGTGTCTATATCATCTTTGTGGGCATGAATGGTAAAAGTATTTTTGAAAATGTAAGAAATTAATCTCAGTGGACTTTTTACAAAGGCTGAAAACCGCTTTCTGTCCTCTGAGTCCCCTCTCTCCACCCACCAAAGCAAGCAAGTGACAAAGACCCTGGCTTAGTGTGTCTGGATGGTTCAGTGTCTGACATTTGTTGCTGGAGTTTGCAGAGCCAGTGCATTGTGCCACCTGTACCAGCTCTCAGCTGAGTGAGTCCTGCTACAGCTTCTAGACTAAAGGCTTGCATGGCTGCTGTTATTTGACTGGCTTTTCATTCATTGCACTGAGCATTTATTTCCTGTTCTTTATATGAAGGAAGAATATTTCATTTTGAATGACTTGATATGTTTTTAGATCAGCAATGAGTATCAGCTGTAGGAACATTGTCCCTGCTGTGTGCATCCATGGGCACAGAGGGAAGAAGTCTGACAAATCCATAAATGTGCTTTAGTGTTAACCCAAAATTCACACAGTATTAATAAGTCACTTTTTTTGTCAAGGAATCTGTCGCATTATACGGGAATGCAGAATTCTTAACATAAGAAGTGCTCTCATAAAACTGTTTCTATGAAATACAAACTGCAAGTCTCACACGGGACAAAGTGTGAAGCTGAATTTTTATGAGAAATCCATGGAATTACCATGAACTTTTGGTGACACTAGCAATGTTGGTTCCCACTGCAGTAAGCTATTTGCTCACAGTTATTCATTGTATACTTAAATGTATGCTTTCTGGTCACAGAAATAATTGGCAAGGATGTTTTGGGTTTGCTTTTCTTCATGGGAGGAGAAAGGAAGAACTCATAATGTTCTTGATCAGAGGTCAAGATAGATCCTGCTCATTAAAATGGCACACACAGCTTGTGCTGGTTTAAATCAGCTTTGTCTTTTTTCTATTTAAAGACACAGGAGAGAAGTCCTTATATTTGAAAAGCTATGCAGCAACAAATGCTGTGCACCTGCTATAGAACCAAGATTCATTTGAAGTTCAAGGGAAAATCCTCTGTAAATCTCATGATAGAATGAATCCACTCATGCAAAAGGCAGAATCTACCTTAGCTAAAGTGAATACAGAATGAACCCCAGAAATATAAAAGATGAGGCCCCAGATTTTCAGCAGTGTAGCTGGTATGTTATCTGTTCCATAATGTCAAATGAATTAGCTCTCTGCAAACTATTTCTGAGCTCTTTAAAGTACTGACTTCATCTGCTGGAAAATGAGAAAGTAGTAGATGGGCATTGAAGAGGTGAGATGTTTGCTGTAGGATTAAGTGATATTCTCACTGATTTTGATAGGAAAACTGACTGGCAGCAGAGGTGCAGACCAAGTCTTTACGGTCAGTTTTGCTTTTTGTCAAACTACAAAGGCTTCTTACCCTGCAGGCAGTAATCATAATCCCTTTTGGTGCATGTCTTTACTTTTGTCTGTGACATGGACAGCTTCTTATTTGTGATGGGTTGTTTAAATGCAGTGTGAAAATTACAAGAGAAGTAACTTGCTGGAACTCTTTGTGACCCAGTATATTTTGTGGCTTCTCATAGCAGGTAATTTTATGTGCTATCTGGCTCCAATATGGCATACTTTGTGAGCTGTGCCTAGTGGAATTCGCCTCCCCTTTGAGGAGTAGTGGCATTGTCTCAGCATGGAAAATTGCAGGGGAAAAAGAAAGGCTGAGCTAGCATTCTTTCCTTGCTTTTCTTTTGTTTCATTTTTTGATCTGCTGGGGGCAGCACAGATGAAGTGAGTCTTTTGGCAAGGTCGCTAGAATGAGGAGTGGGGAAATGGCTTTGTGGGCCAGGACTGAGGGAATATTGCATGCGAGGGCGGGTGCAATATTAAGAAGATGTTACTGAGTTATTTGGATAATAAAGCAGTGGTTTAGGTTAGGCCAAGGTAGAACTGTTTAGGGTCTCTGAATGAAAGCCAGATGATGAAACTGGATATTATGTTAAAGAGCAATGATCTAGCAAGAAGCCTCAGAAAAAGCATTGCCAGCGGAGAGGGTTTTGGGTTTGTTTTTTGTTGCTATGGTAGAACTAGTATTTAGTTATGATAATTATATTGTATATTTGTATAGTGCCTTGCTGAAAGCATGTGCTTCTCTATCAGCCAGATGTTTAGATGTTTTTTCTTATAGAACTGTGTGTTGTCAAGTTTTGGGGGAGGTTTTTTTTGCTATTCAAGCTTCTGAAGCCTAGTTCTCATATTTTTCAGTGGGAGGAACATTCGGTGTGCTTTCCAAGCGTGAGGAGGAAGGGTAGAGCCATTGGCCCACATGCTACAGGAATGGCTCAGCTCAGTGCCCTGAGGGCAGCGTGCCCCAGCAGGGCATCCTGTTTTCCATGAGCATGGCAGCATCCAAGCAGAGCTCAGCAAGGCAGCTCTCTGGGACCTCTCTGAAGAGTTACTGCAAACACTGCCCCAGTCACGCAGTTGTTACACCCTGGAGCAGGCCATAGGTTAGATGCAAAGGCACTTAAATTTGTTTTTTTTTTCTTTTTCCTTTAAAAAAGTAAATATTTACAGATATAATTGTGAAACACCAAGCAACTTTAAAAAAAAAAAAAAAAGGCAAGCAATTAACTCACTGTGTCTTGATCAAAGTGCGCTGCTGCGCGCTTCCCCTCGCGCACGGCTGGTCCCGGGAACGCTGCCCGGGAGCCGGGGCAGCGCCAGCTCGGGTTGCAGTTTGTACACCTGACATGGAGCCTCCTGCTCCGCCTGGGAACGGCCTCCCAGAGCCACCGTGCTCAGCCCTGCGCTCCTTAATTAAAACACCTCATCCAGGGGCTGTTTGTAATGGCAGCGCCAACCTGCGCGTTGTGCTTTTTGTTTTTCCTCTTGTTTTATTTCCCCCCTCTCTGGTGTGTTGCATGCAGTCGGTGAGGCACCACATGGGTTGCTGCTCTTAGACACTGACAGCTGAGGAAATTAAATTCTGAGGCAGAATCGGTTAAAAGCATGACTAAATCAGTGTTGTTTTTCTATAACAACTGAAACAACATAATTATTTTCAGGTTGAATTTTTATTGCTAATGAAATTTTTCAAGGCAGTAAATTTTTTTGCATTTTCCTTATACTAAGATCCTTTTAAATATATTTGGGGTTTCTCATTTTTATTTTTTTTAAGAAAGTAGAAGCACTTGAGTTCAGTAGGACACTGTTAGATAAAAGCAGTGATAGGCTGCAGTTCCAGCTTCATATGAAGTCATACTGCACCATTAGTATTACTGTTTTGTTCAAGAAGTACATATTTATACGGTCATTCATATAAAAAAGCTCATTGTATTTATAAAATCTGTAGTGACATCTGAATTTAAAAATTTAAGATGATGGATCATTTGCTTAAACTGGTTAAAGAACTGCTTTGAGTCTACTAGACCAAATCTTGCATTTTTGTTCGGGTAAGCCAGTGAAAAGAAAACCATAAGGGTGGTCTGATCTCACACACACAGTTTGGACTCCTCTGTCTCTTTCACTGAGTCTACCTTTGAAGTACAGGCAGACGTTTTTACAGAATTGGATCTTACTGTACGAAACTACTAGAAAAATTAAAAGGGCACCCCCTAATCCCTCCAGGAAAACCTAAGGAAATGCAAAACAGTACTGACTGCAGCTTCTTCCCACTGTGTTGTGTATCTCTTACTTTATACATCATATTGCATATTAAGTTTTAAAGAGCACTGATTGTTGCTTCATGAATGCATACTCCTTATCATCACTAAAAGGAGTGGTGTCCCTAAGAGATGTTGTACAGTTTCAAATGATGTTTTCTTCAGGAGGACAAAATCCTATTTGGGCGGAAATCACCCACTTTTAAGGGGGCACACGGCGGGGGGTGATTATAAAGACAGAAATTGTTGGTATCAGTGTTTAGAACTGTATGTTTTGTCATCCTAGGAGTGCATATGTGTGTTTACAATAGGGTTTTCTGTTTCATTTGCTTTAAAAAAACCCCACTGAGCTAAAAGGTTTGAAAGGAACAGCTTGAGGAATTTTTTCCATCCAGATACAATCAAGGGCAGGAAATCGTAGAAGCAGAGTTGTGGTTTTGCCTCCATTTTTTTATTAGTTAATTAAACTATAACAACTCTTAACTTCATTTTAGGTTAACTGTTCCTAGAGTTCAGAAATATTTTAAGAGGTCAATAATGCTTTCTTTGGCTCTCGCTCATTGCGAGTGGGATGAGGAGCCGCAGTCGGCAGGGCAGAGTTTTCCAGATGTGCTGCAGGGCCTGTGCGTGCGCTCGTGCCGACGCTTGTCGCTGGTGGGAAACCGTCCCTCTTTGCTCATCTGCGCTCCATCCCAGACAGATGGGAGCCACGGGACAGAAACGTGGACAGCCTGACATCTGTCCTGCCCAAAGCTCAGGAGCCCTGGCTGCTGGCAGCCACCAGTTGCCACGTGTTGTTACTCGGTGCTGAGTCTGACTGGGAGTGCTGGGGAAGGGGGAGTCCAGAGAGGCGGTACGTATGGAGTCTCAGCAGAAGCAGAAACACCCCTAGAAACCCATTGTACTTGGCAGTGTGGGTTTTCCCTGTGAATTCAGAATGTTTTAAAGTGCCATGAGGCATCTGTCTGCGTTTTCTCCTCGGTGGGCAGGGCTGCTCAGAGCTGTGCACTGAAAGGGCACATGAGGGAAGAGCCATGCAAGTGTCACATAACTGTCTTTAATAGCGGGAGCTATTCCAGCACTCGGAGCCAAATTGTCTTTCAGCAGAAAGGATAAAATTTAGCAGAGCTGGGAAAGGGAAAGAAGAAAGGGGAGGGAAAACACAGCACCACCTCCTGCTGACACCACAGAAGTTTCCCTCGGCTTTCCCTCTCTCTCCCTCTGTGCATATATTTTCTTTTTAATCAGCTGCGGCTCTTCCCTCCCCTGCTTTTCTTTTTTCAAGTGTATTTTTACAGTTGGAATTCTGCTTTTCTAATTTCTCTTGTTTCACATTTAACTTCTTCAGAGGATTTCATTAATAGTTATTGCAATTAAAAATAATAAATAAACTCAGCACCAGCTGCTCAGATGGCTGTCTTAGCATATCTGGAACATAATGCGGTCTGTTCAGGGCAGCCACACAATGCAATTTATACCCACACCTGAGGGAATGAATTTCACAACTATAATTGCTACAATATAATTCTTATTAATGTTGTGCTATAATTCCTATTAATTCCAAAGGGCTAGTAAATGCATTAGGACTTGTCAACATATTATTTTACACTGTTTATGATCTGTAGAATTACACTCTTCAGTATTGTATTGCATAAAGAAATGCCTTAAAATTAGCTTTAATTGGGGAAGGGGAGGGAGCGCATTTTCCGTTAGGGCACTGGGAAAGATCCTGGATCCTGGTGTTTGAGAAGCAATGAAACTGCATTTTAAAATCAGTCCTTTGAACTTTCTGTGCCGTGCAGTTAACAGTTTATGAAGATATATTAATAATGCCTGTCCTGGTTATTAGAAAAAGAACCACTGGTGTCTTTATGAAGGAATAAATAACTACAAGAAAGATACGGTTGTAAAATTTAAAATAACTATCTTCCAGAAAAGACAAAAGTGGGGAAATTACAAGTCATTGTAGCTGATGTAATAAATGCAGAATGGGCTATCTCGCTGTGCACTTATTTATTCTTGTTTTATCTGACTACCCTGCTTTTCTAGGTAGTGAATATGATGAAGAGGAAGTAGACTATGAAGAATCAGACAGTGATGAGTCCTGGACTACAGAAAGTGCTATCAGCTCTGAAGCTATCCTTAGTTCAATGTGCATGAATGGAGGGGATGAGAAACCTTTTGCCTGTCCTGTTCCTGGATGTAAAAAAAGATATAAGGTAAGTAGTAGTGCAGACCTACCTCATTTCCTGCTGTTGTAGGTGGTGGGGAAAGCCTCTAAAATCAGTTTGCACTCTTCTCATTTAATAGATATTCACAATTATTTTTGTGATATTTTAGCAGAATATTTTATTCACTAGTTTCCTCTCAAGCACAGCCAGGTTTATCCATTTTACAAGGGATGACTGCCTGTCAAGAGAGATTACATATTGCAACTCTTGCTTTACATGAGCAAAAGCTTTTAATGAGCTTTCTATTATTTAGACAAATTAATTGCAGAATGCCAGAGGTACTACAAGCAAGATAATCTCCTGGGTCCCCTTCAGAAACATGAAATGAAAAGCTTCTGTCCATCTGTGCCAGGAACAATTCCTTCTGCTTAACTCCTAGAGATACTGCCTCCTCTTTAGTGAGACGGTGCATTTTCTGTTAAAGATGATGTGTGGAATGTGGTGGTTAACATTGTGCAAGTCAGAATTCACCTTGGGAAGGCAGAGCCTTGCAGAAATTCTGGCATCATTCTGTCCTGGGTCCGAGTTCCCATGACATATTTACACAGCCATCAGTGACCCCACATGCATCCCCTTGTGTGACAC
This sequence comes from Melozone crissalis, assembly GCF_028551555.1. Taxonomy (NCBI): domain Eukaryota; kingdom Metazoa; phylum Chordata; class Aves; order Passeriformes; family Passerellidae; genus Melozone; species Melozone crissalis. The sequence goes on along the minus strand of NW_026535794.1, from coordinate 34,753,880 downwards.
CCTGGGAAACAATTCCCTGACACCCCCACCCTGCCCCATTCTTTAATTGCTCTCCATCATGAGAAATTTTTGTGGTTTTTATGTGACTGAAGCATTTCTAAACTGGAACCTTGAGCTTGCCAGTGTAGAACATGCCAGGATGTTACAGGAGTGTTGCTTTAGTACAGAGACAGATGAAATTGTGTGGAACATCTTGCAGTTCAGTATGGCATTCTCTAACTGACATAATGGAAGTAGTGGGTGAGCACACTTCCTCTAAGTTGTTTTCTAAAGTTTTTGCATGAACTACTGGAAAATCCAACTGTACACCCTAGAAAAACCATGGTGGCTGGGTTGGTTGTATTTTATGGCTTGTCCTTTAAATAACTGGTAAGTAGGGACTTAAAAGAAAGCAGAAGTATGAAATAGAAGTAGAGGAAGGCCAATAGCATTTGAGATAAAACAGCTGTGGCAAGAATGGAAAGCCTGTGCATGAAACCATGTAGTGGATGAAAGCCTGTTTCAGTGATGCTGCAGCAGCTCCCATAGCAGCAAATCACAAGACTCAGGTTCCTGTACAGACCACTTAACCCTGACAACACTGTTTCATAAAACATGGAAAAGAAAGCAGTGTGCTCGTTTCTCAGGGACATACAAGTTTTTTTGTTGAGATTATCCTGAACTATATAATGTTTATTCTCCAGTTACAAAAAAACCTGAACACCATCTCCAGGGCCAGGGCAGAGGGAAAGATGGTTTTTGACTACTTGCAAGCATTATTTTGCAGATAAACTCCCATTATTGAAGATCAATATTTTCCTTGCGTGTGGCAGGAGCTGTGCCAGACAGAGGGTATGGTATAAAAAGCTAAATCCCCTAGCTCAGGAAGCAAACAAGCCATGGTGATTGTTAGAAGTTGTGTGCCCAGAGGGCATCTATGCATTGCAGAAAACATTCGCTTAATGGCAAAGTCTGGAAGGAGAACCCTGTAATTTGCTATATCCTGTCTGTTCTCTGTTTGACTGCCAGGCCTCTGTCTTTTTATTGCCCAAATGAGCAAGCTGTTTGTGCCTGCTCCTGCTATCTCACTACCTTCATCTCAAATGCATGAGGACTGTCTATAAGGGATATCTTGTACACCATTAATGGTAGACCAGCCAGGCAGGGGAACAAATTAATGACCCTTAGAGGGGCTGACAGGGAACAGCAGTAAATAAAAAGTACCGTATTCTTGTAAGAGACTCACCTCTGTTTAGTCCTGATAGAAAAGCACATTTCCTTAAACTCTGCCTCACCTCATTTCTCTTTTCTGTGGGCTCTGTTTCCTCCCTTTTTTATTTTCAGCCTATATTTTTTCTTTTTGCATTTTTATCTTTGTTTCCTTCCTTTTAGCTTTGTGTCAGCTGTGTTTCTTGTTTCCTCTTTATCTTCCTTCTGCTTAACCCGCTTGTCTGACGGAGTCTGGGTAGGGAGTCCTGTGATCAAAGCACTGGGATTTTCTGGTGGGTACTGGATAATCACAGTCAGGACTGTAAAACAATTATAGTGCTCCAAACAGGAACACAGACATGCACATACAGTAATTGCCAGGCTCACTTTACAGCTGAGAAAGGATGCATTCCTTTAGGGAGAGAGGAGGAAAGGAGGATATACACAGTTTTCTTTTGTCTGGCCTTAGGTGACGTAAGCTTGAGAAGCAGAATGGTATTTTTAGAGATTTTATTTGTATTTCAGTACTGCTTAAAGGACCCAGTAGGGATGGGGCACCTTTTTGCAAACAATGTTCAAGGATAAGAGATGGCCTCTGCACTGAAAAGTCATTATGGAAAGGTAAATAAGACAAGAATGAGTACAACAAACACTCCAAAGGAACGGGCTGGGGCGGACAATGGAAACTGTAAGGAGAACATGTTTATACACAAGCCCAGATGTGTATCAGAAGCCCCCGCTGGCCGCCTGCCCAGCTGCTGTCTCCTGGCGCTTTCCCATAGGCAGTGCAAATAGTCATAAAGATTTCGTCGTTCCTCAGGAACTTTATTTTAAAAATTATTTTGCTTACAACATATATTGGTAGTCTGCATAGTGTGGCAGAGATTTTCTTGAGAAGCCACAGATGCTGGGAGAAATATTTTTCTTTAAGTTACATGTGGGATAGTCAGAAACATCTGAATAAACCTGAAGTACACTGACTTCTAGATGCTTTACACACAAGTCTTTGAACTAATTTCTGAAGCTTGCTTTCTTCTCTAATTATGCTTATTGAGGTAGAGAAGAAGTTATATTTACTTTCTAGTTTTCCATTTATGGGTGATTTTTCTTCCTGTGATTAATCTTTGATGCCTGAAATTTGATTTTTAGAAAATCATGTATGTGATTCCAAGGAACCCAAAGGAATAATCCTTGTTTCTGTGGAGTTCACCTGCACCAGACTTTGGATTCACATCCAAATTTAGATGTCCTGTCCAGAAGTGTATGGTTATTGAGTAGTTAATGTGCTTTGCAAAATACCACTTTGTAGGAGCTAAAATGGGGATTTATGAAAGTGTTGATTAGTTTTCCTTTGATTCAGTACCCCTGAGTGGTCTCTAGTTCTGGAGAAGGACTTTGAAAATGTGATTAAGATGTAGATAAACTTACTCAGGCAACATCCAAAGAGCAAATGAAGTTTGAAAATGAAGTAGATACAACAAACCCCACAAATAATTCATATATGCTAATATAGAGAAAACCCTGGACTATTTGTCGTAAATTCTCTAGTTTGTGCAAAATTAGTAATAAAAAGAATAACAGATTTCAGTGCATCCAGAATGTAGCTTATATCCATGACTTTTCTTGGCCTTGGGAAAGAGGAGAAGGGGTACCTTCCAAGGCTGCTGAGGCACTGTCTGGCAGGTGGAAGGATGAGGGTCCTGTCAGGTGGCACAAACCCCCAGGAAGGCTGACCTATGAGTGGTGAAACTCAGTGGAGCTTAGGGAAGGAGAATTTTGAAGTGAGAGGGAAGCAAGGGAATTTACTTGAAAGAAAGGAGGAAGCCAGAGCTTGCAAGTCAAGCAGAGGAACTGGACCCACAAAGAAGATTTTGGGATGAAGAGCCAAGAGTACAAAAACATGTATGAATATCCAAGGCTGAAACAAGAAATCTCTCAAATCATCCTTTTGAGATGTCTTTTCCTACTTGAAGTGGGGCTGGCAGGTTCTCTGCAGTGTAGTGCCTTTGTGAATCCTGCCGTGCAAAAGGGGCCCTGCCAACAAGAGACTTTGTGTCCTTGCAAACCAGGTAGTGCCAGTCTAAACTTCTCTATCGCCTCCTGATCTGGTCCCAGGTTAATAATTGTTTCCTCCTGTTCAAGATTTTTAGAGTGCCCTTCTCTATGGCCATCTTCTTCCTCAATCATCTGTGAGAGTAAATAGTGAGCAACTTAAGTAACCAGAGCAATAAAAGTGATGCACGAGTTTGGCCATGGCTTTTGCTGCACCTCAGCAAACTCAGCCCAGACGTACAACAAAGTGTTTACATTGCAGCAGTGGAAAAAGTGCCGAAGAGTCACTGTAATTCTAACAACAGTTTCCTTTTAGACAGAAGTACAGGTCAAATTTCACATTACACAAGTTCCTTATGCTCTGTGTGGTTACTGTTTTTCCAACCTTCCATGGCCCAATTCATCCCTTTAGGTTTATGCTTTAGCATCTCCTTAAACTTTGCTGCCTGAAAATACTTTCTCCCCTTTCACCAAGGAATGGGGGTTTACAGGGGCTGATGGATCATTAAAAAACCTGGATCAGGAGAAGAGTACCATTGGCATGGAATGGTGAGGGAATTTGTGATTGCAGATTTATGGCGTCTGTAGCAATTGATAGTACCTCAAAAGTATCTAGAAGAGATTTCTTAAAAAAATTAAAACAAGAACAGGTTTTTGTTAGGAAAATATTGTTACTATAGGTAATAGGGCTTGTTTTAAAAATTTCAGTGCAGAAGCAGAAGTTTAGCAGGTCACCCCCAGATTTTCTCCTCTTTAGAAGGCACAGGTCCTTAAAGGTACACAGATAATGACAGATACCTTATGAAGTCCTCCTGCCACCCAGTGACAATCCTGGTCCCCTCACCCCAATGGCCCTGTGAGTGCATCCAAAAGCTGCCCCAGGATTTCAGATTAGTTGCAGGGAATTCCCTTGACTCTTGTTGAGGCTGATGTGTAGCTTTGATGTGCTCTTGGGTTGTGCTAGAGCTTTCTGCCTCCTCTGAGTGCTCTGCACCCAGACAAACCCTGCCCTGATGGCTCATGTTCCTGTGTCTGGTTGGTGTTGGAGGTGGAGGATTCTCAGCTCCCACGTCTCCAGGAGACAGCTGTGCAGGGGTTGTCCAGAATTTTTAAGGGTGTAAAGGACAATTCAGAGGCTGGATTTGCAACTTCAGGTGAGGAGTCACTGCCTGGATGCTCTGGAGAAGAGGAGCACGAATCTGTGGGAGGAGCAGTTGCTTGCAGTCTTGCACCTCTTTTCCAGGGTGGATATTTGAGACAGCTTTTCTGTGAGTTCCAAGCTGGAGCTTCCACTTACTGTAAGCTGCACATTGATAAAACTTGTTGTTTAAAGAGCCAAGGGGACTTCCTGTTACGTGTAACACCAGGCAGTCATTCAGCAAAGACAAAATCCCTAAGACCTTATTTAGTGGGTTGTTTAATATGCAGGCTGTTAGTTGATGTTATCTTTTTAGCTTTTTCTTTTCTATTTAACTTTTCTATTATATTTAATCTTTAAAAAATACTTAGATACATATCTGGAATCTTTAGAGAGAACACAGGACAGCCTTGGAACTGTCTCTTTTTGTCACAAACACTATCTTCTTTGGTTTCATCCTAGGAGAAGCTCAAATGAAAGACAGTATGCCTTTGCTTATTCATCCAAAAATCCGAGCTCTTTTACTGGGAGCAGATGAGAGACTCCAGTATACTCCACAGAACAGTATCAGAACAGCTGCTGAGATCACAACAGCTTCTTCCATTTTTTGCCAGAAATATGTGAAAAGGAAGACAGGGGAATTACTTTGATTTATGTTTAGTAAGGTTTTTTGGTTGACATGGCAGAAGTGTGGCCTGTTTCCCACCCTTGCCAGTGTAACAGGGTGTGTGTTGTGTTGCTGTGTTTTGCACTAGTGGGGATAAGCTCTCCAGTTTTAGCTGTGGAGTATTCCCAAACAATAGCTATTTTGAAGACAGCTTCTCTGGATTATTTTTTAAGCGTCCTGTGTAACTTTTTTGAGTTAAGCATTCCCTGCAGTTATTTCTTTGGAGGCAATGTGTAAACGATCAGAATTTGCTGGAGCTAAAAGACGTATCTAGACACAATGACACAAAACAGAACAGACCCACCATGGGGGAGTCTCAGCTCTTTAAAGAGGTGTGACCCAAGTTTTCATGCCAATTCTTTGTTTGCTTGTAAATGAACCTCTGAATAAGATTTGTCAGTGCTATATGAAAAAGATGTCAGGACGCAAAGAGCAACCATGTGTGAGTCCATTAAATGGTATTCTTTGGGAAGTGACGTCTGTTGGGAGATAAAAATCAGAATAAGCCAGGTAGGTAAGTTTTGAAATTGTTTTCCTTGTCCCATCTGGTACCCTGGGAGTGCAGCCCATGTGTAATACCCAGTGGGAGCTGCTGGCTCCTGGCAGTTACAGGATTTTGCTCATAACATTGATCCATTTTCAAGTTTTAACTGGAAGCAGAGCCCGTGTCAGCCCACCTGAGCACTGACATTTTCCCTTCTCCCTCACAGAATGTGAACGGTATCAAGTACCACGCCAAGAACGGCCACCGAACACAAATCCGCGTACGCAAACCATTCAAATGTCGCTGTGGAAAGAGTTACAAGACAGCTCAGGGCCTGCGGCACCACACAATCAATTTCCATCCCCCCGTGTCTGCTGAGATCATCAGGAAGATGCAGCAATAACATGCTGGTCACAAATGTGCCAAGAAATCCTCACCAGCAGTTGCTGATTTTGAGAACAGCCACCTTTTTCAGGGGAAGCACTCAGCAACCCTTTAAAAAAATTAAATGCATGCTTTAAAATTTTCTGTAATTTTGGAATGATGTATCTTTGTAGAGTTAATGATTTTGTACATTTGCACATGTTATCATCTTACCCATTTTCATTACTTTGAGATAAGGTGCTATAAAAGCTATAGGTTCTTCAGAACATTTTTCTCCAAAAAACAAAAAAAATAAGAACTAGGGGGACGTTGCATATTTAGTTGTACTGACGTGTGGGACAGGAGCGCGAGGAGGAGAGCTTGGCACTGACATCCTTTCAAGATTGTAACATGATGAAGACTTTCGATGCATCTGTCAATGTGTGTGCAAAACCAAAACAGTACAGCCCTCATCAAACTATAGTTAACATGCCTTACATAACGGAGTTATCAGTGGAGTAGCAAGTCTTTTAGGTAATGGAAATATAAATAAGAAAGAATGTTTAACATAATATGCTAAAAATATTTTCATACTTAAATAACATACATAAAAAGGTGTGCTTGCTGTATTTTATATTATCTTGCAAATCTTTTTTTTTTCCTCCCTTTTGAAATGCTGAAAACCTTGCCATTCGAACTAGTAAACAATCACTTTAGTGTTAGCAATTACATTTTTTTTCTCTGTACAAGATGTCATATTATGTTCATGCCCATCAAACTTTTGAGGACCAATATCCAAGTCCAACTAAATATTTACCCCTGAACTATCTGTTAGAAAGACACTTGGAAATACTTAAGTGCAAATTTATGTGTGTGTGAGAAACAATTATCTTCATCTCAGATGAAGTTTTGAAGCACTTTGTAGTTCTCTATTGCCAACAGATTTAATGTTTTATGTGTTGCCAATTCTTGCAACTACTGTACGAGCATGTGCTGCGGTTGCAAATAAAAATGAGAAATTCAGCGCATGGTTTAAGGAGGTCCGTTAGTTGTGCTAAGGGAGTTCTAATGCCTCTCCCTCACATTCATTGTGTTTTCAGATTTTCTTTGCGCATTTTTTGCTTCTCATTGTAGGTCACCGCATTCCATTTGGAAGTCTCTGTTTAGCTTTACAATTAATTTTGCTGAAATATGACATTTGAGCCTTATCAAAGATTAAGTGCTTCTTGCAGCAGGTGGTCAGAGACTGACTTAAAAGCCAACATGAGAGCGCTTCGTGTCTGGACCATACCTGAACATTTGTTGCTTGCCATCCTGCCTTGAGCATTCTTCTCACAAGTGCTATTCCTGGAGTTCAGCTGGCCAGGAGCAGAGGTGGGCACCCTCCACCAGCCCTAGCCTGAACACTCCTTTGCCTGGCAAGGGTGCAGGAGGAACTCCCAGTTTTAACAGTCATCGCCTTGGCTTGGTTCCTGTTCTTTTAAGTGCAAAAGAAAGCTCACATAAAGGAGGAATGAGCTTTCTCTATTTTTTTTCCAAAGCTTTAAAGGAAAACTTTGTAAGGATGACAATTACCTTTTCTCCCGCACAGTAAAAGTCTCATTAAAACATGTAAGAACCATCCTAATAAGTGTTTAGAACAGCCAAAGTGAAGCGAAACATCCCTCTCTCAGATGCCCAGAGAGGTGACCGTGACAGCCGGGTTTAAAGGATGATCCAGACATGAGAGTTACTGGTATACACAAGGCCCCAAGTGGCCACTTCCCACCTTCTGCAGCTTTGGCAACAGATCTGGCCAGCAAACATGTTTTGGCTCTGCTCCTAGTGCAAGAACTACAGGCTGGGCAAGTTCCGTTCAACAGCTAAACAGTTGTAAAACGTCATTGTTGCATGTAAATTCCATTCAACTATAAAACTGAAATTCCAGTTTCTATTTACCTATTCATTGTGACAGTATTATTAAACAGGTAAAGATGGGACTATTTTGTTATACTGTGTATAGTGAATGTATTGTACTGTGTCTGTGAAAAGTGTGCTTTAAATTATATTTTCATATGTTTTGTTGGGGACAAAGTACTTTAAGTTTGAAAGTGACAGAGGTTTGTTTTAGAACTGAAGGCAACTTAAAGAATTCCTGTCAGGAAAGCTGCTTATAAATGTAAATCAAATCACATTTAAAATAAACTGCCTCTGACCTAAAAAGACTGTTCTTTTCTCATTCCTAACCTAGAGTTAAGTTCTTGGGCTGTGTGTAGTCTTTTATTTGTTTATTTTACTTTGGTATCCTCAAACTCTTGGATCCTGTCTTAACTGTTTTCATCTGCTGTTGAGTTACAGTACGAAAAAAATCCATGCTTTACCTCAGGTCAGCTCTTGGTATGAAGCTCCCAGTTACAAAAATCTTTAGACTGCAAATGGCACATGAGCATTGATGAGTTGCTGCTGCCCGGGACACTGCAATTCATCCACGTCATGCAGTTTTTAGTTAACTCCTGCATTAGCTGGATATTGTAAGTGTTCAGGAGGGAACCGCAGTCAACAGAGGCTACTCTAAGCCTTAATCTCAGAGTCTGTCTCTCAAAGAAAGAACACAAACAGATGTGAACAGCAACCCTTTGCCATAAAATGCTGAGTCATCATTTACTCCTTAGTGAAGTCTATACTCTGTTTAATTTCAAAATGAGCAGCAGGGAAAATAGACCACTGACTCCATGAATAATTCTGCTTTTAATGTAACAAGACTACTGTACAGCAAGTGGGAAGCAAATTTACTTAATACAGTTGAAGTAAATATAAAATGTTTAGCTATACACACGTGGTTTTACTTATTGGAAAGAAATACATAAAGTTAAAACGCAAAACGTTTTAAAAGCCAGAAGGAACACAATCCACTGTTGTGAAAATAGAACAATATTTTCTACTGAATAAAACTGCAACATAATGGCAATGACTTTTTTAAACAATTACTTGTAGGCATTAAAGCACAGCAGTCTCTTTCAACTCAAAACCACTGCCTGAAAGTATAACATACCTCATTTAATGTTATTCCTTAAGGCAAACATTCTGCATGTGAAACTGAAGTATTTACCATTCCTCTTGTTGCAAGCCTGGAATCTCACAGTACATGCATCTACATCTCAGAAATGTACTAGAAAACTATATTTTCATAGGGTAAGTAATGTAACTTTCCAATTTCAGTGTTACTCAGAGAAAAACTACGTGGATTTGCTAGAAGAGACACCTGCTTATTACATTTTTAATTGTGCCTCAGTTATCAAGGTTAAGAGAAACCACAGGTGGTACTGGTGATCTTTTTTAAATGTAGCTGAAGAACACCATGAAGCCGGTCTCATTTTTTCTGAGGCTCAGTCATTCCTGTGTCCTTAGGCATTCCACTAAGTAGGGGAAGAAATTCCACTAAGTAGGGGAATAAATAGCTACATACACAACAAAGTGGGGGGTTGTGGCTTTCCTTAGTACAGTGTTAGGCAGAAAGAGAAGATAACCCCATAGCAGCTTACAGCCATGGCTCCCATTAGAGTACATGAGCTTTTAATCAGAATTTTGCACTGTTACAGAAAGCTGCACTGCTTTTGTTTTGGAGATGGACTACTCAAAGTGGTGGGGCTTTAAGCTACACTGCAAAACCAAGTATTTAATCAAAATTTAATACGTTCTGATCAAAGTGCGTCTGGACGTGCCTCTCGAAGCCTTGCTGGTCGTAGTCGGGCGGGAACTGCTCGCTGCACATGGGACAAACCTTCCAGTGGCTCTCAACGTGCTCCTCAAACTTGCTCTGGTCGTAGTTTGGGGGAAACATCACATCACAGAGAGGGCATTTCTTCTGCACATCAAAACTTCATGAGGAGGTGGAGAGGAAGAAAAAAGGGAACAGTTTATTTCTATTTGTTCTGTTAATGCAAACTAAAAGCAGGATCCTGCTGCCAGCGACATTCAGAACTTTACTACCAACTTCACTTTGAGTGGACTTTGTATCCAAGTATCACCTAGTTCATTTAAATGTTTCTCCAAAAGCACTCAATACAGTCAGAGTAGTTTCACATGCAAATTCCAAAATAACCTGGCATTTTAAAAGCAACATAATTTTGACCTTACTCCAGCTACCACTGAATACAAATCTATTGAATGCCTTAATGGCCAAACAGTTTCATGGGAAACCACTCTCTCTGCTCATAAATGCTTGCTCTTGGCAAACATAACACTTTATAAAAGCTCTAAACTTAGGTTCACAATTAGGTTGGCAAGAGAGGGGAAAAAACAAAGGTTATTCATTCATTTACTAAAAAATTTGTCAAAATTCCATCAAAGGTATAGCATGAACAGCCTGCCCTGTCTCACGGCATATTCTGTGCCAGTTAATTGTAAACCAAACATTAAAAATGTTCTGTAGCTTTTCACCTGCACCCCCACCCTTGGGTAGTTCTACAGAAACCTCTCCATGCCCTTAAAGACCAATACAAGATAACATCTACCTGGAATCAAAGCAGAAGCCTGTGCCCCGCTCACGCAAGAGTAGACTTGGAGGATCAGGAGCAGAAGGTACAGTGTTGTCATCATCCTATTGAAAAGAGAAAGTATTTTAAAGACTAACCCCTACCAAAACAAGAGGGGTTTTTTTCTCAATATGCATTTTTGTTATCAAACACAAACCCAGATGAAATATACTTTCACTCTGTAATTTCTGCAGCCTAAGTTTTACTTTTGTACATCTTGGCTCTATTAAGCAATTCAATAATAGAGCACAAAATGGAGTAATTTCAAGGTGGAAATACAGGTACACTGCAAGATTTCTGGAACTCCAACTCCCACCTCATTTTCCTTTTTTATCTCAAAGATGCATTAAAAGCAAGGGCTAGGAATTATTTAGCTGATCTACAAAAAATTATGTGAAGGAGCACATATGTTGTGTTTTTTACAGATAACTCATATGCAAACATACATTTAGGCTAGCGTACTTTCCCCTTACAAAGGGTTAATGGAAACAGGGAAGGATGGGAAATTTCCTCAATATTCTTCTGACAACACCTGTTTGGTTTCAACCATTTAACATTTCCATTAAGCTGGCAGTGGGGCCTGCTATGACAAGATGCTGGCAACAAACATAATCTTGCAGTCTGTTTGCTTTGCACCTGCAGTGAAAAGGGCATATGAGTTTTAAAACTCATCAGTTGTTCCTTTTGTCGTGAAGGAGACAGGATAGATGTATTAAGAAAGAAAAACTATTTTGGTTTAAGTACTCTCATGCTACAATGTTACATCTTGTACAAAAACACAACAAATTTGCTGAATACCAGACTGAAGCACATCAGGACTTAATCAAGAAAATTAATGTGCATCTTCCATCAGTAAAACAGCTCCACTACACAGACAGGCCAAATTAACACTTAAGTCTTAGTTAATTTCTTCAGTATAACCCCTTTCCCCCTCCTCCACCCCACCTTTTTTTTTTCAGGCACTTGGCAAGATAAAATTATTTACAGCTTTGGCCCTCTCTTTCAGCTTCTGGCAAGTGTGGTATCCTACCACATACAAATGTAACACTCCTCCTTGCTCCTTTTTAAGAAACATCTGAAGAAAAGGACGATGCTTTCCTCTGTATAGGCACACCTGCACTGTCCTACACAGCTGCCCTGCAAGAAGTCTCTTCAACACAAGGCAAGCACATGTAAAAGCTTTTGTAATGTCCTAGGGCTACAGCCTTCTCATGGCCCAGTTCCCCTAACTGAGAAATTCATACTGTGTGTTCCTTACAGCAGCTTCTGACCCAGGCCCTGTACAAGAATGTCAATACTAAGTATGTACTGATACTACCCTGTTACGATACAGAACGTCTGTCTCTTCAGTGTACTTTTGCTCTTGGCAGTGTCACAGGGATCAGTTCTTAACCTTTTGGGATGCCTAACCCACACAAGAAGACTGCAAATATCTCTGGGCTGAGCTGACCTCACAGAGATGTTACAGAGATTACTGTGTAACCACGGCATGGCCAAACAGGAACCATGAGAACTTCATCTTAGTCTGAGAGGACTTCCCAGCTATTCTAACTACAAGTTACAGTAAACACTACACAGTCACCAAAAACTAAAAATTCTCATGCAGCACTCTGGGGTAACTTGGAATTTCTGGAAAACAGAGAAGGCACCATTGTATTGGGCTCCAACAACTGTCTACTTCTGGCATTTCTTGTGGACAAAGCTCCTAAGTGTTCCATGTAAAACAGAGCACTTTATGGGGGGAGGACAGATCATCATGGTTCACGTGGGTCTCATCTTGGTTCACAGCCACTTAGTATCCGGTATCATCCTGGAACCCATTCTTTATTCATATAAATAAGGTTACACATGCTTTTCAACCTGGCATTTAAACACCCATCACTCTCTCCCAGGAAAAAGAACCATTCCTGACAGCTCAAAAGACAAAATGATGTGGTTTTTGAAGCTGCTTTACAGAGATTATGACAACAACTGCTGGGACACCAGGCCTCAGTGCGTCTTGCCTATGTTTATGTTAAGCAAAGTCACCAGCTTGCCTCAATAGCATGAGGTTGAGTCATCCAAGTGGTTTTGATGAAAGCCCACAGTCCATACTTTGAGAAAGAAACAGTTTAATCTGCCCTTTATGTAGATCCAAAGCCACCTTTCTTGCAGTCCAGACTGATGACCAGAGACAGGGACATGGCTGCACACTCTTAGTCCAAGAGCTCTACAGTGCCCTACAGTGATGTAACACTGTGGGTACACAGTCTCAGGTCCTTAGGAAAAGACTGGTACCATGGACCCAGTGATCCATGGCATTGTGATCCTGTAGCAGAACAAGTGCCAGGCCTCCTGAACTCAGAAGTCTGAATAATTAAGTGAATGAATTATAAAGGATATCTTTAACATCATGACGTAACTATTATCACTGGACTGTACCTCTGGCTCTTTAAAAAACTGCCACAATGAGTTCCACAGATTAAATGAATCATGAAGATAAATACAGTACTAGACACTAAAGCTTTGTAAAAAAAGGGATCTGCCACTAGGGGAAGAAGGGAAAGCCAGACATGAAATGGTCACAAGTAAGTGCAACTCAATTAATTTTACTGAAACCAACAAATTCCATCTCAAGTACTGCTTTCATAATTACAAGTGTAAACAGTTCCAGAATTGTCAGACAGAAATTAGAAAGCTGTGTGACACAGTAAAAAACACCATCCCCAAGTGCTCCATATCATTCTGACATGCAGAAGTAAGGAACCAATGCCCATCCTAGGCCTTAAAAAAACATGAACAGACACAGGGCTGACATGCAGGGCAGGTACACCTAGAAGAAGGGTACATACATTTTATTCTGTGATTCAGTTCTGTTGTTTGTAAGATCAAACTTGCTCCTCTAGGCTCCTCAACCTTTCTGCAAGCAGTCTGCTCTCCCAAGAGACACCTGGATGCCAACTGCCCTTTTCATGTCCTCTCTATGCAAAAGATCGTAATTGGCTGCCAGGGTCGGATCAGGGTAATGATGCATTGTGGGGGCTTTTGCTAGAAGAAAGGCCATTTTGGAGTTACCTGAAAAAATATCCTGACCTGGTGCTCAGTTGCCAAGAGTTACATTCTCTATCTCCTACAAATTTACCATGACTAAAACATTGTTTAATAGTCTCAGGATAGTTATTCTGGGCTTGCTGCCAATTGTAATTAGGACTACATTTCTAAAACTCATATTTTAGTATTTTTTATACAGATATGTATGTATGTTTTGTTTATGGATCTCTCCCTTACTACTAGGAATTCTTTGCTCCCAAGAATTCCATTTTGGTCAATTACAGGATCATGAGTAAATGGAAAGTTAGCGTTGAGTAGATGGCAGCAGGAACTTGTGGCAAGTCAGCCACTCCAAACACAATCACCACTGTGCACATGCCCAGCTGGAACTATTAACACAGACCAGTTTATCCCTCTCAGAAACCAGTTTAATTGGCCTATGAGTTCCAAAAGTCAAAGCTACAAGAATCCTGGAAACTCTTCCTAGTTATACAAAACTGAAGGGTTTTTATGACAACCAAAGAAATGGAAGTGCCCATTTCTAAGGAACCAAGTTTTGTGAGAAACCAAATTGGAACACAACAGCACAAAAATTCTGAGGCATTTGAATATCTTGTGTTACATTAGTTTAAGAAATTAAGGGTGTTGTAGTCACTTCTACCTCTTCATGGCTAAAAGATCTGAACTAGATAAAAGAAGTAGACATGTTCATCATCATAGGTGAACCACTACCAAAACAGCCATGAAGAGGTGGAAGTGATTACAACACCCTTAATTTTTTAAACTAATATAATGTGTAGTAATAGGAATGAGGACAGGAGGACAGTAGAAGTCCATACAATAGTAGCATTTTAAACAAAGCAGCAAGCCTACCAGTCCTTTTCTTCTGGGAGGGAATCCTCCTCCAGCAAGAGACTCTACATCCTGCTGGTTGAAAAAATGCAGAGAACTACATCTTCAATATCTTATTTTAAAAAACAGCCCATGAAATGGTAATCTCCTCATATTTATCATTTTATATTTGCTGTTTCTTCTGCACAAATGACAGACTCTTCTTTATAATGAATCACCTACATATGCTTTTTCTGGTTATTTATTTACATCCTGCCTCAGAACTGTTTTATCTTTGGCATATTACTAAGTCTCCCTAGAAAGATTCTGCAGCTTCTCATTTCCATAAAAATTTCTACACTATACATACAGTCTATTTGGGTGAGGAACAAGCAACTGATTCTCAATTGCAAATAAAAATAAAGATACAAGTTATTTGATTTAAAGGCACTTTTTCTCAAGCTGAACTTTATTTAAGCCTGTTATATTCCACCTCATTACAAAAATCCAAGCTGTGTCTGCAAACGAGCACAAGACTCTAGCACTGTTTCTCTTGGGTTTGCAAGAGGGCAAAGCACATAGATCAGAGAAAACACCCTGCTAATTAAACTGCAGCAGATGACTAAAGAAGAGAAGAGCTTGTCAGATGTAATAGCTACGTCAAGAATGATCAGATTAAATATGCAAAATGTGAAGTAAAGGTGGGGACAGCATTAAGCTCACATTCGAGATCTTGAGCAGGCTGCAAAAGCTCTGACAGTTTGTCTAATTATTCACAGTAATAGACATTGGGAGCAAAAGGTAGGAGGGAGAAATACATTTTTCTCCATTATAGGTGCTGAGCAC
The DNA here is from genome assembly GCF_028551555.1 of Melozone crissalis. Taxonomy (NCBI): domain Eukaryota; kingdom Metazoa; phylum Chordata; class Aves; order Passeriformes; family Passerellidae; genus Melozone; species Melozone crissalis. Next base: position 34,738,767 of record NW_026535794.1, on the reverse strand, counting down.
CAGGGCTAAAATCATGCCTGTCTGAACACTGATCAGTTTCTGCAAAGGTTAATAGCAATTAAATGTGGCAAACTAGACTAAATGAGAAACAGGTCATGATACCACTGTACTTGCAAAGAGCACAATACTTTGCAGAAAGGTATTTCTTGTTTAATATTTCTGAAGGTGCAAGAGTACTTGGAATAAGAAAGAGTAATAGGTCTGTTCCTGGTCAAATGGAGACATATAGTCCAATTTATTACAGAAGCCAGTTTTTTATACTAGAATGTGGCAAGTTAGCTGTACTATAAAGAAAAGCTAACCAGAAACTTAAAACATCCAAAGCCCTAAAAGAAAAAAAAAAAATCAGTGCAAATGCATCTCTTTCAGTTCAATCAGCTTTAGGCAACAGTCAATTAAGCTCCTTCTAACACATGTCCAATACCAAAAGCATTCAAAATGGAAATAAATGCTGACTTGCAGAAGACAGAACAAAAAATTAACAGATTAGAATAATGTATCTATTAGGATACCAATTTACAGTAGGTATTTAACTGAAAATACTGGTATCTGAATCCTTTACATTTTTATTTGTTCTATTCCACTTTAGTTCCTATATTCCTATAATAAAATGAGGGAGATGTGGCTACATTTTGAGTTCTCATTCTACCATACAGGAGACAGAAATAATGAGTTGAGAATACCTGACTTTTTTTACTTTAGTACTTAAAAAAAATTAAGAAGCTACTGTCCTAATACCAAAACAAGCTGTCAGTAACTCAAGAGATTAGGGGAACAAGTACAATGTCATCAGTGGAGTTTTCCCTTTCACAGCAAGCAAAACTATTTTTCAGGGAAAAGAAAAACCAATTCCAAATTTACATAACAATAAATCAGGTTTATCAGCTATGGAAAACCCATGTGAAAGTCTAGGTAACTCATGAGTAACTATATCAAGGAAAAGAAATAAGAAAAAAAGGTAACTTGCATTGCTATCCTCAGGATCTTCTAAACCATCAGGCCGACTGAGATTGCGTGAAGGCTGGCTACACACTACATCATCTAGCTCCCAGAAGGAACTTCTAACAGGTGGTCTTTGGATCTCATCAGGATTAAAAGCGCCATCTGCTCCATCTGAAGAAAAATTAATTAGGACATCTTTGCTCAGTGGACTGTATTTTGAGCTTACAGACATGCTACCTTACCTTTAAAAATCGAGAGTTAAAACACATTTTTGGTTTACATAATATAAAACAACAGGAGAGAATCAGTTTCTTGCAATGATGTTTAAAATTTTGTTTACCTTATTGATTCCCATCATAAAATAAAGGCCCTATGCTGCTGTTCATCAGTCAGAAAAGGCTCTGTAAATCAGTCTGAAGACTGTTGGTACTTAACCTGCATTCAATGAGGCACTGCTTTTGAAACAGAGGGAGAAATTATATTGGGGGGTGTGAAATTTATTTACCTCTTCTTTCCTGAATTGCATAAGGGTTTCCATATTGCAATACTGGTAGTCTACTTGGCACTGCAGGAACTGGTCCATTTTCCTCTGAGTATGGGTTGCGAAAATGTAATGTCTGCTGTGAAGTCTGTCCTTCCATCATCCTTCCAGCTTGATCTCCTGGTGTCCTGCCAAGCTCCTAAATAATGCAACGTTCAAAATGGAGTTAACCTATGGAGTCCTAGCAAAATTTGAAATGTTTATGAAATATGTTTTTACAAGAAAAAATCTGCTAACCTTCCTACTGTATTTTCATTTTGACCTTAGGCCCAGTATACCATAAATACCAAAAATAGTCAATGAAGAAAAAAAAAGACAAGGAAGATATTTTAAAGAGATATTATTTTTTTCTTGATTTGTTGTTTGTTCTAATTACATGAATAGAACTTCCATGTTTTTCAAGCGTCTGCATCCTTTTTACAATAAAGAAAAATTAGCTAAATCAGTAAAAATCAGTAGACTAACAATAACTAAAGATAATGCGCAGTGAGAAAAGTTTTTAAAAGTTAAAATTAAAAAAAAAAAAATTTTTTTTCATATCATACCATACCATACCATTCAAAAATGTAGCATTTTAGTATGTGGACCACATCTATGCACATACTTGACATAATTCCATATGAATTCATGAGTGACAGACATTTGTGTACTATTAAGTACATTGCACTGGATCCCTTCTGATATTTGACAGCAATATTTTAATCAGATCACTCTTTCAGAAATTATCAAACAGAACTCTTCAAAAAATTAATATACTTAAAATTCTGGGTTCCTGCATGTAAACCATACATACTATAGTAATTACAAACTATAAAGGGGTTTTATAACTTAGAAACCATTAAAACTCTAAGCCAGTATAGATCTTAAAAGACACTAATTAAAGTGACTTCAGTGTGGTCAATGCATCAGCTGTAATTTATCCCAATAAAAATCTTTCTCATCCTTCCATTCAACAAAGTGGGTTAAGGGAGAGAGAGCAAAATGCCATGAATATGAAAAGGAATATGCCATTTAAATTCAGAACCAAGCAAAAAATTCTGAGATAGAAATATGAAAAGAATAATTTAAAATAGGAACTGTTAAGGCAGACATGCTTTCCAGTAATGTTCTTTCTGATTAGTATTTTCTTCTGGGTTCTCTGGGTTCATGTTTAATATTTGCTGACATGATGCTAGTAAAACCCTCAAAGACTGAAGGGTGTCTTTTCCCTGAAAGATTTTAAATTGAAACTTAAAACCAAAGCTTCAACTGCCAGCTCAACTCTGAAAGAATTAAAAGCATGTTTAAAAAAGGGACAATTTAATATTTTTTTCTTGCAAACAGGTGAATTTCAGATCAACCTCTTGCACAGAAAAATGCAAAAATCAAGTACCAATAACTACTCTGAAAAACAAAACACTACTCAAGTGCAAAAAGACCTCACGTAATGGATGGCATCCATCCTCTAGTTAAAATATAAAACTATGCCAGAGTTACTTTAGATTTATAAACTAAAAGGAACATATGATTAAAACGGGTAAGACTAAAAAGCTAGGATTGCACATTTTGGTGTGTAAAATCCAAGGAATTAATATTTACTCAATACAAAGCAGCAACAATCAATTAGCAATGAAATCAAGATTTTCCTTTTTAAAACCTATTTCTTCTGCAATACAGAAGCAGTTTTAAATGAGAGGTAGTAGCATTAGTAGTTTAATTTTAGCATTACATACAATTGAAACACAATGTAGATCAACATGACTGTAAAAAGATGGTGCAAAAAAACCTTAGCCAGAAGTTGGATAGCTAGGGTAGAGAACGATTAAAAAAAAACAAAAAAAACAAAGGCTATCTAAGTATGTAAATAAAAAAGAAACAGAGTCATTTCATAGGTTTGAAGAGACAGCAAATGACCATTTTTAGAAAGCTATGCTTGGTTTATAAACAAACACTGATCATGAGTACAAACTGAAATGCTGTTTACTACTACCCCATGCTTAACCTTTTAATCATGGGTCTAGTCTAGAAAGGCACTTTGATTCTTCTCTGTAATGTAAATATCTACAAATTTGGTAGACAAAGTTCCAAGCTTTTATAAGCTTGATACATTATTATTATTATAGTTGTTGTTCTTATGTATGGTGTTTAAAATTACTCCCTCCACCTAAACTAGCCTCACCAAAATTCAAACTTAAATTTCATTTCTTTTGAAAAAGAAAATATGAGAGATCTATTAAAAATTATATCCTTGGCTTAAAAAGAAGATAAATACCAACTACTTGACAATCTAGAATTCTACAAAAAAATTAACTAGCTTAATCTGAAAGTTTGCGTTTTTTTCAGTTTATCAGTATTAAAATGAATGGTTTTCATTAAGTATTTCTTCATACTCGAATTGTAAGGCAATCAAATAAAGTTTCAAAGAAAAATCCAAACTTTGCACAATACCATACAATACTATCTGAATGTAAAAAATACATATTATTATTTCACTTTTCAGTAAAATTGGCTTCAATTAATTGCCATATAATAGCTCAGACGTACTTCTACATTACATTAGTATTTCAGAATGTGTGACGATACCTTCTCACTGGTAAAGAGTTCCAACTGTGATGCCAGTTCCTTTATTCGTCTCTCTTTTTCTGCCAGCTGAATCTGTATGAAAAGAAGATTAATATTCTTGTATTAGTGAATGGAAACTATTTCCCTGCATGTTACATCATGAAAACAAAGCTCCCTGATTAAGTTAATCTTTCAGATGAAAACAGTTTTGTCTACTAGAGTTACATGCAACACATAGTGAGTGTTACTATAAATCCTGTCCAACAATTCTCACAAAGTTTTATCTGCTGCATAACAGCAGTTAATCAGCAGCCTTTTCTTGCCAGTTTTCACTAAACAGTTGTGGAATGTGAAAATTCTGTGTTAAAAACAAGGAGTTATATTAGTGCCACCAATGGCAGGAGGGGCACCACTGCACAGACACAGCTGAAGGTCTGAAAGCCTCATCTCATTATTTCTGAAGAAATCTCTTGGCATTTCATATGTCCCACCGAAGAACTTGAGAGAACCAAAAGCTACTCCTGCCTCAGAGACACTAAATTTGTTTCACAAACATCTACATTGTCTCTATTGGGTGCTCTGGGAGGAGGTGCAACTGACACATTACACAACTCTTCCTGGCTTCAAAATGATGATTTAAATAATCTCTCACTACAAAGGACTATTTACGTGTATTCTAGTTCTTTTAGAGACTGCCTCTTCCCCTGTTTTTCTAACATCTAAGCTCAGTGCTTATCAAATTTTTTCAATTCTGAAATTCCTTCTCCTAGTTTAGGTCAATGGAGCAAAATCTCCAGACTGGGAAAAAAAGCTCACTTTTTCTGTACCACCTGCACCCTCCTGAATTATGGCAAATTTTTAATTGCAGTCAAAATGTTTCCAATCGTGGAACCAATTATTTATTACACCTGCTGTTGAGAAGTTAAACTTACTTCACATTAAATTATGCATGGCAACAGATCACTGCTAATTAGTTAAATAAACTGAAAAGAGTCATACATTTTATAAAATTGAAATTAAGAGCTTTGGAAAGTGTCAGAAAAATATGGCAAATGGAGTACTGAAAGAAACTGTAGAATAATTCAGCATTTTATTAAGAAAAAGTGCTGTAATTCCTAATAAAAAGGGGTTCCTAGTAGAACCAATACAGTCACAGTTCAGTTTAATCATTTTTCATCACAATGAGCAAAAACAGGCAACAGAGTCAACTGGATTATCACCATTAGACTGAGAACCAGCAGAAAAGCTGGTCTCATGAATATTTGTTGCTCTTATGTCATCCCTATTGACCTAAAAAACAAATTCAGCATAAGCACTGCTATCACATAACCTCAAAGATTAAGGCGCCTTGTAAGCTAAAGCTGCCCACTATGCTGCTAGAAGTTCTCCACATCAAATTCTTGCATGATTTTAAAAACAATGGATCACTCCTCCCTCTCTCTACTGACTTCAGGTAAAATGAATTAGACATTACTACACTGGTAATCCAATATAGAATATGAAGAATTTAGACAAACACACCAATCAATCTTCCTGTTAGTATTACAGTAAGTAGCAGGAAATTAGAAATCCCTTGCACTTTTTTTCCCTGTATACAAGACTACATCATTTAGGGGTTTGTCTAAATCCACAGTATTAAAAGACTGATGGCCAGGTGATAGTAGATCTTAGCAGACCTCTTTTACTTTAAAAGAAACATTACAAGACTGTATTGTTTCTTCAAGAGCAGAATTTGTATTTACAGCAAAAATGTATTTAGTGTGTTTTCCCTATAAAAGTTCTTCATTACTTGAACTATCAGAAATAAGCAGCCATGTTAAGCAGAAGTAACCATTAATTGTCATAAATAAAACCTGTAACTTACCTTATACTGATCTTCCATTGCTGCCAGCTGTAATTTTACACCCTCGTTGATTTTCACTTGTTCTTTCCACTTCAGCTCCAGTTTAGCTAATTCATCAGCATAAACACTGCATTTCATCTTCTCATCCTAAAGTAGTTTATACCACGGCATGAAATATTTACAGTCTTAAGAGATTCTCCTTCCCACCCCCAAAAATGTCACTCCATGCTTTTAAAATGAGACCACTTACAAATGGCTTCTACAAGCCTGACTCAAGACTCTGAAATGGTCAGGACCACAGAACACTGCATAAATTATGTTCAATAAGCATTTCTTTCCCTTAGTTTTCAACAAGCTGATATTCCTCTTTAGTTTCACAGTTTCAAGTTTCTTTGTACCCTAATATTACTAACCCTGACTATTCTTTCAAGTACCTCACTTCAATATAAAACCTCTCCCAAGTGACTTTTACAACCTAAGTATCTTTCATCCAGAAGGTCACAGGCAAAGCTTTCTTCAAAAATCACTATGGAATAAACATCCAGCAGAAGCCAATGCAGGCTCTCCATGGACAGGGTCATGAACAAAATTACAGGACAGTTATTACATCCTGGAAAACCTACTAAAATAGAAGAGTATCATTGTGATAAAACAAGACACAAAATGAAAACAGACAAGACAACACTCAGAAACAACTTCTTAAACTGTTCTGAACTTTTCACCAGTGCCACTGATGCAATATGCCATCATCATACACACATCCAAACTGGCTAAATGAAAATCAAGTGCCAACTTTGGTTGAGACAACCAAATAAATGCCTTTATGTATGACTGAGCCCAGGGTAGTTGGCAAAACCCACAGTGTGAAAACACTGTAAAAGCCATGACAGGCAACAGGGAAAAGTTACTTTGCTTTGGACAGTGTATCAGATCAACACTGCCACACTTGTTCCAAACATCAGCTAGATTACAGCAGCCTGCTGAATTTGATTTATAAGAGCTATTACACTTAATGTAAGAACAGAAAGTATTTAAAACCTTAAGCATGTGGACATTTGTTTTACTGTATCTTGGTTTTCCTTGTCTGGACCCTCTAAATACACAGTCAAGAGCTGACTGAACAAAAATGTGTTTTCTAATGTTAAAATTTCTACCATAATCACGGTGTATCACACAAAAAACAAAGGCAACTCAGCTGGGTAGGCCTTGTGGTTTTAAGGCCTAGCACCTACAGCTACTTTTTGTTCAGCTTTCCAAAGCAGCTGTTTACTTACTGCCAACATTTGCTTGCATTTCTTATACTTCTCTGTTTTCTCAGCAATCTCTTTATTCATCTCACGCACTTGCTCCTTCACCACGGATTCCGAAACTATGTCAGGTGAAATGGGGCTAACTGTGAACATTGAAGAAAAAAACAAAAATATGGATTTCTTTTCTTCCATAAAGTTTGTGTAAGAGAGATGACAGCCCAGATTTGAGAGTGCATCAAAACCAGAGTGCTCCATGTTATCCAAAGCAGAGACAATCAGCATTATGTGCTATGTACGATCAGCAACCATACTGGCACATCTGCGTTCAGTTCTCTCACATCAAGAGAAGATCAACATAAATACACAAGTATGTAGTATTTTCCCAAGAAAGAAAACAAAACAAACACCAAAATATGTATGCTATCATTCTAAATACTCTATTCTTACAAAAAATATGGAAGCATCTCAGCAAACTACTTCACCACACACTATCACCGACCTTGTTGGGATTGTTTGTTTTAAAAAACACTTGAATTTACTTCAGACAGGAGGAAACTAATAGAAATTACAACCTTTGGTCTTTACAGACAGCAAGAATCTGTCAGTTATAAAATAACACAGAAAAAGCTAATCAGCATTTTTTGGCATTTATCAATTTAAACTGAATGATAAAATCACAGAATGGTTTGGCTGGAAGGGACCTTAAAGATCCTCTAGCTCCAAGCCCCCTGCCATGGGCAGGGACACCCTCCACTGCACCATGCTGCTCAGAACCCCATCCAACCTGGCCTTAAACACTCCAGGGGATGGGGCATTCTTAAGTCCTGTTCCAATGCTTCACCAGCCTCATAGGGAAAGATTTCTTCTTTAGTTTTAACCTATTACATATTGAAGTTTTAGAAAACTATTTTTGCAATAGCTTAATAGTTCATAATAATTATAAACATTTTCTTATAAACCACTACACCGATAATTCATGAAAATAGGCAGTAGACTTGACCTTGCCATCACATAATCAGAACTTTTCAGCAGATTGATTTACAGCAGAATGTTATAGTGGATAGTCATAATAACATGACTACAAAATTACTGTGGTGTTATAATCATATCAAAAAATTGAGTAAGATTTTTTTTTTTTCAAAAAACTCTTTCTTAGCTTGGCAAAACCATCTCTGTTAACCATTAAGCAGAAATTCAAGAGTTCAGTTCTACTGACATTAAAAAATAGCAACTTAACTGATACATGAACTTATTTATGATTGTTACCACTTGGTAAGAGACAAAATATTCAGCTCAATCTTCACATCTCTAATTAATGTTTTAATTAGAAGAACAAGTCCACCTACTTTACACTACAAATACTATTAGTGACTACTTTACACAGACAACACTTTCAGGCTTATAAAGGCAGACAAAATTTAAGCTGTTGATACCTGGAGATGCAGACAACTTTTTGTCTGTAAGGATGGCAGTAGCTGTCTCAATGTTAGATGCATCTGTCGGTTTCTGTTGATGCCCTGCATTTTTCTTTGTGAAAAGAAATTTTGTTTTGGTACTTGATTAAATGAAAGCCAAAGCACAAAGTAAAGTATCTTGCAAAATGCATCATTTGCTCCAAAATTAGACAGAACCATTCATTTAAACAGTGGGTAATGATAAAGATACAAAAACACTGAATTCTACTAAGACTGAAATTGCTTCAGACTATGATTTTTATCATCTTACTTGATGAAGGTCTTTTCCCCTAGAAAGAATAATTTCTAAGCAAATTATGAGAAAAATCCCATTTTCTAGAGAATCAGTTACACTTTAATTCATTAACTTAAATCTAATACTCCATTAGAAAAATTGAGTCTGTATCAGAAATGTCTGCTGGACTTCTGGAGTGAAAGCAATAAAATCTGGTGTTTGCTGTAAGATGTACAACATTGCCAAAGATAAGGAAGATTTTTAAGGAAAAGCCACAGATGCTCTGATATGACACCTCATTCACCACTGACCTTCTGGATGAGAAGATGAGTTTTTATGCAATGTTCTGTGGATAAGAGAAATACTTAAGTCCGGTTTTCTTAAGAATTCATATTTGTGCATCTTGCCATTGTGCATAGGCCTTTTCCCTGTTTGAGCTCCTCTCCAACTCTATTTTTTACAAAATTCTGAAGAACTCTGCCCTCAAATCTGAAATTGGCTGACAGGTTCGGTTACTAGGTGGGCTAAGACTTATATCATCATTCAAAAGATTCATTTATTTATGAAACAGATCTTGGAAGAGTCCTAAGATTACAAAATACATATGGAATACAACTCCATATTGTGTTGTGGAGACTTCTTTCCCACTTGGCTTTTAAACCCTACTTCAAGTTCTCTATTTCCCCACTTTTGGGCTTGGGATTTTTTGTTGGGCTTTTTTGTGGTGGTACTGGACAGAGGTAGTAATTATGGATTTTCCCAGCTTCAGTTCTTCCTTGAACAATGTAACGCTTATAGGTTCATCCAAACTCTACTAGGCTTCTACACCAGCTACTATAAATTCTATGCTTGGTTTGGACAACTACCTAAAGAGAATCATAGAAGTATTTTCACAAGCAGGTTTGTGAAAGGAAATGGTAAAGAATCATTGCTTACCACACATTTTAATCCTTTTTTAAAGCATTATTTTTCACAGAAGGAAATTAAATTGATTTTGAAATGCTACCAAAAGAGCAAGTGCAACTTATCCCATTCTACTTACTGCCTGCTCTGTAAACTTGTTTACTTGTTTTTGAAGTTTTTGACATTCTTTGAATTTCTCTTTGTAATGGTCAGCAGCCATTTGTAGACGAAGCTTCAGATCTTCAACCTCTCTGCGCAGTTCCTGTTCCACTGCATTTGAAGCTTCCTTAAAAAAAAAAACAGAAACTGTTGTCCCTTTTGTTCAAATACCACTATTTCCTAAAAAGTCTTTTTTCAATTAAAAAAGCATAATGCTCCATGTAAGCATGTAAGTACTGAAGCTCCTGTTTTCTTTCTGGGAAAGAAAGGAATAGCACAAGCAGTAGAGCACAGAGAGAAGCAGAATATGAGCTGAACTTCATTGCAAGCAGGACACACTGAGGGACGTAAACAGCCACTGGTACAATACGAGAGGCAGGTAAAAGAAGATTCTCATTTTATGGGTTCATTAATGTGTACCTGAAGTCTGAATGTATAGGAAAAGTCTGAACACCTTCCAGGGGGTGTTCCAGCTACCCTACAGATACGTATAGCCACACAGCAAAAGTGCACAGGCCACAACTACTCCCTTGCACTCACTAGGTTTCACCTGGGAGTGGTTCCATGGTGCCACTACACTGATACATGAGCTAAACAAACCACATCCAGCAACCAGACACAGGCCATGCTTGGATACTTTCTGCTAACTGGAGGCATTCAGATGACTTGCTACTTCTTTCATGATACATTTCAAAGCACATTTTAAAACACAACTGAAACTCATAGGGAAAAAACATGCAATTCTTTGACATTTTAAATATAATAGCTCTTTTGAGTGCTGTAATATTACAGTATTTTTTAATTGTGTTCAACTCAATATATTTTCTTCTAACAGTTACATCATTACAGTAATCCTAGTAACAAATGAATGCAATACAGTTGTAGTCACTGAAGACCCTTGATAAAGCTAACTTTCATCAAAATGTTGAAATATATGTTATCTCACTATACTTTTATCCAAGACTAAGGTCAAGACAGTTTTCATTACATTAATATTTTTATACTTTTAAGTACTTAAAGCAAATTAACTTTGATTACAAATATTGGAAGGACTTTAAAGAATTCATACAGAATCTATCAATGACAAAAGAACATTATAAAACAACCCAAGTTTCTACCAATATATTTTCTTATTTGAATGAATATAATGCTACTATAATATCTATGTTATTTTGAATCCTCTCCCTGTCTTAATTCACTTAACAGAATTAAGACAGGGAGAGGATTCAAAATAACATAGATACTGCATTATTCTGTGAAAATAATGTGGGGAGAAGTAGATGTGAGTAAGAGCAGAAACCTCCTTTCTGACCAAACTTCCAAATCAGATAACATGCACTTGATTTAAGGTAGTATATTGAATGCTTACAGAAAATTTGATAATTATTTGCACTAATCATCCAGAAACCTATTTTATTCCCAGTAAAGATTTTATAAATACAGATAAACTTCAATACTAAAAATTTACCTGCTCATTTTTCAAAGTTGTGATTTTTATGAGTTCAGCTAAAGCTTCAGCAAGTTGCTTTTTGAATTTTTCATTTTCCAGCCGTGCACTGTGAAGATCTGCCATCGTCTTGTCCCGCACATTTACTGCATCACTCAGCTCTTTTGACATGAGAACAGCTTCTTGTTTGCTAGCCTGAATCTGATCCTCAGCTTTCCGAAGCTGCTCTTTCAAAACACTTGCCTCGTCCTAGGAAAGAGAAGAGATGGAAGAGAATTCATAATTACTTAATTCAAAGCTTAAATACAGGCTGGTAAAGGGATTAGAAACATCTGAAAGAAAAAGCAACGTTTCCTGGTGGCTTTAGCAAAACTACTACATCAAGAAATCAGTACACAAGTACTACTTTCCCCACTTGTCTTCTCTGCCAGCAATGACGTGCAAATTTATTTCACTGTGAAATAAAGGCAAACTTTACTTTGTAGTGAAATAGTTTCACTATGAAATAGAAGTTTCAATTCTGGATTTTTGTTGGAATTTCAGCTTCAATTTTAAATCTATGACCAAAAAAAGTCTGTTTTCCATATCTCTGCTCTTATCACTGTAGGACTCCAGCATCAAAAGCAAAGTTCATCCCACAGAAACACACTGAAAGTATCAACAGAGCAAGAGGTTTTACAGTGCCTACAAATGGTTGATATAAAACACTCTAAAGCAGCTTTGGGATGTTTTTCTCACAGCTCTATTTCCCAAGATCTTGCACAACAAGCTTTCCAGAGGGAAGAGAGAACAAGTAGTAATGAAGAGCAAGCTGCAGCATGTAGCACAAAGCACACAGGGCAACCCAAGAGCCCACTGACCAAGCTGAACTACCAGCCTCTCACTCCTCCAAGAAGGCCAGGATTACAAAATATAATTTTAAATATATATATTTTTTTAAAGAAGCTACTATATAAAGCAGTCACTGCCTCTAGGCTCCCTGATGGCATAATCATCTTATTCTTGAGTCCAGACATAAATTCAGCTATCTCTAGTCCATTACTTGGTAATTTTTTTAATATCATATAAGTTCAGAGGAATACTTATACATTTTGTAACCGTTTCTGAAGATGTATAGACAAATAAATGCCCTGAAGTCCTGTCTCTTAGCCATTTTTACAGCACATGATACATTGGTAACATACTTCAGTAAATATCTGCAGTTTCACCATTTGAGATAAAAATATTAATGATCCCACCAGAAACACCAAAAGCAATTTAAGATTAATAAATGACGTAAATGTTTGGTCACTTCAGTACTAACACATATCCAGTCCCTTCAAAATAAAACACAGTAGTAATTTAACACATTCAGAAACAAAAAAGCAAGAAAGAGACTAAAATAAGATGTAACTTAAGGCTAGACACTATGCCCTTTTTAAACTCTATGTCCATTCTCAACAGTACTACTCTTCCACTTCAATATTTTATTCATAACTCATATTACTTTAAAATAATTTCTAGTCTTTTGAGATCCAAGTGGCTTTGCTGTGAAAAGATTGGCAAGATACACCAGAAAGATGCCTGCATAATCTGACTTTTCCATGCTGGCCTCAAAGGCTATGTCTAAACCGTCTGTCTAATTTGGATCAAGAGCATATTTGTAAAGCAAAACTCCCAGTAAATTTCATTATTGTCTATCACACTGCAGATCAGAGAACAATCTCAGGGCGCAGAAACTGCATTCCTTTTGGATGAAATGGGGGATGATGTACATCAGGAAAAAACACCTAATGGTTATTCTATTGTGAGTTTAGCCTGGCTGGATGCCAGGTGCCCACCAAAGCCACTCCACAATTCCCCTCCTCAGCTGGATAAGGGGGAGAATATAACAAAAGGCTTGTGGGTTGTGATGAGGACACAGAGAGATCACTTAGCAATTACTGTCATGGGCAAAAACAGACTCAACTTAGGGGGAAAATAAATCTAATTTATTACCAGTCAAATCAGAATAGGATAATGAGAAATAAAACCAAATCTTAACACACTCAGACCCCACCTCCTCTTTTCAAGTTCAACTTCACTCTCAAATTCTCTATCTCCTCTCTTCAGCAGCACAGCCAGGACGGGGAAGGGAGGCTGCAGTCAACTCATCACACGTTGTCTTTGCTCTCCCTCCTCAGGGGGGGAAGGACTCCTCACTCTCTTCCTCTGCTCCAGTGTAGGGTCCCTCCCATGGGAGACACTCCTCTACAAAGTTCAACACATATCCTTCCCACAGGCTGCAGTTCTGCATGAACTGTTCCAGTGTAGGATCCCATCCATGGGGTGCAGTCCTCCAGGAACAGACAGCTCCAGCACAGGTCCCCTGTGGGGTCACAGGTCCTGCCAGCAAATCTGCTCCAGTGCAGAGTCACAGCTTTCTTCAGGCACATCCACCCTCTCCAGCATGGGGTCCTCCACAGGATGCAGGAGGCAGTCTATCTCACCAGGGTCTTCACCATGGACTGCTCCAACACCTGGACCTTTTGCCCTCCTTCACCAACCCCGATGTCTGCAGAGTTCTGTCTCTCATGTTTTCACTCTTCAGCTGCAATTTCTCTCTCACAGTTTCCCCCTCTCTCATAGTCTTCTTTAATCTCTTATCCCAGAGGTGCTGCCATCATCACCCGCAGGCTCAGCCTTGGCCAGAGATGGGTCCATTGGCTCTGTCAGGCATTGGCTGGCATCGGTTCTCAGGGGAAGCTTCTGGCAGCTTCTCACAGAAGCCACTCCTCACAGAAGCCACAACCAAAACCTACACAAATCCAGTATAGGCATCCATAGCACCCAACTAGAAGTAAGTCTGAAGCAACCCCATGTGGACCACAGACAGCATAAATATGAGTTCTTCAGCAATTTCACTCTCCTGTTACACCACACTGCTTGCTAATCAGTGCTGCCAAAGGGTACACTAAGGCACCTCTTCCTTCAAAACCCTACTGTCGCTGCAGAGTTCTCAGCATTGTAGCTCGACAGCACATTCACCTAAGAAGTCCTTCAGCAATCTTTCCATGTCTCCTCTTTTCTTCTCCATTACCCTCTACAGTCTCAACACAGCTACATTAAACTTTTTCTTAAACCTCCTTTCATTTTTCACAAAGCTAAAAGCAATGCAGGAGCAGACCACTTTTACTGAACTCAAAAATTACCTTTCCACACATAGTTAATTTCAGTTCATCACGTTAAGACCTCGACCAGCTCAAAAGATGCAATACTAGAACACATCTCAGTCTTTTCATCGTTTTCTGCATCTACAGAGAACATCATAATCCTCATGCCTCTTAGCCTATACTCTGGTGATTTCTTCAACTTCTTCCTTTCTTTTGTCAAGCACAGACAACATTAGACATGTTTATTCAAATCAGGCCAATTATATTGAGTACTGCTTACCTTGTCTGATGAAGAGTGCAAAATAGCTTTCTTCATATTTTCTTTTTCAGCTATTAATAGCTGTAATCTGCCAACCTCCTCTTTATAATACGATATCATGTTTTCTTTGTTTGCATCCAAATTCTTAAACGTCTGGATTTCTTTTACTAGTTTGGTGTTTTCTATTTCTGTATTCTTCAAGTGTATCTGCAATGATGCTAAAACATGTCAAACTTCTTCCACATTAGAACTACTGCTCACCTATTTATTTATGTGCTCACTAAATTCTAATCTATTCTAATTTGAGGCAGATTAGAACTGGTAAAGAGAAAAATTAAATATTTGATATTATCACTGCCCTCTAGCCCAAACTTTCTGTCTAGAATTCTCTCAGCATGGTTACCTAACAATAGCTCCACTCTACAGCTAGAAGTTTAAGCCCTAATTTCTCTCCACATCGCATTAAGTTATTCAGAACTCCTCTCCTCACAAATGCTGGACAAGCAAAAGAGAAATGACCTGAAGAAAACCAAAGAGAAATTAAACTTCTAGTAGTAACTGCCCACAGTCATCCAAGCAAACAGGTCTACATCAGGAATATTAATTTTCAATGACAGCAAACTCCTTCTATATCTGCCTACAATAATGCAAAATAGCTCCTACACTCAAGTGTTTTCCACTCAGACCACAAGATCCGTGTTATTTACAAAGGGATTCCAAGCTTGTAAAATATGCTTTGAGATTTTATAATCTAGGAACAAAAATAATCTTTTAAATACACTTGATCTGTTTCACACAACCTATGGATTTCACTATTTTTGCACATTAATTTTTTTCTGCTTTGGGGGAGGGAGGGTGGCAGTGTATTTTATTCTATATATGGGTGTCTCTCAACACTAGCAAAAGAAATAGGCCATGCCAGTAAAAACCAATGCAATGGAGAATCTACTAAAGCTTCTCAGTGTTATATACAAGGCTCAAGAAGAGGGATTTAGAAACCAAAGTCTGGAGAGAGAATTTAAATTACTAAGAAGTATTTTAGTTATGAAAAAGTGTGTTAAAGATGATCACTTACTGTGTGATGCACTGTATAACTAAAGAATTTTCTCACTAGAATGTATTATTTTTTGTTACTGGGTCTGAGCTTTAATAAACTGGTGATTCATTCTCCTTTTTAGAGACCTTTTTATAACATGGTTGAATTCAGATGCTGTTTTCCTCATTCATTTTTATATGAGAACATCTATAACTACCTTAAAGATATGTTCACAGAAGGTACCCATTTTCTTTTTTCCTTAACAAATTCAATTTATCAGACTTCTCTATAAACCATTATTACCTTTATTTCAAACCACTTCATTCCAGTGTATACAGGTACATGTAATAAAGTTACCTTATAAAGTTCTTTTTCATCCTTTTCTGTCTTTAACACACATTCAAGTTGCTCCTTCTCAAGCATCACTTTCTTCAGTTTGTCCTTCAGACTAAAACATTGAAGAATTAATGGTACAGAACTATGAATACATATAATAAATATGTATTAGTACTATTAAGGCATATAATAAATATTGTTAGTTTAAAAAAAAACACCTCTGGGGAAAAAAGTAAAATAAGGAAGGTAAGGAACAAAAGACTACCTGTCTAACTCAGTTTCTTTTGCAATGGCTTTCTGAGTAACAGTCATGATATCTTCCTCAAGCTGGAGAACCTTTGAAGCAGCCTCATCGTGCTTCTTCTTCAAGTCATTATTTTCCCTTTTAAAATCTTCTGATGCTTGAATATTTTCCTTTTAAAAAAATGCACATAGATACCATTTAAAAAAGTGATTCTTCAGAAGTAAAACATACTATTTGAATTAATGCCAAAATATGGCCATTAGATTTCTTCTCTTCCTTAAAACGTATAACTAGCCCATTTAAAGTATATATATAAATAAATATATATTGAATATTTCTATGCACAGTTCATATATTAATAAGGGGTCAATAAGGAGTTTGTTTGGGCACAAGCATTCAGTTATTCAGAGCCTACCAAATACTTCAGAGTACAGAATAAACACATTATTTCCTATCTTTTGCCTATTTCCTTTAGGCAAACAAACCACTGACTGTCTAGCTTAGGAAACAAAGAACTTTTATTTCTCTTTGTACTTGCTTTTACTTAAAAAGAAGACCTTGCATTTTTTCATACAGTTACACCACAGTAGCAAACCACAGTAAAGACAACTGCAAGCAGAAGGAGAAACAAAAAAAAAAAAACGAAATTCTGATTTAGAGCTGGTTACTACATGACATTCTCCTAGCTAGAACATACAGAACACCTCACATAGCTCAAAGAAGCTCACACAACCATTGTAGGATTTATGGAAGCTGAGATAGAGGATAATGACAATACACAAAACAGATTCCTTTGTCTGAAAACTGACAAAGACAATATGGGAAACCACTCTTAAGTATTGCATTTGTTGTCTAATTACAGTAATGTCCATGTTGTTCTAAGGCAATGGGCAGCTGAATGACATCTCCACTGCAGCAAAACAGCCATTTAAAGTCAAGTTATCTTAAATAAGCCTGAAAATGGGGTTTTTTTTCAATATAAGTATTTTGTTGAAAAAACCAGATAAGTAACACTAAAGTAAATCACACATACTTAGATAATATGCCACCCTTTTTCTGATATTAAAGTATGATAAAGCTCAGCTTATTACCAACCATGACAGTGACATGAATCAAAGTGTAAAACGAGGTCAAGACAGACTGACCAACATACCTAACTACAGCATGTCTTAGGAGCGTTTGTGTAGCTACTAAGGTACAAGTTGTCTTTCTGCTCTAGATTTGGAAGATTAAAGCACTACTTCATCTATTCATTTTTAAACAAAGCTCAAAGCCCTGAAATAACAAGACTGTACTGTTACATCAAGAGAAACACATCAGCCAGACTTTACGAAGAACCCCTACTGACCACATTCCAACCTAACAAACAATGTTTTAAGTACAATAAAATATAATGAGGACTGGGTTTAGTCATTAATTGTCAAGATACACTATTCACAAGTATAATTAAGCCTCACTTTTACAAGCAACTAAACAGAAGTTTGAGCATTATGATTTTTTTGGGGGGGGAGGGGGTTGAGGGGTAGGCAGTATTGAATTGAGGAGTGGCAAATGTATCTGATGACTCATTCACTTGCTACACACTAAACCAGCATGTAGATTTTTATTTTTGTTATATATGCTACATAAAAATAGGACTAATATATCACTACTATTTGAACTCTGAATGGCTTTCTTATGTCTTAATATTAAAAATAATTTTAAGGGATCATGAATGTGCCATCTTTTTTTAAAAAACAGCATTGGAGAAGATAACCCACAACTTTCATAAGCCTTTATTTTTTTAAGAGCTATCAGTTTCTTGCAACCAAAAATACAAATACGTGGTGTAACAAGGGCAGGATATTTTAATTAAAGTCAGTATTCCAAGTAAAACTTGCTATATAACCAGCAGCAACAACACACTCTATAATTGCTTGTCCTCCCCTAGTGCAGTGGAGACTAATTACTTGCTCCTGTTTTGAAAGCCTAGTATAGTAAAAAGTCTATTTCAATGCATATCTGTGTTTTCTCTAAACACCACTTTGGTATAACTGTAACTGTTGTAACCAAAGTGCCTTCAAAAGAATTTAATCTGATACATTATATATACAAACTGTACAAACAGTTCAAACAGGCTGCCAAAGGTAACATATATTAAAAGGAATTAATAGCCTGAAAAAAAATTCTCTCCACAAACAGCATTACAATTGATGCTGCTTTGCTAGTTATTCTAAAGGGACATGGTACTAAAATGTAAAAGTTCCATACTTAACAGATTCTCACCTAATAAACTTGTTTAGATACAACTAAAGCCCTACAGTTTTTTAAAGAAAAAAAAAAAAAGGATTAATTTTTAGATACGACTTGTTATTTTACAGAATTCTTAGTAATTCAATTTAGATGCAGCAACCCCTAGTCCCATACACTGGTTACAGTGGTTTCAGAGCCTGTAAAATTTAAAATGAGTGCTCTTAGACTATTTTACAGGTAAAGTCAACTGTGTTTAGAAGGAGTCTAAAGGGGAAGAATATAATAAACACATCAAATAATGTACAACCAACCTCCTTACAAAAAAAAATAATTACTTTCTGTAATCATTGCTTTAATTCATTTATCTTATCTGGTACATCTACCAATATTATGTATTTTCTTCCACCTTCTTAACAGAGGAATAAAAAAAGCCCAGAAAGAGCATGAATCATTTTAATGAACTGGTTAAAAACACTCAACTATTTTAATGTTATTTTTAATCCATTTACAAATGCAGCTACCCCATCTCCTTCCCTAGAGCTGCAACAGCCATTAGGGTGGAAGTGGGAAGCAAACTGCACCACAAGAGTAAGCAACCAAAAATGACTTAAATCAGCTTTACTGCTGCAAAAGAAGTTATCAAAACAAAAATTCCTGTACCTACTAGGAGTCTCATTAGGAAAATGAAACAATAAAAATTCAATGAGCTCTAAATTTCCCTAGAAACAAAATTCCACTTTGAAAATCCTGATATACCTTCAGATAGGGAACAAGAAGAAATATGGGGGTTCCAAAATCTTTACTGCTGTTCTAAAATGGCAGAAGATTTAAGACTATTTTTAAGATTTAAGATTATTTTTAAAATAATTTTATAGTAATTCCATGTTACACTGTCCTCATAAAGCTATTACAAGCTCTACCTAAAGAATATGCAAAGACCATGTCTGGGGTCATCCTTGAAACAGGTTTAAAATCCATGTAATAAATAAATTTCCATGGAAAAGGACTAGTAATCTTTCATTTGAGAATGGAATAGCCATAATATTTCTAAATTCTCACTTTTATTGGAGAACACCATGGCAAAAATCCCCACATTCAACAATGCAGAACAACATGCTTTCTCTACTTATTTCTTACTTCTAGTGGATTTTTACAACAGCAGTAAAACACTGCTGAGCACAGTCTGGTTAATGGAATGGTACAGACATCTCTTCCCATGATTAGCACATACAAGACATTTTTCAAACATACTGAAGGTAGAGAGAGATCCAGCAGGCAGAATAAAATACTTGAAAATTACAATCCAAGAATACTTCCAGACATGACACCTTGCAGCATAGCAATGGTCAGCATAGCTTTTTATGTTTCATCCTCCCTCTTCATAACATGCAGAACTCCATACCAACCTTTTCAAAACCACCCCACACCTAAAACATTCACCTTTGATTAATGGCTAGTATCTGCAGCCCCTTTTTTCACCTTTTAGAGAATGCATACACCATAATGAAGAGGGGTGAGAAGTTTAAAATGAGCTATGCAGCTCAAACTGAAGAGGTCAAATCACTAAATACAAGGCAATGTATTTTTTAAAAAAAATTTAAAAAAAAGCAAACAAACACCAAAAAAGAAAGCAGCACCACCTTTCAGCTGGATTGATTTATCTGGATGCAATTTAATGTCAGAGGAACCATTAAATTTGATATCCTACAGAGAATTTAGGGGGCTTAGATCAATTATCTGCAGGAGCCTTTTCTTTATGCCACTGACATCACAGCAGCTCCAACAGAACCATGTGAAACACTTGTCTGACATCATACTCTGTTTAAGGACCTCTGAGTATAAATGATGAACACAACGGAGCACCATTGCAGCCAGTGCAAAATCCAGGTCTGCCCATAACACGAAAGTTCTGAAAGGAAGCCTCAAGTTGTAATTTTTCTTTCTAAAAAAATTTCAGCATTCAGTAAAGTAAAAGAACAAACCAACTCCAAATAAAGTCAATGACATTAAGCTTTTATCCTTGTGACTACAACTTGTAATAGAAATACTGCTCTAAAAAAGACTGCAGTCGGTCTATTTCAAAAATATAAAATGTCACAGCGGTAGTACTTTAACTAACATCATAAAGTGATCAAAACTACAAAACTAAGGTCTGCAAGGTCTACAAAACTAAATCTGTAAGAGTTAATCTTAAGTTACATCAGTCACTCAATTACTGTCATGAAGACTACAAACATGCAAGTTTTTGCAGGAGGCAGCTGAAGCATTTACACACACTATGATTTTGCAGCTTGTATTTACATGTCAGAATGTAAATTTCTTAAAATGTGCTATAATTTCACTATAAGCTACTGATTTTGCAAAGTCGCTTCCATGAATACATAATTTGAATTGTAGAATATCTCAAGTTACTATTTAATTTTCCAGTGAAATAATTTTCAATTGCCCAGTTTAAGAAATATTCACACACAGAACAGTGAAAAAAACATGAAACAGGGTTTTCTCTTCATATGATGTTTATATGCACCAAGGGTGCTGTAATTGCTGGTACCAACCTGAGCAAATTCTGAGTGCTTAATTTGTGTCTAAAATTAAATGAAACTGGGGGGAGGTTTGCTTTTTGGGCTGGGGGGCAGTTTGTCTTTTGGACAGTTTGTTGTTACTTAATTTTTGGAGGTTTTTCCCCCTAAAACAATGCATTTTCCTGACCATCAGATTTTCATACATGCAGCACACAGGAACAGTATGAACAGAGCCTGGTTTAAAGAAACACTGAAAAAACAATTGATTCACTTAATTCTATGCACTCAGGCTGAACTGGGCACTTGCACTGCTTACCCATACTGCTGACATTACCACATTGCACAACAGTCTTTTTTTCACTATCTAACAGAGAAACTTCTCCTTGAAATGGCAACTTCTCCTCAAAAGCCAGCTTAAATGAATCCCTGATTTTTGAATAAAATTCTCTAATAAATAAAGCAACTGTGCAGGTAGAACCTGTCAGCAGAATGTGAATTTACATGGATGCCTTATTAAAATTCCCCATCAGATAGATGAATAAGCCCACTTTTAAAAAGTTAAATGGTAAACTAAATTTACAAAAAGCATGAAAGAACAAGTTTATGAAGTCAGTAAATTCATTTCTGCATCAATTTATGCCAGCAGCATAAGAGAAACACTATTCAAATGTTCACAAGATCAAAGGATAAACAGGCAGTCTTCAAATCCATTGCTTCTGACTCAAGCTAAACATAGAAATTACTGCCAGAGGAATAAGACTTGTCACTAGTCACATTAAAGAAATCAGTTTACAAGTGCCCTCTTCCCACTAGAGGGAGACCAATGACTGCAAAAGCATCTTTTGCAAGCTCTGGTCTCTACAAAAGTACAAAACCGGTGTTCACAAAATCGAATAGTTGCAGAGTATCAAAGGAATGACCAATGAAAGACACACAATGACTACTACATGCTTCTCTTCAGCACATAAGACTGAATCTTAAAACAGTAGGCAAGTGCACTGCTGTCACAGACCTTACACACAGTTTAAGCATACACAAAATTGGGAACACAAAGACTTAGAAGCATTCTTATTATGTACAGAGCTATACACATTTTATATTCATAATGTCTAAGATGAAGATTAGAAATATTCATATTATCATTTTCCAAACAAAAACATTCTAAGCTTTTGTTCCATTTTTTTTAAAGTCCGTTCCCTTCAATTTTTAAAAAGGAAAATATATGCAGATAAAAGCAGCATAATAATGTTATTCAACACACTGAATATGAAAGTAAACCAAACACCAGTTTATGAAAGTAAACCAAAGGAAAAGTTGAAATATTAAAAGCAACCTGAAACAGTTCTGTAATTATGTATAATGTGTCATCTTCTTAAGCAAAATAATCAGTGTGTAACTACATCATTATTTTAACAGTGTTATATTGCTAGAATTGCAAGTTGTATATATGGCATGATCCTAAATAAAAGTATGCTACCAGGGAACATCACCCTAGTAAAAACAAACTGAAACACTTACAGAAGGTTGTAGGAAAAAGATGTGACATTTCTGAAACATTTCCAATAATTTCACATTTACTCTGAATTCCCACACAGAGCAGTAACAGATTAAGTTAAATCTTCACACTCAGTAAGAACTATTTTAATGTCATCTGGGGAAAAAATGTAGGAATGGTTTAACTGACATGAAAACTGCTGCAAAGGAATAGTATGCTCTCCTCTAACTGAAAATATAGCAAGCCTATGGCAAGCCCTTTTCAAAAGGCTAAACGAGGGGGGCAGGAAATTTTCATACTTGGGAGCAGGAAAAAGGAAAGGCCACTTATACTCTCTCCAAACTGATTCTGTCAGAAGAACTACATACTGCATTAAGGAGGCCTTGGATAAGAGGAAAAAGATCAACCTAAAAGAAACAGAGACTGAATTTGTCCCTCATCTTACAGTATCTCTTTAGCAGGGTGGGGTTATCAACACAACTTAGTGGTCATAAACCATAAGTACACATTAAAAAAGTGGGGCTGGACAGCATGTTCCCTCTGAGTGCAAACACTGACTAATGCAGAGCTGTGTGCCTTGCAAATATCTTTTTTTCTGTGACAGTGGCAACAACAAAAAAATTTTGTCTGTAGAATCATTCATGTGTTGAATACAATTTTTTTAATTAATGTGATAAAACACTAAAAAAATTAACCAAATCTAAAAAAGCAAAAGCCTTTAGGGACAAGAGTGCAATAACATGTTACAAGAAGATCTGTTTCAGTAACTCTAATAGCACATTATGACTTTATGCCTGAAGGTGTTTATTCCTCCTACCTTTGGTAGGAAATGACATGGCTACCTTTTAAGAAGGCAACACAAAACTGTTTATCTCCTGAACAACAAGGGCACCTTAGCAAACCAGTCTGTAGTCTGCTGTAGACATTAATTTCAAGTGCCACAAACACAGGGACTCTCCTATTTGTAAAACTCAAAAAATGGGAACCTTTTCAATACCTGAAAACATGCACAGATCCCAATAGTCAAGCCTTATGGAGCACTGATTGTATTACACCTGAATAAACTCTTAAAAGCCATGTTCTTAAAAGACTGACCTACTTTAAGCTTATCTCTTCCTAATATTTTCCCTAACCACTTACAAAATACCCCAACTCAGCAAAAAGCAGACAGAGAAGACACCAGTTCCACTGGCCAAAATTCTGTAAGAGTAACTAGGTGTGAAGAGAGGTCATTTAATAAGGAGTAGGAGGGAAGCACTAATTGGAATTAGCTGTGGCACTGTCATGTCTACAACTATCCTATTTTAAGAAAGCAATTTTTAAGAAGCATTTCTCAATGATCCAAACTACTTCTGAGCTATTTCTGAAAACAAAGTACTGATAGAAGAAAATCATCTAAAGGCATATGAATAAATATGAATAAAAATGTGATTTTAATAGAACATGGTTTTTAAGGAAACATTTTCAAATTAGGAACTTGGAGCTTTCCCATCCTGCACCAAAGTAAAGTAACTTAGGTACTACGGTACTACAACTCCTAACTCCTTAGGTAACTTAGGTACTACAAGGCCTAACCACACCTTCCACATTCTGTTCAATTCAATTGCAAAAATATAATATAGCTGAACAATGGATTTGATCAAAAGACAAAACACATGAGGTAAGATACCCATATAATTTCCTCTGAAGAAACTAAGAAAGATTTTCATAAATCGGGCAGATTGGCAAGTAGTATGCATCTAGGGGTTCATAACTCCAGGGCTCCCTTATCACAATACAAATGTAATAAGCATATTTTAGTTGCCAATACATTGGCAGCATAAAGAGCTCTGCACTCAATTAGGATCAAACACATGTGCCTGTACAGACACATGCACTTCCCTGACACATGCAATTACTGCTTTCTAAACACAGTGCTTTGTACTACTGTAGATTTTTTAGAACTTTTTGCACAAGCAGAAATATACTGTGTATTTCCTGATGGAAGTACTTGCAAAAACAAACAAAAAAAAAAAAAGAATGCTGTTAAGAGACTGCACATGGGTTCAATGTAACTTACCTTTACTTTTAACAGAAATACATTGCTATTAATTACAGCTGCCTTAAACTACAATGATAATGACATCCAGTATATTACAATAACTATATTTTCTTATATGGCGTATTCTGTTTTATTAATTGTTGTTCACTTGTCTAATACACTCTAAAGTATATTGGAAGAATTTTAAATTATAATTCCAAAAAAGTTAAACCTTTGCCTAAGTTAAAGATTTTTTAAAATACAGATTTTAAATTCCTCTGTTCCACTTACTACCTATTTTGTGTATTAAAATTTTGTAGAGCATAACTAAAAATTCACATGCATATGAAAAAAGAGAACTAGAAACAAAAGAAGAAAATAAAAAGCCCCCATAGTACTTAGTTAAAACATCCAGTCAAAGGCAAAAAACATATAAGCCAAGCCAAAACAACATGGCCTGCACTAAGCACCTGTGACAATTCTGCTGTTATAGAAAATACAAATACATTCTGATTACTTATCACTTCTAAGATAACCCCCTGTAGTCTAATATGAAAACATCCAAATTAACACACTGCTTAGGTTTACTGCCAACAACAACTACTCACACCACACAAAGGGCACTGGATTGTCTGGGGGCTGCGTTCAGGAGCTGCTCTGTAAGACCTGTCTTAGCAGTTAGTTGGAATGGAGGTGTTTTGTGGGGTTGTTTCGTTTGGATTTTGGGGTTTGGTGGATGCTTTATTTTTCTAAATAAGTCACAAGAAAAATAAAACCTAGGTACTGAAATTCAGCTGAGTGCTGTGCCAGTGCTTCTCAGGAATCTTTAAATCAATCCATTAACACACTGTATGTATTCCCAGCAAACATATATTACATAATCCTGCGATCTACTGCTGTATTTTGTGTACTGGGCTGGGGGGCATGTAGAGTCAGTCATCTTTAAGACTGGAGAGATACATTTAAAGCACTGCTTATTAAAATTTCCAATGTTTAAAACATTAAGTTACTGCACCTGATTTAGTAGATGCTCACCTAATTTTCAGGAAAAACACTCAATTTATATTCTGCTTATATACATAGACAAATTAACACTTTTTCAACTCAGCAGGTATGTTTCTTTTTTTTTTAAGTGAGAAACAGACAATAGGAAAAAAATGCAAAATAAGATGGCATCAAATTCTTAAGAGACAAAAAAAAATTGCCTAAGTTAGAAAACTTCCATAGTATTTTAGCCAGGCAAAGAGCTACATCAGCGTCAGGTCAGGTATCTATTTGTAGCTAAATACAAGTGACAAGTTTGTCACACTGCATTCTCTCTTCATGAAAATACAAGGCCAAAGCAGAACAATAGTAGATTAAAAAGAGAGAGTAAAAAACACAAACTCAAACATTCCTGAAATTAAGTTCTATTTGCTAAATTCTGGTATCTATAGAGGCAAAACTATTCTGGATTAGAGAAGTTCACAGAAAAATGTGAGAAAGCATTGAGACATTTTTGTTCCTATGCAGTCTAACTGTATCCTTGTGTGACAGCAATCAGAACCCCATTTCAGAAAGTGTTTTAAAAGGGAATTGTAAAGCTAACATGGATTGGAACTGACAGTTGTTTTCAAACATTTTTTTAAGTAAGAGCCTCAAGGGACAATGAACAGTATCTATGTAGCTCACTCAGATTTATCCACCAAACTTATATGATCTGTAAATCAATGAAATGTGAATATAAATCCTTCTCTCATTGATTTGAGCCAGTTCTCCCATGCATGTGAAATTAAAATCATTTTTTAATAGAAAAAAACATTTTTCTGAACAACATCTTATCATTTCTTTTCTCCTTAGCCAACACTCCAGTCCATTTCATTCACTGTTCAAAAGTATACTACAAAGCACTAACATTTTCAAGTTCTCTCAAAAAATTCCTGTTAAAGGTGTATGACACAGGACTGTTGACATGTACATACTAGTTCCTAGAAATAGTCTATTAACTGCTGTCCACATCTAAATTATGTAGGTTTCATTACTGCAAATTTGTCCATGTCACCACCTCCCTCCCACATGTTTTTAATCTTTTCCTAGAAATTGGGTTTTTTAAAAAGCAGCAGCTTAAAAACAGATTAAGTCCAACTTTTAGGTGCCCTTTTTATAGTATTAGATTTCCTCCTTACCACACAAGAATTTCAAATTAAGCTGGGTTTGGTTTATGCTACATTTACATCTTCACTATTGATTAACCCTTTAAGCAGATTTTTAGGTTTATGTTTTTTTCCTTTTGAATTGTGAAACCTTTTAAGAGAAGACAGTTACTAGCTACTTTTCACTATTTACACACCTTGGCAGAAGCATTCTCTGTTGATCTTTGCTTTTCATACCAAAAATTGTTACAATTTTGTTCTGTGTTCTATGCAATTATTCCCTAAGGAGGGGTTTTTTTAAAAGCTTTCCTCCATTTTAAATTAAAGTAAGCAAACTTTAAATTATCAACTACTTTCCACTATGAATTCCACAGTTAAATATCAAACATCTGGTAACAGTTGTCATCGATTATCTTACCAAGCCTGGTAACAAAAGCTTTAAATATTTTAGCCATTTTATGACATAAAAGGAATAGTGGCAGGAGGTTAATAGGAACTGACCTATTCTAGTTTAAATGTCTATCAAACTGCTGAGAGGTTTTGATAGCTGATTTTCACAGTTTGACTGGTTCTTGAAAAAGCAGTAATACAGACATTATGAGTCAGTTTTAATCAGTTAAACAACTAACCTTTTGCTCTGCTTGCAGTTGTTCACATCTCTGCTTTTCATGGTTAAGTTCTTTTTCCAGTTGTTCAACTTGATCTCTGAGTTGTGTAGTTTCCTTTTCCAGAACAGAAGTTACCTTTAACAGCTCCTCTTTTTCTTTTACTATTTTTTCAATTTTAAACTGTAAAAAAAAAAAAAAAAAGAAGAAAATAATGGGGTTTGGTAATTTTTCTCCCTTTCATTCTAACCAAACAAGTGGATAAGTAATTACTCCAGTGTTTGAGCAGAAACACAAACTGTGTGTTCCCTGTTTAGGTTATTACAGTTTTCCCCTTATTCTCAAATTTCTGAAGTTTAATTGCTCTTACTGCATAGTACCAGACTACCATTACATAGCATAGTTTGCAGTGTCCTGATTTGTCCTCAATTTTTCCTTCCTTAAATGAAGTTCCTTTACTGTTCCCAAGTGACAGCAACTGTGGAAGAGCTAATTGTGATGATGACAGCTTGGTGACAAAATGACAGCTGACTCTAGAGACACACATTCTCTCTACAGCAGTATTTGCGGAATTTCTTGAGAAAAATGAATATGCACATACACCCCACACCACACAAACACCTGAAAAGTAAACCCTGGAAGATGAAAAGTAAGGCCCGTGCCCTTTCACCTAAAGGGAGTTTATAACAAAGACAAGCAAACTATTTAGTAAGGCTATTCTAGTAACAGAGCAAGGGGTTTTGAAGGTTTTGAACTAAAAGAGGATAAATTCAGATTAAAGGAAGAAATTTTTATGTTAAAGGTGGTGAAATACTAGAAAGGGTTGCCAAGAGAGGTGGTAGATGCAACACCCTTGGAAAAGTTGAAGGTCAGGCTGAATGGGGCTGTGAGCAACCTGATCCAGTTGGAGATGTCCCCACTCACTTCAGGGGGCTGGAGTACATGGTATTGTATAGTTCCTTCCAACCCAAACCATTCTATAGTTCTATAAACAAAGATCATAAAAAATACTTGAGAACTTATTTAATTTTAGTACTACAAGTACATATCTGAAAAGCAAAAACATTCCAGATGTATCTCTGTACTAAACCTCTCATCCCTAAATTTTGAAAGCCATAAATCAAATACATGCATGTATGTGCCTAGATGCACCTAACAGGATAAAATGTCTGATGCCAAAGTAAGGGAACTGCACCGAACAATTTTCCAAGAAGCAATTCTAACAAAAGTTTGCTTGGGTTTCTTGTTTGTTTGTATTTAAATAGGGTTCAGCCTACAAACTGCAACAAGCAAAGGTAAGGCACCTTGACTCTGGATATACAAACACAAGACCAATCACAACTCTCTAGCAAAGAATACATTGCATAGAAAACTGCTTTAAATAAAGTAAGAGCTACTCTAATATATTTAGGCACCTGCAATTATTCAGCTCAGTCTCCTGGGCTCTTAACTTGGGCAAAAATAAAAGTATACTGATTCCATAACTGATTTCATAACTCTTTTTCCTTACAAGCACCATGTCACACAAAAGGTGTCTTCCCCCCCTCCAGGTTAGTTGGTGACTACACATGTGAGAGAAGGGTAGCATCTACTCTTATGTTTCTCTGTCCATGCTTAGTGCTATACGTTTTTACATCTTGATTTGTTTAACCTGTAAATGTTCTGAACTTCAACCAAATACTACAGAACAAGCCAGAAATATATACATTACACAGACACAGTCTTTTCCTACTAGTTTTTTCCTCAATATCTGTGATTGTGTGTATTAGTACAAAAAGAAATACATTTTAAGAAGTTTTGTATCAAACCTCAAGAAGTCCAGCTTTTGTGGTCACCACTAACATATCAGAGTTTCCTTCATCTTCCATAGTGAGCAATTCTTCAACAGGAGAAGAGGTACGAAACTGGAAAGGTGTGCTTGCTCCACGGATTTCTCCTTTGTAAGTCACGTAACAGAACTGATAAAATTCTCCATCATCATTTGGTAGATAATATCCTATCAAAATAAATTCATATTTGAAGAAATATTCTACACAAGCTTACAAGCCTCCCTGTGCAGATAGATTACCACATCATGTTTGACTTAGATTTCATGCTCATTGCCTTGGTATGGCATAAATATCCCACCAAAACAGCACAAAGGAAAAGTTATCCTATTGAGCAACCTTCATCCCCTAGCAATTTCTACTAGCATTTAAGACAAAGATTAAACAGAGTTAGGCAATAGCTGCTGTATGTACACATCACCTCACATACATTAGGTAATAGCTGCTGCATATACATTTATGAAACAGAATCATTGCAATCAGATCCATGAAGTTGCATCATGCCCACATTATCGTGTGACTGCTGTACAGTCACAGAACAGAGAGTAACTGATTTTTTGGCCTTGAAATACATACACAAGCAAATACAACAGAAAAAGACAAAATAATATGCAATGACAAGACATCTGCAACTTCACCGGATACCACTTGTACATAGTATTTTGCTGTTTTTTTGGAGGACAGGGGTTTGTGGGACAAACATCCTTTTTTGGCTATTTTTTAATGCCAAAGAACAGAAATGTTCTGAATGGGTGACACTAGCTGAAAGATAAGAGCCCGGAGTTTAACAAAGAGCTTATTTTTTAAAATTGAAAACAATTCTTCTAGATTTTACAAGGTAAGAATAAATCCTCTTTCTTGAAGCTATGTAATGGTACATGGTGAAACCAAATTATTTGAGAAGAATTTCTGTGTGACTATCCAAGTGAACTGTTGCCCACTGAAGTTTCAAGCCTCTTGCACGACCCAGATTCACAGAGTAAGATTTATCAATGTTAAAGAATCATTTCAAGAACTACTGACATTTTTACCTTTATTAGTATATTCAAGACCCACACTTTACCCAATTTGATGGTAAGAAAACCAGCTAGTTTTATTCAGAATACTTATTTTCAGATACTGTAGCCAGCCTGAGAATGATACTAATACAATAAACCCTCACCTAGTGTTCAGTCCAGTAGCTGATGTCACCCAATTCAGCTCTTACTTCACCACATTTCTATCTTCTCCCTTTCTAACTTTATCATTAACTTTTCACCAACGTTCATTCCAGATTCCTGGAAGTCTTTTCCCAGTACTCTTAGCTACCTTTCCTAGAAATAGTAAAACATTACATTTGCTGTATAGACAACACTTGTATCAAGAACTTCATGATTCCATTAGTCTTATACTTTATTAACAGTCAGTCATGGAATAGTATCTGAATCTCAAAACATTGGGATTCATGCTTTTGGGCCTGGCTACACTTTCCTATATAGCACTGTAGTTCAATTTACCTGATTCACTGCTTAAGTAAGGTGAAACTATGCAGAAATAAATGCAGAACTATCCACATTGCTGCTTCAGCACGTTTCAATAACGGTTCAGACAACCTGATTTTGAAACTACTGTAAGTCTTTTTTCTTGTTCTAACATGTACTGGAGAAACAGATTTCTGATTATTTTCTTCCAGCACAATTACTTGATCATAAAAAAAACAACCACGTTTAACATGCTGCACAACATTTACTATTTAGCTCAGATAATTAAGCTCCTGTAAGCTCTACTGATCTCATCTCAGCAACATTAAAATATCTTGCCAAACACAACCAGGAGACTGCTTGAATGGAGATTCAATCTGGCAGCTCCATGAAAGTGGAGATCTGTCAGGATGGAACGTAACAGATGAGACAGAGACACTTGGTCTCTTAATGTGTGGTAAAACTTCTATGTACAAAGGACTGATAATGGCAGTTCTACTGAACAGAACAGTTCTACTCTTCTATATCATTTCTTGTTTCAGTCCAACCCAATTTCATTTATTCAGTGAACTTTGGCAACTGTAAAAGAAACTAATTATTTCCTTCCACTTTCTACAGAGCACACACACTTTTCAATCAACTTCAAGGTTATGAAATTGTTATCAGGTTATCCATGTGGATATGATCATCATTGAAAGCACCAGAATAAAAAAAAGACCTAGCAAGAGAAAGAACTGAACTCATCAAAGCTATCACTATTTGCAGCTTTAGTAAGACAACAAGCTAATACAGTCATAATTTCAGGACTTCAATTATTTAAATTTTTATATATTTTAAGCAATAAACACACACACAAAGACTAAGGCCAAGACTAGGAAGTAAATCAGGTAACAGCTGCTGTAAGTAAAAAAGAAGGTAAGATTGTACATAACATTCTGTTTGTACGCAGAAAACCATTAATTCAGTGGAGATGCGCTTTTCACAAGAGATCTCCAATGTGTGTGGATTTTTGACATTTGTCATCTCCTGTGGCAACAAGTTCTGCATGTTGACTGCACTATAAAAGTATCATATCTACCTCCATTTTGAACTTGTCAACTTGTCACTTGGTAGCTTACATCCATGGTTCCTATTTTTTTTGCTATATAGAATGGTTAATTCACTCATGTCATGGATAGCTGATTTTAGAGACATCAGTCACTTCACATTACTTTCCTTGCCCAGCCTGAAAAACCTGGCAGAAGGAAGTCTGGAAGGTCACTTTGTCAGGTTTTCCACTCAAGAGGCTGTTGTCAGCACCTGAGATTACTGCAGCTGTTCTGAAACAACTGTATGGAATTCTCATCCTTCCAAACCAAGAAACCTGCTCAAGAGCTGCACTACTCCCTCATGGTAAAAATGCTCTTCCTAATGTCAGACATAAACTTCTCATCTCATAACCCACAGCCGTTGGCTTTTTTTCTATTTAAGAAGTATGGCTCACATCTTTGCAACTCCACACCCTTACAGAGAAGCCATTTCTTAATTTTGATCTCCTTTGTTGCACTTTAGTAGACCTGTTTTCAGACTGCAGAGGGGAGGGAGAGGGTACGACTTGCACACAGTGTTGAAAATGTAGTCATACTATAGACTTGTACAGTGGTGTAACATTTTCTGGTTTGTTTCTTAAAAGCCTCAGATATTTCCATCAATTCCTTGCAGCAAAAAAAGTCCCTTGCAACTCTATGACTTCTCTGAACTTTGATGAAACCACCATCTACACTATTTATTCTTTGACAAGAATCACTTCACATTGATAATGTTTAAACTCCAGAGACTAAAGACTATATAAAGACACAATGCACTAAGAGAGGCCAAGATTAAAAGGAACCTGCTTATGGTTAAACAAAGTCACTTATTGTATTTTAATAGTTTCCAGCAGAGCTTCTCTATCAGTCATGAAAATCTGCCATTACTTTGTAAAGAACATACTAAGTCACATACTTTTCCTTACAATTTTCCTTGACATCTAAAATAAGACTCAACTTCCCACAGTGAAATGTTGAAAATTATCCTCCAATTTGTCTTTTTTAAACTCCAGAACTGTTATACAATGCTCACCACCTAAATGAACCGACAAGTACTTAAAAAGCTGAGTAGGCTGGAAAATACAGAGACACTGCCTTATACACACCTTGAAAAGTCAGCACACAGTTAACAGTTGATCCTTCCACATAATTTTCTGGCATAGGTGACCAAAGAAATGTGTAATAATCTCTTGCCGTACTCCAACCAACCTAAAATTAAATAAATCACAACAAAAAAGAATTTTAAAATTTTTAAAAATAGAAAGAGAAAACATTAAACAGAATTTGATATACACAGTTAAGACATCATGGTCTGGCCTTTACAACACACTGTAATATGCATATTTCTTCTTCAAAATGCAATTAAAAGATACTTAACAATGTTTACAAATCAGGAATATTTTAACAAGCATGTCAAAGATTTAGCATTAATTTTATTAAGCTTGTTACCTAAGGCAGTAAATGGGTCTAAGGCAATAAAAGGGTCTATATAAAGTAAAACACCAGACAGTTTTTACTATATGTTAAACTATTTGGTAAATTAATTTTTTTCTATAAAGATACACATTTCTATATTAAAAATACAAAAATATTAATTCCTGATTTTATAATGAAATTTCCTTAGTGTAGGTTCTGCAAATGTTGACTCTTGTATCCACAGTCCAACCGGTTCACCAAAAAATAAAACAGAAGAGGGAAAAAAAGCTTTCTATGCTACTGAAAGATCACAATTTACACTTGAAATTATTTTTTACAACTTCTAAATGCTAAAGACCAGCATTTCACTGAATGCTAACTCTCTCCTACATACACACTATGTCAGGAAAGAAAAAACACAGATCTGCATGAAAACATAACTCAGCTAAGTCAGCACAGTCTTCTGCAAACTTGAAAACCCCTCTGCTTTCAGAGTTTTCCTAAGAGGGCAGGTCTGCACAGTGGTGAGCCACTGGCACAGGCTGCTCAGAGAAGCTGCGGATGCCCCATCTCTGGAAATGTTCAAGGTCAGACTGGATGGAGCTCTGAGCAACCAGGTCTAGTGAGAGGGGTCCCTGCCCTCGGCAGGAGGGTTGAAACTACATCTTCTTTAACATCCCTTCCAACCCAGGCCATTCTATGAGCCTGTGATTCCACCCCCTTAAGACATACATCCCAACAGGCCTGAAATACATTAAAATAAACCAGAAAGCCAAAGCAACTACTGTAAAGCAATGGATATTAATAATAGCATAATGGTAAAGGAAAAGAAGAAATATATCTGATTTATTCCACTGATGAAATAAAAATACCAAAACGTCATGTAATGCTAGGTGTCAAACAGCTTATCAGTAACTGGGAATACTGTCATGGAAGAATTAAGGTATAGAAAGGGAATAAACTGTTTCCTAATTTTTATCAGGTAAGACTGTATCAAGAGGAAGAAGATAAAACCAAATATCCACACACAAAAACCACACAACCAAGAAAATATTAAGTTAACAATTGTGATTTTCATTGCTTCAACAGGCAACATTTCCAAACTCCAGGTTTAGAACTCTTTCTTTACAAAGAATACATTTCAGCAGTGTATTTTAAAACAGCTGGGGTTTTAAAGGAATTTTCAATTAAAAAAGAAAAAAAAGGAGAATTTGTTTAGATAGGCAAAGAGAATATCAGAGGCAAAAGTAATTAAATAGCAAGGCAGGAATTATATATGTATATAGGCATATATTTCATGTATGCAAATTAATACACAGCATTAATTTTAAAAATCCTGAATATATTATTCCATAGATATCCATTCACTTCTTCAC
Source organism: Melozone crissalis (assembly GCF_028551555.1). NCBI lineage: Eukaryota > Metazoa > Chordata > Aves > Passeriformes > Passerellidae > Melozone > Melozone crissalis. The sequence goes on along the minus strand of NW_026535794.1, from coordinate 34,704,295 downwards.
TTTTTATTAAGAAGTATAGAAGAAACTAATGTCGAAGATGATGAAGACTTTTTTATATTCTAAAAAAACATAGATTAACAACAGTGAAACTAGATTAAATTCTCATTACTTTTGTAAGGCAACACTTATTGAAGAGAAGCAGAGCAGATGCTCAACACATCCACTAGAATGGAATCATCTACCAGATCTTAAGCCTATTCCTAGCAAAAAAGAGTTCTATGATATCTTCTATCAAGCAGCTTTTTAAAATGTCAATGAAATGAGACTTCCTGGGGTTGTTGTTCCCACACTTTTAAATATCTCAGAAACAACATGGAAAACTCTTCCAGTAACTTGAAGGCAGTAAAAGCAATTTTTTCTCGACAGAAGTTCACAGGAAACATTTCGCAAATTTTCACATTAGTCATGTCTTCAAATCCAACTCAGATGTTACTACCTTTTTTTTTTCCTGAAATTGCTTTTACTTCAGAAAAGAGAAGCATATACCATTATTTGCTGTCCTAAACTAAAGCACACTGCTTTCTAAATTTAGCTCTCAGTGAGTGAAAAGTCAACATCATCTTTTTCATTTCAGAAAAGAAACTAAATTATCACTGTATAGAACTGAAATAATATTTTTATATGTTAAAAACCAGAATATGCACACACTGCTTCTAATGTTATTTTCATGACTAAAATAACTTTCTTCCTTCTGATAATTAACACTGGAAAACAGAAAAAACAAAATGTTCACACAGCGACCATAAACACGAAAATAAACAGTTTATTCCTGGAATTCCATCTTTTTATATTTTTCTTAGATATCACACATTGATTCATAAATTTAGTGATTTATCCTGAAACCAAAAGTTATTTTTATCAATACTCTACCTTTAGTAGTAATCAACAAAAGGGGTTTTTTTGGTCATTTAAAAATTTAGCCATACTGATACAAACAAAAGAATTACATAGAAAACAAATAACTCTCCTGGTCTGTTTCTCAGCAGGTGTTGTATTTTTAAGTATAACTGTAATCTGTGGGCTGCTGGTAAAGAGAAAATTGTGACACATCAAGAGCTAGCAGGGAATACCCAAGGAAGTTTACCCCACAAGTATTTTCTGTAACAATTCCCCACATTTCCTGTCATCCATCATCTCTTTCCCCTGGTGAGTCATCCTGTCTTACATTCTTATGATCATGACAATTCCATCCTTTCTCAATGGGCACCAGCAAGACATCAGCAGGTGTGCATTGCCCAACAGCTCTTATCACTGCACAGAATTTGAGATAATTAGGGTTTTCCCTGCTACACGTTGCACGTGTCAAAACGTGACAATGCAGAGAAGGAAGTATGAAAAAATGTCATCTTCCTCACAGCTTAATACATTTCAAAAGGGGAAGGTGAGTATTCTGCAGCAAAGCAAATTAACTTAGTAACATTTTTCAACATCCTTCCTACATAACAATAAATATAGTTAAATTTCACTGGGTTATTTCTTAGATGGCACAAGCAAGGAGCAAAATCACATAAAGATATGATGAGAATAAAATAAAAACAAATTTAAGTAATCCATGTTTTAGGTGTAGGATGTAGGTATTTTTTAAAAAAAATCTGTTATTTTATCAACAGGTTTTAACAAACTTTCACTTTAGTACTTTGTATCTTTTGTAAATATTCTCTTTAATAAGCCTAGTATGGAGTACACAGTGGTTCCAAATTACAAAATACTATACTACATACATACATATACATAGTCATAAGCTTCTCTATGGCAACAGATTATACTATCACAGATACAAGACTTTAGCACACACTCAGTGGCTCAGCAGTGATTTAAATGTGATCTTTGACACAGATATTTCTTTCAGCTCAGAAAGAAAACCAATAGACGTCTAAACTTTAACTAGGGTTAAAACTATATGAATAAAATTTAACACCACTTAAGAGAAAATAAATAAAAATTGAGAAGCTAAACTAGTGGCAAAAGCTATGAAGGAAATCAACAAAAAGTGAAAAATATGAAGAGAAGATGGGAATAGTCATCAGCAGCTCCACAGTGAGTTTATAAGGTAAATAAAACCCTGTAGCTTTGGAAGCAAAACAAAGAGCACCCTCAGAAACATTGGGCATATCAGCTTAGAAAAATGGTTTCATTTCAGAATCAGAAAAGCTAGACTATTTGTCTTACTGCTGATGATACCAACAAAACCTACTACCAATAATATAGACCATCTTCTAGGTTAGTCTCTGAAATGGGAGAGGAGTCCATGTCCTCCACAAGAACTCACTCGATGCGAACACCTTACCTGTACTACAGCAACAGGAGGGAAATGGAAAATTGTCAGGCTGATAAGAACAAGAGTTTGACTATTTCAACTGCCACAACAGCTGGTATAAGTAACACTGAGCATCTCTTCTCATGAAAACATTATATTGACAACAAACAAATGCTTGTTAGAATGATTTGAAAATTTCATTCCTGCATTTGAAATTCAAAACAATGAAAAAAAGCCACTGAGAGAAACTGTCCATTATAAAAATATATTTAAAATAAGTCTTCAATAATACTGTATCATTTTTCATTTCCTTAATTTATTACACAAGTTCTAAAAATTTATTAAAATTATGAATATTTATGAAGCTCCAAACATATATATTTACTTTAATAATTAGAACTTAACACCTGTTAAAAGACAGAAACGGGGGAAAGATGTGGAAACCCACACTTAATTCTTGTTGAAGACTCATGTGAAGTTAACAGATCTATTTTGGTACGAAGAACACATTCTTAAAGCAAAGTTAAAGTTCACTTTACATATCAGTTGAAAAAAAACAACCAACCAAAAAAACCCACCATCAAAAGCAAAAACACAATCAACAAAAAGTCAACTACAAACATGAAACCAAGTTCCAGTCAAAATATAAAATATGTACTGATGCACAGTAGTACTGTCTTGCTATCAGAAATCTTAAGTAAATGAAAAATTTATATAGGACACACTGAGAAATTTTCTCTGAGCCAGGAACAGCAAAACAGGCACAGTTTATTAGTCCAACTTAAAAACCTGGCACAAGCCATGACAACCATTACAACATCCACATTCAAGCACACAAACACTGCAAATTACAGAACTCCAACATAAAACCTTCTGAAGTTCAGAGGAGAAAAATGAAGAATTACCTGTCAAACTACACTCACTACACTTAACTCATTGTGAAGCCTGAACTCAGGTTCATCGTCTGATTAGCACAGCAGCCATCTGCAGTGACTGACTGTGCTGATACCATTACTTTTTTAAGAATTCATTGAAAACTCTGAAAACATTTTGCTCAGAGTTCAAAAGTCAGAAAATAGAAACATTCTTATTTCTCAATCAAAAGAGCACATTAAGACTTAGATGATGTAACTTCACAAAAGCAACAGAAAGAAAAACATCCATTTTACAACTGAGTTAGACATAAAGCATCTGCTACTCAATACATTCTTCTATATTCTCTACATTTAATTCTTTCAAACTCCACTCTGAAATACATTTTTAAATTAGACAGCTGTGAATAAATGCAAACATTCTTGCTTTTCTTCCAGAAGTTAACCAAGAGATTAACAATCCAGAACCCAAATCCTATTTTCACCTTCTCAGCCGTGTTTTTAAACCAAAACATGACTACACATCATTTATACCACAAAAAAATGTCATTTCCAAATTCGGTTATTATGTACAATGTACAACTGAAACCTCACTTAATTTAATTTTCCCTCCATAAAATGGAAAGCTTTAATAGACCATTACAGAGTAATACACTTATGATATTTCTATCTCCTACTTTTAAGCAAAAAGATTTATTTCAATTTAGGACATCATAAAGACTTTTCAGTCATATAAACCAACTCAGTAGCCACGGTGGAAATGCTGAAGTCTGGTAAAGTTTAAGAGCCCAGCACAAAGCACTTTGCAATTTGGCTGGACAAGTAGGGACAACTCAGCTGTCCCATAATACTCACACTAGACAGGTTTTCCTTCAACTCACAAATAGACATGTAGTCATCACAGAAGTTCTTTCGTCTTCTATGCTGCCCCACAGATACAAGCTCCCTTCTTACTGCAATGTCCCATCACACAGTGAGATCAGCTTTCCCATATTTACATTTCACCCACAGTATGTTTCAACAGAATAGCTTGAAGAAAATTTGCCAAAAAAAAAAAAAAAAAGGGAGGATGAGGGAGGGAGCATAAATAGGGAGCGCCTGTCTGTATAGCAATAATGAGTTATCCAATATCTACCTGAGGGAAAACAATAACCATTTTATTTCACTGTATCTCCTTCGACTCTCATCTGGTTCACCTTACACAGAATGTAAGCTTTTCTATGGCAAAAGCTCTACCTTACAACTCCTCAGTGTTTGCAGTGTAAAAATTATTTCCAACTTTGTTTTCATTTCTTGAGTTTCAGATGAACATGGAAAATAAAATTTTTCTGATTTTCCATTTGTTACATTTCCTTCCTTTCATAATTGCTTGGTAAAGTCAATCGATTCCATCTGCAGGCAGAGTGCCCTAAAGAAAGACCATCAGCATGGGAAGCTCATTTGGCATTTTGTTCCCTGGCCTCAGAAGGCTGTCACACAGCTGAATGAACAGCAGTGTTCATTCTGCTATATTAACAGTGCCTGACCCATCTACACAACATCAACAAGCCAAAGAAGCAAACATTTCTTTGGAAAACACTTGTTTAGCTGAACCAACTTGGGCATAATCAGCAGGCCTTTACTGTAGATACCTAATTAGATCCAATTTTTTAAAACCTCACACAAAAAAACCCACCACAAAATTTACCAGAGTAAAAATTAAGCCCTTTTTCTAATTTAAATTAAATAGCTGAGAAAGTAATTTGGCAAAGCACCCTAAGTACTACAAGAAGACAATGTGCTACCTCTGAAAGAAGCAAAATTACAGACAGTAGATAAGGTTCAGGATGGAAGTTATACAGTTTAATCATTACTGACAGCAGTAAGTCAGCAGCCTTGCCATGTTTCACATGGTAAGAGACAATTACTTTGCTCCAAACCACAGACAGCACAGATGTCTAAGCAAGACACCCCTGGGACCAGTATCATAGGAAGAGATTTCTCCAAGCAGGCTTGGTTTGGCCACAACCCTGAGTAAAGTAATGCTATTTGAAAGTCACAGCAATGCCTGTGCTGCTGCAGCGCATAATCTACAACCCGCAGCTACAAACACCGAGTTCTTCTCAACAACTAGCAGATGGGAAAATGAAAACATCCGGGTGCAGTGAAGCTTGTACCAGCCAAAATTACTGAGAGTTAATGCTGACTGTTAACACTGATATGCCTTTGATGCAATGGACTTTTGAAAACAGGCATCATCAGCAAATAATGGCATCTACATAGCACCTCTGAAAGAATCACACTGTACACAAAATTTCAGAACATGGACATAAGGAAAAGTACTTATTTAAGTATTAAATAAGTTACACTGTAGTAACATTCAGGCATAGACATTTCAAAAGAAGTAAGCAAAGTCAAACCTTGGGGGTTTCAATATGTCTGTAATCACCTTATACCACATGCAACCTTGAATTAGCCAAGATGCTTAAGCCTTCACTTCAGACATGACCTTGCTACTCACACTGGGATTAAAATCAGTTATACAACAGGAGCCCCAAGGTTGTGACATTCTTGGGTTGAAGATGGCTGCAAAGTATTCTAGATTCTTTATGAAAGGCTGTAATCTCAAAATGCTCTCTCAGTCCCAGACCTGAAGAAGTCCATCTCTGCTCAATGTTACAAACACCTACATTAATTTGGACTATTGCAAACATATGGTATTTGTTGCAGTATCAAGGTACTATCAGGATCCTAAGTTATGATCATCTTTTGTTGGTTATATTTCTACCTCACAGCTCAGAGGAATGTGTTAAAATGACATTGACAAGAGTGCCTAGACCATAGGATCAACTTCCTCTATTAGGTATAAATCAAAATAAATATAGAAACAACATGAATTCCCTAAAAGTAAACCTGTTACATATGTAAACTACTGTCCAAAAAAAAGTATGACAGATCAAAGAGTAACAAAGCTACTGTTTACTTTAAGAGATAAGCATGAAAATGCATTTTGAAAGAACAGGTGGGGTTTAAGTGAACTACTCCCCTGCTACCATATCTCATGAGAACTATCAATTAGCACAGTCTTTTATTTCAAAATTATTACCAGCTACTGGCTACTTTGTTATGCCAATTCTACAACCTACCAAACCAAATAATTTTAGAAAATTATTGACACTTGGAAAAAAAATGTTAAAATTTTTTGCCAAAGGCAACATCACATAAAACTGGATTATCACTCTCTTCACCTCATATAGAAACAGCAAGTAATGTTGCCAGGGACTTTCTGTTTTATGCCAAGTACTATTTACTTGTCTTTCCAAAGAAAGTAAACCAGAAACCAACAGAATCACTCTAATTCACAGATAAAGCAATTCTCAAAAACATTCTGAATTCCAACAGCTCTCTTCCCAGCTATTTTAACAACAGGACATACTGTGCACTGCACATTCCTGTAAATATCATGTCCAGCTGTGCAGTGATGATTCCATGCCAGAAAAATGGTATTTCTATATGTATGTGGCAAATAACACATCCAGATGTTTTGTACTTCAGAATGTAATCTGTATGGAAATAATTGTTGCTCAAGTTACCAATCTACAGCAAAATCAGGATATTGAAATGACTCACACAAGCTATACTATTATTTGCAGTCCAAAAGAGACTAAATAACCCAGAATACTATTCAAAGATACAGCTGGATTGCCTTGATAAAATGCAAACACCAAGTTGTTTCTCAAGTCTCTATCAAATACAGTGTTAAACTGTGTTAAAAGATTTTTGACCATAGACAATTTAATTCTGAGATCTTCTATAAATAAGGACATTGAAAAGACAGAAATTAAGTTGCATACTTAACACAGGCACTGCACTGATGCACAAACAGTAGCTCAGATGTGGCCTTGTAAGCACTGAGTACTCTGAGCAAGAGATACTTTTTGCGTTCAATAAGTTGCTAAGATCTTCCCAATTCTGGTTACTCAGCTGTTCCATATGTTACGTTGCCAGAACATTGGCTCTCCCTTTTTAATGTTTAATTGTGAATATTAAAAACATAAAAATTAAGAAAGAAATTATTTTCTTTTCTTCTCTACGGGTACTCTGCGACAGTCAGTATCAAAGCATGCCTACAACTAGTCAATATCCTAGAAGAATGGTAATGTAGATTACTTAGAAAAATGTATCAACTAGAACTGAGGAAAAGAAGAGTGTTGATGGAATAGTTAATTAATGACACAGCAAGACCAAAGTCACTAACATAACATATGTAAGACTGATTATGTGCTGATATTGCAGGTCATTCCAGCATGCTGGTCTCAGCTAAATTATATGTTCAGAAATTCACAAAATATTATGATATACCTCACAAACACCTACACCTTTAACACTATTCTCTTGATGCAATATCTTTATAATGCCCAAAAGAGCCTTTCCTTGTGCCCTTACGATGTGGAGTAAACCAGCCTCTCTTGTACACTGAACATTTGACAGCCCTATTTGCAGACATGTGCTCCAGACAAAGAGGTAGGCACTGCTTCCTAGAAACCAAGCAGGCCTTTCAAACACTTCTGCAAATCTGGACATTATGTATTAATAATGCAAAAAATATCACTCAGCCATATGATTATTTTATTTTATAGTCATGAGATGTAGACTTCCCTTGCCGGAAATTAGGACTACCTACAGACAGGCCAGTTTTGCAACCAGATGCAGCGCACATATTCGTTATTTTTCCTCATTTCAAAGGCTTAGATTTGGGTTACATTAAAGGCCTCTCCAGATTCTGATTAACCAGAGATGAGCAGAAACAAATACAGAGGTCTTGGATCCCTCTAGGAATACAGACCTCCTATGAAATCAACCAAGGATGGTAAGTCTTCTCACCTGCGATTCCACACTAGGAACCATCAGGTTATCCTGCACAGAAACCCTCAGTAGAGGGAAAACTGATCTCAAATTCTAGTTCCTGTAAAACTGCATGAAGAGGAACTCAGGCTCTGGATGCCCATGCCAAATACTACACCAGTACTTATCTGAAAAAATGCCTTTTATTTTCATGGTAACACACAAGGACATAACTGACCAAGACCTTTAAGTACTTGATTACAGATGACTCTCCAGAATATCCTAAAAGCAAAAAAAACACAGAGCAGCAATGACAGACAGCAGACTTGAAGACTAAGTCAAAACCTGCATTTGACTCCTCTCCTGTAGGGGACAAGTAATAAAAATAAACACAAAACCAATAAAAAATGCATATGCAGAACTTCTGCTCTAAAGGATATTATCTTCATTATTGCACTTCCTACATCTCCCAGTTTTTGTCAGACATCCAATCCCAGAATTAGTGTATGCATTAAGATGCATCTAGCTTGTAAAAAAACTGGCACATCTGAAATAATTCTCCTATATGCAACATTACTCTTTCAGTTTATGAACACTGGGTCCTCATTTTTCTAAGCAATACAAAATTACTTGCCTGGGAACAGTTTTAAATCTGTTACTGCCACCACAAAGAGCCTTCTGCTCATTATTACTTAAGTTCAACATTTAGCAACTTACACTGGGAACAAAAAAAAAAAAATCACATTTCACCTACAGCATATGCAGAGAAGCTGGTAGAGTTAACTTTCACAACTTCAAGTAAGCTGCTGTTAAGAAGAAAACTCTAAAAAAGTTTGAAAAAGAAGCTTCAACTGTCAATTCCATATTAAGCAGCTTTACCCCTTCCCATATACACCTTCCCAGACCCCCTGTTTCCATCACAGTGACACCAGCACAGCTGCCCATTGCACCACACCATGATCAAATCAAGAACCAAGTCAGTTATGAAATAAGAGGGTATAAGCAGAGGGAGGAGGCTGGATTTTCCTGGCAGATCATCCTACTGATCCATTTCACTGTGCAGCTGCACTAACAGCTGGACAAGCAAAACAAGTGCAATAACATAAGGACATATATGACCAATATTTACTCAAGACATCATTGTTGCTGAAGAAAAGCACTCATATCCTAAATAAAAACCATTAACTTAAAAAGGCACCTAATTTTTTACCTAAGGTTTTTTTCAGTTCAATTTTAAAAAAATCTTATCCAGCCAGTAGAGCAAACAAGACTGAATACTGCTGAAGCCACTGACCCCAAAAATTCAACAAAAATCAACATTATAACCAAAAACAATAATGCTCACAGAGGGCAGGAAGAATCTTACTTCGTATTTATTTTCCACACCAATCTGAAATTACCGCTGTTTGTTGGGGTTTTTGGCTGAGGTTTTCTATTTTTTGTTTTTAACTAGGTGCCTTTTTCCTCTGTCCACTATTCACTATTACAACACTAGTTACCTTCTGTGCAATTTCAGGCAAAGATTTCAGATTTGTTTTCTACGCAACTTATGCACTTCAAAAGGACAAAGCGAACTTTATTCCCTCTACATGAACAGTCTGTGAATCAACACTTTGAGTTCTCTCATAGAAATCCCACTTTCACTGCACACCAGCCAATACTGAAGATCATTAATTACTGTTCTCATAATTAGAGAAAAAAATCTCAAGATTTTTTGTCCTTTTTTTTTTTTAATCATAGGCTCAATTTGCTAACCATGCATTGCAACCTTCATATGTGTTTAAGAGAAGTAAATGGTAAAACCCCTTTCTGCTTTCATTAGGTTTCAAGCCACCTCCAGGTGCTTTTTTATTGCTCATGAACAATCAGTTCTCTAGAAGTCACTCATTTTTACATTCAGATCACAGTACAACTTCTATTATCTATCCCAAGATGACTAGGTTTTCATAGTTTATTTTACTGCAAGCATTACACATGCATATTTGTAGACATAAATATAGTTAGACAGCTGGGTCCATTTAACTCAGTGTACTGTAACAATACTAAGTATATTCATAGCACTTAGTGTAAGCTGATATAACCACTAAAAGAAAGCCATTTTTATTCTTGCCATCTTGTAATGCTTCCTCCCCTTATACTGATGTGAATCAGGCAAACTGGAAATTCAGTTGGGGAATTCCATTTTAAAAATCTAGTCACAAAACACCGGTCTTAACCTCAGTCTGATTCGCCACACAAGATCTCGTTTCACATGAAGAGGAAGCACAAGAAACAAGCCACCCTGCATTAAAGATGTTTCTTTGAACAGTAGCACTACCTTATGCCAGCTTAACATGTTCCTCAAACGACTGCCAAAGTATTATCCGCCTCTCTTAAAGTAGAATAAAGCAGAATGTCAATAGTTTAAGAAAACTATCATCACAGCCAAGATGAAATCAGATACCTGTACATTGCACACAGCACTTTGTGTAATCACTGAAACACTGTTTCCCAACTTCTTTTTTCTTTTACCTAATTAGTAATTCTAGAGTCCTGCCTGATTGCCTCCCTCACTTAGGCCAACAGACAAAGCCATTACATTTGCATTTCAATAATTTCGAGATGCTTACACGCAATATAAACAGAACCAACTATAAAGTTTTGATAAAGAGGGGTTTTTTACATTTCATGAATGCCATGAACTAAACATTCAAGTGTTTTCCCAGTTACATATTTGTCAAAACCTTGGAAATAAGACACGTCTTACCAGGGAAACGTGCCTCTTGGTAAGCCAATGCCTCCCTGGTACAATTTAGTAACTATACAGTCACTGTACATTGCATTAAAAACACTTCTGGTTTGTTACACAGCACAGAATTTCTATACTGCAGAGGAGTAATTTAGCTTGAACAAAGACTCACAATCTGCAGATTATAACAAAGTCAATCATTTACATTCTTAAACAGTGAACTGAGGTCTACAGGAAAAGTGCTCCAGTAACAAATCAGTCTGTCACCCTTCTCACCTCCCCACTGCCTAAGCATCACTTCATTAAAGCCCAAATCAAAACTTCTCTTAAATAAAATGCAAATAAGGAATTTAAGCATCATCTATGAGGAGCTATACTAACAAAGATAGACAAATCAATGTCTTAAACAGAAGTATATATAAGAATTATTCAATTTCTAATCCCATAAATGAAGCTTTACTAACCTTTGCAAGTATCTCCAAATATCTTTTTTCCAAGGATCTGTTTTGAGTAATTTTAGTGATCTATACTGTGCAGCCTGTTCTAGCAATAAAAATTAGTCAGAGGTGTGGGTCAAGTTATCTCCAGCTTAGTTTTCATTCTTTGCGCGCATATTTCACACACAGTATCACATTCTTCACTCAGTCCTGTTCACAACGTCAATCTGTAACCACACATCTCTTCTCAAATAATTTCCATTTAATTCTGAAATTCTGCATACATTAAGCCTCTTTACTCCTGCAGACTTCCAGCTGGACTCACACCTTTAGTTTTGGTCTCCAGTTTAGTCTTTGTTACAAAACTGACATTAACAGCAGGAACCAATACATCACTTAAGCGATGTTCAACTTAAAAGCTTACTGTTGTTGAGATTTATTTTAACTTGCAAGAGAGCAAGCAAACATTTAAAAAACAGCAATAGAACAAGCATAACTTACCTTGAAAATACCAACCCAATCCTTCTGATGAGGATGGATAAACTGGGTCAGAGTGTAGTGACATTCAAGATGTGTGTTTGGAAGGTAACTTTTCGCGACATTTTGAAAAATCACGTGTGCAAAATTGGAGGTCTGCAAAGTGCTAGCTGAAGATGGAACTTCTTGAAAGGATGACATGGTTACCTGTAACAAAATTGTAAAAGTTATTACTTGAACATAGTGGAAAAACTAGTGAAGTTACAAAAATTAATCTAGTTGAAATACATATGACAGAAAAACCTAACAATTAGTTCCCCTGTTCTGAAAACAGAGAGCCATAGATTAAATTCACCAAAGTGCACTGCCTCAGCATCTCTCCAAAACAACCACCTCTCAGAATAAAAAGAGCAGTCATTTCAGCAATGACATCCAGATGGAGAGAAAGCATTGCTTAGCTGAATGCCCCCAGTATTGTATCTCAGCGTCAGAAAGTGGAAAATAAAAGCAGTGGTGTGAAAACAAAGCAGGGTTCTAACTTAATGAAAGATTCTTAATGGTTCTAGACATGCTAAAGAAGAAAAACAGTTCCATAGTTTCCCTGCTTTAAACTTTTCTCAAATCTGTACTGCTCAGTACTTTTCACAGCATTTTTACACAAGAAGTTTTTCCTCCCCTCTCAGTAAAAGTATCACAGTTCCATTTTAAGACATTTTTTAAAAATAAGAATGTTTATGTAAACAGGAGGGTTTTGTTTGGGCTGGATTTTTTCCCTACTTCCAGAGTTTAGCAGTCTGTGGGCATCTTTTACTATTCTCACTGTAACACATACTTTGGTCTTTAGCTTCATTACCATAAACAATGGCCTGCATTGACAGCAGGAACACTGAGGTATGCATGCAGTTGGAGGGATTAACACTAATCAGCTGGACTGCAAAAGCTTTTAATCGTGCTTTCCATTCACCACCTTGCTCAGGATACACAGTGCTACAAACCACTGTAACACAAGATGCTTCACGAGCAGAACAACAACATCCGTTCCTCAGATTCGGCAGTATCTGCCAAAAATAGAATATATGCAAGTGAGAAGTTTCAAGTGTCTGACTCCATTATATAATAAAAATTTTGTCAAAGCATTTGATATTAGGAGGATTAGGGCCTTATGTATCAGACATTTCTGGAAGATGAGCTATCCTGTTCTTTCAATTGCTGTTGAAGTAATTTTATACCCACCAAGCACAGTCATACCTTGAAAGAGGTAACTGCCAAGTGTGTGACATAATATATTACTTTCATTGAAGATACATGTGGAAACCAAAACCAAAACAAGAGAGGTCACTCACTGCAAGCCTCAAGTAGTTCAAATATGAAAATGTTTTTGTGTACCTTCTATGTTTTTGTGTACCTTCTATAGCCTTTTAAAATTTCACCAGTTAAAAAATAAGTAGTAAAACTTGTGCTTTCTGAGACAAACTGCACTCTGAAGTAAACACATATCCATCATCCAAAACAAGGAAAAGGTAAATACAAGGTGTTTTCTTTTTAGTTTTAAGCCATCAATATTTTAAGGTTATTACTTAAGTTATCAACCTAGAGTACTACATGGATTACACAGAGCCATGACATTATTTCAATGTTTCAGATGTTAAATAAAAAACAATCTTGTATACTGACCAACAGAGGTCACAAGATAAAACACAAAGCTTGTAAGTATTAATAGACATAAAAGAAAAAAAAAAAAAAACTTCTTCCACAAGAAATTGAGTAAAGATCAAAACACAATTTTCTAGAGACAACAAGGTACACAATAAATCTTATCAGTTATGTAGCTTCAGTCCAGAATAGAAAATGTTACAGCACAGTAAAATTCTGAAAACTCCCACACATCTCAAAACAGAGGCATCTCTCAATTTCACTCTGAACTATAAATTGTACGCATCAGCAATTTTTATGGTTCTAATAGAAAAAGAATAACCTTAGTTATTTTCAATTGCAACCAATTAATTCATTTTTAGTAATTTAGCAAGTCAGCCAAATAACATTGACATGAAATAGTGTACTTAATTTTCATTAGGTAGAATAAGTACAAAAAGAGTAAACACAGCATTAATAATAAGACCAATTGATTTTTTTAAGTAAGTCTTTAAAATTGTACAGCTCAGCCTAAGCACACATTAAAAAAAAAAAAAAAAAAAAAAAAAAACACCAACCTCAACCAAAAAGAAAAAAAATAACCACTTCTATCCACTTCTGCACACTGGCTGTCAGCCGCCACAGCTGAGTACTAGCCCTAGTGGAACCAGGAAAGTTAGACTGGTTTCCAAGCCCAAAGCAGAACTGCTCACAAATCTGACTTGTGCAGACCAGCACAATCATGTGGGATTACCGTTGCCTAGCAGGAAAATCCCCGGAGCTTAGGTGATGCTCAGATCTACTTACAGTCCAAGGATATGGGGATGCTGGGTACTTGCTTGCTTAACTCGCAGCGACCGGCTAGGCAACGGGAGAGGAGGAGGAAGAGCCACGCACAGGCTTCATTACTGACATGACAAGCGCTTCCCACGGGAACGCTCAGCGACGCGTTTGGCTTTGCGCAGCGGAAAGGACGGCGAAAGGGAGGAAAAGCTCGTCCAGCAGGAAAAACAAAAGCAGGACGAGCCGCACCCCCCCAGACAGCTCCTCCTGGAGTCCTCCAGCTGCGGTCCCGGGCCCGCGACACCCCCGGCCCCCACCTGCGCCGCCTCCCGCCCCTTCCCCGCCGCTGCTCCGCCACCTGCCCGACACGGTCACCTTGGCTCCGGGCCTTCTTCTTCCCCCGCGGGCAGGGGAGCCCCGCCGGCTCCCGCAGCCCGGCCCCGCCGCTCCCCTGCTGACCACGGCCGGCCCGAACAGCTGCCGGGGGCCGGTGGCGCAGAACCGCGGCCGCACGGCCCGGCCGCCCCGGCCCGGCCCAGAAGCGGCTGGAAGCCGGCGGGAAGGAGCGTGTCAGCCCTGCCCGGGCTCCCCGGCCGGCTCCGGACAGCTCTTACCTAGGCAGACGCGGAGGGCGCCGGGGACATCAACATGGGGCCTCCGCCACCAGCGCGGCGCAGCTCCGCCCGTCCGCCCGCGTCACTTCCAGCCCGGCCCTGCCCGCACGGGGCGGGCCCCGACACGGATCCGGTCGGGAACCGCGGAGCCGCCCGGTGGTCTCCGCTTCCCACGGGCACACACTCTCGGTGGGGCTCGGGAGTGCGGGTAGGACAGTGTACGTGGCGTGTGCCCGACCGGGCTGCTGTTTCCTCCGTGCAGCGCTCCCACGGTGCCCTTCCGTGTTGTCCGTGATTACAACATCACCTCTGTCGCACCCAGTTAGCCCGAATTAATCATCTCCTCTTCCGTCCCACGTCAAGACACAGGCTGCCGTCACCCTGTAGGTCACCGTTAATCTGCCAGCCTTTGCACGTCTTCTCAGGGCAACGGAGGGCTGAGATAAGAGCGACTGTACACGCTTACACAGGGTCCTGCCTGGCTACCTTGGCGGATCTCCGTGAAAGGGTGTTATATCACACAACACCGACTCGGAGAACCAGGGAAGCACAGAATCATTTAGGTTGGAAAAGACCTTTGAGCTCATT
Organism: Melozone crissalis; assembly: GCF_028551555.1. Taxonomy (NCBI): domain Eukaryota; kingdom Metazoa; phylum Chordata; class Aves; order Passeriformes; family Passerellidae; genus Melozone; species Melozone crissalis. The sequence goes on along the minus strand of NW_026535794.1, from coordinate 34,689,083 downwards.
GCATCCAACCTTTGACCAATCACCACTTTGTCAACTGGACCGTGGCACTAAATGCCTCGTGGTTTCTTGAACACATTTAGGGATGGTGACTCCACCGCCTTAATGACTTTAGTTGCCACAAGTTTATACAGGATTAATACCTTTTGTCACATCTGATAGTTTTAATACAATCTGGATTTAAATGGTTTGGGCATTAAGGCTTTTCTGACTAGGCTCACAACTATTTCACAGACTCCATTCAATTTTCATCCAAAAGCAGCTCATAGAGCACTGACCAGAGTCACAGTGCTGAGTAAAAGCAACCAGTGATGAGTACCCTTCACTGTAAGCAGGATTTGTCCCAGTGCAGCCAGTGTTGGTTCCCACTACAAACTGCCATCAAGATCATGCTAAATTCTTTGCTACTACCATTTCTTACGTGTTTTCATGTGTATTTTAAACAAACAGGTTATGTGGAGAGACATAGTGTTATTATGAATAATATGATTAATCATTAGGATTATTGAGTTAGGTTTCTCACAAGTTCACCTGTTTTTTCATGGTCAGTCCTAACAGAAATGAAACTAAGCTGGAGCATAGAAAGTGTCTTTAAGTAATTATGGTTATTCATTGCACTTGCATTTTTGTTTCTGAAAACAGTCTTGTGTCTTAAGGTGTGTCACAGATTACTAAATTGTCTTTTGATTTGTAGCCACAATGACTAATCTCTTATATCCTCCATACATTCCATGTTTTCCTGGAAAGCAATAAATTCCTTGCATAGTACTAACTGATCACTTTAGAAGACACAAGAAGTGTGTCTTTGGAAAATGCCCACTGGAAAATGCAACCAGTATCTTGTTCAGCAATAAGGAGGTAGGAAGAGCTATTCCTTCTTATCTCAGCCCTCCATTTCTTCTCCTTGCTGCTCTTTGCTCTGTATGATGTGATAAAGGGCTGTCTAAGAGTCACAGGACACTGTTGTCATGTGGGCTGGAACTTAGGAAGAACTCGAGGTTTACAGTCACCAGCTGGGGAGTATGAGCATTGGTGAGATTTAGTTCTGCTTTCATTTAAAGCCATTATAATGCACATTTATGGGAATATGATGGGAAATAAAGATTTTCTTTTGCAACTAACAAAATTTTTACAAGTGAATGCCTGGGAAAACAAACAACCAACCCTCCTCTGTATCCTAATTAAAAAAAAATACTTCTCCTCAGTTCTGAGTTTTTTTAAGAAACTTGAGATATTTCCATGTTCACTTAATAATGTTCATTTAGTCAATAAAGTTATGGTTTACTCATAATTCAGTATTCAGTTATTATTTCTATTGCTTAATGCATATGGAAGAGGTAAAAAATCTACTGAAATGCTGGCATTCAGTTGAGCAGTGAAAATATTAGGACAAATAAATCAAGAATTATCTTGTCTTTTCTTGGACTTATATCCACAATTTTCAGGAAAATGTATTTTTAAACTTCTAAACTTGCTATCTAAACCACATAATGGGGATTATATATAATATGAAACTATTTCTGACTAAAATAAGTGTGTGGTTTAATGTGTTCTCATTTTGCATGCTGGATTTCCATGACAATCCTATCCCTCCAGAATTTATAGATATTTTACAGAAAGATGCTGCAGAGCCTTTTCTAATTTTTTTTGTCACATCAAGAAATTAAATACTTGACCAAAATGGACAAGTGGTACACAGTGATCCCAGAATCAACAATCAATATCCTTGTAAAAAGATCTGAATCAAGAAAAATGTGACTAGAACTGGTGATACTTGCACTTGGCTGAGAATTAATGGTTCAGTGCCTGGTTAAGTCTGAATTTGCTAGACAGATGCTATGTCCTGAAATGCATCCATGTGATCTAAATGTTTCAGGAAACTTGTTCTTCAGCAGAAAGAAAACCAAAAAAAACCCAAACAAACAAAACAACAAACAAACAAACAAAACAAACAAAACCAAACCCCATTGAACACTCACTACTTTTCTATGCTTGCTTACATTCTCTGCAAAATATTTAAAACAAAACAATGTTTGATAACAGCATTTCTAACAAAACCTTACTCTTTTGAGATTTTCTTAACACTAACACACTAATTAGAAAAGCTTATTACAGGTATGGTGACAATAATCCCATCTCCTTCTGGCTTGATTTTCAGTTTTCTAACTCCACTTATTTCAGTAACAGGAAACTGGTTTTGTTCAAGCCAGTACTTTACTACAAATGGTATGGTTTTAATGTGTACCAGAATGTACTTTAAACACGTAGTATCAATGTTTAGCCAGTATTTATGCATATTTAAAAGAAAAAGGAACTAGGAATGTCAAGCATTTTTTCATGATACTATATATATATTTATAATCCAATCCATGTTTGTTGGAAGGGATGTCCAGAGCAGCTCAAAGGAGCATGTTGCTCAGGGCCGTGCCTAGTCACATTTCACATGTCTCCACGGATGGAGATATTCCACTGTCGCCTAAACAACTTCTTTCAGTGATTTGAAACACTCATTGCAAATAAGTTTCTTTGTATCAATTTCCCATGTCCCAGTTTTGTCTCTTGTCTTCTTCTTTCACTGTGCACCTCTGAAGAGAATTCTGTTCCATCTTTTCTACACCCTCTGCTTAGCTGGCTGGAGACAGCAATAGGCCCTGAGGCCTTCTCTTCTACAGGCTGAAAAAAGTCCCTGTTCTCGCTCTTTTTGTGTCTCTGTGCACAATCTCCAAGGAAAATATGTCAAATACATTTCACCAGGGTATTGACTTGGAAATAAAAAACTGGCAGAACTCTTTTTTAAGGGTCTTTATTTCTGAAGTGCATAAATATGAGGACAAATATACAACGGCAAATTACAATTGTGGTATCAGAAATATTAAATAAAGTAAAAAGTGTGTGTGAATTCAGTAACTGGATTTGAACATTACTAGATTCCAAAGACGTTTGAAATTTGGTTTGGGATGGAAAAATTTCCCTGCTTTGTAGTTATACTGAAACTTTACCAGGATGAGACTAGTGCCTCCTCAGGCATGAGATGAATCAGAAATAAAAACATGCAGTTAACCAGAATTGCCAAAGGAAACAGGGAGCAATTACAGACTCCCAAGGAACAGTGTCTCAGGTTTTTGCAAAACACTGTTTTTATAACTACACTATCTTCTTCCACCTGTGAGCTCCTTCAGTAATTTAGAGCCTGGAAATTAAAAATGGATCCTTGTCACATCTGTTTAACCTTGGATATATGTGAACTTTTATTCAATCCAGAGCCTGACTTTTTTTTCTTTCATTTGTTTACTTTCTGAACCAAACCCATGATGAGTTTTTGAGCCATCCCTGAATTCCTCCCCTCTGAGGCCCATCTTTGTTTTGCGTGAGTGACAGAAAAATTCTATATTTCTAGGTTTCATTACCAGAGACAGGTACTTGATGTTGTGGATATTCAATCTATTGTCATGACATGCTGATATTGATGAAGTGTGGTAAGGAAATGCTTCACTTCTGATGATTTGATTTCATTTTGGTTTGACTCCTATTTCAACACTTCCAAGTTTTAAAAGTATGGGCCATGTGAGATGTAAAATATATATATTGATGTCACTAATCGGAAGCTCTTTCTAGTCATGTTGTAAAGCACACTTAATCAACTTCTTTAAGATCATGTTACAGAAAGCTATTAACTATACTCTTAAAACAGTTAAATAGTTATAAATAATGTTTCATATTATGGCTGACAACGCTGAATTGCCCAGCATTTAAGGGAACCTAATCACAGGGCATGCAGTCTTGGCCTTCCAATAAGATGGAGTGGCTCAACTTTGGAACATATTAGAAATCCCATACTATTGCTGGCATTTCCTATTAAGGAGAAAGTTTCTCTTTGTGTATTTTGGATTTCTTTTCCAACACTTAATTGCAGCTAATGAAGAAAAGCTATTCAAAAGCTGCCAGGATTTTTAAATCTGTAGAGTGACATTGATGAAATTTGTGGTTTTCCCAAAAGAGTATAGGTGAGAGCAGACATGTAAATTTTGTATGTGTGTGCATGTATGTGTGTGACAGAGGAGAGAGCAGGAGCTTACTTCTAAGGTGTGAGACTTGGCAGCACTGCACTGTACAATGGGCACAAGTAACCACACGTCTGTAAATGACTGCATTTGAATTGCTGTTACTTCACTGTTGGGTTACTTTATTGTTAAAGTAAAAAGGAATGTTTTTAATAAATGCTAATAATGAATTAAATGGTTGCACATACTGAGGCTTTACCCTCTGGTGTGTAATTAATATATGTGCACTGGAGACCCAGGTCTGGGGGAGTGTTTCATTTCTTATTTATGATGTTTGCAAGGGGTTTTTTTCCCTCCAGCATACCTCTTACTGGCATACACAGCACAGCATGTAAATGACCACTGAGTGAGTGTCACTGAAATCTTAGCAGATATAGAACAGGTAAATACCTTTGTTTGGTATGCTTTAGTAGATTTACTGTTTCTCTCAGCCTTTTATCTTTTCTATCTGAAAGTAATAGGAAGCTCCCAAATGACCAACATTTTGTTTTCAGAGGCAGGAAAACTGCACGTAGCAGGAAACAAACAAGCAGTGAGAATTTAAAAGCTCTTGTACCTTGGAGCACAGCACTTAAACCTGAGGGACTAAAAGTAGAAAGGCACTTTCCACAGCAGCCTACAGCATGCTTCTTGTATCCCCTTCTGGGTCCCCTTCCAGCACTGGCTGCCACCACTGAGAGAGCACAGAGTGTCTGTACACTATATCTGCATGAAGCTTGGCAGCTTTCCTATTTTCTCATAATGGTTTATATTTTTCTGAAAGAATCTAAAGATGTCTGTGTCCTCATACTAATGCTGTCTCCGGCTCCTCTAGCCTGGTTCAGGCAGTTGTGGCTCCAGCATTATATTGGTTTTTCTTGCTCCTTGGCTCCCTGAGCAGCTGTGCTCGAACTGGGGGGCTTGGTGCAGCTTCACAGTTCCCTGCCAAGACCGGGACCACCTGAGCAATGCAGGAATTCTTTGTCAGCCTTGACTTGGCGCCAAGGAAAAGGGCTGCTGGGTCATGCAGTGCACTTGGGAGAGGCTGAGCCCGGCCTGGGTCTCAGCACAGAGATTGACTCATGCTGCTTTCCCCACATTCAGCTTGGAGATGGGTCTAAAGCTCTTGTGTAGCTATTTGTACAGAAAACATCTTTGTCAGCAGATTTCAAGTCTCACCTTTTACTGCTTGAGTTCTGAAACTCTTACGAGTTCTTAAATTCTGTGAAAAAAAGATCATATGGCTACATACATTACATACAAATCAATTACTAAGAAACACAGTGCTTAGATGAAAATTTGTCTTTAATTCACCCCCCAATTATTTATTATTCTATAGTGTTTATTAACATTGTACAGAGAAGAATATGTTGGATTTGCTATGCAAATTTACATACAGAAAGTAACATCATCTTTCTGGTATTATTTGATCAGCACCATTCAGAAATGAAAATATATTCTAATCACACAACTCTCTTAACTTTTCTTATTTCACAAATTTATTTCCTTGTATAAAAAAATATTTTTTAAAGGCAGAAGACTCTTGAACTTTCTACAAAAAGAAACATATTTATTAAATGGCTCTCCCTTTCGCTAATAAATATTTTACATTATAATGTAGCCAAGTTAGCATACTTTGTTGTCCAAAGGATGGTTGCATGTTGTTGTGTCTTAGAACTGGAAACTTTCAATCAAAATTAAATTTACATTAGTAATATGGGTAACAACTCTTTTGTAACCACAGTAAGATTACAGTCATGACATATGGCTTTAGTTCACTACATGGCAAAAGATCTGTTGGGCCCGTAATAAGTGTTTTGTACACAAACACCATGGTAAAAAATCTGTTTTTACAGTGTTTATTTCCATTATCTTTGCTAGGATATGTCAGTGGGCAACATTTGGTCTGCATATCTGCATATTTTGAATGTACCATGTCTGTGCTGAAGGAGACTTTTTAATGCTTCATTAAACTGCCTGCATAGATGCTACCACTGAGGCCTGACTGAACTTGTCAACAGTATCTGTTACTTATACAGCCTGTAAGTAGTGCTGCTTTTCCATAAAACTGGGTGACAGATGTATGAGTCTGAAAAACACTAAGTTATCTTACCAGATTTGAGACCTTCACCCACCATAATCCACACATTGATATCTTTATTTTAGCATTCCCAGAATCCAGGCATTTTTCTGCCTGATAGAAGAGATGACAAAAGCAAATTCATTCTGTACTTCTCTCTCTCCTTCCCAGACCTTTGTTGACTTGTGTTTCTCATTCTGCTGCAATTAGTCAACTGCAAGGGAGAATTAATTGAATATTCTTCCTAGTTGTTTTCTAAATTAAAATGCAGTTAGTCTTAGTTTTTGTCACATTAATAACAGGTCTGCTGGGGCCAAATCAACTCATTTGTCAGTGGGAGTTTGCATGAGCTTTCAAATGGGATGAATTTTCTCCCACAAAAGAGCAAAAAAAATCTCACGAATTGCACCCATTGCATGTCTAACATCACCCTGATTTTCCATTTACATATTGCTTTTTGATCATTTCACACTCAATATTTCACTTAGAAATCATTTATATCACAACTGTACTCGGCCTTCAGTATTATTAGGTAGCATGGAATATATTCAGTGATGGTATGAAAGTTATTTCCAATAGGGCTTATGAAGAACAGCTGAGCAAGTACGACCTCCTGACCTCAAAATGTTTGTTTACTGGGAACTATACTCCAGTTCTCTACATTTAATCTGTCTTGGACCAAACTGACATTCCCCTACTAGATTTATTGTATCTCTAGAGACTATTAGAAATACAACATTGTCACTGTTTATCTAATAAGATGATAATAGGATTATATTAGTCTAGTGATAATATTATTTTCATTTTTTAATAGTAACAAATCGAAGTTTGATTTCATGTTTAGTAAAGTTAATGTGTTACTAGGGGGAAAAAACATTCAAAAAGTACTTTTCTTTCAAACAAATCAGTAATGGAAAATATTTCTTATTCCATCTTATTTGTAGATCAAAGCATTGGTTTGTGTACATGAATAGGCATGCTATGTCAAATTCACAGAAATTATAATAATGAAAAAAATCTGACTCAGAAAACTGTGTTTCCTATATCAACAACTCTGGATTTTGGAAGCTTGTCATGATGTTTTTTCTTGTGCATCTTTTCCTAGAATTTATCAGCTATCAAAAGGCAGGCACAACAGACCAAATTTGCATTTCAATTATACTTAGTTATAATCAATGTGTCAAAAGTAAATTCATTTCTTACTAGTGTTGGTTGCTCTTAAGACAACAAAAATCACATTATTTTTAAAATTCAGTAGAGAAATGGATTAATATGGAAATTTTTTGTTTACAGAATTGTTAACAAAAATTAATTATAAACAAATGTTCCATACATATGCATTGTCTGCGATGAAATTATAGGACTAAAAACAAAGGTGTGATTTGTATTTAAAACTTTTAAATGTTACACAGAGTGAATTAATTTTAAATTTTCAGTAGGGCTGAAGTGTAGAAAATAAGTTGGTTCTTTTATGTTGATTTATATTACTTTAGTAACAGTGTCACTTTATCAAAAGTTAATTAATTGCTGTCTTGATCTGCAGTGGGTTATGCTCTGGGTATGACTTCTTCTAGCAAGCCAGTGGTGTGGAATGCACCTTGCTCCTTCAGGGACCTTATGTTGCTTCCTCTAAAACCAGGAACAAACTCTTGAGAATAGAGCTGATAGGAACAGGATTACCCCTTACACTGGGTGAAGTCAAGACACTGCTCATGAGCATGCCATATAAAGACAATCTTTCTCAAGCAATGTGGTTTCCTACCCTTTGGTGTAGGAAAACCCAAAGACTGAGTTAGTGTCCGAGTTCCTCTTTCTGTATCATAAGGAAATTGGTTCAGGATTTTATCAGACTAATGTGAGGTTGATGCTTTTAACCTGATACGGATATGTTGGTTGGAAAAAAATGTATTTTTTTATGTTTTATATGCATGCATCTTTTCCTGGGAAACAATTACCTAATCCTTACTCAGAGTCCTTGGTTTTGATCAATGTACCATGTAGCTTTTCCATGTTGCTTTTCCCATAGTAGTTGCCCTACAATGTTCACTTTCTTTTGCTACATCAGTACCAAACAACTGGCAGGAGGGCATTGAGTTTTGTGCAATTCCCACACAGATCAGTATGTTCTATTTAGCACATTGCAGGTGGAAGTAAAAATAAAATCACCATGACTGATACCAAATATTTATCATAAGTAGCAATATTTCTTTTGGATTTTGTTTCCTTCTTCAGCTGCTTTTACAGAATCTACCCATCTAAATCTGAACCAAAGTCATCATCCTCTTTTCATTTTTGTCATGTGAAAGAAGCTTGTAAAATAAGGTATTTAATAAACACTGCTAGATTCTAAATCCATCAGAAATGTTAAACATATCTTTCAGTTAAAACACAAAAATGAAATCAATCCAAAATTGCTACAGGATGCTCTACTGGTAATTTACACGTGAAATTTTTTGAGTCAGTTCTCCAGTTCTTCTGTCAGTTTCTTGTGTCTATTCATGGTACAACATATATGCAGTCAACCCACGTAAAACATCCTACTTATTTGTAAAAGACAGTAGCTGTTGAAGTTGCTCATAATCAGAACTGCAACACATTCCATTTAGCAAAATACTTAAGAAGACTAGTTCCTTGAGTGAAATCTTTTCAGGGACTTTGGAAAATTCACACTGTGTTCCATGAAATTCAGCTAGATAAAGTGTCTCTATTACATCCTCCTTGTGTGAGAATTTGAATGGGACAATTGAATTATTCTAGGAAATGGGTACTTGAATCTTTTCAGCCAGCTCTCCAGGAAACTCAGTCAGTACAGGCTAGCCTAAACATCCTAATGGGATTTATCAGAGCTAAGAAGAGGACAAAAACTGTTGTGTTTAACTGACCTTGGTATGAATTAGTACAAATAAATATGTATTGCTTCCCTGTGGTAGCCTGCCCATTCTAACATTTGCCTGATGTCCCAGTGAGATGCAGCTGCTTTCCAAACTACAGTACAAATGCTTCTGATAGAACAGACATTACATCTTCATACCAAAACAAAGCTTCTATGTTCCCCCCGGGGCACTGCATTCCCACAGAAGCCTGGAATTTGTGTTCCCTTAGGTATACGCAACATTCCAAACTTCGCACATATTTAGCTCAAGGTTGATTACTAAAATGCATAGTGCTGCAGGATATATCATATGATTCAGCAAGTAATAAAGGAGGTCCAGTTACACAAGAGCTTTTTTCCTGTAGGCAAAAATAACCACTTGCATTGCTGCTTATGCATTCCAGTTCATTATCTAGCAAAATGTGCACAGCTAGGAAATGAATGCTGCCCTGAGAATCCCAACTCAAATATTTACAAATGTGAAGAATGTTATATTATGTTGGACCCAAGATCCCTCTAGCCTAGCAGTCTGTCTCCAGAAATGACCAGTCAGAGAGGAAATACTTTGGGATATTTCTCTGGAATGCTTTCCCAGCTCCAACTATTTGAAGCTCAGGTCTTCCTGAGCAGCTACACTGTGCTTTGATTGCATTTTGAAATATTATAACAGCTCTCTGATGCAGACAAATAAATCCAACAAATACAAGATGAAAGGTTAGTAGGAGGAATGCAACACTGTAGGTTTGGCTACCAAATAATTTGATTCCAGTTTTAAATGTACTGTTGCATCCACCATAGTCTCTTTTGGCTACATGAAGTAGTGTTAACGCTGAATTTAAATATCGCTCTGCAATGAGGGGCCCATTTTACAAGCATCCTATGCTTGTAACTCTTGTTAAATTCAGTGGAAATTTAGTTATTAGCCCAGACTATAAAACTTGATGTCCTGAAAAGGGTATCTCTCAAAAATCATGGGAAAAAAATAGCCAAACCAAACCCCCCAAAAAAAACTAAACCAAACAAAAAAAAAAAAAAAACCAAAACCCAAACAAACAACAACAACAACAAAAACAAACCTCTGAGCAAATGTGATTATTTCATGCCAATGAAGTTAAAGTCAGGGGCAGGCTCTACAGTGAATCTAGATACCCTTAGCATATTTTGCACAGTGTATAATTTCCCTTTGCTTTCAGAGGTTCCTTATTATTATACCTTATTATTAGGGGAAAAAAAGAATCTTAAATGTAAGAAAATGAAAACTGACCAAAAAATACTATAAATGTTCTGTGTTCTTGGGTTGTGGGGTTTTTTTTAATTCTTTGTTTTGCCCTTTTATACTGAGACTTTTAAAGAAAAATAAGATGGCCGTATTTTCAAGACTAAGCATGAAAGGAGTAGCCTTCTTTACATTTTTTCTCTTTATTTACATGTTTGATTACATTTCTTTACATGTCCTGTAATTTAGTGGGCACCATGTACCAACACTTAGAAAACTACCTACCTATTAATGTAGAATAGCAACTGCTTTCTGTATTACAAATGCTCTGGCAAGTTCTCATGTTTTAATATCCGTGTTCCAATACCACAAATCATGATGTACACCTAAGGTATACACATACTTCTTACAGGGTAAGAAAATGAATCTCAGTCACTTAGATCTAGATTTACTATGTCACTAAGCATTATTTGGGTACTATATACGTAAATATACACATTTTTGATGGTCTAAAACTGGGAATCTCATTAGTCTTCCCACTAGTAATAATTTGGTTTTACATTACCAATACCCAGTAGTTTAGGTGCTGATTTAAGCCTGGCCCATTCAGTCCATCCACAGTGAAGACTGAGTTTGCCACTGCAAGTATTTGTTGAGCAGACAGTTTACTGTGACAGTTTACACATGATTGAAAGGCTGTAGGTTAATACCACTTCTATCTGCATGCCTGAGGGGGCCATAAACTGTAATACAAGGGTGGGAATAAACAGTGAAGGTTTTCTTTTAAATCCTACTCATTACACAGGTCTCGTATAGGAAGCTGTCAAAAGCCTGAATTGACTGGATTGAGTGGGAGGATCTCCAGGTATACCTAGGTTTGAGTAGCAACAATGACTTAGGAATAAGTCATTTTTAACTTAGTTTGGCAGCTAAAAAATCAGTTCTTAAAATAATATCTATACTGTTTTTATAAAGCACCATAAGGTCTGTCAATGAAAATAGACATCCACCAGTTACATATTTACTATTTGTCTTTGTCATACACAGTTCTTGTCCTCTTCTTTTTTATGTGTTGTACAAACTCTACCTGTGCTAAAGCTACAAGTAGGCTAGGAAGTTCTCCTTCAGAAAATTTTTCCAACTATAATCAGTATGATATTTTGAGATCCCATTTCATGCCTCAGCCATAAGGTTGACATTACTGCTTTTAAGATACAATACACCATTGATTAAACAAAATTTAAAGCAAATTAAACATTGGCAATCTCTCTACCTCTGGCAATGGCACACTTGTTAAGAGTTGGCCTTTGGGGCATGTTTACAGTGTAATCACTGATTTGTGGAAATTTTTCTGGAAGTTAAAAATACCCAGTGAATTTATTTTTGTAGACAATTTTATACTTGACTTATATTACTTGAAAACATATTTGTTTAAAAAGTAGAGGTGTATATCTCCATTCTTAACTCAAGGAAAAAAAAAAACAATTTGTAGAACCAAGCTACACAAATAACAGTTTATTTGCATTTTAACTAGGTAATTTCAGAAGTCATACATACAAATATTTATTAAGCCCACTACTAGGTGTGAGTAAGGAGACCATGCTGTTTTGTTTGAAGAATAATCAGCATTTATGTTCTGGGTTTTAATGTAAGTAAAAGCTTTCATGGCCATTTACTTAAACCAAATATGTTCTTAAGTTAACAAAGCTTTTTTCCTTCATTTTGTGTGGGAAAAGCGTAATTAGGTAGGCAAAGAAATAAACACGCAAACCAAAATTAACTAGCAAGACTTAGTGAGAGAAACTTCTACAAAGGCAAAGTTACTTTTAACAGAAGGAACTTACTGTACTATATGCCTACTAAAAGTTCAAACATCTCTAAAGGGCACTTTGGAGAAAATAAAAACCACAAAAACTCTATTAATTTCATTTTCTCCCTTCTGAAAATGCTCTGCAATATGGTAGTCCTGCACCATCTAGCCTCACAAGTGCTTCCTTCTCATACTGGCTACCTTAGTGGTACTAAACTATTAATATCAGTTCTATCAGTGTTCAAAATGTAAACAGAGATTTCATTTAATCTAATCTCAAGGAATTTTATCTGTCTGCAAAAGTACATTCTGTACAAAAGCAATGTAAAAGCTATAGTATTATAGTGGTCATGCCTATAACAAGCCTTTATACACAAGTGTGTTGGCAAAGCAATACAAGGCTAAGTCTACTACATTTTTATGAATAGGACTATCCTTTTTTCACTTTCTCTTACTTTTTTGAGGAGCTTATGGTGTATTTTTATTGTGTTGGTATAAGTTTATTCTCCTCATATACCTTTGAAACAAAGAATGCATTATTTATACCTACACAAACAAAACCACCGTAGACATGAGAAAGGTGTAGAGAAAGATGTTACTATAGAGGTAAAGCTACGTCTTGTAATGAGAGTTAAAAATCAGAATTCAAGGACCACGATGAGTCCAGCATTAGAATCTTCACACATTCCTCTACATTTAGCTCCCCTCTCTCCCACCCCCTCACCTCCCCCTGCAAAAAAAAACCCCAAAAAAACCAAAACAAAACAAAAAAAAAACAAAACAAAAAAAAAAACAACAACAAAACCTGAAATCACTTTTCTAATTCAGTTCAGACTTGATAGGAGTCTAGACCAAATTGATAAAGGGGCAATGACTCTGAAAATGTAAGGTGGTGAAGAAGCAGGATGGAATGCAAAAAACCCCCATGTTTTCTAAGTACTGTGTGATTACATGTAAAAATCAGGTTTCAAAGACTTCCAAATACCTTATTTGGACCATACCTCAGTACAAATTTTTGCAAATACAAGCTGCTCAATGAGGAGTCACACCTCTTCTCATCACAAAAAAAAAAAAAAATCAAAAACAAGATGGTAGTCAACCTCTTCCCTGCTGAGGAGAAGGGTAAACATAGCTCAGTAGCTTTATTCACTTGGCAGCCTTCAAATGGCCCAGTGAAAGACATGACTGAGCTTACAAAAATATTGGTGTAATTGAATCTGTGGAGCTTCCAATGTTTTGCAAAGTGTTATCAAGTGGAAGAGTTTCTGTGTTTGTGTCTCCATTGCTTTAATACAGAGATTTTTCTTTTTTCTCACGCCATAATCTGTCTCAGTGCTCAGCTCAGAGGCAGTGAGAGGCAATGAGAGAAAAAAGCAACTGGGTGAAGGTATGAGATCAGCCTACTGAATGGTAACACTCTCACATGTCACAGCAAAGCTACCACATGACCACAGCCACCTTCACTGCCCACAAAATTTCTTTATGTTGAGCTAGGTTGATTTAACTATATTTAACTGTATTGCTTTATACTGGTAAATATAAAAATATATATGATCGGAGAGCTGAGCTCATATATATTTAGCCTATTTTTTTCTGTGTTAACTTATAATTAAATGAAGACACGTTGTGGTGAGACCCGAGATCTGTGCCTCATGACTCCCAGAAGTCTGTAAATGATACTACATAACAGCTACAAAAAAAGCTCTGACCTAATGACAGTAACCTAATGACTGAGGGAGCACCCGGCATCCTGGCACAACAGAGCAAGGCAAGTTTTTCTGTCAGGAAAAGAAATTAACTACTTTGTTCCAAAGAGGTGAACGTGGCAGCTTCAGGACTGGAGCTGAAGCTTTGCTCTGAGATGGCAGCACTCGCCTGCCTCCAGCCTGCCCTCCCTCAGAGCGTGGTGTGCTCCCTCACACACACACATTATTTTCTTTGAAGCTCTTCCAGAGCTGCCAGCAGGGTCTCCAGATGCTGGACTCTTGCAAATTTTATTGCCCTGTGTTAGGCCTTTGGGAAATGCGCTCTGGGCACAATTGTACTGGGTTTGCATGGCAAAATTTTGACAGTGGGTGGGTTCTACAGGGCTGGCTTCTGTGAATAGGTGTCCCTGCAGCCCATGGTGACCCTAGCGGGACAAGCTGTCCCCCTGCAGCCCATAGAGGTCCACAGTGGGGAAAAGATCCACCTGCAGCTCATGGAGAACCCCACACTGGAGCGGGTGGATGTGCCTAGAGGACACTTCCCAAAGGCCTCTGGGCACATCCACCAGGAAGCCTGTGCTGGAGTGGGTTTGCTGGCAGGATCTGTGACCCCTCAGGGAGACCCACGCTGGAACGGTCTGTTCCCAAGGGACTGCACCCCATGGATGGGACCCTACACTGGAGCGGTTTGTGAAGATCTGCAGCCCAGGGGAAGGACTCATCCTGGAGAAGACCAGGGAGGAATGTCTCCCATGGGAGGAAGCCCACGGTGCAGCAAGGGAAAAGCGTGAGAAGTTCTGCCCCGGAGGAGGCAGAAGCAGCCGAGTCAGCGTGGGATGAAGCGATTGCACACTCCATTCCCCAAACCACTGAGGGAGGAGGAGGTAGAAAAATCGGGAGTGAAGTTGAGCCCAGGAGAAAGGAAGGGATGGGGACAAAGCGTTTTAAGTCTTGGTTTTTATTTCTCATTATCCTACTTTAATGCCATTGAAAACAAATTAAATTAATTTCCCCAAGCTGAGCCTGTTTTGCCCAAGACAGTAACTGGTGAGTGCTCTCTCCTCATCCTTATCTCGACCCGGGAGCCTCTCGTTGTATTTTCTCCCCGCTGTCCAGCTGAGGAGGGGCAGCGATGGAGCGGCTTTGGGGGGCGCTTGGCGCCCAGCCGGGGTGAAGCCCACACAACGACGAAGCCAGTCACAGAATCACAGAATGGTTTGGGTTGGAAGGGGACCTTGAAGATCATCTAATTCCAACCCTCAGTGAGCGCCAACTCTTATTTGCCACCTGACTCGCCAAAACAGTGCAGGGCGGCTTTTTCCATCGCCCCGAGGACTCCGTCTCGCACACAAGCTGCCTCCGCCAAAACGCCGGCGCTCCGTTCCTCTGCCACTTCAGCCAAGCCTCCTCCCCCGGCAGCAAAGCAAGAAGACGAAGCGGCAGCGGGCAGGCACGGGCAAGCGGAGCTGGAAAGGAACGCCTTCCCGGGAGCCGCGAGCGGCGGGATACGATGTCCCACCGCCCCAATGAGGTGCTCCAGCGCCGGCCCGGCCCCCGCCCCGCCCCGCAATCCGGCCCCATCCGTCTCGGGGCGGTGGGCGGGGCCGGCCGCCCGCAGGGAGGACGCTGCGCACTCCCATTGGCTGCGCTCCGCCGAGCGCCGTCCGTGGTTGGCTGCGGCGGCTGCCGCTCGCGGCGCGTGGGCGGTGGCGGCGGGCGGCGGCGGGCCGGAGGTCACTCGGCACGGGGGCGCAGCATGGCCGCAGCGGTGGTGCGCAGGGGACCTGCGGGCTGGTGGCGCTGGCACCGGCGGGTGATGGGTAAGGACCTACCCCTTCCCTCGGCTCCAGTGGCCCCGCTCTGCCGGCCGGGCGGGGAAAGGCTGGGCCTTTCCCGGTGGCGCGCAGCTGCCGCGCTGCCCTTGGCGGCCGCGGGCCCTCCGAGCCCGGTACAGCTCCCGGGCCGCCTCTGTGTGCGGCATCCCCGGTGACGGAACCCCCGGGCGGTCACGGCTGGCACGGCGCGCCACCGCTGCCGCCTTATTCGGGGCTCCACCGAAGCTTCGGAGCGGCTTGGCTTAGTAAATGTTTTCACTCATTCGCTTAAAATAGCGTGCCTGGAAATCATCAGAGCCCGCAAAAGCCTCCTGTGGCAGCAGTGACATGTCTGCGATACCTGTTACCTGGGTTTGGGCTGTTCAGCTCTCTCGGTCACTGCATCCGATTATTTTCTTTAAACCGAGGGCAGATCCAGCGGCACCTCCTCCTGTGTCGGCTCTGCAGGCACTGGTGCTCACCTGTGCTTGGCTCACGGGCAGTGGAAGGAGCAGGCACTGCAGATGGCCTGTTGGTGCAAGCAAAGGAAGAACGTATTTGTAGAACTGGACCTAGACATTTTCCATTTCCAGAGTCCTGAAAAATCACACAGCTGTTCCTAAGTAATATAATTGCTGAAGTAAATTATTAAAAATAAACCTTCAGTAGGCTTTTCACTGTCATTTTGATGGCAGTCTGTGGTCATGTATGTCACTCTGTGGTTAGGCTCCCAACACATAGGTGAAGGTGTTTAACTAGCAAAGTAAAAGATATAGATTCTTTTAAATGGTACATGGTTCTAAAATCTTGTCACTTAGGGAAATGTTTCAGGAATTACTAAATTTCTTGTAAGTAGGTAACTTTAAAAACATTGAAACTCCCCTTTAAGCCTCACTTAAACTAATGAATGATAAACGTCTGACAATTTTGGCATTATCTTGCAGTGCTCTTTTTGCTCCACTGTCTCTTTTCCACTGATGCTTTTTTTTGGTAGCTGTGGTTCTGATGTGATAAGTAATAGTTCAGGTACAGCAGGCATGTTGGTCTCATGCTAGGAAAGTTAAATACGGAGGACCTGTTTATGTGTTTAGTACCTTTTGTGATACCACAATTGAAAGCAATAGCTTTCAAGGATTTTTGAACTTTCTGTGCATGGTAACTGTCAGTTATTTCTGTAAGAGCTTTGAAATCCACTGTCATGGTCAATTTCCAAATGATCTGGTTTAATGTAGTGCAGATGGTGAGGATCTTGTTTCTTGTGGTGAGCATAGGTGTGAAAAGCAAATCACCACTGGCCCTTAAAGTTGGAAAATACAGTTTGTCTTTACCTGAAGACTTGGGGAAAAAACTGTAACTAAGTCTAAGGAGAAATTGTGACTCTCCTGAAAAACTTCCATAGAGCAGAATTTCACCCACAGCATTTAAGCTCTGACTTAGTGAGTAGTGACTGTGCTGAAAGTACTCTTGACTCTGAGAAATGTTTATGGGATGAAGGTCTAAGCATTAAGCCTTCTTAAGGGCTAAGCTCTATTGCTTAGTTATATGTCCTGGCTTCCCCATCTCTAATGTATTTGCTGAGTTTGCCATTCTTTTCTTTAGTCTGACAGTTGGGGTTTGAGTAGTGATTTCATCATCTGTCCTGAGTGAAATGCCATCCTGGTGAAGGATTCGTGCCAGCTCTGAGAGCTGTCCAACACCACAGCTTGGCTAGCAGGAATGCTGTCTTCCTTCTCTTACTGAAGGCTCCTTGGTCAGTTGCTCTTTGCAGCTGGTGCCGATCGTGATGGTTTGGTTTTTCTGTATGTTTATGCTAGACATTGTTAAATTGTCTAGGAGGAAAATAAAGAGCTGAGGGCAGATGTTGGAGGTGCTTCTTGGATGTGTATGTTTGTGTGTTAGTCAGCTGGACAGAGTCTATGTAGTCTTGTGTTCTGCAGCTGGCAGACACTGGCAAAGGTGCTTCATAGAGAGGGTTTATATGACCTTACATAAAAATATATTATTGATGGTTATGGAGAAGTCCCTCCTGGGGACTTCTGGGGGAGAGAGAAGAGGAAGTTAATGAATAAGAAAAGAAGATTTTCTGTGAATGGAGATTCATCAGCTGATGGAGCTGTTCATCAAAGACAGTACCATGCTAGAGAACAAAAATGTCCTTACAAGTAGTTTTGTTGGAGTGGAGGGGACTTGTTCACTTCATAATTAAATAGAACTTTTGCTGGTTTAAAAATACTTTTTCTGACTCAGGAGCTCTGCTTGAACTGTTGAATGACTATCTGTGCTCTGGTGCAGAGAAGCTTTGATTACTAAGCAAGGATTATGACAGAAGATCTGCTGCTCAGAAGTCCAGTGCATAACTTAGTTAAGGAATCAAGTGTACACTTGATATTCTTTTAGATGAAAAGTACTAACTATATGATTTTCTCTGTAAGGTATTAGCAAACATTTAATGAGGTATAGGTACAGATAAAAATGATGTATAAGAAGACACTGAGTGTTGCAAGATAGCATCTCTGGTTTTGATCAGTAGACCTTTACAGAGGCGAAAAAAAGCAAGTGGGATGTTTTCAATGCAAAGCTCGCCAAATTTAGAGTATTGTAATCATCTGAAATTATTATTTTGGCAGAGTTTGCTTCTCCAAATCATTGCATAACCTTTAAAAGTCAGTGACCATGGGGCAATTTAAATTCCATTGGCAAAACTTCTAGGAGCAGAAGGATTCTACCTTTGTACCTTTGGCCTCTCTAACTTCTATATTTCTTCTTCCTTTTCCCTCCCAGGATCTGCTTTCAGTAGGAGCTTTATAAATTACATACCAAAGTCCACAAAACACAGAAGCTCATGCTGATCCTTTCTTTCAAAGTAGGAAAGAGAAAAGGGATGATGTCTTCTGTTGTGCTTGTACCTGAACTTCAGATGCTAAATCAGTGGGAAAATCTTTCGCTTAGTGGCTCATATTGAATTGTCATCGTGTTCCTTCTCCTTGTCAAGTGACTTCATGTGTATTTCCTCATAAAGCTCCAAGCAAAACCAGCAGCTTCAGTAGCTGAGCTTACTCTGAGCATCTTCCCATGATCCTGTTCAATCTCACATATTGAAAAAGAAGATCCAGAGAGATCAAGATCATTACCAGAGAGATCAAGATATTAATAAGATCTACAACCGTTCTGATTAGGAATCTCTTATGGGATGGGGCTGTGTGGACTCTCATCCTTGTGCCATTTGGTGAATATGGTTCAAAATAAGTTTTATAAAGCCAAGAATCAAGTAATATAGTTGAAATTATATTTTGGGAACTACTTGTTTTTCAGTCTTGTTCTTGTCCAGTTAGAGTACAAGCACATTGGATTTTTTCCAGGTCTGCTGTCTGTGGTTCTACCAGCTATTATTCCCTTTTTGTTTGATTACAAAGAGATGTCTTCAGTTCTGCATATTATAGTGTTTGTGCAGTCAAGTATGTGCAGTGAAATCAGGGCACCCCTGGAGCTGGAATTCACTCTGGAAACTGTAAAACTCGTTACTTTGGGAGATAGTGTAAAATGAAATGTAAACGTCTGAAATTATTTAAAATTGTCATCATCCAGGTTAAACAGAAAACTGCTTTCAATATCTTTATATATATAAAGCTTGAAAAGACAAGTTTTACATCATTGACAGGCTAAGTATTCTGAAGACAGGATTGCAATCTGTGAGTTTCTGAAGTTACTCTTCTAGTAGTTGCATTTTGTTCAAGAAGAGACATTCAAGAGATTCATAAACTCTTGCTGATTTTTTAAATTAAATTGGTTTTAAGGCAAAATTCTTGTGAAACGTCACATTAGGTAAACTTCTTCTATTGTAGACTGACTTTTCAAAGCAAAAAATCTGTATTTTATCTGTATTGGCCATAAGTCCCAAAGTTAGTGAGAGTGTCATAATTGGGTCTCCTCATCAATTGAGTTTTCATAGGCATGAGATTTGCAAGCACGTATTCCCTGAAGAGAATAATGAAGAATCATCTGGGAAAAGCCCAATTTCTTTGGAGTTGGTATAGCTGTAGCTGGTTTTGCTCACAATTAGCTTGATTTACAGATTAATCTATATTGCTAGTTCTGTTCCCAGGGAAGGAGAATTAGTTGCACATGGTATCAGTGATTATTTTAAAAGTAAGTTCTGTTGCTTCTCTTCTGATGTTCTGACCTCTCTTAGAAGTTAAGTGTGGACTGGGCATTTTTCCAGCCATGTGATTGCAGCAGGTTACTGTGGATTTTATGGTCAAAGTAAAATGGGATCAATACCACAGGGACAGTTTCAGCAAATGCTTATACAATTGATGGAATTAGTTAGCATACATGATGTGGTTTGCAGAATATCAGTCCTTAGATGTTTGAACTACAATTATTTCAAAACCGAGTTTGTGCTACATATCAGATGCTAAAAAGTGTCAACATATGTGAGCTGGACATCACATTTTGTAAAATCACCTGTGGAGGTTTGTCTAATGGGAAAACATGAATGTTTTTGTCTTTTAAAACATCTTCTTTTTGGCAAATCCCCACTGTCTTAAGTAGTCATTTAAAATATGCCATGCATCTAAATGTAGTTGGTTCAAATTTAATTGAAATCATCTCTGTTAGATCTGTGCACTAATTTAATCAGTCTTCTAAACCAGTTTTCCTCTGTTTGAGTACCTGGAGGTCTGAAGATTTTTCAAAATGGTTAATCAAATTATTTAATTTTCAAGTGTCTTATGTAACACTGGGCTGTGAAAAGTTAAACCAAAATAAAGTCAGAAACTGACTCAGGATTTGAACTACTTCTCCAACAGTCCCAATTCCCATGGATTTGAATATGTTTTAGCACATAGCAGAAAGTGGTCTCTGATTCATAAACTGAGATCCAAAAAAAAAAATCAACAGAGACAGACAAAAGGAGAAATAATAGAATACAATGACACAAAACTTAATAGTACTGGTCAGCAAGTTGTCTTGTATCACAGCCTAACTTTTGCCATGCCTTTTTGGGGATACCGCAAAATGAAAATTTTTAAGGGAGGCCTTATATTAGAGGAATGTGTTCATTTCATGGATATTTACCTTGTGAAGAGCTGCCTTAGAGGCACAATGTAAGTGCATGTTGGCAATGTTGGCAATAGGCACGTCACTGCAGTCTAATTACCACTGAAGTCTTAATATTAAGAGACGTGATGACAATCTTGAATAGTCATCAAAGCAAAGCTGTCTTATGTAACATTTTAGAGAAAAAACAGGCAGGTTGCAGAGGAGGATTTAAAGTAGCATGGGCAAAATGTTCTTCTCAATTCCCAGCATGAAGATCTAGTCAAAATTTGGTCTGTTGAGGCAGGTGACCAGGTTCTGAAGCAGCTGAGATCTCAGATGTAATGGATGAATCAGTGAGATTGAAGCAGATCATGGATGAGTCTTGTAGGCTTTTGTGGGTGATAGGCATCGCTGCTGGTGTCAGCACTGATAGCAGAGAAAGGTATCACGAAAGTTTTCTCAAGATACTGAGTTTGAGGTGATGGTTAGATGTCCATGAGATAGTGTGAGAAAATAAGAGATCAGGATAAAAGTGAAGAGTCTGCGAGAATGAGCCTAGGTATGGTAGTGAGAATTATTCTTCTGATAAGGTCACTTGGAATTCACAAAAACAAAGAAAACAAAGGTTTCGAAGAAAGGCTTCCAAAGGCTTAAATGTTTAAAGCTAGCTTAGGTTGCTCATAGTGCTCTAAGGTTGCTAGGAGGATGGAGGTTCCACAGCTTCCCTGCATTGCCTCTTAGAGTGCAGAACCTTTTTTCCACATCAGGGATGCTTTTCTTATTTCCAGCCAGAGTTTTGCTTCCTGCAGCTTTTGGCCATTGCCCCATGTCCCATTTGACTATACATCTCCCATGTCCCATTGGACTATAAATCTGTGAAGAGTTCAGCTTCATTTGCTCTATAACTCTTCTTTCCTCCCACTCCAGAGGTAGTAGAAGTCCGTACTCTTTGCTTCTCCCAAGCTCAGCAAAGACAGTTCTCTTAGCCTCTGCTCATAGGCCATGTTCTCCTGCTCCTTGGTCATATTTATTCCTTGATGTTTGCTGGGCTGTCTGCAGTTTGATCACATCTCTCGGTGTATTTGCTGTATAGAAGAATGCCAGGTTTTTTTGACCTCCTGCATCTGCTCTTGCTGATGCAGTGCAGAATGTCATTAACCTTTTGCTGCAAGGATGCACTGCTGACTCATGCTCAACCTCCAGTCGATGGGAATCCACAGGGTCTGCAGAGCTGCCAGCTGTCTAGCCAGTCAGCAGCCTGTGACATCCCCTGTCCCAAGTGCAGGACATAAATTTGTCTTTGTTGAACTGCTTGAGGCCTATTTCTCCAGTCCTTCTGAACAGTAGCCTTGCCCTGCCATTTTTCAGACAGGCCCCCCAGTTTGGTGTCACACATGATGTTGCTGAGGGTGCTTATTTTTAATCATCAGTCTTTGATGAAACTCTTAAACAGCTTCAGTTTTGACCTGTGAGGAACATCATGTGTAACTAGACTGTTGCTAGTCTTCGAACTACTGATCACTGTTATTTGAGCCCAACTCTCCAGACAGTATTTCTTCCTTCAGGCAGTTTTGCAATCCCATCCAGTCCATACTTTCTTCATTTGGCTACTGGTATACGAGAGGAGGCTGTTCTGAAAGCTTTGCTGAAGTCAAAGTAAATAAGATCTACTGGTATTAAGGGCTAGAGAAAGAAAGATGCTTAAAACCAGGGCTTGAAGCTCCTCAGGAAGTGGGAAGCTTTGAGCTAACTAAAGGAGCAATTTTAGATTAGTACAAACGAAGGACTGGGGAAGATTGACTCATAGAAACAATGAGAAGAAGATGCTTAAGATGGTTGTTATGGCTGATGATGCTGGTTTAGGCTCTTTGTTCATTTGTTCCCTGGTTTTGACATTCTTTAAAAAGCAATGGGCTCTTTTCCTGACTTATCTCAGTTTTCACTAAGCATTTTCCCAGCGCAGATTTATTTGAAATTGTGCTACTTCTCTAGCTATGTAATTGCTGCAGGCATCTGTGGAAACTGTCTCAGACCAAAGTTCTCTCAACAAACCTGATTTATTAAATGTGGCACTTCCAAAACAGTGCTGCAGATGAAAGAGCATGACCATTGCTGGCTAAGAAGGAGCTTAAAGTCAGAAAGACTTTAAAATGATTAATCAAGTGTTATTGGCCTAGAGAGGATTCTTTGCTAAGCATTGAGACCTCTTAGAGTCTCGATCCAGCTTAGGCACATTTTCTGTATGTGCACTTTAGAGCTAGAGTATTTCTGTAGTTAGCTTTGTTTCTGTCTCCTTAGTTGACACATACTTTAGTGTTTATTCTGCATAACTTTTTCCTTTGTCGTAAAGGACAAAGTATTTTATGGAATTGGCAAAGAAATCTAGTCACTGTCAAATTGTGTTGCCTTTGGATTTGGAGTGTTTAGAGTGATGAGACAGGGATTGCAGTAGATGAATGCCTGCAATGCTGCTCCTGTCCAGAATTTGGTGCTCACTAGCTTCTGGGAAAAGGTAACTGACTGGAACTGTAGTGTTTTCCCCAGGTTGTAGGTTAGGCTTTATTCTGTCTTGGTAGTACAGTAAATAGAATACAGAGGTTATTCCTGTAAAGAATTAATATTTTTTTAAATACTATATTTTATTCTAATTTTCAGTATTCAAACTGTGGTTGCATGGCTTAAAGGATTTGCCATGATTTGCTATGGAGATTTTCACCTTTAGGTTAGTGGCTTGTAGCTGATTGCAGGATCAGAGAATCTGTGAGGGGCTGCATGAAGTAAAGTGGCCGCCCCTGTCTGTTTCTAGGGAACACGTGCTGAATCCCATGGCTGCAAGCAAAGTTGCAAATAAAGAGTCTGTAAAATATATATAAAATTGCTCTTTGCATATCAAGTTAGAATTTAGACACATAATAAAACATAGAAAGTCCTGCATATTTTAAGTCTACTTTTCAGCTCTTCTTGGATCTTAGCTTTAAGTACTGTATTTTTTTGAAATGCCCATATTTTCCTGATTACAATCATTTTCTTTGATATGTAGAAAAATCATTGTGGGATGGTATTTGTGGCCCAATGTGTGCTATAATTTAAAGTTTAAATTATGTAAAATAGGATTCACATTTGCTCTGCTTTTAATCATAAAAATGTTAAAATAATTGAAAACAGATTATGTGGTAACTTTTAGTATGTCATTGTTGAATGTCAATCCTAAATGCAAATATTGATGTTTATTGTTTTGAAATCAGTGTGTTCTAGGACTATGGCTTCCAAAACCCCAGTTGGATTCATTGGGCTGGGTAACATGGGAAATCCAATGGCAAAAAACCTGGTAAAACATGGATATCCAGTTATTGTGTATGATGTCTTCCCAGAAGCTTGCAAAGAATTTCAAGACTTGGGTGCTCAGGTATAGTAATAAACTTCTTTTTTTCAGCAATAGCTGTGTGTGTTGAATGGTTCTTGCATGCAATGCAACTAAATAATCTGGGTTTTTTTCTTGGTTAAGATCACAATCAGAACTGAAACAGCACAATAAATACAATCTGAATCTGTGAGGTTTCAGGTAGGGGAAAGATATGATTCTATGCCAAGTAATTTTCCTGCTGTTAGCTGGAATTGCTACCTTGTCAGACTTCTCTAGCTGATAAAAAATAAAAATTTTTTCCCCCGATTTTTATGAGAGTAGGTTGATGGCCTGTTCTATCACCTCCTGCTTTCTCCTGCTTCCTTCTCCCCCAGGTCTAGATGGCCAGTGGGCTGCTTTTCATCTGGTTCCTGCTTTGACCTTTTCAGGTTAAATGACCCTAGTTAAAAATTCCTGCTGGCATAGCTGTAAGGGTTATAGGGACATATGAGCTTTCCTGCTGCTTCAAGGTGTAGTCCTCAGGGGCAGGGGAAAAATCTAATTATTTAAATGCTTATTCTCTTGGAGGTGAGGAAGGATATGCTGAGAGAAGAGGAAGGAATGAAAAGGAAGAAGGAGGGAAGGAAATTGATTATATTAGGGAGCTTTACCTTCCTGCAATATACCCTGCAAAATCTTGGCCCTGTTCCAGCCAGTCCTATTACTTTTCTTAATCTGTTAATACCCTCAGAGCCCCATTCTCTCAGATGGTTGTGTCATTTCTATGTGTCTGTAACACATTTAAATGGTTTTGACATACTTCAAAGCTGTCACAATTTAGACAGTTGTGGGCAAATGGATACGTGCTTAAAACACAGAAAAAAGGAGTGCAGTGCAAAAATAAACCTGTCATGTAACAATGCAGAGGATAGAAGGGAATTTTGCAGCAGTGGCAAGGAAATTTTAGGTAGGTCTAGACAGAGGAACTGTGCCTTGAAGGTCTAAACTGTTGAAACTAATTGCAACTGTTTTAAATAATGTGGTAAGATCAAGATTCCTAAAAGATAAAATGATACCACACAGCTGTTAGTAATTAATTGCAGCTCCCCTTGAATAATTACAGAATCTTGGCCTTAAGTGGGAAAGTAAGCTTTTCACCTCTTTGCCTAGCTCCTGTTGCTATTTTGTTAAAGCAGCCAAGACCCTCAGGCATGAACCAGATGTGTCTTGAGTAAGACTGGGCAAATGGAAGAGATTGTTTTGAACTATTGGTTGTATTTTTAATTCATGTTCTGCAGTGGGATCTCTTTTCTGTGGCTGCCCATGTTGGTAGCTTTTTGCCTTTGTAATAGAATCCTTGGCATTCACTGCAAGACGTGACATGTGATAATAAAGGTGAACTGTAATGCCTTTAAAAATAAAGTCCAAGGTATATTTAGATCATAAATCACTGAGAGAATACATGACTAGGCTTAAATACAAATAAAACACACTTAAAGAAAATATGTGAACATAACTTCCTCTTCTTGATCTTTAGGTGTAAATCCTACTCCAGCACTTTTTTCAGGAATTGAAAACTTGTGGGTCCATGGGGCCTTGTAGAAACTGCTGTAGAAGGAACATTGGGCTCTAAGGGCTGCTTTCTCTTTGGTCTGGCTGTAAGGGTAAAACCATCAGGAGTGTTACAGAAGTGAAATGACCCCAAGAGACAGTAAACTTAGTCAAATGTCCGTTCTTTCAAGGCCAGTACTGCTACCAAGGTATATGGTGGATGCAGGATGCCTGACCATAAATCTGCACAATCTGCTACTCCACTTTCTTTAGCCACTGAAGTAAACAACTGGGATGTGGTACATGTCAGAATGTGGCCACCCACCTGCTAAAGGTGAATGGTAAGAGGAAAACTGGCTGAGCATGAGCATATGGAACCACTTGGGGTGAAACTTGGAGAAAGTTGGAAGGCTCACACAGTGGAGTGACTGCGTGTCACACTTGAGCTTACAGGTCTTTGTATCTAAATCCTATCACAGATTTAGAACATTGAGAATGTTACTGTAGTCACTTGATGAAGAAAGCATCATAAAAATAGAGCTTTCTTTAGTGTACAGTAAGAATGCCATTTCAGACAAACAATAATTAATTGACTTACTGTAAATATAAGTCAAACAAAATAGGGAAGCAGTTTGGAACAAATACAACCAGATGCATCTAAGGGCAGTACCAACAACCAGCAGTACACAGAAAAGTCTCTCCTATCCAGTTACATACTGCAAAAGTTTGCTTAAACTAAACAAGTATCAGAGCATGTACAGGCCTTGGTGGGCTGCTACTCTGAGCTAGTATAGTCTGTATTGATAATCAACAACTAGTGTTTGGTCTGTTTTTTAAAGTTATGCACATATTCTTAATGATTTTAAAGGCTCAATGTTTTGTAATAGGTTTCAAATCATTCAGCTTTGTTTCTGAGACAGAAAGTCCCAAATAAAATAAAGGTTTTATATGCTGCTTACTGAACCAGGTAGGTATATTTTTTCAGGCAATATTATTCATATTTGTTAACAGTACCAAAAGGCCAAGAGTTGTCTGTTCCCACTTTTAGTTCCCACTTTGTTTTGCTACTTACTTCAAGGTAGCAGAAAGTTTTTCCTTTGTATAATTGTAGAAGTACTGTCCCAGTCTGTGTACCTTTTTAATCTAACTTTCTTAATGTATAAGGCATCTTACTATTTTGAAAGACATGGATGGAATAAATGAATTCCTGTTTAGATGACTACTGTACTATGTCTTCTTTGTACCTGTTTTGCTTAAGAATTATTTAAAACTGTAACCAAAACCCAGCTATCTTCTATCTGTGTAGCCAAGCAGAAATTTGAGGCTGATGTACTGTTTCATTTGTGTGCCCAATGTAGTATATTTTTCAGCTTCTGGTTGAAAAATGCAAGTGGGCCACTGAGTCTTCAGCTGATACCCTCTAAACATCTAAGAATACTGGAGATCATAGTTTGAAAGAAGAAGACATATATAGATTCAGGTTCTAATTTCACACTTCCTCTCTCCACCTCTAATAATACACATTGAGACTGAACCAAACCAGAGATACACAGAACTAAAGACAAAGGTGTCATACTTCTCTTTAAAGAGCTAGGTTCTCTCATCTCCAGGGAGGCAAGTCATAAAATTAGCTAATCAGATATAGAAGGTTTGCTGCTTATAATTGCCTCATTTATTCCTGCTAACCTTTGTTCTTTAAACTAGAGCATGTTTCCTTTTGTAACTGTGTGGTATGCCAGGTGTTTTGTGCAGTATTAATTTATTTTTTCAAAACAAAATCTGCATGTTTCTCAGTCCCATCCATGCCAGTTTCTTTATGTTTTTTCCCTCAAGAGCCTTGTTCACTGACTAGGTACAGTCTTCCCTTCTTTTGTTCAGAAGTCAAATAAAAATTGAGAAGTTTCTTATGCTGATCCCAGAAGTTCTTCAAGGTGTAATTCAGCATTAATTACAAATGACTGAAATTAGATTTGATCCTTGTGGGCTAAAGATAAAATAATAAGCTGTATGTTTGTTGCTATTTTCCCTGGGCTATTAATGTGTTAACAATGCAATTTTAAAGAAATTTATTAATTTAGACCAGTACTGGACAGAAATCTTACTGGTAAATGCCTTCCAAGTGAAACTCACAACTTAGCTGTCAATATTTCCTTTGTTGTGAATGTATCTTAAGTACTATACTGCCTGCCTCTGGAAGTGACTTCAGAACAGTAATATACCTTTCAAGTTAGGTATGATTATTTAACACCTAATACCTAATAATATATTTAAAAAATTGTTCAAATCTTTTTCGTGAAGGATGCTTAAGCTGATAATTTTCCATTTTAAAAATGGAAATTATTGTAAATTGTTATATTTTGAGAAACATCAGTTAATCTGATTTCTTTTAAGGTGAGGCTCAGAGGTGCATCCAGTAAGTTTTTCTTTTTTCCTCAGTCTTTGTCTCTCTTAATGCCATATATAAGAAAAAGAAAAAAGTGAGATTTTTGTAATCCTTTCATGTTGTCCCTCCTTAGAAACATGGTAGAGCAATATTTTCTATAGATGCAGGATTTGTAGTGAGTTGAAGATTTATGAATGGGTTGATGGGATGAAAGCATATTCCCTTTAGCAGATGTTGTGGAGGAACTTCCATGATAGGAGAGCAGTTTCTCTTGTGTTTTCATCTTTGTTTTTAATAGCTTAGTTGTGACCAGTGAATACTAAAACCAGACTCATCAAACATGTCTGACATCTCTTTTTCAGGACTGTGTAAGCTTACATTGTTTGGTTTTTTTTTTTTTCCTTTATAAGGTAACAGAATCCCCAGCAGATGTAGCAGAAAGAGCAGACAGAATTATAACCATGCTGCCTTCTAGTCCCCATGCAAAAGAAGTTTACACAGGAGGAAATGGCATTCTAAAGTAAGATTTTTTTGTAGTTTGGAGAATTTCCACTTGTACTCAAGGTTTGTCTGATGATTGCTGTTGTTGTAACTCTTCCTGTGCCTTCAGGGCGCTTAATTCAATGTTCTCTGTTCTGTCACTATTGATATTTCTAATTATATACTTTCTCTCATACAGTGCTGCTTTTGAATGGCTTTTGGCTAAAGTCTTTATTTATTTTTCAGTGGAATAATAATTTTTGTGCATTTCAGGCAACTTAACTATTATCTGCCTTTTCAGTTGCGTGGTTCTTTTGCCAGAATGTAATGTACTACACTCAAGTACGACTAGAATATTTGTTGGCAACAATTATTTGCTCAAATACTATTTTCTTTACCTTGAAATCCTATAAATTAAATGTTCTGAAGAGAAACCATTGTGTCTTAGGTTGTTTAAAGTGTATTTACATAAAATAGGTGACAAGACTTTCTTGATTTCTACTCTTATTATCTGTTTATTGTAAAAAAAAGTACCATAAGATTTTGTTTAATGTGAAACAGTGTTTTTTAACTTTTGTGGAGGGATTTCCACTGAGCCTTAAATCCATAGTTTGCAGAATTCTAATGCTCAGAGTTTTTGAACTTGCTAAATCAAAAAATAAATACAATTTAAAAATCTGTTCTGGCTGCATGTGCACTGCTCCTGGCAGGCTGACTGAGGCTAGTGGATACCTTTGAGGATTATGTAGGTTCTGAACAGCTATCCAGGTTAATAAGGTAAAGGAAAAAAAATATAGAAGACAAAAGTACAGTAGATTATCAAAAAATGATGATGCCTTTTTAGGTATTGGTTGTACAATATTAAGATGCAGTGATAAGAGAATGGAAGTAGACAAGCGGGATTTCTGTTGTTCTTGCTATAAAATAATAGTTGGTTCTTTCCCTTGTTGTCTGTAATTTAATTTTTCATGAGGTAGGAGTGAGGAGATCTAAGCTTAGACTCTTCAGGGAAGATAGGTAATTGGATCAGCCTCACAAAGCTCAGGGAACAGCTGTGGGAGAACTGCCCATGGTGGCAGGGGTTTGAAGAACGATTGGCAGTAGCACTGACACAGTACAGCCAGTTAATCTCTTGAGTACATAGATGTGGGAAATCCAGCAGAAATCAGCATGTGGAAAGCAGTCCTATACTGCTGCAGTTTCTCAGCCTCTGCATTAAGAGAAGAAAGTGTGATTTGGCAGTAGTGAGTAATTGTGGCTCTGAATGACCTGGTTCTTGCTGACTGGTTTGATTTTCATAATTTTCTGAAGCTTTTCAAGCTTTACAGAGCTTTAACGTGAGGTGTTTAAAGGTTGAGTTAGTCATCCCACTGTGTTACCAAGGAGCCTGTGCCACTCACCTCCCCTTCATGTGCCTTCCTCTAAACATGAAGGGGAGGTGATGTAGTACCTTATCTGCTGCGCTGGTTTTTGTTTGCATGTGTCCAAACTAACTGCAGCTGCACAAGGGATGAGTTTTGTGTATGTGGAACTGTTTGACTCTGGAGTTCCAGTAGGGTCACAATGTATGTATACATTGAGAGGCTATTTCCAGCAATCTGGGTAATTCAATTAAGTGAAATCCACTGTACTGCCAACAGCATGCAAGGTGCAGTGGATCTCTTTATCTGTCACGAGTAGCTTTAAATGGGACACGTTTTTATGACTGAAAAATTCTGGTGTTCAATTTCATGGTGATTGCTGGTCAGGTGGACTTGAAATCATGGTGCAGTTCATGGAAGGAGGGGTAAAAATCAGCTTTTTTTTGTGAAGGGCATTAAAAAAGTTAACATTTTTTTAAATTTCAAAAATTTTATTGTGTTTTTTAATCAAATAAAGAGCTTTCTGTGGTCTACAGTTTGAAATACAGATCTGCCTAAATGTATTGGCTATCAGTGGGAAAACATTTTTCTCCATGATTCACTTGAAATCTTCAGCGGGCTTTTGTGGTTTTAGTTAGGTCTTTATGTAGAACAAATTGTAGAATGATTAAAATAATGCAATCAGACCATTCTGATATAAGAACTTAAGACACTGTAGGTATAAAAAGAACATTTTATTGTTATATATTAAACTTTAGGCAGTATCAGCAGTTGCTTAGAATGCATCTTAGGTGATCTCTAGAATATATACTGCTCAACTTGTGTAATGGAAGATTTTCCTAGTGCAACCTTTTTGTGTAATTTTTTTTAAAGTGTTTAGAAGAATATCCTTTTTTGTGTTCAGCTTTTATTTGGCTTTGAGTGGTTCAAAACTGCAGTATACATACTGAGCAGATCTTGCTCAATAAGTTTTAAAACCTCATGTTTACCAATGTACCAAGAAATGTCTGCACCTTTGTCATGCTGGTGGATACCAGTGCCATGGTAATAGTTGCAAATATCTTCTGAAATAATAATGATAATTATAATAATAAATCTTGATTTTAGGAAAGTGAAGAAAGGCTCATTGCTAATAGATTCCAGCACTATAGATCCGGCGGTTTCAAAAGAATTAGCCAAAGCTGCTGAAAACATGGGAGCAGTTTTCATGGATGCCCCAGTTTCTGGAGGTAAGTCTTCATCAGCAGTTTACCTCATATTGTACAAGTTGTCTCTTTCTTTGCAGTTTCAGTCACCAGTTTGTACCCTTGTTGCTGTAAGCTGCTTTTCTTTGCTATATGTACAGTATTCTGTTTTGTTGTTGTTTAATTGCATTACAGATACATATAACAGGAGTATTTTTAGGATTTAGGAATATGCTTTTGTGTTACACTTGGAGAAACAGCTTTCTTGGGTATGGTACAGTGGTCCTTTTAATTTAACTTCTTTCATAAAGTTGCATTTTTATGCAGTTGCTCACATTCCTTTAGCCTCCATCTGTTTCTTCCTGTTAGGGAAAAACTGGTTGTCATTAAGCAGTTATGTTGCTTTTTCATTAATTAAAAAGAAGATAATGAAGTGAGGAATATAAGATGTCTTTATCAAAAGAAAACAGAGATTTGTCTGGTTTTATAACAGCTGAAGAATATGGGTGATAATTGTCTATTCTTAAAAGTTGCTAACTATTGATCTCTGAGTATTTAGTCTCTTGTAAGAAATGATACAGAGTAGGAAAGACTTCTCAAATTGTGGACAGAGGAGAACAGAAAGATAAAATTAATATTTTGAAAAGAAAAGCAAAACTGGTCCTTTCTATTGTTGAATTCTTCTCCAAAATACCTGGAATGAGAAGGTGAGGAAACCTCATTTTATGTGTGACAATCTTAAGGTTTTTACAGTCCAGTCTAAAAGTTAAGGTAACTGGCATTTTGAGAATTCTTTATTTTCCTGATGAATGTCAGTGATGAGCAGAAGCTAACAATCTGGAAACTAAGGCAGGATTTGACTACATACTATAAGCCAAAATTTTCATCCAAATTATGTTGTGAACAGAACGTAGGCAGATCCAGGTAGGTGATATTGAAGAATATAATGGAGAAGACAAGATTCTTGTTTCCCAGCCAGAATGTTAGTTCTCTTTTATAAAGCTAGATAGCTAATCAGCCTGGGAAGAAAAACCACAGAAAAATTGTATTGTGGGCAGATTATGTATCTCTCTGATCCTTCTTTTTAAACACAGCATGGCCTTTTACTTATCAGTTGGGCAATTCTGACCTACTTCTATGTTGTTTTCTTCAATCCCTTTCTGCCAAGTATGTTGTTTTCCTGAAGGAATTATTTACCTTTTAGAAATGTCTATCATTTATTTTTATCTTTAAATGTTTGGTGTAAGTCTGACTATAACTACAGAGAAGAAAAGGAAAAGTTTGATTCTTTAGCAGCTTTAGTTGTTTAGGGGGTTTTGTTCCTTGAGAAGATGGTAAGGCCAAGACAGAGTTAATGTGATAACATATAGCTGACTGCTATGAATACAGATGGCTTTTTTGGTGTTAGTGGTTTATCTGAATGGTGGCTAGTGTCAGTTACAGATTGAGGGATATCCTGTATAAGGGGGAAAGAATAGCCTTAACTTTCTAGTCCTTAATATATTTGTGAAGCCCAAGGAGTGCTCTGTACAAATCACGTTTAAAGTGGGCACTTGCTAGAAATGTGGAGAAGTTAGGTCTGTTGGAAAAAACCTTTAATGCTATGCTTTGTTATTTCCATCTTTCAGTACCTAACACATCAAGTCTTTGGGGTATTTTTATATGTCCTGACTGCATTGTTAGCCTTCAGACAAAACACTAAATGGAGAAGTATGCTAGGCTCTCCAGAAATTGGCAGGCACTGTGCTGTTGCTGTGCAATGCAATAGAGTTGGCAGGAATTTCAAGGAGAGTGTTTGTGGGACATAGGGAGGAGGAAGAGAAAGCAGCATGCCTGAGGTGTCCTCTTTAGAGCTATCTGTTTACTAGCTGTTATTGGCAGACAACTCCACTTGTGTTTTTAAGTATTTGGGTGTTGCCTGATGTTAACATTCATTCACTGTGAACAGATTCACAAACTGAATAATATTTTGAAAATTGCTTGGTCTATAAACTCTAGGGAGAGAGAGCAGTGATTTTAATCCTATTCTGACATTGCAAATGAATAATCTTTGGGCCTAACATTAGGGCCAGATTTTAGTGGCTTGTTTGCAGTCTTGCCCCCGAAAGATTCTTTCTCTTGATCTTTTTCCAGATGGGCCTTCATGCCAACTTAATGCTGTCTTCTTCATATGATTGGCCTACAGCATTTACTTGCAGCTTACAGTCAGGACCCATTAAATAGGAGTTGATGCACCAAGTCACTATAGTATTATTTTGTATTAAGTGACTTCAGAAAATACTTCTCATCCCCATGGTTGCATGCAGATTATGCTGCTAATGCTGTCTAGAGATAGCAATCGCTTTAGCCTGGGATTAGGATCTCTTGCAGGTCCCCATGAGAAAGTTGTGTCGTGGTTCCCAGTGCTGCCATGGTTTGTGACCTCTTTGTGAGCAAGGGAGAAATGGGGAAACGTCTTCAAAATCCATGTTTGTTTGTTTATTTGTTTGTTTGTTTTAATCTAGACAGGAAAATTATCTCTTTGCAAAGTTTGGGTTCTTCATGTTGGTATGTATAAAAGTATTTTAAGGCACACATTATCTCAGAAGCATATTTAAAACTGACTCCTGTTGGCACAAGATTCTACTGGCTAAGTACAGGATCTAAATTTAGCCTTCAAGAATTGTGTCAAATTGGTCCTCCCACTGATTTCAGTAGAAGTATGTGATACAGATTCTCACCTCATAATCCAGAGCTAATTTCACTAGTGGCTTCACTGACTGCTGTAATAGTTCTCTCTCAGTATATAAGATATTAATTTCCTAAAATACATTGGCTGATTTTTTTTTTTAATTTCTAATGTAATTCTTTCTATGTTGTAAGCACTGTTAGTGTTCAGATACAGCCTTTTCAACTTCTTTCCCCTTCCACTGACTATTAAAATTTTATCAGCTCTGTATCTGCTCAAAGCACATTGTAGTGCATTCTCCTGGAACTTCACAAAAAGACGTGACAACGTGATTTGTTTTTCTGGCTTTGGAGGTATGAAAAAAGATTTTCAATTCTTTTGTAAGTCTGGTTCTGTAAGATCTGATAATGAAACTTTAGATCTTCCTCCTCACTGTATCCTTTAGACAAGAGAGTAGTCAGTTAAAAAGTCAGACTGCTAATTGTTAATAACAGCTGTCATATAGAGAACTGTAGTCATGCTAAAAATGGTAATAAAGAGTAGAATGAAAGATATTTTTTTTACAAACTGTGCATTGGAGGTGGCTAGAAGAGGTTGTAGTTTCTATTCCAGCTGTCATTTCAAACTGTTTCATCTTAGAGTACTGCTTCCATAAATTTCAGCTGATCATAAAGTGATGGAAACAGTAGTAGTAGTAAGACTGACAAGTTAAGATTTCGGGTCGCTGATAACATAAAGCACAATATGAGTCCTTGATGGTGCACTGCAGACTTACTCCCTGCATGGCCAGATCTCTACTTAATACGGAGCAAAGGTAAAAAAAATCTCAGAAACACTCTGAAACACTCTGGAGATATTTTATTTATTATGTTTCGAAGAGCAATATATTTCACATACCAGATTATTTTTTTCGTTTTTCTTAGAAAGGGCACTTTCCTAAGACAGGAGAAGCAAGTTATGTGTTTCTCTTACTTGAACATTGAAGGCACTTTTTGGTGTGCCTTTTCCAAGGGGAGCAGAGGAGTTAAAACTTTATGCACACCAATATTTGCAAAGATTATTTGAAAGACTCCTTCAGACTAGACTAAAAAATAGGAAATAGGAATGAGTAGTTCAAAAATGTCATCTCTTAGCTTGTAAATTCTGTTGTAATGAAGATGCATAATCAATATCTTTGCCAGAATTAAACTGATTTAATAGACCTGTCTTTGTTGGGGAGCCTTGGTAGAGCTACTTGAACTGTCTTCATTAAGTTGTGTCTGCTTTTTTTCTTTAGCTTTGTGCACCTTTAGAGAAGTGCAATCTTATGACTTCATGGGAGTGGAACAGTTGGTGGGTTAATTCAAAATCTCTAATTTGAGACATCATGTATTTTTAAATAAACACAAAGAATAAAATAAGGAATGTCCTGAATTCAGTGCTGTAGAGGTTTGGTGTGGTTTTGGCTTTCTGGTCTGGTAATGCAGTGATTGGATCTGTTAGGATACTTGAAACACTATAAAGATAGAGCAGGTTCATGAATTTAGAACTAATAATTCTGACCTCTCCCACTCAATAGTAGGTGTTCTTGGCAAGAAAAAACATCTAAATGTATAGTAGTATTTGCTCCATTATAGATTCTGGATTTATGTTTTTATGCTTTATTTTTAAAGCCCAAATGTGTGGGCTCAGAATGGCCACGATGTTCTCTGTGTTCCTGGTACTGAGCATAACACTTTTACCTCGCTTGCTCTGCTCTTCCTCAGTTACTATATGCCTTCTGTAATTTTTTTTGTTCCTGACATCTTTCCTTATTTCTCTGTTTACATTTTTTGCTGAATGCATTTGATCATATTCGTTTTTTGCAAAGTCTGTGATTTAGGGATGGTAGTAGAAATTACAATGTACAACCTTAATACTAAAGGTGGTGTGAAAAATATTACAAATTGTTCTGAAATTTAGATGAGAGAAAATAATGCAGAAAGTAACTGATGACAAAAAAGGGAAGAATTGGCTGAACTGATTTAAGGAAGCTGAAATGAGGATGAAGAAATATTTTGAAATCTGAGATGCTTAAAAAGCTTCTGATTTCTAATAACTTATGGTTTAAATCGTATAACAATACTTGTCTGTCAAAATAAAGCTAGTTTAATAGATGTCTTTTGTGGGAGAGAAGAAAGAACTGAAGATCTTGAAATACTTACACATTGGTATTTTGACACAGGGAGGGGAGGAAGTATAAACCTTGTGCAAAAATCTCTATGTTGGCAGCAGCTGCTGTTTCAGAAGAGTTGGGTAGATGTTTACTTATGTGCTGACTTTGCAAGGCTATTTTTCTTCTGTAAGCCTATTATGCCTTTTGTATTCTCTATAAAATAAAATAAAAGGTAGCAGAAGGTAAGGAGGAATAAACAGATTTATTGAGAGTCATCTAAAAATGTTCACTGGGGTGGAGACAACAATCCTACAATGACTAAAAGGGTGGAATAAATTATTTTATTAAAGCATATTGTATATTTTGGCAATAAAATTGTGTGTAGTCTGGCCAAATAGTGACCAATGTGCAGAGAAACATATCTGTCTCCATTTATTCAAAGGTGTAAAGATGAGTTATTCAGGCTGGCTCAATAGGACATAACCAGGAATAATAGGCTGGAAATCATTAAGGAAAGAAAAATGTGTGCCGTGTCTACCAGGAAAAATGTCCTAACGACATTCTTCATACACTGTGGAGTAATTTCCAAAGGAGATGGTTGAAGCCAAATATCTCAACATGCTTTAAACTGTACTGGGCAAAGTGCTAGGAACTATTCTGTAGGGAAAAATCTACGACTGGCAGGAGGATGGCTACATGATCTAATCGGTCTTTTCCATCTCTAATGTCTACAATCCTGTTGTGTTCTCACACATGGTGTTCAAAAACAGTTAAAGGAAAACTGTCCAGATGGAAGTTAGAAGTCCCTGTGGCACTCTTTGAAAAAGAGTAAGGAATAACTGCAGAGTTAGAGCCAACATTCCTTCTCTCAGTAAAAATGGTTCTAATATTCACGGCTGCATGTGAGCTCTTACCACATTCCTAATAACTGCTCTGTTTGTTTGTGGATACTTTAATGCTAGTATCTGCCTCTTCCTGTCAAATGTTCTGAGATACTCAGAGTAAGAAAGATCTATAAATGCCAGCCTGTCATAAGTCCTAGGGAATAAAAGTTAATTTAATATCATTTTTTAATTTTTGATTTCTTCTCGTAGGGAATGTTTAAAGTTAAGGGGTTGCAGGTGGTGCTTGGAATGTTTCTGGAATGAAGTGATGACTTTGAAGCTTTATACTGAGTTTGTTTTGGTTTTAAACATTCATGGGCTTCTTTTTCTCTCTTTTTGTTCTTTCAATGGAGTGCCTTGTTCAAAGCATGTATTTTTCACGTAGTCAAAACAACCTAGTGTGATTCCTGTGCTTTTAGGACAGTGGGGATGATGAGCACCAGACCTTAATAATCCCCTGACTCCGTATGAGTCCTGATTCTGCCCTGTGCTGAATGTGGATGGTGCAGATGCCAGCAGTGAGCACAGCCCCAGGCACACCAGAGCGGGAAGTCCGAACTGGAAGGCGCTGCATGGAGCAGACTGGGAGTGCCCTGTGCCTGCGCAATGCCCATCACCATGGGGACAGACCCCAGCTATGAGCCTTGGAGGTGCCGCTGGAGAAAATGCACTTTTCTCTGAATCTTAATAAAAAGCAGTTGTGCTTGTAATTCAGTGTTGCCTTAAACAGATTTTTTCAGTCTGTGTGTGGAATTCTTGTTTGTTGGAAAAAAACCTGAAAGTCCACAGAAACCTGACTAAATGGTTTCAGCTGGGATAGGGTTAATTTTGTTCCTAGTAGCTGGTACAGTGTCATTTTTATTTGTTTTAGAATGATAATAAAGTTGATAACACATTGATGTTTAGTTGTTGCTAAGTAGTGCTTACTTCAAGTCAAGGACTTTCAGTTTCCCATGCTCTGTCAATAAGCAGTTGCACACCAAGCCAGGAAGGAGCATTGCCAGGGCAGCTGACCTGAACTGGCCAAAGAGTTATATTCCTTTGCATAGAACTCGTATAGCTCAGTATGTAAATTGGGAGAATTGCCTGTGAGGGCTGATTGCTGCTCAGGAATGGGCTCAGTGGAGCAACTGCATTGTGCATCACTTATTGTTCTTGGGTTTTATTTCTCTCTTTTTGTTGCCTCCCTTTTCATCACCATTTTAAAAATTATTATTGATATTATTGTTATAATTATTATATTTTATTTCAGTTATTAAACTGTTCTTATGTTAACACATGGATTTTACCTTTTTTTATGGTTCTCCTCTCCATCCCACTGGGGAAGGGTGAGGAGTGAATAAGGGAGTGGCTGCATGGTACTTCTTTGCCAGCTGGGGTAAATCACAACACTTATTTAAATGGATGGGCCACTGAAGATATGGCACAATACAGAATTACATGCTTTATTTTGTCTCTTATTCATCAAGGGAGATCTGCAGATCATACACTAGACATGTGGAAAGAAACATTAACATCCTAAGTGTCTGAACCTTAGGACACATCTTAAGTCTTAAGACACATTTTTGCACAAACTGCTCTGTGTTGTAGAACGCTCCTTTGAAGGCCTTTTAAACACTTAAACTGAAGGAGCAAAAAAAAAAAAGAAACAAACCCACATGGAGTAAATTTTGCAGGCAGGGACAGCTAACTTTGTCTTATACAGGCCTTTGAAAGTAAATCACTTATTGATCCCCTAAATAGCTGATTCCAGGATGAGTAGGAATGAAAGCTGGTCTTCTATTGACCCTCATCTGGATGGTCCTAACATTCTGGGTTCCTTCTGTTTAATTTTTAAAGTCACAGTGATGAGTTGGCCAAGTATTTGGTTTATTTATGACAATATTATCCTATGATCTGGAGCCATTCTAAGTCACTGGATCATTGCAGAATGTTATCTTGTAGTGGAGGACTTTTTATGTTTTGAAAAGATTCTTAGGTTGTGCGAATGAAGTGGGGGAGAATGTTCTAGCAGAAGTAATCCCTCTGCACTTGAAACAAATACCTGAAAATTATGCCATATTTGCAGCGTTTGGGTTAGTACTGCCCATTGTGAGACATTCAGTAGATTGAGCTTGTGTCCTTAGCAGAACAGCTCCTTGTTAATCCACAGGAAACACATAGAAATACCAAGATTTCCTAATTCTTCTTCCTTGAACCACATTTAAAAAAAAACATTGTTTGTATCATGAAATAAAACAGTAAGGGAAAGAGTATTGCCTTTTACCATTAATAAGTATTTAGAATCCAGCTGTCAGCATACAAACTATTCAAATGTTCACCTTTCAGTTTGTCCAACAGTATTTAGTCCTGTTGGTTCACCACTTCAGACTACTGAAAAGTGGAGAACAGAGGAGAGTCTTGGAGTTATGGAGCTGAAGAAACAGTTTTTAACTACCGTTCTCTT
The DNA here is from genome assembly GCF_028551555.1 of Melozone crissalis. Classification (NCBI taxonomy): domain Eukaryota; kingdom Metazoa; phylum Chordata; class Aves; order Passeriformes; family Passerellidae; genus Melozone; species Melozone crissalis. The sequence continues at coordinate 34,650,074 of NW_026535794.1, read as the reverse complement.
CATGCCAAGCACAACATAGGAGCTGAAGTGGGAAAAAAATTATTTACTGCACTGTATCTAACCTATAATTTTAACCCTTAAAATTTGGTACTTATTTTATTTTCTGTAGTTTTGCTGGGAAAAAATCCCATTGTGTGGGATTTTATAAACCTTATACAGCTTTAAGTGGTAGCTCTTTGTAAGAGAAAATTAAGAGATGGCTTGATGGGAACAGAGTAGTGTGTAGAAATGTTACCCTGATGCCATACCTTCTGTTTCTGTTCCTGATTCTGTGAGTAGTTGTGTTTTAATTATCCTGTGTTGTGGAAGAATGTTAAATTATTTGTGATAAAATGGGGGGAGCCATGTGAAACACTGTGGAACACTTTAAACTCTTTATGTATTTTGAATCCACATAGTGGTATATGATTGATAGTGTCCCGATATGTTGCTTGTCTGCTGGTAAACGAACAGGGTTAGAGGTTTTTTTTTTTAATGTGAAGCTTGGCAAGTTGACAGGAATACTAATCTGACCATTTATTATGGTAATATATTATCCATTTGCTTTATTTAATGAGTTGCTTCAAACTGTGTGATCCTAGTTACTCAGTAACCATATAGTTTAACCATAAGTAGTCAGAAATGTGCATTTTTGCTGTCATCTTGTTTTCAATCTGTGTTTCCATTGCTTTCTGATAATGTATGGTGGGAATGTGTGGCTTGTGGATCTTAAGTGTGTTTGCCATAGGGAGTACAAGAAAAGTCATGTTGACTTTTAGCTTTGGCTGAGGAGCATACTACTTGTATTTTATTTGTGCTAGATTTCTTGAGTTTGCTTAAAATTGTGGATTTCATTATGAAACTGACATATGACTATACATTGTTAGCTGTTCCAGCTTGGTTGATTTCTGAGGTCCAGCATTTTTCATTTTTCTGATTAAACTACTTCCAGAATTGCTACAATTGCTAGTTGTCTGAAAGCAGTATTTGGTAGCAGCTAGATGCTTTTTGTCTTGAATAATTTTATGTCGCATGTGCAGGAATAACAGCAATTTTCTTCCTCTTTTAAAAGTTGAAGGACAGCTGAAGAAAGGAACCTTCAGTAGGTTATCAGCAAGTGAAACGCTGTTGTGGTAGAGCCCTATATAGTAAACTAGGAATGTGTCTAACTTTCCTCTTTCTGCAGATGCTCATCTTAGGATTTATATTAGTGGGGAGTTAGGGGTGAGGCTGGGGCAGTGGTAGGCTTTTGTAGCGGAAGCACTAAATGAGAAACTGATGTGAATTTGGCAAGCTGGAGAGTTCCTGAGATAGAGCATCCTCTTAACAGCCTCAGCCTGAGTCTTGGCTGCCTCAGAGGGCCCCCACCCTGTCCAAGATGGAAGTTCCTGCAGAGAGCCCTAATAGCATCTCTCCCTGCCTCAACGAATCATTTTAAGGCATGGGGCTTAACTGCTGTGAAATAATGCAACAAATTCCTCCCAGGACCAAAATGAACATACTTGATCACCTAAATGCATCAATCCACTTGCAGAACAAGCTGAACTATAGAAAAGCATTTCTATTAGTAGTGCAACAACTGGCACACCTATTAAAGAAGAAGTTGGTTAATCTGTTACTGTTTGGTCACTGGTACTTTTTTTCCCTCTATATTAATATGCTTAGCAATTCTTAACACTAAATGTGACTATGTGCACTTACTTAGTATGTTGTTTTCTTTAGTAGACAATTACACCAATCTTGAATGGAGCATTTTTTTGGTTACTGGGGTAGAGGAATCTTAGGAGATTGAAACAGTAGGCAGCAAAGCTTGTTAAGGAGGTTTTTATTTTACAAGCCCTCAAGAATTCAGAATATGGCTTGCTTACTACTTAAAAAAGTCCAAATGTCCTTATAGACTCCATTCCAGAGCCAGCATCAAATCTATGCTATACTTGTCTAAAAATCCAAACATGCGCTCTTGGCTGTTACTGTTTACTGAATCAGAACCCTACTGTTTCTACTTGCACTGTATCTAATTTATCGTAAGTGACCGCAAAAACTAGAATTATTTATATATTGGCACCTAACAGTTCCACTATAGTTAAGGGTTTGTTGGCATTTCCATTATAAACCTTCCTTTGAGAGGTTTATAACTTGGCGGTTTTACTTTTGCTTCAGGCTCAAATGTGCCGTTTTCATCCAAGCACAAATTCTTCTACAGAATCTCATTTAAATCAGTTTGGCCATTATTTATTTTAGAGTGTGTACGTTGGGGAGTGGACGGGAACACGCTATTTAATTTTGGTTTCAGAAGCTTTTTGGTCAGACTATATAATGAAAGAAAAATGGTGCTTTTTATTTTAATTTGTAGGGACTTAAACCTTGCTTGGATGTGTTGGAGGTACTAAGCCCATGCTTTTTCTGGTTTCTGCCAATGCTCACATGCAGCACATCCACTCCCGCTCATCCACCCACCCATCTCGCCTGCCCCTGCCCAATGGCATGCTTTGAGGAAGCATCCTCAGGCTTCTGGCAGAGAAAGCTCTTTTGGGGAAGTGGATGAAGTAACATACAATGGGTGTCCTGTTGAGAGGCCTTAGGCCAACCAGTCCAACCGAGGAAGCAGATGGAGCTTAATTGGAAAAAGACGGGCTGAGTGCAGTTGTCAGTCAAATGTAACCCTGTGTGGTTTAGAGTGGCATTTCCTATGGCTCTGCCATTTCTTGTGGGATCTCTGTAAATTACTACTTGGGTGCAGTAATTCTCAGAGTCTAAAAGTGGCGTGAGTTGCCGTTTTCCCTTGCCCCTGAACGCTCAACCACAGAGGATTTCAACACTTTTTTAGTCAGAAATTCTTGCCATAGTACTCTATTATTATGCTAATTAAATTCTTGCCACATGAATAATTGGTATCTATAATGTTTCAGTAGTAATCATAGTAATGAAGTACCACTGTTCTTTTGCACAGTGACTTAAGAGTACAAAGAAGGGAAATGGTGTATAGAGAGGTAGAACCTTTTATTAGACCAAATAATGCAGCTGAAAATAGAAAACAAGTTTCTGAGTCAATTCTTTCACCACATTACACAAGAAGCAGTGAAGTACAATAGTGTTTGTTAGTTTTTTCCTTTGCTATTGAATTACAAGAAAAAGCTAGTCAATGGAAAACAAAGTAGGGAGAGAATATGTGGTTTGGCAGCTTCTTGTGTACTTGTCCTTTTGGGATCTTTTATTTCAGGTAATTCATGCAGATTACTGATTGGACAGACAAGTAATGAAAATGCTTTGTTATATTTTGTCTTCTGTTTTATTAGCAAAAGGTTTTTAAAAGGGGAGCATAAGTATAATTATTGCCGCAGATACAAACAGCTTTTTGCATCATAAAACATTAGATCCCATTGAAGTATTTGAAAGTCTTCTCCATCTTGCTTTCGTCTGTCTAATTCCAGAGGTTAGTGAATTCATAGGTCAGGCATTCCAAATCTTAAATGTTTTAGGGACAACTCATTTTAAATTTTACTGGTCAATTTTTAGTTTGTTGGTATTAGCACTTAGAAGCACGGAAGACTAAAAAAGTTTAGTATTTATTAAAACCTGCAAATTTCAGCTTTGGAACCTGGAAACGGAAGCTTGAATAAGCATCAAATGTCACAAGACATGTGATTAGTTGATCACTATCAAAACATATTTTAATAATGTTTTCCCTGGTATCCCTTTATTGCTAAGGATCAAGAACTATAGGCTATATACAGTAAAGGCAAAGAAAATCATTAGAAATACTTTATTAGAACATATCTACAAAGTCCAATTCAGCACATAACACTTAGACATCTGTTTAAGTCTGTCCAATTGAATGGGAATTTAGTGCACGTTAAAGAGGTGTGTCCTTGGTGTCTGTTAAGTATCTGTGGTGTAATCTCTCTATCTTACTACTGAGCTGTTGTCTTTTAAATTCCAAGGTTGCAAAGCACTGTGTAGACCTGACATCCTGGGCATGACTTGATTGGACTTTTCATGCAACTATAAGCTAATTCTTTCATTTATTTGGCAATATCCTTCATCCCCAACTAATCATATGGGATTTTTTTATTTGTTGACACCTAAGTTCAAGGTTTTATTGTTTGCTATTTCCAGCAGCTAACCTTGTTGCTATATTGTTTAAACTCTGTTGAAAGATAACTTAGTACAATGACTTATACTCCTGTCTTGGAAATGGGATCATATTGAGTTAAAATATTTTATGGTTGTTTTCAAAGCACATCTGCAAACATGACCTTGAAACAGAACTAAGTATTTAGGCTTTGCAAGTTATTACATTTCATTACTGCTCTATTTCTCTATCTTCAGCACAGCAATGGCTGACTGACTTTAAATTGTGTCACTCACTTCCTAACCTTCTAATTGAAGAAGATATAATGTCCATTTTTCATCTCCCTTCAGCAGTAGGAATACTGCTGTTTCTCATGAGGCAGAGCTGGGAGTGGGCATTTTTGAATCTCTTATCACTTCATTCTCTATCACATCCACACTGGTGATAAAATAAGACACATTTTCTAAATTCAAGGTGTTGCTCTGGATTTCCAATGACAGAATAAGTCAATTCTCCCTTCCCACCAAAATACAGTATTTTGGTGGGAAAGGAGAATTGGAGAAGGTTTATTATCTGAAAGGTACTTTTCTGTAAGTACATGGCATGGATTGCATTTTCAAAGGAGTGGTTTTTTTATTGATGAATGGCTTTGGCAAAGAGTTTTAACTGTTCCTAATGCTGGTGTAGGTTATTGAAACTACTGACACTTTACAACTTTGTCGAGAGTTAACTGGAACGTGCCCCTGTACTGACAGCTCTTTCTAAGAAGAGAACTCCCTGCATAACTCCCTGTTGCTTCAGTTGGATCCGAACTTCCAAAGCTGATGTGGTTTTGGAGGGCAGTACCTCTTGAATACCTTAGAACTCTGGAGCTAGTTTGTGCCATCATTTCATTGCCTCCCCAATCAGATACTTCTTAGGGAAGCCAAGAAATTTAATTGTCACTATGAATATGTATTTACTGTGATGATAGAACTCCATAAGTTTTATGGATTTAAGTAAACTGCATGGAAATTAGGCTTTGGGAGGGAAAAAGTAAGCTGCAAAAGTCACAGTTCATCCATGAAGGCTCTGTTTGCAAGTGTTGCACATGGGCTTTCACATTTTTCTTTTCCTTAAAAAACAGACAAAAGTAAACAAACTAAAAAATGGCCAGAAAGTTGTAAACATACTCCAAAAAAAACAGCTTCTGATTTTCTTTTTTGTGTTTCAATTTTCATATATTTGTGAAAACCTCTGAAATTTTTCACACTATTTAGGAATTGTTAATATTGGCTCTCAACTTACCTGTCTTTAATTGTACTTGTGCACTATACAAGGGTTTTCAAAAGTGTACAAGTGTTTCACTTTCAAAAGTGTTCCAAGTAAGTTCAGTGGGAGATTATTTCAAAAAATAAAACCTGTGGCTTAAATTTGAAGTTATAGTACTAAGACATATAATAAATCTGATGTATTTAATTGATGATAATTAAAACGCTGTCAACAAATTTAAATAACTGCTGCTCCTTATATTGACTCCATGTACAGCTCAGTTAGCAGCAATTTCTTAGTCTGAGCTTCTTAATGAGCAGAAATGTTTCAAAATTAGTTTTGTGGACTTTTTTCCTGCTTTCCCTAGTACTGTATTATATTTCAGATCTCTTATTCATGTAGAAATGTAAATAAGGATCTAATTACAGTTCTTTGCTTAATACTAAGCCAAATACTTGGCATAAGGTTCGTCATAAAGTTTTCTCTGCTTTGCCATGACCTTAATTTCACCTAAAATTTTTACAGGGATTGCAATGGCTTAGGCTCAGAATAGTCCTTGTCTGTCGTTTGGTGGCTGCTTGATGTGTGTGTGTTTTGCATGACATCACAGTGTCTGTACTATCAGTTCCTAACAAAGACAGAACTAGTTCCACATGTTTCAATGGACTTTGCACTAATCTGCTTCCATATACTCAGTGGCATCTAAGACATGGTGTTGCTCATTTTAAATAATACATGCTGGAAATGAAGTAGGTTTAAGATATCACCGTCTGTTTCATTAGAAATCCATTTAAAATACTAATCATAATTTGTGTTCCCTCATTCTTTCCACACTTAGGGGTGTTACCTGGGTTTGGAATAGCCAGCTGTCTCAAACACTATCCGCATTTTTAAAGGAATAAGAACACTTGGCAGACACTGGAACAATTAATTGGCTTTTTCAGCCAAGTCAGGTTAGGAAAGTATTTTGTGGGGAGGGGGCTGGGAGGAGGGGAATATAACATCCTGGTTTCAAGTTTGACTTCTGTTAACTCTTTAGGAATGGTAGTCAGACTTCTTGCTAAGCACAGTGCTCTCCATTTCTGACAAATGTGGAATTTATTTAAGAGAAAAGTTTCTAATATACAGGACAAATATGCTTTATTAGAAGGAGTTGCCTGGCATAAGGTGGAAAGTGCTAAATCTAAATCTTGAAGGATTTAAAAATCTCTGAGGTGAAATAAGCATTAGAATATGTATTAAAGAAGTCTAACCTCCTCTAGTATATATGTTTAGAAAAGAATGAGGAAGCTGGCATCTGAGGCACAGGATGGTGATACCTTCCTGTTGAGTTAGAGTAAAATATTTCCATGCTGGACTTGCTCACCACATTCAACATCTTAACTTATCCACGGATGCATGGTTAATATTTAATTTCCAGCTCCATAGCTTTGTTTATTTTCATTCCAAAACCAGAACAAGTACTAAACATCAAATTTTAATTACCTGTATGTCCTTGCATTCCTGAAATGTTTTGTTTGAAATATCGGAAATGTCACACAGTCTGCTTTTTCACAATTCTGTGTATGTTCTGGTGCCAGTGGATCAATTTATAGCAAAGAATTTTCAACGCAATTGCTTTTAACAGTTGGTTGCCCTTGTTCTGAAGACTGTTTGTTTGTTTGTTTGTTTCAATTGTCCTTTATGGAGTAAACTACTAGTAGTTTAGACTGGAAACTGTAAAGTTAAACTTTTTGGAATCATTACTGCCCCAAGTGGGAATATAAACCATATTGAACAAAATTTATTTAGCCTATTAAAAAGTCAGCCTAAAACTACATTTAATTAGTTTACACTATTACATCACTTCTAGTGGGGAGTAGAATTTAGGCAGAGTAAAAGGAGCTCTATCAGGTGAGCTGACTGTGGCCCATATGGGGCTTTAAGATAATGATGAGTTTAAATTTCCTCTTAGAGCTAAGTGAGAATAAAACTGGAGGCAATAAATACTCTTGGCCAAAGCCATTAAATGAAAAAGCTGGGAATTCTCCAGCTCTTGACTTAAATTGTTTGTTTATCAGCTGGCGCCTAGTCTGGAGTCAAGAGCTGGAGATTTCTATCTGTGACAGAACTTTGAAACTCTTGCAGGACACTTTCATTTTAACTTAAGGTAACTTGAGTTTATAGCTTTGGCTTTAAAGATTACTAATGATTTACTCATTTCCTTACCATTTAACCAGAGAGGACTTTTTCCCAGGAAGGGATCTGTGTTTATTTAGGGCCTTTGTCTGCGGAGGGATTAAAAGGCAGCCCACCAGCATTGTGAACTTGATGGTAATAAAAGGTCACCAACACACACCATAAAAACGTTCTTACTATGGAATTAATTATACAGTGTAATTTTACAAAGCATTTCAGTAACCCTTCTTTTAGACTTCTGCTGCATTTGATTTTTCCCCAAGTAGGGAAAACTTCAACTTTAGGCATTTATTGTGTGAATTAGACCCTGTGTGTATGTGTGCAACCCTTTACGGTGTAATATACTCATCAGCAAGTTCAACTCACAACTGAAATCAATTGTAAATTTCCTGTTGAAGTTGGATCTTGACATGCGAACTTTAAAACTTAAAATACCATGCACTGGGAGCAACAGAATGAAAAAAAGACTTGTTAGCCAAGAAATGCAAATTATTAACTTAAACATTGTTGCTATGTTTGGCATTTTTATAGAATATTGCATATTTTCCGAGCCGTTAAGCACTGTTCAAAGCATCCTCTTATTTTTTCGAAACCACCAGGTGGCATTGCAGCCCAGCCTGCTCAAAACTGACAATTTATAATTTATAAAGATTTGTATGGAAGGCATTTCCTCCCTTCATCCCATTAATATGCCGTAACTATTAGGGCTTAATTTATAATATCTTATAATGATGTTTAATATTCCTAAATGCCAGATTGATTTAATTCTAGATTTTTATAATTTTTTTCGCAACAGTAAAATATTAAAGATGTTATGTCAGGGTATCAAGAAAACATGTTTTGCTTTGGTAACATAATAGCAATAGAATTGTGTTCTATTTAATGAATTATCATAAGGTCATCCACAGTGAAGGTCATAATTTCTGAAAAGCTGGGGAATGGAAGATGCCTGTGGAACAGGCATAGAAGAACACACAGAATAATCCATATGGTTTTCTGTATCCAGTGCAAAGATATTTTGTTGTATTCTAGATAGAGATGAAAAAGTACAGTAATGAAGTTGGGGTTTTTTCCTCTTTTGCCTTAAAAAGATATCCTTCTTCCATTTCCCACTATCAGTTTTGAATTACCCATTTAATCATGCCCTCCATTCTCTTATAAATGGACAAAAGAAAGCACATACCCATGAAAAATAACTTGAAATTCATATTTCACCAATTAAATTAAATAACTATTAACATGTATCATGTTTGATAAATTTAATGCAACAACATTGTCAAGTCCATAATAAACCTCTAGTTTGATTAAGGAGGATTTTTTTCCCCCAGTTTTGTAGTTTGTATTTTTTGGATATATACTTTTATGCTTTCTCCTGAAAGGTATGAATGTAAAGTGCTAATGCAGTAATTTGTCCACAGTTTTACTAAGTGCCAGTCCTCTTGAGCTGGTGCCCTTTTTCTTAGGCCATTAAATGGGCATAACCCATTTTAAGGAATGTGTATGTTTTCAAAGTAAGTGTCTCTGGCCTCCCACCTCGTCGAAATCCAAACATACATGTTTTGCTGTAGTCTGAGTATCTGAGACGCAGCATAACTGTGATACTAAAAATTCAGATGCTAAGGGAATAAGCAAAACCCCATGTGATAATTTAGGTAATGCTTTCGGTAAATCATACTTTAACTCTGATTTCTTCACTAAGAAATCTAGTAGAAGAGGTAATTGAGGCTTTTGACCCTGGATATTAAACTTTTAAACTTGATACAACAGTCTGCCTGTAAGCTTTGTTGTATACTGATATTGCTACTTACTTAACATCAAAAAGCTGTGGTAGTTTGCCTTTATAGATTGCGCCTGTGTTCTGGAATTGCCTCCTGCTGTCCTTGAACTGTTTCTTAGCTTAACGTGTTAGATTTTCTCATCAAAGCTTTTAAGCATGATGTTTAGTTAACACTTGTTCTATCAAATCTGATACCGTACACAAGTTTGGAATAAAACTGTTATTTTCATTACCAAACACGATAGCTTGACAGGCCCCTTTGCCAGCACATCATGGGTTTTTCTGTAATGACATGCACATGCAGATTTTACATCGCATGTAATCTTTGTATTTGCCCAGTTCGCAGTCATTGCTCTAGGACTAGAGTAAATGACTGGTTTTTGCCAAGATTCCTGAAGTAAACTAGCCTCATTAAAAATAATGGTTGCTGAGGAAAGAATCTTTGTAAGTTGAAGCAGTTTGCTTTTAGATCTGTTTCACCATAACAGAGCTTTGATTCCCTGTCTATGGTTCCATTCAGTGTGACACCACTTCTGCTGAGAGCTGCTATAGGATTCACAGCACAGAAATGAAAACAAGAATGTCTGGACAAAGGAAAAAACATGTAGAATAATTAGTATCCATTTAAGATTGGATGCATCTCATGAGGTAGCTAGATAAAAATTGGGGAATGGGGAAAGAAAGGAAAAGAACACAGTAATAAAATGTCTTTTAATATCTTCAGAAAACAGAAATTCCCTTAGACTTTTCATTTGACCTGAGTAATGTGTGTATGTGTATACCTAGTCTGTCAAAACCATGACACTGTTGTGTATTGCCTTATCTGTTTTTAAAACAGTGTGAGAATCTTATTTTTCGAAGTAGCAAATTCAATACAAGTATGTAATGGGAGTGTTCAATTACTATAATCACAGCTACCATCATTTTAGAGTGCCTAGATTTTATAGTATTTGTGTTCTTACTGCTTTGAACTTCATAAGAGTTATTTCCTGCATAGATACTTATATTATTTTCATCCTTCTCTTTGTGAATAACTTTAGCTTCAGTCAGTAAAAATAGAAATACTTAAATATGTAGCACATGCTCTTTAGAAAATTTGAAAACTGTTTGGCTGCTTTATTGTACAAAATTTGGGGGTTTTAAGGTATATCTACATGTGGAGAAAGGATGTGCATATGTTCCTAGTAATATTTTGTTTTAAATGAAGTTTCAAAAAGTACAGAAAGACCTTTTCATAAGGAGGAAAAATGTCTCTGTGTTCCAAAAAAGTCTCAGATTTGTAGCAGATATATTGGATGTACTACTAAAATAAAAACAAAATTCAATTTTATTTCATTGAAAAAAACCCACTAGTTAGTGGCAAAATAAAGAGACCACACTAATGATAAACATATGAAGCTTCTAACCCCTGGTTTGTACTCCAGCTCATAGCTGCTTGGAAGTAAATATAGAGGAAGAAATTTAAGCTGCTTTTTTAGGAAACATCCTCAAGCTTTGAAGTACACGCCTTGGAGGATTATATTTAGCATTTTCCGGGATTAGAGAATTCCCATTTTAAAACTTGGGTGTAAATTAAATAAGGAGATTACAAGGTATAATGAAGCAGGACTGAGAACAGGTAAGAGCAGTGTGGGAAGAGCAAGAAGTGTGGGAACTTCTCAAAGGTCAGTCCTGTTACTCATTTCAGAAGTCTTTGTCCTGTTGTTATACCTTACCTTTGCTCAGGGCTGTGCCAGGCCAGATGAAGTGTGACAAGATTGCAGAACTTCTCCCTGCCTAGACACTGAGTAACTGATAAGAAAAGCTCTTCTATGGGGAAGTGGGGTGTAGGCTGAAGTATTTGTGAAGCAAGTGATTGCAATGGAACAGTGAGGGAAACACTGCTATTGGAGTATTCAAGAGCAGCGGGAATATAAAATCCTAATTCTTTCATGGTCTTCTCGTGGCCCACCTTAATGGACAAGAAGGAAAGAAGGGAAGTTGTCAGACAAGATCTTTTATGTGTGTGTTTTGTTGTCTGTTTCAGATTATTACTCTTAAAAAAGCTGAAAAGAATCTAACTTGTTAGAGCAGCAGGTGAAGGATTTCCTCTAATGGAGGAATAATACACATCCTGGAAGAGCATGCATTTCTGTTCTCTACTGGTTTGTAAACAATGTGACTGATAGAAGTGCTTTTGCTATTTTTTGTTTGTTTGTTTTCTTAAAATTAAAGTACCTGTTAAATAAGGTGACAGCCAGTAAGCTGAAAACTTAGTCTTGAATCCTTAAATACATCATTGCTTGTTCCTATTTTGACTTTTTTAATGACTTCAGAAGTAACGTTTAAAGCAGTTATAGTGTACATAAACTGTTTAAAGTTCTTGCCTATGGACTGTATCCTTTTCAGGAGCTAGTAGATAGGACATGCTAAATAGCATGCATGTGCATATTTATATCTGTGTTCTTTTCTCTTATCTTACAGTGCCCTACCTTATATATCAGAAATGGCCCAATAAAATGAACAACAGAATGCGTAAAATTTCCTTACAACAACAAGAACTTAAAATAACCATTTTATAATGCCAATGAGGTAGCTGACTGTGTGTGTTATTGGGTAATAAGATATTCTCTCAAGTGTTTACTGCATTCAACCTTCAACACAAATATGTATTGAAGCCATAAAATAACAGTAATTGTAGTAGCATACACCTTATGTTCCTGCTGAATTATTTCTATTGCATTAATGATTCTGTAGTGAAATAATGTTCGTTGCTACTATATGTTGCTACTATAAAAATTTTATAGAAAGGAAAATTAATGGATTTTCAGTTTGTCAGTAACAACTTTGGGATCTCAAATTTTGTATCTGTGTAAAATAATTTAATGGTTAAAAGATGAAGCACTACAAGGTCTCAAAAGACTGAGACAACTTTGAAAATTTTTTATATATTAATAATGCTTATATTTATAACGTATAATATTATACGAAACTCAGATTAATAGAATAGGACAATGGAAAAATACTTGTCACCATTTTTTTGCAAAAATAGCATTCTTTGTCAGTTCCACAAAGTGTATTGAATGAGGATGATTGTGCTTTAAATATAGTATAAACACTTCATGTTTTTTAGTAGTGTCAGCTTTTATAATATTTTAGATAAAAAAATAATTTCTTTTTAGCTTAAAAAAAAATTTATCTGTATTGCTAGACTGTAGGAGACTTGTTATTTTGATGGTTTTGAAGAAAAATTTTCCAGCATTTGCATCTCATACATTAGATGAAATCGCAGTGCCACAGAATTAGATTTTATTATTTAATAATCTTTTATTATTTAACAATCTTCCTTATGTTTTTCTGCTCTGTCTCATCTCACTGTAGAATGTGTCTGTTTGTCTGCTAACTTTATTTTTCTTTTGAGTGACACACATGTGTCCTGTATTATGAAAATAACCTGTATCCTTTGAAGATCAGCAGAGTAAGAGTAATCTACAGGAGGACTACCAAAGAGTTGGAGTAACCAGTGCTTTGCCTCAGTTGCTGTCTTGTGGTTCCTTCCCACCCACCCCTTGGTTAGAGCTGTAAATGCTGAATGACACTGAGCTACTGAACAGTGTGGTTTTCTTCTGACAGCCCAACTCGAATGTCTGGGGCCATGGATGTGTATGGTGATAAAAAATGAGGATGGAATTGTTTGTGCTTCCCAGTAAAACTGAATAGGCAGGTAAGGTGTTGGAGATTGTTTTGGAGGAAGAACATTCTCTGAAGGCAGGAAGCCAAAAAGCGGGGAGAAATAGGACTGTCCTAGAAAGCTTAGCTTTCTCATCACATTTCTTGAGGAGAAGCAGTACTCAACTTTTATGGGGGAAATTTTTCCAAGAAGAGAGAGCGGTGTGCTGAAGATGCCACTTTGCATCCCATGGTTTTCTTCATGTGGTCTCTGAAGTATGCAGCTCTTCTAGAGAGGTATGCTCTGAAGAGGTATATCTAAGTAGAAAATACTGTAATGAGTATTGGGGGAAGAGTGTGACACTGCTGAACTGTGGACTGCTAAAAAAACCCAAATCCTGAAGTGTCTTCCATGTAGGTGAGGTGATCCAGAGTTACTAAGTGGAACCAGGAAGGCAGTCACAGGGGAGAGAGGGAACTCTATGCATATGGATGCTGGCTTGGAGAGCTCTCTGCTGCTGAACTCCAAGTGCCAGGAGTTCATGCCTCTCACCAAATGAGGAATGGGAAGTTTTTGCATCTCTTTTTTTTGGGAGGAGTTTGTCTGAAAGAGATATTACGCTGTAAAGGAATAGCTTTGTTAATGACTACAGATAAGAATATGTTGGATAAGAATATGATCACCTGTTGGATAACAATATGATCATCTCCGGGCTTAGCCATGGGCACAAACAGCCTGAGAAAACATTGCAGAAAACTAGAAAATCTAGAAAGCGCTATTCATTAGCACATCCCAGACTGCTTCTTGCATGCAAAGGCTGTTCTGAAATCCAGTCTGTTCAAGGGGGATGTTTCTGTCGCTCATTGGGAAGGAAATACCAGCATACTGTCCTGGTGTCTCATTTTCTGAGAATCCCTAGTTTATAGGGACATCTGGAGGTCCTCTAGTCCAGCCTCCCCCTCGAAGAAAGACTGTTGCCAAGATTGGATGATTTAGGCTGTGGTTTTCTTATGCCATGTGTTGAAAATCTTCAAGGTTAGAGATTCCACCACCCTTGTCTGGTTAACCAGCTTCAGAGACAAACTGTTCCCAGTGAAGAGGTTTTGTAGCCAGCATGCAGAGGTCAGATACAGATGCCAGAGTTGTATCTCAGAATTCTAGGGAAAAGAAGAATGAAAACTCTGTAGATACACTTTTATAGTCATTCCTGATATTTTTGAGGTGTGACAGATGTGAAAATTCTTTGTCTTGTTTCATAAACACTATACTCTAGACGTATTTTTGGAATTTTAAACATAACAGTTCTGAGTCTCAGAATTAGTCTTAAAATATGAAACATTGCCAGTGATCCAAAGATATATGTAGCTAGACCTACAATTCTTATTTTTGAAGTAGTTTTGAAAATAGGCTTTCCATGTCAGGTTATGTTTGGGATGCAGAATTTGGACAAATTGATACCTGATCCTATAATTTCTTTGATCATCTGCTTCTCACTGCATGGATTCGGCCACAAATATAGTGGCTTGTCTGTTTGGCTAGATAGTGCCATAGCCAGAGAAAAATAAATAGGCAATATAATTATTTTTCTGACTCTGGCAGCCTACAGTGAACTGTTGACATATTTATTCAATCACCTCCTCACCTTTCTCTGAAAGTGGAAAAATGATATGATCAGAACAACCATAGCAAACCCATAGCAAAGCATTCGTTACATGGATATTTCATGGCCTGACCATATGAAACCTTTTTATTACAGATGGGTCATTTCATCACAAGGAAAAAAGCTTCTATTCTTTAATCAGGTTTTTTTTTGTGTGCTAGCATTAAGTCCTGGGAATTCCTTAGTGGAGGAAGTCTAGTAATTATCTCTTTGCTGTCAAAGAGCTAGTCTAGTTGATGCCTGGTTTTTGCAATGTCTGATGTCAAGGTTCCATACCAGTAATTAGTACCAACACTTCCCACATTCTGAATTTATGGCACTGTGACCACATTTTTACATATGTTGAGGGATACTTCAGTAACCCTCTTAACATGAAGATATTAAGAAATATGCTCTGTTATCTTTTCCTAGAAATTTAGTTTGCTGCATTTTTGTTTTTTGCTCTCTGCAGCAAGTACAAGAGGACAATAATCATTAGAATAAACACTCAGCAGCACTTCTAGCAAGGACAGAGCTGGAAGCTGATGCAGCAGCCCGTACTGCACTAGCAGAGTGGAAGCAGCAAGGGAGGAAAACTGCTTGTAACACATGGTAAAGGAAATTGAAAAGAAGCCAGAAGGAAGGGGCCAGAAGGACACATTCTTTATCTAGAATGACTGAAAATTATGATTAAAATGTTCCTGTCTCTCATTCCATAAGACTAAGTTCTCTGATCTACCATTCCACCATTCTTTTTATTTTTTTCCTTTCTGTGTTATCTTATCTGTGGTTTTGCTGTCACTTTGATGGTTTAATTGTACATGTCTTTTGACCTCTTTAATTATAGCCTTCTGTTGGGCCACTCTTCCTTGCCTTGACCAGGTGGCCAAATGGCATCATCTTACCTTCTTCAACTGAAGTGTTTCAAGGGAAATGGTTTTCTCATGCAGGGAACACTTCCTATTGTATAAATCTCTCTCCTTGGTCTCCTTGGATCTCATATTTGTGGCTTGGGTCTCCTGGGTCTCTTGTAACTGCATTTTCCTCCTCTCAATCTTCTATTTGCAAGTTCGCTTCCAGCCCTCTCTCCAGTTTACCATTATCTTTTGTTCCTCAGAATGCAGATTTTTCTTCCCCATACTTGCCTCCCTACTCATCAGCTCTGTGACTCATAACTGCTTTTCTGCAGTTCATCAAAAGCCATTAGCAGATGCTGGGTTCAATGAAGAAGCTGTTTCCTCTGCCATAGAGAAGATAGGACTTGTCAGGACTGAGAAGGAGTGTACTGATAATGACTTCACCTGTATCTTCCTATTTAAGTGGTTGAAATACAGATCTCCGATAACAGCTTGTTTAGCCAAAGCAATCTTATAGAGGCAAGTGTGACTTGTAGTTTTTGCTCATACAAAAATAAATGCTGAATCCAAATTTCTTAGATTTAGTTAGCATAAATATTTTTTTATGTGAAACCTCAGGGAATATGTTTGCAGGAAATTTTGTTCCAGAGAATAATATTGAAGTTGAAAAGGTATGTTTATAATTGTTATCAGTGTCACAACTGGGTGACTTATCATTTGTAATATTTCGTGAAGGGAGTACTCGTATTTGTGGCTCCCAATAATGCTTCCATGTATGTCTGTGCTTCTATCTTGATCAGATAACAATTTTCTCAAGATAATTATAATAAGAAAACTAAATGCATTTTTGGTTAATTGTGTTTTCAGTTGTGTCTGAAGTTGCATTTGCACATCAGAGTATGTTCTGCTACATAAGTGAGTTAGCTGTAAGAAGGAGCGGGAACTTTATGGTACTCTCGTTGTACAGTTAGAGTTTGTGAGTTAATTTCTTTTGCAGTTGGCTTGTTTGACACAAAGTGCAGATTGTTTTGTAGACATGCTCACAGAAGAAATCCAGTGACACTGGTATGAGGTTAAAAACTGCAAAATAGTTTGGTATGATTATGAAGTTTTTATTACCCAGTCTTGATAATATGTAAGTGTAAAATCAAAGTGCAGAGCCGAAAGCAAGGAAAAATGTACTTTTATGTTTCTTGCCTAGACATCCTTTTACAAAGTAGTAAAGCAGAGGAAATAGGGCACTATTGCTGTGTCAAATTTAAACAAATCAAAGTTTGGCGCAAAAAAAAGCTCAGAATTTTACCAGGCAAAGCTGCATCAGTAGAGAGTGCATTTTTATTGTATATTCATCATTGTACTAAAGTCTGTAGCCATGGAAAATTTGCAGAAAACACACCTGTGGTAAATGTTCTTGCACATTTTATTCTTTTTAAGTGTTCTTTTTAAGTTGGTGAAATGGAAGATAAATATGAATGTCACATGGAGATAAATATGAATATCATAAATGTGGAGAAAAAGGTGGGGAAAAAAATCTTATCACCTAATGATAAAGGATGGAACAACTTTTGATTCTTTTGCATGTTAGAGATTTGTCTATCCTTTGGAGGGAGCCACTGTAAAATTTGGTTTTGTTTACTTAATTGCAGTGTCTAAGTAATTTTTGTCCATTGCCACCATTTTACAGATACTTCTATTAGGCCATATCATCACCTATATCTGCAATTATTTTTCTGCTTTCTGAAGTCTCAAGTCTACTGTTCATCTTTTGGCAAATTCTGTGAAATGTTGGGAAGCGCTTATTTTTTATTCCTTTGCTTGGATCACATGTGATAAAGTCTTGTGGATTAACTATATTTGCAGGTTTTAGTGTGACTTGGATGGAAGCTCGCTGTATGGAAATAACGGCTCCCATCTGTTTTGGAATAAATTGCTTGTCATAGTGTCTTTACAAGGTGAACACTTGTCACAGACATCCTTCTGTTTCTGCCTTGATTATATTTCTGACTTGACCACTTCAGTTTTCAGAGAACTTGAAAGTTGCTGAAGAATGACCTTACAGTCTCCATTATTAATCTCACATACATAAATAAATGGTTTTCACTGCACTCTGCTCATAATGAGCTGCGGCAAGGAAAGTGCACGTTCCTTCTTTCTTATCTTCTTTTGGCTGTGTTTTGATAGAAATTGATAAAATTTTATAAAAGTAGATAAGCTACATTTTTGCACCAAATTAAATACTGAACTAATTGCTTTCAGATCTACACATATATGCTCTTCTTCTGGACCCGTTTGTTCTCTGCTCTTTTTATATGTGTATACATTTGGTCTGCTCTTAATTCCTTTATAAGAACAGTATTTGAGAAGAATTTTAGTGGTTGCTGGGAATATGGGTGGGATACAGCAGATATCAAACTGCTGATGTTTAAAAGCATCTCAACCCCATGCAGAAGCCAACTTCAGTGCAAAGGATCTCGTCTCTCAACAATATTCCAGTGAGCTCAGAAAAACCCTGGCTTGCATCAGTAAGTGACCTGATGAATGAATTATTACAAAAAGGAGAGGACCAAATGTTTTCTGGCAACTTTGCTAGACATAAAGGTTGCTCTTTTTAACCCTTTAAAATACCCTTTAATGAGTGGCCATGGCCCTAAGTGAACCATTTCTGATCTAATGAGTGATTTATTTCTCTTAATCTCTCTGAGATTTGCTTCTGCTTTCAGAACAGGAAAACTACAGCTATCTTATTCTTCCTTTCTGTTTTGCACCTTTCACTACCTCCTGTAGTGAAAATACCTAGAAATATAATGGGTGGTAAGAGCTCTTTCCCACGCCAACAATTTCAGCTCCACATTGGGAACGCATTATCTGGGACAAAAAAAAAGCTTTTCTCTTACTGGTTCAATAATTATTTTGGTCACTTGAGAGTAGAAAATACCATAATACATTGGTTTTTGTTTTGGATATGATGGCAAAAATACATTCAATTTAATTGTAAGGCAACAAATCACGATGCAAGATTAAGCAACATGGAGTCAAATATAGTTCAGTGTTGATAAATATAACATGATGCTCACTAAGGAAAAAACACTTGATTAATTCCTCATTGCTGCCTGATTTTAAATCAGCTGAATGCATTTCAGACATTTCCCTTTTTTTCCACCCACTCCCTGTATATTCTTGTATGCTAATTAGTGAGAGCTTCTATTTAATATGGATTAGCTTACAAAATAAATAAATGTTAAAGTTTATGAGAAGCAGCTCTGAAAAAATAATACTAAATTGTAAATCCAGTATAGAAATAAGTGACTTGGCACACAGCTTTATGGTTAACGTATTCTGGTTTTACTGCTTTCACAAGGATGCAGCTAAAATGGGGAGGCTTCCAGACTGTTGAAATCGAATTTGAAAAACAGTAAAAGGATTAAAACAATAAGAGTTTCCTTTTTAAAATTAATCTCTGAAACTATGTAGTAGTGGAAAATACACTGGCCTCATGTTTGGCTTTTCTCAAGGTATGATGGTAGAAGGATATGCAACCAAATTCTAAGGCAACAACCTAAAAACTAACACCCATTTTTTTTCTGATGTAGTAGAGTATTAATCTGTTAAATTAATGCACTGATTTATCATTTAACTCAGAAGCTTTTTGGGATTAAATTAAAAAATTAAGTCGGTATATACATGTACCAAGAACACCACACACAGTTTTGTTAGACGCAATTAAATAAAAATTTAGGAGGCATGTGTGTTTTCATACATCACTGCACCAGGCACCTAGGAAATGACAGAGGTTAAGAATAAATAATTTTCATGGTATTCTCATGTAGTATTTCAGCATTTCAGGATGAAAAACAGAACTGCTTAATTCTTCTTAACTCTGGAACTTTTGAATGTATATGTAGGTGAGACTAAGTTGTTCAATCAGTTTTAATGAGAACCATGTCAGCTTTAAAGGTGATACGAAACATCAGTGCACAAATAGGAATAAAACTTTCTGTGAGAGTTGCATGAACAGACTTTCCAATTTCATGCTTTTATAGCTTAGTGTACAAATGCCTGTGCAGTGCACCTTGTCTTACTTCTGGAAGGGATCAAGATACTTGGATAAAAGAATCAATAAAAGGAACTATTACTCCAATGTCTACTTGTATTAATTTTCTTGGGAAGTAACTATATTCTTTTTCTTAGCAAGAAAGAGAACTATTAGGAGCTCGGCAATTCTGCAGCTAAGCAATACAGAACGTGAAATTGCTGGTTGATATGGTTAGGGTGGATCAGTACTGGATAATACCAAGTGGTGAAATCTTATCATCTTGAAAGTATATCTCAAGTGACTGAGTTAGCTGACATCAGATTGTCTCCATTTTATTGAAATTCCTGTCTTTAGATTATCTGTTCATGTCTTTTTTGCCAATGGAACACGGGGCAGTATTGCTTCTTTAACTTCCATTTATATAGTTGTATCTTGGTCTGTAATAAATAAATAAATGTTAATATCACATAAATAGAGAAGAATATCCTGAGTCTGTTGTTGAGTCTGACAACAACAATTGCATTATTATTTGAGACAGTTTGTAGCAAACTTGATGCATTTCCTCAGATACCAATAGTTTGAGGGTGGTGTCATCAGAACTGTCCATATTATTTTGTTTGGAAAGCGTAGGCCAGGATTGCTTCAAGGAAACAGAACTTTCCAAGAGTGCTAATTTAGCCTTGAACAGAGATACTGTGTTTTTTGTAGATAGAAAGTAGAATGAAACTCATTTGAGATTTGGTATTCTCTCAAGACTTCACTAAGCTTTCAATTTTTTAGAAAATACTTTTTTGTGCCACTTTCTTAAGAAGGAGAGGTTGGGGAGAGAAATGTGAGTTCCCTGCACATCCTCAGTTGATTTTCACAAGAATATCTCTGGCTTCATTAGGAGTGAGACTCTTAAAGCTCCTTTAAAATCATGCTTCTAAATCAAAACCAGATGTGCCAATAGTGTGCATTTTCAGTGTAGTTTTCTTGTGCTCTTTTTCCTATCTACCCCTGCCCAACTGAACAAAAAAAAAAGTTCTTTTGGAATGGTTATTTTTCTGACTTCTGGGAGGTTATTCACACTGTTTGTTAGGATCCTTCAGTAAGACTGTTAAGTTTTTCCTTAAGTTACCTTGCTTAATTGGATTTGTGTACCTTTGTAATAAACATGAGGGTGTTTGAAAATTACTTTTTCTGTTTGTAACATTTTTGTTATGAATTTCAATATCCTTTTTCCAGTGTACTTGCATGTAGCTTATTTTCTTAATCACCTGCTCTGTTTTACATAAACATCTTTCCATCTCCCTCCTACCAGTTTACAATTTACAACAGTTTTGCTGTTGTATAGTTTAGTCAACCGTGTCTTTCCCCATCACTATTAATTTTCCCTTTCCCATTCTCCAGTCCTACTACCATATTTGACTTTTTTCCTCTTTTCCAATAAATTAGGCCTGTTCTAAATACTTCAGATGTTTCACTTAGATTTGTTTGAGAATCTTCCCATAGTATTGGCATGATCATGGTCCATGACCCAGTTATCTCAGGCTTTGTCAAATTGCATATTTTAATTTTGCCTTGGCATCTCGTGATCTTTATATCTCTGCTATTTTCTTTCACCTAAGTCTTCATTTCTTGCAGTCTGCTGTAAATGTGTCCCTGGAATCCTTTTCCTGGTTTCTGATCTCAGTCTGCATCACCTCTCCTCCTCTCCCAAAATTTAACACAACAATGCATTTCTCTCCCATATCTCTTCCCATCTCTCTCACTCATGCCAAGTGTTCTGCCAGCACAGTGTGCTGTGCCATTTTTCCACTTTGTCCCAAAGTTTGACTCACACCTTCCTTCACAAAAGTTTAGATTCCTGGACATTCATCAGGTCATTGTCCTATGACTGCATCTTAGTATTTTTCCCCACAACCGTCCAACATTGATATTTTATAAATTTGTTTAGCAGTCATTTTGGAAGAGAAAGCCTTTTAGGGTAAATGATAAGTTTTTTAAGTAAATCTCCCCCGACTCCTCCTCTCTTTACCAAAACCCACTCTTGTAAAAGGTTGGAAAGATGAATCAACACTTAGAAAGGCAACTTCATTCCTATGAGGGGAAAGAGAAGTAGGTTAGTAAGATGTGGCTTGATTTGTTTTTATCTGACCTAAGACCTGAATTGTTATAAAACACACTAAATAGTGATCTAGCTGGGGGACCATGCTGTAGCTTTGTACTCACTGTAGTTGCATTCTTTGGTTTAGAAAATCTCTCCAGTATTCTTCTTCACTAAAAGTATTTCTGGTTGAGAAATAAAAATATATTTTCTTAAATGCTAGATATAAGACTTACACCGGTTTGTTCGACCTAACATTATTTTATCTGCTAATGTTTCTTATGTCAGCTTTTGAATAACTTTTCAGAATGAAGGTATGCAATTTCATAATGATATTTTGAGCAAAAAGTTTGATTTATATGCTGAACAAATCAACAATATGATACTTAACTCTTTGTTTCTAAATCTTCACTGAACTTTCCTAGTTTACATTTTTGTGTTTACATGATGACTTCCCTGAGTAAAATCTTTCATATCTCTGCATCAGGGGAAACTACCAATAGCTCAGAATTACATCTGAATTAAATTCAGCAAATAAATATGTGAGAGAAGCAGGTAGTTATTGCTACAGCAGGCCTGCTAGTTGAACAAATCCAAACACCAGCACGCTAGTTAAAATGAGAAATCTTGCTTTTCATTACCTGTACTCCTGTGTTAAAGCAAACACCTCAATTGCAATTCACTGCTTTCTTGAATATTCTGTGTCATGTTTATTTGTTTGCATTTTGAAATACTATTTAGATGATCTAGCATTCTGTCGGAATTTTGTAATTCCTCCTTCTAATGGTAAATTATGTAGGTAGTGTGGCTTTAACTCATGTTTGATTGGATGCTGTATGTTTTTAAATTAATTTCTCTCTGAGCTTTTTGCAAGGAATAGTAACCCTCTGCAGAGAGGTTACAGTACTATGGACTCTGTCTGTTCTGCCTTAATGATACAAGGGAATAGTTGAGCAAGAATAAATGAGGTACTTTTGGTGGGTAGAAATGTGAGCTGACTGTCAGTGTGAGATTGGTTCTAGGAGCAGTTAGCCAGCAGTAATAGGGCACACTTGAGTAATTGAATTTGCATAACAAGGCTTGCTGAAGAGATCTGACAGGCGCAGAGATTTGTCTGGCTGGAGATCTCCAGATGGACGTGACCACACAGCAGCTGGGTGGCACGTTTCTCAGCATGGTCAGCAACACCCAGACTGTCAGCTGGCCTCTGCAATTGCAAAGCCCTGGCAGGCCAGCTGGTGGCTTCTGACAGCCAGTGGCCCCGTTAGAGAATCTTTTCATTCTGCCTGTCAGGGTACAGGACCTGCAGGGACCAGTGGTAAGATGTAACAAGTCACCAGTGAGAGTTGTTAAGATGCTTCAGAAACCTGCTTCTGTTAAATAGCTGCTGTTTTACCGCTGAGAGTGAACCTTCTGAAAGCTTTTTCCATCCTTTAACAAGGACAGGACTAACCTGTTCTCCAATATTTTGTTTGGAAATCTATTACTTGATGTTAGTTTCTACATGTTTAGTTTCAAAACCAATATTTCTGCATCTAACCAAGCATGCCCAGTTGGTAACAGAAATATGTTTTATGTGCTTATTACTTTTACAAGAGAAAATACTAAAGCTTTTATTCCTGTGTCCCTTCCAAGGATACTAATGTTACTGTATTCTAGATTTAGCAGTTCAGTTAAACAGAGCAGTTTATGAAAATACTCTGTAAAGGAAGGCATTAGAAACAATGGAGGCCACAACTGTTTTAATTGGTTAGTGTGTATGAATGTTCTGTGGGGTAGGAAAATAATATCCATAATACTAGAAAGCTTGTCCTTTGTCAGCCTGCAAGAAGTGGTGCAAAAAATTAGATCGGTTGCTGCCATAGTCCAAGTTGCTTGGTCCTGACATCCCTGAGCTCCAGCCACTAAGCATTAAACTCTGTGTGCCCTTGCAAACTTGGGAAAGTTCCTGTTCACCAGGAGTTTAGAATTCAGGTTGTTCCACTCCCAAGACAGTAAAAAAAACCACTAATGAGAGTTACATATTCTCATCCACTTATTGTTTCTGTCCTCCATGGTGTTGCTTTGCTCTGTTTACAAGGTGACTAAACAAGTGGGTGCCTGCTGTCTAACATGTAGGCTACTGATTTGAGCTTTCTTTTTTTTTTTTTTTTTAAATGTATGCAGAACCCCACCAAACTGAAGGAACTAAAAGGAGTTTTTTTATTGGATATGGTACCCCTGGCCATCCTAATTTCTAAATGATATTACTGTTTCACCAAGTTACTAATTTTGGGAAGGCTGGAGGAGAGACGTGTTTAGTACTGTTCTTCAAGTGTCAGTTTCTAGGTTGTTCATATGGCTTGTTGGTGCCTCAAGTTTTAGCTTTGATATTTTTAGATTCTGTGCTGCCTAGGTGTGTCGCTCTGAGCTTCATATTAAGTGTTAGTAAGCTCTCCTCACAGAGTCAGTAGTAAAGACAATCCTTTTCCAGCTTGAGACCAAAGACAACTGCTACAAGTTTCAGGCCCAGAAAACATCAACTACAGTGGACTGAAGAGAGAAGACGAGCAGGATGGGACTTCATAATCTGAAGCTTTAGTTGGACAACTAACCCCAGTATGCAAATGGACCAAAAACTTAGAAAAGTGTGAAACCTTGTGACTGGTCATCCATTTTGTGACCATTTTGGATCTGTCTTTTGTGTAGCCCTGGCCAGGCTCTTATACTGCCCAAGGTGTATCCTTTAAGGCCTTTCAATAAATACCTACTTTATTCTCTTAGCTCTGTCTAGTCTCTGTTCCAGATTCAGCCTCTCAAGGCATCATAGTCATCCATGGACTTCTGTCCAGTCACAGAATCATAGAATCATGGAATGGTTTAGCTTGGAAGGACCTTCAACATCATCTAGTTCCAACTGGTCCTCTTACAAGTCAGTAGCCCTAACTTTTACATTTTTTTCTGAAAAATTCAATGTCAAAGCTGAACATTAGACCCATCCCTCTAACTTCGCTTTCTTTCTTCCTGACAGTAGCATTCAGCATTTGTAAACCCAACCAGTCCATTACAGAATAATTACAGAATTACAGAATGGTTCAGGCTGGGACCTTAAAGATCACCTAGTTCCAACAGCCTGGCATGGGTAGGGGGACCTTTCACTCAAAGCCCCATCCAACCTGGCCTTAAATATTTCCAGGCATGGGGAGCCCACCCTTTACCCTGAAAGAGTGCCTTTCCAGGGTAAGCTGTGCCACTGCCTCACCACCTTCACTGTAAACAATATCTGCCTAATATCCAATTTAAACCTCTTCTCTTCCAGTTTAAATTCTGCTACCAGATTTCTGTCTTCCTCACTCTGTTAGTCCTGTCACTTCTCACCTTTATCACAAACTTTATCTAGTTCTTACTTTTGACTTCTGAAAGCTTGGGTACCTTTACCACTCTGAAGTTATGGCAAGCTGGCTGTAGTCTCTTACCCACTTCATAATTTGAAGGTTCTCCTACCCCTGGAAGACTCATCTAATTGAATGGTTCATACCTCTGCAGGAGGGCTGGGATTTTCTGCCTGGACTTCTGCACCTGGCTTTAGTCAGGCCGAAGTCTTCTGTTGATGAAGGAGGATGTTGTACCCAACTCACTTCAGATTACTTGGTAGCAGAAGGGACTTCCTTGTGCACAGAGGACTCTGTTGGTGAGTGCAGTGTGAAACAGCCTCACGAGACATCCCATTCATCCAGTCTGTGAGTGTACTCTAGCACACTGTATAGTGCTGGATCCATTTCTCGGTAAACAGACTCGTATTCCCACCTGAACTACTGCACTCTGGATTTAGCAGGCTGGTGCCCCTATGGCAATGTCTGGAATCAACTTTATAGTGTCCTATTGTAATATACCTGGTTCATCCAACTTATTCTTCTACAGGATGCATAAGTTCCCTTTTGTCTCAAGAAGAGGTAGATGAGATTGTTAAAATATGAACAAAAGCTTGACAGTTTGGAGGGACGGGTATGTTTAGATTTTTAATCAAGAGTGTTTTGATACCACCTCAGACACTGTCCAGAAAGGGTTCTTTTTTGAAAGAGCTCTGTATGGAAGGAAAATGAATAAGAGAAATTGTCAAAATAAACAATTGTCTGATTGTTTTATAGGCTTTCAACATTTTTACTTGTATTTTTTCTTGTTGACTGTAAAAAATGCTTAGCATGCAGTAAGTATTTTGCAGAAAGTTCTACTTTGAAAGAAGTGGAATAATGCCATTAAACCTTTTAATTAATTTTTATATCAGTTCATCAAAGAAGGCTGAAATAACAGGTTATAAATTTTGTTGAATCCTGTGATGCAGCAACATAAACCTCACAAGATTTGGCTTGTAGAATGGGAACCTCAAAGCATTTCTGTTCAAACAGCAGTGATGAATGAGAAAATCATTGGTTTGTCTCCATCAGATTAAAAAAAAAGGCATGTAAAAGAACATATTAAACAAAACTGTCTTCCCTTGCCACCCCTGAGTTTTTGTTACATGTATTGTTTTTGGGTATTGTACTTGAAGTCTGATGTGTATATAATCCCTGTAAGTCCATAATATAAATAAGCAGAAACCTTTTGAATGCACTTTTTTCTGATGCCAGAAATGTCCTTTTTAGGACATCAACTTGTGATTTAATGGGTTTTTTCATGAATTTAAAGATAGTATTACTGAGAAATACCATTAATAGACCATTGTCTCCTGACACAATAGTGCAAATCTCTGCAAATCAAAACACTGAGCAGCTACCTCAAGAAGAGAGATTTGGCAACCTTTGGAGATGCTTACATGATCATTTTACTAGCTAACCCTTGACACAAGATGGAAAATAGCCTTTTTAAGAGTAAATCATGTGTCTGTTTTCTGTAGACGATTCTGATCTCCTTCTTTCCTTTCTTTCTTTCTTTCTTTTTTTTCTGTGTGTGTGTGTGTATTTTACACAAAGAAAGCAAGCAGTTGTACTAGATACACATATGTAGGGACTACACAGAGACAAGGAATGTAGTCTGAAAAACTGTACTATTCACACAGCAAAATTAATTGCTGCAATGCCAAAGTGCACCTTATATGTTTAGCCAAAAGTGATTAAGGAGCTGGTATTTCAGATGTTGTAGCAGGTATGATTACCTTCCCTGATAAAAGCATAATGTTAGGCTGTGTTTAGCAGATCTGATTACTGTTGGTGCGTAGTCTCTGCCAATTTTAGTGATTTCTGGTGTAGAGGCTTTACTTTTATGCCAGTTGCTTAGTAGCTGGTTCAGAAGTTTATTTTCTTATGTAATTCAGAATATTAAATTCTAATTTGGCGCAGCTATTTATCTGAAATTGCATAGAGTTAAATAAACAACTATCTCTTCTCTTCATTCTTTCCCCTGCTCTCCAGGAAAAGGGAGATTCAGGTGTCATCAAAGCTGCTTTTTTGAGGTTTCTCAGTACAGAAAGCATAGATTGACTTCCTGCTGATACTCTAAATATCTAGCCAGAGAAATTTATACCAAATACTGACCTGATTGTTTTTCTCTGTTTTCCTTACTCAATTCCCCCCAGAACTGTCATATGTTGATGAATAGTGGACACAGAAGGAGCCAGAGACATACTTTGGGTACATGATCCCCCCACTAATCTAAGAGAAGAAGCAAATTACAAAAATTAGGAGAATTTGGTGTAGGAGAATGCTCATTAGAATTAAGTCTGTATTCTGAAATAAATTGCTGTAGTTCATTTATCCTTCCCAGTATTCCTATCATTCTTTATGACTAAAAGCCCATTTCACTGCCTGAGTTACATTTAGGAAGAAAGAAAAAGAATGCTTCCTAATTACCTATTTTAAGACCAGAGTTAGCACAGAAAGATTGCAGAATAACCTCTTAAAAACCTTATTTTCTGTGTTTATGTCAAGGAAGTGCTCTTCTTTCTTCATCTACATTTCTGTGTACTTAAAAAGTTAATTTGAAACTGTAATGTTATCTCCCTGTGAAGGTACATTTATTTTTTTCTTTTCATTTAAGAGCTTTTAAAGGCATACTTTTAAAAATTATTCTAGCCACTGTTTTATCTTTTGCTAACGTTTCACAATGATCTTGGGCATTTTATAGATAGCTATAAACTCAGTAGAAAGCAAGCCAAATTACTTTTTTTATTCCATGTCCTTGCTTCCTCATTATTTTTTTGTGAGTGAGGAGGAAAAAGCAGTCTGAATCTATTGAACCAATTACATGCATGCCGAAATATTCTAGAGAATGCTTGAAAATGGGAGAGTTTGGAGTATTCTTTGTCTTCTTTCTTCAGTATTAACCATAATTGCATCTCTTCAGAGCATATGACTCAATGCATTTCTAATGCAATCTGGTTTTTCTAAATCAAAAGAATTTAAAAAAAAAAATTTTTGAAATATTAAATCAATGTGATTCAAGATGAGAAAATTGGTTGCTCTTAAGGGTGCATGCTTCTGTCCTTCCACTGTATGAATGATGTAGCTTCTCTACTTCATTTTTGGTTCTTCCTTTTGACAGTATTCCCAGACAGGATGCAGTTTCTGTCCTTCATCCTTGTCCCTCCATCCTGTAAACCATAATTGTATCTTTCCTTGATTACTACATGCACCTTCACTCTAGAGTTGATATCTGCAATTTTACTGAATTTACAATGGTTGACTTGCAAGTGAAAGCTTTCTATTTTATTTTGGTTGTTTTATTCTCTTATATGCTCCTTCTGATGAGGAAGACTGAAAGCCACACTAGCATGGCAGGTAAATAGAGTGGGCTGAACTGCACAGTTTGGAAAGTTGTGTTTATTTGTTTGTCATCTACCTGCCTTTAGGCAAGAGGGGTAGGTCCCTTTTTTCTCGAAGTTCATCAGTGAACTTTATATTGCCATTGTTATAGAAAGGTGCCACCACCTTCAAAGTATTTGTGAGATGGTTTGGCAATCTGTCTGTCCACCATGGGAATTCTGGATAAACTATTATTTAATACGAGTTGTGTATTTGATATCCTGTTTGGTGCAGAACTGCCAACTTGATGTGACTTGTAGCACCTACTTAGCACAGTCAGGACTGTGGGGGGTTGTCACCTTAGTCTGAAGGGACTGCTCAGTTTCTGGGCTTTGGTTGTGTCAAGGAGCTGTTTAGAAAGGAGAAGAGCAAGTTCCCAATTCCCAATCCCTAGTTCTGCTTCTTCTGCAGAAGGTAAAAGGGATGAAATGGGGTTTGTTCAAACAGAACAAAAATGTGTATGGCAAACAGAGTCTCTAAGAGGGCTCACAGAATGAGTGTACAGTGAGGAATCACAGAGGCAAAGCAGCTTTGTGTAACAGGAGAGGGCTGCATGACTTTGTGAGAGCAGAAGATGCAGTCTAGCTGCAAGACTCCTAGGTGAGCTAATCTGCTGTGGACCAAGAGAGCGCCATGATTGTGAAGGTTGTCATTAGTTGCATGTAACAGAAAATATTTTTGATATCCTAGCAGGTTTACAGTTTGTGCTTGATGGAGATCTAAATAAGAGCCCCTCTGTGTTAACTCTTCTTATTACTGGAACAGTGTCTGGAGTTGCTAGGAGTGAGCACTGGCTGTGCTACTGTATGGCAAAGCCCTCTTTGCCTGGGCATTTGGAGGAGGGATGCAGAGGATGTTTTAATGGCTGTCAGATGTTACCCCTTCAGGCACACTGCAGCCAGCAGTACTTGCAGCTACACAGGACAGCCTTTGCAAAACAGGCCAACTAGTCAACTGGCACACAAGAGCTGTTTGGTTTCTGAATGGAAAAGCAAAGCTTAAACATGTGTCTGTGCTGGCAGCATGAATTACTTTCCTGCTTAAGTGTCCAGAATTCCTTTATTCCTTCTTTACATTTCCAGCAGAGCTCTCAACTGGGAATTCAGACATCAGGGCTTTGTCCAAGTTTTAGTCAAGTCAGTTTGACATGTTCCTCTTTCCTTGGCTGCTAGTGGTTATAAGTCAATACTTGGAGTGTTCATTCTCGTCCCACCCACAGTCATTCCATTCATATGTGGCAGTTTTGGGGATTTCACTCAGTTTTCTTCCAGTCCCTTGTCCTGAAAATCCCTTAGCCCTTTCAGTACCAGGTGACAATGATAAAAAGTGAGGGGTGAAGCCATTGTGGGTTTCATTTTAAAAGTAACTGTACTATGTTTTAACAATAAATCATAGTAGTTACTGTGCTTTTGTCAGTTAATATAACTTGACAGATAAATGCCATGTAGTCCTCCCAGCTTCAGTCTGGGTTATTTATATACTGTTATGTAGAGAATCCTGAAAAGCTGTCTGAAAAGTTTTGCATCTTTTAATAAGGCTCCTAGCCAAGTTAAATTTAAAAGACATATGGAGAATATATAGCAAGATTGTACTAACTTCATTGTGACTGGTAAAACATGTATTTTTTTCTTGTTTTCCTGGTTTATTCTCCAAATAGAACAGAAAAAAAAATTAAAATTACGTTGAGTGGGACTCTATCATGGTACTGAATTACAAAAGAAAAAGTCTTTGCTATAAACTTAAAAAAAGTGGGAAGGTTGCCCTTATAGTCATGAATGGCACAAGTTTGTAATTTTCTTGAAGTGTATTCATTTTACAAAGCTCAGGTAGCTTTCTTCTGTGACCTGTGCAGCATCATTCATGCAAGCTTTTTCCTATTTACAAATCAGTATCTTTATTGCCTCAGTGACCTTAGAAAAGCAAGAACAATTTCTGATCATTTCCTGATATGAATTGACAGTAGCAAGTCCTACAATAGCATATGCTAATTTTTTTCTTATTTGTATCAACATGGGGTTTGTATTTGGACAGCCATTTTGAAATGTTTCGCTGTATATCAAAATAATAAGTCCTAATGGATTGCTTCCTGCTTGACTAGGCAAAAGTATTTATTTCTTTTTTTTTTTTAATGTATGCCCAAGCAAGTTTAAAAGAAACAGTAGAACAAAATAAAGTAGATTTGCTGTTAATGGTCTTGCTTGATAAGGTATTTATATTCTGTGTATGGTTTTATTATACATTAAATTCTGACAATAAGGTAGCTTTTCCTCTCTGAGGTCAGTAGTGTTCAGATTAATCAGGTTGACATTTCATGCCGGTGGGTCATGAACTGTTGATAATAGCATTAAATGGTGATTCACTTGCTGCAGGGAGCACAGCTCATTATCCAGTCACTATATTAAATCATCGCCACAAACAGCTAGAGCCCTGTGTGTGCACACATCTGCACACATACACACGGAAATCAGGGCGGGGATCTCTGTCCTGTAGCTATCCATTTCTCTGTTTATAGCAATTGTTAAAGCTGTTTCCAGCATGCAATGATGATGAAAGTCTCCTCATTTGGGAGACTGGAATAGTTTTTACTGGAAAATCTGTTTATGTATGAAACAGGATTGTGCCGTTTATTTTCTAGCTTCTGTCCAAAAATGGGGGATAGCTTCTTTAGCCAGTTCTGTGTTAGACAAAAGTGGAGAAAAATACATGTGCATCATTTCTACAGTGTTAGTGTTGGAAAAAAAGCAAGCTGGAAAATTAAAACAATGGAAATTCAAATTGCTTGTATTCATTGAGTATGAATTTTTATTTAATACTGTGTTTCAGGGGTTTCTATATTAGTTTCAGATGTGCTACTTCCTGTTAGAAACATTCATACTTTAAAAAAAAATAGATACTGTCCTAGTTCAAAAAAAGTTGTGTCTATCATAATGGAAATTTTTAAAATAGAACACTGTCTAAATAACCTAACAGTGGCTTAACTAAGTTGAATGAGGGAAAATTCCACCCTAATGCCTAAAAGATTTTGCAGATATATGCAAGTCTTACTTAATTTTAAGCTGCATTTTTCTTAAATTAACTTTGAGTAAAGACTATTGCAAGGCATGTGTCCAGCGAATAATAAGAAATGTTGGGGTTTTTTTCACCTACCTGGAGCAGAGAACTGTGGAGTTTTCTCTCTCCCTGTCCTCTGCCTCCTCCAACTGAGTCAGTGTCATTTGTTTTAGTGCAAAACTGACTGTTGTTCAAAGGCAGCATTTAGAGGCACTTCACCTTAAGGTATACACAGGTTGGCCTGAAGTGTGAGCTTCTCAAGGTCTTGGTAATTGACACTAGAAAAGTGGTTTATTTTAATAAATGATATATTTTTAGTAGAAGGTATTATGTTTAATCAGTATATAAATATTAATTACCATGAAAACCATGTTAGCCTCAGTATTAACTTTAAAACTGAGAAGTTGGGGAGTTTTCATATAGATGTACATTTTTTGTGTATATATTAATATAAATGGTTACAGAGTGGGAAGCCATTTTATGAAGAAATTAGCACACTATATATTTTAAGGGAAGTTTAAAAAGCTATCTTGAAGGGTAACATTTTAAATTCCTCAAACTGCCTTCTTTTTTCTTTCTTTCTTTTTTTCTTTTTTTTTTTTTTTTTTTTTTTTTTTTTTTTTTTTTTTGAGGTTAAATGGCTGCTAAAACTGCCAAGAGAACCAGGATAACATGAAAAAGCTGTAGGCCGCTAGAGGTCACTATTTGGTAATCAACTTCTAATGAACCAGAACTGTCGAGAAGGCCAATAAATTACACTGTGGATTTTTCTAATTATGAATTCCTATTTAATCATTCAATGACAAGTTAACTGTGGCAGCGGTTCTATGTACTTTGCATACACAGTTATGTTAATGTACTATTATATTTCTTAGGATGGAGGTCCTCCATCATTAGAGCAGTTCATTACCAAAGAGTCTCTTATCTAATCATAATTACTGATTATGAGAAATAATTAACTTTGTTACCCTCTTGATTCTGTTCGTTGG
Organism: Melozone crissalis; assembly: GCF_028551555.1. Taxonomy (NCBI): domain Eukaryota; kingdom Metazoa; phylum Chordata; class Aves; order Passeriformes; family Passerellidae; genus Melozone; species Melozone crissalis. The sequence continues at coordinate 34,617,734 of NW_026535794.1, read as the reverse complement.
CAAAATACAGTCTTTTTCTTTTCTTGTTTTTTAAATGGAGGGGCAGGCCAAGTACTGACTTTCAATACCTTTATATTACAAAAAAAAGGTTAAATTGGTTTTGTGCAAAATTGCCTAGAGTTGCAGCGTTGGAATACTTACAGGTAGTACAGAAAAAAGAGATACACAAGTATTGTAGTGGTTCTCCTTAAGTTATCATTCAGCACAGCTAAATACAAAAATGTGTTTTGTTTTGTGAAAGTACAGCATTTGGAGCATGTAAACATTTGTGAATTTAAACCATATGATTGCATATTGACTCATCCTGAAACAATAAAAGTAATAATAAAAATAGTATCTCTTCTTAAAAATATTTCCATATTAAACTTAGAATTATTTCATACATAAAGAAATATGACTTTAAATTAAATTACAGGGGTTTGAACCCATTGTATAAGTGGCATCAAATACATTTGAGAACACTGAAAAGTACATTGCATTTTAGGCTGGAGAGCAATGCTAAATCTAGTTCTTTGAAAGAAATGTACTATCTGTTTTGCAAGAGAGGTAATAATAGAATTATGTGTAGAGGATCTCTGAACAGGAAATAGAACTGGGAAAGGCCTTGAAACAAAGCGATTCTTTAAATGGAATCTTTCCAATTTAGGCTGTTTTTCTGGCAGTTGTCGTAATCCTGTGCTATTGTACTGCTTTGCCTTTCAGTGCCTTAAACCTTTGAGAATTAACTTTGAATATGCTGAAATTAGGCAGCAGAAAGTGATTTGTTACTTTGTAGGTAATAGTTAGGCATGCTTTAAAATAAGTGTGTATTTTAAAGGAGAAGCTGAAAGATACAGAGTGTGTGGGCTGTTGACTGTATCCAGAGGCAAGATTCAATGTCAAAGTGCTTAAAAAAAGCATGGACATATCTGAAGCAGTGCACTCTGATGATGATTCAGATTGTCAGAAAAATTCTTGGTCTCATACCACCGATGACACTTGAAGGGACAAAGTTCAAAAGTTCATTCAAAAATGTTCAATGCAATCTTCACTCCTATTATTTATGCATTTCTTTCCAGTTTCGTTTGGTAAATCTCTGTCAGTTGTCCTCTCATAGACTGTACCCAAAACAGGTAATATTAAAACTTTCAGCTGAGCAACCCTCCAGGAGAAAATACTGGAGACTGATTTATTTTAAAATTACATGTCTGACGCTTCTTTCTATTTTGTTTTAAAATTTTGTTAGATTCCTGCTATTAAATACTAGGTACTTTTTAAAATGTTTTGAATGTAAATATGCCCCTATTGATTGGGATTGGCATATGGCATTGCTACATCTTCAGCTTTTTAAGATAAACCAGAAATGCTTAAGAACATACATGCTATGATAGCCACCCCATTTAAATGCTTTTTGGTTTATTTTTGTGTGTTTATTGTCTTAATTTTCTTATATGACATGAAAGGACTAATGAATGCATCAACAGAAATTTACCTTCTTCTACAGCTGGCGTTTTAAGAAGCAGACCTTTTATTAAGAGCACTTGAACCCATACCTGTTGAATAATGCAGTTTAAATGCATATTTCAGTGTGACTATAGTTTTCTTTTTTAGTGATGTGCTTAATGTCTTTGTTATTCCGAAAAAAAAAACATGCCATGTTTTGTTTGGTTTAGGGGCCTATAGTAATGTAACATGTTAAAATCATGAAGTACTGAAGTGTTTCAAGTATTTCTTATTTGTAAAAGAGGATTGGTATCTTGTTAGAGTTGTACTAATACTGGAGAAACAGGCAATAATATTAAATATCCCTGGTTTATTTTTTCTTGAAGGTTCTTGTTTTGCTGTTATGATGAAGGGGTTTCTTCAGCTTTTATGTAACTATTCCACAGAACTATGTAAACATAGTTGCCTTTTGCTGTGGAGTTAAGGTAGAATGTGCAAGTATTTTATACTTTCCAGAGACATTCAAGTCCAAGTAGCAAAATCTGCAAACCTGGTGACATACAGCTGATTGCTTTTTATGATTTAAAGTGCTCAGCAAGACTGGCGACACATATGGTTTTGTTGGTCTTGCATTTGCATGTACGTTGTTCAGTCAAAATGGATGAGATGAGAAGCTGTGATGACAAGGTGGATTGCTGGATCTGTTTGTGGCTTTTGGTTATTCCATGCAAACATTAAGCTTCTGGAGGCTTGATGTTCATTTTGCTATTGTCTGTGAACTTGAGTTAGAACAACTAACTGTAAGAATATAAGAATCACTTTTCTGGGATTCTGCCTTCTTTTTTTCAAAGAGAACTTCATAAATGTCTATCCCTTTGAGTTTTTTCTTCTATAGTCACACAACAGTTGTTTTCTGGTTGGTGATCTTCTGCATAGAGTAGAAGCTTTTCAAGAAGGTGAGATTATGATGATACTGGAGATGCAGCTCTTCCCTCTTTCTAACACTCGACAAAAACTATTCTTGATTTTGCACTATGTGATTAGGATAAAGTTTTATTTCTAGGACTTGAAGCCTCATCAGTCAAGATTGTCTCTACTGAATTTTAGTTGTGTGGAGGGTTAACAGTGGCCCACATAGTGGAGGGACTGCATGCATGTTCATATTTAATTTTTGAACTTCTCCTAAAAGACCAGAATTTCAAGCAGTAGTGCTGGGTGAGATTTGTTTTCTTTGAAGAAGGAGTATTTTTTTTTGTTTGTTTCTTTTGTATTCAGTATATCACATGTATTTGATGCTGTGCGTGCTCAGAACCCAGAAACAGTTAATCAGACAGCTCAGTGTCAGGTGCTTCACATTTGGACTGTCTGAAATCTGCTTTGAAATTTTGGGATCTTGTATATGTGGAATGTATTGCTTCTGTTCATCCTTGGCTGTAGAGCCTTCTTGCTAATGTTCAGATAAAAAAATTAGATACTTGTTTTGAATTGTGCTGAGCTCTGTGCATGTAATTTTGCTGTCCAAAACTGTGAATACATGCACCTGTTGTTGTTAAGTTTTCGTATTTCTGTATAGGTCTGCAGGTGAGATTTAGACCATATATCTAAATATTAGTGATGTACAGGAGTAGCTAAGTCTCTTTGGTATTGCTGGTATTCCAGCAATACCAAAAGGATATTTCTGTTGTCTTTGATTTTGTGGTGGATTATGGGTCAAAGGTGGAGAATGGGAAAGATGACTGTCATGAACTGCTGTTTCTTAATGTTTTTAATACAATATTTTGGGTAAAAATAAGCAGATAAGTTGATCAATCATACTGTATTTCCTTTCTTATTGCACTGCTGTTAACCTTTTTACTTGCTAACTTTTCAAGTGCTTTGATATTTCTCTTTGACATTACAATGACTAGAACTAAATGTAGTGCTTTTTAAAAAATGCTACAGACAGAACAATTTCATCAGGCCTTTCAGCTTGTATTTCTGTTGAAAAAGTTGAAGTATCTTATGTGTGCATTTGCCTTTTGCAACTTATTTTCTTTGGCTGATCCCTTGGAGGCATCAGTTGCTACTTAATACCATCTCGTAAAATTTTCCTCGTGCATCCCTCTCATATTAAACTGCCACAACAACAGCTTCTAGTTTTTGCATGATTTATTGAGACGGCATATTCTTTTCTGTGTTTTGGCATCATTCTATAATACATCTAAAACAAATTTAATGTCTTTATTCCACCATCCGTGGCCAAGTTCAAGTACAAATCCCTATACAAATCTACTCAGGCTTTCTTCTTCTAAAAACATAAAGCTTCTCATTATAATTTTGGCTATTTTGTTTAATCAGTTGTTTATTCTTCCACTACTTTCTACCTTCCATTTCTGATTATTTTTACATATTTTTTCTGTTCCCAAAAGGGATATCCTCTTCTACTGTAACAGATGTATGTACCTATTGTTTATATGCATGTATCCTTACGATTCATGTAAATCCCTAAATATGTTTTCCTTGAGGCCGCCAAGTATCCCTGGATATACAGCGGCACTTCTCAGATTAGCATGTCGGACTGGAAAGTTTGGAACTGGCTTTGTCTTTGGACAGCACCTAGCAAAATTGGGACTCAACTGTGACAGCAAGGGGAATGCTGAAGAAAGGCTCTTAGAGCAGTCTCTGCCTGCATCTTCTACCTTCATATTATTCTGGGAGGCAAAATCTGTTTAATTACACCTCTCATGCTGGGCTGCCCAGAACAGGTAGCATATTGCTCACCTCTCTTGCATCTTTCTTTCAGTGTGTACTACTGCTAGGAAAATAGCTGCATGGAGCATTAATGCTGATGCACACAATCTGATCCACTCGTCTTCATTCTTGCCAGTGCTTGTGGGAGAGGGGGTGGAGGAGGAGGAGAAGGGAATTATTATTCTGCTGCTGACACAGGGAGAATGAGAGTGGCTTGATGCAACAGAAGATTATGTTCCCTGAGGATAAACAAACAGAAGGAGATAAATTAGGAGAGAGGATAATCCTGTTAATATGTGCATTCCTTAATTCTGATCCAGTTTTTCAAATCATATGATTTCACAAAGGTTAGAAATTTAATTAATACCTGTAAACCATCTCTTCAAGTTTACCTTTCAGATTGTGGAGTAGTGTTTTGAGTTGGCATTTGAGATGCACAAATTTTCTTATAAACAGGAATTGTAAGTAGTAATATGAATATCACGTGAGGGAAAAATAATAATGTGCACATCACCATCCCTTCCTTAATTTAAAAGAAAAAAAAACAAAACAACTTTGGTCCTCTGGACTTTTTCACAATACTGTTTGTTAGGAAGTCAGGGCAGCTTATTCCTTGCAATCTTCTTGTTGCTTTTTCAGCAGAAGCTGGGCCATTGTGATATTTATCTGAATTCAAACAAGGCTAATTAAAAGAGCTGCTGACAGTTGTTGTGATCTGACTTTGACTGGAGCTTGATGGTCATTATGGGTAAATAATGAACTAGGTCTGCAAATGTAGCAGCTGCCAACTTGGGATAGAAGAACAGCTATTGCGTCCAATTTAAGGATCTATCGACCGCTTCCCTTTTCCCTGCAGATCTTCTTCCTAGCAGTAAACTAATGTTTTATACTGCTTTTTTTTGTGGTTTCAGCTATTTCTAATATAGTCTATAATTTCCTCTTAAATATTTAACCTAGTCCATTATTAGCTTTCAGAGTTAACAACTTTTCCATTGGGCTTTCTTTGCATTTTTATTTTGTTTTGTTTTGTGGGTGGGTTTTTTGCAGTTTGTTTTTATGTACAATGTAACTGCTTAAATAATGATGATCATGTGTATTTAATTTCCCTGTTGCTGCAGAATAAAAATCCACTGGGTTTTTTTCTCTATACAGCCGTAATCTCACAAATTGTATCATTTGATTATGCCGTAAAAGAGATGTTTCTACTTCCTTAAGCATGCTTTTGTCTGGATTAATATTTGAGTGCTTTTTGTATAAATCTTGAAATCACTGACCTGAACCTCCATTTCCATTTTTGCTCAAAATCACTAGCTTATGAAGTATGGTGATGCAAAGCTCTATTTGTCAGAAGAGAGAAACAGCAATGACTTTAATTAAGGGGCACTTCCAAGTACGTTGTCGCTTCATCATGAGCTTTGCCTTGTCCCGTTAGCAAGTAGGAATGGTACCTTAAAGGGAAAATGGCAAATTTTAATAATAGATTAATTCAACTTTCTTCTGGCATTACAAATGCAGTACAAGCCACAGAATTTTATATACAGAAGAACTTGCATCCACCCAGCATTTGCTCAGCTGCCATTAGAAAAGGCAGCGTGCATTATGTAAAATGTACGGAGGCACTTGTGCATTAGTGCATAATGCAGCAGAACTAGGGATCTTGCTGGGAAGAAATGATCCCAAGCGTGCCCCTAAAAGACAAGTCTTGCTTTGAGATATAATGATGAAAAATTGCCCATTTATTTGTGTCTTTGTGTTTCAGCAAAAACGAAGCTTGGACTCGTTGACTGTCGCGCTGCCGCAGGGGTTTTGTGCACGTTTGTGTGCGTCCGCGGGCACGGGCGTTTCTGTGCCTCTTGGAAAGGCCAGCGATACGTTAACAAGGGGTTATGTTATGCTGGTTTATGTTAAACCAGATCACCCCCTAACATGTGCAGAGCCATTCATCTGTGTCACCAAAACCCAAGAGAACATCTGACATGGACTTGGAAACAGAAACAGTGATCACTTACAAATCAAACATGGCACGCTCTAAACCGATTGTGCACGGCAATCTTTTCGAGAAAGGACAACTAATTGAACATGATAAAGTGTAAAGTTAATTAACACCCTTAAATTTGTTGATTACTTTCACGGGATTATATTGTTCGTTGAGGAGCAGCTTTCTGTCCCAGCTGTCGCCTTTTTAGCGAATGTCGCTGGTAAACAATAGAGACACCATAACAAGTCGTAAATGGTCCCTGTGACAGCAGCCCCTTGTGAGGCTGCATCTGTAGAAAATGATTAGAACAATTGCATTTTAAAGACGGCTCACATTGCAGCCCGGTCCCATCGGTCCTCTTCTTTATCTCTGCTGATGGCAGACTGGTTACAACATTTAAGTTCTTTTGAGCAAATTAAGTGATTTACTGTGTTTTAGTTATAAGGCAGCAGAATAGCTTCATAGGTCTAGCTTTGATGCTGATTTTCGTAATAGGGAGAAATACAAGCCCTTGGAGTGACAGTGTGCTGTGGGGGTTTTTTTCTGAGTCTGTTCCATTTACTAGTTTCCTGAAAATATATTGATGATGGCAGATATTGTCTGAGAAGCAAGTAGAAAACATTGATACCCTACTTATATTTTATAAAATAACTAGTCTCTTCATGGTTATTTTAAGTTTATAGTATGGTTTTAAATATTCTTTTATTTCCACTAGGGATTTATAGCTGATTTTGCCTTTACATGCCTTTTAATTGGTTTTAGATTTATATATGTAGCAAAACAATAGTAACCTTTTTAGTTAATCTTTCCTTGTGTATCTTGGTTTAACTTTTCGTGAGTTCCAAAGACAAAGTATTTCGTGTGAGCTGGCAGGTACTTAAAAAAATCTGCTTAGTCCTTAAAAATACACACTCACACAAGGTACACAGATGCAGCCTCTCAAGCTCAGCCTATGTGAAAGAGAGCAAACATGACAAGAATCTACTTGTTTGAGGCAGCTACAGTCACTTAAAGTGCATTTAAAAAAAATTAATCTGAATAAAAGACCAGTGTTTCCTTGCACTTCCCAAAGTGGAACAGGCAAAGCCTCAACTCCTGTGCTTGAAGGTGCAACACTGTAAAACAAGATAGAGGATTAAAACTCTAGCAATGCTCTTCTTGTTTGCTTTTTTTTTTAAATCTAGTTTAGATCACAAAATCAGTTGTTATAATTGCAGCTTAATGTTGAGTATAGAAATAACAAAATAGATTCTTTTTGGTTGAAGCTTCTCGATATTACAGCCTTCATCTCTTACTTGTCCTTCAGAGATTGAAACAGCTCAGTTCATATAATTTTGGCCTCAACTTTGTCAGCAGTGAATTTTTTTATGTGCAGGTGCAGCACAACAGTGGATTAAATATGTTGGCACAGGGATATGCTTGGGTGCATTGTCTTTCCAGCAGCGTTCCTGTTTTCAGCATTGCCACTGTGATGGTGCTGTAATCCTCAGCCTTACAATATCACTTCTTTTTAATTCATCTGCCCTCTGTTCTTACAGAAATGTAATAAAGCTGAAACCAAAAGCAGATAATTTCTTATAACACCTTTACATTAACGTCTCTTTTCTAGCAAATTGTGTTCTTAATAATAAGCAAACTGAGAGAAATTAAGAGGTTTTAATGATGTAGTTGTAGAACTAAGACCGTTCTGGGTTTTTTTTTTTTTTTTTTGGCACTGGAATCATCAGTGGCAAATTTCTAGGCTTTTTGCAGCAACATGAAATGCTGTTTAAATAAGTATGGGAAAGTGAATACGGACGGTCAGCATGTCTGTCAAATGAGGCTGCTTGGACTGGATACTAAAACTTGAGGTCATCTTCAGACTGTTCCAGGGTGGTTACAACCAGTTCCTGTTGTCATGTGAGGGCTCCTAAGTTTCCATTCCTTTTTTTGTCTAAAATGTTGAACTTAAGAACTGCTCTGTAGGAGGTTCACTGAGCAATCCATTGGCAATCGAATGAGAAGCACCTGGATTGAACTTACCCCACAAGTAGCACAGCCAGATGTGACAGGATGCTTTGAAGTGCAGTTCGTTATGTACCTTTTTTGGTAAAAAACTTAGTTTTGCAGATCTTCATCCAAAACCTGCTCGTACACAAGTGGAAAACCCATCTCCAAGTGGATATGCCATACTGCAGTACTACTCTGTAACTTCTCACCGTATTTTTTCCCAGAGTCATTTTCTTGCAGTCCCCTCATCTAGGTAGATCTCTTATATTCTCTACAATCTTGTTTCTGTCAGTTTATATCTCTGGGACAAACTCCGGTGCTGTTGGGAGCAACAGACTTGGAGTTGATCTTCTGGTATGACGACCTTGCAGGATTCTGCACACAGGTGTGGGTGATCATCCCAGAGAAACCAGGTATAAGACTGCAGCCGTGGGCTCCAGCAGTCTTGCTTTGCAGCAGAGGAGGAAATCTTAACACATGCTATTCATAGATACTCTTTCTCTGAAAACTATTCCCCAAGGATGTGAGGAGACTTTTTGTATTTTAGAAAGAACAGATAGATTTTAAACAGCTTTTGACCCTCAGAGCAGTGGTACATAAAACATTATCTTATGTGGTAAAACTTCTTTAAAAAATCAAAATATGAAAAATAATAGTTAGCATATTTAAATTGCATTAGCTGCTCTGCATCTCCATTGCTGTCTTTAGTGTTAAAAACTGATAATACTTAACTGGCTTGTGTTGTTGGTATGGAAGCTGTGATTGTGAAAGAAGGCTGTGCATTCTTGTATAATGATTTTTTTTAATTTCTATTTTCAGCTGAAGTTACAGTTCTTGTACTCCTAGACTCCATGCCAAATGTTTTTTAATTGCCAGTCTTAAAAATTTGCTGCGTTGCTTGTTTGATTCTGATAAAATAGCAGATAGTTGGCAAGGACTCTAGATGATAAAATCTACCATGAAGTAAATAGGTTTTTTGTTTTTAAAACAAGAATTTTCCAAGCCTTCTGCGTTATACAACAAATTGGTCTCTTCTTTCTACTTAACTAATTTATTTTTGCTTCTTGAAATGTGTTTGAACAAGTGAGAGAGTGCAGCTGTCAGAAGATTAACCAGCTGAAAACTATTGTCAGCATTAATTTTGCTCTAATAAATGAATCTCTGAAGCTATTTAGCAGTCTGTAATCTAGATACAAGGCTATTGACCTATGATGGATAGTACTGGATTTTGTTTGTAAGCTTTGACTTAAATTGTCTACTTAATTTGCTGCAGGTCAGATCACAGGATTAGTGGTAAAGGCCATTATGTGGTTTGAATAAAAATAGCTAGAGGAATGGAATGAAAATCATTGTGTTTATTAATGTAGCAATCTTTGCGGTCATGTACATAGTGAACTGGTAGCCAAAAAGACAACAATGACCTCTTTGTGCTAGCTAGTTTGGGCTTTGCTCTTTGCCCAGTTCCTGTGAGTTGCCTGGAGAGGAGTTGTTCAATTGAGATCGAGGATTGGCTGAAAATTGGGTGTCTCTCAACCTGGGCAGGAAGATCTTCACTGCAGTATATATTTCAGTGCCTCAGTAGTGTTCTGTATACAGACCAATTGTTTCATTAAAGCTGTGGGTCTGAGCTCTTCTGGATGCTCCAGTTCTGGACTTAATAGCACAAGAAAGATACAGATTTACTGGAGTGAGCCCAGCTAAGGGCCCTGAAGATAACAAAGGGTCTGGAGCAGCTTTCATATGAAGAGAGACTGAGAGAGAGCTGAGAGTGTTTGGCATGAAGGGAAGGCACAGGGGGATCTCATCAATGTGTGTAAAGACCTGATGGGATAGAATTAAGTAAGGGAGGTACACTCTCCTCAGTAGTGCCCTGTGACAGGACAGGAGTCACAAATCAAAACTCAAGAAATTCCATCTGAAGCACAAAAAACCACTTTTGTTTTTACTGTGAGGGTAGGCAAAGAGTGGAAGAAGTTACCTAGAGAGGCTGTGCAGTCTCCATCCTTGGAGATACTCGAAGACTGACTGGACACAGTCCTGAGGCATCATGCCTCAGCTGGCCCTCGTTGAGCAGGGGATTGAATGATCATGAGAGGTCACTTTCAAGCCCAGAAATCTCGTGATTTTAGGTTCTAATATAGACTGAGCAGGTCATCACTGGGAGCATCTTTACAGTTGCCTAGTTTTGCATAACTGGTGGGTATTTACTCTTTTTGAGACTTTTAATCTGTAAAATTTGTCTGAAATTCTTCAGTGACTGAAAAAGATAGTAGATGTTGAAAGGCAGGATGGACTTGCAAGATACAGAAAGGGGCATTTGTAGACATAGCCACACAGAGCACTTGCACACAGTGAGAGTGTCAATTGAATTTTTTATCGAAAAGGAAAACAAAAAATTCAACAAATTCTTCAGTGTGAAAAGCTGCAATGTTACTATCCTTGATGCTGTAAACAAAGTCCAAAACTGACCACTTCCTTAGCTGTAGTACAGCACTTCAGAGCACTGTACCTAATTGAGCATGTTTGATTTGAAAGTCAGTTGTTATCTGCAGCTGTACACCTTAACCAGCCAATGTCTGATGCATAGAACAGAAAATTTATTGTGGCTCTGCTTCTTGCCAGAGTGAAAATTAGTGAGGAAGCTGATCTGTTCATCAGTTTAGGCCGAATTTTCCTAGCAGTTATACCCATTAAATACCAGGGGTGAGGAAGTTAGGGATGTAAGACTAATTCATATTAGAATTAAGCTTCTTTTAAGGAATAGAATATTTCATGGTGTGGAGGTAATAAATATCACATGAAAAATTTGCCAGTGTTGTGCTTAGGAACTGTATATTCAAAGAACTGTGGTGTGTGTTTACTGAACTGTGCTAAAGTCAGGACAGACTTCAGGAATAAAACTGGGAGTAGTGTGTTTGTGTGTGTGTATGAACAATTTTTACATTGTCTTTACATAATAATTGCATCTTTGTAAATACATTAAGTTTATGTGGGAACTAACTTAAAGCTTCTCAGATTAAAGAGACTTTTGCTTCAGATTAAGAACATCATAAACTGCAGAAATTCAGAAGACTTGGTTTTATATGTGTTTTTTAGCTGTTCAATCATGTGAAATTCAGGAAGCACTGGTAAAAATTAGCCTAGGTTTAGAAAGGCTGATAAAAGCATAGCTGTCTTTGAGCAGTAGTTTGTTAATGGTTGTATGTGAAGAGTAGTTTGACAAAAGAGAAATTTTATTTAGTAGTTCAGACAGCATGAATTTTGTGGAGCGCAAAGTTTCAGGAAAAGTTGATTGTTTCTTTGTATAAACTATAAAAAAGTGACTGCCAGTTTTATGCAAGTCTTATGACTTTTCTGCTAGCATGCCTGAAAGATAAGGTGATTTTATCTCCATCAGATGTTTCAGAATTTAGATTGCTGATCCTTTGAGTACTGGGAATGTAGTGTTACTTTTACATAGAATTTGAGAGGTTTGTCGTAAGTGAAGTGTTTTGCATCATCAGACCCTTACTGGTAAGAGAAACTGCCTAATTTTTGAGGCTTTTTAATAGTATTATTAAATCCAATGTTATCTTGATTCAGGTGTTGGAGCTGCTCGAGCTGGAAACCTTACTTTCATGGTTGGTGGAGTGGAACAAGAATTTAATGCTGCCAAAGAGTTGCTGACATGCATGGGTTCCAATGTGGTTTACTGTGGAGAGGTTGGAACCGGACAGGTAATGCTTTCTGAAGGGCTAATAGCTATCTCAGTCTTTCCTTTTTCTGGCTTTTTATTTATTGATGCCTACTCTTTTACTCAAGAACTAAATGCTTGATAATATATCTTCATTCTTGTTTGTTTGTCTTTAACCTTGTGTTTCTAAATAATGTCATGGAACTTTTGTCCAGTATGTTGTGTAACTTAGTATAAAAATCTGACTGACATTTCTCCACACTGGCTTGTTGAGATGATACTTCTTAGGGAAAAGACATTTTGATTTTGTTTCATCTGAATTTAGATTTACTGGATGTTCTGAAGAACAAAGAGCTCCTACATGGCATGTATGCTAACTGAACAGTACTAAGAAAAAAAGGTATTTTTTAATCTGTAAAGGAGCCATGGAGCAACTTTCATTAACTTTGTGCTGTCACAGATCTATGTTTACTCTAGAAGAAAGCTGCCAGAACATACTTGATCATATTGTCCTGGGCCTAGTGGATTCCTGTATGTTAGTTCTATGAAAACACATAAACTAATTGATGGTTTCACATGTTTTCAGGCTGCAAAGATCTGCAACAACATGCTCTTGGCCATCAGTATGATTGGAACTGCTGAGGCTATGAATCTTGGAATCAGGTTGGTTTGATTTTTGTGGTGGATTGAACACCTCAAAAAACATTTTTTCCATTACAGTTTTTATGTATTATGGTTGACTTCTGCTGAGACAATGATTAAAAGAAATAGGTAAACTTGTGCCAGAAGTTGTCTTACAAAGCCATGAGCAGGCTGAAGGGATTATTTAACTAAAGGAGGCGTTTTCAGCATGGGAATATTCTTTTGTATTGGCTGCATAGGTTGTTACATTCTACATCTGAAGTTATTTATTTGTTCTGCTGTAGTGCAGCCTGCAATAATGTTTGTCTTTCATGATAAACATCCAGAGCTGATATAGAGGTAAGTTTTTGTTTGTATTCTAAACTGATGTACAATCTATTCAGAATATTATACTCACATATGGCTCTCATTGGCTTTGTTTATTTCTTAAATTGTTCCAAGATCTACGGTAAAGTGAAACTTCTACTACAGTGTGTATATCAAATTAAGATGAAAGCATAAAAGAGAACATCCACCTTTCTTTGACTTTATGAGAGCACTTTGTCCTAATTGCCAAAACTCCTAGTTTGTCAGAAAGCTGCAGTATACTCCTACTACACTCTTGCCAGTGCTGGCTACCATTTCTTTTCTAGGATGTGCTACATCTAACTTTTAAGTGACATCATATTTGAGCAAAATTATTTTTATTTTTTAATTGTGATATATTTATTCTGTTAGGGTCTTTGTCATTTTGTTTTATTTTCCAATTGAGTGCATGCAAGTACACGTTCAGGATCAAGATATTTGAACCTTTAATAAATTCTTGTTGCCAAATCAAAATAATTTGCAAATTTATAGACAGAGAAGTCCTGTGTTTGAAGAGATTATCTTGCAATTGTGTATCTTTCAGGGGCTTTTCATGAATTATTTATCTCCACACTTGCATCCTTAAAATTTGCCTGCTAAAACTACAGATACTGTAGGTACTTATCAGCTGGGCTCAACTGTGTTCATGTGGATTTGGTACGCTATAAAAACAGCAAGAGGGCATCAAATGCTTAAATAAATTTAAAAAAAAAAACACCTACGTATGCACACATACACAGGACAATGTAATGGATTCACATTTCCTCTTAATTACCATATCAAGATGCAGTTGTTTTATTGAATTGCCCTTGTCTCAGATGTTAGACTGTCTTGACCTATTAAGTTGTCATGTTGTAATTGAGATAAAAGAGGAATTTGCTTTGCATCAGTGCTAATTGGTTTATCAATATCCTGTACCATTTACATTTTAAAATTGAGAGTCTGTAATATACTGAAGCATGTCTGCATCAAGCCATAATAAAACCAGTAGCATTGTTTACAACTTTTTAAATCCAGTGTTATCCAGAAAGCTGGCATTGGGTTCTGCTTTAAGTCATGATTTGCTTAATAAGGCACATGCAACTAATTTTTTGTTTCAGTTTTATCTACATTTGTAGGAATTACTAAAATAAAATCAAGAGGTTTGGAAGAGGGATATTCTGGGGCGTGTAAGCCCTATGAAGAGTAAGTTGATGTCTGCAGTCATTGTAGCTTGAAGGTATTTAGAATTTTTTCCTTTTCCAGTTTAAATTTTGGCTGAATCTTTATTCATCATTTGTGAGCAAAATTCTAATGTAAAAGTAACAATCTATAAGCCTCCCTGCCTTACAATTAAGGTTATCAAGAGGAACTATATTTATTGTAGAAAAAAACTGCTAATTTTAAACAAAGTATAGAAAGGGCAGAATCTCATTTAGTCAAAAACTGCATGAAGTTTATGACAGAGGTGGTTATTTAAAGCCTTAAGAAGTAATTTAGAATCCTTGCATTTATTTTAAGTTAGTGTGATTTAGAATTTGAGAAGATGACTTCTGCTTATAACTAGAACAAGTGCTATCCACTTGGAGTGTAAAAATTTCTAATGTAGAAGTTTAGAGCTGTCATTCCAATTATTAGAAGTTTTGTTACATTAATAATTTTAGGAAGTTTTTTTCTACTCTATAGCTCAAAGGATAGTGTGGCTGCCTGCTCTGAAGAGAGTAGGAAGCTGAACCTGGTTTATTAGATTGATGCATATCTGGTGAACTCGGACTTTGACTTAATAATGGTAAAGGATGCTGAAAATTTAAAAATTTAGAATAGGAATTTTGGAACTTAGATGTGTTCTTAACTTTCATATAGAATATAAAATGTCTTTATGTCATGCATTGTGTATATCTGCTGCATCATTTACATTGAGTTCTAGGGACTTTGAATAATTAATTATTCAAAATACTGCTGTCAGAACTAGATGTAGCTACAAGATCATATTACAACACCTTCCATGAATTCTAATATATACTCTAAACTTAAGTCTTCAAAGAAGTGTGATATTAATTCTATTAATATCACTTCTTCTCTAATGTTTTCATAAACCATGCAGTCTAAATTTTCATTTTCTGAAGTAGTTAAGAGTCAGTGGTTTAGTAATTTCATATTTTTAAATTATTGTTTTATTTCTTTTATATTTGAAATTATAGAATTTTTCCAAACTTCGACATAAGTAGCAAATAGAATATGATGAGGAAGAAAGAAAATTGACATTAATGAACAAAAACTCCGCAGTAGACTCCCAGAAAAATAGGCCATATTGCCATGTACTTTTGCATTTATATTTCACTTACTTTACTCGAACATTATCTTTATTTACTAATAAAGATATCCATTTTCTCTCGAAGTTTTGTGGATTAAATTGCATAAATACTTTTTTAAAATATTCCTATCCATAGTTCTGACCAATGAAATGCATGTTATGTTCAGTTTTTCCATTACTTTCCTGATGATTTATGAATGTTACCAGTAAAAGTTAAAAGGTGTGGCAAACGTTGCGGAAATGAATTCACATTGTCATTTATATTTTCTTTTCTCTCTAGCATGTCAATGCAACTTGTCAGTATAAAAATCTTGAGCACATTTTGCTGTGCAGTTTTACAGGTAGTGTGCATATTGCAAAATACTGACTTGCTGTGTCAAACTGACACACAGAGTACATGTAAACTGCACAAATCAGAAGTACAAACGTGAAGTGATACTGTCCACAGTCAGAAAACATTTTTCTTTTTCATTTTGCTGATCATCTCAGTGCCAGTAACTTTGTTCTGCTGAGCCCTGAGCTCCAGTAAAACAATTTCTAATACTAGCAAAATAAAACTCAGAAATGAAATATTGCTGATAGCTGGTTTGTGTTTAGGTCAGGTGGAAGTTGCTGCCTGGCAGACAGTTTGCGGTCCCATCAGAAACCGCCTGCAAAGACTCAAGGAAGGGCTTATGTGGTGACACAAGACAGGACAAGGTTGCTTAATATGGTTGAGATGAAAGGGACCAGGAGAGCAGTAAGGGCTCTATGGCAATAACCTCTCTGCACAATGAATTTGTACTTCCAATAGCAGAGAAAATCATCTCTATGAGGAGGGACTGCAGTGCCACCCAGTTTATACCAAAAGCTGCAAATACAGCTCCTTCCTAAGCAATTTTACTCCATGGATTTGTGCCCACCTGGTTTTTTTAGATAAATAGAGTGAAAAGACAGTAAAAGAATTTTTATTCTCATGCTAAGTTTAAATGTAGTCTCAGTCTCTAGATCTGGTTTCTGTGAGCACCCCTGAGCTATGGATGTAAGACATGAGCAGAAATGAGAGTTGACAGTAGAGAGGAGCATGTCCAACAGGCTGAGGAATAATTAGCCCTGGACACATCCCCGCTGCAAAATTTAGAAAGAGTACCTTGAAAAAGAACTCCAAGGTGTGTTTCTGCTGTCTTTGGCATGGGGCTATAGCTCAGTCTCATGAAGGTTAGTAATGGCATTGGAGAGCACTTACCTTGTTTAAAACACCAATGGCAAAGTAATTTTTAACTGTGGTAGATGGGTTATAAGGTTCTTCTTGAATATTTGCACCTTTATACAATGTTTACCCAAGGCACCTTGAGATGGGAAACTCTCGAGTTCAGCTACTTCAGTTGTTACACCTTAAAATGAGACAGGATGGATCTTTCTTGTGAGACACTATTTTAATTTCTGTATCCCTTCAGACTGAGCTTTTGGAGGAGTGTATGAAAAATTCAGGCTGAAGCTTTATTAGAGCTCAGCAAAACTTGAGTTTTGAGCTGTGGTGTGGAGGGATCCTATTTTGATCTTTTTTTTTTTTTTTAGTGTGTGCATCTATTGCCTAGTTTTTGCTGTTCACTTCATTAGGAATGTTATTGAAGAAGCATTGATTTGAGGGAGAAATTGTTTTTGTTCTATTATAAGTAGAGTTAATACATGGGCTTCCTTTCTGCTTATAAGGGAGAAGAACATTTTGGTAATTGTAAATTCACACACACATGCACAAGCTCTTGCCATGTCCAATGGCAAGTTGTTATGGGGACTGGCAGACTGTCATCATTTTGATAGCTTGAGCAGTATATCTCCTGAACAGCAATGGAGCTCTTATGCAGAGAGTATCGTATGTTCCCAGCCAATTTACAGGGAAACAGCAATAACATTTTATCATGGTTGAGAGCCCAGTAGCTGCTTCCTATTAAACTTGCCCTTTCAGATACCTGTCTTGGATTAATTTGTTGATTTCAAATGGAAACTCAGTCTTCTCCACTGAAGCATGACTTTCTAGGATAGACTCTTGCTGAATGACAATTACTGTATATTCTGGCTGGTTTCAGACCATTACAAGCTTTGGGCACAGTGGAAGACAGAGGACTTCTTCAGTAACTGATTTTAATATATGTCTAATTTTAACTGTCAGTTATATATGCACCAGTGGATGAATCTTCAGAAAGATGAAATGCAAAGCGCTTCTAACTTGCTCTTATTAATGATACACTTGCTGCAAAGGAGTAAAAAAAATAGATTCAGGTCTCCTGAAGAGAAGCTGCATGGTGTTTAAGAGCTATGAATTTTGAAGAAGCAGGGATACAAACTGACACTATCTTCCTTTTTCTTTTCCCAGAGCAAAAATATGTCAGATCTAGTGCAAGACAGTATTTTACATATCTGTATAATGCATGCATATCTTTTAAAGTATACTTTCACAGAGAGGTAGTTGGAACACTGTAAAAAGAGCATTCTTTGGGAGGGTTATATGTGTTTTGAAATAATAAGCTCTCTGTCTTGCAGTATACTCACAGCTGTAATTGCAGACCTCTCCATGCAGTTGGATATAGCACAAGCAGGCACTACATTGGTAAAAATACTGATCTGGGTGTAACAATGATAAAGAAACAGACAAGTCAAGAGATTTGTTTGAGGGGAAAAAAGCAACCTCTGTATATTTGAAAGCTCAGGCTTTGCATGCTCCCAGTGTGGGTTTTTTTGATTAAAACAATTAAAGCCATTATTTGGAGTGGCTCTTGATGAAGGCTTTTATGGTGAGGACTTTGATGCACTATGCACAATAAAATACTGTGAAAACATATTGGTGCTGGAAAACACAGTTTGTATTTTTAAATAAATTATCATTATAAGCATTCAGTTGAATCAGAGGGTTGGGAAAAAAAAATGGGGAAGAGTGTAAAACTTGATCCCATTTAGGCCAGCGGAGACTTTCCATTGAATTCCAGGGTCTGCTGCAGCAAATCACAAATAAAAGTGCACAGCAGTACTGCTAAAAAGCTGTCTGAAATACAGAAAATTATCTTGCTTAGCATTAGGAAGGCAGACTTGCAGGACACAGTGCCACTATAGGAGTAGGAGCCATGCTGTAGGGTTGACTATGTTAAATGTAGTTTTTCAAATCCAGAATGCCTACTGGAATAGATAGACATGCATTTTAGCAACTGTTCCACTGGTGAAGAGCTTTTCTCATCTACAAATTAAAACTTTGAGCGCTACTGTGTCTGGAAGCACTGTTAGGCTGTGGGGAATCTGCAAAAGTCTGTGATGTGAGATCTAACATAAAAAACATTGAAATTTATTTAAATAAACTTTGTGGAAGGTTGTGATATATCCCTTTTAAAATGTCCTTTTCTCATCTTGAATTGTTACTGGAGATAGTTCCCTTGCTTTCTCTTTTGTCCTGTGTGTAGCTGAACATTTGTACAATGCCAGATAAACTGCTGCTGCTTGTCCTTGGTATTAATGCAATTGATGTAAAATTACACTTGCAACTTATTATCAGCATAAACGGGAATTCATAAGAGGGTTAATTTTGTAAAATATTGAAGAATTTTCAGGGTCTGCACTGAGCAGCAGTTTATGCCATCCTCTCCATAGTAGAACAAATGACGTTTCTACTTGGACAAGCTTTGTTTTATCGGGATCAGTAACCTTATCAGCAGCTGACCCAGAACTATAATATATGTTTGCGAATAGGTAACATATGTCACAGTGAAATGCAGACTTGCCTCATAAGCAGGAGCATATAATGAAGATTTAATAATAGCAAAGACAAGAATGCACAGCTGTATGTGGCGGTAAAGTTTTTTTTGTTAAGTGCAGCATTTTTATTCACATTATTAGAGCAGAATCAATTGCGGTATCGTGTTTACTTCAGAAATGCACCAGTGTTCACATATAAACGCATTGCACAACCATTTTCATGTTGCCACACTTGCTTGTGAATTTTTGGCTTCATTCAGAGAATATTTTTGTATGAAGAACAAGTATGTGACCTAGTAGGTAGCAGAACAGGGAATGCCTGTCAGTAATTGAAATACAAGGTAACTATTGTTCTCAAAGGACCTTTAATTTGCTTGCACTTTCAAAATTGCTAGGTGAAGAGGATTTTCTTAGTGCAAAAGGAAAAAAGCTTTGAAAACCTACTGCTTAAATGGCGGATTGATGCTCTTTAATTTAAGATATGGCATCCCTGCCCCCAATATCAATACTCTGTCATTTTTCATGACTTATAATAAAGGGAGAGGAATGATAGTAGGGTCCTAAGATATAAAACAAGTCACCCATGTCTTGTGCGTTTTGACATTAACACTTCTCTTCTTTGACCTTTGACAGATTAGGCCTTGACCCAAAGCTGCTGGCCAAAATCCTAAATATGAGCTCAGGTCGCTGTTGGTCAAGCGATACATACAACCCTGTTCCTGGAGTGATGGAAGGAGTACCCTCAGCCAACAATTACCAAGGTGGCTTTGGAACAACACTCATGGCTAAGGTACATAACACTTGCATGTCAAGTATGTGCAATTGCTTCTCTCTGGGCTTCTAGCAAACGGTCTTCTCAGTGAAAACTTGTGATTACAGGATAATATATAGGCATGAATAGAGGGGAACTGAGCTCTTCCTGTAGCTCTGAATTAATGAGTTATTTACAGGGCTTTTCCTTAGTCTCCAGCTTTTTTCTAGCCACTATTACTGCTGAGCCACTCAGTGAGATTATCTGCATGATCTTTTTGAGTTCTGCCTTAATAAAGGAGTCCCAATGGACTTGTGAATATAGTGAGCAAGCCATTTAGGTGCCTCTTGCATGGCTGGTCTAGCATTTAGGAGCCTAAGTTCAAGAGAGAATTCAAGAGAGAGCACTGGAAATCCAAGTGACTTAATTAGGTGCTGATAGTAGCATAAGCATCTCAGATTTTGGGTCCACTGTCTTCCAGATACCTTTAACTGTGCCCCTGGGCATCTCTAGCAAGCCCTTCCTTGCAGAGCCAATTGCTTGTGTGCATGTCCTTCTGCCTAAGGCCATCTGGAATGCAGAAAGCAACCCACACCACCACAGACTGATCTCCTGCATGTTTCTGCATCATTCTGTGAGCTCTCCTGAATTGTCTTAGCTGGTGACAGAAGAAGGGCTTCTCATGAGTAATTACATAGTAATCTAAATTGCTTGTCCACAAAGTGGGAGATCTGGGGTTTAGGTCCTTCTCAGCAGTAGGAATTTGAAGACCTACTGTTATCCCATCCCAGGAGAATGCACTTACTGCCATGCTCTTGGCTTTTCCAAGAAAAGCACTGTCCTGAGTCACTCTGTGGTCAGGAAAGCAAAGCTTTTAGAGGCCAAAGAGCAAGGAGGTCAGAGCTCTGCATCCCACTGATAGGACACACAGCTGGAGGAAGGAGATACAGAACTCTGACTCTTGAACTACTTCTTCACTGAGAACAATGATTGCCTAAGGTAAATTATAAAATCAGCTCTGGAAGAGATGTCTCATCTAAGTGCATGAAATAAATCTGCACTGAATATCCATTTCATGGAGATACTGTCCTGAGGGAGGCATTTGGGTTCATACAGGATAGGTTTTATGCATACCACTTTATTGAGTGCTCCCAACCAGTTAGGCATTCTGTCCATTTTCAGCTCTTCCATGTAAGTGGAAATGTAGCACTTCAACTAAAACAGCATTCTCAAAGCTGGTGAACTCAGATATTACCATGCAAATCTCCAAAGTGCTGGAGCTCTTATTGATACTGTTCATGTCATTTTGCAGTTGATTTAGGACAATTGGTGCATTTGCGCGCTCAATTAAATTATCTAACTTCTCTTCAGAGTGGGCCCAGAGTGTTTTGCATGTGGTAGCACCAAAAAGCTTTGCTAATGCTGCATGGCTCACAACCCCACAATGGCTGCTACATTTTATGCTTATGGACCAATGATCAGGAACTTTCATTTCTTTGAAGAATGTGTTAAAATATTGAAAAGTAGCAGTTTTTACATTGCGTGCATGTCATTGAACATCGGGGACAATAAAGTGTTGTTTAAATTACAGACTTATAAAAAGCATTAGGTTATTGCTTGGAGTTTGCCAGGCAATTAGGGATAAACAACCTGATCTTGGCCCTGCCTGAAAGCTTGTTGCCATGTTGTGTGTTGTTTTCAGAATCTGTTCTGCCTGTTGTGCCATGTTTCATGCTGCAATCTCTGTTCTCATGATTGATAGATCTCAATCTTATCCAGAATAGCCTCATAGTATAAATGCTATAAGGGCACACATTTTCTTCCCTCCCTTTAAGTTTCTTCCTAAAGGGTTGTTTTTTTTCCTTTGGTCTTCATCTCCCCTGGAAGAATGCCCTGAAAGATCTTTCTTTAATTGAAGGAATAGCAGCCTGGTTTGTGCCTGTTGAAACTGCTAGCTTTTGGTTATAAAGCATCAATGATAACCAAGAGAGAGCTCCTCAGAGAGATTTGTAATTGCTGTTCACCTCTTCTAACTTGCCTCTCCTGACAGTCCTGAAGCCTTCTTTAGGCTGGAATCCTCAGTAAGAAGGAAAGGCATTAAATTCCTCTCATGCCTCTTGAACTATGCTCTGTTTTTCTATACAGATGGAAGATTTCTTGAATAAGTAACCAAGACAGCTGATCATGTTCAGGCTATTCTTTGGTGCAGTGGTGACCCCTTCTAAGACACTGCCTTTTAGTTTGTAGAAAGAATTTTGCTGCTATCCATTTCATCCTGATGCCTGACATACTATGAAGTTTGTTAATTGTTTGAGGTGGGGACTTTTTTTAAGAGAAATGCAGAGCACGATTTTGCCACTTAAGAAATAAAAAAGAATGGATTCAAAAGAGAAAGAGGTAGATGAAACCCTGAGGCTGAGGAGAAAGTATTCCACAGTGAAAATAATTAGGTGTGCCTCAGTAACAGTCACTAAACACCGTTACTAAACTTCAAGCTCCTGCTCACATATCAGAGATGGTAGAAGTCAAAGGCTTTCTTAAAAATATTTTGTCATCAAAATCTCTCAAACAGAGCCAGATGAACTTTATTTTAAGTATTTGGGTCAGAAAAGTTTGCCAGACACTTCTGAGAAGCTCTTTGGTCTTGAAATGTGATACTGAAACATACAATTTAGTCAACTTACTGTGAAACCTGCTCCAAAGATTTTGCATTTTAAAAAAATCTAGTTTAGTTTACCACGCCATGTTTGTTTCCAAAGCATTGGCAGGCCAGAAGTTCCATCTTTCATTTACAGCACAGTTGCTAATTAAATGTCAACTTTGGATCCTGAGAAGAGCTAGATTTATATCATACTCCTCTTGAGTCATGTCAAGGAAGCCTTTGAGCTTTATTCCAAATGGCAGTTTCATTTACATCAACTGCAAAATAAATGCAAGGAACCAGGTAATTCTAAAGTGGAAGCAAATTCTGAAAGAGAATCTGTTTCCCTATTCTAAGCTGAGGAAAAGTGTTAGAATATTCAGTGCACTGAGACATCTGGAAGATGCTGTCAGTTCCAAAAAGTATAAGAGAAGCCATAAACTATGCTCTCATTTTTACTTTTCCAAATAAGTCAGCAAAGGGAAATTTCTTTCTGAGCTGTTTTGTACTATTTCACTTGAGGAATCTCCAGCCTCAACTGAAAAGGTGCAAAATACTTCACAATCTGAAGCTAAACATAAGCTTTACTTACATTTTCTTGTGTTTTTTTCCTTCAAAGCTCTAATTCATAGGATGGAGTTTTAAAAAAGCAAAACAACCTTCCTGCATTTCAGTCAGGAGTCCTTGTCCATTTGATTATTCAAATGTTATTGAATGTTTCAACCGTCTTGGAGTCACACTTTCTGTACTGAAGTGAACAGAGCTACTTTATTGTCTTGGTTTAGGAATGCTATCCCCCAGTTTAGTATTCCCACAAAAAAACCCTGTGAGCTGCTCCCTTCCCCTTCTAGCCAGAGACACAAGAGGTGGAGATCATGGGTTGAGAAAAGAAGTATTTATGGGAAGCAGCCATGATATAAGAACACAAACAGTAACAGCAACATACTAATAACAAAGGAGAGGATTATTTAAATGCAAAGTGTTCACCAAGCCCAGGACAATGAAAAGCAATGGTGGACAGAGCCACCCACCACACTTTTCTTCAACCAGAAAGGAACATCCTTTTTTCAGTGAAGCCCGAGAAAGTTCCTTTCCGCACCCCAGCAATGGCAAAGGATGGTACCAAATAACATTGAGGTCTTGGCCATGCCCACATGGTGCAAGGCTCCACCCCCTCACAGCTACTGCAAAAAATTAACCTTGTCCATTGCTAAAATCAGGACATCTATGAAATTGTATTTGTGCTAACAGTCCATTCAAAATTTTCAGGAATTGTTTCTGTGAATGTCCCTTCAGAGAGAAATAGATCGGTCACCACTACCAATACCAAGTCCTTTCACTAGGCTGGAATTAGATGACTTTGCCATTCTAATATTCCATTACATTAGTTAAGCTTTCTTGAATAAAATTAATAAAATGGGTACAGGTTTCACAAAGAGGGCTTATATATATCATGAAATATCTTACTGTATGCAGGTTAAAGTAAGTGTTGCTGGGTTTGTCAGCTCATCAGTCTTTCCACAGAGAAGAAATTATCTGCCCTGATGTAGATGAAAACTATTTTGGATTCTGTGACATCTGATATGTATGTTTTTCCCATTTTCCTAGAGCTTGAAGTCATTCGAGGGTAATAGGAAAAGTAACTATAATTCTGATTTGTATCAGAATGACCTTTATAGAGCCGATTTACAGATCGAAGTGACATTTAGAGAGTAGAGTAAGATCTTGAATTTCCTTGTGCTAATTCAAATCCAGACACACAGAAAGTAAAGACCTGTCTTGTAAGTCATCCCTGAGAAGTCAAAGGTGCTCTCAGCAGTACTACAGTCTTTCAGTTCTTCTGTATCAAGGATGGGAACCATCTGTCAGAGTAGGGGAAGAGCATCTTTCCTTACAGGCTTGCAGAGCTGTGGTGAAGAAAGCTTTACGCTAGAGTTATGTGGGGAGGGGTAACCTGCATTCATTCCACTCCTACCATTTTGATGCCACGACAGCAATAGCTGTCCAGAGCCTGGAGGTGAATTGCAGGTCCAGCAGGAGAGCACATGAAGAACAGCACAAAAGAATTACGTTCCAGCCAGTAAGTTTGGCTTAATCAGGGGCCAGTTTAAATGACTCTATGCAAATGCTGTGTGTGCATACCTGCAGGGCTGTGATCTTACTGGCATCACAGAGACATGGAGGGATGACTCCTCTGACTGGGGTGTTGGAGTGGAAGGATTCAGGCTCTATGTCAGTGACCAGGTGGAGTGCATGGAGCTTTGCCTGGGGATGGAGGAGGAGCTGACTGAGAGTTTATGGGTCAGGGTTAACAGGAAAGTAGGGACAGGTGACATTATTGTGGGGACCTTCTACAGCCTGTCAGATTTGAAGACTGAGCAAATGAGACAAATATAGACAAATAGGATCTATCTCACATCTACAAGCCTTGGTCCTCAGGAGGGACTTCAACCACACTGATATCTGCTGGAGGGGCAGCACAGCAAAGCATAAGCAATCCAGGAAGTTCTTGGAATGTGTTGGTAAGAACCTCCTTCTCCAAAGACAGAGGAGCCAATAAGGAGAGGTTGTTATGTTGGACCTTGTTCACATCAGCAAGGAGGGGCTGGTGGGAAATGTGAATCTCAAGAGCAGCCTTGGCTGCAGTTGAAGCAGTGTAGTTTGAGGTCCTTAGGGCAGCAAGGAAGGTACATGACTAGCTCACTACCCTGGACTTCAGGAGAGCCAGCTTCAGCCTCTGCAAGAATCTGCTCAGTACAGTACCATGATAACGCCCTGAAGGAAAGAGGGGCACAAAAGAGCAGATTAATATTCCAGGATCACCTGTTCCAGGCTCAGGAATGATGCATCCCAACAAGGAGGAAGTCAGGCAAAACCATCAGGAGGCCTGTGCTGATGAACAACGAGTTACTGGACAAATTCAGTCACAAAAAGAAAGCCTACAGAGGTTGGAAACAAGGACAGGTAGGCTGGGAAGAATACAGACAAATTTTCCAAGCAGCCAGGAATCAGGTTAGGAAAGCTGAAGCCCTGATAAAATTAAACCTGACCAGATACTAACAAGAACAGCAAGAAAAGCTTCTATAGATACAGGACCTTATATAGGGCTAGGACTTGGTTGTCCAGAATTTGGAGTAGGCTGAGATGCTCAAAGACTTTGCTAAGTGTGAGAGGTGGGCCCTTGCAAATCCCATTAATTTCAATAAGGCCAAGTGCAAGGTGTTGCACTCGGTTTGGGGCAATCCCAAGCACAAATACAGGCTGGGCAAAGAATGGATTGAGAGCAGCCCTGGGGAGAAAGACTCGGGGCATATGGGTGGACCAGAAGCTCAGTGTGACCTGGCAATGTGTGCTTGTAGCCCAGAAATCCAGTCACATCCTGGGATGCATCAAAAACAACGTGACCATCAGGTCTAAGGAGGCGATTCTCCCCCTCTGCTCTGCTATAGTGAGACCCCATGTGGAGTGCTGTGTCCTGCTCTGGGGGCCCCAACATAAGATGGCCATGGACCTGCTGGAGTGAGTGCAGAGGAGACTGGTGAAGATTGTCAGAGGGCTGGGTCATCTCTCCTATGAAGAAAGGCTGAGAGAGTTGAGGTTGTTCATCTTGGAGAAGAGAAGGCTCTGGGAAGACCTTATAGCACCTTCCAAGAATTATAGGAAGCCTACAAGAGATGTGGAGTGTGACTTTTGGAAATGTAGTGACAGGGTAAGGGCTAATAGCTTCAAACTGAAAAAGGGTAGATTTAGATTAGATGCTAGGAAGGAATTCTTTACTGTGAGGGTGGTGAGCCACTGGCACAGGTTGCCCAGAGAAGTTGTGGATGCCGCATCCCTGGAAGTGTTCAAGGCCAGGTTGGATGGAGCTTGGAGCAGCCTGGTCAGGTAGAAGATGTCCCTTCCCAAGGTTGGGGACTTGAAATTAGATGATCTTTAAGGTCCTTTCCAACCCAAACCACTGAAAAACAGGAAGAAAATCAACCACACAGTAGATTCTGTAAACCACCATAGTTCTGAATGGATAGGAAATATAGGCATTTCCTAGTAATATTTGAGAGGTTCTTTTGCAACTTCCTTGAAATATAGACCCCAAACATTGATTTCATTAACAAGATCTTAAAGCCAGCCTTCAGTGCAGGCATTACTTTCCTACCTACTTAGTCAAGAGATTTTTAATATATATCCAGGCCTCTGTCTTTGGGTTGTTTCATGTCTGATTCAGCTTAGAGTTCAAGCTACAGCCTAGCTGGCAGCTGACTATTTTTGGCTAGCTATGGTTAGCCATAGTACCTGATATTCACCTTTGGGTTCTGCCCTATTTGTTTCATATTATAACTGTAGTTGACCGAGGAGGACACATTTCAAATTTGTCCTCTTTGAGCCTTCTCTCCCTTTTGTTGACCCAAATACAGTATTTAAAAACACAGTGGAACTCTTCTCTATGTGCCTCTATTAAAGAAAATCATTAAAGAAAAAGTCATTCAAGAAGAATTTTGAGTTATAGCAGACCCAGGACTGCCCCTAAGCAATTCTCTAATACATCCTTCCAATTAGGCAACAAACCAGTTATATTCACTAAGTGACCTATGAGTCTCATTTTGATATTAACCGTTTAAATTATAGTAAATGTATATTTGCTAAGTGGCTTCCATTTTCTTGTTCTTGAAATTTCTTCTGCCTGATTCGTAATCTGTTTATAGTAATAAAAAATTCCTCTTGCCAAAAGAACTAAATTATACTCTTAGAATCTATGTGAAATGCTTCAGTGAATAGCCAGGGAGATTTTCTTAATAGAGATGACATACTCAATGGGGAAAAAGATTCTAAGTCTTGCTACCAGGTTATATAATGATCTAGAATCTTAAAATTCCTCCTGTTCTCCTCCTGTGCCTGACTGGTAAAGTTTGAGGTTTTTATGTTTAATAACAGTGAATTGCTGTTTTAAAAAATAAACACTAGAAAAGACCTGATTCCTCCAGGTCTGATATTTTAAGGCCCCGGAGTATTGTAGTTGTTGGCAGTAGAGTTCTTGTTACAGTGGAAGCCAAATAACCTATGATTTGTACATGGCTGTTTATGTCCTTGTTGTTTCTACCCTGACTTTTTCTCTTTTTCTTTCCCTTCGTTCTTCCTCTCTGACCTCTTCCTCCCTCTTCTTGCCCCCCACAGGATCTTGGCTTGGCCCAGATTTCTGCCACCAACACGAAGACACCAGTTCCTTTGGGCTCCCAGGCACATCAGATCTACAGGATGATGTGTGCCAAAGGCTATGCCATGAAAGACTTCTCAGCTGTGTTCCAGTTTTTACGTGAGGAGGAAAGCTTGTGAGCTGTCCTTTGGAAATGGACACAATAACAAACCACATTTTTTTATCCTTATAGCTCATTTGGAAGTTTGTGGATTTAATCAAGCATCCTGCTTCCATACAGATTAATCATCTTTGGCTGTCCAGACCACAAAGAACTCCAGAGTTTCTTTATAATTCTTGAAAAGGCAAGCTGCAGGGAAGGGGGATTGTTTGGCAATTAGCCAAGAGCAAGTCCTTTTTTTTTTTTTTTTGAAGAACCATCAGTTTTTTTCACTAGATGCAATAAATAAATATTTTTTTTATGAAACACTTAACTGTTCACATATAAAATAACTTACGTTATGGCTACAGATTTAGTTGAATCATGAAAAATAAGAGAATGTTTTATTGCAGTTTTATCATATATAGTGATTTATTAAAATTTAAAATTAATACCTTATGGAAAAAGGGAATATATGTTCAATGACAAAACACGTCTTGAGATGGATTTTTTTTTGTTTTGTACCTAGTAGCCTTGAGTTGATCAGAAGTTAATTTTTCTTGGGATTTAGATTGCAGATTAAGTTTATAGGCACGTGTTCTAAGTGGAAAGCTGTTACACCATGTTTACCTGATAGACTTAAGTCAAATAATATAGAATGTGTGTCTCTCTTGTAAAACTCCGTTACTGTATTTTGCTAACCCAGTTTTATATTTTCTTGTATTCTGTCACACATTTTCAGAACTCAAGATCAGCACTTACAAGAAGTTCTAACAAAGTGTACATTTGTTTTAGGTAATTACTAAAGTATTTTAAATCTTAACAAACGCCATTATTTTGAAAAGAAATAAAATCTATACTGGTAAATGCTTGCTGCACAATTATTTGCTTTTTGTTTGAGTGTTGTACATGCAGTATTAACCAAAACTTACTCTAAGTGGTCTTATTTTCTAATTTGCTGGGTTTTCTACAGATTATCAGATCATCTTGCAAACCTATGCCTTTCAAAAGCTCTTGTTGTGAAATGCAGACAAATATATAATATATGCAAATGTATTTGCATACATATTACCGTAACCATTCATTTCCCATTGGTCTTGCCAAAGTACAGGTACATATTTGGCTTTATAGATACTCATGCTGATTGTACTAGAACTGCTCACATTCAAACTATGCTTAATGGTCAATTATGCATCTACGTTCCCATTTTGGTTGTGTGATAGATCCTTTTATAGATGCACATTAGGTTATCAAAATTGTGTGTTTGAATTAGCTCAATTCTGTCAATAATCAGAAAATTTGGACACTCTTCCAACAAATTGGTAACATCATGCAAAAGCTATTAAACAGTAGTAGTTGATGTCTTCTCCTTTCAGCTTCCTTTGAAAACTGTTTGACATTCCAGGTGATTAAGGGATTTGGGATTCATTATTGTTATATATGAGTATAGAACTACTGAGAGCAATTGCACTTTTTAAAAATGGTTTGTCTCTCTTTTGTTAACAGTATTGTTTCTACAGGATTGCCTTCATTCAGAAATTAGACCCAAAATTAGCTGTGGCACAAACAGCCACTCAGGTGCAACATGGCACCATAGTTTCAGTTGTGTGGTCTGACCTTTGCTAACAAGATCCCATACTACATTTATTTCCTGCAGTACTCCTGCCTCACATAGAAAGGGTAGATCTAGTCTTGTTATGACTTTGGAGTCAAGTAGTGAAGGTTGGTTTTGACAGTGGGATCCTTTTGCATTTGGACATTTTGTAATGGATGAGGTAAGGAATTGTAGGAGTGTTCAGTTTTTGTCCTCTGTATTTGGCTTGCAGATCTGTCTGGCATCACAGCACGTATGGGAGACTTCCTTCTGCGGTCCACCCCAGCCTGT
Source organism: Melozone crissalis (assembly GCF_028551555.1). Taxonomy (NCBI): domain Eukaryota; kingdom Metazoa; phylum Chordata; class Aves; order Passeriformes; family Passerellidae; genus Melozone; species Melozone crissalis. Next base: position 34,588,377 of record NW_026535794.1, on the reverse strand, counting down.
GGCAGCATTTGCTATGAAGGTGTTTGCTAAAACCCTGGGTTTACCTGTAGGCCTGGGCTTGCAGGAAGCATGATCATTTATTTTCTGAAGACATTCCATGCACATATAATTGTTGGGAGTCATGAGGGAAGAGAATATGCTCAGTGAGAGACTTTTTGAAATTTTTAGCCTCTGAAATCATAAAGCTTCTATTAAATATGTGGAACCCTCATTGTTATTTTTATGTTCCTCTCTAAGGCTTGTAGCTTAAGCTTGCTGGTGTTCTTTTCTCCTCCCTCATAATCTCTCATCAAATTTTTAATTCTCACTCCAAAGCACAGGGTACTCAAGTTGAAGGAAGGGCTGCCTAAATGCCATTTTGGCAAACCAAGAAAGTGTTCCGTGGTCTCCTTCTTGGAGGAGAATTGTGGCTGAAATTAAAAACAAACAAACAAAAGAAAAAAAAAAGCCAAAACCCCAGCTTCAGGGCAGATGGCCAGCACGTAAAGTTTTAGAAAAGCAGTTAGTTTGGCAAAGTCAGAAACAACTTCTTAAATAAATGTTGTTATAGCAAGTGCCTTGAAAATGTCAATGGTGTCCAATACCTGAAGCCAGTAACATTATTTATATTAGAGCACTTTTTTTTTTTACTAATTTTGCAGGAGAATATTTTATGACTGTATATGTATAGTGATGATAGAACCTGCTACCTATGACTACTCTGCATGTGTATATGTTTGTAATGTATCTTTTGCTTGAGATATGATTCTGTCTCTGTGAAAATTAGGCAAATACCAAAACGATTTTTGTCACTGTCAGAGACAGGTTTTGAAAACTGTAATTTGTTGAGTTGGACAGAAAGATGGTAAAACTGGTTGAATTTCTACACTAATTGCCATCCAGTACATACACACAAATTGGGTACATGAAATTAATGGCATATCTTGTAAATGTCTCAAGGGGAAACTTGAAGTGACTTCTTTCTAGTTTGAATCTCAAACTAGCCCTCCCATCATGCTTACTTTGGAAACTCACCTATATCAAATGCATTTACTGACTAATAAGAAAACATTGACAACCAATAAAAGTAGTGATGTTTTTTTATTTTGAAAAGTCTTCAGCAGCCTTCTCTCATTTATGATTCAGTATAACCCATCTTAAACAACTATTTTTGGTGATTGTTAAACAGAGGAGGCCTTCTCTTAAAACCTCTGAGTACTATATTGCTTTAACCTTATTTATGGCTCTTACAAGCCTCAGGAGAAGGAGGAGGTGTTCTGACCAAGTAAAAATATTGTATGTGAAAGTCTGGCTCTGCTTTAATCAATGGGAATTTAGCCATTTAATTCAATACTGCCAAAATTTCACAGTGTGTGTTGAATGCTCGCATGATTACACTGCAAAGGTGTCCAAGATGCATCTTTGGAGCAGCTCAAGCACATCTCTCTGGCTGGGGTTGTTCCACATAACTGGCATTAGGATTATGAGAAGATGGGGTGGTGGCTGTGAGAGGAAGGATCCAGCACAAGCCACTGAAGTTTGTGTTGTCAGTCTCCATCCAATTCTTGTCCCACACTGGATGAGAGAGAGATACTGAGGAGCACAAAATAGCTGCTGTCTCTGCCTGCATGAGCACAGAGCTACCTGTCTTTTCAGCTGTTTACATCTTTGAGCTCTGCCACAAGGAGTTTTTATCAAATGGCTTACAGAACTGCAAGACTGAAGCAGGCAGAGAAAGGCTGCCATCACACAAAGGTTACTGTATTTATGCAGTAGATGTCTTTCTTTTAGTCTGCCAGCTTAATTTGTAAGATCAAATTATCCAGGCCCAAGTCTGAGGGTACTAACTTAATCAGCAGTGATACCTGTTGCTTTTGATTTGTTTTCACATCATCATGATTTTCTTCTTCATATAAAGAGTGAAGGAGAATCTCAGCTTTCCTCAAGACAAGTTGAGAATATTGTCTGCCTTTATAAGACTGGCTAGTAAGCTGTGGAAACTTTGAAGCAGTTTGGAAACTTCTGTTGCATTTCCTTGATTCAGTGACGCAATGTGGCATTAGAGTACTCTGCACTACTTTTGTTTTTTGTTGAATTTTAGTTCAGTATCTACAAGTTAGATTAAATGCTGCTTATGAAAAGCTCACGCTTTCAGTCGCAAGAACATATTTTCATTCTGTGCAACACCTTAATGAATGTGTGATCCTTGAAGGCTGCTGGTATTTTTAAGATCTGTTGCTTTCTATATATGCTTTGTCACAACCTGTCCAGCCTGCTGGCACAGTTACACATTAAATTTTTTCCAATAAGAATAATAGCAAAGGTTACAAAGTTTTCATGGATGGACAAAAAAATTAATATTTTTATGGCTGGTGTGTTCAGTAGATGTGTGACATAGAGCTAGACATCCATATGGCAGTGATTTTTTTTGGCTTTGGAATTCATCATGGATTGTGAGCACTTGGGGTAAATTGGAACAGGTGGATAAACCTTTCTAAAGTACTAAATGTCTCGTAACAACTTCTGTATAATTAAAAGCCGTCTGGCTCTTTCTGCATTTTCACCTAGCTCTTCCTTTTGACCTTGACCCTAAGATGGGGTCTGGATTTTCATTTGAAGTAAGAAATAACTTAGTCTGTTTCTTCATCTAGTTTTACTGAGCCTCGATTAGTGATGACAGAGTTTGGTTTGTTAGAGTAAACGCTGTATATGGAGATAATAAATGTTCTAACATATGTTTTATGAAGTTCATTGATTTCAAAAAGACTTGGAACATTGGCCAAAACTGACTGAAATCTAACTCCTAAAAAGAAGTTTGCCTGTACCTAAAATGCAGCTACTCTGGAAAGAAATGGAAATGTTAGAATGCATTTCAGTCGTTACAACATTTTTTAAAAATAAATTAGTTGTATTTTTGTCTTGTAGAGATTCAAAGGAGAAACCAGACAAGTAAAACAAAATTTTTAGGCTTTAAATGTGGCCAGGTGTAAGTTTTATTTGGCCAAAATCAAGTATTGCTGCTGTCCATCTCCAGTTTGAGAGCATGATGAGAAAATATGCAGGCAGCTTAGGGCACCAGCAGCGGTAGGGAAGTAACTTAAAGAATACATTTTCTTTAATTCTCTGAGCTGCTTGCTTTGCTCTGAGTCTCCTTCCAACTGATGTAACAGCATTAACTGGGCTGTAACCACTGGATGCAGGCACACCTGTAAGGTGGCTGGTTTGTATATCTGCATCTCCCCAATCCCAGAGGCTTTCCTGGGTAAATACTGGGCCAGCAGTGCTGTTTCCAGTACATAAACTGTCTAGTTTGTGGCTAGCAACAGTGGGCCATTTTTGCTTTTCAGTCATGTTATTTTCCTGAAAACCTGGAAGCTTTCATTGACCAATATTTAGTAGGTTAATCCATTGGGTCTTGTAGCTGTTGCCTGTTTTACAGCATCCTTCTGGCAGTCTGTGCCCTGTTACTCATTCTCTGCTTGTACAATACCTAAAGGTCCCCTTGGTGTTGTGTAATTGTGTCAGACAGCAGTCATACTGCAGTCCACAAAAAAGACTGACATCAGTCACACTCTGGTGACTGAAGCTAAAGCTTCAGCACTGAGATTTAAGATGTGCTTGGGTTCTTCTTCATTTCTACTTTCAAGGTTTTCATACAAGTTCTACTTTATTTGAACCTATTCATTGCAGGGCACTAAGAGCCCTCAGTATGTCAGTTGTTTGGAGCTTTTTCCTGGATTTGACTGTGTTAATTTGCTAATCATGCTCAAGAAAAAGCAATTTGTGGTCCTTGTCAGGAGACAGGGAGAAAAACACCACTAAGCAAATGAAGAGTGGTAGGTTACAGGACCTGATGCCAACGCGTTACTCTCACTGGAAAGCCATTGGATCCTATCCACACCTCCTATTGCTATGACTTTTCCTCTGCTTGTCCCTGGGTACATAAACTGTGTTCATTTATATGGATGCAAGCAGAGTCTGTGTTTTCTAAAAGAGGAGAAGTAAGCAGCATCTTGTGCTGTGCGACCCACTGGGTCTGTCAGGGGAAGGTGGTTCCTTGTAAAGCAGATAAGGGGGCCGCAGTCTGCTCCCTCCAGCACCATGATAAAGATGGAGACAGTGAGTCTGCAGACCTCTGTAGATACTGCCACTAAAGTCACAGCCTGCAGAATGCAGTTCCTGTCCCGCATCACACCACCCAGCTCTGCTCTCTGAGCAATAAACATCACACCAGCCTCTCCAAACTCTCCCTGGGGCCATTTGTGGCTCTAGTTTTGGCAGCTTTGTCTGCCTCAGCCCTGGCTGCCTGGAATCTACTTCTGCACTTCTTCCCAAAAATTCCTTTTCCAGTTCTGTGCCTGAGCTGACTGTAGGCCTTCAGTATGCCTACAAATAAGATGCTAGGTCTTAACTTGCACTCCATGTGCTCCCAATAGTGCCAGAAAGCACATAATGAATGTGTCTCCCTTGTTTCTTCCAGACTTAATAAGTAAATGAAGCCATAAACAGTAAGCCAAAAGGATGGCGGTGGCAGGCATTTATGGGGTAGTAGGAATTTGTTCATTGAACTGATCGTTGTTCTACTCTGTGACTGTGGTATCTCAGCTTTTTTTCTGAGAGCAGGAGTGATGTGGGTTTCTTTTCAAATGAAGAGGAGCCAAAACTGGCTCTGTCCACTGACCTATGGCTGTCACTTTGACAGAAATTCATTGTTTAAATTTGCAGTAAAAACAAAAAAGCCTCTTTTTTTTTTTTTATTAAAATATAGCTAGTTTGCTTTGTAGGATTTTTTAAAATCAGTTTCCTGCACATGGATGCGCTAATCTGTTTGCTAGTATTTTACTTCCTTCTCCATCTGTGTAACAGCCTGTGTATTATAGGCTACATATAACATCTAAAGTCACATTCAGGGATCTGTGAGAAACTCAAGTCTTAAGGTAACCCTGCCATGGTGCTGTTAATAACACATTGCAAACAAGAAAGTAGTAAGTGGAAATAATGCACTCATTTAGAAGTAATAAATCCTTTGATCTTTCTTTGAAGCAAGGGTATATGCTTAAACTACCAATTCAGGGACAACCAGATGCCCATAAAGAATGGTTCTTTGCTTTGATAGAAAATCGCTGAGGCCTGCCCAGCAGCTCTGGTCTGTAAACAGATTAGTTAAGTGCTCATCAGCTCCAATTTGCATAGGACAGTCTTTGCACACAAACCCTACTTCCAGCCTTAATAAGCTATTTACTTGCAGGAAAGCTACTGGTTTCCTTTTAGTTAGAAATCTCAGCCGAAAATTGCTTTGTGAGAAGGAGTAGGATCCTGACTTGGAAATAGCACTGTTCCTCTGCATGGATGTTAATAGGCAAGTGGTGACTGGCAGTTTGGTGTGCTTGCTGAGCCTCTCTAGTGAACAGCTGTGGGAATTAGAAAAATAGCTGCTAGTTGAAAATTTGAAGAGCAGTTACTTCTCTCTCCCATTAGTGGCTGGATAAAGAGTGTACATGGGAAAGGATTGGAAAGTAGAAGTTTGTCTCTGCAGAGAAGGATCCCAGAGCTGAAGTGTTCACTCCAGAGGATTTCGCTAGGCTGTAAAATTCTCATCACCTTTGAATAAAAATAAATGCCTTGTCTATGCTTGTTGGTCTGTGTGCAGAGATTGTGTGCAGCCTGCAGATTTGTCACTCACATTTTTCCCTGTTTAAAGTTCATTTGATCCCCACAATTACTTTTGTCTGATACAAAGGGAGGTCAGTCTCAGCCACAAATGCAGCAGATGGTGAGATTCACCCTAGAGTATAGAAAAGCTACAAGTAACTTCAGAGCCTTTTGCATTTTAAAATGTGTTACTTCTCAGTTGAGTTCAGCCTGACCAGCAGTTTGCTTTTCTTTGAATCAAAAAAACAGTGAGACTGCGACTTTTTTTCTAATGGGGAGACACATATATCAAAAGTGGGAAGGAAAATGCACAGTATTCCTGAAACCAACTGTAAGCAGTTTCAGTGCAAACCTGCTGCAGCTGGAAAGGTCTTAAAAATTACAGACTAGATTATTTATTAATGATCTCACAAACTTTGGGGTGACAGGTCTACAAATAAGGACATAATGTATGTGTGTGTGTTTTAAAACAGAATACTGCCATTGGACGCAGGAAAGTAAATTGTGTAGTTCTGCCTTGCCCTAGTAAAAATGAAAAATGTTATGGATCTGTTTTTTCACTGATTACATTATTTCTGTTTTGTGTCCCCTTTTGCTTGGAAAGTAAACTCAGGTTTGTGCCTTTGTGCCTGAAAACGCAGGGTGAAGGGCTGGACTGAGGAAACTACTTTCACAAGCTAAACTATTTTCACAAGCTAAATATAGTTACAAATTCCTCCCTGTAGTTTGGTTTTCATCATTTATTTCATCAGCCACATGCTAGTTTTTCATGTAGAATATGATAAGAACATTACCCAATGACTTCCTCAAAAAATAAAATTGGAATTATTACAGGCCACTCTGCATTAGCCCATCAACCGTCTGCCTTTGAAGGCTTGTGTTCAGCCCCTCCGTTTTATAGTGCCAAGATTCAAATATGGGATTGCTAGAGGAAATTAATTACTAGTAAATTTAGAACAAAGGAAAGAACCTGCAACTTCACAGCATGTAAAACACCTTTTGGAATTCTTTGCTCTCTTCTTGGGAACCAGTGTGCCAAATTCTTGGAATTATTTTAAAGGTAAAATAGTTAGCTATCCAAATGGCGTAGTAAAACCTTATGCTTAAGGATATAAATAGCTGGCAGAAAATTATTTTGTCTCTAGCCGCTTCAGACCACATCTATTCAATATCCATTGCAAATCACTGCAGGCCTGGCTTTTCTGATGTCCTGAGTGCTGAGTATGGCTAAGGGCAAAGAGTGGAACCTGAAGGGACAAATTGTGAGACATCCTCACCCCGGAGATCTGCAGCTACTGCCACCTTCCCTTCACCCCCTGTCAGCCACCTGTGTCCAAGCAGGGGCAGCAGTGGACTCAGGGACCCACATGGCTTCACGCATCAGGTGTCCCGCAAATCCAACTGTACTTGTGTTTTTCTGAACTTTCTGAAACTGTCACCTGTCTTCAGCCACTTCTTAGATGCCTCAATCTGCTCATACTGCTTCATGTCTTCTCTAAGGCAGACAAAGAAATGCCTTCAGTTTTAGTGGGTAAAAAACCCCACCTTTCTGTTGATGCTCTTGCTGCTGGTTCTCCATTCTCCCTCTCTGACAATTTTCTTTAATTGTTGCTTCCAGATCACAGTCTGTAAAATGTCTCTCACCTGCCTCCTCCCGTATCCACTCTGTCATGTGGTCTTCTCCTCATTTATTCCATCACATCTGAACATGCATTTCTTTGTCCCAAAACACCGTCCACAAAGATCCATCATTCTCATCCCTAAAGGCAGCATATGAACCCACCCTAGCTAGTTTTCCTTTCTTTTTCCTTGTTAAGTAGTGTGGGTTGTCTCCCATGGCTCTCCTGCTCCATTTGAACTGCACCTTATTTCTCTTGTAGCTTTGCAACCTTTAATGCTCACAGAGGTGTTATTCAGGCTGTACAGTCAGTCAGAAGAGTGATTCCCAAATCACTCTTTGAGTCATTAAGGAGGTTGGATTTTATGTCACCACATTCACTCTTGTTTTCACATCTTGTATCTTACTCCTGCTCCCTCAATTGGCTTTTCGACTAAATTAGCATCAAGTGTCCTCTCACCTCTCCTTCAAAAGCAGCTGCATCAATACCAGTGTCTAAGGCTGTGTCTAAAGCAGTGGTGTGGTCCAGAGCAGGATCCTGCTTTACAGCATATTTTCTGCCCATACCCGTTTCCCATCCTTGCATGCACATTGCAGAGGGATCCCAGAGTACATGAGTGGGTTTTCTCTCAAATGAGGCAAAAGAGCAGGATGGTGCTCCAGGTCTGTCTCAGGCACTGTGACTGCTCATGGGCCTTCTGAGCACCAGACCAGACTGCAGCTGGTCTGGGGAAAAGCTCCAGATGTAGAACACTTACACGGTAAGCATAGGCTCCTCAAAAACAACTGTGTACTTTTCCAGATTTCCTCCTACTGTGCTGCTGGGGTAGGCAGATCCTGTACATCCTTTCAGCAGATGTGATTTTTCACTGATGCTGTAAACCTGAGTTTATTATTTTAACATTTGAGAAGTATCTGTGCCTCACCAGATCAATGTAAGATTGCAAGCCTGAGTCTCTTAGCAATGTGGAGCTGATCCTCTTTTACTGACATTGATTTTATACCCAAGCTCATTTATGGGCTTCTGCAGGGATTCCCTTTATGTCATCTAAAGTGAGATCCACATGGAGATGTATCTTCTGTTGGATGAAACGTCATGTCTGTGACTATATTCTGCATTTTTTAAATGCTCAGTCTGGGAAGCATTCTGATACTGGCCTCAACAATTGTTTTTCTGAGTGGCAACACTCAGCTTTGTATTCTTATGGAGCTAGCCAGGTTATTATTGTGGAAACAAGATACAGTAACTTGATTTTAAAACTGTTCTCTGTGGGGGATTGTTTTTATGACCCTGGATTTTAAAAGTTTTCAAAATACATTTGCATTCATGAAAAATGTATTTTAACAACATAAAGACTGACAATCCTGCTAGTTGTAAGGAATTCCTTTGATCATGAGCTACAAAGTCCTTGGTAGCCCTAGTAGTAACACAGGGTTTCCAACACATTATTCTCCACCTTATTTCATTTATTTCTTTTATTTGAAAGCTTTTCTTTCCAGAAACCACAAAGGAAGAATAGGAAACAGTCATCAATGTGGAGGTGACTTTTCCACTTCCTTCTCTTTCATGAAGTTGTTAACAGTAATTTATAGTTGCTCAATTCCATTAAGATGGCTGGTATATTTCTATATAAAGTAGTAAAAATCAGTTTGTAGGCCTTATTAACTTACTGCATATCATAAAGCCTAACAAATTGTACTGTACTTAAAGACTATTACAAAAGTATTTACTAAAAAATACACTATATTGAAAGTAATTCTGCTTCTTTTGGACTTCCTTACCTCTGTGGGAAAAATTGTGAAAGCATTTGGCATGTTCATCACTGTAACAGATATTTTTGATGCATGCACACATTTTTATTTCCTTCTTGAGTTGTGCCATGTGGATGTGATTCTACCTTAAGCAAGTAAAAAACTCTGAGTGCTTCTGAAGTCAATGGAAATTTCACCATATATTTCAGTGACTTTTTCTCCCATATTAATTTTTGGGGGGCACAATTTAATTTAAGTGTGGTTCTTCAAGTTTAAAAAAGTGTCAAGTGTTTTGTAAAGATCAAATTGTATCATTTAATCAAATAATTTTGTGTATGAAGAGTGAAGCTGACTCCTGATTTATATTAGGGTCTGACAGGTTCTCTCAAAATGGAAAAAATTGTCTGGACTTGAAAGTTAATAACAACAAATTTGTTGATGAAAGGTAGCCAAATATTAGATATCTGGAAGTGGGGTTTCAGAATTAGGAACATGGGCTATTTAACATTTTCATAGGTCACATGATAAACAAGGTCCACCCAGTGTTGAAAGCTGCAACCATAGCTCAATAACTGTCATCCCTGTGGCTTCAGGTGTGTGAAGAATCACAGAATCCCAGGATGGCTGAGGATCTGGTCCAGCCTCTGGTTGAAAAGGACCTCTGGTTAGGTTATCTGGTTAGGTTAGGTTATCTGGTTAGGTTAGGTTATCTGGTCCAAACCCCCTCCTCAGCTAGAGCCATCTAGAGCAAGTTGCCCAGGACCATGTCAGATGGCTTTTGAATATCTGCATGGGTAGAGACTCCACTCCTGGGAAACCTGTGCCAGTTATCAGTGAAAATATTTCCTGATTTCAAACAGAACCTCCTGTATTTCAGTTTGTGACCTTGCCTCTGGTCCTGTCACTGGGCACCACTGAAAAGAGCCAAGAAGCCCCATCCTCTTTGCACCCTCACTTCAGGTACTTGTGTACATTGATAAGATCCTCACTTAGCCCCACTCCAGGCTGAGCCAGCTTGCTCAGCCTTTCCTCACTGAAGTGATGCTCCAGTCTCTTCATCATCTTCCTGGCTCTTTGTTAGATCATTTTCAGAATGTTTTTTGTCATGTACAAAACTACACATTAGCATAATTCCCAAGGGTAGGTCTTCTCTGGGGAGGAAGAGGGACCAAGCTCTTGGTTCTCTGCACATCCTCTACCAAGGTGTTTCCCACAGGCATCCAAGCATGCTGGTCTGCAATGAGATGGCTTTGTGCTCCTCTGTGCCACGGTGAGGTTAGAAACTTGTGGCTTCACTGTGGCATTCTGCGCACAAAGGGACCACTTCACAACTGTACAGATCTCCAGGGCCTCAATGAGAGAGTAAACTATCCTTTCTAAAATAAAACTAACTTGTTCTCTTCGTGCTATAATAACCAAAACCAGCAAAAAACAGGGATTAGGTGAAAGAACTGCACTGGTTCCCAGCCCAGCTGTGTAAAAGGAGACAGAGGTCTAAAACAGAATTTTTTCCTATTGTGAAGTAAATGCTTATTACTGAGGGAAAGTCTTTTGCCTGATACTCTACTAGGTACTGTAATTTCATCTTTTCCTTTTGTTGGCTCTGTGACTTGTGAAAGTCTTAATCAGGGTGAAAAGCAAAATTTGCCAGGCCACTCTGAATGTAGTGGTGATATGTTATCTGAAAGTGTTCTGCTAATGGCAGAAGAATGTACTTAGAATTTAACTGTCAATAATTTCATTTTCCGTAATTTGATGAAGTAAGATGATTTTGCATGTGACAGCCTAAATCTTCCACTGGTCTAGACTGAAATACTATCCCTAAATTGAGATAACAAATAGCAAACTGATCATAAACAAATAACAAACAGAAGGAAAATTTAAATTGACTGGATAGTTATTTGCTGTGAAAGATTCACTCTGCTCTATAAATAACATTTTGTTTCTCTCCAGAGGAAGAATGACTTACTTCACCAAACAGGTAAAATAGAAAAAATAACAAGACCCTAATACACTGAATCAAATGAGAAAATAAAAACTGTGATAGATGTGACCTTTGGAGAAGTGTTCAATTTTGTTTGTCATTGCTTGGAAATAATGCTGTGTACCTTACAGGAGGTAAGAGCCAAGCAGCAGAAATGTCACTGTTTTCTTTTATTGTCTTAATGTGGAATGCAAGTTTTTTAATAGATCCAATATATTTTAATAGATTGCTTGTTTTCTTTCATTCATAGGAGAATTTTATGTGGGATCACAAATGGGTGTATTCCTCCACCCCTGCTTTATAGCTCATCACCGTCACACATGATATCAGAATTGCTGTAATGTGTGAATGTATCTACAGTTTTTTCCGCAGGATTCCTGGGCCTTTAGTGTGCTGATGAGCTGCTTTTATACTTTGTTTCTTCTGATTTAGATCAAAAGAACTTGCACATGGCCAAGCCCCTTGCAATAGACTTGATCTACTTCCAAAACAGTGCCAGGTGACAAATCTCGTTTTTATTCCACAGTTAGTTTTCATGTTCAATATGTAGGCATTTTCCAGACACTATTTCCCCCAAAATTAAGTCTCTATTCTCATTTATGACTATCCTCAAAAAACCCCTGGCTACCTTATGTTCCCTCTTCAGTTACCATCTACCTTTAAGGATGGAGCATGCTGTGTATTGACATGCAAAAGCAAGCTCCAAAGAAGTGACCTGCTGTGTTTGATAATTTCTCTACCAAGTAGCTTTTAAATTAGAGTTAACCTGAGATTTCAGAGTCTGCTCATTTGCACATCAATGTCCCAGTGCTCTTCCTTAGCACTGGTGATGTCCCAGTGTTACTTTTAGGATAAGGTGGCTAGCTTTGATATTTAGAGATATGCGCACATGAGAAAGTTGGATGTGATCCTGGATAAAGTTCCAGGAGTGCTTTGGCCAAATGCACAAGGGCTTATGTTAGTGATACAGTAAGAACAACAACCTGGAAAATACTGGTCACATTAATGCACTGTGAGAGGCAAAGATGTGCTTTGAGCAGCTGCAGACAGATTACACCAGCAGATGTGTAATTTTACTGCTGGAACATCACCTATTCTGGAGCTTCTGCCAGTGTTGCTACATTGGCCAAGGACACCTCACTCCCTGACCCTGCATAGAGAAACCATGCCAGTGGCATCCTGTTGCACAAACATGGTCTTGGTGTTGGGAAAAAGTCCTGAAAAGCAGTGCTGAGGAAGGGTGAGTCTGCTGACTTTTAAAAGGTGAGGTGAAGAACAGACCTGTTACACCACATGTAAGACTGGCAGTCCTGTAGTGGCACAGAGATGCAACCTCCAGTTCCCCTCCAGCTTTTGACATTGAAGCCTGAAAAATTCAAGGGAAATAAAAGTGCTGTTTGCTGAGAGCGACAGTAATTTATCATCAAACAGTTCACAAGAAAAAGTGACAAATTCATCCTTGGGAATGCTAGCTAGTCACCCAGCCTCTGGGTTTCACAGTCAGGATCACTGCAGGCTGCATGACAGCACCTTTGGATCTTTGTCTTCTTCTTTGTATTCAATATTAAGCAGAGGCTCTGGCCTTGTTAAGATGCAGTAATTACTGTTCAATACATTTGTCCTTTAGGATTTGGGGTGGCTTTTTCAGTTTTTGTACTAATGATTTGTGGTACTAACACCCAGTGATAGCTAAATGCGGGATACAAGTACATTTCTGATGGATTTTGGCACTTACTGCTATGTCATAGTAATATAAATTATTTCTGGGTCTATCTTAATGATATCAAGCACTGAAGTTCTTAGTGACATTAATTATGTTCTCAACTGTGTCTCCAATTCTTCCTCCCTCCCTGGTCAGACTCAGGAGTGCTTATAGAATTGCTTGGAGAAGAAATCCATAAAAGTTTGAAGATTGTACCTTGTGGAAATAAATGCTGTAATTTATTTCCTATGTTAATGTCTGCTCATATAATTGAAGTGAAACAATTCCTATGAAGTAATTCTCTTTGAAGAGTGTAAGAACTGAAAGGTATCAGGTCAGGTGCACCAGGTAGCTCTGCCTCCTGTTATATGCAGGAATAAGTGGTGGATGTGGACAGAGGCATATGACAAGAAAAGTGAGCCAGGAAATTACTCCAGCCTCCTCTCCTACTCTCTCACTGGTTTGTACACATTTTTACAGTTTTCTGCTGGCCTGATCCAGTGAGTGGAGGGCACTCAGCACCTCTCACCACCTGCTTTGCATGGTTTCATGATAGGTATATTAATCTAGACAAGTCCCTGGTATTGGACCTGAAAGTTGCAGAGGACGTGTGCCTCACAGGCAACAGTGGGTGAAGATGGGCTTCTCTAGGGGTCAAAAGCCCAAAAGTGCTCATGTGAATTGTGGAGGAGTGTGACATGGGTATGACTATTTCAGTGTTTGCTATCAGGGAAATTGCTTGTTCTTAATTCCACTTGTGTTACATGTACAGCAATAATGTCTTCAGACTCTGGAAATGTTACATTTCCTTTTAAAAGCCCAGAGGTGTAACTCAGGCACACAATCAATGCTTGTACTCTACTGGTCTCGATTTCCAGGCTGTTTCCAACATTTAAAAGGCTGCTTCATTCATTTTTCTCCTATACCTGCTAAGCAAGGAGTAACCAACATCTGAGTGGAGAAAATGTTAACAAATTCCACTGGTGGCTCTCTTTTGTCAGTTCTAGAATTGTGATTGCTGGCTAGCATTTAAGTAAATTAACCCCTTAAAGATGGACAAACAAAAAATCCCGAGGAAAAACCCAAAGGTTCTGAAGTTCAAATAATACACTGCTCTTGCCAAAGCATTGTGGAATTGTAACGAGTACTGTGGTTGCCAGTAAAAAGCCCTGTGCTCAGTCAGGAACCATTCCTAACAGCAGACAGACATCCTTTGAGTGTGGAAATGTGTGTTACATTGTTTTCCTATTTAATTGCTCCAATTTTATTTAGAGAGGAGGTATTAGGGAACACCTTCAAAGCAAGTAGAAAAGATTAGTTGTGGGATAGGTAGAAGGCTGTTCTCTCACTGGGATCTTCAAAAAGCAAAGATTTGTAAAGCTTTCAAGATGACTGGGGACAGGATTGACTTCTTGTTAAATCAGATAGGGACCTAATTAGAGATTTATGAAAGCAACAAAGCACCCTGCAGCAGGCAGTTTCCCTGCTGGGAGAAAACTCACTGAAACATGAGGGTAAGGCTAATAGCAGCTACTATGAAGGGAAAAAAAATAATAAAAAACCCCAACTCCCTTTTAACTGTTTTAAAGCCTCAAGCAATTTGGCTTCACTTGTCAGGGTTGAGAGGAGATAGCTACCTTGTCTGATATGAAGACAAGCAACTCAAATCTGTTGCCAAGGGCCACAGGGAAGGGTTGAAAAAAAGACTACAGTGGTCAGCAGATGAGCTGATATCTCCCCTCCAAGTAGAGGGATGAATTAGCCTTACAGTTGCTAAACTCAGGATAACAAGTCTAAAAGCCTAAAAAAAAGCCTGAAGCTTTGCTTCCTCATTGGGAAAATAACCTTTGAATGGATCTCTGGAGCAGGAGAAAGAGATCAAGGAAAATGTGTCAATTTGGGATAATAAAGGAAGCAGAAGGGCCATAAACAGAGCAGATATGCATCCCTAGCCAGCATCCACCTTTCTTTCTTTTAGCAATTGACAGTGGCCCTCAAGGTGTTGTTACACATGATGGGTTGTCAGACTTAATACTGCATTTCTTCTTATTGCCATTTGCATAATATATAACCTTTTGCTTTTGTGTATATGAAACAATCTTGTGATAGAAATGTCAACACATGGGGGAAAATTATCCACATTCCATCTGTTTTGGTGCATTCATTTTTTCTGAATGCATTTTTTGCAAATGAAATATGAAGACTGACCCAAAATTTTAATTTTGGGTTTCCTTTTTCTATTGCAGCCAATAGAGACTGAAATCTGAAAACTGAGAAAGCTTCAGGGCAGCAGCCTGAATAACTTCACTTACAGAAAGATTCTGTCATAGAAAAAGGCATTCATAGCTCAGAAACAACATTTCTGTGTTCAGCCATAATTAAGCAGTCTGACCAGAGTGGGCCTTCTTTTGCACTTTCCAAGTGAGTGAAAAAACATGCTTGTCATTGCATGGGTAAAATTGTGATTATTTTAATACATTGCACTGCCAGGGGGTTTTGAATGAGAAATAGTAAACAACAAAAATTAATGAAAAGTGTTTTACCTCTCCTCATGATAAGCTCACTTAGCACTGAAGAGGTGACAAAGGTCATGCCTGTGTATGATACCATTCTAGATGAAAACAAAACTTCCAGTATTTTCCCTAATAAATGTTGAATGCTTTAGTAACGCTTGCATGCTTAAGTAATATATGCAGGCTCTGCTAGTTTAATTTTCATAAACTTGATTGATTCAAATGTTGATTTTACTACCACAGCTTTTATATCCCTGTCTAATCAAACTTCATGTTTATTATTTCAATTTTACATATTTTAGTAATTGGATTGTGTACCTTAATAGTACAGTAAGGTTTTGCATAGTTTACGAAGGAAAAAGCTGACTTGATACTCCTTCTCCTGTTTTAGTGCTGTATTTTTAATTTTTCTCAATCAAGCTAAGCTCTTAAGAAATTACTTTACAGGAGAAGTGTATGACAAGTTGAAGGGAATTAAATGAGACTCAATTGACTCAATTCATTAGCTCTTGCATTCCAGCATTACTGCTGCTTATCACTCGGGATTCCTGCTCTGCAGCTGCCTGAGCCTGGTACAGTGTTCATGGCTTTCCAGATTCATGCAAGGGGACCTGTATTGTTTTTATGGCCATCCATTTGGAAAAGGAAAATGGCTGAGCCTCAAACTTGTAACAAATACTTGGTTTTGTCTGCTGCTTTTCCATCATAGATACAATCCACAAAAATAATTCATTCTTTGTTTCCCAGAATTTCACTTTTCAGACTAAATATTCAAATAATTGTTGCAATGTCAAGTGCCAAATTCAAGACTTCCTGTGAAAACTAGAGGTGTATCTAGTTGGACATATAAAAATGAGGCTTCCCAACTTGATAGTCAGCCTTGCTAAAGCCTCCAGCTTTAGCAGTTGCAAGTCTTGTCCTTTGAAACATATTTTGGTTTTGTTTACTGGCCGCATCATCTGCTCTCATAACAATTTTTTTTTACTTTCTGCTCCTACATTATTTGACATGCATACATATGTGCCATCCAAATATTTCAAGGAATGCTTTTCATCACTGCATATTTTTAAAAGACTGGTAACTGAAAAAGTTAAGGTCCTAAGTCTGAGTTTTAGCACAGTGCAAAAAGGATTTTAGATAATTTGTTATCAAAATATTCAGGTCAATTCAGGAATTTATTTTTGCTGATGCACTCCATTAAAAATAGACAGCCTGTGTGAATTGCCAATGTTATTGAATGAGCCTAGGTACTTCTGGGGAGAGGGATAACTCAGGTATCATTTGAAAAGTATGTTTGTTCATGTTTTATATTACCAGAGGGGCTGTTACACTTATTTTTAAAATAGATTATGTGATCAATACATGAATTAATGTAATTTATTGATTCAGCTTTATGTGTTAATAGCTTGACTCCTGTGCCTCAGTGGTATTATGTTTTAAGCAAGTTCCTTTATGTGTGTTTTATAAACAGGATGATGACTTAAAGTAGGGGTGACAGGTGGATTGCTTGGTTGGATTGCTTGAACATCTTTTCTCTGATGTTCTTCTCCCCTTTATCACCCTTCTGTACACTTTCCAGCACGGGCATATTGCATCTCACGGGTTGGAGTGGATTTGTGGCTGACAAGGGCTTGGGTAGAAGGGCTCTGAGGAATGTGTTGGTGCTGCTGGGATGGCAGCTGTGATTTAGTGCATGGCAGTCTCTCTGTGGAGTTAGAATTGAACTGCAGCTCAGTCTGGAGGTTAGGACACTGCTGGAGCTGCTGGGTTGAGGGTGAAACTTAAAACCAAGGTTTTGTTTGTTTGTTTGTTTGTTTGTTTGTTGTCACTAAAGACTCCTGGTGAACATCCTCTATTAAGCTATTATGTGGTAGTGCATTAAGAGTTGTTTTTCAGCATTGGATTCAGAGATCCTTTTGTGTGTTTTCCTACGCGCTTAAGAATTTGGGGGACAAAAAATACCATATAAATGTAAGTTACTATAATAATAATAAAATGAAAACACTCTCTTCTTAACTTTACAATCAGGAGCACATCAACAGTAAAAGGAAATAAAAGATAGCTAAAGGCTTCTTTAAGACATAAATTCAGAAGTTGTTGACCAGATATGGGTCAAGATCACCTTTAAGTCAAGCTTTGGACTTTGAGTTAAAGGCTGAACCTTGCCTAAGATTCAGATTCTGACTTTGTGGCAATGAAATTGCATAAAAATCTCCAGTGAGATTTCATCTCAACACTGTGGAAATTTCTTGAAAACATCTGTTTTCCTGAGGTTCTCATATTTTTCTTATTTTGAAATAGGTTTCTTCTCCCCAGCTTGTGAAAGACAAGGGAGCAGAGGGATTTGATTTCAATTTTCCAATATGACTTAGTGCTAAGCCCTGGACAGCAGGGATTCATGCCTGGTAGTCTCTCTGGACCTTGGTTTTAATGCCAGACATAGAAATGGGTTTGGAAGGACAGAGAGAGGACACTCATATACAATACCCTGTATCTTTACTGATCCCATATTTAGCATAACTCTGCAAGTCTTCACTGATCATTTTTAAGACTCACTTGGTAAGCAAAACTGTGTAGGTACTTATGCAGCACTTAGACTTGGACCTAAACTACCCATGCATCATTTACAATTGCTCACAGTTAGCACTTTAAGAATGCAGGGAAACACATGCCTTTAACCCATCACTTTCTAGCTCTGGGAAAATCCATTTTGCTGAGTACTTTACTTATCTTTGCACAGGTCAGCTTTTCTGTCACACAGGCTGGTAGTCTGGGCAATATAGTAGTTGATCAATACTCTCTGTAATCATGGCATGAACCACTCTGCATTCCTCAAATCTTGTCTTTGCCTCACCTCTTCCATTTACTGTAGGATCTGTGTTTTCTGGGGACAGAATGGAAGTACTTTCTACCTGGCAATTGTAAAAGGGGCTCTGGCCAGGTGGACATGTCAAAGGACGTTCCCCTCCAGAGATTAAAGTGGTGGGAAAAGCTAATTTGGGGAAAACTCAGACAGCTATATCAGAATTTGTGATACATAAGACTTGTGATAAGCAACTGCTGGCAGAAATATTTAACTATTTGAAAACACAGTTGACTGGTAATCATGAGCTATGGAGTTCAGCTCAGGAAGAGCTCTCCAATAAAATCATGTGACAACACATCAGAAATCTTGTACAAATAAAAGATGATGGGGTCATCCATTTTACTCACTTACATAGAGAAACAGACAGAAACATTGTCTGAGAAACAAGAATTCTGTTCTGGAAAAAAAATTCCAGTGTTTGTTGTTTGTTTTTGTCTTGCAATGCAACGAGGCCTCAAGTTCAACCAGTTTTAATAGAAAGAAAAAACTCCAGCTCAGAAGATCCAGCATTTTAACAGCTGAGACAAACCCAGGAAATGTGGTTGTTTGGGAATTTCATCCTGTGTGTTCACAACTTACCCTGTTCCCTCTGACCAGCCACTCCATTCTGGATCCCTCAAATCTTTGTAAAATTTATGGAAATGACATCCTATAAAACGTTCCAATGGATGGATCTGCATTTTTCCATTTAAAAATGATTAAAACATTCTTTACCCAATCTTACTATCATTTTTATGAGTAGGTGAGGAGATGCAAAGGAATGGTACTGTTTGAACAGTAGGACAATATTCTATAGGAAAAGCTGTCAGACCCAAAATTATATAGCTCATTAAATATGCAACCTAATCTGTGTCTGCCTGCTGCCAAAATCATGAACCCTGTGAAGACAGTAAAAAAACTTCCTCAAAGATGCATTCAAGCTCTTGGTAGAGTGCTAAATATCTTCCATTTCTGTTAAAGCTACAACTTTCAACATTGCCTCCTGTATATAATGAGTGTAAGTGTGGAATATTTGCATGACTTTTTCTGGGTCTCTGGAGAGCAGAGTATTTGCGCTGAGAAAATCACAAGACTGCAACCAAGAACATCAAAATATATGCATACACTTTAAGTTGTTCCAGCAAAGGAAACTCACTTTCATTGAAGTACTGTAAGTTGATCTAAGTGAGTTTTCTGATGTAATGAACTTTATCGCTTTGATCCCCATGAAGAATCCATCTGAGTCAGAGTCAGAAAAACACGTAAATCTGACACTACAATAGGAACATTTGTTTAAAATGAGTAACACATCTTGATAGGTTGGGGTTTTTTTGATAGCTAAAACAAACTTTATGCTATACAGTTTTGAAAGCTTGTTGAAAAATGAATGGATAAAACATGTTTCAGCTCAAGAGTCGGCTATGCAGTCAGATTGCTTCTTTCACTTTGATTTAGCGTAATAAAAAGCTAAATCCTCTGAAGAGTCATTGTACCAAACTGACTATGTCTGTTATAGTGGAGCACATATTACTGTAATGAACCAGTTTCACACAGATAATTGTCATGGCAATGGGAAGCAAAGCAGAGACACAGATGCACATTGTGTTCTGCTGGTCCTGCCAATGGTTGTTTGAAAGTCTGAAATCAAACAGAGGGATGAGTGTGTGTGCCTTAGGTTGCTGCACAGGGTTTTCTGGTTTCCTAACAGGGTTTATGCAAACAATTAAAAACATATATTATCAAACAAAGCTTATGCTGCTTCCTTTCCATCAATACTTTCTCTGGATATGCAAAAAAGAAGGCCCTGGCAACTGCAGATTTTGGTCATAAAATCTGATAGTCAGGAATATGCTTAGCACATTTATTTCAGAGTATTTAAATGTCCATCAGCTCACCAGAGTTCTTTACAAAAATACAAAATTTAAAGCTTAATACTTTCATAATGGTCATCAGAACTCTCAAGGAGAGACATCTGCAGGCAGTGCCCCTGCAGACTGTCAGCTGATATATTACCAATTAGCCAGCAGACTGGCCAAACACATCTGTGCTGTGTTTTGCCTGAAGATTGCTGAATCACATTGCCTGGTACTCTAAAACACTGATGACTAAGTGTATAAGAAAGACCAAGATGATGAGCAAGCAAATATAGAGAAAAATCTGCTCCCTGTTGTGGAAAAGACCTGTCTTCAAACCTTTGTGTACACAGTTGTGTTTATAACCTTTTGTATGTGTCTCACATTGAACTTCCCATGCAGTGAGTACAAGTAGCCCCCAAGAAACATCACCAAATTGCTGCAGTACCACTTCTTACATGGGAGCTATGTAGAGAAACCTAGTTTGTAAATACATTTTAGAAGATAAAGAATCAAGATTCTATGGTTTCTGGAATAATCTGTGTCAATAATTTCTGAAATAATTAATTGAGTTAGCTCCATAGCTCATTTTTAATAAAAGTAGGAGACTTGAATGAAAATTATTGGGAAAAAAAGGAAAAACTTAAATTAGAAAAATCTATTTTTGCAAGATGTTGTGAGGGAAATATCAGCAACAACATTCTGAGTGATTTTTTTTTAGCTCAATGGTATATCAACCTTGCTACATGCCATAATTTATGATTTCTTTTAGGGACTGTAACACTGGCATAGCAAGAAACATCAGCTGAGGTGAGTGGCTGGCTGACAAACCAATTTAAAATGATGATAAGCACAGCAATGGTGAGAGGATGTGCAGGGGTGAGACTTCCCCACATCTTAACTCCAGAAACGCTGATTCATTAATTCAGTGTAAGCCTCTTGCTTTCGGATGAAATAAAGTATGAGCAGATGAGTAACAGAAGAGGGCAGTGAGGGAAGACAGTAAAGAGACTAATCTTTCCCAGCTGAGATGGGAAGGCTTTGTGGAAGGACTAATTTCAGGCCAAAAATATTATGAATTATAGAGATTATTTCTGTAAAGAGAACATTAGTTTCAAGTCCACAGGGAGGATTTCAAATAACAATACAGAAAGAAATCTAACAGAAAGTATCCTATTTTTTTTTTTCATCCATAGGATCAAAACCATCAATGAGTATGGGCGAGAAGCTGATTAAATATTATCTTCCATTATAGGAATTTACTTCTTGATCCAAAATGAAAACAAAACTATGTTTTATTGTTTCCTCTCTTATGTATGGAATATAGTCTGCTAGCTGTGGTCCTGTCCCCTTGGTGTTTGAGGAATTCAGATTTTTCAAGTCCTTGATCTGCCCCATAACCACTGGGCCTTCTACAGAAGGGAGCACGTGGGGAGACATGGGAAGTCCCCCACACTGTGTGACTGTGGGAACATCACTTGGCACTGGTTTTTGCAGAACCTGTTTGCTGTAGATGGTGCTGAGGCATTTTACTGGGCAATGCCTCTTGGAGTGTGCATGCACATGTGCACACCTCATGTGTGTGTGTGTGTGTGCACATGTATGCATGTACACCCATTTGCAAAAGTAATCAAATGGATCCTGCCTTCTCCTTACATCACTTTTTTCACCTGACAGTGGTGCCCTCCATGATGCTGTTGAATGAAGGCTTTCAGAGCAGAAAGGCAAACATCTTGGGTTGCCACAACCAAAGGAACATTCCCAGATGCAGAATGTTACCCACCTGGTTCAGCTTGCAGCTGGAAGCTGAAATGCCAATAGGTTTCAAGGATCATATTCACAGACTTGAATGCTGGTGTTCTGCCAAGTCCCTTTAGGGGCTGTAAAAGGATGCACAGCTCCTTTTGTTGTGCCTGCCCTGGCAGGGAGCAGGGCAGCAGCCAAAGGCCGGCAGTTGTCCACGCTCTGTAATTCCTGCACACTCCCAAGCACGGGGACTGCTTGCTGATTGCCCTTCTTCCAAACAACCCACAGACACGCTTCAGGGCAGAGCATGTGCCAGGGTCCATCCCCAGCAGGCAATTTCAACTCAAACACCCAGACTCTGGGGGTGGGGAAGGGAAAGAAGAGGCTGTGGTATGTAGAGCTGAGCCGTGCTGCGCTGCCTGGCCTCAGGGCCAGAGCATGGTCCCTGCTTATTTTACTCACTAGACATTTCCTGTGTGTCTCAGTTCTCAGTCTATTCAAGAGCAAGAGAAGAACTTCCCCCCTTTAGAAAAAAAATATGTGCCTTTTTAATGTGCTACAGGAATAGGTGCTATTTTAAGTATTCACCAGAGATGAAGCCAATATTTTTTTCAGTCTGCTGGGAGAGTGGATCCATGGTAAGAAATCTTTGTCCTGCAATTCAGATTCTGTCTGAGTTTCAATCTGCAGAGATCTCCAAGTATGCAGTTGTTTGAGTTTGCTGTTCAAGTCTGGCCCACTCTTGATAGCATTTGTGCAAAGCTGAAGCTTGAAATTGAACCGGGCTGGAAGGCGAGACGGGTTCAACTTCATTGCTCTGCCTGTTGGGTTGCTTCCTCTCTGGGCAATGTAAAAAAAGTCAACTGTATTATTTTTCCTTTTCCATAGCCAGGGCCAAAGAATGCAGGAAAATTCGCCAAGAGTAGAAAAAAAATTGAGTTCTGCTATAGCTTCAGGGGTCCAGGATACTTGCCTTTCTCATCAGAGAGAGAGCAACCAGACTGATATACTATTTTCCATCAATCAAGTCAGCAAAGCCAGGCAGAGCACTTCCTTTGACATCAATGCAGTGGTGACAGTTGTAGAGTTAATGCATTCCTGCTTAATGGAATACCATAAATCTAGGTTCAATGCTGCCAAAATAATGGCTGCAGTTCTCACTGGTGAAGTCAGCTCTCTCCCTGCATTCCCATGGGCCTAAAACAGTTTAGATATAGAACTAATAGTATTATTTACTGGTATTAATAAGAATTTCTAAGGCAGTTTACAGGGATGGTTTACCTGTTCAAAATGCTCCTATTGCTTCTTGGTTGAGCACACATCTGCCTTTTAATAATGGCATCATATTTCACAGCTTCAGAAGAATTATATTTCTTGTTTGAAACCACAGGACAAAATCAGAAAGGAACAATTTATGTTTTTTTCCAAGAAGATGTTTGGATTGTGTCAGAGCCTCCCTAAAGTAAACACAGGTTCCTCAGGTTTAGTGTCTTATTTCTAAGGAAACATGTAAGACAGAATTCAAATGTGACAGTAGGTATAGAGCTGATACAGGAGGGAAAAGTTCATTGATTCATTCACTAGCTGGATTATATTTGGGTACCAATGAGGGAAAACTCCCAGGTATACCTGCTCAGGAAATAATCAGATCAGAGTTAGAGATACATAGGAGGTTCAAATGGAAGTCAGGAGACTTCTTTGCAATCTCAGGGAGCAGCTTTGCAGTGGGGTGTGTAAGCAAGTGGCCTGCAGAAGGAGGAATAATGGATGCACAGTCTGCATCACAGGGAAAAGCCCTGACACCACAGGCAGCAGGGCAGCTATGGAGCATTTCCCTCTCAATATCTGGATCCTCCTTCTCCTCTCCCACAAGAATTTACTCAGCCCCCAAGGGGATGTTATTTGGGATTGTATAACTTGCTGGAGTTAAACAGCTTTATAGCACTATTCAGGCACAAGGCTTTACCTCTCACTTACAAGTTTATTTCACTCTGCAGGGATCATAAAGCAACTTTCAAATTACCAGCCAGTACTGCTGGGGCACAGAGGAAACCATTGTGGTACAAAGTCCACATGAGGATAGGATGTAAGTGTAGCAATGCTTTTAACCCCTCTCTGCATGGGAATCTGGAAACAGATGGTAAATGCCCAAAGGATAGGTGTTCTGAGGGGGAGGGGAGGAGGTGGACCATGAGCATTTTGGTTCAGGTAATCTGTATCTTGGTTCAGTGCACTTCCAAAGAGCAAGCATGAAACCAGGGCTTCCCCAGAGGGGCCCTCCCAGTGAAAGCAACAACATCCCTGTCTTCCCACCCTCTGGGGGGGACCTGACCAACATACAGGTGGTGACGAGAGCAATGCCCTAATGCTGCCCATCCTCTAAAGGAAATGAAAATTATTACCCATATTTAACAGCAGTCTATTAGCTTCGGTGTTTGACTTTAGCAGCCACAAGTAATCATACAAAATCTCAGCTCTGGTTGTTCTTGCAGACCTAGACACTCACTCACAAAGCAAATGTGCAGGGTGCAAATAAAGCATAAGCAGAAGGTAGCCTAGGGGGTCCAAGCCCTGAAGGCATATAACGTGTCGATTCGATTTTTGGAAGGGATTTCTTGTTTATTAAACCAACCACTTGAAATTAATTGGAAAGTAAAGTCTTGATCTTGGCACATTTAAATCATAAATATTCAACTTTCATTTAGCTCCTAAATAAAGCCAGCAGTGAAGGTCAGACTTGGAGAGGGACGAGAGGACTTGCTCGCTGTCAGTCGGTGGAAGCTGCTGGTGCTAGCTCAGCTCACGAGTGCAGGAGGGGTGATGCTGGCTCCAGCTGCAGACTCTTTGGTCTGGTATGGGGAGCTTGGCCTTTGGTCCAGACCCATGAAGACATAACAGCAAGGAAGCGACACACACGAGGTTTCTCATGTACTGAGCTGATGTGAGTGTTTGACTTCTGGGCCAGACAGGCTTGCATCTGTCCAACTCAGTGCATGGGCTCTGCAGACAGGCATGCACTAAATCTGATCCCAGGGCCACTCCCTGGCAGAGCCACAAAATCAACACATGCGCACTCACTGCTTTCTAGAGTGTACTGGATGTTAATGAGCACAGTAATTTGTAGCGGCTTGACTACTGCCTATTTTTTTTTAGCTTATGGGTAATGTATGAAGGCATTTCTGATCATAACTATGCCTATAACCTATTGTCACGTCAGCTATTGCTAACTGCATTTACTCAAACAAAATATTGATGGAGTTCTTTTTTATTGCATGGAAAAAAACCGAGTGGGCATGCTTTCAAGAATCACAGTCAGAGTATAGTATGTCTGCATTTAATTATGGGCTTGGAGCAATTAACACTTGGGCTCTGCTTTGTTCTGTATTCCATGGCTGGTTGTTGAGAAAATACAATTCTCAAAAGCTTGCCATTTATAATGTATTTAGCCTATTTTTAGTTAGTGTGAAAGGGTTTACCTACAATTGCTTAGGGCTGTGAAGGCCGGGCTAAGACTCAGGAGACCCTGATTCAATCCAAAGTGTTCTTTGTGACAGTGGAAAAGTCTTAATTTATGCTGATATCTCACTGGCCTGCTAGAAAATTATTCCTTGCTGTAAGGCAGGGATTCCATTAGCCGTAAAGTGCTCAGAATCTGGGCTAGTTAAAAAGCGTTGGTGTTTTCTCAGGTTTTATTATTAATGTATGTCACTACTAACAATTTACATTGGATTTATTCACTGATAACTAGAGACCCTTAAATGAAAACATTACACAGTGTACAATGTATATAGCTTTGCCCCGTTTCATGAATTCTCTTAAACATCTAAGTCTAATCTAATTCAAAGTTATATATCTCAAGTATATATCTTAGATTAAAACATATGTTTCAGACCCACTGAAAAAGTTATGATACTAAAGACCTCCTTTTTATTATTTCCCTCACAACTTCACCTTGCAACACTTTCTTAATTGCAAAACAATTTTGGCTTGAACTTCTGTGTCTCAGTCTGCTGTACTGTGACCTAAAGAACAGTACATACACATGCAGAAATTAACTGGTCCCCTAGGAGTACTCTTGTGCTGGAGAGTGAAGGAGGAGAAGGCAGATTTGCAAATAGCTATATTTTCTTTCACCAACTTAATTGCTTCTGTTTGGAACTTTTAAAATCTCACCTTACCATGCAGTCATTTTCAAAGTGAGCACAGCATGACTGACCCCAAAAAAAAATCTGTTTGCTTTTTTTATTATAATTTTGGTTGTGATATTTTATTAGTGGAGGCTGCAACACCTCAGAGGAGTAACAGTCGGCTGCTTGTGGCACTTCAGGCATTTCCTAGATTATACTCTGATTAACTCTGCTATATTAATAAAGACCTTTTAATATGCTTTTGTGAGAGTAATTTCCTAGGGATTTCAGGAAAGCATATGGAAAAACAAACTGCATCATATGGCATCACACTGGCACTTCTCTGAGTCATCAGAGTTGGACCTTCAGATTTCTAGTAGGTGAATTAATCAACTAATCAATAATAATACTGAGCCATCGTCATTCTTGAAGATTAGTACTAGAAATATTTAACAGTTTTCATAATTATTTGCTGACAGAGGAACAGTGAAACTCAGGTTGGGGTTTTCAGTCATCATTTATTGCTCTGAAAGTATCTTCCCATTCTCAAGTGCAAGCCCTTGTTAGACCACTGGAAATTAATGCCTTTTGTGGAAAGTTGTCCATTTTAACAGTCCTCCAGTATTATTTTTCTTTCTATAATCCTTGATATTTCAGTTCAAAATAAAGGTTAAATTATGATAATGGTGTTACAAAACAGATTAGTACAGTCAAAAGGGACTCTTTTTTTTTTTTTTTTGCAGCCATGCTCACAGCATTTCTTATCCAGCAGAGTGCATAAACTGCACACAGATTCCCCCATGCACACAACCCTTTGCACAGTCCTTTGATCTTTGACAGGAATCTTCAGACACCCTTTGGAATGGGAGACACTCTTGTACTCTGTTACAGTTGTGGGTATATTTCTGGTTTGGAGTAAACAATCTAGTTAGAGGATGTTTTCTTATTCTTCAAATGACATAAAGTCCTCAGAAGGAGATGAAAGTACATGATTGTAGCTTTGTACTTGTGGGAATATTAGGCATTTATAATTGTCTGGAATAAAATAAAAATGGAAATACTGAGAACATGATGTATAGCAGACAATCACAGACCTGTAAGACACGTATTGCTTATGAACACAGGATCAAACAGCTGCTTTTCCTGCCTTTTACAATGTGTTCCTGACATAAAATTAACTGTACTTATTGCACTAGCATCTCACTTGATCTTGACTCCCCACCTCTGTCTGTTATTTCTTTGGTTGAAATTCAAGGACTGATCAGAGCCTTTTGTCCTATGACATTTTAGATTCTGTTGTAATCTCTGGGGGCCTAACTGTCCAGAAATTCCTGCTCTTGTCCACACCTATCTTACAGCTGATAATGTGGTTTTTGTCTAGCTCTCTAAGACTTTTACTCCCAGCACAGGAGGCTTGAAACCCTGCTCAGGTTAAGGCCTGCAGCATCAGGAACCAGAGTTTACATATTTTCATCTGATTATTTTCCTTGTCTCTCCAGAGCTCTCTCCATGTGCTAGAGCTGACCACAACTGGCTCTTCTTGGACCCAAAAGGGACAGAGCTAAAAGGCAGCAGAGAAACAAACCTCTGTTGGCTTCTCTGATTACAGCTGCAGAACGATTTTGAGAAATTGCTATTGAGAAATGCATCAACATATTGTTGATGCCTTTAGCCTAGTGAGTGATGATCTAATTTCTGTTCAATTGACCAGCAGCCAATTCAGGTTTGGATCAAAGTGTGAAACATAGCTTATTTCTTGTTAGGGTGAGCTGGTCATTATAAATGTGAACCATAACAACCCTCAGAAAGGGATTAATCCTGCAGATGATGAGCACTCTGTGAAGGAGGGCAGGTGCTCAGTGTACCACCTACCTTGTTCTTCATGTTACCAAGCCACACCATTTCTCTGAATCTGATCTGCCAAATTATTCATGAAGCCCTATCCTGTAAATACAGACATTCATACAGAAAAATATGTTGTGCTGTTCACTGAGAAAGGAAAAATTAATTATACTCAAAGATCCTCATTCATGCCTGCATTATGGAAGACTTAGGTCAATCTCAATCCGTTGCTAACTCAAAACTGTGGGAAATGGTCTTTCAATGATTTGTCTATTTTACTCTGATTTCTGTCACAGATCAACAGAATAAACCAAATGCCTTGGCCAGTCACAAATAGATCTATCCTACTTTTTCTAAGAATAAAAAGCTGCTTTAACTTAATCAATAGTAGCAGTTGCATGACACAAATGAGATGATTACTGGAATTAGTTAATATAATAAAAATACTCTGTGTCCCTCATTAAATGTCTTAACAAGAGTAACTAAAATTGAAAGGAACAGTTGAAAGATCAGGGTCAACATCTGTTTAATTTTTAGCTATTTTAATTCTAGTTCATGATTATTTTAGAAGCTATCCTAAAGAGTCAAAGGAGAAAGAGCAACGGGAAGAAGACAGAGTTCTTCAGGGGACAATTCATCAGTTGATTCAACATATGGTGTATGAGAAAAAAGGCAAATAGGACAGAGTTCTCTTAGTCATAGGCTAATAATAAAGTCTCCAGCCACTGTCCAGGGTAGGGTCAGGCCTTCAGCACTTTGAATTTCTGACCGGTGACACGTTACAAGAAATCCAGTGCCCATGAAGAACAGGTTGCCATCCCTGGTGGAAGTGGCACTGACAGGAGCCACTCACAGTATCCCAAAAGTTCCCATTTTGTCACTCAGTGCCCCCAGGCTCACAGCACCTTAGTCCAGCATGTAGCTAAGGTACTTCCATGGCAAAGAACAGCTGATGAAGCCCTTGTGCAGTCAACAGAGGCATAGATGGGGAACCTTTCAGAGGATCAGTCATTTTTCTTGTGGACTAAGAACATCTTACTTTCTTTGCAAGAAGAAGACTGGTTATGGGGCCATAACCAATCCAAGGTCATTTGGCTTACATCAGTGCACAGTAAAAAAGCATTAAGAGACATCAAACGACCTCTTCCTTATGGCCAGACCAAAAAGAAGAAATTAAACTCTTCTGCCTTCCCCTTAGTTTAGATGTTGCCTGGGGCCTGAGATCTCTGAATTCAAAGATGAAAAATGGAGCACGCCAAAAAGGATGAGTTCTTTGTCTTCCTTTTCTCTGAGGACTCCTCAGGCTTTTCTTCACTACATAAAGTAGAGCAATCTAGCTACCCTTTTTGCATTACAAACTCTGCTAATAAAAACCAAAATCAGACAATAAAGCACACTTTCTCCTGATGCTCTGTTTTCTCATTCTTTCCCTCTCCCTGGCCCCACCTGTACTAACACAGTCACACTTTCAGTAGCCCTTACTGGCAGCAATGCAAGCTTTCAGATTTTATTAAGAAGGCTAAATCAAGAGTTTATAATAGTCCTTTTATACTTTTAATGTTGCCCATTTTACTGCTGCTTTAACATTCACTGCCCAGACCTGGCTTGTATTCCATGTTCCCAGATCTGAACAACAGAACGCCCCTATTAATTTAACCATGCCCTTTCTGTTCCTACATTTCTTAAGTA
The DNA here is from genome assembly GCF_028551555.1 of Melozone crissalis. Taxonomy (NCBI): domain Eukaryota; kingdom Metazoa; phylum Chordata; class Aves; order Passeriformes; family Passerellidae; genus Melozone; species Melozone crissalis. Next base: position 34,559,075 of record NW_026535794.1, on the reverse strand, counting down.
GTACAGCTGTGATTTTGTCTTATTTTCCCCAAGGTCCTTAAACAGCTTTCACATCCATACCTGCAGTCACTGCCAAGGTAGAAATTCAAAGGGGAGTCTGCAGTTCCCTGTGCCTTTGAGAAATCTGGGGTCATACCTTGACTTTGCATTGTCAGTTTGGGAAAACGTATCCTGTAGAAAAGGGGAATAGCTATTGGGTGCACTTATCCTCTGACAAGCCCAAAACAAGGCTCACCCAATTATATGGTGCTTGAAGGAGGGCCATGGCTTTTCATACTTAACTCTCACCAAACAGGGTTTGACTGTTTTCCTTCCTGATTTTGGCATCTGATTTCAAACTGCAGGCCATGCAAGGACCAGCCTTCTTTCATGTACAGGTTTGGATACCATTCAGCAGCCTGGTGAAAATGTCAGACAAGGAGATGGTGAGGAAGAACAACAGAAAATCTTGTTCATGTCAGCTGTGCTTTGGTGATGGCCTCTAAGATCCTTCTTTATGCAGCTGATTATGGGGCCAGATTTCAAAAAATGTTTTAAGGCCTCTAAATCCAGAAGTGGCTGGGATATTTTCCAGAGCTAGCTTGTTGCTGAGCTGTAACCAGTAGTACAGCTAGTGGATGTACCAACACCCAAACTTCAACTTAAACAGGAATTCAGGCCAAAAGTGATATTCAGAAGGCCCCTGTTCAGGCACTGTTCCCTACAGTGCCTAAACTTGCACTGGGGTTGCCCCGGCTTTTTCTTGAATTTAACTACAGCTGTCAACCTGTGTTTGCTGATATTCACAACATTGGATAACTTCCCTGTCTGGACTAAAATGTCTGAAAGAAATACTGATCGAGTTTGGGATGGATGCCATTTCTTAGGCACACTGTTGCTTAAGATGGGTCAAAGATTCATCATGATCTTTGTAAAGTTAGAAACCTCAGAGAAAAAGATATTTGCACAGCCCTGCTCCTGAATGGAGATCGTTCTTGCTCTGGGGTTATGCACCAACGCACCTCTTCACCCTCAACATGAAAATAAAATATTGAAATAATGAAATAATGAAAAAAAAAATTAGTGTGGTACAGTATGACCTCCCTGCAAGTAAAACCAAGCACCATCATGTACCTAAATGACAATACATTAAGATCATTATTGTATTTAATATAGTCAAACTTATCATTAATCAGTAAAACCAGGAGCAGCATTATGCTCTTCCTTAAGTGACAGATTTGTCAATAGAATAAAAAAGCCTTTGTATTGAGACATGTGTCATAAATACAGGCATCTTAATGGAATAACAAAAATAACAACAGCCAGAAAGGAGATCTCTTTTACCAATAAAGAAGAAAAAAACTCAGGTATCGACTAATTTGCTGTAAATCTGTCCTTTTCTTTCTAATCAATCATTAACAATCAGAGGCCACCTGGCTTAATTGAGGCTAATTTTCAGGAACCCTGATCTGGCATCCCTTGTGCACTGCTTGGTTGACATGAATGTTGGAATAGAAAAACCATAGCACTAGTAAAGGAATGAAGAAAACCTGTCTAAAATTAAAGTATTTTTTAAACATACATAAAACTTTTTTTCCAGTGGCAAATGCAAAATATGACTGTTGGTGATCATTCAACAAACTAGCAAGAAAATACTGGTTTTCTTCTCCTAAAGGCTTTTAAAAAGTGCATGGACACATACAAAATCACAGCTGTATTTATTTTTTAAAACTAAATGGCATTAGTCTAGAGAAGTCAATGGTTTTCTACAACTGCCATCATAAAGATATCTTCTGGCATCTGGGTCATAGAAAGATTTTAGAAGATTCCAGCCTAATAGGGTAAATGAATATCCTAGACAAAAACTTCTTTGGTATTTGGAAATGTTTCAGTGGAAGGCTAATTAGAGCCCTAGCAACTCTCTTCTCTGCAGAAAGGTCTCCTCCTGTTTGAACCCTTTACCTGGCTCCAACTTCCTGGCAAAAGCAGGTGAGCAGCTCCAACACTTGCTTCTGATGGGACATTACACCATTTACAAGCGTTGAAGGTTTTGAGGGCCTGGTCTTGAGCTCATAGCAATGGTTTGACTGCACTCTGCTGAGGGATAAAGCCCATGTTTTACATTCTGCCTGAGTAATTGTAATAAATATTGATAGGTGTGCTCTGTTACTAATTTATTTCAGGCAGAGCATGTCTCTGAAGCTGTGGAATGACCTTGACAGAGTAAGCAGTGCTTACCAGGCATAAGTATCTCTGCTAAGGGCATGGCAAAGGCCAGGGGATCCTGTCAACAAAGCTGAAAGATGCTGCTACTCAATAGGAGCTTCCTTGGTGCTACAGAAAGGTAAGATACTGCTTAAAGGCAGAAATTGTAAAGTATTCAGTATTTTTCAGGATATCTCTGAAACAAGGTTGTTGAAAGATGAAATAGTACTGGGGCATTGGAACTGTAAAATGAGGCATTTCATTCCTTTACAGGGAGAGGATGTGCCATTCCTAGCCTGGTCTTTTTCCTGAGGTTTGATCCTTAGATTGGGGTTTACCACCAAGCTCTTTGGGGCTGTGCTGTCCGTGCCAGTGCAGTGCTGTGCTGTGCTTACATGGTGTGCTACAGAGAGATCCTGTCTCTGTAGGCACTGTAGAACCATGGTTGGACTCATCTTTTTATAAGATTAAGACTTTAATCTCAATTTCAATTATCTCCATAAAAATGTATGCAAACATTTTGCTAGCTCACCTGTTATGAAGGGGATTTCCCTCCAGGTGGTTGCCATTCAGCTTGGCTGCCTTGACTATAGACTTTACTGGTTGGCATCAGAGTCATTTTTCATGTACAGACCCATCTGCAGTTGTAGCAGCATTTTTTGACCCAATTTTGCCAGGTATTTTTGCATTTCAGTGGTACCAATCTATTTGTAGCACTTGCTTCATTGGGTTCTTAGGGTCCCTACGTAGCTTGTTTACTCATATCATCACTGAACCTGAGCAGAAACTCAGGAACATATTTCCTTCTCCTCTGCTCCAAAGTGGAAACACTTCGAAAACAGTCTTTCAAGCCCCTAGCTGTTTCTCTGTTGATTAATATTTGACCATTAAATTAGCTCAGTTGATTAGAATGTGGTGCTAATAACACCAAGGTCATGGGTTCACACAGGCTGGATCCCTGGGTGGACTATTCAGTTAAGAGCTAGACTTCAAGATCTTCGTGGGTCCTTTCCAAGCTAGAATATTCTGTGATTTTGGAGATTGTGAGGGTTTTGGTTTTTCTGTTCTAGCTGACAAGATCAGCCCCTCTGTCTTGAAGTACATACTCATAACTCATGCACCATTTCCCCAAACTGACTGTTAATTTAAATAGCCAAAATGATCATGCTTTACATCGCGGTTCTATTTGTGAGCAACTGATAAAGGACTAATAAATTTTTAATAGATGTTGTAATAATTTGTTAATTGAATATTATAGACTACAACAGGCTAACTGGCTTCAAAATAGCCATAGCATAAAACTGTTATTATTCTTTCTACTAATGTCCTTAGCAGGCATGTTTAATTTCAGCCATAATACATGACCCTGGTGGCAGTGATATGTCCATCTATGTAGCTACACCACAATGTGCTTCAAATGTGGAATTTTGCAACCCCAAATGTCTTAAAACAAAACACACATACACAAAAATCAAGCACAAAACAATCAAAATGTTGAAGAGCTTCATGGAAATCTTCATCCATATCATGTAGGTCAGCTTCTTGATGATAGTGAGATTTTGAAAATGGATGACTTGTGGCATCTCACCTGAAATATAACAAGGGCATTTTCTATGTGTGTTAGAGTCTTTGCAATTCCTAAGTATTTCTCTGAGGTACTTGTCACTCTTTTAGAGACAATCTTCTGAATACTGCAGAAAATCATGCCAGCTGCACCCTCTTTATCTGCTAGACTTCTAAGTGTGCTTTTTGGCTGATAAACATAAAAAATAAAATAGTCATGTTAACAAATATCTCATTCCTCTCCAACTTTTCCCCCACATCAGCTTTACTATAGGAGTGAATGTCTGGAACTTCTGCATAACTGTAGAGGCAGACCAAGTTGGCAGTGGGTCAGAACAAGATATTTCCTGAACAGAGCCTACACCAATGGACATCTGATCACACAAAAGTCTTGTATGTTCCAGCCCCAATGCACTGTATCAGAGATACTTCTGCTGCTCTGTATTTTCCATTTCTGGGGTTTTGTCATGCAGTCCCATTTTACCCAACCAGTGCAAATGAGCCATAAGATATTGAAAAATCTTGTCTGAACTTTCTCACCTTTGAGAAAGAGCTGGCAAAAATTCTGATCCTCACTGCGAGTAGCAACTATCCCCACTTAAGCCAGCATGGTGTCACCGCTTTCATGGATATAAGACTGGGATTATTTTGGCAGAGACAGAGCAGGGCATTCCCAGTTATGCAGTATCACCTCTGTTCTGGGAAATAATCCACTGTTGATAAACAATAACTAGCCCTCACTCACTATTGCAGATTTCCAGTAGGATTTATGCTGATCCTGCTATTGAAGTGGTTCATTAAAAGTGACAGTGATGCTGGGACACTGGGGCAATCATGGCAGTGTTCTGCAGAAACACCTCAGAAAGCACCTCAGCATGCCCACTCCAGCATGACCACTGGAAGGTTTTTTCTGTGATGAGAAAAGACAACTGCTGCATTGTCAGTCCATTCCAATAATGTGCTTCATTCTAATCAGAAGGAGAAATTTGTACTAAACAAATGCTCACTTTCTTCACCCTTTCTTCACTTACCCTTTTCACATCAGTCACTGTCAGCTTGATATAGAAAATATGGCTGTTAATAGCTTGCAGTGGAGCAAACATTTGCATAACTGTTACCTCAGAGCCCATAACTCCGAGCTAATTGGCTGATGGTGATTAAAATGATTAAGTGACTGTAATTTATATGATTAACCAATTAAGCCATTCTCCTGTGATTGGCCCAGGGTAGGGTCTGGGATGCGAGCTTGTTTCCCAGCATGCATGCCGGCAGTGCACGATATTAAATATTCTTTTAAATACTTGCTGTTGTTCCTGCCAACAGCACTCAAGGTGCTTTAAAGGTATTTTAATTACTCCATGTCATTTGTGTAGCACAGAGAGTCATAAGTTGAAGGCAACCCATGAATTATTAACAAAATAAATCTAGCACTGGCTAGGATAACACAGAATTACCAAAGGCAGTAAATAGGACAGTGAATTTGATCATCCAGAACTGATGGATGACTGACTGGTGTAAATACAGGCAATATCCCTGCCTTGAACAGAAGTTATGCTGATTGATCCCAGCATGACATCCAGATTTTGATCCTTGGATCCTGAAAGTTCACCCGCAGGTCTGAAAAAAAAAGGTAGACAAAATTAATTGCAAATCCTTCTAGGTAAAAGAAGCAACTGACTTGGTTAATTTGTAACCAATTCCATTAGGAGTGCATTTGCCAAGGGAGTGAATGTTGTTTGAGTGAGCTGTGGTTCTTGAAAGAGCAAGGCAGGTGGGCAGGAAGCAATAATTAAGCATATTCTCTGCTAATCTCCTGCTAGGTACACTGAAGGGAAATCTTGCTGTGGTTTCATCCCCCTCTTTCCTTCCCCCTGCCACCTTCCTGTGGGCTGCTGTTACGAAGCAAGGGAACGCTCCATTTCCAGTTTTTTCCCCTCTCACCTCCTACCAGCAGACAGTTTAATTCCATGCTTCCTGAGGCTAAACACATCACCTTAATTCACATTACTTTTAATTTCAGCTGCTGTGTGTCCTGGAACTTTAGATCAGTTGCCAGTTAATATGGACTCTCAGTTCTGATTCTACAGCATGGTAGTCTTTTAAGAGATGAGAGCCATATGCTTTTCTTTTCAACTTACCTGTGATTTATTTGCGTTTTCTGATCTTTCTTGATTGATAATTAAATGTCACCATAATATAGAGGACTAGTATTTTACTGTGCTGTCAGTTAACTACTTCTATGTGCAATTTTGTCCAAAACAGTGGCCTTGGCAAACAGGAAAACATTACACTTAACTGTATGAAGCATCATCATGTTGCTAACTGGGTATTCCCAATGTTTCAGAGGATGGTGTCTTAGGGCATGGTATTGAATTCTTAGGGTAACCAAGGTTTGCAAAATCAATTGTTCCATGGAGGATAAAAAAATCTGAAAAACCTCTTTTGGTCTAAGTGATTTGGTCAAAATGACTTTGTGAGGAAGCCTGTAGCATGAGGATGCCTGTTTCACATACCCTTCAAAAAAATTAAATACATTGTCAATACTCCCATGCTAAGCCTGTAGTACTCAGCCTGTGGTGCAAAGCCAGAAATTCATCCACTGGCTTTTTGTCTATTGGGTGACATTTTCTCCATATAACCCACAGAAAGTTCCAGGCAGTGCTTTAGGGTGTGTCTGTGAAACAGCTCATGAAGCTTCAGTCCTGAAATTTGTGGACATGTGTAGCTGTCTGTCTATCACATTGCTGATATACCAGAAATATTTTAGACTTAATCCTGAAAAGAGTCGTGAAAACTTCAGCTTCAGCTCCCACCAAAGTAAACAGCTAAGTAAATCTAACCAAAAATGAGAGTAAACAGCTAAGTAAACGTAACCAAAAATGAGAGCAGTAGTTAAAGCTGAGGCTGGGGGACAAAAGACACTGTGTGTGACCTTGGCCCATCACCTCACCCCTCCCTGCATCCCTGTTCCCTGTTGTCAGAGTGAGGTATTGCTCTTTCATCACTCCTAGCAAAGCTTGAGGACAAGGCCATTAATATACATAATGCACTCACACAGTAACAAGATGACGTCCATGGAAAAGCTTATAAATAAACATAAATAAGGGCCTGATGAGTAAAAGGCTGGGTCCTGCCCAGGCTTCAGCGAGACTTACAAAGGCCACACGGAAAATGCATCTTAAAATAGACTATTTGAAGGTCGTAGCCTCCTGCCCTTACCTGTCAGGACCCGAGCGGAGGCTTTGCCTGTGAAGTGATGGCACTGCTGATGACATCAGCACTCTCCATGCAGGCTTTGGCAGGTGTTAGCCACTCGTTTCACCTTTGCTACTGTTCACCCAGGAATTTCTTCAGAGCCATGACTCGCCATGTGCTTTCATGGCAACCACCATTTAGTTGTATGAAAAAACACATTTCTGCTGAAGATCTGCTGCCATGATGTCAGAACTTGAGAAAAGACAGAGCCTCTAACTGATCCTTTTGACAGGTTATAAAATATTAAAAGAGGGTAAAGTTTTAAAACTCATTTTTATGTATCTCTCTACAGCCAAGTGCTGCTGGCCTAAGGAATCAATGAATGAAATATTACATAGAAACGCTGAATTCATGTTATCCTTGATAATCTATATTTCAAAAATGAGACTGAGTTCTTAAATGACCCACACATGGATTTGATCTGCTCCTCCCTTTTAACTTGCTCTTCAGTAGCCTGGCTTTAAAAAAAATTAACTGTTTCAGTAATGTGGGAGTCCTTTCATTCCTACAGTCTTCTGATTAGTTCCAATAAAACTGAATAGTAATAAAGTTAAAATCCATTAGTGGCTACAAGACACACAACAGAACCTGTTCTGGTATTTTAAAAAATATAAAGCCATGATAACCTCCTGTGCAACTTTGAATTTAGCACAATTCTTTTTCACTTTTTGATTTCTTGCTCTTTTTTTGTTGCTATTTCAAGCCTCAGCAACATGAGCGTAATTTCCTCATGTAATACTATAAAAACTATTGTCAGAGTTCTGCAGTAGGAGCTCAACATGACTGAGAAAAAACATTTTAAAAGACCAGGCCAAAAGACCAGTGTAATATAAGTATTATGCTGATTTGGAATATTTAAGACTTCACCTGCATGTAAAGAGATACAAAAGAACAGGATCTGTAGAGGGAATTTTTTTCTACTGAAGATCTGATGTCCACACTGTCTGTGTCAGGGCTGGGGGCAACTTGAAGAGTTTTCAGACCAGCATAGGTAGGGTTCCCTGAGTTACTGGAGCACTCTCTGCTCTCCCAAAGATCTTGCAGTTCAGTTTTACCCAAAATGGTCCAGATTTTGCTAGAAGGCAAAATCCCAGTGCAGCTCCAACAGCCTGTGCAGCAGCTCAATCTTACATCTAATGCTGCTGCACAAACTGGTGGGAGCACACCCTTTCAGCTGCTGGCTCCTCGTGGTGCTTCCTAACCATCAAATTCCAAATCTCCTCAGAAGTGCAGAGCATCTCTGAGGGTTGTTTTGGCCTGATGTGATGTTTGCACCAACTCCACTCCCTAAGGCAGCTGGGCAATCCCAGAGCCCCAGCACGCAGCAGCAGGGTCAGGTCCCCCACAAAATGCTTTTTTTAAAGAGAAACTACGTGGAGGAATCTCCCCTTTTCTCGGCTAGTCCCCAGGAAGGATGCCCAGCCCAAGGGGACCAAAATCTGACTTTTCCTCATTGCTGGGCAGCCAGCAGGGCTGCAGGGAACATTTCCTTGGACTTTTAGCACCCCCAGCTGAAGAGGAAACTAGCCTGGCTTTATCTTTCCCTGGTTAAATACCTTTACCACTAAACACCTACACAAAAGGACAGGCAACCCCAAAACCTCCAGCAGCAGCTAGATTTTAAAAGGGAAGACAGATTAACACGGTGCATAGATGAGGGAAAAACCTCCAACAAGTGCTTGGATCAGAGGGTTTCCTCACAGGAAAAACAGTAGACTTTCTCCTCCTGAGGAATAATTGGGGGCCTGGCAGGTGTGCCTGGTGCTTAAAATAAAATAAAAAATTCCATGACTGCACTTTTCAGTGAAGTCCTCTTTTCCTGGATGAAAATCAATTAACTCTTCACTGTGCCTTGAGGCTAACAGACAGGAAAGAGATTAACAACAGGAAAGGAGACTTCAGCTTTATTGTACAGCAGCATAGGGCTCCCCATGCTTGATCCACTCCATGAGTGCTCTAATCCAGGGTCCTGTCTCAGCTGTGAAAGTCCAAGGCATTTAAGCACATGCTTAACTTCAGGCATGGGAAGATTTTCAACAGCCTGGTGGAAGTCTGGCACTCGCCTCTGCTCCTCCCCCAGCTTTGGATGGGAGTTACACACCTAATTGTTTTCCACCCCTTTGAACATTTCCACTCAACATGCTTTCCTAGGGACTGAAGAACTGCTGAGCTGGGGCCTTCTGGAATAACTGCTCTGTTAGGGAAGCTGCTCGTTAGCCCTCTGTCGTCTGCTGGCTGGGTTTTGTCCTGGGGCATGAGGGTTTTATTTGCAAGCTAGGAAAAAAAATCTTTTTTTAAATTCAATTTAGGATGATGCCAGCCATTCTAGCTACACAGTCTTTCCTTTTTCAGTCAATTAAATACCTGGCTAAAACAAGGGCCTGTGTCACACTGGCTAGGCTCTGTTAAAAAAAAAAAATTGAAATAAAAAGTTTAGTTGCCCTTTAATTACATTGACTGCCTCTCATTTTTCAATTAGGATAGAGGGTAACCAAAAGTGTGGGCTCTATCTTTACACTAGACATGATGCTGTATCTTGTTATGAGCTGTTAAATTCGTCTTCTTAATGCAAATCCTCTCAAAATAAGAAGCATTTACATACTCCTTATCATTCTTAGCCATTTCCAAGCTCTCTGATATCTGTTATGTCATCTTTGAGCTAGAAAAAGAAAAGAATTCTGGCAAGATTTATACCATGCTATTATAATAGTCCCTGGATTAGTGGATTAGTCCCTGTTTTCTTTTTTTTTTTCTTTTTCTTTTTGCTGTTTCAGATGGTGCTAACAAGTGATTGCAGAACAGCTATAGTGAGATCAGAACCAGATATGATTAGATAGTTCTCACACCCTCATTCATTTATAATAATGTTTTGAGGCACAACAGATAGGTAATTTTTAACACTAAGATATTGTTCTTATTGACCTGTGTGCATGAAATGTCAGTGGTCTATATCTGTGTGTAAAAAAACACATTAGGACTGAAAATATGGTATTTTAATTAGCACTTTCAAGGATTTGACAAACCTAGGAAAAAGGGATTTTAGTCATCAAAGTTTTCTACTGAAGAGTCTTCTTTTTCACACTAAAAAAAGCATTCAGCAGAACTGAAAACTTGTACTTCAAGAAACAATTAAACAAGAACATTGCAAAGGTGCCTTCTTGGTTGAAACGTTTCATTTTTCTTCATAAATCCCTAATTGGTCCCTAATTGGTTACACAGGCATCTCTCTCTGAGGTATGATGGCATGTTTTGAGACTCCTTACTTTACTATATTTCAGGTAAAACTGGTGAATCAACATTGAAAGGAAGGAATTCAGGTTATGAATAGCATGTCTGCATAGACACATTTTGGGTTTGAAAGGAAAATTTACAGTTTTTCTGTGTTTGAATGTTTTGAAGGAAGGACTACTTTCTCTGTGGAAACTCTTTGAAGACTTAGTTTTTATAACAGTCACCACTTTCCTGTGAAGGAATACATTTAAAATTTGCCTATTTTCTTCTTTTCAATAGAGCACTTAAACACATTTACTTAAAATTGAGCACCCAGTGCTGTTTTGCTTTGTATGCCCCACAGATTTCTAGTCTCAAGCACTGAGTTGCTTTATATTAATTTGGATATTTTCCCCACACAACTCATACCAGCTCAAATCTTTCAAGTTTTAGTTGATTCAATGGATTTTCTTCACTTTCACCAAACAGACTTCTTATTCCTGCTTATCTCAAACTCTCTCTCTCCTCTGTGTAATTCTCTCAGGACACACTCACACCAACACCCACACCATCCTCTTTTTCTTCTGGTGTCTCACTGCTGCTCCACTCATTATTTAATTCTTTAGAAACTATTGCAGAGTGCATTTTCCTGTAAGTTTGTCAGATGGCCTAAAACGGGCAACCTTTTTCACAGTTTCTTGGTGGTATATGAAAACATAAAGCCACAGGCATTTTATTATTCTGAAAATTTGGGTCAAATGCACCTTCTGAAAAAGTCAGCCTCTATTGAAAATAGGATGCTTAGCCAAACACATCTGTGTTAGTTGAACTATTCCTTCTTTAAGAAATATTAGACCTCAATCTCTATAATTGCCTGTAACAACTGTAAGAGAGGATTCAGGTGGTTTCCCACTCTGCAATTGGCATTTTATGGGATGTTTAGCAGGCAAAACACCTCATTGAAAAGGCAAATATACCTTCTCGGTATGCACAAGAAAATTCAAATCCTGATATCATCTTATGTGAAACCAGTTTTACAACCACCACTACTGAGCTGATTGCATATCTCTTTTGTGGTTCCCTTCCTTTTAACAGAGATGGGATACAGGCTTAACTAATGAGAAAATATAATCTATTCAGACAAAATAATTTATTGGCATAAATCAAGAGAACACTGGTGGTACTGGAGCAGTGGTGGCTGGAGCAACTGGAAGGGTGAGGATGCATTCTCAGCTGTGCTGGAGGAATCTGCAGGTCTGTATGAGTAACACAAGTGCCTAAGTTGTGCCCTTTCTGCCTCATCTGGACATCACCTGTCTCTTCCTTTTCACTTGCAGGGTATGTAATTTATACAAGATACTGCTTAGCTTTACAGTATTTTCTCATTCAAGAGAAAGGTTATATTCAAAATAGTGGTGTGAGTACAAAGGGAAGTGCTCAGTGAATTAAAGTAAATGGAAAGTAGCAGGGAAGGAAAACAAATTCTTGGCATGTTTCATAAGCTATGGACAGGCAAAGGGACAAGTTACAAACCTCCAGACAAAATAATTTTAAGCATCATCAATCTTTGACGTGGACATAGAAAAGGACAAGAGGCAGAATATCCAAAATTAGACTATCTCAATGGCACAATGTGGTGGTAACGCTAGACTTGGCACCTAATTTGCACAGTTGCATTTACCTGCTCAGAAAAGGCTTTTTTCCTAAGCTCTTGTGAAATTTCCTCCTGAATGAGCATCCCTGTCTTAACTAATATTACAGATGTGCTACTCTTTAAATGATTTTTATATGATCGCTGCTTAACTTTGAATTTTTGGGCTATGCCAAAGAAAAATAGAATAATGTTATAAAATCCCTTATAATTAACTTGCCCCTAAATGTTTATACTGTATAACAGCTTAATTAACCTTATTCAAAAAACCTTTAATATGGGGGGATGTATAAATGCAGATCTTCCTGCTCTGAAATTGGAGCTGCCCGTGATCTTTATTGCTGTTTCCTGTGCTGTGGGAGACTTGGGTCTGAGATCAGCTCAGCTAGCCTGGATGGTTCAGAGTTTACATCTATATTCTGGGCTCTTAAATACACAGCTAATAGAATAGAACAGAATAATGAGATGATGTTACACCTTAGTGCTTGGGGGGTTTTGCTGGCATTTACTACCTAGAACAAGAGAGGCCAGAAATTGCTCTCCTCTCTCCAGGTCCCTTATAACCTTTGATTGCATGGGCTACTCTGTGGCAGGTGAAGATCAATTAAACTGCCACAACCAAATAGTCAGAGAAGAGCTCCCTGAAGACTAAAGGAAATCAGAATTTCTCAGAGGCTTTTTATGTTATAAAAACAGCAATACCACCACTATGACCAATCTACACTTCATTAAGGGAGAGAGTCAGGATTAATATCTGAAAGGCAATCTCTGCAGCGTGTATTCCAGCAATTATTTGTGTATGCATACACATAGGAGATGGAGCAGAAATAGTGGAGAAATGGCACACAATGCCTTTTTGCTTCCCTAGCAATGTCACACTTGAAATATGAAGCACTCTGAGCTGATGACTTCCTTGTGCTGCTTATACATTATCCTGCCTGGGCAACAACCAAGTTCTGTGCAACAGTACTTCATTATTTTAATTAAGCTTATTGCAAGAGTAATCATCATTGCCATCAGTATCAATCACCAGTAATATTTCCAGTGATGTCTGTAAGTGATGAAGGTCCTAACTGACAATAAATAATAATGTTCCTGGCTTGAGTTGGCACTTCATTGGACTTTGCTGGGTTGCTTTAAGTGCTCCAGGCTCACTACAAAAAGAACTATTTATCTATGACAAAAGCCAGATCTAAATCATACTTGTTTTGACTTCCCAAATGGATATACTCATAATGTTGGCAAAATTTATCCTTTTGATTATGGCAGATACCAAGTCTGAAACACATTTTGAAAGAAATTAGAAAGGTCTCAATACTCTGCTGCAGACATACTTTTCCATACATCTTTAATTAGTATTAATTTCAGTAATTTCTTTATTTTACTGAAGAAGACAGCATAACATTGTTTGGATTACAAAAATGCTTTTGCCATTAGTAAGGAACAGTCTGAAGGGATATTTTTGCACTCACATCTAAATGATCCCACAGTGTTGAGATCTGATTGAAATGCACTACTTACACATTTAGCCCAAAATATCAGTGCACTTGCTTATTCTTGTCATTATGCTGCTACAGATTAAAAACTCTGCCTGTTTTGATTTGTGTTGCAATTTTTCCTAGCTGGACAAAGATACTTCTGGCAGTTTAGAAATGCCTTTCCTATTTTTATTTCTTTGTGTGCTTGTTAATGCTCTGAGGATGTTCATTTGGAGTTCAGCAAGAGGATATATATACAATTGTTCTGGAAACAGAATGACAAATATTAACATAATATTTCCAAGAAGTTTTGAAGTATTAATATAATGAACAGTAACCCTAAATTATCTTTTTATTACCTCTCATTAAAAAATGCAAAATCCAGGACTATTCACAAACAGTCATCGACCTCAGCAACAGCCAGGCTCAGATCAATAGCTGAGCTGACAGTCCACCCTTCTTTTTTCTCTCTGTTCTTCTTTCACCTCTCTCTCTTCCCTATGAAAGACAGGCACCAAGCAGGTGTTGCTGGGGTCTTTGATGGGTGATAACAGAGAACACCACTTATTGCAGCAAACATTAGATGAGACTGACATTTCCCAAACCAGATTTTCAGGAAACAGAAAATTTTACATTTTGTATAGGCAACACAATATAAAAACTTTCTCTGATGTCACAAAGCAGCAAAAAAAATACAGCAAATTGCAATGCATACCTGAGACTGTGTGGGGGATGTAATTACTCAATACGCAGTAATTGAGTAAAATTGAATAAAAATCCAAAACAAAACCTGCTAGAAACAGTCATCCACAGGATTATCCTGTATAGCCCTTCAAGCAGGGGGCCCAGCCACCCCCCAGAGCTCCTCTGGAGCTGCAGGAAGGTCAAACAGCTGAGCCCTCCACAGCAGGGAAGAGGTGGGTCTGAGGGGCACTCGTGCCTCCTGCCCAGTTCTGACTCTCCCCAGACAGGCACAGAAGGAAAAGGAGTGTACAGGATGGCCTGCAGGGCCTCTCTATCATAATGGTATGAATTTACTTTTAATGCTCTATATTAGAAGAAGCTGAAGATTTCACTGATTTTCAGTGTTCTCCATGGTAAGTAGTTCAGGCAACAGAATTTCATATCCAAAGCATCACAAGGAAAGGCTTCCAAAAGTGGACAGCAGAGAAATTAGAGACAGAGTAATTAAAAGAAATGGTACAGTTCTCCTGGAAGAAGCAATTCCTTCTTTTCCATCACACATGATGTAAAGGAACATGTTTGCATGAAGCACTGACAACATTGAAGAACATTTCTCCATTTCTTTCTTGTTCCCAACACTCATTGCATGCACGCTGCCATTTTCCACATCACTTTTTCTAGTGCCAGTAATTTATTCTAATGCCACTATGTTTAGTTTAGAAAACACATTCCAGTTTGTCTGTCTGACTATCTATCTATCTATCTATCTATCTGTCTGTCTGTCTATCTGTCTATCTGTCTATCTGTCTACCTACATACCTGCCCATATCTCTCTTCTTACTGAGTCATTCCAAAATCCATTGTAAAAATAAGCACGGGGATGAACCAACCAAGTATTTTCCGGAGGTAAGGCAATTTGGCACTCTCGTGCTCCTCTTTGTGGCTATTTGCTGCTGAGAAGATGCAGCCTGGGTGCTCATGGAAAAGAAACCCCTCAGAGGTAAATCTCCTGTGTTGCACCAGGAGCTCATCACACCCTCTGTTTTCTGAACATAAATGCAATGCAATTTTGCTCTGAGTCTGGCAGTTCCTGGCCAATCCATCCCTCTGAGAACTGTGGCCACAGAAACAGAAACATTACCATTATTATTCTGAAGCCTTGCTCAGTGCATAAAGCTATCATTGCTTCTCTGAATGAGAGTTGCTCTTTCTATTTTTTCCACCTCAGGGCTGCATCCCACCCTCACAGAGATGTCTCACTTCCCCGGTTTCATCTCCTCACAGGTGTTAGATGTGCCACATAACCCTTCCTATAGATCATGTTACAGCGAGTCACACTCCTGGTGCTTTGGGCTCTTTTTAAAATTACATTTTACACATCAGTAAACTTGTAATGTAGGAACAGCTTTCTTAGTGTTATTTATATCCCTGTGTAGCAAAAGAATTTGTCAGAGAGTAATATGAATGTTATTTATCTGACGGCTCAGCTTTATTGGCTGCTACATTTCATATCCCTCAGTACTTTTTGGCAGAGGAGTAAATAACAGTGCTGTTAACCTCTAACACCAGTATAAAAATAGGCATTTATTAAGGAGTAAATATTACTTTAATTATTATTGTCCTAGTTTCCTTTCTCTGTAAAAAATTAGATCCCTTTGTAGATCGAAAAAAATCCAGATTTTATTTAAGTTGTAGACAGTTACGTAGCCACTTGCTCTGGATTGTTTCTGGTACCTTCAGCAGTAATTAAGGAACATACAATGCTTCAGCCACTTGACTGGATAAAATTAAAATAAGCAGATGGAAATAGTAAGTTAAACCAAGGTGTCCAGGGCTACACTGACATTTGTCTGTGCCACATCAGTGGCTGCCCTGTGACCTGTTCTAACCTCAGACAAACACCAACAGACCTATGAGGAGACCAGACCTATCACTGTTTCAACAGCACAAGTCCCAGACAGTAGCAAGGGGAAATGAATTAAGTACTAAACCCTTAGCCCTTTCAGCAAGAATTAAAAAGCACACAATGCTTACATCCTCAGAAGCCTTTTTACTTCAAGCTTCCTTTGGTTTTGAAAATCAATAGATGTGATATATGTAAATATCTTGGGAACCAGGGTTCCAGCACCTCACCAGGGATATTCAGCACCCTGCAGGATCAAGGCCTTGGCAGCCCTCTAAATCCCCTCAAGTGGCAATATTTCATTACAAAGCAGAGAGACGAGTGTAAGTGGCATTTCTGTTTCTATGGAAATTGCAGCGGCAGGAAGCACTTGGGTTTGTTACTTCAGAGAAATTTATCTTCTGCTGCTGGATGCAACTTTCCTCTTCCAAATCTCATCTGCTTCACCTAGAAGAGGAAAAAGTAATGACCATTAGCATGGAGATATTATCAAATATCTAGTAAATAAATCAGATTTTTATGTAATGTGCAACTGTACGTATTGGGTTACATTAAAATGATGTAAAGAATTAGTAACCTTCTAGTAATCCTCTGATGTCTAGTCCCTCCCATTTCAGGTGTAGCACTTCTATGTTAGAGATCAACAACAAGTTGAAAGTGCCATTACTTCAGACCACAGAAAATGCTTGATTTGTCTCTTAGGGGTATCTTTGCTCTGGCAGGTATTTTCACATTTTTTATTTCATTCCTCAGGTGGCTTAAGACAAATGTTTTAGTGATGGCTAAATCAGCATCTATGAGCTGTTGTGAGCCTCACCTGTGCTAATGATAATAGGGGAATTCACTCCATGCTTTTAACCAAAGTCCTCCCTGTGGCTCAGTGAAAGTTTTTGCATTTGACAATAGCATCACCATGTAGCATTGGGTCTTAGCCTGAGAGAAAACAAAAGAAGAAATTCTTTGCCTGACAGGCATGACAGGGTGAGACATTTTCCCCAGGAAGCCTCCGGAACCCAACAAGCCACAGGAGACCTGTTTTTGATGTCAGCAAGGGCTGAAATTGGCTGGTAGATAGACCACAGGCTCACTCCACGACCACAGTGGCTGTGGTGAGTGCTCTTGTGCTTCAGTTTGCAGCTGGCCCTCCCATCCCAGTAACAAATGGATCATGGCAGGAACATGCTTCAAATGGCATGTGGCAAAAAAGGCCTCAATCCTGGCCAGAAGAGCATCAATATGCATGTGACCATTAAGGTGAAATATTAATGGGGCCACTCCAGTGGGAAATATATGAGAATAGGTTTTGAGTTTCTTGGCACATATTATGAACAAAACTTCATTGGGTCTTGCTACACAGATCAAATTTTTGTATGTTCTGTTTAAAAGGAACATACAAAAATCTATGGAAACATTTGTTGGGATATTTTTAAGAAAGTAGAATATAAATTATTTGGTGGATCTATTGGAGATCACAATAACTTAGAGACAAAATCGATTTCATAATGAGATCAGAATGTAAAACCTTAGAGCTGTGACACTCAAAAAAACCCAGTTTAGTAAAGAAGAATGACTAATAGAAGAATTTAGAACTGGTAATTTTGAAAGTAACAATGTAGAATGATAAAAATGTTTATAGTGGGCATTTAACACTTACTATGTCTTTTCATTGGAAACTTGCTGCATGCCTTTCACACAGACCCATACAATGGGTAAGGCTGGGAGAAACCTCTGGAGGTCACCTAGTCCAACCTTCTCATTCCTTCAGGGCCCCCTAGAGCATGTTATTCTGGAGTTTGTCCAGATGGCTTTTGAGTATCTCCAGTGAGGAAGACTCCACAATCTCTGGGAAACCTGTTCCAGTGCAGGTTAACCCTCACAGTAAAGTCTTCTCATATGTTCAGGTGGAACTTCCTGTGCTCCAGTTTCTGCCCATTGCCTCTCATCCTATTGCTCGGCACAACCAAATTGAGCCTGACTCCTTCCTCTTGGCACCTTGCCTTCAGAAGGCTTTGATACAGCCAGTCTCATTATATTCTTGCTGATCAGATAAGGAGCAAATGGAAAACAAAATTAACTTTAGGAGAGCAACAACTAAAGCACAGTGCTCTTTGTACACACACTTGTTCAATGAGGTATAGCTGTTATGAGTTCCATTGCTGCAAATCTGATTTTCATCCATTCCAAAAAATAAGTCACAACTGAAAAAAACTATACAAAATTTGCAGTCTTACTAACCATGTCTTCAGAGAGACTCCTGCAAATTTGTTGTCATCTGTAATTATAAGTTTGCAAGCTTATTTTGAAAGGTCATTTCATTCACACACACTGCTTTAAAATCACACACAGAAAAAGATTTTCTGTATTGAAAATTTTTATTTTCCTTCTTTCTCTTAGGAAGAAGGCAGGCACTTAACATGTTTTCAACACAATTTTTAATTAAAATCACAATGAAGCATGCTATATCTTAAAATCTAATTTAACTTAATATTTTTAAGCACACAGAGAACAATAACCCAAAAACTATCTAAAATGAAATCGACATCTGTTTCCCAAGATTTGGCCCTTACCCAAATGAATTACAGCACTGATCCGGATAACTGGATTGGGGTGTAAAGTGTCCCATGTATGACATATTATGTTTATAGTATATGTCATAATACAATATTTTTGTTGTAAATAAGGTAATGAATTCGTATTGAGAGAGGAGGTTCTGAAAGCTCTGGAGGACATTTACTCTTGTAGACCTAGAGAGATGTCCTCCTCCCTCCCTCTCTCTCTTTTTCTCCCTCATTTACAGTAAGATTCAAATCTCAATTCCTAGAAAATCATTAAGTATTTTTTTCCTTTCCTGGTTATCCACTGTGATTTTTAGCTCAACCCTGCACACACTGACTTTTTCAGAAATAATAGGCCATGCAGGATGTGCTGTGCGTGCGTTCAGCTGCTGCACAACTGCAGGGCACTGCAGAAGGTCATGCCCAAGGACAGGTCCAGCTCAGGGGGCTTCTATGCTCCAACCTCTGGAAGAAGTTAAATATTTTCAAAGCCCCAGAAGTTACAGTTTACTCAAAAGGTTTTTAACTCACATGAAACTATTAATGTCCAGCAACTCACAGATGGATGGATGGATGGATGGATGGATGGATGGATGGATGGATGGATGGATATGGTGCACCCATCAAGTTTGAACCTGTCTTCACTCACAGAGCCAACAGCACTGTTGTAGGTATCCCCTTTGCCCAGCTCCTGCTCTTGGACATGACTCATTTTCCCAGTAAGGCAAAGCCAAAGAAAACCAGCCTCAAAACAGATAGAGATCTCCTGATGCAGGAGCTCAGGAAAAAGGAATATACCGCCAGTGGAAAGTGAAAGTTCATAAAGAGCTACATGGAAACTTGTGCAAATGCTGTGGCTTCATTTCTAAGCTTGAGAGATGCCAACAAGAGCACTGAGTTATAATCTCATGTATTTTAATGTTCCCCAATAATACTCCCAGTCGTCTGATGCCCCGCACAGTTTGTGCCTCCTTAAAACCCAGTTTTGCCCTTGGAGGAAGCCTCCTTAAAATCTAATTACCCAGTTTTGCTCTTTGAGGAAGCTACATTCACAGGAAATGTTGCAAAGGAAAGAGCCTGGGGCAAGATGGTTATGGGTACAAGGGTCTCAGCTCTTTATAGAGATTATATGTCTGCAGGAAGTGAGCACAGCTTTGTTTCTCAATTCTTTGTGGTCATGGCAAGAAAAAAAGAGATACCAGAAAAGAAACCTGGAAGGAAAAGATAGTAAAAGGGAAAAAATTGACAAAGTGAGGCTCATGGCAGGAATTTGAAAAGGTAGGAGGTTTTTGCATATTCTATTATTAGTTTGGTTTTATGTGTGGAATTAAGATTTCGAGTTCAAAATGGTCATAAACCAGGTCTAGCAAAAAAGTCATAAACCAGGTCTAGCAAAAAAGTCAGGTTAAAGGACTTCACAGAGGTAAGCAGCTATGCATTAAGTGACCATAGCTTTACCTATCAAGACTGGGGACAATTTCATCAAAATTTATCCTATCAGCAAATTAGCCCTCAGAAGAGTAAAGAAATTTCTAGATCGCCAGGTTTTTTGCCATTTCCTAATATGTCTGACAATATGCAGAATTTCTCTTTTAAACTCCCAAAGCATTAGTTCTAACAGATGCTTTTTTTTTTTTTTTTTTTTTTTTTTTTTAAATCCACCCAGCAGCTACAGCTTTCTCAAGTGCTAAGAGCCCTTCAGAGTGATCTTGTCTCTTCAGAGTGCTGTCTTTAGGAGTAACCACAGTATATTGACACAGGAAACGTGTCTAAGGAAGAATGGCATAGAGGACTATTACATAGATTTGCATACAGTGACATCCCATATTTCCCTCTGTGCAATTTTATCACTGCACTTTTATAATACAGCTATAATACAGAGCTATACAATCAGGCCAGGCATACAGGAAATACAGTACCAATCATATCTGTAGAGTTGACTTAATCTTTACAATCTTCCATGATTGTAAAGCATAGTCAACCACTCTTTTATTTATGAAGAACAGACAAATCTTTTTAGACAGTTCCTTGTAAACTTAAACTTCTGCATTTAGCTGGATTGATACAGAGGTAACCAGCAATGCAATAAAAATACATCATTTACATCTTCCTGCATTTAAATGTATTATCCACACAGAAAGTTATTAAGAGCAAGTTATTTATTTCATACTCAGGATTTCTGAAGTCTGCAAAATCAGCAGTATGGAAATGAGTAATTTTTGCTCATCTCACATTGTTTAATAGGTTAAACTGAGCATAAACTCAATGGCAGCGTTGTGATTCACATCTAAACTAAGCTTTGTTTCTGTTATGATATACTCTTCTAGTCCTTAAGGGCCTCTCCAATTCCCACTGAAGTCAAAGACAATGCTTCCCTCAATGCAAAATTGCTGCAATAGGATTCTACACATGTATTGTGTGCAATAGCTGTTGTAGATGCACGTGTCACAGCCTATGAACTAGGAGATATTAATAGTGTGTATTCATTTCAGGGACCTTAAAATCACTTCAGGCAAAATCTTCTTACAGTAGAAACCATGAATTTTTATTGGAAGAATTTTTGTTATCCTAATGTCATTGGGTAATTTTACCTCTTTTTCTAACATAAAAAATTAATTAATTATTTCTTTAAAAGAAAATGTTATTAATTACCTCTTTACCTCCAAGA
This sequence comes from Melozone crissalis, assembly GCF_028551555.1. Taxonomy (NCBI): domain Eukaryota; kingdom Metazoa; phylum Chordata; class Aves; order Passeriformes; family Passerellidae; genus Melozone; species Melozone crissalis. The sequence goes on along the minus strand of NW_026535794.1, from coordinate 34,537,924 downwards.
TTTTTGTTCTGTTAAAAAAATTGATCACTTGACAAAATTTTTTTGTGACTCTTTTTGTAAAATTTTTTCTGTAAGCTACATTAATTGCTTTATTTGTTTTCCACCTGGAAAATGGAAACACATGTATAAATACTATAAATGGGTGTGTTTTTCAGCTAGTAGGCAATTACAGATGGTTCTGCTGGAGGACTTAGGTGGCACTGTCACATTTTGTGCCTTTGCTGCCTTAAGCCCAAGGGGGGTACCTGAGAGTTACTGTACAAGGGCATGCCTGCTCCCACAGAGATCTGGGTGGGAAAGCTTTTCTTTCTCCTATGAAGCTTAATCACTGCATGTTAGAATTAAATATTCTGCAGAATAAATGTTGCTATCCCCTGTAGAAATCTTGGGATGGAGAAGCCATGCAATGAGGGCAGAAATAAAAGGCTTGAAGCAGCTGGAGATTCTTCTTCCTCCCAGCTTCCATCCAGCTGCCTGCAGCACATCCTGCACCTCTCTCCAGGGATTCCCTAGAGATCCCTAGTTATCAGCCAGTGTCATGGCACAGACAAGGACCTCCAAGAAGAGGAGGAGATCATGACCTTGTGAGGAGCAGGTAACAGTACTTCTGCTTGGCCCCAACCACCCAGAGGCTGTTCTTTCTCCTTTCTTTCTCAGCATGAATGTTTTACTACCCTACATGTAGCAAAGCAGCTTCAGCAGCACAAGTGGTTGGATCCAACTTCCCATGTTGCCTGGGGCAATGGGGCTTTTCAAAGAGGATGTGCACGCATGTCTCAGCAGGTAGAAGAATGGTTTGGTCTCAACTCTTTCATATCTCAGAGGAAAGACCTGATTGCTGGATTCCCAAGCAAAAGAACAATATTGGCAACCTTTACCAGCTATACAAGATGTGTTCAGGTGCTGCAGGTATGTGCCTAAACATTAGGCATTAAAATACCCACCTATCTGGAGACAGTTCACTGAATTCACATGGAAAATTAAAGATTTCCCAAGAACTTTCAAGTAATCATTTATTTGGGACACTTAGTAGCCTCAAGGATTTTGCACTGATTCCCAGGCCTGGGTCCTAGCTGAGCTCACCTAATTCAAGCTTCAAAAACTGATGGAGCCAACATGGTCTCACTGCATTTTTGTTTTCTGCTGGTCCTAGATTCAATCAGAAGGCCAAATAGGTCTACATATCACAATAGGGTCAGGTCTTCTCCCACTAGTGCCATTTGGAAGGATCATTATGAGCATAAATCGACTGCCAAAATATTTTTGCTGCAAATCTCTACCACATACCTTGTGATTGCCACAGAGAGGCACTTTGCTCACACATTCAGTTCAATGACACTTGATAATTCTTGAAACAGTCACAGAAAACAGGTCTGCTGTCACTATTCAGGACCTGCTTAATATGCACTCTAGCAGTGGCTTGAGAGAAGATGGAAGATTTTACTCACTGAAAAGTGTGGCAAGGAGTTTAAATACTTTCCTGCACCAACTTTTTCTCAGTATATTCAAGAAATATGGTAGTGTGGAGGTTCAAGATGTCTGGCACTGATCCTGGCTTTCTAGCTCTGTAAGCATCAGCATCCTCAGTAGAATGCTCCTTAGCCCAGGAGAGCCAAGTGAGATGGTTTTGAGATGATGAGATGCTTTGTGAGCATGGTATATATTCCTTGCAACTGCTTTCATGTTGGAAATACAATTTATTTCCTCCTTCTCTTCAGAGCTGACAAAGCAGTGAATGAGTAAAGACAATAGAGATTTTTTTTAAAAAGGACAGAAAAAGTGTATTAGGGCCTTATGACGTTTTAAAAGTTGTTATTCAAGTATAAGTGAGATTCTTTGTACACTTCTCCTTCTCCTCCAATACAAGCATTGTTTTACTTCAGAGTGTCTGCATTGCTTCCACATTCTGTTTCTCCTAGAAGACAAAGTTTTCTGTATTTATTGAATTGTCAGAAATACACTTACTGAAAGTCCAATCGAGTGCTTCAGAGTTTATTCTTTATATATTAATTTTACTACCAGAAGAATGGCTTATTTTCCTACAAAAAGGAAAGGGGGAAACGCCCAAAAAGAAGGGCTTTTTCAGTTGCCTGAATAATATTTTTAATTTGCATATAACAAGCGAATAATATCTGCAGTTGTGCCTTCCACTGCCTTCTCCATTTTCGTCTTGTGGAGAGCCCAATTATAAAAAAGCTTTCTTTTCTTTACATGGGAAAGGTCTTTGCCATATTTGGTGTGCAGGGTAAATCAAGTCCTTGGTGCTGCTGTGCTTAATATTAGGCCATGAGATTTCAGGGAAAATATAATGACTGAGCAGAAATCACAAATGAGAACTTTTTTTTTAATTAAGCCTCTTGAGCTGATTTCTCTCTTCCTCTCTTCACTTCGTTCTTATCTTTCTGACAACTAATAATTTAGTTTAGTACAAGAAAGGTAAAAATCACACAATGAGAGTTTGTCATGGAGTTTATTTACTGTTTAGAGGGCTGATGTATGTAGTTAGGAATTAAAAAACAGTCAAAATTAACCTTGCCCACCATGTTTACTTTTATCAAATTAGGTTGAAGTAAACCCAATTTCTCTTTACTTACCTGCCTTATATGAAATCACATGACAGAAAACCAGCACAGCACATGCCAAACGTGCCACCATCATTTAAAGGATTTATTCACCTGTGTGTCTTGTTTCAATGACATAATATGAAGTTACAATGAAAGCTGACATAGTGCAAACACATGGGATATACCAGGGAAAGAGTAAATGGCAAAGGAAATACAAGGACACTTGTCAGAGAGGTCATTTTAACTCTTAGCAGTGAGGTTGCTGGTTTGGAGCAGAGAATCAGAAAGCCAGTCAGCCACGTTCCTCAGGGCAGGTCCATAAATCTGTCTGCTGGGAGGAAGATCCTAAATGGTGCAATCCCAACAGATGTAAGCCTACACCACAAAATAGCTGAAAGCTGGGTCTACCCAGCTTAGTGGTAACATACCAGAAGAGTTTAATTACCTGGGTCTCTCTGAAGAGTTTAATTATCTGGGGCATTACCCTCCCTATGGCTACATGGCTGGCAGTCAGCTCAGAAGCTGCAGAAGCTGCTCGGTTGCAGCAAGCTGGCAGTGGCTCATAACAAAACAGCAAAAGTGTTGGATCACCTACAGCTCCCTGTAGGTGATCCAGCAACTTTTGGCCAACAGACCTGTAAGAGACAAACATAAAGGCTTTGTCTCACAGGTGGCTCCCTTTCTTCTCCTACGTGATCATCAACAATAAAGAACTTTCAGATTATTCTGTACTCTGGGGGGAGTTTTGTGCAGGCCTGGTGATGTTTACACCTGAAGAGAAAATAACCAGGTTCCTGTGTCTCATTTGCAGAGCATAAACAATATAGCTTCTATTTTGAGTAGTCAAATGTTGAATAAATGAGCTGAAAATGAATACCTGGAACCATGCTAATTCACCCGGTCCCCTTGCAAGGCCACTGCCTTGTTTGCAAGGAATGCTAGGCTCAAAGCCTTGCCCAAGGCTCCACATATTGTTCCTATTTTTATAATAGTCCAAATCTGAACCTCTAAAATCTCAGAAAGTTCAAATCTGGATTCAGATTTTATGCTACAGCCATAAAAACTAATAATAACAAATTTATCAGAAACACGATGCCTTCCAAAGACCGGGCATGGTGGAAATATTAACAGAATCTAAAAGGAACTGTTAGAAAAGATAAAACTGTGACTAATGACCTTTTGCATTTGTGCTCACTAGGAGGACTTCATCTTACTATAAAGCTGTTCTTTAAAGGAATCAATCTACAGAGAGGTTTTGGTTTCCCCCTCCCTGGAAACATTCAAGGTCACATTGGATGGGACTCTGAGCAACCTGATCTGATTGAAGATGCCCCTGGTCACTGCACAGGGCTGGACAAGATGACCTTTAAATGTCCCTTCCAACCCAAACCATTCTGTGACTATGACTTTATGATTCTAGGAATCTAAGAATCATTTTCATATTTCAGTTGTAATAATGCAGGCTGTAGGGTAACTCAGTAAATGGAACAATAAGAAATTGTTCCATTGAACAAACTAAAGTACAAAAACACTTTGATTGTGGTACAGGTAAATTACTGATCAAATATACCCTAACACAGGATGAATATAAAGTAAAAATGATGATATCAAAAAGGACTCTTGGAGGGAGTATGGGAATTACAGATCAGTAAACCTGACTTCTCTGCCATGCACCCTGGCAGAGGTTATAGCAGAGAAGAATGTTAGTAGCTATTCACAGAAATGTGTGTAGTAAGAGGAAAAACTTAACAAGGTTTTTGACAACGAGTCACATCTCACAAATCCTTCAGAGTTCTTTGATTTGACAAAGTGTCAGAGAAAGGCCATTACTCAGTCACCTGCCAAGCACGCTCAGGAAGCAGCATGCCAGGGCAGGATGCCACTGCAGCTCTGATGGCTCTTGGTGAGGCTTCTGCCACTGCGCAGATTTGGTACCCGATTTTCCCCCGATTTACCAGTGCAACTTCATAACCACAACAACCAGGATCACTCCCGTGCAAAACACAGAGTTTCAAGCACTTACTACTTTTTCTGATAAAAGTCTCTAACATTCACTGGGCACAGATAAACAAATACAGGATTTCCAACTTCATGTCTGTTTTCATAGCCTTCTTGCTTGGAAGGTGCTGCATATCCTAATGCTCTGGTAATTTTCCTTCTTCTTTCCTTAAGGCTCAATTTATAAAAAAATATGAAGAAATTAGATGGATGCTGAAAGATAAAAGGGGTGTGTGGATCATTAAGTTTCTGAAGAAGTAATAATGTACTAGTGTATGATTGGTGATGAAAGAAGTCAGACAAAAGTGGTCAGTTAAGATGGAAAAATTGTATGAGAAAAAAATAGAAAATTTAGTAACCTCTTCAGAAGATAGTCTTTAAACAATGTATTTTTAATAGTCTTTAAACAATATATTTTAATAGTCTTTAAACAATGGATTTTTTAATTTTCAATCAGATCAGATTGCTCATGTCCCACAACAATTTTCCATTAATATTAATTTGCACTTCTGATCATCTGCAGTAAATTATGTGTTCATATAGCACATAGAATTGAGGGATCTTACCTGAATTTGTGGTCTACTATTGTTTGGGGTTTTTTGTTAAAGCTGTGATGAAGATTGCATTTGCTTCATTTGGTGAAGCAAAGCAGTGTACACTATTTACTCTTGAATTACAGTGACACCAAGATCAATTTTTGTACCAGTATGGGTATCTTACCATAACAAACTCTTATGCATACACATTTGATGCTCTTTTCCCAGTGCCAGCCTGGACTACAAAAGCCTTTGGAGAGGGAGGAGGGTGTTAGGGAGATGAGGGCTCTCCAGCCAGATGCTGGACGGGAATAAAACTCCATGGTAATTATTCCAGGCCAGGAGTGCTGCATGTGTTCTGTGCTGAAGGATTTGGTCAATAATCACAGACCCATGTGTCTTGCCCTGGCACAACTATCCCACTTTCAGTAATTCAAGCAATCCCCAACAGGGGCATATTCTGTGGTATAGGGGATACACTCCACAAGTTTTTCTCTCCCAATTAGCTTGTCCTTCCTTAAGTCTCTTAGCTCAACCAGGAATTTACCCCTGCATGCCAGTTCTAAGATCTTGTGTGGAATCTGTGGCTCTAATAAACATGCAGTGTGCTTCCTCCCTCTGAGGTGCCTGCTTTTCAGTAAGGAGAGAAGTGATCTGTTTATATTTACAGCCCATTTCCTTGCCAAAAATATCACAGAAGTGAAGGGCAGTTTTAACAGACACCAAGCCTGTTGATTTGGCTCGCTAATAGTCCCAGGACTGAACTCAGTGTTCTCACACAATTCTTGTCTGACTTTAGGCTGTTTCACTGCCACTGACAGCCGGCAAATACACATACCCTGCCTGTCAGGCAGTGGCCAGATTCTTTGGCTGAGGTTAGGAAGTTGGCAGGTTACCCGCCCCGTGGCTGTACCTGCGGTGCGCACAGCACACATCTCCCCCCTCCCTCCATGAAACTCAAGCTGGGGTCTTTATGGTTTGTAAGCAGTAATTCTAGGAGCTGAGCAGCTATCAGCAAGCTAGCCCGAGCTGTGTTAAGCTTTCCTCAGTTGGAAGTTGTTCTATGTTATATATCACTCAACAGATCTATACGCTGTGGTGCTTTAAAGAACAGAGCTCTGTCTTAACTTGTAATCATTTTCTTTGAACTCAGATACTGTGAGAAATGCCAATAAACCCAGCAGAGACTATTTCTTACTGAGAAAGTGGGACTGTACAGGAACGTGGATTTGAACAACAGGCTCGCAGATCTCATAAGCAGTAGGGCTGCTGGAGGAGGTAAAGGGGCACAACCACATTAATTTCTCTGGTGAGAAACAGACTAATTGCCCTTATCCAGATCGCTGGCACTATGTAAAACAAACGTGTAAAAATGGAAATGTGTAACTGCTGTGTTGTTGTGTCAGCCAACATTCAAATTATTGGCATGGGAGCATCTACTTGGAGACAGAGCCCTATTATACCTGTACCGGGTCTGCTGATGCATTTCATCAACAGCCTAAGAACACAAGAGATTGCAAGAAAGCGATAGCAAAAGGACTTAGAGAAGTCTAGACCAAACTGATTTGCAAATTTACATGGAAGTGCAGGCAAAGCCATACAGCTTGGAGAACAGAGAGAGAAAAAGCCTGACCCCTGGCTTAACTTCCTGATGCATCTCTCTAATGGATCCCAGCCAGAAACATTGCATCTGATCCTTCTTCAGTTTTGATAGGGTTTTCTAATTGAACTCACATCCAAATGTTGCTTTTCAGGCCTATGTTAATACACGGTTGTGTGTATTTACAGTAAAGATGCAGAGCTGTTCATATTCGCATAAGCAATGCCTCATAGCTGGCTGACAATTTAATGAGACATTCTGAATTTTACCTAAGGCATTCTCAGCAGTAGGAAATCCTGTTAGATTTACAAGTGTCCATCTGTTAAAATCCTCCAGAGTCATTTTAGATGCTACACTGTTTGTTGGGTTTTGACCTCCTTTGCTGTGATTGTTCAATTAGTTCTGTTGTGTTCAGACCACATTTGCCTTGTGCTTCTTGGAAAGCACAGTAGGGAAAGAGCTCTGCTTTGATGAGATTAAAATGCCAGCCAGGATGTGGCATGCATTCCTGCTCACTTATTTTCCAGGGAAATGCAAGCTAATGCTTCCTTATTTTTACTAATATAGCTACCCTTGTAAATAGAAGAGTCACAGTGCCTAAACTGAGTTTGATGCACTTCGATTAAACTTCTTTTTGTCCTGTTAATGGATCTTGAAGGCATTAAGTGGGATCAAGTGGATTAAGATTTCAAGGGTCTTTGAATCTACTCACGGACCTGCAAATGACACACTATTTATTCTTTCAGAATTGGTTAGCTTACCCAAAAAATGGGCATAATATATAAACTGGGTGGAAAAAAAACGTACAGCATTTGAAAATCTTTGGGTGAAACAAATGTCAAATTCCAAAGCTGCCTCGATTAAGGGGAAAAAAAAATCCTATTCTGGTTTCCCTTATGAGTTCATGACACCTACTCCCTCCCTTAGCTTTCCTCCCCTCTTAAAGTGCAAGAACAATTTCAGTCCCTGGTTCCAGAGAAAGCAGAGGGTGGCAGATCAGTGATGTTTACACCTACAATTCCCAAACTCTTTTGGCAGAGACACTCAGCCCCCACCAATGCTACACAGCCAAAATGTCTCCACTTCGTCCTGTGCAGAGACCTCTCTGCAGATCTCTTATCTGCACAGCTCAAGCAAACACTACAGCCATAAAAACACCCCCTCTGTATGTTCAGCATGCTCTGCCTGAAAACTATATTGAGCAAGGGTTACAACAGTTGCATCATAAGGTCATAAACTTATAATTAACTGTAACTAAATACACAGAGCTGGTTCTTCTCCCGCTGCCTTACTGAGGAGACCTGTATATAGCCTTTTCCCCCGCTCCTTCACAGCTGCTGTGTGACGGCTCGGTAGCATGGGAGGGCCCTTGGGCTAGCATGTAATTGCAAATCCTATGGAAGATGGCCGTGGCTTTTGGGGAAGATACTGTTACATGTGTTTTGTGTGCCTAGAGCAATGACGTCAGTCCCAGGATGCAAGGAGCTGTACAAACAGTAAAAACATTTTTTCCCTCTCTTAAAAGACAGGAAACGCCAGATGGGTAGATGCTAATGAGGGAGCAGGGGAGCCCATTGCGGCCACTGGGTCCAGCGGCCTTTTTGGGGCCACAGCAGAACTTCAAGACAGAATTCCACTGCAGATAATGAGGTTGTTTAGAAAGGATTTTGGGATTTTCTTCCATATCTGAAGAAAAATAGATGAGACAGCATACAATATTTTTTCAGGATGGATACTGATGAGAAGTGTGGGAGATGGAAATACTAGAAAGGGATGATATAAGGGAGAGCAAGCAGATGCAGACATTCCACAAGTGGGAAGTAACATGGAAAAGCATGATGGACACTGAGTGATGGGCTGAAGAAAGAAGCAGCATTCTCAATAGCAAACAACTAGCCACAAGTCTGCTAGTCAAGGCCAGAAAACTAAACAGCACTCCCCCAGCATCTATGGCCATGCTGTGCAGGGGCAGTGTTAGGGGTTGAGCCAATGCCACTCTCACTGAGCTCACTGCCACTAAGATGAGCTGAGTGAGGAAGATGTTTCGTAGTTATTTTCCCACATGTAGGCAGAGACTCAGAGAAAGGACTCAGATAAATGCCCAGCAGAAAAACCAGTGTCTGAGTTATGGAATAGAGTGCAGACAGGGTGGTGACTTGCTTCATGGTGCTTAAATAAGGAAATAGAGGGTAGAGGTTTGATTACGGAAACGTACTGAATATCAGGAGTTCTTTTCATGTTGAGGACTGGTTTACTGCAGGGATTATTCATGGACAGCCTCATCTGAGGTTATCATTATGTTTTGTTGTCTGTGAACTTTATATTAGTGGAGAGTCAAGATGTTGTACAGTCAAGTTCTATAAAGATTGCACAGAGGTTTCATGAGTGTGCTAGGAGCCTACAAGCAATTCTTGACTCTGAGCCAGTATCCTTTTTCCCTGAGAGACTGCTCAGTTTCAGAAATAATTTTCAAGGAGCAGGAATCTTATCTACCATGATCCTTTCATTCACTTCAACTCTCTCCATAGTCTTTCTTACATTTAGTAGTTTGAATCCACACTACTCTGCCAGTTGTGAATGCTATGTAGGTCTCTTGATATGTGATCTCTGAATTTGGTCCAGTGAATTTAAAAGAACCCAAGACGTTACCCAGGTGCCAAAATAGAAGAGTTAAGCAATAAAAGACATTAGTAAGTGAACATTAATGCCAATAAGTAACAGGCTACGTTTTTATTTCAGACGCAATCCCCCAGAGGGCATATTACATAGTTGTGCCATTGCAGCAGGAACCCCCTGAGGCACTGTAACTCAGCGACACACCTTCTCCTCTCCTGCTCCCTCAGGCAATCATTTACCTCTGGCCTAAATCAGAAATAAAATAATATTCCACCCTTCCTCCCTCGACCCACCAAGCACTCACCATCTCAGCTGAGCTGGCCAGAGAGAATGGGCCGCAGGCTCTATTCATTTCCCACCCTCCAGTTTCTAATCCCCAGGGAGGAAGTAAGCAGATGTGTGGCCCTGCTTGCTTCATGCACCTGGACAAAGCCTGGGTAATCCATGTGGGGTTGTAACTGGGTTCTTACCCCCTCAGGCAGCAGCGTCCTGCACACATGTAAAACAGAGCATTGAGTTTTCTTTCTTCTGGCTCCCTAGAATGAAAGTTCAACCACTGTGTACCCTTTCTCCTACAGCCAGGAGGCTTTTTTATGTCTGAAGTTGGGTATAACAACTCTTTTTAAAAAATATAACCATCTCACCCTGCTACCATTCAAAGAACACAGGACTTTCCCCTCATTCCTAAAATACTTTACTCTGAACCTAAGTCTGGGCTCCAAAATGGATATCTGGCTGCTAAGCAAAGTGCTGTCAATCCGACCCATGGGGCAGGGTCCCAGCTAGGAGGGGGTGGCATTCCTCAGAAAACAATGGAAATATTTTGAGGAAAAATAACTCCCATTTTAAAAGGAAGTTATTGGAAAAAGCAGGTGGAAAGTGGAATTAGAAGGGAATCTCTGTGTGCCTGTAACAATAGGGAAGGTGATGGCAGTGACTCAGAGCAGCTGGAGCAAACCTGCCCCTCTGCTTACCCCAAATTTATTGCACTCTCTCTGGATTTACTTCTTTACTTCTATGTTTCTCACCTGGGGTCTGGTATATGAGTTGGCGTGGTAAGGCACGTGTTTCATCCTGGCATTTGATCTTGGAAAAACCCTCACAGAGAAGCACTAATTCCTGCAAGTCCTCTGGCACTCTGCTTTGTATCTCCTGGGAAACTTGTACAGACTGTGCTAGCAAAATACCTCTGCTGCATGCACTTCCAGCGGGAAGCACTCCAAGCATGTCTGTGTGAGGAAGCACCACCACAGCCTGTCTAAGAGCATAATTAGTTTTGTTGTGCTATCAAGTTGTACTTGATAGTAGCACCACAGTTGGTTGCTGTGGATAACTAAAGATGAGAGTGAATCACCAAGAGACAAATGGAATTGAACTCCCCCTATCTATGAAAACAGGCTGAGACAATTGGGATTGCTCAGCCCAGGGAAGAGAAGGCTCCAGGAGCACCTTATTGTGACCTTTCAGTACTTAAATGGTGCTCATAGGAAAGATGGGGACAAACTTCTTATAGTTCCTTATAGCAACAGGACAAGGGCTAATAGTTTGAAAATAAAGAAGTATAGTCAGACTAGATACAGGGAAGAAACTTTTTTACTGTGAGAGTGGTGAAGCACTGGAACAGATTTCCCAGAGAGGTGGTGGTAGATGCCCAGGGTCAGGTTGGACAGGGATCTGAGCAACCTGATCTAGTTGAAGATGTCCCTGCTCATTTCAGGGGTTGAACGAAATGACTTTTGAATGTCCCTTACAACCCAAACTATTCTATCATGGAATCCCACCATGGGCCACTAGACCAGGTTGCCCAGATTCTATGAGTCTATGATTCATCAAAAAACAAGCTGCGAATTTTAACCAGTGAAAGCCACTGCACAGTGAGACCGCAGTACTCCTGGTGGGGTGAATAGAGGCACATTTTTGTCCTCTCACTCCTCCAGCAGAGACATGGAGAGTCCACATGAGCAGCAAAGGAATATCAGCATGTACAGCAGCGCCACAGCCACCCAAGGAAATGGCAATAGCTGAGGAGGTGGATGAAAGCCCCAACTTCTCTTCCTGGGCCACAGGTAAAGGTGGTGAGAGCGTACCATGGAGGTGTGGTTTCAGAAGAGAAATCTAACAAAAAGCAAGTGTGATGTTTTAAAAATAAAGTCTTACATGTTTAGTAGGTTTGACTGGGGTGCTTTGAAGGGCAGGTCAATCAAGGGCTCATATGTAATCTCACACCAGATTTTCAATATGTGTGGATGGAAAAACCCCTTTAAGGCCAAAATTCATTGGCCTCACTGCAACTACCCTGAGTAACACTGGCCAGTGAGGTGGTTATAAGAATTTTTATAAACATATATAAAGCTGCCAATCCTACTCTTACTGTGATCACTGGAATACCCATTAACTTGGTCAGCTTTGCACTGGAAATGGATTTAACCAACATTCAAAGTTAGCCTGATCACTGAGGTGATTTTATTTTAATCTTAAAAATAACACCAGCTGAGCTGTGCCCAGAAAATGCACCTGATTAATTCACACTTTTAAACAAACAAATGAAAATGTCAAAAAGAATGTAACTGACTGATTAAACAAAGATGGAAACAGGCTATGCATGCAGAAATATAGTGACTTATGAACACCCACTGTAGCTGGAAAAAAATACACATGGGAAACATTTTAGTGTGTAAAAAAAAAAAAGGCAAAATAGGAAACTGTCAAGAACATGGGAGAGTGGCTAGTCAATTAAGTACTGTGTAAAGATTTCCAATTTTCTTGTAGTAAATTATTTATTTAGCCCTTGCATGCCATCAATATATTTTACAAGTTTAATACCCAAATTATAGCTACCCACCCATTTATGGCCTTGTAAATGAGTCCTGACTTATCAATGCAAATTCTTGTTCTAGGCAATGTCAAATTTAGATTGGATTTGGATGTATTGCTTTCACCCTTATCAAGAAGGTTTGCCAGTGTGGTATTTTATTGCTATATTTAAAATGGAAAGTGCTTTTAAATAGACTTGCCTAGATAGCACAACTGATCACAGCTCAGATATGTCATTTCCCAGCTTAAAACCCATCCTAATCCAGGCAGAGATCTTGGAGATACAGCAGAACCCATTTGTACTGAATGCATTTCGCTGCAATCTCAATCCTTGGCGATGAAGTGGAAGAGCTATTGTGACAACAATGACTTTAATCTAAAGTAAGAATAGCTGGAACTCTTAAGTAATAAAACCAAATGGTAATCTACATGTTTCTTGATACTTCACAAGAAAAGCAAGCAATGAAGAATTCAAATGAACAAGTGTAATAACTTCCTAAAGAACATTGCATTACATTTGGTTATGCTTGTGTCTCTTACCCATGTTTCACTCTTTAGCAAAGGTAAGCGGCCACACAGCAAAGGTGAAGAATTATCATTGGAGGAGAATAATATCTAAGTGACCAACTAATCAAAAAGGTTATGCAAAATTTTATCAAAGCAACACAAATATCTGGAAAACAGAAAAGAAATCAAGCAGAAACATTATTTTCATTTGACTAACTAAAAGCAGGATGTGGCTCGGTACAGGAGTCATTTGGAAGGTTAATAAAAACAACATTTGTATTCATGAGATCAAAGCTAGCTGAGATTTGCATCTCTGCAACAAAGGGCGTATCTAGTAAGAGGACAAAACAGAGAGGGAGCAAGAATAGGATAGGGAGGAATGGGATGTGAGAGCTGAAAACGATGGCCACCTTTTTGTTGGCTGCAGCCTGCAACCAACATTTCTGGGCCACAATTCTTTGGAGCATAAACTGTCACTGGTAGAAGATCCTGAGGCAGACAGCAGGCTGGACTGAAGGCTGCCAGGGAGGCAGGAGAATGTGAGAGGAAAGCCCAGAGGAAAAAAGGGAGTTCTGGACTGAGAGTTATGCTCAGGGGAGATGGAGACCTGGAAACTGCCAATTGCATGTAGGGCTGTCCACCGGGATTTTGCACTCTGATGTCCCAGTGCTCATTCTAAATGCAGTCTTGGGGCTCAGCAAAGACATACAGCTGCAGCAGGGCTTGCTACATCCCTCTGTAGGGCAGTGATAGGGAAAGAGTCTGACTACAGCACAAAGCTTTGGTGATGGATCCATCTGCTGATAGACAACCAGAGGAAACAAGAATTGCAACAGGACAGCACACATTTGGCTCACCAGGACAAGCATAAGGGATTGGTGCAGGACGTTAAGTGGGTGAGAAGACAGCCCAGCTGGCAGAGCAAACAGCAGATCTAGGGACACGAGTCAGACCCAGCTCTCTAGCTGTGCAGGCTCAAGTTACCCACTAGCAACATACTCCTGCATCAGAGTAAACAAGCGTGCAAGGAAGAAGGGAGCTTCCAGGCAGGCATTTTGCAGGCATTGGCATTAGATGCATTTCATGCACCATGAGCAGTCCAAAAGCTTGGCATTTCAGCTGTCAAGACTCCTGTAGTCATCCCTGGAATGAGACAAGCTCCTCCAGAATAGATCTCATCATATCTCTTCTCAGACTTTTTTAACAATGGGATGAAAACCTCACATTTTATCAATGACTGGCTTATACTAGGAACCTCATTTTTTTTCTAGATGGGGAACAATATAGGATTTGGATCCCACCCTTAGTACACATAGCTGATGTGTCAGAGAGGTCAGGATCACTGAAATGTGCAGACTGATACAAGCCACTCTCCTGGACCCGTGGCTGATATCTCTGTCACATATCTCTCACCTTGCTTTCACCCAGATGTGCTTACTTCAAAAGCACTTTTGCTTGGGAAAACTACAGTGCTTATATAGCTTCATTAAGTGCAATACCTCTTCATGAAATCACAGCTGCTGCTTTTGCTATTTCCATGTTCACTTGCTATCTTTCTCAGCCCAGTACAACTGTTGACTGTTGGAAGGTACAGCTAACATTAACCAGCATAGATGAACCCTGTATATTGCAGTGATTTCTGGTTAGAGCTATTTGCTGCCTCTCATGTTGCTGTGTTGTTTTGAGGGGTTCACAATAGAGACGAAAACAGGTTAAATCTATTTTTTTCTGTCCCTATGTGAAGATTTACAAACATTACACTTTTAAGATAAAGACTAAAATTTTTAATTTAATTTTTGCTACTGAATTCAGTGGGAGCACAGCGGTTCCAGCATTCAGTCCTTTTAATAACCTCATCCTAAATCAAGTTTATATACAGGCCACTTAAAATACCCTTCCAGCTAATTTGTTATGGGCACTGTATTATGTCACACTGATCTCTCCTGGGAATTTTCAAATTCATCACAGATAACTATTTTCCAGACTTGTTCTTGCTCCCACTGAATTCAGGCATAAAAATCCCATTGTGTTCAGGCCAAAATTATTGGGTCACTGAGTCCTACTATTATTTCAAGTTCAGGTTTATTCTACAGTTTCTATCCCATGTGACTTTATTCTGTTTTGGAACTGCTAAACAGCACAGTCCACTGGAAGGAGGCACAGTAGTTGTGACAGCAGTATACAAAGTCTTGGCAGTGTCTACTTCCCCTTTGTTACATAAATGCAGTGCATTGTTCATAGGCTTCTAGTTAGTCCTCTGTATTTCATATTCAGCTCTCTTTTTTTTAATTGCTTAACATGACTGTATAACTGTGGTCACGTGTTAAGACTAAAATCGTGCTATTGATGAACTGTACGAGTGGGAAGGGATGGGGGAAAATCTCCTATTGAACTATAAATAGTCCTTACAAAGTGAAAACAACCTAACCTTGTTAATCACAAATTAGGAAGGAGTGTGCCAAAAATAGCAGAACGATGGAGTGTCAAATCAAACGCCTCTGTGCAGGTAGTTTGTACAATACCAGGTGACTATAGCTGGTGTGGGAATATCCTTGCTCAGGAAAACAGCCTAACTCCGTGCCAAGTAGGCATCAATGGCTGGCTTTCTCAGGAACTCTGTTTAAAAGGCATCTAGGCAACAGAAATGAGTGATATGCTCTGTTCCTCCTGCATTACTTGGTCCCACTGGCAGTACAGTATACTTGTTGTAACCTAAAACCAGACAGTTGTTTGTACAGTAGTGTAAAAATCTAACAATGGCTGTGCCAAATAACTCTCCCACATAACTCCTGAGATCACTGTGAATATAAGTTTGCATTAACAAATCCCCCTGCAGGGTTTGCTAAAATGCTTCCTCCCAACAAGCTGAAGGTCTCCTGGATTTTCAGGCTTCATGACAAAGACTTCTGGCTCGCACAGTTTGATCGGTTTCTAGTCTTGACTATGTTCAAATATTTTATAATAAGAAACTGCATTTTTTCCACTCCTGGACTCCCATCAGAGTGTTTATTATATTAGATACATTACATAAGCTGGTACTTTAGGTGCTTTATGAGTTTTCCATAAACCCTTATTTGCTAATGGCTAGCCTGACTTTGTGAGTCTACTGCAATTTCTGACCTTTCCTAGTAATGGGAACCTGGTTTGAATAATGTTTATAGTACCTTTAAAAAGAGGCATCATAGAAAAGTAAAAAAATCATAATCGTGATAAAAATATTTGCTTTATATGATACTTTAGCCAGTTTTCTTTCACCAGCAGAGTAGTGTCTTTCCAAAAACTTTCAGCATGTACCTTTATTTTTCTCAGCTGTGGATTTCAGATTGAAAAGCAAACCCCTTGGATTAAAAGCAGAAATAGACTAAATCTGGCAGCCTCTGATGAAAGGTAAGGCTCTTTGCCTTTGCTAAAATTTCCATGCCCAATGACCAGACTCAGTAACTCCATCCAACTTACTGACATTCTGCTTTTTCATGGTTTAAGAATCTCAACCATGCAAAATCTCTCGCTATCTTTATAAGTTAGTAGCCCTGATTTTCAAAGATACCGACACTGATGGGCCCAGAGAAATAGCTGAGATTTTAGTTTGAAGGTAATGTTCTCCAGCTGGATAGCAAGTTCTGGACTGGAGATCTCACTCTGAGGCATTATCAGCCCCACTAGAAACTGCATCAGCCTTGCTCAGGTGAGTAAGAAGAGACAGTAGGATTAAACCCTGCTATATGATGTGACACCATCCCTGGATTTGACTTCTTGATGGGAAGGAATTTAAAGTAATTCTTGTGGTAGCCAACTGGAAAAACTTTTATTGATATACATGCAGAGTCACATAATCATGGAATGGTTTGGGTTGGATGGTACCTTACAGATCATCTAGTTCTAACCCCCCTGGGACACCTTCCACTGGACAGAGTTTCTCAAACCCTCATCCAACCTGGCCTGAGCAGTCTTCTCCAGGCTGAAAACCCCAGGTCTTTCAGTCTGTCTTCACAGGAGAGATGACCCAACCATCTGACCATCTTTGTGACCCTCCTCTGGACCCAATCCAGCAGTGTACCCACACATCTCTTTTATGCTGGGGGGCCCAGAGCTGGACACAGCACTGCAGTGCTGGGGTCTCACGAGAGCAGAGAGGGACAATCACCTTCCTTGATCTGTTGACCTGCTCTTGATGCAGCCCAAGATACAGCTGGCTCTCTGGACTGCAAGTGCACATTGCTGGATCATGTTGACATTCATGTCAATCAACTGCCCCAAGTCCTTTTCCACAGGGCTGCTCTTGATCCATTCCCTGCCCAGCCTGTATTTTTGCTTGGGATTGCCCCAGGCCAGGTGCAGGACCTTGCACTTGGCCTTGTTGAGCTTCATGAGGTTCACAAAGACCCAGCTCTCCTGCCTGTCAGGGTCCCTCTGGATGGTATCCCTTCTCTCCAATGCCACAACCACACCAAACATCTTGGTGCTGTTGGCATGGATGCTGAGGGTGCGTGAAATCCCACAGTCCATGTCAGCAACAAAGACGTTAAACAGCACCAGTCCCAGTGCCAACCCCTGAGGAACACCCCTTGTTCCAGGCCTTTACCTGCTGGAACAAGAATTTACCAAAACATTTGGGAAAAGCTTTCCCACTTCTCAAACAAGTGTGAATATTTACCAGGTAGGCCTGTTCCCTAATATACTTGCAGTCACTTTACAAAAATGCAGTGCAGGGAGATCTGGTCTTAATTATCTTAAAATACAGCCACAGGAAATAGCATAAGGCTGTCATAGGCTTTGCAACCTAGAATTCCTACTTTTAATCAGCAATAGTAATTTTAAATTCAGCTTTTTAAAAGTCTTAGTAAAATTTACCTTAGGGAACAATAAAATGGCAATTAGGTATGACAAAGGTACAGAGAAGAAACAATTAGTTACTACCTCAATAAAAGTAGAAAAGATGGGACTGTGAACCTACCAGCCAAATTCCAGGAAACAGGATAAGCTTCTTGACCTTAATGCAAAAGGCCCAAATATTTGGAGATGATATTTTTGGTATCCCTCTAAAGAAACCAGGGCTTTTTTTTTTTTTTTTTTTTTTTTGCATTTCCCAACTTTGTACTGATTCTACACTATATTAATTCAATGGCATTGATCAGTCACTCCGATAAATCATCCTATTTTTGCTTGCATTACAAGCCTCCTAGTACATCTCCACATTCTGCAGAAAGTGCTGCAATGTACCCCAGGTAGTCACTAGGTGGTAACATATGCAGACTTCAGCACACCTGCAAATCCTGCACATCCTCATCTAATGTTTGTCAACATTAGAGAAATTTAATCGATCTCCTGATGGAAAGGGGTCAGGTTTGTAGTGTCTCATAATGTTTGATAGAGACAAAACCTTGAGAGCTCATTAGCTGACTGAAGCCAGCTAGGAGGAGAGCTGGCTTTCATGCTGCTCTGGAGAGTCCTGCAGCCACGTTCATCTCCATGCCTGCCTGCGAAGCCTGATCCGTAGGAATCCCTGTGAAACCTGATATGAGCGTTCACAAAGGTATGTGTTTTCTATTAAATGCTATCAGTCTTTCCCATGGGGATGAAGAAGTTGCGGTTTGCAAGTTTCTGCCTTGGCGCTTTTGATATATTTGCTGGATGTTTCCTGCTAATACAGGGCAAGGTTGCCCCACGCACCCACGGCAGGGAATAAGGAATGGAAAGTCTCCCTGGGTGGGCCCTGCACATCGACCGTCTGTGCCTGACGGGCAGAGCAGGCTGCCAGGGAGCCTGTGGAGCCCCAGCCCTCTGCTCCCCCAGCCCAGCATCCCAGCAGGAGGTAATTTACTGGTGATCTGGGCCAGGAGCAGTCTGCTTTGCTGTCTGATTAATGGGAGAACCACAGACCAAAGCATCATTCCCTGGCTCCCAGAGCTGGGCAGCGCAGAGCAGCTCTCGCCTGTGTTTTAGGAGGAGCTCGATGTCTGGCAAGCACCAAACCCATCTGGGTGAATCAGTGCAACACTTCCAAGGCACAAAATCTGTTTGCCCCATTTGCAGGGAGCCTAAACGGTGTGGCAAACTGAAGGCCAGATTTCTTGCTCCTTTCTGAAAACATGAAACAATCTCCCTGCAAAATAATAGTGAAGAAGGGAGGGGAAGAGGGAGATGAGGTTAGCTAAGAAGCTACATGCAAGATGGTCCAGATACAGACATCAGGAAGGAGAGAGGCTGATTCTCAAACTTTCATCTGCACAGAGCTGGAAAGTTTTCTACCTCTAAGCAAGTAGCACTATTTTAAACCTAGGTCTCCCATTTCTGAGTTAATAAGTCTGCCCAGAGGAAAGGGAGGTGCCTGCAACAGGAGCATGTGGGCTTTATTTGGACTGTCCCAGCTACTGAGTCTGCCCTGCAGCTTACTAAGTGATTGGCACATTAATTAAAGAAAATCCCCAGACATTTTTAAAAACAAACATGTTTTGTCCTTTCTCCCCCTCCTTTGAAATATTTGTTACCTTTCCAATAGGCTTAGCCAGAAAGAGGAGCAAAGTGAATGAGCTGTAGAAATACTAATTCTGAAGGCTTGTTTCCTTACCTTGATCGTGTACATGTGTGTTGCCTAATATAGCAATTTAAGAATGACATTTTCTGAACCATCTGATGCAATACGTGACACCTGGAATGCTGAAAAGGAACTTGAGAGTCTATAGGGGTTTAATCTGTATTTTATCATCTGCTTGCTGTATCTATAAGAACACAGCAAATGCTCATTCGCTTATTGTCTTGGACTATTTCTCTGCAATGCAAATGGAATAATAGAAGATTGAATCAAGAATAGCAAATAGCTCCACGTGGCCACTGTATGGAACTATGACTTCATGCTGCCTGAAGACTTTGTGGAGTCTCCTTTACTGGACATATTAAAAACCTACCTGGACATGATCCTGCACAACCTGCTCTAGGTGAACCTGCTTTATCCAGGGGGTTAGAGTAGATAATATTCAGAACTTCCTCCCAGCTCCAGCCATTCTCTGTGATTCATGTTGACTGAGACAAAGGACTTTCACCAGGCTTTTTCATTCATGTTTGTTTCCTCTGGCATCCATTTGTGTGATAGTAATCAGATTGTTATTGTAATCCTCTATTGTAAATATGGTGATTCAGTAAAAAATACAGTGATTTAAGAAAGTAAATATTGATAGCTAGTTCATGATGGTTGGTACACTTTAGAGAGATAGAAAAGAAAATGCAATACCTGAAACAATCACATTGAAAAACTCAAACCTGGTCTAAGTAAGTTAGAAACTGTCTGACCTCCCACACTTAAAAAAAAAAACAAAAAAAAAAAAAAAAACAAACAAAAAAAAAAAAAAAAAAAACAACACCAAACCACAACTCCACAACCCAAACAAACAAAAAAGCAAGCAAAAAACCAACAAACAAAAAAAAAAAAAACCAAAAAAAAACCCCACAACTCTCATTAGTGTAAACTGTTAAGCAGGGAGGAGAATCTTCGAAATAACTTTTAAAAGAGGGCTAAACCGGACAGAAAATTATCTAGTTCTTCTCCTGACAGTTTAAAACAAGTTTCAGAGACAATGTTTCCACAAGTTCCCTACATGGCCAACAGCAATCCCTGGCTATCTGTGCTCTTAGCCATCCTATATTGTTTTTTTCTTGATGTCTAGTTTAAACCTTCTTTGCTGCAATTTAAATTCAATACTGACTGTTTTGTCACCAGTGGACACAGAAAAGCTTCTTTCTTTCTGGCTTAAGCGCCTTTTACATATTTGAAAACTGCTGACCTTGCTTTATGGAGAAAAAAACTCAAAAAAAAAATATAATGCATCCATTGACACTGCAAGGTCAAATTTAGTCCTTAGCAGTGAAGTTCTGACATCCTTTTTCAGGATCTGAAAGACTCATGACATGGCAAGAAGCTGTTGCCAGTGAAGGAGATGAAGGTGCTGTGGACTTGGCTCCTGCTGTACCAGAAACACGCCCCGCAAAGCAGGAAGGAAGGAAGGAAGGAGGAAGGAGACAGGGAGCTCTGAAGATACCCTGCCAATTCTCCTAGAACAGGAGTTCCCATCTCCAGTGGTGCTGAGGACAGGCAGCAGTGACTGGGAGAAGCCTCCTGCTAGCACCTCCAGGGATCAGGCCAGCCTTCAGTTCTGCTGGTCAGGGACAGCCCACAGGGCAGGAGGAGGCTAAGGGGTGGGATGCATCTGAAGCACTCCTTGGGTTTTCAAAAGCCAAATGATTAATTCATTCAGGATTATTTAGATAAATTTCTGTGGCTCTAATCTAAACATTTTATAGTTCTTAATGCTCTTGATTTGCAAGAGTAAGCTGCCACTCTTGAGACAGAGCCACATGTGATTACTAAAAATATTCCATTTAAAATATAAACAAACTTATGGCATCATTTTTATTTTGTAGTGTTTAGATTTTATCTGTGGCCTCATAAGGAAGAAGATTCTTTTTACAAGCTTTAAACTAGAGCCAAAAAAAATGTTGGTCTGGTGCATTCTTGTTAACATTAAAATTAATTATCATAGACATACATTTTTAAAAAAAGTTCTTAAAAAGTAATATAATAGAGAGCAAAGATAATTACACAGTATTGTTGCACCAGTTTTGTTTTTGCCGTTCATGTTCTTTCTAGGTGATATAAAGAGTCATTCTGATTGTGAGTGTTCATATGTGCTTAAGTCCATGTGAAAAGCTCCCTCACTAGGAAGGAACACCCAGCCTAGAGTGATAACTTAAGGCTAGACACTTATGTGGCTACTAGAGAGGAAAGCAGATTAGTTTCTTTTGCCTCATGATTCTCCTCCCCCTCTTTTTTTTCCTTTCTTTTTTAGTTCCTTGGCTCTTTGATTTACACTCTTGCTGGTCTACTGTTTTGAGAACCTGATGTTGTGGAATCTTTAAGTCATCTGTGACCTAGGTCACTACAGACAGGAGCAATTTAGTAAAAGTATTAATTGAAGCTCTCTGGTAAGCCCTACCTCTGCAGATGAAGTTTCACATCAAACATACACAGCCTGCAGCTCCACTTCTGAACTGACTAAGATTTTCAATATCTCATAAACAGGCTCCTCAATCACCAGAATCTAATAAGACTATAATCATCATTGACACTATAATGATTAAAATGAATAAAACCCATTAAGAAAAGTCATGTTGAGTTATTAAAAGTTTCGCTCTGTGTGATATGTAATCTTTTATCCATTTTTTATGATGAAATCTGTAACCATCTATCCACAAAAGACCATTAATTTACTGCTCTGTGGATGTTACCATGCTCTTTAGTTTAACAGCTTATCATTGATTTCTTGAGGGAGATATTATATTTGGAGAAATACACATGGAACTAAAGCCAGCATGTTGCTGTAAATTTGCCACTGACAGGATGATCAAAGTATTTTGGTCCAGTCAAAGCAGAGTGCTGGTGAACAAGTTCAGCAGAGCCCATGGTCATATCCCTGCTGTTGTAAGCAGACCCCGAGGCAAGGCAGCAGATACATGTTTTCAAGAATCACAAACTCTTGTAAGAAAAGGTCATGAGCACTGCAGGGGGAAGCACAATAAAATTTCCATTAACTAGAGCCTAGTTAACCGGCTTATTGGCATCTATTAGAAACAAATTGCAAACAAAACTGATCCTATTATAAACTTCCCCTTGTTCCCTCAGTAAAATAAAGTCACTGAATGACCCACAAAAGACGAGGAACGCAGTTTGTCAGATGACTTGTTTTATTTTCAAGGGAAGTATTATGTTTCACACACTGAAGGGTCTACAATGGTGACTGGCAGAAAATTACATAGTTATGGGAAATTCGTGAATCAGTGCATCAAAAGTAACCTGGAGAGGGGAGGCAGTGCACTTCTGCTCACATTCTTTTAATAGGGAATTTTTTTCCTCCTAGGCAAACAGCAATAAAAAAATGTGAATGGAAGGATGTGTACACAAACTTTCTGTCTAAGTGGTGGGAGAGCACTCTTCCTGAAGTGTACATTTTCTCATAATAAACCCAGCTCCGATATCTTTATTGCTCATCTCCTTTTTAATCTTATTAACAATAAAGACTAAAAATGTTTTGAAGAAGTCAAATAAAGGGTGTTCTCCTTTTTTTTCTGAACATTCTTTCCATTTACCTGGGTTTACTAATAAAGTGTCTTTTCCAACATTTTTAACACTGGGTAAAATCTTCAGATTTGACCTCACTCAAAAGCAATAAGGACATTACAATTATTACTTGCTGAGAATCTGACCCAATCTCTGTATTTTCCATCTTGCTGGCTTTTTTTTTCAGGCACCTCTTAGCACTTCAGATATAGCTATGAATCAAATTAAGTTCCTCTTGGTTTATCTGAACAGTACCACAGAAATGTAAGTCCCTTTGCAAAGGGAATAATACAAAAAATACTTGCTTTTCAAAATAAATATAAGCATGACAATTGTAAAAGTCAAATATCACCTTCCTCTTAGCAAAACAAAGTAGGGGATGGAGGATGCAGGAGCATGGAACATACAATAATGACTGTGGGTGTTATTTTGACACAGAATACAGCTATAGGGAAAATGCTCTGATTTTTGGCACTCCATTCAGAGACAAAGGTGTGCCAAGGAATTTACAGAGAGGAGTTTGCTCTGGCCAGCCCTGCCCTTTTACATGTCTGCCAGTGCAGGATGCCATTTATCTGAAAATAATTCAGCAATGCTTTTGAAAGAATAATAGAAAGTCTTCAAGAAATTGTTGTTATAGTAGGAGTTAGGGAAACACTCCTAAAAGTTAAGTCTTTCTCTTCAGAGTAATAACTTCGAGGACAGTGACAAATACCTGTCATGATCATCTGGTTTTATACAACAGCTACATGCTCTACTGAAAAAAAAACCCCACAATGTGAAGGAGACCATCTGCTCTGACCTAGCCAATAGTTCTTCCTGTAGTCTGGATCCTGGATTTACTGAGTGATCCATGCTGAGTTCTACTGCAGCATTTTGTGGATCCCTGGGATGCTATTTTTCTTCCCTTGAAAGTGTAAGCAAGAGATTAAAATTCTATTGCACAAATGCCCCAGAGTCACAGAGCTTCTGGCCACGGGACATCTTCCACATTGTTCAGCCTGACACTTTGCAGAGCACAAGCCGGGCAGCTCAGTGCAGGTGTCTACAGATTGAGTCCTATGACTTGGGTGAATCTGAACTATTTCAGTTCGTCTGCCACACGTTGATTGACTGCCATTAGTAGAAAATGGCTAGTCTGAGGTATTTATGGTGAGCTCTACAATCATCTGTCCTTTGAAGAGCATTAATTTACTGCTCTGCACATGTGACCACACTTTAATTTAACAGTTCATCTTGCTTGGGGGCAGGGAATTTGTTAGTAACAGGTTATTCTGACAAGTGACCTATATTCCATGTAGAAAAAAATGGGGCTCCTGCCCAGTCTTCCCTCACTCCATCTCTGGCCAATGGTTTGATTCTGTATAAGTCAGAGCACCCCATACTGGGAAACACCTAAGAAAGGAGTCTCAGATTGCTGTGCCTTTCTGCCTACTATCCCCACCCCAGCATATGCCTAATCAGGAAGAAAGAAAACCAAATACAAGTTCAAATTCCAGTTGCATACCAAAGTGCTGGTGTTTCTTCATGATCCTTGCAACTAAATCACTAAAACCCTGAAGCATGGCTGGACTATAGTCATGTATTAATACAGAGGTATCATTAAAGCAAAGATTTCTCCCCTGTCCCTGGACTAAAATATAGGAGGGAATAAACAGGCAAATTTGTGGCGTAACAGAGGTTTGATTCCTTAACAAAAATTGCAAATCACAGTGAATGATGTCTGTTATCAAAAATCTTAAAGGGGAAAGTTATTAGGTAGATGAAAGCTTGTTAAGGAGAATTCACTACAGTAGTGAATGAGGTAAAAGAGAGGAAACTGTCTCCATCCTTGAAGGAATATTTACTTTAATACACCACAGACAAAAGATAAATTGATTGCTAAGATGTGCATAATTTTTAAGATATGAATGGATTTCATTTTATCTTGTTATTAAAAATATATATCTTTCAGCAAGGCAGTGAAGACCTTGTTGCATGAATGTTTCCCTGTTGTTAATCTGAACTGTAATTAATTATAATCTTTTGAGACAACTCTTACACTGATCAGAAAAGTGAGGGAATTGTGAAGGAGTGGCATGTTTACAGGAATGATGAAAAACAAGTCACTTTGAGAGTTTTAGCGAATCTGTTCAATGGTAAAGGGTGTTTATGGACTGATGAGTCAACTGTTCTACAATTACAGGTGGAGACAGCAATAAAATCTTGCTGAATTTGGCTACTGAAATTATGTGGTTTCATAAATAGTATAATATTGTTCTCAGCAGGTAAATGGTGTATTTTAAGGACGATCACCTTACCACACGTAGAACTATCCAATGGCTGAAGGTCAAAAGGCCACCTGCTAAATGATGATATAAATCCATAGAATTACTTGATAGGAAAGTAATTGCCAAAGCTTCGTTCTTGTTGTGAAATTTTAGTTTACTGAATGACCAATATTTTCATTGTAAATATTTTCCTACAAATATATCAAGGGAGAGAGGCCAGAAGGAATTTTTGCCAGTGTATTTCTCAACAAGGAGTACCACATTTTATAAGAAGTCATAATAGTTGGTCTATTTTTCCTTCCATCTGGTACAGGAACAAATTTCTTTTTCTTTTCTTGCACAAACATTATGTCTAGAAATGTAACCTCAACAGTACCTTTAAATTGGTGATCAGGTCATGTAGCTACAGATCCCCAGATGTGACTGCATCAGGAGAGTGGGGTGTTGAATGACACCTTTTGTTTCCTAAACACGGAATGTCAGCCCTCAACAAAACACAGTGTACGTGGACTATGAGCTGGCTTGTCCTTCTTTACCCCCTTGTTATGTCTTGCAATTGTTCCTGAGCCTTGTCTGGTGGAAGCTCCTCCCTCCCTGCTCTGTGACGGTGTGTTTGTAAGCAGAGGCAGATGAGAAGTTTCACAAACAGCCCAGTGAAGCTGAAGAAGTCACTCAGAGATCTGGCAGCACTGCATAGAGAATTGGTGTGCCAAAATCCTGCCCAAGGTGGTCAAAAAGCACTTCCTTCACAAAGCATTAAGCAGATTTTTGGATAGCCCCTCAAATGATAATCCCTCAGCAGCCAGGCCCCAAACTTTATCCCTTTGAGTCTAAAAATCAACCTAAATGTTCTGAGGATCAGTCTGTAAGATTGCTATTATTTCAGAGCAGTCTGAAAAGTTATCCACAGCTTTCATCATTCATCATGCAAGTGAACTTTGCCCTGCAAGTCCAATGATGTCTTGGTGTTCTTTTTTCTAAAATGTTCTTTTTATGGGATATTTTTTACAAAAGAACTTATAACTGATACTCAGAAGTATTCATCATGCAGCAGGCTTATTTATACCCAGCATAATGCTAAGTGTTAGCATTGTGCTGGGTAATAGTGATAGTCGTCAAATTGCAAATCTCTTGCTCTCACTGGGGATGCAAACGAAGTCCAAAGAGTTCTCAACTGAACCCAGACATTTCAAAATTTAATGCAAATTACTGCCATGAAAAACTGTGCTGGTATTTTAAATGATTACACATACGGGTCTGTAGAAAGTAATTTTGAAGGCTCATTTCCACAGGTGTAAAGTGCCTAGGCTTTCAAAGGAACTATTAGGACTTGTCTAAGTATAATTAAAATTACATAATTCATAAATAATAAATCCCTTTTTTTCAATTACTCTTCTATCTAATTATACATCAGTGCTTAATTGATATTTAGCTCTGTCCGTACCTTGGTCTTTATGTAAAAGCAGAAAAAATACTTCGGGTTGGAGTCCACTTAACCACACTTTACCTGCATTCAAATATTTTTCTCACACAAAATAAAATACAGATTATCTAAAATTAGAGTGTAAATTGTCTAGATCACTATGTCAACAGTGAGAAGCAGGTATGTTTTAAGGCTTTTAAGGGGAAACTTAGGCTAAGCAACAAGGTTTCATCCAGGACTCACATTTCAGTTTGCTGTTAGATATGGAAATACAAGTATAAAGGAGTAGGAGTATCTCAAGAGTGACTATTGGTGCTGTCTGAGGCGCTGCATAACAGAATATAGTTTCCTATGTAGCTCTTCTGGAGATTAGTGTTATTTTTAAGTGGATAAGTAACCAAGAATAATTTCTTAATGTGAAGACTTCTCTTGCATGGACAGCCATGCTGAGAGGCAATATTTGCCTCAAATCTCCATGGATAATTTGCAACAGCATTTTGCTGTTTGGAAGCTGTATTACTGATTTCTTTCCTGTCTTCTAACATTTGCCATTAGTCTATATTTTAGCATAATATCAATGTACCTACTGGCACATATATTATGTTGCCACTCTAAATTACTGTTGCAATGGCTGGATTCCTCCTGGAATCTTAAACTGAAAGGTAATTTTTCTCAGGTTTGCCATCAAGTCTTGAATTTGACCTCTGAACTCTGCATGACTACTCATAGAGTCAATCAGATGGGAAAGTTACACCACTGACTGAATCTTCCATTATAGCTATTGCAAGGTCTCAACAATCTCTGAAATAGATAACCCACAGGCAAATCACATACCATTTGGTAGCAATGCTAGAATTGTACTCAATTACAAAGCTGTCACTGAATTTGCAGTAGTGCTTTGTACTTAGAAGATAATTTGTTTTAATTTATCTGAAACTGTCTACCTCTGCACATACTTTACTGATGTGAAGATACACATGCTTTATATTCACTGTGTTTAATATAGAAGATTCTCTCTCTTTCGTAGCTGTTTTACCTGCTACCCAGGTTAGGAAAAGAATGGCAAATATTCAAAAGGGCTGTGTTTTCATCTAATTTGTTCTATATCACAATGTTTTCATCTAATTTGGTCTATATCATAATGTAATACTTTCCCATTCATATTTAAACTTCAGAGTCTCACATCAATAAAACTTCTTTCCATGCTCATTCACCTATCACACACTATACTCTACAGAGTAAAGTGTGCATCATCCCACTGAATCTGCAACACATTTGAATGGAAATGGGCCAAATGAATTTGCCATCACTCTAAGTCTGCAAAGACAGGTTCTCTGTGTTGAGGAAGTAACATGTTTTTCTTTCCATAGAGTAAGGGGGGAAACATTCAGCAGCAACACCTGGAGGTTTAACATCTACACCTTTGCTTTGGTTTATCAACATTTTTTACTTTCATGTTTCAGTAAAAAAGTTACAGAGGTATTACCTGAGAAATCCTAGATAATATCTTTGCAGCACATTTGAGACAGACCACTGTTTCCAACTGTTTAAACAAAATCTAATGGGAACATACTTCAGCTTCACTGGCTTTGAAGCATAAGTTTAAAATAACCATTGGGATAGAAAAACCATTATTCATAAAAATAACAACAGCAAATTAATAGTAAAAGTGTGCTTGCTGAAACTTGCAGCACTATTACTATTACACTATTAATATTTGTATATAATCCCAAAAACAAGGATATTTGTTTAGAAATCAGGGTATTTAAAAGCAACTTAGAGTTTTAAGCTCCCCATTCCATGCTTGCCTTTCAGTTACAATTTCAAGTTTTCCTTCACAAAGAAGACATTTGGAAAGTAATGTTTGTTTGTTGTTGTTTTTTAAGGAAAGCCACGTCCTCTTGGTGCTAGGACTCACAGCTTTAAAGAAAAAACAAAACATTACAGAATCATGGAATAGTCAGGAAATTTGTCAGCCCTATGACACAATAACACATTTACATTCTAGAACACAACTCCCTAGCCCAGGCTTCACAAGGCCAAAGGGTTTGCCCCCAGAATGGGCCTGGTTATCAAGAAAAGTTGCAGACATTCACACAGCCTCATGCCAAAGCCTTCTCCTGCTATCCCTTGCATATGGAAAATGTTAGAGAACCCAAACAACTAAATCAGGCAAGAGAAACAAAAAGAGAATAACAATGACTTTCACGTGTCCTATAAATATACCTTGGCAGAGAATCCATTTGCAAACACAGCACACTAGACAATTAAGGGCAATTTTTCAAATGTGTTCTCTGAAATTTTAATGCGTTGTTGCTTGCCTGGTTTTCATGGGAAAACTCATGTTTTCATGTTGAGCTGCATGTGAAAGCTGGCATGCAACCATTCTTTGTGTACTTTTAGAGGTTGTGAAGAAGGGCCTTTGAAAGCTGAACCTGCTGGTTACCATTCTAATGCAGAGATAAAATATTTTTTCTTTACCTTGATCTTGCAGGGTTCTCAAGAACTTCAAGTGAAAATAAGTGTTAATTCCTCTAAGTAATTTTTGCAAGGTGTCTGTGGAAAATTACCCTCAAGATGTGAGTAGGTTCATCTGATAGCTGGAGACCCTTAAAATGTCTGTTAGAAAACTATACTCATGAAAGACTTGGTTATTGATTGCAACCATTATTAGCTCAACTGGCCTGAGACAGAGAATAAATATGCATTACACCTCTTGAGAAAACAAGTTTCACAATTATACAGATTTTATTAGACAAACAAGATTTTTAAAAGCTTGTATGGTCAGTTCCTCTTTGGAGAGGCTTGTCCAGCTTGGAATCATTACAAGAGCTAACAGCAGCTCTCTGTATTGCATGATTCATCTGTCCCTATAGATAACCCTATATATCACTGCAGAGTGTGCTGATTAGAAGGGATGTTACTAGGACCCAGAGGCCTAAATTGCTGCTTAAAACTGCATTAACATTTCACATTTATTAACTCAACATACAAACGATTGATCTGAAAATAAAATTAGTGGTTTCTCTGGCATAGTTGTGAAGAATAGCTCTTTGTAATGGAAGAAATTCTCATTCTTGATTGCATAACAGTAACCATTAAATTTCCTTATTATAAAGGCATCTAATTAGCAAAGATTTTCATTTTTTCCCAATACCACAGGGGGCCAATCACTATTCTGAGCACATATCACTTAGGTGCATAAAAATTTGCATTGTGCTGTTGGTTTTTCTTTTGAGAGAATGCCTGGGAATATAACAGAATATAGATATGATCCTAGTATTTTCCATACAAAATTAAAATTCAGTTCAGCAGAAAGTGTGCAGAAAGGAAATATATTTGAAGGTTCTCCTTCCTCTCTATCTTCTTGTTCTTCACCACTCTCTGAAAACTTTGTAATGGATATTGTTAACACAAAAATAAAATTGTTTTGTGCTTGTATAAAAAATTCCCCTGCAAAACACACAAAGGTTTTTAGTAGGGCCCACCTTCTTCCGGACATCACATAAACTACAGCTGCCATTTAAAACCACAGCTCACATTACAAGGATGCTCCAACTGGGCTCACTTCAACTCCCTCTTCTCCACGAAGCCCAGTGCTGTGAGAGAGAATTTAAAACTTTGAGATGTACTGGGGTACGCAGAGACATGGAGTCAATGACTTTGAGGTTTCTGTCCCAAACTCTCCCTTGTGCTGTGCATGTGTTTCAGTGCTGGGCGGGCGGATGGGTACAGCTGTCTGTCAGTCTGATGCACAGAGGCTGCAATCAGCACCTCACCCCCCTTCATGCTTAGGCCAGCAGGTTCAGTGAGTGCAGCAGATGCACTGAAAGGCAGCAAACTCTTCTGAAACATAATAATGCAGTGCTCTCTCAGAGATCCTGCACCAAGCTGAGAGTTGTTTTGAGTGGTGTAAAAGTACGTGTCACTTATGGCGAGCATTAACACGCATACCCAGGCCCTCTGTGTGGGGGAGTGATAGGAAATATTGGTATCCTGAGTGGGTCCTAGACATTTTTATCTGAATGGAAATCAGTGACAGTCCTCAGGAGAAAGTCTTTCTGACATGTTGACAATGCCTGTAATGTAGCATCTGCAATTTTGAAAGCATGATACCTCTTGGAGTGTTAGAATTATTATTTGGTTGGGGATGGGGGGAGTCCCAGTAATGTACACCTTTCTATCTTAATAACTATACTAAGTTTGTATAAAACAAGTGGAATTAAATTTGTAATGCTTATGTGGGGATGGAATATGTGTCATAGTCAGAAGATAGGAATTTTAGCTCTGCACTCAAGTATCTCAGCTATCTACGCCTGCTTTATGGAATGGCTGAACGGAATGAAACAGCATGGTGAACACAAGCAAAAATTCCAAATTATTTTGATGGGAGAAAAGGGGAAAGAGGAGAGGTAAAAACACAACTTAGCCTGTACATTATTCTTTCACTCATGGTTTTCAAAGGCTGAAATGGATGCACAGAGCCACAATCCCGCCCGTTGCCCTCTGCAGCCACATTGATCTCAAGGAAGAGTTTGGCACTATTTGGATTTAGGAAAAAAAAATTAAAATCATCACAACAAAATATTTCCTTTCCCAACTAGAACTGCTGATTCAACTGCAACACTCAGCTACTGGAGACAGTGTTTGAAAGTTGTTTTCAACTCCTTACAGGCAGCCTCTGGATCATCTCTTGCTACTTGTGTATTTCTTACTATTTCTGGCCTCTCTTTGGAGAGCTGTGGAAATGCAAGTTTTCTCTCTGTGTTTTTATGTAGCAAACCTATACCCAAAATGAAGCAAGGGTCAAACTGGTGGTTAGATATATTGTCTTTCATTCCAGAGCTTCTTATAAAAGTGCAGCTAAAACAGCTGTGGTGGAATCAGACTGCCAAGAACGTCTTATAACACAAGAGTATACCTAACTGGTTTATATAGCCTTAATTCAAGCAGCACAACTAATGATAATGATATGTTACAGTATTATTATGCCAGGAATGTATGAAATCAAGAAAAAACATTTCTTCTTAAACTTTGCTGATTTTTCACATTTGCTTAGCATTTTCTCTAATGATTTCTTGCACTGTTTTTATGCCACCTCAGATAAAGTGCCATCATACATGATATTTGCTCCATTAGGCACAAAGTAAGCGTTAGTTATGATCTAGAGGCAATGCTGTGAAGCATTAAAAAATGTAAAAGAAATGGTTTTCAAGCATACTCTTAAATGCTCTGAAGCTTGAGTGTCCTTTGCTTTCACCAAGCCAGCTGGGAGATGTTCTGCATTTCAACAAAGCTAGCTACCATTTCCAAACAGATCCATGTAAGATTTTCAGCATTCATATTTGAGTGAGAGGTCCAGTAAAAAACACATTCACACAGAAATGCAGAGAGCAGAAATCCAATGAACCTATCTAGATGGAATTAAGTGAAACAAAACACTGTGGTTACAATTAATCATCAGTGAACATGGTCACAATGACATTCTTTTCAAGGAAAGGAAACCATTTTCTGTCATAAGCTGCATCTTGTCAAACAACACCTCTAATATTTGGTTTTCATTATGACTCTTGTCTTTTTGGAGCATAACAGTGATTTTGACTTGCTGCATAGATAAATGGTGAATAACGTAATTAGGCTGAATTAATAAAACTCATGCTCTTGCACTATTCACATGTCAGTATGGGAATTTTTCTCAGCTATTTCCTAATGCTGAAATCTAGTAGAGTTCCACAGGATTAAATCTCTACAATTATTCAGTTCATCCTCTGGCTTGTGGAGACGGAACAAGACTAATTCTGAGCTGTGTGAACACTTCTTCCAGCATTTGGCTACATCAGTTAAAGTGCAGTAAGTAAAACACCTGAAAGAAATTATGGAACAAGCTAAGATCTGCTGAAATCAAGTCCCTTGGTATACATGTAGTCCAGACCTTTTCATGTTCTAGTCCCAAATAAATTATTGTAATCTTTTATTAGAGTTTTCTTAATTTATTTGCCCAGAAAAGCTGACCTAAGGTCCAGAATCTCATTTTTTGTGAGTTCACTGTTTGCAACACTACAGTGACTCTTTTTGAACATCAGAGACATAAAAGGCATTCACATGATTTATTGGAGTGGATCTTGCTGCCAACATCTACTCTGGTGTGAATGATATGCATAATTCCATTGCATTTCATGAGCATTAACCCAATAGCACTCAAAAATCGAAGACAAAAATGTTGCTTGTGTAAAATTTTTAAGGTCCCATGTATCCACTCTCTCTGTGTGCAAGAGACTCGCCATAATTTCACATTTGTTCTTCAGTTTTGATATCGATCATTTAAACAAAAAAAACCCTGAAACATCTAGTTTAGAAAATTACACAACTTTTTTATGAAAATTATTGTTTATCCTCAAAATTAAGGTGATTTCATAAGGCAGGATTGAAATCATGACTTAAATAAGTACACCCATGCCAAAATCTTCTCCCATAGTGACTGAGGTATAAAGGCACCTCAGGAGTTCATCCTGTCCAGTCCCTGTTCAAGCAGAGCCACCCACAGCCACTTGCCCAGGAAGAACCATGCCCAGACAGCTTTCTAATACCTGCAAGGACAGGGGATGCCACAACCTGCCTGGGCAAGCTGTGCCAGCGCTCAGTCACCCCCACAGGGGAAAGGTGTTTCCTGATGTTGGCCAGAACCCCACATTCCTTTCCTCCTTCCTTGTTTCCACTGGACACAAGGAAGTGTAGAGTTCATGAGAGCCGTGCCCTTCTGTGCTGGTGAGAGAAGGCAGTAGGAGGACAGGTCTGCTTTGTTTCCTTGCAGGTGAGCTCAAATGTCCTTCTCTTTCTAACACTTGCATTTTAATAATATAGACTCTTCTGGAGATGTCAGAAAAAGAATGATACGGGCTGCCAACACAGTAGAGCCCTCACCAAAAATACCAACATGATACAACACAATGCTCCCTCTGCTTTGAGTTTCTTGACACAAAAAAAAAAAATAAATTAGAAAAGCCTCTTTACTCTGAGAGGAAGTGGTATTTCCCTGGCATACAACAAAACCTAAAAGAATGAGGAAAAATATCACCACAGGCAAAGAACAAATGGTCTAGAGTAGTTAACTACCTTCAGTAGTGCAGGACACAGCTATATCATCCAAAAAAGGATCTACCCCCTCCTGTTCAGAGTGAAGCTCACATGTTGACTTCCCTATGTCTGTAGTACTATCAGACTAGCAAGGGAATATTTTTGTTGTCATTTTCAACAGATCTTTTAATCAGTTGCTAATTGACAGTGAAATAGATCCAAAAATGCTTGAATACTTGTAAGGTTTTTTTTAATCTTGAAGATGATAATAAAAGAATAATGAAGAAACCTTAAATCTTAAACTTCTAATACAATTCGAATTAATATAAGTCATCAGAACAGGCTACATTTGGAGGAAACTTGTTGCTATCACTTATTACATCAGCTAACTGTTATATTTCCAGAAGGGACAATAGCATCAGGTCAATATTTCATTACATTCTTGTGTAATTTAACAGTCAAATTGTGTAATTTGGCTGTTAAATACCAAAACTTGTCATTCTTCTCCTTACAAGAAGAGACGTGTCTGAAAAAATGTCATTGCAAACCAGTTTAATCTATCTGGCACTGAAAACACAAATCTGTCTTCCTCCTAACTTTGTTTTTTCCATCATGTCAGTGGTAGGAAAGGGCAGAGCTACTATTACCTAGACCTGTATTTCCTCACCTTTATGCGTTTGCATTTCTTTGAAGCACAATTTAACCACAAATTTCCTGTGCTTGTAATGATCAGAGGATTGTGTGATTACAGCACAACAGTGATGCTCTTCTATTATCAATGCATGTTTTTAAATGTCACTGAATTCTGACATTTTTTGGCCCTGAAGGTCTAATCACAGACAGGAAGTGTGGAATAAACAGAGACTGAGGCCTTTGCATACACAACATATTGGTCTCAGGCTATTGTCACTTCCATAGCATATTCAATTATCTGAAACTATATATTATTTCATGGCATTTGCTGCTGTGACATGTTTTTGTCCTTTATATTTGTGCTCGACAGGAAAAGCTAAACTGTCCATGTTTTCTTTGAGCCAGGCAGATAAGTGATGGCAAAGGAGCACTGGTTCATCTTCAGCTTGCAGGAAACACTGGCCTTTATAAAACTTCTCTGGTCATTAATATACTAATTCTTTAGGGTGGTCTGCTGAGAGGAAGGGGGATGTGGAGGCACCACCCACAGCCTTTCCAAGGTAAAGACGAGCCATAAACATCAAACCTGAAGCTACCCTGGATTTCAATGCAGATTAGGGATTAAGCAGTGGGGTACTGTTTTACATGTGAATAGGCTGACAGCAGTACAAAGGGGATGCCAGAGAGCTTGGTGTTAGCCACTTGGTTTTGAAGCACAAATGTAACATCCAAAGGGAAAATATGGACAGTTGCCGGTAAAATGGGTTCAGCTAAATCACACAAGGAATTTATTTTTGCGGAAATAAATTCTTACACGTTATTTTATTTGAAACACTGATACTTGAATGACTTGTAAAGTCTTGAAATTTATTTAGCTACTCTAGGCTTATCAGAATTCATTACAATATATTTCATTTTGACCCAGGAAATGTATTTTCTTTATTAAAAGAGAAGATAAAAACATACCAACCCTCAATATTCTAAACATGGAATTAGTGTCAGATAAGTGTAGTCAAAACCATCCCCTATCTGAGACTCTGGAATGAGATGTTCTTCAGACTTTAAGGCCACAGCATCCCATGGCAAATGGATAGCTGTGCATTGGATTTTTCCTTCAGAAGAGCTCAGAAAAGCTGTTGTCATAGGCAAAAGTAACAGCTGTGCCATATATCTTTCAAATCTACAAAACATTTGCGTTAAATCACAAATGAACCTCTAAGAAATAACTTTGGAAAAGCCTGAATTCATCCCTTTCAGGATATGCAATCTAATCAGCACAGCACCAAGGGAGAGGAGGAATGGATTAGAAATAGCAGACTCTGTTTATTTTTGTCTGGGAACTATGGAATGCACATTTATGGCTTTGTTTGAGAGCTCAGAATTTATAAATACCGTCCATAACTCTGTACTCCTCAAATAACTTACATCACCAAAAGAGCCGTTTAGAGGAGACTGGATGAAGCAAAATCTTCAGCCCCAAATTCATCTTTGTTTTAGGGAGGAATCACATTTCATCTGCAAATATTCAGACATGGGTCATCTAGTGCTGGACAAGTTCTATATTTTTTTGGTTCAGATTTAGCTGCTTCTAATGTCCTTCAGTAAAAAAGGACTTTGTGAAATTTCTTCTGTTGTAAGAAAAAGTGTCAGAAATACACTGCAAAACTGAAATCCCGCTTTCAACTTTGAATATGCCAAACTGCACAGTCTGTTTTCAAAGTTGTCCTGATATAAAAGTTCATTTAGTTGAACTACTAGTAATGCAGCTGGTTGATCTCAACACTTTGGCCTACCTGAATAAATCAAGTGTATGGAAGAGTTTCCTCTTCTCTGGTGTGAAGGAGGAGAAAAAATACACCTGTTTGCTCATCTTACCAATTTTGGTGATGAATACCTAAAAGAATAGGGAGGTTTGTCAATGCCAGGCAGATGTGGCCAGAGGTGGGGACTGGAGGCTGGCATCACTTCCTGTCTGTGCAGCTGTTTTTGAGCCTCTATGAGAAGAACAGACCTTCCCAATCCAAAGATAACTTTGCCTTTTTCCCCTCCCTGCACTTTTTCTTCCTTTTCTTACATGACTTACAGTCACACTCCATCTCTCTTGTTGCCTGTCCTTGTTCCTTTGCCTCTCAGGAAGTTCTTTCCATCTTTTTCTTTTCTACACTATTTGCTGCTATCACCTTTCTAGCTCTGTTTCTAATATAATCCAAAGCATCCAGTCCTTTCCCACAGTCTGCCAGAAAATCCTGCCCATTTTACCCCACTTTTGTATATTCCCATCTGGCAGTGCACTGTCCCTCTGTCTTAGGGTGGGGGAAACACCATCCTCCCCTCATCCTCTCATCCTCCCCGTCCTTCCTGCCATTGTCCTCTGAGGGAGACTGCAACATGCTACCAAAGGGGAAAAATGTAAAGAGAGGATTTTACTTGTGCTTTTTATGGGTAACTTTTCAGTTGATTGGGGATAAACCACTGGGGGTTGGTGCCTGGTGCCTGGTCCAGGAAAGGAGGACAGCAAATAGCAGAGGCCAATGCAACAGCCATTAATGCCAGAGCCCAGGATGGCTGCTGCCCCCAGGACAGGAGTGAGACTGAGACTGCTGAGAAACACAGAGCACCTCTGCCTTGCGGGCTGCAGGCTTTGCCCTCATGCCTTCTCACCTTTCTTTGAAAGGGAGATTCTTCCTCCTTTTCTGCTCTCTCTGCCAGCAGAACTTGAGCCTTGGTCCTGTGGTTTCAGATCAGCTCCATCCCTGCCTAACAAGCTGCCTCGACCCTGCTCATCATGCCATGCATGGACCATGTGAAAGTACAATGTACCCCCAAGTACATATGGCAAGAGAGAAGATCACTCTCAAGGAGATTTCTGCATGTGG
The DNA here is from genome assembly GCF_028551555.1 of Melozone crissalis. Taxonomy (NCBI): domain Eukaryota; kingdom Metazoa; phylum Chordata; class Aves; order Passeriformes; family Passerellidae; genus Melozone; species Melozone crissalis. Next base: position 34,500,905 of record NW_026535794.1, on the reverse strand, counting down.
AGAGTAATGATTTGCACTTTGGTTTGGGGAAACAAATGCACTTTACAGTGCACTGTACACTTCCATTCACGTGGAGGACTGAGAGAAGAACAATTTCTGAATGGTGAAGTTCTGTAACCAGGACCAAGATCATCCATCAAAGAGATCCTGATAAAATGGCTGACTGTTCCTGACTTCACAACTCCTTCCAGCAGCAGTGCTCTTCTTCCCACACAGTGTACCAGTGGAAAGTGTATTATTTTTGTACATCCCATACAAAAATGTAGCTCTTATTTTGCTTACAGAAAATTAACTAAGGCTAAAACCAGGCCTAAAATCTATTTTTCTTAAAATAGACATTATCCCACAAATTGGATTAGATATACATTTAACTGACACACTCTTGAATGCTCCTTTTATATTTTTTAAAAATTCTCCAGAGATAACATTCAGTCCTACAGTGGCTGCAACAAATGATGGGAAAAGCCTGATCAGATGTTGCCTGTCCACCAATCTCCATGAAACATGAGTTGTCTTTATCACTATAGAGAGCATTCTGGGGAGACTTAAAATTTGACATGGATGCCATTCATCCATGTGCATGGAGCCAGCACCCAGCCAATGCATGGTATGAATTCCACATAATCCCTCTTCTGTAGGCTTCAGGGATACATAGGCTTTATCCAGACCATAGAGAACCAAGAATTTTACCCATGGGAAGTAAAATAAAAACAAGTCAAGACAAACTGTGAGGAAAATATCGCTGATAAATGATTGCAGGAGCATGTTTGGAGAATGCCCTTACTTCATTGAACACTGGGGAGTTGAAATGTCAGTACAGGGAAGATCTGGACCACTTAACAAATGTTGGGTCTGAGCCTGCAAAAAATTACTTGTGTGAGTGATTATCAGCACAAGTAATTCCATGAAACTCATGTCTAAACATTTGCAAAAATGTCCAAAACTGGTTTTTTAGTCAACAAATACAACCATGTTCCCAGCATCATCTGAGGGCAGTAGGTGAGAGTTGTGTAGACAGAATCTGTGTAGGTATTTTTTAGTTTGTTTTGTTTAAGAGGCATTTTAAAACGTGATTCTTTGGCAACAGTAGAGGAAATAATAGGAGAGAAGGCAGAGTGTAGGAGAGAGTTCATGTTCAGAGAAATCTTTCATATAAATTTGCTGCTAATTGCTTCCTTCTTCTTAAGACACCAAATGATGCCATTGATCATCCACAAGTGCTGAGGACAGCACAAGGATGGTTAAATGTATCAGTAAAGAAACATTCTTAATGAGACAGAAGGCAGGGTAAATCTTGACCGGCAAATTTCACTACTTTTCAGTTTAAAGGAATATTGACCTTATCATTGGGTTTTCTTATTTTTTACCTCAAAATTTGAAGAAAGAGTGAAAATCTGCTAATCACAGGAAGCTGTAAGTTGCTGTCATTCAGATATTTCAATGGTCCTTTATATAATAGTTAAAATCCCAACCAGAAAAAGGGTGATCTAGTTTTACTTGCTGTTTCACTATCTCACACAGTCAAAGTTTAGTGAGATCATCACATAGTTACAGTTTTAATAAATTGTCATAATAAGTAAAACATATTTACTCCGAAAGTGTTGATTCAAATTTTTTAATTCCAGTTTTGTCAAGCTGCTTTAAACAGCCAACCCTTGTTGTAAGAATATGCTAATGTGTAATTAAACTGCGCTCACATCATGCCATATGGTACATTTGAAACATAAACCGCTGTTCTATTATTTGGGGAGGGTCATTTGAAAAGGAAAGCAAAAGAAAAAGAGACAACCCAGGGGAAAAGACAGTTTATCTGTCCTCTCACATTTTATAAACCAGCTTTAAGCATTAGGCACTGTTATTCTGGAAGAGATTTGACAGTTTCGAGGTCAATGGATTCTTAAACTTTTATTAAAGAGAAGAGAGTGTGCTGATATGCAACAAAGACCATTTTATTGGTTGTGGGTTTTTTCCTTTAAATGAGACATAATGAAGTTTTTAAGGAAAATATCTTTACTGTGAAGCCATGAGCAGGTAAACATGCACACATGGGGTAAGTAAGCTTTGGAGCCAGTGTGAGTTTTGCTGTTGGCTTCTGTGGGAGCAGATCCTGGTTCTCTGCCATTTTCCAATCTGATATTAACATGCAAGTCAGGATGGGTGAGAGGGAGATATAAAGAGAGAAATGCTGGATTCAGAAAGAGAGGCAGTTAGGTGCTTAATTACATAGTGGCATGTGGACAGTGTGCAAGCAGGAGTGCAGACGCAGGCAAAAATGATTAATCTCTTGTTTTAATTATAGTTGATCGTTTGATTGTGTGGTCATTATTGAAAATGACCTGGTATTTCATTTGGGAACTTCAGAGTAGCAGGAAGGTGAGGAGATGCTGTAGTCTAAGGCATTAGCTTCTTACTAGTAGATGTTTGTATTTTAATGTGCTTGACAGGTCACAAGTGAGATGAGTGATGGGCTCAACCTAACCTTTGCCAGATGATCACCTACATTAAAAAACCCTGCATAATTTATTAAAATAATTCAAACACATTTCTCAGTAGAGCATTCATTGTCTACTTTTCTTTTTCATGATAACCATCCATGATGCTACCGTCTGATGGCTATTCAAGGAGATGCACATTGAATTAGTCAGCCAGTGTTTTTAGCTTTGTTCCCAGAATCAAAGGTGCAGGTCCTCAGAGGTATTTTAGTTTCTAAAATAAAAATAACTCCTCCTCAGCACTCCTCTGGATTTGCATATGTCTAGTCCTAAAATCCAACTTACTTTGAATTTGGTAGGTACATGCAAAGAGGCCAAAACTCAACAGTGTTCTGCTCAGTGATGTGGTGAAAAACAAGCCCCTCTTGAAGCAAACACTTCAAGGTGAGATTGTGGCAAGATGCCTGGGCTGCTATGTAGAGAATTTGAGTTTTCAGAGTTGGCAGGCAGTAGACTTTCAATGCAGGATTATTGCACTCAGAAATATGTTTCTGGCCTCATGGGAAGGCCAGAACACTACATAAAATTCTGCTGCAGCATGAAAGAGTTGAAAGATTCCTTTCACATTATGTAGCCTCTCAGGAAATCTAACCTAACAAACAAAATAAAAATACCCTCTCCTCTCCTTCATTAACAAGAAAATAACCACCTTGTTAACCAACTGCTGTAATATGTTTTACCTCAGCTCTGCAAAGTACTTGCTTATCGTAAAGCCTGTTTCAAACCCCATTCCTATTCTGCAAAGCAAGAAAATAGGATGTGCAATTTAAAACATTTACAGCCATCATTTCACTTGGTAAATCAGTGCTTGTGAGAACCATGTGAAACTGTTGATGGCATGAAGCCTCCACCACAGGCCCACGAGAACTGAAGGGCAGAGGAAGGTCTGGGTGCTGTCTGCCCACCACTCATCCTATTTTTCATACATGCCCAGGTTAATCTCTTGACTCTACTGAAATAAGGGATGTTGTCAATTACTTGAATGGGACCAAGCCTTTGCTCACAGACTTTAAGGATGACCATCTTGACTGGTCTGTTATGACCAATCCAGGAATCCCTGTGTTAAGCTTAGAACATCCGTCTGACCTAGGTATTTTAGGAACATATCCAGTGGTGGTTTAAAGGTTTTAAATAGAGAAGTATTCCTTGTACACCTACTAAAGGTATTCCAAAGGCTAATTGCTTTCACTCTTTGAAGACTGAATCTTACCTCCCATCCTAATTTGTATATATTCACCTTCTAGATGTTGAATATCAGCATATCTGATGGTCTGAAGCACTCACTTCTATTAAAATACCCATACTCATTTATAGATCACAATCAAAACAGGTCTTAATATTTTCTTCAATAAACAGAGGAAACCTAAATATGCACACTTTTCAACAGGAGAAAAAGTTTATTGGCCAGCTATCACAGAAAAATATTTTTCAATGGAAAAAGGAATAAGTGGCAAATCTGGATCATATTTGAATATAGCCATGCCAAAATGGGTTGATTTTAATATGTGTATTAATATAATTGCATTATATATTTAAATAGGAACCACTGCATTGTCCTGACAATAAGATGGCAGAGAGTCTTGCATTGTTAACTGAATTAGAGCACTATTTTCAAAATGTAATAAAATAGAGGAAAAAATTCTTACACAGTTGCCCAGGGAAGACAGGATTCACGGACTGGTGGCCCAGAAGAAATAAATGATCCTTCAAAGGAAAAATAAAAGAACTTGAACGAGAATAGAGAATGAGGAGTCTGGCAAGAGGAAGGTGTTCCCTGCATTGGAAAATGTGTCAGAGTACTTGCATTCACAAAGAAAGAAAGATAAAGAAGTTTTGGTCAAGTCCTTCTCTGTTAACACCAATTGTAATGGTAGAAATTGAGAAAGAGTGTGAGATGAAACATGACTAAAGACAGGGACAGGATCTTTCTAAACTTGAATGAGGAGTCTGAAGCATACTTGGGGTTTGAAAGGAAGAAAAAATAGACAACAGAAAGAAGAAATTATTTGCCTGCTGCATATTCCCAGAAGATGATAATTGCCAGAAGAAGATATTTTAAAAATAGAGAAAAGAAAAAATGAAAAGATAGTAAGGCTGAATGCTAAATTAACTGGGACAGGAGAGGGTGAAAAACAGGTAGCTTTGGAAACAATTAGTAAGAAAGGAAGACTTGAGAATAAGCAAGGGTTTAATGACATGGAGTGGTCATAAGGCTGCTTAGAGAAAAGGAACTTCTGGAGCAGAAAGTATCCACACAGACAGCTGCAGCTATAGGTTCAGGAATAGGACTGTCCCTGAACGTGCCTATGTCCTCAGGGACAGGGAAATGGGAAAATGAAAACTGACCAAAGGAGATAATGAAAGGGCAATAAGAGAAAATCTGAGAAAGATGGGTGCTCTTGAAGTTAGTAAGTTGAAAGGGAAGGGTGGCAAGAAAAAACTCAAGGAGTCAAAGAAGTCCCCATTATATGGGAAATAAAAAATTTGGATAACATTACTTCCTTGCAGAAAAGTGGATTACAGTGTTGGTTGGAGTGGATTAAAAGGACAGAAGAAGTTTATGTAGTTGGGAGACTAAGGCTAACTATTCATTGACTTTAAAATTGCCAACATTTTAGCTAGAAAAAAAATTCTGAGACAAAAGGAAGTTTATCTTTTTCCCATTTCCCATTTCCCCACCACACTCCTCTGTTTCAGTGTCCAAAATGCAAGTGTATTAGGAAAGAGGACTGGAGTGAGCTGACATATCTACAAGACATTATGCCTTATTCTGCCAAGATTTCTGGAAATTTCAGACTCTATGAAGATAAGGATAATAACGCTTATATTTCTTTCAGGGTGGTAAAAAAAAATTGAAGCTTCTAAAAACTGAAATTAAACACTGTGGGTGGGAAGAAATTAATCTATTCAGTGACAAACAGGTTTAGCTCTCTTATGGATTATGTTACCAATCAATCTCATCTGAAGATATGGTATGACCTACCAATACAGAATACATTAATAACAGCAGGTAAGGATATTCTTTATGTTCTCTTTAAATGCATGATATTTACAAATTATTATATAGATCTACAGATAATATACTTATTCAATATGAACAATACAAATGTTTTTATCTGGGTGTAACTTGAAGTGATAAACCTCAGAGATTTGCCACCAGGGCTGGAAGTGTGTGTTCTTCTGGATCCTTTTTAACAAATTCCCAGCCCATTGTCCAGATTTACCTTTAAAAACCACTGAGAATTTAGAATGTACAGAAAAATTATTGTCAAAGAGAAGTTGCTTCTCTGCTATAAGTGCTAAAAAATATCTCTTCCCTGATTTTTTAACTGTGAAGTGCTATTAAGTCACAACAGTCTTGTTTGCATGACCCAGTATTTTTCATTCATCGTAATCCAAAACAGAGTCACAGAGAATCACAGAACTGGTAATTTTGGAAGGAACCACTGATGGTCATCAGGTACAAGCACCCTGCTTAAATAGAGTCATTCCAGCCTTGCTGAAGTCAAGGTAGACCATAGCCACTGCTCTCCCTTCATCCATCCATGCACTTGCTTAATCGTGGAAGGTAATCAGGTTGGTCAAGCATGATTTACCTTCAGTGAATCCATGCTGACTACTCCTGATCATCCTCTTGTCATACACATGGATAGAAATGGATTACAGGTTGAGGCATTCCACCACCTTTCCAGGGATTGAGGTGAGGCTGACTGGCCAGTAGTTTCCTGGGTCCTCATTCTGGAGTAACATTTGCTTTCTTCCAGTCCTCAGGACCCTCTCCTGATCATCATGACCTTTCAAAGATGACCATGAGCAGCCTAGCTGGGGTGTCTGTCAACTCTCTCAACACTCCTGGATTCATCCTGTCAGGGCCCATGGACTTCTGGATGTCAGGTTCACCTGGGTGATCTCTAACCCAATCCTTCTTGGACAAGTGAAACAGAATACCAGACTCAAGAGCAAGAAAATTCAAAACCAATATGGAAGGAGTGCATTAAGCTATCTTGAAAGAAGACTGAAATGTGACTAAAGTGCAACAGATTTATTGTTCTACAAATAGTTTTCTTGATTTGAAGGATGCATTTCTAGTGTAGTATTGCTTGAAAAGTTAGGTCACATTTATATTAACTTTGTATGAATATTGTGCTTTAGTTTTGTTCTTCCTTTGTATCTCCATATTTCAACTTGATTTCAGCTTCATTCTGAAATGCAGTTAATTCATACTGTAGTGCAGGTAAGTGGGAACACATTGCTCTTAGCAGTCTGTGGGAGAATAAAGCTGTATCTTGTAAAATGTTGATGGCGAAACATTGCCAATGGCCTCTCTCAGTGTGCTATCTGTTCCTGAGAGCTCAAAGAAAGAAGCAATTTCAGTCACAGAAATACATTATGTCCTTATTTAAGGGGAGAGGGTCAGTTCCTGGTTACTCGAGCACATCTGAAAAATGTAAACTTAAATACTATCAAATTATCTTTGTACGGTGGGGGGAAATCAAGTGATTTCTGTGTACTGTGAAGCCAAATTTTGTGTGTCTGTCTTGCACTTTAATTGAAACATGTAATGAATGACTCATCACACATTCTTCTCCTGAGTAGTGTGAGCTTGAGAGCCAGTAGGTCATCCTAAAAGTCCCGACCAATGCAGGAATATCTTCTGCAAAGGGTTACTAAATGCTTTGTCTCATCTAGTTTTTAGTTGATTGAGCCATGACAGCCCTACAGCTTCCCCTGAGAGATCTTTTTATGTAGCATCAATTCTACATTGTTTCATTTCCATTTCTCATTCTATTGCCCTATAAAACTTTCTGTGGGGCAAGGAAAAAATAATCAACATGAATGAGAAAGGCCTGCATCACATTTAATTAAAAATATTTTTGCCCCTGGAATGAAAAGGTATGGTGATGACTGGAGTCACTGGGGAGTCCTGCCTGAAAAGTGTTGGCATCATATCACCCTATTTCAGTACAGATACAAAACTGGACAAAATGTGCAATTATGTCTTAAACAAAAATGTGGTGCTAGACATCAAATGCATGTAGCTGAAGCAACATATGAACACATGGCATCTTTGCTAAGTAATTTGTTCTTAATTGTCAGCACATTTAGTACTGGCATTTTTAGATACATTTTTGGTTCATTCTCTAACAAATGACTCTACAGTAATTGTTTCTCCCAGCAATTTATTGCACAGTTGGGAGACCAAGTTGCAGAATTGCACACACACTATCTTGTATTCAATTCATTTCTTGAAAATGTTTAAAATTCCATGAGGTAGTCAAGAATTATTTTAATTGCAGCGTCTACAATGAAAATATGGAATTAATTAAATGTCTTGTGGGTCAGGTAAGGTACACCTTTCAGAACCCATTGCTTAGTAATGTTTCAACAACTGTAATAGTGTAAATCAAGATATCTTTTAGTAATGGGGATAACTGTGACATTTCAGAGGATCTCTTAAAAGCTTATTTTTATTTAAAAGGTGAACATCTGCTAAGGTAGCAAACTCATCTGTATGCAAAAGAATTATCTTTCTGAGGATCTTTCCATTATGAAATACCTGTCATGATTCTCTTGTACAAATCTGTTAGGTCTCACAAATCTTTCTCTCTTGTCTCTCCTAAGGTGCACTTATCTTCTCTGATGAGAGATAAATGTTCATAATTTTAAAAAAAATAAAGTTTTAATTTTAAGCAGACTAGAGTCTGAAGGCTTACTAAGGAATATTAGCTGGAACAATATAAAAGGAGATGGATCTTTAGAAAATGGGCTGCCTACTGTATGTGGGATTAACTTTCAGGGAGCACTGATGTCACATCTTAAGTTGGGAACAAATTGCTAAAAAGTCCTTCCCTGTTAGCTCATGAATCACACTTCTCTGATATGTCAAATCACATCAAGAGCAATCAGTCAAATTAACTGACATCATGAAGTGCTTAGTGAATTTTTTTTTTTCCATAGGAGAATGATCTCATAGCTTTCCAACTTTACCCTGCAAGCAAGATCTCAAGACTGAGGAAAAAGTGGCTGTATGAAGTTGGAATATTTTTTTAGTCTGAAGTGAGCAAATTCCTCATAAATTCTTCAGGGCTTCAGGTGGTTTTTGTTGCTGTTGTTTTTGTTTGTTTGTTGAATGGTTTTGGGGTGTTTTTTGTTTGTTTTTTATTTGTTTGTTGGTTTGGTTTGGTTTAGTTTTGAGGGTTATTTTGCAAGGCTTTAACATTGTAAAGTATTTTTACAATTGAAAGTACTTTGTGCTTTTAGTAGTCTGTGAAATGTAAGCAGCATGCACTACTGCAGAGACTTAACATCACCTGTACACCTGTACACCTTTGTATACAGTGAGACCTTTGAAATACTGACCTCATTTTGAATACCTTTTTTGCAAGCTGTAACCTTTCCATCAGCAGAAGGACTTGGTAATAACAGGATGGATTCACCTGATCAGAACTCCTGAACCTGTGAAGTGCTTGGGCTGGGAATTTCTGTCGCTGCTAGCACAAGCCAATGCCTGCTGCAGACCCACAGCAAACAACAAGGTCACAGAAGTTGAAGTTGGACATGGAAAGATCCATATGGCTTCACAGCAATGACTGAGATGATGGGTGAGGAAAAGAGGGCATCTTTCAGTATGAGTACGATCCATCACTGAAGACACTCTGGTGATAATCATCATAAAATACATCTGCAAGAAGGTTAAGTCTTATTCTCACACACTAAAAAAAATAGCTGGTTTGGGACAGGGAGGGTTAGTGCTTTGTTTGGGTTTGAGGGTTTGGAGGGGGTTGGTTTTCAGTTTGGTTTGATTCCATGTGTTCCACTGGGTTTTTTCCTCCATGTACCTAAATTCTTTGTACAATTTCCAAGATTGTTGCCTGCAAAAAGTATATATGCAAAAATCATAGTAAATCAAATATTTGTACATGCCATCTCTGATTGTAAAAGTAGACTAAAATGTGTGAGAATTCAGCATTTTTTTATATTATTATATCATGTGCAATAATACGAAACTTTTTTTAGATCTTGCTGTAATCAGTTCACTGAGCTCTTTTAAACTATTCAAAACTCTGAATATACCATTTCTTTCACTTAAACCACCTAAGAAAGTGATTAGGTAGTGTATTTTTACTGTTTGTTTGTCTTCTCTGTGCAATCCCGTTTATTTTTTACACAGGACATAAACATCCCTTTTGGTTTTAGCTATGAAGGGCAATCTAATGGAATAAATGCAGCCCAAGCTAAATTGGCATCGCTCTGTCAGTGTTACTGAGTGGTGTCTGCTTAACCTAGAGCTGAATTTCCATTGATTTCAATTGAAGAAGGGCTAAGGTCCTTAATGAAAAAGGAGTAGAACCAAATAGTTCTTAGCTGAACAGTTTTGGGGTTGTTTTTTTCCCTCATAAATTTGCAGGCTGCAATCCTAAATCCTGTGGATCAGTTATCAGATTGTATTATCTGCTGATGTTCAGCATCTGTTAGGTAAATCAACAGCTCTGAACAGCAAGACTGCAACTTTCTATAAATCACAGTTTAGTTAAAATAGCCTGTCTGTTACCTGCCTGATACAGGCAGAGGCACAGCTCTTGAATAAGTGGAAGGGGAAATGGAAGGGCTGGGGAGCCCAAGACGGTGATCGTGTTATATGATGCTATTAGGGAGGGTCTAAATAGCCTTCCCCTACCCTGCTGTTCTGTGTTTGCAGAGAATATAAAAACACCTAAAACACCTGGTTTAATTTTTTGTAAGTAGATTTTTGTAAATTGTTTCAGCTGACCAAACAAAGGCTTTGCTGCTATGACAGTTTTCATGTTTTTTTCATCCATATCAGCTGGTGCAGTTAAAAGACTATCTACTCCTACAAAACTTATCTCTTAACCTCAGACCACCACTGCTACCTAAAATAATACAGACAATGCTGTAGTTGGCAAGTAGGGGCCAAATACTTTATTAACCAGTCCGTTTCATCAGGCTACAAGTGATAGCCAGCCTTATCACCTGAAGGGTGATAATGGTAATGTCTATGCTGAAGACCTTCACTTTCGTAGAGTCCTGCCAGGAAAAATCCCAGTTTATACACCTGATATATTGAAATGGGGAATATGAGTAACTAAGGGCTTTTGTTTGCAACAAGATGCTGAGGGGAAGTAAAAACTTGCAGATTTGTTCTGATCTGCCCCTTGAAAAAAAAAAAAAACAGCTTAGAGTGGCTGCATTGCGAATGGTCATGTAACCATTGCTGAGGGAGAGGGCCAGCCCTTGTGGTCCCTTTGACTGTGTGTTGTGGACCAGCCTGAGGGGTGCTACCCACAGCCACTGTGAATGGCTGAATGGTCAAGATTTGCCCTGAGAGGTGCTTGGATTGTTACTCAAGCAGTCCTTCCCTAGGCTGCCATGAAGATAACGTCCTCTGTCACACAGGCTGGAGACTGCTCCTGCTCAATCAGCAGGATCAGAGACTTTGCTCTCCTCAACATCAAAACTCAAGTTAGCTTCAGCCCAGCTAAAAAAGCTGCAGTTGCAGCAGGGCCAAGACTTAACCCACAGATTCTTATTAAATATATTTTCTTCTGGAAATTAGAGTGCAGTAGCCAGTATTCTAGTTAACCTTTGCAATGACATATTTATTCTGGTGCACACAATAATTTCTTATCACAAATTGTTTCCATATGGAAACTTTAGACATTTCTATTTCCAGAAAAGGCCTCAAAAGGATTCTGTTCCCACTTTTCTGTAGAAGTGTGATTATATTTGTAACAATTAAAAATGCAGTTTCCCTTGGGGAAATGTCAGTGGTAATTATCACATTGATGATTCAGAGAATGCTTCCTTCTACAACTGTCTCTTGATAAATTGCTGGTGCTTGTTTGACACTCTCAGTTCTCTTGTTTGATTAAATAATCATCAGAAAAAACATCATCACTTCATAGTCAGATGTCAGTCTCCTTTCACGCTGAAGTGCATTGCTCTTGCTGTTAAAAATCCCAACCGCATCACCATGTGAAAGCCAAAAAAGCCTTCAAGAGCCCATCTATGAGGCTCATAGTGTGTGTCAGCAGTAAATAGAAGAGCTGTACACTTAAACTCCTCTCCACATGGGCGGAAAGTTCAGGGATAAAATTCTTGCCTTACTTAGCAGCAGTAGACACCAGTAATGAAACTATTTGTAGATCTGCGAGTGTTTCCTCAACTCCTGTTCACAGTTGTCTGGGTTTCACTGTGCTTGCAACTCCTGCTGACCACATTTATTATACCCTACACCACTGGGCAAGGGAACCAGTCAGTAGCAACATTTTCACTGACTTAGTGGGCGCCAGGTCAAACTTATCATCTCTTTGTGAAAATATCTCACTTCTCCCTGCAGCCCCAAACGCTACATGTCCCACATCTTCATTTCTTTCCTTGAAATCCTGCTCACTCCTTGGTTGATGTTCTCTGCCTTGATCTTCCTAGCAGACACCACATGCAAATATTAATGATTACCAGCATCTTATTAGTGTATCGTGAAGTTGTAGAGCACTGCAAACCTCACTGCACCTTTCCTCTTCCTTTCATTACCAACACCTTTCCAATCTTGTCCAACTGAAACCAAAGGAGTTTCAGATCATGTTCTCACAATAATACATATTGGAAAATAGTACTACTTTATCACAAATCTCAGTTATTTTTGGTAGATGACTGTGACTCTGGTTTTTTCCTCTTCTTCTGCCATATTTTTAAGTTTACCTATTGCTAAAGATGCAGTTTCTAACAAACATGTAAGAAATTTTCATATCCAAAGCCTTCAGAGTTATTATTCTCAGGAAATTTCGCCTGTTTGTTTGTTTTCTCAGCCACAGGCCTATTTGTGTACTTTATTCACTCTGACAAGCAGTGAAGCATGTTGGTGGTTTTCTTACACTGCAATTCATTTTCACTACCTAAGAGTCCTTTCTGTCAATATGAGACACAATACACGGGTTCCTTTTTTCTTTTTTCTTTTCTTTTCTTTTCTTTTCTTTTCTTTTCTTTTCTTTTCTTTTCTTTTCTTTTCTTTTCTTCCTGATCTCACCCAGTAAACAAACCTACTGTCCCTTTAACCTCTGGCAAGGACCAGTCTTTCATGGAGCAGTGAATGGATCAGCTTTCCAAAAGTGGTTCAGCTGCAGTGATTCTGGCCTGCTTTGGACTCCTGATCCATCATATCTGATGTGCTGTCTAGCCCCTTGACTGATTTTCAAACCAGTCTCTAGCTGCACAGAAGCTACCTCTGCGTTTGGCCAGAGAAATCGCGTGAGCAGATGTGAGGTGACCCAAACGAGGTCCATAAATGATGTGTTTGGGATCACATTCAGTTGCCCGCTGTGCTAAACACTGCATAGACACTAATTGAAAAGACAGCACACACTCCAAGAAGCATCAGTACAGCAACTTAGGAAGGAAATCAGCACCTAGGAAGTGGGGAAAAATGGAAGAAAAACAAAACATAAAACGGTGTTTGGAAACTAAGATAAATAATATTAAAGAAACACCTTTGAAGTCGCAAGGTCAAATAACCAAAGTTAGAAAACACAGAATATTAGATTGTTTCACTCTACCTTTTCTTATGCGATTATGTGCTGGTTTGTTTCAGCAAAAATATTTTTCAGGTAAAAGGTTGACCTAAAGAGCAAGTACTTACTATTTTGTTCTTTGCACTGGTCACCATGTGCTCTCAGGGTGCACTTACTGTATGTCATTCAAACCTTTGCCATGAAGAAGGAATTGCCATGAAGAAGGAATATAATTTTGCCATTATATTTCTCACCACAGGATCCACAGTTTCACAACAGCTGCAGCAGCCCATTATGGTAACCCAGCAATGGTCTCTCATCTAGCCAAGTTCTGGGTAGCCCTTCCCATAGTACGTACAAAAAAGTCTCCGTCACTTTTTGAGCTGATGGTAGAAATCCATCATAGATATTAAGAAGACCCTGGGATGGGTCTTTCTGATATCTGGGATAGATCCCTGTTCATAATTGCCCTGTGAGAGCTTGGTTCTGCCTATTGCTGAGGCAGGGGAATGTTCATGACCCTGGGAGCACATTCCTGCAAAATAAAAGTCTGTCAGTCTTCCACTGAAGATGGCTTTGGTAGAAGAGTGAAATTGGTGTTCTGTGTCACAGAGGACTGAGCAGTAGAACGGCCTTCAAGATGAGAAAGCTGTCTGGTGTCAACTCCATACAAGGAGAACCTTCAGGAAATTTACAGCCACATCCAAAGACTCTTTCTTGAAGTAAAATTTAGGCAGGACCTAAGCAGAACCTCTAAACTCTGTATGTTCTTTGCTTTTTTATAGTAAAATTTCCCAAGTGCCAAGAGTTGCGTATTCCATCCCAGAACTGCCACGAGTCAGCAGTTCTGAAAAGTTCATCACACATCTGACTCCTACAGTAGAACAGGAGCTGCTGTCTGTCCCAACATCCTCTGAGAGGCTCAGTCAGGAAAATGTTGTAGTTTTATTCTGCCATCACCAAGAGGATCTGTTTCCATCTGAAATGCCATTGTTCATTTCAAAATTTAGCTGAGAAATAAGCGCCTACTTTCAGATAGATAGAGATAGAGAGACATGAGATAGAGATAAAGATAGAGATAGAGATAGAGATAGAGATAGAGATAGAGATAGAGACAGAGATAGATAGAGATAGAGGGAGATAGAGATAGAGATAGAGACAGAGATAGAGATAGAGATGATAGATAGATAGATAGATAGATAGAGATAGAGATAGAGATAGAGATAGAGATAGAGATAGAGGTAGAGATAGATAGAGAGATTATATAGATTGATTGATAGCTAGATAGGTAGATAGCTAGATAGATAGCTAGATAGATAGATAGATAGATGTGCCTGTGCTTTACTTCCCTTAGTAGTTTTACACCCCTATCTCACACCTCTCGGGCTAATGTCCTTGCTCCCAAGCTGTGGAATGTTCTCAGGTAGAGGGACTTTGTTGTGTCACAGTCCAGGGAAGAAGTCATGATTCAGTGGGTCAAAGACTGAGAACACCAGAGATTATGGCTTTGTAGCCCGCTCAGTCTTAAAATACTCCTACAGATCTCTTGAGAGCCACAATTTTTCAATGTCTTGCATGATGACAACTTTGGGGAGCATCTCAAAGGGATGATAAAAGGTGCAAAATAAAGGCCACAAATTAATAAAGGCTGTCAGATTTCAAGATAGGGGAGAGATGACCTATGTTTTTCCAAATAAAAGGTCAGCAGAAATTTTTAGCATGGGAAGAACACCATGTTTTTCTCCATATTCCTTCTTAGAAATAGCAGTTTATTTTCTGCATAAATATGTGTGTATATATAAAGTCACCATGCACTGTACATCCAACATAGAAAATTTCTGCGGTGTCTGGCAAAGTTGAAAGTTACTCAAAGAAAGATCATGGTATCATGGGAAATACCAGGCAACCACTGTAACAGGCAGGGTGACCCATCCAGCCTACGACAAAAACACATGGCTGGAGAGCATCATGCACTGGCAGATTTTCTGTTTCACATCCCTGACCACATATTTCAGCAAGGAACTGGTGCAAAAAAGTTAAGTGTGGGAAAGGGGGATATGGAGCAGATCTTTGCTCTTTGGTAAATATATTGTACTGCTATCTGCAAGAATATATGGGCCAGCAATTTGGTTTCCAAATAGAAAGGAGCAATTTTTCCCGAGCTTAAGCTGTGAGCTGGGACAGGATCTCAAAAGTGGGAATAAATAACATGGAATGGTTAGGTTTGCTCATGTGCTTTACATCTTTCTCATCTTGTCCTATGACCCTTATGCCTTTCTCATCTGGTCCTGTGGCACAACAGGTGAAAGACCCCTTATAATAAGTGGGAGGGGGCAGAGAAAGCTTAAACTCAGGTGCTTGCCAGATGATAAGACCAAGCTGAAATCCTATATAAAAGATATGCAGATAAGTTATTAAGTGTCAAACTGGCAGTTGTGGAGAGGATTTGTGCTTGCAAGGAGAACCACTGTCTCCACCAGGCAAGCTCAAGGAGGCAGGGTTGGTCTGTCAGGGACATGTTACAGTTGATGGCTGCTTGCAAAGCCTGCAGTGGATCAACTGCTCACAGATTAGAGGAGAACATGCTTAGGGTTTTATTGATACACAGAGAGATGGCAACTCACTCAGTTATGAGCATGAGAATCCCTCCTGCTCCAAAACTGCAGGTAAGTGTTGCACTTCTTAAGGGTCCCCAAGCTGGGCTGCATCACTTCTTTATAGAACTTCCTCAGATGGAAGTACCACAAGCAAGTGTAGTTACAGCAATTCTTTCTGGTATAATTTGTCTTTTGGGTGAGATCTTTGAGAGCTGCAAGTGTTCTTCCTCAACATTTGAAAGGTATATTTTATTTATTTCACCAAAGTGATATAGCAGCTTTAAAATGCCTTGTCTGGATTTCTAAGTCCTTATGAATTCTGCTATAAAAAATCAGTCTCCTACACATAGACAATTTGGCTTCTGCTGTCAGAGATGTGCTGTATATGCACACACAACAGTCTTTGAATAAGTAACATCTGTAATGTTGTATTTTCTCTGATTAATGAAAAGTGTTAGATCTCCTGAGTCCTTAAATGCTGTTTTGCAATTATGCTACAGCTGATCTTTATTGTTTGAGCTGGTTATTCATCTCATTTTCTCATGATTGGCTGAAGTTACTTCTTTAAAAATTAGGTCTTGCTATTAAAAACTATTATTAATAGCAGCAGAAATCTTGCACTTACAAGTTTGATTTTATCCAACTTTGGTTCAAATTGTTTGTTCCTGCCATTTCTCTGCAAGCTCCAGGGATGATCTGAAAGGTAGTGCATTTACCAATAATACTTCAGAATTTGTTATGTGTAATGCTGAGGTTTGGAGTTAGATGAATTTAAAACCATTTTAATCCAAACCATTTAAAAGGCAAATGTTGTCCAAAACAGGAAGAAAGTTGTACCAGATCCATTTGTTTGGCCTAAAAACTCAAGGCATCCTTACGGGAAATGAATTAATATTGCAGAGAACTGAATCTGATTAGGATGTAAAAATCATTACTAAAGTCTAAAGTATGTATCTACTGAGAGGGATGTAAGAGTGGTTTCAAGGCATGCACCTCCTCACTACACTTTTGGAAAACCTACCCCAAGCATCTGACAGAACAGGGACAGCTGGAGTCATAGGCTTTGTTACAAATAATGATGGCATACTAAAGCTGCTGTAAAAAAAGGTAGCAGGAGCTCCAGACCTCAGGTCCCAGCAGAGAATCCAGAAACTGGCATTAGGCACTGGGACTTCCCCTCTGAGAGCACAGAGGAGAAGGCACCAGCACAGAGGGACATCCTCTCCTTCAGTGGAGCCTGAATCCTGGGAAAGGACTGCTCTTCCCTTTGGGGACCAACTGGATTACACTACATACTCTTTCTTCCTGTATGTGAGGGTTTCCTTTAGGAAAAAAAAAAAAATAAAAGCCAATTTTGTACATCCTAGTCTCTCAAAATGTTTGAAATTCCTAGCTCCTCGTCCTTGTTTCCTTGATTTTCTTTGTGTTAATGTTTAGAGTCTGGCAGCAGTTGAATAAAATGTTTCTGGGATTAGGCAATTGCTGGACAGAGCTTCTTTGGAGGATAGATGCATTGCCTCTGCTGGAATTATGCCTGAGATACCTTTACTGATATATAGACAGGCCTTGTGTGAGGGGCAGAAGGGATTTTAAAATTACACCATTGGAAATACAACAGGAGAGAGA
This sequence comes from Melozone crissalis, assembly GCF_028551555.1. Classification (NCBI taxonomy): domain Eukaryota; kingdom Metazoa; phylum Chordata; class Aves; order Passeriformes; family Passerellidae; genus Melozone; species Melozone crissalis. Next base: position 34,483,664 of record NW_026535794.1, on the reverse strand, counting down.
AGCAGTAGTGCTCTCTTACCCGTAATGTTGTGTTACTGCAAAGACAAGGAAGAAAGATGCAAAACCAGTGAATGATTAGAGCACAGAAAAGTTTAATGTAGGTATTTTAAGTGAGGCAGATAAATGCAAGAGGAATTAGATGTGTTACACAAAGCATCAAAAAGAAGAGCCATGAAAAAAACAGCTCTTTCAAGGAAATAAATTCTGTTTAGCAGAAACTACCTCCTTGTTGAAATGTCTGTCCCATTAAGTCATCATTCTGTGTGGTAAAGCCAAATCACACGAATGTTAACAGACTAACAGACTAAACAAAACTATCTGTGACAAAATAAAGGATAACTGGGCCACCACAACTTTAATGCAAGAGACAGATTCAAAGTTGTGAAGGTATTTGAAACACAGCGGAAAGCACGTTTTCTTAATCCAAGTATCTAATAAGCACTGAAAGAATGAAGCATAGGATTGGAAACACATGCCCAAACAATGTGTGACTGCAAGGGGAGGCATGGTGCAAAGACCAGCTGTGTTTCCAGTACCCCTGGAGAGAACTGACACCATGCAAAGGTGTTGGCACCAGTCTCCAATAGGAAAATGCAGCTGGAGGATGAAGTTCTGTTAATGAAACAAAAGTTTTACTAAGTCTCTTAATTGAATCTGTGCTGGTATATTCTATAGCTGGTTGTCTTCTGACACTGCATAGAAATGGATAAAAAGTAAATTCTAAACAGACAGTGGAGCTGAATCTGACGTGATCACAGCAAGCGCTGTGCCCAAAATTTAAATTCAAAGCTCTGCACATTTCAAACAGCGAGATCAAAATGAGTCTGTTTGGCAAAGCTGTTCTGGCCTGCCTGCTAACAGATAGGAGTGCTTGAAATTGTGGAATAGAAAGTCCCAAGTGTGCTTGATTGAAGAGCAGTCTGCAAACACAGATGATCAAATTGAGTAGATAACCTATCTATGGAATTGAATTCTAGACTTCCTTTCAAAGAATGCCATGGGACGTGGAAGAATGCAGGGTGCAATAAAGGTGTGTAGCAAATTTTATATGTCTAAGGCAATTTCAAAGAGGGTGGGAAAGAAATCAGCATAAAGTTAAAATTAATAGTTTCTCCCAGGCAAAGCCATAGAAAAAATAATGTAAGATGCAGTCAACAGAGGACAAGACAGCAAAACAATTAATTGTTACAAAGGGGGTTTTTTCTATGTCTGTTTTATTCAGGAAGAATCTCTCTTAATAGTTTTTGCCTTTTTTCCTTTTTATAATATATTTTGTTGGCAAAGATATCTGCATTTTTCTGACAGACTCTGAATGCATTGATTTAATCCAGATTCTAATATGAAAAGGAAATATTTGAGTGTAACACTTATTTAATAAGTTGAAAGCCAGATAACTAATAGATCAACAGAAGAGACAGTCCTCACCTAAGGGAGAACTATCACAGCTCCTCCAGCAGCTCTCCTATGAGTCACCACTGCTCATTAATTTTATCAATATTTTCAGGGGAGGAATTGCTGGAAAAGAATGTGAATTTCTTCGGATAGAAAGTAAAATTATTTTAAGGACTTGCCACTTTTACTAAATTACCTGAATCACATGGTCAATGGTCCCACATATGCTTCCACATGTGACTTTATCACAGGATGCGGATCTGGAGTAGCATGCAGTTGAAAGGCTGAAACCTCTGAAAGATTGAGAAAAACTGAACATGAACCTTCAAGGTGATGTGGTAGCTCATAGTGGTAACTCAAATGGAGGTAAGAAGTAGAGAGGATTTTTATCTATCTGTAGCAGAAATCCATCATTAGAATTCAATCTTCATTTTGAAAATATTACAGACATTGGAAGAATATTCAGAAAAGTGCTGGAATAACTATCCAGATTCAAGGTACAATTTAAAATTTATTTTAGGGCATCCATGTACCTTCACTTCTAATTTGTCATCACTGAATGTTGCATTGAAGATCTCCATGGTGGCATAAAATGACATGAGATCACTGAAATCTCTAGGGAATGTAAAGTCACCAGCAAAGCACTGATGTGAAATATAGTGATACCAGCAAGTCCCTAAGCTATTGACTAAGGGCTATGGGATGTAGCTATCCTTTGCTAAATCAATTGCTCAATGTCTTAGGCTTTCCAAAGCATGGTACCAAAGTGGAAGCAGAGATAAAAGTGCCACAATTGGTTATCTGTCAAGTTGCAAACAGCCAAAAAGACATGGAAGTGACCAAGGTGATCATGTTACATAATGAGAATCAAAGCACTACATAAGCAGAAACTTTGTGAAATCATCCTGTGACCATCATCCTCAGCAAATTGTGGTAGAGGGTTAAAGAAAGACTTTGGGGATTTGAGAAGAAAGCAAGGGAGGCGGCTAGATGAATCTGAATCCATAACAACTTTTTAGAGGCTCTTCCACACTTGCAAATTAAGACATTGTTCTCAGGACTTAGCTTCTGGTCTGAAGTTGAACTTTTTCTTCAGTGGAAGAATGTGGAACATGTAGTAATAGGAGGGAAGTTGCATGAAGAGTGTGTCTTGATCATGGGTAAGTGGAGTGGCTGGGAATCAGATAGAACAGCAAGAAGGTTTTAGTACAGTGACTCCAAGGAAGACTGCTGCAACACACAAACATTTCCAGTTGCAAATATGACACAACAAACAACAAAGTTTTAGTCGATGCAACAAAGAATATGAAGAAAATTAATTCTTTGGATTATTCTAGAAAAGTGGTAGGGTGTATGGATAGCACAGACAGAGAAGAGGAAAGTTTTATCAGTGACAAGATAGCCATCAGCACTAGCACTTGATGAGAGTAGTCACGTGAACAGCTAAAGGAAGGAGGCAATACCAACTTCGTAATTATAACTTAAAACCAACTGGTCTCAAAAGCATATGGATTGATGTACTAACTAACAAAGACCAGGGTGTTGACAGGTGTTTGTTAAAAACTGCCAAATTAAACCCAAGAATGGGGTGCTTTACCTCTTACACATTTGTCTGCAATATCTAGGCATAAAAATAGTAGCATCTGGACAAACTCAGTTCAGCATGTGTGCAACTTTATCTCATGCAGCTAGCAATAAACCATCAATGATAGTTTCTAAAAATTGTGGATAAATCCATCTCTTGAAAGGCATGATATCCAGCATGGAAAAAAATATTTTTTGGATCTTATTATGATGTATTAATTTTTAGGCTGGAAACTGGTGGGCGGCTGAAGGCCGGAAATACATTGCATATGAGAAATATCTGCATGGAGGGCAAGTTTCTGACTCCAGAACAGTCCTCAGAGAGAGTGAAATGAAGGCACAAATCTGAAGTAAAAAATCACCATACAACATGCAGAGAGAGCTGTATTACACAGCAATTCGCCTACATTGCATGCTACAAAACACAGGAAGTTGACAAGAGAATCTACAGACAACAGGAAAAATACAGGTATAGTATACAGTAAAAGGGGTAAAAAGCAAAGTAAAGTATAGCAAAACCAAAAGAAATCCTCTCAACAGTGTGGGTCTAATGTTAGCTGGAAGTGCAAAATCTGTGTTTAAATCTTCAAAAAGTTGAAAATCAGAGTGATTTAATTTTAACAAAAAAATTAGATTAAGCACTTTTTAAAATATTATAAACTAAAGAAGATATTAAACAATGCTTACTCGGTTAGAGAAATAATCAGTGAATTTGAAAATTCTTTAAAAAATAAAATAAAATAACAGTGAAACTGATAAAATATGAATTTAATAACTTATATTCCTCTCCCAAATATGTCAATCAACATAGTTTTTATGAAAAAATATGTCTTGGCATTGCATGTCTGATTTATTTTTTAATGAGATTATGGGATTATTATAAACTATGAGATTAGTTTATACATGTCTCAGCCTAGGCTTCTGTAAGGAATTTACCCCTAGACATTCTAATCTTAACATATTATATATTATGCCTACAGTACCCTCAATCAGTAGGTGCCAGCAACTATTTAAAGCAAGTTAAAAGTGACCTAACTGGAAGGGCACAAAAGAGTGCCAGTGGTACAGACATCATCATGAAATGGGATTATGGCTAACATGATTCTGCACAGACTGGGATGTTCAGCACTACTGGCTGCTGTAATCAGGTGGTCAGAAACATGTTTATACCTAATATTAATCATCTTTATGTCAAAGATGCACTTGCCATATTATGTGGCACCTGCCTACCTACACAGCTACCACCATGTCTCTGGAAGACTGCTCATACAGCAGAACTATCATATGGCCTTTATTTTATTATTAATCCCTTTTATTTTCCTCTAGTAAATCTGTTTTCTGGGTATCAGGTCAGTCCTGTAGCTAAGGCGCACAAATGCCACAGAGAAATTGGAGCTGACAAAAAAAAATATTCTAAATATTGCAAAATACAAAATAAGACATTTAGGAACCCAGTCCTTACATATTGAGGAACACATCTGAGAAGACACAAGTGGAGAAAAGCAGCGTTATAGTGAAACAATGTGTGATCATGCAGACCTGTGTCAGTGCTGCAGAACTGCATCTGGGCTACTGCAGTTCTTGGTTGCTTGGACAAGAATTATTAAATAGAAATAAAAAGACAGGCTGCTGATGGAACAAATGCATAATACCCTGACACTGTGTAGGTAGTTGTGGCTTTCATGCTTTGAGAGAGGAGGCGTAAAATTGGTGACAGTGTAAGAGAAAGCCTCTCTCAGAGCTCAGTAACTGGAGAAAGGGTCTCACACAAACTTCAGGTTTGCTTAGGTTGTCAGAGCAAAGATAGAGAGGTACTTTACTACCATATGCAAACTTCTTTAATGGAAAATACTGGATAATGAAAGTTCAGTAACGTAGCTGAGAAGAACAGAAGGATAAATTCCTGAACAAGTTTTATTAGAAATAAAGAAACATGGAGACTTTCTATTTTTCTGGTCTATTCTGTTTGCTTTAACCAATGAATCATGGCTGACATATACTATCAAGATTCTCCGTAAACTGGTAAGTCAAGTCACATCAAGCACCTGTTTTGAAAGTCAAATATATCATACTGCACTCAGTAAAAATTAACTGGAAGAAATCTAATGGTCTGTGATGTACAGATGAAACCTTAGATTCCTCTAGATTTAACCTATCAGTTTATAAAGAGAAAGTTTAACAAGTCTAGGAAATAACTAATTGTACCCTTACAATATGATGATGTAACAGCAAATCTGATTTCTGCTGGTGTGCTAGATTACAGGAGACATCAAGCATCCCTTGCTGGAGGGGTGGTTATGACAAACTGAAACGACATGCACACAGATGCTCTAATTTACAGCTGCTATTTCAAGGAAAGGCTGTTGAGAGAATTATGCTCCTGCATAAAAAAGTGATTGGGGCTATGAGGGTAGATGATTTTGCCCTTGGTGGAGTTCTATGCCAATGATATGTTGTTGCCATAGCACCACGAAGCCATGCATTCCAGTGTAGAGATGTCACTCTAATTGCATAGCAGGGCTTTGAGAAGTTTAAAGTCAGCCCTTGGAATATCTTCCTTTTGGCTAAAAGAGTGAGGCTGTCACTGAAGACTGAGTAAACACAAAAATTGGCCTTGGCTGTAGGAATTGCTTAAGATTCTGAACACACTAAAACTTTGTGATGTGGCTGATCACCACTTGCTCCAAATCTCTCACGACTGCCCCTTTGTGTGTTAAGTGCAATTTGGGTCTGGCTGGGCAACGTTGATTTGGGGAATACCCTCTGGGACAATGCCAGGGAAATCAGCACTGGGAGCCAGCACAGAGACTGCCAGCATTTCTGATTCCTGCATTTGGATCTGGAGAACCCACAGCAAACTCCCACCAGTGAACACGGCTTTCTTTTTTTCCGTGGAACAGTATCAGAAATGGAGGTCATTATGTCCTTTATCCTGTCTTGCACTATTGTTTTGCAAACGCTTGCATGCCACCCTTGAGATACAAGTGGCAACTGGAATATAATACAAAAAATCAGTAGATGGGTCAGACACGTGGATAGTGACTGACCTAATGGCATCAAAAGAAAGGAATCATAATCAGTGACACTGCTGCTTTCTTTTTCTTGGAGGAGCTGGTGTCACGATCTGATGTTGGATTAGATTAACTGGGGACACAGGGATGCAGGAACAGTTGTCTCCTTACCATCAACACCCGATTCAGTTTCTCAATACTTCAGTACAGCTCTTTTGTAAAAACCTGCCTTTGTGACCCAAATGACACACAGGCTTTCAGGTGGGAAGCTGAGACTGCCAAAGCAGAGGGAGGGGAGTATGAGGTCATGTAGCCTCTATTTTTTGGTTCCTCGGGAGACACAGTTAATGGGCGGTAATGCACTGCTTGGGGCTGAGAGTGGCTCAGACATTCAAACTTGTCCATTTGCCTAAATCCATATCTCTGCTAAAACAGGAGCAGGTCTAGCAGAGCCAAACCAGCGCCAGTCACCAGGCTGAGTGCTCTCCCTCCTCCAGAATAGACCCCACTCCACATTTCAGGTGGCTGAAACGGGAGCATAAACATTGGTAAAGTTAGGAATTTCCCTCTCCCCACACCTTTTTTTCCTTCTCTTTCCTGCAGGATTTTCACTTCATTTTTTGTCATGAGAGGAGGCAAGACTGTGCTACTACGCCGCTACTATACAGTAACTCAGACTTTTGAGTCTGGATTAAATTTTACTTCAGGTCATTTATGGAAAATTATTTTGGACCCTATGACTCAGTGTCTCCACATTGGAGAAAACTTCCATCCCTGCAGTACACAGGCTTGAGTAAACGTTAGAATAATTGTAGGATAATTCCCAGGAGTAATTCATATTAATCGTGTGGATTTAGTAGTTGCTTTATTTGTTCTGAAACTCATCTTTGATCCTGCACTGCAACAGAAGTAAGCAAACTTCTTCTGTGTAGGCAAAGATGGATTTTAGGACAAGTTAGGACCTTCAGAATTTGGTGCCGGGCAAGCAAGACAAAGAGAGTAAAATGTTTATTTAATACAAATTCAGCAAGGTGAGAACAAGCTATTGAGAAAACTGGCTGACCAGGCTGAGAGGGTCTGTTCCCTTGAGTAAGAAAAGGAGAGTACCCATCCCGGTGCAAAGTAAGGTCTCTCTGTAAGGAGTGGGCATGTGAGATTTGCAGGCTGTGATTTTTGGTGGCAGTGCATGACCCACATACACATAGCTTCTGGGGACTGTACATAAAAGATGCCTCTAATGGAACCCTGTATTGCATGTGGTGAAATGACATTTTAACACTGAAAACACGGCTTCAGAAGAGCAACTAAAATAGTTCAGCTTACAAATATCGATCAGAGATGCTTTCTTGTAAAAATTCTGGTGGTTGAGTTTTGAGGTGTACCCGGGTACTAGGGATTCATGGTTCCCGAAACAGCCTCGAGCTGCTTGCCTTCCCCAGAGACGCCTCTGCTAACAGCGAGTTTGAGAAGTCAGCATCCTTTCTGTTCTGCCAAATTGATTTCCTTATTAATCAAAAAAATCTCCTCTTCCTCTGGCTTCAGGTGATTTTTTTTTTCTTAAAACGTTTTATGACTACCCGAAGAAAGAGAAAAAAAATTAAAAGAAAAAAAATTAAAAGGAGAATAAAATAGAAGAAAACCAGAATTACTTTAAGGTGAGCTTCCAATGACTTCTTGCTCCTTTTGATGGTTCTTGTCAACTACGAACTTTCCCCCCGTCTCTCCCTCTCTCTCTCTCTTCGAGCACCTTCTGATCTCAGAAATGTACTTTATTCATTTGATGAATGAAGCGATCAATTTTTCTTTCGACCAAGCATTTTTGGTTTAGAATAAATTGGCGAAGCGTTTTCCTCCCTCCCTGTTGGAGTGTTTGCTTTGTTTCCTCCTCCTCCTCCTCTTCCTCCTCCCCCAAGGTAAATCTAGACCGCTGTAACGGCATCTATATATACAATTGCTGTCATTCAAATAAGACGTTTTATCAAGCGTCTTTAAATCTGCAGTCAGCCTCATTTAACCTCTAAAATTACGCTTAACGGGCGACCTTCATTAGCCAAATTGGAAGGAACGTGCGGATTGTGTTAAGCAGCGTCGTTTCCACGCCGGTGACCCCCCCTCCGCAGCTGGCGGGGACGGGGGCGTCCATCGCCGGGGTCGGGATAAATGCGGGAGCAGCTGCACCCCACGTCCTCCCTGCCTGGGCACACGGGTGTCCGCGGGCACGGAGGTCCCCGGGGCGGTGTGCAAGCACTTGGCCTCGGGTTTGCTCCGTCGTTTCCCCGCTCGTTCTAGGATGGAGAGGGATGCAGGATTCCTCCCGCCCGGCCGCATTATTTATCTGTTACCTTGCGAGCGGGCAGAGCTTGCCGAGAGAGCTCTCGCCGCCTCAGCTCCCGGGTTGCCTGTCCCAGAGGACACCAATTAAAGGCACTAATTGGACAGCGATACATCAAAGTCTGTCGCTGAGACCGGCTCCTTGGAGCTCTGGGGGTCCTTTAGGCAGGCTTTTGTTTTAGGCACTGCTCCAGCTCCCCGTGTCGGGCTGTGCGCTCCCCTGGCCCGCTCTGCCGCTCGAAACCCTCGCGTTCCCCAGCCCAGCAGTGCCTGTGGGTCAGTGCGCCCCACGCTGCCCTTTCCGGTGAGGAAAAGCTTCATTGGTGCCCCCGGTTCACGGGGAGCACGGCTCATCTCGTGTCGACCCACCTGTGCTGACCCTCCACACTCCCACCCATGAAACCCGTCCCTCCCTGTGTCAGACAGCGGTGGCTCTTCGGCGAGCCCCTCGTCCCCAGCAGCGACTCAGGGCCGGAGGATCCGCGCTGCCCAGCGGAACTCGGAGCTCCCACCCTCAGGGTCCCTCGGACAGAGGACGTGAGGCCGGGTCCTACCCCTACCATACCCCAGGTTTTCCCTTCGCGCGGTATTCCCGGTGCCCCGGGGTAAGGCCCTTTGGGGCAGCAGGTGTTTCTCCGCGCCCGGGATCACCCCTCGAGTCTGGGCAGGAGCCTGCAAGAGCCCCAGACAGGGCTTCAGTGCCAGGGGGCTCCAGGTACATGGGAGGTGTTTGGAGAAAGGATGAGAAGCGGGAGGAGGCAGTTATACACCGGGACCCTGACGACAAATGTCTGGTCTCTTCGTTGCTTTCCAACTCTTTTTCGAGAAATTAAACAATTCTCCATATTATGAAAGTGCTTTATTTCAACTTTATTGACCCTGAGTTATTCGGGACCTCGTGTTTTCCCAGGTGAGGCTGCTCGGAGCCCGGAGGAAAGAGCCGGCGCTCCCAGGAGCGGCGCAGTGATGCTTTGCCGGCTCCATCCCGGGCAGGGCGAGCGCCGCGCCAGAGGGAGCCTGGCTGTGCGCAGGGCTGGGCCGGGGCATTCGCAGGGTTCGGCCTGAAACAGGGCTGCTGGCACACACATGTATTTATATATCTCGATAGGAGCCGGTCAGAGGCAGAAAATGACAGGTCTCCCCGCAGGAGAGCTTGGCATCCCCGGGCTGAGCAGCGGCGCGGTTTGCTTATTCTTGCGCGATTAAAAGCTGCTTTTTAACGTGTCCTTTCTGCTGCCATCGCCCTCGGGAGCAGAGCACGGCTCTGCAGGGACTAGACTGGGTGGCCCACGAAGGAGTGCGGATGGCTGTGCTGAAGGGCACAGGAGCCGATACGGCAGGGTTGGAGTATGGTGATGGTCCCCTTTATCCCCACCTGCAGCTCCGCTCCTCTGCTCAGACCGGGGAGGATGTGTCGGGAGAGCGAGGAAGTGTTTGATGGTTTACTGCCCACGGAGGCATTTGTTTTTCATTTTGCAAACTCTTCTCTTTAAGTAATTGTTCCTGTTAAGAGTGTGTACCTTTCACTGAGCTTCGCCGCGCTATAAATAATCTTGATGAAGATGCAAGGATATGACTTTCACAAGATTGGACAATTGATTAAATCTGTGACCTGCAATTGCGAATAATCTTGGAAGGCTATTTAAACAGATGAAGGCCTAAATTGTCTTGCTTGTATCTGAATTAATTTCTCATTCATCATCATTATGGAGTGATTGGTTCTATTCAGGCTTTGCAGCCTGCTGGAACGAAACTGGATTTAAATGAGACTGTAACACAATTTAAATGTTCCCCAGATTTAACGAGGCCAATCGAGCAGCTGCAATAAACACAAATATTTTTCTAAACAGCCTTGTTTTAAATAATTACTTAATACTTTCATGTGATGTTCTTAAGTGGCAATTTCTGTCTCTGAAGTCCCAGGCACTTCTTTGCAGAGAGGGCAGCAGGGAAAATCACTTTATGTGTTTGCTGTGCATGTATATGTGCGTGAAATATACCGATTGAGATTCTTTAAAGTGAGGTTTGTAAATATTAGTGTAAACCTGCACTACATTCTTGGTCGTAGATACACTCAGTGTAGGTGATTTGATTTTTTTTTTTTTTTTAAATAGAAGTGGGGTGGGAGCAAACGGTGAATTGGAGGCCAGAGGCTGTGATCTATTTGTTTTCTTGGTAGGGGATTCTGAACTAGCTATTTCTTCTTCCTCTTACCTGAGAGAGAGAGAAGAAAAACTTCCTAAACCAGGGACCAGCTCCGGCGGGGATCTCCCCGGACCTATCGTAACCGCATCCCTGCCGCAGGACCGGCTCTCCAGGGTCAGGACGAGACGCTCCCAACTCACAGAAGGAGAAGCGAGACGATCTGAATGAAGCAGGCGACATGTAAGGGGCTCCGGGTAGAAGGGTGAAGCAAAAAGCGCGTGGGGCTGGTTTCTCTCCCCCTTGACTTCCACCCAGGAACCTGATGCGCCTAAATGAAGCCATTTGTGTTAAAGAGACTTCAGCTCATCCTGACGTGGGCTTTACCCCAGGGTGACACTATTGTAAGAGGCAGGACAGCGAGCCTTGGGGTGACATATGGTGGAGGGTGTTTTCAGGGGCTAAACTCGGTAGTAAAATAAAGTAGCCGGGCGAGCAGGAGCATAATAGAAAACAAAAGGATCTTTCAGATAGACAAGCCAAAAAGCTAAAGGAGCCGCATGCTTTTCTGCAGGTGCTGGCAAATGACCGAACAACCCAGCAGAAAACGTGAAATACGGAGAGACGATTTGCCAATGATTTAGGCGCTGAAGTAAAGCATAGTGCTGGGAAAGCAGATCCGATCCAGTTTAATCATACAACCTTAAAAAAAACATATAGTCTGAGACGGGAACGTAAGCGTCAGTCTCGTTGCTATTTCACTTAATGGTACAGGAGGTGACAGATAAAACACAACAAAGATGGGTTGAGTGATTTGATAGTAAAGGACCAATTTAATGCGCGAGTTACAGCGCTACTCCCCGGGATCGTTTAGGCTTAACCCGTTCTCTAGAGCTCATCTTCTTCCTCTTCTGGTCCTTTTTTTATTAGTAGTATTATTATTCAGTTGTTTAAAATGAGCATTATCCCAAACATATGCAGTGCAATCAGCTCGGTCACACTTACAAGAACACGCTTTAATAAGGCAATCAATCAAACGCTAACAAGGCGCGGGGGGGTGGGAGGGTCCGCCTTTAGGAGCTGAATTTGGCTGGCCAGCGACCGGACCCGATGTAGCACATGGGGTACCCCGAAGAAAACTCCGCTCCCGCTGGTGACAAGGGGCCAGGTGCCCATCGCCTCCTCCCCCAGGGCCTCACCCCGGTTCCTCCAAGGGTCTCATCCCCGACCAGGGCGAGGCCGTGGAGTCCTGCCTGCCTGGTGGCGGTGGCTCGGGGCCAAAGGCAGAACTGCTGCCGGCGGGGTGCCCCGTGTGTGCCCTCGCCGCCGCCAGAGCCCCACGCGTGCCCGGAGCCAGCGCCCCACGTGGGGCCGCGGACACCACCCCCGGCGGCGAAGGTGTTAACGGCGTCGGCCCCACGCAGCAAATGGAAAATTTCATTATGAAGTAATGAGTAATTCCTCCCACTGAGATGTATTGTTATATCTTCCACTTCAATTTAGGAGCACAGCGGCTCAATTACCTAGAAAATACAGTCAATTAAAGGCTGCTGATTGGACACGAGGACGGATCATCGATCTTGTACTTTCCAATATCGCTCCAGACACCTCATTTTCCCTCCCCTATTAACTGAAAATACTCTTGGCATTACCGCGACCCGCAGCCTATTTACCTGTCGCAGGCAATCTCTGCCCTGTGACCGAGCCGCGGAGAAATTCACAGCCACCCTTTGCCGCAGCATCCTCCGGGAGCGGGCGGCCGGGAGGGCGCCTCTGGAGCCGGGGGACACGGGGACACGCCGGCTCCCTGCCTCCCGCTCGCTCCCCGTTTGCTCGGGGGCATGTCCCAGTCACGGGTGGAAGTGGTTATCAGAGGCTTAAATGCTCTGTTTCTCTCACACGCTCCTAGATATATAAAATACAGGTATTTGCCCGCCAGCCGATGGCATTTTCTGAGCTGGTCACTCTGCAGGAGCAAAGTGCTGCCGCGGTCGCAGCAGCAGCCTCGGCCGGACCTTGGCCTGCGCTCCGGGCCCCGCAGGTGCCTGTGCCTGGCCCGGGAATGAGGGGTCGTGGGCTATGTGAGACACCCCGTTTTTGGTGGATAGCGCTCATCTGCCGTCCTACCCCTCCCCGACCTCTGCAGCGCTCCCTACTCCCGGGGTTGCCGGGGGAATGGTACCAAGCACTGGCCCCGCAGCTCCTATTTTATCGGACTGGTTCTTCTGTCTGCTAAAAAAACAAAGTAAAAGAGGGGGAAAGGCTTGCAAAGCTCGGATGTTGTTCGGCTCTCCCCTTGGACGCTGTTTATAATTGTTATTTCCGCGGGGGGACAGGACGGGGACGGGGAGGGAGAATCTGTGAGCGTCCAAAAAGGGCTATTGCTTTCATGTCCACGAGGAAATCTCATTTAGAAAGGGTGGAATAATCTGGCGTTAATGATTTAAAGATAGTGACTTTGGATGGGGTTTTTAAAAGCTGTAATAAACAATATTTTTTATTGGAAAAAATATGTCCTAGCACGCCCGTGTCTCTTCCCTGTTTTCCATCCGCTATAGGGAAACGCTGCTATGCACTCCCTCTCCTAAAGACAAAAAGTCTCCGGTGTGGCAGTAAACCAGAGGCTTCTGAGCAATTTAGTACAAAGTAGATACAGAGGTGTCAACAAGTCTTTGTTCTGACCAGCATTTATTTTCCTGCTTGTTGAACTGTAACTATTAGAAACTGCGCGGTGAAATTCGTCTTAAGCAACATTTTAACCTTTTTTTTTTTTTTTTAAACAAGCACGACAGCAATATGGGTGAGAGGTTGTTAAAACGTGTCGTTATTATCGGTTTTGGTGTTATTATTTTTGTTGCTATTAAGTTTTATTCCGACATGGTAACAAATTATGGCAGTGTGTTTTTGGGCTATTTTAAAACAGAATGAAATAAATAATGTCGGTTTTGGAAGAAACCACTATCCAGCTCCGTGCCCGTGTTTGTTTTTTTTTTTTTTAATTTACGGTTACAGAAATCCAAGCAAAAGCAATTATGCTACCTTCTTCCGAAATACCTTTTGGATAGGAAACGGGTAGGCGACTTTGTGAAAGAAATACTCTTTAAGAAGGAAGAGTGACCAGTGTGGAGGACACACACAAATGCAAAGATAAGGGATGGAGAAAGAAACCCGACAAATGAAATAATTACTTAAAAAATAAAATTAAAAAAAATAATAAAGAGAAGACACAGCAAGGAGAAGGCAGTGAGAGAACTGAAGGCTGAAGTACAAAGGAAGGGAAATCGCCTTTGCTCCAATTTGCAGACTGGTGATTGTCTGAAGGAGTTGTGCTCCCTGTCACCTCTAATCTCTTCCCTTGGCGGCTTGTTAGCGTTTGGCACGGGGTCTTTGCTCGCGGAGCATTGTACATTCGATATTCAAAAACCCTCTTTACATATACATCACTTGCTAATTTCGTCAGTGTGTGCACATTTCAGCGACTGATAATAGGACATTGTTATTTAAAGGACAGATAATAGCTCTGACCCATAAAGAGGCAGGAGCTCGTATTTTTCCCCTGCCAGTTCCAGTCTGCCTCTTAAAAATAAAATTTGGAATGAAAGAGGAATTGAAACGCTGGATTTCTGCTCACAACGAAGGACGAGACAAGGGAGGGTAAAGAATGCAATTAAACCACGAAAGTAATGTACAGAATGACAGGTTTTCTTTATGGTAAAGCATTGTTATTTTCCATAGAGACAACAGGATAATACTGCCGAGTCGCAAACCGGAAACCTTTTGGGGTTTGTTTTTGTTGTTTGCCTGTTGTTTTTATTTTCTGAACACTGGGGGATTACATCTTTGCTTTCTTCATGCGCACAAGCCGTTTCGTTATCAAGATAGTGTTTCTTTCAAGTATTTCAGATTTTCCTTCTCCGCCTCATAGATTTGTGCATAAGGTTTGTTGTGATCCGCAGAACCCCCAGCCCTTGGGAAGAAGTCTATCCACGGGAAAGAAAGTCCCAGCACATTTCTGTATGTGGCTGGCTGGACCATATTTCATTCGAGTTGATTTTCTTCCTCCTTCGTGCCTAAATTCCCTCTCAGAGATAAATCATTAGTAATACTTTCCTTCTTCTTTCTTTTATTTTTCCCCCCTTGGAATGTAAATCCTTTTAAGACTGAGCTATTTTTAGTCTCTTTTCTTCTTTTTTTTTTTTTTCTTTTTTTTTTTCGGGTTTTTTCTGTGGGTGTCCGCGTCTGAGGAGAGAACACGATTAAATAAACATGGGCTGTAGGTACATTAACTCGAAGAGAAGTCCGGGAAAGGGATGAGTATTTCATAACCCTGAGACAAAGGTTTATCTCGTTAAAGGTACTTCTTCTCTCTGGTCCATGGAAACTGAGGTGGCTTTGCTCAGCACAGAGGGCGTGAAAGTGAGAAAGGAGTCAGTCCTGGTTGTGGCCGAGCAGGTAAAGTCTGAGCCGGAGGGTCTCTGCGCCAGCCCGTTGGACTGGCCGCTGTGGCATGCCAGGCAGGAGCAGGGGCTGCCCCCGGCGCTGCTGAGTCCATGAGTCGGGGCAGGGTAGAGAGAGGGGTGTCTGAAGGCGCACAGCAGTTCAGGTCTCGGGTACGGGTGGGACAGGACCCTGAAGGTGTCCAGAGGCCTCAGGGGGGTACTGAAGGGGGTGGCGGCAGAGGCCGATGTGGCGCCGATGCCCATGTGGGAGTAGTAGGGCAGGGGCAGGTGGGACGGGAATGGGTACGGCAGGTTCCCGGTGGCTGCGGCGTGGCTCATCATGTACGTGTAAAACGCCGGGTCGGCCGGGTGGGGCCAGGTCATGGCCAGGCGCTGCCGCTTGTCCTTCATCCTGCGGTTCTGGAACCAGACCTGCGGACAGAGGAGAGGCGAGAGCCGTCACCCGCCGCCGCTCTCCGCCTGGCCGCCGGCCCTGCTCCCAGGGCGGTGCGGCCGACGTGGGTCTGCCGGAGAGCCGAGACCGGCGCCAGCCTTCCCTCCTAGAGGGACTTGTCATCACGTACAGAGGGATCAGTTAAGCCCCTATAAAAACCTACAGGGAGACCCAGAGGAGCAGCCCTTTCAGGGCGCTTGTTTTCCTCTTTGCTTGTTAGGGCTTGTCCTGCTCACCCCCCGTCCCTGGGTCCCGGCCAGCCGGGCGGCTCTGCCTCATCGCTGCCCTTTCGCATCCACAACTACCTGGGATCGTTGCTATGGGGTTTATTTTCATGTGCAAATGTTTTGGAAAAGGCAAAGCAAAGCGAGATCGAAACAAGATCTGCCGCTGGCTTTCCCTTCCCTCCCCCAAGAGCTGAGCGAGATTTGGACTGAACCGAAGGGAGGATTAAAAATAATCTGCTAGGGAGAGGGCAGATTAGCGGCGCTGGCCGGGATGGCTCCGGGAGCCGTGTCCCATCTCCCGCATTGCTGCAGGGTGCGGGCAGGGCCAGGAAAGGGGCGGGAGGCGGGGGGAGCTGAGAGGGAGGGTTATGCTGGCGAAGTGCTTTCCCGAGTTTTGCAAGGAAGTTTGGCCATACAGATTTATATCGTGCTAATTGGAAACATGTCCGAGCTGCGTGTACCTTGATGGTGGTTTCTGGCAGATTTAGAGCAGCCGCCAGCTCACATCTCCGGGGCCTGGACACGTAATTCTCCCGGTAAAACTCCTTCTCCAGCCGGGCGATCTGCTCGCGGGTGAAGGCGGTGCGGTAGCGGCGCATCTGGTCGCTGGCGCTGCAGGCCAGCGAGCCCTGGGAGCCGCCGCTGCCTCCGCTGCCCTTGGGGTGATCCCCCCCGCCGCTGGGGCTGCCGGCCAGCGCCTCGGAGCACGGCCCTGCGGGGGGAGCCCGGAGCAAAGACACACGCTCGGAGGCGGGCGGGCGGGCACGCAGGGATGCTCGCCGTCCGCCTCCCCAGCGAACCCACCTCGGCCCCCCGTCCCACCCTATTTCGCGTTTCCCTGCCTGGCCCGGTGTACTGAGGGCATTGGGGTACTGACATCCAAGAAGGACCGGGGAGGAGGGCAGCGAGGAAGGGGATGAAACTCCGCCTGAGGGTTTGAGAGGGGCTTATTCACTCTGGCTGGGAGGTTACCTGTCCCCCGCCCTCGCCGACACACACCTCCTGCAATGGCGGTGTCTGCTCGCTGAGCCTCACACCCGCTGCCCGCACCGGGAAACCGGAGCGCCGCAGCATCCCCCGACCCCGAGCGCCCGGAGAAGGCAGGTGTGCCCGCCATCCGCTCCGCTGCTCCTGCCTCCAGGCCAGCAGGGACCCAGGAGTGGAGCAGCCAGCAGACAGGGACTGTTCCCTCTGAGGGGAAGGTGAGGCCTTAGGGATCTCCGCTCAGCCTCCAAAGAACAGGATAGGATGTTTTCAACGAGCCTCTAAGGGATGAGGGAGGACAGACAGCGCTCTCTACGCTTCCCGGCTTCTTGAAGAGATTGAGGAACGGGCAGGGAGGAGAAGTGGGTTGTTGTCAGGGTAGGGACGTCTTTGCCGGGCTGGGAAGGTGGGAATAGGGAGTGGGGAGTGGGGGCAGGGGGAAAAGGGGCCTGTCCGCTGCCTTTGCTTTCAAATGCAACTCTCCCTCATTGTGCCCGAGACCAAAGGCAATTAATTCATTGGGACCATTTCCGAGCTGGCGCCACCGAGACATAGAAGTGACAAGGTAATTTGGACCTCTCTCTTTTTTTTTTCTTTTTTTTTTTTTCTTTTTTTTTTTTCTTTTTTTTTTAACTCAACGTGCAAACAAGGCCCTCACTACCGCACTTGGGGCTGGCATGAGTCGGCGAGAGATTTTACAGTCTTTATGGGCGCTTCCGCACTTGCCCGGGCACATTTCACCCTGCAAAACCACAAACAGCTCTTGGCCAGAAAACCCGTTTGATCTTACCCCCACACACACACATACAAAAAAAGAAAACCCGCCGGTGTGGAGGATCGTAAGGGATTTCCTGAAGTATGCACTGTCTAGGCGATGGAGAAGAATAAAAATAAAATAGAGCAGATTGAAGGGGAGAGCGCGTGGTTGTCCCGGCCAAAAAGATCCTACGGGACAAGCCGCAGACCTGACTCATCCACGGTGGGAAGCCTGGCTCCCCTCCAGGGACGCGGGGGCTGCCCGGTGTCGTGTCCTCTGACTCCCAAACAAGTCTCCCGGTGGCAGGGAGGTGAGCAGTCGGTCAGGAAAGACATCACACACGCACAGACACACACACACACCCGATTTCTTTGCCCCTCGCTCAGCTGGCGAGGGGAAAATCCCCTCCGGCAGCCCCCCCGCCCCGCCAGTGCTGCCACCCAGCCCCGGAGCGGACGTGGGGCCGGAGGCTTGGGAAGGAGTTGGGTACCTTTGCTGTGCTGGTACTCGGCGCTCCCCGTGGCGCAGTCCGGGGTGCAGCTCACCTCGATTTCCTCATAGAAATCCGACTCGGTGTCCGAGCTGCTCTGCTGCCCTTTGCTGGAGGGGAGCTCCGGGACGGGGGGCTGTTGTCCGGCCGAAAGCAGTGCTGCCGCCGCCGAGCGGCTCTCCGGCACCGTCCCTGTCCCTGGCAGCACCTCCACCTCCTCTTCGTCTTCTCCTCCGCCACCTCCTCCTCCTCCTCTCTCCCGGGACGACAAGGGGCCAGGTCTGGGGCTGATGCAGTTCCGATGGATCATCTTCTCCTGCGGCTCCGCAGCGGGGCTCCCCACCGCTTCGGACAAATTAGGCACCCTCTTGCCAACTAGAGCGCCAAGAGTAGTCCCCTCCAGAAACATCACCATGTCCTTCCTGGTTTCCATTGTGGCTTTGCTTAAGGGAGGGGAGAAAAAAACCCCAGATCTCTTCCCCCCCCTCCCTGCTGCTCCCGCCCCAGCCTTGTACAAACCCAGCAACCCTCTCCTGCCAATGCAGAGGAGCCAGCGGTGAGATAGGGTGACCTTGTGATGCGAGCGCTCCACTCTGCTGTGCTGCTCTGGGAGGGATCACCATTGCCCTCTTCTTTCTAAGCTGTCATCCTCAATGGTGCAGTCGTCATTACAGTACCACCGGTGACGCCACACATTGATTGCCAGTGGATAAATAGAAACGTCTGCCATTGGGAAGATGAAAGGAAGAGCCGGAGCGAATGGGCTAACTGCGTGATGCGCCAGGTGTAGGAGCCTGAGATGGAGAGGGAAGTGTGAAAAAGAGATGCATATGGAGCTGCAAAGATGTTGTAACATGCGGAGAGAGTTCCGCGGGGGGAAGCCTTGCCTGACAATTAAATAGCCCTTTGACTGCTTTAAGCCACAACCTTGATGTAGAATTGAGGCGAAGATCCTTAGCTGCATCCTGGAAGTGAGAAGATACGTACTCAAGCCTCTTCCTTGGATGCATTATTTATTGCTGGCAATCAGCTTCCGCCTAACTGCATATATAAGGCTTCTAAGAATCCTTTGCAAACTTGAGGATAAAGAAATGCGCTGCTGACATTTGAATGTAAAAATAGCTTTGATTTCTTGCTCTGGGTCAATATCGGTTCCTATCGGTATAATTGTCATTGCTTTCTGTTTGCTGAGATTAAAATGTTAGTTTACCATTTGGAAATGCGGTTATATATTTATTGCTTTTTACATGTGAAAAGATACAACTACTTCACTTGTATCTGTAGTTATTCCATCTATCTGCCATTTATCGTTTGTTTTTATTTTTTTCCGTTGCTTTTCCCATTTTTCCATTATCCTTGCGCTTTTTTCAGGGTTTTATGTCTCCTTTCCTTTCTTCTTTTTAACTAATTGCTTTGCACAAATTATTATCTATTTTCGTTGCGGGGGGGTAGGAAGGGGATGAAGAAGGTCTGCCAAGAGTAATTCAGGCTCAGAAAAATGCAAGTTATCAAGGCCAGAGCTTATGCTAGCTAGCAGATGTTGTTGAAACAGACATGACAAGGGCAACAATTTGGACAGCACTTGTCTGAAAATAAGGGACCTCGTTCCATAAATACAGTGGCACGTGTAATCTTTTTTTTTGCCTATTATGATATTTCTAATGAATGCGGTAAGGATCTCATCTTTAGTTAACATTGCCTCACATGTGTAATGTCAAGTCATTTTTCACCATCTGTCGTAACTAGGTTGTTCTAAATTTTTTTTCTCGGAGTGTTATTGGCTAGTCAGGATACAGAAAACATTCAACCAATTACAATCCCAACCCGGTAAGGAATTTACTGGCATATCTGAGGTGACGTCGCTCCGGTGGGGAACAGGCAGCGCAATAGGAAACATGCTGTGATTTTCCGTCTAGCCCTGCGAGCAGGATGCAGAGAGGCAAACAAACAAACAAGCAAACAAGATTCCCGGTCTGCTGGATGCGTGGATTAAGGAGTGCTCCTAGCAATAAGCATACTGTTTTCAGGGTGATAAACCAAGAGTTTTTACAGGGCTGTAGCCAGCATTATCCCTTTATCCCTGTACATACACGCACATATTTTTCCATGCAAACACACATGCACACATAACACACTCTGGACTGAGCTGCTTTCCACCGCGCGTTGTGAAGCATGCACTGCTCCAAAGCTTGAAAAATTATAGGAAACTCATTGATAAATTCCTTTTCCTTTTCTCCCCTGCCAGCCTCTAGACCGACGTGTGCCCTGTGAGGACCTGCTGCCCATCCCTGCCGCAGCCGGGCTCGGCTCTGCGGGCTGTGGGAGCTTGGAGTCGGGGAAGCAGGACCAGGTCCGGGGGGTGGATGGATGGATGGATGGATGGATGGATGGATGGATGGATGAATGGATGGATGGATGGATAAGGCAGTCGGTCTCCGGTGCTGAGCAGAGCACTGGAGGGGCAGCGCTGACCCCGCTGAGCAGAGCGGTGCGGGCCGGAGCTGTGGGGCAAGGCCAGACAAGGCGAGGCGGGGGTGCTCGGGCAGCGCTCTTCCCGTGTCGCGCTGGTGCCGCTTCCCACGGCTGGTGGCGTCTGTTTTCCGCTTTGTTGGAGTAAGCAGGGGATCTATGTTCGTGTTCTTGACACCTCTGGGGGGAGTGGGAAGGTTCAGCCTCCCCCTGGGCCCACGGCAGCCCCAGCTTCCCGAGAAAGCTCACTTACAGCCTCCTTCCTAGCTCGGCCAAGGAGTATCTGTGGCGGACAGAGAGTATTTCCGCACCACAACGAGTTTGGTGGTAGTAAGAAGAGGGATATTCATGTCTGTTTCTAAATTAGACAGTAATCAGGAGCTGAATTCTGAGTGCAAGGGAGCTCTCCCAGAGTGGGTGATGGAAAAGGTTGTGGGGAAGTTAATGGGAAATCCTCTCTCTGCCAGACCAGAGCCCTGGGGATGATTCCTGTGGATTATGCTGGCCGATCCCCAGGAATTTTATCATCTTCGTTTACGAGTCACCGCTGCCTCCTTCCTCAGCCCATTCTTAATGCATTCCCACCAAGAATTCCCTCCCTCTTGTACCCCGAGTCGGAGGTTTTGTTGAGCCCGAGACGATGGTCATTGCCATGGAAGGCTTGACGCAGCCCGCAGCGGCACAGGCTGTGGAACACCCCCGCACGGACAGACGGACGCCCCCCACACATAAACCTGCGTTAACTTGCCAAGGGTAAACACAGAGAGTTAAAGGCCCGAGTGGAATCTAACAACGGGGGGAAAGGAAGGAAAAAAAAAAGAGTACTGGAAGTTTTGGGGTCAATTTAGATTGGATTGGTTAAGGCTTCTTAAAACGTCTGTTTTTCCATCTCCCAGGAAAAGTAGCACCGCAAGAGCCCCTGGCACGCCAGCGAGGCGGTGTCGCGGCGGGCTGCAGCGAGGAGCCCCGTCCCGCTCCCCACCGCCTCACCGGGAACGCGGGGTCCGGCGCACTGCCTTCTGTCTAGTGTTTCTCTCAGATCTGTCATGCTCGATTTGGAAGGAGACTCCCTCATTTGGGATTAATTTCCAGGCAGATTGGAAAGTGCATCCCTATGGGTGTGGGTGGGTTTTTTTTCCTGCACGTTCCAGACCGAGATTTAATACCTACTCTCTCTCTCTCTCGCTAGGTCACAGCCAGGATGCCATAAGCATGCTCAAAAATTTTCAAACTTATTTATTTCTGCGAATTTGCAGCTCTCCTTGCTGGTATATGGCCAAGGCGGGATCAGGACGCCGAATCCCGCTTTAATGCTGTCTGAAATGTAGCCCCGCATACGAAAAACAAACGAAACTCACACACACTCCTCCCAAAACGAGGAAGTAATAGGGGGACATTAAAACATTGCCAGAGTGATATGCTCATAAATCAGGCATTTTCCTTGAAAGTGCTAAGCCTGAAGAAGAAAAGGTGCATCACACCCTCCTTCCCTGCGGGGTATTTGTTTTTCTTAGCCGGTCAACAGGGTGTCAATAACTTTTGACCGATATTGCCCAGTTAGGACTGGGAACCCACGATCATTTTCTCTAAAAAAACCCTGAAGTCTTGTCGTCTTTTAAAAAGGAAGAAAGTTTTGACATACCGCTGAACGATTTAGTGCCGCAAAAAGTGATACCAACTTCAAATGGGTGACCAAACCAGAAAACCTATTTTTAAATTTTTAATGGGTAGTGTTAACAATAATGGCGTAATTATCACTGTTTTATTAAGGCTATTTTTTACGACATGATTAGAGGTGGAAGCTTTGGGGAGAAGAGAATAATAGGCGCATTATTCTTGTGTGTAAAGACAAGCTGGTACAATGACAGCACGCAACACGTAAGTGGCGTTGAGGAGAGAGAGGACAGAGCCGTGAGTGGGATGTGCCCAGGAAAGCATGTAGTGGTATTTACAGGATCCGATCCAGGACACATTTCTGCCTCCCTGTACTTCTGAATGCCGGATCCCGGCAGCTCTGCGGAGGGCATCTGTCTGTTCTGGACGGATTCTTTTGGGGTTTTGTTTTCAACTGTTGGTTGTCTGAAGCATCGCCTCACTGTCACCGCATGAGGTTCTGGAGATATTTACTTTGTTAGACCAAAACCTAGGGGAAGAGGGAATGGGGAGGGGATAGAAAGTGCACGATCCCCTCTCATAGGACATTCAGGACAAGTTTGACCGTGGAAACTAAATCTGCTGCTTTACTGATGACAGTGAGTAAATCGTGAGGAATTTGGGCTTTCGATTTCAATTCCTATCTCTCCCAGACTCCTCGAGAGCCATAAAACTGCGGCAGTCTTTTAATGATAGGATGAGCAGTAGAAACATGATCTGTGTGGCAAACTCCCTGATTTGAAAACATAAGGGTATTTATGGAGTGAATTTAACTTTGAGGAAGGCACAGGTAAATGAAAATTGACAGTATTTCAGTGCTTCTCGTGACTAGACTTTTTTTTTTTCTTGATGATTTGATTTAACGAGAACTGAGCTAGCAGCCCTTCGTGCTGTGCATTTTCGCGATTTCCCTGCCGCTGGTGACGGCGTCGCCTGAGACCTGGTGCGCCGAAGCATCTCTTACAGAAACACTGAGGAGTTTCAGGGCGTGCTCC
Organism: Melozone crissalis; assembly: GCF_028551555.1. Classification (NCBI taxonomy): domain Eukaryota; kingdom Metazoa; phylum Chordata; class Aves; order Passeriformes; family Passerellidae; genus Melozone; species Melozone crissalis. The sequence continues at coordinate 34,460,736 of NW_026535794.1, read as the reverse complement.
GAGGAGGAGCCGGGATGGGGGATGTGGCATTATCAGGAGAAAACCGCAGGAATGCCAGAGGCAAACACACATTCTTTCACCGCATTTAGTATTTTGGTGTCCTGCTTTATTAAAACAAACTGGAGGCCCACAAGGGGCCGAGAGGAGCGGCGCTGCCTGCCGGGATGCCCGCCCTCCCGTCCAGGGGCCGGTATCCCACCGCCGGATGCACCCAGCTATTTCTGCCTTTGTCGCCCCCAGGCAGGCGGCAGTGTCCCCTAGGGACGGTCTCCGGGCCCTTCCCTGAGGGAAATGGTGTAAACGAGGGGCGTTTGCAGTGCACTGAGTCTGCTGTGAGGAAGAAGCGCATGGCCAGAGCCAGGGGCTCTCTGCGCCCTCCTGCAGCCCTGTCGCTCCCCAGCGTTAGGCCTGGTTCTGCTCCACAGAGGCCAAACCCTGGTAGTTTTACTGTGATGAAGATGTTTTTATACGGAGCCTCATGAACAAGTGCAGAGAGGGGCATAGATGTAGGCATTGGAGACTGATGCCAAGAGGTGGAAATTCTGCCCAGAGAAAATGGTTGAAAAAGCCCTAGCTCCTATACTGGATCCTGGGGACCCTCTGCATCCCCGGGGAAGGTGTGAGAAATCCCGAAGGAAAGTTCCTTTGGAGATAAGGGTATTCAAGGGGTAGGGGATCTGCTGGGACCTCTCACCACTAGGGAAGTGCCAGGAGAGGATATCTTACTCCAGAGACCCAGGAGTGTGTCTCTTGTAATGAAAGGGTGATTTCCTCCTAGATTTAAAAAGGAGCAGATTTGACCCCATGGGAACAGGCGTGTTGCCTCTTGTCTTCTCTTTACACACGTCATGGGACTCTGTTTAGAATGACAAGGAACAGAAAGCTGTATGCAAGACAAACAAATGAAAAGGAGGAAAAGAAGAACAAAAAAGAAAGGGAAGAAATGGAAAAGGAGCATAAAGAGAAGGGGAAGAGAAAGGAGAAGGAAAGGGGGAAGGTGTAGGGGCAAGGGAAGAGGGGGAGAAAGAAAAAGAAAAAGGAAAGAAAAAGGAAAGAAAAAGTAAAGAAAAAGGAAAGGAAAAGGAAAGGAAAAGGAAAGAAAAAGGAAAGGAAAAGGAAAAAAAAAAGGAAAGAAAAAGGAAAGGAAAAGGAAAGAAAAAGGAAAACTTAGCCATATAGAGCAGGCATCTCAATGGAAATTCTCTCACTCCTCACTGAATCTGTGTGTCATAAAAAATAGCAGTTGCGCTGATGCAAAATGCTGGTTCAATTATGGGGCATCACTGTCTCATTCAAACTCTCCCCAAAAGAAACATGTATGAAACCTCAAACAGGGGAATGGAAGGGATGCTGAATGAAAATTTTTACATAGTTTTAACAATTAAGAGTGGAATGTTAACCCCTTAACTTCCAGTCCCACTTTCAAAGAATTTCATCTACAGCTAGCCAAGCTGAGATGCCATCATCTGTTCTCACAGTGCATCCTTAACAGCAGGTTTGGCTGCCTAGTTTATTTTTGGCTTGTACTTCTGTGCATGGCCCCCAGGACGAAAATGTCAATCCACAGGCTGGATTCATCCCACAAAAACAAAATCTCTACCCTGACTCCCTGAGCAGGGGCCAAGTGCTTCAGCACCACCACCTGAGGGAAATGCCCAGGTTTGTGCTTTGGGTACTGGATCCCCAGTGCCTGACCGCTTTCTGTCTGTCCCCCACCTGTGAAATCCATGATCCCCTGGACAAGGACAGAGAAAAGGTGAGCATGGAGCAGCAGGCAATGTGCACTGAGCAAAGCCGGTGACCTCGATGAGCTGTGCTGATGGGGATCCTTCTCCTTTGGCCCGTTGTTGCTCTCTGTGCTCTCAAAGCACAGCTCTGGGCATACCATGCGTGTCATGTGAGATAGCAAACAGGGCAAAAGCAGAGATGTAGAAAGATTTCATAGAAAGTCATAGGCTTCTGTCAGAGAGTTCACCCCAGGAACATGTAGGAAATGCTGAGTTTGTCTAAAAAACTTATACCAAAGAAAATAAAATCCTTGGAAGCAGAAAATTTATGATCCTTTCCCCCCGTTTCTTGATGCATATTAAAGAAGTGCACAGAAATTTTGCTGACTACTGACTGACTTCTGATCCCATTTATCAGTATCAATAGTTTCCAATAAACATTTCAGCTGAGCTTTTTGGTCATCGAGGATCAGAAACGGTGAAAGGATTAAGTGGACAATGAAGCAATCTGAGTTACCCATCGCTGTAACAGAACAGCATTAACCCCTTGATGCACATGTAGCAGCAATGCCGAATGTCACCTCCCGTGTCCTCTCTACTCCTGGGCACAGAGGCACAGTGCCGGGGGGTGTTTGCACTCTTTGCCTAAAAGGGCTTGTCTTTCAGGCCTCCTGCTTTCAAGGCTGAGCTGAAGGAGGTAAAATCTTTCCTCATGCGGATCCCGAGGTGGGCCCGACCTTGACCATGTTGCTTTCAGAATAGCAGAGAAAACAGCGGCCCGCACGGGTGTCCAGTGTGATGGATTTCTCCCCGAGTGATCGCACGGGATGCCCGGCATGCAGGATGGATGAGCTGGTCAGTGGAAAAAGGCACTGCAGCCGCAGGGAGGCTGGGAGGGCATCGCCACTCTGCTGGGAATAGGGGGCGTACCGATATTGCGTGGGGACAAAAATCCGGCCGTGTTCGCGTGATTGCCTGTTGTGTTGCCTGAGAACTGCCGTGAGAAAAGATAACATTAGAGGACAAGCCCAAGTCTCCGGGCTTAGCTGTTCCCAAAAGAGGAAGCGAGTACTGGGAAGACCGGGCAGAGAAAGGCAGGAGCTTGTTTGTCATGCAGGACGGCAGAAGGGCACGGAGTGGAGGCTGCAGCAGGTAGCCATGGCACACACACTGTTGTTCACCCCAGGCCTTCCCTGCGCTGCCTGGCCCGCGCTCTGCGGCTCTGCTTCTCTGCCGGCTTGTTGCACACTCCTTTAGGAGCTGATCCCTAATCCCAGGCAAGTCTCACAGACAAAGAAGACGAGAAGGGGACACGACACAGCCCCGGGGGAGGGGGGCTCGGGGAAGGACGACGTCCCTGCCTTTCCCGGCCGGGTCAGTCCTGCGCACGGCCTCCCGTTCCCGCCGGCCGCATCCTTCCTCCCGGCAAGGCAGGCCGCCGCATCTCCCCTCCCTCCCTCCCTCCCTCCCTCGCAGACAGACGGCGGTCCCCGGCTGTGATCACCGCGGCCCTACACTAACTGCTGTCTTCTTGCGCCCCCCACTGCTGATGGGCCGCAGAGATGAAAGGAGACAAGCCAGACCGCTCGCCCTCTCTCTCGCCTCCGGTTTTTTCTTTTTTTTTTTTTTTTTTTTTCCCTCCCCTTGTGCCACGAATGAGTAAATGAGAAGGAGCAAGAAGACCAGGCAGCTCTTCCGACGGCTCCCTCCCTCCCGCCCGGGGTGCTGAGACGCAGGAGAGGAGGTCACCCCCGCCTTCCTCCCGCGGGCAGGGAGGAACCCACCGGAGCAGCGGCCGGGTGGCACCAGCGCCGCCCCGCTCTTACCCTTCCCAGGGCACGGCTCCGCAGCCCGCGGATAATTCACTGGTTCCTGCAGAAATTACGTCACCCTCACCATCAGCGTCCCTCGAGGTCAAGAACATTTTGCCCAGACTGGCTTAAAACTCTCGGGAAACACGCCCAGGGAGAGAAGCCGCTGCTGCAGGTACAACAGGCGAGGGACTCCCAACAGGTCCTGCTGGGGCGGTGCCCGGGGAAATCGCGGCACGCGGCAGCAGCCTGGCCGGAGCTGCCGGGTACTCTCTGCTGCTCTCGGAGGGTCCCCTCGGAGGGAAAACCAACCTCTGTCACAAGCAGTCAAGGGTTTAGATGCCTGGAGCCAGAATACCACGAAATAAATACGCCTCCTTGCTTTGGTCGCGTTCGTTGACTTCTTCTAGGACATGGTATGCTCTCCCCATTTAGATCCGTGGTGCGTGCCGTATGGCACATCTTACTCCATATGTACATACATAGATATACATGGACACATATTCATGGAATATCTGCCTCTGTTCTTTCTGCCCTCTCTTGTTCCTCCGTTGAAATCTAGTTTCAAAGAAACTGCTCAAATCCAGAAAGACTACATCTATGCGCCAGTATATGCATGTCTTTTACTACGGTAACCTGTAGGGGTTTGTCATTCTCAGTCCACAAAACTCGTTTTGAATGCTTTTGGTCTTGCTGCCAACCAGCGTTAAAAAAAAAAAAAAAAAAAAAAAAAAAAAAAAAAAAAAAAAAAAAAGTATAATTAATAATCAAAGCATGTGGAAGAAATCCCACGGGCTGCTCCTTTCTCATTTAGCACCTTTCCTGCAATACTTCTAACCCTGTATGTAGGAAGCACAAATGACTGCTGGGTGAACGTCCTTCCTTGAACAACACTGTTTGGGATGATTCTGTAGGGAAAATTTTGAACCACCCTTATATTTGAGGGTTATTCTCAAATATAAAGGGGGTTGGTCTCCCCCTATAACTCTTCCCTCTAGAAGAGGACCACGGGATTCAGCGCCCATCCACGTTTGGGGAGAGTGAACGGCAAGCCCGGAGCCCTCAGGAAGCGGGATGCTCCCCTGGGTGATGGGGGTGATCCGAGGGAGGAAGGGCTATGGGTCCCCCAGGGGTGGGGGTGACATTTCAGACACTGCAGTTCTTCAGCAAAACCCCAGCCTATCCTATGGAATCTGTGTTTTTCTAGAGAAAATAGCAAAAAGGCAAAAATGAGGAAAAGGAGAGGAGAGAAAGAGAGAAAGAGAGAGAGAGAGAGAGAACGAGAGAAGAGAAGAGAAGAGAAGAGAAGAGAAGAGAAGAGAAGAGAAAGAAAAAGAAAAAGAAAAAGAAAAAGAAAAAGAAAAAGAAAAAGAAAAAGAAAAAGAAAAAGAAAAGGAAAAGGAAAGAAAAGAAAAGAAAAGAAAAGAAAAGAAAAGAAAAGAAAAGAAAAGAAAAGAAAAGAAAAGAAAAGAAAAGAAAAGAAAAGAAAAGAAAAGAAAAGAAAAGCCTCACTACTCGGAGAGAAGCAGCAGAACAAAATGTTGCAAGGGAAACGTTTCCTGGCATCCAGGCTGGGTGCAGGAAAGTCACTGGAAAATTGAATAAAACTGAGAACGTGTGCTCCAAATCACCCCCCAGCGCGGGGAAGGAACATGCCTGGGAATTACAGAATCGACAGGTGGGAACCCGCAGTGGGAGCTCGCAGTTCGCCCCTTCACGGGCGGCCTCATGCCATCGAGCCTGGATTTTGGGCTAAGATATCAAACCTCAAATCCATTTTGACCGAATAGCAACAGGCTGCAGGCAGAGCGGGCTGAGCTCGCTGCTCGCGGCGCTCTGCAGGAAAATCTCTCCTGGAGCAGCGGGAAGGAGCCGCGCGGCTTTGCGGGAGACGGATTCATGTGAATTGCGTGCAGGTTATTATTCACCAGCAGAGACAACCAGATCTTGCCTCCGGCCTCGAAACTGGCGGGGTGTAGGCAGGAGGGTGCAATTAAGCCCCTGCCGTGCTTTGTCCCCCCGGGCTCCTCACAAACGCCCTGGGAAAGCGGCTGTGGCGGGCGAGGCGGGCTGAAGGCAGCGCCGCTGGCCCGGCCGGGAGGAGCGGGTGAGGAGCAGAGCCCACAGCATCTCATGGCCCTTCCCTCCCCGCCTCGGGCACAGCGCTGCGGGGCGATCTATCCTCTTTGAACCCAGGGCCTCATCCTCTAGGCAGCGAGGGAAGCAAACCAACTTTGCAGTGGCCTTTGGATGGGGAATGGTAGAGGGAACTCTCTGTTCTCAGCCTTTGACCCCTGTCACCCAACTGTTTCTGGAGCCATTTCCTGCACCAGTCCCCCATCCTGGCACCCAGGGGAGGATGTTTCTGGCTGTCCAGGGCTGTATCTGTCCAAATAGCTAGCACTTCTAGTGTAGAAAAAATATGCTGTTAATATAAATAAACCTATGAAGGTCCCATTCCCCTGAAGCTATGAGAGAAGCTCTGGGCAGGGAGACAGGATTCAAAACATCTCCCTTCAATGAGATGCATGGCCTGCTTGGTTGGTCAGCAGCATCCTCTTGGCCCAGGAGCACCAAGGGCATTATTCCAAGGCCCAGGTTGTGCAGCTGGTCCCAGTACCCATTTGCCCAGAGTTTAGCCTACATGGTCTCCATGGGATTTGGGTGTAGCAGCTGAAGTTACTTCTCCCTCCCAGAAGTCCTTCCCCAAATGCCAAAGACACCAAGCCAGAGCTGTTTGGCTTTACGCTGCCCAAGCAAAAGCTGATTTCCAGAACCCTGGTGGGGCTGGAAAAGTTTCTGCCCTTGGGTTGGTGTTCCCGAGCAGAGCACAGAGTGGAGGTACCAAACCATGTGTCTGAGGTGGCTGCCACACGCAACACAGAGCAGAACCACCATCCTCCCATTTCATGTTTTTTTTAAAGACAACATCACCGTGTGTGCTTGTATAAATCCTCAGTGATTTCACAGCTCCCCGTGGTAATATCACCAGGCTGACTCTTATGATTTCCTCCACGCCTGCACAGTTTTAGATTTATTGGTCTCTTACATACTCATTCACAGAAATAAAAAGGGTGGGAGTGGAGAGGACTTGATTTCTGGCTGCTCTCTGAGGTTTCCATGCCAGATCCGTGCAAGATCGAGGGCTTTGGAAATGTGGGTTTGTAAAACAACCCCTTAAATTACTGCACATGGGTTAGGGGGTTAGGCACACACCCACACCCACACACTCACACGCACACATGCACATACAAAGTAATGTCTTACAAAGGGTTAAAATCTATTAAAGTAAATGTTGAAAAAAAAATAAATTAAAAAAAAGACCCAAAGACCCTCAGAACCAAAAAATCTGAACATTCTTGAGAGAATCTCTGCGTGGTAGATGCGTTAATCCATCCAATAATCACTCCAGAGCCTCATAGGTCAAAACTCTTCCAGCTCTAAGAAATTTGAATTTTGTGCAAATTAGGATGAAATCAAATGGGTATATCAGCATGAAAACTGGACAGTGGAAGAGGAGCTGCTGAAAGGACCAAAGAGTCTGATTTTCCAAAGGTTAGGTCCTAATCCAGCCCTCAGGAGCTGAAGGGATACCAAGGCATATCATGATGATGACAGAGAATCAGGAAAGAAGTACCCTCAATTTGATAGTTCTTTGAGTAGGAGTGAATCCTCAGCTCATCTCTTTCCACAGGAATGTTACTTACTCTGTCTACTCCTTAACTCTGTCTATGTGAAGTGTTTTCCTACTGCTAGTACAACACTTAGAGATAACCTGTCTCTACCTCCCCTACAAGAAATGCTTCTGAAACAGATCTCCATGGGGTAAGTGCATCAAGTTTGTCTTCCTCAGACCTCTGACAGATAGAAGGAAGTCTGCATGTGTCCCAGTGAAAGCAATCTGGAACACAAGCCAGTTCCTCATTTCTGAGGCTGGAGCATGTATATGAGATGGGGATGTTCCAAATGAAAATGTGGTATCTTCCAAGCCCTGCGGGGAGAGAAGAGGCACCAACATTACATGAATGACAGATGCACTGTCCACAGGCTGTATTTTCCATGGCATCAAGCCTTCACACCAGTGAAAGATTGTTCCTAAAGCCCAGTAATCTCCTACCAACACTGCAGAACTGGAGTTTCCAATGTGTAAGTACCAGATTTCAGATGCACTTTGGGTGCATTAATTCAAGGATTAAGCTGTTCTTCTCTCTCTGAAGCCTGTCTGGAAGTTTTTGCACACCCTTGGTAGAGTAGATGTTAACCAAATCAATTCTCATGATTTGTACACCTCATAGTAAACACGGTGGGCATTTTTATTGGGCTAACAGAGGGTTTGCATATGTAATGACTCCAGAGCAAGCATTGGTTGTCAGTAGACAAAATAGACAAAATAGAGAAGGTCGATTTGACCTATGAACCATGCAAGTTCACAGAGTAATTTGTATGTTGAAATATGTGGAACTTGGGTGACAGGGCTTCAGCACACAGACTGTTCTGGATGACTGGAGGGTAAAGACTTGCTCACACATGGAAATGCTTAACAATGTCCACATAGGACTCGTTGTTTCACCTCAGATCCACACCCATCTCAGCCCAAGGTGAATTTCCTGGTTAGACAAACCTGAGCTCCAATGGAGATACGGAAGAACACAGGAACTTGCTCAGAACAAGAATGTTCACGTTTGGAGGTACTCTGGGAGGGCCATTGTATTTTGCACTCAGATCCCATCTTAATTTGCATGAGCTTTCAAGAGGAGACGCTCATTAGTACAGTGTGATCCTTTCAATAACTTCCTAGTTCTTCTGTTGGTTTGCACTAAAATCATCTAATCTAAATCTAAATCTAAATGTAATGATATGAAACTAAACTGAATTTAGAGGGCTACCATAAATCCACATGCAGATTCTCATCTCAAACCTCAACCCAGACTGCTTCTGCACAGGGGTTGGATATAAAGAGATAAAACTAATTCTTTTTGCAATCGAGGAGGCCTCATCTGAGCAAGAAAGAGCAAATCACCCCCACTGTTCCTGACAGGAAGTTTCAGGCACAATGATGCGTTCAGCTGTAAGTTATCACCTCTCAGCTGTGACAGCACAACTGATGGACACAGCACCTCTTGGTCCATTGCAATGAAATTGAAAATAAGATTATAGAAACCACTGTTGGAACACACTAATTAGTCTCTCTAATTTCTGAGCTCTGACAGCTTTGCTGACAAGGCAGAAGAACTAGCTACCTTCAACTGCTTCACTCACAAGCTACTGTTATTAATTAACCTAACATGATTTCAGTTTAAATTAACCCACCAGGCTGAGGAATGAGCATCCCCTTTTTTTATAGCTGGAATGAAAACAGTGGTAACCTACTACAACATATACATCAGCTAAATCCAAGATGAGTTATCAAACACATCCCTCAGTGAAATGGATGTTCCTGCATTTTGTGGATGTTCCTGCTTATGTACTCGTGTCCACTTTTTTATCTCATTTCTGTATAAATAGGTTTTTAATCATCTGGAGGATAATAAATACATTGGGTTTATGACAGCCCAGGAACGGGCATGTCACATATTGAATGGTTGAACCAACCATTACTTCTCATTTTACCTATGAAGTTGGATCGACAGTGGTTAGTTGAAGCACCAGGGGGTTTTGCTTTAGTCAAGTCAGGGACCCCTTGATCCAAAATCCATTTCCATGTTGTGCATGCTCTGGCAGCCCTTGTTCTCCCACCATTTCTGGCTTGCACAGTCCCACAGTGCAGCTCTTCCATGTCTCCTGTTCTGGTTAGTTTAGTGAGTAGAGGCTGTGGCTGTGGCCGCTCTCCCATTGTATCCTGTTGTGCGGGGTATGGCAAAGCTGCTCTGAAACATGTGAAATCACATTCCAGCAGTGCCTGATTTTATGGAGAGTATTTTGGGTGTAACTTCATGACACATTTTAACCATTTGAGAAATTGATATTTTTTTATCTTGGTGAAAAAAAGTCTACTGTTTTGATGTCATTGGAGTGTGGATGATAAATTTAGGAGGAGAGTGGGAGCCAGGAAATCTGGAGTTTTCTTCCTGCCTGGCTGCTAGCTCTGTGGCCTTGGGCAAGCCCTAATCTTTCTGACTCCACTTCCTAGCCTGTAAAACTGGGCTAATATTAGTTACTTCATGGTGATGACTGCAGTAGTGATCAGTTATCAGGTTTTTAATGAAAAAACTCCCAACTTAGAATGTTACTGCCTGTAGTGTTTTAAAGAACTATGTCTTTGTTATTCATATTGATTTTGAGGATTATAAGAACCACCCATCCCTTTATCCTGTTCATCAGGATTGCTTTACAGTATTCCTCCAAGAGTCTCCCTTTGGAAGAGGGACAAATCCAGTTTGTAATCCAAATCATCTGCCTAGGAACATCCCAGGCATTATATAGCTGCTGTACAACATCTGAAGTGAAAACAACTCAGTCGTCATTACAGCAGATTTTAACTGGAAGAACAAATAATTACTTAATGGCAAGCTTAATGTTTTCCTCTTGCACTTCTATTTTGTAACAATTTCTTTTTCTCCCTTGTTTTGCTCTTGTTGAAACGTCTTCTTCCTCCCTCTCAGAAAATCAAAGCGGAAATCCCCAAACACCTATTTAAGAATTTCTCATGGAAAATTCTTGCTGTCAGCTCTGTTCCAAGTTACCTGTGCCCTCAAGCAGATGCTGCTCAGGTAAACTACTCTTGTGTTTCCAAGTATTTAGATGTTAACCTAGCTCTTCTTTTCCTACATGCAACTGGAAAACTCTCCAGGGCAGGGGGTATCTTGGTGTTCTCTGCTTTATCCACACTCCACATAGTCCTGTTTACAGTGCCTAAGGAGTGACAGCAATAATAAAGATGAAAATATACGATTAAGTGGTCATTAGCCCTAATAATCCTCAACATTGGAGGAGTGACTGGAAGCCTCCTATTATCAGCCTGCACAAAAAAAAAGTCTGGATTTGCCTGATCCATGTGGAGGATCAGACCCATTCTGAAAAAGGATCAATGCAGGCATTCCTGACCACCCTAATTCTGGTATTTTGTGCAGCTGGGTGGGAATCAGAATCAAAGGGCTCAGCCATAGTTCTGATTCTAGCGGCAGCGAATATTTTCTGTCTGCAACACCACTGCTTGGCTCTGTAGCACTAAGTAAATCTAAAATATAACCCAAACTCTCTATAAAAGTAATGTAAACCTTCAAGATCTATAACCAATGCTTTGCACTCTCTAATGTTCTGTGGCAGATTTTATTGCAAGGCTTCATAGAAAGCCATTTACCTACACCCACATCCTGGGTAGGACAGTGTTGTCTGACAAGTGTCTGTCTGGAGGAAGCCACAGCAAAGCCGTCATAACCAACATTTTGTGGAAAATAGTCTTTCTTATTAATTCTGTAGTCTCTGGTTACTCCCATTCCGTTTTTCTGACTCCAGGCCTTCCCTGTCATTGCTCCATGGTGCCCCTCTGCACGAGCCAAGAGGCTGTAGGAGTGCTTGCAGATCTCATGTACCAAGGAACTTCATGCCAAGGAATGACACAGCCCAAGTCTTTGTCTAGCTTTCCCACAGAGCTCCTGACACTGGTTTCACAGCACCACGAGCATGGAAGGTCTGGCTCTGCAATGCCCAGCCAAAAACCATACCATTTTACACTAACACAAGCCAATCACTGCAGAAGGAAGGCAACAAATAACTCGTTTGGAAAACACATTGCAGTGTTGGGATGTGGTGCACTGATATGTCTCTACCAGCAGGGAAAAGGAACCCTCCCAGGGACAGGAGGTGGGTGCAGAAAGGTGTTTGAGCCTTTGGCCATGACCCAGCTGTGTTACAGGCTGAGGGCAAACGAGCAATCCATCCATCATCTCCGTGGCTGTGGCTGACCAGCGTTGCCAGGTTTGCGTTTTTAACAAGGCACACGCATGAGCTGAATATAAAATTGAGACAGGAGAAGAGACAAGCAGCTGCTGGAGCCGATGACCACTGATCCTTTCCATGTGAGGGGGTAACCTTTGGTAACCTTGGCCCCATGTCATGTGACAGGGCCAGGAAATAAACCCTGGGCTCTTACCAGCACTCCTGTGCATTACACCTTTATTGCAGTGATGACAGGTTGATGGCTACACTGAAAGGTTCTTTTCCTTTGGGGAGTCCTGTCCAATGTTCAGCTTTATCCGTCCATAAATGCTAAGTAGTGTAGGGTCGCTGGGAAAGGTTCCTGCCCCCCTTCAACCCCCGCATCTGAAGACTGGGAAAGGGGCCCCTCACCTGCCTGTCAAAAGCCACTAATTCACTGTCATCATGGCTGGTTTTCTCCTGCCTGGAAGTGTAGAGAACTTACCTCTGAGGCACTCTTTCAGAAGGATCTTCCTTCTCTCTCTCCCTTCCATACCTCATCCCAACCCAGTGTAGTAAAATACTGATTAATTTCTGTGGGATTTCCTTGGATGTCAGGATATGGCACAGATGCTCTCACTTTAGATAACTCCTCTGGCAGACAGGAGAATACTGTAAGAGTTTCTCTCCTTAACAGTTTTGATAATTACATTAATAAGGGCTCTCAATGTGCTGCAGGCTTAAAGGCAGAGCTGATGCCGAGGCATTGGAAACAGAGGAAATCAGAAGTTAGCTGAAGAAAAAAATAAACTAGGAAGAATGCTAATCACAACTTGTGAGCTCACCATTTTTTTAATGCTATTATTCCTTCTTTTACTCCACCCCCCACAGCCCCTAGCTCTCTTTTAATTACCATTCGTGGGAAAGGTAAGCTGACCGGTTTGATAATTCTCAGCACCACAACAAGTGGTACAAACGAGTTTAAACTGGAGATCCTAAAAGCTTTCTCTTTGCATAAGACAAATTTATAGCTTGGAAACTAAATATTTGTTCAAAGAACTGTTGAAGGTGTTTGAGCACACAGGAGAGATGAAATGGCAGATTAAATATTTCATTTACATGCGATATACATAACATTAAGTCCTATCTTAATTCTTCACCTGTTTTCTGAAATCCTTTGACAAACACAAGACATTTCACCTCACTCTTTTTATTTTGAGTGGCTTTCATGATCGTTTAACTATTTGGTGTTGCTGTGTGGAAGTATCCTAGGAAGGGTGCAGACTCCAGTCCTAACAGGCTGCAGGAGGGTTGATTCCTTCTTTAGCAGACATTTCCAACCTGCTGCTACTGAATAAGGATGCGACTTCACCCAGGAAACCAGATCTGACTCCAACGGGCATACAGATGCTCTGTGGATAAGCTCCATAGGAATGTTTATAAATAGAACAAACAAGCAAACAAACAAGCCAATGGCCCTGCCTACCATAGAAACTCAACAAAATTTATTTGGCGGGAAAAGGAGTTCGGCAATTTTGGGGGTTCTAGGTGTTCAGCGCAGTGTTTACTTTTGCACAGCAAGCCATATAAGACAGTCTTTATCAGAGCCATTTCCACCTCTGGGTTTTTGGTTTTGGGGTTTTTTTTTGGCAGCTTGCTGAGCTACCATGAAACTGTGATCTGCAGCTCACTCGACCAACAGGGTGGCAGCAGAGATCCATCCCTCTTGTACACACACTTGTGCACACACACACACATGCACACCGTTTGCCCTTTCTCCTTCCCATCAGTACTGTAGAAGAGAGAACACTTGTGTGGGGATGGTGGTCTGATAATCTCCCACAGTCTACTTCGGGAGAAATACAGATATTTATCCATAGGTTCAGGTGATGACTTCGGCATACAAACTACTTGTAAGCATGCAAATTTGTACTTCATCCCTAGCTTATTAGAACAGAAAGTATTCCTTACTTGTACTTCTAATAGAAAATATTAAAACAGTACCAAATGTGAGCATAAGTGACTTTCAAAAGGGGTTTTTATTCTTTATGCACTAGATGCCTAAACTTAACATTTTGACATAGCACACAAGCTGTGATCATAAAACGAGTTTTACTGGGAAGCCATGTTTTCTTCTTGTGTATCAGACTTATTTTAATTCATTCTGGGTATGTTCCAAGCACTGTGTTAGAGATTAAAGGCAACTGTGCACCCCAATTAGCAGCCAGCCCTTTCTAAGTAAAAATATTTCTGAGGGGCGAGATGAAAGTGGAATAATTTCTGTTCATTAGCAGCAGAGAGCTGGGACGGGGTTTTTTCACAAAACGGTTATACCTTGATTTTGAGCATCTCAACATTTAAAACGAGTGACCACGTAAAAATGAAACTCAGTGCAAAAATACCCCTCCAGGAATCGCTTTCGATAGCGCAGTGGAGCTCTGCAGTAAAAAGCATACTGACTAGTAAAACGGTCGCGACTGCTCACGACTCCAAACTCTCCGGCAGAAAATCTAGCTCTGGGGCACTAATCTCTCCTTTTTTTCATGCAAAACTTTTCAGCTGCAGTCGCTGTGCAGGCCGTAAAAACTGTGCCTTCTCTTGAACCAAGGCAGCAGAAAATTCACGCCGTTCCAGAGGGACAGTCGGCCGCGAAAAAAGTGGCGTTCAGAAGGACTTTACCACCTCTTTCAGGGTACGATTCCTCTGCGCGAGGGCAAATCCTGCCTTGTGTGCCCTGTAAGAGAGAGAAGTTTTTCCCTTTGGAGTAATATGGAGTTTACCAACTAAAAATCGAGCAAATAAATCTCTGTATTTCAGGGCTGTGTTTTACACCTGAAAGACTTGTTTTAATTTTCACATTTTCACAGAGGCCTATAAATTTTCACCTGCTTAACCTTCTGAAGAAGAAAAAAAAAAGAAAAAGGAAGAAAAAAATTAAAAAAAAAAAAAAAGGAAGGAAAGAAAGAAAATAAATTAAAAGAGCGGCGTTAGCCACAGTTAAACAGCCGGGTGAACACAGCCCGCCCTGCCCTGACGCGGCGGTGATGGGCCGGGAGAGCCCCGCGGTGCTGCCCGGGCTCCGAGTGGGCAGGAGCGGGCAGGAGCTGGCAGGAGCGGACAGGAGCGGGCAGGAGTTGGCAGGAGCGGGCAGGAGCGGACAGGAGCGGGCAGGAGTTGGCAGGAGCTGGCAGGAGCGGGCAGGAGAGGGCAGGGGCGGGCAGGAGCGGGCAGGGGCTGGCAGGAGCGGGCAGGAGTTGGCAGGAGCGGGCAGGAGCGGGCAGGAGCGGGCAGGAGCGGGCAGGGGCTGGCAGGGCGTTGCCCGGCGCGGTGCCCACGGGCACTCCGGCCACCCGTAGCCTCTCTTGCCACTCGGCTCTCCTAAAAGCAGAGCTCTCCCCCGTGCCTCGGCCTTGCCCATGGTATTCCCCCTCCTCCACCTCGGGATAAATCGCCGGCGCCTCCTGTTAACTTTCTAACGAGCAGGATCGGGAAGGAGAGTCATCCACTCCGATTAAACCACCCCAGGATCCCGACAGGGACCCGACGACTGATTTATTCGCTGCCATTGTTTTACTGGACAACATTCGCTTCCCGAGAAACAGGGCGTCTCGGCTTCATATTGTTTGGAAATATCTTTGAAAATACCCCATCTGCCCCTCGTTTCGCCAATCGTAACACCTCTTTGATTTGAAGGAGAGAAAGCTTAGATCCTGCTTTTTATTGAAACCAGCGGAGGACCCTGGGAGGAGGGGGCGGGAGGGAGGAGAAGATGGGAGGGGGAGCAGGGCTGGGGGCAGCCGTCGGTCGGCATTAATCACACATCCATTTGTCGGGAGGAGACGGTGCCGATGCGTGCGGCGCACATGTTTCCGCGGCCGCGGTCCCGCATCACCTGCGGCCGGCAGCCGGGCCAGGCGCGGGGAGCGGCGGAGCTGCCGCCCCCTGAGCGGCTCCGCGTCCCGCCCGAGCCGAGTAACACGCGGGATCACAGACCAGGATGAGCCGGTGGATGCAGGTTTACCTCCTGCTCCCCGGGACGGCTCCTTGCTCGGGCGGCCAAAGGGAAGTAAAGGGATGCAGACTGGTTTCTGGGCGGAAAGCCTCGCTTGTAGAATTGAAACTTCAACATTTCCCTGGAAACACTTCTTCACAAGACATCTTTACAAAGACACACAGAGCCCCTGCCATCTACAAACACATCTGTGGGTGTATAGGCATGTTGGCTTGTACACGTAAATTCGATAATACGCACATCTCTTCCTCGTGTAAGTGAACTTCCTGCTACCAGATTTCCCTTGTTCAGTTTGCCCTTCTCCTCGACATGCCAGGCTCTGCCTTTAAATATCCTCCACGACAGAGTTTTTTGGGGCGAAATCCGCGGGAGACGAATTTATTAATCTGAAGTAGTCCCTGCCCTCTGCACTGAAAATAACACAACGTAGTAATTGCAGGACTGTGGCTTCGGCACAAATCCGAGCTCAGAGCACAGCCCACATCCTGGTCCCTATTCCGGTGCCCCGTGAATCGGGCGTTTGTGTTGGCCTATGTGAGTGTTAGTTATTCCGGGCTGGACAAAAGTCTCCATCAGCTCCTGAAGGCGTAGCACTGGTGGGAGCAATGAAAACGCTTCCTTGTGGGCTCCCTCGCTATTGGTATGAAGGGTAAATTGTCCGCCGTGGCGAGTCGCCTTGGCCGGGAAAGGGACGGAGAGCCGGGAAGGATGGGCACGAGAGCGAGGATCGCGGTGGGACCCCGCGCCGCGGGTGTCTCGCTGCTCCCTGTGGGTGCACACACTCAAATGTGAGCGCTGCAGCGCTCACTCCCAGGACCTGGGCCGGGGATACCCTCTGGCATCCCTGGTCGGCCGGAGGGGCTGCCCTCGCCAGCCCAGGCCCGTGCTCAGCCGGATGAGTGCATGGCCCTGCCAACCAGGCTTTGCCCGGCCCCGCTTCCCCACCTCAAGCGGGCAGCTAAAGCGGGAGAGGGGAAACAGGAGGTCCAACCACTCGATACAGCTAGCGTAGAAACTAGCCGGCTTATACACACACACACACACACACACACACACATATATATATATATATATGTATGTATGTATGTATATATTTCTTCCAAGGGTGTTGGGATGAGGCAGAAATGTTTGCCTCCTAAATTTTCCGAGCTTTCTCTTTTTTCAGTACTCTGTCCGTGACGGTGTGATCCGTCTTACCCTGATATAGAGAAAATAGCACTAAATTGCGTCTCTTTTCATGGCTTTTCAAATATCTGTCCTTCCTGCAGATTAAACGAGCGGCTGCTGGGAGAAAAAAAAATAAATCCCAACACTGTGAAAGGAATAAAACTCTTAAGTCCATAAAGATGAAATGTAACAAGTATGTTGAATACATAACGCTGCTATATAACAGTTTCAATTAGTTGAGTTAGTCCTCTGTAACGTCTTGTAAAGGTGTAAGGACACGTTTACAGTAAAAGCAACATAATGTTCTCAACTGTACGAGTTAATTATTTCCAGATCCTTTTTTTTTTTTTTTTTAGAAGTGAGTTTCACAAGTAAAGGCTCTGTCCGGGTATAAAACAAGTGATGTATTTTTCCAGCATTAAACATCTTGAGTTCATAATGAGAAGCGGAGGAGAGAATGGACAGTTAAATAATTAGACTCAGGGATTTCAGAGACGGGGAAAAAAACCAACAACAAAAAAAGAATAAAACGAAAGAGCAGCTTTTGGTCTTTCGGGGAGCGGCGATTATGGTGACCGTGTCTCCTTCCCTCCTATTTATCTCTATTCAGTAGCAACAGCACATAAGGCAATAACGCTGCCTGGCACGGCCACTCAAGGAAGGAGTTGTGTGTAACCCACGGCCGAGAGGGAGAGGGGAGCAGAGATTTCCTCCCATACAACTCACGAAATCCATGGAAAATTTGCGAAAACGCTCATCTCGAACTCAACCCCTCCAAACTTCTGGAAACGGGCAGGGTAAAGTCTCAGGAGTGCCGCAAGGTCCGTGCACGACCCCAGACCTCTGTGCCAGCAGCCTTGGCCCTCTCCAGCCCTCGGCGCCCCCCGCTCTGCCGTTCCTCCGGCGGGGCCGTGGGGAGGTGGCACCTCCGCTGTCACAGGGCTGGGACAGACCCCGGCAGGACAGTGTCCATGCCCGGTTCGGTTCCCTCCTGCCTCTCCTGCAGCGCGACTGTCTGTTCGCCCTCATGGTTTTTATGCTATAAAGGTCGCGACTGCTTTGTTCACGAGGAATTGAACTTGCTCCCGCTGCCGAGTGGAGCCGAATTCCCACTTCTCCCCCCGTGATATTCAGCTCCCTAGCTGGACTCGTAAGCTTTTAAACAACCCCCTCAAAACGAACTGCACGACCCCACCTCCCCCCTGCTAGTTTTCCCTTTAAATTTACCTCATATTTAACCATTTTTTAATTTTCCTAGGTGTGGGTGTAAAGTCTCAGCCGGTCAAAGCGGACATGAAAGGGAAAAACAAAGGCAGATGGGATTTCCCATGCTTAGGCCTCTCCTGTGACTGAGTTTAGGACCTAAAACTCCATGCGAAAGGCTTGGCTTTAGGTCCCTGTGCTCCACAGCTTCCAAGACAAGCGTAAGATGAGGCTGACCAGGGATCCCTTGGTAAAAATCAAGTCAAAATTTAGTTGTCACTAATTTTTATTGACAATTAAAAGGCCCACAAATTCCTCTCTTGTACGTGTTCACTCAAATTTGTCTGATTTAAAACCAGGTGCTAGTATCAAACAAAATAAAGCATTCCGGATTTCTCTTGAAGATACTTACATTATTTATTAGACTATTTTGTTCATGACGAACCAAACTCGCTTCGGGTTCTCACACTGCACCAAGACCAAAGAAAAAGTCTGCAGATTACCTCAATTTTTTTTTTTTTAAAGCAATCTATTACTGGTATCACTGTTTGCAGAAAGGGAACATACACATAAACATATGTATACATAAAACTTGTCTAAGTTCCTGTATAGCACATTATACACACACCTATTCCAGGAGATGTAGAGCCGTGCTTAACAGCAATGAACATTTCCCCAGTCCTGTGGGAAGTCTGGAGGTGCCCGATAGAACTAGAATCCCAGGAGACATGATTTTGGTGTCTGGTTTTCACTCTTTTTTTTTTTTTTCTTAAATAAGGTAACAGGAGAGACGAATTTCTATCTGTAGGTAAAGTATATTTGCTCTTCTAAGGATGAGAAAACTAGAAAAGTCTCTCTGACCTACGACTGGGATCTCAGAACATACTGTTCTAAAGCAGAAATGTCAAAGTAAAGTAATTTACCACCTGGACGTCCTTGACTAGGATGATTAAAGTTCAATCCGAGGTGTGTGCACAGTTTTACCGTGTTATTTAAACGCATCAAAGGTCATAAAAGGATTCCAATAACATGAGTCGCAGACCAGAGAGCTTCCTCTGCGAAGAAATCCGTATTTTATTCTAGCCAAAACTCCAGCACACTCTTGAAAGAAAAAAGAAACAAAGAGAAGGAAAAAAACCCGGGATGGTAGGGGAGAAAGGGATTTAAATTCTCAAGGGGTTGGCAGACTTGCTGGAGGCTGGAGGGTCGGGCTCTGGGGGATACACCCGGGAAAGGACGGAGCTTTCGCCTCTCGTTAGCTGCGCAGACATCTAGTGGGAAAGCCTCGCCACTGCAGCCCGGCCCTCCGCCCCGCGGGAAGGCGCTTACCCGGCTCCTCGGACTCACGCTGCCCTCCTCTCCTCTCCTGTCCTCTCGTGTCCTGTTCGCTCGTGTCCCGGTTCTCGGCGAGGCTCAGCCGCGGCCCCGCCGTGCCGCCACACCGGAGCGCCGAGCGGCGATGGCGGCGCCCCGCGGCGCGGCCCCCCGAGCCCCGATTGGAGGCTCCCGGTGCCAGCCCAGCCCCGCCCGGGTTCTGCTCCGGCGGGACCGGCCCCCGACCGATTTCGGTCCCACGGGGGCGACCCCACAACCTGCCGTGCTGCTCCGCCCGGTGCCTCGCTCCCTTTGGCACGGGCGGTGCTCGAAACCCAGGCAAGGCTACCCACACCCCGCAGCCTCTGAGGCTCTGTTTACACTTGCAAATCCCTGATGGTTATCGTCAGCAGGGGACGGGAGCCTGCCCCGGGGCCACCCGAGCAAGCCGGGACACGCGGGGCGCTGGGACACGCGGCTCCGGCGGGGCGGCGGACACCCGAGCTTACCGCAAACACTTTTTATTCCTCTCTGGGTCACAGATCTCAGCAGTGGAAGGCAGAAAAGAGAGGAGGAGAGATGGGTAAAGCACACGTAGAGCTCGGCTGCAGGCTTCCCCAATGCCATGGCAGAAATTCATGTTTTCATTTACGCCGCGGGGAGAGGACGGAGTATCAGGGGAAGGTGGGGGAGGCGAGGGAGAGGGGTTGATCTTGACTTTTAAAACATGTACCGGCACTATAGCGGCCGATCAATCCGTGACCGGGGGTCCCAGACTGTCCCTGCCTAACAAACAGGTGGCTTCTCTTTGGGCACGACACGCGCTTCCAAGCTACAGTGAGGTCTAGTGCCAGGATTGCTCCTATTTTGCGGAATGTTGTGTGGGTATTTCCTTGACTGGGTGTTCTCCTTCAGTTCCACATTCCTTCTTTTTCTAAGGAGTTCAGATCACCCCAGCATCTTAGTTGCTACCTAATCACGTTGCGGGTGAGATGTGGGAAGCCCCATCCTGTGCCCAAGTGATGAGGATGCTCGGACATCTCCGACTTCTGAATGCTTAAACCATTGCTCTTGCAGCCCACAGGTTTTTCTTGTTTTGTTCCTTTAGTGACCACAGATGCCACACTTATATTTCCACACTAGGTATCAGAAATCTCTTCTGATCCTAAAAAGCCACCATCTTCCATAACCTTATTTTCTATTCTTTCCTTGACCCTTTCTGCCCCTCAAGTTGCCAGTCACCTGTCGTTCCCAAGGACTTCCCTGTATTACAGGAATGCTCCTCACCTCGGAAGCAAAACTGTCTCTTTGGATATCCAGCAAAGCAAAGAGACATCTTGCAATGTGCACACAGGTTTGAATTATTGGGCTGTAAATTTCGTACCGTGATAAAAGCTTCAGCCTGGTTGTTCAATATTAAAGCTTTTGGCAATAGCATCACTTGGGTTTTTTACTTCCTTCAACCCCCGCCTCAGACCTACATTCCCCTCTCACAGATTTCTGAGAAAATCTTTCATGTTTTGTTTTAATATCGCATATATACGTTTCAGGTTTCTTAGCTGGTGTACAAATAAGAACGGACATATGGCAAGAACATTTGATGTCTGAAAACGAGCAGAAGATACTTGCTAACCGATTTCCGCTGTGGAGTTATATGGGGTTCTCTTTTTATATACAGGCAACTTTTATGTCAGCTAGGATATTCTTGCTCACAGTTTTTAAGGTTTCGATCCTGTGGTTGTTGTTTAAAAAAAAAATAGTACAATCGATAACACACACAACCCCACAATAAAGGCAATTTAGTCTTAATTCTCTGATTAGGATACTTGTATACATAATTTCGTTTTTCCATCTAAGGGGGATTTGTTTTTCCACTTGACACGGCTGCGCTATTTGAAGAAAATTAGACTTTGATTGAAAGCTAATTATGAATTTGCAATTACTCGATTAGCTAGGCTCTGCTCAAACTTCGCAGGGACCTCAGCATAAACTTCTGACCTCTCTTTTAGCGACTCCCAGAGTAGACACAGATCTACAACCCCACTCTCTCCAGAATCCCGCTGAAATTCACAGGTCAAACAAGCTCCCTCTCCTTTATTTGCCAAATATTTACATCACACAAAGTGGTGATGACGTGTCTGTTCGTGCCTCCATCAGCTCACAGTGACATTTTCCCTATGGCAAAACCTCCTGGCGGATTTGGGAGCTGGAGTGGAGTGTTCCCCCAGCAGCAGGTGGGCGGCCGGGCCGGGACAGCGGGATGTGTCCTCATCCTCTGGTCCTTGTACCAACGGCCTGATCCATTCAACCTGTCCGGCCTCTCATGTCTGCACACAGAGGTTTCACATAGGATCCATGTCCACACGGCGCGACGGGCTTCTCGAGGGAGAGCCCCTGGGCTGAGAATTTGTTGACCTGGCAGCAGCAAGAAGCAGCGTTCAGCGGATATAGATACCTCAGTGAGCAGAGGCGCACCAGCCTTTATGTTTCCTTTACAACACCACCTATGATGTGTAGCTTTATGTTACTCCCAACTGTTTGAGGGGACGGGGGGGTCGGGTTCTTCTTTTCTCTTTTTCTTTTCTTTTTCTTTTTTCTTTTTCTTTTTAGGAGGGCGGTGTGGCAGCGGGCCGCGCCGGGAGATGACAGAGGATTTGACACAGCCCCCACACGCATCAAGAGAAATTGCAGAGAAATACGGTCTTGTGAAAGTGGATGACAATTGGTAATTGCTGGCAGGCAGCGAGTATCTTCCCCACAATAGGAAGGAAGCGGCTCCGAGCGAGGATATTGGCTCGCTGGCACCAGGGCAGCTACATCTGCAGGAAAATGGCCTCGGGTTGCGTGCGAGGGGACGGGGGAATTTCTTCCTTTAGGTATCTGCCCTAGAAGACCAGGGGTCATGCTTGGCTAGAGATGAACCTTTATTGTTCAGCCGCTCGTTATTTTGCATGTCGGAGGAGTTGCTATGAAACCACTCCCTTTTCTCCGTACCATTATTGGACTAAATATACTTTGGCTCCCGGGACTTTGCGAATTGTCTTGGGAGCGTGGGAATCTTGGCGTGTGCCCTCAGCTCCCCTCCAGTTCCTTGGCACCAGCCTTGCTCCTTCTCCCCGGGCATCTCTGCAAAGGCTCCCAGGACTGCAATAGGGTTGCTTTCGCTGAGTTGGAACCATCCCCGCTCTTCCCCCGTCTCTCTGTCCATGGCGAGGGTGGAAGAGTTTATACCCCCACATCCAGGCGTGGGAGCGGCTGTGGGGGCACAGGGTGGCAATGCCAGGCGGTGCCGGTGGTCTGGCTAGCGCCATCCTCAAGGGCTCCAAGCTGGCGCGCTCAGGCAGATGAAGTTCGAACCCCAGATGAGAAGATCTAAGTCCAGGCGTGGGCAGATGTGAACCGCTGGAGTCCGCTGTGTGTGGGTTAATTAGGGTCTGACTCCACTCCCGCCTTTCCTGGTGAGCCACGACTCTCAGTTTTTAGCTGATTCCAGAGTAAATAACATCATGGAAGTACAGTCAGCTGTCGCGTATGTAAGAATGGGATTTAGCCTTCAACAGAGTCACATATGTAACTGCTTATCTAAAGAAGACATAAAATACAATAAGCTTTGGAAAAATTCATGATTCAGCAAAAAGGGAGTAATATGCTTACCCAGAGATGTAAGTTATCGACTAGTCTGCATTTGGCTGGTGTTATGTTTAAAGGAAAACACTGTATAATTCCTATTTAGAAAATGTGTTCACGGTATGGATACAAAGACATTAGTTCCATCTAACATGAAGAGTAGCAAATGTCTCTCGTCATGAAAGACAGCACGTATTATATGTACCTGAGAAATGTATTCTAGGCACTAGGACGCATTTTCTAGACCCCGGGTTTACTGGGATTTGACCAAATAAACTTTTAGCAAAAATGTGTGTGCTTGGTGAAATGTAAAGCTAATCAGAGAAGACGGGATCACATCACGGTATCGAGTAGCACTCTGCTGGTAGGTGGTTGGTTGGTACTGGGAGCACCCACGCCATGGACGAAGGTCATTTTAGCATGCTGAGGACTCAGCCGAATCCAGCTGCCTCTTCCTGCTCTAAAGTGATCACAGATCCGTGCAGATCTGTGCGTTGCTTTTTGTGAAACGTGTCCCCAGGGCTGTCCCTGCGGGGTCCCACTCACGCAAGAGGGTGGCTCTAGCCAAGCCAGAGGAGGGATGCGCTTAGGGGTGGGAGAGGACGCCCCGCTCCTCTCCTTGCTCCAGCAGAGGGATGAGCATAGGGCAATAGTGCCAAGGCGAGAGGCACGCGTGCGGGCACACACACACCAGCCAGGGCGAGGGGACACAGCGCTCGCTTCAGGTGTGCGCGCCTGCTGCCCGTGGGCGCGCCATTCCCGGCGGCACCGCGCACCTCCCGCCTCACCCGCTGCCGCTCCGTGCGCCCCCAGAGCAGAGACACCGAGTGCCAAAACCCGCGCCGGTCCGTGCTCCAGGGCTGGAAGGGGCGATGAAGAGGGGCCGAGGCGGACTCGGAGCTGCCCGGGGCAGGAGGCGGCGGCGCGGCCGGGCGCAGGTGCGGGCGCGCCTCGGGGCGAGCCGGGCCCGGGCCGGGCGGGCGCTCAGAGCGGCCGGGCCTTCCCTGCGGGCTGAGGGCACCGGGCTGAGGGCAGCGAGGGCCCCGAGGCCGCTGCAACCACCCGGCCTGCTGGAGGAGCCGGAGGGAAGCGGGATGGCAGCCACGGCGCTTCTCCAGCGCCCGCTCCCGCCCCTCTCCGCCACGTTTGACAAGACAGGGGTTTGCCAGATCCAGGGGTTTGGCTTCGGTGGTTGGTGTTGTTTGGGGATTTTTCCCCTCTCCGCGGGCAGGATTTCCACTCGTGGCTCAGATACCTTCCAGCCAGAGCCATCCTTCCCTCCCGCCAGTGCGGTGAGTTCCTGTCCCTCTAAAGGTATTTCTTGAGAGAGCCGGGAATACAGCCCCGAGTGTGCACAGTCTCAACGGAGCTAAGGGCTGAAAAAGAGAGGGAGAAGAGTTGTAAGGCAGAGTTAGACATTAGAGATAAACTGCCTCCATCAAGTCAATGTTTTAATCACTCAAACCACTTCTGAAAAGGGAACCAAAAACCCTCTTGAAGAATGTACTCAAACAGCTGTCTTCCAGTAAAGGCGAACATGTCCAATGTTTCCTGTATGATTTTTTTCTCTCTCTCTCCCTCTTTTTTTTTTCTTTTTTTTTTCCCCCCCCTCTAGATACTGCGCACGGACCTCTTTAACACTGAGAGCCTCACTGTTTCCCTTCCTAGGTGAAGATACGACTTCGGGGTCAGCGTGAAAAAAATAAAATAAAATAAAATAAAGACTGTGCAAATTCTTGCAGAGAGCAGCAGCGTCCACTTCTGCCCCTGAGCCCCCCTGGTCGGATGTAATGTGTAAATGTCACGCTATTACAAGAAAGTTATGGTGAGAAAGGGGTTTTGGAAACGCTTTCTCTCGCACTGTAAAGGAAAGAGAGACTTCGGCTTCTTTCCGACAGCTTTTCAAAGGGAAATAAAACAGCACAAAGTGGGCCTGAAGCTCAGGAAGAACTTTTTTTTCCTTCCTCTAATGAAAAAGGTGGAGGGATAAGTTTAATTGTAATCAGGCTGCAACAATACACCATGTGATCATGTGGTAGCAATTATTACAAGCTCACAGCAGAAATAGAGAGAATATGTTATTGTAGCTTACTGTACCTTTTCTCTTTTCTTTTCTTTTCTTTTCTTTTCTTTTCTTTTATTTTCTTTTCTTTTCTTTTCTTTTCTTTTCTTTTCTTTTCTTGAGAATGTGACCTACTGGTAGATAAGATGAGAAATTAATTTACCCCCAAAATGCTAAATCTCGAAAACCGGAGGATAAACCAAAGAATATCAAGGAAGAGTAACTTGAGTATAATTTTGTCATCTGTTGCTATCACACGTTCAGAACATTGCAACTAGATGATGGAATCGACCAGATAAACTACTGCACAGCCAACCGGGCCTCCTCCTTATCAGCATTTCCTAAGGGAAAAACAAAAACTTTCTCACCACCCTTGGTGCGAAAAAGCAGATCTGATGGGAAATACATTCGTCTCAGTTTTCATGGCAAAATTAATTGAAATTACAAGGGGGGGGGCTTTATCACTGTGTTCAAGCAGCCTGCGGCTGACGGAGAGCCGGCAAAGGCTCCTCCTCATCACTGCATTTACACGGCAGTTTAAGTAAAATATTTTCTGTGGGCTACTAACATCCAATGCCAGACTTGAGCTGCTTCCACCCACCACATATAAGCAGAAAGCTACTGAACACCCCCTCTCCCCCGAAAATACTATGGAAAAAATGTAAAGCAAAGCAAAACAAATCAGAAAACATACCTCGCCCGCGAGACAGATTTTAGGATCATTCCCATTTTAATTTTTAATCACATTAAATACCTCCAGCGTGTTTTCTGAAGATGAAATACGAAAAAAAAAATCTTAAACAAAACACCAAACCCAGAAAGACCCACTGAGCGAAACGATCTTCTGAGACCTGGCTGCATTAAGATTAGCCCGTGTCCCACACTTGGGGTGAAAGCGGTGACATTGTTTTCCAGCACACCTTTTTCATAGGAGGTGCCGTCTGAATCTTTGGGTCGACTGAAATAGTTGGGTTCCTATCTCGTGTGCCCCTGACGATTTTTAGGACGCAAATTTCACAAATTTTCCCGAGCTCTTCCCCTTTTGCATTTGCTGTTACAAATTCTTCTTATTTTGTAATTATCACAGCACCCCCCTTAGCACGCAGTGGGAGGGAGAGAGTTAAGATGTCCTGCGAAACCCGCTCGTAAAGCTGCTTACTTCCATTAGAAACACATGAATATCCTGAAAGACACAGTGTATTTAAAACGGACTCAGGAATGTTTATCTCAATCCCTGATGCTTTAGAAATTGTGGAAGAAAACAGCCGTGACACTACTGCTCCAAATTACCCTTCTGGCAGGTAAATTTCATTTGCTCATGAAAATCAAATTCGATTAAAGCTCTTGGTCTTGCTATCACTTTCCTCCCGCTTCTTCCAAGAATCCTGAAGTCTGCAGGACGATTATTATTAGTGACTAAGATCACCCTCTAGCTCCTCCATTATCAGCTAAGATATTTTAGCGGGTTTAGAGGGATTTAGCTCCGTGACAAACATATATTTTCAGCAATCAGACGCGATTTTTTTTTCCTTCATGCTTATTTATTAGCTCTAAGCAGTGCATGGAAAAGTAAGAGTGGATTTCTTCGGGCAGAAGTTTGGGGTTGGGCTGGATTTTTTGGTGTTCTTTTCTGTATTCGTAGATTGTGATTAACCTACAAGAAATCAGCGTTCTCCTCAGCTGGGCATTCCCGCGGCAGGGCTGCGGAGGGTGCGTGTGTGTTATCACACAAAGACGGGTCTGGGAGGGGGAAAAAAGCTTTTTAGATACTGAGCCGACAAATTCCGTATTTTCAAAACTTGTCTTTCCACTGAAAGGACTTCTGGTTTCTCTAAGAGAAATATTAGGGCCTCTTTAGAAGTGAATGAGTGCCCATATTCCTATCACGTAAAAAGGTTTAAAAGTACTTTATATTTTCACGTTTAAGGCCATATTGCTGCAGTCCTCACTGGCAAGACTATTCGTAGCTTCGTGGCGTCAGGAACACACACAGTGACCTGTTTTAAAGCACTTGTAAGGGCCAAATTCCGCTCTCACTTACACCTGCGAAGTGGGTGAAATGCTTCTGACCACTCTCGATGCAACGGGGTTTAAAAATGCCACCTCAGCATTTTATAATGCCTGAGATGAGCATGGCCATGAACCGCGATGGGTGACTACCATCAGTTAGAAATTGCCTGCCTATGAAAAGATTCACGACCTTTTAAAATCTTCCTACTGATCATGGTTGTTCATAGTCCCGCTCCCCGAGGAATTAATACTCTTTTTAGAGGAAACGATTCAACAGATGTATTTCTCTCCAAGTTGTTTCACACTCTATATAAATGCAAAGCAGTTCAGAGGTTTGCATTAGTTCTCCTGGAAATCGCTATGGTTCTACCATGCGCTTGTATGTGCTGTATTTTAACATTATTTCACAAGAAAAGGACAAAAAAAAAAATTGGAAGAAGCTTTGATTGGTCTGCTGGTTGCATGTATGGAAGAATTTAATTACCAATTAACTTTTCCGAAGACGCTCAAATCAAATACTGGCTTCAAGTAAACTCCTTGCTTTTGGTTAATTTATCCAGCTCATCCCAAGACTTAGATTGTGAAAAGTAAAAGCTCTTCCACAAGTGGTAGGGAATGGTATATGTTCAAGGCAAGGGGGGCAGGCTCGGGAGCGTTTTTATCCTTGGTGTTGATTACAAGGTCCGCGATTTTTGAAGAACATCTGTTCTGCCCGATGCCGTCAGTCCTCACGGTTCCTTTCTAATATTTAACGGCAGATACCCATTAAGGTAGGAAGGAATTATAGCTGAGGAATGAAAATTTGGTATCGGGGGCGTCAAAAATATCTGACGAGGCTTTTCTGTTCTCTCAGGGTCAATAATTTATTAAAAATCATCTAAATGAGGAAGGGAAAACAAAGCGTGGAGTCCCGTGTCCAACAACAGTTTTTCTGCACCCCGCAGATGTCATTTTTGCCTATTTTGAGGAAACAGTCCCGTTCCCGAAATCCTCCTCACATAATGGCAAACAGGGAAAGAGAACTGTTGTATTACTGCTCTTATCATCAGTGACAAGCGTGGCCTTCTTCCATAATTATTAAATAGACCTCTAGAGTGAGTAAGAGATGCGGAGAAGGGAGAAAAGTAAGCTCTCTAATCTAATCTCCCTTCTTCTTCTAGCAGGCAGGGCTGGAGCAGCCCCAGGAGGGTAAACAAAACAAAATAACAACCACCAAAAGTCAGCAGACCGGATGCTCCCCCTTGCCCCCCGCCCGGACACCCCACACACACAGTTTGCACCGGGGCCGAAAGCTACGGCTTCACAAGGCTTCTCCCTCCTTACGGAAAGGAGCTTGAAAAGCAGAGGCAGATAAGCGAGAAACTGTCTGCGGCTGAGGGTGAGGGGAGTTTGGAGAGTGGGGGCGGGCTGGGCAGGGGGGTAAAGGGGAGCTGGAGACATTAGTGTTCTCATGGCTGCCCGCTTTTTAACAAATCAGACAGATCTTCGGGCCGTGAATGACACTTCTCACATTGGCTAGACTGCAACTTTCAACTTGACCTTGGCCTCTAGCCGTGTCTAACCCGTATGTAAAACAGCGCTGCCCCATAGAGCTGCCTCCCCTCCCCACTTCTCCTCCCTCGTCCTGCAAAGCGATTTTCAGAAGCAGCCTCGAGAAAACCGAGGGAAGCAAACCGAACCAACTCATGGCAGTCAAGCAATGTTTGGCCGGGGGAATCCACAGGTTTCAAAACTGGAGCCTGAAGGAAAAGGGGAAATATGCGTGGAATAAATATTTGCTTTTAGCCATGAGGAAAAATGCGGAAAAGAGTGTGCGAAGTTAAAAGTGGGAACATTTTACTGGCTACAATGAAGGAAAAAAGCGGCTAAATGCTGCCAAATTAGCGGGGGGATGACAGAGACTTCAGGTATCCCAACTCAGGGCACGGAAAAAGCACCTTGAAAAAATATCCTTGGGCGCCAAAGAGCTATTCCTCATGGCTGGCAGCTCTGCGCTAGGCAAGGAAAAGCCTGCTCGGTAACAATGTACGTCCCGGGATTGCTCTGCGCTTGTAGCCATGAGGGCAAAACAATGCTACAACGTCAATGGAAAGCACAATAGGATAATAAATACGCCGAGCTGTCAGACTCAAAACAAAGCAACACGCAATTGGGGGAAAAAATTAGTTTTCAGGATGGGAGTATTTGTGGCTGTTTTGTGCACACGCGTGAGGGCTGAGAGCTGTTAACGATGAGACGAACGCTGCTTCAGGTCAAGTTTATCGATAGCTCAGTGATGGAGGGTTCTGGGTTCAAGGCTGTGGGCGAAAAGCTTGGGGGAGAACAGCATCCGAGCCGATGGGAGGTGGGAGGATGTTAAAAATTGAAATTATTTCACCCTATGGAAAATTCATCCCGAAAAGAGGACGGAATTGTTGGGATTTTTTTTTTTCTAGCATTCACTTGCAAAGCGGTACGGCCTTCAAAAAAAACCCCTATTTTTCAGCCGATAATCCATTTTGTTTTCCCAGCACACACATACACACAAAAAGCGCCGTGAGTCCGTGCACACACCATGCAAGCCGACGTGATATTTTACAGCCGAAAAAGATTCAAGTCGAATCGTAGGCCCAGGGTTTTATTATTACGGCAACAAATAATACGGCTGTATCACGATGAATATCCAGTTAACTCTCCCGCTTCCCAAGACCTTCCTAAAAGATAATAATAAATAAAATGGGGATTTCCCGGTCAGTTCCTCTTATCTCACTTCTGAGACTTTGTGGCGAGAGGAGCGAGATGGGTCTTGGGCTTTCGACGGGCGGGAAGAAAGGAGGAAAACACCCAGAAAAGACCCCGGGAGGCTCCGTTTCGACAGCCTTATGTGTCCCAGCGTTGCGCGGAGGAACGATTCTCCTCCCTCGGCTTGCGGTGGGCTCTCCGCGTCACCCGGACGGGGCCCCGCCAGCGCTCCCCGGGGAGAGGCGGCGGCTCGGGCCGGCGGAGGAAGGGGTAGAAGGGGTGCGGCTCATCTTCCCCCCGAGACGAGGGGAGGCCTCCGGGCTTTCCGCGGCGCTCGGGGCGGGGAGGGCCGGAGGAAAGCGGCGCAAGGAGAAACCAGGCGGGGTGCCAAGGGGAGCCCCGCACCTCGGGGGGTGCGCCGCGGCAACAACGGGGCCAAGGAGCTCACGCCTCGGTGGCGAGGGAGGGCCGGAGGGAGGAAGGGAGGGAGGGAAGGAGAAGGGACGGCCCCCCCCCGCGGCGCCCTCGTCCCGCGCGGCGGCGGGACCGCGCCCGCACCCGTGCCCGCGCCCCGGGCCGGACCCAGCCCCGCGCTGATTGCGTTATTTAATTATCTCCACTTTATTCCCTCAGATGTTTATCAGCTGCTTTGCATATCACGTGGGGGCGGGCGGGCCAATGAGGGCCGGCCTGGCGCGACGCTGGCGCGTCAGCCCTGGTCAAGTCCCGGAGATTGAGTATCTCTTTTTTCAGTCTTTGGGGCTTTTAAAAAAGAGCCACTAGTCTCAATGCGGAGCGGGCTATGACAGCCTCCGTGCTCCTCCACCCCCGCTGGATCGAGCCCGTCATGTTCCTCTACGACAACAGCCTGGATGAGATCAATAAGAACATGGACGGATTTCACGCCGGCAGCAACTTCGCGGCGGCGGCGGCGGCCAACCCCTGCCGCAACCTGATGGCTCACCCCGCGCCCCTGGCCGCCCCCAGCGCCGCCGCCTACACCTCCAGCGAGGCCCCCGCCGCCGGCATGGCCGAGCCCGCTGTCAAGCAGTGCAGCCCCTGCTCCGCCGCCGTGCAGAGCTCCTCCGGCGCCGCGCTGCCCTACGGCTACTTCGGCAGCGGCTACTACCCCTGTCGCATGACCCACCACAACGCCATCAAGTCCTGCGCCCAGCCCGCCTCCAGCTTCGCCGACAAGTACATGGACACCTCGGTCTCCGGCGAGGAGTTCACGTCGCGGGCCAAGGAGTTCGCCTTCTACCAGGGCTACGCCGCCGGGCCCTACCAGCCGGTGCCCGGTTATCTGGATATGCCCGTGGTGCCCGCCATCGGCGGCCCCGGCGAGCCGCGCCACGACCCCCTTCTCCCCATGGACAGCTACCAGCCTTGGGCCATCACGAACGGGTGGAACGGGCAAGTGTACTGCCCCAAGGAGCAGAGCCAGCCGCCTCACCTCTGGAAATCCACTCTCCCGGGTAATACACCTGCATGGCTCCCCCTGTCTCTTCTTTTCATCCTGCCCCGCTCGCCTCTCCCGGGTGTCCCTCCGGCGGGGCTCCGCGATAACCCGCCCCGGGCCGACCCTCCGCCGTCCCCGGCCCCATCCCGCCCCGGCCCGCACATGCCCCAGCGCCGCTGGAACGGCACCGGTGCCGCCCCCTGCCCCCCGCCGGCGCACGGCACATCCCGCCTCGCCTGGCCGGCCCCGGGAGAGGAAACAGCTGAAAAGGGCCCCGGGAAGGTCTGCGCTATTATTTTCCATAGACCACGAAGTACGCGAGCTGTGTAAATCTCTGTAGCCCCTCTCGATCCTTTCCAGAGTCCCTGGCCGAGCTGCATGGGGTTTGTTATTATTTGTCTGTCTGACAGAAATGAGCCTTTCCCTGCCTAAAAGCTGCCTGCGGCGGCCAGGAGAGAAAAGTCCCCAGTGCTGAGCCGGGCTTTGGTGGCTAAATCGGAGCGGGGCAGGCGGAGGAGTGTGCTCTAACCCTAGTTCTTGTACCTCTTGAAGATGTCCTAACCCGTTCGAGCGATTTTCTAACGCTTCCGTGCACGCTTTTTCTGTTCCAGACGTCGTTTCTCATCCCTCGGATGCGAACTCGTACAGACGTGGAAGAAAGAAACGAGTGCCTTACACAAAGGTCCAGTTAAAAGAACTCGAAAGGGAATATGCTACAAATAAATTCATAACCAAAGACAAGAGGAGGAGGATATCGGCGACTACAAATCTATCAGAGAGACAGGTCACAATCTGGTTCCAAAACAGAAGGGTCAAAGAGAAAAAAGTGATCAACAAATTGAAGACTACCAGTTAATGGATTAAAAATGGAGAAGCAGCAATTCAAGAGTTTCAGAACTTTTTTTTTTGTGTGTGTGTTCAGATTAAAGTAATTATTAATAATAATTAAAAAGAGAAAAGACAATGAACCTCTTCTTTCAGAGCAAGAGATCTGTATCTTTGGAATTATAGCCTTTCTTTCTTCCTATTCTTTTTTTTTTTTTTTTTAATATTGCTGTAGCAAAATTGTGAAAACTGACAGTTCTCCTGAAATCCCAAACAGCCAGCCAGTATCACTGACAGACTGTACATCCCACGAGGCCAGCTCCGAGACACACACTTTCAATTAGACACGATTTTCTGAGAAACTTGTAAATACTTCTAGGACCCTGCTATTTGAAAGAAGACCCTTCGTGGCCACGATGCGAGAGCTGGTTAACGTGAGGAGGTCGATGTGGACACATGATCTGGTTTTCTGCCATTGCAATCCAAACTGTATGTTGAATGACTGCTCAGGTAAACCATAGTGAAACAATTACAATTACTGTATGTTTTTAAGCAATGCATTTATTGTCAAAAAGTAATAATAAACCTCGAAGGTACTGAATAAGGATTTCAGAGACATCAGTAATGAAGGAAGTTCTGTGGAGGATCTGTCTTGATAGTAAATCTAAACGTCGCAAATTAGCGAGGATAGAAAGGAAAATATTTGCTTGGAGATGTCTTTTGGTTTTATTTTTTGTTTTCCACAGATGAATTCTTGTCATCTAAACTGGGGGGTTTTTTTGTCTGTTTGGGGGTTTTAATTTTTTTTTTCTCCTGCAGACCATACAATAGATACATTTTAAAGGACTCTGCCTATTTTAAATCTGAAATAATCTTCAATAATTAATATTCTAAGTCCCCGGAAATTTTTAATATTTGAATATTGGCATTTCTTTACAGTAGAAAAAAATGGCCTGGGAAAAAATACCCGAGAACTTTGAACTGAAATACATTTTTTTTTCCCAGAAATATTTTGATTTATGTAATCGATATTTGATCTATAAGTAATTAGTTGTTTCTCCTTGTTTATTGTCTGTTATGAGGCCGCATTAGAATGTTTAGGGATTCTTTTTACAGCACCTTTTAATCCAATCAGTTATTTCAACCAGCACATTATTTTGTTTTTATTCACTATAAGAAGCTATCTTGTAAATAAAAAAAATCAGCGCACTGTGAAAATGTACTTATGCACCCTTTTTTTTATATATTTCTACTGAAAAAAATGAAAACCCATGACGTGTAGAAGTATAGTAGTATTAATACTGTTAATAAAATAGTCACTGTAATAAAACCTGAAAGAAAAACTCTTTCTTTTTTTCCATTCCTACGCACACTTAATAGAAAAAATATAACGTATCTGTCTTATAATTGTAATACCGTTGTCTTTCAGTATGTATCTTGTGTAGAGATGGTGGATTTTGTTTTATTTTTCTTGGCGGTGTTTTTCTGCGGGCAGGCACGCCTGATAACCAGCGTTCCTAAACTATAAATGTTTCGGTAATGTTAAACAGTGGTTTTGCAGCCGCGCTGGGGGACGGGGGGCGGAAGACCAGGATGATACGAGCGCAGCGCTGCGGCCCTCGCCGGGAAATGGAGGCCGGCGGCCGACCCCTGGGATGGGGGCGCGCTGCCCGGCCTGCCGATGCCTCCGCGGGGCGGTGGGGGGCTGCGTGGCGATGACAGGACGGGCAAGGCCCGGAACCTTGACCTTGAGGGGGAAAAAGCCGATTTGTGACCTTGACTTTTGACAGCTCCCGGCGCCGGCGGCATCCGCGGGCCGACAGCGCCACCTCGTGGCCAGCGCGGGGCGGCGCCCGCACCTGGCCGCGCCCGCGCAGCATCCCGCGCCGGGAGCGCCGGGAAAATGTCCGTGTGAAATGCCTCTGCACGGGCCGGGCAGGGCGCGGAGCAGGCTGTGCTCCCTCTGTGCTCCCTCTGTCTCTGGCGCTGGCAGCGCTGAGCCGGGCTGACACGGCGCCCAGCCGGTGCCCGGCCGAGGGATGCCTGTGCCGTGCGAGGAGCCGCAGGCTGGCCGCGATCGTGAGTGGAGGGCGAGCTGGTCGGGCACAAAGAGAAGTTTGCCTCAGCCGCCTGTCTCCTGCGGTGGTCTGTAGCTCTAATTAGAGCTATTGGGGAACCTTTACGGTACATTTAGAGGGTATCATATACCGCGCTCGCTGTGCGCTTCTACCCTTACATTTCTGAAATTCAAAAGGACCCACCTCTGCAGGGATCAGCGCGGAGCGATTTCCGTCCCTCAGATCTGACTGTAAGGCATTCGTGCGATAACTGACATGAAAACTACCTGCAGGAGCGGGATTTATTTTCCAGGAGGCTTTCGTGTGGGGGGCTTTGCCCTACACTCGGGATTTTAGCCTTCCCGCCGTGTGCGGCCGCGCAGGGGCTGTGAACCGCTGTGGTTTCTCGGGCTGCGAAGCCCTGTGGTTTCTCAGGCCGCGGGAAACCCGCGGCCGCGGAGCGTGGGAATTTTGGATGCTTCCCGTCTGAGGCCAGTCAGGGAATTTCTGAGCGAGAAATCCCATCCTGCTGCGAAAATAGCCTAGGAGTGTCACATTATTGGCAGGCGGTTCCCAGAGCATGCAGTTCGGTTGTGCTTTGGGGTGACAGGGTGTCGGCCCCCTGTGACAAGCACCCGGCCTTCCAGTGGCCTGCGACACCGTGCGAGGGACCACGGGCAGAGATCCACGGGCACAGCCACATCCATCCACGGCGGGCAGGGCCCTGGGCTGCCCACGGGCGTGGGGAGCCATGGGGGAATCGTCTCCAGGGGCTCCGTGGTAGCCCCGCGGCCTGGGATTTTCAGCGGAGCTGGAGCAGGCAGAAAGCTCCGCGCTGGAGCTCTTGTAGCTGCGGGAAGCCCTGATACCCCGCTGGAAGGTCCGGGGCTGCGGACTGGCGCCGGGGACCTGTCTCCCAGCGGCTGTACCTGCTGCCCACGGGCTGTCTGCCTCGGCGGCAGGCACCGGACAGCCGCCTTTCCACCCTCTACTTGCGACGTTTTCTGCTGAAGGAGAGAAATTGCCTGTAGAAGGCCACTAGTGAATTACACTTGTTCTTCCTCCCAGTGAATAATTTTGTTTATTTCGTTATATTTCCCCACCTGTGTAATTTCGCAGCCTGTGTAATTATTGCATGAGACGCCGCAAATTATATTTACTTCAGGTCGGAGTTGGAGGTGATACAGAGGACTGAATCCTGCTTACCTTAGTCAGGATCTTCTATTTTCAGACCTTGCCCCGGAGAGATACAATTCAGGGACGCCTTGAAAGTAGCCCACGATGAGAACATGGCCGACATTAGTATAATTGCAGTTTTTTGGTTTTTTGTGTTTGTTTGTGGGGATTTATTTTTTAAATTTTGTTGGGGGGGGAGGTTGTTTTGCTTTTGTTATTTAAGGTAACTTTTAATCGGAGCTAGCGTTTGAAGATTATGTTTTCGCACTGAACTACCTACCGTTCAAATTTGCTAAGCATTTCAAGACTGACTGTGGATTAGCGAATTTAAATTCCCACTACTGTTCAAATAGCTCAGCCGCGTATATATTTCACAGGGTAAAAAGTGGAGCGTTTGACTGGCGATCGCTGGCAGGAGTAAGGTAACATTTTGGATCCGACCCCTGCTACCATGTAAGTCAGCATCGAGGCTCTCGGCTCTCGGAGGCTTCAGCAGGACGAGCAGGTCATGTTTCCCGGCCCCGTCAGGAAAGCAGGACCCCAGGCCAGGGACGGAGCCCTCCCCATCCCACTGGGGTGTCCCCCCAAAGCCTCGGGCGGGCGGCGGAGGCTCCGCGCCCGGTGCCGCGGGGAGGCCGAGCCGCGGCTCCTCCTGGGCCCGGCTCTTGGCGCCTCTGGAGAAATATCCCACTGTGCGAGTGGCCGGATCAGGTGAGCAGAGGCCTGAGGAAGCTCCGTGCCCCGCTCTCCAGGGCACCGGGAAGAGGGAGCGGAGGTGGCCGTGGGAGCGCTCCGGGGCCGTGCGGCGGCTCAGGGCACCAACACGGTGGGGTCTGCGGTTTTCCGAGCCACGAGAGATTGGCTCTGCGCGGGCCTTGCGTGCACTCCTGCCCTCGCTCCCGCCGTCCCGCGTGTCTGCCGACCCACGGCTGCACCCACGCAGCGCCCGCGCCTCCATCCCTCCGTCTGCCTCGTCCCTCAGCCGGGTAGATGCGGCCTCGGAGCGCGGGGGAGAGCGGGCATGTAGGTGTGTGTGTGTTCGCGTTATTTATTACCTTCATTTACCGTCCAAAAGCTGTTGGCACATACATTTTCAAGTACAAATTGCTGTTGTACTACATATTCCCCTCTCACCAATCTGCCGCCAGAGTCCTAAAACATATCCCTAATACGTTTTACAAGTGAATATTATCACCAACGAAAATAATTAAGCAACGTGATACATTAATTCACGACCTCCGTCCTTGCACACGATTCGAAGACAATTATTATTTATATTCCTCGGGTTAAAGAGAGTGTTTTAAAATGGTGGTAGGGAACTCACTGCGCCTGGATTGCTGTGTAGAGTTACGGGTGCAAGGAGTTTTATTTGCAAACGTTAAGAAAATATGCCGGAAGAAGGATTTGGAAGGAAAAGGAACACAAAATTGAAGAACAAAACGTATGTAAACATAGTACAGCCTTTTATTTTCTCAGCTTCCCTTGAGTCAAGAAGGTTAGGTATAATATTTTAGCAAATGTGGAGAGAGATTCAAGGGACAGAGGATGTAAGCTATTGCTATTACTGTATATTTAGTGTATTTATCAGAGCACTAATTTCATTCCTAGCACAAAACGCGCAATATAATTAAAGACAAAAAAAAGTTCAGTTTCACTTCAATCTCCACGTAGTTCGCTTTCAATCTTAGATTCAGAGGCATACATTTTAAAATTCCCAGTGTCTGGAAATGTTAGTTTATAATCGCCTGATTCTTGGCGTCGTGGGTCTCTCAGTTTTCCCATGAGCAGAAAATGTCCTTATGTCTTTGACGCGGACAGACAGGTATAACAAATGCTACACTTTTTCCCACCCAGCGAATAATCTGGTATTTCATCTATCCCCGCCTAGAGCACTTGGCAGTAGCAAAGGTAGTTTGCTATGGGAAATAAACCTTGACAGGAGCATATTTCCGAAAAAGAATAACTCTAAATCTAATTTTTTTTCGGCTGCCTTTTGCTCAGAAAGATTCCCGTTTAAAATATCCCGGAATGTTGTCCTCAATACTGAATTGTTAGGAAAATCGCCTGTTACTACCAGAAAAACGAGTTTATACAAACACGTATATGTGTGTGTGTGTGAGAGAGAGAGAACGGTAAGAATCTCGGCCTCTAGCCTATACATTAAAAATATCTACGGCGTAAATAAAATCCCATTCCTGGTGCATTTCAGCATTCTCCGTGGGCAGCATTAGCAATAAAATCAAGACAGCGTTTAATACAAAAAAAAATATTGGCAGGCGCTAAAAGGCCGTTTGTCGCCATTCATAACATTTAGATGCGTTTCAGTGCACTTTCATGAGGGTCCGAAGAGATGTCCTTGCGCACTCTCGGCCCTCAGAGGAGTCCAAAAAGAAGAGGGGGAGTGAACCAGGGGTGGCATTCCCGGGCGGGCCGGGGGCAATGTGGGGCGGTGGGTGCCGGTGCGCCCCGGCCCCGTCCGCAGGGTCCGGCCGCGGGTGTTCGGCCACGCCGTGAGCCTTTCCCTGCCCCCTGGGCCCCCTCCCCCTTGAATGCAGTTGATTCATGAACTAGGGTACGAAATGCTAATGTTCATTAAGTCTATCCTCCTCCTTCCTCCCTTCGGCCTCCTTCCCGCCCCCGCACCCCCAAAAAGAAATTTTTTTCCTCTCCAGTGGATGGCTTCAACATGGCGTACTGCAAGGCAGAAGCTTTGCCCGTTCCTAGATCTGAACTGTGATTAAACATCCCCAAAGAGAGCATCTCTCTTCCTCCCGCCGCTTCCCCCTCCCTTCCCTCCCCTTAGCGTAAAGCGCCCTCTTCTACGTCGGAAAGGTCAAGTCCTACAACGCACAACCCACGGTCATTACTGTACTGTGACCCGGGGTGTACTGGGGAGGAACGGCCGGGTGTCTCGTGATCAAAAACACTGGGACTTTTTTCTTTTTTTTTTTTTCCTTTTTTTTTTATTTCTCCTCTTCGTGCGATGGGATTCCGTGGAATTAGACAGCATTTTAGCCTCCTGCAACCACCTTGTGTGCAAATCGCCATCGGAAGTCCTAAGGGACCAGGAGAGAAACAGAGAGAGGGGGGGAGAGAGAAAGAGGGCGGGGGGGGAAGAGAGAGAGAGAGGGGGGAAAAATAGCCATAATAGTAGTAGTAATAATAATAGCAATAATCGTCATTAGCCTGTGATATCGCTGCATTTTGCCTGAAGCTGGCAGGAAGGACGATGTGCCCCCGTGGCTAGATTTCTCTCTAAAGGCAAACCAACAACAACTAGAACAAAAAAAAAAAAAAAAAAAAAAAAAAAAAAAAAAAAAAAAAGAAATATAAACCCCCACATCAACAGCAACCCAAGATACTGAAAAATCGAGAAGGAATGTTTGGTGGACGGTGTATATTTAATCTGTGAGAGAGGAAACCAAAAAATAAGCAATCCATCCTCAGTGAACTGGAGATCTACAGCCCAGCGCGGGATCCTGTCAGTCTCCGTGGGGATATATTTTTGCACAGGCGAGAGACTTCTGGATGCTGGGGTAAGATTTTCGTGCTCTTCCTGGAGGCGGCTCAATGTTTCTCCTCTCTCCCTGCTCGGTGGTGAGCTAAGCAAACAAGGCAACAGCAAACACCCACCCGGTCCCCTCGCAGAAAGCCCCCTGCGTGACTGCAGCGGAGCCGTTCTGGAGGCCTTCGTGGAGAGTTTCCCAGGCCCCTGCTCTCCCCCAGCCCACCCACCCGCCCCACTCCGCTTCTCCCACGCTGTTTGAGGCCGAAGTGCCGCTTCTCCTGCGGGGACCGGGTGGGCTGCCTGAGCTGATGCTATAATAGAGCCGAAAGTAGAAAAAGTGAGACTGTTTCTGCTAGCTTGGGTGCCGGCTCCACCTTCCCCAGGGATGCTGCTTTCCCC
The DNA here is from genome assembly GCF_028551555.1 of Melozone crissalis. Taxonomy (NCBI): domain Eukaryota; kingdom Metazoa; phylum Chordata; class Aves; order Passeriformes; family Passerellidae; genus Melozone; species Melozone crissalis. The sequence goes on along the minus strand of NW_026535794.1, from coordinate 34,421,801 downwards.
TCTAGCATAGGTGGGAAGCAAAGAGGTCTCTTGGCAGGAAAGTGCGCCAGGAGAGGCTGGGGTCAGAGCCCAGGACGAGAGCAGATTCGCAGATAGAGCTGCTGGTTGTTTGGCTTTGTGCAGCGCCGTGCTGTACTGCAGGGCTGGGTCAGGCTGCATGGAAAAGCGTCTCCTGGTTTTTATCCCCGGTTGTTTTATTCCCGTGTACTCGCCTCTGAAATTATTTTAATCATTCAAGTGCCGGGGAGGAGGGTGGACGGCTGTGTGTGGAAGAAATATGGGGAAGGATGTTTAACCGGTCTGTTTTTCGCCATTGTTTGTGTGTATCTAGAGAGAAAAATGCCAGCCGGGCATTGTAACCTGTCAGTTTTAATTAATCTGAATTTCGTCGTAATCGCCTTGATTTGAACGCACTAAGCAAATTGCTTTCATTTATTCCTGATCGTATAAAACGATCTATATGGTCGGCTTGGGTGAGGAGTAATGGAAAAGCGGGTTATTTCCATCCTGGCTTCGAAATGTCTTCGGGTAGGAAAAAAAAAAAAAAAAGGAAAAAAATTTGATTTTTGATACTAAGCAATCTTGCATGGACTTCGTCTCCAGATAGTGGCTGGTTTACGTTTAAATATGTGAGGATTTCTAAATACAGTGCTGCATGACCGCTTGATGGAAAAAATAAAACCGAAAGAGAAAGAACGATTAACACCCGCACTTCGCCTGGTCCCATTCTGGATGTTCTGCCCAAATTCACCCGGGCTCTGCTGCAATGCGGATCTGTCAGGCTCACGATACCCGGTTTCTGAAAGCACTGCTATTGGTACCATCATTTGCTGAAAAGTCGGGAAAGGGAAACAAGCGGGACAGTGAGCGGGCTTCCACCCGGGCATAGGCAAGAGCAGCCATATTAGGCTTAGACGAAGAACTGTTTTCATGGGTATCTTTGCTTTACATATGAGAGAGGAGACAAAAAACGATCCTTACGAGCTGGCTGAGTTGCACACGGGCATACGATCGCATCCTGAATTGCAGCACGTACTTTAGGCTCGTGTTATACAAATAGCTTCCTATAAAAGTTACACAAGTACATGTACCTTAATTATAATACAATTCTGAGAGTCCATCAAAATATGAAGTTGGAGCTTTGAAGTCGTTGATTTGACAGTCCCGCTATAGTGATACTTCCTGAACCCGCCCCCTAAAGCAAGCATCGATGAAGAAATGTCTGTAGTTCGGTGGGTTTCACGATATGTGAATAAGGCTCTCCTATAAAGTTAGCAGTGGTACAGTAAAATCTGATGTGTTTCTTGGCGAGTTGGGCAAAATAATTAAATAAAAAATTGAAATACCTTTATAAATCATTGTTAAAATTTAATGTACATTAGAGAGAACCTTATATCCTATAAAATTCAATTTAGCTTAGAATCCCAGTCAATTACCTTGACGTGAATTTCTGTGGCATAGTGTGGATCTCGGCATCTCAGAAACAGTCTAGCTACGACTGGCTGGTCTCGGCATTGAGGCATTTCACTTTCTGTGGCTTTCTGGACTTAATCTAGAGGGTACATTATATATCTCATAGCTCTTGTGCGTTGTTTATATCCTGAACTGGTAGGCAGAAAATGCTCATTTGCCAGAGACAAACGCGATAGGATTATTTTTTCCTCTCTGTGAATATATTTACTGGATTAACAAATCTAAGGTCAAGTTCAAGGCATCGATTCTAGCAATACTTTTAAATGTAAGTCGACACGGGAATGTTTTGGCGGACTTTTTTTTTTTTTTTTTTTTTTTTTTTTTTTAATGTGTTGAGTAAAACGGCACTCTCGGTTGTGGGTGAGCTTTGCATGGGAACATCGCCTGGGATACGGCCGTCCGCAGGGACAACTGTCGATTACCAGCACCTCACTTTCAAGGGATCACTGGGGATGTTTCCCTAAACCGCTCTGCTTAATTCTTCATAAAATACATTGACACGAAAGGGGACTGGTACCTGCTCGCTACAAACGGTGCTAAGGACACGGCGCTTTGTGGGTCTGGGTGGGAGTGGGTGGAAAGTGTCTGCTCTTCTGTACCGGCGCATTATAACCAAGGAAATTTGCTTTCGCCCCAGTTCAGAGCCCGCCGCTGGCTCTAGACACCCCTCTGCCGCAGACGAAGTTTGCTAGAAGTCCCTTGCACCTGTACCTTGATGGACGGGGGGGGGAATAAGTGACTGTGTGTATGTTTTCTTGTTCTGGGAGAGCCTCCGAGAGTGTTCAGGGCGAGAAAAGGAGACATTTATAGAAGCATCGTCAGTCAATCAATTTCTGGTACACTAGCTGGTCTGAGGAAATCTCTTCTTGCGACCGTCTGATTGCCAAACCCCGCAGCATTGTCTTTCGGGACTAGGCTCCGAGCAGTAAATGTAAACATTTTAGAGGTGTGCAGAGCCCCCAGACCCCGGAGCTCCGGGCTGGGAGACCGGGGGTGAGGAGACACGACATTGCGAGAGACTCCCCGCGCGTTGGGAAGGCGCCGGAGGCTGTCAGAACAGCAAATCGCTGGTCTGCTGGTGAGCAAGAGAATAGCTGCCGAAACACCAAGTTTTCTATCCAGAAGTAGTTTCCTCTCCTGAAAAAAAAAAACCAAAAAAACAAAAAAACAAAAACGCCCGCAATATTTCGGCTACTTGCTGCTATCAGAGAGCCCTCGGATGTTCTTCAGCTCAAAGGGATGCAAAATATCGTGATTGGCGGCCAACAACGAGTATATCTCCGTAGGTCCGTAGTTGCTGAATCCTAAAATTCAAACTAGACGGGAAGCTTGATAGGAAAAGTACCCGTTCACCCTCTTAATATCAGCAACTTAAAAAGACAGGCAGAGGGTGACAGGGGAAAGGATTTTGCTAATTGATATTAAAAATTAATCTAAAGTATTCTAACCAGATGCGGGCAGCGTTTTGAGGTGTTCAAGCCCCTGAAATAATGTAACGTGGTAAAAATTTAAAAAAAAGAGTCAGAATTAAACTGAATCCTCTTTACATCTGCTCGTTCTCTTTACACGTATTCTGCAGTTTCCTAGCAAAATCACAACCACACCGCCTCACGTTTTGGAAAATAAATAGCCATGTCACAGTACGGGGCTTCCACCTTATCGATATATACACCTACACAAGTACATACAAGAATTCACCTATTATTTAAGTTATTTAGCTAGCTATTGTAGCACTTCATTCTATTGCAATCTTATGGAAACATATTTAGTTAAAAGAAAGGAAAAAAAAAAAAGAAGAAGGAGAAGTATGCCTATAGCTTTTTTCCATAACAGACAAAATGGCAAACAGAAAATAAATGCCTTTTAAGAACTTCTGAGCCCGAGATATTTAAAATCCCAATAATTAGTCGGTTTTTCTGAAGCTGCATTCCTGGTAAATTTTGCGACGAATTATCGCCTTGTGCCCCTATTTGCATTGGTAAAGGTGGAAACACGGTGAGCTTTTTTTTTTGTTGACAGCGAAATTTCAAATTCCCTAATGCTACGTTTTCTAATAAGCCTTTGTAGACTGTAATCAACCCTCAGTTTAAAAAAAATTGCCCTAAATCCTTAGATATTTTCTCCTGCTCGAGTGGTAATACCCTTCACCCTCCCTGTGCGAGAGAAGCAGCAGAGATTGAAGCCAGCGATCCTGTAATATTTTAATTAGCTCCTCTTGAAGCAAATTCCTTCTAGCACACGTTCCTCCTGTTAATTAGAGGCACCCACCCTACTGGCAAGGTAAATGGTCGGCTTCAAATATTTTCCAAGCAGAGCCCGGTACAGAAAGACAACAATTTAGATACAACAGAACTTGACCTTTTGGAGAAGCAGTAGCGAGTTAAACAGTTCCCCTTGCACACCATCTGTATATGTAAAAGCTAGACTATCGAGGCGTCCTAGTTCTGTTTATATTCCTCCCAAGAAGAAGAGATGTAGCTTTTTTCTCCTCCCTTTGTTTAGCTTAGCTATGGGTAAGAGTCTCCCCACCTCTTGGCCACGCTTCTCCTTTGCAAAACCGTCCTGCAGCAGAGGTTCCAAATTCAGAGCGGTTTTACCCTCTCTAATCCGGTCGAAATACATGGGAAGGCGTAACGAATGCATTTTGCTTCTCCAAACGAAATGCCTGCCTTTGTTTATGTTGTTCTCAGTGAGGTTAGCGAGGGGAAGGCTCGGTTTTCCCCCTTCCTCAACGCGGAAGTCCCAATTACTGTATTAAAAGAGCAATTCAACATTAGACCAAATAACCAACACTGATAATTGTGCTGAACACAGCAACTTAACAGCAGGCTCCCTGCAATTACCCACACATTCCGGGACTTTAGGCGTACATTATCTCTTGTTTCACTTAACAGCAAATAAAGCAGAGAACAGCCTGTGCCTTGGGTGCCTACTCGCTCCCAGACGAGCTGTGCCCCCCTCGGTTTCCCCATCGCCCTTCCCGCTTGCTGTGCAGGCGGCACCCGGAGGCGTTTTGGGGTCCCCCTGCGTTACAAACCCGCTTGAAGAGAAATAGGCTGCTCGCTTTGGAGAGGTGGGGGAGAGAGCCCGAGCGATCCAAAAGCAGGCATCGGGGCTGCACGTGTGCATGCTGTGCAAGCACATATATGCCCAGACACACGCACGCCCACGCACACACACACGCTCCTATTTCCAGTCGCCTTCTCGCCCTTCTTGCCTTAATTTCCCTTTGTTTCCCAGAGGCAGCCCCGACCTCTGGCACGGCGGAGCCTCGCACGGCGCCGCAGCCCCCGCTGCAGAGAGGAGCGGCAAAGAGCCCCATACAAACCTGCGCCAGCTCTGCTCCCCATTTCTAGCCCCAAGGTTTGAAATTTATTGAAATGCAAGAGGGCGGCTGCAGTGAGTCCGAGGAGGTGGCGTCCCGCGATTAAGTGTTGGGCAGCTCTGTCATGTCTGCTCTGGCACAAGCTGAAGTTGACTGCCAAAGTGCTATAAAACCGCAGGTCAGTCTAGAACTGTTTTCGGTTCCCCTAGACGCGCCGTGTTCAATTATAGCCTTTAAAGCCCTAATACAAGTGCAAGAATTTGTTTGCCATCACACAGAGGCGGGGCGAGGCTCGGCAATGGTGGCGCCTTTGTTATCTCAAAGTCACTGAAATCCTTATACATTCCTTTTTGTTCGAAGGGAGGAGTGTCTGCGTGTGTGCAGGGTGTGGGGAGAGGTTTTCATCGACGGAATTGAACGGTGCGGGTGCACAGGGGAAATAACCAATGCTCGGACACCAAAAGAGGGCTTCCGACCCCCCAGTCCACTCCACCCACCACTCCACCACGACCACCCCCTGCAAAAAACCGGGGGAAAGTAAATGCGAGCAAAATTACAGCGTTGAGGAAAAAGCCAACCAGAGCTCTGGCACACCCCTCCCCACCTCAAGTTTAAAAAAAAAGAAAAAAAAAAATTAAGAGGGAGAGAGAGGGAAAGCCCCCAAATCTCCCAAACCTTTTTACAATCCCTAAATGGCATTGCAGTCTTCTGCTAGCGGTTTTGACGACATGCAATCTCTTTCCATCCACTTTCTAGCAAATATGTCAAGCTGGAAGATTAATTCATTAATTTCAAGTTCAGCTCACAGACGTGCAGTAAGCATAAGAAGTTCTTGCAGCAAACCAGAATAAAGAGTTCATTACAGGGATACGTCCGGAGCATTTGATTTGTGAAGGGTAACCCTTGTAAAATAAGAAAAAGGCATATAAACATTAATGCTAATAAATTAGTTTACTCCACTACAAAGTAATTACTTGATAATCTTGAATTTACAGCTTGAATTCAAACGCAATAGTTAACTATAATGTAGGGGAAATACATAATGAGAATATTTTCTCTCTGCATAACATGATTAGATTTGTTATTGAGTCGGTTACGATAAGCCAAGCAATAAATAAACAAATCGATGTTGACATTTAAATACCGAGGATCTCCAGAATTTAGTAGAGAACTTTCTCCGGATATATAAATACTTCCACAGCACTGCAGAGGAAGCGGGGGGGAAAATCCAAATATTATTTCCCTAACATTTTCGTTTCCCTTCCACTAGCCTCCTAAGTCCACGGGGGCATGGATCTTGAACTACGTCTGATTTCCTAAGAGTACCGACTTCACAACAGCCGTTTGCCACCCTGTTTTTCTATTTTGATAAAATCCAGCCGGAACTCAAATATTTCTTTTCTGAAATCGAACATCAGAAGAGCAAAAAAATACTTTGTCCTAGAGCTTAGGGATGTCCGTGCCTCAAAAGGTGCTGTATTCTTTGGCGTATTTCTGTGTTTTCTTTGGCTCTGCTCATTCGGAGGGGTGTGCATTTTTATTGGCAGAAAAAGTACTTTTTCGTCTCTGCCCTGTACAATCCGCTTTCTATATCATCCCTTTCATGCAACAATAGTAAAAGTTTAACCAGGTTTTTAAAATAGGTCTCCCTGGGTGTCAGCCTTCAGCGACGACACAAAGCTAAAAGGAAAGTATCTCGGTACGGCGAGTTTGTTCCTACGGGTTAACAGTATGTCAAATAATTTTAACTAGGCTTCTGGCAATTAAACTCGGAGTATTTGTCAAGCTGGGGTAGCCCAATATCCACTGGTTTTTCAAGCATTTAGTTGGAGAGTTGAGGCGGAGAGATCAGCAAACAGCCTTTAGCTCCGTGGTCTGCACTTTAAAGGGCTTGCTGGCTTTCTGGCGTTGCGACTGAGGCAAGGGATGGTTTGGAGAGGCTGAGGAGGGGAAACCTGCGTCCCGGGGACCCGACACTGTTAACTACCTCCAGTAAAGCTTGGCTGAAGCCGCGCGGGGTATTTGAGGTTAATATGTAAGTAAGGGAAGGAAGACACTAAGCGCTTCGGAAGTGAACATGAATGCAAGCATGTAATCTATTCACCATGAAAATCAGTAAAGACTTGACCCTGGCACATTCTTCCTCGTAAGGTTTCCAGAAAAACCCTGAAGAGTGAGGGCTTTTTTCTTTTTTTTTTTTTTTTTTTTTAGGGGAGGGGGAGGAGGGAAAGCTCAAACCGATTTAAAAAAAAAAAAAAAAAGGAGAAAAAATAAAAAGGGGGGATAAAAGGAGACGTTTTCTTCAGGAGCGTTTTTCCTCCTCCTCGTAAGCAGCTTTCCGCAAGAAAGCGCGCGTGCATCTCTACTACGGTGCCCTCCTTCTCGGAGCCTGCCAGCGAGCCGCCGAACGCCCCAGCAAGCCCACAAACAAACAGAAAGGTCTCACCTAACCCCGGGGGGAATTGATAAGCCTCTCTGCTGCAGAGCCAGAGGGTGCCAGGGCCCGGGCGGCTAAGCCGGGGCAGTGGCAGGGCGGCAGCGTGTCCCCCCGGGCTCCCCCCCGGCCCAGCTGCGCTCGGCTCGCCCCTGGGCGCTGGCGACGAGCTGTTGCTTTCCCCCGCGACGGCCACAAAGGGAGCGGGGCCCGGGCCCGCCGCTCGTCAATGTCAACGTCGGGCCACGTGACCGCACCTCCCTGCGCCGCCGGGAGAGCTCTCCACGTCAGCCTACGTCTCCCCATCCCTTACTTCACGGATCCGCTTCAAAGGGGCAGCTGCGCTAGAGAATCATGTTAAGCTCAGCTAATGCGGAGAAGCCGAGGTAGCCCTAATGATGGATTTTGATGAGCGTGTTCCTTGTTCCTCTAACATGTATTTGCCAAGTTGTACTTACTACGTCTCGGGTCCTGATTTTTCCAGCCTCCCTTCTTTTTTGCCCCAAACCCCGTCTTCTCGCCCTATGACATACTCCTACTCCTCCAACCTACCCCAGGTCCAACCTGTGAGAGAAGTTACCTTCAGGGAATATGCCATTGATCCCTCCAGTAAATGGCACCCCAGGAACAATCTGCCCCACTGCTACTCCGCAGAGGAGATCATGCACAGAGACTGCCTGCCTGCCACCAACACTGCTAGCATGGGCGAGATGTTCGGCAAAAACACAGCTAACGTCTACCACCCCAGCACCAACGTCTCCTCCAATTTCTATAGCACGGTGGGCAGGAACGGGGTCCTGCCCCAGGCTTTCGACCAATTTTTCGAGACGGCTTATGGCACGGCGGAAAACCTGGCCTCGGCGGACTACCCGGTAGACAAGAGTGGCGACAAGGCGCCCGCGGCCGCCGGGGCGGCGGCGGCGGCAACTTCAAGTTCGGAGGGCGGCTGCGGCAGGGCGGCGGCGGCGGCGGCGGCGGAGAAGGAGAGGAGGAGGCGGCCGGAGAGCAGCAGCAGCCCCGAGTCATCTTCCGGCAACAATGAGGAGAAATCCGGCAGTTCCAGTACGTATAAAGGCAGCGCCGGAGCGCTTTTAGCAAAGGCAGCTTGAAATCTAGCGCACCGCCGCTGTTAAATTTTTATATGCTGTTTTATAAGCATATAAGGTTTATGAAGGGCCTTTAGATTTCCCCCAACAAAACTTTGTTATAAAAGGCGAGATCACGTGTTTAGTGCTGAAATTGGCCGTGAAATACCCACCGGGCAATGGATGTCTAATTTTTTTTTTCCTTTTTCTTCTCCTTTTTTTTTTTCTTTTTTCTGCTTTAAAAAAAAAAAAAAAAAAAAAAACCAGTTCCGTGGTCAGCTCTTGAAAATATAATAACGTTCGTTCTGTGCCTGTAAATTCGGCAAAAAAAGGAGATCCTGACTCCTTTGATATCAATGTAATCCAGTGATTTTATAAAAGCCATGTGTTGCACCAGAAGTCTAGTTAGGAGCTGAATTCAAAGCTCTCGCCGTTTTAACGATTGCGCTAGAATAGCGTTTAACAGATAAAGTAGCCGCCTGAACTGTAGCAATATATTAAAAGAAGCAAATTAACCTAAAGCTGGCCTTTTTGTCTAAAGGAAGCCATTTTACTAAGGCACTGTGGCAATTACGTGTTGCCTTCTGTCCAACAGTTTGTTACTTACAATTGTTATTCAATCTGTCAAAGTCTGATTTTTTTATGTGAGCTTTTTAAAAGGCAAAGCCAGTATACGGCCGGGGGAAAAAAATACCTCGACAATGAACTGTACCAGAAAAGGAAGTTTTTAAAGGGATAGCAGCTACGTTTAATGTAAAGAGCTCCTGAACCTTGAAACCTTTTATATTCTGCTTAATGAACTTTAAAACCGTAATGGCTAATCGAGAGGAGAATACCTCGATGCGGTGGAGAACGTGCTTGAAAATAGCCGGCTAGGGGGACAGGGAGACGCCTCAGCCTTGGGCTCAGGGGTTTTTCCCCTGCTCGGGACGCAGGGACTGGATCAGGCCGGGCAGCGAGGGCGAGGTGCAGCAGCAGATCAGGCGGGCAGGGGCTCGGGGCGGGCTGGGCGCGGGCCCCCCCGCCCGCTGCAGGCAGCCAGGTGATGGCAGCTCCCCGGGCAGCTCCCGTGCGGGGTGGCGCCCGGCCCAGCGGCCCACAAAGGCTTTCCTCCGGCTCGTGAAATCCGCCAGAGCCCCCCGCCACCGCTCTTTGCTCCAGCCGCGCTCCCCGCGGAGGAAGCGCGGCCGGATCGCGGCTCTCGGCGGGGGTTTCGCCCTGCGCGCTCCCGGGGCCGCGGCGCCGCAGGGGCCGGGCTGTGCCGGCGGCTCCGGGCCCGGCCGCACGCACCCGCCGCGGCGGAGGGCTGGCGCCAAGCCCCAGAGCCACCAGCTCCCATCCCGGAGCGGGCAAAACGCGTCTTTTCCACCTTATCGTGCTTTCCCTGGGAGTACCCCCGACCCTCCTCAGCCCCCGCCGCCGGCCTCCGCCGGGTCTCAAATGTTTCTGCCTTTTTTCGCTCCACAGGTGGACAACGTACGCGTAAAAAGAGATGCCCGTACACCAAATATCAGATTAGAGAGTTAGAAAGGGAATTCTTCTTCAGTGTCTACATTAACAAAGAGAAACGCCTCCAGCTCTCCCGAATGCTCAATCTGACCGACCGTCAAGTCAAAATATGGTTTCAGAACAGAAGAATGAAAGAAAAAAAAATTAACAGGGACCGATTACAATATTACTCAGCTAATCCACTACTTTAAAACTCATAGCGTTTTTCAAGACGAGATTAAATTCAGATTTCGCCCTTGACAAGGTCAAGCCACGGGGTTACGTGGAGGAAGGAGGTGTGTATCTGACGGGACTAGAAGAATCTAAGGTTTTACACACACGTAAACCTTCTCTGGAACTGCGATGATGATTTTTTTTATATATGTATTTACATATCAACTGGAATCGATTTGATTTTGACACACATGGGATCCATTTCTAAACGTGCACGTCACCTCTGAGTGCAAAATCCATACCTCTTACCTTTCCAGGCACTGCGGCTCACCCTGCCACCGCTTTCGGCAGGCACGGGCGGGGACGGTCCCTCTCCATCCCCGGACTCGCCCATCCTCGGCCCTTCCTTGCCCCTGTGCTGCTGTGGAACATCTGTCTGGAGATCGCCAGGTCGGGCTCACCCGACCAGGACCACTGCAGAATATAAACTCTGAGAAATAATCTTTTGTTCTTCCTTAGGAAAATGTCTGGGTTAGAGGCAATGTTCCATCGCTCATGGGTTTGAAATAAGATTTGAAGGACGGAGACACACACACACACACACACACACACACACACAAACACGACTAAAGAAAGGGGGGGATGTCATGTCCACACCTTCCTGGGGCCAACCGCGAGTAGTTGTAATATGGATGTAGTGATGGTTATAGTAGTGTTTCCTTTGGGGGTGTGGGATGGGATGGGGGCGAGGGGAAAAAAAGACCGAAATGAAAAAAATTAATTATTTACTTTTAAAAATCAGGTATAAATTCGCCATATGTCGTAAAGAAACAATCACTAAAAATAAAATTAGAAAAAATTAATTAGCTCTTGTTTTATTTATGACAACAGACTGTGCGTTGCCATCCTTTTGGAGACAAATCATATACAAATACTAAAAATAAATCGGCAAAAGAGTGGGAATTTCAGCGTTTTAAAAGAAACAGCTCCTTAAAGGAAACGAACCTTCTGGCTTCTGGCTCACAAACTTTCTTCAGGAAATACCTGTGGAGAACGACAGTTTAGCAAATACCACACAACACTTAATTGAAACTTGGAGTTGTGCAATGCACTAACATTGGATGATTAAAATAACTCTATTGCATGTTCGTTAAAAGGTGACTAGTGAGGAGTTTAAACAGAAGCCAAACAATGTAAATATGGTAATTTTGTTGTTGTCTACTTTAAATGTCATGAGCTCTACTTTGTCGCCCAGTCGACGTATGCAAAGAATGGAGAGTTGTTTGAACTTATTTTAAATATCTATAAATATATATATTTCCCTGCAGGAACCAAAGCGTGAAAAAATGCAATTTAAAAAAACAAAAAAAAAAAAGAGGAAAAAGAAAGGAAAATATTTAAAATTCTATATCAGTTTACAAAGGATACCGTGTTCTATCGTTGAGGTAATTTGCTGTCGAGAATATCTGAATGTATATTTCATACAGGAATGGTGTTTTACAAGACTTGTAAATAATAAAAAAAAAAAAGAACCCATGACCTATTTTGTTCGAATGCCCTTTTTTTTTTTGTCTCCTGGTTGGTTTTTTTTTAGTGGTGTTTTTTTGGGTTTTTTTTTATTGTTCCTTTGGGGCTAAAGGGTGTGGGATTCCTTTACATGTGCAACAAAGTGGTGATAAGAATGTTTTTGACTAATAAATTTTACCAAATGGATGTAATTTCTTTGTCACAATTCACAAAATGCAATATCTTTATATGACGTCACTGTTTTCAATCTGTATCATCTATATGTATATACAGTTTTCTTTTAATATGCGCAAGTATTTGGTTGCATGTATACAGTGGAACAGCGCACAAGGAAAATAAAATTTAAAAAAAAAAAAAAAAAGGAAACATTATATTTTTACTCTGGTGTTACGTTACTGCATGTTCTTTTCTCCAACGTAACTCTGGGACCCGAAATTCCTCGTGACCTTCTTCGGCCATTTGGGGCGAATTACTCTTCTTTTGTGAACTTCATCGTTAAATCGTCGACTCTGGAGTTAACAAGTGAACCTAGGCTTGTTTGAGCATACTTCCAGCGGGTCACAGGAAAAGGAAAATTAAGTGTGTACATAGCTCGCTACGTGTTAGGCCTTCTCCTTCTCCTGCCAGCGCCGGCGGAGCAAGGTCCTGTGCTCCAGGGCTGGATGTGCCATTGCCGCTTGCTCCCCGCCGCATGTGTCCAGGAGAAATGCCTGCCGGTAGCATTTGGGACACGTTTAATAAGCTGGCACCCAAGGGAAGTTTCAAGCCAGCTGATGGATGTGGCCAGAATTTGAGAGCCCTAAGAAAATTGTTGTCTTTGGGGAAAAGAATCCGCATGGCAGCGTGGTGGAAATGGACTGTTTGAAATTGTCCTTGATCTCCAAGGCAGGGAGGGGGTGGACTGAGGCGGGCAGCGGGGGGAGGAGGGCTGGAGGGAGAAAGTTGGAGAGGGCAGGGGGGAGAAAACCCCAAACACCAAACAATAGCTGAGATAGGAATGTGTTTTGAGGAGAGTATTTGAATCTTTGATGTTGACCCTAATCCTAATGAGGAGAAGAAAGTGGATTCTGTTTTTGCATTGTTTACTGGCTTTGAACTTCTGTATTGCTTGGACATCACCCATAACCTTGAGGTGAAGGACTTAGTGACTTTGGGCCTTTGTTGACCACCGCCACCCAGCCAGACAACGTTTACCCAAAGAGAATGTTGAAAAGTGAGGGGGAAAAGAGGGGACTTTGTTTGTTTGTTTGTCTAGTATGCAAGGGGAAATGCCAGTTAAAAGGAGACAGACAGATGGATGGACAGACGGTGAGAGAGGGATAGAGGGACGGATGGAGAGCTGAATGGCAATGAAAGTTAAGCCTGCAAGCCTCCTTTCCTGGTTAAAAATTAACTGGTATTCAGAGCCAATCCTAGAGACAGTAAAAACATGGAGTTTCTGTGGTCGGGGTTTGGATTTCCTAGCCCAATAAAATCGCATCCTCTGTGTTGCTGTGACATTGCGGCCATAAAAACTGTCCGTGACTCGTCCGCTCGCCTGTACCAAACGCATCGCTCCAAAGGCAGCCGAGGCGCGCCCGGAGGTTTTTACACCGGGAGGTGAGCCACCATCGCTCCCCGCCGCCGTCCGTCTGTCCGTCCCCCCGCCCGCCCGCCGTCCTGCCGCGGGGCCCCGGCGTGAGGGCGGGCGGGCAGACGGACGGACGGACGGACGGCGGCCGCGGTTTAGGGGCTGCTTTGCCACAAGATGGCGATCTTCAGATCAATGTCAAAGCCGCCCGGGGCAAGGGGAGCAGCCCTGCAAAGGGAGAGGAAGAAAAAAAAAAAAAAAGAAAGAAAATCTTGGCCTTTGTTCACTTTGCATCCCTGGAGCCACACGGGTAATTATTGCACTTACCGGGCTCCGCTGCACAAAAAGCCGTTCGGGATGCCGGGGGAGGGGGGAGACGCTGGGGCTTCTCGGTGGAGTTAAAGCCTCTGGGCTTTGGGTTAGGAAATGCGCGAAGGTAAGTGTTTTATACATCTATCCGGCACGGAGAGCGGCGAGGAGTGCGCGGTGACCGGAATGGTACCCTGCCATGTGGGGTGGCCCTTGCCCTCACCGCTGAGCACCGTGGAACGGAACCGCAGGGAGGGGAAAGGATGCAAAAAGTTGCTGATTAGGATGTGAAATAATATAGAAGGGACTTTCTAAGCTGCAGTTGACCTTTTATTTTCTCTTCGTTTTGGCCAGCCGCGTGGAAAATCCACGTTATCTGGAAATATTCTTTCAGAGTAACTTGTAGCTTTCTTCCACTTATTAAAAAGAAAAAAAAAAATAGAAGAAAAAAAAAAAAGAGTGTAGCATTGGAAATATTATGAAACTTGACATTTATGTGTGGAACAGTAGGTGTCTTCAATCAAATAGATCTATGGCAACACAGTCTGCAAATGACAGACAATTCTGACGATCTTATTAGTCTTGAACTATAGTTTAGTTAGGGTCGTTTGGTAACTTTAAAGGGTAGTCTGCTTCCTTGCAGCTGGACACAGATTGTGGTAAACAACTTTTGACATACTTATGCTAAAAACTGTTTATGTGATTGCATATAAAGTCAATGTTCGTGCAAGACCAGATTTAGATTTCGAATCTTTCTTTTCTTTCTTTCTTTCTTAATCAGCACATGTGCTGTAAACAAACAATAGTCACTCATTCTCATGTGCTCGGGGCTGCTCTGGATTGTAGCTTTGAAACTCTATCCTCTCTACGAGTACCCCTAACTCCAGGTTACTTTTCATGCCCATAAAATTTTCACATGTTTTTCTTATGTCTCCATTTGAGAAGGGTGGGCGGGAAGGTGGTATTGTATGGAGAAGATACTGGTTTGGCTACATACTTTAATACAAGTGTTTCTTAGGGCAGAGTTTAAAATATCTGTCCGAAAAAATTAAAAATATTATTTTATCCTTTATCTTCTACGTACATAATGCCTGTTGCCTGCGGTATTTTTAAAATTGTGCTTCCAGGGGACTGTTGCAAGTGTAGTTAAAAGCACATGCTCACTCGACAGAGAGCAGTTTCAGATGATTATTGGAACCTATCGATTTCATCAAAGATGCTCCATTAAAAGCTCGGGGATGTTGATCCCTTTTGACTTCCCTCAGCAATGCCAGGACGCAAGAAGCCACGTGAGAAGCAGGGAGATTTGAGGGTCCCTTTGCAACATTTCATTTTACACCAGTCAAGTTAAACTCCGCATATTTGATCAAATATTTATTTTTCCCCTTGTTGTTTCCCTGTCCCATTCAATACTTGGCTGAATAAATCAAAGGGACCCCAGCAGCAGTTAAAGCGCCCTCTGGTTACGAATTGTTTACTGACGGCCGCGGTCATAGGATAATATTTAAAAAAAACAAGCTTGTTTCTTACAATAACTGTTTATTATTTCACATTATTTGGGTTTGCATGTTTTGGAGGGAAGAGGGGAAGCCAGCTCAGTGTCTACACTGTGTTTAATTAATCGTGTACTCAACTTCAGCTCACATACCACATCCAAACCCCTGGGAGGCTTTTTCATAAGCTCATTGGGTTTGTGTTTTGTTGTCTATATTTTTTTTTATTTTTTTTTGTTTGTTTGGGTCACAATCTTTTCATTAAATGCGCTGAAATCGAAACTTCTGGCCGACGTGTGTGTCTGACAGCCAAGCTATACCGCAACCAAAAAAAAAAAATTATATGGATTCAGATCTTCTTTAAAGGGAAGACAGCCACAAAAAAAAGGAGAAAGGCTACAGTTTCAAATGCTTAATAGAGCTGTGCGGCGCATCTCTGGCAATAGAAGGGGTACACTTACAAGACAGACTTGGGCATGGAATATTTTCCCCACACATATATAACCCGATACCGTTGTTGCTTCTGCATGGTGTTTGGGGCTCTCTGGACAATAGAAAGCCCCGTTGTTCTCGTCAGTGCCGGAAAACGGCGAGGAAATAAAGCCCTAATGAATTGGTTTGGGTGTATTTTGTCCTGCCGCACACCAGCATTTGAAACTCGTCAGAATTACTTGCAAAATATGTTCCTAATCCAAATAAGTAAAACGATACATGTATAATATAAAACATAGTTAGGCGAGCAAGCCTCCGGATGGCTGGAATAAAATTAAATCGCAGCCTAATTTTTAACGAGATAATCCGCCAAAACAAGCCAACCTCCCCAGCAGCACCACCAGCGTGAAAGAATTTCTAGTAAAGATAAAATTAGTGGGGCCGTCATTTGTCACCTAACTTGGCACAGACGCTGTTCCTAAACCTCCTGTCTGAAATCCGCCTTCTTTGGAGCAAATCCAGAAAAGAAAAAAAAAAAAAAGGAAAAAAATAAAAAAAGAGGAATCTGGCACACACACACGTTCCAGGGAGCTGACAGTTCCAATATTAAATAACTATAGTCTGATCGCATTAATTTTTGGAGCTGTATAAAATGCAGTCCACGGCTGTACTCTCAGATAGGCGGCGCATGCACTCCCGCACAGACTGCAAGGCCGTTTACGTTTTCACAAATTGCAGCTTGCCCATGTCTACAAATAAAAGCATATTTTAATTAGCTCGCAAAATGCGTCTCTGGATTAACAGCGCTGATCTTTTGGGTTATACGGGCCAATAATAAAAAGATAAATCACGGTTTAACACGATACGTTTTGAGATTTCCAGTCAGAGTTTGCTTAGGCTGAGCTGTCGGTTTTTATTTATTCCCTTTTTGTTTTTAATTTTAGTTCAACCAATAAAACGGCTTAACGACGCTATTAATGCATCTATTATATTTTTCTTAGATCAATAAAATTTTATTTTGATAGTATTGTCTATGTACACCATGAATTTAGATTCTCCACGAAAACACCTTCTCGCTGGCTTTGATATTTATCAGAATTTTATTTGCTCGGTTTTATAGACCCTCGGATAGCTTTACTTACAGAAGTAGAATTAAAAAGAAAGTAATTCTCGTCCCCTGGCGTCCACAATATTCTTTAAAATTTCTTTTAAATAGGGGTTAAGTTCCAAGGGACACATTGTTAAGCGCTGGTAACGCAGTAGCTGCACTCAGCGCATGCCAAATTAGCTCAGTTTAGTCAGAATTGACCATTATCTTTTATAGTTACGAATCAAGTGAACATTATTAGTTTTACTTCGCTGGGTTTGATGATGCTGGTTACTATTTGCCTTGGCCTTGTTAGCGATTAAAGAAAGCGGAGATAATGCAGCGCCGAGCTGAGTTCATGATCTAGACGGGGTCGGTGCCTTGACCATCAAACCGGCTCCGTTTACTGCGGTCACCGCAGGAGCCCACGGCAGCTCCCGCGGGACCTGACGCGGGGCTGGGGTAACCCACTGCTGCAAACCCTAAACGGGGAGGCCAAAGAACACCTTCCAAAATTCTCACCGGCCTCTGTGCCTTTTGTCTGACTCCCCTGCACTAGATCGCACAGGGAGGAGAAGCCAACTCGCGTCTCATCGAGGCACTCCCGGTCATTTCGGCTGACGAGGATTGCAGCGTACTTTTTATAGTACTTTCCTTCACTTTAATCCAATTTTTAAAAGGGAGCTGCTTATTTTAAAAACAGCATTGGAATGATTTCAAGCGTTTCTCCTCGGTTCCGTATGGCTTTTAGATTTGCAATCCGTTTCTATTTAATTTGGCAAATGCAAAATAAACATACCGCAAGAGCGGACTTCCCCAGAGTAATTTTTATACCTGACTTGTGTAGAGAAATGTATTTGGAAGGCGGCGCTGGGGCTCACGTTTCTTTTTATTTAGATCTGTATTTATGAAGCTAAGCCTATTGATAATAGCCTTCCTGTATACCAGCCAATAAACCAGTTCCTTATGTGGTATTAATTTTGTTAGTAATGATATGGCCCTCATAGGAATCTGATAAGGGTTCGTCCATCGCACATTAACACATCCGAAGTTAGTCGGGTTGGGAAATCACGAACAATGTCACAGGAGGAAATGCGGGAAGGGAAAAAACCTCGAAGGGCTTCTACAGGCTGGGAGATCTACCCCTGTCACCGCATCCTACGGGCCGGTCAGAAGGAAACCGCGATGTGATGCTCGCCCCACCACGCTGGAAAAATCAGGCTCCTTTCCACAGAGATTTTATGGGTGTTCCAAAGTTGGAGCATCCCCTGCCTGCCCTGGCGCTTCCCGGGGGCGCGGAGGGACGCTGGGGAGGGCCCCGCGGGAAGGGACACTGCCCTCCTGCCGCAAGGAGGGATTCCTCCAGGGGAATGTCACGCTGTGGAAAAAAAGCTTTTCCCCGTGGCAGGCAAATATTGCGGGACAAGACCACGTGGGGCTTGACAGATCCGTGGGGCCAGGGGAAAGAAGTGCTCCCTGGGGGTTTCGAAGGCCGAGGGTAGGGCCCGGGGAATTCGGGGCGCCGCGCCTGCTCCGGCACACCCCTCCCCGCAGGCAGCGGCCCCAGCACCGCCGCCGGTGCCCTCCCGGCAGGGGCTCTGGTCCCGGCCAGTGGTGACGCCCGGTCGGCGGCCGCTCTCACCCGCCCGACCTGCTGGAAGCAGAAAGCGGCCGATGGCGCTTCTCCCGGCGGCGTGCGGGAGAGAGGAGCGAGTGATGCTCCTCAGGGATGGGCAGCGGGAACTGGGCAGCCTCAGGCTCCCCTTGAACTAAAGTGCCCTTGTTCGGCGGGCCAGGCAGTGAGGCGACTTCAAAATGGCATAAGCGAGGGATGATGGAAGTGAAAGCAAGTCATCATTAAGCGTTTCATTACGAAATCTATCTGTCTCTCTGCCTGCGCCCCTGCCTGTCTGCTCTCTGTCTGCTACCTCCGCCACAATTACATATCGACTGGACCGGGCTGTCTAGTATCTCGGTATTTATCTAGCTACTCTTATTTCTATTATTTAGTGCATTGCTTAACGGAGACGATGCTTTTGAAGAGGCGAAAGTGAAAAGACCCAAATGGAGCGGGAGGGAGGGGAGATATAAAAATGATCGTCCAAATATAAACACATCAATAAACACGGTGCGCAGCATCCTGCGAGGATGCATTTGAACTGCTCGCGTCTGGATTCTTTCTGTGACATATGTCTGGTTTTATATTTTAAATGGTAATCAGACCTCAGTAAGAATCCAGCGTTAACTAAAGCATTAGAAGCTGCAACCGCACAATCAATCCTCCCAGAGTGGCATTGCTCCCTAAGAGATTCCTCAGCGCAGCGGCGAGCATTTTATCTCCAGGAAAATTAAGCCCAGCCTGGCGTCGTGGCGGTGATGTTAGGCTGCAAGCAGCCCCCTTCCTCGCTAGTTTAACGCGGGAGGCACCAGGCCCCTTTACGGTTTCCAATGATCCGTGATAAACAATAACACGTCTTTTATTTCTTAAAAAAACGAGACAATCAAATAAAATGAGCAGAGGCTGAGCATAAAACACCGGGCGAGCCGTGGCTTTATTAATTTCGTGTGACACATAGCTGCGGAGGGAGGTGAGCAGGCATTGCTGCTGGAAAGCCCGACCACGGGGAGAGAGGAGCGACAGTAAAAGCTTCATCTGGACACGGCTTCAGCCTAGGTATAATAAACATCAGGACCGCCGGGCTATTTTATAGCGGTGTGTGTGATAAGAAGGGAGCAAACTTGGAGCCAGTACCAGCACAGCCTTCTCTTTCCCCTTCCCCTTCCCCTTCCCCTTCCCCTTCCCGGGAGCGCGGCTCCCTCCTGGGCGCAGGCGCTCGCCCATAAGGTGGAAGTGCGCGCGCCTGTGTGTATGGAAATCCATATTACACATTAATATACATCTATCTTCCAAATTCAGAGGTCGACCTGAGAGCAGCTCTGTGCATACGAAACCAGACGGGGAGGGGTTGCTGGGGAGGCCCGGGCTTCCATTGGCTGCGGGCGCCTGCCGTGGTGCGGGGGTATCTCTCATCATATTCAGCATGTTTTGCACAAGAAATGTCAGCCAGAAAGGGCTATCCGCTCCCTTCGCCAAATTATTCCACAACAATGTCATGCTCCGAGAGCCCGGCTGCAAACTCCTTTTTGGTAGACTCCCTGATCAGCTCGGGCAGAGGGGAAGCGGCGGGAGCAGGAGGCGGAGGCGGAGGAGGAGGCGGCTACTATCCCAACAGCGGGATCTACCTGCCACAGGCGTCCGATCTGTCCTACGGGCTGCAAAGCTGCGGACTTTTCCCCGTTCTGGGCAAACGCAATGAAGGTACTTCTCAAAGCATGGTCCCCAACTCGCACTCCTACGTGTCAGGGATGGAAGTGTGGCTAGATCCTCCCCGCTCCTGTCGCATGGAAGAGCCGGAGAGCCAGCAGGCCACCTCGTGCTCCTTCGCTACGAGCATTAAGGAGGAGAGCTCCTACTGCCTCTATGACTCAGAGAAATGCCCCAAGGGCTCGGCCGCCACCGAGCTCGCTCCCTTCCCGCGGCTGAGCGCCGAGGTCAGCCCAGCCAGCGGCGGCGGCGGCGGGGTCCCCGTCCCGGGCTACTTCCGCCTCTCCCAGGCTTATGGCACTTCCAAGAACTACGGCGCGGGGCCAGCCGGGGCTGCCCCCTTCCCTCCGCAGCCCCCCGGCCGCTTCCAGACGCCTCCATCTTTGCCTCCCGTCCCGGAGCCGGGGAGGAAGGAGGATGAGGAGCGCTCCCCAAGCCCTTTGGCGTGCGTCTCCCAGAGGGAGGACGAGACTCAGGCTTCATCTTCCACCGCAGAGGAGCTCTCTCCGGCTCCGTCAGAGAGCAGCAAAGCTTCTCCAGAGAAAGAGCCTGTAGGTAAGCGAATGATGATGGTGATGGTGGTAGTGATGATTAAAGAGAAAAAAATAAAAGAAAGAAAGTAAGAAAAAAAAATAGTCGTTGAGGATCATAGTGGCATTGAAATGCGAAAGGAGGATCCCAGCTGCCCCGCGGGGCTGCCAAGAAGCGCTGCTCAGACTGACCTTCTGAACTTTGTAATATTCGGGCATGGGGTTGCCGTAAAAATTAATGTCCATCCTATAGTTTAAAACCCTTAGAGCCTCCGCTATGGGCAACTTTAGCCTGCATGCTGCTAAAACATATAGAAAAACAAGATCAATCTCTCCCCCGTGATGTGAAGGTGCCTACCAGATAACAGAGATGTTTGTAAAGCATCCAAAATAAGCAATAGGCAGTGCCAATAAATAAACCTATTAACGCGGTAAGTTATATTTTACGATCCAGAATGCTTTTCGGAATAACAACCGCGCTGAAATGTGCCATCTATGAGCTGCTATCAAATTAGACTGATGAATGCACGGCGAATATCCTTCAGCATCTACACTAGATAACAGAGCTGTTATTTATACTTTTCCTTATTTATTTCCCTTTCGTGTCCCATGGCAAAAAATAGCTCCCCTTCCCCGGACAGCAGATTTAGCAGGAGCTTCTCTCCGTCCGCCTTTCGGACGCCCTTTTATTCCTTTTAGGCGACTCGTTGGAAAGTAGCATTTAAAGAAAAGGGGAAAAAAAAATAAAAGGAAGGGTCAGCGAAAAACTGTTAGAGAGCCAACCCCAAACCACTAACCACTCTGAACCATCAAGGGATTGGTGTTACCTCTTTCCCAGTCAGGTCCACTGTTAGAAATCACCTCAAAACGTTTTTATTGTTGTTATGACCGCATTTTTTCTTTCCCGAAATGGTTGGAAATGAGAAGGCCATGGCGAAGCTCTCCGGAAAGGCAGGGGCTGAAGGCAGGGAGGCTCCGGCTCCCCAGCTCACCTTGTTTTCCACCTCCGTAGCACGCTTACAAAATCCGGATCCGGAGGCTTTGTTTTTTTGGAAGCAGGTGCCTGGGGGGAAGGAAATGAGACTGCAGGCCCTTCAGCAACTGCCCCCAGTACCAAAGGGCTCGGAATGGCCGACAGGGAGAGGGTAGGAGCTCGTTTTGGAGGGTCGGAGATAAACTACAATCCGGGGCACGCTGCCCCGCCAGAGGCTGTCTGGAGGTTTGTGAGCAGTGGCAGTTCTTACCCGGACAAGCCCAAAACCTTTGGGAAACCGTTCTGAAGCTCTCGGTTCCCTCAAGGACACCCCACATTCCCGTTCTCCGCAGCTGGCGGAGCGAGCCCATCGCACACACAGACACAGGCACACGCGCAGATGCTCCTTCCTTCTCCCCCACAGCTCTCTGCCTCCTACCCGATGGTAACGTCCATTTTTTACTTTCTCAAAACTAGGCAATTCAAAAGGAGAAAATGCAGCAAACTGGCTCACGGCAAAAAGTGGCAGAAAGAAACGATGCCCCTATACCAAGCATCAAACTCTCGAGCTGGAAAAGGAGTTTCTATTCAATATGTACCTGACTCGTGAGCGTCGCCTAGAGATCAGCCGCACAGTCCACCTCACAGACAGACAAGTTAAAATCTGGTTTCAGAACCGCAGAATGAAACTGAAGAAAATGAACAGAGAGAATAGGATTCGGGAGCTCACAGCCAACTTTAATTTCTCTTGATGAACCTATAAACACATCTTTATGGTTTAAAGAGCCAGTATCATTTTCCTAGGCTGTATTCATCCGCACCTGTATGGATTAACGATTTTAGGCGCTCTCATTATGTCCTTAACCTCTTAAGAGCTACTTTGGGGGGTGGGCGGACTAAAGTCACGCTAAAGCACAAAATGCCGTATGTGAACCTCCCCTCTTCCTTCAGCCTTTCCCGGGGCCAATTTGTTTCCTCTAAGCTTTGAAACACAAAAATACCATTTCAGGAGCTGCAAATATGTTTCTCCCTATCTGTCTGTCTGAAAAGTAAACAATCCTAGTTAAAGGTGCATTCATTTAAAATGTAAGTGCTGTAACTTGGACTGTACGTAGCTGCACAATGAAGAATTTAAGCGTTGCCATATTTCTATATATTGGGAGCTTTCCCCTTCTCTGTTTGCCTTTTCTCCCCCTCCCCCTTTTTTCCTTCGAAAAGCGGGACTTAAAATAATGAAATGCAGGCATCCTTTAAAAGGGTTTCACGGGAACGGGTGTTAGGAATTATTTTTCTTTTTTTTTTTTACACTTTACCTTAAAAGCCAATATTACAGCTTTAAATTTGGCCAGGAAAATGAAATATCTTCTCTTTAAAGGTATAAAAGATTTCGTTTTACTCATGGACTAAATTATTACACTTACCTCTGAATTTCTCTCGCTGGTTGTAGATATTTACTTAATGTAGTTTTGCTTAAATATGTGAATTTGGTGATTTTCTTTTGTGTCTATATATAACGTTACCATTGGTAACGCATGACAAGCACACAGAAATTCCCCCTTGAAAAGAAAATAGTCACTTTTTTCCTCACTAATTTCACTGAAAGTATATATCCTGAACATCAGATGGACTTTCTGAGCCAGAGTCTGAGATTGCGAGGGAGAATATGTTCGTCTTTCTTTATACTGTGAAGTTACATTCATTAAAGGGTCAAACATATAGGTCAAAAAATTTTAAAAAAGATTAAAGAAAAAAAAAGAGAGAAAGAAGGGGAAAAGCTATAAATACAGATATGGATAAATGTCTATTATTATTAAAATGCCGATACTGTTTTAAGCAAATGCATTCTATCGTTATTATAAATGTTAGTTCTAGCTATATCTAGTTCTTACCTTAAATCGGAATAAATTAATATTGTAATGCTGCTGTGCGTGAAAAAGACGATGTTTATGTTCTCATAGAAGAATAAAAAACCGTGGAATGAATCCTTTTAATTTTACCTCTTTTTGTGACTGTTTATCCTCAGGTTCTACTTTATGTCTTCGAGAACTTTTACAACAGGAATAGTTGCCTAAACCCCCTGCAATTACTTTAGGAATCTATTTAAATATTACCTAGACGGTCGTAATTTGTCTGGGCCATATAGCGATGGTGCTCTAAGGTTTGTCGGCTTTTGTTCAGTTTTATGACTTGCTAGTATATCTGGATTGTTGCTGTCTTGAACGAGTGGTTTCAGTTGACTGAGGAACTGCATAGACTGAGGAAGCAAATTACTATTTCTTGAGGGTAGGGAAACGATATATTTCTTCTCTTTTTTTTTTCCCTTTTTTTTTTTTTTTTTTTCCATTTGTTAATCGAACACCTACAAGTGTGCGGAGATCTTTAACTCCAGAGGACGTTGACAAAATTCTAGCTTTATCTCAGGGCTGAGAAGAAATCGTAAAGGTGAGATCATGGGAGGGGGGGGACCCCAGCCTCGCCTCCCTGCCAGCGGGCCCCTCCAGACAAGGCTATTCCCTACCTGGCTGCATGTGGAAGAGCTTATTTCACACAGGCTGCCTTTTTTTTTTTTTTTCCCCTTGTCTTTTTTTTTTTTTTTTTTTTTTTCCTGCATCCTCTCCTCCTTGCTGCATGTTTAGCTAACAGGGTCTTGCACAAAGGGAGCGCAAAAGGAAGGCTGGAAGAAAAGAGACAGCTAATGCTTCCTTGCAAGGGTATATGTATGCCGGGAGGAGGGGGGGGACAGACTTTGAACCCGGGCTGGCTTCTTGGGAGCCGTTAGCTTTTCGTGATGTAACATCGTCGTGCACGGCCCTTTTTCCCCCGATTACATCTGCATGGAAAGGCGAAAGCTGCCCGCTCGCGTGTGTGTGGGTGGTTGTTATTATATTTTACTCTTGTTTTCATTAACCCACCCGAGGCTGGCCGGGGGGCGCGGAGGGGCGCCGGGGGGTGGGCGGGAGGGCGAGAGGCATGTTTTAGTCACGTTTCTGGTTTTATTTTCGTAGCGGGATCCTTGCGTTAAGGACCACGGCAATGGGGAAAGTAATAATTAGCGCCTGAGAACTGCTCTGTGGTTTAGGTAGTTTCATGTTGTTGGGGCTCCACCTTTCTCTCTACAGCACGAAACTGCCTTAATTACTTCAGTTGATATCATCACCAGGTATGCTTGGTGCGAGGGTCCTTTCTACCCGAAGAAATCTTAGCGCTGAAGTGAACTGTAGGCGTCAAGTCCCAATGCCATTGTTTCCCATCTGCAGCGGAGCCTCCTTTGATTCCTCAGATAAACACGGCAGCCGAGGGGGGAAGCTTGACAAGTTCTTCAAGGTTAGCTAGCTCCTAAGCGAGTCCCTGCCTGCTTGCGGGTTTTTAATATATCTCGTTGGCTGCATTCAAGGTCAGGTGCGTTTTTGCATTCCGCTCGGCGTGGGTCGAGCTCGGGGGGCCGGGGGGAGGTGGGCGGCTGTTTTATTTTTCAATCTGGATGTATTAAAAACCGAGAGACCTGAAAGCGTGCCTGGGGGAGGGGGTGGGGAGAGATCAAATCTACCTGCCCCACTGCAGGCGTCATGAAAAACTGGGGCCCGGAGGGCAGCCCCGCGGCTGGCTGCGCCCACGGGCGGCGGGGGTGCCCGGCCCGGCCGGCGGCTCTCGGTGCCGGTGCTGGGCAGGCCGGTGCTGCCGGAGCCTGGCTCGGGGCTCGGCCCGCTCCGCGCCTCCGCCGTCGGGCCCGCTACCCCGGGGCTGCCCGCGGCCCGCAAGGCCTCGGTTACGATCACGATTGCAGTGCGGGCTCTCCGCGGCGGCGGAACGGGCAACAGCGACCTCTCCGGGCCCGCCGCCGTCGCCGCCACCGCCGCCTTTTGTGTTCGCAGCGCGACCGCGGGCAATGGGCGGGCTCCCGGCGGGCCCTCCGCCAGCAGCCAGCGCCGCCGCGGCCGCGGAGCGGGGCACCCTCCGCGGAGGGAAGGAGGGCGGGGAAAAGGACGGAAAACTCACTCGTTGCTCGTTTAATTCTATTTATTTTTTAGCGGTCGTGATTATGTTTGCCTTTAAAAATAGCAATAGCAAAATCTAAGAAGTTTTTCGAAACTTCAGGCTGGGCTGCAGGAGCTCAGATGAGTTTGGATAGCGGATTTCAGCCGTACTCAGAAATGCAGTCGTCCCCGGCCGGGGCAGGAGCAGAGCTCTGCATTGCAGTAAAATTGAAGTGCGTGTGTTTGCCTTTCCGCATAAGGTCTGACGGGCTATCTGCAGTGTCTGTGTACATTTCGGGGAGTGTATTTACAGTTCTGTGTTTGTGTGTGTGCCTGTATGGCGTCTTTTGCCTCTGCCCTTTTGATTCCCAGCTGAATCGCCTCATCCTGATTTTGGACTGCTTCCTCTAAATTCTGAATCATTTTTTCTCTTCACTGCGCCAAAACCCCTCAGTGGCTCCGTACCACCACTGGTTCCGTGAGAGAGGTCTGCAGTGGCAGGAAACCCTGGGAAAGGCGATCCTGAACTTCCCGTTCAGGCGAGATCGCCAACGCCCGCGAATTCCTGCCCCGCGCCCGCGGACGCTGAGCGCCTCCGCGGTGCGCGGCTAATGAAGCAGCGCCTGAAGCTGCCCCCCCGCTTAAAAACCAACGGGATCCTTCCTGATGCAGCCGGGGGCTGGAGCTAGCGGAATGGGAGCTCCGCTCGCTCGGTTGCGTTGGGATGGAGGACAGGGAGTACTTTTATTCGGACACGATCGCTCCAGCGCTGCTTCGTTCCTGGGAATTCTGGTTTCATGTAGCATTTTAATGTTTAATGTCTGTTTCTGCCCTGTTTGGGGTGTTTTGCCCCCCAAGGTGGAAGTCACCAAAACCTTAAGTAATTTGCAAAGTAAATTGATGAAGCGAAATCGCCTACGTGGCTGGTATGAAAAATGTACTTTGGGTGAAAATGGATCTAAAACGGCGATAAAAGAGTCGAATATCCCAGCGTAATTGTCAGCAACGTGACCGCGTGAAAAATATCTAATTATTTGCTGTATTTCTCCTCTTACTTTCTGTACAACCTCTCCTGCCCCTTGGATGTTGGCAGCGAACAAATGCGGAATTTTACAGGGGAAATAAAAACGCAGTCACGTTCTTTTAAGCGCTATTGTTATTGTTATTCATTTGCTATTAGTTTTGGTGACGAACCAAAAAAATAAAACCCGCTGCTGAAGTTGAGAACCCAAATTCGAATATAAACATCCAGGACTCCTGCAGCTAAGATTATTTTTTCTGAATGGAAAAAGGAAGTTCTACAATCACATTTCACCACAGCTGACTCTTAATAATAAATACAAATGACGTGGAGTTCCGTCTTTCCAGGAAAGAAATACAATTATTTTTTTCTATTACGGAGTGTCTATACAATGGGGAAGAAAAAAAAAAGAGAGAGAGCTTTATTTGCATTTTTAAAATTGTTAGAAAATAACGGGCCCCTTGTTTATTGAGATCTTGAACTGTTCCACGATTTTCTAACTCTAATGGGGGATAATAGTTTCATTATGAGCCTTTGTAATTTTGAATGTGGGAGAGAGCGGTGTTAAAATAGGCCCTCTGTAAGATTTCGGATTAAACTGTTGAGAAGACATGAAAAGAAAAAGAAAGAAGGAGAGCGAGAGAGCGAGAGGGAGAGAGACAGCCCACATAGCGATGTAAAACTAATTAAAACCACACTTTCGCATGCACAATATTTACACGCGATTCTAATCATTACTCAGTCGTCCCTGCCGTTTGCTGGGCTCTATTTTCAATACAAGATATTTCGAGTAAATTGAGCCTCTCACGGAGATTTTTTTTGTGCCCCCTGCATCTTAGTGACCGCGCTCTTTCGCCAGCCACGGGGATAAACAGCGTGAATGTCCGCCAGGGAGAGAGAAACCAGGGAGTCGCAGGCACGTTTGCCAAGAGCTCAGCCACTACTTTAATTCCTAACACTGGACTTGGATCTGGCCGCCTCTTACTTTCCCCCGCGCACCCTCCCCTCCTTCTGCGGAGGATTGTAACCCTCCGCTCGGCTTCCGATGCCTCTAGCGTGTGTCCTGCAGCCACAGGAGGTGCCAGCAAATAAATAACTATATTTGCACATAAATTTGATTCACCAGAATGCCGGACGGCCGGCTGCGAACGCCCCTTTGATAGCCGCCTGGAGAAGCAGGGTGCCTATCGGCAGAGGGGAGACGGGGCATTTTCTCCCCTTTCCCCCCGCTGCTTCCCTGCATAGTTGAAGAATTAATTGTGGTGATAAATACCGCCGCCCGGCTCTGCCCGCACTCCTTCCCTCCCGGCCAGGACGGCGGCTCCCTCCGGCCACCGCCGCCCAGCCCCGGCCGCTCTCCCCAGCCTGGCGAAGGGCTCCCCGGTCCAAGGGCAGGGGCGGCGGGCAGGACGAGGAGGGTGTTTCGGTCACTGCCACACCGTGCCCGGCGGGCTGGGCTGGTGAAGTGCACTTTGGTGCGGGCCGGGCTACATACCGAGCCAGCGCCTGCCCCTGTCCTCCTCCGGCCGGGCGGGGAGGGCCGGCTCTGCGCCGGCGTTTCGGAAAGGGGATACGTTGAATTTGACTTTCCGCCGCCAGCTCTGAGCCGAACGGAACGGTATTATTTACAGTGGGTTCCCAAACTAAACACAATAGTATAATTTAACCTTTCCAAGCACTCGTAAATTTTTACTGCTGTGAAACACAGCGATGCAAATGAGCGCGCTCATAGTTACTGACTTAATAACAACCCCGTGGCTCCCGAAACAATAACTCCTTATGAAATATAATAAATGTATATTTAAATACAGTATACCGCAACTACTATTTTGCTCTTTTTATTGCTTCGGTTATTGTATCGTTTTATGTGAAGGTCTCCGATCACAAGGGTGGCGGGATTTTTTTCCGCGGAGAACACGACCCACTGATGGGATGATTAATTTTGATATAAAATAGTCCGCTTAAACGAAAAAAAAAAAAAAAAAGAAAGAAAAAGAGAGAGAGAGGAAAGAGAGAGGAAGAGAGAGAAAGAGGGGAGGGGGGCTGTAATACGGAATCTGATCTTTTAATCTCAGTTGGCCGCAATTAAAACAAACCCCGCCGTATAACTCAAATATCCCTTTGCATAAAAACATATGGCCTCGCTATAAAAATTATGGCTGGAAAACACTGACCCATTAATAGCCCGCGGACTGATTTATACTTTATTGTTCTGCTCCCCCGCCACGTGACAGGCGCAGCCAATGGGCGCCTGCGCTGCCCTCAACTTATTACTGACTCTACTTCTCCGCCAGCACCAAGTTGTTACGTGAAACCCGCAGCCCCGAACCGCGGCGGGTCCGCCGCCGCCCGCCCGCCCGCCCGCCATGTCGGCTCCCGGGACCCTCAGCAATTACTACGTGGACTCCTTCCTGGTGCCGGAGGGGGACGAGCTGGCGGCGCCCCGCTACGCCCCCGCCCCGCTGGGGCCGCCGCCGCGGCCGGCGGCGCTGGCCGAGCACCCCGAGCTGGCCCCCTGCAGCTTCCAGCCCAAGGCGCCCGTCTTCGGCCCCCCCTGGAGCCCCGCGCACCCCGCCGGCGCCAGCGGCGTCCCCGCCGTCTACCACCCCTACGCGCACCACCAGGCGCCCGTGGCACCGCCCGACGGCAGGTACATGCGTTCGTGGCTTGAGCCTGTGCCGGGCTCCTTGTCTTTCCCCGGGTTACCTACCAGCAGGCATTACGGCATTAAACCTGAACCGCTGGCGGCCAGGAGGGCTGACTGTACCACGTTTGACACTCACACTTTGTCTCTCTCTGATTATGCTTGTGGTTCTCCTCCAGTTGATAGGGATAAGCAAAGCCACGAAGGCGCATTCTCTGAAAGCAATGGAGAAAGTGAGGCAAACGGAGAGAAACCGCAGATCGATCCAAGTAAGTGGGACGGCGAGGGTAATGGACTTCAGGGCTCCGCGCCGGCCGCGGGGAGGTGTCGAGGCGCTGGGGCTAATTACGCGGCCGAGCACCGGCCGCTGCCGCCGCCGCCGCGCCAGCCCGCCGGGCTCTGCCATCTGCAGAAGCCAGCGCTGCCTTTCTCAGGCTCGAACGGGATCTAGGACGGCTCTGGCTTTCCAGGGTGAAAGGAAAAAAAAAACCACTCAACAACTGCGACTTAAAAAAACATTAAAAAAAAAGAAAAGAAAAAAAAGGGGAAAAAAAGAGAGAGAGAGAGAGAAATGCAATAGCCGCCCATCCTCACTCCTGCCACCCCAGCAAACTCAGCAGGACGTGCTCACATCCTCCTGCCTCGCCGCGCTCCCAGGCGTGGGCAGACGCCGGGGACAGGGGTGCCTAGAAAGCACTGGATGTGAATCAGATCTTTTTTGAGACGGCTCTCAGGACAGGGCGGCTATTGCTGGGCTGAGAGCAGAAACCTCGCCGTTGACTTGGTTCCTCCCCTCCCCCTTTCGTCTCCTCGGTGGAAAACCCCGGGCTGGATGCTCCCAGGACTACGAGACTGGTGGCAGAGCGCCTCGGGATTACTGTCGCGATTAACGCCGTGCGAATAAGGGTCCTAAGAGGGCGAGGGTTTAATTATGCCAGCTGTAGATTAACTCGCCAGCTCCCTGGGTTTTGCCAGGGATGACACAGGAGAAGGTAGAGATTAAAAAGACGAACAATTTCGATGACATGTTGATCTGGCTGCTTACTCCCCGGGCTGGCAGTATGAGGTGTGGGGAGGCCAGGAAGGAAGGAAGGATTTAGAGAGTGAGGAAGAGAGAGGAGGAGAAAGTATTTTAAAATTGTATTCTCTCCAAACAATAAAAAAGGCGAGGGGAGGCGGGGGCAACGGGGCTTTGCCGCGTGTGGTTGCGTGTGACCTCCCCATGTGTCTGTATTTTGGAGTCCATTGTGCCTCACGAGCCTCTGTGCCTGGGGAAATGAGAGCCACGTCCCAAACACGAACACCGGGACACCTGATGGGCTCTTTCTGCGTGGATTTCCCTCCCAGCCCCCTCCCTCCACCTCCCACCCTCCCCCTCAGCCTGAACTTCTGTTGTTTTCGTTGTAGATAATCCAGCTGCAAACTGGCTCCACGCAAGGTCCACCAGGAAAAAGCGATGCCCTTACACCAAGCATCAGACACTGGAACTGGAGAAGGAGTTTCTGTTCAATATGTATCTCACTAGGGACCGTAGATACGAGGTGGCCAGACTCCTCAATTTAACAGAGAGACAAGTGAAAATCTGGTTTCAGAACAGGAGGATGAAAATGAAGAAAATCAACAAAGATCGAGCGAAGGATGAATGATGGCGACACGTGGGTTAAAATGAAAATGCGTAAAGTAAAAGAAAAAAAAAAGAAAACAGTTAAAACAAACAAACAAACAAAAAAATCATCCCCTCAAGCCCTGCCATGCAATGCGTCTGGGTCCAGGCCTCATTTTTCCCTTGGCAAATTCTGATTATGATTGTACAATGATAGTCACAGAGGCCAGATTGCCAGGAGAGGTACAGTAAGACTTTTAATTTTCTAATAGGAAAGAAAAAGGGGGCATTAGCACGAAAAGGCTGTATAACTGGCTTGTATAAATCTACCTGTTTCTTCACTTATGGAAAGAAAAAAAAAAAGAAAAAACTACCTTTTCATAATGCACAACTATTTACGGACTGTATAGTTTAGTCTACGTAGTTAATTTTATTCGCTTTTTTTGCGTGGCAGAGAGATCTCTGCTCTAATACTTGAACACTGTGTTTTATTGTGGTAATTATGTTTGTGACTCAATTTATGTGCTTAGGTGCTGTCCGGATGTAATGGTGTAAGCTAGAATTCAATTTGAACTCAGGTTGTTTATTATAAAAATTGCATAGAGTATAGCTCTGTAGTGTATTAAGTCTTTTCTGTATAATTAGACAGTTAACCTTTGATTGTAAAATATATATATTATATATATCCCAATGCAAAATAAATAAAAAAAAAAAAAGGTAGAAAAAACCGTTCGTTCGGGATGTCTGGGAATTACGGTTCTCAAAATATGAAGCAAGTCATTTTAGTATGCACAGTTGATACATATATAGTACTGTCTTTGTCGGTTGTATATATAATCTATATATTAAAAAAAGTAAATGAACAGACTAGCTTAAATATTGTTTTTGCACCAGTGAGCAGTTAGCAGATTTCGGAGCTATACGTATATGTGAAAAGGGTAACTACCTATGGTTTATGTTTGAATTTTAATCGAATTATTTGATGGTTATTGTAATGAAGGTTAATTTTATTGATAATAAATTATACATTATAAAAACCTACATTTGGTTATTGTAAATTTGTATTGATTAAAAAAAAATCTGGGAAGTTATGTTAATGCAGAACGTACACTGTCTATTTTGAAACAGTTACCTCATGGCCTACTGACCAAATCGTTGTGTTGAAATGATATTTAACTTTTTGCCAAATAAAAGATATTGATTCTTTTATATTTTGTGATGTTTTAAGATTACTGAGGAGAGATTCTTCCACGGCACACCGAGTCTCGCCAGCAGATGTGGCGGGGCTAGGGCAGCTGCAGAGGCGAGGAGTGGTATTATTTTCGAGCCAAGGCAAACCCACGGTTTTACAAACGCAGCCCCCAGGTGACGGAAATTTGGTCTTATTTTTATCCGAAATGGACAGATTCGGGTCCTAAATGCCATAGCCTCTCTGAGGGTAGGGATTTCTTCCCCCCTTCGGGGTGTGATTCGGTAAGCTGGTGCTTAGCAGTGCGCGGAGGTAGCCCTTGGATGGCAGCGGGGCACGGTGCCGAGCCAACGCCGTTTTAATAAAATTCGCCTCCGGGGCGGGGGAACTAGGACCAAACCAAAATGTCCGGCGTTCTTTAGCGCGGACAATAATGTAAATCTGCTCAGACGGCGACATTTAAACTGAGATTGTTAATTAGCGTCCACCAGAAAATGTCCAGCACTAAGTGTGCTTCCACAACCCCGGTGAGAAGGCTCGCCTTACCAGGGCGTTCATTTCAAATTCCTTGCTAGAGATAATTGCCCATGCAAAATATGTTATTTCAAACGTCATCCACTTTTTTCCTTCCTGTGCCTTCATTTTTGTAATTTTTTTCCCTTTTAAATGTCCCGTGGCAAATAAATACAACCCGTTGCGTTTTACTAGCGCCTCAGATTATATATGTATTTATAGATAGATGTAGAATCAGATAAAATTTTACTGACAATTGTGGTAGAATTTATGGTGTCAATTTTAGTCGCTGATTTAGACGAAGGAAAGCAGTGGGCTGGCCCCAGTCCACAGCAGAGAACACGAAATTGTATTTATTTTTAAAAAGAGAAGAACGATTTCTTTGGAGTGGAAGATTTCCATACATCCCCTCCCCATTTCACCTACCCCTCCCCCGCCGCCCCAAGCCAAACCAAGCTCAGCAACAAAAGAAAATAGCAAAGTCTATGAGCTTGCTGAAATTTACCCTTGTTTTGGGCGGACATCTTACTGCTCACGGTGGATATCCTCCATAACATGAATCGCAGCACAGCTCTACACCACACCGACCCTTGTTTGCAAATATGGCGAATAACAATAAAATCCTTCTCGTTTTATGAAGGTACCTTTACACATACATACATACATACATATATACATATATATATATGTATGTATTGAAAGCAAAATAGAACGGAATACGCTTATGGTCATGGCAGAAGTTGTTGTTAGGAAAATTCAGAGCCATACTACAGTGCAATAAAAGAAAATGACTGCTGTAACCGTTTATGGGGTGTAAAACGCTGCAGGGCTGAAGACAAAACTTAGGGAGCCGGCAAGAAGTTTACAGATGTGCAGAACTGCGGGAGGAAAAAAAAATTCTTTCGACTTCACCTTAAAAAAAAAAAAAAAAAAAAAGGAAATAATTCCGAGGTAAGATTTGATGAGTTCTAATTAGCAAAAGGGAGCCCGTTCTGGCGTGCACACACACAAAACCCCCCCTAATTGATCCCCGAGCCAGTATTTGGGGATGCTGGGACGCCCTCTGTTGTTGCAGACAGAGGCAACTTCAAAGAATCAGCATTAAGAGTGTGTAATAAATGACGGGTCTGCAAACTGTCTGGAATTCGGCTCTTAATGAGTTTACAACTGTCCAGCCACAATTAAGATTTTCTACAAAAGCCTTTTCATTTGTTTTGTCTGGCTGTTTTAGATAAAGCGGGAGAGCGGAAATAACAACCTTTTATTGGCCTTCCCGTGCTTAAATCCAGGCTGGGAGGCGGACATTTATCTTGCCGCGGGCTGGCGGGCCGGGGCGCGGGCCGCGCCGGGCCGGGCCGGGCGGCGGCGGCGCCGCAGTGGCGGCCGGCAGGCGGCAGGTGGCGCTGTGAGCCCGCGAAACGGAGCCCGGCCGCCCTCCGCCATCAAGCGCTCGGCCGCCTCCCGACAGCTCCTAAAATGTCGACACTATGGGAGCATAACTGGGCTCGGGAGCGCTGAGGTGGTTTTGACAAAGGCCGGCGGGTTTGAGGGTGCTTTTTGACCCCATTTATCCCCGAGTTTTTTCCCGCCTTATCCCGCCGAGCGGGCGCCGTCAGGGTGGCGTTTGCCGCCCGGCCACGCTCAGGGCACTCGTGGAGAAAGTGAAGCTTGATCTGCACCAAGGACACACAGTGCATTTATTATTCTCAAAATACCGAGACATTTCCTATTATGTGATAGAGACGGATTGAGCCCTGGCACCCAACTGCCAGCTCCTTTTTTTCTCCCTTGCCCCGAACCTTTGCTCTCCTCTGCTTAAGCTCCGAGCCTGCAAACAGGGTATCCTGATTTCCCGAAGGGCTGGTGTGAAATGTAATATTGGGAGAAAGGGGGAACAGAAGGGTTCGGGCAGGATGTAAGAGGGTTTCCTCGGCTCAGCCTGGGAGGAGAACGCCCGAAGATCTTCACCCTTGGAGCTCTGGGGCCAACCGATGGATTTTCCAATGCCCTTGTCCGCTCTGCGCGGCTGAGACAGCCGTGCGGGGAACCGGCAGTGCTGCAAAAATCTAGTTGGAAAATTATTTACCGGCCGGTGAAATTCTTCAACAGCTGTCTTTGATACAAATAAAAAGCCCTGCTTGTGTCCGAAGCAATTTCAGCTCTGTGGGACTCGTTGTGATTATATTACACAGATGTGAGAAGGCTGATGCTCTGCAAACTTGACGTGTCTCTCAAAGTCATTCCTAACTTGTTCTCGCTGCCTATTTTGTTTCCTCAAATAGTTTTCTTTTTTTTTCCCCTATTTTTTCTTTCTTTTTTTTTTTTTTTATTTTCTCTTTCTTTTTTTTTTTTTTCCTCTGTTTTTTTTCTTTTTTTGCCGCTTTGCTTTTGTTGGCTCCCGCGTCTTGAGAATGAGGCTTAGTGTGGAGTTGTGGAATATTTTCAGATGGCAATTGCCAAAAGAGACGGAGGAAAAAAGTAATTGGAAAGAAAATAAATGCAGGAGGAAAGGAAGCATAAAATATGGGCTGAAATATAAACGTTGTATTTCGTAAGTTTAAGCCAGGCAACTAAACAAATCCCTGCATAGTCCTCTGTAACAGAGCTACTTTCTCTGCATCTTACTTACATTTCCTTTAATCAAAGCCATTCTCCTTATATCGAAATTCAGCACTGGGAATGCAGTGAGCTAGTTTTTTTTTCCCGCACTGATTCAAAGATTTAATACTTTCTAGGGATAAGGATCAACAGCCACTCCCTGCTTTCTAACAAGAGCCTTCCTATCAAATGTTTGTCTACAATGGCATTGCTAAACTTATTATGAGTAATTATTTTTTTCCTTGGGCAGTAAAATTATATTGAAATTAAAAAGTGTTTATGCATCGTCATACTAAGTAATAACTTGGCACAGCGTGTTCCATTATAATCGTGGATAAATTATGGCGAGAACAGATTCCAAACCAGCAAAATCTTCTCTACTATGAACCACATCAAGATACTGCTTAGTACACAAGCCATAATCATGTAGTGCTCCCAGGTCGCTTATAACTTACGAGCACCGTTTTATCACTACATTTTACTTCCCGGAAAGCTCAGTGCCAAAGAGGGGTAGTCCAGAGCTTACAAGGAAAAAAAAAAAATACAATTAATCCATCCTAGAGGATTTTTTTTAAAGCGTGCGAGAATATTACCATGACCAAAACCTTGAAATCTGCGCCTGTTCACCCTTTCTCGATTGGAAAAAAAATAAATTCAAATGCAAAGCGGATTTACAGGCACGATAATCCACCCTGATCCTGTAAACGACAAAACGGGAGATTTCAGAGGGTGTTTCAGAAGCAGCGTTATGCCCAGCTCGCAGAGGGTGGGGGGAGTCAACAAGGTGGCAGGGACCCATGTCTATGGGTCCTTCTAGCATTTATTCAGTGAAGGCTTTCTGATAAATCTAAACGGCTGGCGGGGGAAAATAAGCTGCAAGCAAAATACGTTTTTAAAAACCGTGGCGGCGACAAACACACGTAAGCAAAGAAAAATACATAAACGTGCAAATTGTAGAGAATCAGAGAGCTCGAAATGCAACCACCCAGACAATCTATTCGGTCCTACGCTATCCATATTTAAGTCTAAACATTGGTTATATTTGCTGCTTCTTTTTTCTTGCATCTTGGTATGTTGTCACCAGAGGAGCAATTTATTGGTCTAATGCCATCTACTTCAGCCTCTTTGATCTTCTTGGTCGTCGTTTTGTTTGCATCGCATTCGTTTAAGTTCTTGGGCCTCTATTCCCTTCCAGCAGCCTCTTCTGCCGGCATGCTCCCGCACCGCGGTTGCGACCGCAGGGATATTGTCTAATATTGGTGAATTGGAAGAAATAGCCGAAGGGGCTCTTTCGGCGCCTTCTCCCTTAATGCCTGCGAATAATAACTGCGTTTTCACATACTTAACACTTGGCAAACATTTACATACATCCACCACATCTGCATGCTCCGAAGCACCAGTATCTCAGGGATCTGGTGATTTCAAGAACTGACTTGCTTCTGTCAGTAACCTGTGTTCATGGGGCTGCAATAACCACGCATAAAGGGTGCCAAAGGGTGCGCGGGTGGGTGTTGGAGGTGTGCAGGGAGGGGGGAGAGGGTGCTCCACGTTTACAAACCACAAAGTTTAGGGTCCGTGCGAAATATCGGCAAGAACAATTTTAACTGGTGAGAAAGTCTTTGTACACGGGGCACCAAACTATAATTGAAAGGAGAATTTCCGGGGCAATTCCATTGTGCTTCTTCCAGTTTATGATGTGCAATACAGGCAGGCAGTAAAAGCTGTCTTTACCAGGACTCCCTGTCTGAGGGAAGGAAACTCATTTTACGATCCGTTTAAAGGAAGGGCACGGAGCAGCATCCTCAATGGAGAGCCATTCGCATTGTTGGGGACCCCAGTGTTTAGAAAAGCAGCAACTCTCCCCGTACCGCTGCCGCCTAACGCTCTGGACTGCAAGGTATGGAGGGCGGAAAGGTAACTCGGGCAGGAAAGAGGCGGCGGCGACTTGAAGCTATTTGCAGGCGATTTCTTCAACTCTTAGACTTTCGGTTTATTCTGTATTTTCTTCCTGAGACATTCAGAAAGTTGAGTCCTCAATTTTTATTTGTTTTTTGGGCCATTATTTGTAGACGGTGCTAGGGTGTTTTTGTGCGTTCTGTTGTTGGGTGGGACTTTTTTGTTTAGTTGGATGTCGTTGTTTGTTTAGGGGTTTGGGGTGTGTTTTTTCAGGTTTTTTTCCTCCTTTATTTTCCCGGGGAGGACGACTGTGATTCTCGCCCCACTGGGGGGCTGGCTGCTGGGAAGCGCCTTGCTTGCCGAGGCTGTGGGGAGCGGCGGGGTGCCCTGGCACACCCTGCGCAGGTTTGCCGCCTGCTTCTTGCCATTACAGCGCGCAAACAACGCGGGGTGTGTGAGGGGGGGCGGAGAGGAGCCACCTCCTTTAAACCGGGCGCACACAGATAACTCCACGCGTACACATTTAAAGCTCTAAAACCTGATTTCTCCCAGCGCCCCGCCGTCCGGCAGCGCCCGGGCGGGGCGCGGTGTCCCCGGGGCCGGGCGGGCGGCGCTGAGGGCGCTGTCGGCGGCTGAGGGCGCTGGCGGGCGGGCGGCCCCGGCCCGTCCATGGCCGGGCACCGTCGGGCCCCGGCCGGCACCACCTGTGAGGCGGGCGGGGATTGGCGGGCGGCGTCACATGACCGGTCACGTGCTGCGGGCAGCTCGGTCCAAAAGAAAATGGGGTTTGGTGTAAATCTGGGGGTGTAATGTTATCATATATCACGCTACCTCGTAAAACCGACACTGAAGCCTGCCGGACAACAAATCACAGGTCAAAATTATGAGCTCTTCGTATTATGTGAATGCGCTTTTTAGCAAATATACGGCGGGGGCTTCTCTTTTCCAAAATGCGGAGCCTACTTCTTGCTCCTTTGCAAGCAACTCCCAGAGAAGCGGCTATGGACCAGGCGCGGGTGCCTTCGCCTCCTCCATGCCCGGCTTGTACAATGTGAACAGTACCATATATCAAAGCCCGTTCTCTTCCGGATACAGCCTGGGCTCTGATGCCTACAACCTGCATTGTTCCTCTTTTGATCAGAACATTCCCGTCCTCTGCAATGAGCTAACCAAACCCAGCTGTGAGAAAGCGGAGGAAAGCAACCTGCACAACCAGGCTGAGCCTAATTTCCGGATATACCCCTGGATGAGGTCTTCAGGTAGGGGCGAGCGGAGAGGGCTCGGAGCTGTGGCAGCCAGGCAAAGCGTGTCGCCAGGATTACTGTCAGCACAGCCTTTATGGTTTTAATTATAGCCGAGGCGCCATTGCGTAGAAAGCCCGTGGCATTGTATGTAAATGAGTATCATAAAACTTTTTATTGCCCAATTAATGGGTTCTAGCCTCGTAAATTTATTTAACTCCATTTGCTATGGAATTTTTAGCATTGAGTTGATTTGCGCTGTTTGCTATGAAAAAGCGGAGAGCTGGCTGCGGGCTCCCGGAGCCCCCACGGATTAAGCTTCTCCTCTGCCCTCTTGTCGAAGTTGGGGGGAAAAAAAAAAATCCCGCTGGCTGGGCGAGGCGGAGGGGACAGAGGCGTTCGGGAGCGAGGGACGGCGTGTCGAGGGCTCTGCCAGCTCGCGTTGCCGAGACGTGCCACTCTCGTCCCCCCTGCCCTTTCCACGGAGATAAGAATCTATAGAAATGTACTAAACAGGAAAGCGGAGGGGGGAGGGGGGCACTGGGGCACGAGAGTGTGTGTGTGAAAAAGGAGAGCTCTCTTCTGGAGCTAAATGCTATGTATTGTTTACGATCCAGGCGGGATGGGTGGGGGGAGCCCACGACATTAAAATAAAATAAATACAGCCCAGCCTTCCAGCTTTTTATTTCCCCTTGCGAAACGTGAAAGTCTGGAAGGTTTTAGGGAAATACATCGCCTGGGGGAAAAGTTCCTCCTCCCAAAAGCAATTTCCTCCCCCACCTCCTCTCCTGAACGCTTTCTCTTCACTTTTTCTAGGTCTCGAGCAACTTAATTTTTTGCCCTGCCTGAGCAGGGCAGGTCGTGTGGCTGAAATGTCTTTGTTAGGGCAAAGTGGGGGGGCGGGTGGAAGTCGAAGAAGGGGATCGTTCACTCTGGCTCGGCCACTTTTCTGTTTGTATGCTTGTTTATTTATTTATTTATTTATTTATTAAAAATATCAATAAGAAAAATAAAAGGAGAAAACTTTCCACTTCTCTTCTTGTCTAACTCCTGGCCGTGTGTGTCCCTGTTTTCAGGTCCAGATAGGAAGCGAGGGCGCCAGACCTACACCCGCTACCAGACCCTGGAGCTGGAGAAGGAATTCCACTTCAATCGTTATCTGACTCGGCGGCGGAGGATAGAGATCGCCCATGCCCTCTGCCTGACGGAGAGGCAGATCAAAATCTGGTTCCAAAACCGGAGGATGAAGTGGAAGAAGGAGCACAAGGAGGAGAGCTCCAGCACCCCGGCTCCCAACGAGCCCACGTCAGCAGCAGCCTCTGTCGAGAAAGTGGAAGAAGACGAAGAGGAGGAGGACTAAGGAGTCCCACTCGAGGAAGTGATCTCTTAGAATAGTGTGTGCACATGACAGTTGGAAAAGCTCCCTTTAAAGGAGAAAAGGAAAAAAAAAAAATAGAGACTTTTTATTAAAAAAGAAATCAGTTCCCATTAATGATCATCTTGAAAGCAAGCGTTTGCAAACATGAAAACATTTCTTGGGCTGGTCTTCCAGCCTTCTCTCCACTCTCCCATACTCCCCAAACCTGCCCTGTGCCGAACCTTGCGGTATTATCTCCTAAGAGCATCTTACAATCAGCTTGGTTTTTTTTAATCCCCATTAACCCAAATCTGGGTGGGCTTCTTCAGGGGACGTTTCAGTGGGAGAACTGCTGCTTGCACAGATAGTAAACCGTGACCTTCCGAAGTAACTACCTGACTCCATAGTCCCAATCATGTGTAAGGGGAAAAGTGCATTAGGCTCACATTAAGAAAAACTACCTAATTTTGAATAAGTAGCTCTGCACTTCTCTTTTTGTTTTCTTTTTTTTTTTTTATTGTTGTTAGAAAAGTATCTTAAGTAACAGCTACACTAACAAAAGGTTAAACAGCAAATAAGGGGGGGAAAATATTCCACAAACCACTACAATCTACAGCAATTACTTGTACTACCTATTTTCCAGACTACCTACCTATATATCTTGCTCTGCCTACCTATCTTCGAAAGTATACTGTATTTTAGTAGTCAAAAGGATGTTACAAGATTACTAATGTGAATCGCAAAACGCTTTTAGACATGTAAGTGTAGTCGTTCGAAAAGCACGCATCAATAGCTTTGGTATAGAATTTGGTACCGAAAAGTCTGAATATATTTAAATTTAAAATAATATATTTATTCCAAAGCAATTATAAATGAAAACCATATGCTGCAATATATCTTTGTTCTCGATTCTTTGCTATTTCGAGAGAGGAAGCAAACACACGCCAATATTGTACAAAGCGGTTTAATATCTCCCGTTGGCTTCTACCTTCAGCTGCTTCTGCTAAAGGCCGTTTTCTTATTCTACGTTGATCTTACTTAATATAGCGGAAAGTGTTCTTTGAAAAGTGAATTTAAATGATCATGTAACCACCTTTAAAAAAAAAAAACTACCACAAACTATTTGTCCTGAGTATCTGAACGTGTTAATATGTAATACCATGAATTTTCCTACAATAGCAAGTATTGTAATTTTTTTGTCATTTATATTCGTCTTGAACCTCATTTGTAAGATCATGTCATAAATTGGGAAGTATGTAATGAATTTGGAAACTTTGTAGCATGATGTATTGTTAAGAACTCTGTATAAATCCGTCTTGAAGGTTTGGCTAAAGTTTATTCACAAATTGTATGTTACAATGTGTTTCGGTGTGTTCGTTGTGAACATTTGGATATGCCGTGTAAGTATTGGAAGTGGGAAAAAAAAAGTCTGTGAACTCTCTTTGGAAGTGATACCGTGTTCAACTATCTCCCACGATAAATGTGTTTTATGTTACACAGAAAATAAATATGCTTGTTGACAATGAATTGTGTTTCTTTATTAAGGAACAAGTTCGAGGGAAGCAACAAAAATATATTACATAGACTAATAAAGAAATTAGACCATCTAAACATTTTTTTTGGTAATCAGAAAGGGAAAAAAAACCCCAACAACAAAGTGATGAATTGATAGGAATCAGTCAATATCTCTAGCTCGACTTCGTGATTTTTTTTTCCCCTAGCGTTGTTGATTAATAAAGCGGAAAGCCTTCTTTATGGGAGAGCTTCCTTCCACCGTGTTCCCGTGTCCTCTTGCAGTCATTACCCCAGTCCAGACGATCGGCGATCAAGTCGAAATCTCATGCCGTGAAAGAATATTTTGTAATGAACAGAAAGTGAAAGACGAAACTTCCAAGTGTAAATGATCTGATGGGGCACATATGTGATTTGTGCGTGTGGCTTTCGGGGGCCAGGGGGCATCACGGTAGCACGAAAATGGGGGAAAACTGCCCCGCTTTAGTAAACGTCTTATTTTTTGCCAGGTACCACGTAGTATCAATGAGATCTAATATTACCCCCCCCCCTTTTATTTTTCTAATTAAAATATAAAAAAAATCGAACCTGAAAAGTCCTTTTATTCGGCCGGGTAAATACAGGTAAGACCTGGAGCATTAATTGCGCTGAAGTTCCCTTTTCTCTACTACACTCCGTTACTGGTCAACGCACTAATTGTAATTTTAATAAAATTAGTACAAAGTCCAGGTCTTTTAAAAAACTCCAGGGCTGCCTCTGTGGTAAGATGGCGCCTCTCTAAGACCTGCCTCTTCTTAGTGATGAGGAAAAGGCCATAAATCCGTTGTTGTTTATGAAAATTTACAACTTTGCAATACAACTTTATGAGTTGTTCGGTTTTTCCATTGGTCGTTGTCGGTCATGTGGATGGTAACCGTGAACATGAACTTTTTTATAATTTCCCTTGCGAGAATAGAGCCGCATTCTTTTGCTGAGCTCTGTCCTGCTTCGGATCTCTCTGGCTTTCAATCCCCATTTCATTTGTTCTTTGTAAGGCAATAGTGAACAAAGTGTGCTGAGGTTCGGCATAAGCAGCCGCCTAGAACACAGATCCGGGATGGCAATTTCCAGTTCCCCCGCTGGAAGGTGTGGCATATTGGATTCAAAGCACTGGCGTGGCAGATTTTCAACTTGCAACCTGGCTAATTTCCTGCTTCTTCTGGCACCAAAAGGAGGGCGATTCGTCTCCTGTGCAGCCAAAGCGACAGCTGTCAAAGTCACAGGGGCTCCTGTGAGCCAGAACCTAAAAGGTGAGAAATGTATATGACACTACCGTAAGCAGGGAAAAATGGTTTAATACGTTTAAATACTAGACATGTGCAATTAAACGAAATGGAAATGTTACCGGCCAAAAATAGAGATGGCTGCAGCTCAGCTGATTTTAACTTAGGCAGTGCATGCAAAAATATGCCTAAATAAAATGTTTGTTTTATGTGATTTAGCTAAGAAGTGGTGGATTTTTTTTTTTCACTAAATTGATTTCTTTTTGCCTTCGGCAGGGGTATGTTGTGACGTTCAGGTTATTTTCTAATAATTCAGTTTTACAGCATCAGTGGAGGGGATTTTTTTTCCCCAGCATGGGGGGGAAAAAAACGTGATATCCTCAAACATTTTTTAATATTAATTCGCAGTATTAACTCATTAGCTTAAATTTCATTTGCGGTTGAAGAAATTTAGATGTAATTTATTTTTTTACTATTTCATTAAAAAAAAAAAAAAAAAAAAAAAAAAAAAAAAAAAAAAAAAGGAAAACAACAGCCGAACAGCACAATGTCTCCTAGCTTCTCTGCCATGTCCGGGAGGTTATTTCTAGACGGGGGGAAACGGCGCGAATGTGGCTTAGATTTTCTTTATCAGATCGAGCGCTGCCTGCATAAATCCCTTGCCCGGCCGTGGGTCCGCTGCCGGCGCTTCGCGGCTTGCGCGCCTCGGGTGCGCGGAGCGGGCTTGGCGGCGGCTGAGCCCATTTCAGCGCCGGAGACGGAGCTTCCCCCGCCCTTGCTCTCCTTGTTGTGACTGTTACGGTGCGGCGCTGGGGCGGGGGAGCGGCGGCCGGCGGGCCGGTGCCCCGCCGTGTGCGCCGGCGGGGGGCAGCGAGCACCCGCGGACGGCTCCCCCGGGAGCCCCCGCCGCTGCCGCCCGGCTCCGCTCCCGCCTCCTCAAGGCGAAAGAGCGGCTCGGAAGGCTTTAAACGGCGGCCGCGGGTCCGGCTGCGCCGCCGGGCTGATAAAGCGCTGCATTTGCATGGCATTGCGGTATCCGCCGGGCTGGAGCTGCAGCGAGCGCCGATTATTTATTGCGGTGGCGGCTGCTCAGTGCTGCCACGGCGTGGCGGGACGGCGGAGGCGGGCGCCGAGCGGAGCGGCCCCCGCAGCCCCTGGAACAGCGGCGCTGGCAGCCTGCGCTGCTCGGGGAAGCCCAAATAAAAGACCAAGAGGGGACAAAAAAGAAAAAAGCGGCCTAGCTTTTTATGTGGGAGTATCGGAGCTCGCCCCCGGGCAAAATATTCCGGCAGGACCGG
Source organism: Melozone crissalis (assembly GCF_028551555.1). Taxonomy (NCBI): domain Eukaryota; kingdom Metazoa; phylum Chordata; class Aves; order Passeriformes; family Passerellidae; genus Melozone; species Melozone crissalis. The sequence continues at coordinate 34,378,468 of NW_026535794.1, read as the reverse complement.
CTCTGCCCACTCCCCTTCCCCTCCGATTCTAGCTCGGTGTGTGCCAACTGCAAGTTACCACGGTGGGAGCCGGCTGGGGAGGACCCGCCCGCGTCCCCCCGGCCGGGCTCTCTGTACCCCGCCAGTCTAAACAACGGTTCGCCTTGCCCAAATTGTTTGGATTAGGAGCTATTAGTTAAAGGTTGGTTTTGATGACGCTGGAGAGCACGAGAATGATTTGAAAGTGGTTTTATATACGAAGAGAAGGAGGCTTTTAAGCTTAAGAGGGTAACTACTCCCGCACCTGTATCCGAAAGTGGCTGGGGTCGCGGACGCGTTTGCGGCGGGAGGAGGAAGGCGGAATGTTCTGCGGAGGAGGTGCTGGGGGTGCGTGGGATTACGAAAACAAATAAACGGGGTATGAAATACACAGGTACCGCGAAGTGTGACTTTGTCGCGGTGGCAAAATGCAGCGACTGGCTTTCTTTCTGCTTTCCAGTGTGGGGGCGGGAATGGTGAGGGAAAACTGCTGTGAAATGTGTCCAGGCCGGACATTTCCTCGGCAGACTTGGGGGGCAGCAGATTATTGTGATTCGGGGTTTTCTGGGGTAGGGGGAGGAGCGGAAAGGACGCCTGAATGTGACTGAAGCAGAGATTGCGGTGCAGATTGCTTGGCTGTCACTGTAACTACTCGAACACGACCCAGTCAGGCAAACGTGCAGATTTCATTCCTTTTCGTGTTATGGGATCGGCGAATAAATATTTTCGCTGCCTGCAATCGGGCTTTCACAACTTGGTTTGGACGCAAACAGTAACTTGAAAAACGGGAAAGAAACAAAAAGAAATGGAGGGGAGAAAATCAGACTGTAGCTCATGATACAAAATATAAATATAACTAAGCCTGGAGCGATTTTTATTTTAAAATTTGTTTTGGTGTTTGTGTGATGGATTCAAACAAAAGATCGTCTGCCCACAACTTTTTGGAAGTAAGGCCGGTGGGGTTTGTTTGTCCCGAGTATTCTTTTTTTTCATGGTGTGTTTTCGTTCTGACTTAAACTGGCGATAATATGCTCTTTTAAAAGCCTTTTCGCATTTAGCATGCTGTGTATGAGTGCTTGCTTTCTGGTGTTTCCTCCTTTTTAAACTCTATTCTCACCGAGTAAAAAACCCCTTATTTTTCCGGAGAAATCTGCTTTTCAGGAAATACATGTTTCTGAAATGACCTCTCAAAGCATGCAGCTAGTGAGCTGTAATTCTACCAGGTGTGTTTGTTGATTAGCTGGGCTGAAGAGGTTAAGGAAGTTGAAAAAAAACCCGAAGGCAATCAACATCTGAATGTGAAAGTCCAGCTGAGACTGCAAACAATACAAACTATTGTGGAGCGATGTTTTAACTCACTACTGTTTTATAGGTATCGTAATCTGCCCCCGGAAATGAGACGAATAGTCTCCCAACAACAACAAAACTCTCCTTTGAAAGCTGCTTTAGGAAACGCTGCTCGTACGAATGTCACTTTATGTGACAGAGCGCGTTTAAAATTAGTCTATTCAATCTGTTGTAATGGGCAGGGATTACGAGTAAACACATATTGGAATGAACAACCCCATGTTATCTGCAGGAACTGCAGGCTTACGGCTGAATTAAACCCGCATCAGCGAATTTCATCAGAACAGTTACTGTCCGAGCCCTGGGCCAAGAATTATATTTCCGCTATGGGGTAACTGCCATATTGAAAAAATGGAGGTGGAAATGTTTGTTTCGTGTATTGTTCTTCCCCTCTTAAAGACACAAATCGGCGTTTAATCACATTATTCCGAGCAACAACGAAACCGATTGGCTTCCGCTGAGTCACTAGAGGGGTTGTATTAATTAGGAATAGTCCTACTGGCTCGTTTTTGAATTTGAATGTTTGATACCCTCGGCTCTACTCTGGCGGGAGGAGGGTAGACTTGGGGAGAACAGACACATGGAACTTCATCTGGGCTGCCGGGGGGCGCCGGGAGCCCATGCGGCTCTTCCCGAGGCCTCCTCGGGCACTTGGTGCAAATCAAAAATCCCACTCCCCAGAAGGCCACCGCCCCAACCTCCTAATTATGGGGATGTTCATTAAGATACAAGACCTCTTCCACCGCAGGACGCGTTAGCCTCTGTCACAAAAGCTGGATTCGGCGCTGGGGCGGGCTCCCTGAGCTCCGAAGGGAAGCCTTAGTGGAGGGGCAATTTTCGACTGAATGGATAAATAAATACGTTTTAGAATAGCTTAAAAATCCTTGGATGCGGTTGTGGCATCGCGACGGCAAAATGGAGAGAGGCCGGGTCCCCCCTCGCCCCCCGGGCTGCGCGGCGCTCCGCTCCCCCTTTCACGTGCTCCCTGCGCTCCAAAGTTTCCCTTCGCAGCATCCTCCACCGCCGTCTCCTTCCCTCCCTCCTCCTTCCCTCCGCCGGAGCGCCGGGGGCGGCTCGCCCACCCTTCCCACGGGGTTGCGCGAATCCTCCTCGTGGGGGCTCCAACTTTTAAGGGCGCCCCCCTCCCCACCCGTCGGGCGGCCGGGGGGTGTCCCCGCCGCCCGCTCCCGCACCGCCCGCGCTGCCGGGAATTATCGCCGCTGCTGTTGTTGTTATTATTATTACGGGAGCACTTTCCCGCGCGGGGCGGGGGCGGTGCCGCGGCGGGGGCGCGGCCGGTGCCGCGGGGAGCGCGGCGGGCGGCGCGGGGGGCGCGGGGCGGCGCGGCGGGGCCGGGGCTGCCGGTAAGTTGGCGGCGCGGTGGCGGCGGCCCCGGGGGAGCGGGCGCCGCGCGCGCTCCCATTGGCCGCCCCGCCGTCAGCTGCTCCTATTTTCTGCTGTCGCTTTTGGCGCTCGGCCATCCAGAAACAAACCACTTCGATGACTCCTAATAGTTATCGCCAGATGTACTAATACACAACAAATCACGGTCCGGGAGAGGGGGAGAGCAAATGAGTTCCTATTTTGTGAATCCCACTTTCCCGGGGAGCCTGCCCGGGGGCCAGGACTCCTTCCTCGGGCAGATCCCCCTGTACCCGGCGGGCTATGATGCTCTCAGGCATTTTCCGGCTTCGTACGGGGCAAGCAGCCTGCAGGACAAGACTTACACCTCACCTTGTTTCTACCAACAGTCCAACACCGTCATTGCTTGCAGTCGGGCTTCCTATGAGTACGGAGCCTCTTGTTTTTATTCGGACAAGGACATTAGTAGCGCCTCTCCTTCCGGCAGTGGCAAACAGAGGGGGCCCGGGGACTACCTGCACTTTTCTCCCGATCAACAGTACAAAACCAGCGGCGGCCAAGCCAAAATTGTAAATGACGAAGGCACCGACCGGAAGTACACGAGCCCTGTTTACCCCTGGATGCAGCGGATGAACTCCTGCGCTGGTAAGGCATCTCGGTGCAGTCAAGGGCGGAGAGGGGAGGAAAAGGAAAAGTTTCTTCCTTTTTTTTTTTTTTTTTTTTTTTTGGCTAGATAAAGTCCAGATTGCTGGAGAAACACGGTTCCTGCAGGGCAATATGTAACATGAAACCTTCGCAGGTTTAGACCTGGCACGTTGGCACCCAGGGAATGGTGGCCAAGGTCCCAGTATGATGTAGGTTTACTGGTGAAAGTTACAGGGGAATCCTTGGAAAGTAGGAGAAAAAAAAAAAAAAAGGAACAAAGCACTTTTATCACTCTCTTAAAGCCATCCCAAAGCCTCTGCTCTGCTTCTTCATTGTCAGAGAGCGATGCATGGAATATGCCCTCTGTACTGAGGATCCAAAGCATTTGTGGTACATTCCTCCTCGCCCCCTCCCCCAGCTCATTAGCCTGTGAGTATTGGATATTGAGAGCACGTTTCTGGGGCCGTGGGCGCACTTCCATGGCATCGCGAATTTTTTCAGACTTAGGAGTGAACTTCACATAATTGAACTATTCTGTACAGGAGTGGTGCTGGGGGAATGGGGGGTGGGGGTGGAGTGGGAGGGTTGTACCGGGGTGACATTTATTTTTTATAATCCCCAATTTAAAGGTTTACTTCAAGTGTTCGCTAATGACTCGCCTTCTCTCCCATCCTCCCGAGTTTATGTTTGCAGCAGGGTAGGTCTCACTCCTTTTTTTGAAAATTAAACTTTTAGCAAGACCATTCCGATGCTGCTTTGCATTCAAGAGGAATAAATTCCGGAGCAAATGGCAAAACGCTCTTCTATGATCTTTAGCTGATGTCTATAATTATACTTAGAGACCTTCTGCAGTCCCAGCCATGGCAATGGCTGTGTGTTTGTGTCAACACAGCCACATGTGCGTGCACACACACACGCACAGAACATGCGTGAGGCTTCCCGGGCAGCACACGTGTGCCTGTGCCTGTGTGTGCGCACAGAGCAGCCTCTGCCCGGCCACTCGCACCGTGCTGCCTCCTGCACCTTCCCCAGGTCCACCTCAAAGCCTCTTTGTATCCCACTTACCCCGTAAGCGCACTGCACATCTGCATTTACAGCTCTTCAGGCAGGAGAAAAGGAAAAGAGAGAATTTTAAAAAAAAAAAAAAAAAAAAAAAAGGAAAAAAAGCCTCCAGGAAACCAGAGCAGCTTCCCCCACTCCCCGTGATTGTGCCTGCAAAAGGAGGCAGAATATTCTAATCGCTCTTTCTGGTCTGAAATCAGTGGGCCCTGTCCAATGCGATCGTTTTGTCTTTACTTCTACAGGTACAGTATATGGAACACATGGGAGACGAGGGAGGCAAACTTACACCAGATACCAAACGCTAGAGTTAGAGAAGGAATTTCATTTTAACAGATACTTAACCCGAAGACGACGTATTGAGATTGCAAACGCTCTCTGCCTTACTGAACGCCAGATTAAAATATGGTTTCAAAACAGGCGGATGAAGTGGAAAAAGGAAAACAAATTCATAAATTCCACACAGCCCAGCAGCGAAGAAACAGAGGAAAAGTCAGGGGAGTAGAACCACGTTTAATAAACGCTACCAGGCCTTTCCTTAGCGCTTACTACTACTACTATTATTATTATTTACCTTGTGTTCCTTCTGCTACTGAAATCCTATAGGTTTGTCACAGTCTATTAATCCCCAAAAGGCTTGGTTAAAAGATGTATATTTGCAATCATGTGTGACTTACTCTAATATATGTGGAAGCCCCAGTTTTCGAGCTACAGGCATGTATGTATGTAACCACCTTCCTAAAGCGTATATGGCGTCGGTTAAAGCATTAGAGAATTGGCCGAGAATTTAAAATGTTTGAGATTAGCATCTCAAATGGGTGAGTGGGTGGGTGTCCCTGGTGTGCTTGTGTGAGAAAAGATAAGCAAATTATTTTTTATCTTTTTTTTTTTTTTAATTAGAAATGCTTATATTGTAAAAAGACAAGAGATTTTAGAAAATACCTGGTTTATGGTTTTGCTAGCTCCCGCTACGGCGGGCCATCTCGTTATTCTGTGTTTGGGAGTTTATGATCCGCAGGGGAGAAAAAAAGTTTTAGTTATGTATAAGATATTTAAATAGCAAAAGGAAGAAATTTTCTTTTAAAAAAACGTTGTATAAACCCCTGTGTATAAACTTTCAGTTAAAGAAAAGATGAATTGCAGGGAGATTTTTTTTTTTTTAAAGCCGCTAAACTGCTTAGTCTGCACTATAGAATTAAAGTAAAAACTCGGCGTTAAACTTCAGGGGAAGCGAGAGAAGAGGTTTCGAAGCGGGCAATTTTCTGTGGTTCCCGTTGAGCTTACGCTAAGGTTTTGGTGAGCTCAGCTCTGCACTGAGGGGGCTTTGAATTATGGACTACATTTCTTGGAGCTTCGTGAGCTTAGATCGATCTTTTTTCCTTTTATCTTTCTTTCTCTCTTTCTTTCTTCCTTCCTTCCTCCCTTCCTTCCTCTCCTTCTCATTTGAAGAAAAGATCTTATTAACTTGGGGATTTTCTTTCCTGCTTCTGCGGTATCTTAATTCACATTCGCATTACTTAGCACTGGAAAAAATAAATTGATACTTTGAAGGAAAATAGCTGCCATAAAATGCTTCCACTTCGAGATTTGTAAAAGTAAAATAGGCGCAGAAAAAATATGGATTAATATATGTTATATCTCTCTATATTATATTGCGTGTGCATGAGTGTGCATGTGAAGCTGTGTACAAATGCACTTGTATACGCATCGAGGCTCTTTTGTCTGAAAGGCAGCACAATTTGGGCTACCACTAAATGTTTTAAAAGCCAGATCTGGAGAATATAATGCAAAATGGCTACCACCGCATTTAGAGGATTTTTTTCTCTCCGAGAGGCGATGAAATAACGGCAGCCGTAAAGTCGCCTGGAATCTGACCCCCTAGTCGGAAAAAACGCTGTACGATATTCATCTTTAATAGATATCTGCCATTTCACATCGGCAGGACCCGGCTGCCTCTCGAAAGCTCCGGCACGGGAATAGGTGTGGGGGAAATTATAAATCTATGTATATACTTGTAGAAGGGACATAAGCCTTGCCAGCACCCGAGAACGGATCGCATAGGATTTGTGAACCGGTGTAAAAAAGCCCCGCACGGAGGAGCAGGCAGGCACAAAGCGGAGCGCTCTCCGCACACCCGGCTCGGAGGAGCAATGCCCGCCGGCCCAGCAGCCTCGCCGCCGCTGCCGCTGCCGCTGCCGCTGCCGCTGCCGGTGCCGGTGGCGGCGAGCCCCGCTCCGCTCCGCGCCTCTCCGCGCGGCTCCGCGCCGCCGTCGGGGGCCGTCACCCCGGGCCGACCCCGCGGAGCCGCCGCCATCCCCCGCGCCGCCAGCGGGTGGCGCTGGAGGCCGGCGGACGGGCGGGCGGCGGCGGCGGCGGCGCGCACGGGAGGCGCGCCCCGGGCCGCCCGCGCCCTCCCAGCTCCCCCACCAGTGCACGAGTTTACCTCTAGAGGTCATCAGGCAGGATTTACGACTGGACAACAAAAGCACGTGATGTGAAGCCGTACCCCATATTTGGGTGCCTACGTAGGAGGGAACCAAGTACATGTCCCAGTCATTTCCATAATTCATCATAAATTGTGCAAGGGTGCTATAGACGCACAAAACGACCAAGAGCCACAAATCAAGCACACATATCAAAAAACAAATGAGCTCTTATTTTGTAAACTCATTTTGCGGTCGCTATCCAAATGGCCCGGACTACCAGTTACATAATTATGGAGATCACAGCTCGGTGAGCGAGCAATACAGGGACTCCGCCAGCATGCACTCCGGCAGGTACGGATACGGCTACAATGGCATGGACCTCAGCGTCGGGCGCTCTGCTTCCACTCACTTTGGTGCCAATGAGAGACCCCGCAGTTACCCGGCCAACACCACCTCTGCCTCGACAGAGCCCAGGTACAACCAGCCCGCGACGTCTTCCCACTCGCCTCCCCCTGACCCTCTGCCCTGCACCGCCGTGGCCGGTTCGCCTGTCAGCGAGAGTCACCATGGGGTGAAAAACTCCCTCGCCAACTCCACCAGCACTTCGTCCAATTCCAGCAGCAACACGCACATCAGCAGAGACGGGGTTGGCACCTCGTCTGGGACTGAGGAAGACACTCCAGCAAGCAGCGAGCAGGCAAGTGCCCCGACCGACCAAAGCACAGCCCAGCCTTCACAGCCCCAGATCTACCCCTGGATGCGAAAACTGCACATAAGTCATGGTAAAGCAAATACCCTGTTCTTTCTTTATTTCTCTGGAGGAAAAGGAGCATTTAATGTAAACCGGGTGGCTGCGCCGAGCAAGGTCGGGGAGAGGGGGAGAGGAGGGCGTGAGAGCGGGCAGTCTCCCCGCACACCACAACTCTGCTTGCAGGGAAACACGCTCCCTTCTCTGGGCGAGTCCCCCCCGAAAGGAAAAAAAAAAACCCTCTCGGCCCCGAAAACACCGCCCGCCTGGCTGCCAGCGCCGGCGGGGGGAGTGCAAGGCGCCTTGCCGAAGGGAGATCGGGAGCAGAGGCTGCTCCCGGCTCTCCTCTGAATGGGGGCTCTTCCAGTGGGAACGGCGCGGCTGACCCCATTTATTTTGCTTAGACATATTAAAAAGAGAATAGGAAAGGGCGAGGAGGGCAGTTTTCACTGCTGGGAAGCCGTGGGGGAGGGGGCAGGGCGAGTCGCCCCAAACTCGGGGTAGAGGGCTCGAGGGGCAAAGCGGGGGAGCAAAGCAACTTCCAGCCCCGGGTACCTGCCCTGCCCTCGCTGCAGGGAGAGCGGCCGGAGGCTCGCTGCCTCCCAGAGCCTTCCCCAGCTCAGCCGTGGGAAAGGGCTGCACGCTTCAGCTCTGCTCTCTCAGCTCTGAAAACCCAGCTATCAGCAGAGACATCCTCCAAATCAGCTTATCTGGGGGAGGCATGGGGGAGAACTAACCTTATAAAAAAAATTATATAAAAAAAAAAAAAAAAAGAAACTGAAAAAAAATAAATTAGAAAAATTCGAATCGCAAATCCAAGCGAAAACTTACCGAGACTACTAAATCCCCCTCCCCCAAGCCTTTCCTAAGAGGGGCTGGAGGGGGAAACTTGTTGAGCGTTTATCCAAACCAGAAACAAAACCAAAGCAGGACTGAGAATAACGGTCCTGGTTGCTGGTAGCTGCAATGAGACACGAAGGCTCCGAGAGGCTGCTGAGAATCTAAATCATGTACTTTTCTCTTCCAGACAACATAGGGGGACCAGAAGGGAAAAGGGCTCGGACTGCTTACACCCGCTATCAGACCCTGGAGCTCGAAAAGGAATTTCACTTCAATAGATACCTGACCCGCAGAAGAAGGATTGAAATAGCACATGCTCTTTGCCTCTCAGAGAGACAAATAAAGATCTGGTTCCAAAACAGGAGAATGAAATGGAAAAAGGATAATAAGCTGAAAAGTATGAGCATGGCAGCTGCAGGAGGGGCATTCCGTCCCTAAGCGTTTGATCAATTAAAAGTACTGAGCAGTATTAGCTGACCCTGCGTCGTCTCATGTCAGTACTAAGTTGACTTTCTAAAACTTCCTTGTGTTACTTCTGTGAAGAAACCCTGTTCTTGTCGCCCTTATTCATCTTTTAATCATGAGCCTGTTTATTACCATTCTCTCGCGTGTATAAGTAGATCTGCTTTTATCGTACATTTCTTTGTCTTGAATGGCTTTGTCTTGAAAAAAATAATAGATGTTTTAACTTATTTATATGAAGCGAGCTGTGTTACTTGAAGTAACTGTTAAAACAAAACAAAACTAAACAAAAAAGAACAAAAAGGAAAAAAAAGAAGTTAAAAAAAAAAAAAGGAGAGAGAGAAAGGAAACCCTCCCCCGGTTTAGTACAAATGTTATGTGTTGCACTCAACCTGCTTAACTGTGCATGTGTGGTCAAGTGTTAATGTCTGTATAGCTCCAAGCTGTTAAAAATATTTTTATTCAAACTACCTATATAATTCCTGTGTAATTAATGCTGTTGTAGAGGTGAAATGATGAAATCAACTGAACTTGTCCTACGTGTAGTGAATAGTGAATCTGTGACGAAAACTGTGATTCCAAGCAGTATGTCCTTGCTGTGCCTTTGTATATGACTCTTTGCACGAACTCTTAGAAGTGGCTCTTATTAAGCGCAGCTTCTGTGATGTATGTTTTTTGTGAACAAAGTTACAAATATAGTCAAAGTCTGGCTGTTTGAGCAAACTGTGATCAGCTTTTTTTTTTAATTATTATTATTATTATTTGTTTTTAAAAAAACCTGACTGGAAATCAACAAAAAAATAAACTTTCTATTGTAAAGTTTTTGTGATCTGATTTGTGCAAAGCAAGAAGTTGTGCTTCCTGATTTGCCTCTGAAAAAGAAAAAAAAAAATTAGCCCGTGCAGAGTTTGTTGTAATATTTTACCTGGGTCCTGCTGCACGTTGCATATGGTGGATGCTGCAATTGTCCGCTACCAGTATTTTTAATTGAAAGTTTGACCATAAGTTCTTCCTTACTTGTTTCTCGCTAGGTGGAAAGCTGCATCGCAGGACCACAATCAACACCCTTTGTGGCTGAATCAACTGTTAACTGTTTGCTGATGGTTGAAATTAAAAAAAAAAAAAAAACAAAAAAACCCCCAAAACACCACCAAAAAAAAAAAAAAACCCAAAAAACAAAAAAAAACCCTCAACCCAAACCCCAAAACATGTGCTTTGTTAAAATACGCTGCGAACTCCAGGGTGTGTTTGCATCGCTCTAGAATTTCTCCTGTGGTTTCATTAAGTATATTTTAGGACAGCCATGTCCAAGCCCTCTGCGCCTATTAGTAATCCTCTCTAGCCACATTCCCACTCTTCACCCTTTAAAGATTTTTGGTTTTCTTCGCTAGAATTAGTTTGCTATAAACGTAATGTTACTTACCCCATCAGAGCTTGAATGGTTAACTCTTCTGAGCTTCTAAGAGCAACTAAAGATTTGCACATTTACTGACTGGTTACATTGATGCCTTCCCTTAAAAGTTATAAAACAGTAAACTTTATAAGCCCCAGTTCCGGCTATATGACATTTGGGTGCCAAATGAATAGGGTTTTGTCTATGAATTAGATCGTAAAATCATCCATAGCACAGACAGATAGGCTCACTGGCTATAAAAAGTCACGTGGTGCCATTAAAGTAAGTTTTATGGTTTTGGGGAGTTGACATCCAACATTATATACCACATAACATATAATCTCACTGACGCTGGACTTCATTTGACTCTTTTGCAGGCTACGTGTGCCTCCTGGCCATTCAAATTGTCAGGTTTAGGGACAGAAGTATCCAAACCACAAGTTCTCAGTACTATGTGAAAAATGGCTCCTTGCAAGTCAAAGGTAAGTTTTGTGCACAAGTTCCTTAAAGTTTATTTGTACAGTGGGGAAGCCGAGGCTCCTGCTCGCTCTCGCTGCCTCTCGCCTCTCTTTCTTTCTCTTTCTCTTTCCCTTCCTCTCCGCCTGGAGGTTTTCAGGACGGTCCCACCGAGCCCGAGAGGCAGGATCAAGCACTAATGATCCAGGTTGCGCTGCAAATACCTCCCCCCATCCCTTCACTCGCAGCAGCTAGCTCTCTATTTTAACGATCAAATCAAAGTAAACCACAATAAGCGACTTTGGCAGAGATGGATTTTGGGGCCTAGCTTTAATCACTTTGACTACCGCAGAAGATAATTACTTCCTTTGCTCCAATAGACTCTCCAAGTTTGGAGAGGTTTTGTTTAGCAAAGAGTAGTTACTGCAGGCGATTAAAAAAAAGGGAGAAACAAAATAGATTGGGCTTGATATTATCTGGGCAGTATCTTATGGAGGCATGATAGAGTTGGAGGCGTGATGATATGGTAATAATCTTTGGATTGGTGAAATATGCTGCACATCAGAGCCAGTATTAAAATGGCACAGACTGTACTGGAGTGTTTATATACATATTTTCTGCGTTGGTTATGCAGAAAGCTTTAGCTGTGTGCATATGTACATCTGTGAGTGCGTAGTGTGTTTTGGGGATGCGCTTTTATAGCACTGCTGTAACTTTTTCCCGGTTCTATACGTAACTGCAGAAATAGAAATGTATTTAAATTATATTCATGTGTGCCTGCATGTACAAATCAGTTTGTACTTCTGTGTAAAGCCGCGCAGATGCCTATATGTGTCTAATCTTGGTGTATTCATGTACACAAAGGGTGTGTACATGTGTACACATATATATATTCCTGTGACTTCCTTCTTTTTTTTTTTTTTTTTTTTTTAAGCGAACCAATTGACTGTAACTTGTAGCATTAATACAAGAGACTACAGGTCATTAGAGTGCTGCAAATTATGAAATACGGGCTTGGTTTATTGAAGATTGTAAATATCCCCCTAGCTCTGCTCTCTCCCTTTCTGCCTTATATTGCTGGCTGCCATTGTGGGGTAGGCCCCAGCTGCGTGTTTACTTCAACATTCTTTTTATTTAAGTGGACTGTTCTCACTAGAGTGTGATTACTCAGCAATAAACTTTATGGCCGGATTTAACTTCAGTCTTTGAATTTCCAGGACTTGAATGAAAGGGTGAAAGGAACTCTATCTTTCTCTGGGTAACATTAAGGCCTGATCCTTATCCTCAGAGCTGTTACTTTGGCAAGTGATCTCGAGGGGTATAAACAGACTAGTCAGGGGCCATGGTAGAGTTCTGAGAATTGCCTATTATCTATCTATCTATCTATCTATCTATCTATCTATCTATCTATCTCTCCAAACCAGCTGTGGGTATCTCTCTCTCTACATAGGTTTGGAGTAACATTGATTCAGCAGATTGCATTGTTTTCTTTTACATGTCATAAAGTCGGGTTTGCAAAAGAATGGAGTGGTTTGATGTGAGACAGAGATGGGCTTTGTTTTATTTTGCCAGTGCTATGCCATTTGAATGTTGTGGTTTAGGCTGGTTTGGCTACTGTGAGCGAAAATGGGAGAAAGGCGCAGGGTTTTAGGAGGGTAAGGTTGTTGTGTACCTCTGCAAAGCCTGCATATTGCTGACTGATCCCTATTTTTAATTTATTAGTCTTTAAAGAAAGGGTAGTATCTAAGGTAGGTTCATCCCAAAGAGCCCAGTTTTAAAAGCATTTAATATTTAAAGTCAATCCTTGCGGAAGATAAATAGAGTCTGATGCCTTTGTGTCTGTCGATCCTTCCCGTCAGCACTAAACAAACACATCTGCATATATTTCATATTTAAAAAAATGAGAAAGGTTTTAAAAGAGCATATCCAAATGCACATTTGAAAATAATTTCCTTTTAAACAGCTGGAGATTTTATAGTACTCTACTTGACACATTTTCGTCAATAGGAATATCAGAAAGTTGTATATGATAGGCATGTATTATATTATACCATATGCCATAAAATTTTATAGTTTGAGGCAAGGCATGAAAAACCCTTAAAAGTTTGGTCTTCATTTATATATAGGTCGTTTTCCAAGGAAAACCCTTTGCTTGTAGACGGGAATTTTACCAGACACAAACAGCTCATGATTACTCAGTATTTAACAACACTGCCCTATTTGAATTAACTGGCTAATATACAAGAACGCACGGACGCCCGTTGGACTAATATTTTAGGATCCTGGATATCATCCTGGATTGTAATTTTTCATTGCCTAGAGTGAAAAGATTTGCTACTGTGTATTTTCCACATTTTTGAATGTGGCTTCTGGACCATATGCCACACAAAACAATGTACAGTCGTTCAAGAACTATGGAAAAGGAAAATATCCCTAGGTCCAGAAGCGTATGAACCCGCCTGTACTGCAAAAAACACTAACAACCAAAGAAAGTTAGCTAGAAATCACAACTTCACCCTGTTTCTGGCCCTGCCCTGTATTAAGCATCACAGTTGAAACCATTCAAACACAGAAATGCGTTAAGATTTCCTAATACGCTCTAAAATTTGAAATTCAAACGAGCCCAGACTGCCGAACTCTGCGAAAATAGTCCCAGACCCGAATTGTTTTCCGAGGGAAAATGTAATGGGAAATTATACCTGAGAATCAGGAGAGAGGTTTTATCTGCTCACCTTATTTTTCTGATGAGTTTAGGGGATTCATAAGTGCAAGGTTTTTTCTATTTTAAGAATGGCATGTTGCGTTCTGCGATTTGAAATACAGTTTACTTAATCCTTTGAAAGAAATACTTGCGTGCAGTGTCTCATGTCTAAGTGTAAAACCAATTAAAGATTAGGCAGCTCTCTTAATGTGTGGAACTGGTGACTTTGCAAGACTTAACTTTCTCTAAACCAGGAGTGTAACAATCCAATGGAAAGTCATCCGTAAATTACAGCTCTGCAGCCTTGTCTAAACTATGCAAATGCCCTAATTTCAGAACAAGGAGATTATTATTCTGCCGTTTCTTTACATGTAATAAGTGTGTATCTGTGGAAAGGTGACAATAGAGGAGTTTGCAATTTGCTCCATGGGAAATTGAATGGAACCGATCATGAGGGGGGAGATCAGGAGGTTTCGATTTCTAACGCTGAATACGGGAGCAAAGCGTTTTCCCTCCCCGTAAATACAGATCTGACGCATTTAATGCAGACACGAGTAAATCTCCTGACCAAGTTAAGATGTCGTTGGCTTTCTTAGTCCTTTCCCTTTCTGCCCTCAAAATCTCCCGGATTTGAGGCTAGGGTTACTAGCTAGAGCGGAAAACCACAGTTCCCACAATCTTCTGGTCATCTTTGAAGATATTGTCCCTTTCAAATTAAAGCATCTTCACTAATGTCCCTCTGTAAGGCAAATACTCATGGACCACCCCAGTCACATGTTCCTGTAGCTATGCGCACAAACTATTTCAAATCTGACACAGAGATCGTGCAAAATTTGCATGGATTTTGCCTTATAAGACGCAAAAGGAATCTTTTCTATATCCCCTCCCCCCAAAAAATGTCTTTTCAATAATAATATTTGCTATGAAGGTTATTGGGTAATTATTGCAATTTTGTGGAACAGTCCTTGCTTGAGGTGAAGTCTGTCTCCGGATAATAAATGGCAGCCCGTGCAGTTCACTGCCAGGTTAAGTAAATGCAGAAAAGATAAATCTGCACACCCTAGGAATCACCAGCAGAGCTCGCTTTAGACCAAGTTCACAGTCAACTCGTTTGCCTAGACAAGGCTTCGCAAACAATTAGACTTGTTTCTTTATGTTTAAATCAAGGAGAAATGACTAAAACCCTTCAGCAGAGAGCTGCAGCTTTTCCCCCAACGCTCGTCGTTCCATTCCTTCCAACCTCACGCCCGGAACTTACCCAGCAATTCACCTGCAATTGTAACCATTTAGCGCCTTTGAGTAACAGGCTTCCCTCCAACGCTGCCGAAAGGCTGTGCAAACTGATCTAGCAGCATTTTACAAAGCTGAGAGATTAAGGAAAAGAAAAAAAAAAAAAAAAAACCAATTAAAAATGCAAAAGCATCCGATTTCTCAGCAGCAAGAAGAAGGAAAAAAAATAGCAACAATAAAAAAGAGAGCCCTTAGAAAGCTGGGGGAAACAAGCAGAAGTATTGAAACAAACAGTGCGAGTCTCTTACTCCTAAAAGAAGCTGCATAGCTTTTGTATATCTTTGTGGTTAAGGGCGTTACAACTGCAGGTCAAAAAGTTGAGGGTCAAAAGTTTACGTTTTGCACCACTCTTAGTCATTCGCCCAGACAGAGTTTGATGTCAATGTTATAGCCGAGATCTTGACTATCAGCACAAAAGATAAAATAGCTTTGAGTTACGTGTGTATCACAGTATGGACTCCAGGTGAACCCTACTGGCTGAATGACCTCAATTACCAAGGAAAGGATAGAAAATTCCTCTTTTCAAGAGTAATACACGTTGTATTTCATCTTGAATTATCAGCCACATTTGTGTCTGAATATCTCGGGTTCAGCCGCGGCAGGTAAACACGCGTGTTACCCCCACAGAAGCCACTGATGCTGCCTCCTCCAAAAGTCAGGTAGCAAAATGCCTCACCCTTGTTTATTATATAATAACCTGCTCTAAGAGGTTTAATGTTAAGCCTTCTCACTTTGCAAAATGGCAGGAAGATAAGATAGGAGCGAAGCTATTAACGCGTGTATCGATCCTAGCCGCGTCTTTGTTTTTGCTCTCATTTCTGTAGCGACCGCTAAACTGTGCTTAAACAGGACATGCCGGAGATAATACGGGCTATATGTTTGGTCCGAAGGAGCTCGTTTAAAATGCGGAGCGGTGGGGCCGTGGTGCGATACCCATGGAAAATATTACGGAGAAGCTGGCGCCCTGCGCCTCTCCGTGATTTGGAGGGTTCTCACAGCCTTCTGGAATTACCCGAGGCGGCAGTTCCCAGCGAAATTGGGAGTAGGACGCGTTGTTTTTCCTCTCGCCACCCACCCCTCTTCACCCTTCCAAGAAAAAGTTTAGTGGAATTTCTTAGCGCGGAGAGATTCCCACATTGCTGGGATTTTTTTGTTCCCAGTGCCGCCACTGAGTAAAAGCTTCAGCTCCTTGGTTAGACGTGTCTGAGGGAGAACTAGCCAATATTGCTCAAGCAACTTCATTTTGGAGGGCATCATCGCAGACGGGATTCAGCTTGAAATTTTAAGGCTGAGGGGTCGGTGGAAGAGGGAAAGGATACTCGAATATAGTCGTAATCAGACCTGAAAGGTGTGGAGGAGGCGACAGTGCGACAAGGAAATCCGAGAAAGAGCGCACCTCACCCCCAGCCACGCATTGCTGCCTTTCCACCCCCAAGGCAGCAGCCTACACCGGCCTCTGTGTAACTGGTACGCGTGAATTATTTGCCAGAGACACAGCTGGATCGTGGCAGGCGAGCGCTGTATCTTGGGAACAAGTACGCGAGAGGTTAGATATCAGATTAGCCAAAGTGATTATCGGAGATTGTGCCTAAAGTACCTGCTGAAGCCTGGAAAGTGTGTAATGCAAGTGTTTGCTCGGCGTGTAGACGCTGTTCACAAGTTGTTGCTGCTGCTCACTTGTAGCGAGCCCTGGCACTGCGCGTTTAGGGAGCCTGCCCGCTCTGGAGATAGTATATAACCTTTCACATCCAGACTATTTATTTGGTGTAAGAGCGAAGCCTGATAACAAGCTAAAAACCGTAGCCAAATATCTATTTTGTTAGAGAATAGCAGGCGGATTGTTTCCAAGAATAACAATGCGTCTTTGATATACCCAGAATGAAAGCTGTTACTATAACCGGCTTACTCAAGGGTAGGTGACAGAAATCCATTTACTTCCTCACTAAAACAATTAGTGGTCCGAATTCTGTATTTTAAATCTGGTTTAGAATAAAAATATCAATGAGAATAATTTCAAAGAAGTTGAAACCGCGACTTACATAAATATTGACTCTTTTCAATTATTGTTTAAATTGTTTCCCCTTTTCCCTCCTCCTCCCCCCCCCCCCAAAAAAAAAAAAAAAAAAAAAAAGCCAACGGGCTAGAACAGGACAGTTCAGTTAATAATTTGAGACGAACTCTTTCTGTCCTTTCACTCTCTGCATTCAGCACGCTGCTCTCTGGCGTGGAAGGTCTGCTCAAAAGACCATTCATTTAAAATCCGGGCACAAATCACATTTTACGTGTGTTTATTTAAGCGCACCAGGACAGGGTGAGCAAACCCCGCCAACCATCCCGTTGTTAAGAGGAGCCCCAGTGCCAGGGAAACCATCGCTTTTATCAAATGCTGAACTTGGGGCAAAAATGCCAACATTGCCCCGGCAGCGCCCATCGGGAAGGACTCTCTCATCCGCGGAGGCAGGAGCAGCCTCGGGGCTGTATCATTCCCAGGAACAAAGAAAGGAATACAGTCGATACATTCCATAACGTTTACATTTTCCCTCGATTTTTTTCTTATTTTTCCCTTAGAAGAAGTGACCTGGGCAAAGCACCCTGCTATCTAAAAGACACTGTTATAGACCTTTTAGAAAAACTAAGTCCAAGGCCGAGGTGAACTTCAGGTCACCGCGTCTAACAAATATGAAAATGTCGCCTGGTGAAGGGCACGCCTTGTTATTTAACAAAGACTGTCAATGTGTAAGATTAATAAGAAACAAAATGCACACGGTGTCACTTTTCGGTCACTTTGAAACTTGGGACAGCCTCGCATTCAAGAGGGGAAAGCTGGGACTAAATATATTCAAAATGGTTCAAATCAAAGTCAAACCAGGCTGCTAGTGCGATTCTTCCTCCTCCTACCGCTCTCGGTGGAGGATGCCCGGCACGGCAAGAGGTTGACTTGAATTACTATTATTATTATTATTATTATTATTATTACACTGCTATTATTATTATTGCCGTTGTTATTATAATTTTCTCTTTCGTGGTAATTATGTTTTAGCTGCGTATGTGGAGGGTAACAGGAATGCTTGCCTGTTTCACAAGGAAAAGAGGGATCCCCTTTTTCTCCCTCTTTCGGTATGTATTGAGTTGCTTCTTCTTGGTGCATGAAAATTTACTCTCTCCCTCTCAACTTAATTCCAGTGCTGTCCCCATCCCATTCTCGGCCAGCCTCGGCCAGGAAACTCTCGCTTCTTTATTAATTGATTGAAGTCTCCTTCTCCAGTGAAATCGAGCCTTCAGTCCTTCTAGAAAAATAAGGGAGCTGGCCTATTTTATCCTATCCTTTTCTTTCTTTGAGAACTTAGGGTGATGGTACAAGTTTGTTAAAGGGAAGTACTGGGGGAAAAAAGGGTTTGAGATTGTTTATTACAGCCATAAATCTTGCAGTAAAATGTCGAAATGGCCGTGTGCAAGATAACACTTGGTGGTCTTGGCTGGGTTCTTGTTTATGATAACAAAACCAGAAAGACACGGAACAGGCCTTTTGGAGGTCCTGCCTCAGCACATCTTCACAGACCAAGAGAGCCACACGAAAAAGCCAGACTTGAGCTGGGCAGCTCAGGTCACCTTGCAGATTTACACCCGTATACAAAACTGAGTCCTTCTCTCTGTAACCAAGCGCCAGAGCCCTCCTGTAGAAAAGGGCACGGTGAAACTTTGAGATCTAATCGCAGTAAATAATATGAAGCAGAGCCCGGCCAACTCTCCCAATATAGCGCTGATCTGACAAACCGAGACAACACTTCTCGTTGTGTTTTACTGTGGCGTGGGAACACGGCAGCCCGCCGTAGTGCTCCGGCCACAGAGCCTCAGGACTTATGCCGAGGATAATATTTACGATACCCCAGTGTAATTCATCTGGTGCTAGCCGGCAGGTATTTGTATGTGTGCGTCTCTGTGTGTGCATGTATCTCTTTATGCCGGGAAAATGCTATCGTGGTGGACTTCGGCGGTCTTTTATTTTTAACAGTCATGCAGATGGGAGCTTTTTTCCTTTTAGGAAATGGGTTTGCTGTTGTTCTGTTGTTTGGAATCTAAATAAAACAATCTCCCCTTTTCTATCAAATGTGTGCTGTTGAGCAGTTGCGGCTGTCTCTGTGTGTAACCGCGTGTGTGTAACCGCATTTCCTCTCCACGCAGAGTAAATAGAGAAACTTATCTATTACTCTAGTTAGAGTTCCATAGATGTGCTGTTGGAAATGAGTAAGTAAATGTGTTTTAACTCTCTTTACAAATTAGACATTCGATAGTAGGAGGAAATGAGTGATTGTTTAGATAAGTACCCCAGTATACCCAAGTGCTGGAAATGTTCTAACATATTACAAGCCGCATGCAACGTGCGTGCCTATGTGTCTGTGGATAAAATATAAATCGATACGCTGTGTGTCTTGTTAGATAGAATATATATTCAAATAGAATTTTATTGCATGTATCCATTATCTATTAAACTGCAAAAGACAATAATCTGAATTTAAACCAGGGTAACTGTTAGTGTAATATCTTTAGGAAGGCAAGATCTAAACTGTATCATATTTACGCTTGATATATTAGAAGTATTTTCCCATACCAGCAGATGAGATTTAGCCACTCAGCAATTATATTCTCTAAGGGTGTGGTAAATATTTCTATCTGCTTATATTCTTTCCTGTACAGATTAAAAAAAATAATCTGAAAAAGTTCGCGCCTACTCCAAATGTGGCAGACTAACTGACTTTCAATAAGTACTTTTTGTCCCCTTAGAATAAGAGCGTAATTAGTTTAACCATCAAATTTCAATTACCTAAGGTCAGGGCGGTTGCCTCGTTTCCCCCTGAGCTGCAAATACCGTTAACAGTCTCAGTTTTAGCAACCTAGAAGTGCCCGGCTGCTCTCTCCCTCCTACACCAGGGTTTGCGAGCTGCTGCTGCGAAGGCGCTAGCGATTTCTTATGGAAGTGAAAATTAAAAATAAACCCCAGACGAGGCACACCAAACCAACGGACTTAAATTCGTAGTTCAGAAAGCTCTGCTCCGCGGGGAGGGATGCTCCCAGTGAGCCCTGTAATCGCCGGTAGGAAGTGTTTGATACCGTCGTGTCCGTCTTCCCCTCTCCCTTCCCCCTCTGTTCCCCGTTATTTTCAGGCTCGCTCTATGCCTTGCTCCCCGCAAGCCCCTCGAGGACTCTCCTCGGCCTCCCCGCGACCTTCGTTCTAGCTTTCCCTCCAATTAGCCCAGCTTCAAAGGGGCACAAGGCTGTCCCTGGAGCCCGGGCGGTCCGCAGCGGCGGGGCGCTGGGGACAGAGGCTGCAGGGCGGCCGGTGGCCTGTGCCCGACAGCCGCTGCCGCCCTCTGCCTGCGCGCAGCCCCGGCGTTTGGGGATGGGCTCGTTCAAAGGGATTGTGCAACGCCTTGTGCAACGCCTGCCTCCCTCTGGATCGCGCGGCTGGGCTGCGCTCCGCTTCCTCGCCCCGCTTCCTACACTCTCCCACGGGAGAACGAGGACACAAAAAGTGCTGGGGCGGGCGGGGCGGGTGGGAGACTGTCAAAGCCGGATTAGTTTTATCTCGCTTGACACCGCGACTGCTGGACGCGGCCCGGGCCGGCGGGCGAGAGGAGCCGGGGATGCTGGTGAGGGGCGGACGCGGGGCGCTCCCTCGCCAGGCAGCCGCCGCCCGCGGGGGAGGCGCGGTCCCCGCCGAGGGTCCGCGGGCGCGGAGCTGCCCTGCGGCCGCTCGTCCCTCTTCCATTTCCTGATCCGGGGTCCGCGGCCCCGCGCGGTAATTGGCGCTGGCGGTCAGGTGGTGGCGGGGCGGCGGGGGGTGCGGGTGTGTGTGTGCGCGGGTGTGTGTTTGTGTGTGTTGTAGGCGCTCCAGGGGTGGGAAGAGAGGAAGGGAGGGGAGTGCAGCGGGGAAGTGGGGGGGGGGGGGGGGAAGGGCTGGAGGCCCAAACTTTGGCAGCGGCAGCACTTGACAGCAGCGGGAGGGGGAGAGGGAGGGAAGGGAGGGAAGGGGGGGGGAAGGGGAGGGGCCTCGCCGAGCCCAGAAAAACGACAACGCGAGAAAAATTAGTATTTTTGCACTTCACAAATTAATGACCATGAGTTCGTTTTTGATAAACTCCAACTACATCGAGCCCAAATTCCCTCCCTGCGAGGAATACACGCAGCACAGCGGCAGCGCCGGCAGCTCCGCCAGCTACCACCCGCACCACTCGCACCCGCACGCCCCGCCGCCTCCGCCGCCGCCGCCGCCGCCGCACCTGCACGCCGCGCACCCGGGCCCGGCGCTGCCCGAGTACTTCCCGCGGCCGCGCCGGGAACCGGGCTACCAGGCTCCCGCGGCGCCGCCGGGGCCGCCGGGGCCGCCTCCCGAGGCGCTCTACCCCGCGCAGGCACCCTCGTACCCCCAGGCGCCCTACAGCTACAGCAGCGCCGGCAGCGCCGCCCCGGGCCCCGAGCAGCCGCCCCCGGGCGCCTCGCCGCCGCCGCCCGCCAAGGGCCACCCCGGCCCGCCCCAGCCCCTGCTCCCAGGCCATGCCCTGCAGCGCCGCTGCGAAGCTGCCCCCGCCGCCGGGGCCGGCACCGGGCCCGCCTGCCCGCTGCTGCCCGACAAGAGCCTGCCCGGGCTGAAGGGGAAGGAGCCGGTGGTCTACCCCTGGATGAAGAAGATCCATGTGAGCACGGGTGAGTTGCCCTTGCCAGGGGGAGGTGGGGATGCGCCTGCAGAGGAGGGAAGGGGGGAGGGTGCTCCCGGGACCGGGATGGGTCGTGGCGTGTGTGGCTTTTTTTTTTCCCCTCCTTCTCCCTCCGCGTTTCCTAATAGTAAAAGAAAAAAAAAAAAAAAAAAAAAAAAAAAGAAAGAAAAAAATTCAAGCAAAAAAAAAAAAAAAAGAAAAGAAAAAAAGGGAAAAAAAAAAGAAAAAAGTGAGAAACCTTTTGTATCCGGGGTCCTTTATCAAAAGATTTACGAGACGCCAAACTGTTAGGGCAGTAATTATAGCCCCCATAAATTTAATTGCCCTGCAGTGGCTCTGGGCCATGTGTCTTTGAAGCTTTTCTTCTAACCCAAATGCCCATCACCATTTTTTATTGCTCCTCGATTGTCCCCACTGTCGATAGGCTGGGAAACAATTTTTCTTGCCGTTTATGTATCTTATGTGAACCCGGTGTCAAGTTATTATATAATGATTATGTTCCATCCCTTCCCCTCTCCTTCTTTCCTCTCCGCGTGTGTATGTGTGTGCCTGTGTGTGCACGTTTCAGTCAACCCCAATTACAACGGAGGGGAGCCCAAGAGGTCCCGCACTGCCTACACCAGACAGCAGGTCCTGGAGCTGGAGAAGGAGTTTCACTTCAACCGCTACCTGACCAGAAGGCGACGCATCGAGATCGCGCACACCCTCTGCCTCTCCGAGCGCCAGGTCAAAATCTGGTTCCAGAACAGGCGCATGAAGTGGAAGAAAGACCATAAACTGCCTAACACAAAGATGCGCTCCTCAAACCAGTCCACACTGAGCCAGCAGTCCAAAGCACAGACACAGGGCCACCCCCATCCGCTCGATGGGGCTACACCCAACGCAGCTGCGCTATAAATACGGTTTTTGGTTTGAGTCTTTTTGGTCTTTTTTTGTTTGGTTGGCTTTTTTTTTTTTTTTTTTTTTTTTTTTTTTTGTCGTTGTTGTTGTTGTGTTTTTTAAAATATATATATATATACCTATCTATTGGGGTTTTCAAGCTGCCTCGAGGTGGAGGCTGGCCTTTTGGACCAAACTGTGTAAAACAAAACAGGAGCAGAAAAGGAAGACGAGACGTGTCCAAGAACGGGCACATGTTTAAACCAAAACCCGGACGATTGTCTACATTGTATATAGATAATGGTTCCATGCCCATCATTTTTTTCTATTTATGGAAACACTCTCTTGCCCTCGGTATAAGAGAGGGATGGATGCTGTCATGGACGAATTCTCTGTACCTAAGACGGACTCTTTTTTTTTTTTTTTTTTTTTTTTTTTAGGGAACGCGTTAAAAATAAAAAAAAAACGTTTAAAACAAAGCAAAGAGCTCGTGAGACACTTGTGTAAGGCATTGACTTGAATAGCGCTGTTCTGTGGTGTGTTCATGGATTTCTCTGTGCGTGCTTGTGTGTGAGATGGTGCACAGGCACGTATACACACACAGACCAACATGGGAGAACGAACACGTCCACTAGAGGTTAAAGACTTGTGAAAAAGTCCCCTTACGCTGTCTAAAGGAAAATGTTTTATGTATCAAAGGTAACTTAACTGGTTTTAAGTGTAGTCCCCTCAGTAGCTGTGATCTATTAGTTTTTCTCCACATTCCCTATTGCATTTATTTAAAGAAATATTGTTATAAAGGCTGTTGCTGTCTTCATATTTGGCACCGTCTAAATAGTTTGGGTCCATGTACAATTTGTGGATTTTTGGTGTAATGTATAACAGTGCCAAATGCTAGTAATAAAGATTATTCTGTACAAAAGAATTAAACGCTTGAAACACAAGTCCACTACGTGCTGTTTCATCCACCTTGTGCATGGCTGGTGTTGGCGTCAGGAATGGAAACCAACAGTTTAATGCATTGTTTTGACTTGGATTCATCCTGTCAATAAGGTAATGGTTATTTCAAATGTGGTGAGAAACCTCCTGACTCCTACTCGCCTGGCTGGGAAAAATTGAGTTGCAGGACGAGGAAAGGTCTTGCTTCATTGTATAGGTGAGTGGTGCTCTCTTCAGCTGACTTAGGCAGAATGAGCCCGACTCCACCGCTGGCCGTGCGACTGTTTTCAGCTGCCTGACAAGGGAAACTGTGCTTCTTCTGGGAGCCAATAAGCTCCCATGCCGTGATAACACTTTAAATCTTTAGCCAGTCGTGGTTTATTCATTCATTTTCGCCTGATTATGATTTCTTAGCTGGCTAGCACTGTTTAAGGGGAATACATGAACGGTAACCTAAAATTTGTTTTTAAACTGCCTTTTCTGTTTCTATTTCCTTTTTTTTTTTTTTTTTTTTTGTTTTAAGATTATTTCAAAATGTGTTGAGAAAGCCTTGGTAGACACATGAATTTGGATACAACTCATGAGGCTTTTTTGACGGAGATTGTCACAACTATTGTGGCAAAATGGGATTCAACTGGTTTCAGCTCAGGCTGTGCATCTTCCTGCTTCCAGGCAGCTAAGGAGTTCAGGCAAAGCAGAGCTGCTAGCAGAGCTGCTTGGGGCTTTCACGACACGGTGTAGCACTGAGCTGGGTAGGAAAGGTCTTGGAAAGGAGCTCAAGTGCTACCAAATCTTCCAGGGAAGACCTGAAGGCCAATAGTTATTTATTTACTCAGCCAAATACACACAAGATGGATTCTTGGAATCAGTGCTTGTCTTCACCTAAGTGGGGCCACCAGGACCAGGGGGCATCATCATCCCTGGTTGAGGTAGCACCAGGCTCCATAGGCTGTGCCAGCATCCCTGCCTAGCCATGGAACATGTACCATCCCAGAGGAAAATGGAACGTGCCACTGGCAGAACACGTTCAGCATCAGGAAGGTGGCAGCTGTAAACACCCTCAGCAAACACGGCTGTCCCCATACCTGACCGAGGAGCAGGCCTGAAAAGCACACTTCTGCTCATATATTGCTGTTTGCTAAATCCTGAGTCGCCAGTTGTCTCCTTATAAAGGGGAAAAAATATAGCTGTATGCCAGGTAACTACTATCTGCAAATGTGCGATTCTTCATTTGGTTTATTGCTTGAGAATCCCTTAATGTGTTTGGAGCCAAAATTAGCACAACTGAGCAAAATTCCAGCTGAAACGTATTAACTGGCAGTGCAGGATTTCTTTAGTGTGCAGCCTATGCGTACAAACCTGGTTTGCTCCCATTGTAAAGAGAAATGAAATCACGCTGCAAATAGCAATTTTAGGGAGAATCATTAATCACCTCCTACAATAAATACTTCTTTGTAATTCAACAGCGGTTCTGAAAGGCATTCTCTTGGAAAAGTCTGTGAAGACGCAAAGGATTTTCCTGGGGGAAAAAAAAAAGTGGTCATGTGTAAAGACACAGCATCTTGGCTGTCTCCTAAAAAAATGCACATTCTCTTGCTGGAGATTGAGCTGCGGACTGCAAAATACCCCATGGCCGGTTATCATCGTTTAAGGTAAATTCTCCTTCCTTCTCTTCCCCTTCTGCCTGTGCTGGGAGCAGAATGCTGCTCCCGGGCTGGGAGCCCTCTGCTCCCCGTCCAATACCTCCCGTCTTTACAATAACCTCAAAAATTACATCGTCCTGTTTAAATTCTCGCATTGTGCTCCCTTTGCTAAGGCAACCAGGAGTTCACCGAGAGGACAAATTTTCTATCCCATTAGTTGTTTTTTTTAGAGGAGCAGACTGACCCTTCAAACCCTTGACCTTTAAAGACAGTATTCTTTTTAATCCGGCACTTGGACCTAAATGTCTCTGCCCCCCTCCCTCTCTCTCGCTCTCCCGGTGTCTCTCACACACGGATTTATCTGCTCTGGCCACAAAGGCGAGCACGGCTCAAAACGCTGGAAGTGGAAGTGTGTCAATATTTCAAAGAAAGACCAAATCACCTCGGAGTCAATTTGCTGTCAGCAGGGAACGCCACTCGGTTAACCCCGGCACCCACCTCCCCTCCACCCACCAAGAAAAATACTTCTCTTCCGAGATCCCCATCCTCGTTTCTCCTGCAAGCTCTTGCTATACCTGGTGTTTCATTACAGGAGGAGCTGAACTGTGACAAGCGCCTTGTGGTATTTAATAACCAGGGCCATCCTGCACGGGGGGATTACGCAATGCTAGGATTTTTTTCTTTATTTCTTCATTTTTTTTTTAATTTTTTTTTCTTCCCCAGGGCGCTTGCAGTCCCATGGCTTCTTGTCCTGTGTTTGTAAACGAGGAAGGGGTGGGGGGAGCCCTCACGCAGGCGGAGATCCCGACAGGCTTGCAGTGAAACTCCAGCTCTCCCGGCCCCCCCGCCCAGCGTCGGGGCCGCGTTCGGGCCGCCCGGGCTCTCCCGCCGCTCCCGCTCCTCCGCCCGGGGACCGCGCGTCACCCCCCGAGGAGGCGGAGGCTGCGCCCGTGCTCTCAGGGCCTGGCCGGGCCGGGGTGGGACCCGGGTGCTGTCCCTGCTGTCCCTGCGCGGGCCCGGGACCCGGGTGTCCCTGCGGGCTGTCCCTGCTGCGCGGGCCCGGGACCCGGGTGTCCCTGCGGGGCTGTCCCTGCTGCGCGGGCCCGGGACCCGGGTGTCCCTGCGGGGCTGTCCCTGCTGCGCGGGCCCGGGACCCGGGTGTCGCTGTGCGGGGCCGTCCCTCCTGCGCGGGCGCCCAGGCCCGGCCCACGGGCGCGGGGGCGGCGGGCCCGGGGCAGCTCCGCGGCCGCCTCCCTGCGGCCCGGGCAGCGCTGCTGGCTCCGCCCGGCCCGCGGACCGGCGGCACTCACCCCCGACACGCGGCCCGGGCAGCGCCGCCCTGGCGCCCTCCGTGCCCCTGGCAGCAGCGCGGAGCCCGCTCCCCGCCGCAGACAGTGACGATTTGGGTTCAACTGATTCATTTGGAGGGTGGGGGGAGGAGGGTGTGAAGCTGCCCCGGCTCTCTGTGCAGAGCGGGACAAACCCTTGTTAATAATGCCCCAGAGCTCTCCCTGGAAACTGAGGAGCTGTCAAAGGCAGGAGAGATTAGGGGACCCAAGTACGAGCATCCCTGCGCTCGCAGATAAAGGTGTTGCGTCTGTTCTGGGGGAGATATTGAAATTTTAATCTTTAGGGTCACGTGACTCATTAAATAATTAATGCAGATAGTCAGGAATGGATCTGTGGCCGTCAGTCCTCACTAGGAGTGATTCTCTCAGAAGTGAAACTCAACTCCTTGTTACTGGAGTTTGTTTTTCTTTCTTTCATTTTTTCTTTTTTCTTTTTTTTTTTTTTTCCATTTAAAAAAAAAACCCACCTGATTTATCTTGAAAGATTCTAAACTTCTTAAGCAAGCAATAGGGTCTGTGTTGGTAAGTAGGTAGTGTGTATTTCTAGCTTGATGACTTTAATTGTTTGTGCTTGCTTTGTCTGCTGAGCATTTGCTTAACAAGTTTAATATTTAGAAATGTTAAATCTTTGTTTTAGCTGCCTTGTGGTCACATTATGGCTTTTGGTGATTAAGTGTTACGGAGGCAAACACACTTGATAATGTTCTAATTCACACTGTGGAAGGCTGGGTGCCACAGTGCAGGAGGACCTGCTTTGTTCAATTTTCCTGGCGTTAATAAATCACCGTCTCTTAATACATGGCCAAAAAAGCAATGGAAAGGCAGTGAGCATTGCAAAGGAAAAGTCATGGGCGAATTTCTCTATGACTCATTAGTCTGAACGATTTATGTACGAACTTTGAGTGCCGCGATGAATATTAGAGCTTGGGATAACAACAAATTAAAAAAAAAAAAAAGAAAAAAAGAAAAAAAAAAAGAAAAAAGTCATAGTTTTTTTAAAGTGCTTTATTGCTACTTAGCAACTCTTTCAAGAAACAGCATACTTTAAAGGACCGTGGCAGTGTAAAATATGGTAGCGTGACCTAATAGCTCCAAAATAAATAACAGAAAGTCGCTGGCACCGTTTTCAGATACACGCTCCATATTTAACACGAGTGGGACAACCCAGTCACGACACGCTTGATCGATGATTATTGCTGTTTGTAACATGATTATTGATTAGGGATCAAAACAGCTAAGGTACGGCTTTGAGGCTAAAATGCCAGGGGGTTCCCCCTGTGCTGGAGCCGAGTGGAAGGAAAGGTAGAGCAAAGGATAACCCCAGGAAGCAGCGCCCGGGCTCTGGGATTGCACTTCGAACTTTCCATTTTCTTTTGTGTTTGCCAGTAGATTTTAACAGTCAGCGCTCGCAAATTTATGAGACAGCAATAAACAGTTTAGTAGGCTATTATTGCATGATTTTATGTAGACTGGAGTTCAACACCAAATTTAAAATTATTAGTGTAATTATGGAACTACTAAATTACCAAAGCAAAGTATCTGCTCGAAAAGTTGTCCCAAGACAGACTTAATATTTCCAGGGCTCAGATAACACCCTTCAGCAAGAACGGTGTTATTTAATTATTAGCATTTACATTTACTGACGATTGTAAGATGCGTTAGACGGGTTTTATTAGCAAGACGGAATACAGATGAAAAATATTAATTCATATGTAAAAGTGATTCAGTAAGTGGCATGCAAATAACCTAACTATTGTCTATTTGGACCAGCAATACTGTTTATTTTAGGGGAAAAGAAGCAGCCCAGTTTTTTCCTCTCAGTCAATGGCTTTCATGGATGTCGGCTTTTTCGTAGCTGTTTTGTTTTTTTTTTGTGTGTGTGTGTGTATGTTGTGTTGGTGAATTTTTTAATTTTTTTTTTAAGCATTTGGGCCCGATTCCGCTTCGCTGAGGTCAATTGTTAGTCTCTTAGTGAGCTTGTGGTGGCAGGATTGGGCCCGGCTAACCGTTTGAATAAAAGCCCAACCACAACACGCCCCGCATTTAAACTGGAATCCTTTCCGAGTTTTATTCAGCAGAGATGAACACCACGACTTGTGTTTAATGTCTGTTCTTGATTAAATGATCCTAAACAAAGGTTTCCCAGAGGAAAATAAAGCAGACATTCATGTAACAAGAGTTAGGAATGACAATATTTCCAAACACTTGGAGACAGAAGGCATAGCTGTCTACAGGGAAAAAAAAAATAAGGAAAAAAACCCAACCAAAACAACTGCACGCTTTTATTTCTCAGCTCCCCGTGCTCTTCACCCGGGTGGGAATCCACGCTCCTCGCGGGAGCCCGAGCCCGCTCCATCCCCGCCCGCCCCTCTCCGCGCTCTCCCAGCGCGCCCGGCAAGCCATGTATTGCCAATGAAGGAGCAAAATACCTCCCCCTGCACTCCCCGGTAAGGCACTGTTTGTTGCTTGTTTACAGGGAGCCCCGAAACGAAGCCGCTCGGCCGGGGCGGTGGAAGGAGCCGGGAGCGCCTCTGCCCAACCCTGCGCAGCTGGAGGAGGTAAGAGCCGGGCGGCGGCCGCTGCTTTTGCGCCGGTGGCGGCTGTAAGAATGCGATTTGCCCGGTACCTGCATGAAGAACAAGACTGCTGGAATGAGATTTTGTTGTTGTTGCGATAAATATTTAACCTAGCTGGAATTTTTTTTTTTTTTTCTGGATTGGCCCTATTCATCTTCCGTGGGTGGTGAATGCGCGTGTCTGGGCAGACAAAGAAGTGTACGGGACCTGAGTGATCGCCATCCTTATAAAGGCATTGGGGACAGGAAGGATGCAAAGTCATCTGAAGAGCGAAAGAGTTAGAGAATTTCTTTGTCCGTTCTTAGCTCCTTCCGAAATCAAAGGCACAAGGCGAGGGAGAGAGGGTTGGAGCCAGTTCGGTGTTGAATGGCTGCTTATCGCGGCTTGTCTGCTCGCCTCCTCCTCGAGGAGTTCCGCAGCCAGTCCTGGAAACGAGAAGTGCATGAGGGGATGTTAGAAAACCTGACTTTTGTCTGCGTGCATACAACAGAATGGTTCGCGAATAGATTTCGGGTGTTTGTCCGTCCTGGCCTGCTTTGCGCTGAGTGGAGGTCGGTGTCTGGTGGTTCGGAGTTGCTGAAGTCCTTGATGTGCTTGGTCCTCTGGCAGGAGAAAAGAAATGCTTTCCATAGTGACAATTTTTTTTTTTTTATGCCGGCCGTCGAGAGGGGAGGATTACATAGAATTAGCTCAAATTCCTGCTAGATTTACCTGCTTCTTTTTGGATGTTGATGTACAATTAGTGTATTTTACTACCTTTTAAAAGCGGCCATAAATTACAGGACTACAAGGGCTCTTTGTGTTGGCTTAATGAGCTGCTTAAATCTTAACTACAAAAAGGCGCTGCAAATGTCCATTCACGCTTGCGTTCGGAAATTGAAAGCGAAAACACGGTGCGAAGGAACCTTCCTCCGGTGGCATGTACCCACAGCATGGCAGGCAGAGATATTTGGGATTCCTTAGCGGACCCAACACCGGCAGGCTCAGCTGACTCTGAGCAGAACTTCTCTCGCAAGGGCACAGTCGATAACGCTGCTCTTTTTATCTACTTGGGAATGATCAAAGACCAACTTTATCAGGCGCACGGATGTAGGTAAACAGCTCTGCACCCCAGCAGATTGCAAATCTTTCGAGGTAGCGAGGAAATAAGTACTTATATCGTACGGGTGATTCCCATTTCATCTCCACATGGGAGTGATAGGCACACCTCTTACCGACTGGCATAAAAGTAAACTTGAAGCACAGTAAAAATTCTAACTCCAGTTATATTGAAGGTAACTTCAAACAGCATTAATGCTAAGATTGGCTATTAATGCCAGAACGGGCACAAAGGGTCTCCCTTAATGAAGGCACGTTATGAACTCAGATCTGTTTGTTGTTACTGAGGCTGGAATTCAAACTCAGCTCCAAGGCATGTGTATAAAGCACAGAAAAATCAGTAGTACACCTACTGATAAAGTCCACATTTTTTCTACTAGAAACACTCTTTCGGGTCTCCAAATCGTCAAGGTAAACAACGTTGAGTGTCCAGGAACAGGAACAAAGCAAGAAATGGGGTGGCGAGGGAAGTCTAGCGCCTGCGACTCGCAGCATCATTTGAATTTGCATCTGAAACCTCGTAATCACGCTAATAGAGCAAAGAAAACTTTCTCCAAATTCGGCGGAAGAGAACAATTTTCAGTTCAGGACAGCACAAAGTTGGGCAGACTCCCCCTTCTGCCTTCCCAAAGCACATTCTGTGAAAGGTATTCACACGTCAAGAAGTTACTTTTCTTAAGAATTAATTAGTTTCCCCACTATATACACCAAGTTAATTGTTAAACAGTAGTTTTAGGATTAACTTGACCATTAATACCAATAAAGATGTTCACAGAAACAAGGTTTTGAACCCAATAGCCACAGCTAGCGTTAAGGCATTTCAGATGACTTATGATTGTGATTTATTGCTTTTGTAGTTTCTATTTGCTCAAGACTGTAACTTCTAAAGCCATCTTTCTACTTTTGACGCAAAGCAGTCGATAACTTTTTACAGCAGCCCCAAGAAAGACTTGCTTCGCTTTTTTCAACATCTGCTCCATTCCCCATTAATTTCAGTTTCATTGTTGCAGAAGAACTTCTCTGTGCGTTTCCTCTATGGGACGCAAACTCACCAAATTTAAAAGAGCCGTGAATCCACCTCAAGCAAATATCGGCCTTGGTTTACAATAAGTATGAGAGCTGTGGAGTTACCAGGCAAGCTGATAGTTACAGACTCGGGCATGTCGAGAGTGCCTAATGCCTCCTCTTTTCTGGGGCATTTGTAGTTTTTATTCCAGTTCCCAGTGAGGGATAATAGATGTATACCCTGGTACTAGATTAGTCACTTCCATGTGAAAAATTGTGAAGTTTTCTCCTGCTGTAACGTCACGCTGGCTTTGCTGCAATGCCACTACTGTACACTGATAGCAATGGGTTTACATTCCAGTGGGCCACTTTTGCAATTCAGGACAGAGTATAATAAGGCTTGTCACTAACAAACCTTACACTAACACTAAAAGTCATCTTTAAAAAGAAATCTCCTTCCATTCTGTTCAATGAAGTGTAGGTGAAACAGTAAGAGGGGATATGTAGTTAGCCTCTTTGAGCTCATGGGAGACGGTGGAAAGATTTGGGCAAGGGTGTACACATGATGATGCACGATGCTGGAGCCACAGAACTGAACCAGGAGCACGGTAAAAGCGTGAACTATCTGATTTACTTTGACTCCTTCCAGAAAAGTTGTGTGAGTAGAGGGTTTCTTTTGTTTGTTTAGCTTATTGTGTCAATAGCACAAGTTAAACAATCTTACAGGGAAGATGTGATGGGTTCACACACAGGCGAAGCTGCCTGGCTCGGGGGCCACATACAACTTTGGTTTTTTTCTTTTTTCCTTAATTTTTTCCCCTTAGGCAAAGAACTCCCCCTCCCCAAATTTTTTTTTCCTTTTCCAGCTCTAGAAACCTATAATTTTGTGCATCACTCAAACTAGCTGTATAGGAAATGCGTAAGCACAGGTTTAACAGCAAGGTCCCAAAAGATTTTGCAAAATTCAGAGGCACGCCAGTGAAGGAAGGTGTATTCTTCATAGTGTGTTACGAGGACAAAAATCAACTAGCCTCTTAGAAGAGACTCTTTTTTGCCTTTGTCAGGTAATTATAGGTCTTTTTAGTTTCTACAGGAGCCCTGATGTAGCGTGTGGGAGTTGAGCAAGCCCTGTACAATGGCAGGGTAGAGGGAGCTGGGGGTGGGGGGAAGGCTGGTGATCGTCCCGTTTAGAAGGGGGCTGGAAATAATAGCATCAAGATTTGGGCTTTCTTCGGGGCTTGCAGAGGACATGCGACGACGTGGAGCAGAGCGCCGGGCCTCGGGAGCCAACGCCGGTTAATTAGGCTAAGTATCAAAGTGCAGCGTTATAAGGATTCCTCTTACCTTCCAAGGGGTTTTGTGTAAAGAAATATTGGTGTGGGAGGAAAGAGAATCAGACCAACCTCCCCCCATAGTCATCTGCATCTCTTAGATTTTTTTTTTTTTCTCCTACCTTAAAACTCTTCTTTAACATATTGGGTTAAGGCTTTAAAAAGCGAAGGCTCGCGCTAAGAAACCCTGTTCCTTCAATGATTCCCTATTTCAAATAAAAGGATTTAAGTTGACGTATGACCACGTGAGCACATAATACAGCGCATTATTGTGGCATTTGGAGTGGAGACCCGGTCTGGCTCCGTCTGCGATTACGCTTTTCCAGTTTCTGTTCAGAGCAAGCACTGCTTTCTATTATTTTTTTTTTCCTCCTGCCCCCATCACCGTCCCCACAAGAGCTGGCCATTTCGCTGACAGCTTTCGTTCCTTATGGAAAGGTTATTGTCGAGCCGAGAGGACGAAATGCTTCGTTAGAAAGGATGGATTTTATTTTAAGGTATTTCCGTTGATTGTTCATTTATGTGGTGAGTTATTGCTGTTCGAGGCAAAGGTCAGTAGCAGAGGCTGGAGTGAGTGCGTGTGTGTGCGTGCGGGTGTGTGTGCACCCGGAGCCAGGCTGCTTCCCCCTTTGTTTCAATTTGCTGTGGTAAATATTCAACTCTACCCTTGCAGCGAGCAGAGCAGGCAGAGTTTGCTTCTTTATTTATTTTTCTCCATAGAGATCCCACACTGCTGCTGATGGCCAGCTGCCTCCGCTACAGCCCCTCGATTGCCATTTTACCATTATTTATGACCGGCTGGAGATGGGAAGCCTCTTTTATTGCCGCGTTTGAATATTTCCCCCTCCTTAATTTTATTCTATTATTTTATTTGTGCGTTTGTGTGTGTGTTTATTTATTTATGTATTTGGGCGAGTAGGAGAAAGCAATGTGGGGGCGTGTGATGCTCCTCTGTCGGGGTCGCGCTCGAGTGTGCGGCTGCGGTTGTTGTTTTATGGGTGTTTGTTCGGCCGCTGCCGCTCCGTAAATCGATGACTGCGCGATCGTGCTGCCATTTTATTTATGATGCTTTAGTGGTACTTTGTTTATTGTGCGAGGAGCGCTGCATGAGTGCTCAGCTCTATGGCAAAGCTTCCCCTTCCCAAATGAGCCAAGGCTCTCCTCTTTATTTCTCCGCGGTGAGAAGGAGCTGAACCAAGAGCCGGCCACGGCTTCCAACAATAAATCAGCCTTGAAAATGTGGAGGTTTATTCTGCCTCTCTGAATGGGGATCTGGAAAGAGAGAATTAAAAGGAGAGAAGTGGAAAGTATCTTCCAGGAGAACAGATACTAGCTCTAAATGAATATCCATGCCGTCGCATACATAAATATAGATATATCCATATATATAAATATCTAAGTATTTGTGTATACTTATCAATGTGAACGCATAGATATAAATGTACTTTAAATGACAAAAATGAAAGATTACTTGGCTATCCAAAGAGGACAAAATGGTAAATGAAACCCTGTTTCCCCGTTCTGCCCCGGCTTTGGGAAAGGTTGGAGCCCTGGGACTCGCTTTCCTCCAGTTTGTCCCATGTCTCTCGCTTATTCCTGTTGAGCCATTTTGTGTCCAGTTCCGCGCTGTTTGTAATTGCTCGTCTTCTAAGGGGTCAGAGAGAGAGGGAGAGAGGGACAAAAGTGAACTATGATGAAAACTCCGCTGAGAGCACCAAAAAAAGAGGTTATTTCCACTCGAAGCTATTCGCGGCCATTCTGCAGAGACCTTCAGGGTGATGTTTGGGATGGTCTCACGTTTCCCTACTCTTTAAAGCGGCTCTCGAAGCAGAACCGACCCAAATAAATTTTATTTCCCCTTCTCGCCACACTGAAGCACTTCTCTCTCTTCAGCAAGAGAAGGAGAGCTCTTTTGCTCCCATCCGTGTGTCTAAAAGCCAACATTGGCGTTGCCGTATTTTGAAATGAGCCAAAATGTGCCTCAAAAATAAAATCCAAGCTTTAATTGCAGCTAAATTACTTGGCAGTCTTTCCTCTGATTTATGACCCAGTTTGGATGCATATTGACCTAGTTAAAACACTCATAAATAATACAGTCCTGCTCTAGAGTAAAAGAAAGCAAGAAGAGTTCTGGAGGAAAGGAGGATTTCGGCGAGTTCTGTAAATAACTTCAGTCTGTTGGGCAAATAGCAAAGAGTGCGATGCTTCTCTAGTGTTAGAAAATATAAATAACAATTTAGATTGACCACGGCTTGCTTCGATTGTCCAGCCCTTCCCAAATTCAGCTGATATCCCCTTCTAACTCTCTAACGACTGGGACAAGCACCACTTCCAGGACTGGCCCCCTTCTCCCTCAACTCCCTGCCCTGCTATTTCATCTCTGGGAGCTGCCCCAGAAGCAGCCCTGAATTATGGTGCTGCCTGCTTCCATTTCGGGGCATCCAAGGACAAGGCGCTTTACAGGCATTATTTTATTCGGAAAATAGTAATTCGGGGGAGGTGGGGGGAGGGAGGGAGGGGAGGGAGTGCCACGGAGTGGGACTCTTCGGGGAGAAAAGGCAGGTCATTTCTGACTCAGAAATCAGCCCCAAACACTGCCCGTCCCCCCCCGAGCTGAGCCCTATCTCTCTCCGTGGAATGGAGCAGAAAGAAAATATTCGGCCTCTGGGAGGGAAAGGCAGATAAAAGCAGCGGGGATCTGTGCGTTGGGACACTTATCCCGACATCATAGGAGACATAAAAAAAAAATAATCATCTTCTCATGTTTAAAATTACCTCTTTGGGGAGAGGGGGGGCGTGGGGAAATGGGACTAATTGGAGAAATCTCGCAAAATACTCTTTGCAGGCAGTCAGATGAATGGAAGAAACGCTTCCATATTCCTATGAACCACTTCGGTTCTCACGATTAAAGTCCTTACATATCCTTTCATTTAAAAAAAACTCCCCCCCCCGCTTCCCGTTCCCCGTTCTTAAATACAGACATTTAGCCAGAAAATCCCGCTGGAGATGGCTCCCAAGCTGAAACGCGCTCTTAGGAAAAACTCGCCCGGCTTTCGGCGGGGCCCCCCAAACCGGCAGGCTCCCCGGTGTCCGCAGGTTTCGGCAGTCCCCATCTTTTCTCTCCCTGTCCAAATCCTCCTCGCCGGTCCGGGGGGCTCCGTCGGGGCGCAGCGCTGCCTCTCTCAGTATTTGGCCGGGCAAGTGGGCGAATGGCAGATCAGCAGTTTCAGAAGAAAGTGTGGGGTTGATTATTGACTAAAAAGACTTTTTTTTTTTTTTCTTCCAAAGCAACATTCACAGGATTGTTTGAAGCAAAACGCATACGAAGGATTTTTGCCTCTTCTCTCCTCCTACGCTGGCCGCTTCCCCTTTCATGTGGTGCCTTCTCACTTATGCCATAAGGAGCAAGTGTTTTCTGTTTTAGTGCTCTGTTTACAGCTTTGGTGCACGAAGTCATAAATCTTGCATAGCCATAAATGACAAAAACCATTGGTATGCGTAAGAGGCCACCCCAGCCTTATAGTGCTTTTTATTTCTCGCTTCCCCCTCGCTTTGTTTGTGTTTAAAGATGACGCTGGGTTCCCTCGTGCTTTAAACGGACTAGTTATATTTATAACGCCTTAATTAACGAAGTAACGTCAAGTTTACACCTAGATTTTATTCGCAGGCTCCGCTTAGTGCTCGGAGCCCCGAGCCCCGTTACCGCCTGCCAGGCGGGCAGGATCCGCAACTTTGTCTAAGTTCTCGTTCGCGCGGTCGCCGCCGTGTTTCTGGTGCGGGAAACCGGGGGGACACCGCCACCCCCAGAGCCCGTGGCGCTGAGGAAAGCGGCCAGCGCCTTCCTCGGCCGTGCCGCGGAGAGAAGGCGAGGGCGAAGCCGTGAGGCAAAGCCGGGCCCGCGTCCACGCGAGGCTGCCACCCACGCGTCCCCACGGGGCGCTGCGGGCACCCCGACCCGTCTGCGCAGCACATGTGCGTGCGTGAGCGCCTCCGTGCCCGTCCCGGGCGCTGGGGATATTTGAGGGGGGCAGGGGGGTGTCTGTGTGTACATCTGTGTGTGTGTGCGCTCACGCATGCATGAGTTAATAATTAGTAACTCTAATGATTTCCAGCGTGGCTCTGAAAGCATTGCCCAGAGCGGGGATCCTGGTGGGCTTCGGTTGGCTCTCCGGACCCAGACCCGGCTCTGCGGGCTTTGCTCCCCTCCCCGGGGCTCAGCCGGGGCTGTGCGAGGCTCCCGGCCGTGGGGAGCGGCACAGGGGCTATTCTGCAGCTGCCCCCCAAGTCCACCGGTAAGAGGGACAAACTCAAACCCCCACAGCAGCACCCTGGAGGCTGGTGAGAGCGACCCTTTGTGAGCGCCGTTTGTCTTCATTAGCATAATTTTCCTGGACTTCGGTGACGCCCGGGTGCGGGGGGGCCGCACTCCTTCACTGCCGTGCTCCTGCGCTCCCTCCCCAGCCCCCACCCTGCCCCGAGCTTCCCCAGGCGGCCGCCTTTCTTTCTTCCTTCCTTTTTTTTTTTTTTTTTTTTTTTAATATTTTCCTATTTTCCCCGCTCCAACTCCCCCCCCCCCCCACCCTCCTCCTCCCCTCTTTCTCCTTCCCTTCCCAGAGCAGCCCTGGGAACCATCCCCGTCCTCCGCGCCCCGCGCAGGGGGAGCACGGTGCGCCGAGGAGCGGCTCGGGGTAGGGTGCGCAGCTGGAAGCGTCAGGGGAGCGGGGCAGGCGGGTGTGCGGAGCCATCGAGCCCATCCCGTGCGGGGCAGGACTCGCCCTCTCGGCCGGGGGGTGCAGAGGAGCTGAGCCGGTGCCCACCCCGCGGCCGCAGGGACCGAGCTGGGGCAGACAGCCCCTGCTCTCTCTGGGTTGTGTCGCCTCCAAAAAAAAAAAAAAAAAAAAAAAAAAAAGAGAGAGGGAGTGAGGGAGAGAGAGAGAGAGAGAGCATGCTGGCTTCCGCCTCAGTCGTCAGAAGTTAAGGTAAGCAGGCCACAAATACGCTGCTATCAGTCGTGAATGGCGGAGTTTATGTCCCAGTGATTTATGACCGTAGACTTAAATGTCGGTTCAAGAAGAGTTCACAAGCTGGGGCTTCCTTCCAGGCAGTGACTGATACCCTTACACTTCGTGTTCAGGCAGCTCTCTCTCCTCTCTTCCCCCCACCCCCCATCTTCCCTCAACTTTGTCTTTATCTTTCAGGAAATCTTTCAGGGGGGCTGCCTGGTTTTTCGTCCTAGAGTCAGAGTTTGGGGCTCGGTTGGGAGTTACAGGGTAAAGATCTGGTGTGCTTGGGAAGGGGGGAAGCGCAGGGAAGGACAGGGTAGGAGAGAGCTGAAGTGGGGAGTGGGGGAAACCAAGCGGACTTGCCTCCCCAAGCAATTTTCCTGTGCTGTTTCTGGGCTGTCTGGGTGGGGGGAGAGAAGTTGGTAAAGTGCAGAGCCGTGTATTGCACAGACCGCGACGGACCCGATAAAACAGGCATTGGAAAGATTGGGGGCCCATTTGTGTTTGTAAGACCTGCCTTTTTGTCTTCGAAGGGGAGAGGAGAGCGCTTCCCATCCCAGGCACCGGCTGGGGTGGTGAATCCACCTCCTCTCCCCTTTCCCGTTAGGACGCTACCGGGGTCGTTGTCGCTCTTAATCCCGCTATTCCCACTTTCTCCTGGAATGACCGGGCGCTCCTCAGGTTACCCCCGCTTGCTTCTCTATAACTTTGTAGGAAGTGATTAACTTGGCGAACCCAAACTCGGGATCTGATTTTTTTTTTTTTTTTTTAACTTGCTGGCAGACGGCCGAAGCTCCAATAATATTTTGCCTTCCAAGTAAAGTTGCCTATTGTCTGCAGGC
This sequence comes from Melozone crissalis, assembly GCF_028551555.1. Classification (NCBI taxonomy): domain Eukaryota; kingdom Metazoa; phylum Chordata; class Aves; order Passeriformes; family Passerellidae; genus Melozone; species Melozone crissalis. The sequence goes on along the minus strand of NW_026535794.1, from coordinate 34,340,343 downwards.
CGGCAGCTATGGGAGCAGAGCACCCCGCGCCCTCGCTCCGCGCTGCCCGTCCTGCCAGCGCCACAAAACTTCGCAGCTGGCCGAAGGAAGGTGAAATATTTGGTGTCGCGGTCATGAAAGGCGGGTGCCTTTGTGAAATCACCGCTGGCTGATTGTTTCCTCCTTCTCCTCTGGTAGCGGTGTCTATGGTCTCTGTTTCAAAGGAATTGAGAAAAATCACACGAGGCCTCGATAGCACAGGCAAGGAGAGGCGAAGAGCTGGAAATTGTGTATGTGCCTCAGATCTCCACTGGCTTATTAGCTTAATAGCATCCAAAGAGCTTGATTAGTGCAATAACAGGGTAACCGCCCTGCCGTAGGTGTGTTACCTTCATTTTGTTACCATCTAACAAAGGGAATACTGTTTTCTAAGAACTTGTATAACTTGAAAGGCGTAGAATGAGCTCGTTTGGTGCTTGTGTTGTGTAAGGCTTTTCGCCCCTAAGCATTTGTCCTCGTTAGATGTTTTTGGGGGAAAATACCCAGCTGCTGAAGTACAGGGAAAGTGGTAAAAGGAAGGAGGCCCTTCTGATCTGAAAAGACGTGGTTATTTGCCAGCAAGGGGTTAGGAGGATGGTGAGAAACACACTTCAGTTTCTGAGAACAATGTGAGTGCGTGTGGAAACACCTCCTAGATCGGAGGTTGTGCACAGGTCTCCTCTCTCATTAATACGGGCGATTCTTTAATGGGTTATTTTCAGGCAGGTGACGAGTAGACTTTAATTTGGGCGGGGGGCTGGGGGGGTCCCAGAAATAAAGGAGGATGGGTAACACAAAAAAAAAAAAAAAAGAAAAAGAAAAAAAAAAGAGTGGGGGGGAAGGGATTCGCCCGGGCAGGAGAAGCATTCTCTGAGTTTGTGTCCACCCTCTCCCCAGCCAAGTGACCCTCATACATCAAATTACATAGCAGTTTCCAAGACAGAACCTATTATCGCTAAGTTGGAAGGAAAGTTCAAGCCGTGGTCATGGAGATGAACGCTGGTTTTTCAGGTTTCTGGTGTGTTTTTTTCCCCCAATCCATCATGTTTTAACAGGTAGGATCTGGCTGATTCCACGAAAAGTTAGTGTCTTGAAAATAACTGCTGAAAAAAACAAACCAGCGACCGCCCCTGCCGGCCTCTCTGGAGGGGCTCTGAGCGGCGCCGGGCGCAGCTGGGGCCGGACCCACTCGCGGGTGGGAGGCGGGCTCGGGGGCTCCGTGGAGCCGCGCTCCGGCACCGAGCGGGAGCCGCTGCGGGCGGCGGGCGGGGCTCGCCCGGGCAGAAACCGCTGGTGCCAGGGTGCGCGACCTGGGCGGCTCGGGGCGGTGTGCGGGCACGGAGGGGAGAAGGTGCTGGCTTGGTTTATTTTCCTATCGAGCATTTCATAGACAAGCCAAAATCCATCACTTGGGGTCGGGGTGTTTAAATATCCCTGCGTCGGAAACCTTTCCGCCCTGCTCCTGCCCCCTGCCACACGTAGACAGGAACCATGTCATATATTTCTTTGAAGTTGTATGAAGAGCCGTAACCAGGAGAGAAAGGCTAAAAATAAAACAACGCTGGTTGTTTTATTTAACCAGGAGAGGGTTTGATCTTAGAGTTGGACCGAAGTAATAGCCCAGCCCCTTTGCATTACCAATTCCTCGATCACCCTTATCTCAGAGACCGGTATTAAAACAGCCTCTTGGTGATAAACGATCAACCAGCTTGCTCTGTTCCTTAACAAGAAAGAAATAATAATAAAAAAACAAACCTAGAAAGCCTCTATCCCGGTGCAGCAAAGCACGTATTTGTAGCTGCCAGTAAATCCAGGCAGCTTTTATATCGAAATGCTCCACGCCTGAGGCCAAGTCATGCTGCTAAATATTGCTGACCACTTTTTCTTTTATGGCTTTCATGTCACTTAGCTATTGAAAGTAAGATGGATTTGTACCATTTCTTCACCCTGCTCTGCTCTCCCCACACCCCAGGTCTGCCCGGAGAGGCCATTGGAGGAAGAGCGCCACGTGACAGAGGGGTGCCAATGTTATTCTCCAAGGGTGTCAAGACCCTGTCAGTTTGCGAAATAAATATTGGGAAACAACGAAATGCAAAAAGCGACCTACTACGACAGCTCTGCAATCTATGGTGCCTACCCCTACCAAGGAGCAAATGGTTTCACTTATAATGCGAGTCAGCAGCAATATCCTCCATCTTCATCACTTGTGGAAACTGAGTACCACCGCCCCGCGTGCTCCCTCCAGTCCCCCGGCAGCTCTGTGTCCCACCACAAGGCCAATGACATCAGTGAGAGTTGCATGAGGACCCTCCCCAGCCAGGCTCTCCAGCCCCCCAGCCTCGCTGACCCACAGGCTCCACCGCAGCCGCCTCCAGCCCAGCAGTCACAGCCTCCACCTCCGACCTCCACCTCACCATCTCAAAATGCCAGCAGCAACCCTGCCCCGGCCAACCCCACCAAGAGCCCAGCTCTTAACTCACCCACCGTGTCCAAACAGATATTCCCATGGATGAAAGAGTCTCGGCAAAACACAAAGCAGAAAAACAGCAGTTCCAGTTCAGGTATGAAATGTGCTCCCCCTCTCCCTGGGTTCTCCTGGGCTGACTGTGCATCCTGTGGGGAGGAGGGCTGCCTTACCCGCCTTCACTTCAGGGAGGGGAGGGTAGGGGCTTTTTTACCTTCTGAGTTGACCCCATGAAACTTTAGGAAAGGGCTTGCCATCACTCAGCTTATTCACTGAGGGGAGCTCAGTGAAAAACACACCCCATACAAAACTTTCCCAGCCTTGCAGAAGGGATCTGAACTGACTTTGCTTCCTGGTGGCAGAACCACTTGTGCCCTCCAGCATCTCTCAAATTTCTTAGGTAATCCCCCCTTCAGTAAATCATGTCAGTGTGGAGCCCAGGCCTTAAGCCAGAGGCTTGTCCCGAGTACTTTGTTGGCATGGTGCCGTTAGATTAATAAGACAGTGACCTATCTCTGCTGAAGTGTAACGGGAATAAAATAGCTCATAATCATGTGCAGGCAGGATCAATGCCCTGCATGCAGTCAGAACCTCTTCCTATTTTAATAAGCTGATTGGCAAAGTTACAAGCCCAGTAAACAAAAATCATTCAGGAGTGCTATAAACTTCAGCCCATAAAACATTATTTGAGGGTTGGAAGTGTATATCAACACTTTTATTACTCAAGGAAACCCAAACTGATAACACCAATGCTAGCTCCAAAGCCCAGAAGTCAGGTTATTCTGACTTCTTCCTCTTTTTTGCTTAAATGTGCCTTGGAAATAGAGTTCAAAACTTTAGCAAATATTTTGCTGGTCTGCTTTTTTAAAGCTGTGGCAAGACTGCTGTTTTCAACCTTCCATATCATGTATTTATTTAATCAAAAAGCAGTGAGATTTAGATATATCTCCATGCCTGTATGCAAGCCTAGCTACTGTATGTTCCTCTTTATACATATTATACCCCCCAATCACTACCATATGTTCATGCTATATACCAGACATAATAAAAAAAAAATCCACTATACTGATAATTCTGTATTTATATGTTAGAATTTTTGTGTTGTAGATATCTAGCTTTCAGGCATTTGTAGCTGATGTGTGTATATATATATATATATATATATATATATATATATATATATATATGGAGAACAGCTATTTCTTGAAGACTCTGGTTCCACTATGTAGCCACAGGTTCAGTTTCAGAGCTTCTAAACGTCACTGTGTTTCCCTGAACCTTCCTTGCTCCTCTTTACCAAGCTGGAGCTAGGTTGGATGCTGTCATTCTTAGGGGAAGCGAGTGTAGTCACACAGTGACACTGATGAGGTCAAGGCACTCTTTCGAGGCTTGGAGCTTGGCACAACTGAGCTCATGCCTTGGGGAGTGCTCGCTGCACGCATGGGCATCCATCTCGCCTTTGGGAGCTGAAGTCTCCAGGTGCTGGTGGTGTTGGCCATTTTCTCATGTTGCCATGTGTAGGTTTGCCATGCTGATTGTGTTCTTTGTGTGATTTACATAGGTGAGAGCTGTGCTGGTGATAAAAGCCCTCCAGGGCAAGCCTCCTCTAAGCGAGCCCGTACAGCTTACACAAGCGCCCAGCTGGTAGAACTGGAAAAGGAGTTCCACTTCAATAGGTACCTTTGCAGGCCACGAAGGGTAGAAATGGCTAATTTGCTCAATCTCACAGAAAGACAGATCAAAATCTGGTTTCAAAACCGCAGAATGAAATACAAAAAGGATCAAAAGGGAAAGGGTATGATGACCTCTTCAGGAGGACAGTCCCCAAGCAGAAGTCCCGTCCCTCCAGCTGCTGGGGGATACCTAAACTCTATGCATTCTTTAGTAAACAGTGTCCCCTACGAACCCCAGTCGCCTCCACCATTTAACAAGCCTCATCAAAACACCTATGGCATCCCTGCATCGTATACTGCTCCTCTTAACAATTGCCCACCTCCTCAAAAGAGATACACGGGGACAGCAGCTGTGACACCTGAATATGATACTCATCCTCTTCAAGGCAACGGTTATGGGAATCCACACATACAGGGAAGCCCCGTCTATGTAGGGGGCAACTACGTGGAGACCATGACCAATTCTGGGCCTTCCATCTTTGGTCTAACTCATCTCCCTCATCCTCCCTCTGCCAACATGGACTACAGCGGGGCTGGGCCAATGGCCAACAATCACCACCATGGACCTTGTGATCCACATCCAACATACACAGACCTTACCACTCACCATCCTTCTCAGGGAAGAATTCAGGAAGCGCCCAAACTCACTCATCTGTAAGAGACAGGAGTCACTAAGAGGAACAGCAAGCCCCCGAGTTTTGGAAAGTACTCATCCCTTCCCTTCTCTCTCCTCCCCCCCCAACATGTGCCCTCCCCTTCCCTTCTCGTTTCTTTTGTTCGTTTGGTTTGTTTTGTTTCCTTTCGTAAAAGCGTTTTCTAGTTTATGTGACGTAGCAATATTTGTTGCTTGAATTGCTCTATAGTTTCACTAGTGGATATTTATCTTCTTGAACTGTAGCCTTGCGTCTCACTTTGGGAGTATGCAGAGGCTTTATACTTTACCTTCTACACTTTTATCAAAACAGGGTATATGAACAAATTTTCTATAAAAGGAATTCTTAAATGTGAATTTGTTCGTACATGATTGATCCCACGGGGAAGCAATTTTTTTTATTGCACTTCTTTTAAATAGCAAGAAAGACATCAAAAGCGCTTGGACAGGGACTTCCTGGACAATTATTGATACGTGTAAGTCTTTCAATGTGTGTATGCTGGTGAACATTCAGATTTATTTATATTTTTTTTTTCGCAAACATTGAATAATCTAAGTGTTTAAAATTTTATTTATCCCCATTTGTTCATATTTATATATATATTAAAAAATCTGTACCCTGAATATTCAGGAGGCCATATATTAGATGGCATATCGGCACGTGTTAGAAATATCATTTGAAAGGAAACTATTAACTCCTTTTATTAAAAATAGTGATAATAATGATGATGACGATGCAATAAAATCTGGGAAAAAAGATCGCGGTTTGAATACTTTATGCTTGTAACATCCAGCTAGGCAAAAAGTGTGTGAAGCTGAAAAGGCTAGATTTGTTTTGAAAGTTATACATTCCTTGCTGCTCACGTTCTGGAAAAAAAAAAATAAAGTTTTTATTCTGAATAATAAAGAGTTAAGGACATGTTCTTCGCAGCGCAGGGGAATGGAGAGCCCTTCATGACGTGGGGAGCTAGGAAACTCGTCTGTAAACTTACACGAGGGTCTGCTCACCCGAAGGGCCCCGCGATGCCTTTTCAGCATTTCATAGGCAGGGAGAGAGATTTTTCTTTTCCCTTCTCGCTCTCCCTTTCCTTTTTTTTTTTTTTTTTTTTTCTCTCCCCTTTCTTCCAGCAGGGTTTCAGGGCCCGCGGCCGCCGCCTCCTCCCGCAGCCGCTGCGCGGTGCCCGGCGGGCGCGGATCGCCCCCTCCCCGCGGGGTGCGCAGGGGCATCGGCCGCGGGGCAGCGCCGGGGGTGCGGCTGTGGGTGTAGAGCTTGCGTGGGAGGCGCGGGCAGCGGCGCCCAGGATAAAGGCACAAAGCCCCGCGTGGGTGCGGGCGCGGAGGGGCCTCGCTGCGCGGGGCTGAGCCGGGCATTGGGGGCTGCGGGCCCCGCCAGCCCCGGGAGCAGCGCGGGGAGCGGAGTCCGGGTGCGCCGGGGCTGGGTGCGCCCACCGCTGCTCCCTCCTTTCGCCAGCCCCGCCGCTTTCCCCTTTGCCTTTAAGAAGTGGGTTTTACCTTTCCCTATTTTCCCCTGAATTATTATTATTTTTTTAATATTTTACTGGGGTTGATTTCATTTTTGTTGAGCCGCCTTTCCTCTCAGGGCGGCCTGAAGGTGTGGGGGAGGGGAGCGCTGTGCTCCGTTTCTTCCCGCGGGGGGGTGTGGATGTGTGTGCGGGTGTGTGTTTGTGTCGGGGGGCGAGGGGGGCACACGGTACTGTAGAAGGGCGACGGTCCCGGCCCCAAACCGGCACCCGTAGGGGTCCCCGGTCCGAATCGGCTCGAGGTAGAATGGAGAAACCCGCAAGCTTGTGCTTAAATCCGATTTTTCTTCCTTTCAGGCAAAATGTCCGTAATTTTTAGATTGAAACTTGAAAGATAAATCAAAATGGACCTTAATAGACTAGGTAAAATATACCCCTGCACGTTTATAAAGACATATTCCTGTGCTGTGTAGATAATAACGCATGCTGTTCACCATCTGTATCTTTTAGAGCACAGAAAAAAAATGTCGCCATTTTGGTCTCATGCTGAAATATTATTAATCTTTGGGCTTTACCTTGTTCCTAGAACCATCCTCGCCTGATGCTGAAACATTGTCATGCATCCGTGAATCTATATAGAGCTTTTCTGCATAAATAGATAAAGCATGCCCAGTCAAAGAAAAGGATAGCAAATAGATTTATACCGTGCTGTTTATTGTATATATAGACATGTAACCGTGGAAGCGTGGAAGGAAAGGCTATGTAGGCTAATATTTTTCACTGAAATCTGATTATTACACAATACAGACCAGCGACTGATTATTACTTTTGTAGGCGAAGGAAGCATTTTTTGCAACATTGCAGGACAATGCTGGTTTCAAAGGAGAGCCCGTATAAAATTCCAGCCGCCCCCCCCGCCCCCAGCTCTCGGATCAGTTAGGTTAGATACAACAAAAGGTAACGGTACAGTCACGATACTTACTGCGTGGTTCCTTTAGCACCACGAATTGCATTTAGGAAAACGTTCAAATAGAAGGAAGTTGGCGTTTCACTCCCCTCCCACCCCGAAGAAAGAAAAATACAGGCGATTTTTCCCCCTTCTTTTCATAAACCGTACTCAGTCCTCTCTTCAGAGCCTGTAGGTTGCAAATAAGAATTTGTAATTTTGCATTTAAGATTCGTCCGATTAAAAGATGCCCCTGGAGGCAGAAGTAATTGATTCTCCCAAGAATTTCGCGTCCTCTCTCTGCAAAGGTTTTGTTCCAGGTGGTTTTTGTATTAGGCTGACCACAAGAAACAAATGTGCAGAATAGAGACACCCACACAGGTTTTACTCACAAAGCCTGGTTAAAGTCCAAACCTCTCTCTTTATTATTTGTCATCCTGCTCTTAATCCCAATATTTTCCAGAGGGGAAAAAAAATTTAAAAATAAATCAGAGAAAAGAAAAGAAAACCTAGGCATCAAGAAGGAAAATAAAACCGGACTTTTCCCACAAGCAGCCCAGTCCCCTGCCAGCATATTTTAAAAGCAGCTTTTTTCCTTGTTTACTTGCGTTTCTTGCTCTGCCTCTTTTCACGGCCACATTTGATCTTGGAAAGAGCAAGAAGCTTTAAATGTGTTCTTAAGGGCCAGTAGCTGTCAAACCTTTTGGCGGCCAAGATTGATCGCGGGCAGACACCACCAGAGCTTTGTTTGGACTAAAAGCAAGAAAATTAAACCCCTTGCATTTTCCAACAGCATCGATATTTGTAAGGCATCCCTTTTGAGGGATTAAATGACAAGTCTCGTTCTATATTTTATTTAAACAAGCAACCACCAAAAAGCCCATTTAAAGCCTCTCGGCCCCTCCCCTCCCCCTCTCTCCAATGCCTTCGCAGATATGCTATATCTTGTGGGTGCATTAACTTAAAACCGATTTTTTAAAATGCACTTCGTGCAGACTGGACGCAGACTGATCCACTGAGCGCTTTGGGTCTTGTTTTCTGTTTCCCCTCTCTCCACCCCACCCCCCCCCCGGTATTTTTTTTTCTTTCTTTTTTTTTTTTTTTTTTAATATAATTACGAAGACGGTTGCCGACCCCTGTTTGGCAACTCCGAAAATAAAGCGAGACGGCACCTCATCGCGCTGGCGATGGTTCCTGGCTCCTGGAGGACGCGGAGAGCGGCTCGGAAGCGCCTTCCCCCGGCCCCCGGCGCACCCCACCCCGCCGTGCGCCCCGGGCTCCGCGGGCAAGCGAGCCCCGTCCGGGCTCTCTAGGGCGGCTGTGACCGTAGGATTCATCGGGTTGGTGATTGTGGCCATCATTGTCATCACTCTCCCTGTCGCCTCAGTATGGTTGGAAAATTATGCCAAAAGCATCCAAATTCGGGACTTGCCTCGACCTGGCGGGGGTGACTGGAGGCGGCGGCGGCAAGAGCCAAGCGTCGGAGGCGAGCGCCGTCTCTCAAGTCAGAACCCCGCAGCATTTTCGCTCTGTCTGGCCCCTTGAAAACAAACCCGCTACCAGCCCATATATTTCCTGGTAATCGAAAATACTCACCAGACCCAGCCTACTACGGTTATTAAGCAAATTATGCCAGCAGACGGGAGTATCGTTTGCAAGCTAAGGCACGGGATATATACTTTTTTTTAAAGAGGCAACAGCCAGACGCGTTTGCAGCCTCGCGATTTGGCTCGCCCAGAGAGGTTCTCCTAGGGTTATGTGTTACGGTCCAATCCCGGGAAGCCAACTGGAGAGGGAAGTCATGAAGCGCCAGGGCTGCTGCCTATGTGACTCTTCCCCTCGAAGCAAGGTTGCCGAGGAAGATCCTGATAAACAATGGCTCAGCACCGGCGACCGATTATTCTCCATACTGTACACCCGATAGCCACCAAAAAAGAAGAAGAAAAAAAAAAAAAAAAAAGGGAAAAGAGGAAAAAAGAAAAAAAAAGGGAAGAAAAAAAAAATCAAACAAGAACACAAAGCCAAACAAACAAACAAACAAAAATACAAAGGAGCCCATTGAGGCTGAGTCGGGAAGGAGAAACTAGTTTTGGAGGAAGTGCTATTCCTAGGAAAAAATCAAGACCCTCTGCTTCAGACTCCTGCCTGGGTGCAACTTCTTATGCGGGGGCCTGACGGTGTCAAAACTTTGAAGATTAATGGATTACTTTGTTAATGACTCAAGGCGTCAGATTGAGGTGCTTAAATGATTTGTGAGGTGCAAAGCGTTTTCCTGACAGTCCCAAACAATGAGAGAAGAGTGTGCGGGTGGATGCGAGGAAGGCAGCAGGCTGCAGGACAAGCAGTCACACACACACACACACACACACACACACACACACACACACGCACACACTCTCGCAGCCTCTCTCGCAAACATATCCACGCACACGCGCCCTCCTCCCCACCCCCGATCATTTCAGATTAGGACGCCAAGGGGATAGATACTCGAGATATCATTTCCCCTTTTAAAAAAAAAGTGTAAATAAAGCCTTTCTGGCCCCCAATGAGGCGTTCCTTCCCGACTTTTTTGGATCAATCAAACAGACAGTGGCTTCTTTTGATTAAAGCCCAAATTGTCATTGGGCAGAGGCAATCATGTGACAGCCAATTCGGTCCAATTTCAACCTTGTCTCCATGAATTCAATAGTTTAATAGTAGCACGGTCCCCATACGGCTGTAATCAGTGAATTAGAAAAAAAACACCCCACCAGCGATCTTCTATGCTATATTTTTTTCTCCTCTCTCTCCTTTTTCCTGGGCCTTCCCCTCCCCCCGAGGCCCCTGAATCCGAGGGAACTTTTTCTCCGCGGGGGCTGCCAGTTGAAGGCCATGAATTTCGCATTTGAGCGAGAGATCGGTTTTATCAATAGCCAGCCATCGCTTGCTGAGTGCCTGACATCTTTTCCCCCTGTCGGTGATACATTTCAAAGTTCATCAATCAAGAACTCGACGCTTTCACACTCGACACTGATTCCTCCTCCTTTCGAGCAGACCATCCCCAGCCTGAACCCCGGCAGCCACCCTCGCCACAGCGGCGGCGGTCGCCCCAAGGCGAGCCCCCGCGGCCGCAGCGGCAGCCCGGGCCCCGCCGGCGCCCCGCCGCCCCCGGAGTACCCCTGGATGAAAGAGAAAAAGGCGTCCAAGCGATCCGCGCTGCCGCCCGCCTCGGCCTCCGCCTCAGCCGCTGGACCTGCCTGCCTCAGCCACAAAGGTCAGTCCAAAGACGAGCCGCCAGCCCCGCCGGGCCGCTATTTTGGCTCCCCGCATCCCCCCGGCTTGGCGGGGGGACGAGGTGGAGGGCGGGCGGGCGGGAAGGACGGAGCTGGCGGGGCTCGGTGGAAACCCAAACTTTCCCCAAACTTGCCTAATGCGGGATGATTTATTTGAGTTGGAGCTGACCTCTCTTGTCTAGCCGTCCTAGAGTTAGGATATTTGACAGTAATGAAGAGTGATAGATTGCTCCCGCTCAGCTAAGCAGCTGATGCATTAATTATAAATTGCGGTATGGCTAATATAAAGTTTGCTCTGGTGTGGGGAGGTTGGGGAGCTGGAGGCAGCGATTTGGCGGAGGTGGCTGAGGGGCACGCAGCACCGGGCGCTCAGCAGTGCAACACAATGGGTTTACTGCATCCAAAGGCGGCCATTTTGTTGCAGTTGCTATTTTATGCTATATGGACATATAGATATAGACACATACATGCAGAGAGAGCACTCCCCCCCACCCCCCCGGGATGCGATGAGCTGGGGTGCTGAAATTCAATCCGTGCATTTATCTGTTTTGTATGTGTGTCCGTGTGCCTCTGCTTTCGCTGCTCGGGCGGGGATGCTTTGGGGTGCGTGTGGTGGTGGTGTTTTTCTTTTTTTTTTTTTCTTTCTTTTTTAACAGACCCCCTTGAAATCCCCGATAGCGGTAGCGGTGGATCTAGGCGCCTGAGGACGGCTTACACCAACACCCAGCTTTTGGAGCTAGAGAAAGAATTTCATTTCAACAAGTATCTCTGTAGACCAAGGAGGGTTGAGATTGCAGCCTTGCTGGATCTGACTGAGAGACAAGTCAAAGTCTGGTTCCAGAACAGGAGGATGAAGCACAAGAGACAGACCCAGTGCAAGGAGAATCAAAACAGCGAGGGGAAATTTAAGAACCTAGAGGACCCCGAAAAAGCGGTGGACGAGGAAGAAGAGGAGGAGGAGGAGAAATCCCTCTTCGAGCAAGCCCTCAGCAACGTCTCCGGCGCTCTCCTGGAGCGGGAAGGCTACGCTTTCCAGCAGAATGCCCTCTCCCAGCAGCAGGCGCAGAATGCGCACAATGGCGAATCCCAAACTTTCCCCGTTTCGCCTTTAACGAGCAATGAGAAAAATCTGAAACATTTTCAACATCAGTCACCCACTGTTCAAAACTGCCTCTCAACAATGGCCCAGAACTGTGCAGCTGGCCTGAACAATGACAGTCCTGAGGCCCTAGATGTCCCTTCTTTACAGGACTTTAACGTTTTCTCCACAGATTCCTGCCTACAGCTTTCAGATGCAGTTTCCCCCAGTTTGCCAGGATCTCTGGACAGTCCCGTAGATATCTCTGCTGACAGTTTTGACTTTTTTACAGACACACTCACCACAATTGACTTGCAGCATCTGAATTACTAAGAAATTAAAGAAGTCCTCTCCAAGGGTCCTGCTTTCTCCTCCTTATTCTTCTTAATTTTTTTCCCCAGTGAATTAATTTTATGTTTCCCCTCCCTTTCCCTCCTCACTATTTTCTGTTTGTTACTTCCCTCTGGTATGCCATTTTGCCGTTTCCTATGAAGTTTTAGTTGTGTTCAATTTTAACCTAGCCACATTCTAGGTCCTTCTATGAAAGCAATATATGAGGTCTGTAAGAAAGTGATCATATAGGAATGTATCTTCACTTTCTTTTTATTTTTGTATTACATTAGGATGCGTTGTCATAAGTATTTTTGGTAGAATAAATTCTTGTTTGCTACAAGGAGCTTTCTCTTTTTTCTTTCCCTTTCTCCTCTCTTTCTCTCTGCTTTCAAGATGGATAACATGACGGGTATCTCTCCCCATCCCTTCCGCTATTAATTTACTAATAATCAAAATCCAACGTTCTGACAATGAGCTCTTCCCTTTTGGCAATTTAAGACACTCGTTAGAGAGGAAAAAAATCGTTCATTTTCTTTATTATCAGGATTCTCATAAGGGAAGGAAAAACGAACTAAAGAAATTAAAACCGTTCACAGGTTTGATGGAGATTTGTTCCTTTTAATGTATAAATGTGGCATCTTATCTCTGTGAGGATACAAAGCTTGGAAATCCTGAGCTGTAACAAAAGCATGAACGAGGACTTTCTCTGTTACAGGCAGAACGTAACAGAGACTCAGTAGGATAAGCGTCTCCTGCAGAAAGCAGCCTGTTACATGAACGAAAGGTGCTTTAAAAAATATTAAAATAATCCTGTTTTTCTAGAAAGTAGTGCTTAGCAGCCAGAAAGATATTTCAGAAAACGTATCTTAAAAATATCAGAGCTCACAAAGAATGTGGTTGGTCACTTCTCACGTGCTGAGAAATCCAAGAAATCAGCCCTAGAAGGAGAGGAAATAGAGAAGTTAGTGCCTGTGAAATCAAAAGGGTGGCAGAAACGCAGGGGGAAGAAAAAAATATTTAGGGAGGAACCGGCCTCTCCCCTCCATCCTTCTCGGGGGCGGTGCGGGGGCAGACCCGAAGATATTTTTCTGTGTAAGCCTCCTTGAGAGGTGAAAGGCTGATAACGAAAAGGGGAAACTCTGACTATAAAGTTACAATTTCCTCGGGCTCCCCGCTCTTCTGCTGGAGGCGGCATAGACGGGCTTTCAGAAACCTCCACCAAACTGCCTGCCAGCCGGCGTGGCCGAACCCCAAAGCGCAGGGTGAGCCCCCCTTAGTTCTTCGGGCTAAAAGGGAGCAACAGATGCCGGCGGGGCTCTGCTCCGGGGCCGGGGGAGCCCAGGCGAGGACGGTCCCGGCTCCTTGCGGGCGTGAGTACGAGTGCAATGCGATGGTTGCACTGCACAGGCGAGAGGGGCTTGGGCGGGGGGCTGTGAGCGGGGCTCTGCTGTCCGTCCATGCGAGCAGCGCTGCCTCCCAGCCCTGTAACACGCTGCGGAGCTGGGATGCGTGGGTTATAGCTGGAAGGGCTGAACGCAATTCTTCCGAAAGTCATAAATCAAACTCTTTCTATGAATGAGAATGTCATCAAAGAGATCAATTGCAGGAACACATTCACAAATAAAAATCCTCTTACGTATTTGCCGAGGCTGGGGATCCCCGTCTAAAACCATTAAGTGAGAAGGCGTTTAGTCATAATTCACTTTTATTGCTCCTTTAAAACAACAGCTTGGCTGAGCTGCGGGCGCGGTGAAACCTCGGCCTCGGTTCTCCTCCTTCCCTCTGCTCCAGCCATGTCCCTGCGGAAAGCGAGCAGCCTCCCCGGCATTTTCACTCCTCTGCCACTGAGTTAAATTGGACCGCAACATTCATGTAAGGGTTGGGGTTTCTTTTGTGCCCGGATTTCCGGATGCTGACTACGCTTAAAGAAAACCAAAGCAAAACGAACTCAAAAAAACCCCAAACAATAAAACAAAACCCCAAAAACCTCCTAAACAAAACCCAGAAACATCAAACAAAAAGAAAATAAAAACAAAAAGAAAAAGGAAACGTTCTACAAGGTTTAAACTTCACACAAACTCAATTTAAATAAATGGGGGAATTCAGCAAGCAGGAGCCGCCTTGGAGGCTCCGTGTGAACTCTGGGGCCACAGCGGGGGCACACTCCCACGGAAAAGCCTGAAGAGCCGGGATCGCCCCCTCAGCCCCAGTTCCGTGGCAGGAAACGCGGAGCGGAGCCGCGGAGGGGCCGGGATGGCCTGAGGGCAGGGGGAAGGGGCAGGAGCTCCCCCTCGCCCGGCCGCGCAGGAGGGAGGGTGTGGTGTGCGCTCCTCCTCTGCTCCGACCCTTCTCATGGTGTTGCCCCCATGCTTAGTGCGGGCAGCAAAACCCGAGAGCCCCGCCAGAGAGACAATGCAACAAGAGACAATGGCACCAAAAAGGCAGAGAAAAAAGGAATTCAGGATGCTGGAGACTGTAAGAGAAGTGATTCATCGGAATTTACGGGTAAAAGGGAGCTACTTGTAGTAATTTTTTTTTTCTTGGCTGAAGGAAAAAGCACTGAGAAGATGTCAGCCCTTTTATTAGTAAGGAGACTTAATAGCTGTCTCTTTTCTCTGCTTTATGCGGTATTTATCACAACTGGTTTACTGGTTTACAAGAATGAAATAAATGTGTTTACAGCTATAACCATAACCAAAATTGGCGCAGTATAATATCATAAACGCCTCTGGAGTGTTGTTGCTCTTGTCCTCCACTCCGCCCCCCTGCAGTTTGAGAAACTGAACCTTTCCAGAGGGCCCTTAACCATCCCTGCCTCTGTAGTAAATCAGAGCAAATAGACGCACTGAGGGCAGCGGGATGACGCGCGGTGGAGAGAGGCGCCCCTGGGTTTGGGTGGCAGCAGGGCGGCCGTGCGGATGCCGCGGGATGAGGGTGACCCAGCAGCGGTGGGAAGGAGAGCTGTGCACCCAGTGTTGTTGTGTTGTAGCTCGTGTGGGAGGGAGGAGCCTGAGGGTGTGTGTGTGGGTGTGTGCGTGTGTATTCGCGAGCGGGGAGTGGTGGCGGGCTGGAAGAGCCTTTTGGATTTCAAAACAAGCAAGGATCGAGCGTGAGAACAGAGGGACGTAAGAGTCGGCACCTGCAGAAATGGAGGGGCTAGCCCCTCCTGGGGCTAGTGTCAGGGGACATGACTTTCCATCCATCTTTCTCCGAGGCTGACGCTTCCCAGAACTTCTTTTGAGTACTTTTGGTGCCGTCCTTTCTGCCTGCAGACGGCTGGGTGCGCTGGGGCAGACGGATGCCCGGCCTTTGCCTCCCCTTTCCCTTTCCGCATACGTAAACCGCATGTGAGGTCGTAACCCACATCTCACCGCCATCCCTCCTTCTCTGGCCACGGACCCACTTTTTGACCCACGTCCCCACGGTGTTGGGGAAGGGTGGGTTGGAGTCGATGCTCAGCGCGGGTCCCGAGGGTCTGGGGCTGCCACTGGCCATCTGCCGCGTCTCCCTACCGCCGACCCGGGTGATGGAGCGCAGGGACAAAGGGGGCGGGATGGCGGGCCCTGCGCCTCCCTCCGCTCCTCTGCCCCTGTCCCGGGTCGCCTCCTCGGGCTGCGACCCGCGACACCCCGGACAGCCGGGCCCCCACCCTGTCCCAGGGCGGACGGGCGGCAGCGGCGCCGCAGGAGCACAGCAGATGGGCTGCGGAGCCCCCGGGCCGCCGTCCAATCATTCGTCCTCCTGCCCCCGGCTCCTCCTTCCCTACCCCAACCCTAGGCTGGCGAGGGTGAGCCCGGCGGAGGTGCGGGGGGAGCAGGGATGAAGGCCAGAGGGTGGCCGGTGAGCCTGGGAGAGCACAATGGCCGTCAGTCCCAAAAGCGCCTCATTTCCATGCTAATGTCCGCGGCCGCCTGGTGATGCGGCTGGACAAGCCCCTTTAACTCTTGGCGTGGCGTCGCGTCGGGGCTGCGGCGGGGCTGGACCAGCGAGACCCCTCGGCACCGGCACTGTCACCGTCTCCACCTCCACCCGCATGTCATCCACATCCGTATCCTCGGTCCCATGCCTATTCTCTACCTTATCCTTACCTTCATTCGTGTCCTTATCTCAATTCCCATCCCCGTAGAAGTCCCCAAACGCATCCACGGTCTCATTCTTCCCATTCTCCCCATTCCCATTCCCGTTCCAGGGGCTGATGCTCTCAGCACTGCCTCTGCCTCTCTCCGCCCCATCCCTCGCTCCGTGCCGTGGATCCAGTCGCGTTCCCCTGCCTCCCCCAGCCCCGCCGCTGCCCTGGCCGGGGTTTGGCGGGCAGCAGAGGTGCCCGGTGCAAGCTTGGCAGCGCCGACAGCAGGGTGATGCTGGGGCACCCTGGCAGCAGCACTCACCCTGCAGGGACGGCCGGTGGCTCCGCGGGCCGGGCGCAGCCTCCAGGTCTCTCCTGCCTTCCTCTCTCAGCTGGCGGACGAGACCCAGGGGGCTGTCGCTGCGGGGGTGTGTGTGTACGGCCCGGCCCGGCCCGGCCCGCCCCCACCCCCCGGGGGCGCCGCCACCGCCTCCCTGCCTGCCCCGCGGTGCCGGCGGCCGGAGCGCTCGGCGTTTAAATGCCCCGGACGCGGCGCTGTCTCAGCGGCAGGAGCCGGGGAAGCCCCGCGGGCGCCGCAGCCATTGGCTGCCGCCCCCCACGTGCCTGCCCGCCGCCGGCGCCTTCGTGTCATTTTCCTGCCGGCCCCATGGAGGAAGTGGGAAAGTTGGCGCGGCCCCGCCGGACGCTGAAGACCCGGTGGCGGCGTGACAGAGGGACGCGGCGAGGATGAGCTCCTTCCTCGAGTACCCCGTCCTCGGCGGCGAGGCGGGGGGCTGCGCCGCCCGCGCCTACCACCCCGAGCACGGGATTACAACTTTCCAGCCCTGCGCCGTCAGCGCCGGCAGCTGCAGCGGAGAGGACCGCTTCCTGGCGGGCCGCGGGGTGCCCGTCAGCCCCCACCGCCACCACCACCACGGCCCGGCCCAGCCCGCCGCCTACCAGCACCACGGCGGGCTGGGGGTGTCCTACGCGCACCCCGGCTGCGGCCCGACCTACAGCGCGCAGGGCTTCGGAGCGGCGTACGGCCCCTACCCCCTGGGGCAGGACGCGGAGCTGGGCGGCGGCTTCCCTCCCTGCGCCCCCGCCGTCTACTCGGGGAGCATCTCCTCCTCCGCCGCCGCCGCGCAGCACCCGCTCCCGCACCAGGGCTACGCGGGGGCCTCCGCTCAGTACGTGCCTCCCCCTTACGGGCAGGAGCAGCAGAGCCTGCCCCTGGGCACCTACAACCATGCCCTGTCTCCCCTCCACGCTGGCCACCGGGAAAACGCCCGCTCCCCCTCCACCGAGACCTCGCCGCCGGCGCAGACCTTCGACTGGATGAAAGTGAAAAGAAACCCACCCAAAACAGGTCAGTGGCCGGCGGGAGGGCCGGGGCGGGGGCCGCTCCTCTCTCTCTCCGCCGAGGGTGCGGGGAAAGAGGCGCGGGATCCCGCGGGGCTCTGGGCAGGTGGGTCGGCCCGCACCTCTGGGAGCAGTCGCGGCTGCCTGCCCGCGGAGCTGAAAGCCAGCGCCGCTTATTCCTCACTTATTCCTGACTCCCCCTTCTCCTCCTCTCCCGTGGTCATATTTCTGGTAATTCATAAACCACTTATCAAGTTTGCTCTGACACTAGAGGCTGACTCCGGTTTAGCACCTCGCACTCCATCACTCACCCTGCCGGGGTTTCCCTCTTATCCTAAGAAGTTCTCGCTCCCTATCGCTTAGCCGGTGTGGACATATTGATTACATCGCCTATAAATCATTTGCGCTCACTTACTTACCGCTGCATGTCCCCTCGCAGGCAAGGCTGGCGAGTACGGCTTCGTGGGGCAGCCCAACACCGTCAGAACTAACTTCACCACCAAGCAGCTCACCGAGCTGGAGAAGGAGTTTCATTTCAACAAATACCTGACCAGGGCCAGGCGGGTGGAGATCGCCGCCTCCCTCCAGCTCAACGAGACGCAGGTGAAGATCTGGTTCCAGAACCGGCGGATGAAGCAAAAGAAAAGGGAGAAAGAGGGGCTGCTGCCCATCTCCCCCGCCACCCCCACGGGCTGCGAGGAGAAGGCGGAGGACTCGTCGGAGAAGTCCTGCTCCTCGCCCTGCAGCGCCTCGCCCGCCTCCTCCGCCTCGGACACGCTCGCTGCCTCCAACTGAGACCGGCCGGCCCCGACGGCCGGTGCGGCACACGCGTCCCTCCGCCGCCGCTCTGCCGGTCCCTCGGTCGCTCGGTATCCCCGAGAGGTCCCGGCGAGCAGCCGCTCCCTCCCCCGCTACCTGCGCCGCCGTAAGGCCCGGGGGGGCCGGCTCCGCCGGGTCCCGGCGCCTCGGTGCCAGGGGAATTTTATTCCCGGCCCTCCTTCCTTTTCTGACGGTGGAGCTGTGTTGGCATACGCATAAGGGTCTCCCTCCTCCACTGCGAGGACGCTCCGCCGAGTTTCCCTGAGTGAAAGACAGGTTATTTAGGGTACATAACCTCACAAAGAGATGCACTATTGCAAGTGTTTACACGACTTATAGGACTTTCATCCCCTTAATTTAATGTATTCTTTGTTCGTGTCAATGAGTTTGTTGCTTGTAAATACTTTGTCCGAGAGATTTATCTTTTTACAGATTTTTCTAGAATGATGTTTCGATTATCAGGTTAAGCAGGGTGAGTGCATTCGCCAAACTGGATCCATTTTTATATTGGTAAAGTAGACGACCGTATCAAGTAAACGTCTTAAGCTCAAGCAGATACCTCAAAAAAGTAGCGCTATTTCTCTAAATGTGACAAACAAGGCTTCAATTGCACTAGGTTTTTTAAACCTTGCCCGGTGTGCTTGCTCCCTCTCCTTTTCCCCCTGCCCCGAAAGCTGTGCTGGATTACGTGCAGCTGAAGGGTACAACCATCCCAAAGACCTCGCCCCTTCCTATTTTCATATTAACCTTCCTTTAGACTTGATGTCTTTTCAAACTACTCGTGAATGTGACAAATGGCCAAATGAATGTATAATTTCTGTGGTTGGTGTCCAGACCTTTGCATGACGCACCGTGCTTTGCTGTACTGCGGGTACACTGAGTTCTATCAGTTGTCGTGTGTGAGCAAAATGTCCTCCTGATTTTTCTGTACAATCACGAAAGGCTCTGTGATTCCACCGGTGGTGGAATCCAGGGCAGGATTTACGGGTCCTTATAATGTCTGTAATAAATATATTCCACTTTCAGGTAGCCCTCGTCTGCCTACCTCTGCGTGACGTCAGCGCTGAGTCACAGGCTGGGCTCAGCACTTTCCTTTCCCTTCTTTTCTTCTACTGGGGTCTTTCCAAGGGGGAAAGGGAGTAGGAGTCTCACAACCCCTCCTATGTTGTTTTGTCAGAGTCAGAGCTCTGGCTGCCCAATCTGACTTCCTACACAAAACTTCTTCCTCTCCTAGGCTCAAATAATATTATTTTTAGACAATATAAGGCCCTTCTCTCCATTCTCTGTAACTGGGAGGAATTTATGATCCCAATCTAATTCTGCAGCACAAACAGGAGAACTTCCTGGGTCAAGTGCTAACCTTTTCACCTCGGGATGGATGCTGACACTTAAATAAACAGAGCACCCTTCAAAAGCAGAAACTCTCTTCAGCCAGTCTTTCCTCACATTGCAGGCCCCTCTCCAAGGACCGCGCATTTAATTTGCCTGGGCACTAAGCTTGTCGTGGTTCCCTCTCCCACCCCAAGCTGCTATCCCCAGCGCTTGATGGGGTGCCAGTGGGAGATGGCTCCCATGGTGTTTTTGGTGCTAACCCCAGCCCATTCCACCGTCCCTTCTCCTCTTTCTCCGCGCCCGACCCCCCGGCCCCCCAGTGCACAAGAGAAAGTTCTTGCAGGTAAATATAATGACTGTTCCAAGAGATGTCAAGTGAACAGCAGGTGGGGAAGGGAGAGGAGCCTCTGTGGGGAGAACCTGGGTGGCAGGACACAGCAGAGGCATGCTCAGCTGCACGGGGGATGTCTCAAGTCACCGATGCCTCTTGAATTACAAGGCAAACACGCCTAACATCTCCTTCACCCGGCCCAGCTGCGGGAAGCGCTACCGGGCTTCTCCTGGGGTGCTCTGCCCACGCAGGCTTCGCTTTGCGGGGTCCGCAGAGAGCCAAGGAAATTTTCTTCACTTCGGTGTCAAAAGAGACAAGCCCTGATTTGCAAGGCTCGGCGGCCATATCAAGAGCCGAGCTATATGCAAGGGAGCGGGGCTGTCTCCAAAGGCTGCCGCCGATGCCTCTATTTCTTTCATTTCCCCGCCTGCCATATACTTTACCTTTTGTTTATTAGTGTAAAGCCACAAAGCAAAACAGATGGCCTTCTTCCAGAGTCTTGGATGTGTTAAAGTGGCATTAACATGCCAATGAGGGCATTTCAATATCGAAATCTGGATCTAAACATTGCTGGAATCCGGATCTACAACTCGATTCCACCGGTGTTGACTTAATGTGTTAGAAAGAGTGGCCATAAATTACACCCTAAATACGAGAGACAAGACGCTTGTCAGTGCGTCAATCTGAGATTCGTGATTTGCGGGCAAAGAATCCCATCTCCTTCCAAGCCCAAACCCTATATATATATCCAAACCCTATATATATATATATTTCTCACTCCCTTGCCTCCCCCACCCCGCAGTCATAATATATTTCAAGTAAAGACTCTTCAAACCTCCCGATCCGGTCTCATTTTGTTAGCGTTAATACTATTTCGATATAATCAACCTTCGGGTTCAGGGGTGCGGTGAAGAAAAATGAAAATCTCTAGTTTATAGTTTCTACCACAAAAATATCGCTAACCACCCCCCACCCCCCCCGACAAAGCGCTTTAAACGAAGGCATTAATTTATCCTTCAGGTTGTAAGGATTTTTTTTTGACACATTTTAAAATTTAAAAAAAAAATCTCTCTAGAATCTCAGGGTGAAAAATGAAGAAAAAACCCGCATCTCATCAAAATCCGTCAACACAAATCGCATTCAAATGTCAAACGGAGTTTAGTATCTTCCTATCATACTTAAGGCCATTTCTGCTGTTCACCTTTAAAGTTTACTTTTGGAGGCTATTGAGATGCTTTGGTGTTTTCCTCTGGGGCAATCAGATTGAAATCGATCAATATTTACTCAGTCTGAAAGGGCTGTTGAAAAGGCAGCTAACAACAAACTGCTTAGCTGCTCTCCCCTCTTTAATCTCAGGTTCACCGAAAGTTCAAGCAGAAATGAATTCGGTGATGGGTCACTTTAGAATAAATCCCAGTAGTTAATCTCACAGCCTTGATAAAGGCAACAATTACAGAGTCATCCCTCTCCCTCTCCCTCTCTCTCTCTGTCTCCCCAGCAGCGGCAACTTTCCTCTCACTTTTGCCCAGAATATTTTTACTAAATTTTATCAGCTTTCCGTGGTTTTGCGGAGACAGCAAAAACTCGGCACCTTCCCCGCGCTGCATCCGACGCTCAGGCGGGTGTCCCCGGCGAGAGGTACCGGAGTGAGGGGAAAATAAAAGCATCTCGTAAAGCACCCGGCATTTTCAAGCGGGGGTCCGGGGACAAAGGCAGGGGTGCTTGGGGCTTTCTCCTCAGCAGTGATGAGGAAAGGCATGGCTGGAGAGGCACCTGGCAGCTGGAGGCGCTGGTGGAGCCGTGCTCGCCTCTCCATCCTCGACGGGAAAAGAGTAGAAATCTGGGCAAAACGCGATGGACGTCGCCGTTAATTGCTGGGACTCTGCAAAGGCCAAAGTTCACATAATCACTGCATAAATGCATGCTTAATAGGGATTTATTAGTCACTCCCTAATGGCAGCTCACGTTTGGGCCATACACTCGAGCCGCTTTTTACCGGCAAATGCTTTTCCGGAGCGATGCCGCCTCCCACCCAGGGGCTGCCCGGGGACCCTGGCACGGACGGCGATGAGCTCCCGGCCAGCCCCGGGGATGCTCCGAGCAAGGAGAGCCCGGGCGGCAGCGCCGCGCTGGGGACGGCCCCGGGGACACTGAGACTGCTCCCGTCCGCAGCACCACAGGGCCCTGCACCCGGCGGGAACACCGGGATGACTCCTTTATTGAAGGGGGAAAGAGTAGTTCAGGAATGGCTTTTGCGTCAGCTTAGGCGCAAGATTTCTTGTGTGTTTTTATTCAGCAACCAGCTCTGTGAGATCACAGTAAATTTGTAACCACAATGAAGCATTACATAATGAATTCACAGATATGTAATGTATTTTGAGAATCTTTTCTTTCTTTTCTTTCTTTTCCTTCCTTCCTTCCTTCCTTCCTTCCTTCCTTCCTTCCTTCCTTCCTTCCTTCCTTCCTTCCTTCCTTCCTTCCTTCCTTCCTTCCTTCCTTCCTTCCTTCCTTCCTTCCTTCCTTCCTTCCTTTTTTCTTTTGCTCTGCCTTTTTCACTTTTTCTTTCTTCCTCTTTCTCTTTCCCTTTTGCCTTTCTCCTTTTCCAAGACAAACATTCCTTTTCTCCCTTAGGCACACTACTTGGCCAACTCTCATTGTTAACATTATTCTTTTATGGTTGATGTGTCATAAAATATTACAGGTCACAGTTTCTCCTGTTTCAAGCTTGGAAAGACCAATGAAATCAATGGGCACTCTAGGGAAAAAAAGTCTTCTCTTGTGCCTAGGCATTTGGGAGCAAACTGTGTTGATTTTGATCATGCAGGAGTCCTCTTTGCCATGTAACTTCGAAAGGATTACACATTTCACTAGTACGAGCAGGAATGGATCCAGAGAATGCTTCTGTGCTTCTTTTTATAGGGAAGTGACAGAATGTAAGCCTTTGTTCCACACGGAGAATGTTTCAGCTATTACTTTTACTGTTATTTTGGCCTTCCAATATATTTTCCTTGAAAGTGTATATCTCAGAAAGTTAAATCAGAACTACTGGTTCTGATAAAAATGTGGTCAAATAATGACCAGCCAGGACTACAACAACACCGGTAGCCAGTTGATGACTTTTCCGAGTGCCCATTTTATAAACACAAACTCAGCGTATTTCAAAACTTCTCCGGATCAAGAAAGTAAAAATAGCAAAAAAGAAAAAAAAAAACAAATACCCCAAATACAAAGGGGACAGCGGGAGGTACGAAGCTAATCTCAATCACAAACTCTCCTGCCTGTGTTCACATCGGTCTCAGAGGCGGTGCAGCCAGCGGCAGGCGGAGGGATTAGGAATATACGGGGACTCATGAGGCGTTTTGCTCGCCAGGGTTGTAGGCAGTGTCCGAGAGGTGGGAGAGCAGGGGACGAGCGCGCCCTGCCCCAGGGTCCGTCTCGATGCCCGCCCGGCATCTCGGCGCTGCTGCGGTTCCTCTTTGGGAGGCAAAGCTTTGTCAAGTACTTATGCAAGTCCTAATTCTATCCCATGCGGGGTTGTAACTTCACCGCCACGAAAGAGGAAAAAAAAAAAGAATGAAAAGAAAAGACAAGTAAAAAAATAGCAATATGCTATTGACTATTATAAATTAAAGATTAAAAAGAGAACAAGGAAATATCTACTTAGACTGAACACTTCACTAACACATTTTGTAGGGATCGATTTCATTCGCAGCTGTCTTTGTATTTGATCTTCATGAAATGACTAATACGAGTGAAATTCGTTGTGTGGATTGGAATAACAGCGGAGGGGGGCTGCGGCCGCGGGGCCGCTCCTGTCCGCTCTGCTCCGCTCGGCGCCGGCCGCGGTACGCGGTACACGGTACGCGGTACACAGTACGCGGTACGCGGTACACGGTACACGGTACACAGTACGCGGTACACGGTACACAGTACGCGGTACGCGGTACGAGATACACAGTACGCGGTACGCGGTACGCGGTACGAGATACACAGTACGCGGTACACGGTACACGGTACACAGTACGCGGTACATGGTACACAGTACGCGGTACGCGGTACGCGGTACTCGGCGGCCGCGCTCCTCCCTTCCCGGCTCCGCGGGTCTCTCCACGGGTCCCGCCTGCTGAACGGCACCAGTCAGGCTCACCCCAGGGGTGCCCCGGCGCCCGCCGCATCTCTGCGGGCCGGCTGGCCGAGCCTGAGGTGGCACGGCAGCGCTGAGCCGGGGATATCGCTTCTGGTGTCCTTTGTCTATTAATACAGCCATCACCAAATCCCGGATAACCTCCCTTTCCCTCTGTCAACACCCATCCGCTCCAGCCCGTGCTGGGGGAAGAGGGATGGGACTTGCCATCGGGGTCCTGTAGCAAGGGGTGCCCCTTTTAGGGGTAACTTGGTGACAGATGTTGACGTTTCTAGGGAGCTCGGTAAACAGAAAGTTGGACTGGACTTTTTCATAGCCCATGTGTTTTTCATCATTCCCCGTCAGGCTCAGACCAAAGGCAGAAGCTTCCCTCTTCACACTCCTCATCCCCTCTCATCTTCAGCAGTCACTCAGCCCCGGTGACAAGCAATAAAGAGCAGAGAAAACACAGGAGACCAGCTTCGTTAAGTAATGAAAAGAGATGGGGGTGAGGATGAGGCTGGTGGTGGAAACTGGGGGCCTCCTCCACTGCACACCAGCGAACCTTCAGGTGCAAAGCACACCTGTATAAATCACAGACCCCTTCTGGGAGCAGTGGGGGCATATTGGAGAGGTCTTGGAGAACAAGCACGTGTCTAAACTTCCCACATCATAAGTAGGTGAAGGTCGTGGAAGGGGCTAAGCCACAGAAGCGGGAATCTCTACATAGTTTTAATTGAAACTCTTCTGTTCCAATAAAACCAAGCCTTTTCTTTACTTTTGCTATGGGCATATTACCTCAAATAACTCTAGTGCAAAACATCAGTTGCAGTGGAAGTGCCATCCAAACCTCAATTTATTTTCTTAGCATAGTTGTAAAATATTCCCACTAGCACCCAGTAAAGGTAGACACTTGGATCAGAATATTCTATTTTGCAAGAAATAAAATCTCTGCAGCACAGCTCTGCACTATCAGTGGATTTAACATCCTTGCATAGTTCTGTGGACAGATGGGTCATAAAACAAAAGGCATTGGTGGGATAGTGTGTTCTTCAAGCCGTGATGGGGAAAAAAAGGGTAAAAAAACGTCACTGTCTAGAAATTGAAAGGTGATCCCATCTGAGCTGAGCCATCTGAGAGCCGTGCATATTTCACTGCACAAAAATGTTATCTTGGAGGAACACTCCTACCAGCAAACAGTATTAACATGAACAATATGCTTAGACATAGAAGTGGGTATTGCAGACAGGCAGGACCCCATGGGGCTTTGCAGTTCATTACATTCCCCTGTATATTTTATTTTCTCTGTTTCTGACAGTGCTATGAGGCAAGACAGTGATCATGGAAACAGAAGATGGGGCAAAAAGGGCCTGAGAAGACTGGTCTTCAGTGATAGAGCTTAGATCCCACTGCACAGGAAACAGGCAGTGTTTTTCTATATCCATAGGAACATGTATGCCCCCAAAAATGTAGATTCATGTAAAAAGGCATCACCCAAGCTTCTTTCAAGTCAGCTCACAAACGGAAAGGTTTGAAAGATTTGATTTTGAGGCTTGTACCTGATACATATGTTGGCTTTGAGTGGGACCTACCATGGCTCATTGCTCAGGGATACTCAGCTCACCTGAGACTCACAAATCTGCCAATCCAAAATTTACCCTCATTGAGCCTGGTAATCCAACAGTAAAGATAAGTTTTCTCTCTTCAGATCACATCTTTCTCACCCCAGGGGTTGAACAGCATTTATACAGTAAAGCATATAAGGAATGCAGCCAAACCCACAGAAAATTCTGCTTAGGATCCTCTAACAAGACAGTTTGGTTGCAAATCAGATGAGAGATGCTAGAAATCCAGATAATCTCTATGAAATCCCCTTTTTTGAACATCATGATGTGTTTTGAGACTGGTCAGTCATACAGGGTGACTCCTAATTTTGCTGGAGCTGAAAGAGAAGAAGACATAGCTATTACCTTGGGCTTTGGATCAGTCCCTAACTGGAAACTCCACATTCAGCAACAGGCAAAAATCTCCCCTTTGCTTTTCACAGAAAAGACAGCAGGGCAGACAGTGCACTGAAAATCTAGCAAGAAACCTTCTGGTCATAGATTAGTGGTGTTTTTTTTTTTTTGTATCCTATATGTAATTAACCACAGATAAATTCTGATTGTGGAAGGGGAAGGTGATGCATTTAAAGCATTTGTTGCTATCAGAAAGAACAATTTTTCTCACCCTATCCTATAGGTGGGAATCAAAATAAATGCAAGTCTTTGAAGTTTAAATACAAGTTTTAGCTGCAACCTGAATGATGATATTGCTCAGAATATGGGAATGGAAGAAGTCCTTTAGTAACCAGCCTTAACCAGGATAAAATACAGAACACATAATGGGACCTTCTTCTTCTGATCTTATTCATTAAAATCAGTGGGGTTTTGCCTTAAAAAATTCTCCAGACAGGATTTTTTAGCCAGTAAACATTTTTCAGCGTGACATTTTATAAATTAAAAAAAGAAATGAAAATCAGTTACCACAAATGCAGCATTTAAAGCAACGGTGAGCCCATGTTAACATTGATTTCTCTCTCTGTGTCTCCTTCTCCCTTTCTTTATAAAACTTATGTACTCTGTCGATAAAATACCATCCTCTTTGATAATAAATCTGTTGTTTCAAGCTAGGATGCTACCGTTTCCTTTCCCATGTAATTTATAGTTGTATTGATTCTGCAGCTGTGGTTCTCTGTTTCCCGCCTGTTGTATTAAAAATGAGTCCTAATTGCAAGGCAGATAATCTTTGGTTGGAGGACCTCACAGAGTATTTTAGCTGTAGCTAAGGAGATTTAATTTGATCAATAGAGAAATGAAAGCCTTGAATATTTAAAATGATAATTTTCAGTTTAGGAGAAAAAGAGAGACAGACAAAGAAAGGAAGTTAATGGATCCAGGAAAAGCATTCATAGATCAGCATGAGCAGATGTTCTTTTACTTTTCTGTCAACGTTACTGGTTTGTTGTGCATATAGAAAAACAAGCTTTTCAACTCTCACCACGATTTCAGCCTGTTGCCAGCTTTGCTTGCCTGCAGGATATCTGCTTATCTAGCATGGGAGCAGAATCAGGCCTCCTCCCCTTTGGTCTAGAAGCAAAGCAACCTTTCACATGGGCTGCAAGGTTTGTCACACTCCCCGCCCCCCACTCCTCTGCACGCACATTTTCAGCCCTTAGATCTTTATTTCATAAAATTCCTTTCCTCTTAGAGACCGAAATACTGGCCAGGAGATGAATGGAAGAGCTGAACAATATTAACTGCATTCAGGTGTGTGTTGGCTAAGGCAAACCTGGCCCCTTTCCTTGAGGGCAGGATGCATGTTCAGCCAGGTGGGATAGCCATCCCCATGCAGCTGTACAGGGTCCCCTGTAGCCCTGGTGTCTGCACTCAGCGTGGAACCTCAGAGTGAGAAGGATGCTGTTACTACATATAGGAAATTCCAATAGCCATTTTCCTTGGAGAAGCACCTTTGAGAGCTGCCCCATGTGCTGACATGTCTAAAGTGTCCATGTTGAAAGAAAAGACTGATCTAAGGGTGCATGGGTGTGTCCTATAGGATTCATGAGAATGAGGCACGTTATTTCATGTTTTTAATCCTTAAAGCAGGTATTTTGTTTAGTGCAATTCCTTATTAGTTTGGAGCAGCAGCACTAAAAGTGATGGAGTCCAGCCTGAGCCTTAAAATTAGGTTTGTCTCTAAATATTCTCCAGGGCAAAGAATATATATCAGCCTTTGGAAAAAACCATTCTGCATTTAAGTGAAGATTAAATAATCTAAGATATATTGTTTGCATCCCAGATGGTAGGAGTTTTTTTACTATTATTATTGTAGTAAAATATTTAGGGTAAAAAAAATGCCAGCAGGCATCAAATAGATATTCTTTCATCACAAAAGGTTAACTCCTGCTGTATTTGTGCTCTATAAAAAGGCCTAGTATTTTCAGTGGGGAGTTTCTCAGAAAAAGGAGTGTGGAAGTAGCCCCAAAAGTTACACTATTCATGAGGTAATCATTATATGAGCTCGAAAAGAAGAGGGAGGAAGGAATGAAATCTGTCAGCAGCACTGTCTTGAGACACACCTGCTTAATGTGAGTCTGTCCGAAGGCAGGCGCAGTGCTCTGCTCCAGAGATCCTGTCAGCTGGATCTGAAGGACACCCCTTGGGCTGTCATGTGACAGCATCCCTTTAATTGTGAGCAGGAATGTGTGGGCTTAGCCAGAATGCCATTACTGAAAATAAGGCCTTTTCTTGACCAGTAAAATGAATTCTAGATGTACTCAAAAGCTGAAGAGCTGAAAAATTCTTTTTAGGAAAATGGAGGAAATGAATTATTCCTTGCATTCATTGTACTCTCCTTCTAAAAAGAATATTAAAAGTAAAGCTTTATCTAGATGTTTCCCAGATGCTTATCCACAGCTATGAGACAAGCTCTTCAGCATCTGTTCATGGCGACCCAAGCCTTTTCCAGACTTCAGAGCTTACATTCTCCAGCCTTCTGTGCAGTTCTTCCATTGCTACAACCTAGATTAGAATGAAGGTGGTCAAAAGGGCAAGGCTTGTGTGGAGAAGGAAGAAGGACAGCTGTGCAGAGGCTTTGCTGGACACTGCTGCCACTGTCCCCAGGAATACTGGCTATAGAGCAGTGGGGAAGCTGTAAGGAGAAACTCCTGCCCCCAGGAGAAGGGGCAGGAGTGGGTGCACAGCACAGAGAGGGGAGTCCTCAGTGGTGATAGCTTGTCCTTTCCCAGACACAGTGTGAAATTCTGTATTACACAGAGATGCATTTCAAGTTACACTTCACACTACTGTCCAACAGGGTTGCTGTTATTTAATGCATTTTTAATTCCTCAAGGCTTTTTTCTTCCAGGTTTTTGCACTTTTTAGTTTGCCTACTATCACCCATGGTTTAATGCTTTTGATAGACCAAAAAACCTTGCTTTTCTTTAAAAGGCATGTGGATCACAGGATAGAAAATGAAGACTTTTTAATACATTTTCTACAAAAGCAGATTTCTCCTTCCTTCCTTCCTTCCTTCCTTCCTTCCTTCCTTCCTTCCTTCCTTCCTTCCTTCCTTCCTTCCTTCCTTCCTTCCTTCCTTCCTTCCTTCCTCTGGAGTGCATGGGTAAGAAAGGAATATTACGTGCAGTTTCCTTCTCAGTGTGAAGTTTGAAAATGAGGGTTTGATCTGAGCCTTGATAACTCTGCTGAGGGTAAGGGTGATGTTTTATTGTCACTGGACACTTGTTTGTTGTTTGCTGTTGATTTCATGTCTTCCCCCAATTTCTTCAGTCTGGAATTCACAGACTTCTGCTGCAGGGAAAACATGGAAATTGTTTCTTCCCTAGTCACAACGTGCTCTCTAATAGTTGCCTCCTTTTCTGCTGTCTTTTCTTCTGCTTTAATATCTTCAATAAGTGTTACCATCTGCTTGGGTGCTGGGTTCTACACATTGTGAGCAAGGCCAAGAGTTTCTGAGGGGCTGGAACAGTGTTTTTTACTATTAGGCATAATGGAGATTGTTGTCTTTGCCTGGGGCAGGTGTGCTGCGTCTGGGGCAGACACAGAAATGCAGAACATGTGCTGGGGTTCAGCTGTCTACAGTTTTCTTGAAAGGAGGTTTGGCTGCTGATCTGTTGGTGTTTACTTGGTATGCAAGGACTCTTCTCCTGCTTTTCTCTGGCCTCTAACATGCTTAACCTTTGAGAGAAGACACAACACGCTGATGCTACTAACTGGTCAAAAGGCACTATCAATTTTAGATGAGATAGGTACATGTCAGAATCAGCATAATTAACTGGAATGACAATCCTGTTAAATGTGTTCATGCCATTGCACCGGTAATAAAGCATGTGCAAATTTACAATTAAGACATGTCTTTCTTCTATACCTTGGAGACCAGTGACAAACATTAAGAAGTTGTATAGCTGCAGAAGCTGAAGAGAGGTATTTATCACAATAAAAATATTAGGTGATGCATTTCCCAGATTATCTGTCCTTCTTATGCAAAAACTCTTTTTGCTGGAAATTTCAGGCTAAGTAATAATTATATTTCTGATCTGAAAGGTGATATTTCACCCTCTGAATTATTGTTTTCATTTGCAAGATGGATGACAACCATATTGTTAACTACCTTGCATAAAGGTATTTGAAATAGTTCCCATTTCACATTATGCATCAAGCTGCACTTTCTTTATATTGAATGTGCTGCACATTGCACATCCACAGAGGAATTTTCAGGGAAGCTGTAAGACATTTCCCCATATTGTACATAGATGCTACAGCTCCTGCTACAGTGATGGCTGGAAAACATCAGCACAAGTAAGATAAAGGTGATTTAAAGTTCGTCTGTGAGTCAGGCAGAGAACTGACAGCCATCTTTAAGCAGCCTGACCCTGGGATGACCCTGAGCTCAGCTGGTTGTGAGATAGTTGGGTCTATTATGGGACAAAGGATCATATGTCTGACAGGATGCAGAGAACACATTACAGGATCACAGCTGAGTAACAGTGCAAGACATAATGTACATTTATTTGACGAACAACACAAGCAAATCTTGCCAAGAAAATTAAATTTCAACTATTTTGTTTATTTCAAGTCAATCTCTTTCTGTTGCCTATTTCAAGAAATTAATATAGCTTTTTCTCTTCTAGGAATGAAATAGATGATCCTGCTAGTGAAATTTATAAAGCATGCAGAACCTACACTGATAAATTCTTGTAATGGGGTTCCACATTTCTACTGTATTTCCCTCCCATGTGGGCTCAATCTGCATCTATTCAACATTAAATTTCAAACGTCTTTGCCTACAACCCCATCTAATTTGGTCAAGTGAGGCTGGAAATGTCGAGCTAGTGCAGCAGTAGCTAGAGAGAGAGAGACGTGGGCTTGAAACTGCATATGGTCTTGTAAGTGAGTAGCTGTAGCTACACTAATGTGAAAAGTGGCAGAACCCCAAAATTTTGGCATGACAACCTTCTCAAGAAGGGGGAGAAATGCCCAAGTACTTTGATAAGCTGAGCTTCCTTCACTTCTAGTTTCAGAGATAATTCTGTGGCAAGGGATTTGATATCTTCAATCTCAGCACTGGGCAAAAGGCTGACGGAGATATGGAAAACCTGTATAACCTTGGACATCAAAAATTAGATCAGCTCTAGCCTCTCCACTGCAGAGCTCATCGTACGACATGGAAGGGAACGATTGCTGGGCTGAAGATGTGGAAGGCAAGGCTGGACATTGCTGGGCCTTGCCTGGTTGGTTGTTCAGGCATTATCCAGCATGCCCTGACCCTGTTGCTGACCACACTAGGCCTCTGTTGTGGGGGTGTCTCATTGCTGGGGCATCAAGCAGGAGAGATGGAGTGATGGGGAAGGAGGTCAGTGTGCCTCTCAAATGACAATTCTCTCGTCCCCCTGTGAGGGAGGCAGGAGCACATCTGCCACAACTCCTGGCAGCGCTGCGCCCCGTCCCTCTGCTGCCCCAAAGCTGCCATCCAGCATCACCAGGCAGGAGGCAAAAGCTTCAATCAGCAGAAGGAAAATTGCGAGTTAACCCCCTGCCCTTGGCGCGACCCCCACCCCGATGTGGAGGGGTGATGAGAGAGAGAGAGAGAGAGGGGGCTGAGGAGCTGCAGCACAGGCAAAGCCGAGAGCAGGGCCTTGCCTGGGCCAGCTTCCACGGGGACAGGGGGTTAATCTGCTTCCCAGGCCCTGCTGTCAGTAGCCACACGTCCTATTGCTCCAGGCAGGCTTGGATCTGGCTCGGAGTGCTGTACAAACAGCTCACTCTTTACAGAGCTACTGCGCTGGGTGACCTCTCCTAATGTATTACTGGTTTATATTTGCGCTGATTGCTTCCAAAGGGGAAATGACAAGAAGTGAATCAGTGTGACCTCATTAGCGTGGCTCACACTGCTAAATGGATGACCACCATTAGGAAGGCTCTGTTGTGGCAGTGCTTCCATCGTGTTACCTGTGGATAGTATCATCATCCTGCTATAACCTGCTGCAAAGATTTATGCGCTATGCTAACTTGCGTGCTGCAGCTGCTTTCTGTCTTATAAATATTGACTTCTGTGCCAAAAACAACAACTTGGTACAACAGGAATTAATCTTCTGCTTGACTGATGCATCTTTACAGACCAGTTTGTCTTTAGAAAATAGAGCTCAAGAGAGTTTTATGATTTAGAAAAATACTTTATAAGATGATTTAAAATATAGGCTGTGATAAGCAGAGGCATCATTAAAGTGACATGGGGGCTATATTTTGCCTTCTAGATTTTCCTAACCATGCCATCTGTTTGTCATCTCGACTTCCATGAAATTTTAAAGAAATTGCCAGACTCTGGGTCATGAATCTTTTCTGTATGTTACAGTTTCTCAGATAATTTATCTATCACACAATTCAAATGGTTTTAATTCACTTGATTTTTTTAATTAAATAAAAAGAAGAATCTTTAGGCAATCTGATGTATCAGAAGACTTGCAGGTGTCCTCCACTGACAGAGGACACCTTCTGTCCTCAGCAATAGCACTGTAGTGCCAAACGAGGCAAAGCACATCGCCAACCTGATGTTAGACACTAGGATTAGGTCACAATATTGCAGAATTCTGGAGTTGACAGTATATAACAGCACACAGAGTCAGAATTGTAAAAGATTTAAAGACAGGGCATCAGCTTATCTTAACCAAGATCCTCCTTGGGAGACTTGTGTGCTCTAATGCCTAAACAAAGGTACTGTGCAAAGGAACCACTGAGGACATTTGATCTGAAGATGAACTTACAGTATTTTGACAGCTGCCCTCTGTTGAAGTTCAGGTGTTCATGGCTCCAATTACAGGCATTTTTTGTAAGTCTGTCCATACTATGTCTGGCAGTGAGAGAAAGTGAGAGCTCCTTACTACAACAGAGTTTCTGACTTAATTATGTTCTTATGGATCATGTGAAGATTAGAAAGGTGGTGTGGTTTAGAACAGTATTGTCTCAGATACATTACCATGTGTTATGAAATTATACTCCATAGGCCAGATCTGATGGACTTGCAACTGAAATTTTTTCAGATGGAGAATTCAGTGCTGGTTCTCTAAGGTTTTCATAAAGCTCATTGCCATGTTTCCCTGAATAAGCAGGGTGGAGTGAAATTTTCTCTCTCCAAAATGGAGCCAGCCACTGGGTTTTCTCAGTGTCCCCACCCAGGCAGATGTTTAGTTCGTGTAGTGTCACAGTGATGCTTCAGAGCCACTGGATTATGCTCTCCCCACTGAAATACACTTTTAGGTCAGTAAAATTTGTGGTAAAATACCAATAACCACTGTGGTTGGAAGCCATGAATAGGGAGCTGATCTGGCTGAGGCTGTCACTGATATGAGATTTGAGAAATCCTAGACCACAACCCCTCTGAAGACTGAAGTAATCTGAATGGTTATTTTTGCCATAAATATGAGGTTTATACATCTCAGAATAAAAGAACAGTGAGAGATGTTACAGGTGCATAATATTAAAAAAAAAAAGTGTTTTAGAAAGCTCACTTGTTATGTAGTGATATTAAGAATTTGGGTTTTATATTTGACAAACCAGAAGCTTTTTTTCCTTATAGTTGATTCCTGTGCTTGCTCAGTGTTTAAAAATTCAAGCAGGCAGATGCTTGCACTGGCTGAGCTGTTTGGCAGTCTCAGAAATGGACTTTTAAAATTTTTCTGATATCTTATCTGTTGGAAATGGATATGCCCATGCATTTAAAATTATGGTGCTGAGTGTCTTCAAAAGAAGAGCTGTTTTTCCCTTCAGAGGAGACAGCTAGACAAAGTAAACCAGTGCCGAATTTTAAGCTTCATCCCTGTATGGCTCCTAGTAATGCAAATATTCTCATATGGGAAAAGAATATTTATTTTGTGGTCAATCCTCTAAAAAAACAACAGAACTGATTAAAATCACTTTCAATCAATAGGAATTGTAATCAGTAGGAATTTTCATCAATAGGACTTTGGAATTGTTAACTGAGAATTCAATTTCTGTTGTGATTATAAGCTCCACATCTATTTATTTACTTCAGGTGCAATGCTGTTACCAGGAAAAGATTCATTCATAGTAAAAGACATATAATTGAAGCATTTTAATGTATACTTCCAAATTGTGGCAGTGATTAGTTTACAAAAAAAAAAAAAGTCTTCTGTAACTGACTGATGAACTGTGCTTGCAATTATAAATATGCCAAAGCACAGATGGGATCTTCAGTAAATACATGTTCATACTTCACATTAAGGGATTTGTATTAGGCAAATGAACATATTTTGAGGTCTAGGAATGATTAATGTATGGAAAGTAACATGAACCTGTAGTTTAGATCTGTTGCACACTTCAGAGTCCAATGTACGAAATCTTATGATAGCTTAGTCTTAATTCCAAAGTCAAACCTACAAAACAAAGGGTCTTTAGTTCTTTTTTCAGGAATAGGATACTGATCAACAGCAGACTAGTAATTGCTGATTATTTTTATTTACAGAAAGCAAATCCAGACACTGGCACCTGGGCAGCTCTCTGGAAGTGTGGTGTGGGCTCATCAGCAGGAGCTGTGACTGGAGCCCCAGCACTGGCCAAGATCATGTGAACCCTCATCTCTTCTACAGAAGTTGCCTGCTCTGTCAGTGTAGCTGTCTGTGCTCCTGAGGGCTGGGTTGCCCAGCCACTTTATATTATTTCAGGAAATTATGAATTTATTACATACTGGACTCAATGATATCTTTGTTTCTGAGAAGGTGAAGGTTTTGTGGAAAGGGTTTTCTTCCTTATCCAACCTTAATCTTGAGATCTTAATCAAGCAAGCAGATCAGAGTCAGTGATATATGGACAATGTTTCATGTTTTCGTGGCTCTCTTGAGGCATGGTCCACTAATATTTCAATCCCTGACAGCTCTGGTAGTTTTTCATGTGTGCACTGCTTGTTATTACTGATTTCCTTAGGCTGTGATGTTGCATGCACTTGTGATGCTGTCCCAGAGGTATGGCGCCAAGCACAGGCATTTCTCTGGATTTCTGGATCAAAGAGAAGCTGTGAACAGGTATCCTATTGCTTCAGTCACAGCTGAGCCCAGCTCTGTGCCAGCACAACTGCAAGACTTCAGGCAGACACTCTGTACAAGGTGTGCAACCCTAAAGTTGCCTGAAAAGTCCCCTTGGACTAGGAGTTGTCCATCAGAGGGATGAGGTGAGCATTCCTCTGTTGGAGGTTCAGTACAGTCATTCATTTATATTTAGGAGAGATCTTTCCTATTCCCACGTCTCCCTTCTCACTTTCCTTCTGCTCTACTAAGGTAAACCTGAATGAAACTGCTGGAAAGCCTAGTGGAAAAAAGTGAGTGGCAGACCTGGTCTTGAGTCCTGCTCATGTTGCTCTGAAAAACTTGAAATTTGTTTTAACTGGAGGCCATGGCAGGGGGAGAGGCAAGTGCAGCATTTCTCCAGGTGTCAGGGAAGTCAGTCTCGGCATGAATTGTTTTTTTCCCCTTCAATTTCAAATACTTGCAAATTTCTCCCAGGCTTCTCTAAGGCTGAAAGACGTGGTGCTTGATTTCAGCTCATAAAAGACCTTTTTTTCCTGCTGAAATTTTGAGGAAAATTCTTTGATCAAACTTTGAATCACAGAGGAGTGGGACAGTGAATCTTCTTACAGACTACAGCTTAAAAACAAGCAAGAAAGCAGGCAAACAAGTAAACAAACAAACAAGAAGCACTCCAGAGAAAACAATATCTAATTTTGACATCTCAATGTTCTTTTGTAAAGGCTGATATCCTACCCCAAATGCACAAAATTCAAGAAATGCCGTTCACAGAAGAATCCCATGTAAAATCTCAAGTTTGTAAAATAGTGTTCAGAGACAATTTCTGAGTGTGCATAGCAAAAGTATTCCTTTGAGAAACACAAGCAAAGGAAAACCCTCTAGTGTGACAGGCTGGGAATTGGAGAAGCACTGTCTGTTCCATTTGGCTGAATGCCACACTGGGACCAGGCTGCTGTGGGGGATTTGGAAATGCCTTCAGATGGATCCATTTCAGCCTAGTGAGGAATTGGCCATCCCGTGTAACTGATGGCCTTTTTGGGAACCAGATCAAGCACTGAATTTTAATAACTGCTTTATGCACTCACAATGATCCAAGCAACATATTTGCTACTAGTGTTTGTTCCATTTAAGCTGTAAGTTTGCAGCAAATATCCTACTACTGTATTTCATATTTATTTTAAAAAGCCTTTATAATGGTTTTAAAATCAGTTGAAGTCTTCTAACAATTTAAAGTGATGGTGGAATGAGGAGATGGCAGGAGTACATCTCAGTTGCCAATATGGACCCATAGACATGGGTGGTTTTGGGCTGGTACTGATAATCACCTCCCTCTGATCCAGTAGTGAGTGTAAATGCCTGCTTAACTGAACTGTGGAATGTCCAAGCATACAGAGGTGCTGTTATCCACAACATTCCCTTGTGTATTAATGGCTGCAGAAGTTCAGTGAGCTTTAAAATTTTTCATCTGATGGGTCATCTAGACCTGGGCAGATATTTCTATGGATACACAGATTCGATTTGAAATTCAAGTGCTTGTCCTTCATAAAACACCACGTATTTTGAGTTTTTTAAGCTGTGAGGTGCTAAGCATGTTCTGATGGCCTGATTTAATATGATGCCAAACAGAAGCTGGTAAAAGAGCTGATGCCGTGAAATAATACCAGCAGGAATATGTAATGAAAGCAAAGTAATAGTGTTTACAAAATCAAGACTTATCATGCTGTGAAAAGCAAGGCTCTTATTTCAGCTGTATTCAAATCTGGGCTCTTCTCACTGGTTTTGTCTTAATAAAAACCCCACATCTCATACTGGCTAATAGAGCAATCCCTATTGAGAATAAAATGCCCATTGTTGTCATAATGGATCTCCATTGACACATTTAACAGCTTGAAAGTATACATTTCAGACACTATAACTTACACTAATTAATCTTTATTACATCGTTAGCGCCTTGTAAAAAAAACCAAACCAACAAGCAGAACCTCTGCAAGAACGTGTCATCGGCATTAAAGGATAAGCCTTCCTGATGTTACTCAAGTTAAACTTCATTTTGAAACAGAGATGCTCCAAGAACCTCATGCAGGGAGTGGATAAATCCAGCCAAATGAAATGCTGCCCTCCATCACTTTAGAATATAAACACAGCATATTCTTATCTGATGATGAGTTACGGGTTTCTGTGTTTAGAATTCAGAGGATTACTAAAGAGATTATCTGATCTGTCAGTCAAACTGATATCTTGATGACTTGGAATACTGCAACAGATTTAGCGAAGAGTTTTTGCTCTAATGCTCATTCTGGATGTCACGCTTAACCAACATCTTAATTACATACAATGAATAATCTCTCCAATGGCTTATTATACAAATACAAGTCTCAGGAGTGACACATAAGCACAGTACATAGCTGTGAGTCACTTAAAACTTCAGGGCCCCACAGAAGGACTGCTATAATTAAGAATTCAGGAAGCCTTTCCCAGACTGAGTTGAATGACTTTGATTACAGCATGCTTTGCAAACTAAGCACCCTTCAGCCAGTCCAGGGGACTCAGATGACCATATAGAAAGTCCAGGCACCAATGGCCAAATATTTGGCCACAGAAACTAGATAACTAAAGTTGAAATAATCTGCTCATATCAACTGCTGCTACTATGCTGATGCATGTGGTGAAGAGAAAAAGCCACAGCACAGTCAGCTGATAGAAATTTTTCTCATTAAGTACTGGCCTGCATCCAGGTGTCTAGTAGGACCTGAAGGCTTTGCAATAGCCTTTTGGCCTCTGGGCTAATAGACTAATGAATTGGCATGCTTACCTGTCTTTACCTCACCCTCTCTGCTCTCCTGGATCAACTTTTTGTTCTCATCCCTCCGTCTGCTATCTCATATAAGAGGAGGGACATTTTAATGAGGAGAAGATGGACAAATATCTGCATGCTACCTGAGCACTGATGGTGTGGAATAAATGGTATTTTGCACTCACAGCTGGGGTGTAAGATTGTTTGAGAAAAGGGCTGGTGGAGTGGGGGCACAGGCACAAAACAATGCCATGCATTGACGAGCAGTGTACAGATACTCCTCAAAATCCAGTGAAAAAAACCTAATCAGTAGAAACAGTTTCAGCACAGCACTTCTTAATTTACCTGCCTTAGACCTGTCAGGCATGTTATCTGTGCTATTTAGGCAGCCCTGGGTATAACTGCTGAATGATCTAGCATGATTTAAACATGAAAGCTTATCCTGGCTGCAGCTGACAGGGCTGACTGCTCTCCATCACAGCCTAATGTGGGATTGCAGCAGAATAGTGACAGTGGGCTATCACTGCCCCCTCTGCAGAGGAAGGGAATGTTTCTAACGTAGCTGGATCCCTTGAAACAGGGCATTGCTGAAGGAAGCTGGTTTCACTGAAAGTTATTATAGAAAAGAGCTACACCTGTATGCTTTTGTCATTACAGAAGGCCAGGGATTATTTTCAAAGAGATGGTCTAAAATGGATGAGTGCTTATTCTCACAATCATGCAAAATCATCTGTCTTGTGCAGTGCACCCTCATAAAAAATGTAGATTCCTAAAAATCAATGCAATTAATTCTCTGTCTGGGTAGTGAAAACAAACACAACAATTACAATGACATATTTCTCTGATTTGTATTGGAGGTGTTTCCTGGAATGTTCTGCCATAGCTAAACATAGACAGCACAAAAAGAACTAGATTCTCAAGTGGTGCAACCTGATATAGTACCCCAAAATCATAGCTAGGTTAGCTGATGGGAGATCAAACATTTCTGTCAAGAAGATCAAGGAAAAAAGCTCAAAGGATGAACTAATATGAATTCCTGTAACTTTCTTTATCTGGCTTTATTTATAGCCATTTCCTGTGGAGGTTCTTGTGCTCCAGTTTCTAGATACAACTATCCACATGAAGTACATTTGAGTATTTGCTTCAGGATTGCTGACATGCTTATACCAGTAGGAAATGGAAACCATCTTAAATGACCAGCTACAACATAGCTGCATGGCCTAATATGAGAATAGCCATAGCCAGGCAATAGAAAAGTTGGTCAGCAATTAGCTGATTAAGATTGAGAAGGAAATACAGTCAGAATGAATAAAATTATTCACACTTAGCATTAAATTAAAGTTTTGGTGTATTGCTATAGGGCATTTTAATGTTTGTCTAATTGAACTGTAGCCAGCTGTGCCTGGTATGTGTAACAGGTCCTCTGTGACTAAGACAGAAATCAATGATCTGCAAATTTTAACTGTGGCCTATAGCAGTTATGACTTAAATATGAGGAGTAGATGAGAGAGCTAAAAAGTTTCTTTTGCCTTGTTGATGCACCCCTGGCGCAGGACACTGACTTCTAAAGGCTGCACTTCTAGTGGGGTGGGCCTCTGATTTACCATTTGCATGTCAAGACAGATCTTTTGCTACCACAGGGTCATTGATTTCTGCACGGCAATAGGCACTGAGCAACCAGAGAGGAAAAGAATCCCCCATGTTTCTTACTTTGGGCTCAATAACATCAAATGAACAAATTGACCTTGCATAGACATTACCCAAAATGATGTGCATGCCGTGTTGTTCCCAGCTCAAAGAAACAGCACACTGCTTTAAAAAGAAAATGGTAGAAATTGGTAATTTAACGGCATGTAGCAAGCAGTTTTCAGCTTTCCCTGCTGTGAATCAAGTCCATGCCTTTCTGTCTTAATCAGAATTTTATTTAAATAAGTTTCATTGTACCACAAGAAGCAAAATTGTCAACTCATTCTCTTGCAGTGAGCCGTGTTGTCTGCAGGGCCAGCTCAAAGCTTTCAGCAGTGTTAGCAGGATTGAATTTTGCAGTCCGAAGCTTGGAGGACTGGGCTTGTCCTGCTGCTGGATGGGGAAGGACAAAAGAAGGGCTGGAATGGAGGCGAGTCCTGGAGAGCAAGGCTTGCTACTCCTGTGCCACTGGGGTGGGACATCTGCCACATCCCCTTACTTGACTTTCCAGGGCTCTGCTGGTAGGTAATGCAAAAGCCATCTTGCCCGTTTCTATCAGTCATCTGCTCGAGGTAACTGCTGACTTTGCCAGCGGCAGTGCCAGCTGTGGTTATTAGCCTGTCACATTGAATGCTCTGTGGAAGGCAGAGCAAATACTGGGGCCACTGAGCCACAGTGGGAGAGAGGTTTCAGCTGGCAATGCGCCTGTAAAACTGCCTTTCCCCACTGAAAGTCTGGCTGCTCTTGTTTATGACTTCATGCAGGTATTATTTCCATCTCCCACAGAACTGCTATGAAATGTGTGTCTTGCCTTTGAACTCAAAGATCAGGATGAATTCTCCTCTTCAGCAGAGTTTGACTTTTGTTGGGCAGGGTGAAAGGGGGAGAGGCAACAATAATTTGATCCTAAATGTAATTTAGATTTACTGGGAAATATTGAACCCTGGGTCTATTCTGTTCTTCTCCTCAACAATTAGCATTCCTACTGCCAGTCCTGCCTCCTTCATTTCTGCTTACCTGTAGGATTCTTTATTGGGGGAACTCTCCATTGTGGACTATATGCCCCAGGTGTTTCTGGGGCATCCCCCCTGGGAGATGCTTTGAGTGCTTTGGGTTAGTCTCTGGGCTCCAGCTGTCCTATCAGCCCTGCCTGGAGTGATAAGGGCAAGAAAGATGAGTCAAGGATGGTCTTGCACATGGATCCTTCTTATCTCTGATACCACTTGCAACCAGCACAGGTAAGATACAGGCTGCCTACCCTTTGTCTTGAGAGTGTCTGGTTGTGTCTTAGGAGCAAACTGGGGGTCTCAGCATATTTTGGAGCACTGTCTCTGGGATTGCTGCTGCTCTAGAGACACCCCATGAACACTTCTACCGCTCATAAGGTATCCTGTGATGAATATTTGAAACAGTTATGGCCTCAAATACCTGGGTTAAAGCAGTAATTGTAGCTAATCACTGAAGGGAATAATGAGACACTTCTAGATATCAGATGACCTTACCACAGTAATACCTGTCTTGTCACGTTTTATTGTCTAGTGACATGATGAAGGTTTGGAAGATAATTGAATAGCAGGCATTCACGAGTGCAGCAGTGATTAAAGGAGCAAATAGCCTAACAAGCATGGTCAGGTACTGCATGTGTTTCAGCCGCTCATTTTGCTGAAGGCCAACAATTTATCCTATGCCCAGTGGCTACTGACTCTCTTCAGGCCAGGTACATGCAATAAAAGTGGAATGTTAATTGGGGCAGAATGCAAGGCCTTAAAGGGAAGGTGTTCTAGCAGGTACTGGTGATATCTTATTGTTTTGCTCTTAAATTTTAATTTGAACCGTGGTCATTGAAATGCTTATGGGAAGGAATTAATGAAAGAGGCAGTATGTTTTGACATATATTGGGAATCCTCATTTCAAAATGAAATCCAGGGCTTATTTTTTTTCCTGCAGATAAGAAGACATAGCAAATGTTTTCACTACCAATGCTAGTGGTATATGAGACAGGCAATGTACTAATAAAGGTGGAAAAATGCCAGTGTTGGGGAATTATTGACAGATCTGACTTAAAATTCAGTTTCTTCAACACCATTCCATCCACACAGAATTAATGGGATATCAGGCTACGAGGGTTTGTGGCTGCAGGTATATCACTCACTAAACAGTTTCCCAGCTCTGCAGTTAAGGGGGAAAGGCCAATGCTACTCTTAAAAGTATAAGCCTGTCAATACTTTTTGTACAGCAGGTGTACTTTTGTACAGCAAGTCTGGCTGCTTGCAGGATTACTGACACTGTGGAAATAGTTAAAATCTGTTCCCCACACATTCTG
Source organism: Melozone crissalis (assembly GCF_028551555.1). Lineage (NCBI taxonomy): Eukaryota > Metazoa > Chordata > Aves > Passeriformes > Passerellidae > Melozone > Melozone crissalis. The sequence continues at coordinate 34,298,495 of NW_026535794.1, read as the reverse complement.
AGCTTTATAGCAGATGTAGGGATTCTTGAAACTCAGGAACAGCTTGAGAAAAAACTCCTCAGGAGATAGTTTAAATGTTAAATGTCCAGGCTCAGTTTCGCAAAGGTGTTTAAGATTTAACCCTCCAGAGACTAAATTCTCACTAAGACCAAAGGGAAGTACCCCTGTAGGTTTTAGTTTTTCAGATACCATTGTGAATTTGACCTCTAGCATCTATAAAGCCTCCTGTTGAGTGGCATAAAATGTTTCCACTCTCCAGAGATTAGGCATATTGGTTAGCTTCACTAATCCCCATCTGTCATGGAAAAAAAAAAAAGAAAGAAAGGGGAAAAATAAGAAAGAAAGGGAAAAAAAAGTAAGATCCATAGCCGGAAAGCAACCGTCTCTCCTGTGCTATACTAACGTGCTGCCTTGCTGGACATCAAACCAAGCTATGCTTGGAGGTTTGCCACATCTTCTGTTTTCTCATGAATGGGACACTGACAGCAGTTGAGATCCTCATATTGCCCAAGCTCTCCTGACATGAGAACTGTGCAGTGATTACAGATGAAGGGTGTTGGTTACATCTGTTTCAGGGCTGCTCCACTCTCTCTGCTAACAAGCTGAACTGCCTCAGGCCAGTTCCTTGTTGTTTGTGGCACTCCTACCTTTTCTCACACTTGCTCATGAGGCAATGCACTGATATTTGTTCTGTGTGGAGCTTGGCTGCTAAGCATGTCCTTATCAGCTCATGTCACCAGCTGGATCAGCTGGACAGCAGGCTAGAAGGGAGAGATATGGTTGTGGTGCACTTCGAATACTATTAAATGCACAAAGTCTTAGAAGGTTTTAGTTTTGCAGTTTTAAAGATCACATATCTTGTTAAGGTATAATGATTCCTTCTTAAGGAATTTTTCACATATTTCCTCTTTGAATAACTGGGTATATTCTAGCCTGTGGAAGTGCTATATCATGACCCCCTTTTAAAATTCGAATTGATAAAGAGGGATCATAAGTCTATATCGCCAGTCCTATTGAATGAGGCCATGGACCAAAACTGAAACAATAAGTGAATGCCATTCAGAAAAAAATGACAATAGAAATAACATGTGAAAGTATGGAGAAAAACTCATTTATGGAATATAGTCATAAACATTTTGACTTATTTGATGCGCTTTATCTCTTTAGATGCTTTAAAAAAAATTGGGGAAGACAAAGTTTCATCTTGTGGTACAGTGCAAATGACGGATGGTGAGCTACTGGGGCCTTTGCTTCTCATCAATGGCCAATCTTGGGGCTCCAGTAAGGTTTTGAGGTTGTCTCAGCTCCTTTCTGCCTCCTCTTGTTGTGTTTGGATAGCATCTCCTGCAGAGAGGGGGAAGCATGCTAGTCAAGGAGGTGGTCACATGCCAGTTGTGGCCTCAGTTCCTCAGAGTCCATTGTCCCTGTGGGAGATTTGTCACCTAGTCTCACATTTGGGAAAAAAGAAATGAGCCTTTAAGTGAACTTTCCCATCTTTTCAAGTCTCACTTTATTCTCAGCTATCACAGCCAGGCAATATGAGTTCTGCAGTCCAGAATGCAGTCTTCAGCAATCTCTGGTTTGATGGCAGGGTCAGGATATCTCAGTTGGGTCTTAATTTTAATTTTTAGGACCTCACTAGTTCCCAGCTTATTTTATTCTTGTTTTCTTCTGCGTGGGATTACAGTGCCTCTGCTGTCAAAATTACTAATAGACCCCTGAGGCAGAAAATGTTTCTTCTGTAATGATACGCACTGTGCTACTTCACATCTGGAGTGCTGCAGGGCCACTATTTTGGCTACCTCTCACTTTGCTGGGGAGTGAGATGGAAAAATGACTGTCTTTCCTGGTATACCTTTAACATACTTTAGTTTAGTTTACATTAAATACCCAGGAGTGAGGACAGAATGACAGCTACTGTACTGTGTGAGCTGCCCAAAGGTAGACTCTGTTAATACAGAAGTTAGACAGTGTGACAGATAGATGGGAGATAAGCAAAAGGCTATTATCCCAAGGTAAAGTTATTTCAACATGCTGCCAATAACCCCTACTTATAATTTGGATGAGAGGTGGGAGAGGCATGACTTCAGCTGAGATCCTTTGACTGCCATCTACACCTTTCAGTGAGGCTCTGACACTTTATCAAAGAAAGGGGAAAAAAAAGAAAGATCAGTCTTTATATTCTGGGCAGATGTCCAATAAGAAACTCCAGCAGAAGATTAAAGTCTTTAACATGAAAGGGAGATCTAGTGCAATGTGTAATATCCAGCAGTTCTAAAAATAAGCATGTTTGTCAAGTCTGCAACAATCAGGCTGATTGCTAGCCTTGACAGCATGACATACAGCTCACAATCTGGCACAGGGGAAAAATGTGATTCAAGTATCTCCACAGACAAGCTGGCCTTTGCATTTACAAGAGAGGAACTGCACAACAGTTCTGGCTCAGCATGCCTGGAGTCTCTCCCCAGCTGTGACACCCCATTCCTGAGGAGCTTGGGAGGAGATGGAAGACAGTTCCTGAGGGGGATTCAACAAAACCTGCTGCCTGATATTGCAGGTCTGACCAGACCCTTCTAGTGGTCATTGGAGAGGGGGTCCTTGGTCTGTCTGCTGGAGTGCCACATGTTGATGGGTAGGTTGTTCAGACTGCCATCAGGAGAAGGGGAAGGGTAACCCAAGAGAGGTGAGGCCTTTTCAGCAACCAGCGACTGAGCAGGGGGTAGCATTCTTCACCCCAAAGCACAGAACAGGTAACTGACCAGAAAAGGGGCTGTACACAGCAAATGACTATTTTGTCCTGATTGATTTCACAGTGTTCTTCCTTTAGAAGGCCAAGTTCTCCCCTGGGAGCAAGAAAGCAGCACTACACCAGATCCAACAATGGGGGTGCATTTTGGGAGTAGAAAAGACATGTAACTTGACCACAGCTATGAAGGAAGCTGAAGTCCAGAGCAGGACTCACATATGGAATTGCTATCTTCTAAGCATGCTGAAGGAGGATTAAATATATGTTCAGGATATGGATGAGCCTCTAGTCCATGCTCAGAAAGCTTCCGATATTTATTGCCAGAAATCAAAAAAGTGGCACACAGAGGAATTCAGTTTGTTTCCTGGGAAGGAGCTGCTGTCTTTGGGCTCCAAGGGGTACCTCTGTAGTAGTGCTCTGCTCCTGGGCCAGCCCTTGCTTCTCTGGGGGAGGCATCAATGCACAGGCAGTTCTCTTGCAGGGACTGACCTCTGGTCAGAACTGAACTGGGACCAAAAGCAAACTTTATGCCCTAATAAAGAAGGCCCCAGACAGTAAGCATTTGATTTTCGAAGAAGCATCAACCTGGTTTTCTTTTGAAGGGAAAAAGGTTTTAAAATCCACTTCAGCTTTCAGCTCTTCCTAACTAGGAATGTAATAGGACACTCGGTGCTTTCTGCGAGAGCCTGTGATCTGCCGTGAAGTCTCTGGGTATGAAACTCTAACACCAGGCTCCTTGTCTTTCCTGGCTAGCCTTACTCATCACTCCTTGAGTTCTACATTTGCAAATCACTCCTTTCATTTCCAAATGTCTTTCTGATACCCTTTGAGGCACAGAATTTCTTTTACTTATTTTTACTTTCCAGTAAGCCAAACACAAAAATCTAAATGTGAACATAACATTAGCTTTGCCATGCTCTATTACTGGCCAAAAGAGCAGCCACATGAATTACATAGCTAATGTTCTTCAGAACCCCATTAAAATCCAGGACAGCTGAATGCAGATGCTCACATGACCAGAACTGCAGGCATTTGCAACCTTTCACATTAACAAAATTCCAGAGTACTTTATTAAAACATTGCAACTCCACTCGCTCCCCAACACACCTCTGGGGTCTGTGAGCCTGAGGGAAGAAAGCATCAGGCAACAGAACTATTTCTGGTTCTGGCAGGCATCCTCTGTTCCCAGATGAAGTCTTTGATTCCGGGAGCTTTTTTTCTTATTCTAAATGCAGAACTTGTGACTTTATACTTTCTTCCTGGGGCTAAGTAGTGCTGGCTCATGCCCATTTACTGCACATCACATTCTAGAGTAAATAACTCCTCATGTGCTATTCCTGTGAAAATGAAAGATAAGCTCCTGATCCCTGTCATCTGGGACAGGTCCTGGTTTTATGGCAATTCACTATTTTTGGAAAAATAGAAACATTTTAGGGAAATACAGCCACAAATAGCTGGCTTAGTGTCTCACAGTTCATGCCCAGGGCTGGACTGGATAGGGAACATGCGGTTTCTCTTAATAGGTCAAACCGCAGTTCATTGCTTCTTAACTGTTCCTATGCCAGTCCACAAGGCTGTTGAGAGCCTACTGCATCTCTGAGGGATCCTAAGGGAATTGTCCTATCCTTGCTGTAGAAACATTGGATATATTGGGTCCATTAAATGATTTGAAATAGTTCAGAAAGTTTAAGTAATGAGAAATGACCTTCTGGCAGGGTTTTGAGTGAGGACTGGCAAAGTGTCCCCATATACAAACATGTCCAAACTGTTGCTATTTTCTGGGAAAGCCTTGTCCAATCTATCTTTGTAAGGTAAGCAATTAGTTAAATACTATAATTTATGTGTTTACTCACCCATAAGTGTGAATTACAATTCCTTGCCTCCTTGACCCTCAAAAGATATGTCTGGGTTTAATGACTCTAATTCAGCTGGTATTTTACCCACAGACACATCAGCATTTCTTTCATGACAGGGTAAGAGTTCATTACCCCTGGAAAGCAAATCCAAACCCCTTCCTAGGAACAGATCCAACACTGCTCTAGCCACTCTCCAGGAACCCCTGTCTGAGCATCCAACAACCACTGCTGATCAATTCACCATCAGAAATGTGGTTTTTTGAGATCCCAGCTGTTACCCTGGGCTCATTAGGAGGACTGGCATGCAAAGCTTTCAGGAGGGAGAGAAAGATCCTGTTTTCTTCTGGTTTCAACACTGCTGTGTGATGTGTAGGAGGCAGCAAAGCATATCCAGAAACCAGCTCAGCTGGAAGAACAGCCAAATCTTTCATGAGCAAGGTTCCCACTTTCAGCTGAGCAAAGGCACTAATGTTTCCTGAATACATTATTTCTGACATTTAAAAATGCCTAGCTTTAAAAAAGTTCAGTAAAGCTTGGCTCTATAACTGTTGGTATGAACTTTATTATTGATTTCAGCAGACCTAGAATTTTATATAGACCCACAAATCATCTATAAAAATCCACCTATTTAAGCTTAGTCCAAAATGTTTTTATATTCAGGTTTATGATAGAGGATGGAAGACCACACTGCTAGTTTAAGTTGAGTCAAATGCTGAAAGCTCTTTTACATTGAAGACATGATACTTGGGAATAGGATGACAGCCTGTAGCATTTCACTCTTTAGTAGCACATAATAGAGCAAGTGCCACCTGTTAGGAAAGCTGTCAGCGCTCTCTTCGGTGGAAGGGCGATCGAACAATGAAAAATGCTTCTCTGATCCAGTCAGGATTTATGATTGCATGCTGCTGAGCACATTTTGGGGTTTAACTGTAGGAAAACATACAAACATGAATGCATCTGTCTACATCACTGATCTTGGTCCCTGAACTGGCAAATTTATTTATTCCTTCTTTTGCCTGTGACATATTTTGATTGCATAGATTTTATTCCCTATCTCCTAACAAAGTTTCTACTTCCATAGAATTTTTCTGATCAGCTCTTTCATACACCCCATCACTGACTTACCCCAAATCCACATGAAACAAAATGTGCCCAAACTCACCAGGATGAAGTCAGGGTTTTTCCCCAGTTATTCCTCTCCTCCCTTGTTGCTAAAGATTAGGAGAACCAGTTTCTAACCAAGCTGTGTAGGCAGGAGATCTGGTAGGGACTGGAGGCCATTTCTTTTTGTCTGTGAGGATCATGCTCTGTTTAAACAAGCCTTCTTGCTTCACAAAAAGGATGCATATGGCTGGCTTCTGTTATTCTACACTGCCTTAGCTTAAGGAGAATATTTTTTCTCTCTCACTGGTAAATAAATTTTGCAAGTCCCCTGAAGGCTTTGGGTGAGTTGTGCCAGAACCTTGTTTGTTAGGATACTTAGCCCAATTACCATAGAACACCTGTTTTGTTTTGACAACATTTTGCATACATACAAGCAATTCACTGTAGTCATCCAGAGCCTGAGGACTTCACTCTGTGCTTAAGCTATTTTTCTGTTTGTTTAAATAAGCATTTAAGGTAAAGGAAAATGGAAATTTCAGCATCTGATCAGGTTCTGGCAAGCAGCTCAGGGAGTTGTGTGGCAAACCAAGGAGGAGACCGCAGGGGTGCATTTCTAATCATCACTGTCATGCTTGGGGAAGTGAGGACGGTTAAAATGAAGGTGACAGAAGAAACTGCTGCTCAAGGACTTGGAAACAGGTGAGCCCTTAGCATTATCTAGGGTCTCCCCAATGTCCTTAGTTATCCCTTTGATTGCAGGAATTGAGAGAATAAAGTCCTTTTGCAGGCCCAAGATGGAGCTCATGCCAGATTGCCCGTGTCTCTCTTGTATTTGGTGATCCAACATGGAACTTCACGTGCCTAGAATGAAGACAGAAAACCATCAGAAACTATAATACCACCTGCACTGGGTTTTATTTTGTGCCTTATCTCAGGCACAGGGAAGTTTTACCTCAGTTTCACCTTTGTGACAATGTCACAAAATAAAATTTTAAAGCCAGTTTTATTTGTTACTAACTTTTGGATTTTAGGAATACTAGATTTTATACAGAGTTAGGAAGTACATGTATGTAGTATCAAAGCACTTAAACCAGATAGAGCACTGCTGCTACTTTGTAATATCTTCTTTTATATTAATTTGGTTTGCAATTTATAGGTTTACAAAATCTATCTTTTTAAACAAATTCAGAATACAAAAGCTTCAGTGTTATTTTCAAGATTTATTTTAAAAAAAAGTATCACTATGGAAAACTCTATCAAAATGCCAGATTTAATCACACAGTTATCTTTCCATTAAAAAAACTGCTTACATTAGAAGTATCAATTAAAAAGTTTATTAAGCTGAAGCAGTTCTTATATTAATGTTGAATTTTCTAAGGGGGGAATTCTTATTTGATAGAAACTGGCATGCCCACATGCCACCAACTGCAGCTGACAATCTCATCCTGAATGCAGTCTCCTAACTCGAAAGAGTACAAAAAATCATTCATAAAAGACCATCAAGAACAATTCCATAAAAAAGATGTAAGTTCATAGGCTGTCCTTATAGCATGGATTTCTAGGTACTAAGAGGTTTTGATGAATAAAATATGCTTGTCCTGTTCTGATAATATTCTCTAATCATTAAGTGCCAGACACTGAGCAATTCTGGACTGAGATATGTGGATCCTTAGTCTGGCACAGTTCTGTCTGAATGTTATTTTACTTCTTCAAAACTAACAACATGCTAGCTGTCATCATCATGCAATTCTTTATATAGTAGAGACTACTGTACTTCTCAGATTTTCAAATGAAGACATGTTTAACCATATCTACATATATTTTGTGAAATATAAAATGCCTGGTGCAAAATATTGCTGTGCCTAATTTCTAAAAAATATCCATTTAAGACGCCCCAACTGACTTCAGTCATGAAAAAAAATGCATTTAAAATGTCTATGCCCTGACTTGCTTTTGCACAAGGAATCACATGCCACGGATGCACATTTTGTTTTCAACTACAAATTTTAGACTTTTTTTTTCTCCCTGCGAGGCATACTGAGCTACCACTGCTGAGTGGTGCAGAGGCTTTACAGGCACAGTTAGAAAAGAACCCCCTGGAAATCCCATCAGTGTGTCAAGACTGATGTTATTGATGTATATGGGGAGACTTCTCATTCCAACCCCTGCTGCTCCTTTAGAAACCCAGAGGATTGTTAACATGGTTAGAGAGAGTTCATGAACTCTGCTCTGTATGAATGCAAAGTATCTGGAACATTGATATGGAAGTGAGGACTCTCCTGCCTTTGTTTCTATTCATGTTCCTTTACATAATATTTTAATGATTAAGAACCTCATTTAGTCCTCTGATATGCCTTCTGATTCCTCTGAAGTCACCTGATTGTTACCAAACACAGAATTTAGTCTCGAATTTAAAAAATAAAGTGATAAAATTCCCACCTCTTCCAACTTCGTAGTTCTTTCAAACAAAACCATCTCCTTTGGCTACTGCCACCTATTGTTGATTCTACTAGAAAGAAAAAGAGAAAAGGAAGCTTAGAGGACACAGCACAACACGGCAGATGTGACTTTTGTGCTGGAGGCATGAATGTAGGGTAAGTTCCTTGCAGGGCACTTTTACCAGTGTTGCACAGTGCAGCAGGCAGGTGGAAGGCCTGATCCCCTGGCATGCCCCGAGTGCAGTGTGAGTGAGGTGGTCATGAGCTGTATAATGTGAAGCACAGAATTAATTACAGTAGCCATTCATCGATCTACACACCCAAGCCTCACCCAGGAGAGCTCAAGGTTTATGCTGGACCTGGTTCAGCTCCTTCCGGGATGCCAGTCTGCCACCAGCTGCCCCCACTGCCCTCCCTTCCTGTCCTGAAGAGGGTCAGATCTTGTCAGACTGGGTCCCATTCTTTGCCTGAGACATGCTCTCACACCATGAGCCAGCACCAAGCACTGCCTGAGAGCTTCTGGAAGGGAGGAAGTTCTGTGCTAGAGCCTCACAGACACTTCTTGAACTACCTGTTTATCTCTTTGCAAGCATAGCTGAGATGCCTCCCCCACCTTTTTTTTTTTTAATATAGCTTTCTCTTTTTGACAGCTTGGACTCTTTTATATTCGGTGGGTCAAATTCTAAGGAGTATAAAATTGATTTAGCTTGCATACAAAAGGTCATCTTACCCTGTGCTCTGAATTTCAATTTCTTGGTACTTCAAAGTTACAGGATGAGTTATGAACTGTACAAAAGCTACTAAATAATTTTAAACACCTTTTAGCTATAACTAATACAATGTTTACAGCTAGTGTGCAATTAAGAAAACTGGTTGACACAGTTCTAGGCTGGTAGGTCACTTTGGGAAAGTAGATATATGCTGCATCAGGAGCCTATTTTTTACCAGGGGTTTGTTCAGAATAATAGCTGGGGCAGTAATTTAATTTTCACAGCTATCAACCTGATTAACTTCTGAAAGATGATGATATGGAACTCACACATGACTGTCCTCTTTACCATACCTTCTCATTTTGCTGGCTTGCTTCATGTGCTTAGGTATGGGGAAGTTTAAATAAAAGGTTTCATCCTGAGACTGTAACAAAATACAGTGATTTAAGATTTGATGGCTGGTAAACATGGTATTTAAAGTAACCTGACACCACATTTTCTCTGTAGTAAAGAAAATAAGTAAGAGATTTATTGACAGTGGCTTATGGACAGAGTAGTTTGTTCAAAACAAATGCTAAAACAACAAGAAGCCTTCTGCTGCTGCCACCACTGAAGACACAAGCAAACAGCTCTTATCTTGGAACTGAAGTCTAACTAAACACACTGCCTCTATGCATCTAGAGTGTGTGTGGCCAGAAGAATGCAGAGCAATATTGCCATTTCTGGTTACCTTTGCCTAACAATAGCCACAACACTTTTATGCTCTTATTCTTTTTTCACTAGACATGTATCCAAAGTCACAGTCTCTTGAAATGTATACTTCAGCAGAAATAAACCACATTTCAGCCAGCTACATTTTGCCACTAAACATAACATTTCTCTGCTTCAACTGTCAATGATCTGTCATTTTTTTCCAGAGTGTTGTATGATATTGTGCTTCTGGGTCCTGCTACAACAAGTGAAGTCAGGAATTCCCTTCTCAGAGTGAAGCCTTCATTGCTGATGGCTGTATTGACATGGAGATGATGGCTGAAAGTAATATGTATTGAAGGCACATCAGTCTGTTGAGATTGGTGATAGTCATTCCTGAAATGCTAAAAATAATCCTAAATTTTTCAACATATTTTCATGTCAGGACAGGCTACATTGGAAGAGATCATAATTTAAAGAGTTCAGGTCTGAATCTAGCTTTGTTTTGTATGGCTTTTAGACATGGGAGCACTTGTGCAGATTCCTGAAATTTTTCCTTGCATCCAGGTCTTTTTACTTGGTTGTAGGCTGTGTGGGATTTCTGTTCCTAGCAGAGCCAGTACACTCCCATGTGAGCTCCTGGTATGCAAGTCTGCAGGAAAGCCCAAGTTCAGCTTTCCTGGTATTTAAAAGGCTTCATTAGTCTCCAGGAAAGAAGAACCTACTGCTTCTGGCTGCCTAGGTAGACAGCTAAAAAGGACAGATAAGATATCATTAGAAGGGTGCAGGTTCATTGAGGATGTGGCTTCATTACATGTTTGCCAGCAGGAACATGAAACAGAAACCTCAATTGCGCAGAAGGCTATGAGTGCAGAGAGACACTGGAAGGGACCTTGGCCTCTGTTTTTCCTTCATCTGAAGATGAAAGTACCACTGAGATCAGTGGCTTATGATTGACTATTGTTACTATCCCTTGTCATTAAAAATGTGAGGTCTTAATTTATATACTGCAAGGTTCCTGGCTGTGGTGCAACTTTGGGGACAATCTGCAAAGGAATTGTCCTTTGAGAGGAAACTGTTGATCCCTGTGTATTCTCTTCACATCTCAAGAAGCAAACCTTGCATTTTCTCATCAAGTAGGAATATAAATGATCATTTCTGCTGCTGATGCACAAATCATGAGCATCATGTAGCAACATGTGTTCACCCATGTGCTCTTGCTTGCTGCCTGGACAGGAATCACCCCTTCAACACACTTGGGGCTGAATGTCCCAGATATTTGTTTTACCAGCTTCTGGCTATTTGGTGGTCAGCAAATAAAGGGTTAAAAAAGGGTTTAGCTGTTTTATTGATGAATATATGATTATTAACTTACAAAATTAAATTACACAGCAAAAGGTTCAGTGGTTCGGAACTTTGAAATGTAACTTTTATGCAAGTCTTTATTTCAATTTGTGATCAATAATTCTCAGAAGATGACTTTATTTTTATTGCCAAAAGTTGTTTTTTTATGAAGAGTGTTTTCTTCAAAATAACCAATGGTTTATATCTATTTTTAAACACAACATCTTAGTATGCAATTTACCTTATTATGGATGTCTGTCACTCATGCTTCAGTCCAGTGGAATTACTGGTGAAACTATGACTAATAAAATTGGTTGTGAACAAAAATTCAATAAGAGCAAAGTTAATTACATGTTTACAAGAGTATAAACTTACAGTTTGATCAATATGTAAATTCTGACCTTCAATGGTCTTTTCAGCCTTCTTTTAAGCTTTTAGTCTTGCAAAGATTAACTTAACTGCCTAGAACTTCCTTTTATGAAGTTACCAGAATATTAGAACAAAGAACTTAAAATGATGACTTTATATTTTTCAAAAACTCTAAAAAATACAAACTGTTTATGTTGTGAGTACTCATTCATCTTACTAAATAGCAAGTAGTGTTAAACTATTAAGCAATTGCGTTAAACTGATAGATATTTACTAACAAGAATAGCTACTTAACATTTTATACATTTATTTTCATATAAATGATGTGATTAGCTATATTAACACAGCATTCTTGAAACACATTGTTTGAGACTCTTGTCAAAAGTGAAGAGCTCTGGATAAGGGATGGTTGTTGAATCAAAGCACTTTTAAAGTTATTTGTTTCCCAGGGTCTGCCAAATTCGTCTTTATAAACTGACGATCATCTTTACTTGACCAATTTACTATTTTTTAATCTATATGTCCTAAAAAGCATCTAAAGACATCAGTGCACTTGATTTTATACTGCTTCTTCTAGGGAACCCATTGCTCTTGCAAATTAAACATGCATATCATTCCCTATTTAGCATTGCTATGGATGGTAATAAGCTGGATGCATAGAAGCTTTATTCAGGCCAGTCAAGAAAATATGTTTTTGGACAGATAACTTTCTGGTTAAACTCTAATCTGACTTTGGAATGACACATTGTTGGAGTGAACAATTTGCAGAATATTGCCAGCTGCACCACAAAAATTTTATGAGAAGCACATTGTTTCTATCTAGGCATTCATAATTTGTATGTTTGCTTGCCTGGTTTTGTGTGTTACATTTCTGTCCTCAGAGCCAGCAGGGAATTGCAATGGGACAGAAACTGAAGGAAGTTCTAGCTTAGACATGAATATATCCTATTGTGTAATATGAAGCTGTTATTTTTCTGAAGGATTTGTGGTTACAAATCAAACCACAAGACTGAAGCAATTAGATGCTTTCTAGCATTTTCAGACTAAATGGCTTCTACAGCAGAATGTGTTCTGGTCCAGCACTTAGGCAGCTCTTAGACAATGAAGTAGGTTCCTTGGTGGACACAGAAAGGACTGACTTTAAAATAACCTGCAGAATTTCATTCAATGTTTTAAAATGTTTATTCTCTCAGGAAGATTATATCTCTGATTTGTAGTAAGAAAGAACTTTGTTTGGGAGGTGTGAAATCTTATGGCTTATTCAGCTGTAACTTTTGCTTCTGCAGCTTCCCGCCACGTCCTACCATCCCATCATATTTAGACCAACCAAAAGCACTAAATGTCCTTTTTGGTAGGCTTTGTCAGTGTGTTAGAGCAGAGGTCCTGGCCCAGGAAGGTTTAATACTTCATTTTGAATAGCTACGAGAAACTGGTTTTTCTGCTGGTTTAAACTGATATCCTCAGATAGTGTCAGTGTTACCTCTGATACTGTCAGTGTTACCTAACTCAATGCCCTATGAAGTTAAGTCCCTGATTTCCTTCTTGTTAAGGTAACTGAATTACAGAAGAGAATAAGCCACCCAAACGTTGTAATTTGCTTTAGTATCCACAATAATTTCAGTCCTGACTAAAGGGGAAATATGTTTCATGGAAATAGAATTTTAAATGTACGAATTCAGAACATCATACACATCACAGGATCGTAGGTGATCATGGAAAGCTTACTCTAGTATCCAAACCAAGGGATGCTCTTTAGAAGGAAGTATAATTTTCATGACCTGGAGCACGTCTCTTCCTCAGCACTGGGGCCATGACTGGGAACCAGAGAAGCCAAGCAGCATGCATGAGGTATGAGATACCTTGCAGAACTGGCTGCAGCATTTCTGTTGATGAAAAAGCCAGAGCTGTATTGTGACTCACTGCTGGAGGATAAAGCTTAATGCATTTTGCATGATGTTTGTGAGATAAAGCTAAAAAAGGTTTGGTAACATAGAATGAATGTATATTTTGTCCTTGTTACTGCGATCTAATTATGATGCTGAAACAACAAATGGAGTGCAAAGTATCAGGCAACACAGAAGAAGTGAACCTAGTGAGAATTACTTGGTCATTGAAATCTAAAAGTCAGGAAGGTTTCGATCTTTGGGCTCACCTATAATTTGTGCACCATAAATGTAGACTGAAGTCATTAGGGACTTTGTAATGACAGTGCTGTCTATAACAGTATCATCAAGCAAGACATTGGCATAAATCATTGGCACTTTGCAAAGTGTCACTTCTGTCAACCTCCCAGTGATGTGATCTTTAGTCTTTCAAATCTATAGACTGGCATTTGGATCAGCTAAGCACCTAGCATCTTGTCTTGCATATTAAAGCTGCTTTAGCCAATATCTAAATGCTGAAGTAATGCCTGCTTAAAAATATTTTAAAATTATTTGCATAATATAATCCCACTATTTTAAAGCTTTCCTTTAGGGCATATCTGTACAGTCTGTCCTCTGTTGATGGATTCATAACTACCTTAATCAATAATAAAAAAATTGTATTAATTGAGGGAAGCATCCCCATAAAATGAGTAAATAGATGTTAAGAAAAATTAGACACTTAAATAATCCCAGTCTATAAAAAAACTTTCAAAGAAATGCTACGAAAATTAAAGCTTTTCAGTTTGAAATTGTTTCAGATGATATACAAGTTTTTGTTATGGATAGAAATTGTGCTTGTATAGGTTGAATATGTAGACTAAATAACATAGGTAGATTTAATAACATCTTAAAATGGACAGCAAGCAAAGACAACTCTCTCTTGCCTCTCCAATGAACCCCAAACTAGAACTCAGTAATGTAGCACCTCACTGGACAATACTGAATTCCTGTTGGAATTATCTTGCTTTACCCCTGGGTGAGCTTTTAAACATGATGTATTGCTAGATGTGTAAGCACTGCTGGGTGTGTTCCCAGCCCTGGACATCTGTTGGTGTTACTGATAAATTGTCACACAGTCCCTGGCATGGTCTTGTTCCCTGACTGTTGTCTCAAGAACACTGATTGCACAGATGTGTTTGTGATGACTGCCTGAAGCTACTAGAAAGCATGCGCAGAATTTGCAGGTGTCCTTATGACTAAACTGGGATGACAAACCACAGTCACTCCTTTATACTCTTCCAATCCTTTCTCAAGCTATTAATGCCCAGGGTTGTGTTTTGTATGAGATTTTAGAAGGTTTTTCTCTGGGATTATGGGTGTATTTGTTGTACTTTAGGAGCTCTTCTAGTCTGTGCCAAAGCCAATCTGATTGATACAACCTACCACATAATTAAAAAATGTTGCCATTGCATTTGCATGAACAATTCCAGCCAAAGGCACAAAATCGTACTTGCCAGAAATAAAATTACATTAGCTCTATGAAAGTCAACAATTTCATTATTATCTATACCCAAGACTACACTACTATTCACAGTCTAGAAGATATGTGAATATTACCCTGCTGGACAGGGCTGTATTAGACAAGCAGATGTCATTCTCTTGCCCACTGGCCTCCGAAGGTTTTGGACTACTTCTAAACTATCTACACAAGGTGACTAAAACCAGACCTGTTTTCGTGACATTTAGGTGTTTATTGAAAAAATTGAAGATGTTGTATTGAAGACAATGAGGTGTAGCAATTAGATTAACAGTAAACATATTCAAATTCATGTTGAGTTTTAAGGAAGATACAACTGTTTGGATTTTACAAAGGTCTTTCAAAATTCTGGCATCAGTAGCTATAAAGTTTCATTTATCAGCAAAAAACAAATCTAAAAGTATTATGTAGAATATTGTGGTGTATATGAGCTCTTTGATGAGCTGAATTCCTATTGTTCTACACTCTTTGTCCAGGCATAACATAATTTTGGTTTATAGCTACTATCACAACAGAAGTAGACAGTAGAAGAATGGCAAAAATCTCACAAAAACTTTGCAACAGTGAAAATCACAGATGGATGACCCTGGAAATTGATTTTACTGTGTTTTTGATTGCCAAAGGTAATAAATGAGTAACTTAGCTGGGTTGTATCGATAAGTTTGAAGCAAAATGGTTACAGCTGGACATGAATAAACAAACATGCTCAGAGTTGATAGATTTATACCTCTTTTAGCATAAAAGCTGCCATAGCATTCTAGATATGTTGAAGTCCTCAGTGTCTGGCTTGGAAAAGCTCTTTTATAGGCAAGAGGAAAAAATAAGTCTCTACATTACAAGCCTTTAATGATCAAAAGTACAAGCAATAGATGCAGTTCCTTATTTCAATGACTAGAAGATCTTCTAAAATTAACTTGGAAATACAGTAAGAGCATCATCTATCATGCACCTGAAACTCAAAGGAGAAGACCCAATTCCACCATTGTTATTCAATGATAACATATTCATAGCATATCTCCTAGATTTCTTTTTATGTCTGTGTTTTCAAGCTGGGTGAAGTCAAGGCTTTCTGTAAATACCAGAAAGGAAAACTGAAATAATACTTGCATTTCTGCTTACCAATTTTGTTTTGTCTGTAAGCTCAAAAATTAGTATTTTCATGTTTACATAACTTTTTCTACCATGCTATGTTAAGTGATGAGGGATGAGACAATATGTGTGTATCTAAAGGGATAAGAATATGTATATCTAAAGGGATAAGAAGGAAGAATTACCAAAAATATTTCCATCAGTTGTTTGACTAGTAACTAGAAACAAAAGAATAAATTATTAACTGTGAAATTATTGACTGTCTTGCCATAGGCTTTACGGGGTCAGAATTTTCTTCCCTAGTATGGGGGCAAAAGTAAGAAATATAATTGCACAAACCATAATAAATTCAGGCTTAAATCTGGAAAATAAAGAGCTGATACTCCAACTCCATTTCTAGTATCTCCTTAGCTACATATTTTATCTAACCAATCAGAAGCAAAAGACAAGCTCTCTAGATTTCATACTTAACATTTCATCGCCTTGAATAAATTTATTACATCTAAGGCATGGGCAGAGGAAGGGTCTTGACTGGGAAAAAAAACCATCAAACCCACTCTCCCCTGATACTCCAGCTCTGCTTGTAATAGACTCTGCATGAAAAGAGCTAAATGATTTCACCAGATACTGAGCTCAGTGAGATAAATTCTCTCTCTTACACAGTGCCACTATAGCATAACTGCTGAAGCCATTTAAGTCAGAACAGTGGAAAACTAGTCTAAATGAAAATGGGTCTGTCTCAGGAAGGAGGCAGGAAGCTCAGCAACCCAAGAAAATGCTGTATCTCCTACAGCTTCTTGGCAGAAGGGAGAATAACATTCAGGGAAGTTCCACTTCCTTTCAGGTTTATATGGGCTCTCCCCCTTAACACAGAATAAGATTTTCCCCCTATGTGTAACAGCACTTCACACACCTAGAAAAACCTAATTACATTAATTCAGTGCTGGGAGACACTGAGTGGGGGGGGGGGGGGTAGCTTTATATCACTACATAAATTTCTTCTAGACAGAGCTGAGATCTCCTTGTAGTGCTCAGATGGACAGGACCTCTCTGTGGTATTTCATCTGTCCGCAGAGAACTTTATTTACTTTATTTACATGAGAGCATGACTGCTTATTTTCTCTCTCTCTTTCTGCCCAGTTTGCCCCTCTTTTGAGATTTATCTGCCCACAAAATACATGGAAGTTTCCTGCATCTTCCTATCAATCTATTGTTTCAATCCTTTCAATCTATTTCTATTTTCTCAGTTGTTCTGATACAGACGATTCCTCTCTCTGCTCTTCTCTTTTGTTTCCAGGGCAAGAGTTTGGAGAAACAGCCTCAGCAACTGGCCCTTCCCAACATCCAAGATTCAGCTGGCCTGGAAGAAGAAGACAACAGTAATAATTAGTAACTTCAGTAACTTTGGGCATAACAGTAGGTGATAAATATTAAGAGGTCAACTACCAAGGCAGCTAATTTAACAGGTTGCTGTGCTTCCCCTTTCTGTGATCTTCATTGAGTTCTTACTGATTTTCAGGAAATAGGGCCTGCCTTTCCCAAGATTTTTGAAAAAAACTATTATTATTTAATCAAGTTTTAAATTCTTGTACAGTTCTAATACAAGGTATTACTGCTTCACTTATGATTTACCAGGAAGGCTGACTACCTGGGATATAGTGACAGTAATGATTCATCCCTTTAAGTGTCTGGTCCTAAGTGGGACATAGCTGTAGCAAAGTAATATATTCTTATTTTATTTCTTCCTGCCTCTGTCACCATCAAAATATTCTCTCTCACAGCAATTCATAAGGAGCTTTCACCTGATATGAATTTTATACCTGGTATTATTTGTGTTGCTCTGTGTGTCCCAGTCCTTTAGTACCTTTTGTCAATATAGCTGGGAGTGCTTCAAGCCTGGATGTCACAATGTATTTGTAGAACAACACAACCAGTGCTGGTCAGGACTGCAGGGTGCTACTGCTGTAGTTAATTGACTAGCTTGACTCTTTAGTAGTAAATTGAGTTTTGTACTAAGTCATTCTCAGGACTGACACATCTGAAGGAGTGGAAAATTCCTTTGATCTAGCCATTGCAATCAAAATAGAGAAGAAGATAAATTAAAAAATCTGTTATATAGTTTAAAATTATAAATCATAATTGTGAACCCTGACTCTTAAAATGCAAAGATGTAAGTGGTACTTGTGCTTCCTAAAGTTTCAGGAAATGGTTCTTCAGCTTTGCTTCAAGTATTACTTACCCTTTACAACTAGTATCTGGTAAAGGAGCTTTGAAAAGTGTTTGCATCCTCAATAACTTATCAGAAAACATGTGTAAAAATACTCAGAGACAATGCACACAACTGCTCCTTATGGACCTCCGATGACAATATGTATCAAACACTCAGCACATATCCAGGCAGCACCTAAAGTTCAGCTACTCAACTTTAACCCCCAAGAGCAGGTCAACAGGAAAAAGGAATGCATGTTAAAGCTCACACCGATGTTAAGTGAGATTCCTTCAATGGGGCTTGAACTCCTACTCGAGATATCAGCAGCAGGGCTGAGTGCCTTGGAATGCAAATCAAGCCTGTTACTCAGCATCACAGGAGTCATAAAAGTTCTACATCAAAGATGCAGATACAGGCTGAATTTTATCCAAGGGATATTTCACCACCTACCCAATGGACAGCCTCCAGTCTGAGACAGTGGTAGGGAATACTTTGAACTACTGCTGCTGATTAGACTCCCTCTGACTTCACAAATACTTTATCATTGTTTGCTCCACTAAATTAACAACAGAAGCGCAAGGTCTTGCAACACGGACCTCATGAAATGCTCTCAGAGATGAAAATCCTCGCACCTTACAACTTGCATTGTTATTTCATTTTGAGTCTTTCATGCACAACTACAAAAAAAGGAGTAAAGTTTCTGAGTGTTGCCAGATGATAACGAAATAATGAACTGTACAATTCTACTGACCATGAGTTGACTCCAAATTATAGTGATTAATTTAAAATAATTTAGCCACCCGGCTACATCTTCAAGCATAGCAAAAAACCCTCAACCAATCAACCCCAAAAAACCACTGGGGCACATATATGAGAATGGTACATGTAACAAAAATGCTTCACTTTTTGTTGCTCATTGTTGAAAGTTCAAAGGACATGAAAGGGCCCAGCAAAGAGCCACAGTGTTCACATTTTATTCACCTCTTAAATTAGGGGGAAGGATGTACCAAGGAAGTGAAGAAATTCAGATAAATTGAGGGGATATAAAGTGAAGCAATAAAATTCAAAATAGTGATCATTTGCATAAACTCAGGTGTATTACTGTTAGTAGATCAACCAATTGAATGAAAGAGAAAATAAAGCCATGCAACCAAAGTCACACAAAGAATTTAAACAAAGAGAATGGACCAATGGGTTTTTTTGTGCTACTGGCCACCCAGGCTGTAAGTTATGAACAAGACCAATGAAAACAAGACCCAGCACTTTGGACCTTTTTTAAAATTCTGGTGATGAAGATGAAAGGAGAGATACATCAATCAGTTTTCCGCTTGAATTCTGGAAGGTTTTAAGATACTGCAGAGCAGAATGAGGTACAAAACTGCAGACAACATACAGGTGAACGGGAAGATTCACGAGGAAAGAAGATCTGCACCTTTGGTTTTCTATTTCAACCATTTTTTTTTTTTATTGCTTGTCTTTGTATTGTTTTTGCTGAGAGGACTTTACCTGCTGTTTCCTTCCATGCCATAGTCTGTATGTCTCCATCTCAGGTGTGAACTCGACTCTTTGTGCTGATCACTCTTTGGTGGAGGCTGTCCTGCCATCACCCACACACAACAGCAGTGAGCACCACTACACATCTGGCCCTAATAGAGCAAATAAAACCATGGGCAGTCTGAATGTGTGTAAAATCTGCCCTCACACAAGGAAGATGCTTTATTCTGTGCAGGTCTTTCCTGGTGAATCTGTGTGCTCTTCTTCTTCTACAATATTCATTAAGACGAGTCACTTGTACAGTAAATATTTATTTAACTTTAAGATTTATATAGTGTCTTTCCCTACAGCATCTAGGTGGTATTTGCAGAAATTAAAAGCATAAGTTATATGAAGCTTTCAATAGTGTTTTGCATTAAATTGCTACTGTTGTCAGAAATAAATCAGCTATATTGTCATGAAGTGAAATAAGCCTAACAAAACCCAAACAAGCAGAAGTACAAAATCAATCAACCAAAAGCTAACCAAATAAATGTGGCTTGCATAAATAAAAGCAAGAAAGATTGGCTATCAGCTACATCAATGAAATACCTAGACATGAATGAAAGCAGGCATCATTAATCTGCATTGATTGCACTTGTTTGCTGGGCCTTGTGTGCTTCCTATCTGACCTGAACACTCGCTTGCAGCCGTACTGCTGGTGTTGTTTGCAGGCAGATGTCTGTTTGCAGCAGAGCCGGTGTTAAAGGCAAGCGCTGACTTTAGGAATGTGAAAAGGGAGCATTTTTCTCTGGCAGCAAAGGAGGTTTGAAGGGTTCCAATCTTGTTGATAATTTTCTCCTTTGTCTCTCTGTTCATCACTGCAGTGCTTCCTTAAGGGCGGCCATTAGTGCAATTTTGCTATATGGTCAATCTGTGAGTTGTTTTAGATTAAGTACCTCCAAAAGCACTATCAAAAAAGAAAATCAGAGAGAATAGCGAGCTCCTTCGGTATTGCATTGATCCATTTTAGGACACAATATCAAAAACCAGCATCACTGAGAGACCAGTGACCTCTGGGAGGGAGAGGAGAGGGAGAAAGCTGCAGAGAGCTCTTCAGTTGGCTCTCCTGCCAGGGAAAATGTTTGTGCAATTACACAACAAGTTAGGGAGTCGTGCCAGTCTCCGTGGTAGCTGTGGGAGAAAAAGGGACCTTTCCATTTCCCAAGTCTCTCAGATGTCTCTAGCTGACTCTGGGCAGTCACAGGTACAGTGCCACATGTGAGTTTCTGTTTTAAGGACTCCCTGCACCATTGCTTCACTTTTGCTTTTCACAATGGGCTACATGCTCAACCCAGGGTAGGGTGAAGCACTTAAGCCCCTGACTTCACACATCCAAGTTAGGAAGGCTGCAGTCAACAATGGCTTTCTATTTGCATGCATTGTTGCCACAGGTTTCCTTTAATCATGGATTTCTCCCATAACAAAATACACAAAGAGAGGGAGGGAGCCTGGGTCTGCCACAGTGCTTCCAACTGAGCAGTTCCCTTTGAAAGATGTGGAATTTATCCGGTTCCTACATGGAAAGCCAAGCACTCTCAAAAAACCAAATCCACTGTCAGAGCACCCTCTGCCCCATCACCTACACTTCCGTTTTACCTTTTTTTCTGGTTATTTAAATTCTGAAGTGTGCTGGATTAAGTTTGGTTTTCACTTGTACCCAGCCAGAGAAATAACATTATCCATCTGTTGAAGAGAGCAAAACTGAATCCAGAGTGATTTCCCTTGCATATCAGTCTGACAGCCATGACTCTGCCTGCTTGCATTAGGTGGGATTAGTTTTCCCTTTGCGAAGAATCAGTGGTTTCACTTATGGTATTACTTAACATGATGATGGTAGTGCAGAGACTATCTCTTATTACACCAATTGTTACAATTTGGTAACGATTCAGATATAAAAGAGTATACCTTAGAACAGCATTTTCCTATCTTTTTCCTTTTAGAACCACATTTAAAAGCACATTGCGCTTTTAAAAAGATCCTTTACAAGTCCCTGCTAAGGAAAACTGTGTGCATCATTTGCCACTTTAAAGACCATCTTTGGTGAAATAGGTTTCACGGGCAATGTAGTGAGGGTTTCATAGGAAATTGGATTTTTTCCTCACTTTGTTGTACAAAAGGTTGAAATTTATTTCTGTTTGATCGTGCTCACCTCAAAGATGTCCCCTGCAGGCTCTGTCTGTTGGCAGTTAACATGGGTATAAAGAATGCTCTCTAGGCCATTCTGCAGCAAGAAAGTAGTAGGTCTTACATGGAAATGCAAACAAAACCTTTAAAGCTTTTGATCTTCTTGGGGACTTGATGAAATCTCTTGAGCAAATTGAAGGATTACATTCAACAGCAAATATGTACAAGTATAACAAATTAACTGTAAATGATATAACCAATCTAAAATGGAAGTATAAGATATTACTGTCTTATGGCAGTATTTGAACTTTGTTTCACTGAAACCCAAGGATATTTTAAAAGCAATGGTAAATGACTATTGACTACAAATATTCATTCAAATGCAAAAGAGAATTGCTCTGGGGTTTCTTCTCCTTTAATCTCCTTCTGATTTGATCTAAGCACATCCTTCTAACCTTAATGCAGAGGGGTGGGAGGGACTGGGGGGGGACAATCTGTGAAATTCATACTGCTAATCCCCTGAGGACTTTCTAATCAGACAAGAGCCACTAGGGAGACAGTTTCCTAAAGGTCTTTTGTTTCGCCTCATGTAAAGAACACAGAGAGCAGGTACTGCTGTGCATGGTACACTGAGACTTTTGCATGGTAAAACAATAATGCTTTGAAAGGCAGCAGGATTACCATATCTTCTTGTACTAATTGTCATTCAAAAAGGTGACCTATAAATTTCCCTCTGCTTTGAGCAGAGGTGGTGTGGTGACCTGGTCAACCCAGGTTCAAGTGTCATTGATTGGATGATGATGGACAAGGAAGAGTCCTTTGCCAGACATGAATCTACTTGACATTTCACTCATCAAGCACCTTGAGTTTATTTTCTAAATCAGCCTTTTCTCTTGCTTTGCTTATAGTTTAGCAACAGTGGCATGCACAGGCACATCATCGTGTTTGCATCTGGTCCCAGTTCTTGGGAGCAAGCACAAAGGAAAAAAAGCCTAGGGATAATTTTCAATCCACATAACTTTTAAATGAATGGGGTGAGCAGCAGTCAGGACTGAAATACAGCAAAACTCACATCATTAGGAACTTCAAAAGAAAAGGACTGCAAAGCCTCTCCTGCAGCATCATCAACTAATTTGTCTTTCCTTTGGGAATACTTCTGTTCAAAACCCTAGAAAATAATTCACAATCATGATAACAGTTTCAGAAAAAAGTCAGAGCGATCACCTTAATCAGGCCCTTTTGAAGTTAAATGTACCCCACTTCAAGACATGTAAAGTATTCTCAATATAGGCAAACATTAAACAGATGATGTGCAGAAGTCTGCATCTTTCACTACTCTTGTGTTCACAGACAGGATTACAAATCCATGCTCGCTACTGAAATCATGCAATCAAACCTTTCAAACTTGTGGTTTAATTACTGCTGCTTCCTGAGATATTTAACAGGTTGCAGATATTAAGACACAGTTTTTACAAGTGCCTTTCCAGTTAAACAGGTATAACCTTGAGTGTGAACTAAGTAAGAATAGTGTGTTGGCATTGAGCAGTGTTTTGGCCACACAGAAAATATGTCACTTGAGCAAAAATGGCACTGAAAATATGGTACAGTCCCCCTCTCCTTCCCATGCAAACAGAGGTGTAGTTTTATGATGACAAGAGCGCTTCATTTTGATATGAATAACTGACAATCAATAAAGTGAATGTACTACAACACTCCCCCTGCATCAGGAGCAGAGAGCACATCAGCCTGGGCACTTCAGTATAAAACACTGGCAGAAGGGCAGTGCTGTGTGATCAGGCCTGCCCTGGGGCCATGAGACACGAAATGGCCTGGGGGAGTCAAAGGGAGCAGAGCACTTCTGCTTATCAGGAGGCAGCTCTGTCCTATCAAGCAGACTGAGCCCCACGGAGTGCAAAGCCTTTTCAGCACTGATTTGCCCTGTCAGGATGACAGGCTTATCTGAGACCTCCCCATGGCTGGCTAGGAGAGATATCCAGGGTCTGGTGCATTGAGGCACCGCTCCTGCCTTCACAAACTTACCACCAGGGTTGAGCTCCCATGAGCTATCATTGCCAATAATGACAGCAAGTGGTTTGGCTAGCTGCACCATGCCATCAAGGCCCTTTGCTCATACAGAATGAAGCTCTGGATACAACTGGTTCAGATTTGCAAAGAAAATGTTTGTTCACTACAAAAAGCAGCTTTGGTTCAGCTGAAAAAAGGGACAAATTCATGCCAAGTTTAATGATTTTTTCTTTTCCCAGAACAGTTAAAACATTTTATCTGTTATTCAAGAATGCTTTAATTTTTCCAGGAAACAGAAAGTCTAAATCTCTCTCCCCTGGATCCTGGTGTCTAAATGAAACATCTTCATTATACAAAGTTGATTCTTGTTCTTTAAGGATGAAAGATGTAACTTCACAGTGAAAACTGAGAGTACTTTTAGGTTATGCAAAATTCATCTTTGCAGACTGTAAAATCAGTTTTCTCAGCTCTACTAATGTACATACCTGCTTTTCTACTAATACAACACGATAAAAAAGGTCTTGAAAGAAATGAACAATTCTGATACATGCAAGAATACAGAAATATGGTGTTTGGCACTTAATGTTGAGCAAGCATAGACTGAATATTAGGTATGAGATGATGGAAAAGCAATCCAGGAGGCACTGGCACTGCTGATTTAGTTGCATAATTTAACAGGTGAAAGAGAGAGAGAATCAGCTCCCTGGCTAGTTTTGCAGCTGTCTTTGGTAAAGTGCACAGTGTCCCCATAAACTAACAGCAACCCACAAAATATGGCTGGGTAGAAGTAAGCTGCAAGTCAAATACAGCATGATGCAGTGATTTGGGAGCATCAAGGCAGAAGCTATATATGCCTTCAAATGTTTTTATGAGGACAAGCCAGGAGTCCCCATCATGTGGATAACAGAAATTCCTGGCAGGACACACGAGGCCTCCTGTAGCACAGCCTGGTGTCTGACTGTTCCAGCAAGGGCTCAGCCTGGCCCTTCCTCATGCAGATGCACTTATAGGATTTTCCTCCTTTAGATTACTGATAATTTTCAGGATTACTTCAAGAACTTAATATATTTGACACCTTTATCCCTCTCTCAGGCTTGGATGAAACTAACTGGGAAGCTCAGAGTAAAAAGAAGAACAGGCAGATGAGGGCCTGACTGGTAAGTGTACAGACAGAAAACATGGGATCAGTGCCATGTGTGACAACCAGCCACAGAGAGTGACCCCACCACTTGTCCTAAAAGCTACACACTCTTCTCCCCTTGCCAGTAGGTCATGTCCATCTTCCTCATCTTCTCTTTTTGTTCACATGTTGGTTTACTGAAGAATACTTCTAATCTAAGCCCAAATCTGGTTCAAGCTGCAGATCAAATGGGCTATTTTAAATCTCTACATCTTTGAAAAAAAAAAAGGCATGTCCTGGAGTATTGGGTAAGTACTAACCATAGCAAATAAAAACAAAACCAGCAGAGTAAACCTGGTTGAAAGCAAAGCAGACATTGTAAGGAACAGCACTGTCCCAGATTGAGCCTGCACCATTTTTCTTGAGACATATTTTTATTGATACATTTAAAAGAAATTCTCAAATGAACACTCATAATTAGAAAATGAATAAAACCCAATGCACAAGCTTTAAAGGTATACCGCACCCCACAGACAGCTCTTTCTTTGTTCCCATTTCCTCAAAGCCAGCTTATTAAGTGGCATTGTAACCTGACTGCTCCTCTATGGTTTTTTGCAAGTTCAGCCAATAAAAATCTAGGAAATTCCCATCTTTGGTTATGAAAAGGAAGTTTTCAAGACTGGAGTCACTGATAAACTGAATAACTCCTTTAAAATTGCCTTATTACTTCCGTCTCCTTCCCCAAGCTTTGAGCAGAATAAAATATTTATATGCACCCTGGCAACAGCCCAACTCAAAAATATTATACAGCAGGTCCTATTGATTTCGAGTCCTGTGGAATAAATGCCTATCCATGAGAGTAATAGAGACAGAAATAGCAGTCCAACTTGTAGTATTTAAAATGTGTGTTTTAAATACATATAAGAATTCTCAAGTAATGAACTTTGATCTTTTTGTTTTAATCACAGCTGTAATACATGGTCTTATCCTGACTTAAAATCTTCATAAAATAATCCTGTTCTTGCTGAAGGATATGCCTTTCTGATGGCAGGAAGCAATCTTGTTTGGACCATTTTTGCATGGATTTCCTTAATATCAGCTATTACAATATTCTGGATTTGAGACAGGCTATACAGCTTTCTTTCCTTTGATTTTATCCTTTAGATTGTAGCATAAATGCTAAGTAAAACATTCCACTGTCTAATTTTAGAACAGAAACTATGACTACATAAAAAAGGATATTTTAAACAGCTGAGAAAATTAAAAAAAAATCAACGTCAACTAAAATACAAATGAAGCCCAGGGCACTTGCTACATTTTGCTTTTAAAAAAGGCATATAAACAATAATCTTTCACAGCAAGGCTGCACTTAAATTCATGTTGGGAAAATATATATGAATTCTCATGCACATGAAATGAAATGATTCTCAGGACTGGCTTGTCTCAGTAAGCAGCAGCTATATGAGCTTTGAAAGGGAAATTTATCTGGAGGAAAAATTATTTTTGCCAAAATGATTAAGCATTTGGAGAGATGACTGTCAAAAAAGAACTGCAAACTTTCTTCGTTAAAATCTTTATTGATTAAATTCCTGTGAAAATATTCATAGGACAAAGCCATAAACACATTTTCTATTCCACAATGCAATGAAAAAAATCAAATACATCAAAATAACTTTATGGGTAACTGTAAATTTCAGTCAGATCTGATGATACAATAAATTTCATGTGTAGGAGAAAAATGAGGGTATTATATTTAGGAAACATATACTTCTTAATATTACATTTAGGAAGCATACATTTAAAAAAGTATTTATTCTCTGAAAGGATTCAAAATCATTTTTTAGAAATGCAAATTAGGCATAATATGGTGAAAGGCTCTTTTTAAGGCCTTTTCGAAGCAATTGTGGATATGTCACAAGACATAAGATGTGCTGTTCTCCACGAAGACTCAAAGCAGAACAAAGCACAGGACAGGAGTGTAAAGGGAAGGAGGTATATGAAAGATTTGTCTTTGCTCTTGCTATAAAATAACAAAGCTAGGTCTTTCATCAGATTTTTGTCACTGAGCAGAGGCACAAACTCCCCTCCTCCTACAGCTGGCCAGGGTCTTGATGTATGGCTCAACCACACAAAAGGTTTGAAAAATCCAAGCAGCACCTTTTATGTCACCTTTTAAGAATTATTGTGTAAAGGAGTCACCAGGATGATTACAGAATGAAGGACCATCCTCTAGCCTGTAGGCAGCTACCAACCTGTGCAAGAGTGTGGACCTGACTCCCATGAATTCCTGAGATGTGCCACTGTGTTTGTATTTCCACTATGAATCACAGAGCTTTTATTTGACTGGATTCAATAAATTGGAAATATGTTATTCAACTGAGTTACTACTTAACATGCTATTTTTCAGCAGATTCAACAGTCTTATCAGTGTGTGTAAACACTCTGTGGCTATCTCTTAAGTACTAGCAGAGAGTGTGATAATGAAGGGCCTGCTATTTAGACATTATTTCCTTAATAACAAAGTTATATGGAAGACTACTCACAGCTTGGCAAGAGGTTTTTTATTTTTTTATTACTTGCAAGGTTTTGTTTGATTTTCAGACTTTCTAAAACACCACACCCTCCTAGGGAAGTTTGCTGAACAGCCACCTGGTTCTCAGCTGTTCTGATGTTAACACCCACCATGGCAGCCTGTGAAAAAGCTATTTCTTCTTTCATCTCAGGAAATTACTGAAGGTAGCAGGCTACCCATAATTTGAAGACTTGAGAATTTAAAATATTTGAGAATTTCTGATCTTGGGGGAAATAAGGCTAAGTCCCTCATTCAGAAGGGACTTAGAAGAGAACAATTGTGAGATTAGGAGGTGGAATATTTATTTCAATTAAGTTTCATCTCATCTTGCTTTAGTACTGGTGAATCCAGCACAGAGGAAGGACCATTTGTCTATATATTAACTAAGAAAAGGTTCACTTAGTCAACACTAACTACTGTAATCATCCCCTATTTGTAAAATTAGGCTCAGCAGTTTTTGAATGAAAAGATTTTAAGGATTGAAAGTGGCATTTACAAACAATGCCATTTCTCCCAAATCAAGCACAGCTCTCTTGCTTGACTTGAAAACTGCTCCTTTTCCGGCACCGACACCATCCTTGACTCAAAAGCTGTTAAAGGTCTCACTCAATAGAGCACATAAATATAACCATATGGTACAAAGAAATGGAGTCACTGCAGAGAAAAGAGACTCACAGCCTGTTTTCAAACTCTCCCTGGTCAGAAACTGCTGAAAAGCAAGTGCAGCTTAATCTTCATCCAGAGCCATACCTCTCCAGGGAATCTGAGGCTCAGTTGGTTTCTGCCCACAGTACAACCATCTAAAAGGATGTCGTGACAAATGAGAGGTGAAATGAAGTCGACTGATATCCCAGCAGGCTGACAGCACAGAGATTTGATCAATCACAGAAAAAAGAGATTGCATTGCTGCACACTATTTCAGCTCAGAATAATTAGTTTCAGAGACATCCTCGCCAAAAAAAAAAAAAGGGAAAATTTTGACTGCAGATTAAACCAGTTTGAAACTAGCATGCTGACTACTTACAAGGCAACTGAAAAAAAAAAGTTTTTGTACAGTTTGTGACAATCCAGAAGCAATCATTTTTTTAGTCTAAACATTCTTCATGTAGAAAATATTAATGAAACAGTCATGCATATTCATGTCCAGTTCCCTGGAGGCAGTGTTCAAAACTAGCTTGTTCTAAAACTTCTACCAAATTTAACTGGCAAAGATCACTAGAAACTTGGTTTATTTTTCTTGAGAGGTTAGGTAAGCAAACTGAAACCACTAGAAGCAGTTTAAACCTCCAAGGCCAAGTTATTAAAAGAACTTTCTTTCAGGAACTCTTCTTTCAGGATATTTTAATCTATAAATTGTGCCATTCCGCTCCCGTCATCCTGCAATGTCTGTCTGGATTGTGCAGTCTCTGATAAGACAAGTACATCTGACAGTAATTTGTATATTTAAGGAGACTACAATATGCCCTAGAAAGATGTGAATTAGCAGGACAGAAGACAGCTGCCCCAACAACCATTTCACCCTCTTTATGAGCTTACTGCAATGCCTGTTTTCACTTCAGGAGCCATACTGACTAGAGCATTATGTTTTCCCTCTTCTGTGGTAAGGATTTGCTCTCCTGTTCTGTCTTTGATGGATGAAAGGGCTCTCAGATAAAACATGAAGTTTGTCCTGCAGTTCCTCTTGCATGGTCATCTGCAGCAGAGCCACACAGGTATCGAGTTCCAGCTTTTCAGGACAGTTAATGTTATTTATGCTGCTTGTCTGGCATTTCCAAAAGTGGTCCCTGAACAGGCTGTGCCCATATTATGCCTCCACAACATGAACTTTCTACAACCACTTTCTCAACCACTCTCTCAGACATCATTGCTTAGGCTTGATCCGGATGAATGCAAGCATAAGCAGGTGTTTTAAGGAGACATTTCACTTTGGGGAGGGTGGAACAGAAGTGCAGTAGTGTCCTCAAAGGAGAGAAGAGGAGGACAGGTTTTCCTATTGCAGAGACAAGCACGGTTCTTATTTGATAAGCTATCTTTGCTCTTGTTATCTAGTTCTGTTTACCTTCCTCTCTCTTCATGGCCTGACAGGATGTCTGGAAAAACAAAAAACTCCACAATACAAGTGTTTCTTCCTGTTGTTTCTGCTTCAGGGGCTGGCATACTAGGAGTGACCCCACCAGCTTACTGCTTTGGGAGAAGAAATGTACTGGAACTACCCAGAGACTTCCCTCAAACTATGCTCCCCCTTTCTCTTTTTCCTTCTAATGGCTTGGGATTTCTCTGAAGAAGCACGTGGAATATTGCAAAATTCTCCAGTAAACCTTTGAGCCTTTTGCTGAAATATACTCCTTTCAATGACTCAAACAGGTTTTGTTAAGAAAACTCCAAAATGTATAGGAGGAAAATTTTCTCTTGGCTGATCGAAATTTCTGCTGGGAAGAGAATTCCTTTTTCCCTCTCTTTTTATGCCTATCCCCACCAAACTTCATATTTTCTATGTCTTTAGTGGAAGATCCCTGTGATTTACAACCACCCCTAAACAATCTGGTATTTCATCATAAATTTTACCTGAGCAAATGGCTCCTTAGGAAAAAATCTCCACAAAATTTTCATTCTAAACAAAATAAAATGGGACTGCTCTCTCTTTTTAGTTTTTAAAGCTGAAATAACTAAGCAGGTGGTAGACTTAAGCCTAATAACCCCAGATAAAGAACTATATTTTCACATTATGTGAAGAGGGGAGAAAACCCAGTGAATCAGTGACTGAATATTTTCCAAGAATCCACATCCTATTCCTCTCACAGACATTGTAGTCTATAGCAATATCTAGGCAACGTCTGTTCTCCTTTTCTCCTGTTCTAGTTTCATGCTTGAATACTTTTGAATCAGGAGATACTCAAGGGCTCAACTCTTTGATAATTTTTTTATTAAAAGACAAACTAAATCCTGTCACTGTGTGTTCTTTCTAACAGTCAAAAGAAAAATTAAGGTGATAAGAAGAAAGAAAAAAAATACTCAGCTATGTTTATAGACAAATCTTGATCTGAGATTCTGTCAGTATCTTGCTAGATGCATCATGAGTAAGTGCTGCTTTAAGAAAAGAAAAATTAAGAAATCATTAAAAATGTATTGTATCTGTTCAATTCAAGGCCCTAGTAATCAACTTCAGACCCACAAGGTCACTTGGCCAGCTTGTGATTACAACAGCAACTTCAGCGCTCGGTATTGTCCTACGGCTGTGGCAGGTCAATGGAAAAATGTTCTTTAAACACCATAAGCATCTGATTGTGCAATACCTAAATCAGTGTCATTGATTATTCACAGTGCTGGACCGCTCAAAGCTGGGGAAGTAATTAGGGCTTTTTGTGTGGATTATCCACTGAGAAAAGGTCAAATAACTACAAACAGTGTCAGAAAACAGGAGTCACCAAGGACCTCAGCCTCCGTGATCAGTTAAGAAATGCTAAAGCAGGGTTTGATAATGATGTGCTTATGCCAGGTTCTACAGGATTTGATCATTCTGTCATAGAAATCCAATGAAGCATGAGTGATGGCTACTTTTTCCTTTGAAGCTTGCCTCAGGTCCCTGATGCCCGTCAAGCAAGTTTGTCAGTGAAACTTGACTGAGAAGAATTTAAAAGGCAGTTTTTGTTCCAAGGGGAAATGTACATATGTATATGTATATACATGTGGGTGTGTAAGCAAATGACTGACCAGTCATTTTAGACACATAGTTTCTAATTTAGATCAATGTACTTGTTTTGCTCCATATTTTGTCCTCCCTATAGAAAAACCTGCATTTGCCAAAGGGCCATGCTGAATTCTCTCACAGAGCTTTTATCAGAATACACCTCCCAACTCTCCAAATGGGAAGTCTGTACAAAGAACAGCCTTTTGCTAATGACTTTCTCCCTGCTGAAATGTGAGAAGCAATAAAAGAAGTCTCTAGTTTTGTAACAGCATTTCCAGCGTTTGCTGAGTTTACAAGGGTACTGCTACTTAGCAACACCTTGTAAATTTAATTGCTAAGCCAGGGTGTACAAAGCATTCCAGTTCCATATGGGAGCCATTCCTTGCAGACCTCCTTCCCTGGGAGTTCCCAATGTTGTAAATCTCTTCCCCTCCTCCCATCTCTAAATTGCACTAACACTTTGGATGATTAGAGCGGCAGCAGTGATCAACATTTTCCCCTAGTCATTCCTTTCCATTGATCATTTAAATGAGGGATTATTCTGTTTTCCTATTTTAGCCCATGGATCAATTGTATAAAACAATAGATGGAGGTTAGTTCAGCAAATAGGTGCAACAAGAGAAATAAGCAAAGATGTTCTGTATAGGGAAAAGTTACTTTATAATAAAAACCAATAAGAGAGGACAAACAACAAAAAGAAACAAGCAAAAAAGCAACAGTAGTAGCTAACAATATGTAGATTTGGCAGAGTAAAAGCAGGATCTAGTAATGCCTATAATGAAAATACTGGAAGGGAGAGTAGGGTGGCACTGCTCAGATGGAAGTTATAGGGGCAATTCACAGACCTCTGGCTTCTACTACATCACAGAAGAGTACTTCTAGTGTGCAATGAATGCTTGATGGCTTTATTTTTAATGGAAGTCTTATGCCACTGAAAAGAGAATTGGAAGAGTAACAAACTTTTGAAAGGCCAAGCAGTTGAGTCATCTTGTAGGACTTGATGGATAAAGAGCTTGGAAAGAAGAACAGGTCTTCTCAGGCTCATCAGACATCTGAAGGTAGACATATAGATATTTTGTGGGGTTCTAGTCCTTGGACTTATGGTCTTGGCAAAATAAAAGAACTTGTCCTGGTAGAGACAGCATACTTAAAGCTAACAGGGTGGTCTATTTTCTATAAAATGTCTGTTTAAATATTGTTATCTAGAAAATTGGTGCATCACTTTCCTCTTAGGACCCCCATTGAACTCAAATGTTAATGATGTGGAATAAAAATTTCATGACCACAAGCGAAGTTAGACCCAGTGCTATCAGGTAGCACTCCAGCCTAATTAATATATTTATATAATAAATTCCACAGGGTGGTTAATTTACTGTTAGTCTTCTTAAATTTGTTGTGGTTCCATATTTGTCACAATATTATGTATCAGGCCCAGGTGTTTTGCAGACCTCTGGAACATTTTTATTTGACTTCTATTTGTTTTTCCCACCTCCTTTCTTTCTACTGAGACTAAAGAGATAGCTCAGGTACTAAGCAGGAGGAGTGATGAAGAGGCAAAAAGCCATAACACACAGAGCCAGATACAGCTTCTCTTTGCCAGTGTGATGTTCCAGATCTTCTGATACTTTGCAGGACAGCTCATGATTTGAACAACTTAGAAATACTTAGTTAGTTACTTAGAAATACATGCTTGGGAAAACCAGAAATTAGATTGGAGTTATGAAGGGAGAGAAAGGGTATAAGTTAACATTTCATGTTATTAAAAAATCAACCCAGAGTAAAATGATGTAGACATCACTTAAGCCTTAGAAGAAAGATCTACTGTAGAAATCATCTATTCATGACATCTTATTTCCCATCCCCAAAGTCCCAGGAAAGAGCAACGCAGCATCTCTGTTACTGAATTTATCACAAAGGGGATATGCTGCAGAAAGGCTGCTGGCACCAATTTTTGCAGGTATCCAACTCCAGAGAGTTAGAAGAGGCCAAATGGATGCAAAGCAGAGAAGCCCCTGCATGCATTCCCTGGCTCTTGAGGCACTGACAGCCAGTGGGAGGGCGCAGGGAGGCTGGGGCAGCAGTGCTGGGTTGAGCTGCATGGCAGTCCTCCCTGCTGGGCACAGGCTGAACCCAGAGAGAATTGCATATCCCCTGGCTGCTCTACCTTGTCTGTAGTGTGTCCAAATACTTGGGCAAGCAGCAAACATGGCTTATGCAGATTTTCCATTCCAGGGCTGGAAGCTATTCTGTTCTGCAGTTAATCCTTACCAGGATTAGGAGCGTTATCACTATCTGTGTAACTGTGACAGGGAGATTCCACTACGGCATTTTCATCATCCAATCATCCATACACAACAGAGAGGATCTGAGTTTAGGCACCTACCTTTATTCCAGTCAGTAAAAATAAGTATTGCTTAACTATTTTATCAGAATTTTATTTTATTTTCCACTATGACTTACACAGTAAAACTTTATTGTAACATATTGCAAACTGAAGGTATATAGCTCTCCTATCAACAACTGTATTCTGATTTGTAGTCCAATAAACTTTCTTGCTGCAGATTTCATATGTACAGTTGTGTTGAGGTGTAATATATCACCACAGCATTTTTAAACTCAGAGCAATAATGTATTCAATTAGAATGGAAATAAAACATCTAGTTTTCCTTACAATAAATCTTTTACTAAAACCTCTACATCACATGTTCAACAAGGAAATAATACATGTCATTCAGACTAAGGGTTATTGTAGACTGCTGAGGGAAACATGCAGTTTTGGAGGTTTCATCAGTCCTGTGAAATCCTGCAACACGGTAAGTGTACAAATTAGAAAAGGATGTAATATGTTACTAATGACACCTCTTGGGATATTCTTTGAGCCCATATTTACTGTTATGATCAGTAGCCTCATTTAAGCTGCAGGAGTTGAAAAGTAATAGAAAAGTTGAGTGAAAAACACCTCTGAGCTCATTAGATGTGGCTGTAATTCAAACTCAGAAGGTATTTCTTTTCTTCTCTGTCATTCTTCAAGCACTGGAAATATAGTGCTTGAGCTCCTAATAAAAGCATTATACATGATCACATATCTACAGTCCCTGCAAAACACGTTTACACCTCGACATCTGTAGCAGTGCCACAGCCTGAGCAGCACCCTAATTCACCCCAGATGTCTCTTTAAAGGAAATACTGTAGTAGGGCTACTGTTCACAATATTTTCTGAGCACTGCCTTTATTACTTTGAAAGACTTTGATTTTTCAAGTGTCACAGACATTTGCAGTCATTTTTTTTCTCCCGTGGAGGAGAAAGCCGTATCACATGTTTAAATGTGAATAAAGATTTTGGTAATATTCACCCCTGGAAATGTCAGTTGGTGAATATATATCTATCCCTATCCATCAGCTGTGTTATATAACAAGGATTTCATTATGTGCAGTCTCTGTGCAGCAGAGCACACACATTGTGC
Organism: Melozone crissalis; assembly: GCF_028551555.1. Classification (NCBI taxonomy): domain Eukaryota; kingdom Metazoa; phylum Chordata; class Aves; order Passeriformes; family Passerellidae; genus Melozone; species Melozone crissalis. The sequence goes on along the minus strand of NW_026535794.1, from coordinate 34,264,009 downwards.
CAGTATTGTATCGGATATGGCTCGGAGCGCTCTCAGAGAGCGGCGTGCCACAGCTCTTTACCCACACTCCAGTCAGCACTTTGCCGGCTCAGAAGGGTGCCAGATGCTTTGCAGTGTTCGGTGATGCTCACTTCACAGACAGGACTGCGCTGAATGAGACTCCATGAGGATGGGTCCCCAAACAACTCCCTCCCTCCCTCCCTTCCTCCCTCCCTCCCTCCCTCTCTTTCCGATAGAGTGGTGCTGATGAGGGGCTCAACAGCCATCCCATCACTCTGTGAGAAGTGAGGAGGGAACAAGCCAAACTAAACTGTAGAGGTCCCCAGCACCAGAAGCACAAAAAAGAGCCAAAACTCCAGGTCCAGATTTCTGGAGACATGCAGGATTCCTGGTCAAAACTATACCCACACAGTTTCTGACATGTGCTATCTGTGCTTATCCCAGGGTCCCTAAGGAGCATGATCAAACTCTGGCCACCACAGAACCACAAAATGTTTGAGGCTGGAAGGAGCCTCTGGAGATGATCTAATCCAACTGTCCTGCTCAGAGCAATGTCAGCTGGGGCAGCTTTCTAACTGAACAGTCAATATTGCCCAGTCTAGTTCCAATTATCTTTAGAGATGGAAGTTCTGTGATCTCTCTGAGTAAACTTGTTCTAGAGTTTGATCATCCTCATACTTCTTCAACATGAATAATACTCCCTTTCAGCCTCTCCTTATGGATCAGATGCTCTTTTCCTTTAATTATCTTCATGGTCGTTTTCTGAGCTTGCTCCAGAAGTAAATTCTGTACAGGGGAGCCCAGGACTGGACACAGCACTTCAGGCGTGGTATCATCAGTTCTGAGTAGAGGAAAATAATGACCTTCCTCAACCTGCTGGTTATCATCTTAATGCAACCCAGGATCCTGTTAGCCTTCACTGCCACCCTGGCACATTGCTGGCTCATGTTCAGCATGGCATCCACAGGGATTGTGAAGTCCTTTACTACTAAGCTGCTTACTGGATGGTTACCCCCAGGCTCTAATTGGTGCATGGAATTACTCCTCTTCAGCTGAAGAACTTTGCAATGCCCCTTCTTGTAGTGCAGGACTTTGCAGTTCCTCTTCAGCTAGATCCCAAGGGTGTGGAGGCTGCTGAGTCTGGTGGTGTTTGGGCTCAGTTTAGTGGGACACTTACTGGCAAAGGTTCACTGCTTTTAGCAATATCAGCCCTGACTTTGGAGCTATTTAATTGCTGGAGATTAGGAAATGCTGGACATGCAGCTGGTAGGGGCCACAGCTACTGCTCCAAGCCTGTGTGAGAACCCCTTCAACCCTGGGCCACAAGCTTCAGCACCAATACACTGGTACTTGGGGCTGCAGTGTTTGAAGATGTGAAAGTGACAAATAAATGTTTGTCACTTTCAGGTCAAACCTGTTGTGTGCATACAATCACAACTGAGGGACTTCAAGACCAGAATGAACATTTCAATTTCTCGTTTGTTCTCCCCTCCTCCCTGCCCCAATTCAATATTACATTAAGAAAAGATCCAGCCCTGAACACCATTTAAATACTACATTAAGATCCAGCCCTGAACACCTCTTGAAGAAAAATCACACTGATGTCAATTTGCTGTCAGGTAAGGAAACAGTAAGGTGTCTTCCTTTTGTTTCCTTTCTTGTATAATCTGTTTAGCTCCTGAGCCCTCCAAAATGTATATGAGGACATTCCACAGTAACAGAAGGGTTCATAAACAAGATCAATATAAAAATAAAATTAGCCATCATTTAAATATGAAAGCTGTGATCTCTTTGTATTTAAAGCATGTAGCATATTTTTGAATCATTCCAGCGTAATTTTCAACCCTCTCTTCCCACAAAATCCAGTTAGGAAGCTATCCAGGGCACTTGTAAAAGCACTGCACTGGATGACTTACTGAATAGCTTGGATTTTGTCAGAAAAAAATTCAAATCATGCTTCACAGTTAATTTTTTAATTTGAAGAAAATACAGACATGAAAAAGAGATTTAATTTGTCATTAAGGTATACCCAACTGAAACCTTTCTAAGTGGATAAAACAGTGACCAAAATATAATGAAAACGGCTCTTATCTTTTTCTTTTGCACCTACCATGTAGGTATTTTTAAAGTGAGGTAAGGGTCATGTTTTGAATTTTATGGAATACATTCCAATGGGGGAAGACAGGGAGAAGAAACAATTAGGGAGAGAGGTTGAGCTGACAGTGCAGTTTCTTTGCAGTGACAACCACATGTATTCATAAATATTTTACAAGTGCAGCTTTCAGACTAGTAAATTTAACTGCCACATTAATGCAGCTTGCAAGTTTATAACATGGACATTTGCGTGCTGTGAATGTCCAGTATTCTGTCCATGGTGACAGTAAAAGGTTTCTATTTTGAAGGCTTTTCTCCTGCAGAGTGATTTCCAGATGTAAGGCTCTTGTCTTATACTGCAGCTGTGCTTCTTGTATAGTACTACAATGCATCAATTATTAATTCCATTGAAAGATGTCACAAATATACTACTTATGACATATTCTGTACTGTCCACGAATGGAGCAGAATCTTTTCATGTCCAAGAAGACCACAGAGTGGCCTCAGGAGCGCTGCAGAAAAAGTTGCATGCATTTTACATTCAGTGCATTTTATTACTAGCAGTACAGAGGTTCTGAAATGAAACTGATGAAAATAAATGTTGTAATCAGAGCCAATTATGAACAAAGTGATTGCAGCTGACATTCAGAAATGTCATCAGTATCACAAATACCACTACTCAGCATTAAGACCGTTTCCCATAAGTCAGTGTTAAAATTAGTGGTCATTTGAAGAGCTTAAATATCATTCAGCAAATGGTGTGGATCTTTCCACTTCTTTGGCTAAAGCAGGGAAAGAATGAAAAATGGTGTCCTAAAAGGAAGATGACATTGTTAAAGAGCAGACTAGAACCCAAAAAAACTTAGAGGGTCTGGAAGTGCACAAAGAGAAGAAGCCACCAAAACTGGAATTTATGAGGGCAAATGCCATGATCACCCTAGAGAGCAGAGGTATTTTGTATTGAGTCTCTACATCTAACTTCTGGATTCTGACATAATGACAGAAATGAAGAAAGGTCAAGGGGAAAGCAATACAAAGTAAGAAAGAAGTTTCTTTTGCAAATTTCTAACCTGTGTTGTGAAACCTGATTTTACCTAATCCTGTACTGAAATTTATTTTAATCTTTCACATGAATTATACTCTTGGCTACAAAACCAGACCCACCCCACGAGCTGTCATGTCAAGGGAGCATTAAGCCCATGTCAAAGGATGTGGTTTGATCCAGCTTGTCTTCCCTACAGCTTCTGCTGATGGCAGTTCTGCAGAGCTTTTGATGAAAACTAAATCTTCTCATCTCTGGCATATTCCTCATGAAAAGACAACGACAAACACTTCAAGCACAGAAGGTATGTGCTATATGCATTTTCCTCTACAAGCCAAGGTGAATTTATCCCTGTGGACAAATGATTCAAAAAAGCTGTCTGTCAATAGAATTGATGTCTGGCTCCTTGACTGTTTTCTGCCAGAGTCCAATTCTTTCAATATGCACCAATCTGATTAATCCTTCAGTAAGTAGCAAGGTGGTGCTTATTAGAAGAAACTATTCTTTGCAATGATATGAGCTGCATACTAAAAAATTCTTCTATTTTACCCTTTGCATGCACATATCACAATGGTTTGCAGGCAGTTACAACCAAATCCACTCTGGATTATCTCTTCTAGATTACTTGGTCTGAAGAACAAGACCCCCCCCCCATCCTGTAAACTGCAGATACTATTTCTTTTCATTGTTTCTAATTAAAGAAATTATACCAGTCAAGTGTTTGTTAGAGTAACTCATGAAAGCTGCTCTAAAACTGATTGAGTCAATTTCCCTCTATCTTGTTCCTTCTGACCTGAGCAATTTTTAAGAGTTCAAGCCAAACAAGTGCAATCCATGACTGACATTATATCCATACATCTCCTTTCCCTTTCTGTTCCAGGAGTTCTACTGTATATCCCAGAGGACTAAGTCTTCCAAGCAAGAGACAAGCCACATGGGAGGATATCATGTGTTGAAACATGAAATCCAATTGTTCTCTGCAATGATACCCAAGAATCTCCACTTTCTCACACCATACTGAACGCATACGTAGTAATTGTTTAGCTTCTAGGTGTAAGAACAAAGTATTGCTTAATTTATTTTTTGTCTAGTGTCTTACAAGTCAACGTGATAAAGACACAAGTAGGCTATGAGACTTCCTCTAGGTTTTCTGTTTAAACGTAGGTATGTCAAATATTCTCAAAGTGGGAATTGTCTAAGAAAAATATTTTGTTGAAGAAATAAGACGGCCAAAATCCAGATAAACTGTTCTAATGCACCTCATTGTCTTACATGCATATACATTTAGACTGGAAACTTCTCAGTTATTCCAGCAAGGAAAAAACAATTCTGTTACTGAAATGAATATGATAATATTGCATTTGTGTCTTACCATCAGCCTCCTTTTCAGAGAAGGTCTTATTTCTCTCAAATGTTCTAGGGGGTAGGAAGAAAGGTACTTATTCTGGGACCAACCTTGCCCTGTTACAACTCTTAATTTTTTCTAAAACCTCTTTGAAAACCTTTCTGGATTTGATTTATTTTTCATCCCAGTCCCAGATAGATACAGGCAATAAGCAATATGCCCTCTGCTTGCTCCCTTCCAATCTTGTATGCACAGTTATTAATCTTCATAATGTTTCTCAGACAGGTCTTTGTTCCCTAATGACTCCAGGCACACCTTTGGGCATATTAGTAGGCAAAACCCCTGGTGTTTTTCAGGAAAGATTTCCCATAGTTTAGTTTATGAACCAAGTTCTGAATGTTTACTTAGGCACTCATTCAAATTCAGACTGAAATTTTTAAAAATAGCAAGCAGTTGCTGCCATCAGTGTTGCATGGGCTGAGACTTTTTTCCAATGTATTTTCTACACTTAAGAGCCTAACTTTTGTTGTAAGTCAATGTCACCGAAGTTGCCTAATCCCATTTTCAAAGTGAAGCTTTGCTGTGGCAATCATTTAAACCTAAAATGTGGAGTGAGTCAATATATACATCCCTTTAAAAATACTACAGAAATTGCAGGGAATTTAGATTACATGCCATGTTGCCTGTCTTCAGAGTTCTAATATTTTTGTTTCAGAAAAATGAATAAAAGGAAAATATACTTCATATATTGTAGTGTCAGCCTACCAAATGTCCATTAAATATGGAGGGCCCAAAGTCACAAAATTTACAATTAGATGTGATTCTAAAAGCCACATAGCAGTAAAAAAAGTCAGTATTATTCCTTAGTCCTACTATTTAGAATTAAGGAATGAGTTAATTGAGTTTGTGAAAGTCTTAACCTCTTCAAGAACACTTTCTTTCACCATGTTTTGTCTAAACATTATTTATTGAAACAATTTATTAAGCAAATTAATATTTAGAAAAAATTTGTAATTTTCAGGCTAACTACCTCATTGTCAGTAGTGCAATGCCCTCATTTGAAACAGGTGCTCCATTGACATTATTTTAGAATTGATTAACTTTTTACCTTCCCATTTTCAGAGGTGGAATAACACTTCACCTATTACTTCTTAGAGTTTATCTTACTGCTTAGGGAATTATGTTGAAAAGGTAAGCTCTCCTGTGATCTGGGACACAGTCAGCTTTGCACGACAGGCCAAGGCAGACTACATCTCATTCAACAAAAGATACTGCACCAAAGTAAATATTTAAGATTTCCTATTATTTTTTAGCTATTGCCCATACATTTATTAATTATTAGTTACACTATTATGTTCATTCCCTCCATCCTCTATTGCTCAATAGTCTTCTGCCTTCCAGTTTGTAAGGGAGAAGATTTAAACATTAAGAAGGCTTGTATATGGAAAAAGAGTATGAGCAATTTCTTGGGATGCAGTCTTTGTTGCACTGACTGAAATGCCAAGCATCCTACTGCCTCAATACTTTTTAGCAGTTCACTTTATTAGGTCCCACCTGTGAAGTGAAAAGGAATATGATTATTGAAGAAAGCTTGGTTTACTTGACAGGTTTCAAGTACCAGATTTAATTATCATGCCATAAACTGACAATTTCAAAGGATAATATTCTGATAAATACTGTGTTAATGCCAACACATTAAATACATTTTCTCATTATGCCAATTGGAAAGGAAACAATATTTTCCTTGCCATGGGCACATTAGAACATGGTCACGCAGGAGCTGTAACAAAAACAGGTAACATTTTTATTATCATTAAGGAGAATATGTTCAGCTTCAAACATGGAACTGGACATCAATTCCTGCAGGCAGCCACTATCCATAACATGCAATTTTAAATGAGCCATCCAAGAATGTGGTGGTTTTGGTGCTATGCATTTATTCATGTGTATCTGTGTATGTACCCAATACTGTCTTGGAAACTTTTTGGTTTAAACCACATTAGAAATGGGCAAATGTTTCTCAGATACTTAAATTATTTAAAATTTCATGAAAATGTGAAGATGAATAGGAGATGAGGTTCTATAAATTCTGTAGAGAGGCTGAAGTGTGAGTTCAAAAGTCTTAAGACCTAAGATAATCCGCACTGTAAACAGTAGGATCTTTCATACATGCCAGTTTGCAAAAAACCCCCCTCAGGAATCAACCACAAGACAAAAACTGTTTTAGTAGATTTGCTGCTCAACTTATTTAGAAAGAAGGCTTTGTTTGCTCCTCCATGCACTCACAGGACCCATGTGATCAGGAGTCCCTTACTTGAGAGCTTCTCCTGTCCAGAGAGGCTCCTGGGCTGGTGGGGCTTCCCGCGTCCCCCAAAAGTGGTGTACTTTTGCAAGCAATACCCAGACATACCCAGATACTCCTTGCAGTGAAAACAAATCCTTGCCTATTTCCTCCATTTTCCTCTTTGATTTAGGAACATGTAGAAATAAGTGTTGAGCTTGACATAATTATTTATTTTCTTTTATAGAAAACTGATAGATGCAGCTAGCAATCTGTGATAAAAGCACTACGCCTACCAGTATGCCATCCCCACCCTTTTTAGATAAATATATGCCATGAAATGTGACAAAAACTGTGCCAATCAGATTCTCCTCCTACAGTCCTGCTTTCAGATAAGCCATCTACAGAGTGCTTTACTTTGCTAGTGTTACAAAACCAAAAGAAAATGAAATATGGAGGAGACAGAGATTGAGAGAAAAAGGACAATCTTTTGAGTAATACAGCCTTCAAATCTATGTTTATGAAGCCACAACATGGGAGATTAACAAATCTTGCTGCAGCCTTCCTGAGGTACAGATGATATAGTCTGGATCTTCTGTAAGCTGCTACTCTTATGTTACTGAATCTTTTGAAGAAAAAGTTAATGATGTTTTGAAGGAACTACAAGTGAACAAGGTTTGTTCCACTTAATTTCTGCTCTCCAAGTGACCTGATTTTGCTGAAAAGGGAGTGAAGAAACTGTCCACAGGGGTTTTCACCCCAAGGTGTTTGCTGTTATGCAGGACAATGCTGGGAAGCATTGATGTGTTGCATTTATTCAAGACTGATACTACTCTAGTACTGCTGTATCTTTGACTCTCACTACATTCCCATTGCTATCGGACTCATCTCTTGGTGCATCTCTGAGAATGAATATACATATCTATACATTGGTGCTGTTAATATGTAACTCACAAAGATACTTTAGTTTAATCATATTGTTGGCCAGCAAAGATCTGTTGCATAATTTTGGCAAAGCATCAATACCTCTTTAACCACACTCACACATGTCAAATTTTATATGCAGAGCCATGTCCCATCAGGACAAGAATGTGAAAATTAATTCAGATGACATGCAGTTGGTATGGTGCAAATAAACAGTGTTCTGACATATCTCAAAGGCATTTGCATAACTGCAAGGTGCAGGTGTTTCCAAGAATCCCTGGCATGACTTTTGAATGACAGAGTATTTAGCTTCAGGCTTCCTGGCCAAAATACATTCCAAACACTATGGAAAGAAAAGAAACATACCACCTCACATAATAATTCCTAAATATTACTGTATCAGATGATGATGACTTTCTGAGGAAACTACAGATAAGCTGGGGGGAGAATGAAAAATCCCAAGAGAAGGCAGCTATAAGTATGTATATGAACTGGCAATCTCAAATACATGAGACATTCAAATCCTTTGGATTAAGTTTCTGCACTAACTTGGCAATGCTTTGAGATAGACAATTCTTTTCCTGTTGCTTGCAGTTGACATGAATTTACTGGAAGCACTGACTCATGCTTAATTAGTGGTGCCTTGGGTTATTTTTATATTGTTGTTATGTGTTTGTAGCATCTACTATTTTTAAGGCATGTCACTATTCTTCAGAAGATTTCATTGGGATTTGGCACAATGACTGTTACATAAGGTATTGAAACCTAAAAACCATATATTTTATATGTATATATTTTAAATATCTTGTTATGACTCAATTCCAATCAGACAAATCTATGGATGATAAGCTTTCTTCATGTAAGTCAGTTAATCAAGTAATGGATTGGTTATTAGCTAATACATGGAGTTGGCTCCACACCTAAATTCCTCAGAGATAATGAAATTATACCTATTAGAATTATTGCACAGCTCTTTATATCTGCATAACAAGACTTTTCTATCTGTGAGGAGAACAGGAAAGTGTTAAAATTTTAAATCCCTGGCAAACCTCAGAGGAAAACATCTTTGTTCACAGTGTTTGTTCACCACATGGTGCATGCTTCAGAAGGTGCTAAATCAGCAAAACTGCTGAATTTGAAATATCCGAAACATTAATCTGCCTCTGAATTCAGTTATGCTATATGTAAAGATCCCAAATAGAATGTGATAGTATAACAGCAATGTGGAATTGCATATTAAACATACCTAACCTGCCATTAAAAACCTCTAATTACAGTCATCAGAAGAGTCCCTGTGCTGCTACTTGTCATGCAATATCTATATCTCATTTTAATGGGAGAATATAGTATTTCTGATTATGCCGCCTAATGTACAATGTATGAAAGTTATGGGCCTGAACCTGTTCCCATGGAGGTCAATGGCAGTTTTGCCATTGTCTTCAATTAGAACAGGATGTCATTTTACGACACTAGAGTTTCATTTGCATTAATTAATTTACTTAGCAGGTAATGAAAAACCTGAGAAAGCAGCCCTCTGGCTCATGAGTCTGGCACCGTATTTAATATTTTCATTAGGAATAATTGCATTGATAAACTTCTAAGCAGAAAAGGGTAAACTATATCAGTGTATTAGGCAAAATCAAGCAGTTGATTGGGAAGCCCTGAGACTGCCTTCCATGCCCTGGCTTTGTTTTCTTTCATTTGTCATTGACTAGACCTAGGATGTTGAATCTTTAATGCTTAGCAGTGTTAGATTTAGGCACAACAGTTCTGTACTTTATGGATGAATATGATTTATACATCATGGAGACATTTGCTCAGCAGACACTGCAGAACTGGTAGCTGGTTTTTGGGTTAGTAGCCTCAATGGGAACAGCAAAGATAGATGGGAGATGAGGCTGAGGGGCTTCTTCACATCATTGTTGAAGCCAGGAGATCCCCACCTGGGAAGATCCATACAGATGTCAGTGAAGGCAATTACAATCCTGTGGAAGCAGACTTATGTAAGGTGCTTTGATTTCTTAAATTACATGTAAACCAGATCAGTCTCCTAACTTTTTTAGCTTTTAAGGTGCTAACAGCATCTACAATGTTAGCATCAGGCTCATGCCTGGGAAAAACAGGAATCTGCAAAAGAGCGATGGAGACAGTCCTGACAAGTGAGAGGGATTGCACTGTGTCAGCTGCTGGGCATGTAGGGTAGCCCCAAAATGCACACTCTGACACTGCAGAAATACAAGGACTCCATACATAAAACTTCTCACAGAAAGGACAGGAATTAAATTATCTTCCAGTGTGCCAGTGACAGCTGAAGGATTACAGCAGCCTGCTGTAGTGGTGGTATGGCCCAGCAGTGCATGCACTTGTTCAGGATTTCTGTGATCTGATCTCCACAGGCTGCCACATACTTCCCCTGTCTAGAAGACAGAAGTCTGGCAAAGCCACTTCTCCTTCTGGGCACTGCTTCTACAGCCTGGGGGTAATAACTCCTCTTTACCTCCTAAGGTTTCTGTTTTGGTTGGGTTTGTAAGGTGCTTAGTTATCCAAGTGTTGGGAGCTATAAAACATCAAGATCAATTGAAAACCCGTCAGTCAGAACTTGAAAACCCATCAGTCTCTGTATTCAGAGCTTTTTATTAAATTAAGAAGTAAAAAAAAAAAAAAAAAAAAAAAAAAAAAAAAAAAAAAAAAAAGTGAGACAATATTGGCTTGAAGTCTGCTTGTCCTCTTTAGCATATTGCTTATTGCTATGATTGTCCTGGAATACTTTTAGCCAGGAACACTGTACTTTATGGACATTACTGTAGAAATACTTGCTGAGAAAAGCTGTTTTATTAATTGGGTACTCTCACTGTAAGTCATGTGATATCCCAGAAGACACTTTATTTATAAAGTGTATTTGCATCAGGAGTTTTTCAAGGTTCTCTATTTTACAATATAATAGTTCACAGCATAAACTAAATCCATTGAGGTGAAGCTTATTAGTTGAGCACTTAAATAAAATGAAATCAAATGCCATTTCTAGTGGTGACAACAAATGCTTCTTATTTGGCATGATATTTTACACATCTATGTATCACTTTAAAGAAGGTAATTGATGATGTTGATCTTGTAGAGAAAATGAGTTTGCATGGCAAGAAAAATGCCTATATATCTGCCTCACTTGGATTAGTCCTTTCTATATGAAATCTGAAGATTTTCATCTGTTTCCCAGAAACAATGCTGAATTCAGACAATTTAAAATATCTAATTTTAGATTTTATTATACTTTTCAGATTTGTTACTCTTTGTGGCAATCACAAGAGTAGGGGAAAAACACTGGGTTAAACACATTAAGACAAAAATTCATTTGAGCAGTTTTAAAAAGACAGAGAGCTAATGCCTATGCATATGATGCAACATTTAGCTCTTCCTGCTAGTTAAACAATAATCTGTCCCATATTCATTTTTTAGGCTGATGGAATCTCTCTTCTGAAGTGCACTTTGACTTTTTAAAAATAATAACACAGCAGCTTCTTTTTTAACTCAGCTTACCACTTCACTAATTTATTTGAAGGCTATTTGGTGTATCTCTGAGAAATGACACTTGTTCAGAAAGTTCTTTACTTCTTTTTGAAGACTGTCGGCTTAGAGGCTGTGAGCCTGTATCCTGTAGCTTAATACACAAATTTTATTCAGATTTTACTCTGATTATGATTCAGTTCCACTTTAAAACTGACTGTTTTATTTCCCCTGTGAAGGGGAATATAGCATTACACAGAAAAGCTTTGCAACTCTCAAAACCCCATTCCCCACCCCCTTTTTTTTACTGTTCCTTCTACAATATACAGAAGAGGGAAATTTAAAAAGAGATTGCCCTGATACTCACAAAACACAGACAGGCACACTTAAGATGCCTGTGTCCCAAGGCTTCTACTAATTAATGTCAAATTTACAAATCTATGTCTCCAAAGTAACAATTTTTGCTTGATTACATACGGACACCTGTCCACCTATTGATTTCTCCCTAAAATCTGATTGCTCTATCTGGTAGATACAGTCTTCAGATACTACCTTCTTAAAAATTTCTTGAAAATGAGCTGCTGGATGAAGGATGGAGAGCCAGGCTAATGACACCACTGCAGAAGAGTCACCTGGGCTCAGTGGTACCTGTTCTGTTTGGCTTGCAGGGTGGTCAATGAGCAGAAGTTTCCTGACAGGCCAGGAGACAGAGCAATCCCTCCAAACTGGCCACAAAAAAATGCTGTCCTTTTCTCAGTGATGGAGAAAGAGTCATGGAGAAGAAAAATCAGGGCAGTGGCTTAAATGATGGTGAGTGCTTTATGGCACAGGACTAGAACTGATCAGATAGAACCCATTCCACTGCAATAGCAAAAGGATACAGCTCTTCATACAGAAAGGCAAGGAAAAGTACTCTTCATTAATTTCCTTACCTATGGTGTAATTTGTTTAAAATAGGACTCCATGCATTATACCATAGTTAATAAGAGGCAAAAAGAACAGAAAGAACACTAAATTTAGATTAGAGGTTACATAGCTCCTCATTATTTAATCTACCTCTCAAAGAATGATGAGGTTTAGATTTAACTTCTGTAGAATGCAAGATGATGCTTTAGCATGTTTAATCACCACAGTGTTATTAAGAATCTACACGGTTCCAAAATATTCATTAGATATCAAGATTGTATAGGGGGTTAAGAAAAGTTTATGTAAGATCTAATTATTAACTCCAGTCAAACAGAGCTTCCCTCCCCACTTCCTAGAACCATAGTCATCTGCAGAAAGACCCATCAGGACATCTCCAGACACCATGAAGAGGAGAAATGGGAAGAGGAAGAGTTTTCACTTCAAAATTTCAGATGTTGAAGAACAAAGGGTGAGATACAAACAAGAACAAATGGATTAGTAGGAGCTGAAATCCCACAACTCTTATTTATCTGGTTGTCTCCAGACTTCATTGGCACCATTTGCATGATAAGCAGTGGAAGTCTTCTTCTGTAACACTTGGAGAGTTATCTTTGGCTTGCTTTCATAGATTTTTATGAGAAAAAATGTTGACTGAAATCTCATACCTGTGCCAAAATTAACTTTCAGGATGTTCCATTTGAACCAATCCAGCTGGAAAATCACCCCTAAACAGGATCTTATTGAAACTCTGAAGCCTTTATCTGATAGGAGCTTTCTTAATAATTTTTTTTTAAATAAGACGCTGAACTTGATGAGACACAGAATATTTTTTTGTCTAACAAAATATCAAATAATGCACAATCCTATAAAATCTAATGGATGCTCAGGTAAAAAAATTCTTATGCAAAAATGTTTCCCCCGTGTAATGCTTAGAAAACATAATTCAAAATTGTATTAATTATCCTACAGTTTTGATAACAGAAACAGCAATCTGTCTTTGTAGAGGTAATTCTTAGGTAAAGTTAAGCATTGCTGGAAAATAGTCAAATACAAAAATGAAAAGCTATGCCTTGTTGCTCCATATTTGGAAAGCTGAACACTTCAGCATCAAACCCAATAGCTCTGCATACTGAATGGGTAGTTACAATATGGCATATAGAAAATGATCTAGGGGACAATTCTTAGAGTTTTTCAGTTCATCATCTTTCTGTGGTTGTATAGCTGGGAAACATGAAGATGGAAGGGAATGACTTGTATTTCTTGAGATGTGTTCTTAAACCTGGGAGTTGGGAATTACTCAAACCAAGATTGTAAAATAAGAATGGATAACACTGAGAGTAAGACACTATTGACCTGGGAAGTACTCCATAAATGGTAGGTTGCCTTCACAAAGCAAAGTGCATCAGTTTTACAATTCAGAACACTTAACAGTGACACCCAAGCCTCCAAGCTGCAGAAAAAAAAAGTCACTGTGGCAATTTTTCAGCATACAAACTAACAAAGAAACACACACCTGGTGTTCAAAATTTTTACAGTGTTGCTGAGCACATTTTAGTTCTATTTGTGATGATCCCATAAACTGAAGAGTGTGTTCAGATCATGTTTGATGGGCTGAATTCTAAATGCAAGGCCATGTTTCCACATTCTAACATAGTACAGTCAATGCAACTCAACTGTGCAAACAATATTTAAATGCCTCAAGGTTTTTGCTTTTTCATGAAATGCCTGTAAGAGGACAGCAAAATAGGAAGCTTTCATGGAGATGTATTCTGAATAGAAGAAGATACACAAAATCATAATGAGTTGTTACATGAAGTATTAACTTTTCTTTATGCTTCAAAGTTAATGAGTAAACTTATTCTCAAAGCAACTGTTGTGATGTCCTGAATGCATCTTCCCCTGAGGAAGTAATTTAAACTTGAATAGTAGCAGCAAATCCTAGGAAAACATTAATGATGTTTTCCCAGAGAAAAAAGGGTTTGGATCTGCTTTTCCACTGTTAGACGCAAAAAAAAGCCTCTGCTTTTCTTCAGTGCAGCAACTGCAGTCAAAAAGCATACAGGGGTGCCATGTTTAGAGCACTGTCACTCAATAAGATAATTTCCTGATTTTTTTAAACACGGTTTTTGTGCATATAAAGAAAGCAATTCTGTAAAGAAAGTCAGTGCTCCTTCCATTTAACAGCTCTATGTGCATACCAGAAATCTTTGCCAAGATTTCAATTTCAATGTAATTAAATAATTAAAAAATATAAATATTCTGCCTATTGACTAGCTGTTTTGTTTGGAGTGCAGCAAAAGAAGACAGACAGCCAACAGGGCCAAGAGATGAGAACACAGAGAATCACCAACGAGGCCGCTGCTGCCTGTGTGAAATAGTGCAGGGATCAGGGCAGGGAGCATGCTCTGTAATCCAATTAATTTTCTATTAAAGGACATGTACAGAACAAGGAGCAGCTGCCTACAGGTCCTGTTTCATTCATCTCCTAGAATCTAAATTTTAAAAGCACGGCTGCAGAAGCGTGGAACATTTAAGGGAAAAATGCTGGGTTTCCCAGTAAACAAGATATGTCACATTTCTTCAGGAAGGCAAGGCAGTAGTGATGCTGCTCCTGAATGGGAAAGTTTATTCTTCCCACAGCTGCATTGTTGTGGGCTCTCTGCAGATCCAAGTAGGCAACTCCTCCTGAATTCCCTGTTTTCGTAGCTCTCCTCACACAGAAGGACAATAAATTTCTGCGTGTTCCCTGTTGCTTTGCTTCCCATGCTTCAAGAACCCCTGATCCATGGGCCTGATTAGGCAAGTGGTGTGTCTGGTTTCCATGAGGCACAAGCTGTGGAATCCTCAGAAACCAGGCTGAAACAGCACTGAAGCCAGACTTGTTTCAGGAAGGAGTGTGTTTTGAATTATGCTTCCTATTAGTGGTAGATTTAAAAATTAGGGAACTATGAGTAAATCTGGAACTTAACAAGGCTTAAAATAGGCCTGGGTCACAAATCTTGATGACTGTGAGACGGGCTGGTCTTCACTGCAACAAGGAGGTCTTTAACACAAAAAGTAAGTAGAAAAAGAGTGACTCCAGAGTGACTGGAGCATGGGGGATGGGAAATAATAAAGGTAAGTTACTTCTTCCCATCTTATATTCTGAAATGCAGGAAAAGTTTACACAAATGGTAAACATATGGAATAAATTATCAGGAGAATGATCTCAAAACAATGACTACAACAGAGTTCAAGTGACATTTCTGGAGCAGAAATTGATGGTGCCATAAAGTCAACACAAGAAAGCAGGATTATGATTAACCTGAAAAAGGGCAAGCAAATTAGACTACAAGCCATTTTCTTATTCCTTGTGGCAGCGTCCCAAGACTGCACATCTGAAATGTATAATTTAACATAAGCCCGAAGAGCCTTCCTTGCCAACTACAGAAAAATTAATCAAACATATTCTTGTACTAGATGAGTAGTAGGTATTTATACAAATAAAGAGGCATGATCTATTTATACACATATGCACCCAGATGCCTGGGCATGTTTATTATAGTTGAATTGAAATTAGATAACCAACATAAAAACCATTACACAACATTATACAGGTCAATTAGTTCACTGCTTGAGTTTCAGCCAGGCTGGCCATAAAGTCAGGTAATAAAGCTGCAATGCTTTGAAAACACAGATGTATTTAAAATGAGTTGCTCCATGTGATTAAAATAGATGTGAGAGGTCAGGAGAACAATATAATCTAACACCACATCGACACTGCAGACTTAGTGGCCACAGCTACACCAAGCAGAAGTAGGAAATTGTTTAATACCTGACTGCCACAGCCATACTGCCAGCTATGCCACAAGTATTAATGCAATTACAATGGTATAAAGCTGAAATTTCATGAATGGACCTTCTTTTAATTGTTGTTTTTCCTATGCTGGTATGATATACAGATGTGCTAACATAACCACAGCTCTAACACAAACACTTTCTGCAGCAATAACATAGATAGAGCCAAAACCATCCAGGACAGAAACACATGTTAAGAGTTTACTTTGACTATTTCTACACTAAATATATTACATCACCAATGTGCTCCAAATACATACAACTAGGGATTTGAGGGAAAAACATACAAAAGATGCCTCATAGGCAACACTCCAGCGAAGCTGGCCCTTCCAGCAGCCCAGCTGTGTTGCTTAGCAACAGCATCTCTTTTTGTCGCTGCTCACACACCTGTGCCAACAGACACCGATATGAACGGGCCTGTTCCCACTGCTTCAGTGATTTCCTCGAGTTCCACGGCTTGATTTTGCTTGATTTTGGGACGTTGGCACAGGTACGAGGCTGGGCTGTAGGCTGTGGCTGTCTGCCATCCTAAACCCTGACACTGGCAATGACAGAAAGTCGACAGGGACAACGTCGGCACCGCGCAATGAAAAAAGGACGGAAAGACGTCTGGAAAAAATTAAATCCCCAAAGCACCACCCTCCATATCCACGGACCCAGCCCGGCCCGCCCCTGTGGGAGGAGAGGGGGACGCCAGGCGCTGGCTTAGTGGGCGGGACAATCAATGGGTCAATCAGAGAGAGGCCTGGGGCATTCTTATCCAATAGCCAACTTCTCCAGCCCTTCGGGGCGGAAGGCTCGGAGGGAGCCGGCGCTGGGCGCCACGTTTGGTTCTGGCGGGGGCGGGCCAGAGGTGCCCTCACACACCATGGCCGCCGGCAGCCATAAACACGGAGGGAGAGGCGTGAAGCGCAAGCGCGGCACTGAGGGGCGGGGGGAGCCAGCCGGCGGGAAGCCCCGCCCCCGCGCCGTGAAGCTCCACCCCGTGCTGCGAAACCCCGCCCCCAGCGCGCCGAAGCACCGCCTTCGTGGCGGGAAACCACGCCCCGATTCTGCTAGACTCCGCCCCCCAGGGCTCGGGGCCGTGCCGCCGCGGGAGGGGGGCGTGGCCTCCGCTTCCTCCCCGCGGGGCCGGGCCCGGGCCGGTGCGAGCCGTCGAGCCCCGCCCGCCGGGTGTCCCCGGCCGCCCCCGCCGCCCGCAGCATGTCCGACGCTCCCCGCGTCCCCGGGGACGTCTGCAGCCTCTTGGCAGGTGAGGGCAGGAGGGAGGGCTTCCTTCCCGGGGGGCGGGCAAAGGGGGGGCCGAGGGGGGCGGGCCGGTGGGGGTGTGACGGGCCGGGGGAGCCGGGGTGTGCGGGCGCAGCAGCCCCTGGAGCCGCGGCGGAGCGCGCCTCGGTGGGCACCGGGCGATGGCTTCCAGTGCACGGGTTCGGGGGCTCTCTCCTTCCCATCCCCCCAGTTCCTCCTCCCCGGCTACTTCCTCCGCCCGTGCCCGTCCGTGGGGAGCCGCAGCGCTCCGGCTCGCTTCCCCGCGGGGAGGAAGGAGCGGGCCGGGCCCCCGTAAGCCGGGAGCCGACACCGCTCCCCGGCCGGGCAGTTCGGGGCTGCGGGCGCCAGCCGGGGTGAGGCGTTCGGGGGCTGCCGCGGACTGGCGTGCGGGGAGTGTGACCGCCGGGTGACCGCGCAGCCATCCGGAGGAAGTCTCTGCCCCCGGGTGTGCTGGCAGGGCAGGCTGCCCGCATCAGCCGAAAAAAAGTAATGAACTTCCCCGCCGAACAGCTGAGGAGCGGACGGAAGGGCTGCTGAATTGCTGGGGTGTTGTCACATCAGTCACACACCTCTGACCGTGGCTGTCCGTGCTCTCAGGATGCGTTGGAGCGTAGGGATGGGATGATTTCTTACCGTGAAAGGTTATAATGTTAGTACGGACTTCCGAATGCGAGTGGCTATCTTTTTTCTCAAAGAACTAGTATTCAATTTTTTTTGTTGTTGTTAATTAAAATAAATAGTATACTTAAAAGTTGGCTTTTCTGGTATCTTTATCGAAAAGTTTGGTGTCCTGAAGCCATTTTAATTTCAGTGGGACTCTTCTGAGAACTTCTGTTTCTGCCTCAGGAACTTGTGTAGCTCTGACTTTGCCATTCAAATTACCCATGCTTTTTGAAATCTCCCTTCTGAGGCCAAGCGCTCAATTACATGGCTGGGCACCTGCCAGAGTCTAGTGCAACTCATCACTTTACAGACTATTATTTTTTTTAACACTTTGATTGAAAGAGCTAATGCTTGAAACATATTGCTCTCACCACATCTCATCTTCTGCTAACTGTCTGAAGTGTTTTATAACTGCAGTTTCTATGTCACTTGCATATCACACCATCTGTATTAAAAATTTGCATGGAAGGCCACTAGAAAAAAAAAAGGGAAAGCTTCTCATGATTTCATATGATGGAATAGATTCTTAATCCTTCAGAAAAAATAATTACCCTTAGAGAGCATTTCTAAATCTTAGTATTTTCTGTGGCAATACTGAATTCTGGAACTCATGGTCAGATGGAGGGCATATATGTTTGTTTTGGTGCTAATTTCACTGAGTGAAGCTCATCTTGAAACTCTTCAATGCCTTAAGTGCTTTAAAATTTTTTTGAGGGGAAGGATGTGATGCAAATGGGATCATTTGAGATGATGATTTCTTCCTCAGTCATGGTACCTCATGTACACAACCTGTCCTTCCTTCCTTCTTCCCATCTTTATCCAGTCTGCCATGGAAAGAGAGACACAGAAGTCTTTGTATTTTGAAGTGAAACAAAGAACACCTATTTTTCCTCAAGATGTAATGTACTTTCAGAGTCACTATGAGCAGTAGCCTAAGTTATACACAGGTATCTAATGTTTGTAGAGTATGTAAAGCTTTAGCTTTTCTCATTTCTTTTTGTGCTGTCTATAGAACTGAAGTTAAGAAGGCAATGGAATGATTTACCAGTGGTCTTTAAATATTTGTTTTATTATTACTACATCTAATAATAGTTTGCAACTTTAAATTGTTACCCTCAGGGTTAACCTTGTAAGGTTATATGCTGTTAAAATTACATAACCTGCTTATTTTTGAAAAATAAATAATGGCATGACTTTTTACAGTTTTTGTTAAACTCTCTTTTTTGAGGTTATCAGTCAAGTGCATGAAAGTTAGAAATGAGAGTAATCCAGTAAACTTTAATCCAGTAATCCTGTAAACTGTATGAGCAGTTCTTTCACTGAGGTGTGTAGGATCTCACAGTCTTTTATGTAGTTTTCTTCTTTTTTTTTGGCTCAAGCTATTCCTGTAGTGAGGATGTATAGTAATGGAGGAGGGAAGGAGGGTCTGTAATATCTTTACTATTCATTAAGAAACTATTACACCATACAAAGACCACAGTTAGTAGATAGTTATTAATTTCTGCATGCTCTTCTTCAAGGGTGCTTCTTAATGTATTATTTTAATGGCTTACAGTTATTGATCCAGCACGTCTTTGAGATGAGGGAATATTGTTTTCCCATCGGTAAAATTAGTATAATAAACAAGATGTGATTGGGGTCGCAAAAAATAATCAATGGTGGAACAGAATTAGAATTCAAATTCACCTGCCTCCATGCTGTGCTGGTTTCTCCAGATAATAATGAGTTGGATATCTATGTTAGTGGCCATTGCAAGTGCCAGGCACTTCTTCATATCAGGTTCAGTGAAGAACGTGCAGCTAATGGGTAGTGACAAGCACTGAATTTTAGTCTGGTGTTCACGTAGCAGAGGCTCTCACAGGTGCAAAATCTCCTAAGTACTGTGCTCTTCTGCTCTTCCTCCTCTTCTTGGCCTTTTTGCCTATGATTTCCAACTTCTGCAACAAGTGGAGGAATGATCATATGGATTTCCTTATCCCTGCTTACTCTTGATTGATGGTTGGAGTATGTCCACCCACCATGCTGAACATGTAGGGATCCTACTGGAAAACCTACTAAGTGCTCCTGTAGTTAAACATGGCGATAATGGGAATAAACACACCAGGGGATGAATTAAAGTTGCACAGAAAATTTTCCGACTTGTGAGTGCTTTGCTTTGAACCTAAACAATATTATATCTTTAACACAAAAACAAATTCTGTCACACATGCTGGCAGGGTCATTATAGTTGCATATCAGTGGCGCTGAAATGTTCCAGGCAGAAGCACAGCTTGAGCTCAGGGCTAACCGCATTAGTAGGAAACAGGAGGAAGCCGTTTCTGTAAAGTTGAAGGGGAAAGGTCAGTGTGGCAATAGACTTATTGCAGAGGTTTATTGGGATTGCACAATCCCATCCTGTCTTCTCTGACTTGTTCAAGTGGTAGTGGGGAAACACTGGAGACAGAAACAGAGTCCTCTGGTCGTGAGTTAAACTCCTGGTAGGAGGAGAGAATAAGTTTGTTGCTCTCTTATCTCCCTCTTTACACCTCGGAGGTGTATGGTAGTGTATGTAACTTCTTAAATCCCCACCTGCACTTACAGTCCCTGCACTTGCGGATGATGCTTGAGACAGTGGAATTCAGTGAAGGAAGCCCATCCCTGCTCTGCCTTTTCTTCTTTTGAAAAGGCATCGTCTGTTGTGTTTATGTGATATTTTGGTGGGTGTCTGGCAAAGTGGAATGTTTCTCTTTTTTGTCCCCTCAAACTGTAGCTGGTTGCATAGATTGTTGGAGGCCTTCTCACATCTATTTTTCCTTAGTAAGTTTTGGCTTGTTCATAGCTGAGGAGGAGTTTGAAGGTTCCTTCTTCCCCCAAGGGATTATTTCTTCTGTAATGTAAACCAGACTGGTTTCTTCAGTCAACTTGACTAGAAAAAAAATTCTTGAGATTTTTTCAGTAACAAAGATTTAGTTGGAGATAAGACTTCATTATTTTTTCACAGGTTTTGATGGTGTCATGATCATTAGATATGTGTATCATTTATATTTTTTCCCCAGTTCATATCACGTGACTGTAGTTTGGGTGATATTTCTTTGTCTTTTGTTCAATTTTCCTTTCACACGTGGCAATATTTTTTGTTTGAATCTTCTGTATTTGTATTTTGAAAGTTACAAATACTTTTACTGTGAAAATGGGATAAAATTTTCTCTAGTTTATACGGAACCTTATATCCCATCTTAATATAATTTTTCTTGTTCTGTTAAGCAAAACTCCAAACCTAAATAGAAACCAATGTTCTTGCCCTAAGGATCATTTCTACCCAGATATTATTCAGTTTGTTTAAATGCTTAGTTATATTGTCCAGAACACCTTTTTTTCTGTGTGATTCCTCTTATTTTTTTCTTCAAAGTCATACTGTTTACCTACTTGTTTAGTTGCATCTTGAAAATCGCTTGCAGAAAAGGGCAAGGCAAGAAATCTATAAGATATTGGATCTAGTGCAGGAGTTGCTTACCTTTTATTTTTGGACTGTGCTGTTTATATTTACCCCAATCCCCAAAAAACAAACTGTCCATTTTAATTTTCCATGTCAGCTGTTTCTGGACTTTCCTCTTACATGCCTGTCATAGAAGAAGCCTTCTGGGTACAGTGTGGCTCTTCTTTATTGATTGATTCAAATTTAAAAGCACACTGTTGTTTAAAACTACTCTTTTTAAAAAGTATTATTTCCATGTTTCCAAGGCTTTAACAAATTCCAGTTCTTGCTGAAGAATCCATCTGTACAAAATAAACCAGGGGGATTATAGTAGACATCTTTTAAGTAGACATGTATTTACAGCTTTGGTAGTATGTATGTGTTTCTATAGTAATGGAGTAAGATTAGAAACAGTGAGGTGAAAAAAATGCACAGAGGGACTCCTGGTAAGAAATAACCTCCAGTGATTTGAAACATAGTTCAATTGTCTCTGCCATAAATTTGGGAATAAGTGTCATATATGGGTGATAAAAATGGCATAGGCTATTTTTTATATACTCATTATTCACTTAGTTTGTCTTTTTCAATTAACATGGAGTCTATCTTTCTCATCTGACTGGGTTTACGTTTCTTTCATAATCATATGTCAACAAACCACAATAGACACAGCATAATGTGGCATACAGTGTAAATCTTTAGGTTAATCCTTAACATTTTTTATTATAGTTCATTTGGAATCACTTTGTAACTTGATCATGATTTGTACTGGTGTGGTTTTTTTTCATTATATGCTTAATATGTTACAGCTCCATCTTTTCTCACCTCTTTAATATAGAGAGAGGATGCTCAACTACTCATCCAATGAGACTAGAGATAGATATATAACTATATATATGTATAGTACTTGATTAAAATTTTTCTTTTTTAATCTTTTAAAAGACATGCCTTATCAATTTACTTCATTTGAGGAGTCTTAGCAATTTGTGTATGCTTCTGCTTTTAAAATCACTAATAAAACTGTTGAATGTCAACATGTTTCATTATACTTACTTTGTATGTGTCAACACAGCAACATAACCTTGCTTCTGGGAATTTAAGGTAGAGCAATTTTAAAGGCAATCCTTTCTGGGACTTTGCACTAAAAGCAATACTAACCTTATTGTTAGGCTGGATAAATGTGGTATTTTTAGACATCTTGAAGTTCAGTCACTTTTATTTTACATCATGTGTTCTGTTTCTGATTAAGCGTATATATATTTAAAAGGCAATTTAGCAAACTCTGGAGAGGGACTTTAAAACATAGTTGTGAATTTGGGGGAGAGCAAAAGCAAAGTCCTCCAATATTTCTTTATTTAATAGAACAGGCAGTGACAGCTATTGCTTGGCAGTTTGTCTTCAGGCTTTTTCCCTATTAATGATTCGCATGACAACTGAAATCAAATTAATTAATTGCTTTCTGATGCCAGCCCTGTGTAAAGCTGAAAGATACATGGCAGTCTGTTTAATATTGGTCACCTTTGGACAGTATGTGTGTAATAAATGTGCCTAGCTTGCAGCTATGTCCCAAAATCCTCTGGCCTGCTGTCCCAAATTCCCTGGCTGGCAGCTGGCGGCTGGCTCTCTGGGTCCTTGAGGCAGAGCAGAGACAAGGCTGGTGGCTGCAGGAATTGCTCTGCTGAGCTGCTGGTGCCTCCACATGGCAGTGGCAGTACAGCTGCCAGGTTATCCCCTGGAGTGTCCCTGGCCATAGGATGGATGTGTGTCCAGCCTCCCAACCAGCCTGCTTTCTCCTCGGGCTGTGGGCCCTGCCATGTGCGTGGAGATGCTCCTGTCTCATTGCCACTTTCTGATTCCGTCATTGGAATGGTGTCAACTCATCAGTTGATGTGTCCGTGATGGAGTGATTAACTTCTTGATAATGTGGTTGGATAACATCTTGGTTATCTGCTGGAGGAGGGGATGAAGAATGACCCAGCACATAGTCTTTGGGTGCCTCTGTGGGAATCTGCTTGGCCCACCCTGACTAGAAATTGAAGTAGTTCTGTCCTAAGTATCTTTGTTTATTAAGTGTGACTTATATTTACAATATTAAATCCTGTAAACAACAAATGTGCTGTGATTTGTTATGCTTAGCACTCTTTAACACAGCACTTGCTTTGGGCTAGAAATTTACAATGTTCTTGAAAAATTCCATCTGTGTGGTTCCAGCCTTCATTAAAGGAAATAGCTCCAAAGTCTTTAAAAAATTAAAATCTTGCAGTATTGTCTGTTTATAATCATTGAAGTAAAGACAACCATAAACTGTTTTAACAATGAAATGCAAAAGAAATCTTAGCTTTTCTCCTTGTAAAAGGACTGTAGATGAAAATGAAATGACAATGGCTTTTAGCTTTTGACTGTTCTGTGAACTGGCACTCAAGTTTTGAACTGTATGAGCTCGTGTAAGTGGACAGAGCTAGGCTGAGGTGTGACTTTCCTTTCCGGTCAGTTTGTAACCTGTATTGGCAGAGCAATTTGTGAGTGATTTGTATCAATTGTATCCTTTGGTTTGGTAGCTTTTGTTCATTTCCTGCAGGCAAATAATTCCTCTGGGGTATGGTGCAAGCAAATTTAACATTACAAGCTTTAAGAAACAGAGCAACAAGTATGGGCATTTAAGCTATCAAACAGTCTAACACACAAGCTTAAGAAAAGAGGTGTTAAGTAGGTTTCCAGTGTGTATTTTTCTTTGCTTTGTTTTTGTTTATTCGTTTTAGTGTTTTTAAATTTATTTTTTTATTTTCATATTTTCATTGGGAACATGTAAATGTCTGCTATGTGTGATACTAAATATCTGGTCAATTCGTTGGGAAAAATTTATGGGAATATGTCACTTGGTTTTTTTTTTTTTTGCTCTGGGGTAACTGATTAGTTAAAGTGCTATTAGACCAGAAATCTGTTCAAAGAGGTTTTCTTTCTGGAACTTATCTTTTATTCCTTTTAAAATTTCTTGATGGATCAGCTGCTGCTGAAGCATGAATCAAGTCTGCACTGAAGTACTTGTGAGGAGTAGTTTTGTTTTCTGTGTAGCATTAAACTAGTACAGGAGAGACCAAGTTGTGGATCATCCTGGAGAGGGGAGAGGAAGTATGTGACTAGAACAGTGGTGAGAAATGGGCACATTTTGCTACTTCTCTTTCAAGTTTACTGTATTAAACTAGGATCTGCTGCACTGAAGTCCCTAGTTCTGTTCTAATTCGTACATAAATCACTTTGTGGAAGGTCAGAGAAACTACAGGAACATTTCCTTATGTTAAGGCAGTCCATATTCCTCCATAGTGTGGAAATACAGGAAGTGAAGAGATGATCATAACTTAGATGACTTGCTGGCTTCTTGTCCAGAGAAGCTTAGGATGTTACTCATCTTCTGCATCTGGTACATCCTGGATGGATTTACAACAGTAAATTAAAACAAGATATATAACATACTGTATAACTCTGAGTAGATAAGAAATATATATGATACAGTAAAATGTAATTTTCAGGTAAACTGCTTCTTTAGCATCGTGTGTTTGTCATATCTGTCTTTGTATTTTGGGGTTGTGATGAATCAAGCCATATGGTATCTCTGGACATATGGAAGTAATAGTGTTCCATGATGAAAACAGTGCACCCTGACTGTGGGTACACCTCAGCTTGGAGAACTTGTTTCACATGCTCATGTGAGAGGGAAGCCATCCCAGGGATGTCTTCTGCAACTGATGCTGTTTAGAAATGACAAACTTGTATATGCGTGCTCTGTTTCTGCCTCTCTCCTCCAACTCTACCTATACTGAGAGTAAATGGAGCGTCTGCTTCTGCCCTGTCCTCCCATGGTTGAAAATTCTCTATTATTTCTGCTTTCCAAGTCCAAGGTTTTCTGGAAAGCTACAAAATCTGTCAGCAATATAGTTAGTCCTGAAATTTTTGTATCCGCAGTATATTTTAAGCCAGAAGTAGTAATTTTTTTTTATAATCAACTTGGTTTGTCTTCCCCACATACTCCTTAATTGTGTTATTTCAATGTTTGTATTTGAATAAAGCTTTGACAGTCAATCTGAGATGGCAGAATTCTCACCTGGCTTGAACCTTTCCAAGAAGTAAAGAAGCCCACTGAGTTTAAGTGAAGACTTCTGAATCCAAGTTTTGTGATTGATTAGTGTCCAAAGATTACCATGCAAGTATTGCTCCTGATTTATAAACATGACTAATTCCTCTGAGATTTTGTATGTTGGTGCCTAGGTAGCACTTGGAAGCTGCTATCTAATTTTTAAAATAAATAGATATAAAAGTATGGAAAAATAAATATTTAATCAGGCCATCCCTCTTCAAGTGAAAGCTAGTTTTGTGTTGGGAAACCCTGTTAGGTTTCATTGAGAGAAAAACTGTTGATTTGTTTTTAACTATTTTGTTTTTTTCTCTGAATAGTAAAAGTATAAGTTTTTTGACCTTAGTTTTGTAGTTTGTCAATGTCATTGGGTTCTGTGGGCTCTCCTCTGCCAATTCCAATCCTTGGCAATTCCAATCCTTGTAATTTGTGAAGATGTGTACTTTTTTATGGGTTTGGAAAAAATCCCTGTTGGCATTCTTGGTCTGCAGCATAAAGACTGTTGGGGGTATGTCTGGAGGATGCATTAATACATGTTAAGTGCCTTTCCTTCTGTCCTTTTGAAGAAGGAATGCCACAGAACTGAGTGAAGGTCTCCCCCATTCAGGATTGCTTTGGAAAACGTAATGGGAAGATTCTCTGTCTCATGGAGAGAGGAGGATCAATGCTATTCTTCAGAACTCTAAAATATTGTAAAACATGAATACTTTTGCTGCACTTGGTGAGGACAGTAATCTAAAAATTTAAATAATAATCTAGTGAATTATTTGTAAAGAAGAATATTTTTGTAATAGCTGTGCTAGTGTTCTTGAAGGGTAACTTCTGACTTGTCTTCTTGCATCCTGTAATACAAAGGGTGATATGTTTCTGTTTTATAAAGAAAAAAGCAGGCAATTAAATTTTTCATTTAGGAAATCTGTGGTAAATATTCCTGTAAACTTTTGCACGTAGACAGTTGGCTGTTATTTATGTTTCTGTATTAAAAGGGAATGTTTCATCTGATTGGAGAAGTTATAGGATTAAAATAGTGCTATCTATATGCATTTGCATCTATCCAGAGAGAGCCAAGGTATATATATATATGTGTCTCTGTGTGTGTCTGTGGAGGTGGGCAGGCACTGTGAGAAGGTGTTTTGTTACCCGCAAATGCTTTCTCTTATCCACTGAGCAGTTGTTACCCATACAGATGAGACATTTATGTTAACAAGCAGGATTTTTTGGTTGTTTCTCCTTTTCTGTTTTTGGGATAATTGTATGTTGAGTGGTATCTATAAGAGACTTCTAATGTTGTTTTTTGCCATTGTTTAGTCAATAAGGAAAA
Organism: Melozone crissalis; assembly: GCF_028551555.1. Taxonomy (NCBI): domain Eukaryota; kingdom Metazoa; phylum Chordata; class Aves; order Passeriformes; family Passerellidae; genus Melozone; species Melozone crissalis. The sequence goes on along the minus strand of NW_026535794.1, from coordinate 34,237,246 downwards.
CATACTACTGTGTTACACTCCCACAAATTCTATACACACTGCATTCTTTTTATCCTATTGAATGGATATTTACTATATTAAAAGAACAGTGGTAGCTTTTATGGAATGTTTTGTTTCTACATGACTGTATAAAAGTATCATCTGAGTAAGAATTAAAACTTAAAGTGCAGGCTAGAGCCTTTGTTTGTGATTCTACAAGTGGAGGTGTGCTTAATTTAAAGTACACTGTTGAGCTGGACTCCTTTGATAAGGTTAATTTGCTTACTTAATAGTTTTCAGGATTGCTTTGGATATGAATCTTTAGTCAACCAGTGATTTCAGAGGCATTGTGGGAACTTGAAAATACTGTAACCAGTAAGTGAGCTATATTACTATCTGGGTAAGTGTACTGCTGAAATAATAAATTACACAACCATCTTTGCAACTTGAACTTCTGAAATAACATGGCAGTAATATATGCATAAAGGCTATTTCCATGTTTTAGCTTTGTCTTTTACTTTAGGTGATGGAAAGTAATTGTTATAGGACTGCAATTTATTAGGACTTACGTAGCATAATTAAGTGAGCAAGAATCAAATGTCACCATAAGATTTGCTGTGCTAAGCATAAGTAGATCGAGAACAAATGTATCCCATTTAGAATCTAAAATGTCTGTTAACTATGCTGTGAGTAGGGCTGAAAATAATTTTCTTATTTTTTTCACAGTAGTATCAGGACAAGCTCATTACAGCAGTATTTTTTCTTTTTTTGAGGTGTATTTATTTTCTTCTTTATTTAGATGTTGAAACATTTGTTTCCCAAACACTAAAAGGAGAAAATCTATCCAAGAAAGCAAAAGAAAAGCGTGAAGCTCTTCTTAAGAAGATAAAGGATATTAAGACAAGGTAAGTGAACTTCATGGCTTTAATATGTTAGAAAGTCACTTACTGATATCTTAAAGTTTTACGCAATCTTTTATTAAACATTAACCATATTAAAGATTAAAAAATCTGTCTAGGTGCTGATTTTTTCAAAAAATCTGTACGGGTTCAAGTCTTGTCTTCTCAAAGCTGCTACAATTTAGTAAGAAATGGGATCAGAATGATTTGTCCCATTTGAATTGTTTAATATTCTGAAACCTGATTGCAAGTTGGGCAGAGCTTGCCTTCACCTCTGCTTTTGTAATTTTCACTAAAACATGAGAAATAAAATGTATTGAGGATATGAATGAGCTTCCTATCACCATACTCAGCTGGTGTAAGACAGCTGTGTGTTATCTCCTAAGCATTCCATTGATGGCATGCTTCTGCCCCTGTGGCAATTTGTTTATAATTTCAAGGACAGCACAATCATCTGGTGAGGGCGCTACACTGGAGGGAGACATGAGATGTGTCCCAAAATCTTGTATTTGAAGTTTTGTGTTCTTTTAATTCAGGCTATAAATGCTTAGGGAACTAGCTCTCCCTCATATTCTCTTTTAAGAAAGTAGTATTTTATCTATTTATTTTTTCTTTCCTGGGTTTTCCATTCTGGGTTATTGAGTTAACTGTGACTGTACAGATGACTTGCAGATACAGTGTTACTGATTTTTTTCTTGACTGACTGATGCTTTTTTGGATGAGGAAATATCAAAGAGAGGGAACCTGCATTTATGGGCATATTGACACTGAATCTGTTACTATTAATTTATGTGACCCCATGGTTTCTCGTCTTATTTTAATTTCTAATGCCTTCCTCATTTCCTGTAATATTATTCACTGTTAACAATGTTTTGCTTTTCATGCAGGCTACAAAATACATGCACATTGTAATCTTCTTTGATTTTAACATCCCACATGTTGGGCTGTGTTACTGCCACTTGCTACACTGGATTTCTTGGATCTGGCCTTTTATCTCTGTTTGCATTTCTCAGTTTCTTATCTCTAGACCATTCCTTTCTCTTCTGCTCGTTTCTTGCCAACATCTCCTTATTGACTAAACTGATATCTTTACTACTGCTTATTGTTCATAAAGATGATCTTGGCAGCTGCATTTTATTTGCCAGTTAGTTCGTAACCCATGAATGCTTCTTGAATGCCATTCTACATAACTCTGTCCTGATAATTTGTCTGTATCATTAAACTGTATTATGTGATTATTTTAGTTTCTGAAATATTAAGATTTAGCTCTGAAGAAACAGTGTATAAAAGGATGTTTTCTCTCTGGGATGAGAATTTTTTTGTTTTGTAGGCATTATATAAATTGAGATCTCCTTATTTGAAAAGAAAATCTTATTTAGGCATGCTTTAACTTTTATCTTTCTGGTTAGTTATTAATACATTTTCATTTGGATTTCTGTAAATTTACTGTAGTTATGCCCACTATTTTTGATTTTTAATTTAGTTTCCTATTGAACTACTGGCTTATTTCAAAATATGTTTAATGGTTCTGCTTGTGCACAAAAATTTGTGGAATTTGTTAACATTTTAAAGGTTTACTAAAAAAATTATAGATGCTTTTGTGTGTTTTTATACCTTAAGATATCTGAGCAGATGTATTTTATAATCTTAAGATGTTTTTATGCCTTATGATATCTGAGCAGATGAATGTTACTAGAAAAGGCTGCTCAGTCTGGATTTGGTTTTGTTCAAGTCTTCCTTGAAGTGACTGGGGATTCTGTCAGCTGCAAAGGCAAAAGGAAAACTGAATAAATACTTAAAGTCAAAGATAAAGACTTTAGCATTTTCAAGGAAAACTTGCAGCGCTGAGTCTCGACCACAAAACTTGTTGAAAACTGATTGCTGTTCTGTGCCACGTCCTCGTGTGCCGTGGGTTTGCGAGTGTGCGTTGCTTTATGATGTTTCTTCTTCTGTTTTTTCCTGCAGCTATCCTCAGGAATTCCCGGAGAAAGGTGAGTCTCGTGGGTTTGCGAGTGTGCGTTGCTTTATGATGTTTCTTGTTCTGTTTTTCCCTGCAGCTATGCTCAGGAATTCCCGGAGAAAGGTGAGTCCCGTGCCCTTTCCCCGCTGCTCCCGCCGCGCTGTGTTCCCGCGGCCGCGCGAGGCCGAGGGCCCTGGCGCCCCCTGCCGCGGCCGGCGGGAACTGCGGCCCGAGCGCGCAGCCCCGGCAGCGAGCGCGGCGCACCGCCCTACAGCCCTCGCTGATGGCAACGCTCGGCTGGAAATGGAGCTCGGGGTTTAATCTATAATGCGGCTCGTTATGGAGCTTATTTGTTATAAATTTAGTATAAATGGAGCTTTGTTAGTAAGAGTGCAGCCTTGCGAAAGACCATGTGACGTGCGGTTTTTTTTTTCCCCCAGAGGAAGTGAATGCAAAGTAGCCTGCTTAGGAGATGGAATTTTAGCAGAGGTTACTTATTTCAGCCTTTTTTCTTAACGTTGCAAAAGTCTTCAATTCCATAGTGATGTTTCTTTAACCTTTTAATAGGATCATCTCGTGGCAATATGATATTGGCTTTCGATCCACACTGGATGAATGTTTTCATAGTGCAGCGGGAGCTCAGACCTTTAGCTGGAGAGGAGATGATTTAGTGTGCGAGTAATGAAAACTGAAGTGTGGGTTATCTATTGTCTTCTAGTGGAGTTTAAACAAAGCTGCAGAGTTCAGCTTAGAGAAGACTGAGGGGTTTGTTGCTACAGTGTTCTGTTCTGTAACTAAACCTGGAAGGGCTCTTATTTCCATGATGCTAATTCTTGAGGTCGTGACCTATAGCCTGTGGATGCTGGTATGAGGGTCACAGTGCGAGGTCAAAAAAGCCTATGCAGAGCTTCACTTTTTACAGTGGTTGAAGAAGTGTCTGTTTCTGGACAAGGAGGTTCAGATGTGTGGGCTGCAGTGTGCCTCCTGAGAAAGTGAAAATATGTAAGTCATATTAGGCAAATAATGTTGTAACAAGGCACAACAAGTTCATACATTTTTTATGCCTGTTTAAATCAAGTTATGCAGCCATAACAGTTCAATTGAAATGGATACTGCAACTTGAAACTTCCCAAAGATTCAAGATTGCCAAGATTCTGTGAACTCCAACTATGTGATTGTTTAAAAATTGTATTACAGTAATTTGCTATTTTTTTAATATTACAGCTCAGCTCTGCTACAGAAGATAAAATGTAGTTTTCATCTTCTCCTCACTGTCCAACAGAACTGAATGAGGGAAAGTAAAATGTTATTTTATTAAGAAAATTACTAACATAAAATTAGGTGGGGTGGTTGTTTCATTGCGGACCTATCTTACTTTGAGAGAGCGTGTTTTTGAACATTTAATAACTTCCCGAGGCTCTGACTGTGTAATAAGTGTGGGAGTTGCCTACAAAAAGCAGAGTTTGCATTTACTGCTTTGTGTAATTTGAAGGTCAAGAAAATTCTAGTCTATTTACTTTCTTCATTGGTAATTTGATTCAGAATTTCTTTTCCAGTTCAACAAATTATTAACAAAAATGAGATTTCATTATCTCTAGCAAAATGGATTATTTGATTTGTATAGTCTGTAATTGTTACTGCATAACTTGCTGTGATTTCTGTGAAAATTATATTCAGTCTTATTCTTTTTATTACCGTACATTTGATTATTAAGCAGGATATATTGTCATGTAAAAAATTCTCGTGATGTCTCTCTGGTTCAGGTCGTAGAACTGTGTAAAAATACTGAGGTGTGTGAACACTCACACCTTAGTTTTCAGTATTTTTCAATAAAATGAAAGTTATACTATTGCTTTCTGCAAGCAAGGATACATCCCTCCAAATTAATGTGCATTTGCTGCATACAGGAGTATAAAAAATTTACAAGAAATAAGAGCCTGCACTTACTTGCAAATTAATTAAGGGAATGTGAATCAGTGGTATGAGTTGTTGGTGTAATGTCCAGAGTTCAAGAAGTGTGTGCTAAACTTTATTTGGTTGTGTCATTCTTACTTTAGGACTGTACAAATTAGGCGTGACTTTTGTAGGTGTAGAACAAAGGACTCACGTGGAGATAAGCAGTCAGATTCTTGGCTAGCTCCTAGTGCAACAAAGCAGTGACAGCAGCTGAGGGAGGTCAACTTTTGTGCCCATTTTCATACCTCTCTGCACACCTAGACATTTGAAAAATGGAAAATTTGGAAAGTATTGAAAACTCAGAAGGCTGTGATGGTCAGTTCCCACCCCCTCCAGAGAAAGAAGAAAGACATCAACATATAAGGTGAAAAAAGGATAATATATTTTAGGAAAAAACAGGAGGGGTGGGAGGAGGAATTTGGAAAGTACCCTGAAAAAAGTTAGGAAGAATAAAAACTACTGTGTGTATTTAAACTCCGTATTTACTATTCTTGCTTTTGTAGTAGCAGTCACTCCATTTTTAAAATGTAAATAAAGTAATCTCTGTTTTAACTGAAAGGAAAGGTGAAGAATGGTACATGCTGTCAAGGTATGTTATCATGATATAGTAGTTATACTACATCAGCTGTTTTCAAGAATCTCGTGAGTTGTGACCTGTCATCCTTTCAGAGGCATCCAGAAGTATTTTTGGAGGCTGAAAGAAGTGGACTAAAACTTTCATAATTCATATACTTCCTGTAGGACCTAATGATATTTGACTCCACTCTCAAACAGCGTCTCCTTCGGCTTGTGAGTAGTTCCACAAGGATGTGTTGTGGGCATACTTTCCACTCCACTCTCTTTCATCACTAAATGTTTGTGAAGCCACACTGACTTTTCACATAGTGACTAGCAGGTTTGACTAAACTATTTGTAAACACTTCTTTTATGGGCTGTGGCCAATAGCATAGAGAATCTTGCCTATCCATAAGGATAAAGCAGGGAGGTGTGAAAGATTAACAATAAAAAAGTAATTGAAGAGCATGTGTGCAAGTAGAACCAGGCTCCTTAAAACTATGATCACCCATGTGCATCTCTCTCAGAAGGTGCACACATATTTCTTTGCAACCAGATTGATGAATTTGAGGACTTTCTTGAATCTCCCTGGAAAGAAGCCTTCTGATGTTGTCTGTCAGGTCAGTAAATATGCTGACAAAAGCATCTTTTTGTCTGTATAGACTGAAAAAAATTGAAGCTTTTTAGGAGAAGTGAGTACATGTGCAAGTTAAAGACACAAAATTAATTGTATGGGAAAATATTTAGTTTTTGTTTGTGGTGTGTTACCTGATTTAACACTGACTTTTACAGTTAAGTATGTTGTTAATTTATGGATAAAGAAAGTCCATGTTGTTCTTATGACCAAAAATGTGCAATTATATTTATATCCAATCCACTGGTCTTTCATCAGATTTATTTTTTAAGTTATTAGACATTTATGGTATCTATTTTATTCTTAAATTGAAGAGCTCTGTATAAATGTCTTTCTCTTAGACACTGCTGCCTTTTTTCCTTTTAATTTGAAATATTTGACTATTTAAGCAGTTTAAGCAAAACTAAAAACCTGTAGTCACACTCAGCGACCTGTTCTAGATCTTAGAATTGGGAAAAAACTTGAAAACAAAGGTAATTTGCATAAAAAACTTGGTTCATTTTTTTGGTAAGACTAATATTCCACTAACATTATAAAAGTCTTAACTTTGTCAAAGATTCTGACTTAATACAGTTTTTGACATTTCTCTGTTTTGAGATTAATTGAATCAATACTGTGACTGCCAAAATGTTTAGTTAAAAGAACCTTGTTTTCAGTTTATGCTAAAAATAGTGCTGAAGTTGGCAGAAGCACCCTAAGCTCTAGAAGCTGTATTTGTGTTTGAAGTTCAATTGCCATCTGTTCTATGCATTTATTTTAGTAAAATACATATTTTTACTCACTTTTCACAAAATATTTTGGCTCAATGTTGAAAGTGAGACACCAGAAGTACTAGCCAAATCGAGTCATACTATGGGAATTTGCAGAACCAGTTCCCCAGAAAGCACTCGTTGCACCTCATATGTGATCTGCAGCACTAAATTATGCAGGAAAGTATGACATGACATTTTCTAACTAGCATTTGTCACTCTGATAAAAACTGATGATGGTCCACTTTTGTTTTTATTTCACTGTAACATAAGAGGGCAAAACTGTGTCTCTAGAGCACTAGTGTTATTCACAGTGTAATTATGGGGAGCACCTGTAAGAAACCTTTAGATGACTCAGATGCTTCTGGCTCTTGGCAGAGCAGTGTGTCTGGAGCCCAAAACCTCTGCTTCCTGGAAATAGTCAAGCTGTTAGAGTAGCACTATTTGCAAGGGATTTGATTTTGTATTTTTTTCTTTTCTGTTTTTGTACAGGGGTCGTATTTCCTTTTTATTTTTTTCCCCCTCTGTGCACTCTTTTTCAGGAAATGGCAGCAAATAGAAGTCTCTTTTGACTTCAGAAATGGAGTCAGTATCTTGTGGTCACCAGAGCTGCATGTGCACACAAGTTCTATATTTTAACACACTTGAACTTTTTAGTCAAGAGCATAAATACATGGTTAGTATTTAACCATAAATGGGAAAGATATGGCTTAGTTGTTACCCAGTTCTTTGAGGATCATCATGACGTATTTCTGGAGAGACCATCATTAAAAGTGTGCCAAATACCACTCTGTCCCAGAAGTCTGGGAGGGTTCACTGTAGGCATGTCACTGTGTTGTCCCTTTCAGCTACACACAGCTGTTATCTGTGAAGTGTCCACACCAAGTGCAATTTCAAGTAACATGACATACCAGTGCAGCACAAATGGTTTTGGCCTGATATGCATCACAAGAATGAGATCTTAAGAAAGAACTTACAATTACAGATCATAAGAAAGAACTCATCGAGCAAAAGTTGCAGTTGCTTTTCTTGCTTGAAGCACATTTGCTTGCACACTAAATGTTGTTTTCTGTATTGTTTTAAGAATTAGCTGTTAAAGAGTTTCTACTTGACCTTTACAAAACAAGCCATTAAAAATCATCATGTTAACAGGGGACCCTAGAAGGCCCTTCAGGAATGAGTGTGTTGGAGCAGACTGCATGGCAAAGCATGCATTGAAAAACTGATTGTCAGAAGAATCCAGTCTTGCAGGATGACTGGTGGATTGGGTCAGTAGCATCTTAAAAATACAGGATGCCCCTATCAAGGGGCTAAAGTATACCCCTGCCAGCTTGAAAGCAGCTTTGTCTACTTGTTCTTATGAAAAACTGAGTAGTGAGAACCTTGCTTGGTCTGCTTGATGCCTTCATCCTGTCCTTTGTTTCATGGGTTCTTACTGCAGCAGAGATTGGACAGGATGAACTGATTTCAACCTGCTGTGACTTGGGACCTTCTGAAATGGCAAGAAGCAGGGTGGTTTGAGCTACATGTCTTTTTATTTTCCTGAGTTGTTTTATTTCTCTTATACTTGAGCAGTTTTAATGCATCATTCTGTCTAGACATTTTTAGAAATAAATTGAAAGTGTTTAGTTATCTGAGGATGTGAGCTAGCAAGTTTCTTTCAGAGACATTGGGTGAAACATCTTGCTTGCTTTTTTTCAGAGTAAGTGGTGGAAACAGTATCTTTAATGCTTAGGAATTCTATGTTATAATCTCAATGTTCAAGAAGAAAATGAATTATTGGGGGAAAAAATCTGAATTTTTTAAAAGCTAAATTCTTACAGTGTAATATGGTCCTACTCATTATATTGTACCAACTAAATTTATTGGAAGTCTTCAGAACAAGGGGTAGGAGCTGAAGTACAGCCCTTGTTACAATGAAGAGAGTTTGTTTTATGCTCCATTCCTAATGTGGTAAACTTACCCTTTGGTATGCATTATTTCCTGAATCAATAAATAAGCTGTAATGGAAAACGTAGCATTTAATAAGGAATGACATTGTATGTTTTTTTTTTTATAGACATCATAAAATATTGATTCTGCTATCAAACCTGTAGGAGATTAGTTTAACTTGCAGAAACTAGAGAATAGGGTCAGTTCACGTACATATTTTTGTTATTGTGACTGTTAAATATCTACCATTAATTAATCTATTTTCCCCCAACTTCCAGATAAATCATGGTATTTTGGGGAAACAAGAAACTATATTAATGAGCATCAACTCCATAATTATACTTGTGGCTGCATAACAGGGACACAGTCGTGTCATTTCTTTAGGCAATAACTTTTGCAAAGAAGTATTTTTAAACTGGTCATTAATTTTATGACCATAGAAATGAGATGCAAAATTTATGCTGTTGTCATTGGCATGGGTTCAAGGCACTACTGACATTATGTGTGATTGTAATGGAATGGCTGCCAACTAATGAGTCTATAGACATTTTGTTTGAGCATGCTTTGCTTTTAGATGTTTGATTAGGCAGCAATGCTTTCAATTATGCCTGCAAATTGTATTGAATACATTTACCTGATGCCCATTGTTGCTTTGTAGTTCGGTTTTCTATTACATAAGTGCAAGTTGAATGCTTTTCTTTAATTTATTGATGCTTTTTGGGTGTATTTTTAGATACTTGGCACCTGAAGAGAATAGTGGTTTGTGCTGCTCAACACTGACTCCTCTGACTGTTCAAGGAGTAGCACATGGATCTTCAAATGCAATTCTGACTGCTCTTACTCCATAGGTGGAGTACAAACTTCAATGCAACACATTGATGGAGGATCATGTAAAGAGGAGAAAGGGCAGAGATTGCTCAGAGTGGGAATGTAGGAGACGACACAGGATCAACAGGAAGCCTCTTTGTGAACCGTCAGGAGCAATTTCTTTGTATATTGACAGAATACAGTCCTAAGATATCTTTTAACCCTGACAGAGCTAGGAGGCAAGAGCCCCAAGGTTGATACCAGAAAGCACTCCTTCTTTTATGCCAGTACATAAACACATTGTGAAATGTTGCCTGTTAAAACTCCAGAGCATAATGAGTCAGCTTTCTTATTGAAATGCCTGCAGTTCTTCTGTACAAATTAGATTATTGAAGAATTGTATTTTCAGTGTATAATATAAATTGATGAAAACTATTATTTATTTGCTACTATTTTTCTTTGCTCTAAAATAAAAAATGGAAGATTTTTTGCTTTAATCTAGTCCTGCATATGTCCAGGTTGCTTGTACCTCTATCCAGAGTCTGCCACCTATTCTCCTCATTTTTCATGTAAAGTGTGGATAGCTAAATGTAGTATTGTATGACATAGGATTTATATTTTGGTTCTGAGTGTCTTTCTCAGTGAGGGCTTTTTTTATGGAAGTCTTCAAGCCTTCTTTAGAATTTAAAATCTAGAGAATGCTTTGACAAATGTAAAGCACTGAGTGTGAAATTTCTTTCTTCATAATACTCTCAACACTTTTCTTTTTTTGGTTGTTTTGTTTTAAGAGCATTTTGAATTTGGATATTCTAGACATGAAACAGAAACTTTTTTTATTAGGAATCTACATTCGGTGTTGCTATGGTTTTTGTTGTTTCAAATACAGTATATAATTGTGTCATGATTTTCATGCCACATGGCAACTAAAGCCCATATAGTCCCTCACTCATTTGCCTCTGCTGGGATAGAGGAGATAATCAGAAGGGTAAAAGTGAGAAAATTCATGGGTTGATATGAAGTTGGTATAATAGGTAAAGCAAAAACTGTACACAGAAGAAAGACATAACAAGGAATTCATTCATCACTTGCCCAGGGTAGGCAGGTGTTCAGCCATTTCTAGGAGAGCAGGACTTCATCACAAGTAAGAGTGACTTAGACAAACATCACCACTCTTAATGTCTCCTACTTCCTTCTTTTCCCCCCAGCTTTATGTGCTGAGCATGGCATCTTATGGTGTGGAGTATTCTCTTGGTCAGCTGGGGTCAGCTGTTCTGGCTGTGTCCCCTCACAACTTCTTGTGCACCCCAGCCCGCTCACTGGTGTGGTGGTGTGAGAGGAAGGAAAGGTGTTGACTCTGTAAGCATTGCTCAGCAGTAACTAAAATATGCCTGTTTTATCAACACTGGTTTTAGCACAAATCCAAAACATAGCCTGATACCAGCTACTGTGAAAAAACTTAACTCTATCAAAGTCAAACCAGCACAATGATTGGTATATGTATGGCATGCACTAAATATGTATGTAGGTATTGAAAATTCCCTTGTTCCTAGGTCATCTGGCTTTTATATGAAAGTAAAGGACAAATGTTTACTGATTTTGAAATCCTAAGTGTAACTGGAAAATGGTAATATGGTGACTTAGTGGAAGAGCAAGGTAACAGTGCAACTTTGCAAACTTACATAATTTATTATTTGTTGCTGAGTGGGACAAAATGCTCTGGAGATGTTCTTTCTACGTGTATACTCACCTACTTGTCATCCGCAAGTCTTATTCATTCAAATATACTAAGGTTTGCCATTCAGCCCATGAATTATATGTGCTGGAGTATGGTGTTTCTGGAATTGTTTTCTTCTAGAAATACAGCCTAATATTTTAAATTTATGCTGGCACTTTCATGAAGGTTCAATGATGACATGTTTATGCATAGCTAATAAGAGGATATTTTTAATTGACAACCAGGGCTTACACATACACATGTATTCTATGCATTCTAGTACTAGTAAAAGTTTAGGACAGGAAACAGTGGAACTTTTGGAATGGAATCGAATTTTGCCATTATATTGTGTTTGCTCTTTTTAGATGGAGTGTATAATCTCATACAGATATATATAGGCAAAGAGAGACAGGCACCTGATCTCTAGAATCTAAGTGTAAAAGATGATCATGCTGGTTATAAATGAGGCATAATATTTTCTGTTCATGTTCTATCTGTTCTGTGTTTTTCTATTTGGAGGAAGAGGTGAGTTCTAGAGAGAAATAATTTACTTTTGATTGGTTTGACAGGTGTGATGAAGTGCAAATATTTTGATCAGATTAACACGATGACTGGAGTGCTACTGGGAGAGGACTGTGTCAAAAATAGGTTGGAGTCAGGTTCAGATTCAGAGCAGTTGTTAAATGGCATGGGAGCTTGGGAGGAAGCTTTCCTAAGAAAAGCGTACTAAATTAATGAAGGGAAAGCCTAGCTAGTGTTTGACAACCTTTGAATGTAAGAGAACTCCAGCAAAACAAATTTCAGATATTGTTGTTTTTACTGCATGGAAAACTTGCTGCTTTTTACAAACAGTCACGGAGCTTTCTGAAATAGTCGCTGAATTTTCTGTATATTTCCATTATTAAATGGGAAGGGGTAAAACTCAACCATAGTTAGGCAGTCCTACTGATGAATGCAATTTCTGCACCTGTGAAGAAGAATATTTTCACTATGCATGGGTTTATTTTGGACTCTTATAAATTAGTTTTCTGATCCAGTACTCCAAAAGGGAACACATAAATAGAGAAGGATATTTGGATGTCTCTGGAAAGCCTTTGTGTTTGTATATAGCAAAAGGCAATGCTTGAACAATTTGGTGTTACATGATTTTCAAGAAATTTGAGGGCTATTTAATCTATTGGAACATCAACTTTAGGATTCTGATCTGATGATTTTTGTCGTATTTAGGTTTGTCTCCTTAACAAAGATTTTTTTTTTTTTTTTTTTTTTAGGAGCAATGTAGTTTGTTATTTTCCCCCCTCTTCATTGCCTAGATGTGTTAAGCATATCTGAGAAAATATGCTGAGTTTCAGGAAGAAGTTAAGTTCTGCCTAATTAGGTGAAAGCCTCAACTAATATTGATTTCACTGTATCCTTCCTAGACCTTCTCGCTTATGCATGACACTGATCAAAGTGCATCAGATTAACTGATTTTGTAGATTTTATATCTATTGTAGCAGGGCTCTCAGTTGGGCAGGAAATTCATTTACAGAATGCTGCATTAAGCCACAGGTGATACCAGGTGCTGCCAGGAGGCTATTCCACTTCTGGTTTCATGGGAGGAACACACACAGAGTTTTGCAAGGCAGTGCCTAATTACAGTGAAGAAAAGGAAAAGTGGGCAGAGGTCACTGCTGCCAACAGTGGTTAGGCATTTCCTGGGAGGGAAGTTGCTGCAGCTCCATCCTGCACTAGGACAGGCAGAACTTTGGAGCCTGGTGCTCTCCTTTATTCCTTCTGCCAGTGTTTTCCCTTTCCTGCCTCTTTGCTGTGGTGTTTCTTTCCCCCATCGTGAGAAGCTGCCAGCTGTGCCGTGCTGGGAGCAGGTTCATTATACGACAGCGTTTAGGGAAACTGCTCTAGCAGCGTTTACACATCGGGTCAGAATGTAACCCTAGAATGGCATCGCTCACAGCTGCGCTGGAGCCTGCCAGTGTCCATGAGAAATAGGAGTTTTTCAGTTCCAGATAGGAATTAATATCCTCCTGGCTATTGGAAATACTTTTATTCTGTGTGTTTGTGTGATAAGCTATTTCACTAGCAATGTGTATTGACTTTTACAGAGCTGGAAGATGAGGAAGAGTCAGAGAACTCTCTTTCTTCGCCTCCTGATAGCGTCTCCATAGCATCTGACCGATATGATAAAGAGGATGAAGCCCCTTCTGATGGTATGTGACACTGTTTACCTTTCAAAGTACTAGATTTGCCAGTTTGCTATGAGCTGATGTAATCAGATCCTTGTGATGCGAAATTTAGCGCTGGAAAACAGATAAACAGATAAGCAGCACAGCTGAATGCTTTTCTTACCTTTACAAGAACCTTTAAAGGAACTGAAGAGCTCTCTCTAGTGGTCCTAGAGCATAGTGAAGCTGTCTCAAATTTACAGTGTTTCTCAACTCACGTTTTTTGATAACAAAGCATCTTCTGTAGATACATATGTTTTTAAAGATAGATCAGTGGCTAAACCAATGTGAATATTTGTAGTAACAAATTGTTTGTTAATTCAACATTATCAGATTCTTGCTTAATTTTATTTTGCTACTTAATGGCTTAATGTATTATTTATCTAATAAATAATGAAACAGTTTATGTGATTGATATTTTTCTGCAAACTCCATGCAGAATAGGTTCATAAAATATTAAATTAATTATTCCTACAGTGTTTCCTTCCATTAAGACAGTGTTTTGTACAATGTTTTTGTTATATAAATTTTAAGTTTGGGTTTGCATTTAGGAAAAGTCCACACTTCATAGCTGTTTTCCATGTTTTATTTTGTATTCATTAAGTTCAATGCTAAATGCAACTGTTCTGAAGACATGAACAATTGAATATTTCAACAGTTAACAAGCTTGCTTTAGCATAGTGTCCATATTTTTGAGATTAGTTTATTGTATACATAATATAAACATCTTCTATGGATAATATATGACAGTAAATTAAATATATGTACAAGTAAATTAATGATGTATATTAATTTGTGGCACTGGAAGTTAGATAGACTTACTAGTGAATGATGTTTTCTGACGTGATATGATGATCAAACTGTGCAGCTCCATCTCGAAATACAATTGCTGAATGAAAATATGCTTCCTGCAATGTAGCACTCCACATTTTATATTATCCAGATTATTCCCTTTGGAAACATAAATTGCTTTTATGAGGTATAAAATTATGTCTGTTGCAGAACAGGGATAAGTCAAGTACATGCATAAGTGATAAACCTTCTAACCACTGATTCAGAATAATGCTTTTTTTTTTATGTCCAGAACTCTGTAAAATGTATAACAATAATAATCACACTTTTTTTTTAATATTGAGCTTATTGCATGTTGGCAGTGTGACCTTCTACTAAAAAAGTAAAACTAGGCCTTTTTGCTCGCTGGTTGAAATGTAATTATCAGTCAAATTGAGTATGGCTTTTAGAAAACACAAGCTAATTTTCAAAACTACAGATGAATGCAACTTTCTGTGTATTTATTTTTGCTTACAAACATTATCTTATCATTATTTCTAATTATAACTTAATAACATGGTGCTGATTGCATAAAGGGTATATGACAAAATTCTATGACTATTTAATAGGAGGTATGGTTATAGAATTGTTTCAAAACAGTTAATCAAAAGAAAAGTGATAACGTTCATAACCTAAATAATGAACGGCTGGAGAATGCTGATGCAAGAGTATGTGAAATACTGTATGAATTTGTACATATGGATGATTAATTTTTAGCCTTTTTGGAAGTTATGAGAGGAGGTATAATAGCTGCTCAACAATATCTTGACTAATTCATACCAGTTTAGGTAGAAATATAGAGGGTACGATTCTTTTATATTTGAGGTGATTTTACCTTGCTGGTCTTTCTGTATTTTATGATAAATCCTCTTTAATTACCTAGTGGGAGTGTAACACGAAGAAAATTTGAGGAAAAAGTGATAAATTCTGATCTCTAAATACTTAATTTATTGGAGTATACGGTGTTCCTCTTTTTCTCTTTGAATGTCTAATGTGTCATTCTAAGACCGTTTTGATTTTAATATATATAATCCATCATTCCAGTCTAGCCACCTAGCCTGTGTATGAAAATATATGTTGGGAAAATCTTATAAGAGGTGGATTGATCCCCAGAGGTGTCATTTGTTTCAGTTCTAATAGGCATAAATGGGTTTCTTGAAGCTTAATACTGTATTTTAGTTTTTTAGCGGTCTGTTAATGTTCAGTATTTAAATCCTACTCAAGGAACTGGATCTGTAAGATGGTCTGTAGATGTTGATTTTGTATAATTACCAGTTTAATTCAGCAGGGCTCTGTACAGATCTAAAACCTGATTTGTGTAGGATCAAGGCTCTCAGCGTTAACAGAGGGCTCTATCTGTAGGTAACTGAATTGAGGTGGTTTTTATTTATGTTTGAGTCGTTTTCTATTTTTATGTAAAACCTTCTACATATATTTTCTGCTAAAAAGCCCCAAGGCATTTCTCTTTATATACTTGAGTTAGGCTGCAAGGTTTGTATGACTTGCCAAAGTGTCGCAATTTGACTTTGCGGCATTACTGTCAAAACATAATTTGTGAAGGCACACGCTTGGTAACAGATAAAGAATTAGTGTATTATGTGTATGTTACAGTCATTGTAAAATCCTGGAGTTTTTGTGTGACCTTTGTCTAATGGTGTATTAATTACAAGAGGGATAATCCATTTAACAATAAGTATGGGATAACTAAATTAGCACAGGTCACCTAAAGGCCTTTTGTCAAATCTGATTGTTATGTTGTCCTTTTGACTTTTACCTTATGGTAGGCACTAACAAAGTATCTAAACTTTGATGGATTATAAACTCTAAACATGATATGTATTTTTCATAATGCTAATGTAATTTTCTAGGTACTGAAAAGGTCAAACCCCCACGTCTCTGTGTGCATTCTAAGTCTGTCTTTCCTTTTAATATTTCTTTTTCTCTGTTCCTCTGGTTCAAAAGTTCACTCAGTTCCCAAATGGCCACCTAATTTTCCAGTTATTCCCTCAAGCCATATGTGTTTTGGTTTCTTTATGGTTTATTAGGTACTGTAGGAAAGTAGCATAAGTTATATCATCTAATGAAATTCAAGCACACTTCAGTGATGCTTTGACTTGATTGCTGGCAGCAATTAAATCACAATGAGAGAGAATGATGCATGGGCTTACATGTCCAGACACCCTACAGAAATTGGAAGAGGGATAAAACACAACAAAACCCCCCCAACAAAATAACAAACTGAAAAACAAGACAGACCAAACAAAACAGCACAGCCAGGCACTCTGGTCTTAACTTGATTTTTTTTTTTTTTTTTATTGGCTAACAGCCTGATTGATAGCAAAATCATAACTTGCTGTATGCTAACAGGCAGAGTTCACTTGTAGGTTATTGTGAGCTGATAAAGGGTTAGATGGAGTTTTGATTTTCGCATTGGTCCTTGGTGCACCAGATTAATGGAATTTCAATGAGAGACTGGAGTAGTCACAGCTTTGTCAGAAAAACAGATGGAGATTCTATAGCCATGTCTGCTCATTAATACCAGTTGCCTGAAAGGTGTACTACTTCTCTATACAAAAGACTCAACATAATTGATTTTTGAGCGAGGTATTTTTTCACTTATTGATGACTAGGTTTCTTGCAACTTAAATGACAGGTTTTTGTATAGTACATTGTATAACAATGTTATGTCTTGTAATTTCTTACTCCCCTTCCATCTGCGTATTGAAGAATATATGCACTGGGAAATACATGTGTCTTGATTAGTTAAAAACCAAAGCACACCAAAATACTTTAAAATTGAAATACCAAGATTTTCTTTCAAGTTGGAAACAAACTTACTTTTGGTTGAGAAGTGAATGGGAAAAAAGTTACTGTTTTTCATTTAATTTTCAAGTTTCCTAGTTATTAAATGCAGGTTCAATGGTAGGCTTAAACTTTCCTGTTTTATGACACTGTAATCTTCTTTTATAATATATAGGGGTTTTTTTCTTTTTTTGGTTTATGGTATGGTAACCTGATTTTGTAGTAAGAAATGTCACTAATATTAAAGGACCAAACTTTGACTTTGTAACTGGACCTCTGAGGAGGACATGTCACTTTGGCTCTGCAGGGAGTGTGTAATTGGATAATTACTGGATCTAAAAATCACAGTGAATAGTGTGATGAAATAATTTAGATCATCACCATTTCTATGGAAGATCTAGAAATGTTGCCTTGAGAAGGTAAGGATGAAAGAAGTACTAAAAATGTGTCTGGGGACTTGTATGTTCTTCAGATTATCACATCTGGCTATAGCTTATGAATAAAATATGCTTTTTAGTAGAAAATTTTTAAACAGTCTGAGAATCTCTTATTAAATTTCCCTATAGTTAAAGTGGAGGAAGGTAGGGCTGGAGCAAGCAAAACTGGTCACTTGGAGAGCTTTGAGGAAAAAGAGTAAATGGAAGGATTGTGCTTTAACTGTCATCAAAGTGCAGTTTTGAAAACGAGCAAAATTTATTACTCCTGCAACATGATTTTCTTGCTATAATTTTTGGATGAAGCAACAGGCATCAGCACTTTGTTTTCATGTACTTTCTTTGGAAAAGTTCTATACAAGTCTTTGCAGGCTGGAGTAAACTATTTTACATGATATATAGTATTTACTTAATATGAGCATCACGTTTTGCAGTTTGATTGATCAAGTGAGAATGAAAAATTGTGTGACTGAATTTTGCATGCTGTTCCTTTTTACATGTTAAGTCTCAAATACAAATACTGATTAAGCTTCCCCACCCCCCCCCACCCCCCTATTTTTCCTATTTGTTAGGCCTAGTCATTTGAATACTGTCACTGAAGAAGGCTGGTAGAGTTCAGTGTAAGGTTTTATTGTTGTGCATACACACAAGTGTTTTCCCACTTCCTGCAACTACATTCATACTGAGTTTATTTTTGAGGCACTATATTAAAGCAAAAACTGTTCCTCGGTTAAGCACTGCTAGCAAGTAAGGTATCAAAGGTTGGAGAATGGAAAATACAACTACGAAATTCTATCCTTTCTCCTTTTGCCCTTCTTATCCCTCCAGTCTTGTCTTGGTTTACCACTTTTTAGTAACATAATAATGTACATGGAGAGGATGTTTGGTTGTCTTGGGGATGACAGCATTGGAAATTTACCGGAGTTATTGTAGGAGATTAGTTATTTACTTTGAGTATTGGAGAGAGATGCAAACTTAAGTGCGTGACAGCCATTCAAAGGAATGAGAAACTTCTTGTCTTGGTTTTCTCATAGGTAGATCTCATTGAAGGCAGAAAATCAGGTACTTTATTATTCCTTATATCTCTTTTAATATTAAAGAATGAATAAAAAAGGTCATATTGAGGGGAAGTAAGATCTAGGACAGCTGAACTTCAGTGAGAAAAGGTGGCTTCTACTTTATGCTCTTACTAAGCGCTGGCAGGAGGGCAGGTGCCCATCATGTGGAAAATGCATAAAGACTGGACTTTGGCATGCTAACTTTATTTTGAGGGGATGCTAGTTCTTGTCAGAATTTTGAAGGGGATTATGATTCTGCATTTCTGGCTGAGAAGGGTGATATGATGATCAAAAATGTTGCTTTCAACATAATAAATTTTAATTAGCAGCGCAGTCTTAAGCAGGAAGATTGAAGTCTAAAATTCCTGATGTGGTGGGCTGAGGTTGTCAGAGGAACAATATATCACTACAAATTTAGGCTGAGTCACTTATGGACAGTTTAGATGTCATCCAGAATACAATCTTTTTTACAAACTGATAGAACACAGAAGTAAAACATAGCAAAGAGGAACTTAAAATATGAAGCTTTGGTTTTTAAATTCTGGTTTTTAAGGATATTGGTACATGTGGGACCAGCCATATTAATTTAAATTCCTAGGTGCAATTCCCTCTTCTCTGTTTAACACATGAGAAGAGGGGGCAAACTTTGTGAAAAGCTGTAGAGAAGATCAACTGCTTGTTTAATAGGAGAGACCTTAAGAGTGAAATCGATGTGTCACCCACAGTCAGCCTGAGATGTTTCTTGGTGGGCTCCTGTCTCATCTTTCCTAAAAATCTCTACTCATGCAATTGCACTGTTCCTTGGACAGTTTGTCCCAGTGCTGCGCTCTGCTTGCTAGGAGAGAATGCATACCCTAAACTCCGTCAGTCTGTTGATATTTGAATGTATTTTGTCCATAAAAGACATGGTAGTAGTATATTTTTTTTCCCTCTGTAATGAATGTAATGAAAATTTTTGAAGATTGAATAGAAACTTTATAACTTTCTACATGTAGCTGCTTTTGAAACCTTATGAAAAGAACAAACAACTGAACTGCTTGGTTGCTTGCTTGTTTGTTTGTAGGACCCATACCAGTGCACATAACAGCAATGACTTGGAAAAGCCAGACATTTAAAAAAAAGTGTGTGTGAAATATGCAAAGCTAATTTAATTAAATTTGATTTAAACCATTTGTACAGATCATAAGGGAATAATTTCTGATAGGAAGCAGAAGTTTTAAGTGAAATTTTGGCCATAATAAAGTCAACAATAAAGTTAAAAATGGCATTGTGTAGGTTAACAGTGTGTACAAATTGATGATACTAAAATGTTTGAACTTCTAATTATCATGATGAAAAACTTCCCATCAAACAATAAACCCCTGTGTTCTTTTAACATTTACCTTTCTCCCATGGGAGAGATGACATGGTTTGTTGCTCATTTTATTTCATCTATGTTGCTTCAGTGACTGAACACTAACAAAACAGCCATATATACTCCACCGCTACATAAGACAATATCAACAAAAAAACCTAAATAATGACCTGCTTAATCCATTTCTTTTTTATATTAGATCATAATTTTATTCAAGATATATAACAATATTGTGGTTAAAAAAAAGCCCAGAAAGTTGAAGTGAATAGATTTTTCTATTTATGTTATGTTGCTTGTTGGCCTAATGTTCTTCTAGTTTGGTTCTTATACATCACAAATATCTGACATCAAAAGGAAGAGGAGAGATTTTCCTTCTGCCTCTTGGATATGCAATAAGCTTTTCAAGTATGTTTTGGAGGCAGTTAATTATGATTTTAGGACCTTATTGGTGCTTTATCTTGACCGAGTGAATTTCTGCCTTCTGATTTCCCTGTAATTCCTCTTTCTTCCTGCCAAGCAGTAATGGTAAGGCAGCTTCCATTCTGCTCCCTACTCCTTTCCTCCTAGAATCAGAAAGATGCATCACTCACAGATGATAGCACAGCTTCATGCTGCTTCAGTGGCACCTTGAGGTAGGTACCAGAGGAGACCAAGTCAAACAGATTGATGCTGCTGACAGATTGGCATTCAGGGCAAGAGGTGTCTTTTCCTTCCTGAGATCTACCATGTACCACAGAAAGATGGGTCTGCCTTCAGCATATGCTATGTAGTGCTCACAAACATCCTGGGGAGAAAAAGCTCTACAGTACCATAGTGTTTTGTTTGTTTTAGATTTGATCAGAACTATTTAAAGCAATGGTCTGTGTGGCAATTAATATTTTGTCTCAAGGATGAGGCTTTAGAAGCCCCTGGATATAGGAATCTACTGGGGAAAAAAAAGTATAACCTTGCAGTGTGAGTACAAGCTAAGATTGGCATTTCTTTCTCTGAATTGATGATTAAGAATTTGTGCCCATATTTAATTTATTGCATGCATGAAGTGTGTATAAATCCTAATGAACAGAAGAAGATTTTCCCCATGTTCCTGTTTTTGTGTATTAATTGATTAGTACTTTCTGTAGAGGCGCTAAGTGAATCTGTAGATCTTAAGCAAGAGCAAACCAGGCCTGTTTTCCATCAGGCATCATGCAGTCCAGGCATTAATTTTAGTGAATTTGTGTTTGTTTCCTTTAAAAAAAAAGCAAGCTTGCAGTGAATTAATATTTGTGAATTTTGAGATTAAATTTGAGTGGAAAAGTAAAAACTGTGTCATGAAAAAGTTTATTGAATGGTTTTGCAAAAAAACTCCCACGCAGTAGATTCAGTCTTTTTGGTATCCACTGAATGGACAAGTTCTTTACTGTCCTTCTCAAGAAGATTTTGCGGATAATTGTTTGCTGCTTAAAAATTTTCAGCAGGAACCATACTTCTTTGGACATCTGTCACTCAGCAGTATTAGTATGATACTTTCCTAGTAATTTTTATAGATATTTACTTGGATTATGTACAATAGTAAGATTTAAGAGTAGAGTAGCAGACTAGAACTGCTGAATGTCATATTTTCTCCAAACTAAAATTACTACTCCAATTTCTTAACTGATGTTAGCCACAGCCTATTCATCACTAACTATCACTGTAATGATGGGTATTATCCTAGGAGTATCTTGGTCTTGTCTTCTCTGTTGCTGGTAGTCAGAAAGAGTTTTGAGCCCCTTTTGGGCAGGGAATTATGAATGAACCTACTCTGCATAATGGGGGAAGACCTCTTCTGCTCTAAACAAGATTTTCCTGTCTTCTCTGTATTTACTCTGCCTGCCTGGACACACATTCCTTAACACAGGGTACATCAGAGCCTGATAATATCTTTTCAGGTGTATCCTGTCCTTCGTATAAAACAATTTTTGCTTGTTACTCAACAGTCAAATTTTGTATTTCTCTGCATCATAGAATCATAGAATGGTTTAGGATGAAAGGGACCTTAAAGATCATCTAGCTCCAACTCCCCTGCCATGGGCAGGGACACCTTCCATTAGACCAGGTTCTTAAAGCCCCATTCAACCTGGCCTTAAACACTCCAGAGATGGGGCATTCGCAGCTTGGACCTGGATGATGTATAAATACTCACAATATGTATTCAAAGGTGCAATTAGTTTATGATGTCCTTCATATATCTGCACTTGTGCATCACTCCTCTGCAGTGAAGAGGTAAGAGGTAAGAGAGGATTAGTGTTGAAATAATATGAATGGGAGCGGAAGGATATTTAGACCATGTACATGGCTGTGCAATAAAAGTGAAAATGGGTTGGGGGCAGGTGAAGCGAAGGTGGTCCAAGTCTTTTTGGTAGGTTAATAGAATGTGTTCTTTTGCAAGGATGGGTACAAGGATGGGCCTTATTATTAGTTTCTTGGAAAACAAGTTAATGCAAGTGTTGTCATTGACTTCCAATTAAAAAAAAATTAACCTTGCCTGTTTTCACAGGACATTATTCTTATAATTCTGTCTATTTTGTGTTTAGTAATTTGAATATTATTCATATGAAGATAGTGGGGGAAAAACTTTCAGTTTTCTAGAACTGCTTTTCTTCTAGTAGGAGTGGATGATTTTTCTCTAACAGCTTCTTCATAAGTTATCTTTAATACCGTGTTTTATCAGAAAAATAATTGGTGAGACTTCCACAAACTTGTTTGATAAAAGTTTTTTGAAATATTTTAGCACAATGGCTACTTGGTACTTGTATGTGTAAAATAACTGCATGTTAAGAGTTGAAAATACAAAAAAGAATGTAGTCATATTGAAAAGTGCAGAGATCTTCTTGCCTGTAATCTTTGTAGATAAAATTTGGAATTTCACGTCAAAAGTAAAACCACAAGACAAAAACTTTGTTTTTACTTGTTAACAACAATGAATCTGCAAATTTCATTTGGAAATATGGACTGTGTAGTGCAATTGACGGAGGTACATTTAAGTACATATTGCTTTTTTAATGTATGGCACACCTTTTTTCTGCCTTAGATTGCTGTAATCTTCCAGTGCTCTCATTCACTTGAGCGATATTTAGAATGTGGTATAAAAATAATGTGAAAATGCTGTAGTGAGCTGGTGATAATTGATTTACTCCATCACACTGAAATACCTCTTGTTTTCCTCTTCCTCCTCCCTTGGGCAATAATCATGGGATCAAGCTGCCAGTCTGTAGATATAATTTTTCCAGCAGTGCCATCTGGCTCCTTGGCACTGGAAGTTGTATTGGCTTCTTTGCTGTTTCCACTGATTTTTGTCAAATGTTAGTCCGTTGATGAGACATCTTTTGCGAGTGGGTGCTGATTTTTTCTGCCCCCCAAATGAATGTTGTTTTTTATTGGTATTGTAAGGGACCACTTTTTATTTTATTTTATTTTTAAATGGAATTTAGGGCTTAACATATTAAGGTTGCTTTGAGGAAAAAATAGGATTTATGTACAAATTGGCTTCTGTCATCTATGTTGAAAATAGTTTCTCAGGATTTTGTATGTTTTTAATAGTCCTAGCTTCATGTCCTCACACAGATTTTTAAAAATCTTCAACATTAATGTAGAATTATTTCCTTTTTATTTTTGGAAACTGACTTTTCAAAGACATGATAAATGAATGATAAGAATTTGTATGGTCTGCATTACAGATATAACAAGCTGTACGTTTTTGAATGAATAGCCAACAAAGCCCTCTTTTTTTTTCTCGCAGGACTAGTTTTACTTTTGCTGTGAACTTTTCTTAAAAAAAAAAAGATTTAAAAATGGAAAAAAGGTGGCTTAATAGAAAAAATACATCTGAGTTTCTTTATTCTATTCCAGCCTTAGATGCACTTCACTGCCATACAACATATAATGATGGTATTGATAAAGTGTTAGAAAGGAATGTTCTGGAAATAGTATTTTAATGGGGTGGGAAGTAGAAGGAAAAGCCCATTGATTGAAACTATTTTTGTAATTATTATTAATACGCTTACTACTTTTTTTAAAAAAAATATTTCCTATACTGGTCAGAGATATTCAGTTAGACAAGAAAAAAGCCTGAGGAGCTGAGGATTCCAACCACACAAGAGGAACAGAATTTCAGATTACACATTTTTATTTTATGTTCTTAAAAAAAACCCCAACCCTTGAATATTGCATGTAAATTTAAAAAAATACAAAGCCTGTTCTGTTGTAAGTGAACTCCTATTAATCAGTGCAAGATGAACTAATTTAAATCCTGTATATATATATAATATATATATATATATATATATATATATATATATATATTTATATTTCAACCTGCATTTTCAAGTGCTGTGTCTCAGATAAATGAATTATACTCATCCCTGAGTGTAAATATAAATTTTCTTCTGTGTTGAAAGTATTTACTTAACGTTGTTCAAGGTAACATTGGAAATTCTCAATCATGAACCATTGTATTTAGTTGGCCTATTTGAATATTTTTACATTATTATCCGTAAAAGTAGAAAATAATAAGCACTATTTCTTTTTCATTGTCTCAGTACTATCCTAGTGTAATGCCTTTATTAATAAAATGCTATTAGACTGGTATTTAAATCAATATTTACTTGTTTTCCCAGCATTGGAGAAATTGTCCAGTACTGGAAATGATAGGATTAAAAATCTTGTGTAGGACAAGGAGGGCCTTGATGGGATTTTTGTAGCAGTTGCTTTGAATTAAATTTCAAGTATCTCCTGGTGTCTCTTTATAGTAGCCTTTTAAAGAAAACAGCCATGACAGACAGGGTGTCTGAATGCAGGTCTCATCAGTAACTTGACTCACACACAAAGTGGGTATTTTTAACATATGAGTTCAGTTGAAAGAATCTATAGAAAGGGCTATAATATCAAAGTAAGGCAAGTATGGCAAAATATACATGATCTATTGTTAATAGCAAAAGTGTAAGTCTAGTCTCACAGAATATATCCTCTCATGAAAGATTTTAAGGGCATGGGTACATCATGATTTTCTAAAATAGCATCAAATCTTCTTTTTGTTCGTACGTAAATGTGAAGATAGAACGTTGCTGCTAATCAATTGTCTGGGATGCCACCTCATTAAGATTTACACGATCATCAAAAATGCCCAGAATTGTTTGTTGGCTATATCCTAACTCAAATATATAAAGGGGATACCACAGCATTTTTCTTTAGAATCGCAGGGAGTTCAGTGACCTTTTGTGGCAAATTATGTAGAAAGAAAATATTTATATTCATTTAAAATAACCTCCATGAAGAAATAGTCTCATTACCCTGTTTGATCAATTCCTTGCAGCCTGAGCTGTAGCATGCTGCTATTGCCATTGGTTGATGGAATACACTGAGAAGTGGCTAATGGTGATGGTGCTCATCAGGACAGGGTTCAGCCAGCGGTCAGCAACAAATAATTCAAGACTGTTTCTAAGTTTGCGGCTGGTGGAATTTGCTTCTTGCCCCAAGCCAGCAGCATTGCTGAGCTGGGCTATTTGATTAGAGGAGAAGCATATTTGCTTCTTAGCAACTGCACATTTGCACAACACACAGACCTATACTGCCTCCAAAGGTTTGCCTTTTGTGATGGTGGAATAATACTTTTCTGTTGATTGACAGACAAAAGAGATCTTTGCAATGCAGAGGAGTTTACAACCAATTTTTTCTTTGTCTTTTGTAAACTTATCAGAGGTGCTTTTTAATTTAGCACTGCCTGGTGCAGATTTGTATATGCAGCAAGACTGGCCATGATTTGAACTGCATTTAAGCTATTACTGCTATGCATATTTAAAGGACAGATGCACACTTATGCTTAATCATTGGTGTGTGCAGCTTTTTCCCCAGCCGGTGTACTTAATGGAAATTATTTTCTACTATATTTTCAAATAATTTTTTATATGTATACTGCTATTTCCTATGCAAGAGTGATACTCCTTTTACAGAGGGTAATGATAAACTGAAAACTGCTCTATTCTTAGTGCTTTTTTTAAATATGTGAACAAAATTGTGGCAGTGATCGCAATTTTAATAGTGTGTGTGTAATTTTGGATGTAACGTTTCCCACAGGAAGTGAGTCTACAGGAGAAAATGTGTCTAGTCAGTAGAAGGCAAAGGTATTTATAACACTGGTAATCCTTGAAAGAAGACAATTTCGGTTTACAGTCCTAGGAGGCCAGGACAAGAAAAAAGCAAACTTTTTTTTATGGTTTTACAGCTCTTTTCACTCCTGGTCTTTATTTTATTGTGGAAGATTCCGTACTGCCATAACAATAAATAACAATAAATCACTGATGTGGTTACTGAAGTGTTTAATGAAATAGAAAGTACAGTTAGTGTTAATGTGAATTTCTGCAGATATCTGCTTGCATATTTTCCTAAATAAAACATATCTTTTAACTTTCATAACTCAAACCAGTGAGTACATTTCAAAGTGAATTTTATAGTCAATTAAAACTGTGTCTTTTAAGGGATAGGGTGATTTAAAGGAGGAGTGAACAATAAAAGGACTGTGGGCTAATGTAAGCATTCTGGAATTTACTTATTAATAACCATTTCAGTGGCAGTTCAGAGCCAAAAGGGGAAAGCAAGAAAACACTCTGATACGGTGAAGCAACAAAAAGTCCCAAATGTCCCTCTTTAAATCAATATTAATAAAACCTATAAAACTTCTAAATCCTTTTTCAATTAGGATTTTTTTAGTCAGATGAACATTTTAAAATGAATTATCATAAAAATTTTAGGGTTTTAAGAGAATTTTGAAAATTGTGGGATGAGGCAAAATGAAAGCAGTGAGGTGAATTGGTGGCTGTTTTGGGGAGCAGGTATTCAGGGTGTGCACTTCCTGGAAGAGCAGGAAGCGAAGTCTAGGTATAGATACAGCCATAGTTTTGGAGGCCCTGGAAGGGCCCTGGAAGTTGATGACTGACTTCATTCTCTTCCTTGTTAAATTTGCTGGGTGTACATATATATACACATGAGTTTTTAAAAGGGTGTTTCAATGTACTGGTAGGATTTCACAGTCATTTTTGAAGGTGTTAGCTTTGGCCTAATTTCTGAGACATTCAAAGTTGTGATAGTGTGATAAGATGACTGCTTGTTATGCTGCTGAATTGCCAAAGATGCTTATGTCTGACTGACTTATTTTTATACCTCACTACCTGTTAAGGTGTTCCCTCTGTTCTACACAGATCTTGTACTTCTGTCATTAATAGAGGCACAATAAATTAGTGTTGGGGTTTTCTTTTCGTTGATTGGTTCTTTTTCTGATAGCAGCCAGCCTTTTGCAAAACTAAGGGTTTTGAACAAAGTAACTAAAAGTAGGAGTTGCCACATTATTTCTTACAAAAAGCAGCCGTACCCAGGGTAGAATGCAGCAGCTCTTACAATGGCACTATAAACAATACCCAGCAATTTAAGAGCAGGATGTGAAGAATATTTTACCTAATTGAAATGACAGGGGGGATTTTGCATAGGTAGAAGCAATTATTCATACTGGAGGTGGGCCAGAATGCTGGGGTTATTCCCCTCATCTTGCTAATTAGGCTTTCAGTTTCATTAACAGTCATCGAGATATTGGGTGACTGACGTGTATGAACATGGCCATAATGCATATAAAGAATATTTTATTTAATTATTGTGGTTCAATTTTGTTTTTATAGCTGAAGAGGGGTAGAAATAAGGAGTGTTTCAATATATGCAGAACATTGAATAGTATGAAGGCTGAAGGCAGCATGGCTATGTCTATTTTTGGGTACACTAAGGCCATAACTAAGACACTACCATGTTTATATTAGCAACATTTTATTGCCTTTTTAAGATGGAGTTTACAAGGGTTTCTACCTTTACTAATGTGTATGTTGAGAAGAGAAATTAATCCAGCTTTGTTGTGCTTCCAGGATGTTTTCAACCTGGAATGAATTCAGCTTTGAACAGGTCTGAGGAATCTACAGTTCTTGTTGCATTTAAGCCTTAATTTAGGAAACATAACCTAATCCACATGGCATCTTTAAATTTCCCTGTCACTCTAATACATTTTCATTGGTTTTTTTTTTCACCTGCCCCTGTTAATTGCCTTTGTCCTTCAGAAACAGACATTTTGAGGGAGGTTTGTTTTGCTTTTCAAGGATTGATAATGAGGTGCAGCGATTCATAACATAGTGTTGATATCCAATAGGTGCTTGTTGTATTTTGGAAAGGGCCTTGAGTGTCTGAGCCTTTATTAAATCTCTAGGTTAGTCTTTTTTTCAACTGACTTCTCCTTTCCCAAGCTCTGTGATTAGGAATGTCAGGTAGAGAATTTTTTCACTCTATTTGCAACTAAAGATGTCTCAGTTCTTAAATTAAAAATAGCCTTTAATGAATAAAATTACCAAATAGAAATCAAGAAGGTGAAATATTGTACAAAAAGCAGATCCATTGAGTCAAATGTTTAAAAACCTGAAAATCAAATGTGTGAAACTGAACAAGCTAAACGAATGAAAATCACTTTAAAGCTGAGAAAAAAATTGTTTAATTCAGAACTGGGGTGGTTTAGGTTGTTGCCTGGGTTCCCCTTTTAACAAACAAAACAGAACAATGCTGTTATAAGGTAGCATTATAATAAGGAAAAGTGTGGTTACAGCATAACTACCCATTCTGGTTCCTATTATTGAGTAGATGTGGCCATAATTTGTCCTTTTGGTTTGATAATTACATTGATGGTCCTTGTGGAATTATTAATGAATTCTTTGTGACTGAGAGTCAATTGTCTAGCTCTGATGGCTTTTTCATGTTAGTTTCTTCATCTGTAAGATTGCTCTAAGTAATATACCAGTGATTTGTAAATATTTTGAACAGAGTTATCCTTGCATGTTGTATTTCCTTTACATATCCAGAGGCAAATTCCCTTGTCAGTATGTTTTATAGGCTAACATGACTATACTGTTGGATAAAATAATGCTAATGAAATCAGAACAAATAGAACAGCAATTAGTAATTTTATTTGTTCAGTATACCTCAGATCTTGCACAGAAATGAGTTTTGGTAGTGATATAAGACACGTAATGGTATAGATAATTCATGAAAAGTTGATTCAAGAGTCTTGTTCATTACTACTTGTCTCAGTGACTCTTTCTGCTTGGTGTTCTCCGGTACCATTTTGTCAGGTGTTTTTGAGAATTTATTGTCAAAGTATCTTATTTTTAGAAAATTTCAAGTCTATATGGGGAGATCTGAGAGAGCATTAGCATGTTATAGATGCAAACACTTTTGTGGGAAACAATATCAAAATGAATCTTTATAATGACTAGATTTTATTTTGATAGAGTTTTGTTGGTAATGATTGATTGGCTGCTTTTGGGAGTTCAGTTTATGGACAAACTGAAACTGAATTAAAAAGCCACAAAAACTGGCTAAGTGCCAGTAAATGAGGTAATGTATTTTGCATATGTCATCTTACTTTCATTGGATCAAGGCAGTTTTAGAATCCTCTGCTGTATGTATGAATTTGAATAATTTCATGCTTCAGAAAACCTAATCAGGATGAGATCAAAAACTGGGAGAAAAATTTTGGAAGCAGATGTGCAAATACACTGGTGGAGGGAGGACCTAGGTTGTAGAGGTGTGTAACAGGAAGTGGAATTAAATTCTTGTGGCTATTGAAGTCCACAGAAATCTCTTCTTCCTTTACTAGAAATATAACTGTCAACTTAGAAAATGCCCAGGTGGTTGGGAATACAACAGTATTACTTTATGCAATGCCACTTTCTTCTTATTATTTCCATATTACTATATTCAGGCTTTAAAAGTCAGCATTCTTTTGATGTGCTACTTGTTCACTACTTCAGGATACATGTGTTCTTTACATGGGGAAGGATGTAGAGTGTCAAAAGTTTAGATCCTTAAACTAAAATAATTGAATTTTACAGTTGCTCCTTCGCTTTTTGAGTGACAGAGTTTAAAAAGTGCATATCCAAACTGAGGAAATTTTGACTTGGGCTGGTGGAACTCCCTCCATTTTCAATGACCTATTAGTATGTGTCATGAAATGGCATTTTCACTTGACATAATTTTTTATTTAAAAAGGAAGAAAGAAGAAGGCAACATTATTACAGTAAAAAAGGTGTTTTTTGTAAACCATTTCATTTATATAATCAGAGTCATCTTGCTGTTTGCCATAAGGATACTCTTTCATGGTGTTCTCCTCACTTTTCCTCTGTCAATTTAAGGCATGCTATAGCAGTCACAGAAGAAAGTGTGTAGTTTTCTGAAATGCAGGAATCAGTACATATATGACATCCCAGTCTTACACATGCTGGAACCTTCCCTCCGCCCCTTCTCTCTCCCTCCCTCCCTCCAATTTAGATTACTTTGAAAAAGTGTGTGGGTGCGGCAGGGAAAGATCTGTGGCACAGCAAGCCTAAAAATGAAATGTTTTTCCTTTTCTAAAGACAAGACTTTTTTAAAAATAAGCATAATGAAACCAACAGCATTTCACAGCATTTCTAGAAAAGATGTGAACACTGTTTCTCTGTTATGAAGAGGAACAGTGGAGGCAAAGTAGCTGTGACTTGCCCAAGATTGCGAAAGGAGTCTGGTTAAGAGCCAGGACAAGTTCTGCGTTTTCTAGCTCCTGCTTACATGGTAAGATCTCTTCGTTATGTCTCACACGTTCCAGCTTTCTGAAGTTTTTGACAATTTGAAATGGATATTAAGGGGACATAAGGTAAACTTTTCCCCCCCTGTCCTCAGAACCACATCATTTATTAAGAGATGTCATCCTAATGTGTATACAACTTCCATGGCTTTGAGTGTTATTGTAAATGGTAAAAAGACTCTTTGGTTGGATTTAGACTGACGCTGCCTTCTGAAGTACAAGAGGTGTTTGTAGTTTTGTATAATGTCTTAGTTTTAATAATATTATTTTAATATGAAAATGTTGGTGTTTCTTTAACTGTTTAAAAATAGCATATCCTGCTTTGATTTTTCAATATCAGAAAAATCATTTAGGTTTAGGTCCCAGCACCATCTCCCCCTCCTCAGGAGTTACAGAAGTGCATTAAACTGCTGATACAGACACTAAAACTGTGAGTTTTCCCTTACTGGCTCATTTGAAGTTTTTTCCTTTTTTTTTTTAATGAAAAAGGTGGTGATGCAATTTAAAGGCTGGTAGATAAACTATACCGAAAGTAGTACAGTGCACTCTGGAGGCAACAGTACAATGCTTTCTATCTTAAAGATCACAGATAGCTTATATAAACTGGTGGAAAAGTTTATGAAAGTTACTCTTCAACTTGCAAGTGAGTGAAGTGATTTGGCTTTACTTTAAAAACAGCAGCCTAAAACTGAGCTGCCTGAGTATTATCATTACTCTGAAGCAGCATAATTACCATTAGAAGAGAATTGGTTCCTTTAAGGGAAAAAATAATGAAGGGAAAACTTCTTAAAATGAGTTTTATTACATTTTTCTTATAAAATTAGTCTTTCATTTTGTTGATTAATGCTTGAGTTTAAGATTCTGATGTAGGCATTTTGCCATTATAATTCTGAAATATGGGAAGTCCTTGAAAACATTCCGGGATTGCCTTCTGTCTGTCTGCCTTGTAAAAGATCCTTTCAGTTAAATGGACCATCCTCCTTAAATGATGTCATTAGCTTGGATTGAAAAGACATTGCCTGCAGGGAAATCATTTAATTGTCTTAAAGTGCTCTACTTCTGTAGATCTTGAAGCAGCACCCTGACTTCCATCTTTGTATCAGATAATTCATCTAAAATTCTGTTTTTAATCTCTGACGAAATATTGAGATGTAATTTGCACTTTTATTGGAGAAATTTGAGACCTTTTATAGTCTTGTCTCTGTCAAATGGATGGAAAAGTTTCACTTGTTGAAATGCAAATGGGTACTGTCTTTTTTTGACTTAAAGAATTAATTTAACATCCATTCATGCACTGCTTTATAAATATTAATGTATTGAACTCTTTCATTTCACTGATACCAAGATATACTTTTTTACATACGTATTCCTAAAATCAGTAATATTTACTTGGTCAAACAGCAAATCAGGTTTTGGGGATAATTGCAACCTTTTTTTTTTTTTTTTTGTTTAAGGTAATGCACTGAATGTAGGAAAATGAAAAAAAAAATTGATCATCTTTTTCTGTTGGACTTACCAGTCTCTCAGTCATGTAAAAGTCAGTTTATCAGAGATATTGGGAATTTTTAATCGAGTAGGCAGTCAGACCAGCAAAAATCAAACCTATGTGTATCAGTGAATTACAAACTTATTTAGAAAGCATATTCCTTGAAATTATATAGTGTAATTTTGTCTATAATCTATTGCACTTCTACTTTTAA